>NW_024870700.1:2500-2402500 GCF_019054845.1 Dipodomys spectabilis
ATATTTGCTCTTCATTTAAAGAAATGTTTATTCAGACCTTTTCTCATATCGTTAAAACTGGCTCACCCTTTTATTCATAAATTGTAGGAATTCTTTCCTGTTTTTTCTTTTCGTGTAAATGACTGTAGCTGCCAACTGAGAATGTTAGATGTATACATTAGAAATCATTAAAACAAATACATTCCATAGTTCTACCAAAGAATGAAATTATCTTTGTATCCTTTTCTATCTCCAGAAAACTAGATTCCCACTGACATGAAAATTTGAAGATACATTCTTTTGAGATAGACACATTTAAAAAGAAACAATAAAACATCACTGCACAAAGCAAGTGCTCATTAAATATTGGCTGAAATAATACAACACCCACTAGGCCTTTGTGATGCATGGGATTTTTTCAGTGCTTGGTTTTGCTGCTATAGAAAAGCAGACAAGGGAGCAGAACCATTTCCTTCCTGGTCTGAAACACTTTGATCTTCTGAAGCCAGAGCCAATCATATTAATGTCTTGATGGCTTCTCTGTATGCTTTTCTAAATTTGGACAAGGACAGGGGCTCATTTGTAGATTGATAGCTTTATCTATAAATGAGTCCATTTCCCTGTGTAGGTCATAATATATACATGAAGTGGTTTTATCTAGTTTTGGAAGATAAACAGATCTAAATTGTGTGAGATTATGTCTAACAGCTTACTCAGAGATCTAGAGGATTTTCAGCTGCCCTTACTGTGGGTGCTCATTCTCCAGAGATAAACTATATACCCTGGATTTTGTTTCTAAAAGTGGTTGACTGTTATTTAGTCTTCACTTGGTCTTATTCAATTGTCAGTGTTAAGAAGAAATGGGACTTCAATATCTGCCACAGCTCAGCTGTTTCATTGTGGGAAAATCACTTAACCTCTCTGAATCTGGTTTTTCTCCCATCCATTTGAGATGCTAAATACAACACACATTCTCTTTTCTTGACAATATTCCTGTATAAATCAATCGACATAATAAGACTGAGTACCTTGTGTAAATCCAAACTAAAAAACCAATTTTAGCTGTGGCTGCTTTTTTTCCCCCTGTGGCTGCTTTAATTGCCTAGTAACCTCAAATCAAACACATTAGTAGCTTCTGCTTTCTCTCTCTCTCTCTTTTCTTTTCACCTTTGTTAATGTGGCATTTTAGTAACAAATTACTAAATAGAAGTTGGAAAAATTTGTTAATTTTTTTCAGCTCTGCTGAAAAATAGGTCTATGTATTCTTGGACATTGTGTAACTTGACCCAAACAAATGGGAAAATGTTCTCTTTGGAGTAGTGTCGCTTGAAGATGAGTAAGGTAAAAACTATCACCACAGCATTACTTTGAATTGCACATGACTGAATGACTGTTGAACATGTATTTGTCCAACTAACAGGTGGCGCCTGTGTATAAATTAGCTTCTCTTTATTTTACCAAGAGGAGCAACTAAAAGTGTTCTGCTTGAGTCAGGTGTTGGTGAATCATGCCTGCAACCCTAATTGCTCAGGAGGCTGAGATCTAAGGATCACAGTTCAAAGTCAGCCTGAGCAGGTTAATCCATGAGACCTTCATCTCCAATTAACCACCAAAAAGATGAAAGTAGAGCTGTGACTCGAGTGGTAGAACAGTAGTTTTGAGCACAAAACCTCAGATTTTCAGCACAAACTCAGCACCCAGGCCCTGAGTTCAAGCTCTAGATTGCCACACACACACACACACACACACACACACACACACACACACACACACCACACACACACACACACACAGAGGTGTTCTCTCTAAAGAAGTAACCTGGGCTTTAAGTCATTAAAGAATAAAACTTGAAAGTTATCAATCCAAAGCTATGGCAATTAGATCACAGACCACTTCCAATAAGCAGGAGGCAATTCCCAACTTGGAAACAAGACAGAAAGAAGAGATTGCCCCTTTTTCTTCCACTCAAAATGCTGCAGGAGTTGAATGACCACAAAGACAATGTTTTCCAGGAAATGAAAACCACTAATGGGCATTATTTTGGTAATTCAAATACTTTCTTTCATGATAAACACCTGCTCCTTTTGGAAACAGATTTAATGATGATGTTTATCCATTTATATTTGTATACTGCTGAGCAAACTGACAGCACTCAATAAATAATAAATAATGATAATAATAACCCTGATCCAAAGTCTTCAGGAGGAAAAAAATGAGACCCAAAGATTTATTGTTGGCATAGCCTGTAAAAATCGATCTGGCTCTTTAAATAGAAGAAGTGCCTTGAGGGAAGAGCATCCATTGATTTATGATTCAACGAAAATGTAATTTTAAGAATTACAATAATAACAGCAATAATCAATGTCCTATATGCCCTATAATAAAAAAGAAAGAATAATACAAGCTATTACTTGAGAAAAGGGGCATTTTTTTAGGAGCATGATACTTTGAAGTTACTATATTCAACAACAGGATCTGTCCTGGGAATAAATGTCTCTTTGTGTCTTAAAAAGGTAGTTCATCTAGTTTAGGAGATGAAAGATGCTAATATACAATGCTATACAACTCTTTACTCATACCAACCTTCCTCCACCAACTAAAGCACATCTCTATTGCTTTAGTTATCAATAAAGATCATCCTAGCTTCATTTCAAACCAAAATTTCTCCAAATGAACAGATTATGATGAGTTATAATCTTCCCATACCTAGACATTCCATATCTAACACATTCTTCACTTTGCTTTCATAGAGCTCCATAGAACACAAAAGGGCCAGGCACCAGTGGCTCACACCTGTAATCCTTGCTACTCCAGAGGCTGAGTTCTGAGGATCTCAGTTCAAAGCCAGCCCAGGTTGAAAAGAATATGGGACTCCTAAAAGCATGAAGTGGAGCTTTGGCTCAAATAGTAGAGTACCAGCCTTGAGTGAAAAACTAAGAGACCGTGCCTCAGCCCTGGGTTCAAACCCCAGCATGTGTTCACGTGCACATGTGTGCAAATGCACACACACACGCACACACACACACACACACACACACACACACACACACTGAATAAATAAAGTAAAATAACTCATTATAGCTCACTTTTCTCAGGTGCCACAATGATTTCATATCACCTATGGGACAAAATGATGACTTCATCCCACCCCGATTTTTCATTGTCATGTTCCCCTATGTTCTTCATTCTGAGTCTTGTGCTGGTGACATACTCATGATGTCTCTCTTACTCCATGTCTTCACATGTGTCCAGAGCTTTGGTTGAAGGATTCCCAGCCTGGAATTATGGCTAAGAGCATAATCATGGAATTATGTTCTAAGACTCTTCCTAAACCTAAAGCTCAAATGACAGCTCCCTTATGCAGACTATACAATTATTGATTCCTGCTTCCCTTGTATTACAGAATAATTCTGCCTCTTTCACAATGACATTTCTTCAATTCTTCCTTGTACAATCATAAGATTACACAATGCATTAATTCTGCATCTAGTAGGTGTTTAGTTTATTGAAACCCATTGGTATATAAAGAAGGACATCCAGGGTGGGAACACCTCTAGCACTATCAAACTCTATGATCACTGGCCACCTTTAGTTAAAATTGTGAACATTTCTTTGTTTAGCTCCTTCTTTCCATTAACAACAACTTCTTCAATTCATAGACTCTTCTCCAGGTAGTATGTGTTTCAAAAACACTTATAGATGGATGTTGCTTTAGGGAGATCATTCATGGAAAAGACACTGGTGTTCTCCATGCATACAATCCATGCTTTTCTGGAAAAAAAAGTTTGTCCTTGCCAAATTGCCTTCTGACTTTGACAAACATTTCTTTAATGTATTGAAATTCTTTGGATTCTATTTCTAGCCCTCATTATGGCACCCAATCAAGTGCCATTGACAAAAATCAAAGATCATACTCTGCCATCAATCACACAGTTCATTAAATATCTCTATGATCTCTGTGTAGGATTAAATTGGTTTGGGGAGAAGTACCCGATTAAAAGTTACCATGAAAATGGTCTTAGTCATCAAAAGGATAACATTTATTATCATGGGTTATATTGCTTCAATGTTTCTTTATTTTCCCATTAGAGTATTAGATCAAAAATGCTCTAAGAACAGGGCCCTCCACAGCTATATTCTTCATCATAATGAAGAGTTTTAACATATTCTATATACTCAGTAAATAGCTGTTACAATAATGAAATATATTATCTTACTAGACCAGCACTGGCCCCAAGATGTTGAACTGTAGATATTAGTATTTCTTAACCATGAACAATTCCTAATATTTCCTTAAATATAAGGGGTCAGAAAATATACATTTAAAAGGCAGTGATGTTGAACTTTCATATGTTGAGTTCTTTTGTAAGAAACTTGAGTTTTCAGGTATTCATGACCTGCTGAGATCACTGTACACCTGTGTCTTAACAAATTGAAGGAAAGAACCAGATAGGATCAAGTTAAATAAATGCAGGAAGAACAAGGGGCTTAACTCATTCTTCATAATGATTTTGGGGTTTACTGCACCAAGCCAGGTGTGGAATTTCTTGAACTCCCTAAATCGATTCTGGCCCAAGTCTTGCAAGGTGTTAGTAGCTTTCTTAACACTTTGGTGGTTTTTAAAGTCAGCTTAATGTATCCATCTAAGCACCTGCTCGCTCTCTCTTTATCTTTTCTCCAGGAGATGCCTGTGACTGGGTGTCTTCCTTCTACCTAGCAATCCTCTCAGGAGCTCTTTGAGGATGCTCATGCATATTCATCTTTGCAAAAGTGACAAGCCAAATTGCAAGCTCTCTGATGAGGCTATCTTCGGTCTCGAGGCAAATAGCTTCTTGAGACCAAGGGAGAATAACTTGGCAACCTATACACCAACTCAGTGATGTAAAACTATGTTGCCCCTTAATAGCATGGCTGGCTGAACGATTTGGGGACAATCAAATGTTCTTTCCTTTTATGCAAATGCTATAATAGAGTAATGGAATCCAAAGGGCAGCGTTAGTAAGGAGGGTAAAGGACTATTGAGACTCTACCACAGGCAGAGCAAATAAAAGGAAAACCAGTCTGTGGGCTGAGGCATGGTCAACCGCTCTGTTGTCCTGGGGCTGAACACTTGTGATTGATGAGATGCTGAAGAGCTATTTATTTACATGGCTGAGGCATAAAGACTTCTTCCTGTAACTGCAGTGACCCTGAAGGCTTCCTGGAAACAGGCACTATGTACAACGTGACAGTCTCCAGAGAGGGGATATCATGCCTTTTTTAATAATAATAATAAGGGCTTGCAGAGATGCAGAAAGGAAAAAAAGAGAGATTTTCTGGAGAGGGTCAAATCTTTGCTCCAAATCCTAATCAAATGTGTTCTTTTTTTATTGTCAAGGTGATGTATAGAGGGGTTACAGTTACATACGTAAGGTAGTAAGTACATTTCTTGTTAATTTTGTTACCATTTCCTTCATTTTTCTCCATTCGAGTAAGCTTCTTTCTGAGCCAGAAGTTAGAATCTATCCAATCCCCTCTCTGATATTCTACACTTTCTGCAAACAAGACAAGCAAGAAAGCTTTACCTCTTTTCACCAGCAGCTTGAGCTACCATTGGGATAGAACAGATTCTTGGAATATTTGCTCCATGAAATCTGAAAGGGTACTATATACTATACTATATACTAACTTCTGTAAATGTGCATTGACCTGTATCTAGGATAGACTCTGTTCTATTCATTAAAACCCAAATATATTTGCTCATTTAAGGCAGAAATCACACCATGTCAAAGTTCTGTACCAAACTCAACGTGAGAGTTGCCAATCAATGTGACCACAGGAGCACTACCATAGCACTAGGCCTGTGGTAGTACAGACTCATTTCCTCATTTCATTGCTCCTCACAAGCGACTAATGATCAGAGAATGCCTTGGTTAATAAGCCATCAATTAGAGGAGAAGGACTAATCACAGGTGAGGGACAGTCTTTAGGTTGGATCTGGTGCTCTTCTTCCCAGAAGGCTGATAAATGGTCTTTATGGTCCTGAATTCCAAGTCAATAACTACCCTGCTGCAGTGAGTATTGATCTAGCAAATGCTGGAGTCCCAGAAACTCTGAGTCATCCTTTCCTTCACAAGTGCCTCTGTGTGATCATCTTCACTGAGTCTTTGCTTAAATGGGCTCAACATGAGCTCAGTAACACAGTTCCCTGAACAGCCTTTATTCCTAAAGCAGGTGAGCAAGGGAGAGACAAGAAGTCATAGTCTGAAGCAAGAAGAAAGTTAGATGCTAAATGGTTTCTTCTGTGAAGTTTCAATGCACTTCTCCCAGTCCCACCTTGAAAATAGAATTATCTACTCAGCCAGAAAATCTGTTTCTAAGGCTCTCTTGCCCCTCCATTTCTAGCAGCCATAAACTGTACACAAGTAAGAAAGTGAATAAAATTAGTATTTTTCAACTTTTTTTCAACCTGGATATTCCTCAAAAATCATTTCATAAGGTTATCTATCCCATGAAACCATGTAGATGTTGATTGATAGGATAAAATTGTTGGAAACCATATTTCTTTGATTGCTATAGATCCTGTACGATAATTTAAAACCAGGGAGACATGCTTTCATATAAAGAAATTTTATCATATTTTCATATCTAAATAATGAAGTGATCAATGACAAAAAGTGAGGCTGGTCATAGTTTTCATGAATTTCTATAACAGATCCAAGATTAATAAGGATTTCTACTCTACTGAACTTTGGTCAGACCATTCTAGGGATAATATAACTACTTAATACAGCCTAGACCAACCAAGAATATGCAGCAAAAAAGAGCTGGAAGTGAGCATCAGGTACCAAGCAGATAAGGGTAATGTCAACAGAGCCCACACAATTGCCTTCCACGTGTGTACAAGGGTAGTCACATTTCTTCTGTGTGGCCCAGGGCAGAATGAGCATCATTGTGCAGATATGACTGGAAAACCACAGGGATGCAAAAGAAGACCCATTCTTTTGTTATTTTATTTTGATGCAAGGCTGGCATACCAACTCCATCCCTGCCACATTCCATCATTGGATGACACTCTACCAACAGAGCCATCTCCAGAGCCCATTCTAAAGTATTACCACATTGAACAATGAGCCTGGTGTAGGTAAGCAAGAGGTCCTCAAGGAAGATCAGGGCAAGGCTGTTTGAGAATTTGATGGGGAGGCTGCAGAAAACATGCATGTTTGGACAGGCAGTATATGAAAAAGTGAGCTATGGGTCTTGTAGTGACAATGATAGTCTGTGAATCCTGAGATCTATCTCTATGTTTCTTAGTCTAATTACTAAGAGGCTATAGAAGACATGTTGGACAGGCAGCATATGAAACTAAGAGCCTTGTTTTTAACAATGCCAGTATATAAACTCCTGAGGAGATCTGTCACTTTGTGAATTAAAATACTTCTTATGGGAAGGTAGATGGCTGAAGATGTTCCAGTGAATAACGTCTTCTCACATACACAAAGACTTACAAACAATATGATGGATAAAAACAGCAGGATTTCTTTCTCAGAAAGAAAGTAAAGCACACAGAAAATGAGAAGAAGGCTTAAGCTGGTTAAAGGCAAAGAATAGGAGCTCTACTTCACACAGCTTTGCGGAAGCCCAAGTACTGAGGGCCAGAAGACATTTTGGAACAGAATGGAAATCCCTTGACCCATATGCACAGGCTGAGGGGGAAGGTGACAAGGATGATTTTTTTTTTTAAATGAAATGCTGTAGAAGATCTTAAGAGTGGCTTCTTGTTTAAAATTAGCTCTAGGGGAAAACCAAAGGGAAAATAAATTACTTTAAAAATACCTATGCTTCCATAAGTTGTCATTGTCATTTGTTTTGGTTTTACAAGCTCTCCTCCTTCTCTTTCTCTTTCTCTTCTCTTTCTCTTTCTCTTTCTTTCTCTCTCTCTCTCTCTCTCTCTCATAAGCTTCATACAATGTTTCAACAAAGACACATGATTCTGAAATTTGATCACAAAGAGGGGAGAGAAATAGCCAGTTGGATAGATGAGTTAAACAAATTAACTCCCTCTCTCTCAAGAAAGAGCTGAGGCTGGAGGAGGAATGGTAATTGTTCCAATGTTGATTTTTAAAATCTTGGCTCCTGAAGCATATCTTCATCTTTGCTGAATATTACAAAAAGGATGGCAGTTTCCAAGCTTCTCTTCTTCATAGATTTGAACAGCTAAGCTTTTAGTTACTCCTTGCCTCCCCATGAAGGACTCTAATTCTTAAATAATACTTGAAGCCAGCAAATTGTTTTGCAGGTTGCTAACCTTTTTGAGAAAAATAAAAATAAAAACCCTCCGCATCTATTACAGTCTCTTCTAATGTCTCTTAATGTAATATTTTTTATCATACTCAGTAAAAACCTAATATCCAATACAGGTTGAAGAATATTTATGATATTAAGAAATAAAGTGAGGGGCTGGGAAGGTGGCTCAGTGGTAGAGCGTTTGCCTTGCATGCAGGAGGCCCTGGATTTGATTCCTTAGCACCACATAAACAGAAAAAGCCGGAAGTAGAGCTATGGCTCAAGTGGTAGAGTGTTAGCCTTGAGCTGAAGAGCTGAGGGACAGCGCCCAGGCCTAGAATTCAGGCCACACAACAAAGAACGAAAGAAAGAAAGAAAGAAAGAAAGAAAGAAAGAAAGAAAGAAAGAAAGAAAGAAAGAAAGAAAGAAAGAAAGAAAGAAAGAAAGAAAGAAAGAAAGAAAGAAAGAAAGAAAGGAAAGTAAATCAGTCTCTATGCTGACTCCAGAGACTGATTCACTCTGGCATGCCATTCCCCTGGCCCCATTATGTCTCTGTCCAGCATATACCCTGACCTCCACATACTCAGAGAAGTTATACTTTTTCTCTTCAACCTATACTCAAACCCCATTTTCATAGAAACCCTGAGTCTTTGTGAACTCTACTTTCTCCTCAGGATCCAGCTCCAGCATCTTTGCTCTGGGAAGTCATGTTTAATTTCATCAAAGAGCTCCTCCTTCCTTTGAAACTAAAGTATGTACACAGTGATTCAACACTGGACCGTATTTATTTACATGTACATTTGTTCATGATAAGAGGGCCATGGCCTATTTGAGGGCACTGAGGCCATGTTAAAGATCCTCACTGAACAGTTTTTGTTGTTGTATATTTAAAGTATAAATGTTTTATTAACATTAGAGAACAAAAATTCTGTCCTCACCAAACCCGTTCTTTCAGAGATGTATCAAATTGAGGTTTATTTTTACTTTACATTTTTATTAGTATATATTAATTTTGCAAAGGTGTTTCATTGTGGCATTTGCATAATTCATGTACTGTCCTTTGATCAAATATATTCCCTTTATTGCTTTCTCATTTCCTATCCCTTTAAACAATTTTAAAGGGCTTCATTGTTCTATTTGCAGGCATTCATATAAGTCCTTGGACCTCATTTGCTCTTCCTACCCTGTGTCTCGTTCCCCTTTTCAAGTCCCACCCCCACGCAGTCCCCACATGTTCTATATTTCTAGAGATATTTTCTTACAGGTAATTACTCCAAAATCTCTGAGTATATGGCTAAAATTCAGATAATGGCATAGATATGCACTTGGACACACACATACAGATATGGATGTAAATACTTGAGATGATTTAAAAAATAAGTTCTTAATACTTATGCATACAAAATTATTTTTCCACTCCTATGTCCTGGATATTGCCTATGCCATTATATATGGGAAGAGATTTATGTTATTTTTACAGTTGAATAAATTTCCACAGCATGGAAATATTTTTATGCCATTTAGCTTTGTGTAAAATATAGTTGACACCAAACAGATGACCAAGTCCTATCTACAGTTCAAGATGGCCAAACATTTTGATTTTTTTTCCCTCGCCAAATGCTCTAAGCTTTCCTGAAATATATCTAGTAGGCATATCACATTCCAGTGTATTATAGGTAAATAAATAAGCAGCAAGTAAGCAGGATTTTGACAAGGAGGTAGATTGTTCAGAATACCCACACAGAGAGTTCTGTACACAGAGCAGAGTACCAGAAAGGCAGATGAAGGAGGAACATATAGAAAGGAAAAAGAAAAGATGAAATGTTTTCTGAAATCCCAAACAGCTGTGGTGACAGAGTGGTGGGAGAGAAGTAACTCAGAAAAATGTTTATGTGTTGTGTCCACAGCTCAAGAAAGCTCACTGCTCTCTAAAGTCATTATAGCAGGTGGATGAGGATAAAAGTTCTGTCTGGGTGCTTCCTCACTCTGTCTCCACATGCACTTCACATCCCCTACTTGTAGAATGCTTATTTTCATGACTATATGTCATTCACTTGTTTAATAAACATTTGGTGCCTATTTATTAATTGTAATGATGCAGGATAAAGATTTCAGCTGTTAGCAAAATAATATCCTGCCAAGTGCTGGTGGCTCACGCCTGTTATGCTAGCTACTTAGGGGGCTGAGATCTGAGGATCACAGCTCAAAGCCAGTGTAGGCAAGAAAGCCCATTAGACTCTTATCTCCAAGTCACCACCAAAAGTCCAGTATTAGAGCTGTGGCTTAAAAGGTGGAGTGTTAGCCTTGACTGAAAAAGCTCAGATATAGCAGCCATGCCTTGAGTTTCATTCCTAGTACTGGCATTTAAAAAACGCCCTGCCTATTGGAGCTTATACTCTAGAGAACAGGCA
The DNA here is from genome assembly GCF_019054845.1 of Dipodomys spectabilis. Classification (NCBI taxonomy): domain Eukaryota; kingdom Metazoa; phylum Chordata; class Mammalia; order Rodentia; family Heteromyidae; genus Dipodomys; species Dipodomys spectabilis. The sequence continues at coordinate 13,156 of NW_024870700.1, forward strand.
GACAGAGAGCATGCAAGAAGCTACATAGTCCATTGTCTGCTGTGAGTAACTGAAGTGAACAAAGAAACATAAGAACAGAGAAGGATGTGGGAATAATTCACATTAAATACTCAGGGAAGAATCTTGAAGGTCACATTCTCATATCTGGCGAACCCCATCTTTGTTTCATTTACTAGATACACCAGAAAGACCACTAGCACTGTCATAGTCAATGCAGAAATATAAGAATGAAACTAGGTAAACTGACAGGATGGGTACAATTGAGAGAGATGAGAAAGAATGATGGAAAGGCTGACACTGATCAAGATGCATTGTACTCATAAACTGACATGTTGAGACACCTTTGTATATCTACTTAAATATAGGAAAAATTACATAAAGAAAAGACCACTGAGATTTTATTTGCTCCTACTCATGTCCACTGAACCCCTCCTCTGTTCTTTCCCTCTCTGCTACTTTCAGTGTCTTGTTTTCCTCATTGACATAACAAGGAAGTGAATTTGGTCTTCTGTAGTCCCTCCAGCAATAACAACAATGTATAATGTCATGCTCTAGAAGGTAAGATTGCTATGAGAGGAAACTTCATACAATCGCTCCTAACATGGAAAGAACCAAGTGGCTCCTCATTAGTGCAGGTGTAAGAGTCTCTAGTCTTGGGGCTTGAACTCAGAGCCCATGTGCCTAGCTTCAGCTTCTTCTGCTCAAGGCTAGCACTCTACCACTTGAGCCACAGCTCCATTTCTGGCTTTTTTAGTAGTTTTTATTACAGATAAGAGTTTCATGGACTTTCCTGCCAGGTATGGCTTTGAACCATGATCTTCTAATCTCAGCCTCCTGAGTAGCTAGGCTCACAGGAGTGAGCCACTGGTGCCTGGCTGCTGTGATTTTGTTTTTGTTTTATTTTGTTTTCTCAAGGCAAAGCTCCTTACAGGGAACTTTCCACCAGTAGTGACCAGCTCAGTTACCCACAGATATAAAACTCGTGTGGGAAGCTCAGGTGGGGACTAGTTTCATTGACATTCCCTTGGTCCCTCTTCCCAAGGGAATCTGCTGAGACTTAAAATATAACCTCATTTCACAAAAAAAGACCTGGGTAGGACTTTGTATAAAGGAGAATGTAGTCATAAAATGACAGGGGCTCTAGAGTTTCCATCTGGAGCTTCCATTCTAATTCGTCCTGTCACTAGCAGTATGGTCTTGAACTACAATGAAAACAAACTAGTCGTTTGTGTTGTACCTCCTGTAGGCCAGGGCTGAGTCTGTGCCTCAAATCAATTTATGACTTGTTCCAGAGACATATATTTATATAACTATGTCTCAGTTATACAAATAGAGACTGAGGCTCAGAGACAGAAATAGTGAATAACTTAAGACTGCGAAGCCTCATATAACTGACTGTAGAATTAGATTTCAAAATTAGAAAGCTCCAAAAAAAAAGGCTTTCCATTAATGACCTTTCTACCACACCTCATCTCCCTGGAGTCCCGTTTCTTTTTTTTTTTTTTTTTGTCGGTCGTGGGGCTTGAACTCTGGGCCTGGGCGCTGTCCCTCAGCTCTTCAGCTCAAGGCGAGCGCTCTACCACTTGAGCTACAGCGCCACTTCCAGTTTTCTGGTGATTTATTGGAGATAGGAGTCTCACGGTCTCTCCTGCCCGGGCTGGCTTTGAACCGCGATCCTCAGATCTCAGCCTCCTGAGTAGCTAGGATTACAGGCGTGAGCCACCAGCGCCCGGCTTGGAGTCCCGTTTCTTATCTGTAAACCAGGGATAATAGCAGCTACCTGTAGTATCTGGAAGGATATGAGCAAATTCTCAACAGATCTTAGGCTTGTTTTGCGCAGACTGCTGCTGCCTCCTCTGTCATTGACCGCCAACAGTACCTTATCCATGAAGCCAGAAGTAAGCACCCTTGCCTTTTGTGGGAAAGTCACAAAGACTCTACGAAGTGAGATGGGAAGTTAGAAGCAGGTGCTCAATTTGATGACTCTTGACACAAGATTCTTCTATCTCAAAATACAGCTAGTAGTTAGATGTGAGTTATCTATGCAAAGAAATGGAAATAGAAGAAGAGTTATCAGAAAGGGTAGATCACTCACAATCTCTGCCTAGTCCTGACTAGGAATGATTAGAAAATTCTGCACTGTTCTGCACTTGTGCAGGCCAAGTTAATGAGGCATTACTGTATCTATCTGTCAGATTATGCTAAGCCTTTTAAAGAACATAATTTCTATTCATTGCAAAGATGCAATGGACAAGGAACTTCTTTCATCTTAGTGGAGAATTGACATCTTCAATTAGGAACTATTTAAACTATGCAAAAATATATGTTCCAAAAGTGAAAGGACAAGAAAGAATTCAGGCAAGGTTATTATTATCTGAATGTCAAATTATGAGGAAAACAATAAACTGATCATTTGATTTGCCATGAAAATTATTTGCAAGGCTCCATTTAAAATTTCTATTTTGATGTTTACATGAGTGAATAGCTTCCCTAGACCTCTCACCTTCTCTCCTTCTCCACTGTCTATTCATGTGGATGTGAAAGGGACTGAATTGAGATCACATGAGCCCATCAGTGTTAATACAGAAAGGTCTTGGGAGGACTGGGCCTCAATAAAGGCATAAAGGCTGTGAGCAGGCTATGGCTTTATTGTGAATACTGTAGGACTGGTTTCCAATCAAGTACCTGGGAGATATGTGTGTGTGTGTGTGTGTGTGTGTGTGTGTGTGTGTGTGTGTGTATCTCTCCCAGGTACTTGATATATATATATATATATATATATATATATATATATATATATATATATATATATATACATAAGCACAGAGCAGACCCAAATAAAGCAGACAGTATAGAGTGTGTGTGTGTGTGTGTGTGTGTGTGTGTGTGTGTGTGTGTGTGTGTGTGTGTTCTAAAGAGTAAAGTATGTATTTGGAGACTCTGAGGGACTGGAAACACAATGGTACAACTCATTTCCTGCCGTATCATAACGATAAGACACTTCTTGAAGGCAGTCAGCTAGGAACCAGAAGAATACTTGACTCACTGTTGTTCTTTCTCCCAAGTGTCAAAAGCAAAGTTTATCTATTGGAACTGACATGAAATGAGAAATAATGTTGTTTTACTATTCTTTACAATTAAGGGTCCTAAGAGAATGCTATTAGGTTTAAATTCTATTTTCTCTTTACACAGAGCAAATCCCAATGGCCATGAGCAAGGGCTCTGCATTCCAACAAACCTAGGCTTGAGCCCTGCCTCTGAAGGCATCAGGGTACAAATGGACAAATGAGGACTCTAATCAAAGCCTACCCCCAAGTCCTTAGTACCTCTTTAATCTTAGAAAAGCTATGCATTTATCTGCTTTGCCTCTGTTTTCCTGATCAAGTAGATGGAGATTTAGTACTGTTGTAGTTTCTGATGAAAACCACAGAAGTAATGCACATAGCGATTTAGAACCACTGAAGTATCTACAGTGAGCACTTAATAAATGTTAGCTATATTCTGTAAAATGGAGGATGATGGCAAGCACCAGTTGGACTGTATAATATTCTTTCAAGGCTTAAAAGAGATGATGCACAAAAAATGCTTCACAAACTGCTTAACACAACATAATTGATTCGTGTTTAGAGAGCTGTTACCATCAATGACCAGAGCAATCCAAGATGGTGCCTAAAACTCACCATGGTTACGTCTGCTCATAAAGGTCTTTTGTAGAGACATCAATGTACTCAGTTCTCGATCTACTATCTAGTCATTATGGATGACTTAGGAAATTGTCCATTTCTGGGGTCCTCAGTTTCCTGAGCTATAAAATATGAAACCTGGATGAGCAAAGACCATTTCAGCTATAAAACTGCAGGGTTCCATGGTTCTTCAGTCAGAGTTTTGGAAGTGATGCCAAGAGAGAAAGAAAACAAAGAGAAGTCACTGGAATCTTCCACTTCTTCCTGAAACATCTTGTGCTCCTAGAAACATTTTTAATTCTAGTTCATTAGATCAATAAAGACAAATCAGTTTGGAAAACCATTAATAGCCTAGTCCAGTAAGCAAGTACCCAGTATTAGCTGATGAGGTTGTTAGGCTAAACACAGACCAAGTTGTCTCCATGTAGTGCTATTGACTTGTTGGTCAGAGTGTGTCATAGATTAGCAGTTCACCTGGCCCAAAACCAAAACCATGGATACATCAACTCAGGACAATCTTCAACACAGCAAATTCATGAATGAGTGCAATGCACATTTTATTCTTGGTGTCTACACAGCCACAGTGACCGTCTGACCTCTGACTCTGTCCAGCACTGGAGAGGGTGAGAAGTGATAGCACCTGTAACTGTGAAACTGGGAAGCTGAGATCTAGACAGTTCAAGATGTTGCCTAACAATGTGTTCACACAATCTTCCAGAAGAAGGCCATAGGCAGCATCAGTCTAAATTGCTATCTTGTCTTGACAATAGCTATTTTAAGTCATAAGGTCAGCAACTGAATACCGGATTTTTTTTTTCTTCTATTAATGAACAGTGATGGTGATGGCCACATTTGAATCCTGTAAGATCTTGATTCAAACTTTAGATCTCTTATAGCCCAATGACTTTAATGGCTGGGGCTAGGGTAAGGTTAGTAAGATTAGATGATTTCTGAGATTCTTTTCTATTCTGATTCTAATCACATCTTGTTGGGGGAAATCTCTTCTTGAGATGAACACTGATGCAGAGGAAATAAGTTTAGGTCTGTGGTAAGTCATGTACATTCTCAGTCTGGTTTAATAGAGGGTAAAAGCACAGTTAATGCTATTTCTGGGCTTAAGATTCTGAATTCATCACCATTATTATGATTACACTCCAATATGAGAAGATCAGATATCTCATGGCATCTTTATTTCTAACTACTGTCCTCCGGATGCTGTCTGGTAGCCAACCTGAACCTATAACATGTTCTGTCCAAAGTAGCTATTGGGTATTGGGTTTTCCTCATGCTGTTTTTTTGGGGGGGTCTAGGAAATATTTCTTCCCTTTCCTTACCTTCTACCTGTCTACCTCCAAGCCATGTACATCACCACATAAACTACACTCAACAACTTTGGTCAAAGATGAGTCGGCTTCAACCTCAACCTTGCTCTTTATGCATCTTGTATTTTCTTAATTTATAGCATCTATGATGCTATATTGGAATGGCTTATTTAGCTGTGCACTTTCCTAACTTAATTACAAGGTCCATGAAGAAGGTACCCAATCTTGTTCATCTTTGACTTTTCAGGTGTTTTAGCTGGTGGCTACATAGGAGACACCCAAAAAGAATGGCACTATATTGTGATAGTTATATTGTACTGTGCTATATTGCTATGTAAGAACCCAAGTCAATGAATCAATCACAGGATAAAAGACTTCACTACTGGTTGTTCAGCTACAATCTGAGTCACAGTGGTATACTTGGGGTGCAGTGAAGGAAAGAGTAGGTCAGAACTTGGAGTATCTCTGGAATTAATTCTAGACAGAGGGTGAGGTTTATTGAGTTGATTACTCAGTTTTTGCAGGACAGGTTTGGAATGATAAAGTTAAATGAACTATGTTGTTAGAACATCCAGAAGTACAATACTGATAGTAGATATCCATGAGTCTTTTTTAATGATGTCAGAGCAGGGAAAGTTGGTCTTTGACATTCACTTGACACCTGTCTTACTTTTGAGCTATCCTTCCTCTGCTATTAAGCCCAGTGTGACTTCTTGTATTCCTTTGCTAAATAATTTGCAAGTGCAAGCTATTCCAGAAGTATAGCTGTGTGGAAAAGAAAAGCTGTGAAACTAGAAAATTATCATCTCCTGCAGTGGCCTTCTCTAAGACCAACGGAATACATCAAGGGTTAGGGCTGGTTATTTCAAGATACCAGGCTTCTCTCATCCTATAAATCATGCTCCCTCATGTCTAACTATCATAACTGTTCTGAGTGCAGCCCAACTTAAATATCCTCCATTGGTGCCTAAGAAAATTCAGCATACTCTGGTTACAAAAACAAGCTATATGAGAAGAACAGGAGATCTTCACATGGCTAATTTCTATTGTAGATTTCACTGATGAAAACATCTCTCCTTCATTTGCAAGTTTTCATTACACACACTGAAAGTATTCTGCCCTTTATCAACATCTTACTACACTGCAGCTGTAATTAAACAATTATATATGTAAATATTTCTTTAATTTCTATTTCCCTTGATAGATTAGAAGCTATGTAAGGATAGGGACTGTGTGACTGCTCCTGGAATTGAAGTGTCTGGCTAGGAAGAGATATATAACCATTATTTATTGCATTGGATATGACACATCTCTAGGATTCTCACATATGGGAAAAGGTGGTACACTTCTTGGCTGTCATCATACTATAGCTTAGGTTTCAAAGTGGAAACACTGGTGTGCCTACTTCAAGACAGAGTTTGGTATGTTTCAAATTGAATTTGAAAGGCATCATTCTTCAGAGGTAATATCCTGCTAGAATATATAGCATATTGTATTGCAGATATTTGACTTTAATATACCTGTCCTTCTCTACCAGATCAGGAGTTCCTGTAAGGGAATATTGCTTCCAGACCATTTGCTCACCCAGGGTATTTGCCACACACTGTGTGGCAGAAAGAGGGCTTCCATGACTACCTACTGGATGGATGAATGAATAAATGAATGATTTGTAGAGGTTAGAGAGAAATAAACCCAACTGTAAGGCCAGACTCAGCAATTCAATAATGCCTTCATATTAGGAATGGAGAAACATAATATATGCACTTCTAATTCAATTTCACCTCTATCTATTATTAATAAATAACCTCCATAATAAACATACCTTTGCTCAGGAATCAACTAGATTTTTCAAGTGATAGCAACTGCTGTAAAAAATTGAAAAGAAGGGAAAAAATCCTCTTTCCCACATGTAGGTACCTTTCAATTTAGTTTAAGCCTTCGTGTCTGCATGCGTGCCCACCCACACCTGCTGTAGCAACAATCCAGAAAGCCTCTTCTGACACATACCTCTGACAGACAAAGCCAGAGCTGGGTTGTATCTCATTTGGCCAGGCTGTCACTCACCATTTTGTTCATTATAGGGAAATGAGGTCCATTTCCAAGGATCAGAAAAGGTGGGGAGGGGGAGAAAGACAGAATAATTGGGCTCTCCAAAGCCTTGTCACTTAATTTGCTCAAGTTGTATTTGTTTTTCTTAGAGAATTATGTGTTAACACTTGATGGACAGAACATCATAAAAATGATGAACAAAAGACAGGATAATAAATAAAGCAGGTAGTTCTTGTTCCTTCTTCTCTGACTTTTCTTTCTCACACAGCCCTTCCTTTCTTTGTTCATCTTTCCAGATTTACCCCAGTGGAAGGTTAGGATTTCTCCCTCTGGCCTGAGTTCTCTCTTTAGTAAATTTCCCTTTGTGGTTTTTTAAAATTATTTATTAATGTTTTTATTGTGAAAATACTGTACAGAAGGGTTATAATTACATGGGCAAGGTAATGAGTACATTTCTTATCAAGCATTGTTGCCTCCTTCTTTGTTTCCTCTTCCCATCCCTGCCCTCCCATCTCCCCGCCCCCCACCAAAGTTGTAAAGTTCATTTTTCAACATAACGTCTTGTACATCTCGTTGTTGCAATGGGTCCACCTTATTTGCAATAACTAGTATATGTCTGAGACAAGCAGAAATGGTCAGACAAGTTGATGTTAGGAGAAATGAGCCCCAAGATAAGGACTCAAATTGTTTTTCTTTCTTGCTATTGTTTCTAAAGTATTTATAAGATGATTTTTTTTGTTGCTTTGTATGTCCCTCCCCCACGGTATAACCCCTGTTTTCATTGTATTTGATGTTGGTACAATTTGGAGAGGGGAAAGGGAAAAAATAAATTGTTTAAATAGGGATACAGGTGAACCCATTGTGGTTTTTGTTTTAAACGCCAATTCTTGACCACACTTCTTTCCTTTCTTACCAGCAAAGGCATTAATGCTGGGCCTCAATAGGTATATTTCTTTTTGGTTTCCTTCCTCATCCCAAGTTTCCCCAAAGTGCAATTTAACAATGAAATGCGTTGAGAGAAGCTGAGGTCCCTTAGGCTTGCTATTTTTTTGTTTGTTTGTTTCTTTCTTTGGTTTCAAGTTGATGTAAAGATGAAAGTGAATTGAAGTTTATCTACCTGTATCATAAGTCAGGAAGATAAGGACTGGAATTCTACTTCTGCTTTCGTGTGTGTGTGTGTGTGTGTGTGTGTGTGTGTGTGTGTGTGTGTGTGTGTATGTGTGTGTTGGTCTTGGGACTTGAAGTCAGGGCCTCAAGCGCTAGTTCAGTTTGGTTTTTTTAACCCCCTCTTGGCTGGTGCTCTACCCTTTGAGCCACACTTCCATTTTCAGCTTTTTGTTGGTTAATTGGAGATAAGAGTCTCATAGCTTTGGGTTGGTTTCAAATCTTGATTCTCAGATCTCAGCCTTCTGAGTAGCTAGGATTAGGCATAAGCCCTAAGCCAAATATATGACTTTTATAAGACTGCTAGGTTGCAGAACTGTGTAGAAGATGACATAAAAGATGATTGGGGTCTCTGCATTCTTCTTGGTGTACATTAGTAAGATATTCCTATTTTAAAATTATTCTTCATTGCCACATGTTTCTTATCCTCCTAAGAGGAAAGAGCGTACCTAAAAACCTAAAAAATTACTTTGACATTGCCTTTCTAGGGAAATACATTGTTTGAATTCTTTCTTGAATCTACCATATTTCAGTTAATACATTTGAATATACTTGTATACTATCTAATGTATTTACTTATTCATTTGTAAGCTAATTCCAGCTTCCACATATGAGGGAAAATATGCAGTCTTTGTCTCTCTGGGCATGACTTACTTAACATATTTTTTCTAAGTCTTTCCATTTCTTTACAAATGGTACAAAATCATTTTCTAATGGATCAGTAAAATTCCATTGTATATTTATACCACATTTTAGCAAAATAACGATCAGGAAACAGGTGTATGGTCATAGGGAAAGGGGCAAATGAATAAAGATGAGAAGATGGGGAGAATGCAATAAAAATTCATAAAGGAAAAGTAAGAAAACAGAGAAGAGGTGAGCTAGGAGGTACAGGTGAAAATGTTGAAAGGGGTGATATTGATCAAGATGCATTGTTTGTATTTATAAACCACGTTGTTAAATGGCAATTCCCTTGTACGATTATTTAAAGATAGTAAATATATTTAAATAAAAAACTATAACTACTAAAGGGATGAGGTATTAGTGCAAATGGAAGTTTGCTCCTTCAATTCTATTTTTTAATCATTAGCTGGTTGATGAGTATGTCAGTTGGAATCAGCTATTTCTATATGTAGACGATATAGTATGCTGATTTCTTTAGTTCTTCCACAGATGGTTTTCTGGGGTCCAGGATGTGGGGTGATTACCATTTGTTTTATTTTCAGGGCAGTGATCCTAACACCAGCATCCCTTCAAAAATGCAACTTCTAGTCATAGTGTTCTGTTGATTTTTTTTTTTTTTTTTTAGCAATCAAACCTAAAGAGTCACAAATCTTCTCCTTCAGACACCTTAAGCAGTGGGACTTCAAAGCTTTGAATCTGTGATGGATGGTTTCCTACACTGTGGTGAGACATTATCAATACACAACCTTCATCCCCAGAGATAAATGTTTTTTTATATACAGTCTGCATACAAGCTTTAAGAGACTTAAAAACTTGAACCTTTTCAAGAGTTCTATAACTGTTGATTGGGCATCAACAGAATGTGGCTAAGTCCCCCAGAAGGAAGCTGAAGATTATGAATCTTGTAACAAAAGGTTTTCTTAACGCAAAAACTGCTCAGATCTGTGGCAAAATATTGTATGGATGAAATTGTCATTATGTAGGAGGAATAACTTCCAACATTAGTAGAATAACCACAGTTTGACAACAATAATATATAATTCAAAACAGCTAGATGTTTGCATGTTTCTAACACAAAGAAATGATGAATGTTTGAGGCGATGACAAATTCAGCAGTGACACACTCTCACTAGACACTATGTTGAAAATGAATTATACAATTTGTTGGGGAGGGGACTGAAAGGGAAAAAACTGGGAGAAAACAAGGGAAGAGGTGGCACTATTAAAAAAAGCAATGTACTCATTGCCTGACTTATGTAATTATTTACCCTCTGTACATCACCTTTACAATAAAAATAAAATAAAATAAAATAAAATTCATAGCTGATTAAAGCAAAAGAATGTGTCAATATCCCTGAACTGATCATTCCATGTATACATGTATTGAAATATCATGCTCTACCACACAAATATGCATAACAATTGTCATTTATAAATTTAAGGTATCTATTAAAAATCATCATCATAGGTATTATGACAATAGCCATTATCACATCAGGCTTTTTACAAAATATCATTAAGGCTCATGATAGCTGATTACTTAAAAGTATCAGTCCCTCACTCAAATTCACCAAACTAGGAAGTAAACAAATGTAGAGTTAACATCAGGATTGTCTAACTCTAAGACCTGTGATCACAAATACTGTAAGTTAGTGGCATACTCAGAGCCAGCGCTGACAAATTAATGACATAATACTGCCATGCCTACCAACACCTGTACACTCTCTATCACTACAAATACAGCCTTTAAAATGTGGTGTTCACAGTAGCATTGTGAGACAGGAAATCAGGATTTCTTACCTGCTTAAACATGAGCGTGAACACACCTAGGATACCACCCATCATCACCAAACAATAACCCTATCAACTAAACCAACAGAGAAACAATAAGCACAATAAGTGTTCACTGTAATACAGCAGATTCCAGGGAGAATCCAAGGAGAATCCAAATAGGGAAATCCTTTAGAAAGACAAATCCAAAGGTCAGCAACACAAAATACCAGGAAGTAGGTACTCAAAAAGGGGGGGAGGAGGTCATGGAGAAAGGGGTGGACGAATAAAGAAGGTAAGAGTGGGGGAAAGCAGACAAATACCCAATCTATATCCAACACAATTAAGAAGAGTGAGGGAAGGGGTAGATTGGGTAGGGATGGGTGAGAAGGTTGAAAAAGTGACATTGATCAACTTATAATATATTCATAAACTGCTTTGTTAACTGGCAACTCCTTTGTACAATTGCCTAAAAATAATAAAAAATTGAAAAGAATTAAAATTTTTTTAAAAACTGTAAGAAAAGAGAATTTGTATTGTTCTTTATCCCACCCCCCTGGCAGAGTTCTTCCCATAGCTTATAGGACTTGGCCTACTCTGCCTTCTGTCTTCTCAATTACTATCAGACTTTCTCACCGACTACTCATACCCAGGGTATATTTCTATGTCAAGACTTTGACTTTTCTTGTTTGGCCAACCTCTTCCCCTCTCCAAATCATTGTTCAGAGGTCTATTTTTACAGAAAGTCCACCCTGGCTCACTATTGAAGTGCAATCCACTCTCTCCATCCTACTATAATGCACTAGTTTTATATTCCAAAGGCCTATCCAAACTGCTCAAAATCTCTGTGATTTATTTCTTTACTGTGAATATTATTATTGCCTGCTTCCTAAACATTCTGAGTTCCATTATCATATAGTTCTATGTCCATTTGATCCATATGTCTGCCATAATGGTTGAATAAATTAACCGACTATGGTCCAAAGGTACCTTATCAGATTTCTGACCTCTGGTTGGTTCCAAGCCTTTCCCCCATGACTGTGAAGATGTAAGAGTGATCACATGACATGGGACTCTTGTTATGAGTTTCTACACTAAAATTCCATGTTGGATCATTCTTTCTGTCCATAGATCAAGCCATCATTTCAGATGATACTTCAACAACTTCAAAGTTCACTGACCCCTAGCTGGACACCTTAAGATCTCATGGCATAGCACAATAAAATATGGAAAATGGGAAGAGCCTAAAGTTATTGTCCAGCCTAACCAAGCCACTGGAATCTCATATAGTGTCAGAGGCTTTCCAGTGCCTCAATCTTCTCATCTCTGAAGCTTGCTTCTCTTTATTTTTGAACTTGCAATATCTTGATGAGCTAAAAAGAAAATGTTCTAAAACACAGTATAAAATAGAGTAGTGGTATTAATACATAATCATAATTGGGTTTTTCTTGCTCATAATGTTTGAATTTCAAAGAAAATCATATTAAAATCAAGCAAAAGGATGTCCTTAATAGAGTAATAATAATAATGATAATGCTGAATAATTTAAAAGATGCTTTTTCATGTGCAACCTCACTGCATAATGAACATATAATGTAGAAAGACAGCTCTACAGGTTAGAATTAAAGTTAGAATTTGCTCCTTTAAAACTGCCTCATTTCAAATGTGACTGCAATCAAGAAGAAGCACAGACATCCTTTATAAATTAATTTAGCAAAATGAAGGACTTCAATAATAATGTTGAGGTAAAATATTCTATAGAGATGAAATTCCAATTTTAATAATAATAATAATAATAATAAAAGACAGTACCCCAAAGGACCAAATGAGCCCATATGTGAGATTATAAAGGGTTTTTATGGCAATACATATTTCAGATTTATCAGTAGATATTCTGTTGATATAAATAGATCAGAGACAGATATACATAGATGTATATTATATAGCATATATAGTATATATTTAATGATTTATGATTGAAAAATATTGTACAAGCTTACGTTAAATTCATATACTTTATGTGGTGTGTATACACAAATACACACATTGATTTTAATGTGGGTATAATTATTACTAAATTGTACCTTTTAATGGGGAGATCATTAGGAACCGTTAAATCTGACTACATTTAGCTTCCATTGAGACTCTGAAATTATTTTTCCAAGTGCTCAGGTTTTGAAAAAAAGGCAAACCATGTTTGTCTCAAATAGTCTTTCCTTAATTTTTCAGACTAGTATTTTAAGGCAAATTTAATCCATATAGTTCATACTCATTTGCACTTAAATTAGCAGACTGGAGCTTTTAACAGCTATTTAATATCCCAGACATCTTTTGAGCCTTTAAAGTGAACTCCTAAAAGCCTTTTTTCCATCTCTCCCACCCTCTTCTCATCAGCTTAAGAGGCTGCATTTTGCTCAGAGTAAACAAATTGAATACTGAAACTTTTGGTTATTTTTCCTCTCAGTTTATGACCTATGAATGTAAAGTGGCTTTCAGATGTGACATAACTAATTTCCCTGTCCCTATGAACCAATACAGGGTGTGTGTCACATTACACTTACTTATGAACAGCCATAGAGCCAGCAAATGAGGCAATCTCTGGACTTCTTGTTGGGTAGCCACAGCATATAAATAGATAATTACAGAAACTCAAACCTCTATGACATTTTTCATCGGAAAATTTCCAAGGCTGCTTTTAGAATGGTATAAGTATATGTCTTAGAATTTGCCATAGACACAAAAATAGCCAGTTATGACTCTAAATATCTCCACCTTTTACAGATGGCAAAGGCTCAAGCAGCTATAAACTAGGGAATCAAAGTTCCTGCCTTCCAACTTACAGTCCTTTGAACCATAAGGTGTGTGTGTGTGTGTGTGTTTGTGTGTCTGTGTCTGTGTGTCTGTGTGTGTGTGTGTGTAGTGAGAAAGAGAGACAGGCAGAGAGCCAGAGACAGAAAAATGACAGAAACACAGAGAGAGCGTGTGTGTGCGTGTGCCTGCGTGCGTGCGTGTGTGCGTGTGTGTGTGTGTGTGTGTGTGTGTGTGTGTGTGAGAGAGTGAGAGAGACAGACAGACAGACAGAGACAGAGAAAGACAGAGAGACAGAGGATAGAGAGAGAGAGATGTGGAGGCAGAGCCTGAGGTCTTTAGAATCACACCAACATCCACCCTGGAAATAACTGAATTTTAGAAATTCAGTTATTTTTTAAAATTGTTATTAACATACACTAGTTATACATATTGATAGGATTAATACATACTCAAATCCAGCTTCCCTTGATCATCCTTCCCTTTCCCACTTTCCAACCTTGAATATCCTAATAATCGCCATTCAACACTGAGATCATCAGAATTAAATTATTAATAGCTGAATAATACTCCACACTTTATATATGCCTCATTTCCTGTAACTATCTCTTGATTGATATATAGACTGTCACTATATCTTACTATGGTGAATAATGCAGCAATAAATATGGTTGCTCACTTCATTTCTTCTGAGTATTTTATATAGAGCATATATAATAATAGTATATATAACATATGTTATACATATATACCTAGCCAGAGGATTGCTGGGCCATAATGGTAAATTTATTTTCACTCTTTTTGAGGAGCTTCCATGCTGTTCTCCATAATGCTTTGGTAATTCACATGCCTACAGACAGGGCATAAGAGGTCCTTTTTCTGTACTTCTTTGCCAGCATTTACTATTTTGTTGTTTTGAGTTTTTGTGGTGATTGTTATATGAGCCGTTCTTCTCAGCAAGACAGATTTCCCAGCTGCTGCTTGTTACTACCTATTCTCATTTATTCCCTGCCTCATGGGCAGGGTATATCAAAGATACTTCCTAAACCATCTTCCTAACTTCCCTTCACTGCCATCAATGCAAACCCCCTTACTGTTTTGCTCCCTGGGACCACTAGGACAGGTCATCCTATCTGCAGATTGCCAATGAGAAAATACCTACCAAGAATAGCCCAGGGGAGGAAAGCAAAGAGAGAGGACTCAAAAGAAGTAGATCTGTTGGTCAAGGATTAACCTGCCTCATTCTGAGCAAGGAAGGTCTCTTTCCATTTGCCACTTGTCCAGGCTGCCCCTCCTCTGGCCAGGAGCTCAGGCAAAGCTGTTCTGGATGGCTGCATTTTCCTAATAAGACTCACACAAGCTGCTAAATGAAGCTGGCTGCCTGGTTGAGTTCAATCCTAGCCCCATTTCAGTTTACCCATTTCCTTAGACTGTAATCTCACCTTCTCACTATTGGATTCCTCCAAGACCTTGTAAGTGGTGAACAGGGGCTGGGGGAAGCAGATGGTGCTTAGGAGCCCAATGTTACAAGAGTCACAGTCCATCATACTCAGAAGGGCACTTGTCTGGAAGAGCCAGAGAATGGGTGGTTTGCAAGTTGCAAGACCTTAAAACTATGTGTAGTGCAGCCCTCATGTGGTATTTGGATTCCTATATCTGATGGCCCTGGTATTGCAGAAACATCTATGTAACAGTGAAGAAAGGCAATGTCTCCAAGGGCCCCTTTCCTAAGAAGTTTTTCCTTTTCACAGAGTTAACATTTTTGTCTCTGAAATTATGTTTTATAAGCCACAACAGGGAATTCCTCCAAGAAATCACTCAGTTATAAAATAGAAATGAGTCGCTCTTGCAGTGGAAGAATCTGATTTAGAAAACAAAAGGATATTCTTTATGAGCTTTTTGGCTGGTACACAGCAGATGAATTTGTTGCAAACACTTAAAACACTTATATCAGCAGTATGACCAGTCTCTCCAGATTCCTACCACCAACCCAAAGGAATAAGGCATCTCAGTCTTTAACTAGTCATAGTAATAGAAGCAATTTTAATATAAATAGCTGTGCCTGCCATTTATTATCCATTTTGTATATTCTATGTTCATTTCATATTCTCGATAACACTCATATGACATTAATAGGCATCATCATTTTCACTTTACAGAAGGGGAAATTAAGGCTCAATTACAAAATCTACCCAGGAGTTGGAAGTGGCGCTGTGGATCAAGTGGCAGAGCACTTGTCTTGAGCTGAGGAACTCAGGGATAGAGCCCAGTCCCAGAATTCAAGCCCCATGACCAACAAAAAAAACAAACAAAATCTACCCAGAAGAATACCTTCCTGAAATGGCACATCTTGGATACAAACTTGGACCTATCTGAATGCAAAAACATTTGAGAGGTATGTAATAATAGGCACCATGTTTCTATATGTACATACATACGACTAATATATCCATATATGTTTACCCACAGCCTTTTTATTGTGGCACATTTACATATTTATATCTAAATAGAGATATAGTCATACATATCTATGTGTTCATATAAGCATCTACAAGTAATATAGTGAAATAGGGAGTTAGGGTCTGGTCAGTGCCATTTTGGCCACCTGGTCTGGAATCTTATCTTCATGGTGGCGGAAGGTAAAGCCCCACCTCCCAGGTGATGGGTGTGCCTGAATCCCTGGAGGCAGGGTAGACTAAACCTATCATTCAGAGCCTGGGACTGGGAATTTCCTGTGACCCTGCCCCTGACCTGACCCTATCTAGGTCAGGACCTGCTCAAGGGCCATTATACCATGTCACATGTCTCCATGTTCTTGTCTTGTCCCCTGTCTCCTGGCCCTTCTCAGGTCACCATGCCATCCCACTTCAGCTCTCCATTGGAGCTGAATTGATTTGTTGGTATTGTTTCTGTCTTTCCTTCCTCTCTGGCCCTCATGGCTCAGTTTCCTAACAGTGTTAAATGTATTTGTGGTTGCTGGAATTTTGAGACAGGAGTCTACCATGCAGTCGCTGGCATTTTAATAAAGGCTCCAAGATTTGACCTCCCAAAATATGGCTTCTCGGTTTTATCACCTTACAACAATGTCTATGCAAATAAATCCATTCCACACACACACACACACACACACACACGCACACATACATATATACATACTTGTAAGTAAATACTGGGTAGCTGCTTTAGAATTGAGCTAATAAATGATGATGTGGGATAATCTATAGGTTATTGATGAAGACATAATGTTTTCACCCAAGTTAAGCAGCTACGCACCTTCATCTTCTTTACAGAAACTTGATTATTTGTAAGAATATGAATGGTCTTACCTGCAGATCTGCAGCCCCTTTGTGCTAAGCCCACCTGCCCTGTTCATTTCTAATCACCAGCCAGATTGTTCTAGCTCCCTGGTCTCCTCCTGAAAATCCTCCACTGCAGAACTCTCATTAAAAACATGCTGATCGTTCTCCTCTTCTCGGGGGAAAAATTATTGTTGACTGTCAAGCTCTCAGCCAGGGACCCCTAGAGTCTCCTAAAATGGAAACACTCCTAACTCACACAGTGTGGCATACAAGGTTGGTTTCAGAGGTTTGCTGCACCCTAGATAGGGACCATAGCAGTAATCCGCTTTCTTCACCCCTTTCCCTTATGAGGTGCATGCTTGGCCAGCCAGACACTGCCAATTCTCTTTCCTTGTTTGGGAGAGCCTCTTTGGCCTATCTCAAGGGAGATGAGCCAAGCTGGGGACAATGACAATGAGCCTTCTGGGCTTTCTGACAGAGGCTTAAGTGCTTTTAATCACCTCGAGCTTTTCTTGAGACTGTGTTTGTGCCAAAGATGGCTTTGGTGACATTGCTTCCCTCATGCTGGGGTCATGTATGGTAGGCTAGGAAATACTTTTTCATGTTTTTAATTTGAGTTTTGGTTGAGAAGAAATCACAGTACCTTTTCAAGCTCGGAATAATCCAAATTGGAATCAAGTTGTAGTATTGAAATTCCAATCCTGGAGCCTTGTTGGCTGAGTCTGTCTACTTTTTAAGATACCAATAATGCAGTGTAGAAGGGAGATTATAGTTTGTGCTAAAATACCAGGTTTGTTGACAGAAAAGGTTGAGGGCAGTAAACATTAAGTCACTTACTTTCGAAAGGAGAAAGGTCCTGTAACATGCTGTGGCACAGAAAAGTTATATTTATGTTTTTTGAGAAAAAAAAACAGAAGTAAGTAATAGAATCTGAGCTACACAAAATTGATAAACTGGTGTCAGAAACTTGAGTTGATTGATACTGCCTATGAAGTAAGGAGGTAAGGTCTGACCAGCGCCATATTGGCCACATGGTGGATTGTAGGATCTGGCATCTTGTCTTCATGCTGGAGGAAGAAAACCCCTTGCCTCCAAGGTGATGGGCGTGCCTGGATCCTTGCAGGCAAAGATGGGCACTTGGTTGAAAGGTTACTGAATCTGTCAATCCAGAGCCTGGGACTGGAATTTCCTGTGGACCTGCCCCTTGGGCAGACCTATTTAGGCCCAGACCAGCCTAGCCGCCATGATACCATGCCATGTGTGTCTCTTGTGTCCTGTCTCCTGTCTAGTCCTCAGTCATCATGGTGTCCCAATTCAGCTCTCCATTGGAGCTGAATTGGATTGTTGGTATCGTATTTGTTCTTTCTTTAACTGTGTTATGTGTATTTGGGGGCTTCAGGTCTTTGTAACAATGGGCAGCCTGCAGCCTGTTTACTGTATAAGACTCCAATATTATATATTTTAAAATGTGGCTTCTGGGATGACTCACCTTACCAACAGCTACTGCCAGGGCACTTGAAGAAGAACGGAATGATTGATTAGTGATTCCTGCATCTGACATAAGAGGGAAACATGAGGACATGTATGTAATTGTTTACCAAACTCTAAGGATGACCTAGAAGTTCCATGTTTGTAGGAGTCATGCTATTTGATTCAGATCTGATCATCTGTGTTCCTGGATTTCACAGTGTAATAACCTTTTGATGAAGTCTCTGAAGTCTTTGAGAGTCTCACTTATCTGAGTTTGGCAAGGGTGTGGTCCCTCACTGACCAGTATTACAGTGGATGGCCTCCATCACACACTGTAAAATCTAGCGACCCCACAAAGTGCCAAACGCCACTGATGGTATCCCTTTGCTAGTCCTAGCACAGTGATCATCTTTATTTTCACTCATTCATTTGCTTTGATAATAATAAAAAGGCTAAATAACTACACATGACAAGTGACTACCATATAGCAATGCTTTTCAAAGTAGGTTAAGAATTATGGAGAACAATTTGTTGAAACATTAGCCTTATGGAGGGACAGTAAGAAACATGGACTCAGTGGCCTGCGGGTCTGAGATGAAAACCTGTTTCTGACCAGCCTCAGCTGCTGTGGGCATCAGGAATCTTACCTTGAATGATCTGACAGACGAACCTAGTGCGTAGGCTCACAAAACTCAGTTGTCTTCAGCCAGTAACAACTCTGCCTCTTGGAAGACATTTGCCAAAGTCTGGAGTCATTTTTTTTTCATTGTTACAGCAATGGATCAAGAGCTGCTATGGCATCTGTTTGGTAGAGGATGCTGTTAAATATCTATGGTGCCCAGGATAAATTTCCTTTATTCATAATTAAGAACAGTACAGGAGTTGATAGTCCCAAAGCTGGGGGCTTGATAATTGCTGCTTCTGACTGCAGAAGTGGTTATAGGAGCATCAGTTTTATTCAGTGTTAAAGTTGACTTCATTCTTTGATTGACTACCATACTCCCATTCCTTTACCCTGAAATTCTTTCAACCTAAGAAGCTGACATAGAGTACAGGATTTGTGTTTCAACACAGGGTTTCTAAACTAAAAGACTGGGCAAGAACAGCCAGTCACTGGGTCCAAGTAAAGATTTAAAAAAACTTGCCAGCCAAGCACTGGCGGCTCATGCCTATAATCCTCACTACTCAGGAAGTTGAGATCTGAAGATCTCTGTTCAAAGCCAATCCAGGCAGGAAATTCCATGAAACTCTTATCACCATTTAGCCACCAGAAAAACCGATGTGTCATTGTGGTAGAGCACTAGCCTTGCACAAAAAGAGCTCCGGGTTAGAGCCCTGGCCCAGAGTTCAAGCCCCAGGACCAAAAATAACCTTGCCAGACAGCAGAGGAATATCGCTTCTAGTTGTAGTCTTCCAGAGGAACAATACAATTGATGTCTAATTTTTACATGTGAATCACACCAGTATTAATCATCTGGAACTCTGTAAGAGGCTTTAACCTGAGAAGTACATCAGGAAATAAAACAGCAAAGATCCATCCATTCTTCTCCACACAGCTTCTCTGCATTGTCTGGGTGAGCCTCCGTGGCCCTACTTGCCTTCCCAGGGCTTCAAGACTGTCAGATAGCAGCTCCCAGAGCACTGGCATTCATAGGAATCTGAGGACAAAACAGGAGTAGCCCTCCTTGAACATCCCAGGACAAGAAGTCCATGTAAGTTTCTTTGAAAGATACCAGGCCCTTTGACTTGGCCCTTTGCAGGTCTCCTGTCTGCTTCAAGGTCTCCTTCTTTCAGATCCTAAATCAAACATGTTAAATGTAACAACTTCCTTACACCTGAATTCTCTCCCCACACTCTGACACTAAAGCCCTAATCATCTTTCCCTTTACTTCTCCCCTTCCTTCTCTAGAAATACATAACCATCCCTCAGATCCAGAAATCCCTGTGCCCTATGAGGTCTGTTTACAAAACCATTTATATGGCCTTTTTTTGCTTAGCTGTGGTAAATCCCCAAGTCTTGGTGAGCCATGGATATAAAATTGGACAGACCTAATCTCATAGTTATAGGGCCCTTCCATCTTTTTTTGTCAGAAATGAGACTCTGAAATCATTCAGTGACTCTAGCTGTGGCCTGAACCCTCTTTCCTTTTTTAGATTCCCAAACTATTTTATAATGCTCTGAAGGCCTATCCAAGTGCAGCTATGGTCTCTTTATACGACACAGTGAGTGGCTGAGTGTTTTATCAGAGTCTTTGACTGTACCTGCTCTTATCAATTGCCTCCACTCCCCATGTCAGTTCAGGCCAGTGACATCCTAGTACAGTGACATAGTGATAAACCAGTTAGCTCAGCTAGCCATGGAAAGTTCTGTCTATAGTACCATAAAGTCAGAGCTTTCCCATAAGAAGTAGTCAGTCCCTGAAAACATTCAGCCTCGGGCTCTCTTGTCCATTTTCTGGATCCTTCTTCCCCTTCACATGCCAGAGATATGTCGTCAGCAAAGCAAGTTGGTGGGAGCCTCCATTTTCTGATTTTCTGTTCTATCAAATAGATTGGCTTCCATTCCTGAGAGGTTGAGGGGTGTTAGATTCACCTGTTCTCATACTTGGAGTACCTCAGCTGGGAAACATGGAAGCTCTGCAGTAGTGTCTGAAACACTGGGCATAGCTCCCAGGCCAGAGCCTTGCAAAAATGCCAGGCAACATCTCTGCAGAGGGATTGCAAGACTGATGTCAACAGGGTGTCACCTCTATTCCCAAGTATTCTGAGACACAAAGAGGATGTAAGCCAATTGTGTGTGAGTACAAGAGAAATGCTGTATTATTACCTAAGGTTGTTTTTATACTATGGCTAATGAGTTTTGACCTGTGTGAATTTGGTCTTCTAATTACTCAAGTCAGATTTTGTGTTAGCCAATCAGACATAGGCTATGATCTCAGCCATTTCAACAATTCTTGATTATCAGAGCAGACACCAAGGTCCAGGGGGGAAAAATAACTAATGTTCTCTTCTGAGTGTGTCCTACAGGAGCAGAGCAGGTTTTCTTGGTTGTAATATAAAGGAAGCTTTCTCTTCTTGTCAATTGGCTAAGCCTATTTCTTTCCACGAATAGTTTTCCAAGCCTATGGCAGTTCACAACCCGTGATCAGAGATTATAGGTCAGTTTGT
The DNA here is from genome assembly GCF_019054845.1 of Dipodomys spectabilis. Classification (NCBI taxonomy): domain Eukaryota; kingdom Metazoa; phylum Chordata; class Mammalia; order Rodentia; family Heteromyidae; genus Dipodomys; species Dipodomys spectabilis. The sequence continues at coordinate 34,573 of NW_024870700.1, forward strand.
GCCCACCAGGCCCAGATCCATTGTCCTGGGTTGTTGATGGGCAGGGGCTACAGAGAAAAGACAGGAACATAACACTTGTGCAAATAAAGCAGGTGAAGGAGCATGTCACCACACGAAGACAAGAGAAAGGCAGCTTCAAAACTGAGTGTGCAAAGCACCAAGTACACAGGAAGAAACAGGGATTCGGCTTAACTGGAAATCAGAATCTCACACACTTTTCTGCCTTGCCCAGACTGGCTTTACACCAAGATCCTCAGAGCTCAGCCTCCTGAGTAGTAAAGATTATTAGCATGAGACCCCAGCACCCAGCCCAAGTTGCTTGTTTTACCAGGTAGCTATGGGAGTCATGAGGTCCTGGTGTGTGACTCAAAGGCAAATGCCACTGGGCTGGGAAGGCAGGTCCTTCCCTTTGTCCAGAAGCACAGGCCTCCAGGGAGGCGAGAGATCTGGTGGCCCCCAAACACCACCAAGCACCTGATGATGATGGGCTAGTGAGCTGCTATGGCAGCTGCCTCCCACCTGCCTTCTCTCCTCCTTGTGTCCCCCCTACAGTCATGTATGATTGTGTGATGGATGACAGGCTGGAGGTCTCTTACGCCTTCTTTCCCTGCCTGCCACCCCCCATGTCCATTTTCATACTCTCTTCCTTCTTTTGGCATCTCATTTATTTTGTATATAAACTGCTGATGCAAATGTCCAAAATAAATTATGCTGAATAATAGATGAAGACAGCTATATAATTTATAATACCAAAGGCCAGCCAGAGCCAAATGGGCTGTGTGCAAGCCCAAGGCTCCTTGTCAGCCACTGCAGTACAACCTGTAGGTGATCACCTCCTCAGGGCTAGAAATACAAGGACAGATGTCCAGATCTCATTTCATCCCTGGATAAGGGTTCATGCAAATGTTGGTAGCCCTACTCTCCAGACAGGTAGGCGTGATGGAGCCTCACTGGCCTCAACATCTGACCTTGACAGGCACCAGATGCCTGGGTGTTTTCTTGGAGGTTTTGTTTTTTGTTTTTAGGCTGGTGCTCTATTACTTGAACCACAGCTCAGCTTCTAGATTTTTTGGGGGAGGTGGTTAATTGAAAATAAGAGTTTTAATGGCTTTTGCTGGCTTTGAACTTCAATCCTCAGATCTCAGCCTCCTGAGCAGCTAAGATTACAGATGTAAGTCACCAGTGCTAGGCCAGACCTTGATTCTTGATGCTGAAGAGATGTGTCTCAACTATCTAACTCCTGTTCAGCAAATCCATTGGCCTAACCATTGCCCTTGATCACAATCCAATGCAATGATTTCAGAAATGGCTTTGGGTTAAGTGCTTGATTCATGCAGGAAAGGTCTTTATAATCAGTTCTAGGACACTGATGAGAAAAATTTGAGAGAAATAGGACATAGGCTGGGAAAGAAAGGACAGAACATTCTTTCCAGGCCTCTATTGATTGTAGGTTTAAGCAGAAATGATTAAGCAGGCACAATGTTTTGTTTTGTTTTTACTCTTCATTTCTTTCTACAGCTATCAGCCTCTGATTCTTTTTCCCCCATTCATATCTTGTAGCAGAGGAAAAAAAACCTAGATAAGAAGAAGACACAGAGAAAAGAAAACTATGGGGACAAGGGTCAGAGGGAAGAAACTGTACCAGGGGAGTGCTTAGAGAAATAAAACCACAGTCACATTTCCGCACAATCAATAAAAGCTTTTGTTTTGGGTTTCTGAAACCTGCAGGGTACGATTGGAAACCATCAACAAGTACATGTTTTGCTATAGCAGAAAGATGGCCCCATTGGTTAAAAAAAGCAAAATAACCTCCCCGCCCCCCCCCCCCCACACACACACACTTAAACTTGCCTTGCCTTAACTATGGGCCCAGGAAATAATCTAGAAGCAAAGCTCTGTGGTGCTAACTTGTTGTGTAGGCTTTGAAGCTCACTTGCTCTCAGGCACATCTGACCCACCAGCATTTGTCATTAGCATCCAAGTGTTAAGCCAGAGGAGCTCAATCCGGGCACAGCCCCAAAGTGGCCAGGAAGCCACAGTTTAGTTAATGTGTACCCCTTGTAGGCTCTGGCTTGGGCCAGAGTAGACTTTGGTAGATTGCATATTAGAGAGGGTGGGGGCTGTGGAGGAAAGGGAGAGGAAAGGTTCATTTGCAAGAACTGCCCAGCTGAGATAACATTTAAAATGAAAATGAGAAGGTCCAATGCTCTGTAATCCTCCGGCAGCTGCTCGTTTTTGGGTAGTGATGGGGAAGGAACGTTTTGCCATTAGTTCATCTGTGAGCCAAGACTGGCTGGTGATGGTGGTCTCCCTAAGCCACCTCTGAGGGGATCGCTCAGCTGTGTCCTAAGGATGCAGAACAAGAGCAGAACAAGATGGCTTGTAGGCTCCATCCATGTGTGTGGCCCCTGGGATGTCCCTGCAGATGGGCCTGGTTGGAGACCGTGATAGCTTGGCTGGGCTCCCTGTATCTCAGTGCCCAGGAAGGGCAGCTGGTGGTCTTGTTGCATGGTTCTTCAGCCTGTCATATGCCGCTCTTAACAAGGTATACACATCCCAGGGATGTGGATTATCCCCCAGTGCAGAGGGCCAAGCCTCCCTTCAAGGGACTGAGTCTACAAAAGTATGGCTAGAGTCCCAGGAAGCTAGTCACTTCCCATCTGCTCAGAGCTCATGGAACTGATCCACTGTTCACTATTCCACGCCCAGGGCTCACCTGGGCCAGATGCTGTCTCCTTGGATCTGTTGTTTCTCCCACTTGAGGAAAATGAACTTTTTCTTCTCCTATAAAATTACAAATAAAACTAAACTGTCTTTGAACATATTAATGATACCAGATGGCTTCATAAAATGTAAATAGCGCAATAAAAGTACAAATGGGTCCCTCCCAGTAATTCACTTTTGATTTACATAGTCCAAAGAGATTTGGATCAAGTACTGCCTTTCTAACCTAGCCATGATAATGCTTGCCCAATCACTCTTCTTAGTTGGGCATCGCTGGGTTCCTTATGTCTTCTACCTGGCCCTCCATGCCAAGCAGAGAGGTTCTTCTAAGTTTCATAGCCCTAAAGAGTTGAAATAAATGTTTGCAGTAGTCTCTAGAATGTGATAACAGGCTGTCTAATTAGGATGGTCATGAAGTACTTGGGGGCCATGAAGTGTTCCATAAATGCATATTATTCTTGTAATAATTATGACACAGTAATAATAACTCCGCTTGTTGGGGCACTTTAACAGTAGCAAATATTCTTCTAGTTAGTTGGCAATCATGTGCTTTGCTATTTATGGATGGAAAATATTCTCTGATGCCAAGGTCAGGGCTCAAGATAAAGCCTATAGAAGAGAGGTATTTATTTTGCTTTCTCCACGCACCCTGAATTTGACAAGATTCACAAAACCATAGTAACCGAAAAGCCACAGAAAGACTGCTTCTGCTCCAAAGATCATGGGCTGAGTAGTGGATTAGTCTCCATTCAAGTTGCATGCTACTAGCAGGCCAACCTGGGCAGATATCTCTTCTGTGCTTCCTCCATTTCTTACCATTAGAATAAAGGTATGGATGTGAATTCTTCTATAGTATTACTGCGTGAATTAACCAAGTTAACACACAGGAAATGTCTAAACTTCCGCCAATCCCATAGTGAGTACATAGTATACTTGCTCTTGGTAGTGTGGCTACAGTAAGTTCCATAGGGCTGAAGGAGGTTCCCAGTGATCAGCTGGTATAGTCTCCACATGACAAAGCAAAGAATGTTGAGACCCTCAGGCAACCAGGGCTTTATCCACATTCACTTCTATAGTTTCTATAGAGAATTTTTCAACCTTCTTGAGGGTGATATGAAAGAAAAAGCCTTATGTCTTAGCAAAATAGATTCCAAATTCTAAAGATGGAGTTTCCAGTCTTAATTAGGCATAAGGATGGACTGGTACAAAGCAATCTGAACTTCCGCTTTGTAACAACAGCAAGCAAACAACATATAAGTGTGTTCATAATAGCAACACTTAAGTACTTACAATAGCATCTTTTCCTGCAATCAGGCAATATATCTTCCAAAAAGATTTACTACATTTTCTCTGAAGCATGTATATTTATTGGAACTAGCGTTTTACAGACGAGGGACCCTCTCTTTGCAGAGAGGTTGATTTACTTGCACCAGGTTGCAGAGCAAGATGTGCCAGACTTAGAGAATGTGACTGCAGAGCCCTGGGTGAATGGAATAATTTACCTGAGAAACAGACTGAAGAATATAGTCCCTTACCATTCCAGTGTGATAGCTTCAACAGATACTTCCCATCCTTGCTCTGTGTAGGCCGCCCCTCCTTGGTGTCAGCCCTACAACCTACCTGAAATAGCAGTGTGGAACTGATGCCTGGCTCGAGCTCTCAGAGCTGCAATCTTCAGGAGTAAAATATGCATGTTTCTTGGGGGAAGAAATGCTCCACCATAGCCAGGAGAAAGCTCCCTTCTTTCTACATCCTACAATGCTTCTGGCTGAGATGAGAAGGGCATGCTGTGACACGCAGTCATCCAAACTCATTCTTGTATCCCTGAGGAAACCCCATAGGACATGGTGGTCTTCTTCCTTGAATTAACTAGATATTTTATAAATGATAGCCTGCCAAGGCAGCCAGCATCCCTCTCTGTATATTTCTCACTCACTGTTGCAGTGGCATTGATGGATCTAGGTCAATCACATGCAATAGTTTAACATCTAAATTAAATGGCAAGCCAGCCCGGAATCCATTAGCATCTCCATTGCTACTAAAAATCAAGCTAATGGGACCAATTGGATTTTTTCTCTTATGTATACAGAGAGAGAGGGCACAGACGCCAATAAAGACCAAGGCAACTCTGTTCTGGGAGCAAACGAGAAGGTGGAGGTGCTTTATAAACAGTTCATAGAAGCTGGAGGAGCCAGGGTGTCTCTCTCAGCACCCTGGGAGAGGGAACAAGCCACACTCACTCATTCATAACTCAATATATTCTTGTCATGATCCAATCTCACCGGGTTGGATGGTGATTCCAAATATATATTTCCTTCTATCAATTCCAGCGAATTATTACATCTGAGGAAAAGAAATTTACCTTGGCTGATGTGGCAGCCCCAGCTCAGACTTGTTTCAAGGATATGGGAGTGTAAATGATCTCTCCTCTGAGGCTCTGCACCTGCTCACCCTCTGGGCTGCCCCTGGCTGAGTCAGTGCCAAGGTCCCCCATGTCCTCGTGAACTCTGAGGATGGCTCCCCCGCTTTACTGCTGGGAACCCCTGACTGACCCCGGCTGCACCCCCACTTGCTCCCCAAGAGCCTCTCCTGAGACACATTCTCTCTCTTCTTGTCATCTCAGCATACAACTCATCTGTCAGCTGCACACCCAAATATCTCCATTCTCATGATTTTGTCAGATCATCACCGCTAATAGGATGTTGAAATTCATAAATGCATCTATTTCTAATCATAGGCCTAGGCACTGACATCTCCCAGTTTGAAAAGAGAGGTTTCTCTTGCTGGGGACACCAATCTCACAAGTCTCAAGAGGGCACCTGGCTTACTTGAATTGGGAAAGTAATTTCCTCCTGGGACAGACTACTGAGATCTTTCTTACTGAAAGTTTAAATATAATGGTGGCTGTGAAGCACAGCCAGCAGCTTCAGCATTGCTTAGGAAATCACAGGATTTTAAAGCAAAAGGAGCAAGGGGGTAGGGGAAAAAAAGAAAGCAGCTCTTTCTCCTGCCCCCTATCCCCCCAGGGCTGAGTTCCCTATGGCTTTGTCTGGAAATGCTTGAGCCTCCAGCATGAAGGGCATTGGATCTGTAAAGCCAGACAGAAAGCAGAGGCTGCTTCCCTCCCCCAGACATATCCTTTCCTTTTTTTCTTTTTCTCATCATGGGAGCACTGAACAGTTTGGTTAGTCAGTATCCAAGCCAAAAAATAAAATAAATTAAAGGCTGGACTTCATTGTGATGATATCTTAAGACTTCTGGAAGCACAGAGCTGGGCCCTGTGGCCCTGCGTTCAGGGGGTGGGGTATTGGGGTCAAGCTCATGCCTATCCAGAGCCATATCCTGTGTTATTTCTCATGTGTCTGTAGGTAGCAGCATCTGAGGTCAGACTCAGGGTGGGGGGAATTCTCCCCAGAAAGCTGGAGTCCTCCTTACTCACACCATGCTTTTGTCTTTGTTGTGAGAATTTGCCTAGAATGACACTGTCTCATTCCTTAAATACAGCATGGTGGGCCTTTGTTACCAGCAGAGGACTAATCCCAGGACCTTACAGATACCAGATCCACAGATGCATCTGTCTCATATAAAATAGTGTGGTCTTCGCGGAGACCCTACACACATCCTCCTGCACATGTTAAATCTCTTCTGCTTTATTTATAATACATTGTGTTCAGTAGAGACGCAATTGTGTTCGGGAGATTTTTGATCTGCTGCTGGCTGAGTCTGCAGATAGACAGGGAAGGAGGGCAGCTGCACCAGTCTGAGTGTGTGTGTTCAGGGGGAGACGGGCACTTGCTGAGATAGTGCAAGAACACCAAATTGGGCAAACGCGATCACAGTCACTGTCTTCCAGTTCTGGCACTGTTGTAGTCACCATGTCACAAGCGCCATTCATTTGTACAACGGCACTGCATGTCACAAAGCCTTTCCACTGCACTTCCTCCTGACAGCACTGCAAAGTAGGCCCCACGAACCCCACTTTTCAGGTAGAAACAGGCTCTGGGGTGGTGATTTGGAAGCTGAGGTTTGCCCAGATTAAACAGGATGAAGCTCCTAAAGTCTAGATCTCCAGTTATCTTCTGCTGCTTCTTTATATCATAAAAAAACAGAATCACAGAGACCATTTTCCAATTCATGCATGATAGTGTCTAGGGGGCACCTGCCAGTGGTCAGCCCTTAGCCAAGAACCTTGTTGCCACTCAAGAGTGCCGGGATATAGATAGAGCTTCCAGGATCTCGGCCCCTGCTGGGGCCTTCATTTCTTCAGGCTTCAGTCTTGCTACCTGGGCCCCCTGGGCAGCCCCTATGGTGTGTGCACTGCCTGGCAGCATGGGGCCTCCTATGAATTTATGAAAGGAGATTGGAACCTGCAGGGCCCCTCAGCATGAGGCCAGGAGGCTGCACATGAGAAATGATTGCACCACACACACACATACACATGCGGAGGCTGTTTAAACCTGTCACTTTAAAATATCCCTTCTCTTCTGCCTAGGCTGGGCCAGGAGGAGCAGGACCAGGAACGGGAAAGCTATTTAAAGTGACAGCCCTGGTTTTCTGATACAAAACCTTACCCATGAGAGAGAATCTTCATGTGCTGAGGTCCTAATTTAAAACCCAGGGTCCCGCTGGAACCCTGGAACTCTCAGCAAGCTATTGCACCTTGTTCTCAGCCCTTCTGATGAGAAAAATATCCAGAAAGCTAAGAAGAGGCAGAAGCTCCATCTTCGCTTAGAAGCAGGTCCAGCACTGAAGCAGGCCTAGGGCAGGAAAGGGACAGCAAAGGACACCCCAGGGGAGCCAGCTGAGCCTGTTTAATTGCTTTTGTTTAATTTTCTGTTAGTAGGTGGCCTGCCGCAAGGACAGGACGTTCAGCATTCAATTAAAAAGGGTTCCTTACTAGATGTAATTGGGATCTCCAAGCCCATGTGTTGAATGCAAGTGTTAGCATCTCTCAGGGTGTTCTTTGTTTTCAGCTCTTCCCAGATAAGCCTTTATGCAGTCTTTATTCTATATACAGATAATGCCTGTTTCCCTGTAGAATTCTGTGTGTGTGTGTGTGTGTGTGTGTGTGTGTGTGTGTGTATGCCAGTTCTTGGGCTTGGACTCAGGAACTTGAAATCTTGCTTGTCCTTTTTTGCTCAAGACTGGCACTTTACTACTTGAGTCACACCTCTACTTTTGGTTTTGGTTTTTCACTGGTTAATTGAAGGTTAGAATCTCAACTGGGTAGCTCATACCTGCAATCCTCACTATTCGTGAGGCTAAGATTTAAGAATCATATTTCAAAGCCAGCACCACCAGGACAGTCCACGAGACTTATCTCCAAACACACACATATATGCACACACACACATAGTATCGAGGATTTTTCTGCTAAAGTTGGCTTTGAAGTTTGATCCTCAGATCTCAGCCTCCTCTGTAGCAAGAATTGTAGATGTGAGCCACCAGTGAGTCTCTGCACCACAAAAATTTTTAGCCAGGTTGAGGGAAAAGAATTACATTGTAAGATTAAAAAGTAAAAGGTGTCAGGTACTGGTGGCTCATACCTGCAATCCTAGCTACTCAAGACTCTGAGATCTATGGATTCTGGTTCAAAGCTAGCCCAGGAAGGAAAAGTACCTAACACCCTTATCTCCAATTAACTTCCAAAGAACCAGAAATGGAGCTGTGGCTAAAAGTGGTAGAGTGCTAGTCTTGAGAAAAAAGACAGAGCCCAGGCTTCCAGTTGAAGCCCCATGACTAACAGAAAGAACAAGAGAAAGAGGTGGGGGGGGAGGAAGAAAGGAAGGAAGGAAAGAAGGAAGGAAGGAAGGAAGAAAGGAAGGAAGGAAGGAAGGAAGAAAGGAAGGAAGGAAGGAAGGAAGGAAGGAAGGAAGGAAGGAAGGAAGGAAGGAAAGGAAGGAAGGGAAGGAAGGAAGGGAAGGAAGGAAAGGAAGGAAGGAAAGGAAGGAAGGAAGGAAGGAACGAAGGAACGAAGGAAGGAACAAAGGAAGGAACAAAGGAAGGAACGAAGGAAGGAACGAAGGAAGGAACGAAGGAAGGAAGGAAGGAAGGACCCTCCATATGTACTCACTGTTCCTAAGGTCAAGATTCATTCTGTCTAAAGAGTTAGCTGCTTGGATATACTTGTTGAAATGAGAAGTGACTCATTTTCACAAATATGTAAAAGCATCTGTGGGCTCAGGAAACAATCCCCCTAAATTGGAGGCCTTAGCATGGCCAGTGCTTTCTGCTAAAAGAGAGAAAATAAGGTCTCACTGACCTCCATGCCTTCACACACCTTCCTACTCTCACTCATTTCTCTTCTTGAGAAAGAGGGCCACTGTGAACCCCACCAACCAGCCTCATGGAGGGTTGCTCCAACTGTGATGAACTTACATAAAGATGGAGTTGGCACCACAACCATAGCTTGGGTACATCTTCTCCCAGGCCATGGACTGTTTTGGTATTTTCTAAGAATGGTTTCCTCTTCCAACAAACCTACCTACTGTCTCCACTTCCTTCATCTCTATGGAGTAAGTAATTGAGATGCAACCATCTGCCTTTCTGTGTATGACTCCCATGGAGGTGCACATTTCTACCCTTGCATGGCTTTTCTTCAGTTGATCTACTATCAATTTTGTTTTACAGACTCAAAGTGTGAAACTGGAAAGAAAGCCGCTTTTGTCTCTACAACACTTTTCAAGGTAAGTGGAGAAAGACCCTTAGCATGATGCTAAGTAGTACAGAGGCATAGGTTCTCAGGACTAGTGGGGATGACACTAATTTAATGCCAGAGAGATGGCAGCCTACCTTAGAGCTGGATCATACAGGGACCCTCATACTCCAATCCTGAAGCAGGACAAAACCCCTCTCCCTCAGAAAGAAAAAAAGGCTTGCTGATGCAAGAAACAGGACAAGACTTAGAAGACTTTGAACAAGACTCTTACTTCAGATAAGAGGCGTTCCAAAGTTGTGTTTTTTTTATTCAAAAGCCAAAACTGCTTTGCCTATGAGATTATTTCTTTTAAGACTTACGTACTAAGATTTCATATTCCTGGAATGTCCAATGGCCCTAATTCAGCTAGTGATGGCACATGATCCAGATATGGTAAAGATAGATAGTGGGCATGGGTAGACACCTAGCCTTAGTCTGGCCACTCCAGTTGACAGATGAGCCTGGTCCCCTGAGCTAACCACTTCCACCAAGTTCTCTATCCCTACAATGCAGGACATTGCTTGCTCTACAGCCGTGATGATCTGGCATTGATATTTGTACTGTTTTCTGACATATGAACAGTTTAAGCTTAAGGAAAAAGAGAGGGAAGAGAGAGCTTTCTGGAAGTTTATGATTCAGATCCAAATCTGCCAGTGCCAAAACCCAGGGGCTCTGCAAATGTCTGCAAATAAACTCAACGATAAGGGGCTGTCTGTCTCAACATATCACATTCCCTGTGCCGATGCTATGGGAGGGCGGGGGATGCAATGTAGAGCAAAGCAAGGTCATGAGCTCTTCTTTGACTGTTATAGCATGCCACAACTTCTCCTCCAAATGGAGACTGATTAGAAGTCTAAGCAAACACCGAATGAATAGCGAGGGTTCAAACATTGGAAAGTAAAAATGAAGCTCCACAGAAAAGGGGACACGTCATTGTTTTTTGTTTGTTTGTTTATTTGCTTGCCTGTTGATGAACACCGACAGGCAATGTAGCAAATTTGAGACAAGATTGGGTCCTGGACCTCCACACTTGGGATCTAGCTCCTTCACACATCAAGATCATTTAACCTTTTTGACCTTCAGTTTCTAAAAAGTGTTGGCCTCCCAGGTAATCCACACTCAGTGCATGGCACTTGCAGATTCCTTGGTGAGTGCATGGGGTAGTAGTACAAACTACCAAACAACTTCCAGTCGTAACCAGCTTATGTTACTGGTCAGTTTGTGGTGCCACTTATTTGTGGATTCAAGATGATGTAATTTTCCCCCTTTATCACTCTTCTTCCTTCTAAGCCGGGAAACTTAAGATGAGCACTTTTTCAATCAGGCCATCTCTGCACTTCTTTCATCTCTCTCCTATCACAAGAAGGAATAAACCTTGGTTTAAAAGGGCATTGTACTTTAGAGATGTGGCACTAGAAGAATCAGGAGATAAGAAGATCCAAAGACATCATCTTCTCTTGGGCTGCCTATCGCATCATATGTTCTGGAACTGAGCTCTTGAGCATTCCCTTAAACCAGACATTTCTCTCACATATAGGATGGTAGATTTGGAAACTAGTTCTCACTGTCCTCTTCATTTACTTGGCAAATTAATTTTACAAAATGAGTTTCTCTTTCTTATTGTTTGTGAATTGTCACTGGGTCCAGGGGGACTGAAGTTTCAACGGAAGTGCTGCTCTAACAAGCATTCAACCACAACTTACAGACATACTTTCCATCTGGGAGCTAGCCCAAGTTGAACCTCACCATCTCTTGGCAACTCCCATAGCTCCAAGCTAAGCCTAAAGCACAGTAGACAGCCAGGAATATGTTGTTGGACCTAAGTAGCAACAGAGACCTAAGCTCTACTCACATCAGGCCTGCTGTTTCTCACATGGACTGTAAGCAGAACTAGCCATGACCCAAGTTTGCTTCAGAACATTAACTGTATCTCCATGATGTGGGGATTAAATGAGACCATACATGTAAATCAAATATGCAAGGGGAATCTTTCAAAGAATATTATCTACCATTATTAAAAGAGTAGGAAGCTGTGGGATGGGAAAGAAAGGGAGGGGGAACAGTTAAGGAGGGTGAAGTCAGTAGATCAAGACAAGCACACAATATTATGCAACATTATGGGGCAATTCTTTCTCCCTGGAAGAGACCCACCAGCACCATCATGAGCCATGAGATGAAGGAGGAAAAAGGGAGAGATGCAAAATAAAAGTGTTATATTTCCGGGGTTGCTAAAAAAAATAATCATCTGGACTTTTAGTGACCTCGCCCATCACCTGATAATTGCAAATGTGTGACTGCAGGGTAGGGAGGTATTGAGAAGGAAACATTGTGACATTGCTTTGATCGATTTGTTTATTTATTTATGAGACAGTTTGGGATGTCGCAATTCCATAAATATTTCAAGAAGTAGAGAAAAGGTGGGGGAAGAGACCCTGATCAAACAGGTCCGACTGCCTCCAAGTGAACAGTATTACCTCCTAATCAAATGCATCATTAAAAGTACAGACATTAGTGCTTGGTGCTGACAGCTTTATGAGCGTGTCATTTTCAGTTAATTAAGACACACTACCATTGTGGCTGGAACTGCATCAAGGGGACCATTTGACTCAAACTAAAGAACACCTGTTTCACTGCTCTGGCACCTGGGTTTGTGGTCCATCTTTGAATCTTCCTCCAGCTTTGTCCTGGAAATCACTATGGACTGCTCTTAAGTCTATAAATGCCAGACTTGGATCATGTCCCAGCTGAGCATCCTTTCAAAAGAGCCATAGTGAGGGCTGGGAAGGTGGCTCAGTGGTAGAGTGCTTGCCTCGCATGCATGAGCCCGTGGGTCAATTCCTCAGCACCACAGAAGCAGAAAAAGCCAGAAGTGGTGCCGCTGTGGCTCAAGTGGTAGAGTGCTAGCCTTGAGCTGAAGAGCTGAGGGATAGCACCCAGGTCCAGAATTCAGGCCCCACGACTGACCAAAAAAAAAGAGCCATAGAAACTCTTGTGGAAATATCCTGAGAAGTTGCAAACTGAAATCGGTGCTACACTTCCAGCCTGAACAGAAGGGCAGCCTGCATTTCTCCATGGCTATTCCACCCCTTATAAGAAGGATGTGATGAGAATCAGAAGATGCAATTCCCAAAGATGCCATTTGATAATTGACCTGTAACCCTGTAGGAAGCATCACATGCAGATAGGGCTCTCTCTGTCCAATCTGTTTATACCTAAAAGCAGGGCACAAACTTTCTGTTTAAAAAAAAATTCTGTTTCATACCTTGAAGAGAACTTTCTGTCCCTCATGGGAAATGGTGAGTTAATACCAACAATGAATATGTACCAAAACAAACCTGCTCAAACAGTCTTTATATTCCATTAGATTTCCCATGTATTTTCTTATCATCATAGTTTACCCTCTTCTCCAAGCTATTTTTTTCTTTTTATCTACATAGTTTATTGCTTTTTGTTAAAACCGTATATATGCCTTCTACGTGTAATGCTTCCTTGGGGATTTTTACTTCTTTCTGTGAAGCTTCCCATGTCACATAAAAATATTAATCTCAAGTAAAACAGTTACACTTTTCCTTGTGCCAATTTGACTTTCTTTTTTTTTTTTTTTTTTTTTTTGGTCAGTCGTGGGGCTTGAACTCTGGGCCTGAGCGCTGTCCCTGCACTCTTCAGCTCAAGGCGAGCACTCTACCGCTTGAGCCACAGCGCCACTTCAAGTTTTCTACTGCTTTATTGGAGATAAGAGTCTCACAGACTTTCCTACCCTGGCTGGCTTTGAACCATGATCCTCAGATCTCAGCCTCCTGAGTAACTAGGATTACAGGCATGAGCCACTGGCGCCCGGCTCCAATTTGACTTTCTAAGCTTAATCATATTCCCTCTTCCCCACTACAGAAGTTAAGAGAATAAACAAAATGTCTTTTCTTTCCTGCCTGAGAGGAAATCGAAGGCTCACATGGGGTCATTGGCCCAACTATTGCCCTACTGGCTTTCTGACAAGACTCCGAACAATTAGTGGCAGTGAATCTCTGACTGCTCACTTATTCTAACAGTTGTTAGATAATCAAAATAATTCCATACTAGTGGGAACTGACACCATTTCCTAAACACTACTTTCTCAGAATTGTTGTTTTTCACACCACACACACACACACACACACACACACACACACACACACACACAGTTTTCATTTATTCTATGAATAGCCACGTCATTTGGAAAAAAACAACACCACCAAAGAAAACAACCAAACTACAAAACAAAATTGGATGATTCTTTAGTAACTTCCCTGTCTCAAGGCAGGCTGACACTAAGTCAGTGAATATCTATCCTGTCTGTCTATCCACGTCCCAAACGGAATGGGCCTGCCCTAATAGGTCACCCAGTAGAAAGCCAGACAGGTGCCCATGCCACTCTGAACAATCAGGCTAGAACAGCAGGACAGCATGGGCATTCCCAAGTGTTCACCCCCACTTACTCACCTGGGGCTTCAATAGCACCCCTGGAATGGCCTCAGAGCCCAGCCTCAGGAGCTGGCCCTAGCTTCGTTCAGTTCTCACCTACATTTAAAGAGAGAATCCTGTCATACCTCAAGCTTCCGCTCCACATTCAACAGCACTCCTTCTCCAGCCTTTCCTTGGCGGTCTTCCCCTCCACACACCATAATCATCATAGGATCTTTCCAAGCCATTTAAAAATACCATTTCTGATATGAATAGGGAGTTGACAAAAATCTTCAAGCAGCAAAGAAGCATTCAGTCAATGCACAGAAAGTTATCAGGAGCAACGATCAAAGCCTGGGGCCCCAGAGGCCCACCAAACAATTTCCTTGGTGCTGATGGTGTTACCGTTTTAGGGGTACCAGGAAGACAGCAGCATAATGTCTAATGCCATATTTACTGCAGCTGAGACATTTGTAGAGGTTGCTGGGTAATTGAATGACCGGCAGCAGATTCAGAGCTGTGCACCAAGATAAGAGTAATCAAATTTCATGCTTCAGGTGCTCCGCAGCTTTAGCTGGCCACCTCAGGGGTCACAAAGAATCCCTATCCCTACCCAACCAAACTATCTTTCTCTACACATAGTTCTGCACCACCAGTCAGTTGTGTTTTGTGCTTTTGTATTTTCTTCTGAGGAGTAACCCAAAGGTAGATCCTTAAGGGAAAGAGTGGCAGGAGACCCACATGGTCAGTCAATCAGCCAAACACTCCTCAGGAAAATCAGGTACCCCCGGTTATAAACCTCTGTCCTCAGAGGCTAGGGATTGTTGATATAACCTCCAAAAAAAAGATAGTTACAATGAGAGAGGGCAGAGATGTAAATGTGAATGAAGGAAATGTCGAGTTTGGAAGGGCAGGAATCAGACACCTTCAAATCACACCATTACCCAGGCTGCAACAGGCCAGAAGATAGAAGGCAGAACACACTGCACATGGCTGCCTGAAAAGGGCTGGAGTAGGAAACAGAACCCTGGTCAAGGAACCATGCTAGAGTCTCTCATGTGGGGGGAGGCTAATCAAATCAAGGCACCCATTGGGACCCAAACAGGGCATCCTCCCTTGCTGATATGTAGTTTTTCTGGCTAAGATAGTTTGCAGTGGGTTATTTGAGAATCCAGTGACCTGTGTGCAGCAGGTATCAAAAACAGATCTGGGTCTACCTCCAGCTCACTCAGGCTGGAAGGAGCTGGTTGCTTAGCTTCAGCTGTGAAGATCAGAGAGGCAGATAGCGAAAAATGCAGGTGCCTGTACCACTCAGGTACTAATTAACAAATGCCTGACATAATCACGTTATGAAAAGAGAATTTTTTTTCCGGGCCTGGGGCTTGAACTCTGGGCCTGGGTGCTGTCTCTGAGCTCCTATTGCTCAAGTCTAGCACTCTACCACTTGAGCTACAGCACCACCTGTAGCTTTTTCTGTGATTAATTGGAAATAAGAGTCTCACAGACTTTCCTGCCTGGATTGGTTTTGAACTACAGTCCTCAGATCTCAGGTTCCTGTGTAGCTAGGGTTGCAGGTTTGAGCCACTGGTGCCTGGCTTCATTTAGGACTTGATTATCACAGATTGGCAATGTTGTTCAGGGCTGGGTGTGAAAGCAACACATGATGGTGGGTTCACAGGTAGAGACCTTTCCATATCACTGCCAAGGTGAAGAGGAAGAGAGGATTGGTTCCTCTCATGACTTCAGAATTTCTCTTAGGCTCCACTTCTTACAGGTTCTACCACCTCTCAATGATACCATAGATTGAGGACCAAATCTTTTTTTTTTTTTTTTTTTTTTTTTAATTTAATTTTATTTTATTTGTGAACATACTGTACAGAGGAGTTACAGTTACATGGGCAGGATAATGTGTACATTTCTTACCAAGCATTGCAGCCTCCTCCTTTGTTTATCCTTCACATCCCTTCCCAGCCTCCCCCCTCCCCCCCTAATCCCAATCCTTCTCCTTCCTCCCTCCCCCCAGCCCCCCCCCCCCACCAACATTGTAAAGTTCGTTTTGGAGATGACAACTTGTACTTCTCATTGTTGCAACAGGTCCACCTGTATCCTTAAACAACTGGTTTTTCCCCATCTCCTCCACAAGTTATACTGACATCAAATATAGTGAAAGCAAGGGTTATACTATGGGGGAGGGACATACAAAGCAACAAAGAGATAATCTTATAAATGTGTTAGAAACACATGCATGAAAGAAAAAAACATTAAAATACACATCTAAGGGTTCATTTTCCTGACATCACATTATCTGACCTTTTCCGCTTGACTCATACATATACTAGATATTACAAATAAGGGAAACCATGGGACCTACGTTTCTTTGGGCCTGGCTTACTTCACTTAATATAATTTTTTCCAAGTTTTTCCATTTCCTAACAAATGGGGCAATGTCATTCTTTCTGATGGAGGCATAGAATTCCATTGTGTATATATACCACATTTTCTTGATCCATTCATCTACTGAGGGGCATCTGGGTTGGTTCCATATCTTAGCTATGGTAAATAATGCTGCAATAAACATAGTTGTGCTGGTAGCTTTAGTGTGGTCTTGTTTGTAAACATTAGGGTAAATGCCCAAAAGTGGGATTGCTGGGTCATAGGGGAGCTCTATGTGGAGTCTTTTGAGGAACCTCCATACTGCTTTCCAAAGTGGTTGAACAAGTTTACATTCCCACCAACAATGAATTAAGGTTCCTTTCTGTCCACATCCCCTCCAGCATCTGTTGTTGTTAGAGTTCTTGATTTTTGCCGTTCTCACTGGAGTGAGGTGATATCTCAATGTTGTTTTGATTTGCATTTCTTTTATGGCTAGGGATGTTGAACATTTCTTCATGTGTCTATTGGCCATCCTTCTTTCTTCTTCAGAGAAGTTTCTCTTTAAATAAGTTTCGCCCACTTATTTATTAGGCAGTTGTTTCTTTGAGGATTTGTTGTTGGGGGGTTTAATTTTTTGAGTTCCAAGTATATTTTAGATATGAGACCCTTGTCCGTTGTATGGCTAGTAAAGATCTTCTCCCAATCCGTGGGCTTTCTATTGATCTTGCTAGCTATGTCATTTGCCCTGCAGAAGCTCTGCAACTTTATGCAATCCCATTTGTCCAACCTTTCTTTGATTTGTTGTGTTTCCAGGTCTCTATTCAGAAAATTTCGGCCTGAGCCAAGGAGACCTAGGGTTTCTCCTATTCCATCCTGTAATGTTTTCAGAGTGTCTGCTTTGAGTTCAAGGGAGGACCAAATCTTTAAGTTGGGATTTTGGAGAACATTCCAGATCCAAAGTATAGTAGCACCTTTTGTAGCCTCTAGACGATCTGGGCTTATAAGAAGACCCCTTCCTGATTTATGAATCTTCCTGTTTAATAAGATCTCCAAACGTGGCTCTTTCAAATCAGACCAGCTTATACTGTGGCTGCTTCTGCTTCAAAGTCATGGTGAAAGAATCACTGTGGTAGAAAACATTTGGAAACCATGAGCTATGGATGAGTATATTCATGAATGGCAGGTTGGGTGTGTAAGTAAAATAGTGAGGCACTGGTTCTCATGTCCCAAAGAGCTGTCTTCTGTACTCTCCTGTCACTGGATCACATTTCTGCAGACTCAGCAAAGAATCACTGAACATCAGTGGAGAAGATAGTGAGTTTCAATTGTCCACCTGGGAACAACTAAAGTGGAAGGGCTAGGACTAAGTTAACACAGTATCTGGGTGTTGAGGAAAACATCATTCTAGGCTCTAGGAAGATGGAAAGTGATGAATGAAGGCAGAAAATGCAAGACACTCTGATGGGTTCAGAAGCCAGCATCACTTGAAGAAAAGAAAGCAGCCCTGAAGGTGGAGAGGTTATGGAAAATCCACTATTCTTACTAAGAAATAGACAGTGAAAGTAATTAAAGAGTATAAGGGATCTGCAGAAATAGGCCCCAAGCCTTCATTGTCTCTCTTTTCTTCAGATCAAATGACACTGTAAAATCTCCATCCATATAGAGCTGGGAGTATAAATCCATGCAGGAATCATGGATCTTGTGTGGGTTGAGATGGAAGAAATTCATCAATCAGTCTCACTGCCAAAGACAAACAGGTACTGAGTCACAAGTGGGATGTGTCTAGTGCCTGCAGAGGATGAGATAGAAACAGGGCCTGAAGTATAAGCCCACCCCATTCCTAAGATAAGGCTGCTGTTTACAGCACTAGGATCCCACAATAAGCACTACCCTAGGTGCTTGGCCCAAGTGATTACATTTAATCCTCCTAAAAACAGTGATGATGGGAAAGGTTGAATTATGGACAGAGAAACTGTCTAAAATGCTCAGGTGGATTAGACAACATTTCCACTGTCACACAGCTAGTGTTTGTAGATCAAGATTCGTTGTGTTAGACTATAGAAGACATAGTGGGCTGTGAACAACCCTGCTCTTTAGCACCATGGACCCTGATAACAGGACCATGTATCTGTGCCCCTTTATTCAAAGGCAGTGTGGTTTTGAGCTGTTCTATATCAGAGCCTCTATTCCACTGAAGGGACACATGTCATGGGGTCACCCACATCAAGATGCACTCAAACTATAACACATTCGATGACTTCAAAGATACAGTACCAAAATCAAAGACAAAATTTATTAATCTCAGATGCACTATGTTAGGTAACTTTTTTTTTTTTGGGTCTGGTTGTGGGGCCTGAACTCTGGGCCTGGGTGCTGTCCCTCAGCTCTTCAGCTCAAGGCTAGCGCTCTACCACTTGAGCCACAGCGCCACTACCGGCTTTTTTCTTTTTGCTTATGTGGTGCTGAGGAATCGAACCCAGGGCCTCAGGCATGCAAGGCAAGCGCTCTACCACTGAGCCACCTTCCCAGCCCATATGTTAGGTAACTTTTAAAAGTAATTTCACCTTCTTTTTACTTTTCTAAATGTGCATCTAGAAAATTTGGAACGTGTAGCTCACACTTAACTTCTATTGAATAGTACTAGTCTAGCCTATGTTCCAATTTCCTAACCACTTGCCCACAGGGGTTGGTGCAAGCTTTCTTTTTTCCCCCTATGGTCAGAACAGCTTTCTCAAGAAGAATGAAGATGAGTGGTTGTGAGAGATGACACCTCTCTGCCTCTGTGTGTCATGGAGCAATGTTTCCATTTAAGTCCAAATTCCACAGAGACCAGGCCTCAAAGGGGAGGGGAGACAGGCTTCTGTGATCATTAGTTAATATTTGCAAAGTGCTTTGAAGATGAAATGCACTACATAAATGCTAATAATAGCCTGCTGTACTTCTGTGAGTCTTTCATCTGGTGATTTCAAAGTCCCTATCACACACAGGCATTATTGTTCTATTACTTTAACATTAATTGTACCTCCTTGTGGGGAGAGGGCATACTGGGTCATTATCTTCCTTCTCCTAGGTCAAGGGAGGTTAAGTAGTGAGCAGACAGTGGTCAGGGAAGGTAGCCAGCAGGAAGAGAGGGAGAGTACAGTTATCCATGCTCCCAGCCTTGGTTTCTAAAAGGTGAACTACAAAACGTGCATGGAAGGAGCAGCCTGAAATAAGGATCCTGAATCTGCTCAAGAAAACACCTGCCTTGAATGTCTGCTACCCTTCATTACTGTCACACATCTAAGCACATACCAAACATTTCCCAACTATGACCTTTCATCTTGAAGATTTCCCCAACTCGATATTCAGACACCTATTCAGAAGAAAACACACTTGGAATTTGGGATTTTGATTTTCCCCCCAGGCTAACCATCTATAGTCCAACAATGTCAGGACTATAGGCACCTCAAGAATAGCTCCAGTACACCATGTGCCCTAACAAGAGACAATGGGACTCTACACTGGACTAAGATGGCACCATTTGGGGATATTGTGTTTTGTGTTTTCACATCTTATAGTATCTTCAAAATATCCATCTGTGTGTACTAGATAATAAAAAAAATCTGTTCTAAAAATAGATATTAGCCAGGTGACAGTGGCTCACACCTGTAACCCTAGCTACTCAGAAGGCTGAGATAGGAGGATTGCAGATTGAAGACAGTTCAACCAGGAAAGTTCAAGAGACCTCAGAAAAAGCCAGAAGTGGAATTGTAGCTTATATAGTAGAATACAAGCCTTGAGAAAAAGAAGCTAAGGGGTAGAGCCTAGACACTATGTTCAAGCCCTAATACTGACAAGAAAGAAAAGAACAAAGGAAGGAAGGAAGGAAGGAAGGAAGGAAGGAAGGAAGGAAGGAAGGAAGGAAGGAAGGAAGGAAGGAAGGGAGGGAGGGAGGGAGGGAGGGAGGCAGGGAGGGAGGGAGGAAGGGAGGGAGGGAGGGAGGCAGAGAAAAGAAGGAAAGAAGGAATAAAGGAGGGAAGGAAAGAAGGAAGGAGGAAGGAAGGAAAGAAGGAAAGAAGGAAGGAGGAAGGAAAGAAGGAAAGGAAAGAAGAAGGAAGGCTGATTTTAAGTTAGATTATCTTGCCCAACTATATGCATATTAAATTAAGTTAGGCAAGTCTAAATGATGATGTTGGATAGGTACAATGCATTAGGGATGCTTTTGACTTGTGATATTTTCAATTTATGATGGGTTTATTGGGACACAACTGCATCCTAAGAAAAAAGGCTTCCATGCTCAAAAGTGCTCACCGGTTGACAAAGCCGCTGATGAAGGAGGTATCTGTCATTAATTGTCAGCCTTGATGGTGGATGTGACAGCCTCAGAAAGAAGAGTCACTGTGCTCAGATCAATCTAGACCAATCCCCACTTAGACCCCCACCACTTTCTGTAGTCTACAGCAGGTTGACACAGGGAGTGACATCTGATGCTGGGCTTAGTCAAGCAGAGGAAAACTCCACAGAAATAGAAAAGCAACTGGGAAGAGTTTGCTCCCTGTGGCCCTGGTCTCAGCCCCAGCTCAGGTGCAAAATGCTTTAAGGCCTTGAAGAATGTCAAAGCCTTGCCCCTCCCCTCAGGAGGAGGGGGGAACCTCTCTCTTAGATGCTCTATCCCCTCCCTGCCAATTTAGAAGGACCAAAGAGTAGATTTGCCTGCCAGGCACAAAGCATGGTGTCCTGTCTCCTCCTCAGAGGGGAAGTTCCTTTATGCTAATTACAGCCACCAGGAAGTCAGACAGTGTGAGATGACACAGCTGGACTCCCCCACTGCTCAGGAAGAGCTGCTGGAGATGACTAATCTCTCTCACCAGTGAGAAAGATGGAGGAGGGGAGCCAGGAGCAGACAGCTCATGAACACAAAGAACTGGGTTGGGTGCATGTGTATTCAAGCCTTTATAAAAAGGGAATAAAATGTGTCATTTCAGATTGGAGAAGTTGAACATTACTAATTAAGGAATTGCTTAATTATGGAGAAGAAAATAAAATGAAGGTATTTTGCCCTTGAGGGGAAAAAAAGCTTTGATTTGCTAAATCAAGAAAATGATTAGATTCAAATATTAAATAATTGGAAATGGCTCCAACAAAAGCATTAGAATATGCACACTACACAGACCTCTTGGGTTTTTTTCCCCCCAAAGTTTCTTTCTTATGTGCTCCTTTCCATAAATGTCCTATGTAGTATAGATTGAATAAACCCACCCATTTGGCTTAGATGGGGGCCAGAAACAGACTTGCATACGTCTCTGTCTGTGTTAAAGATGTTTATCCATAATGTTTTATTCATCATCCTTCAACTATTTTTGTTTCCTGCCCACCAAATATGGGTTTTCCCAGAGTCCACTGCTTTCTTTTTTTTCCAGTGTCCAGTAGATGACAAGTCCTTATTTATGTCTTCATCACAGCAGGTGCAAGTAGTAGAGGGTGGTGGCCTTAATGTTATCCACTAGATCTACATTCCATGAAATAGACTAAACTAGTCAGCAGGTGTCCACCAGACCTCAAGTGAAAGGAAAAAAAAAAAAAAAAGGCAACATTCATTTTAGAACTGACATATGGGGAGGCCATTTTGCATTTCTTTTGCTAAACACTGGTTTCTCTCCAAGACTTCACGTTCCAATGGGCTATTCTTTCCCCAGTGAAGCCCTGTCTTCCAGTCCTGCACTTTCGGTTGTGCATGGTGTGCTCATAGGTTACTGCAAAGTCAACCTTCTTCTCCCCAGCCAAGCCATTAGAAGTATCTCAGGAATGAAGCTATATATATATATATATATCCTCATTTTATATATATATATATATATATATATATATATATATATATATCAGTGGTAGAGAACTTGATTAGCATGAGTGATGGCTTGAATACACATCCAATAGCACCATTAGGAGGAGGAGGAGAAGGAAGAGGAGGAGGAGGAGGAGGAGGAGGACGGGGAGGAGGATTAAGAATTAAAACAAAAAAAAAAAAAACACTTGAAGTTATCTCAAATCTTTTATTCCTCCAGGGTAAAATCTTAAGTCTGTTCTTACTTAATTTATCTCTTTACCATCCCTCTTTATATCTACTCAGTTACTAAACTCAGTTATTTTTTTTCCCACTGCTGAGGATCAAACTTAAGACATGTACGTGATAGGCAAATGTTCTACCATGATGCTCAACTCCTACCTGAATTCTTTCTTTAAAGCATGATAACCTAGCTAGAGAGAGCCAGGGAAGGGATGATATTGTCCCAGTAGAAATGTACTCATTACCTGACTTATGTAACTGCAACCCCTCTGTATATCACCTTTATAATAAAAATAAAAAATAAATTTTAAAGTGTGATACCCTATATATTTTTAGCATCGTAAGCTTCCAAACACCTCATTTATCTCCATTGTATACATAGACAATTGATGGAATAGGTGTTTAACACATACTTTCTTCCTTCCTCAACCCATGAGGAAATGAAAGCTCATGCCTAGATGCACACTAGACATAATTTACTCTGTGATGTCTTGCTATCATTTCCACAGGGAAAACTTCCCTGAATTCTAAAAACTAGTCTGCCACTCCTACAACACCCAATATTTCTTCATCATTCACATGAGACTGTTAGATCTATTACTTCCACATTTCTTCTGAGTTTACTAGAATATAGAAAACAGACACTCCCTTGTGAGTGAGTGCATATATGAGAATAAAAGAGTAATCTATATTCCTAAGTAGCAAATGGTTGTCAAGAAGTAAACTCTTCTTGCTACTGTATTCCTGGCTAGTCTCCTTGACACGAATCTATTATACTATGAATTATTTTAGAGCATGTTTTATCATCCCCTTAGTGCCTTCTGGGTTGCTACAAGGAGAACACCAGAGCTGGCTAATGTATAAAGAAAAGAGGTTTATTTGGCTCACAATTTCCCCATCTCCTTGGAAAATAAGTGAATGCCTATAGAAAGAGAGCAAGAGCGTATGTACAAGACTGTAAAAAGGAAAGAGCAAGCTGAGGAATTCAACCTCCCTTTAGAGCAACCCATTTCTATAGAAAGCAACCCAGCATCAAGAGACCTGGCTTATTATTGCTCAAAGGCACTAATTAACTCTAGATGGGGCCCTTAGGACCTAGTCATCTTCCATGGGGCCCCACTTCTTGACATCTGGAGCTTTCAAATTTCCATGCATTTACTTTCTCTGTGATATTCTCAAAACTGGGAGGCTCAACCTCCAGCTCATGAAGCTTGGGGGTGGGGTCAAACCAAACCATAGAAACTATATATTATATCATAAGAAAACTTTTACTTGTTCCAAGTTGCACAAGGTAATCTAGATGTAATCGAAACTTTTCGACATACCTACCTATCTCATCTTTTTTCAACCATATTCAAGAACTATGTAGCTGAAGTAGGTTATAGTTCATAGAGTCCACTTCTCAATGGAGGAGCCTCTTTTAGGAACTAGCTTTCTCCAAATTCAAAGTGAATACCAGCAGCCTGCTATTCTCTGCAGGAGAACATTTTCATCCCCCATGATTGCCCCATAGACTATCTTCTAAACTCCAAAGCCATGCCCTTGCCTTCCTCACCTTCACATCTGCATTTCTCAGTCTGTTCCCTGTCTTCATCCTCCAACTGCCACCCACCCTCTGTTCTCACTGAAGGCCCACCTGCAGATTTTCCTCTACCCCAGAAAATATCAGCCATCAACAACCTTTCTCATAATTTTGTAACACCTATTTATCACCACTTAGACTTAGTCACATTTCTTTGTTGTTGGCACTGAGAAGTATTTATGATTTATACGGCAGCTAAGTCATAAAGAAAAAATTGGGATCCTGCCCCTCTTCCCACTCCCAGAAAATAAATCATGGCAAAAACCTCTCTAGCAGATAGACACCAGTGGCATATGTCTGTAATCTTAAACTACTCGGGAGGCTGAGATCTTGATCATGAAAGTTTGAAGGCAGCTAAAGCAAACAAAAAAAAATCTATAAGACTTTGTCTCCAAAATAACCAGCAAAAGACAAGACTGACAATGTGGCTCAAATGGTAGAACAACAACTAAGCTTTATTACCTGATTTCAAACCTCAGGACCATCAAAATAAAAAGAACCTTGGCTCATGTGTGTGTGTGTGTGTGTGTGTGTGTGTGTGTGTGTGTGTGTGTGTGTGTGTGTGTGTGTGTGTGTGTGTGTGTGTGTGTGTGTGTGTGTGTGTGTGTGTACTGGGATTTCAACTCAGGGCCTGGTTGCTGTCCTTGAGGTTTTGCTTTAGTTTTTGTTTTTTGTTTTTTAAGGCTAGTGACTAGCATGCTAAGACATAAGCCAAAGGTCCACTTCTGGCTTTTCTTTCTTTCTTTCCATTTTCTTTCTTTCTTTTTTCTTTCTTTCCTTTTTTCATTCGTTCTTTTGTTCTTTCTTTCTTTCTATTTATTTTTTGGTAGTTTATTGGAAGTAAGTCTCATATGCTTTCCTGCCCAGGCTGGCTTTGAACCTTGATCCTCAGACCTCAGCCTCCCTAGCTGCTAGGATTTACAGGCATGAGTCACCAGCACCCAGCTCTGATAGGCTCTGCGTGCCCATTTTGTGAGTATACCATTTCCATAAGGTTTAAAGAATATTTCTTTAGGCCATTGGAGGTGCAAACTGTGCTTTGAGAAACAACTTTGATCGTCATCGCCATGTTCCTATTCACAATAGAATATTCATGAGTCTGCATGTGCTGCCTAACAAAGTATTGTACATTGGGTCATTAAAGCAACACGACTTTACCATTTTGTTCTAGGAGCAAAATTATTGAGATTCAGGTGTCAGTATTTGCAAGGTTATTTTCTTCTGTGAACTCTCTGCTTTCATGTTGCTGTCTTTCTGCTATCCCTGAATAAGGCCTCTGTGTGTGTGTGTGTGTGTGTGTGTGTGTGTGTGTGTGTGTGTGTGTGTGTGTGTGTGTGTGTGTGTGTGTGGTTTATGATGTGGATCCCTGGTTCTTATAAGAGCACACTCAAACCTTGCCTTTAAGATGTCATTTAATTGTAGTTACCTCCATTAAAACACCCTTTCTTGGGCTGGAGGTCTGTCTCAAGTGAGAGTACTTTCCTAGCAAGCACAAAGCCCTGGGTTTAAACCACAGTACTACCACCAAGAAAAGAAAGATTCTCTCTCCAGGGCTGGGATGGATCTCAGTTAATAGGGTGCTTGCCTAGCATGTGCAAGGTTATGGATTCAATTCAAGCACTACAAACAAAAATAAAACTTTAAATAGTCACATGCAGAAGTAATAGGAATTAGAGCTACAACATGGGAATTTGGGGTGAAGGAGAGAGACAGAAGTCTTTTATTGTACTCTATGCATAAATGTATTACACAGAGGAAGAATTAACTGAGCAAAGTTACAAGGGAGAGTGTTGGTTAGGGAGAGAAAATATGCATGATTTTTAAAAAATTTGGTTATTTGTGTTTATTTTTTGTTTGCTTTCTGGCATTTTCTTGCTTCAACTTAAGCCAGCTACATATATTTTAACTTGTCCTAAGACCAAATCAATAGAAATAATAAAAAATAAAAACACTGAAGCTGGCTGGCAGTGACTCACTCCTATAATCCCAGTTACCTGGAAGTGGAGATGGGAAAAATCCAGTAAAAAAGTTACTGAGAACCTATCTCAATCTATCACCCCAGCCACCTGAGAGGCGTGGATAGGAAGGTTGCATTCTGAAGCTTTCAGGCAAAAATATGAGAACCTATTTGAAAAAATAATTCTAAAACCAGGCTCTGGCAGCTCACACCTATAATCCTAACTATTTAGGAGGCTGAGATCTGAGGATCATGGTTCAAGCCAGCTCAGGCAGAAAAGGCCATGAGATTCTTATTCCAATTAACCACCAGAAAACCAAAAGTGGCACTATGGCTCAAGTGGTAGAGTGCTCACCTTGAGCTGAAAAGCTCAGGGACAGCTCCCAGACCCAGAGTTCAAGCCCCATGAATGACAAAACAAAACAAAAAATTCTAAAGCAAAAGAAAACATCTGGGGACATGGCTCAAATGGCAAAACACCTGCCTAACAAGTTCAAACCTCAATTCCAAATGCCAATATTATAAACACACACACACACACACACACACACACACACACACACACACACACACAGAATGTGCTTTAAAAAACAGAAACTAAAAGTTTCTATTTTAATAAGTAAAAACTAAATAATCAAAACAAAATGAGCAGCAGGTTTTCTACACCACTGTTGCTTTTTCCTTTTTTTGTTTTGCTCCCCTGGACTGTGCACTAGGGGAGCAAGAGATTAGCATATGTTTGCTGTAGGCAATTGCTTGGAGCCCAGAGTCCTGTGAAACCTCTGCAGGAATCCAGAACTGGAGGCAAAGAAGCTGCTCTGTCAGGACTTACAGTACTTACAAGAAGGCTGGAAGAGTGTAAGGTGCCCAACCACAGCCCCAGATGGTGCTCAACACAGACAGACCATGGAAGTCCAGAGAAGGGTTTCAGCTGGAGTGGCAAGAGCCTTGCTAATAAAGGTCTGCCTGGGCTTCCAGGCAGCTGCAGTGAACAGTCAGTGACTTGCTATTTTCACCTGTAGTTATTTTATTGCAATAACCACCCTCAAGTATCTTGATCCAAGGGACAAGACCCTTTTTATCCTTCCAGGTACAATGGAGTGAGGTGCAGTGACTCACTGTGATGTGTTCACAGCAAGGACTCAAGGCCCTGCAGAGAGGACCAGGCATCTGCTGTGAGGAAAGGAACAAGAGTAACAGTGAGAGACAGGGGGAGGAAGAGTCAGGCTTCTGGCTAACAGAGAAGCCAGCCACCCACACAGGCTTCCAGGTCCATGTCTGTGCTTTATTTGAGGCAGACCTGGCCAGGGTTCTGCACCTGAACTGTAACAAGTCAACTGCTGTAGTATGAATGCCTCTAAAAGCAGACAGAAGAGGTGAGGCTATGAAATGAAACAAGATGTTTATGTGAACTGGAGATCAGAATGAAGATAGAGAAAAATATCTGTAGGATAGAGAGACAGACAGACAGGCAGAGAGAGACAGAGACAGAGACAGAGAGCCAGAGAGAGACAGACAGAGAGAGAGAGAGAGAGAGAGAGAGAGAAATGTTCCCAACCACTGGGTCTTAATTCCATTTAGGGAGTGATTACAGCCAGTGGAGGGTACACATCTCAGAATAATCCCAGCAGAGGTGAGTGATGGTGATGGTGGTGGTAACTTTGATGTGTACCTGCAAGCCTCCTTACCTACAGGAGGCTGCTGCAGGAGATGATGGAGCTGCATCCCTCCCCAGTCCTTCCAGCCTATCTCTTGGGAGCAGAGTGCACTTCAGACCTGAGACTGCCCATCAGCTCCAGGCAGAGACACACCAGTACTGACAGCAATATGTGTATCACAAGAAGTGGGCAGGGCTCTGACATCATTACTAGCCTCTTAGGAGTGGAGCAAAGGGCTAGGCTCTGCAACCAGACTGCCCAGCTTGGAATTCTGACTCCACCATTTCGTAACCCTCAGTCATGTGCCCTGACCTTGTGTTTTAGTTTCTACATTTGAGGGGGGAAAAAAGGTATGAATATGCCTAAAAAGGCTAAGGCAGGATTGAAGGATCTAATCAAGGTATATGTGCTGAATATTTGCCAGATACTCAACAAATATTAGCCAGTCATAATTGCTAAGTACTACTGTGACCAGTACTAGTGAGATCACCCAATAAGACAGCCAAGTAATTGTTCCTGAATACCCAGCACCTACATTAGCTGAGTTGCCATGTGACCCAGAGACTTGGGACTCTATTATAAAGGTGATCTGGTTACCACTATCTAGGAGCTCTTCATTCTCAACGTGCTCCATAGGGAGATGAGGACCATCCCCAAATGCCCATCTCTTTCAGAGTTTTACTTGGCAGAGTACATAAGGGACCTACCATGGTGTGGAAGGTGACTTTCAAAAGAGCCAGAAAGTCACTGGTGTCTGAACTGGAAGACATGCCCCCACTCCAGTGTTTTGCAGTAAGTGGTTCCATGGGGGCAATGTAGACCTTTCCTTTCAGACAATTCCCAACATGGCACTGTCTGTCAGGGGAGATCAGAGATGTGCACATGAACTTTTGGATAATTTAAAATTGCTTTTGGAAACTTTTGAACATAGCATATTGATTTCTGCCAGTTTTGCAATGAATCTCTGCTCCTTAACGCATAAACCAAGTGGCAGCAAGAAGAATCAGGTCAAAGGTCTTCTGAACATCTGGAGAAGCAATTTGAAGATTGCATTTTTACTACTGATGTAGAATGAACAGTTTCACAATTACCTAGGATGATCAGCAGGTCCCCAAAAGAAAAAACATACCTGGAGTGTCAAGGCTTTCATGAGGAAGGTTTGAGTTTTCATCATACCTATCATAGTTTTATTCTAGAATATTCCCCAGAGGCTTGTGTGTTGAAATCTTAGTCCTTACCTGTTGGCATTATTTTGGAAGGTGATGAACACTTCAAAATGTGGGCACTAGCTCAAGGAAGTAGATCATTGGGGGGGGAGACTCTTTGAAAATTATACTTGATGGTCACTCAGTCCCTTCTCTCTACTTCCTATCTACCATGAGATGAAGAGCATCTTGCATACATTCTCTCTGCCATGGTGTTCTGATCATGCACATAGGGCCAACCAACCGTGAACAAAACCGTGTGAAACTGTGAGCCAAGACAAATCCTTCCTCCCTAAGTAGTTTTTCTCAGACATTTCATCACTGTGAAGTAAAGCTAACTAACTCATTACCCTTATCACAGTTCTGCAATAAAAGAGCATGCATTTATTATTCGTCTGTTTGTTTTTGGTTTGGTGGTGGTGGTAGAGGGGCTTGAATTTAGGACTTTAAACTTGCCTCAGATGGTTTGCTCAAGATTAGCATTCTACAGACTGAGCTAACCTCTTTGGGTTTTTTGCTGGTTAATTAAAGATAAGAGTCTCATGAACTTTTCTGCACAGATGAGCTACAAACCACAATTCTTGAATCTCAGTCTCCTGAGTTGTTAGGAGCCCAGAGAGCATATATATTTATTTGTTGATCCAAATAACTTCATTTTTTCTGATACTGGAGCTTGAACTCAGGGCCTAGGCATTATCTCTTAGCTTTTTCTGTGCAAGGGTGGCCTTTACCAGTTGAGCCACAACTCCACTTCTGGCTTTTTGGTTGTTAATTAGAGATAAGAACCCCACAGACTTTTCTGCCCAAGATGGCTTTGCACTGTGATCCTTGAATCTCAGCTGCTTGAATAGATAGAATTAGAGATATGAGCCACTTGTGTTTGGCTATTTTCAATACTTTTGACATTAGGATCTTTGGTGAGAAAATAGAACAATGATTTCAAACTAATGACACCAACAAGAAGAATTCAAATTTCATCTAATGTACATTTATCCAGTCTTCATTCATGTTGTGAATGTCATACATAATAGGCAATGAGATAGACAGTCTCTGCCCTTCACTGCTCACGGACTGTATAAAGAAACAACAATACAGAATTCCATGATAATCATTAAAGCAGAAAAGCAGATAACGTTCTACCGAAAAGCAAAGGAGAGCACATTCACACATTATGGATTGGAAACATCTTTATCACATTCATAACAGAGGAACTGAATTTATGAAGCAAAGAGAATTTTCCACATGGGAAGTTGGTGCAGGGCAACAGTAGGCATTAGGTGGATGAAACTGTCTGCTGAGGAAGAGGAATATGAGAACACTTCCCAGGTTGCTCTGCTCATCACTAGTTCAGTGCAGCTACAGGTAGGGTTTGCTCAGGGTGCAGAAGAGGAGCGAAGTCCAGGCTGCACTTGAATACATGGAAACCTTTTGTATTTACCAAGAGCATGCAGAAACTTTTCAATGGGTAAGGAAGCAACTGTATAATTATATTTTGTCACAGGAAACAGATCGGAAGTGGCAAGTTTTCAGAAAGAGTGACAAATTAAGGAATGATTTTCCAACCATTAAATTATAATGATACACCACTAGGGGTAGTTGAATTAAAAACCTGTTAGGCAGATAGACTGGGCCAACTTTGATAATAGTGGCAATGGAAGACAAGGAAGCAACTTCAATCAATCTCTTGGGCTATGGCATTGTAAATTATGATGTGATGGGACATATACTAGAAATTAGAATGTAAATAGAGGAACATAAACATCAGCTTTGAGGCGATATCTTTAAGCTGTCTATGTCCAGGAAAGAGGAAACTATGTGTGTTTTCATCAGACTGTGTAAACATCTCATGAAGAATGCGAATAGGGGAGTATTCTTATTTTCATGAAAGAGGCCCACAAGGAAGTTAAAGTGCTAGAGACTGAAGGATGTCCCAGCAGAAAATGGAAACAATAGTGTTTCATTCTGAGGGTTATTACAGAAAGGAAAGAGTTAACCCTGTTGTAAGGACTTGACAGTTGAGTGGAGAATATTTTGCAAAGATGGAAGAAAATAAAAACCTGTACTTTAAAAATAAAAGCACATCTCCTAAGAGATTTTGAAAATGCAAGTGAAAAGTCAATGGAGTGTTTCTCACTTGAGTGTAACTTCCTAGTGAAGCACCTCCTTGGCTGAGGTGGAGGGAAAGAACATGGTAGATTAAGATGGTTGCTATGTGGTTCCTGGATACATGATTTCAGAGAATATATACCTGATCATTTTTTCCCTGAATTTAAAAAAAAAACATTGTTTGAAAATTGTTTTAGTCTTTTTTTGTACAGTTGGAACAGAATACCTGAGATGTGGAAATTCTTAACAAAATAAAGCAATTTCTTTGGCTCATAGTACTGAAGACTGGTAAGTTCAAGACCAGAGGACTACATCGGTTGAGGTCTTTCTCTTTGGTGAAGGACACTACTCTGTCATCAGGCAGCAAGACCATGGCATCCCATAGCAAAATGAGAGGATACAGGAGAAAGTAAACTGGCTTTTATAGCTGACCCCCTTGTAAAACAACTCATCAATCATCATCCCACTAACCACTCGATGGATTCATCCATTCTCAAGGGCAGAGTTTCAATGACCTAACCACTCCTCAATGGTCTCCCCTGATTCCACCTCTCAATACCTTGAAATGATTCCCACCTTTCAGGGTAGGATTTAGTGTGAGGCATTTCCATCACAACAATAATTAAAAAGACATACAAGAAACTTTAAGTGCATGGTCCAGAGTAGAATAAGTATAAGATGCAGAGGGCTCCTTTCCACCAAAAACCCTGTTGACAGTGAAAGCAGCTGGTATGGTTCATTCCCTGCAGCAGTGCCCAGAATCTGAGAGTGGAAGCTGTGCTGTGAATGCTCACTTGTGAGTTTTTTTTGTGAAGCACTAGCAAGGAGGCAAAGTGATAGGTGAGCTGAGTGTATTCCATTCAACTGAGGCCAAGAGAAAACCAAGAGACTTGGACAAAAGGGAGCAATAAAGTTTTATACGTTGTGGAAGACCTAGGGCTACCAAAGAGGGAGTACAGTTTAAGGTGATAGTTATTTCAAGGAATTTGGAATTCCACAGTGTAGTTAGGAGAGATATTACTGAGGTAGTATGTGAGTGAAGGCTTGGTGCAGGACAAGCTATAAGGATCACATGGCTGTTTGTGTTGCCCTTGTGAGTATTAACATGTCTTCAGAAAATGGCACAAACTCCTTCCTCAGAGCTGTTTGGGATTATAAAACAATTGTTTATTCTCATCCTTAGGACTGAACCACCTTGCCCTTATGTAACCCCAAACCACCAAAGAAATAGCTCTAGACCTATTCCTATCTGACTCTACTTTGTGGTACTTTGTATCTCTTAGACCTATTCCTATCTGACTCTACTTTGTGGTACCTTGTATCTCTTAGAATATGTGTTTACAGTAGGGTTAGGTAATAAAGAAAAGCCAGAGCAGGAAAAGCTGGCAATTTCTCTACCCATATCTGATCCTTCTGACAGTTATTATATTTTAAACTTCACCTACCAGAGCTGTCAAGTCAATCTAGACTCCCTCAGATGATGTGATTGGAGCAAGACAGCTCCATGGTAATCTCATCATCATTAAGCAGTTCTGTAACTCTTTAGAATGTCAAAGCACTGTACTTATTAATTTCTTCATATGACAATTCTGGAAAGCAGTCCAATAGTCCGAACAAGCTTGACAGAAGTGCAAAGAAGAAAAAGGTACCAAATGGACAATGGGCAAAGCTAGAAAGTGGCAATGGGATCTTTGCCAAGGAGAAGCAATGCAATTTAGGTTATTACCCTGTAACTTGGAAAAGCCATTTTTACATTCTCAGTGACTCAACTTTCTTGGCCAGGCACAATGAAGGCATCAACAGAGCCTTCAACTTAGCTCAAAGAGTTGTGTCACCTAGTGCAGGAGGGTGGCTTTGGTTGGTTTGTTTTTATAGATAGGAAACATAGCCATGTAATCTGAATCCCTTCTCAGGTGGTAAAAAAAAAAAAAGTTTGTTTTAAGAAAATTAGAGGCTTCAGACATTTTTTTAAATTTTTCCTTCTCAATTTCAGTTATAATTTAATAGTTTACCATTTTACAGAAAGAAGTTACAAAAAGCTGAAGCTTTTGAGGTTTGAATAAAAACCCCTATTATTCTATATCAATCAGACCATGTATCTAGGCTTTTTTAGTTGAGAAAGGAAAATGGGGAGGAGAAAAGGGGAAGGAGAAAGAGGGAAGAAGAGAAAACAGGAACAATAAAGGAAGGAGAAGGAAAAAGTTAGGGAGGGAGAGAGGGAAAGGAGAGATGGAAGCAACCTTTGGGGTAATTTATTTTCATAAATTTCAATGAGATACTAAATGAAGAACCTAAGAATACCATCTCTTATTATCCTAGCTACTTAAGAGGCTAAGACTTGAAAATCAATGTTTGACGCCAGCCCAGGTAAACAAATCTGGGAGACTCTTACCTCCAATTAACCAGTAAAAATGCTGGATATGGAACTGTGGCTCAAGTGGTACAACACTAGCCTTGAGTGAGCAAAAAGTCAAGCCAGATCATGAGGCCTCATTACTGGTGTATAAACACAGAAAATGAATACTCCTTTCCCCCTATTCTTAGCTCTAGTTGACTGGAAGAATACAGTGTATGACTACGGACTAAAGCAGGAGAGATTTCCTTACTAAGAATTTTTCAAGCCTATAAAAAGTACAACTGAGAGAAGAGCAGGCATTTTTCGAAGAGTAAAGAGAAGAAGGACGTCTGACAGGGCTTCTTTTGTATAATTTCTGTGACTATTATGGACTTCTAGAATTCAGGATGTTTTTTGTCCCTCCTGCTGAAGCAATTTGTTCCAAATGCACCATCCCCAAATGCAAGAGGGACAGTTTTCTTTCATACTCTTCCTGGAATGGAAAGCTCTGTATTGCTTTGGGGAAAAGATAATCACTGGAAACAAGAGACATGTGTCTCCTTTGAACAAAGGGCCTGTGGACACTCTAACCCTAACACATGTACATAAGGAATTCCATTCTCAATGTGTTTAGTGGTAAAAGGCAATTGGAAAAGGAAATTTCTCAGCAAGTATACTCACTAAGATATGTTTCCCAGGAGCTGTCTTAGGCTAAAGACTCTTGGTAAAGATGATATTAAATGTTCTGACACTGAATTTCAGAAAACAAACAAAATGGTTTAAGACAGAATTGGAGATAGAAGAATAGCCCTAGCATTACAAACAAACAGGTATTTACACATCCAGAAAAAGAGCTTGTTTTGTATTGTCAATACTGGATGAATCCTGCAGGTTAAAAGAATCACATACCCAATCTTTTTTTCTGTGGTAGTGGAAGTGATAAATAAAGAAAAGAGCCTCCAGGGAAACTCCTCCAGCTGTGGGCTTTGTCTGTAGAAACCCTAGGGTCTGCAAGACCTGGATCTACTTTTGTGTGTTTGGAAGGCCTGACCGAATTTCGCAGAAAGTTAGGATGAATGAGTATAATGAATGTGATTCTTGGAATAACCATTTCTCAGAAAAGTCAATACCAAAGAATTTTTTGAAATCATGTCTCAGAAAATCTCCATGTCTTGAGACATTAGGGGCCCAAAGGACTTAGACCTTCGAGCTGCTTATTAGACAATTGTGTTGGTCTTCCTAAGAAAATGCCTCTTGCTGGCCCAGACTAGAAAGTGATGTGACTTAGGGGTTGTTCTGTTTCTCTCATCAAATACCTTATTCTTAGTAATACATGAAAAAGAAGTAAATAAAAGAGCTTTACTGAGTGTGGTCATTCTGAAGCAGGATAACTTATGGAAACTGAGGCCTGTGTAGGCAACTCAGAAATATATTACCTACAGGTGGACCCCTTGCAACAATGAGATGTACAAATCATTATGTCAGAAAACGAACTTTACAACTTTGGTGGGGTAGGGAGGGGCGGGGGTGGGGTGGGGAGGGGGAGATAGGAATGGATGGGAAGGGGAAACAAAGGAGGAGGCAACAATGCTTGATAAGAAATGTACTTATTAATTGTATTGTAACCCCTCTGTACGGTATTTTCACAATAAAAAAGAATGTTACCTAAAAACTTAGAAATACTATCTTTGCTTCAAAGAACAAAAACTGAATGCATTCTTTCCTAAGGGATGTATTTCTCACCCAAGAATTCACAACTGCCTGACAGGATGCCCCAAAATGCAGATAGCAGAGTGTTTCCTTGTTTCAAGGATAAGGATCTGTTTCATGGCAGGGTGCATTCTTACCTGGAGCACCAGGTGTAGTTAAAGCGAAGACAAAGCATCTAGCTTTGCATAACTTAAAGCCAGACCCCCTGCCTTTACTTTATAAATACCCAACAGCCCAAGGAGCTGGGTGTCTTTCTGGGTGTCTCCTTGTGTGTGTTTGTGTGTCTGTGTCTTTGTGTCCCTATGAGAGCACCCACACTCTGCTAGAGTGTGCCCCTGCCCTTCTGTTTGTCTGCTTTTTTGCCTGTCTGTTTCCTTGCTTGTTTACTTAATAAAGCTCTGCCAAGTTTTCTTACCATTGTGACTTGTCCAGAAATTCTTATTCTGTGATTGAAGTCAAGAACCCTAAGTGAAGAGTTCCTATATTTAAAGGGGAGCTTCACTAAACCTCACCTCTGTCCGGGGACAATTCATGAATAAGATTCTAGCATGTGAAGGTGGAGGTAGGAAGATTTTTGAGTTTGATGTCGGTCTGGTCTACACAATGAGACCCATTTTCCTGCTGGAAACAGTTGTGCATGCCTGCAATCTAGTTATCAAGAGATTTGAGAGAATCACATTTTGGGGCTAGCCTAAGTAAAAAGTTAGGAATATCCCATTTCCACAAAAAAAAAAGCTTGGCCTGGTGATACTCATCTGTCATCCGAGCTATAGAAGGAAACATGAGTAAAGTAGAAGGATCATAGTGCAGTCCAGCTCAGGAAAACAACAAGAAACCGTATTTGAAAGATCACAAAAGCAAAGGGCTTAGGGTGGGGTTCAAGTGGTGGAGTGTCTGCCCAGCAAATGTGAGGCCCTGAATTCAAACTTTAATGTCATACAGAGAGAGAGACAGACAGACCAACAGACAGACAAAGAGAGAGACACAGAGAGAGAGACAGAGAGAGAGACAGAGAGAGAGAGAAAGAGAGAGAGAGAGAGAGAGAGAGAGAGAGAGAGAGAGAGAGAGAGAGAGAGAGAGAGAGAGAGAGAGAGAGAGAGAACACATGCACAAGGCTCTGGGTTTGATCCCTAACCCTGAACTACAACCTCAGGAATTAGTTTCACCAAATAGAGGGGCAAAGACCATGCAAGATTCACAGGAAGCTGGAATCCCATCCTCTTTCTGAGCAAGAAGCTATAGAGGGATTCTGGTCTCATTTCACAGATGTTGGGTGGGCAGACTTCAGTCTACAGCCTTCAGGGGAATGGGCCTTTAAAAAATGCAGCCTCAGGCAAGGAATTTTCTAGAGGCGGATGAGGAAAAAAAGCTTACCCATTAAAAATCTTTGCTGTAGTAGGAATTTTATTTCTTGCAAATAAATTCTATTAGGTACAAGCAAGGTTAATCTATTAAGACACCAGAATTAATTCCTAATGGAAATTTCCACAATATACACATACATACATACATGCATTCACATTCTCCATTAAAGTGAGAAAGACAAGCTGGGCCAGAAATATAAATAGGAGGTAAGGTGCAATCTCCAGTAAATTTCTCATAATATTTAATATTAACGTTTCATCTAGTTTAGGTATTATCTAATTATGGGGTTGATGATGCTTCCAGTAAAGTATGCAATGAAGTGCAGAATCATATTTCCCTTTCCTTATAAAGTATATATTTGGTTTATTTTCAAATTTGCTGTGGCCTGACATGCTTGTAAATTAAGCTGTCATCCATCAGCGACAGAAGTCGCCTCATCAGGTGTTGTAATGCTTGGCTGGAGATGGGAAACCTCTGGAGGTCCTATTTCTGATTAACTCTCCTGGTTCAGACAGTTTTCAGCAACTTCCCAAATGTGTACAATTCTAACTGTCTTCTAGCAATCCTGTGACCATGACCTATTGACCAGTGCTCCATAAAGCACACATTGCTTCTACTCATTCCTCTATGAGCAGGTCAGACTGCTCTGTTACCTTAACAAGTAAGAGGACAGAAGGGTGATGACCAATTTCTTTCTTCCTTTTTAAATTTAACTTTATTTTATTCTTAAAATTTTGCACAAAGAAGTTTCAATTCAATCTGTCAGTTTGTGAGTACAAACGCATCTTGATCAATGTCACCCCTTTGATCATTCCTCCCCATCTTCCCAACACCACCCAACCCTTCAGTTTTCCTAGTTTCATTTTCACAGGCACACAGAGTATTAAGACCCTTCTTCCATCCTTCCTCTCATTCAGGCCAAGAGAGACAAAGGATACATGTCTGTTCTCAGGTGTGGAAGTTACATCTAATTCATAAATAGATATGTAAACATATACAGAATCATATGAATATATACACACAAGCGTATCAGCTTCAGTAGGGTATATGCAGGGGAGAAATATAATGGCATAAATCCTTTGAACAACTAACTTACAGCCTAACAAGACGACTGATTTCTTAATTAAGCAATGACAACAACAGACACACAGAGAATATGTTAATACCACATTCTATAGACAGAGTCATTTCTTCTTGGCATGCCCTAGAATTAGAACTGGAATTAATAAAAATAGGAAAGATATCATGATTAATGATGACAATAGTATAATACAGGGAAAGTTACATTTGAAATCTTCAAAATAAGTCAAGTTCCACAGCAGGCTTACAAGTACTTATTTGATCATTTAGAGAAGTCGATAAATAATAGACAAGTAAAACAAAGCAAGAAAGCTGAAATAAACAAGCTATTCAGGGGATACTCCTTTAAGTCTATTTCTTCCCTCCCCTTTCCTTGTCTTCCTTATGCATTAAGAAATAAGTTCTCTGCAGACTCAATCATCAAAAGATGCTTGTGATGCAGGTCTTATCTTCAAAAACATGCAATTGGTCAAGAGATAGCAGAGGCTCAATTCACTAGGATAAATGCAAATGCTGGAATTAGAGTATTACAAAGTACAAACAAGTACCAAAGGCAGGAGGATTATTTTTCACTAAAATACTTAGAAACAATTCAGTGAGGATGTGACTTTGAATTGGACTTGGAATAATGAGGATTTAGGATCCCAGAAAGTAGGGGGAAAGGAAGGACCCCTGCAGCCCCACTAAGAAATACATGGTGGCAGAGGGGAGGCAGCCAAGGATACGTTCCCTGTTTCACAGAACCACCAAGATGCAACCATGTGGGAGCTCTGAGATGTTCATGTGAACAGTGTGGTTGCACATACAGATAGAAATCAGAAGGCAAAGGCATTTGGATACCACACACAGAAATTTGGATTTCACCTTCGACTACTAGCGATCTTTCAGAGGGAAAAGTAAAAGAAATCCTTTCAAAGGATAGTTTTGACAGCAATTTGTTATTAAAATGGAGAAGGCTTGGAGGCTGGCTGACAATATGCTAATCTGGGAGTAGAATGTGATGAGGAGGACTAGAGAAATTAAGCAGAAAAGGTGTCTTACCGTAGTAACTTTTGCCTCACTGTGACAATGTAAACAATGTCTAGGGGGAAGATTACTTTGGCTTACAGTTTCTGAGGATTCTGCCTATGGTCACTTGGTCCCAGGTACCTGGGCAGAATTATGGAAGTGGGAATGTGTGGTAGAGGAATTTCTTCACCTCATGGAAGACAAGAAGCAATGAGGGAGAGGAAGAGACCAACTGAAGACCAGGTATGACCTTCAAAGGCAGCCAACACGGACCTACTTCCTCCAGCTAGATGCCCTCCCTCTCAGTTTTCCACCATCTCCCCCAATTTTCCACCACTTTCCTAAATTGCTGCAAACCAGGAACCTAACACATGAGCCTCTGTTTATTCAAAACAGAGCACCTGAGTTTGAATTTATGCCTCAGTGATCTTGGATTGGGAAGGGAGGGATGAATGGTGAATAGTGGACATTTATTTTGTGGGGCTGAGCAGACAGAGACCAGTTTGCAGGGAAGGGTTCTGATACTCAGAAAGTAGAGCTGAAGGACCTGCACCCTGAATTCTTTCACCACTTCATGAGGCACCAGGAGATCCTTATGAGAAAAAAAATTAAGTTATACATAGATTTGACAAGCCCATTACACACAGCACTGAGTTTTTAAAAAAGGAAGTCAGGCAAACAGACACAATAATTGGCAGGAAAGCCAAATTAAGACTCTACCTTATTCAAAGACATGTTGGATTTTTTTTCAATCCACAATTGAAATAAGACATAATGAAGATTTAAGCTTTAAATATAACCTACAGCCCATCTAATTAGAGTAATAAAATACAAGGAGTTGTTGTGCCATCCATATGCTAATGAAACTCATCTCCCTCCTCCTCCAACTATTTTACTCATGCTCCTGTTTAGAAGCTGCCACTGCTTGTAGAGACTGATTAATAGACTGGGAAGGAAACACCAACCTGGGGCAGGAAGCCCTCACATGGGAGTTAAGACTCCTATGGGCTAGGGAGGCTTAGGGAATACTATAGCAAGGGCCAGAACCTGGCACACACTGGGGAATGTGAGGCTTAGGGTCTGGCTAAACAGAGGCCCCTTTCAACCACAATTTCAGTTGATCTATTGTTTTTTTCTTTCTTTCTTTCCCCCCATTACTTTTGACATAAATCTGAAAAGATACATGGCTTTTTTTTTAAAAAAAGCATATTTAATTGCACAAAAAAGTAAGTTTTACAAAAAAGCCCCCCCTCCCAAACCCAAACCCAACTACAACCTATGAGATTTGGAAGGAAATTTATAGTGAAGAAACCACACATTAAAAACAAAATACTGACATCCCCAAAACAGACTCTTGTAAATTAAAGAGGCAATTAATAAACAAATACGTAATTGCAAAGTCTTGTTCCTGGGGAAATTCAAATGGCAAGTGTGAAATTGTATTCGTACTGAGCAAGATGGGGAATAGAAGTTTAACATGGAGCCCTTCACACTTTGTTAGACAAGTAGTCACTTAAGGCTGATAACGTGTAGCTGTCAGGAGAAAGAATATTTTATTGCATCTTTTATGAGGAATGGAATTGATAGGCACTTTTGTCTGTGATTTTCTTTTCTTCTTCAATGACGATGGCAATGGAAATCCTTCCAGGATATCTGGCATCATTTGAATTCACTCTTTTTAAAAGATTATATAATATCCTGTGGTATGTATGTAAATGAATGTATTCTACTATTCACTTACTAATGGCCTTTCACTAGTTTTTGCTATTGTAGTTGACCAAAACTCTAATAATTTGGACACAAATATATACTTGTACTTAGGTTGATTTTATTTCCTATGTGATAGACTCTAAAGTCTTTCAAGGTTTATGATTACTGGAACAATCCTAGTAATATAGGTATGTGTATATATATGTGTGTGTGTGTGTTTGTATGTATATATGAATATATCACCTAATATATATAATATTTAATAATATACAATAGATAATGTATAATATGCAATTATATATTATAAAAGACAGAGCCTAGCACGGCTGACTAGCCCCGACTCTTTCCATTTGAATGAGATCTCACACATCACAGCCAGTCCACAGAAGCAAAGATCCTTCACTTCTGGAAGGAAGCTGTGGAGGTGAATGAATGTCATCTGAATAGGAAAGGCCAGCTCCAGCAGACCCTATAGATAGGCACACCTGCCTGTGAGCGGGCACAGGTGATGCCCATGCTTGTGGGCATGGGAGTTGCAGGGATGGTCCCTCACTACCACATTAGGGAATGACAATTAATTCAGTGTCGCTTTCCACAAGAAGCCTGGCCAGATGTTGCAGCGACAGCTTCTGAAGGTTTTCCTGAGATAGTTAATATGATCTCAGGAGCCATGGAATTAGTGGGGCTCCATCCATCCACTCATTGTACCATGGTGGGGTTAGAGTTGACAATCTTCATCCTGGGACTTGCTGGACTGTCACTGAGAATCCTGGATGAGATTTCTGTGAACTTGCCCTGAGGTCCTGAGGTCAGCTGCTGCTACGCCCATTCCTGTTGCTCAGCCTGCTCACTTGCACCACTGGGCAAGCAAGTGTCTCCCCTGTAGTCCCAGGAACCCAGCAGCCTCAGGAGTGACAATACTTTAGCCCACTCCTACCACCCCTCCAGTGCTGCAGTCCAGCCATAGCATGAGCAGGGGCTCCCAAGGGGCAAGGGGATTGATGAAGGAGACGAGACAAGGCTGAAGGCACAACTCTGTTTATTCCAGCAAAAGCTTCCAATATACACTTTCTATATTTGTCAAATGCTTGCATCACATTGTTCCAGGAGCCACGCGCCAGCAAGTGCAGACAGTAAGTATCCTTCCTCATTCTATTTCTTTTTCTTTCTTTCTTCTTTTTTTTTTTTTTTTTTGTCGGTCATGGGGCTTGAACTCTGGGCCTGGGAGCTGTCCCTGCGCTCTTCAGCTCAAGGTGAGTGCTCTACCGCTTGAGTCACAGCACCACTTCTGGTTTTCTGAGTGGTTTATTGGAGATAAGAGTCTTATGGATTTTCCTGGCTGGGCTGGCTTTGAACCATGATCCTCAGATCTCAGCCTCCTGAGTAGCTAAGATTACAGGCATGAGCTACCAATGCCCACCTCCTCATTCTATTTCAGACAATCTTTTTCTACCATACTCCCTCAGATAAGCCCCCAAGCCTATAAGCTGAGAAAAACACTTCCTCAAATAAAAGGGCAAGTACTTGCAGCCCAGAGGGTTGGAGTGAATGGCAGGGAGCCTTTTCTCACACGTTGCCAGCTCTTAGTACCGTAGGGCCTGCAAAACTCCAGGGGCCTGCACTGTCCCATACTTCCTCAGGACCTTCCTAAGAACATTTGGGATCCCTGACCTGGGTTCAGGAAGAACAGCAGGGCATCGGGGGCCCTGGAAGACTTTAGATTTGAAATCTGGAAAATCTATTTCAAATCTCTAGGTCTGAGCAGAAGTAAACCAAAAGTGAATCAGAAGCAGGAAATCTGTCTTCTTGGGTATCAGATAAACTCACCTCAGTCTTGGACTCTTAGAGTGAATAAAATCCAGCCAGGAATTATTCTAATAGTCAAGCTAATTCTCAGTCTTCGATGAAGATGTGAGAAAGAAAAAGAGGAAACTACAATAAAAACATAAGAATTACAGTGAAATAAAAACACGGTGTTGCTTAACAAAAAATATGTTTCCTGAGAGAACAAAAGGTCTCATCTCCTTATTGCTCTAATCTGCTCATAGACTTAATACTTGGAATGTTGATAAGACAAGAAAAAGCAAAGCAGAATTCTAGGCCTAAGTGTACAATTGTACATAGATTAATGAGTAAAGACATAAAGAAAGCACTTGAGGGAGGTTGGTGGCTCTCAGGGACTAAGGGGTCCAGGAAGAGAAAGGACCATTTGCAAAGGCCCAGAAATGAAGCCATTATGGGCTGATTCAGAGAATATATGAGGCCAGAGCCCCGATGCTAGCAAA
This sequence comes from Dipodomys spectabilis, assembly GCF_019054845.1. Taxonomy (NCBI): domain Eukaryota; kingdom Metazoa; phylum Chordata; class Mammalia; order Rodentia; family Heteromyidae; genus Dipodomys; species Dipodomys spectabilis. The sequence continues at coordinate 76,851 of NW_024870700.1, forward strand.
AAATTGCAGAGAAGTTAAGAAGTCAACCTAGAAAGGCAGAGGGGTGGCTCAAGCAGGGCTCTTAGGAGCCATGCTGAAGAATTGGGGTTTTACTCTTATGATTGGAAAGGCATCTATCAGCAGACTAGAAGCAGCCAGCTAAGTAACAGCGGTGAGACTGAGGCAGAATCCAGCAGGCATAAGCAATTTGGGCAGGATGCTAGGAGTGGGTTGCGTCTGCAAAGGTTCTGGAAATAGAGCTGCTGAGATTGGTGTCTTGGTTCAGTCTAAGCTATGGAAACAGAGTAAGACCTGAAGTTGACTGAAATTTTGGCCTGAGATGATGCTCCCACAGCCATTGCTAAAAGCCTCACCTGAAACTGGAATTCTCTGTTGTTTTGAAATCACTGGATGTCCGGAGGAAATAGAAAGATTAGTCATTTTTTTGTTTCTGATTTTGTTTGTCTTCTTTAATGCCTTAGTGCATGGTCTTCTGTGAAACAGACTGAGAAGAAATGGGAGATTGAGGAAGGATAAACATAGGGATGGAATGTTCTGGAGCATTCAGTTCCAGCTCCAGTGTTGCTAAAGTCCAGACCCATGCATGGGACCTGGCTGTTCCATCATTCCATTGACTATACTTTGGACACCAAGACAACTTCTCAAATGCACCTCTTGTGTTTGCTCCAGATGAGAGCCATTACTGGATGCATCAGAAGCCTTCAGGTGTGAGGCCCAGGCCAAAAGCCAGCTAACACCCATATCAGGTCACTCCTGAGCTCTTTGAATGAGAAGGAAACTCTTTTCCCTTCTTTAGCATCCTCTTGTAGCCTTTAGAGGATTCACTCTTCCTATAGCTCTCCCTTCTCATAGAAACTAGAAAGCCTTTCTGTCTTGGATGTGTGTGTATGTGCATGCGTGTATATGTGTGTTATGTCCTGACTCTGTGTGTGCATGTACCAGTTCTAGGGCTTGAACTCAGGGCCTCACACTCTTGAATAGCTCTTTCTCCTAAGGCTGGTGCTCTACCATTTGAGCTACACTTCCACTTTTGTTTTTTGTTTTTTTTTGCTGGTAAGTTGGAGATTAGACTGTCACAGACTTTTCTGCCCAGGCTCGCTTTGAACTGCGACCCTCAGCTCTTAGCTTCCTTAGTAGTTAAGATTGTAGGCATGAACCATTAGTGCCTGACTGATGAAGATATGAAGATGTGTGTGTGTGTGTGTGTATGTGCACATGCATACATGCTTGTGTGCTTTAGTCCTGGGGCTTGAACTCAAGGCCAGGGCATTTCTTTTAGCTCTATTGCTCAAGGCTAGCACTCTAGCTATACCTCCACTTCTTGTTCTTTCTCCAACATTCCACTCTTGTCATCTAGTTTGAAGTTGTTTCCTTCACTGATATTGAGAGGACAATGGTGTCTTTGCTTTAGTTCAAGTTAGCACCTCAGTGAAGAATCGTGAGGCTTTGGCACAAGGCAGATCAGTCTCTGTGTTTGCAAGTCTCGAAAATAAAGTCCTGATCCATGAATGTCAGCCTCTGGGATGGGCGAGGTCTCATCACTTTGGTTCACTATAATGTCCTCTATGTTTAGTGAATATTACACAATAGATGACACTTATTAAAAGGCAGAGATGATGGAAGGGAGGAGAGAGGAAAAGCAGAATGGATGGAAGGATGGATTTGATTTCAATCTCTTCCTGATGCTAAGGCCAAATCATCGTGTTTCTGACTTGGATAGTGGTGCTGGAATACCTAAACTGCTGCCCCAGTTGGAGTAGTATTGGCTTGGTCACCCCAAACTCTCATGTGAGACTTTGCTGCCTGCAAGTCCTAGGTGTTCTTCATCTCATTTTTATACCACCTTGGTGGGAGAATTGCTTCAGCAGCTTTTTTTTTTTTAAATTTTCTTTTCAGTCATGGGGCTTGAACTCTGGGCCTGGGTGCTGTCCCTTGGCTCTTCAGCTCAAGGCGAGCACTCTATCACTTAGGCACAGCACCACTTTCAGTTTTTTGGTGGTTAATTGGAGATAAGAGTCTCACAGACTTTCCTGCCCGGGCTGGCTTTGAACCGCGATTTTCAGATCTCAGCTTCCTGAGTAGCTAGGATTTCAGGCATGAGCCACCGGCACCTGGCTTCTAGCCGCTTATGTAACTACTCTGCCACAGTTTCCTTTCTGCTTTCTAAAAACATATACTTATTTATTTTTAAGGGGAAAGTAATAGTTTCATATATTGTGGTTTATGATAGTTTTGATGTATATATATCATACATTGTAGAGAAGCTAAATTAGACTAATATATATGAGTCACACACTTATTTGTGTGTATGTGTGTGTGTGTGTGCGTGCATGTGTATGTGTGTTGGATATTTAGTGCCTGAATTTTCCACAAAATCTAAAAGGACTTGTCCTTTGCAAAGCCATCTAGTGGTTTAAATGAGTCAATGAGTTAAAGTGCTTGGGAATGTCATGAGGTTTAGGTTGACTTGGTAAGTCTAACTGTCCTAAAGTAGCTTTCAAATTATGGCAACTGATCAGGGATGTGGTAAATGTGGGCTTTTATCTATGGATATGTGAGAGAAAGGTCTGCCATAGAAGAAAGAACAAAACCTAGAAACCCACAGGGACAAGAATACATTGCCTTTATTCTCCACACAGATTCCAAAACCTGACATCTTTTTTTTTTTTTTTTTTTTTTGCCTTTGTCCCCTTCCCGCTGCATTTGGGATCTATTGTAAAGTTTGGGGGTGTTGAATTTGGGAAGACTCTGCCACAATTTCTGTGACATAGACTTAGATATCATATCACATATCACCAAAGAATAACAGAGTTATTATTTAACTTATGTTTTATCTATAGTTTAAAGAGGTATTGTTTTAACTTATGTTTTTATCTAGATGCTTTTCTCCCCGTCTTGGATTCTCAAAGAGGGAATGGAACACCACTGAAAATGGATACAAAAAAATTAGAAAGTTCAATCATTGATTTCCTGAAAATGGAAAGTGGTAAATGCGAAAGCAGAGAAAGAAGGAGCGTAAAGGTACCGACTAGGGAAAGTTGACATCTGAAGTAAGAGAATCCCCCAAAACAGCCTGCCTGCTGAGAAGAAATGACTCCTCACATGAGACAGAAATACCATATTGCAATTCATCGTGTGCCAGACAGGATATTATCATTTTGAAAACAAGAACATGTTCTCATCTCTTAGAGGCAATGGAGTTGACAAACACAATCAAAATCTTTTCTCAGTAAGCCCTCAGAGTGAATGGTTCCTGAGGGTTTGTGCTCCTATATATGAGGCTACTCTCATGAATTTCCATCCAACACAGACATAGGACTTCTGGCACCAGTGAGGTGTTCTCCTTGTCCTCATCTCTTTCTCCCAAGACTGGCCCACCTGGTAACAGCTCAGTCCACTTCATGGGTACCACAGGCGAATTAACACATTGGAGTTAAGGAGAAATGGAAGCATCTATATCAACTATGCTAGACCTCTCAGAAGCAAGTATATGCCTCAAGTACCTTGACATAAAAAACAGTATGATGATAATAACTCTTTTACCTATTTGCAAGTCCACAGAAAAATGTATAAGGTAGTTTTGAGAAAATGTGTTTGGTTATACAAATGCCATCAACATGTCATAATTAATTATAAATAGACCATGGAACATTCAGTAAACTAAGTGCCTGAGTTATGAGGACTCTTAATAATTGCCACATGTAACAGCCCTTTTAAGTCAATTATATGTCAGAATTCTTCTACTTCTGAAGGTTTCTTTCTCTTTTCCTCCATAGGAAGTATGTCAAACACAGGGGTTTTCAGATACTTGGACCTAAAAAAATATTCTGGGGTTTGAGGTCAGCTGAGCTATTAGCCATCCAGACCCCTGGACAATATATATTACAGGGAAGAAATATGACAGCTGAATGAGGAGACTCAAGATGACTCTGGAGGAAATGAAGAGCACTGCAATTCTATGGCCAGAAAGGTCACTCTACATCTTCAGCTCCATCTTGCAAGCGTCCCATGCCTTTTACATGGGTTGATCCCTCCCTCATGACCAAGTGAATTATGCTCTGAAGTCTTGTGGGTACTTTCTACTTTTTATCCCTGATTCTAACATGCTCTGTTTTCTGTCTCGAGGATGCAATCTCAAGAGAAAGATCTGAATACTTACTATTAATTTCTACTCTGAGGACAGATAGGGAAAGAAACTTAGCATTAACTGTTACTGACAAGTGTGGAAGAATGTAATTTCCAGAGAACAAGAGAAAGCAAGATTTGACTTTGAAAGAGGACAGGGAAGCCAGGGTTGAAACATAAAGAAGTAGCTTAAATTCAAGTATAAGCATCAAATTCAGAGCTATATTGCCTCAGCAGCTCTACTCCATTGGTTTGTAGGTGACCCTGTGTCTGAAGCAGTAATGCTGAACACCAGGAATTCTGTGGAGCCTTCCCTCCAGGTGTCAGATGGTGATGAGTAACAGATCAGGAGAGGAGGCATTGGGAAACATTGCTGTCATAGTCCCGTTAAAAAAACAGAAGGGGGAAATGTGCCGGAAGCAATCAGGGCTTTTGAGAAGCAAGGAGACCTCACAGCACATCTCTCTGCGAATCATGTCAAATGGCTTTGCAGGCTTTAGATAATCAGTCCCAACAATTTGACTGTGAATACGTATTAATAGATCTCCATTTACAGAAGAGGAAGGGGATTGGGTGGAACAAAACGTGCCAACTGACTAAGGATCAAAATAAAAGTCAAGGAAGAAGACATCAGGGCCCAAGTTGGAGTAAAGATCTCATCTTCACAAACCAACCAACCTGTTTTGTTATATAAATTTAAAAGACAACCGACATATGTGAGTCTATAGCAATTCAGAACTTATTGGGGTCCTCAAGTTCCTTTTCAGTACATTTCTTCTTAAATTCCTCCCAACCCCATATACTCTAGGCTTCTTCCTTATGGACTTTCTTTTTTTTTTTTCTTTGTTTTTGTGATTTTTTTAAATTTAATTTTATTTTATTTGTGAACATACTGTACAGAGGGGTTACAATTACATGGACAGGATAATGCGTACATTTCTTACCAAGCATTGCAGCCTCCTCCTTTGTTTACCCTTCACCTCCCTTCCCATCCTCTCCCCTCTCCCCCAATCCCAATCCTTCTCCTTCCCCCCCTTACCCCCCCCCACGTTGTAAAGCTCGTTTTGGATATGTCAACTTGTACTTCTCATTGTTGCAACAGGTCCTCCTGTATCCTTAAACAACTGGTTTTTCCCCATCTCCTCCACAATCCTTATGGACTTTCAATTGAAATTCAATAGGTTCCTTTGTCCTGGATTGCTTCCCCAGGCTTGCAATCAGGTGAGATGTCTAACTGGAATCTCCCTTTAAAATGCCATCACAGAAATGTCAATCTTTGGACAAATAAGAGCTTACAGATACCTCTACCATGTTGTCTATCTTCAAGAAAGAATTGTGGTCCTACATCTTGGGCAGATAAATAGTTTTAGGCTCCCTACAGCAGCTATTGAGTAGAATTGAAAGGACATTGTAGGTGTGGGAAATGTTATATGCTGGAAAAGACTATAAGTTTGCGAATTAAAATGACCCTGTTTCCAATACATGCTCTGTAGCTTACTATCTTGTGGTTGGGGGACCACATTATAAACTCTATGTGCCCTACTCTGAGCACTGCTACAGTTTCATAGATTAATTAATATTACAATATAGATTTGAGCCTTGATCATCATTTTGTCAGTACTAGGTAAAACGAGGATCTCTGTCCTGTCTCCTTCCACTGTGTGCTCCAGAACAAGCCTGCTCATCAGCTTAACCCTTGATTTCTCATCTGTAAAATGGGAACAACCACCACCCCCCTCCTTTGTGTTACTAATGTGAAGAATGCAATACATGACAGAACCATGGAAAGTTCTTAATTTAGACTCTTGCAAAACAACAGGTATTCAACAAATACACAGGCTAGTTATGCTTTGTGTAACATTGCAAGGAGTTTTTTCTTTATCAAATAATTATTTGTCTGTCCTAATGCATAGTAGAAGGGTAGACTGGCTTCCTCTCCATCCAATGGTAACAGCCTTAGTGCTTTTTCTTGATTGCTTTTCTTCTCATCTCTAGCCTAGTGAGGATGTTCAGGAAGCTCTTCAGGCCAGAGTGGAGAGCCATGGATATGCAGACAGTCATTAAGGGAAATCCTCACATCCAACTGCTGTAAGATTAATTTAGAAATACCATCACCAAACACAGTGTAATAAAACCCTTCTCCTTCCACTCAACTGGGAAAATGCTGTCACAATTCTGAAACTCTTAAAAGTAACTGAAAGGGACTTTTCTCTAAACATTCAGATTTTATCCCTAACTGCGGCAAGCTATTACACTGCTAACATGAAATTGAGCTATTCAGTTTTCTGTGTCTCCCTTACAGGGGAGAGAGATGATTTCCTTTTTAGATTCACATATATTAAAGTTCACAATTAATCTAGATAACACCATATGAGCTGATGGTAAAATGTCTAGCAATTAAATAATGAATGCTAGGGAGCCACCATCATCAGAGATATCAGAACATACTTTTATTATAATGATGTAAAATCAGCATGTTTTCCTATGATTTAATTATAGATTGACAGGAAAATGTACAACATCATAGATGAACAATTTTTAGGCAATGCATATATTACAAACTGTTTTCAAAGCGATGATTAATATTGAGCAAGCTAAATTTATCATCTTATAAAAGAGCATTTGTAGATCTTGAATATAATTGCTCAGTAGGAACAGAGATGGAAGTGCTTTGGGTATGATATGGATAGATAGTCTAGCTTATAATGTAGAATGATGCAATGCCTGCATTTTTCTAAAGGAAGGTTTTTGCCCACTCTAGTTTTGAGGTTTTATAGTAGAAAATCCTGGTCTCAATGACTTATATCCAATGCAAATTTCAGAACCAGATTCTACTGTGCTTTTGCTGCATTGTACTGGACCAGTTTGTGTGCTCAAACAGTTTGGGTCCTGAACAAACCATAATATACTGTAGAGACAGAAAGAGCTATAGGCTCAGATGCGAGTCTGAAACACCCTCTTCCCCGCATTCCCCCCCCCCCCCGCCCCTGCCACACACATATGGATTAATTTGGAAATCTCCTTTATATCCAAGAGGGATGATACACTTGCCTGAGAAGAATGGCATTTCTGAGAGCCACTACACAGCATTTCCAATGACACCACCAGCCATGGGAACGAACAATTGCATTGAACAGATGCCCATGAGGAAATCTTTGGGGTAAAAGAAGAGTTCTGATATTCTGCCAAGAGCAGTCATAGGTGACTTTCCACAAGAAAGATCCCTGGAACAAGGTAGTAGCTTTCTGGGAAGATGGGTCAGCTGGTTTGAGGATTTGATGATCATTCCAAGATCAATTACGCTGGTTGATCTTCTAGCATGCCTTCACCCGGTAGCCAGTCCAGACTTCCACATTAAGATGGGGTACAGTTTCCTCATGATTTAAGTTGTTTCTAGTTAAGGAAAAAACTGACGAACACTGAATTTTACCTTAAACCACTTGCTCGCTATTTCCAATCATGGAAAAAGCTTCATTTATAAGCAAGACTAAGTAGCTGGCAAGGCCCAAGAAGTGTGTATTGACATGAGGCAAACCATCACTCTGACTAGGAAAATGCTCTCAATAAGATTATCTCATTGAGAAAGCAAGAAGAACATGCCGTCATTTACCAAAGAGGAGAGCTTTGTACATGGTCTCAGCCAGTTTGGATGCCCCTGGAGGGAAAGGTTTTCGTGATAATGACAGGAACGAATGAAAGGAAAGCATCTTCAAGATGTGTGATTTTATACACTTTATTTTCATAGCTAGGCAACTATGAGGTATCACTTAAAATAATACGGGAAAATTTAAATGAAAGGTGATTTCTGGGAGCCCCTGAATGCAGACTTTTGAATCTAATTCTCACATCCTAGTCCACTGTTCTTTGGAAGAGAGGTGCCAAGAATGACAGCCAAGACACCAAAAATAAATCAGCTATTTTTTCTTAATTTTGTGCTTTATTTTAAATTTTATTCTGGACTTTTGTTGTTGTTGTTGTTGTTGAACTGGATGATTCAATGATTGAGTGACAGCAAAGCAGCCCTCTTCCTTTAGACCCATTTGACATACTGGGAATTAATACTGTACTGCAATATGCCCAATCTTGGCTTGTTCTGTGAGCTTCAACTAGATGAGAAAATATGCTATGAGGAAACTAAAAAATTTTACACAATTGGAGAAAAGGAAAAAACTTCTTTGTTCATCTGGAAAATGAGAAGGCTGCATTAATGATCCCTCTAGTTCTTCCAGGTCTCCAATTCTATATTACTTTGATACTTAGAGACATATTAAGAAGTATTTTAGCAGATAAATACCAAGTTCTCCAATATATTTTTGGCTTTCATTTACAAATGCATATCCTGATAGCTGTTCATGCTTTCAGCTGGATGTATTCCCAAAGTGACTCCTTTTTGAATTCAACATGGAGTTCCTCTGGCTGACAGATTGAAAATACCACAAAAAGGTGGTGCTTTTAGTGTTTGTTTATTTGATTGTTTCTGCTTCAATAGTGTAGAGACTCTCAGGCAGCCAGGAAAAGGAAGGAGAAATTTCCCTTGCATTTAAATGGTTCACATTTATCTTATTCTGTTTTCCACAAATGGAAGGCATCCCAAGTCCAGATATATAAGATGAAAGTAAAAGGCATCTTAAGTCTACCACACTTGGTTTCTACTCTGCTACTGATTTTATAGAGGAAGGACGTGGGTCAAAGTGATCACCAGCAACATTGGCATACAACGTACAACAAACACTAAATGTGCTATGGCCTTGCCTGTTAAGATCAGTGCATGAGTGTCTCAAATGCCCTTGAAATAGATGCAGTTACCAATGTAGCATTGACCCTGAGCTGATCCAACCCACCAGGTCACATCACCATTTATTTAATGTGTAACTTCAAATGAATTGCATATACTTTTCTGTCTCAATTTTTGTATTTTATATATGTTTATATATGTATGTGCATATATAAAGATGTAGATTTCTCTCATATTTAGAAGCAGTATTCCTTTTCAGGGAATATTTGCACTTCTGGCTCAGCCTGTCCCTATGGTCACGTGACAGGTTTCTTGATCCTTGTTCAGCTAGCCTTGGCCAGGTGATGCTCTGGGCAGTTTGAGTTCACAGAAGGGGAGGTGAGTGGCAAGAGGAGATGGCATGGAGGTGGCAGGTGAACTAGGTCTGAACATGAATGATCAATCACATGCTGAGAGCAGTCCTTTCCCATGTCAACAAAGGTCTGCAAAGTCACAAATACATTACATTTCTTAGCTTCAGCATTTCCTGTTTAAAAACATCTCTTTGGGAAGAAAGCCTCTGACATAATATCCCAACACAAAGGAAACCCTGGAGACCTAGGGAAGCCACATTTCTCTTCTGGTGAGTCAGAAGGGAGTGGAGAAATATCACTTCCAATCTTTGGAAAGTTAAGGGCCGTTGATTCACTCCTAGAGCCTTAGGCCTGCTGCTGGGAGAGCACTTCCTGCTGGGCTTAGATTATTTAAGGGATCTGCATTTAATCTTAGAACACTTAGGAAGAGGTAGACTCAAAGAAGGCCCGGTGAGCCAGAGATTGAGCAGAGACATTGGAAAGGAGCATCCAGAATTCAAGCTCTTGGTTGCGCATGACCATTTGACTGCTTTTATTCTAGCTGCTGTCAGAAAACAAATGAGTACTTCCTCCCAAGCAGCTACTCAACCACAGCATAGGGTTGAAAGGGAAGAATGAGCCCCAAGACAGAGTGACCATCCTTCAAATGTCAGCAAGTATGCATACACAAGAGTCAGAATGGAGCTGGGATACGGATATCTACAACCACATAACAAAAATCCAAAACAAGTGAGGGAAAGGTAACAGTCACATGACTATGCTGTTTTTCCCTATAGAATCAGAGATCAGGAGAGACAGAGGTTCTTTTATCTTTTATTCTTTAATTAACTAGTAAAAACTCTTGCTAGACTTTAAATAGCTCCTCAAGAGAGCTGCTAAGCCAGAAGCTAAAGGGAGCTGTCCAGTCCTCCTGTAGGAGGAATACACCTTGTGTTCTAAAAGAAGGAACCATTTACCTATCTGGAACCTTTCCAGCACTGGGACCTTTTAATTGTTTAGAGGAAAATGTTCCAGTGAGAGTCAATGTTCCTTGGTATCAGTGGAATCTTTCCATGAGGGAAAGTCACAAGACTGCAAGGAAATCTAAGTCTGTGGGTAAGATTTGCAGACATGCAAATTTAATTGTTCAAGTTCTGTTATCTACACAGCCATTAAAAATTGTAATTTAGGGGCTGGCACCAGTGGCTCACACCTGTAATCCTAGCTACTCAGGAGGCCGAGATCTCAGGATCATGGTTCAAAGCCAGCTCATGCAAGAAAGCCCATGAGAGTCTTATCTACAACTAAACACCAGACAAATGGAAGTGGAGCTGTGGCTCAAAGTGATAGAGTGCTAGCCTTGAGCAAAAAGGATCAGGGACAGTGGCAAGGCCCTGAGTTGAAGCTCCAGGACTATGAAAAAAAAGAAAATGTTCTTATGCTTATCTACATAGGAAGTGAAGATGAGGAGGATCACAGTTCAAGGCTAGTCCAAGTAAAATTTAGGAGACCTCCATCTCAACAAATAAGCTGAACATGATGGTTCATGGCTGGAATTGCAGCTACACAGGAGGTGAAAGTAGTTGGCTCATGATCCAGAGCTTGCCTTGGACAAGAACATCAGGAGATACTAATCTGAAAAATCACTAAAAATGAAAAGGGCAGGGGTTGTGGCCCAAATGGTAGAAAGCTTCTGCCTAGTAAGCATCCCGAGTTCAAGCCCTAGAACCACTCAAAGGAAAAAGGGAAGTCAGATAATTTTAGCTAGTATAATGCAACACCCAAGTATGGAAAATGCGTCGAATGCAGACATATGCCTCTATCTCTAAATCTTGGTGTATATAGTCCCCCAGCAGTTACATTTGCATCTGTACTCAGCAGTAAGGGATGGACATACTTCTTTGTTCAAGATCTGTCATCAATTGAGCCAAAACATAACCGGTGGGAGTCTCCAGAATTGTTCATTTATGTGTTCACCTTTAGTAATTTGCTAGAAATTGCAGTGTTCCTTCAAAGACACTGGATCCTTGTTCTCCAGTATGGGAGGCTGTGAGTATTGGGTCTTGAATCTTGGCAGAGGGGAGAGTTCAGGTGACATCAGGATGGAACAGGGTGAGCCCTTAACCCAGCACGGCTGGTACTCATATGAGACAGAAGAAACAGAGGCCAAAGCTCATGAGTGAGACAGGCCATGAAACAATGGAGGCAGTCAGAAGTGTTGCACCAAGATTCTTTAGTAAAACTACAGAAATCAGGAGTGTGTGTGTGGGGGTGGGGTAGTAGTATAACTTAATAGACCCTAGGCTCAATCCTCAGCACTACAAAACAAAATAAAAAAATCAAAGTCAAAAATCCAACAAGAAGACCCAGACTAAACTGGAAGAGACAAAAGAAGATACCTTCCTAGAAGTTGCAGAGGTCAAAGAACCTCCCTGGCACCTTTTGGTTTTGGACTTCCTGGCTTTTAGAACTGGGAAATAAAACTGTTGCTTTACTAGTCTCAGCTCTGAGAGCTGAGACAGGATAGTAAGTTTCGAGGCCAGGCTGGGCTAGAGTAAGACTCTCCTCTCAAGGAAACAAAACAAAAAGCATTGTTTTCTTAGGTCTCCCAGGTGCAGTACTTGGCTATGGTTGCCCTAGGAAACAAAATGAAGAGTGTGGACTCCAGCTGGCAGAGGTGCCTGCATTACCATTCCACAAGAATCACAAAGCTTTTATAAAGAATTGGTTAAGGGACAGGGGTAGTAGCTCAGTGGTTGGTAGAGCATTTCCTAGAATGGGCAAAGCCCTGGCTTTAATCTCTAACACTACCAAGAAAAAGATGGAGGTGGGGGTGGGGGTGGTGGTGGTGGGGGGAAGGATTTCTGTTTTTAAAAAGACGAAGAGCCTTTACTTTCTCAGAAAGAGATTTCCATTACATTAATTCGTTTGGGATAATTAACTTAAATTTTGTCTTTCAAACGTAGGTCTTTTGTCCTTGGGGTCAGTGTGGCAGCTATGATTCATAGGTGCCTCAAGAATATTTCTGAGAGCTGGGCACTGATAATTCACACCTGTAATCCTAGGTACTAAGGAGGCTGAGATCTGAGGATCAGGGTTTGCAGACAGCTCAAACAAGAAAGTCTGTGAAGTTTTTATCACCAATTAACCACCAAAAAGTCAAGCATAGAGGTATGGCTCAAGTTGTAGAGTACTAGTCTTGAGCAAAAAAAGCCAAGGGGGAGCACAAGGTCCAATATTCAACCATTCACACACACACACACACACACACACACACACACACACACACACACACACACACACACACCTCAGACACATACAAAGAATATTTCTGGATTGAGCCAGGCTAGCAATGGAACCACCCTGCTTATAGCCTCCCTTGCTTCCTGGGAGTCTTCCTAACAGATTCCACACAATCCAGGCAAAGCAGACAGGAAGCCTGGTAGAATCTGTTCAGCTGGATTGTTAACAGTGTCCTCCCTGGACTGTGTTGCTGGGGAATTCTCATTTGCCAGACCCCCTCTCCCCACCTCCCACCCCCCGCCCCGGCCAAACCCTGCATTTCTTGTATAGTCTAGATTATTTTTAACAGATTTTCCAAGATTCACAGTTCTGTAGATCACAAACATATAAAAGAAAAACATTTTACTTTTAAAAGGGACAGTGATAAACCTTTTGTTTTGCCAGGTAAAACCGTCTATGATTTCTGATGATCAGAACAGAGGTAGATTTTTGTTCCACAAAGGCATCAGGAAGGACAGCTGTGTACAGGACAGGACATTGGTGACCTCCACACATCATTCTGCCCACATGGGCCCAAACCATGGCTGCAGCATCCATTTATGGATCAGTATCTTAACACCATGGATGAAGAGCAACGACAATTTGAGATGAATATACCACAGTTGAAAACTATTACCTCTCTGCTGGACACTAAAGAACTCTGGAGCTAACAATCCATTTACTTATCACAGCATCTGTAGCTCCAGGAAAAATGTCCAGCACGTGGGCTTCAGTAAACATTTGTTCATAAAAAGAAAGAGCCTCATATGAATGACTGTGGATGTTGTAATCATTTCCTTCTTGGACACCATGTCATTAGCTACTCATTCTTTCATCCCTCTGAGATATTTTCTTCTCTCCACTTCTGCTGCTCATCATGAAATGTTTACCTTCCCCACTAAAGGATGACTAGATAGAAAATAAAGGAGAAGGAGGTAGAAGAGGAGAGGGAGGAGGAGGAGGGTGACAAGGAGAAAGAAGGAGGAGGAGGAGGAGGAGAAGAGGAGGAGAAGGAGGAGGAGGAGGAGGAGGAGGAGGAGGAAGAAAAATGATAATATGAGGCTTGGCACTTGTAGCTCACACTCAGAGGCTGAGATCTGAGGATCTCAGTCCAAAGTGAGGTAACCAAAAAAGGAAAGTCTGTGATTAACTACCCAAAAGCTTGAAGTGGAGCTGTGACTCAGATAGTTGAGTATCAGCTTTGAGGATAAAAGCTAAGGGACAGCACTCAGGCACTGAGTTCAAACCCCAGAAAAAATAAGGAGAAGAGAAGGAGAAGGTGATAGAAAAGGAGGAGAGACGGCCAGTGAGAAAGTATTAGTAAGGGCTCAAAGATGGAGCATAAAGACTCTCCTATAATCAGAAAGAGTTTTTGGAATACAGAAATCATGATACCAAGAAAAATATGTCTCTCTGTTTCAGAAGATGCTTTATGATGGTAATTATTATATTTAAAAACTCACCCAGATATGTCAATATGATTAGGAACACACATTATTAGAATGTAAGTGGCTCTTTCCATAGCCGAAATTAGAACACTGGAAAACAGATGCTGACCGTAGCAACTCAAAAGGCCACACAACAACATAGAGTGAACCAAGCCAAGAAATAGATGGTGGGAGGGCCACTGTGTGCAGCCTCAGCTGAACTTGGCTGCATGAGTCCTTCTACTGCACTGGAAGCCACGAATGTATCTCAACATGGTTATTTGTATCCCTGGTCCTTCCTCACACCTCCCCTTTGCCCATCCTGAGAACAGAGCTCCTCATTTCTCCCTTTCGTTCTGGGCTTCTTTAGTTTCTTAAAGACTGTGGTTCTTTTCCTGACTAGCTTTCAACTCTCCATCTCTTTCTCCTCTCCTCTCCCATCCTTTCTCCTCTCCCCTCTTGTCTCCCCTCTTCTCCTCTCCCTATTTCTCCCCTCTCCTCCCTTTCTCTGTTTTTTCCTTCCCCTTAGTCTTCTTCACTTCCTTACTTATCTTTTCCCTCCTTCCCTTCCCTTTTTCTTTTTTCTCCCGTTCTCTTCCCTCCCTTTCCCTTTCCTTCTTGTAGTGCTGAGATGAAACTCAGATCCTTCTTTTTTCATTTTTACCTGTTCCATTTTAAGTCTTTCTAAAAGTGTTGCTCATGTCGTTATTCTCATGTCTACCCACTTCTTAATCCCCAGCATGTGGGTGTTTGAAATTAGCCTAAGTCCTTGGGTATAAAATTCAGAGACCTCTGCTGCCTTCTCATTTCTCTTGCTCTGCCTCGTCTGTCTGTAGATGTTCTTCATCCCTTTCTGAAAAACGTCATTTTTCTGTGATACCAGTAGGCACTCTGGTTTATATTTTTATTTCTCAGCCTGGTCTGTTTCTCTATCCACTCTTTTTCTCCAATAATGTTAGCATTTACTTAGGGTCTTTGAATGACCTTGTCTACTTCAATGGTTGTACTTGCTTCTTTGTGCAAAAGACTTTCATATCTCTCTCAAGTGTCAGATACACGTACACTCCATAGGTCATAGTTTATACACTCCATAGTTTATAGGTCAATATAAATATAGATATGAGTATGGATAGAGATGTGGAAATAGAAATATATCTTAGAAAAATGTTCTATTCATCTACTTCCTTACTTCAGCCCTAGTGTTGTTTATTACAATTCCACCTGAGCCTTCTTCAACCTTCCAGGCCTGGATACTCATACTTACCCAGGAATTCCTTAATTATCTATCCTTAATTCCCCACTTCTAAATACTTTTCAGGAAGAGTAAGTCCCCTTTTACACACTCCCAGGCCCCTGATTCACTCCTTCACAACTGTAACCTATCTGTCCCCTTATTCAGAAGTCCTTGTGCCCTTAATTGCTTAGTTTTTGGGAAGAAGAAAGTACACTGAATGAGCAACATGAGGAGGTGACCAGTCATATGTTTTATAGCAAATAAAATACAAGTCATACATTTTTAGATACAAAACAACCTCTATGAAACAAACCTTTCATGACCTCATTAATTGCTGTGTTAAATCAGGGATCTGAGTCACTTTTAGATAAAGCTGTAAAATCGGGCAGGAAAGATTCTGCAACATAAATGTACTTTCTAGTGATCCAAACCTATCTATCTTCATTAATTCCTACCAATAACCTTTAAGTATTATTATTCTAATTTGGCTCATTAAGAGAAATAAAGAGCCCAGGTGCTGGTGGGTAATACCTGTAATATTAGCTACCTAGGAGACTGAGATCTGAGGATCTCAATTTGAAGCCAGCCTGGGAGGAAAAGTCTGTGAGACTCTTTATCTCCAGTTAACCAGCAAAAAGCTAGAAATACATGGTGTGGCTTAAGTAATAGAGTGCTAAGCTTGAACAAAAAAGCCAAGTAAAAGCATGAGGCCCTGAGTTCAAGTCCCAGAATCAGGAGACAGAGAGAGAGAAAGAGACAGAGACAGAGACACACAAAGACAGAGAAACTATAAAAGGTCATTTAGCAAGCACAGAGTAGAGATGGGATTTCAGCATGTATCCTAACTGCAGGTTAATATTTATTTCTGGAATATTACAGCAGCTCTTTAAATCCTATGATCTGTGCATGTGATCCATCAGTCTGGAGATTATACAAGGAAACCTGGAATACCTTGGCCTTTTTTTTTTCACAATTGTGTATTCCTCCCTAAACAATGACTAGCTATGGGAACCCTAGTACTCTGTGGGGGCCTTGACTGAGTACAGGAAGTGAATAAATGATGCCAGAAGAAAAACTCTCCTGTGATTATTTATTCTATGTCTAAGAAGAGACATAAGACTGTGAATGTCTGCCTTTTCTGTAGTAATCTTGTCAAAGAACGGGAATGAGTGCCTGTGGGTAGTTATTTTAATGGTATTCTGGTGTCCTGCTATCTACCTTTTGGAATGCCTCCTTTTGATCTGTTCACTTAAGCTGACCAAGGGAAAATCTGACCTATAAAAGTGGAGGATGCTGCGTACCAGTGGCTCATGCCTGTAATCCTAGCTATTCAGTAGGCTGAGATTAAGGATCTAGGTTCAAAGCCAGCCCAGGTAGGAAAGTCTGTGAGACTCTTATCACCAATTAATCACAGAAAAATCTGGAAGTAGTGCTGTGGCTCAAGTGGTGGAGCACTAGCCTTAAGTAAACTTGCTCAGGGACAGCACCCGGGCTTTGAGTTTAAGCCCTAGGATTGGGATGTGGGGGGGAGGGGGAGGGGGATGTGAGGGGGGAGTGGAGTATGGGAAAAACATCTTAATCATCTCTGTTGGTTAAACTCACTACTTGCTCCATGATGATATTAGAATATTAACTATTAAACATTAAAATATTAAATATATCACTGCATGAGCATTTCTTTATCCATCTATCACCCCGGCATCTGCTGGATGGAATGGGCAACTAGCTCTTTCAAGTCTGTTTGAATATCAAGCTTGGATCTCCTGACATGGAAAACAAGAGAATGGAAACCACGAGTATCAATTTCTGTCTTCAAGGTGTTCTGAAAAGCAACACAGAGAACAGGAAATGAAGGACACACATATGCCTAGATTTTCCATTGTTCTCTTCCTTTGCTCTTAAAATAAGAAAAGTGCTTCATAAATCAGTTCCCTTAGAGATACATAAGGGTGAAAATCACTATCAGTGAAATAATAATTCTATAAATATGGAGACTGACGGGTCCTTGTCAGCTTAGATATATTTTCTCTCCTCTTTATGTGGCCTTGAGGTCATAGGTGGCCTGCTGGATTCATCATCCAAGTACAGGTGGACTGGGGTACCCGAGGGCATGCAGTCATTGAGTCAGACAGCTGCAATTCTAGATGTGTTAGTTTTAGTCTGGGCATATTAGGAAGCCCAATTTTAACAGCAGATCCAAGCTACCATCTCTAATTGAACACCTACAGCAATAGACCTCTAATTTTTTGTTTGCTTTAATCCGCGTGTCATCTCCTCCATTGATTCTAAGTTGTGAGGTGGGGAGTGAAGAGATGTGATTAACTGTAATGTTCCTAACTCAAGTCTCCTAGGAATTTTCGCAGCCTGGTATTGTCTTCATTTTGCAATTGAGCCTTAAAGCATTTAAGTAATTCACCTACTTTCCTTTGCCTAGTCAACAGCAAAACAGGAATTAAAACCCAAGTGTGTTCAACTCCAAAGCTTGTGCATTCAAGCACTGAATTACAGCATCGCTATTGTACAGCCCTGTGTGATTTCAGAGTCAAGGTTCCCTTGTCTGGACCTTACCACTACCAATCCAGGGGAAGGGGGGGAAGGGGGGGGGGAGGGTGGTGGAGGGGCTGATAGTAGGGTCTGAAGCAAGGACCTTAGTGATTTCAACCTCAAACTTCCAGACACTTGACAGTAAGTCAACAGGAGTGCCCAATCCCCAATGCATTCACATAGGAGAATGTTACATGATCCGCACAGCTCTCCATCTCACAAGTAGTTGTCATATTGTGGTTAAATAATTCTCAGTGATCTGACATTCCTGGAACAGGTCATCTCTTTTTTCAAGTTTGATTTTTGCTACAAATTCCTGATGCTGCTTTCTGAAAGCCAAGAGGTATGGCCAGGGCTTACCGCTGTGAGCTCTCCCAAGCAACCCTGGACAGCTTAGCACAAATGGACCTCCAATCCAACATTAATTTCCTGTCTTCTCATCTGAGGGCTCCCGATAAGCAGTTGCCTGGCTAAGGACAGAAGGCAGATTCAGGCTCTGGTCTTAGCAAATCACCACTTTGTTTCTCCCTGCCAGAGATATTCCTTCCAGCTGCAGTTGCCGGGAGCTCAGGATGTCCTCTTGGAGTAGCTTTCAAACAGAAGCCTTGGCTCTGCCACTCTCTACCTCCAGCCCACTCCTAGCAGCTGCTCACACCTCTGCTGCCTGGCCGTCTCCCTCTGCACAGATTCTCAATGCATTATTAAAAAATATGTCTTCCCACATCAGACAGGGAAATGAAAAATTTCCTTATTTCAATTATTTCCTTTTCTCAAGCACAGAAATGAAAACCAGCTTTGCATATGTGTGCGTATGTGTAATATGTGTATGATAAAAATCTATATTTATATCTATATCTATCTATATATATGAGCACCAGTGGCTCATGCCTTGAATCCTAGCTACTCAGGAGAATGAAATCGGAGGGTCATAGTTCAAAGCCAGCCAAGGTAAGAAAGTTCAAGAGACTCTTATTGCTAATTAACTATCAAAAAGCCAGAAGTGAAAGTGTGGCTCAAGTGGTAGAGCACCACCCTTGAATGAAAAAAATAAGTTTGAGCATATGGCCCTGAGTTCAGGCCCCAGTACCAGCACAAAAAAATAAAAGGAAGAAGAGAAAGTTTTGAATTTTTTTTGGGGGGTCCGGTCGTGGGCCTGAACTCTGGGCCTGGGCGCTGTCCCTCAGCTCTTAAACTCAAGGCTAGCGCTCTACCACTTGAGCCACAGTGACACTTCCGGCTTTTTTCTTTTTGCTTATGTGGTGCTGAGGAATCAAATTCAGGGCCTCAGGCATGCAAGGCAAGCGCTCTACCACTGAGCCACCTTCCCAGCCCCAAGTTTTGAATTTTTTAATTTAATTATTTTTTACTCAAAGCTTAATAGTGAATCTGAAAGCTTTTGTGTAAATACTGCAATTCAAAAGGTAATTGGTTATTACAAAGAAATATTTATAGGTGTTGCTTGTGCCTCTCCTTTCAATCCATCTATACATGTAAGAATAAAACATTGTTACTGAGTAAGATTGGAACAAGAAGGAGTTTCTGGTTCATGGGGAGAAGATTAAGTATGGACCTTAACAGCTGACTTGTACCTAGACATTGAAGATGTGTGTGAGTGTGTGTGTATGTGCATACATGTATGTACCAGTACTGGCACTTGAGTTTAGGACCTGAAAGCTGCCTGTTAGCTTTTTTCACTCTAGGCTGATGCTCGAATCGCAGTTTCGCTTACAGTTTTTTTTTGAGGGGGGGGGGTAGATCATTGGAGATAAGAGTCTCATGAACTTTCCTGTCCAGTCTGGTTTTGAACACTAATCTTTAGATCTCATCCTCCTGAGTAGCTAGGATTCTAGGCAGGTGCCATCAGCACCTGATCTGTGAATGCATGTGCTTCATGAATAGTATGCTTATCAGACAAAACTTGGCCACCTAGACAAGGATAGGAAACTACTCTTTGTTTTATTGTACTCTTCCATTTACTTAAGCCTTGAAAATAAATTCAGTCCTTTTCCCTCCTTGGAAATAGCATCTTCAGAATTTTACATAATCTTAAAGTATCCATTACCATTGAAAAACATGCAGACATCATCAGATGTGGCAATAGAAGAAAATGTTGAGCAAGAATTGGGTCTGAATTATCCTTTACTCTTGAGAAAAGATAAAGCGATTTGAATGAACCAGTCTTCTTTATCCCATGCCCCACCCACCTCCAACATCAGTAGCTCTGATGAAATTACTCTGATGTATAAGACTCAGACTTTCTGTTATTTGCAAAGCTTATACGGCCATTCCCTTCAAATTTGAAGATAAAACTATATCCCCTAATGCTCATTCCTATCTTCAGAACACAACTTGACCCATTGACCACCATTTGCTTTAGGTACCAAGTTTGAATACTGGCAGTTCAGGTACTTTGTAGGTCACCAATGCACATATCCAAAAAGGGTGAAACATAGTGAGTTAGAAAACTGTCAAGTGATGGCTGAAGCAAAGCAAACATAAAGCAAGAAGACACAAACAGGCCAGTTAGTAAGGCCATGCAGGACAAATTTGATGAAGGCCTAACCTTGAATATCACTATACCTTCATTGTAATAGTTTAACCTAGGAAGATCTCAGAGTAGGGTAGGGATTATAATACAAGTAGAAGCCATGTATACAATTCACAGTCACCACCCCTACCCGGAAAAAAAGATTATTCAGACCTTGTCTCATAAGATGAAATTCACATGTCTTCAGAAGCTGTTCTGCTTATCAGATACTCTTCTTTGCTTCTTTTAAACAACAAACTAACCTTGCTTTGGCACCAAAGCTAATCTTTGACAGGAGACCCACTTACCTGGAACACAGGATGGTGGCACATGGGCCACCTGTTACCTTGGTTTAATGAAAACAGAGCTTCTAAGATCTTTGGTGAGGACACACTCTAATAGTATGCTAAGTATGACATGGAACAACTGCTGATCGGAAATGCACGGGGTGAGAGGGTGAGAGTTGTTACAAGTTGAAGAGAAGGCGGGGTCAGGGAAGTCTCCTCCATAATTCCTAGTGTCTCAGTCAGTTTGGCAGCATTGTCATCACTCAGCTTCTAGCCTGGAAGCTAAAGACTTTCTGTAGAAGTTCAAGAGAAATTGTCTGAATAAGAAAACCTTCACTGTGGGCTCTGTCCCTCACCGGAATTATTCTTGCTCTAGAGATATTTGGGAAAACTCAGGATAAGGGGAGGCCTTTCTTAGAAAGCCAGACCAGAGACAATACTGATGATTGTCCCAGCCAACATTCCAGCTGCTCTGGAACCAGATGACTTTGCCCTTCATCAGAAGGACAGGGCTAAATCCTAGACCCCATGGTAACTCTATCAAATACAACTTAAAATGGAAGTTCAAGTGGGAGCTGGACATAGTGGCTTATGTCTATAATCCCAGCTACTTATGAAATAGAAAACCGAAGGATTGTGATTTGAGGCCAGCAACAAACAAGCCATGTGTGAGGGCACATGCTACAGGTAAAAGAATTACTGTTAGAGGCTTTCCACAGTAAAAACTAAGGGCCTTATGTCCAGAAAACAGTAAATAAAAAGGGGGTAGGGGCATGACTCAAGTGATAGAATACCTATCCAGGAAGATGGTAGCTGAGTTCTAATCCCTATGTTGCCAAAGACAAAGAAACGCAACAAAACAATCAGAGCTTAAGTTTGGAGTTCAGGTCCCCATCACAAGGCACTCATTTTTCTGGTGGCTGTGGTTGGCAATAGTTTTATGATGTCTAATTTCTGATGGGAGTTCTGCTCTAAACACATATGCACCTTAGGAAAAACCATAGTCTCCCAAAGCTTTTATTCATTTCTAAGAAGAGAGGAGGGACGCCTGAATCCCTGCCAGCCCTCTTCCACCTCCAATGTGCAAAGTCAAATCCAAACCACCTTTTTTATTCCAATGCTTCCTGCTATCAGCCATCAGCCAAGCTCTCTTAACCAAACGGAGCCTCCCTAGAAATATTAACACAAGAGGTCAATATATTGAGCTGTGTGGCCTTTTCTTGCTCAGAGAATATTTCATATTTTATGTTCTTACACGGAAAAAATCGTGCTCCGTGCCAATCTATAGCAAATGGCAGAGAGAGGCAGGAAGGAGAAGCCTGAGAAAAACCTGTCATCGGATCAGGCTTTTAAAATGGCAAACTCAAGATGGCCAGTGCCTGACAGGCTCAGGGACGAATGCCATGTCCTGTCAGAGGTCATTCTGGCCATTTTCAGCACTCACCAGAACACACTACAGATCTTGTGGCAGCAAACACACCAGAGCAGAAACATCAGAGCAGAAATGGCGATGGTGGGAGGTGTTACTGGGGGTGAGCAGTTGAAGTGTTTGCAGTACAATGAAAGGAACAAACACCTGGCTAGGCCACGCCCTACATAGTAATGGAGATGAGGTAAATGAAAGGTAGAAGGGAGGAACAGGAGGAAAATGCTAAGACTGTAAGGAGGGAGTCACATGTTCTAGAAACTAGAATACTATTTTTTTTTTTGGTCAGTCATGGGGCTTGAACTCTGGGCTTGGGCGCTGTCCCTGTACTCTTCAGCTCAAGGCGAGCTCTCTACTGCTTGAGCCACAGCACCACTTCTGGTTTTCTAGTGGTTTATTGGAGATAAGAATCTCACGGACTTTTCTACCCGGGCTAGCTTTGAACTGTGATCCTCAGATCTCAGCCTTTTCAGTAGCTAGGATTACAGGCATGAGCCACCGGCGCCCGGCTTGTGTGGCCTAATTCTTGGAACTATCACTACTCTGTGAGTAAGGCATGGAATGTCTATGCAGAGGGGGAAAGGTGGAATGTAACAGGAAAAAGGCTATGCTGTTCAGAACAGAGCACACTCATAAACATCTTGACTTTAGCTCTTATTGGTTGGGATTTGGACCAATGACACATCTCTGAGCATCAGTTTCATGGTATCTAATACAAAGTCATGATGATAATGTGGATCCAGTGATGAGCTTAAAGGTTTACGTGAGATATTACCAGGGAAATGAGGTATTCCTGCCCAAGTGGAAGACAAATAGACCTTAGTCATTGATTTTTCTTGACTAGTTCCTAGTATTGAATGTTTTGTCTGATGGGGGGAACCAGATGCTTTCTAAGCTCTGTGAAAGGGAGGAGTGATTTTAATCTTGAAAAGAGGCTTCAGAAAACCATGCTGTATGAATTCTATAATTAGCCCACTCTAGAATGATTAGCTCAGCATCTTTTATATTGTAGGCACTGTGACAACAAACTTTGGAAGATTCTCAAGAAGTGAAATACATCACAAAGAATGAAAGGTAAGGAAAATACCTTATCTTTTGTATCTCAGGCCTAGATCCAAGAAAGAGACAGCTAGGGCCAGTGAGGACAGAAGAAGATAAGCTATAAACACAAGCAATGGTAGATCTAAATCTGACTCTTTGGAACATACTGCCAGAGTTAGCCAGTACAAATATAATACTAGCTAAGCACTAGTAACTCAAGCCTGTAATCCTAGAAATTCAGGAGGTTGAGATCTGGAAGATAAAGGTTTAGAGCCAGCTGAAGCAGAAAAGCCCATGAGACTTCATATATAATCAGGCAGCAAAAAAGCTAGGGTAGAGATATGGCTCACCTAATAGAATTACCAGCAAAATCTAATGAGCCAATCAGCACACAAACCGAACAAAACAACACCAAAAATCACACAATAAAAATGCAAACCAAATATGGATCATCTGATAAGCAGGTCCCCATCAGACTGGCTTCTGGCCATCTCTTCGGCTACAATGACTAGAATGCAGGCATATAGCTTCAAGTCCCACTTGCTCACTGGAAAAGGGAGCAATCATCTCTTTTAGGGTTTAGCTCTTGGTTTAATTCTGACTTAGCTCTTGTTCTGACTACACTTCCAAGAAAGGTGGAAGCTGAGAAGTTTGGGAAAATTCAAAGCATTTCATTGTGTGTCAGCACTAGCAAGTACAGCCTCTTATGGAAGTAAAGAGGTTAGAGGTCTGAGCCATTATGAGCAATCTCTATTCTGTCCTTATGCAGACAAAAGTTGGCACAGAAAGGTCTCTGGAAAGGTGTTAGACAGGCCCTTAGCCTATCTCCTTTCTCCTTCTTTGTCTCCCTTTCTGAACTTTTTCCTGGTCACCAGAGAGATTGTCTGACTATCTCACTTGGAAAGATTTCATTTTGTAAAAACAAATCAAGCAATATGACTTTAATACTGCTAATAGAGAACATTCATTGAGCACTTAAGTCATGCCAGACTGACTTGGAAATATTACTGCTAAAAACTGACATCATAAGATAAATCAAGGGCAAGTTGATTCTGATCCACCATCTATGTACTGGGTAAATTCTATAAACTATGATGCATTCTTGCTACCAAAGACATATTTCTTCTCAATTGGAGTACTTTTTACAAGAGGGTGAGGGGCAGACAGACGCAGCTGTGAGTTGAAACTAGGCAATAAATATAGGAGTCTAAGCTGAGCTGCAGACCACAAAAGAGAATCCCTCACTCATCCATGGTTCTCAGCCCTGGCTACACATGAAAACCATCTGGGAACTTTTTAAACCTGCTGATGCCCAAGCAGGCTCTGCTCACACCAATCAAATCGAAATCCCTTGGGTAGAGCTGTGAGTGCCACTATTGGTGTTCGTTCATGCTTTTCCAATTCTCCAAGGTGATTCTATGGACAGCCAAGAGCTGACACTCTGCTCTATTCCATCCATTGGACCAGCACACAGGCACCGCGACACTGGAGCTTAGGCAAAAGACTCCAGAATGGAGAGTATACAAGTACCTGCTCTTGTCCCTTAGGCGATGTCCCTTGAGAATCTTGAGAGGATGAAAAAGGCAAGAAAAGAACATTACAGTGTCTAACCATCCTGGGTCCTGTCATTTGTGTGAACTCTCACAAACCATTAGAGATGTATGGAGCATGAATTGAAGTCCCTGGAAGAAGGGCTACAAAATCAGAGCCATAATTTGGATAAGAAACCATGTGATCTAGAATTATGCCAGGATTAGATGATGGTGTCATTTACCTTTGTTGACATAAGAGTATAGAAAATAGCAGATTAGTATCAATCTGTTTGTTTTGGAGGATGAATATTCCAGATTTCTTCTTTACATTTGAAGAGCAATTTAGTTTGGTACTAAAATAGTCACATTTGTTGGCCTGTTTCTACCACTGGTTAAAAGGTAGGGCTAGCTGGGTGCTGGTGGCTCACTCCTGTAATTCTAGCTACTCAGGAGGCTGAGATCTAAGGATCGAGGTTCAGAGATAGCTGGAGCAGGAAATTCCATGAGACTCTTATCTCCAATAAACCTCCAGAAAACCAGAAGTGGCACTGT
Organism: Dipodomys spectabilis; assembly: GCF_019054845.1. Classification (NCBI taxonomy): domain Eukaryota; kingdom Metazoa; phylum Chordata; class Mammalia; order Rodentia; family Heteromyidae; genus Dipodomys; species Dipodomys spectabilis. The sequence goes on from NW_024870700.1 coordinate 101,895, forward strand.
GGCCTAAGTGATAGAGTGCTTAGCTTTGAGCTTTGAGCTGAAGAGCTGAGGGACAGCGCCCAGGCCCAGAGTTCAAGCCCCACGAGCACCACCATTACCAACAACAATAGGTAGGGCTGACATTACTTGTCTTTATGTATAATTAAGGAGCCAGGAACAGAGGAGTTAATCCAAATCAAGATTTCTCAGGTATAGGCTTGAACCAGGTATCTCCCTTTTTCTTATTCCTTGATCGTTTCAAGTTTAAGGTCCATAGAAGCCTGCTGATAACTTTGTCTCCTTCTATGAGATAATAGGAGAGCTCTGGGTCTTCTAAGGCTCTGGGAGAACTGGTGCCTATTTCCTCCTTATATCGTTTAGACCAGCCCACCTCAGTCTCGGGGAGGGTGCACACAGAACTCCAGAAGAAGATAACAACCATAGGCAAACATCTCCTCCTGCACCCACTGAGAAAATCTCCACTTACTCCAATGATAGAGTCTGAGCCTGGCATGAGGCGTAACGCACAGTGATATTGAGTAAAGCTTTGTCAGGGCAACCTGCCAGGGTTGCATCTCCACAGCAGCGCTGCCTTTGTCCTGGCATTCAGGTGTACCTGGGGTCCTCTGGAGAGCGGGAGGTCAGGCATCTAATGAGGGGGTGGTCAGACAGGAAAGTTTAGTTCAATGAGAGTGTGAAGATGCTGGAATATGGAAGAGAGCCTCAACAAAGAAGGTGTCCATCATTCTGATCACCTGCTGGTCTATATTTCAGCTCCAGGGACTTTGACTATAGTAAATGAACAGTAACACAAGAGAAAAACTTAGCAGAGCTAGTTTGTACTGCCCAATATGGAGCACTGGAAAGAGGCTGCTGTCTTTGAAATGCTCTGTAATGGGAGGCAGCAGGAAATGTAGTGATGGGCAGAGGACTGCCTTCCACATTGGCCTCAGACATGGCTCCACAGACCAGCACTTGGGCATACCTAGGCCTCAGCTGGGAATTGTGTCAGGAAATGTCCCCACAGCCAACCAGAAGAAGAACAAGCAACAACAGACACCTGAGAAGCCAAGTTGCCTACTCTGTAGAGTACCTGAGCAGCACCTTACCTTCCAGAACTCTCTTGAAGGATTTCAGACGACCTTCCATTCTCAAATGATTTGTGCTAGAGCATGTGAAAAGTCTGCCTGGTCTCTGATCCCAAAAGGGAGAATGAAGATCTGAACTAAAACCCCTTTGTGCAGCTGCTTCAAGATATTTGAAACGTAAATAAAAAGTTAAATATAGTAAAAGACGCTTAAAAAGGAAGAAGTAGCAGCTTGCAATGCTCTCTGTTTCAAGGGCACATGACTTGTTCTCGCCTCCTGAATCTAGAGGTGTATCTTTAGCACCCACAGGTTCGGGAGCTATGAACAGAGGAATTTCTGGGCAAGAGGTTTCCTGAGGTTTTAAGATCTCACCCCGTAAAGAGTTGTCAGTTCAGCTTACATTTAACACCCACAGTATCAGAGTCACACTTAGGTTAATAAGGCAAGGCAGTGTCATCAAATTAAAACCAAGGTAGAGGTTCTGCCACTCCTAACTGAAGCACGAAGGACCATAGCTGGGTTTTGTCTCATGTTACTTTTGGTACTGCTATTGCTACTTTGGAGTTGTGTTTATTTGCTTTGTAAGCCTCTCTGAGGCTATTTATTTTTTCTCTAAACTCATAGTAATAGCATGACCCATGGGGCATTTGTGGATTAAATGAGATGATATATGTGGAAATCTCTGTAGAGTAAAGGTCCTGTGGTAGGTGCTTCCATACACTGAGGAGGAACTGCATTTGGTCCAGCAGAGCCTCTTTCCCTCTCAGCACATATTTACCCTTTGCTTGTGCAAACTGTGCTCCGCCCACCCCCCCCACACACACACTTTGCTCCTCTGGTGATCTCAGTGCTGTCTGAGTATGTCCTTAAAGGATACAGTTGCACCTTCCCCCAGGGAAAGCCAGCCTCCTCCTCTAAAAGCCACCCGAGAGGCCCTGAAGTTCTTGCCTACATCCTGAATAACCAGACCCGTTCCCAGTTCCCCTCCATCTTGATTTTCTGGCAAAAAGGTGAGATCACCGAGACTAAAATCACTGTGGAAGGGTTTCCACAGGTGGTCTGTGAGCCCCAGCCTCCCAAGCAGCTGCTACATTTGAGCACAGATTGAGCAATGTTAATGAAATACCCAATCTCAACATTTCACTATCCACTGCCCTTCTAAAACATTTACAGCAAACTTCAGGCGGTTCTTTTGAAGGCACTCTGTGTGAGAACACACACACACACACACACACACACACACACACACACACACACACAGTAAAACTCCCCACCTTCTGGCCAGCTTGTTCTGATATCTGTGCAGCCTGCAATCTGTGAGAGCACAGTGGTAGATTACCCAAGAGAATGGCCTTACAGTTTTATAAACTATTTATTAGCCCCGTCCTGGAGAGCGACATCAATATGGCCGTCAGTGAAGCAAAGCAGAAGCTATAAAAATATCATCTATCCCAAACAAGCTTCATAATCAAACAAAGCCTCGTGCTGCCTGGGACAGGTTGTATTCTGACACATAAGGGCCTTTTCCATCTTTAAAACAGACCATTAAAACACCAGAGCACTTTGGCTCACAGGATTCTAAATCAAAAAGGGGAGGTAGGGGGGAAGAGAGTTCTTTTCTCCAAGAGTAATAATGCCCTTTTCAGCTCCTGGAAAAAGCTTATTGTGACAGAGATGTGATGTTGTTTTGTTTTGCTTCATTGTGGTTTCCTTCTCAGTTTCTTTCCAACACTGAAAATCTTCTAGAAGTTTAGAATGTCTCCTTTCCTCCCTCCCTTCTTTCCTTCAAGAATCCCTTTCTCTTCCTTTACTTTGAATATATGTGGTAATGTGGCTGTTATTTCCTGCATATGATTTTAGGTTTTGCCCCCAGTGAATAAGATGATTGAGTTTCATATATTTTTCAGAAGAGAAATAATAATACTAACAACAATAGTCTGAATTAGGATGATATCAGCCCAGGACTATGCTTCAATTCCCCAAAGCAGAGGAGAATAGAATGCAGGTCAGCACACTGGTGGTTACTATGATTAACATTTCCAGCCATTGCCCCTCCAACTGGCTCCAAAGCATGTCTTAATAAACAGCATGCCAAACAACGTTGTATTTCTACCTTATTGCATCTGCTAGAGGGAGATAATATGTGGACTCCAGGAAGAAAAAAAAAAGATGACACTGGGTGAATGAGCTGCAGAGAGTTATATAAGGAAACTAAATCTCTCTTCCCACCACCTGGCATACTGCTTGTGGTTTCTCATCATGATTTCAGAAATCAATCTGCAGCTAAAATTCGCACATGAGGATACACTGATGGCCTCTGTGGGCTAGGGGAGAAGGATTTTCTATGAGACTAAGAAGACAGAAAGAAATATGAAGGGAAGAGAGGCTCTAGGGGTGGGGAGGGGCGATGGTCTCACTAGAAGTTGTCCTCCCATGACCATCTGCTCTCTAAAGAATCTAAGAACATAGAGATGCACCACTTAATAAATTATAGTTAGCTAGATAATCCTGCAGTCACTCCAGGAGAGTTTTTCTACAATAGTTCAATTGCTTTTAGATCTGCATCGAGGTATGGCTAGGGAAGGAAAGGAACAGGATGAAGAATAGCACCTAACACACATACCTGAGGAAAGATACTTGCCCTAAGCTCTTTCTCTGAGCCTTCCTACCCTACCCTGTGTCTGCAGCCTTGATTTCCTTCTACTATTTGGCATCCTCCATGACCCAGGGTGGCAAAGGAACAGGAAGAGATGCATATGTGGTCATATTTTGCTTACTGACAAAACCAAAACTCCATAGGCTTCTAGGAAAATGGAGCCAATTTCAGACTGAAAGGGACTCATCCTGATGTGTCCACAATAGGTCCTTCTTAGAAAGCTAGATTTTGATTTTTCTCATGCAATTTATAGTAACAGTTGATTACTAAATAGCAAATAGCCAAGCCTTTAAAGCTTCTCCTTTCCCATCTTAATCTATGTATGTGCCATGGCAAATCAACCCAAAAGATTCCAATGAATCAACAGATTTGAGCTCTGGACTCAGTATCAATAATGGCCACTGTTGGTGTCTTAGTTAATGCAACCATACTTGTGGTGCTCTATTTGTCCCAAAGAACCAAAGTTTAAAGATGAGATTCTATCTAAGAGAAGACCACAGGATACATCCAGCTGCCCCCCACCCCTGACTTTCACTCCACCTCCCTGCCCATAAGGCTTGAGCAAGTCAGTGGGGAGTCTAGGCCGAAGACACATCTCTTTAGGAGTGTCTTCCTTACCTTCTCAATAAACACCTTAAACATATTCAGACGGTTTGTGATGAGGAAAAATATTGGAACCGATCTTCCACTTTCCAACTTTCTCAGTGGCACAGCTGAATCTTCTGTGTGAGAGGAGCTCTGGAATCTCAGTAAGAGCTGCTAGCAGGGAGAATAAGAGGATTTTCCTGGAAGTGGTGAAAAGAAAAGCACCATTCTCCCTGGAAAAGCCATCACCCTGGGTCCCTGTGGTACGGTAGCTCGTGCTCATCGAGAGGGTTTCGTCAATGACAACAGCATGAAGCAGAGATTTGCAGAAACCACATGCACAAGTAGCACTTCCATCCATGCTGGGAGGCAATCAGGACCACAGACCCAGCAAAGCACATCAGCTGGCTCCCCTGAGGCTCCAGACTCAGGATGGGGATCGCAGAGCTGCTATACCTAGCAGTGCCTGCGTTTACATTGCCTTCTACTGAAGCCACTGCTTCTCCTTAGGATCGCTTCTTATTCGGGGAGTGACATGAAGTCTGATGACTGTCACTCTAGAGAGGATGAAGAATTTATGTGGACCAAATGTGGTACAAGGGGAATGGTTCTGCAAAGAGAATGTTCCAAAACTTTCTTCTTGGGAAAAATGTTTTTCATAACGGCATTCAGTAAATAATTAGAATAATGAACATCAAGTTATTACGTAGCTTTAAAGGTTTCTCCATTTGTTGGACAAATGTTTGTTAAGAACCTGGGCTGGAATGTGGCTTAGTGGTAGAGTGTTTGCCTAGCATGCATGAAGCTTTGGGTTCGATTCCTCAGTACCACCTACACAGAAAAAGCCAGAAGTGGCACTATAACTCAAGTGATAGAGTGTTAGCCTTGAGGGAAAAAGCTCAGGGACAGTGTCCAGAACCTGAATTCAAGCCCCAGGACTGGAAAAATAATATAAAATAAATAATAAAATAAAATAAATTTTAAAAGAATCTATATTTCCCCCAAGGGAAATATTTAAAATTACTTCTGTTATCACAAAGACAAAACCAGATAGTTTCAGGGATGTCGCAGAAACTAAGATAGATAAGTTTACAAATGGAAGGAAATCTGAAGCTGCAGATTCTACCCAAAGATGAACTTTAATACATAGCAATATAGGGAGGAGAATCATTGTCAGAGGTTGACCACAGGTAGAAAAAGAACCCGATCCAAAAACAAAAACAAGCTAAAGCAAAAGTATTGGGGATATGGCTCAAGTGGTAGAGTACCTTGCCTTGCGAGCACAAGACTCTTATTTAATCCTAAACCCACAATAAACCTTTATTCTTAATGCATAAGGAAATTAGCATTGAGCAAAAACATCACTGACATCTTCAATGAGAAACAATGCATTTTTAAAGCACTCTACTGGGATTTTTCATTCTAGCTGTTCATTGCCTTCAAGCTGTTTTTACAAATCCTGAAATTATAGATTGTTGATAGCAATGGAAAATGGTTATTGTCAACACACATAGAAATAACTTCTGTCTTGTTCAGGTTTAGTTAGCCTCCTTCCTTTCCATGGAAAACAAAAACACTTTTTAATTTTTTTTAATGTTTTGAAACGTATATAACATCTACAGTGTCCATATTAACAATGACTTGAATAAACTATTTCTGATGGGTTCATTTTATGTGTATCCAAAACATGAATTTTTTTGCTTTTCTGAAAGTTACCTTTTAACAAATGGACTCAAGTATCTCATTATTTAGCTTAATAAAGAAAATAGCCTAGCCTCAGACTATGATGGAATGTAGGAAAGTACAGGATTGAGATGAAGAGAGGCCATGTTCTCTGTCTGAATCAGACTCAGAAGTGCCTTTAGTGGCACCTGGTGATTTCTAATATCAATACTCAAAATACACTGGGAGTCATGTCTCTATTTTATATTGCCCGAGACTGCAGTTAACCATTTGTGATAAGAACAAAGCTTGCGTCAAGCCCAAGCTCAGTTATTATTGGACAATACACATAAAGTCTTGCCATCCACCTGAATTTAATAAACCCCCCACAGGTTGTAGGAAATGATTCATAATTCTAGAAGCCCATTTGACATTCCATTAAGATTTTGACTTTAGAGTTGCTAAGACAGTTCTATAGTCATTTTATGGGATGGTACCTCATTGTGGCAAATGCTACAGACACCAAGAAAATGTTTAATTTCAGTTCTCAGAACGCCCCTCTGAGCTTTTATCTTCATGCTTCCAACAATACTTTCAACTATGTGTACATAAGAGCAAGATGTACTCCATAGAATATGTTATTGATCAACACAACCATAGACCCAACTAGTATATGGAAAATATTTAAGCCCATTTTCCCTCTTTTTTAAAAAAATAGCAGAAATTCTGATGCCAATGGAGGAATCTAAGTTCCCATCATTTATGTATTTTATGCCACTCACTTTTAGTGAGTAGATCAACGCAGAAAGTATGAGAACCCACACAACAAGTTGGTTCTCGGAAGTAAACGTGGCTCATGGTTTGGCCTATTGTTTTCTTGCAGTTGTTGTCACTGACACCGATCTATCATTGCATCCCTTCGTCTGGACCAGAATCAAAGCCATTAGCCAAGAGCAGCCTTACCTTTCATGTGCTGCAGGAACCCAAACATGACACAGAACCACTTGGGTTGGACGAATGCTCACCAGCCAAAGACTTCCTTTCAGTGGGTCTAAGACCTGGAAGGCCTCAGCTCCCTTTTACAGAAGCTCAAATCGTAACCAAATACCACTTACCTAGAGAAAGAGACAGAAGAAAAGAAGAGTTAACAGTTTATTCATGGTCCATGGAGATAATGTGTGTGTGTGTGTGTGTGTGTGTGTGTGTGTGTGTGTGTGTGTGTGTGTGTGTGTGTGTGTGTGTGTGTGTGTGCGCCACTATGGGGGCATGAACTCAGGGCCTCACTCTCACTTGACATTTTCACTTAAGGCTACCACTCTACCACAGTTCCACTTTTGGCTTTTTGATGATTAATTGCAAATGGGAGTCTAGTGGACTTGGTTGCAAAAGGAGGACACTGGAACAATTACAACCGACAAAATTAAGATACAGATAGTAGTGGCTTAGTCCTGTCATCCTACCTACTCAAGATAGCTGAGGAGCTTGGTTCGAAGCTAAGATCAGAAGATCTTGGTTTGAAGCAAGCTGGAATAGAAAGTCGGTGAAGTTTGTGGAGACTCTTACAGGAATAAGCTGCCAGTGCCCAGTTTGAGATTATTTATTTTAAGCAAGGGATACTTAAGGCAATTCAAGTTCACCACCAGCTCTAAGAAAAAACTAGGCTTTAAAAATTCCTGGATGAAGGTCAGTAGAGAAAGTAGCATTTTGTAGCAAAGAACACATATCCTGCTGCTTGTTTTCTGGTCTACTCTGGTGTCCTTGTATACACACAATGAACTACTAGAAGATGGGCCTTGTGAAGAGAAACTGGCTGGGAAGTAAGCTTTGTGCTAGGGAAAGGGAAAATGCATTCAACTCAGCTGCCTTAATGATCATGGAGGTTCTGTTGCTATGTAGTTCAGATGCCGAGAAGATTGAGCTAATAAAAAAGAAATGAGAGAACTGTCATCACAGATTACATGGTATTTATTCCAAAATCTGTTCATTATAGAAATTTGCAAGACAAATGGCTTTTTAGCCAGGAAAGGCAACATTTTCCTCCTGGTAAGTACATAATGAGGCTCCCAATTTGTCTAGAGCACGGGTCTTTTCTTTTATTTATTTATTTCTTCAGATAGGTCTGGCTCTCAGTTCTAATAAAATTGCCGAAAATATTCATTAGGAGACCAGCAAAAACAAGTTGAAATTTGTAGTGTTCTGTGCAATTTACAAAAGACCCTGAGGTACTCTTTCCTTTGAGATTCATGGCAACATTTTTACCATAGATAGAAAGAGCATTATCTCTTAAATTTCTCCTCCTCTTCCTTTTTATTTTTTTAAATAAATAATGGGGGGGTGCAATATGATTAATTGTTTTGTCTAAAATTACATTCTTGGAGAATGAAACTTTCAGAAGTGCTTGAATCTAGTGCTCATGGTTTCATATTTTCTTTCTTTCTTTCTTAATCAAATCTTAGGCACAATATAAAAACAGCCAAGAAGGACAGGGGAAGGGGAAGAAGAGAATGGAGAATGGAGGAAATGAAAGTGGGAAGACAGGAAAAGGAAGCTTGAAGTAAGAAAAGTGAAACATCAAGGTAAATGGATATTGTCAGCACATTCTTCATGGAATAAATTGGTATAGGAAAGCACCTACATCTGGAGAACTTACTTATTTCCTATCTCTCTCAATCCTGCTTTCTCTCTCTCTGTCTCCTCCTTTCTTCCCTTCCCTTCCCCTTCCTTCCTTCCTTCCTTCCTTCCTTCCTTCCTTCCTTCCTTCTGTCCTTCCTTCCTTCCTTCCTATGTTGCTTTCTTTCTTTCTTTCTTCCTTCCTTCCTTTTTTTGTGCCAATACTGGGGCTTGAACTCAAGGCTTAAACTCAGCTTTTTCACTCAAGGCTGGTGTTCTATCTCTTAAACCACACCTTCATTCTGGCTTCTTTGCTTGTTTACTGGAGTTAAGAGTCTCTTAGATTTGTCTGCCTGGGCTGACTTCAAACTGATATCCTAAGATCTCAGTTTCCTGAGTACCAAGGATTACAGGTGTGACCCACTGGCACCTGGGATCTGTTACTAATTATTTAACACTAGTGATCTCAAAAAAAAAAAAATTGAACAGAAGATTTCATCTCAGCGACAGCTAGTATTGGTCCTTGATTTCTAAGTAATATTGGTTATGGGAATAAATGTGTCACAGAAAAATCATTCTGCAGGAAAATCATCTAAAAAAGAATATCTTTTAGTTATGTTTTAATCCCTTGGAATTGATGAATGGTTAATTCCTGGCCTTACCCACCTCTAACAAAGTAGTTAGCATTTTGTTGTATCTCAGTAGTTCTAATGACATCTTGGCTTCCTTCCCAGGCAATTCCAGGAGTCTGAAGCTTATCTGACATCTGTATAGCATGTCTGATAGTTGTATGCTAACAAATGTAGCCATAATAAATGATATAAACAAAGTTACACACTAGAGATTCACAAAGGCCAAAACGCATTTGAGACAGGAAGTTGTCAATGTCCACAGCTATTATTTGACTCAGGAAAGAAGATCTTAGACCCATGTCAGCAGAAAAAAAAATCAAAGGGAACTTGGGGCAGTATCATGGGATCACCACGTCTGTAGCTATTTATTGGAAGGTAATTATAGTCTTAGTCAATTTATGACCCAGAATGCACCTAATCCCCTCATAAATGCTTCTTATCCACCACCCAGCACTTTCTGACACTGCTGGCCAAATAAATGGTGGCAGTTTCTACCTGGGTGAAGGCAAGGCTGTTAATTGTAACACTCCATGAAACTTAATTATGCAAAGCAGAGAGGCAACTCTGGAGCTATTAATCAGAGGTTTGATTCAGAAGTAATTTGTTGTTGGGACCCAAGGAGCCATTCTTCTAGTTCCTTCCACTGTGATGCACTGACAGTTAATCCCTGCTTTAATGGAATGCTGCTGGGGTGAGTTAGGAGCTTGGTCGTGACAAAGCCGCTTATGAACATCATCTTGCTTATTAGTGGGCAGATACACAATTTCTTCTACTTAAGTCACCTTTAATTACAGCAACTATAATCTAATATCATTCATGGGCTATCAGGAACATGGAGCCAATCCTGTTATTTCCCAACTGCCCAAAGGTCAAACGAGACATAATGGGTGGATTATGAAAAATAGGTGCATATGAAGAAAGTGAGGTGACACATATCCAAATCTCATTGAAGAAAATCACCTACATCATCTCTGAATATCTTTAGAAACAAAATAATATATATGGCTGCCCAATAGTTCTGAATTCAATATTTGCTCCTAGGCAGACAAAGAAGAGAAAGGATTAAAATGGTCCCAGTGGTGCTAAAGAGATGCTACATATACTGGTAAAGGAGAAGCCAAAATGGGAAGAAGAGTAGAAAAGGGATTACTAATGAAGAGAAGTTCCCATAAATTCTACCTCCTGATCACCACTATTACTAAAGACCTTCAGGAGTCTCAAAGTCCTTCATCAAACTTACAGTCTAATCACTGAAAACAAACACACACACACACACACACACACACACACTCTCTCTCAGAGCCTGGCCATTTGGATAACCACACATTATAACACAAACAATCTGCTAAACACCGTTGTGTGAATCCTAGAGCAGAAACACAGTAAACCACCCTGGAATGACAAGAAAACCAAAATTTGGAAAAAAAACAACAATACAGAAGTAGAGTTATAAATATTACCAAAGGGAAGAAAACAACCAGTTGTGGGTATTGAAAGATAAGCTGATTGAGAAATTGGAAGGAGAGTGTTTAAGAGCAACTAACACATAAGAATATGGAAGCCTCTTATAAAGAATGACCATCAGTCTTATGCCAGGCTGTACTTCAAATAGATCCCTGTTCCTTCTAAGACAATGTAAGATTGAAAGGCAGAGTGGTGTGTCTTTTGTTTTCTTTTTTGGTCCTGGGACTTGAACTCTGGGCTTGGGTGACAACGCTGAGGAAGGATTTGAGCCATCTTTCTTCATAACTTTTTTTAAATTAATTTTATCACTATATTCCACTTCATTTCTGAGACTCTGTTTAATACAACTAATTCACAAGACTATAAATCCAAAAGAGAGGCTGAAATTTCTCATATTATCCCAAGGAATTAGAAGTTTCGTGGGATTTCAAAAAAATTATGACCCATATTTAAAGCCAAACCTAGCAGTTAATACCAAAGAAGATGAAATGCTATACCTTGAACATGCCATATGAATGTTTTTGATATGTTCTGTTACCGGGAATAGCTTTGGTTACTCCCTCTCTTCAGGCTCATGTGATTCAGATATTGTAGGGTAATTTATTCATCATAAAATACTTACTCATATCTCTCAATAACACCTTTTTTTTATTTAAGGTGATAATTATAAGCTGAAGGATAAGAACTCAGTATATTTGGAAATCTTTATTGTACCTACCATTATCACTTCCCTTAAAGTATTTATAGCATCAACTCAAAGTATACGTGTAAGGATTTAGAAACTGTATCAAGAGGAGTACATGAGCCAGACACTGATGGCTCACACCTATAATCCTAGCTACTCAGGAGGCTGAGATACAGGGATTGAGGACTGTGATACCCTTATTTCCAATTACTCAGTAAAGTGTCAGAAATGGAACTGTGGTTGGGCACCAGCCTTAAGCAACAAAGCTGAGTGAAATCTGAAGGCCCTGAGTTCAAGCCCTATTGTTAGTGCAAGAAAGTGCATGCACAATGTGCATACACATGTGCATACACACATATATCTATGTTCCAATGACTCATGATTGTATAAATAATAATATTCTGCAATAGAAAAACAGAGTGATGGCTTGACCTTGAGATGAGCTCCCCTTAAAGAAGCTGTAAAATGCATAATGATGTGGGGAGGAATACTTTCTAGGCAGGTACAGCATGAACAAAAGTTTGCAGAAAGGGTAAGTAGAGATGTTTGGGAGAATGGGAGAAGAGAAGGAAGGGGAAGGGAAGGGAAGGGAGGAGAAGGGAAGGGAAGGGAAGGGAAGGGAAGGAAAGGAAAGGGAAAGGAAAGGAAGGGAACGGAAAGGAAGAGAGCTAGGGCTCACATCTGTAATCCTAGCTGCTCAGGAGGCTGAGATCTGAGGAGAGTGGTTAGAAGCTAGCTCAGGCAGGAAAGGCTGAGACTCTTATCTCCAATTAAACACAGAAAAAGCTGGAAGTGGTGCTGTGGCTTAAGTGATAGAGTGCTAGCCTTGAGCAAAAAGTAGCTCAATTGAAGAATGGTTAGATTGTATGCAAACATATTAGAATTTCAAGTTTTCTAGTGGACAACCATCATCACAAAACAATGTATTTGGATATTGGCTATTGAAGCAGGTACCTGAACATCGAATGTCTTGCATTCAATTTATGAAGTAGTTGCCAGTAAATAGATAAATACTGGAAATGAAAATAAAAAAGCATATGAAAAAAATATGCAATTCTGAAGCAAATACACTAATGTCTGCTTTTTTTGAGTAATGAAGTTGAAGCAAAAGAGGGGAAACGTGTGCACAGAAAAGAAAATTAAGAAACAGAAATGAGAGTTGGCATAAGGGAAAGCATCACTTGGAAAGTATTTAAAGATGTAGAACCAATTTCCTTACCAGGAGGCAGTTTGCATATGGCAGGAAAAGAGGAAGTTCTAACAAAGATGCATATTATCACAGACTCCCTACCTTTATCTGCCTACTGCAGGACAGAATGCAAATGATAAGCTGGATAGTCCTGATGGTGAGGGCTGACTGCTGAGTCTGCTCTTCATTGCAGTTGGCTTGTTGGCCATCAGTTTCCCTAAATAATGCAGCCATATATAATACCATATGCATATATGCACAGACATATCAATTAAAGTGTGGTATATACTAGGGAGTATTCCAATGGTGTATCTCCTTTGAACAACTAGCTTGTAGTTTAATAAAATGAATACTAATAAGCTGGAACTTGTGTCAAAGAGGGTGGTTTGGGGAAGGGGGAGAGACAATTGAACAGAGCAAGGGTGTGTGAATGCAATCATAATATTCAATGTACAGATGTGAAAATAGAATTAAAAATTTGAGGATATGGGTGGGGTTGGGAGAGATAGAAAAGAATGATAAAGAAGTGACATTAAGATGCATTATATTCACAAAACTGACATGTTGAAATGAAACAAGTACTTAGTGATCAAAAAAACCTAAAAGGAAATAAAAAGAAAATAAAGTGCCTCTGTATCCTATTAATAACTTACATCACAATGAACTGTCTAATGCTAAATACAGCTTGTGGAAAATATCCTACTGTGTGTAATCTAAGGTTGATTTTGACTATTACTGGTGACATGCTATTGGTAAGCTCATAAATTAGCCTAAGTTAGAGATCCAGAGCATCTTGAACTGTGGGAAGAGAAGAATAGAAATGATGCCAAAGATGGGGGAGAATAATGGAAGACGTGACATCAATCAAGATGCATTATACTCATAAACCCCTTTGTACGACTGCTTAAAGATAATAATAAAAGAAGAAAAAGAAATGATTTTAATAAAAATATGCAGAAACAAAAAAGAGAGGGAAGGACACTGCTGCATAGAAAAGTTGTTGAATAGGGTCACTGAAGATAAATTGTGGATACCAGCAGTTGTCTTTTTACTATCTGTATAATCAAAATGAAAAATAAGAGACTGAAAACTATCACTAGCATCCTTTGTTCTTTGTTATACATTTAAACTTTAATAACTGCTAGAAGAACTGAATTTGAAAATCATTCTTCCTAAGTCAAGTCTATGTGTAAAACTTTTAACTGGTAAAACATATAATTCCAGGTACTGACTTTTATATTTTACAAAGCTCTTTGAAGTGTAGAGATATTCAGGCAAGAGAATATAATGTCCTAGACAGCTGAGCCGCAAGGGAGAAAAGAGGCCAGAGCTCAGATCAAACTTGGGTAGACTCAGAAGTACAGCACGTGTCTGTAATAAAGTGAGGTGAAGCTTCCAACCACAACCATCTAGCCACCCCATCACTAAGATGACAAGGCCACAGTACCTGAACAGTATGCAGTAGATTAATGGAGGTCAGCTCCCTGACCCCTTTGCTTGGAACCAATTAACAGGTCACAAAGTGAATGACATAGGATCAATAATTTACAGTTCACTATGCTAAGCAGGTTAACAATAATTCTCTAAATTTGAATCTGGTATGGTGGACACTAGGCCCAGAAAAGATAGAAGATAACTAGTTCTCAAATATTTGCTTGAAAAACAGAAACATTCACTTAACCATTCCATGCCAAGGGAGAAGTACGGAAGATGGACATTCTCTAAGCTTTGAGGCCAAGATAGAGGAAACAGTCCTGGAGATCCTGAATCTAACAGTAGATTTCACTAGGAGATACAAAGGTTGACATGGAGTAAACAACTAGTGCCTTGTACCATGAAACATACTGAAGCAACACCAGAGCCCTTCCCCTCCATAAATACATTTGAAAACTTTCTCCTAATATAAATGATTCTCAATAGAATGACAATGGATCAACAATAAGATTTATGACAATTTGCTTTTGTGTGTGTATATGTGTATGCGCATGCATGTACATACGTCTGCATGTCAGAACTGGGGCTTGAACTCAAGGCCTTGTGCTTTTGCTTGGCTTTTTAGCTCAAGGCTGGTGTTCTACTACTTGCACCACAGCTCTACTTTTGGTTTTGTGCTGGTTAATAGGAGATAAGAGCCTCTCAGATTTAGATGCCTCAGCTGGCTTTGAACTGCTATCCTCAGATCTCAGACGCCTGAAGCACTAGAATTAGACATGGACCCCTGGTGTTTGGCTGATAATTTGCTTTCTAAGCAAATGTCTTGAAGATAAATCTGAAGCGAACAAGATCTTCTTCACCAAGCAATGGGCTTTAAACAGCCAGACAGACTCTGTCTCAGGACCCTGTGGTTCAGATGGAGGGAGCAGCCCTTGGAAGCTGCAGCTTCCTGTGTAGAGTAATAAGCAGAGTCTGATTCTTAACTCTGTTCTCACTTATTACAGCCGTTCTCTCCTCCTGTTCCCATCAAAAGAGAAAAATGCTCCTGCTCTTATACTTATCTCACAGAGATGTTGTACTACGTAAGATAACAGACATGAAGCAAAATGCATCATCTTAGACTGAAAAATACATATTGTTATATTGTCACCCCTGCCAGACCCTCCCTGCTCCCTGCCTCAAAGGCAATCACAGCAATGTGACGATGCCAGCCTTCGAAAGGAATGATTGGCTCACAAGTACTTTCAATGCATGTAGAAATAAAAGAAGCCCTGCAGGAGGTTGAAGAGCTTTCCTCTCAGCTAGGAGCACAGAGAACTCAAGTAAAAATGCATGTAGTGCAGAAAGGCTGACCACAAAGTTCATTTAAGTGCTTTGCATAGAGACATGCAGTTCGTTGCTTTTAAACAAGCATGACCTATTACAGCCATGTTTATCGTTTTTCCTCTCATCTTTCCTCTAAGACCAAATTTCACCATTCTGTGTATTTAGATCTCCTGATGTATAGATTTATATCAGGACTTCCCAGACCCAACTTATTCACACACGTATCTGCCTTTCCTCCTCTCTGAATAATTGATACCCATGCATGTTTCCAGAACATCCTGGGAACCCCTTGCACAAGCATTCTCTCAGAGCAGTAGTCTTTTTCTATAGATCATAAGCAGCCCATCATAGAATTACACAAGCGGGAGCCAAGATCAATGGCAGTCTGATTTACAGCAGCTCTTAGCAACAGCTTGTGGAAATTAGAAATAAACATGGGGTCAAACAACTCACCAGTAATTTGACATTGGTAAATCTGGCTTACTCTGAAGTCTTAAATAATAAGGACTTTCTCTTTGTCATGTGAACTCGCTAGGGGCTGAGAAGGTACACTAAGTTGTATCACTATCAGAGATATTTCTGTACTGTAACACATCAGAATCAACCCTACAACACTGGACCCATTTCTAATCTTCACCAGACTATAGCAGTAGCAATAACAAGAGAGACCCTGCCCTTGGTGCTGCTATCATGAGTGGAGCCCAGCTCTGCATGTCATTTGTTTTGTTTTTTAAACAGGGTCTCACTCAGGCTGGCTTTGAACTTGTAATCTTTAGGAGGCATTGGCCTCCTAAGTGCTAGGATTATGGGTGTGTTCCACTATGCTCAGCTTTAAATTGGGGTGTCTCTTTGGTAAGTTATATTATAATAAAACAAGCATCTTTATTTTGTATGCCCTTAGGAAAACTATGAATATTACAACAAAATAATGCATAAGCATCATGAATTTAATTTAAAAAGAAGCAACGCAAGCTATCACAAGCAAGGACAACTTCATACCTGACATTCTAAGAAAATGATGATGTTACTTATATTGAACGGTGAGCTGGTTTATTCAGATACAAGTTGATGTTAGCTTTGATTTACAAAGGAAAAGATCTTGTATTGAAATGGCTATAAAATACGAGTTTCAGCAAACTGGGGCCCCAGCAGGGGCAGTGGCATAGACAAGGTAACTGCAGGCCCCATTTTCTTGGGAAAGTTGAATGATAATATATAAAGCCTAAAAGGCAAATAATACCCAATAATAGAAAAATTCCGATATAATAAAATATGAGAACACATGATCCAAGGGATGACTCAGTCCATTCACTTCCTAGCAGTTGGGCTGGGAGGCAAAGGAGAAAAGAATGCAGAGCCATAGGTTTCATAGGAAGACCATTCTTCAATCTATACCAGTCTGTAATGTGCCCACAAACAATTTCTCTTCATACCTAGTGAAGACTTTCCATGCTACACCTAGATTCTTCTTCTTCTGGTTCTATATGCAATAGAGATACATATCGTTTGTCACATAATTGGCTGCTTTTCACATGAGAATGGTCCATTCAGCTCCATGGCATGTTCTCTCTCTCTCTCTCTCTCTCTCTCTCTCTCTCTTTCTCTCTCATATGTGTGTGTGTGTGTGTGTGTGTGTGTGTGTGTGTGTGTGTGTGTGTGATCGATCAATGAATAGGTGATATTGCATCAGCCATATAATGGCTCAAAAACTTAGCAAGGACACAGGCATGAAGGTGAAGAGAGTTGCCAAAGGTCAGCTTTTCTCTACTTCACCCCTCCACATTCTTCTCTGCTTTCTATCTTTGGTATTCTTGGTCGTAGTATCTCCAAGCATTTGAAAGTCCATTTGGAACTTAAAAATTATGTGAGCATGACAGACAACAATACAAGATGAGCACTGGTAGTCAACCCTAGGGAAGAGAGTCTACACTCAAAGAGAAGGGAGTGGTGTGAGAAATTATCAAGTTCAACTCCTTCGTTTTAGATATGAAGAATCTGGAATCGAGGAGATGAAATGGTATAGCCAGGAATATAGCTAGTCAAGGATCCAGCCCAAAAGAGAACAATGCCTTCATCTTGAGTTGCTATACCTGTTACATCCTATTATTTTTGCAAGATCTTTCTGTTTCTGGTTTTGTTTTTTAATTTAATAATCAACTATTTTTGTTTATTCAATGGTGGTTTCATGGGAGAAGACTTTGGTTTGGTCATGTTGGATGACTGGGCAAGTTTGGGAGTGTTCTGATTAGATGGCGATGGGGGTGTAAATTAGCAATTCTGAAACAAGTTTGTTAACATATTAGGTTTAAAATAAACAAATATGTATTTTATTATTATTATTGTCAGTCATGGGGCTTGAACTCTGGACCTGGCCCCTGTGCCTGAGCTCTACCACTTGAGCCACAGCACCATTTCTGGTTTTCTGGTGGTTAATTGGAGATAATAATCTCATGGACTTTCCTGTCAAAGGTTGCCTTCAAACTGCAATCCTCAGATCTCAACCTCCTCAGTAGCTAGGATTACAGGCGAGAGCCATCAGCAACCAGCTAAGCAAATATGTTGTAGATAAAGAGAGCCAGTTACTCACTGTTGGAAATAGAAGTTCAAATAATGAAAGTGGGAAAATTGAGGGGGAGGAGGGTGGATTACAAAAACCAGGGGTATTGCTATGTATAGCTGATACCCAGATACATAGAGCTGCACTGTGATTTTGGTTCTCATTCTCCAGTTAAAACAACCTGAGCCCAGCATAGTGGCTTATGCCTGTAATCCTAGGTACACAAATGGCTGTGTTTGAGACTAGCCTAGATCAAAAGTTTACAAGTATACATCTCTCAATAGCTAGGGCACAGTGGTTTGCACTTGTGATCTCTGCTAGAGTCAGAATTATAAACAGGAGGATAAAAATTCAGCCTAGTCTAAGGAAAATGTGAGACTTTATCTCAAAAAAAGTGATGCATGTTAAAGCTCCTGCTTAGCAAGCATGAAGCTCTGAATACAAACCTCAGTGATGAAAAAAGAAAAAAAGCAACCCTGGAAGGTTGGCATGTAGCTTAGTGGTAGAGTGCTTGTATAGTATACAGAAGGCCCTGCTTTAAATCTCCAGCCCTCCAAGGAACAAAAAAAAATAAAAACAAAGAACCTAGAGTACTTCCAGATTCCAGGAGAGAGAAGAGGAAATCTGAGTGTGTAATATTTTCTGATGCCAGAAAGCAAGAAAATGCTTCTAGAAAGAGAGATGTGTACACATTACAAACAGCACAAGAGCCAACCTGAGTTTCCAATGACTAAAGTTGGAACAATGTAAGACACAAAGAAAACGATGCAAACAAAAAATAGCCATAAATCCATATTGTCATTGATAAATAACTGAATACATAAATAAGTGGAAGAGGTCACTCTTCCTTAAAGCCTTCCAATTCACACATGTAGAAAGATCTAAGGAAACAGAAAGTCAATGTTAAAGGCTTGAGGTAATAATTTCTTCCAACAACAACCACTGATCAGTGCTAAAAATAATAATGGACAGCCAGGTGTTGGTGGCTCACACCTGTATTCCTAACTACTCTGAAGTCTGAGATCTGAGTTTGAAGCCAGCCTGGGCAGAAAAGCCCATGAGACTTTTATCTTCAATTAATCACCAAACTAACTGAAGTGGAGTTGTGGCTTCCAATAATTCATTATCTCACACAAACGCAAGACAACATCAGCATCACTCAAAGCCAGCTTGTGAAGATATTGTGCAAAACAATGCACCAGTACTCCTTTAAAGTATCAAGGTCACAAGGAAAACTGTGAAACCCTCACAGATTGGAGGAGACTAAGAGAACACAATGAGCAAGTAGAGTGTGATATTGTACATCCCGCTATGAGACAGAAAAGAGAAAACTACGCAAGTGGAAAATTGGTGAACGTGGAATAGGCCCTGTAAATGTGCTAACAGGATCATATAACGAATAATGTCTTAATTCCACTAATTCTCTTAAGGTTAACGTGAAAGGAGACTAGGTGAGAAGTCTTAAGGATTCCTATACTTACTCCAAAATAGCAGTCAAGTAAAATCATAGACAGTGAACTCAGTGCTAGACAGAAGGAAGGCTGAGCAAACCTACAAGATCAAGGATGGGAATGATCACTGGTCAGTCACAGGGTGGGTCACAGGGAGGCTTGGGCTGAGCAGCCTCCGCTTTTGTGGGGAGGTGATGTGGAGAAGCAGGCTTAAAGGGCAAATGACTGCCATGCTGGGACATGCTGAGTTTGGGGTACTTCTGGGACATCCAGATGGACATGCAAATTAGGCAGTTTGATCAATGTGTCTAGAGTATGAGAGATGTAAATTGGAAATATAAATTGTGAGGCAGTCAGCATTTAGAAATTCACTAGAGACACAAAGATGGATTCAATCATAAAGAAGGCACATAAGGAGTCTGAGGATGAAGGATTCTGACGTTGAAACTCCAATTTAACTCTGTTTCCCATTGCTCTTATTTTAGAAACTTTTGCAGAACAGGGGATAGAGCTTGTTCATTTCTCTGCTCTTGCCACCTTATATTGTACCCACCAATGTCTGGCAAAAAATAATGTGCCCACCAATGTTTACATGTGCCTGTGTGAAAGGACCCATGAAGAGATGGCTCTGTCTCCTTAGACATTAAGAATACATGGAGTTTAAATTTCTGTGTGTATTTTATTCTGCCAGCTCATCATGCTCTAATCTCAAAGTACAAAACAACAAAACTAAAAAAATATCTCCCAGCCAAGCAAGGTGGCTCACACCTGTAATCCTAGCTACTTTGGAAGCTGAGATCTGAGGATCACTGTTTGAAACCAGCCCAGACAGGAAACTCCATGAAATTCCAATTAACTCCAATTAACTACCAGAAAACCAGAAGTAGTTGTAGCTCAAAGTGGTAGAGCACTAGCCTTGAGTAAAAACGCTCAGGGACAGCGCCCAGGCCCTGAGTTCAGACTCCATGAGCAACTAAATAAAATAAATAAATACATACATTTATCTCTAGATTTTATCTAAGTAATAATGACAGAATGGATAGCTCAGAGAATGTTCATTTTGTGATGTAATATTTGACCCATTCTAAGACAATGGTAAAAGCATCAACAGTCTTAGCAAGAAAGGAGAGGAGAAAAGAGAAGAGGGGAAGGAAGGGAAGGAAGAAGAAAGGAGAGGAGGAAGAGAAGGGGAAGGAGAAGAAAATAGGATGTGAAGAGAAGGTGGACAAGGGGAGGGGAGGGAAGGGGAGTTAGATCTGCTTTCCTTGGTCCTCTGCTTTGCTTGCTGGCCTCATGTTTCACTTCAATTTCCTTTGCTGAATCCAAAAGCATCATTTCCCCCAGATGTTGTAGCCTGAGTCAGGTGGAGAAAACCAGTCCATGTCAAATAAAAATCCTCAACCTCACATAGAAAATGCAGCTAACTCACTGCCCTCTACATATCCTGGCACTACAGAAACCCAGCCTGGACATCATGGCACCTCCATGTGACCCTTAGGTGCTATGCAAACATCTTGCTAACTTTGTTTTGTTCTGAAAATCCTGAAATAGAATGATATTTAAAAGACCACTGGCTGCTGAAATCCCCAGGACATCACACTATTTGAGAAAATAGAGATTACCTGAATATTTTAGGCTTAACAATTGCCAACCAGATGGCAGGCAGCAATATAAAAGGTATTACAAAGCTCCAACTCCTTCTGTGTGTCATTTAGTAGGATATTGTGCTCAGAATCCAGTGTTATGGCTTTTGGGTTACATTTTCCCCCTCCCCTTCCCACCTCCTTCAGTTTGATTTTCTCATCTTAACACTTCAAGGAAAAATAGTATTTTAAAATGCTCCTGGGGATTGCCAATTTATAATCTGTACACTTACTGGTGTTTGCCCTGACATTGTCCCAGGGGTAGACAGGCTGGGGAGAGGGGATGGTTAACGGAGGGTGAGGGATACACAGCTAGAAGAAAAGATGCAAGACTCACTTTTATTCTTACTGTTCAATATAACCCACTGCTTTTCCTATAGTCTGTTCGAAGCACCAATAATTTGGCTCTGATTTCTGAAGATTGTAGGCAAGCAAAGCGAAATCATTAGTGATAGAGTTGGGATTCTAAAAGCAAAACTTCTACTGGCATTAAAACAAAGGACAATGGGATGGAGTGTTTGGGTCAACTCAGCTGCAGAGAATGGAATAAACTCTATGTAGGAAGACAGGCTATAGTGTTCTAAAGCATGCATGTTTCGGGGAGCATCAATTAGAAGAGAGTTCAAGGAATTGGGGAGACTAAGATAAGATTTGGCAGGCTGGCCACCTGCAGGCCAGAATGAAGGGGACCCAGTGGCAGATAGAAGGTCCACACCACATGCTTAAGGGGATATATACTTAAGCAAGGGCCAAGTGTCCGAGCAACCAAACCCCACAAGGGATTCAGTTTTGCCAGAGTTCTCCCATCTCTGTTCTTTTTCCCTCCACCCAGTACTGTGCATACTGAGCTCTGCATCCAAGCCTGAAAGAAATAAGAGAGAATGAGCTGCTGCCCAGAATGGGCTATTTAAATTAGTTCCAAGGCATGGGTAATTGTCTAACTGGTCCCTCTGCTAAGCTTGTGTAAACACAGATTTAAGTGATTGATCAAAGATAGAATAGGCCCATAATGACTAAAAGAAAATTAGTGGAAGCTCAAAGAAATCACATTATCTTGGGTTTGGAGGAAAATAAAAGGCTTCAAAGCCCAGTCCAGTTTCTCTCTCCCTATTGTAACTCACAAGGGGTTACTATTTGCTTAGATGAAGAATAAAGACATGTTTATTTTATTTAAGTTCAATGTCAATGGCATCCTTAAACCCTGAGTTCACTGTGCTATTCTACCACCTACTAAAAAATTATATAAGAAATCCTTTAACTTCATAGATTTTTTTTTCCCATTCACAGAGAAAAATCACTATTTCACAGGTTATATTGATAGTCAAAGGAAAATTAAGTTTCCTATTAAGATTCTTTTTAATACTTTATTCACTTTAAGTGTCTCCTTGATAAGCTTGATGTTGGCACGAATGGATGAATGAATGAATGATACAGGGCTACAGTGACTGAGTGATCTCTGTTCGTAGGTGACATAATCCTGTACTTTCATTTATCTTTTTGGTCCTTATCACTACCTGACATTACATGATACATTTCTTCCTTTTCATATCATCTCTCTCCCCTACTAAAATATAAATGCCCATGGACTGCAAATTTGTCTTATTCCTTGCCATTTCTCCAGAGATCATGGCAAGACCTAGTATTTAGTAGGCATTCAGAAAGCAAATGTGACAGGAATGAATGAATGAATGAATGAATGAATGGAGTGGAGTGAGTGAAGCAGTTGGGTTCTCAACCCAGATCTTCTTGGCCCCACAGAGCTGGTGTCCTTATAATGAATAAATAAGCTCCAAATGCTGATGGTAGGTTTCACTCCTGAAATCTAGAAGCTTGGAAAGGCAAGCTAATGTCCCCCTAAATACCTCATCATCCCCAGCCCCTCCTGGGTGTGTTACTTGGCATGGAAAAACAGTTTCCATGATGTAAAACAAAGGGAGGATATGGAGACGGAGAGACTATCCTGGATTACCTGGTGCCCAGTTTATCCAAATAGGTAGTCAGGATCCTCCAATGTGTCCAGACTTTGGGTAGAGAAAGGGATGTGATAACTGAAGCCAGGTCCAGAGAGCTATTTGAATATGAAGGAAAAAGCCAGGAACCAAGGAGTGCAGGCAGAGTGTAGGGAACCTTCTAGAAGGTGGAACAGGCAGGAAATGGAGTCTTTCTTAAAGCTCAAGAGAGGAATGCAGTCCTCTTGATACTAGCTGGACCCCGGTGAGCCCCAGGCAAGTCATGTGAACTATGGTTCTGTGAGAGGGCATGTAGGCCAGCTTTCAAACCTAAATCTGTGGTCACTTGTTACCACCATGGTAGAAAGCCATGTACGACACAGAGGATGCTTTCAGCTTGAGGAAGTACTTTGTTTACTTGTTGCCAGAATATGATTTCAGACATAATAACAAAGAAGCTAATGATTTTAATTCACTGGATTCAATAAACTGCTTTCTACACAGATCCTCAGGCTACCTGCCAAAATAAATAATTCTAACTATGGTGCCAACTGTACGTTTATGTATGTGGGTGTGAGCTGCATCTCTGTGTGTGTGTGGATGAGTATTGTGTGCATGCACATATGCATCTATGTATGCATGCAGCCTCTATTTGCATGTGTACAGTTCTCATGTATGTGTGCATATGTACATGTGTGTTTCTGATGTGTGCATGCATATATATGCAATGCATGCATGTCTATGTGTGTGCACATTTATTTTTTATGTATATGTGTATGCATGGATATATGTTCATGCATGCATACCTGTATATGCATGTGTATACCATGTATTCCCATGTGTTATTTGTTTGTGTGTGTGTGATTATGTGTGCATATGTGTTTATTTATGGGCACTTGCTAGAAAATGCTGAAGCCTTGGTGACGTTTCCTGACTCTGGAAAAGTGGACATACTATTAATTAAGCAGTGATTACCTTATTGTAATATATCTAGAGTTCAAACTATCTTTGTCACTGTTTTTCATGTTGTCTCCATAATAAGCAAAAAAAAAATCATGTTGTCACAGTCCCTGAGCACACTCATTGTTGCAGACATCATGGGCGAGGGAGGATAGTGTGACTTCTTAGCTCACTGCAGTGGCGTCTCTACCACTGAGCCATCAGGCACACTGGCTGTGCATAAGTGCTCTCAGGAGCCCACAGCCCTGGAGTCATGGCCATTACCGTGAGAAATGAACATGCATCTGTTCATTGCTGCAGACGCAGAGAGAGTGGGCTGTAATTTTAGCTTCTCTTCCCCAAATAATGTTTGTTGTCATGCTATAATCTTGGCAATCAGCGTAACAGATGAACATATCGTTTCATCTGAAATATTTGCTAAACATGATAGGACCTTGAAAACCACACCTCAGCATGTGAGTGTGTGTGTTTGTATGTGTGTGTGTGTGTAGGTGCATGTGTGCACACATGAGCGCTTCCATTGCAAGAGAGACCATGTGTGTTGACTAGATTGCAGGATTAAAAACTGAACCAAGGAAAAACTAAATGAAAGAGGTAAAATGAGGAGCCTAGCCAGTTCATTAAAAATAAATTACATCTTTGTTTCCTAAACCTTTTCCTAGCACTAGCAGTATTTCACTTGACAATTTTTTCAACTTAAAAAATGAAAGCTTCAAACAGGTCCAGGAAAGCCATGCATCTACTTTTCCTCCTTTAAAATATGAAACTTAATGCACGTGTGGTTTCTAAAGTGGAATCTAATAGCAATAAAAGTCAATTGGCCCCGTCAGCATTGGACATATTACTCCAGTGACATTATATTAACTTAAGTGCTGCAAAACTCATTTGCTTATGAAATAGCTTTGCCCATTGAAAGGACTTTTCATTGCAGAGTGGACATAGCAGCTTGCATGTTGGACTGACATTTAGGCGGTACCCCCACTTCAATACTGAACTTTGGAAAACTTTTTCTTTCCAGAGTCACCCCAAGCTGAAATTTACATTTGAGCTATAATATTTCAAATTCCTCTTCACACTTTTTCATGTTAGAAATAGCCACAATATGAATCCTTACATCATCGATGATCTAATCCAACAATTGTGTATAGAGCTTCTACAGTGGGGTAAGTATTACTCTAGATCTGAAGGACAGAGAAAAGGCAAAATTTTCATGATTTTTTGCTTTTAGTGAGCCTCCTTTAAGAAGGGACAAGGGGGCTGGGAAGATGGCTCAGTGGTAGAGTGCTTGTTTCACATGCCTGAGGCCCTGGGTTCAATTCCTCAGTACCACATAAGCAGGAAAAAGCCATAAGTGGAACTGTGGCTCAAGTGGTAGGGCCCTAGCCTTGAGCTGAAGAACTGAGGGACAGCGCCTGGTCCCAGAGTTCAGCCCCACAACCAACAAAAAAAAATTTAAAAAAAAAGAAGGGACAGGATGAGCAAGTAACAGAATATTCCAGAGCCTAAGAAATGCTGGATTAAAAAAAATACTAAAAGGAGGAGAGGAATCAGAAAGTATAGGAGCAAGGAAGTACAAGTTTGGCTGAAAATCACTGACTCTCTACTTTGGCCCATGCATTAATTAAGAATGGGATAAAGGTTTGACACCCCTGCCTCCATTCTTTTGTATCAATCTTTGCTCTGGGTTCATTCAGCAATCACTTTGCAATCACCTCAGTATCCAGGAAGCAGAGGACTGATAGTTTATAAAGATGGATAGAGGAAAATTACCCCTGGGAAGGGACCATCAGAATTCTTTATCAGGATATACCACCTGCCAGGCAACAATGACGTTCTTATCCTGACCAAAATTATTCCCCTGAAGTGATGATAACTTCAATACCAACCTCTCCTGGAACTCCTCCCAAAACAAGAACTATGTTAATAACCAACCAGACCACATCTGGGTAATAACCTTCTGGGTGTCCACTCAGCCAGTGAAGAGAACCAGCCAGGGCAGTACACGCACAAGCCATCAAGCAATCAGCACAAAGCCAAGGGAAGAGATATGAGAAAAGCTGTGTACTATTTAAAAAAAAAACACCAGGGCTGGGAAGGTGGCTCAGTGGTAGAGCACTTGCCTTGCATGCATGAGGCCCTAGGTTTGATTCCTCAGCACCACATAAGCAAAAAGAAAAAAGCCGGAAGTAGCTCTGTGGCTCAAGTGGTAGAGTGCTAGCCTTGAACTGAAGAGCTGAGAGACAGCGCCCAGGCCCAGAGTTCAGGCCCCACGACCGGACCCCCCCCCAAAAAAAAACCCACCCACTGAGCCATGTGTCAGTGGCTCACACCTGTGATCCTAGCTACTCAGGAGGCTGAGATCTGAGGGCTGAAGTTGGAAGCCAGTCTAGGCAAAAACTCATTGAGACTCATCTCTGTTAAGACTATCATAAAAACTCTGGAAATGGAGCTGTGGCTCAAGTGATAGAGTGCTGGCCTTGAGCAAAAGAATCTCAGGGATGACAGATCAAAGGTTCTGAGTTCAAGCCCCAAGACTGGCACCAAAAAAAAAAATCAGCAACAACAAAAGTCACTCTGAGAAGACTCCAATGGACTCCTCTTTAGACTCCTCTCCTTCTGGAGAGTCTCTCTACTTGTTTCTTTTCAAAGAAACTTGCTCTGTTTACTTTAGACATAACACTTTCCTACCTTTTAATTCTTTAACATGTTCCCATAGATGGTATCAATGGCTAGCATTCATGTTGGAGGAAATGGCCAGACCAGATACATGGAAGCCCTGGAGTTTGGGCCTGTGACCTAAAACTCTGATTTCACTACAAATATCAGGATCTCCTAGACTTACCCATGCAATTTCTTGCAATCTAGTTTTAGATTTCTTGCAATCTAGGCTCATTTAGCAAGAACTCTCCCAGTCTCCATATCTGATCACCTTCAATATCTACCAAGGCCCCTTGACATGGGGCCTGATCACCTGGTCTATCTTTAGCCAGTTTCCTTTTAAATTGATTTAGCCAGAATCTGCTTACCCTGCATGACTCTCAAGAATTTTCCATCCACAGATCTATACCTTTTTCCTCCTTGGCTATAAATATATTCACACTTGCCCAGGATGTATTTGGAATTAATCCCAGTTCTACACAGAAGGCTTTTTCTTTTTTCTCTTCCAATGTTATTTTTAATGCATTTTTATTGTTATTGTAAAGGTGATGTACAGAGGGGTTAGAGTTATATAAGTCAGACAGAGAATAAATTCCTTTATGAACAATGTCACCTCTTTCCTCGCTCTCTCCTAGTTTTTCCCTCTCATGCCCACTCATAAGTTTTATAGTTCATTTTCAACATAGTGTCTAGTGAATATCCATTGCATTTGTTTACCCTTTACCTCACCATTTCTATGCTCCCCTGTACACTCCCAAGGACAGATAATGAATAAATAAGACAAAAAGAACACAAAAACAGCAACAAAGAAAACCTATTGTTTCTATTTCAGCAGTTCATTTCAATAAATATTATTTTTATATAATCAGATTTACATAGGTATTGTGCTTTTGTGTTCCTCTCTGAAGAATATACCCTCTTGGTCTCAATCTGTGAAAATGCCTAGAGACCTGTACAATTTATCATATCCCAGTATATTTTATTTTATTTTATTTTTTACTATCCAGTGTGTTTACCTGTAGATTTTCAGGTGCATTCTAGCTACCACAAATGAGGATGTAACCTATGTTTGCTTGTGACCCAGCAATTACACTCATAGGCATTTATCCAATAGAACACAAACAAGGGCACACTAAAGCTACCAGCACAACCATGTTCACTTCAGCATTGTTTACCATAGCCAAGATATGGAATCACCTCAGGTGCTCCTCAATGGATGAATGGATCAAGAAAATGTGGTATATATACACAATAGAATTCTACTCATCCATCAGAAAGAATGATATTGTACCATTCATAAGGCAATGGAAAGACTTGGAAAAATTATATTAAGTGAAATAAGTCAGAAGCCTTTTTCTATAGCAATAGCCTTAAATAGAATCAAGTTGCTCTCCTCTTTAATCATTGCCCTGTTCTGGTTTTCATTTGAAATTTTCTGTGAGGAAAATGTCTCATTTAGTGCCATAGTAAATAGTGACAGTTGTCAATCCATCTCGTCTTTACAGGGAAAACCCAAATGCCTAGACAGTCAATTGTAGAGATAGACAAACTTTCAACCTTGCTTTATTAACAGCCTTATGATTTTACTGGCCTAAAATGTTGGGAATTACTTTTTTTCTTTTACTTCCAACCTGTTCATTTTAACACAGGACATTAATCAGTGCTTTCTCTTTAAAATTCATGACACATCATGTTGACAAGCCAAGACATTGAAGCAGCCCAGTCTAGTTATGCACCCAGGTGAGATGCCTGTGAATGGAAAATCAGAGCATCCTTTCCCCACAGTGCTGCTTCTGAATACTGCTGAAGGAAGAGTTCACAGGCCACCCAGCTGGTGTCTGACCTTCCCTTAACAGCAAGAGGCTTCTTTTGAGCTCCTGACAGGGTGCAAATTCCTTGTTCAAATTCTTTTCTCAGAATGGTTTGGAGGTTGTTGCATTTAGTGAAGGCCCTGCTGTGATCCACCTCCACCCCAAAAAATAAAAGATTATACAGGAATTAAAACATTGTCTCCACCATTGATTCCAACATTCATTATCTGGATCCTCTAGTCACCTAAATCAAAAATAAAAAAAGTGAAAGAAAAAAATCACTAACATTGTTTTTTGACATTCTTCTTAGCCTGCTCTTCTCTACTATATTTGCTTTCTTCCTTTCATTTTTCTTCTTTCCCTCCTTCCTTCCTTCTTTCTTTCTTTTCTTCCTTTCTTCCTTACTTCCTTTCTCCCTTCCTCTCTCTCTTCCTCCCTCCCTCTCCTTCCCTCCCTCCCTCTCCTCCTCTTCCTTTCCTTCTCTCCCTCCATCTCTCTTTCCCTTCCTTCCTTCCTTCCTTCCTTCCTTTCTCCCTTCCTTCCTTCCTTCTTTCCTTCCTTTTTTTTTCTTTCTTGATAGTCATGGGCTTGAACTCAGGGATTGGGTACTGTCCCTGAGCCTTTCTTGCTCAAGGCCTAACACTCTACCACTTTGAGACATAGCTCCACTTCTCATTTTTAAGTAGTTAATTGGAGATAAGAGTCTCACAGGAGCTCTTGGAACCTTAATCCTGAGATCTTGGCCTCTTGAGTAGCCAGGATTACAGGCATGAGCCACCAGTGCTCACTACCTCTTTAACCTTCAGAGAGCATAGGAGTGTTGACTGTACTAAATATCTCCAGGTACAAAGATTCAAAGAAACAGAGAGAGACTAGTGAGCCAATCATACCCAATCTAGTTTCAGGCTTACAATTGCAGCTCCAGGGAATAGCACTAGAGGAAGAACTAGGACCCAAAGACCTTTGTCACTCCACAGTATTGAGAAAATAGAAGTCTTTGGTCTAATTTATTTGAGTAATTTTAAAGAAACTGAATGTTTTAGAATTTCCAATGCATTTGCATTTAGGTTGATACAGAAGGGTATTTCTTTACCTTCAAAGTCTTCTAGGAAATGCCCTGGAGAAACTGGTGGTCAATGTGCTGTAATGAATACTAATGGAGGACAGGTCTGTCCTTGCTGCAGAGCATAGGAACATGAGAAACTATAGTCATTTTCTCATTTCTCTTATTGTTTGGAATGACAGAAGTGTTATTTTCCACTAACATGTACAGAGACTCATTGAATATCACAATATTTATTACACTAACGCGTCTTTGGTTAATCGAGACAAGATATCTGAAAAGGCAATTTGTGGTAGTTTATACCTGTTTGTCTTCTCCCTCTGTCCCTCATCCCATTCCTCGTTCCTCAGTCCTCCTCATCTTAAAAAGGCACCTTTAGTCAGTCTGAAGGAGCTAATTTTGTATTTTGTTGTTCCACTTATTTTATAGGAGACTTTTCAGACGTTCTCTTTTGTGATTATATATTTATTATGCATAAAGTGGAAATAGTAACCTTACTTCTATCTCAGAGTTTCTTATAATCAAATGAGATAATTTGCAAGGGATAAGCATTAGAGTTTCTGCCATTAAGATGTTCTCATGAAAAGAAAAAAAATCAGATGTTCTCATGGAGCAGGCATCTGAGTGCCTGTTATAAATGTCTACCTTCATCATTCACAAGTTAAAAAGAAAGTTATGCGTTTTGCCAATTCCAGTGTTACATAATTTGAAAATAAAGTTTTAAAACACTACACCTTTC
The DNA here is from genome assembly GCF_019054845.1 of Dipodomys spectabilis. Taxonomy (NCBI): domain Eukaryota; kingdom Metazoa; phylum Chordata; class Mammalia; order Rodentia; family Heteromyidae; genus Dipodomys; species Dipodomys spectabilis. The sequence continues at coordinate 132,036 of NW_024870700.1, forward strand.
TTTGTCAATGAGCAAATAAATGGCACTGGTCATGTCACTCAGGATGTAAAGTTGGATGTGTGCCTGACCCCTACAGGCCCTTCTATCATCCACACCACCAACTCTGCTGAAAGTTCAATCTAGAAGGAAAGCATTTCATGGAGGCCATGGTTTTGGGTTTTTTGCCCAGATGTTCAGAATACAGTAAGAGCAGCCCAGAGACCAGCTCTGGGTTGAGGGAGAGAACCTACCAGATGAGTGTTGACTATGGCAGAGAACTAAGACCCACTCTCCTTCAGGTAGTAGAGGAAAGCAGGAAGCCCATATGCCCACAGTTTAAGGGGCTATCAGCCTTTACCGTTGTCAAAGGAAAAAAACCATCAGATCTAATGTATGCATGGGGGTAACAGACACACTGGTTGTCTCATGTAGAGATTAAGAGGAAAAAATATTGTAAGAAACAAAACTCATAATTTATTCATTTTCTTTCAGTTTCCTAATTACTGTACTCTCCGATCCATAGAATAAAGGCTCCGTGCTAGACAGGGTCTGTTACTCCATCTTCCTACCACCACCAAAAGCTGTATTTACTCTGGGAAGACAACTTCAAAGGCTTCATTTTCACTTAGACTGTAAGCAATGCTACAGAAGCACATTGATTTTAGTTCAATTGATTTTATTCATACTTACTTTGGAGGATGTATTCAAAAGACAGATTGTATCGGAGTGTCTGCACAGAAGAGGCGGGGCAGGAACTGTGAGTATAAATATCTAAACAGATGAATGTGTACATATGTGAGTGTGTTTGTATGTGCTTCTATGTGGGCATGCATTTGTGCATGCATTCTTGTGGTCATTCCTAAGTATTTCTTCTCCTCCTGTCTGCTGGGATATCATCTTTAAGGAGACTAGAAAGAGGTTCCTGCAATGTAGCCACTCTGGGAAGGGATGACTGCCATTTGGGTTATGTCAATGGTTTAAAACAGGTCTTCCTCTTTGTTTCAGTTTCCACACCAATAAATCTGTGTGTCTTTATCAATTTATGCAAATGCAGATTAGCTACAGATCTGGGATGATGGCCATTGTGCAAAATAACAATACCTATAAGACTATATCAACCCTGAAAGTAGTGATTATGAGTACTCATAATTATTGAATTCAGCTGCTGACCTCAAACAGAATGACACATAGAAACCATGCTGTTTCAAACAATCTAAGGTCAATCAGAAAATATTTACATAAAATACCCATAAAATATTTACATATATGCATGCATGCAACGTATGTGGTTTTATATTAACACATACCATCAACTTTTAATAATTATTTGAAGAGATGCTGCTGCTATTTAAAAAAAATAATAAGAGAGAAAGAAGAAATATTTCAAAATGATCTGTCTGGTGCCAGTGGCTCATGCCTGTAATTTATTTACTTAGGAAGTCAAGACTAGAAGGACTGAAGTTCAAGGGCAGCCAGAGCACACAGGGTCACAAGACCCCTTCTCAAACAATAGCTAGATTCAATGGTACATGGCTACCCTCCTTAGTTCCTAGAGAATGTAAATAGGCAGATGGAAGTCCAGGTGCACTCCTGGGCTCACAAAGTACCAGTATAATGGGGGTAAAGAAAAGGATGAGACCCTGAGTTCAAACTTCCATACTGCTAAAAATAAAGCAAAACAAAATGAAATAATAAAATAGGATTTAATGATCACTTATGGCTGAAAGCATCATGTGATCTTTCTCCCCAGCATGTTTGTCCACCAATCCATGCTCTATTCAGATTATATTCAAATCAGTGTTATTCTTCAGGCAGCTGCTCACTGATAAGAACTGGGCAGGGATGAATTAAAGGTAGGTAGCTGGGAATCCAGTTTCAGATTAAAGATAGATATATTGGGTATTACAGACACACCCAGATGACATGTGAGGGTCACCTGTCAGTTATGACACATTCCTTAGTATGTTTCCAACCAGAAATTTGCATAAAATTTCACCTGGAGATCTGTCTTTAAACACAGACGCTGAGGCAAAGCCAACCAAATACTCTGAGTCAATAAGACTAGCTGGACCCCAGGCAATTTTGAGTTAAGAAAATTTAAAACTGACAGGTTGATTCTGGCATGTACTGGTTAAGCATTAGTGATCAGACACCCCCCAAAAAGTACCATCATGCATCTGAGAAGAATCCTTCAGTCTTTGCATGACATACAGATAATATGTCTAATTACTAAAACTAACAATTCAGGGACTCTGTGTGTGTGTGTGTGTGTGTGCGTGCACACACACACGCGTGCACGCGCGTGCACACTCGCCAGAACTAGAGCTTGAACTCAAGGCTTCTGTGCTCTTGCTTGGCTTTTTACACTCTAAACTGATGTTCTGCCACTTGAGCCAGTTTAACTTTGGACTTTTTTGCTAGTTAATTGGAAACAAGTGTCTCATGGATCTATTTTGCTTGCTGTGGCGTTGAACCTGGATCCTTAGATCTCAGCCTCCTGAGTAGTTAGGATTACAGGTGTGAGTCACCAGCACCCAGCAGGCATAATTGTTCATTATCCACCTCCTTCACCCTGTCTGGCTCTGCTTTAAGAACTTCTCCATATTTCATTTGCAGTTTGTTGTCCAGGTTCTCTCATCACCCCGCCCCACTGCTGCTCTAGTCCCGGAAGTTGGCTAAACACATATCTACTCAGAAAGCATTTGGTGAAACAACTGAGCAATTACAAATGGCATATTCCTCAGCAAGTATTTGTGCAAGACCTGTCTTAAACAAATTAAGTTGCTATGAAAAGACACTACATTGAAATCAAGTTGCTAAAATGTCTAATGAACACATGAGTCCAGTTGGACACAATGAACAAGAGGAAGAAGCAGCAGAAGAAAGAATAGGCAGATAGGAAGAGACAGTGCCAGGTGAAGGAGACAACCCCTCCCCAACCTGGGGAGTCTGGGAAGCTGAGACAAGGGGTGGAGGCTCCATTCCCAAGTCATCCGAAGACCCTGTGAAAGCAAAGGAAGCCTGATGAGGACAATGGTCCCCAGTCTTCCTGAAGACTCTGGAAAGCTGAACTAAAGGCTCTGACAAAAAGCAAAACCATTGACAACCCAGGTGCACACCTGCCCAGAGGACAGTCGCCCTTCCCTTAGTGTGAGTGGGGAGTGACCCAACCAGTTGTCAGACCATCTGCAACTGGCCCAAAAGGAAAAGATAGACCTTCATTGGACAATCAATTTCCCAGCCTCCTTTTTGCTCTCTAACACTCAGATATCTGTGCTCTCCTCCTCCTTGCCCCAGGAGAGAGTGGACAAGACTTCATTTGGCATAAGATGGCTCTGTCACTCAGGAGTTCTGTTTGGGGACTTATACCAACCCACTAGGCTTGCGTCCGTCCCTGATGCCTTACTTTTACATTCAAATAAGCATAACTTCTACCCCCTTTTTTATGTCTCCCTTTTTTTCGGTTCTTTATTTGGGAAAGAAAAAGATCCCAAGACCCCTAGACAGTATCAAACAGAAATGTTACACTACACATTGGCTAGTGCTAGCACCCAGGGATATGGAGACATTGCCATCCAAACCTACCATCTTCTATTTCACTCCAACTCACACAGACAAGCTGGGGATATGCACCTGTCAGGTAGGCACCCTTGTTTCACAGTCCTCACAAGGGTACCTGGTGACAAAATATCAATTATCACCTCCTCCTCTGAGAAGCAGAAGTTTGGATTTCCAGAGACTCCTAGGAGCAGCTTGTGGCCTAGCCCATGCTAACACATAATGTAAAACACTATCACTCCTACATGATGAAATCAATTACATCTTGGAATGAAACAAATCTGAATGCAAATGGTAGATACAATAAAAGCATAGATATAATACAAATAGATGTCCCCAATTAATATGTGCCCCCGAAGAACTTCAAAAAACAACCACTAAAAGGCTACTAAGGAAGGAAAAGCTTCAAGAGTGAGAAAAAAAATTTGAGCCATGCCAAGGGCGCTGCTCAAAGTGTGAAAGTGATCTCATCTTTCCACATGGGCTGAGGTATCTACCAGGCCTTGAAACAGGAAAAAAGAAAATCTGTAACAAGGAGTCTTGGCCAATAGATTACAGCGTGGATAAAGTCTTCCCACTTCCAACCCCAAGACTATAGGTTTGAGAGGAGGAAAAGGGGCCTCATACAGAGTAGATGCCATGTCCACTTTCCAGCTCCCCTATATTTCACTTGTGGCCTTCACCCCAGCAGGGACACAAACGAAAGCAAACTAGCCTGGGTCTCTCTACTTCTTTAAAATGTTTATTGTTTGTTGTCCAGGCCTCTAAATCACTCAGAGGGCTGCTTATTTGTTCTCTCAAGTTCTCCATTTTCCCTGTGGGGGCTTGAAAGAGAGCTTTGAACTGAGAAAAAAAATCCCTGGCAGTAATTAAATACAAAAGGCCTCCCAGTACCTGTCTGTGCCTTCATTTTGGCAGTCTGAGCTAGCCGAGCAGAAGGGGGAAGATTTGATTTTAATCATACAGATTTCATATTTTATTTTGCTCATTAAAATTCCTGATAAGGATTTACTTCAGCATTTTGTGGCTCTTCCTGAGCATTTGAAGAGATTTTTTTCTTTTTTCTTTTTCCTATAACACCCCCCCCACACCCCACCCCCCTCCCCAACCTGCCCTTCCATCCCATGCTCCCATGCTTTTTACTGAAAACATCTGGTTTCTGGGTTCCATATCTGAAGAGATTATCTCTATGTTGGTCAAATCTAAGGTTTCAGGCATCAGAGAGAGAGAGAGAGAGAGAGAGAGAACACTAGGGATGGACTGGCATGATGTCTTTCCTGCAATGACACTAAGTCCAGCCAAGTGGACGGACCAGCTATCCAAGAAAATGGGGCAGCTGGAGAAGAACCTTGCTTTCTGCAGTTTTCTACAACTTCTAAGAAAGTGAGGAACTCCAGATTTAAACAATACCTTGTTGCTTGAGAAGAGAGGAAATCTTTAGAAGGAATTCCCAGAAGCCTCCTCTGCTGTAGTCCATCATCATTGTAGGGCCTGAAGGGAAGGCTCAGCTCCACGCTTTAGCCCTGACTCCTTGACCTAGGTTAAGGTCTGTTTGCCCTCAGCTAGCCTTACTTTAGAAAGAAGCTGAGATGGTTTTATGTTTCAGTAGGGCACTAAATTCCAGCTTTCTTTTTCATAGACAATTGAATTTCAGTTTTGGTATGTGCATTCAGGTAGATGGGTATGCATTTAATTTAGATAATTTGATAAATTATACAGGACTCTGGGCATTCACACGCAGTGAGACCAAAGGAGGATATTCTAGGGGGAGAAACAAAGGTAAAATGCTCATGTGTTTCTGATCATATAAAATAATATTTATTGAAGTAAAATAATTTATATAATTAAATCTAGTTTAAAAGATATATGTAATATTATATGCAATATATCTATAATACTATGAATATAGATATGTATACAGATACAGTTTTATAGATATATAACAGCATATTGTATTTTGAATATCATATGGAGTTATACAGTATAGCATTATATATCTATAGAATATATTTGGCTAGTATATAATATTCTACACAGAAAAATACTATACATACTATATATGAACAGCATTGCATACTATAGACCACATCTATATAGAGAATAGCATGTAGTATTCTAAATATAATTCTATATCTTTTATGATATATACCTGATATCTATACCTCTCACATCCTAGGCTTTTATTTTTGTCAGTTGTGGGGCCTGAACTCTGGGCCTGGGTGCTGTTCCTCAGCTCTTCAGCTCAAGGCAAGCACTCTACCACTTGAGTCACAGTGCCACTTCCAGTTTTCTGAGTGGTTTATTGGAGATAAGAGTCTCATGGACTTTCCTGCCCGGGCTGACTTTGAACTGTGATCCTCAGATCTCAGCCTCCTGAGTAGCTAAGATTACAGGCATGAGACACCAGCGCCTGGCCTAAGCTTTCTTTTCTAGGAAAATGATTCGAATTTGTAAGTGTTATATTTACTATTCCAGATTCCAGAAACTTTACCTGTGTCCTGCCTTCCAGGAAGTTGAGGAGGACTCTAGGCAGGGAGAAGTGACAGAAGTCCAATTTCACCCTGAGCCAAGTCACCAGATCTCCTTCTTCAGGGAGATTTTAGTATAAAAAGTCCAATAAGTGCCAGATGAGGTGGCTCACCTCTATAATCCTCGCTACTCAGGAGGCTGTGAGAGGAACAAGGTTTGAGGATAGCTCAAGGCAAAAAAAAACAAAAAAGAAAAGAAAAACTTCACAAGCCACTCCATTTCAAACAATAGCTTGAGTCATTACACATACTGTGGAAACTGTAAATAGGAGCATCTCTGTCTGAGCTGGCCAGAATTTTAAAAAGTGAGACCCTTTTTGAAATTAAACAGAATATAAAGGGCTAGAGACCAATCTACCTATGGAAGCCTTGAGGTCAAACCCTAGTACTGACTCCTCCCTGCCTCCCCCATAAAAAAGCAAAAAGAACCAGAAAGAAACAAGATTACAATTGTGTGTGTATTTATATATGTATATACATATATAATATATTATTCACCTTACTTTACCTCAATTAAGATACATAGGTGAATTTTCATTCTTTTAATAGGCAATAAACAGTAATGCAATTTAAGGTATCCTAGGAGTTCATTCTTGAGAAATCTGATCTAGTTGCTCCAGGCAGGCAGGAGGGAGGAAATGAGAGATGATATTCTGCCAAGATATGCAGCATCTTTTCCATGTTCGAAGTGTTCATATGGAGGAGAACTATGAATTACAGAGAGCTGTCCTTAACTGACCTCCACAGAACTCATCCGAGAAGACAGTGGGTCCCTTCTCCTTTGCTTTTCAGAGGGCTGTTCTGTGTCTTACTTGCATCTCTTGTGTTTCTCTCCATCTTTTGTATGCTAATGTAGTCTCTTCAAGAACAAACACTTGTCCCTCACAACGGAATGTGAGGCCTTGCTCTTCTCTGAATCCACTTCCTGCAATTTCTCTTTACTTAGCTGCAAATTTCCCTTCATTAAAATTAAGCCTCATTTCTTGCTCATCTTTTTCCTGTTTTCTTCAGCAAAATGGAGTGCAATTCTAAAGCCTGCTTTTCTTCAATGCTTTATTTTCTTGTCACTTTCTTTAAAATCTTCTTGCCCTCCCTAAACAATTAAGAGATGTACTCCACCTTTTTATGTCCCCTTTTAGTGCAGGAAAGGAAAGAAAGAGAACAGAGAATAGTGTGTGTGTATGTATGTAAAGGGAAGGGATAGAAGTGTCAGCATTATGTACTAGAAGGACCCACATTATATATTTGGATGAAGTTTCCACTTAGATTCTGGCATGACTAGTTATCCTAATTGCAAGGACAACGTGGCCTTCCATGTCCATCTGGAGTGTCGGCTGCTCAAAGAAATTCACCAGGGCCAGATTTCTAGACAGGGATGTTAGAGGAAAGGGCTGTGGGATTAGCTTTTGAGTCTCTAAGACAGTAGCTCCTATGCTCTGAGGATTCAGCCTCTTAAACAGAGCTACCTTCTTTATCTCTTTAAGATTCGATTCTCTTTCAAACAGGTTTTTACCTGACTTCTTCCTTAGAGACAAAGGATATGACAGGATTTCTATGAGCCTAAACTTTCACCTGAACATCAGATTCCTGGGTAGGTAGACACAGAATTGCCAATCAATCCTGACCAGAAGAGTCTAGGACCCCTACCTGGTGAGGAGCTCCTACTTGGGGTCCAGAAAAGGCTAAATCTACCACAAACTAGAAATCAGGTCCACCAGGGCCCTGAACAAACTTAGAGTTTGTTTTGAGTTATGATGTTCTCTCTTCCAGTGCATTAACCCTCACTGCCAGAGATACTTGTAGTCACATAGGGACAAAGCTTGAGAGAACTCTGTGGTGGTTACGGTGTCTATTTTGACTATTGTTCAGCTTGCACTTCACATTCTTGATATTTCTACACTATTTAAAGTATGTTTAAATGCTGAGAGTTAGCTGGGGGGTTGGGGACACTTACTTCTAAAGCCTAATTGAGTCCAATAGGAGAGTGATATAACAAACCTAGTTAGTATATTTTACAGATTAATAGATAAAATCAGAGTACAGTTTATACAGTACAATTCCTGGGATATGACAATACTGGAAACGTTGGATTTTTTTATGATGATGGTCAAATATGCACTGAATATTTAGTGTATATACTGGGTAGCTTCCTGAGTATTGAGGACACAGAGGGAAATAGGAAATGGTTTGTGGCCTTGACTGGCTCATAATCTAGAAAAATGTTTTCATATGCCTAATTCAGAGGAGCAGATTTTTTGAAAAATCTTCCTTCTCTTTTGTAAAAAGGCAACTGAAGTGCAAAGACAGCAATGAAACAGCTTTAAAAAATGACACAACTAAGTCAGGTACTAGTAGCTCATGCTACTCAGGAGGCTGACATATGAGAATCATAGTTTGATCCAAACCAGGCAAGTAAGTCCATGAGACACATATCAAATTAACCACCAAAAAACAAGAACAAAAACACCAAGCCTCTGAATGTGGGGCTGTGGCGCAAATGTAGTCTAGATCAGGGTCCATCTTGGAACAGGGAGAAGGAAAGGAAGCACTTTCAATATGAAGGAGACTTACTAAGTAGAATACACTAAGGTCAGAAGAAGGGAAGGGGAGAGAGAGACAGAGACAGAGACAGAGAGAGTCAGAGGGAGAGGCAGAGAGACAGAAACAAAGACAATGACAAAGACACAGAGACAGGGAAACAGAAACAGGGAAAGAGAAACAGAAACAGCAGAATCTAGTAGAACCTAGTGACTAAGAATTAAGATCTAGACAAATCAAGGTCACAGTTCATATATTGAACAAATACATGGCTTCAGAAAGGCCCTTAGACTCTAAGATAGATAAGATTTCATTGTTTTGAAGTAGAAGCTAACATAAATCCCCATTCATAGGTTTTGGAGTAGAAAATGAGATTATAAATTGAAAAATCCCTATTGCTGAAATATAGTAAAAATGCAGTAAGCAGTAGATTAAAAGCAAACAAATTTTTCCTGTCTCAAGTTGTCACTTCTTCTGGCGTGAGAAGAGTGAGCTGAAAGGAAGGGCAGGTGGCTGCTGCTGTCAGAGGGTCTAATTTTAGTGACTGTCCTTGCTCTTAGCATCTCTTCTTCCTTACTTCCTCACACTTCCGTATGTTAGTACAAGATGTGAGGACTTGCCCTCTCCCTTTTGTGACATCTGAGGATTTTCCACACCCAGAAGTATTTAGCATTCTCCTGATGCTCAAGGCCAGCCTTCAATTTAGCAACACTACACCTGGGCTTAGACCTGGAGACCAACTGCGACTTCATTACAGAACCAGTGAGAAGCATCCAATTTTTAAGGTTGTTAACTTTGCAAGGGCAACAGAGAACCAAATGAATATATAATGAAGAATGGCCCATATGGGCATAGCATCTTATCATGGAAGCAAAGGACAGACACACACACACACACACACACACACACACTTCATTCCAGGCCCTGGCAAGAAACTTTACAGAAGTAGAAATATTGCAGTAATAGGCCTATTTAAATATGACAAGCAGGATATGAAATGTCACTAGCTTAAAAAAATTTCCTAAGGTGAGCGATGCTAAAACATCTGCCCACCATTCAGAGAGCATTTCTGAACACCTGTCACCTGTATACTACTCTCTGGGAGTCTTAACAATACAAAGACTTCCTCTGTTTCTGTAAGCAGCCACCCACTGACCCAGTCACCCACCACACCACTACTGATAAATGTTTTATTAAAAGATGCCTGGTCTTCCAAGGCAGGAGAAATGATCACCGTTGCCTGGGGAACCATGGATTCCTGCAGATGGTTTGTAAGGTCCACCTCCAGGGCCATGAGGACAACTGGGACTTCAACTTACTTGCCGTTAAGCCTGTGACATTTGCTATGCATTCTAAGCTATTTGGGAAAATCAGCAGCCACTTTAGTGCCTTTATTTGCTACTGCATGAAGAAGCCTTACATATTCTACAGTCAATTGACTTTGTAAGTAAAAGCAAGACAGCCCTCATTTTTGCCAATTCTCATCTTTTACCTCAATATTCTACTTTTGCAGTGGTTTGCATGTCAAAGTGGCATCCACATAGAACTCAAAGAAAGGAAATCTTTTTTTCTCAAAGAAGTCAAAGGAAATCTGGTTTCTATCCAGGACAAAATCTGGTACACAGAAATTCTAAAAGACATGATTTTGCAAACACAATGTCCAATGCCAGTGGCTTATGCCTATAATCCTAGCTACTCAGGAAGCTGAGATCTGAGGATCATGATTTGAAGCCAACTCAGGCAGACAAATTCGAGAGCCTCTTATCTCTAATTAACAAGAAAAACACTGAAAGTGGAGGTATGACTCTAGTAGTAGGGCGTGAAAAAAATGCCAAGGAAGATCAGAAAGCCCAAATTCAAGACCTAGCATTAGTGCACATACATGCATCTACACGTGCGCATACACATGCGTGTGCACACACACAGCAATTTTGCAAACACCAAACTTATAAATAAAAAAGAGAGAATGTGAAAGCAACAGAACAAGGTATAAACAGCCAGGCTGTATTTTAATATTGCCAAGTCACACCTTGTTCAGAAGCTATTACCAAATGAATGAATATTGCTTATCACATCCTTGTATTGTCCATGATGGGGGAAGCAGGCCTGGTTTCTTTGTCCCTCTTCCATCAACTTATTTTCTATTCTTCAGAATTGAAAGACATTGGCAGTTGTGAGTGGAAAGTGTATTTGTTTTCCTCCATTGAATGCAATTGTTTCAATGACAGCCTGTGAGTCCTGCAATCCTGCTGGCCTCAGACATTCCATTCATGACTACTCTGATATTGAAAAAGCACAGGGCTTCACCTGCCACCAGCTCTTGCTAAAGCAGCCTCTGTCCCCAATACCCTCGGTCCAGTTCTGATAACCTTCCCAGCTGGTGATGTCATATGAACTGAGGCAGGGGTGGGCCATTTTTTGCCAGGAATACTGGGGCAATCGACAGAAGGAATTGAGACTGAAGGGCTGTGTCAGCTTGTGCTTGATACTTTTATCCAGATATCTCTTTATATATTTTTCTACAGAAAGGATCAATAGGGAAACCTTCCACCAATAGTCTTTCCAGCCAACTAGTAAGCAGCAGAGCTACTGTGTACAGGAATCTCAGGGAAAAGATCTGAAGGCAGGATTTACCACTTTGATGCAGTCTGAAATTGCTACAATGGGTTGAAAAGATGGAGAGAGGCTCCAAAAGGGCCTTATTCCCAGCCTGCTGGAAGGAAAACTAGTGTGTTCCCAACCATCTCTCCAGCTTGGAGCTTACTATGCTGTCAAACATAAGACAGGTTCTGTTTCTTGGAAAAAGTTCTATTCAGCAAAGTAAGCCAGACTCAGAGAAACGAAGGTTGCCTAGTTTCCCTCATTTGTGGTAGCTAGAGTATGTCTATAAATCTATAAGTAGTTAAGCAAGGGGTTACACATGAATTAACTAAAGTATAATAGGCTCTATGGAGAGTGCAAATAGATAATTCTTTAGAAAGTCTAAGACAAAGCCCAACAAAATAAGTACCAGGAAATGGGTACTTGCAAGCGGGGGAGAATGGGCTGAAGAAGAGAAGAAGGGGAAAAGAGGAGAGAATGTGGGTGCAAATTCATTGCATATACCACAGAATTGAGAAATATAAGGGAAGGGGTGGGTCCAAGGGGGATGAAGATGTTGAAGTGGTGACACAGATTGTACCCCAAAACTGCTTTGTTAAGTGGCAAAACATTCAATATGTAACCTAAAATTAAGATAACTAAGGGAAAAGGTGGGCTGAGACAGGTGTGTGAGAATGTTGAAAGGGGTGACATTGATCAAGATGCACTGTATTCATAAACATGGCAACTCCTCTGTCTAACTACTTAAAGATAATAAAAATATTCAATGAAGAGATCATCTTGGTCAGTGTATCAGCATCTGGCTGACTGACCCAACACCTTGGGTCCCTCAGTAGCATCATAGTATCAGCATGGGAGGGGATGGAGATCTTCAAGGAGCTAGCTTGGCTCAAGAGATGGGTTCCAGACTCCTTTGCCAAATCAGCCTGAGCTTCTTTCCCCATCATCCTTGTTTCATTCTTCTCACTCACTTTCAAGGACTGAGTATAGCAGCTGGCAACAGAACCAATTTCTACACTACAACTTCCATTTTCTCTCACTGTAGGAAGTTGCAGTGCTTCATGATAACCTATAACGCCCTCTCCATTTTGACTGGATGACCAATAGAAATATCTCTTCACTGAATATTTAATATGTGCTAGAGCATAGGCTCTTCATTTTAAAGATGGAAAACCCTGGGGTTTCGATGAGCGGTAGAACTGACAGCTAATAATACGGGGCTCATGGTTAGAAAACATATAGTTGCTCCCCTCTCCCATGGTCTGAGCCACTAAATTCTGCTTTTGACAAGCCCTGGACATGGAGACTTGCTCACAGGTGCTCCCCAGCTCCCAATATTTTCACCTATCCCTTTCTTTGAGCCAAAGTGGTTCCACTTCACTTCTAGTCAGTCAAGCCTTCATATTGCCTTAATACAAAATAAAATGAGGTCTACCCTTTGCCTACTGCTGCTCCATTTTCCTCTTATGAAAAATCTTAGCCTCTCCTCCCAGGCTGGTTACAGTCAAGTGTGTGTTGCTATGTTCTCTGCTGGATCCCTGCTGTTGGTTGTCTACATACTACTGTCTTGTGATATGAGACTATGCACTTTTTTTGGGGGGGGGAGGGAAAGCCAGTGGTTTATTGATGAAAGCAATCTACAAGAGTCCACTGAAGTATGTGGATGAGATAAAACCCAAGCCCAGGCTTTATACTTCTCCTCAGACCTCTTAGGGGCAAACTTGTCCTGCAGCTTCTTCCACGTGGTGTCTTCTTCCCAGGTGTCTGAGGAAAGGATCAGCTTGTACTCTTCCATGGACAGGCCACTGAAGCTGGTGTCTCTGGGGTGAGGACACTTGTAGTAGTTTGAATGGAGTTGTGCTAAGCTCTCAGACATTTGATCACAGGCCTCAGGCTCTTCAACCTGCGTGTTTTCTTCCACTCCCCCCCACCCAAAGGCCTATGCTACCCGCTGCTGCAGGAAAGTGCCGGCCCTGTTTGACCTCGTCCATGAGCCACTCCTCACAGAGCTTAAGGAAGCACCGGTACTGGCTGGCCGCCATTTTGGGCCCCACTTGACCTGAGAATATGCACCTTTTAAGGAAAGTATCTTATATTGTTCGGTAGAACCCTTTCAATTCTAGAAACATAAGAGAACCACCAGCACCACCCCCCAAAAAAATTGTCAACACAGGACTTGGCTCATAAGAATAGTTGAAGCCAACCTGGACAGGAAAGTCATGGAAACTGTTAGCTCCAATTAACCACCAGAAAACTGGAAGTAGCACTCTGGTTCAAAGTGGTAGAGCATTAGCCTGGAGCACAGGGACATCATTCAGTTCAAGCCCCACAACCAACCAACCAAAAAAAAAAAAAAGTCCAACCTTTAAGTCCTACAAAAACTCTGTAAATGAAAATGAACTCACTGGGTGCAATCCATCTGCAGCTGACTGAGTCCCATACACCTGCTGCTGGAGAACTTTTAGTGCTTCCTTTAATACTTTAAGCCCATAAATACTGCTTCTGTCTGTGGAGCATGGTACTTCCATACATTTCAATAAGACATCACCTTCCCTCTCATCTACTGGTCTATGAGTACATACAAATCATAAACTGGTCTTGAACTTCCATGCCTCCAGAGTATCATTGACTCTTTCGGTTATCTTGATGCGGACACTGCTGGCCAATGCCAACCATTCATGATGCACTACTCAGATACTTTGCTGCCTGCTTAGCACAGTTCAGGAATGATGGCTGAGTGGTAGGCTCTAGAAATTGTTCCTCCTTGAATTCATCTACAGTCTGAAAATCCTGTGTGATCCGCCCACCTTCTCCTTTTTATTTTTTTTCAATAGCTGATCTCTCTATAACTATCTTAGCTTTGTAATTATGAGTGTGAATGTATGAGAAACTGAGACAAAGAGAGCAAGAGAAGTTGAAGTGTTTGGATATGAACATGTACAGTTCTAAGTGTGTGCTTCCTATGATGAAGAGTAAAATAATTGTGAAGTTCAAAGGCATTACCCTTGGAGATCCCTCAGTTTAGAACAGGCTTTTTCACTGGGGCACATTTTCTCCCTTGCATCCTTCCTTCCCATCTTTTCTGAATGTCAGAAATGTATTTCTAATACTTCCTATAAATGAATACTCTCCTGACCTTCTCTCCGTATGTATTCCCTGAATAGCACTGACACCATTGGCTTATTATGTATCTATCTACTCACATTCCCTCTTTCCTACACTGGCAGGGTGTGAGCGCCACACTAGGTTCTCCTTTCCAACATTTTTCTGGATTCCCAATACCTAGTACTCAAAAAATAAACATTAATGCCAGGTGATGGTAGATCATTCCTGTAGTCCTAGTTACTCAAGGGGCTGAGATCTGAGAACCACAGAGCAAAGCAAGACTGAGAAGAAAAGTTCATGAGACTTTTATTTCCAGCTAACCACCAAAAAGCTGCAACTGGGGCTGTGACTCAAGTAAGAGTACTAGCCTTGAGCAAGAAAGCTAAGAGACAGTTCATAACTCAGTATACACACACACACACACACACACACACACACACACACACACACACACACAGAGTTTAATGAAAGTTGTCAGCACATCAATATCTAACAAGTAAATACAAGTAGGTTCCAAATCCAGTTGTTTTAATCTGGCTGATGTCTGGAACCTCAGAATATGACCCTATCTCTGTGAATTTGTGTGTGTAAAGGAACCATATGGATATGATTAGCAGTGTATTCCTGTTGTTTCCAGATCTACCATCATCTCCTTGAAGAAAGCAAGGATATCAAAAGGTCCCTTGACTTTCAAATGACTTGCAGATGACCTTGGCCTATGGTATTTCTCCTCTACCAGGAATCAAGATAAAAGCACAATGCTCTGCAGGGCCTTCTACAGGAAGGCTCATATCCCTACCTATTTCCTATAGGCATCTCTGATGACTTCCTTTGGTTTAATCAGAGGGAAAACTTTGTTCCCTTAAAATGTTTTTGAAATCTACTCCTGTGAACCCAAAGCAGGAATTAATAACATCGGGCTTAAAGAAGTTACATTATTTCTTAGGATCCACAAAGGAAGATTCATCAGAAGGAAACATCGAGAATGTGTTTCTAGGGAAAGCAGGAAGATGGCTTTGAGGCTTCTGGATCATATTCCTTGGCTAGACATCCCAAGCTTCCCAAAGCATAAGAACAAATCACACACTTTACAGTTCTCCTTTTAAGTCCCCTTCCAGGCCTCTATCTGTCATACCCCCTAGAACGAAGAGGAGAATGATTGCCCTAGAAAGAGCTATGTGTTTGATGCAAAGCATATGAGCAAACAGGGCAAAGATAGATCACATAGACTCACCTCATCATCACTGCACCTGTGTTTAAAAAACCCTGTCCTCCACTCATGGTTATACAATGCAATATGGTTGTGTTAGAATAGAATAGGGATATCACTGGACTAGAAATTTTAAGCCATCTACTCCTACCTGTACATATAGCTGGAAAAATCACTTCCAATTCACTGAGAGGCTTCTACAGCAGAAAGATTGTCCAAGCTGATGAGGACCGAGTCTGCCTGCCACCCAAGTGTTGGTAGACACACAAACAAAGCCATGTGGAAGTCATCTCTCAAGGAGCTGCTGGGAAGATGTGCGGGAGATGTATGGGACTGGCAGTGTGAGGAGAGAGGATGAAAGATGGCAGTTTAGAGGCAGGAGATGGCCCTGTGTTCACAATGCTAGAGACTTCAGGTTGCCCTCCAGTAGAGCTTGTCCTGCCCAGGATGGTGTTGGCTTCTGAAAAACACTATCTGATGTAAGAGCCTGACGCTCATGTTTTGCCTGAAGGAGGAATCACCTCAGTGGCAGGTTAAGACTGTCATGGAGATATGCTGACAACTGCTCATTTTGGAGACTTGGGAACAAGAAATGATGGATTTCCAAAGGCTGCTATTCCAAGTAGTCAATTAGTCTCCAATGAGGCTTGAATCTCAAGAGTAAAAGGGTAGTGATATGCTCCCTGGCATAGTTGCCCATCCATCCCTCTGGACTGTATGACTCCATCATTAATGAGGTCCTCTTAGCTCTTCACAGGGTCCAAGCCATCCTTTAACTATGGGAATGACACCTGTCATCTTTCTATCTACCCATGTCAAGCCCAGTCAGTCTCATTTGATAAAAAACTTAAATTTTGTTAATTAAAAGCAATGGAAATCAATTAACCTTATCAGGCAACATGGTCTACTGAAACAGAGCCAAGTCTGATACTGCAATTTCTTTGTGGCTGAGATCACAGATACAGCTGAGTGGTTTGACTTCGCAATGGTGGCTTTCCCCTCCTGGAAGAAAGAGGGAATTTTCTCCTTTAGGTTCAGCGCAGAAACTAAACTATTTCGTAGCCAGATTATTTACTTCAAAATAATGAGAATTCAGATTAAATGTCACTAACATCTCAAGGCCTAATTAATTTATTTTCAGCTGTCCTAGACCTGCAATGAAATTAACAAAAGCAATGAACATCTAAAATGAAAATAATTTTCCAAATGGAAGTCAGGAGCTGATGGCTCAGACTTGTAATCCTGGCTATTGAGATCTGAAGATCATTGTTCAAAGCCAGCTTGGGCAGACAAATCTAAGAGATTCTTGTTTCCAATTAAGCAGCAAAAAGACAGAAGTGGAGGTTCAAGTGGTATAGCATCAATCTTGAGCAAAAGAACTAAGGAAGAGCACAAGGCTCTGAATTGTAGCCCTACTATTGGCATAAACAAACAAATAGAAAAGAAAAATCCTTACTTATTCAAATAGAATAAAGAAGGCTTGATAGGAGGCAATTGGTAGTAGGGTTCCCTCTTTTTCGTCACCTATACTATGTCAGTTCAACACAGCTTGAAAAACCCATTACTTACATAAATATCTCTGTGGAATTTAAATACTCATTATTTCACTTAAAAATTCTAAACCAAGAGTTGTTAGCTCACATTTGTAATCCTAGCTACTTAGGAATCAGAAAGCTGAGGACTGTGTTCAAAGCAAGCTTGGACAGAAAAGTCTGTGAGACTCGTATTCCCAACTACCAAAAAGTCAGAAGTGGAGCTGTGGCTAAAGCGGTAGAGTGCCAGCCTTGAGTGATAAAGCCATGAGGAACGTAATGAGGCTCTGAGTTCAAATCCCACAGTACCTACACCAAAAAATAAACAAATAAAATAAAAGTCTGCAAAGACTAGCATCTCCCAACAAAGTCCCTACCATTTTTTCAGCTTATTCTGAACTTCTTGCTAAAATGTTTGTGGTGAGATGTTTACAGCCTCCGTGAGAAAGATTAAACCCAGGAAAGAAGCACATAAAAGGTGAGCGGCAGATCTTTGGCTGTGTGTGCTGAATGTCCTCTCCCTCATGCAATACCCCTGAGTAACTACCGCTCCCCCATCTAAACCTAGCTGCTCTCCTCAATATCCCTGGCTCAGGTGGAGAACCAAGACTGGATCCATCCATGCTAGGTTATGATTCTTCTGCTGAGAGATGGCAGCAAATGGTGACTGCACAAGCAGACATTCTTTTTCCAGCCCCGGAGCTAATTTCTCTTGATCTGAGAACAGAACTGCATTGCGCATGGCCGAATCCTAACTTGCTCTTCTCTGCCTCAGGTCCAGAGAGGCACCTTTCTTTTATTTTTTTTAATTTATGTTTCCTGTGTTGGTCCTAGGACCCGAACTCAGAGCGTGGGTGCTGGCCCTGAGCTTGTTTTGTTCAAGGCTACCATTCTACCACTTGAACCACAGCCCCACTTTCAGCTTTTTGGTGATTACTTGGAAACAAGAGTCTCACAGACTTTCTTGCCTGGGCTAGCTTTGAACTGCGACCCCCAGATCTCTGCCTTCTGAGTAACTAGGCTTACAAATGAGAACCATGGGTGCCCAGCTAAAGAGGCATATTTCTTTAACACACTTAGAACATTTACTTGCTACTTAGGTCCCAACAGAATGGAACATTCCACCCTGTTTCATTCTGATTTTCAAGTATCCCTCTTCTCATCCATTGCACAATATTGCTGTCCCTAACCCACCCCCCAGGGGTAAGGATCCTTTATCTGCGAAGGGCCATTTGGATGTTTATAGCATAGTTTTCAGGCCATACATTCAGTGCCAGCCCTGGCAAAAAGAGCTTCAAAACTTTATCTTCAATTAACCAACCAAAGTCCATGCTGATGGTATGGCTGAAGTGATAGAGGGCCAGCCAAGCAAGTGTAAAGCCTTTAGTTCAAACCTCAGGTACTGTAGAAGAAAGAAAAGGAAGAAAGAAAGAAGGAAAGAAAGAAAGAAAGAAACAAAGACAGAAAGAAAGACAGAAAGAAAGAGAGAGAGAAAGAAAGAAAGAAAGAAAGAAAGAAAGAGAGAGAGAGAGAGAGAGAGAAAGAAAGAGAGAAAGAAAGAGAGAGAAAAAGGAAGGAAGAAAGAAAGGAAAGAAAGAAAGAGGGAGGGAGGGAGGGGGATGGAGCAAGGAGAAAGAGAAAGGAAAGAAGGAAGGAAGGAAGGAGGGAGGGTGGGAGGGAGGGAAGAAGGAAGAGAGAGAAAGAGAAAGGAAAGAAGGAAGGAAGGAGGGAGGGAGGAAGGAAAGAAGGGAAGAAGGAAAGAAGGAAGGAACAAGAAAGAAAGAACAAGAAAAAGGCAAAGAAAAAGAAAAGAATCCTCATCTTTTTCTTCTTTGTGAAAGCTCCACCTCAAAGTGATCCTTGGGGGGCTGGAAAGGTGGATCAGTGGTAGAGAGCTAGCCTTGAGCTGAAGAGCTCAGGGACAGTGCCCAGGCCCAGAGTTCAGGCCCCCCTCCCCCCCAAAATAGTGATTCTTGGTATATGAGTATTTATAATAAAAAATGAGTTTTCTTATTGTTTTTCTTGTCATTTGCTTTAGTGTTAGTATAGAAGATAAGATCTACTATCTAGAGACAGCAATGATAGCTCTATTCATGACAAATATTCAATAGAAGTCCTTAATCCAGATCTTGGTGACTGGATATGTATCTTCTTGATGGTATTCCATGCCTGTCTTTTGCTACTTTAATACTCTTAGATACTGAGAACAGAGATGGGGACAGCCCAGAGATGCCCTTGATAGTCATTCCTAAAGGATTGTACTCCTGTGCTTTTTGTTTTTTAAAAAATTTTTTTTTGTCATTTGAGAGACATGAATTCAGGACCTGGGCACTGGCCCTGAGCCCTGGCTCTACTTCCAGTTTTTAGGTGGCTAATTGGAGATAAGCATACCATAGCTTTTCTTGCCTGAGCTGGTTTGAACCATGATCCTCAGATCTCAGTCTTCTGAGTAGCTAGGATTACAGGTGTGAGCCATTATAGTCCAGTCCTATGTTGTTTTTTGTTATCAGCATACATGATTCCTGACACCTGTCTTGAAAAATCATCATAGTTGTCACACAAGCCATAAGGGATCCCACCTACTCTAATAATACAGTGGCCTCAGATAGCATCTCTCATTACTGGAGACAACAAGGTTTCAAGATGTGTTGTGGTCACCTAAACATCATGTCTGTCTGCGAATTTGGGGGTTTTATATGGTACATGACCTTTCCAGATTGGAAGAGCTGGGTAAGAAAGTAGTTTTTAATGGGTGTTCAAAAGGTAGAAATATGAAATTACTTTTAAAATGGGCCAAGGGATAGTGAGCACTGTGAGTCACTCCTGCAATCTGAGGTATCTGAGATGCTGAGATTGGGAGGATTACAATTTGAAGCCAGTCTAAGTATAGGCAGGAGACTCCTCCTTAACCAATAGCTAGGCACAGTAGCACGTGCTTGCCATTTTAGCTTTTGGGGAAGCTGAGTTTGAGAGGGTTATGGTTTTAGACCAACATGGACAGAAAAGTCTTCAAAATTTAATTTCAACCAAAAGAAGTTGGACATGGTGGTGGGTACCTGTCATCCCAGCCTAAAATAAGTAGGTTATGGTCCAGGAGAGTGCCTGAGCAGGAAATGAGATCCTGTCTCAAAATGACAGCCAGTCAGAAAAGGATTGGAGTAATGGCTCATTGGTAGCACACCTGCCTAGCAAGCTCCAGGTCCTGAATTCAAAATCATGTACCACACACACACATGCGCACGCACCCCTCCCCCCCCCCCACACACACAGAAAGTAGATGCATTTGGAAAATCCTGAGTTAAGCTAAATTAATTACATTTATTTATTGTTCTTGATATGAATCATTCATCACTAAGAATAAATGTACTATGCTTATTCCCAAATTCATTTGTCTTGCCATTTATTCTATATAGTGAACCATGGTATAATAGTAATCTTCCAGAACCACTTAGTTCAGCCTTTGATAAAAGGCTTGATTCCCCTCCACAGCATAAATTTGGAGGTCAGTAATTTTCTTCCTCTGTTGAGCTCTGCTTTTGGAGAACTTTCTGCTGTGCTCTTTTTCTACTACTGGGTTCCATCCCACACCAAACCATGGTGTGTCCTTTTCTTTAAAAAAAAAATCTTTAAGTAGTTGTACTAAGGAGTTGCTTTCAACAAAGCAGTTTATGAATACAACACATCTTGATCCATGTCACCCTTCCATCATTAAACTTTCAGATTTGCCCTCTAGGATTATGGAGATCAAATCTCATCCATCTTCAGATGTATGAAGAAAGGACTTGTGGTTCTTCTAAGACTATCCTCCTGGCCAAAATCCACCCAAGATTTAGGGATTGCTCTACAGCATTTCCCACTCCAAAACATTCTAATCCCTCTGCTTAACCCTCTTCGGTGATCAATAGACCTCATATGGTTGAGGAGCTGAGCAAACCCCAGCTGTCTAGATCTTGTCTGACCAACATAACCCACAACATGACTATTCTTTTCTTGTCTCTGGATGGATACAAGTGTACCAGCCAGAAGCCAAGAAATTTACATAGGATAACCTAGAATTGCATTTGCTATAAAATATAGCTTGATTCTGCATTAAGGTTATTAGGCAAATCCAGAAAGGAGAAGGCTGATTATCTCTAAGAGAATGATAGTTTGAGTGGTAAGACCTGGATGATTTGATGTGAGCTGTTTTAGCAAACTGTATTATATTGAATTATGTTGTATTATACTATATAATATGTTATATAATATCATATTATAGTTCCCTGAGCTGCAATGGACCTTAGTTATCAACACCTCATTGTTCCTGCCCTAGAAGTCAGAGAGCTTACAGTGTGTTTGCAGGTTGGGGTTAGGTCAATTCTCCCCCTCGCCCCAACTAGGAAAGTAGCCCTGAATACCAACCAGGATGCTGAAGAGTCAGCCAATTTCCAATATGCTTCAGCATGCAACAGAAATGCCTGTTACTTTGCTAAGTAATTCTTGCATTCAAAATCAGGAGAGGGAACAAAAGCCATCTGTAGAGACATGAGGTACTAGGGAGCTGCAGAAGAACAGAAAGGCAAATGTAATGCACCCCACTGAACAGTTCACAACACACATGAAGGCATCTGAGAAGCAGTGCCGTCGCCAGGGTGTCTCCTCTCTGCAGGAACAAGTCAGGTTTTAGACCAGTCAGTGTCGATTTGACAGGTCTTTTAGCTATGTTTATTTCCAAGCAGACTTGAAAGAAAATTCAGAAAAGAGACAGTTGCAATGGAAAGAATATGCAATTCTACATCAAGAAAGCTGGGTTCTAAGTCTTATCTGGCTACGTAGGGACTGGCTGAGCTCTGATCAGTCTCTCCAAGAAAGCATGTCAATATCCAAGTTTTCAACAAGTGACTTGTGCCCTTTTGCCACCCTCCTTGTGTTTAGTGCAATTCTTCTGGTTCATTACAATCCACCACACTGAGCACCATCTTCCATGACTTCTGATAGCTTTTTGTAAGGATGGCTTCACAGTATTATTTGTTTGTTTGTTTGTTTATGCTGGCATTGGGGCTTGAACTCAGAGCCTGACTTCCGTCCCTTAGCTTTCTCACTCAAGGCTTGTGATTTACTCCTTGAGCTACATCTTTACCTTAAGGTTTTGGGTGGTTAATTGAAGATAAGTCTCACAGACTTTCTCCGCCAAGCTGGTTTTGGACTTTGATCCTCAGGTCCCAGCTTCCTGAGTAGCTAGGATTACAGGCGTGAGCCACTGGCAAGCTAGCTCACAGTAGTTTTAGGAGGTAATGGGGGTGCATAGTGTTCAGAGTTGAAGGAAAACGCTAAACTTAATTAAACTCTTGCTTTAGAGCAAGACAAATTTGTTTCTATTTACTTTTTTTGTGATAGCTGCCAGGGGATTTATTGATTATATCGTTTTGTTTGTTCACTCTTCCAAACTCTGTGTTGGATTTGTGTTTAGGCTTTTAGTTTCAAGGCACATGGCCAGAGTGCTTCGAGTCTTTTCCACCCCCCCCCCCCCACTAGCTTTCATTCTTCCCTCTCCTAGAAGGGAGCTGGTACAAGTGCAGTAATTCTCTGCTGTCCCTGGTAAGCTCAGGCACATAGGAATTACAGAGATACCTCTTTGGAAGTCATCACTACAGGGACAATCCTTCATTCACACCCAGAAAGACCACAGGGTGCACAGGGCCCCACATTGTGGATATTGGTCATTGACATGAAAAGGCAGTGTTTGTCTGAAGCAGAGCACCAATACACAGACATTTGAGACCTTCAATGAGCATTTTTCCCTATACCCAATACAGAACTCACTGCTCAGTAGGGCAGCAGAGAGTTTATGGATGTAGGTTGGCCTTTGAAACCAAGAATAAGGATGAAAAATTGGAGCTGAAGGTCTGTCTGCTTTTGGACACAGCACTGAACTATTTATTTCCTTTCCTAATAAGTCAAAATCCTGCTATCCAAGGTCCTCTTCACCCAAAGATCTGCCATTGTACATACTTTACTTCCAAGCTAAATATTCTTGGGGGAAAGACTGAGGATAAGACAAGAATAAATGATGGAATTATCACAATTCATGCATATACAGGTGTCCATCAAGTATAATGATGTTTATGCCATTTGCCAGGAAATAGAGGAAACTGGAAAAAATTATGTTAAGTGAAGTTAAATCAGGCTCAGAAAGGCAAAAGGTGCAAATTTTCCCTCATATATAGAAGATCTATCTATATTATAAAATAGATGAAAACATGTACAGGATCATATTCATACACACACACATATTAACTAAAGAATAGTATACACAGGGGAGGATTCCAATGGAGTACAAATCCTTTGAATAACTAACTCACAATTTGACAAGATGAATATCAGAAAGCTGGATCGCGTTGTTGGGGTGGAGGAAGGTAAAGGGATAGAGGAGTAGATGAACAGAGAGAAGAGGGATGGGCAAACAGTCATCATAATCAATGTACATACATGAAAATGGAACCAATAATTTGGAGGAGGTGGGTGGGGTTGGGAGAGACGGGGAAAATGATGGAAAGGGAGACATTTATCAAGATGCAGTGTACTCATAAACTGACATGTTGAATTGAAACTCCTTTGTATGACATCTTAATGATAATAAAAAGAAAAAGAAAATAGGCATAAAATAAAAAAAATTCTTTATTTTGACAAAAAAGAGGCTGGCAGTGATAAGCTAAGAAGACAGGGAGAACAAGAAGCACTCATATCTCCTAATTATGAGCAGCCCCTATCAGAAGCACAAAGCATGATGATATACCAACAAATGGTACCCTGTCACATTTGACCTGATTGCCAAGCATAGATGTGTTCTATTGATCAGTTGACAAAAAGCTGTTCTTTTTGGGGGATAGAGAAAAGGCTCAAGGCGGGAAGAGTCATAGAGTTAGTCTTCTCTGATTATTCACTGTGACTAAAGTCTCTGTTATGGAATATGTGTACTCAATGACCATTCACTAACTGCTCCATGATTATGATGCATAAGATAGACTGTAATGAGAGACATTGATTCACCAGAGCCCAGATGTCAATGGAATCTCATCTTGCACAACTCAGCTGTGAGCTGCTTGTGGGCAAGGACCGTGCTTAATTCATGGCTGAATCTGCCCAGCGCCGAGCTTAGCACAAGGCCTTCCTTGGAGCAGGTGCTGGGTAAATGTAGATGGGAGATTGCACTCATCAATGAGTGGGAATGTTTGGTAACAAAATCCATGAAATAACCATGGGCAAACATTCAGGAAGGCTGAATGTTCCCTTGGGATTCAAGCTGCTTGGAGAGGGCTGGCCTCCCCCATTGAGGCTCCAGAGAGAAGCCGTTGACAGGCAGATGTGCAGGCATTATATGTGTGGGCTTTCCCTGAGAGGCCAAAGAACTTCACAATGAAGTTCTGAGATTTCCTTACCTGGTGCAGAATTTCCTAACAATGGATGGGAAACAATGCTGTCAGAGTACCAGTGAGCAGAAAAAATGCCCTGTTAAGAGTTTGATCAATGTGTGTGCTTTCACACAAAGAAACTCCAAGTTCATTTCAGTTAGCATAGAAACCCTGCAAGGAATGGATGAGTGGAACCATGTTCAAAGGAAATTGACCACGTAGGACAGATGCAAACCACATTTAAGCCATAATTATTCAACACTTCTTATGAGCTGGGTGGACAGATGGAGTTTACAGGCTGGTGGGAGGAGAATAAAAGAGTTGACTTAAGAGTGAGGGAACCAGGTTGGAGTCTAATTTGGGTGCTCTAGTGTCTCAGCTACTTTGATAAATCATTTGACTTCTCTATGGCTGAAGAGCTCTAACAGTAGCCACTCCATCCTTACGGTGCATTGGCAGGCTGAGAGGGTAAGGAGGTTTCAGAAGAAGGGCAAGGCACAGAGATTTCTCTCAGCTACACCTGACTAAATATTTTATAGTTCACTCTTGAGTACAGATTGGAAATTACTACCATTCTCTCTGTACGTTACACCAAAAAATCAGTGGTTAAGTTCACTGTTCACCTAGCTGCCTGAGGTTTCCAGGAAACTTGTGAATGTTTTAATTGCTAGTTCCTTGGGTGGCTTTGTGTCATAGACAAAGTAAAATGACAGAGAATCACTTTAGCAATAGCTATAGAAATTACCAGAATCAGGCAGCTCCGTTTCGAACGCTATAAATGGAGTTCAGAAACAAAGGAAGGAGAGTGAGGCAGGATTACTACTTATTCTGGGTGAGAACATTGGGATCGACATTCAGAGAATTGGCTATACCAGGAAGCAACTGGATCCCTTCTCATTTGGGCATTCTGACCCACATTGTCACAATTTTTATAATCTACTTAAGACACCCAGAGGACACAGACCTATTGTCTTTCTTCCCTCCTAGATTTTCTATTTCTGTGTCCATATTCCCCATGGTGAGGTTATTTCGGAGGTGACAAAGACCCCAGAGAGAAATAATAGACTGTGTTATGCAGCCAGAAAATAAAATATTTTGACTTAGGCACAGAGCACATTTTCTCTAGAAACTATCAGAGAGAGAGAGAGAGAGAGAGAGAAATTCTGCAAAGAAACAAAGAAAGAAAAGCTGTTTTAATAAGACCTGGTTGGTGGCTCAGGCTTGTGATTCCAGCTACTCAGGAGGCAGCGAGCGAGAAGAAAGGTTTGAGGCCAGCTTGAGCAAAAAGTTTTCATGACTCCATTTCAACAAGTAAGCCAAGCATGGCTTGCTTAATCTGAGGTACACAGGAGACCTAAGTATGCAGATTGCAGGGGATATTTGAACATATATATGTTACATATGTGTATTATATATATATATATGCACACAGAGACATAATTTAATCTGAAAAATCAAGATAGCAAAAAGGGATGAAGGTATGGCTCAAACAGTAGAGTATCTGTCTAGTATATGTGAAGCCTTGAGTTCAAACCCCAGTACCACCAAAAGGTAAGAAGGTAGGTGGAAGGAAGGAAGGAGGAAGAAAGGAAGGAAGGTAGGTAGGTATGTTGGCCTACATTACTTTCTCTCTCTCTCTCTCTCTCTCTCTCTCTCTTGTTGTTAACTCAGGCTTGAACTCATTGACTGAGTGCTGTTTCTGAGCATTTGTTGCTCAAAGCTAGCATTCTACCACTTGAGCCATAGCTCCATCTCCAGCTTTTTTGGTGCTTAATTGGAGTTAAGAGTCCCACAGTCTCATGGGCTTTCCTGTCTTGTTTGGCCTGGAACTGTGACCCTCAGATCTCAGCCTCCTGAGTTCTTTTTTGGTTTTTCTTTTTGATGATGGTACTGAAGCTTGAACTCAAAAGCTTCTGGCTTTCTCTTATCATTTCACCCAAAGATTGCACCCTACCATTTAAAGCACTTCTGGGTGTTTGTTGAGTAGTTGAAGATAGGAGTCTCTCAGACTTTCCTGATCAAAGCTGGCTTTGAACTATGATTCTCAGGTCTCAGCCTCTTGAGTAGCAGGCCATTTGTTTTCTCTACTCGAGCTTCCTTCCCTCAAATAGCATGGCATTCAAGTGGGAGACTGGACAAATTTGAGCTTTCCAGTGTGGCCCATGTGGAGCAGATACATGACAGTTACCAGCTCCACAGAATGCAGAGGAGCCCAAGGAGCCTTGCCCTTCTTTTAATTCTATGATAATCTGGGATAGAAAATGCTAACCCTGCTGTTCTGATGGCTTAATTTCTTTTCCTCAGCTCCTGAGGCAGAGGCTCTCTTGAAGGGACGGCCCCCTCTTCTATGGAACCAACTACACTGGAATTCTACTAAATGGCAGTAAGTGTCTTCAACATCAAAGGAAGAATGTAATTTAAGTGCCATTCGGTTCTTCCCACAGTTTCTCTGTACCCACACGTTTCTAGCAGCCTGATGACAGATCTATGGTTTAGGGTAACACACAGTGGGGGGAAAATGATGGTTTTTTTTCCCCAACCATCTATTCTGAGAAATTGACAATTTTAATAGCACACTTCTAATGGAGAATTGTCCAGGCTTTTCCTCCCTTTCAATTGGAGACATCAATGGCATGTGAAAAAGACAGTATTTGTAAAGAAATAAACATCTATTGCCTCTTAAATATGGAGAGTGAAAGACCAAATGACAGTACAGGAGAGAAGACTGCCCCGCCAAAATGAGAGTAAACTTAGGAATGTTCACATCATATCTCCCTCTCCAAACTTCTGCAGGGCTGTTATTGTTGTTGTTTGTTTGTGTTTTAGGTGCCAGGGCTGAGTCTTGAACTCATGGCTTCTCACTCTTGCAAGCTAATGCTCTATTACTTGAGCCACACATCCACTTCCAGCTTTTGGCTGGGAATTGGAGATAAGTGTCTCAAGGATTTCTCTACCCAGGCTGGCTTTGAACCAGAATCCTCACATCTTGGCCTCCTGAGTAGCTAGGATTACAGTCCTGAACACCTGTACCTGGCAGCTCTAAACTACTGCCATGACAGCGCATGCAACTCCATGCAAATGTGGTGGCCTGGGGTATCACTACTCAAATCTGTATCAGTTCAACCTGAAGACCTCATTTCCTGTCGCTTCTGATTGTCACTGTGTTTCTTCCTCACCACCCTGTCCCTGGTCTGCAGAACAGTCATGCTCCTAGCTATCTCTGCCCTTTGACCTGCAGTCACTGATATAAAATGTTCCTTCATAGGTCATAAGTATTGTCTTTCTCTGAATGCCAGTGTTCAGTGGGAGACACAAATGCATTTCTCGGGCTGGGAAGGTGGCTCAGTGGTAGAGAGCTTGCCTTGCATACCTGAGGCCCTGGGTTCGATTCCTCAGCACCACATAAGCAAAAAGAAAAAAGCCAGAAGTGGCGCTGTGGCTCAAGTGGTAGAGCACTAGCCTTGAGCTGAAGAGCTGAGGGACAGGGCCCAGGCCCAGAGTTCAGGCCCCACGACCAGACCCCCAAAAAAACAATAACAAAAAAAAAAAAGCAAATGCATTTCTCACCTTTAACATCTTTTATCAATATGGGGAAGATCTTCATGAAGATAAGAACTTTGTCTTTCTTGCTATATCTGTGTGTTTACTGCCTTGTGGAACGGGACATACTCAGAAACTCTGACATGGCTGATTGAGGTTTCTCTGAACACAAGAGAAATGAGAGCTGGACACTGAAAGTCACCACTTCTAACTTTCAAAGAAAGATTTTTCTTCCCCAAGAGCTTAAATAAGCCATCCAAAGCACCGGTACTAGGCAGTACAGATCACTGTTCCTGACTAACTGTATGATCTGGGGACACTCCCAATTGCCTGGTCTTCAATTTTCTCATCTGTTAAGTGGGAATAACAATCCTTATCATCACCATGGAGATGGAAGGAGATGCTTGCAAAGCTAAGGCATACTAGGTATTTAATAAACAAGTGTTTTCTATTTGTAGACTTCATTAGCTCAATATCTGTTTCAATATTTTAAAGTTCTGAGGGTGGGAAACTTAGTCCTGTTAGAATCTATCTCAAGCCTATAACTATCCACAAGACTTCTTTGCCCTAGACACCCCTATTTTGGGCCAGCTCTCTCAGGGATTGCACTGAAGGGACAGCTGAATTGGCTGGATACACTGAATGCTTTGTCTCCATGTTGATGGGGCTGCTGATGATGGAGAAAGAGTCAGTGTGCAAACCCCCTGATTCCTCTCCCCAAGGAAACCAGTGGACTCTCTTTCACCTGCTTTGCCACCACCCTCTAGCTAGTGAGACCTCCATTTGGCGTAGGAGTACACTCTCTGATTCTAGCCACTATGCAACCAAGTTAGGTTCTTTCTATATCAACTTCATCTCTGAGCAGTACAGGATGAAAACTTTCAGATGATGTGTCAGCTTCCTCTTCAACCCTCCAGGAAGGAGCTCAAGCCATATGAAGTTTTCATATCCATTTGGCAAGGTACATTACATGGTATCCTATAACTCCCTAAGAAAAGAAACATTGTATAGCTTTTGCTTCATTCCATCCCATTGGTTCCAGATATAGAGACCGATTTTTCTCCTTTTCCCATTACTTTGGATATGAGCAAATTGTCTGGTCAGCCTACACCCAATTTCAAAGTTTACGTCTGCTATGACTTTCTAGTGAGCCGGTCATAGGATTCAGAGGTCCTTTATCCAAAATGTAGTCAGTTATCATGCCTTTTCTGCAATGTTTGTATTCCCTGATTGGATGATGGTGTTATGAGTCCTGCTGCTGATGGTGCCAAAGATGATGGTGGTGATGACGGTGATGATGATGATGGCGGTGGTAGTGCTGGAATTGATGGTGATGGTGTTGATGATAGTGGTTGGTGATGGACTTGGTAATATTAGTGTTGGTGGTGAGACTGATGAGAATGGTATTGGTGGTAATGGTAGTTGTAGCCTTGAATGAAGGCCAAGAAGGGGTGAAGGTAGTTGTGGTAGAAGTGGTGATGCTGTGATGAGTGTGGTACAGTGATGGTGATGAGTGTAGCGGTAGTGTGATGGCGATGGTGGTGATGATGGGCGATGAGGTGGTGGTATTAATGCCGGTGATAGTAGTAGTGGTGATGAGTGGTAAGTATGGTGGTAGTCATGGTGATGATGGTGACAGATGGTACTATTGGTGATGAGTAGTAATGAAGATGATAAAATGATGAGGCACTGCCAATAGTGATGAGAATGATGATGGTAATGGTGATGGTACTGGTATGATGACAGTGAAGAGACAGAGGTGGTGGTGACAGTGTAACATCCACAATGATACAAGGAAGGAAAAGAAAATGGATCTTGAACCATTATAATATGCTGTTCTTGCAACAACCTTGTAAGAGATACAGTAATGGACACAAGAGAGACATGGGGGTTTTAAACACTTCATTTGACTAGCAGACGGTACAATTGGAATTTAAATATAGGAAGCATGAATATTAGTTTAAGTAAAAAAAAAAACTGTTTTTACTTTGGGCAACTTTGCCCAAAGTAGGAGGGTATAGCTATCACCTCCCATTCTTATATCTTAGTGTACAGTCAGGATTCTGAGTCCTGTGGAAAAAGAATGCTAAGTAAGAGCAATGAAAAGTTTTTAGACTTCTACATACAGTGACACATGTAGCTGTCTACAAAGGGAAGGGTACTCTGTTCAAGAAGTTGGTTTTGTGAATGCCTTAGCAATGAGAAAGGCTTGGATTGCACGCAGAATGTGAAATTATAAAATCACAAGCTTCCCTCAAATAAATTATACAACAAAAACTAGATAATGCTTTACATGTTCTTGAAGATAATGTAGAAGCAATCCAATTTGGGGTTAGAGATGACCAAGGATGGGGCAGAGTAAAGAGAAAGTGACAAGTTACTAAGTCCTAAAATACCATACCAATCTCTTCTTTCCATTTACCTACAAGAAAAAGGTCAGTAGGTTCAGCCTGCCGAACAAAGGTAATAAGTACTTAATACAAGGTTAAGAGCTTTGAGTTAACTGACTGAGAGGAGTTCTACAAATTCAGAGTCAATGCCAATGACTTTTCAAATTAAGTCTAATAGCAGCTGCCCACATGGAATAGATTTGGAAGCCTTAGTCCATTTTCTAATTGACCGAACAAAATGAGGTCTCTGTTGTGTTCATCCTTCTAGAATTTTCTATTGGTCAGCTCCACAGTAAAAGTGTTAATAGAGCTAACCAATTTTCATGACATGTTGAGGCTGATTGCAAGTCTGTCTGGCAGAAAGCAGAAAGCATTGGGTTAAGAGTCAGAGACTGGTGATTCTGGACCTATATCACCCATGAACTAAATCAGTGACTGAAAATGAGAGAGGATCAGGGAGTTGGAAATATACTTTTAGTTCCTTTAGAGTACAAGCCACACACAACAGCCAAAGGATTACCCTCCTGGGGGAGTATTTGTCCCCAAAGATCCCCTTTGTGCAACTCAATCCCCTTCCTTTCTCACTAATTTCAGTAGCCAGGTTTAGCTGTGAGTGTTTGTGACAAACATGAAGTGGTTCCATCTACTATGCTAAAAACAGGATGGCTGCTGATAAAAGGGTCTTTACTGGGCACCACCAATGTTAAAACTACATTTCAGTCAATTAGAACAAGTCTCAAAAGGTCAAAGAAACATGTACTCACAGAGAGTGAGATCTATGGCTTGTAGAGTTTCTGGTTTTGCAGCCAGGAGCTACGTTCTGAGCTGCTACACAAGACAGTTTTCCTTTTCTGGAAGGACCAGAGGGATTTAAAAGTAAAGCAGGCATTCAGAATAACCTTGTTGATTTTGTCAGCAAGCAAAGAAACTCTCTGGTGGCTTCAAACCATTGGTACCATGGGAGGTTGAGATGTATAATTGTGAAAAATATAATTTTTAAAAATGCAATTAAGAATGCCAGGAGCCAGATACAGTGGATTACACCTATAATCCCAGCTACTCAGGAGGCAAAGGGAAGAGGATCTCAGTCCAAGGACAACTCTGGGCAAAAGACTGAGGCATTATCTATCTGAAAAGTAAATAATGCAAAAAGGGGTGGGAAAGGGGTTTCAGTGGTAGAGTGCCTGCCCAGCAAACATGAGACCCTGATTTTGAAGATTAGAAACACCAGCCTACTCTCCCTCAAAAACATGCCAGGAAATAACTTAGGAAAACTTGGACCTCTCTTCTCATGACTGTCTTAAAAATATTTATTGGCATGACTTTCTTTCTCTATCATTTTCATTAAATGTATTTTATTAAGAAATATAATTGAGCCTGGCACGAGTGGTTCGTGCCTGCAATAAATCCTAGCTACTCCAGAAATAGAGATTTTGAGGACTGCAGTTCAAAGCAAGACCAGATAGAAAAGTCCATATGACTCCATTTCCAATTAACCAACACAAAAGCTGGAATGGAGGTGTGGCACAAGTGGTAGAGTACCAGCAGTGAGCAATCAAGCTGAGTAAGCACAAGGCCCTGAGTTCAAGCTCCAGAAAATTCTGGAGGAAATATAATTGAAGGTATTGAATGTGGCAAAGTTGGGACATAGGACTAGAGGATGGGTATGTTCTATGATCTGAATTTTGTTCCATAATTTATGCTCTGGCCTACCACACCTCTTAATCCAACAAAGGTATGAACAAGTTTCCACTGCATATTTAAACAGAAGTAATGACTTGAAATAACTTCTCATGTCACCTGTCCACATCAAGACCTAGGTTTGCCTCTCTGTTTCTCTGACCATGTGAGGAAGATGTCACTGGGCCATCAGGGGATCGGTCACCTCAAGGAGAGAGGTCACATCAGCTTGGTCTCCTCCATTGCTTTTCCTTGTTTAACTGGAGACAATTAAGCCCCATACTATCATCCACTGTCACACTAGCCCTTTCAGACCTGAGAAAACCCATCTGGCAATCACCTTTAAATTAGCCCTCAGCCTATCTAAATAGCTTTAATTAAAGTCATGGCTGACATGGAGTCTGTCCGGGTTTTGTTTGCAGTTACAAATTCTCAGTGTCACAGGTGCAGCAGGCACAGGATTTAAATTAAGTCTGGAAGCTCAGGGTCTCATACTGGCCATGTGCAGAGCTTCTCATGAGCACATGTCCATTGTGCTGGCTCACTGACCAGGTATGGTGGTCAGTTCATTTCCTAGGGTCTACTGCAAAGGAAATCAAGGCAAACTTCCTGAAAGCCTAGGAGCTTCTTCTGTCAAACTTAGACCTGGCTAGGAAAGATGGCTCATGCCTCCAATTCCAGCTACTTAGGAACTAGATTCTGGGGGACAGGAGGGTTATGATTCAAAGCTCAAGGAAAAAGTTAAGATTCCCATCTTAACAAAGAAGCTGGGTGCGGTGGTTCACATGTGTAATTCAGATCTGTGCAGGAAGTACAGGTAATAAGTTTGTAGTTGAGACTTGCTTCTGATAAAAGAAAAGCAAGATCCTATCTGAAAAATCAAGCAAAAGGGCATAGGGATGTGGCTCAAGTGGTACAACATACACTTAGCAAGAACAAGGCCTGGAATTCAAACCCTAGTTCTTCCAACAAACAAACAAATGAACAAATAAATAATAGGACCACCATTCAAGATACAAGCTATCAGTGGTTATTCTTAGATGTTACCTCACAAGGATACATACTTATTATGCTATAATTTATGCCAGGAGAAAGAAAGAACTGGTGGTCACTTCTTAGGTTGCCTTTAAAACCACCTCAGACTTGGAGATCCTAAATAATAACCATTTCATACTGCAGGCAAGTTCACAGAAAATGACCATCTCCATGCTCCCCCTGGGAGAGAGTGACCTAGGTTCAAACCCAGCTCACCTCCTTCTTAGCTGTCCAGCTCTGATCATCACTTAGTTCTCCATAGATAATAATCCTGTATTCTTAGAGTCATTGGGAGGCACCAGCAAGGGGAGATGGTATATGCTGGAGGTCTGACATGAGAAAGTAGATCATAAGTCACAACTCTTTCAAAGACATGTATAGTGGCTGGGGGCACCTTTCATGTTAAGCCAGTCACCTTCATCTCAAAGGTGCCACAATTTGTTACCTGGTCTTAATAGACCATCATCAAATGTCTTTTCAAACCCATCTTCTCTTCTGATACAAGAAGATCGAGAGCTATGGAGCTCCTTTCCTCTCACAATTCAAATCGAAATGGCTTCACATCCTAATTCCCATGGAGAAATTCTAAGGAAGATACCCTTTCCTTTATAAAGAATGAATTCTGCTTTCATTCCATACCTTCTTGTCTCCTCCATGATCTTTCAAATCTTGAGAGGGTTTGTCATCTTCTTGCTATGCAAGTCCTTTCTTGTAAGATTGTAGATATATTCAAATGTCCAGCAAATTCACAATCAAACTACAACCACTGAGTCATTCATTTGTTCCTCTCCTGCCCAACTTTGGGGGAAGAACACATACTTACTACCTCCATTGCCCCTTGCCTATATATGCCCCAGATTCCCATAAGTACTGCATCTTTTCTCCCCTCCTCAATCTCTCCCTGTGTCATTCTCTTCTCTAGCTTCCTGACTGGCCCATATAGAAACAGAGTTTACTTTGCTTTTGTGTCCCAGTTGGCAAATCGAACAGTGGGCCAAAAATGTTTATTGTGCTAATCTGTCCATGTACTTCTCAATGCCCTACCTTCTCCAGATCTCTCTACTGGCCTTCCTAGTGAACTGTACCTTCTGGGAAGATTCCTTTCATTTTCCTTTCTTATCACTTGCTATGGGGTCTGACTATCTACTCAGTGATATCTACAGCATCTCACCAACAGAGCTCTTTACCCTTATTCTGCCTGGGCTGAGAGATCTCCACCTCTGATTTGCACTGTTTGTTCATCATTTAGGTGATTAATTAACTCAACAACTGTCTACCAAGCACACGGGTCTGGATGCTGGAGAAGCAGAAACTTTCTGGTCTTATCCAGCAGGGTTGGGGAAGGTATCGCACATGCACCCAGCTGTTCTTAGGGTATTGGGGACCAGGGTGAAGAGGACAGACTAATGAGCAGTGCCATGTTGGAAAGATGGCTAGGCACAGCCTTTCTGACTCACTATGATTCAGGCAGAGGCCTGAGGAAGGGGAAGGTGAGTGACAACCTCAGTCCTGCCAAAAGCACACCACATGGTGGCAACAGAAAGGGCAAAAGGTGTGGCTGCCTGGAAGATGGAGGAGTCTAGCAGGCTGTGGGGCAGGGTTTGTGATGGGGGTGTGAGTAACAGGAGAAAGGAGGTGTTGGGAAGAAGATCATGGAAACAACTTGAGAGTTTATTTTAAATTATGTCAGAAGCCAGGAGAAGAATTTGAAAAAAGAATCTAATGCATTAAATAAACAAATGCATTAGTAGTTATTGTTCAATAATTACTTGCCACTATTAAACAACTATGAGAATTATAACCAGAAGGACAACTTGGAGGTTTCTTGCATGCAAAGCTTTTCATTTGATTGTTTTAATTTGCTCATTCATTCAATTCTGTTTGTTCCCCAAAACTATGTAAACCCAATATGTAAAGGTGTATGTTTGTAAAAGGTGGATCAATGCCATGCACAGTGATTCCAAGAAGTTTAAAATCCAATTAGTTAAAAACATCAGAATTAAAATTTAGTAGATTTGTAATATAACAAGGACTATGCTAAAAACTATCAGTTTTCATGTTTCATAAGTTATTACCAAAGAAGGTAAAGATGTTTCTTACAAACAGAATTAATAAGTAGCAGAACTGAGATTCTATTCTTTCTATACATGGCCAATTTCATCCACTCTTTTCTTCTCTTTCAACTGTACTACAAGGGGGCCTACTTTTCTAAATATGTCCATATAATCATAGCAGAAGCCACAGTGAAGTTGTAGTCCAGGCTCCATGACTCTACACCTGTGATGCATACAAATGCCCCCCCACAAACATCCACAGATGAAGAATTTAAGGATGAACACAATCTTAATGCTGATTATAAAAACAGAGATGTCTAGGACAGTTTTTGACAGGAACTATGGAAAATACACAGACAGGAGGCTTCACATAAAAGTTGACAGAGATGAAGAAGGAAGGAAGGAAGGAAGGAAGGAAGGAAGGAAGGAAGGAAGGAAGGAAGGAAGGAAGGAAGGAAGGAAGGAAGGGAGGGAGGGAGGGAGGAAGGGAGGGAGGGAGGAAGGGAGGGAGGGAGGAAGGGAGGAAGATAGGGAGGGAGAAGGGGGAGAAAGAGAGGTAGGGAAGGGAAGAAGGAAGGAAGGAAGGAAGGAAGGGAGGAAGGAAGGAAGGGAGGAAGGGAGGAAGGGAGGAAGGGAGGAAGGAAGGAAGGAAGGAAGGAAGGAAGGAAGGAAGGAAGGAAGGAAGGAAGGAAGGAAGGAAGGAAGGAAGGAAGGGAGGAAGGAAGGAAGGGAGGGAAGAAGACAGGGAGGAAGATAGGGAGGGAGAAGAGGGAGAAAGAGAGGTAGGGAAGGGAAGAAAGAAGGAAGGAAGGAAGGAAGGAAGGAAGGAAGGAAGGAAGGAAGGAAGGAAGGAAGGAAGGAAGGAAGGAAAGAAGGAAGGAAGGAAGGGAGGGAGGGAGGAAGGAAGGGAGGAAGGGAGGAAGATAGGGAGGGAGAAGGGGGAGAAAAAGAGGTAGGGAAGGGAAGAAAGAAAGAAGGTAGAAAGGAAGGAAGGAAGGAAGGAAGGAAGGAAGGAAGGAAGGAAGGAAGGAAGGAAGGAAGGAAGGAAGGAATGGAGGGAGGGAGGGAGGGAGGAAGGGAGGAAGATAGGGAGGGAGAAGGGGGAGAAAGAGAGGGAGGGAAGGGAAGAAAGAAGGAAGGAAGGTAGGAAGGAAGGAAGGAAGGAAGGTAGGAAGGAAGGAAGGAAGGAAGGAAGGAAGGAAGGAAGGAAGGAAGGAAGGAAGGAAGGAAGGAAGGAAGGAAGGAAGGAAGGGAGGGAGGGAGTTAGGGAAGGAGGGAGGAAGACAGGGAGGAAGATAGGGAGGGAGAAGAGGGAGAAAGAGAGGGAGGGAAGGGAAGAAGGAAGGAAGGAAGGAAGGAAGGAAGGAAGGAAGGAAGGAAGGAAGGAAGGAAGGAAGGAAGGAAGGAAGGAAGGAAGGAAGGAAGGTAGGAAGGAAGGAAGGAAGGAAGGAAGGAAGGAAGGAAGGAAGGAAGGAAGGAAGGAAGGGGAGGGAGGGAGGCAGGCACTGAATAGCTCCAGAAGGGTTTTACTTCCAGTGGTCCACAGATGCCTTTCTCACAAGTACAGCTCAGCACTTTTCTAGAAGAGGGTAAGGTATGTGGGGTACTGAGGAAGATTCTGGAGAGAACAGGCATGTGGTATGTGGGATCAAGCAGAAATGTGCCAGGCTCTGGTTACCAGTTAATTGTAATAGAATCGAGTGTCTGAGATGCAAAAGGAACGACCTTCAGGTCCTGGCCTTGGAAAAGCTCTCTCTGGGCTGGTTTCTTCCTGGCCACCTCCCTGGTAGGACAGCACCGCCACCACTATGCACCATGTGGAGAGAGCTCCTGCACTGTGTGCTGCGGCCTCCTGGGGATGTAAACTGTTTCCTTGGTGTTCCACAAACAGGATTATTCATTCTGAAAAAAACAGAGCTTGTCGAGCTGCCAAGATCTCAAGGGAAGAGTCCATCTTCCTGGGATGGAAACAAATGTCACCAGAGACCGAGCTGAATCCTGCAGGCTGAAAGGGAGGTGGTGAGAAACATCTAGAGTGGAGGAGTTGAGCTAACCCTGCCTCAGGCTACGGATGGAGAAGTAAAAACAAACAAGGCCAGGATAAAGGATAGAACAACTTCAAATTCCCACATGACCTATTGGCATCAATGTAAAGAACACCGGGCAGAGAAATCCACATAGTCTTGTTCTCTAATGCTCCTCACTTTCTGCCCATAGAGTGGCCCACAGGGCAAAGCCACTTCTCCAAGCAGGTACAGCATAAAAAAGCAGTCCTATGTCCCAACTAGCACCGAGAGTCAGAGAGAACACTGGCCCGCTGTCTATTATGGGCTGCTGATTTATGGCATCTCTAGGTTAACTAAATCAGATGCATTTTATACATAATGTTATATTTAATTTTCAATGGATTTATTTAGATTGAGAACAGCTGCATGTATGGGACTCAATTTCCATAAGGCATATTTATTCCTTAGAATAGATTCTGAAGAGCATAACAGGCCATCTAGAAAACCCCAAGAAAGAAAAAAAACACCCTGCATCCCTGAAGGGCTACCCAAGAAGGGGAAATGGCTAGTGAAATGGCTTCTGGGGAAAGTAGCAAGTTAGGACTTCTCCAGGACTAAGAAAGGCCAGCTAGGGCTCTGGGGGTCAATAGAAATCTCATCATGGTACTGAGCATGGGGTTCTATAGGACAGGGCACAAACAACTTCTCTTAAGTAGTCTTCCTGGACTTTTCAGAGTTGTATAACGAGCCATAGACTGAAAAGAATAGATGGCATAGAGATTATTCTCTCACTGAGTAGGGCCAGATATACCCACGTGTGCCTGATTTATAATAAAAATCTTTGTATTTGTATGTGAGATGTTCCCCTCTCCTTGAAAAAACATATTATTGGCTGTCGCCTCTCAGTTCTTTAGTATTTCTTGAAAGCAATGCCTTTGGCCATTACTGTAATGGAAGTGGCCGTTAGGGCTATCTCCTCCTTACAAAATGTTATGGTGACAGGGAGATGTAGACTACCAACTGGCTCACACTGCTCATCCTCACACGGACACGTGCCCAGAGAACAGCACTTTCGGTCTGGAAGCTTTGAAGAAAGCTATCAGAGTAGAAGGGCAGTAGGAACCCATCCTGAGTGTCGCTGGCCCCATGAAAGTTGACAAGTTCACCTGCCAGCATGCCAGATTGGAGAGCTAAAAGCTGGGCCCAGTGGAAAGTGTCCTCTGGGCTCCCCAAGGAAGAGATGTCTTCCAGGTCCCTCTTGGTTTAGCATAGAGCCCAAGAACCTTCATAAAGGATATAAGCCTCCCTTTGACTCTTGTCCCTCCCCTTCCCTTTCTGCTTGTGGGACTCAAATCTCTCAGGCACCAGTCAGTGGGCAAGAGGAACTCTATGCCCTCCTCCTGTGCCTACTGACTGACTGGTTATCACTTTTCAGTTCCTGTGACATTGTTATTGACTTCTCTTCGTTATTCAGTCCTTGCTTCTTTGTAAACAGCCATCTTTCGCAAATAACAAATATGAGAATCATGTTTCCTTAACCACCTCAAAGTCTGATTCATACACATGCGTGCATATAGGCACAGATGTCTTCTACTGCCACTGTCATCACCTAAATTCTCATGGATTCTCACATCATACCCCTAAATCCCATCATGCTAATACTCAGAACTGCCCTGCTGGGAATCTGGTTCTGTCCCTTGGACTCCAAATATTTCTGGCTGTCCCTGTTAGATTGAGAGCTCTGAGAAGGCAGCAATGGGAAGCAGGGAGTTGGCTGAGATGGCTCTGTCTACAAATGGTTGTTTCAACAGTGATGAGTGATATGCTCTCAGAGATGATACTGAAGCTCAGAGTGAGCCTCAGTTTTCCCATCTGTAACATGATAAGCTGAACCAGCAAAATGAGTTCGTTCATAGTATTATTTAAAATAAATACTATGTAGAATTACATATGTCACAAAAATAAAGATACAAAATTGAAAGCTGCAGCCAATGTTTTTATCTTTATTTTTCCAATCCATAGGAGGAGGCCTGGCACTTAGCCACAATCCTATTTTTGTACAATGAATACTTTTCAAGAAAAAGACTGGATCTCTGAAAGGTGCAAATGATGGGCAAAGAGTTGAGATGAGGGAGGGAATCGAAGGGAATTTGTGAACCTCATTTATAAATGGAATTGATATAATTAAGGCAAAGATGTTGTGATGTCCACTTTCAAACTCTATCTTTTCCAAACATTGTATCTTGGCAGGTGGATTTTGGTAGA
Organism: Dipodomys spectabilis; assembly: GCF_019054845.1. Taxonomy (NCBI): domain Eukaryota; kingdom Metazoa; phylum Chordata; class Mammalia; order Rodentia; family Heteromyidae; genus Dipodomys; species Dipodomys spectabilis. The sequence continues at coordinate 171,448 of NW_024870700.1, forward strand.
CTTCTTCATGACTTGACTTTTATTCATCATTCTACCTATTGCTCCCACACATGCCTCTTCCATCTCTTCCCCCTCCCCCTCTTTCAGATTCACTGATGCAGCCATTGTAAGTTTCAGTTTTAGGGAATCACTGCTGCGTATGATTCCTATGTGAAAAAATATAGTTCGTAGGATCGGATTGGGCTCATACCAGGATCACAATAAGATCACATTTCTCTCAAATCTCTTCTATAAAGTCTTAATCCCATTCATAAGGGTTCTGTCTTTGTACCTATTACCACAATTCCCAAAGACCTCTCTTTCATTTTACCACTGTGGTGACTATGATTTGAACATGGATGTGGAGTGGGCCCATCCAGCCTCTAACACCCTTGTACAGTAAACTAAAGAAATAAAGGCTCCCTTTTCTCTTAGAACATAAAGCCCTGGGATAGGAAATTACCACAATTACTTAGGGGTGTCATCTGCTACTTATGCTTTCTGCCTTAGCATAAAAATATTATGTTCAACCTCTTGGTCAGAAGACCAAGAGAAACGTAATGCAAACAATAACTGAGATTTGTGTCTGTTACAGAAAGGCTTCCCTGGAAACTAACTTTCTCTTACAGCCTAGTGGCCAGAACTGGGCCATGTGGCCTTCTACAGCTGCAAAGGAACTGGGAAATAAGAGATTATGGTCAGTCCTTGGGACAAGGGCATGTCCTGCTCCAAACAAGGGGTCCTGTGAACAAGGAGGTAAAGTGAATACTGTAGGCAGCTAGCCTTTTGTAGTCCACCTGCCTTCTTCCTTGCATTTTACTTTGCTATTTATTTAGGGAACCAAATGGCCAGAGAAATAGGTTAGCATCTTCTCCCTGCCTTTCTCAACAAATATTTCACCATACCAATTGTTGACAGAAGGAAGAAAACAAAAATAAAGTGTAAATCAGGTCACCAAGGCAAATCCTATTGGGAGGATCATGTACAGCTGTGGGTCCACCCCTGCCACTGGTTGTTGAGATGTGGGAGGTGAGTGGGTCAGGAGCCTGAAGCCACATCACAGAGCCTCCACTGCAACAGTCAGCAAGTCCTTTCAGGGGATCAGGGGAGAGAATAAAAGAAGGGCAGTAAGGCTTGAGCTCAAGCTGAACTCTTCACCCCTTCCCTTGGGGAAGGAATGCGCTCAATGTATCTGAAGAAGATGATATGAACTGTCAACACAAAGGATGGAATTAGACAGAGCTAGGGTTGGCAGTTGGGAAGGAAAACAACAGTTCACTCCCAGTGTCCAATGCTATATTGCCTGGATGGGAGTTAGAAGGGGAGAGGGAGCCAGAGGAGTTGAAGGATGCAGAAATATCTCTAGCAGAGGTATCACACCTCCCAGCCCCAGTGTAGAATGGGATAAAGTTAATTTATTCTTCAAAAAAAAAAATAAAGAAAAAGAAGCAAAATTTTACTCCCTAGCAGTAGAGACAACACATTTTGTTCTCATCTTCAGCAATGTTTCCAGGGCAATTTAATAGGGAGACTGCCTCATCTTCAGAGTACTCGAGTGTAAGAGCCACTCACTGAATAGATGGGTGTTAACTGAGCCTGCGCAAGACCTCACTCCCCATACCTCAGTGCTGCACATGCACGGGGAGGAGGTACCTGCAGGCTGTGAGCGGAAAAAGGGGACCCAGGAATAGGTCAAGCATCTCTTCTCCATTCCCCAATCCCTCACACTTCTCATCATCCATCCATAACATGAAACAGGAGTAAGGTGTATTTTTTGTTGTTGTTGTTGTTGTTTGCTTTGTTTTTCTGGTCTTGGGGCTTGAACTCTGAGCCTCTGTCCCTGAGCCTCTATGGGCTCATGGCTAGCGCTCTACCACTTGAGCTACAGTGCTACTTCCAGCTTTTTCTGAGTAGTTTGTTGGAAATAAAGAGTCTTGCGGGCTTTTTCTGCCCAGGCTGGCTTCAAACTGTGAGCCTCACATCTCAGCCTCCTGAATAGCTAGGATTATAACCATGAGCCACTGGTGTCCAGCAGGAGCAAGTTTTTTTGTTTTTTCCCTAGGTGAATACATTCAGTGTCCAGTCCTACCCTCTCCCTGCCCCATTGTCATCAGCTCATAAAGGCAGAGATGGCTTTTCTTTTTTTTTTAATTATTTTTTATTGTGAAAATACTGTACAGAGGGGTTACAATTACATGGGCAAGATAATGAGTACTTTTCAAGAGACAAAAGTACTCAGAAGTGCCCAAACTTCACACTGTGAAGGTATAGAAATGCAAAGACCTCTAACATCAGAATCACCCACCAGCACAAAGGTCAAGTTGGACCTCTTGATTTATTCAGTTACCTTCATGTAAGCTATAGAAAAACAATCAGGGCTTTTTGAGTAATTCTATGCTTTGGGGGGGGGAGACAGAAATTTATCATCTAATAATAGCCCAATTAAGTCACAGAGTCCATCTGTTTCTACTTGAAGAGGTAGGCAGAACTCAAAAGCTAGTCATGCTCTATTCCTTTTCTTCTAGCGTATAGACCGTGCCTTTCCTCTGCTATCCTCCTAAACACCTGCAGAGAACTGCCTTCCTCTTGGGAAGTGACTTCTCTTTCCCATTTAGCACCCCATTAGCTGATTCTGTGGCACAGAGTAGCCCAGCAACTGAGAACAAAGCAAGGATATTGGGTGCTACCTGGGGCTATTTCCTGACTCAGCATGTGTCTTGGCTGTGCCTATGAACTTATCTCTTTCTCTACTCCCAAGATGGAAAATTGCATGGTGCTCCTAGGTGCGAATTGATGCAAAGTGCTCAGTGGTCCTTGGAGGAGGGCACCCTGCTCAGGCTGGCCACTGCGATTTCTGTGGTGTTGCTGTGGGTAGGGAAGTAAAGCACAAATCTTCACACATTCAACTCTCTTTGGTGGTTTGCTTAGTGCAGTGTGTAGTCAGGAGGGAAAGACAGAAAGAGGGAGAGCAGTGAAAGTAAAAGAGAAAGAGAAGCAAGCAGAGAGGAAGGTGAGGGAAAGGGCTTGGGGACAATCCTTAAGGTCAAGGTCAGATTACAATAATATTCACACGGGAGTCATGAGCTATGTGGACTGATATATCATTGCCTAACTCCATGCCACCATACATTAAATTTCATGGTTTTGCAAATCATTCTCAACTCTATGTACGTATGTGAACATGGAACCAAGTAACCTGGGGAGATGAATGGGGTTGGGACAGCTACCTAAGGAGAATGATGGGTGGCCATGATCGAGATGCATTATACTCATGAACTGACATGTTGAACTGAAACCCCTTTGTTCAGCTACTTAAAGAGGCTACAAAAATTTATATTAAAAAGATCAGGTTTTACCTAGCTTTGTAATAGTGTAAAAGGGATGAGTTGCCGGGTTGCTTTGGTTCAACTTAAGTGTACCATGCCTCAGAAAAGATGAGAAACACATTTTTGGAGTATTTCCCAAACCATCTTAAACACTTCTAAGCAGACTATGGTGGGGGAAAAAAACATTTTCTCTACTTACAACAGCACCATGGAGATTCTCACTTAACTTTTTCTATTTCTTACCTACATATTCCTATAAATATCCCACTTATATCAAAACAAATTCGTTCCCTTCCATAATCTTTACAAACCCAAAACTCTCTGGATATTAAGAGCACAGACACACAGAAAGAAACAGTAAGGAGGTATCCACGTTGCCTGTGACTTCAACTTGTCAGAGGAAATGACTAGATTCCAAGACTACAGCTTTTGTCCTGGATGTCTGATTCCTCACTTGACTTCTCCGCGTCAGACAAGCAGAGCTATACAATCAAATGAATTTAAAAGAAGCCCTTTTAGATTTACAAAAGAAGGGTGACTCTAATAATCAAAGGCATTTCTTAATCATGGGCTGAAGGCCAGGAAAACTCATTAAGAAATTCTAGGCCAACCAGATTTAGTGAAGCCAAGTCTCAAATGATTGAAAAGGCTGGGGAACCCAAGGACATTGGATTGCTCTCTTGTTTCTGGGGTGGGGGTGGGGGGGGAGCACGGGAAGGCATGGGCCCTGGCTTAGCTTGTAATAAATGTGATGATTTGTTAGGGAGTAACATAAATGGATTATTATGTTATGCACAGAAAGTTTTTGTCCTCAGAAAGAAATCCTTCGGATTAAATACAAATGAGAGAAGTATTACTAAACACTGTGTTAAGCCAATCATGTCATTCTTCACTGGCAATGCCACCATGACTATCAGCCTCAAACTTGTCAATGTACAGATGCTTTCCCAAAGAAATTCAAACATGAGAAGAGGCCAAGGCATTCATTTTATTGAGACCTGCTATGAAGAGCGCAGCTTTCTAATGGGGTAAAAGTAGCAGAGATATTTAATTGGATTAGAGCACAGAGCCAGTTGGCATATTTTCACTTTCCAACCATGCACACTGGATTTCATCATGACATAAGCTGTTTTGTCACATAGAACAGAAATCATGATCTGTATGGAATAATAAAACATTGTGTGACTCCATGCTATGTATTTCAAATGTCACAGGTTTGCCAAGAATCTGTACTCCCATACCATTCAACACACACACACACACACACACACACACACACAGAGGCAGACAGACAGACACACATATACACATTCAACTTCTTCAGCTTTCTACTATTAGAAATACAGAAATAACAACTGAAAGTTTCTTGATGTTTTCAGCCAACTTATATCTTAACAAATACTACCTTGCATTTACTGAAAAGATATTCACAAATGTTCCATTAGAACCATAAATCAGATCAAGTTTACAACCTTGCCAAATTTTCCCTTTTGCATTGAGACTCATTATTATCATGTACTTCCCCTGGTGTTTTTTTTCCCCTCATGTAAGTTACACCTTATGAGTTTAGTGCAATGACTTTAGCTCCTGATTTGTCCTTCACTATTGTACTCTAATCTCTATCATATGAGTGTGAATTCTCTTTTGCTAAAAAACACAAGGACAACACACTTTCCCCAAAATTATATGTAATATAAAACATGTCCTCAAATGATTAAAAAAAACAAAAATAGCAAAAGGTGACAATGTGTATATCCTGCCCAGAAGCACTTGTCATCTGAGTTTCATAAGAAAGATAAACAGGAGAACTGTACTTCAGCAAAAGTAAAACCCTATTGGAAAAGTAATGAAACCTAAAAGAGATGAGAGTGTCACTCAAGAGATAGAGCACCTAGCTATCAAGTACAAAGCTCTGAGTTCAAATCCCGGGACCATCACACAATGTGGAGAGGTTTACAGCTACACTCACTTGGTCAGGTAAGGAGCCTTAATCAGAAGATTGAAGGCTAAGCCCTGACTTCTTTATTCATTAGTACTATTATTGTAATTTCATTATAGCTATAGAATGAATTGGAGAATTTTTGCTTTAGAATACAAGTTGCATTTAAATCTTATACTAAATAGTCACTGTCTGTGTTTTTGCTCAAGATACTTAATCTCATTTAGCTCAATTTCTTCATCTGAAAAATGGGTAAGGTAAAAGAAAGTTGTCTCTTCCTTGTTCCCCTTTCCCTATAAGGTTATTGTGAGGATTAAATTTTAAAAAGGAAGCTCTTAGTAACCCTTTAAGGAGTCATGCAAACACTTGGGGCTGATTATGTAACTTCTGTGCATCTTATTCTTAGCATTTGACAAATGGGGATTGCAATAAAATCCCACTTCTGCCTTCTCCCAGAGTGTTCATAGAACTAAGCAAGGTACATGTATGGATGTTTAAGAAACAATGAAGCTCTTCACAGGTGGTTGTTGTTATATGAGATTTAGCTTGAAATCCTTAGTCTCATCGTACCAAGACTATCTTGGTTCTCTTGAAGTTTAGCATACTTCATTTCTCATTTCAGTAGCCTTGTACCAAGGAGCCTTCCTGACATAATAGCAATCCAGAAAATATCACTATTCTCAATACCCCATCCTTTCCTCTGCAATTTAAATAATTGCTGCACAGATCTGCATTAGTTATATATCAGTTGTTACTTTACTTAGGTATTTGAGTTGAAAATAATCAAGCTATTATTAATATCCATCCCTGGTGGTTAGTTTTTTCCATGTATACAAAAAACAAAAAATGCGCTTTTCTTTCAGGGAAAATTATATAGTTCATAATTTTTAAATTAATAAAAAGTAAATAGAAAAAGATAATATATTACAGCTTATTTTTCATTCCACAAGTACCTATACTATGAAAGATGTCTCAGCTACCCCATGTCTATTCAATTAGTTGAAACTTAGTCCGACCCTTCTTCTAACCTTCTAAAGTTAAATAGTATAATTAGTTTTGAGGGAGAGAAAATAGTGAAAATATTTTTGCATATCATGAAAACAGATTAAATAGTACCTAAAGGTACATCCAATCATAAATGAATAAATGTTACTAATATTTTGGTGAATATATTTATAACATTCTATAACTTGCCTTTTTTTCCTTACATTGTGATTATCTTTCTGCCTCAATATGAATTCATTGCCATTATTCATTGTTTTCTATCACATGTTTGTGTCATAGTGCATTTAAGCACTTGCTTAAATTACCTCTAGTGTTTTAGTGATATGAAATTGATGTGCAAGCTACTTAAAAATTAAATCAGTGCCTATTTTATGATCTAGCCATTCTACTTCAAAGTATTTATGTAATGGAAATGAAATATGTCTATGAATAAATGTGTACAGAGATGAAACATTTTTTGTTATAGGAAAAACCTGTAAGAAAATTAGCAATTCATCAGTAGGGGATGGATCAGCCCACTGAGATCTGAACATTCAACACAATGAAGAGGCAAAAACCCAACAGAACCAGTGAAACTCAAAGTATTTATGAACAGTGAACAGAAGCAGATGCCTCTTCTTCTTCCTGCTAGGAAGGCACTCTACCATTCGAGCCATGTACTACCCAGCCCCAATCTTTTTTTTTTCTCATTTTCTACTTCAAGGAAACCAGGTACCATATACAAATTGTGTCATCAGCTGCAAACACCACTAAAGAAAGTCATTTTATTTGTAAGACAATTTCCTCACCTGTAAAATGGAATAATTATAATATGTCTAGCTATTATATCTGTCAAATATCTTCAGGAAGAATTTAAATTGAATTTGATCCCATTCTGATCTCTCGTTCATGCAAAACATAGTCACCCTTCCCTAATTTTGAGTATTCCAGTTCTTCACACTCTTCATGACCCAACTCAAAACTATCTCCTCCTAGAGAAATAGAAAAAAAAGATTCTTAAAAAGAAGAAAAAGAGTAGGATTAAAAAATGATAGAAACCAAAGTTTGCCTCTGGATTCTCTTAATAGACTCAGTGTGACAACATATAATGAGTTTGCATGGTTGTCACATATGTAAGTCTGATTGTCACATGCATAAGCATGAACCTCACCTTTCCATCCATGTCATATCTAAGATGCCCAAAGATAGGGCTGCTTGCCTCATCTTCAATTTCTCCCTTGTACCTTGTGGATGTTGTGCCATAAATACCTATTCACAGGTGAATAAGAGGGAGGGAGGAAAGAAGGAAGGAAGGAAGGAAGGAAGGAAGGAAGGAAGGAAGGAAGGAAGGAAGGAAGGAAGGAAGGAAGGAAGGAAGGGATTATTGACTCTATCTTCTGGCTCCAGTGGTTATTTCTCAGACATAATTGTTCAGTTTCCAAGAAGAAAATAAACACTAGGCTTATCTTTAGCTATGACTTGAGAACTGCACTTTAAAACCTAATATGCAGATGTGACTGTCCAGTGTCTAAGATCATATCCAGACCATACATATGACTATATTTTTCAGGTTAAATCTGGGGTCTCCTCCATGCTAACTAAGTTCCCTCTCCTGGTATACACAATCACCTATTCTTTGAGCTCTTACTATGGCTTTGGCTTCTATTAGATTCATTAATTTATTTTTTAAAATTTTCTCTCTTGCTTGGTTTTCTGGCTAATCAAGTGGACAGTTTTGTCAGAATAGTCTTGGGCCTGCTTCTCCAGCAAATGGTCCTCGTTACACAGAAGTCATTCACTGTTTGTTGGCCCACTCAAAATCGATATATAATCAAAAACTACCTCAGGATCTCAACACCAGATCACATTGCTCTTTATTTCCAGACAACTCAGAGTTTTACAAAAGATGTGTGGGATCAAAAAAAAGCTCAAGAGAGCAAGAACTATCTATATACCCTGGCTGTATCCACTTACTCCACCATGCAGAAAGAGTCTGCCTAGAAGTTAGAAGAAGTAGGAGAGAGTAAGCTGGATTTATTGTATGTTACACAAGGTCCAGAGAAGAAGGTGTTGGATGAAGCAGAGGTAGATTGACTTAGATTCAGTAAAAGACCACAGGCTTACCAAAGGGTTGAAAAGGACAATGATTTTTTGTTAAACCATTGCCTTATCAAATAAAAATATTAGTCATTGTGGCAATTAAAATGTTATAAATATGTTAAAAAGAAATAAAATATGAATAATTCATTCTATGATAAATAAGAACAAGTTTAATAATATGTTCTATGATATACAAACATTAATGATAGCAAATTGTAGGGAAACAAATTTCCACTAATAGGCGATTAGTTTAAATGGATGATGGTATAGTCCTATGAAATAGTGCTAGGCAGACATTAAACTCACTATGGATGGTCTGTGATAGAAATAATGTCCAGATATATAAAAAAATTACCAAAAATTTGCAACATAAAAGACTTGAAAACCATTTGTCACTATGAAGATACATGTGCAAAAACTATATTATAGATATAATTGTTTAAATATACATATTTATGGTTTATGAATATAGAAAGATGACTAGAAGGATATTTAAACATTTGATTAGTGATGATTACTTACAAGCAAGATTATATATGAGCTATTTTAATCCTTTTCCGTTATTCGTTCTTTCTAAATTTTCTCCATTACATGTGAAGGGACTAATTAGGAAATCAGTAAATCAGGGCTAAGCCACAGAGTAGCACCAGAAAATGACCCCACCATTAAACTAGTTAATGCAAAACAGCAATAACAACAATAATCTGTTTATATTTGAAATGTAGAAAATAGAGCTAGCATGAAAGATATTTAGGTATGATTATCTTCAGAACTCCCCTGGGCAACAAGGAAGTTTTGTAGCATAAGAAGAAAAGTAGAAAAGGAGGGGAAGGAGTAAAGAAAAGATAGGAAAGAAATGATGCAAAGGGCAGAAGGAAGGAGCATGCTATCTGAGTATTTCCACAGCCAAGAGTAAATGTCAGTACGAACAGAAAGGAGCTCTGGGGGTGAGGTACAGACATGCCTGGGTGGGATTTCTAACAGTGGGATGTGCTGTGTTGAGGGCTAGCATTTGGTGTGGCTGGTGAATGAAGAATGAATTTAGTTGAGGCAGGAAGTGGCATTTCTTGTACCCATGTGTGTGGAGGCAGAGGCTGACAGGTCACCAATGCCTGTGATGTGATGCATTTCTCCTCTGTGCTCTGTCCTGCACTTTAAGACTGAGTGTCACGACCCTAGGAAGAGGATTTGCAGAAAGACTTCCTGATTAAGCATTAACAACCAATCAAAATGTCATGGGCTCTGACCAATAAAAGGTTACCTTCCAAAGTACCTAATTATAATAAGGACAACTAACCAGAGAACAGATCAAAGTATAAAAGAAATTAGATCCCACCTGGGTCTGACAGCAGCAGGAACCTTTGACCTATAGTCCATATACTATTTCCCGACACAGGGCTACAACTCTTAGTGTTCTCTACTGTTTTGCTCACCATATTTCCAACTCACTTCCTTGATTAAATTCTCTCTACCTGTAATACCTAATGTGGTTCTCCTTCCCAGCTAGAACCAGATTGACCAAGGGAAAGAAAATGGCCCCCCAGGGTACAGGTGAATCTTGGGTAAAGAGTATCTTTGAATTGGAGACAGTTGAATCAAGACCTTCAGGGTGAGTTCCTTTCTTGCTGGACATTGATTGGTAGTTGTTAAAAAGTTTAAAATGACATATTGAACTAAGATCTGTCTCCTTACAATTCCTGAGCATCATCTTTTATTCTGACAGGGAAAGCCATACAGCTTATCCAATTTTCCTTTTGTGCTTCAACTGTTTTGGAAGCAAACCCCATCTCCCCAAAGTCTTTTCTTTTCCAAATTAAATACCTGCAGTCCTTTCAACCATTTTTCTTCAGATAGGAATTTTATTGTTTCTTTCACCTTCCTAGACTTTATTTCGTTACATAAAATCGTGGTGCCAATATAACTCTCAAGTCATGCCCTAAAGAGAACAAACTAATCCACAGTTTGAATGGTCTTTGGAAAGACTAAAATTACCATCTCCTTCATTTAAGCATTATCCTTGTATTAAAGTTGATAATTTGTAATAAATATTCTTATTTATTGGCCGAGGGAAAGGGAGGTCCTAATTTCTTCTCATATTGAGTTTTTAATACCTTGGCTTTTGCCCCCTCCAAATGTAATCCAATCAGACCTTTCTCAGCCCACATTTTTAAAGAGTTTAAAGTTACTATATGTGTTCATTTTAGTTCCACTTTCATTTTTATGTAATCAATTATTCTCAGCAGTTAAAATCTTTTAAATCATGACTCCTTTCTCAACATGTTGACCACCCAGATTGTTTTACTCTATGCAATTTGATAATTTTGTTGTTTACTGTCATTTAATTCTTTGCAAAAAGTCAAACCAAAAAAAAGGCATACACCAAACCTCACAATAATGGTGTGTGTGTGTGTGTGTGTGTGTGTGTGTGTGTGTGTGTGTGTGTGTGTGTGTGTGTGTGTGTTTCCTCCCAACTACTCACCCCAGCATAAACTCACACGACATTGAAGGAATCTATGTCTTAAAGTTCAAACACTGATGATTCGTTCCAAACTGCCTGGCTCCATCCTAAGCTGACAAGTCTCACCTAGAGATGGTAGATGATAAGCTCTTCACATTCCTGAAAGTCTTGCCCTCTCAATCCATTTTTACAGAGAGCATCACACGCATTTCGTCAGCAGCTTCTCCTACTATTTTTGCTCATCAGGAATTTCTGTGGTTGGCTATCAAAGCCCTGAAACACTACAGACCACGTGGGTGAAAACCAGTGCGGAGTGGTGGGTGCCATCTCATCAGTATGCTTTTTCTCCACTTACCACCAGCTGCCAACTTATTTTGGGAGGCGGCATGATGGAAGGTGTTGTTATTGCTTCTGACTTGGCTTACTGTTTGGGTCCTTTGCACATAATCTGCTCCCTGACCCAACATTAGCATAATGCTCATTAATCAAACTCTGTCCTCCAATTAATGACCAGCTGTGTGGATAGCTTCAGAATCAGTCAGGCAAAAGGTTAGGCAAATGGTTTTGGCAGAAGGCGTGGGGAATATCCTGATTCTGTTCAAGCCCACAGGCGCCTACCCAGGCAATGGATATGTTTGATCTTCTCTGTGACTGACTGAACAAGAAAACCCATCATTTTCTCCCCTTCTCCAGCCCCCAGGACACCCCAGATGGCCTGAAAACAACACTTCCTTCCGTCTTCTGGCCTAGGGTTACACACCCCCCATATCACTGACCAAGAGGCCAGCAAAGAAGAAAGTCCTGATTTATTGCTCTTGGCAGTGTCTAAGCTGGGCATTTCTATAAACCCAGTACTGGGACTGACTAATAAAACATACACTCAGATTTGCCCCTCAATAAATGTCTTTCAACCTCTAATCCTGTTTGTTGCTGTCTTTAAGGGAGCATTGATTCAGTGGGCAATGAGGGCTTTTTCTCCCATATATCTCTCACAGATCGATATTCTGTCACCCTACTCCACCCAGCTCAACAAAGGAGAGGCCTCACGGGTAAGGGGAGGGCAGCTCTTAAGCTTTATTTCACTTCTTATGAAAAGAGTTTTAAAACAAGCACCAGAATCCCACTCCTGGGTAGCTTTTCTGATTACATCTCTTCTAAGTGACCTCCTTGGGCAGAGAGCACAGAACTGAAGGCCCCAAATATAACACAAGCACCAAGGAGACCTTCGTACAACTCACACCCCACCCCACCTCCATGGAGCTACATTTCTTCTTGCCATCTTCCCATTCTTCCTCCTAGGTATTCCTCTGAGTTACAAATCACCTGAGCTATCTCCACTCCTCTGTCTTCATCCTGCACTTACACAAGGTAAGCAGGAAGTCAGGGATCTGATTTCTGCGGCTAGAATATCATTTCTTCAGTGCTTTTGAGCCCACACCTTGTTTCCATACCACTGAACATGGAACTGGTCATCCTCTCCCATATTCTAGCCCCCACAATGGTCCTCCTAAAACACAAACCTGATCACAGCATTCTTCCAATTGTAAAAGCTTAGGTCATAGAGCTGGGCAGTGTCTGAGCAAAGATCAGAACTCTGTCACAGGATCTGAAATCCACCCTGTGCTGATCGACACGCAGACTTTCCTCTTTTTTTTGTCTTTTTTTTTTTTTGGGGGGGGGGGGAGGTACTGGTCCTGGGACTTGAACTTGGGGCCTGAACACTGAACATTGTCTCTTAGCTTTTTCACTCAATCACTTGAGACACAGTTCCACTTCCAGCTTTGTGGTGGTCAATTGGATAGAAGGATCTCACAGGCTTTCCTGCCCAGGCTGACTTTGAACTGTGATCCAAGGATCTCAGCCTCCTGAGTATCTAGGATAACAGGCATGAGCCACTGGCACCCAACACAAACTTCTCTCTTAATGTCTGGTATTTGAGTGCAGGGATCAACTTATATTTTGTTTCTGTGGCTATTACATGCTTCTCTGTTTCTAGCACAGAGCCTGTCATATTAGTGGATGTTCAATAAATATTTGCTCACAGAATATAACCTCAAGTTGCATCTGAAGTCAGGTAAAGCATTGCATAGAGTACATCTTCAACACGTATCTCTGGGGGCATTTGTTTGGGAACAAGTGTCTGAAACTAAACATCATTTAAGATTCTTAGATCTGTAAACCTTGGTATGGTGGGAATCAGCTGCTCAATGTGAGCTATAAATAAACACAAAGATACAGTCCCTTGCTGGAGACTTAGTTATGTTTCCAAGTCATATCTTACCGTCTATGAACAAAAAACAACAACTCTACAGGCAATTTTGCATGCCCTAGGCAAGAGGTCCAGCAGTTGTGAATTCAGAGAAGGGCACCCACAGAACACTGAGACACAGTGACAAATCTTCCTTGAGCATAGGAGGACATGTAGATGGAGCCCAAGGAAAGTGTGGTCCTGTTCTCTGCTTACCTGCTATAGTATTTTTTTATATTTTTATTGTAAAAATACTGTACAGGGGAGTTACAGTTACATTAGTAATGTAATGAGTACTTTTTCTACGGAGTGTTGTTAGCCCCTCCTTTGTTTTCCCTTCCCTTCCCATCCTTTGTTTTTCCCATCCATTCCCTCTCCACCTCCCTAACTCCTCCCTCTCCTCCCCCCAAGTTGTAAAGTTCATTTTCCACATAGTGTCTTGTACATCTCATTGCTACAATGGGTCAACCTGTATCCTTGTTTCAGCATTTTGTTATTTCCCTCCCCTTCCCAAATTATAAAAATGTATATACAAGATACAGGGCACCAGAATTAAATACAGTAAAAATGGGGGTTATACATGGGGGAAGAACATACAAAAGAAACAAAAAATCACATAGTGCATTTCTGCCTGCTCAAACAAACTGAAAACCTGCTGTAGTATTGAAGCCACTGTAACCCTCTCTTGCAGCTCCTATTTGACCTCTCCTGAGTCACCTTAGTGGTAATAGAATGCTAGCCTATCTTTGCTGGAATGAAATTAGCAACATTGTATCCAATTTTCAGGAGACTTCAGAGACTTTCCAATTTTTCCCACAACCATGCATAAGAAAGCCAACTACTTTTTTTTTTGGTCAGTCGTGGGGCTTGAACTCTGGGCCTGGGCGCTGTCCCTGTGCTCCTCAGCTCAAGGCAAGCACTCTACCACTTGAGCCACAGCGTCACTTCCGGTTTTCTAGTGGTTTTTATTGGAGATAAGAGTATCACGGACCTTCCTGCCCCGGCTGGCTTTGAACCATGATCCTCAGATCTCAGCCTCTTGAGTAGCTAGGATTACAGGCATGAGTCACTGGCACCTGGCTGAAAGCCAACTTCTTAGGACTGATTTACCATCCCCCATTGCCCACACCAACCTGTCCCCCCCTCCTTCCTCTCCTTATTTATAAGCCAATTGCTGGGGGAAAGAAGAAACTGTCAAGTTAGCTTTGATTAAGGCCTGGTGTGTGTGTGTGTGTGTGTGTGTGTGTGTGCGTGTGCGCGCGCACTAGAACTCATATCTCATTCAAACTGTTGGCAAGAAAGACACTACCAGAAGAAAAAAGGATTCCATTCTACAATTCTTCTTTATGGCATTGAAAATCAGATAGAGATGCAACTGACTCTTTGTTAAGTTAGCTTCATGTCTGTCAAGTTTGGCTCTTGTTGCTTATCCCAAAAGAAAATCCCATAGCCCCTGTGCCTTATTCTAAATGTCTCTTCAAACTGTCCTGCAAGCAGGCTGAAATGCAGACCTGGGCACCAGCATCTGGCAGCATGTATTCTTTAAATCCTCCTGAGAACTTCCTAGGACTGGTGGGGGCCTGGGGGCGTGGTCATGATTGTTTGTGGTTGTCCCAAGATAACCTGTCCCTTCCTGTCTCTTGGTATCATCCTCAATCTCAGAGTAGATGCTCAAAACCTCACACCTAACTCAATTAAGAAAAATTCTCCGTAAAATATTATTTTGTCTGTTTTCTGCAAAATACTCTTCTAGAGAGAATGGAGACGTCGGAGCAACAAAAACTTGGCTCCAAAAGTGGTTACAAAGCAGAAATCCAGATGTTCCCTCTCCCCCCCCCCATTCTCTCTCACTAAACATCAAATCATGCAGCAGCTTGTAACACTCTGTGTGGCCCATCTGAAGAAATTCTAAACACTGCTTCAAGGATTTAACTCACAACTCATCTCAAACCACCACAAGAAAACTCCCATTAAAGAGGAGGAGGGAGTGTGTGTTAATGAGCTGAAGTGTTAGAATGCATGTGAATAAGCAGACACCATACACCAATGGGAGGCAAATGAAAAAATTACCCAGCTTACCATTGTTACAATGCAATAAATTTAATGTAATTCCTAAAGGCCAACCCAGGTTTTTTTCTTCTGTCATCTTTTTTTTTTAATTCTTTTTACCATTCTCAGAATTATACTTTAATTAGCATAACATTTAAATTAGGGAATGGAATCTTAATTAGCGGAAGAAATAGACTTTTGTCGAAGTGGTAACTAAACAAATAAATCCACTTCCTCTTTCAAGAGCTGTTTGCTTATGGTGCATTTAATAGCCTAGTGTACCATAAACAATTTGAGGGAGAGAGAAGTAATTAAATTAGAAGACATACTGGCCAGCTCCCAGCTCCAAAGAAGGGATCTTTCACTAGTGGCTCATTCTTGTAATCCAAACTACTCAGGAGGCTGAGATCTAAGGATCCATGTTTGAAGTCAGCCCAGGCAGGAGACTTTATGAAACTCTCATATCCAATTAACCACCTAAACGCCACCAATAGAGGTGTGTCTCAAGTGCTTGAGCACTAGCCTTAATGGAAGAGCTAAAGAACACTACCCTGTGAGTTCAATCCCCAATGCTGGCTGGATCTTTCTCTTTCCTTTTCATGACAGCTCCCTGCATTCCTTAGCCCCGTGGTCCTCTGCTCTCTTCGAACAGATATAGCTCATTCCTTTAGACTCAATGTGATGACCCCAAATTATAATTGCTTAGAAGCCTATTCCCAGTTCCTCTGCTCCTGTTTTCTGAGATTAACTTTTCTCCTTCACTGGTTCAAGGAATAAGTGCGGTAAATGAAACCTAAAGAATGGCTTGTTAGATATGCCCATACTTCAGTCCTCTTCTCTGGCCCCTTCTCTGAAAGGCTGTACTTCCCTCCCCACTGGGCTGCTTGTGAGAAGAGGGGCTGGTCAGTGCTGAATCATGGAGCCTCACCCAGTGAAATGAACATGACAAGGTGATCAGAAATGCCCCTAGTGCAGAGATCATCTTGTCCACCACCTGTCTCAGGTAAAGGAAAGGGATGCTTGTAGATTAGCTTGGAAGACGGCTGCCTCAATCTATATATTCTGCCTATCATTTGGGCTTTCTCTGTCCTCCCAGAGGAATGGTGCAGCTCACTATTCTGCAGCACACCATGTAGGATCCAGTCCCAGGATTGAGGAAAAATATGAGGAGAGTGCCATTGAGAGATCAGTGTGCACACAGAAGGAAACACCACCAGCAGACCTGCATGCGAGACATGGCTTCTCACATATATGTGTGTAACTCACAGACCTTGTGGAGCCGGCCTGCCTTTACCTGCAGCTAAGCTAGACCCTTGGTGCCAAATAGGTAAAGGAACTTACCCACTTCCCAGGGTTCCCTATGCAAAGATAACAGACAAACTCGCCAGATGTGTAAGCCAAGGAAGTTAATCTATCCCTCTTCACCACCAGCCTCGTTGATTAATTCCTTCCTTCAATGTTTGTATTTATTCTATAAATATTTATTCATGACATGCTATAGTCAAAGCATTTCCCTAGGTAGAAATACAGGATAAACAAGGCAGACAGGATACCTATCAACAGGGCCTGTGATTTAATAAAGATGCCAAGACTATAAAACCAACACCTGACATGATCATATCGAGAGACCAGAACTATGAGTTAAACCAAAGACAGGGGTCAGAGAAGACATTTAGAAAGTACATTTCCTCAGGTGGAAACTTCCAGAGAGACTCCTATCTCCGATGGAAGTGATACATTTGATGGTCAGGAGAGGAATAACCTATGCACAGACCCATAGTCAGGAAGAGGCTCCCTAGTGTTGGGTGAGTAACATACTACTATGGTTAGAGCTTGTTGAGGTTTCAAGGAGCTTGCTGGGTTTTCCAGAAGGTTCTGAGGTTTTTAGGAAGTTCTAAAGTGAATGTGTTGTCAGGCTTGGTACCATAAGTCAACCTGCCTGATTGTGTGGCTGGCGACCAGCAAAAAGCAGTCCAATCATGATTACAATTACAATAATTATATTTATAATTATGCCGTTCTTAATAGGCTGGAGGGAAATAGATTTGTAAACCCCAGGTGATGCACATACACACACATAAACACGATGATGTGTCACACATAGTTGAATCATCAGCACCTTTTCATTTTAAACTTGGAAGAAATCTAGGAAGGGCGAAATTTCAGGGTGCTTGAGAAAGGGTTGGAGTTCTGCTCTTGTTAAAGGCCATTGATGTGTGTCAAGAGTAAGAAAGGTTGAGATGTTGGTGGTTTACATCTATAATCCTAGCTCCTCAGGAGACTGAAATCTCAAAACCATGGTTTGAAACCAACCTGGGAAGACAAATTGGAGAGACATATCTTCAGTCTTTAATTAAATAACCAAAAGCTGGAAAGGGTGTGATTAAAGTAGTAGAGCAACAACCATGAGTAAAGCAGGAGCTTGATGCCCTGAGTTCAAGTCTGAGTACCAGAACTCCTTCCAATGCCCTCTCCATCCTGGGGTGGGAGGGGGAGAATTTGAAAAGAACCTGACACAGTAAGAAAGGATTCAAGCACATGGTCTACTGTAAGCGTTCTGGAGGGGGGCGAGAAGGAGAAATCAATTGCATGATTAGGAAAAGTGTATTTTTAAGGAATTGTAACCAAATGTTCCAGCAGCCTCAGAATGACAAATGCTAATCCAAAGAAGTCCTGGTTGAGAGAACATTGAACATACTGGCGTTATCCTAATCAGAAGATGGCCACCTCTACTGTAATGGGGTGTTTCCAGCTCTCTGCTCTGCTCGGCTCAGTCAATTTCAGAGCTGGGACACATGTCTTTCTTCCTCCGTGACAGAGAACATCAGAGACATTATTGTAAAATGACATCCCTTATCCTATGACGCTAAAAGTGGGATGTGCATGAATGGCTTTGTATACGAGAGCAATGGTAAGAGCAAATTTTTACTGAGAATATATTATGTGCCAGACACAATCATTAGTACTTTAGATGTGTCCTCTTCTAATTTTCTCACATGTTAAGTGTGTATAGTAGGTCCTTTCATTTGTCCTCATGTTATATAAGAGAGCACTGAGGCACGCACGTGATTTATACTTGGTAGTTGGCAGTACTTGGCTCTCAAACACAGGGATCCTCAGTAAACCTGGAGAATATTAGAGATATTGACGGGCCAAGCAGGCCTTCTGGGGGAGACTTCGCTCAAGGTTTACATGCATGTCAAAATGCATACACTTGATGATAAAATCTTATACCCCATCCAAAGCTTTCATCCCTAAAATGCAATTACATATGTATGCAACACCAAATAGCAGCTTGGAATTACACAGAACAACATACAACTCTGCAAACCTTCCCAAGGCTGACAGATTTTCAGTGAAATAGGAAAGAGAATCCATGATCCTGTAAGGCCTCAGTCTGGCTTCCAGGCCCCACTCAGCCACCTGCTGACTGTATGGCCTTGGGCCAGTCAATGTATCTCCATGCAGTTCTGGCTTCTTTGTAGATAACACTCAGCTACAATCTACTTTGCAAGATTTTTATCAGGATGAAATGAAATAATCTGTACCTTTAGCGCAGTACCTAAATGAAACAGATGTTCAGAGCTCAATTACCAACCTTATTGTTATTACTATTCCTATTTTTGTCATATACTGTCTTCAGGTATTGAAGATAAATTTTGAGTGAGCCTTGGCCATCACAGTTCAATAAATGATCCTATAGCCCACGGCAACCTCTCTCTCAGGAACAGTCAGAGAATCTTATTCTGTGTGTTCAGTCTTCTGTGCTTAGCTGTAAGCTCCATAGATGCAGATGTGGTGGCTGGGTTATCTCAGGAGCTTCCATGGTGATTGGCTCATAGTAAGTATGCAATAATGATGATTACTAGTTGTTAATGAATGGACGTGTCTCCCTCCAATGGAAATCAAGAAATATCTGCCTATTTCAGCCAGTGCCCAATGGGAGGTGGGCAAAGCTGAAGTCATCACTGCAGTGCTTTGTAAATCTGGCAGGAGTGCACCTCCTCCAAAGACGCTTCCAGACAAGCATAAAATTGCACTAGTAATTCACGTAAGCAATGCAAGCCACTACTAATGGTGAATCAAGGGATTTCTATTACTTCTCCTGGGTGTAAGGTTCTACAATTTTAGTATTCATGACCCAATCTGAAGAGGTGAGTCATCTAAAGATAAATAGGTATCTGATATGATGACCAGTAAAATAAAAAAAAAGGCTGGGTACAGCCAGCTGAGGTAAAGAGACTGTTGGATAAGTCTTTCATTTGATAGACACAAGATTACCTGGAGAAGGTGAGATTTTACGAAGGTCCTGATGGAATGAGAAGGCTTAGCTTGAAGTACAAATTATTTGAGATAGCCATGCCAAGAGTTTAGTGCAATTTGGAAAAGGACTGGAACCAAAATAAGGAGCCCGAACAAAAGAGTCATCTTTTCCTCCCCCTCAATACTCCCTGTGAATAAGCCAATGGAAGAAAAAGCTTTTCCAACTACAGGCCCCCTCAATTCCACTCTGGCCAGGCAACTGCAGAGAGCAATAAAACTTTAATGGCTCCCAGTGGGTCGATTCGGCAAGAAGGAAAGTGCTGTAAATCTCACCCGATGCTTATGTGCAGCTTAAAAACAAACGGCTCCAATCACACTTAGCAGAGCCAGCCAATTTCCCCAGCATGCGGATGTAGCAGAGGAAGTCTTGCCCACCTGGGCAACTAGGTGGAAGAAGTTTGGGGGTCAGAGAGAGGAGAGAAAGAGATAGAGAGACAGAGACAGAGACAGAGACGGAGAGACAGAGACAACAACAGATAGAGAGAGACAGGAGAGAGGGAGAGAGAAAGGAGAGAGAGAAAGAGAGGAAGAAAGAGAGGGAGAGAGAGAGATCAGCAGTGAATCATCAACGATGCCCCAATGGATGGCTTTATGTGAAGACATGGAAGGTACATGGTGCCCTGCTTAGAAGACATAGACTGGTAGCCAATGTAAATGCTTTCATGTAGTGAGATGGACCCCTCAGAGACACATTCCTGTCTACAAATGACCTTGGGGCATTGTTTCTGCAAGTCAGGGGAGACCTGAATGTCCCTTTGGGTCTTCTGTCATTGTGGTTGGTCTCCCAGTGTGCCCAGTAATTGTCTTTCAAGATTGCTAGGATATTCAAATTGGAAGCATTAGGCAGCAAACTGCCTTTACCCAGCCAGTCTTTACCTTCTAGTTCCATGTACCCCCTCACTGCTACTCAAAGTGATCTGTACAGCCTCAGAGAAATCCTCTCAAAAAATAGGATGTATTCAGAGAATACACTTTTTGCTGGAAGAAACTGTTAGGGAATGTATGAAAGAAGTCTAGAAAATGTAGAATGAATTTCAGTGCACGTTCAGACCCAGTGTTCTTGGGGGACAGTGACTGATGCCTGTAATACGAGCATCTCAAGAGGTTGAGATTCAGGGAGATCACAATCCAAAGCCAGCCCAGGCAGCCATGAATGAGCCATGAGTGTGAGGTTCTGAGTTCAAACTCCAGTACTGACAAATATCTCCTTATTATTATTAATAATATTAAATATTGTCATAGTACCAAGATTCATCAAGCTCAACACTGTGCCAGACCCAGTGTTAAAATTCTCTTAAATGTCAAAGATTATTTAACATTTCAACAACCTTAGAACTATATTTTTCTATTAGAGATTAGGAGATTAATAGTCAAAGAAATTCAGTAATTTTTCCAAACCTTTATAAATAAGTGAAGATAGAAAAAAGAACTGAGATTATATAATGCTCAAATGAGTCATCAAATTGTGTACCAAAAGAATCAAAAGCTAAACTTCTTTTCAGATTACATATAAATATTTTCAGAAGCTTAGTTCTATTTGCCATATGACAGGCACTCTGTTAAATATATAAGTTAATGTAATGAATCTTCACACAGTTCTAAGAGGTAGATATAACTATTACCCTCATTCAGCAGATGAGGAAACCAAAGTTGGAGTAAAACATTTGCTGATGATTACAAGGTGGGCTAGGGTTCAGAAGCAGTGGTGAACTCAGATCTGTTTGACACTAACAGATTCAGTGAGGAATTTAGATTCTGCTGTAACATAGAAATCTGTGGGAAGGCTTTAGCCCTGACCCCATTCAGCCTGCCCAATATTCTAGGAAAGAACAGAGAGCCATTCTTACCTCACAGTATGAGCACAATGGAGCTCCATGCAATTGGACAAGTGGATTGTGGAGCAATTATTGAAATTAAGGGTTGTAATAATTAGTTCTAAGTTGTATTCCATGTCCAAGTGTCATTTCCAAGTGAATGTGAGTGGAGAAAGGACGGAAATGTTGGTGAGCTGATACTTTCCAAACACAATGTCTATGACTATTTCAGTTTCCTTCCAAATCTAGACGTATGAGGTCATCAGTATTCAATTTTTTCCATTTATCTATACTCTTAATTATTATTTTGTGGGTGCTGGGAGATCCTCACACTTGCTCAGCTTGCTTGCTCACATTGCTTTTGTGGCTGGTTTGGTATCACTTGAGCCACATCTCTACTCCAGCTTCTTGATGAATACGGAATCGCTTGGACTTTTCTACTTAGGCTAGATTTGAAGCACTCTCTTCCAGATCTCATGCTCCTAAATAGGTAAGATATAGATGGGAGTCTCTAGTGTCTAGCTTATATTTTTATGCTAATTTATATGCTAATGCTGAGAAGTGAACTCAAAACCTAGGCACTGTCTTTTAGTGTTTCCCACTCAAGGCTAGTGCTCTATCACTTGTGCCACAACTACTTCTGGCCTTCTTTTGTGTGGGTTTACCAATCCTGGGCCTTGAACTCAGGGCTTGGGCACTGTCCAGGAGCTTTTTGGGTCAAGGTTAGTGTTCTACCAGTTGAGCCACAACTCCACTTCTAGATTTTTGAGGGTTAATTGGAAAGAGTTTCACAGACTTTCCTTCCTGGGCTGGCTTGGCACAAAAGTCATCAGATCCTAGCCTCCTGAGTAGCGCACCTGGCAACTTCTGACTTTTTGGTAATGAATTGGAGATAAGAGTTCTCACAGACTTTCTTTCCCAGGCTGGCTTAAAACCATGATCCTCAGATCTCAAACTCTTGGGTAGCTAGGATTACAGGAATGAGTCACTCACACCTAGCTATTTTTTTTTTAAATCAGGCACAATATAAAGCTCTACCCCCAAGAATCAAGCTTGCTTTGTTGCATCAGCTAGGAAGATGAGAAAACATCCATATTAGTAAACATATAGAAAAAGAAAGTTACCAGTTAGACTTGTATGGTAGCTATAGCATAGATTTCATCCCTGAAGTCTAAAACATGTCTTTTTAGGATAAGTAAAACCGATCATCAGGAGAGATTAGAGGAGGGGATATTGCAGATACCTGAATAGAGCAGATAACACTTGGGTAATGCATTTGGCTCTGAATTTGTGCTAGAGAAAGCAAATGGAAAGGACATTGGCTTATGTCGTCTGCTCTCTAAAAACAGAAAGCATACAAATTCATCAGTCAAGACAGCATTTTCCTTGGAACGAAACTTAAGCAAAAATTTACCGAGAAAGATGGTGTGGAGCTGCAATCACCAGGATTTATAAAAAGGGCGTTGAGTGACAGAGTGGAAAAATACCTTCAACCCCATTTTTAAAAAAGATACAGAAATGCTGTTCAATTGCCAAGTCTCATATTGATCCTATGTAAAGGTAGCAGCATTCCATTAAATCCTGAGGCAGTGACAGCATTTCTCCAAGGCAGATGATGCCTTTACCCATCATTACTATGGCATGTTTTCTAAAATGTTTTCTAGCAGCAATGATGAATTTGAATTTATCCGGCCCTGTGCTGTCACCCCTGCCTTCTGTTGCCAAGGGCATGCTACAGCAAAACCTGTCTGTGATCAGGAATCTTATCTGCCGCCATTGATACTAGAGAAAGCAGGCTCCTAAAGGAGAGAGAAGTCCAAGCATTGGTATACTTAATAAATGGCATTGGCTAGCATGGAACTCCGACCTTCCACCTGGCCAGTAAGACCCCTTGTACTGTTACTTCCAAGTGTTGTCTCTGATCATTATTTATCCTTGATGCAACCTCTGGCATGGCTTGAGCCTATCTAGTGGAGCCTTTCAGAAACTAGCTTCTTTGTTATGTCAATGTATATCATTTTCTGCCTAGTGTAGGACAAAGGAATCCTTGAAAATATAGTACCCTCCTGTCCCTTAGGGAGAGGGTCTCTTTGAGGCTATATGCCTGATAGAATGTTTGGCCCAAGGTAAGGGTCTCAAGAGTGATTGAATGGCATGCTTCTTCTCTGTCCACCAGAAAAACAATAGAAAAAAAAAAAAAACACTTGTTGATGTTACATCATGTTTGTGTGTGTTTGTGTGGTGTGTGTGTGTGTGTGTGTGTGTGTGTGTGTGTGTGTGTGTGTGTGTATGAGGGAGAGACAGACAGAGACAGAGACAGAGAGAGGTAGGGGAGAGAATGTATGTGTGTTCTGGGGCTTAATCGAAGCCTCTCTCTCTCTCTTACTGTCTCTCTGTCTGTCTGTCTGTCTGTCTGTCTGTCTCTCTCTCTCTCTCTCTCTCTCTCTCTCTCACACACACACACACACACACACACACATACACACATATGCATATACACACATTTGGCTTTTCCACTAATGGCTGATGCTCTACCACTGGAGCCACACCTCTAGCTCCATCATCTTTATAAATATATATTCCTTATCTCAATGAAAAAAGAAGTACAAGACTACAAATATCTTTGGGAGAAAAAATAACAACCTAAAGAGATAGAATGAGGTAATTTTATAAGTTTTAAATAACCTAAATATCTTTGTTAGCTCATTTTAATATACCCAGGGGCCAAAAAGTAATAGATCATTCCTCAGGCCTCTGCCTAGGAATTCTTGACAGAAGAACTTGCCCCCACCATGCAGACAGACAGACAGACAGACAGACAGACAGACAGACACACACACACACACACACACACACACACATTTTCAATGAAAAGCAGTGCAAACATCAAGAAATTCTTTCTTACCTCCATACTGTGTTTCCACTCCTCACCAAGCCTAATTTTCTCTTTAGTCCTATTTCCCTCATGTGTATTGGGAATCATGCTCTTCCTCCTATGGTATATCCCCTGTTGTCACTGTATTTGATTTTGGCACCCCGGTATTTTATATACATTTATTTGAATTAGGGAGGGGAAGAGGAACAACAGAATGATGAGACAAAGGACAAGGGGGAAACCAATGCAACAGCGACATGCACAAGACAATATGTTGGAAATGATCTGTACAACTTGGGGGAGTGTTGGAGGGGAAAGGAAAATAGGAGAAAATTGAGGGAATATTGTCATGAAATGTACTCTTTACCTTACTTATGTATCTGTAACCCCTCTGTATATCACCTTGACAATTAAAAAATTACCTGAGTATAGATTCTGTCCATCCTGGAAAATGTTTAATGCTAAAATATATGTTGCTGTCAAAAAACAATCCTTCTCAAGGAAAAATAGGACAAAACTGTACCTGTGTACAAATAGCAATCCCTGAGAACTAAAACACAAAGAGGCAGACAACGGAGTTAAAATAGCTCATTCTTAGAATCTTGACAATTAATTACATAATTGTTTACTTTTTTGATATCTGAAATAATTTCAGATATGATTGCCTTTAAATCCCTCTCCTTAGTAGAAAGAGATTTGAGGAAGGATCTATCATGTAAAGAAGAGAAAATTATCTTGTTTAATTCTAATTATTTAATTATCTTTAAGTAATTTACAAAGGGCTTTCAATTTCACATGTCAGTTTATGAAGCACAATGCATCTTGATCAATGTCATCCCGTCCATCATTCTGCCCCTACCTTTCCCCACCCCACTCATCAACTTAACTTTTCTAGTTCCATTTTCACATACGGAAATACCTTGCATTTTTAATTTGTGAAGATTTTCCACAGAACTAGGTCAGATCTACATTTCTACTGATGGTGTATAAAGGAATAAAATAAAACAAACATAACTGGGTTTGAACACAGTTCTTCTCTTTACTAGCTGTAGAACCAGGGCAGTATGTTTAGCCTCTTAAGTTGCAGTAACTTAATAAGTAAATTGTAAAAATAAACTAATATGATTAATAAAATGCTGGGAATATAGTAAGTCCTTAATAACTGCTACAATAATCTCTTCTTTGTTTTCTTTTGTCCTTGTACTGGGGCTTGAAGTCGGAACCTGGACATTATCCTTTAGCTATTTTTTTTCTCAAGGCTAGCACCTACCATTTATACTGCATCTCCACTTCTAGTGCTTGCTGGCGGCTACCTGGAAATAACAGTCTCATAGACTGTCCTGCCTGGGCTTGTTTTGAACCATGATCCTCCTGACCAGCTAAAATGATCAGTATGAGCCACCAGCACCCAGCTCCATCCCTTCTTTATTATTACAGTTACCCAATTATTCTCTCTTATAGTTGCTTTTGCAGAACAACCTCATTGCCATTACACAGAGTGTTCATGAGTCCACAGGACAAATACACAGTCCACCCACCCACATCTCACTGTTTTCTTCCAGATGAGTAAGTAACAAACAGGGAGATCTTGAATAAAGGATGCAGAGGATGGATATAAATGACCATTAGCTCTAAATTTAATTTCTTAAGAGAACAGCAGTTTCCAAAGTACCCACTAGGTTTCTCCTCCCTTACACAGCTCTTTATTTCTAGATTTGTCTTCTCTTTAATCCAATTTTAGAACACTTTAACCAGATTAGGAAAGTATATTTCTTGTTGAATGAATAAAAATGCTTGTATGCATTTATCTGTGAATGAAGGCAATGGGATGTTTCGTGTTGTACTTGGCAAGGTAGATAGACCTCTCTGCAAACCAAGGAGGAAAAAACCGGGTCTAAGGGAAGTCAGAAGACCACCTCTCATCTGGAAGAACTTCAAAATTGCACTTTGGAGAGTTCTTCCTTTCAACTATTTTTAGATCTTTCATTTAGTCCACATGGGCTCCTTCCCATGACTGTACAGCTTTTTCTCACCCACACATTTCGGATGCCCAGCAGGCAGAAATGGTATCTTCTAACTTAGACTCAAGGGAGGAAATGAGTTAGGCACATTTGTAGGAAATTTAAGTTGGACAGGACTTTAATTGCTACAGATAATCCAGAGCCATCACCATGGTCTCTTCTCTTCAAGAGAACAAGATCAGCCATTTATTCACCTTCCCCAAGCCATCTACAAGTTCAACAACTCTCTGAAGATGACCTTCACACTTCTAAGTAAAAGGCAAATAAGAAAGAGAGGGGAGAGAGATAAAAAAAAAATTTGCAGCCCTATGGTGTACTACATTCTTCAAGGGCTTGCACAGGAAAAGATCAGGAATGATTTATTTTTCTTCTAGAAACAACTTTCTGCAGCTCGGGAGATGATTGGTGGTGGTGATGGTACTAGTAATGTGAATGTACTTACAGCCACCAAATTGCATCACCAAACTTGTTAAAATGAACCAGGCACTGGTGTCTCACAACTGTAATCCTAGCTACTCAGGAGGCTGAGAGCTGAGGATCCCAGTTCAAAGCCATCCCAGAGAGAAAAGTCCCATGTGTCTTGTATCTCTAATTAATCACCAAAAAGCTGAAAATGGAGCTGTGGCTCAAGTGGTAAAAGCACTAGCTTTGAAGCTCAGGGATAATGCCAAGGCCTAAGTTCAAGCCCCAGGAGCAGCACAAAAACAAACAAAATCTGGTTAAAATGTTAAATTTTACAACATCTATAACTTGCTACATTAAACACTCACACCTATAATTCTAGCTACCCCAGATGCTGAGATCTGAGGATCACAGTTCAAAGCCAGTCCAGGCAGAAAAGTCCCCCTGAAACTCTTTTCTCCACCTAACCACTCAAAAAAAAAAAAAAAAAATTGGGAGTGGAGCTGTGACTCAAAGTGGTCGAGCACTATCTTTGAGCTAAAGATCTCAGGGACAGCACCCAGGCCCTGAGTTCAAACCTCACAACCTATAAGAAAAAACTTGAATGAAAACAGAATAAAATGAAGTAGATGGAGCCAGTCACCAGTGACTCATAGCTTCATCCCAGCTGTTCAAGTAGCTGAGACCTGTTGGATCACAGTTCAAAGCCAGCTCAGGCAAGAAATGACCTGGAGGCTCCATCTCTAGGTAGCCAACCAAAATGCCAGGCTGGAAGCATCACCCAAGTGGTAGAGTGCCAGGTGAGCAAGCCGGCCAAGTGAAAGCCTTGTCCCTGAGTTCAAACCTAATACCATAAAAAGAAAAAGAAAAAGTAGATGGTCACTTTTAGACAGGAAAGGGGCATTCTTAAAGGAAACACTGAAGTAAAGTGGTTTCAGACATTCTGTTAAGTTTCTTTTGCTGTGAGTGTTGGAGCCTCTGGATTTCCCCTTCATGCCT
Source organism: Dipodomys spectabilis (assembly GCF_019054845.1). NCBI lineage: Eukaryota > Metazoa > Chordata > Mammalia > Rodentia > Heteromyidae > Dipodomys > Dipodomys spectabilis. The sequence continues at coordinate 198,965 of NW_024870700.1, forward strand.
GTCATCTCTCAGATTAGGCCTCCTCAGATGGTAAGTTCCTGTGAAAGCTGCCCATAATTAATGTTAAGCCTCATTCTCTGAAAATGCCTTATTTTTCTCAAACAAAAAAAACTAACATTTTTTCACAGGATTCTTTACCTTATCTTTCCAGCACCCAATTACTTTCCTGTGTCCAAACTGTAGGATCTAGAAGACAAGTTACTTACATGCCCTGCTCTGGTAAGTAATGACCCAACTCTTCACACTAACCACTCTCCTAATTTCACATGAAAAAATAAGCTAATATATGCATACATATACACATGCACATATAAGTGTGTACATACATATGCATACATATTTGTGTATGTACACATACACACATATACATGTACATATATGTACATATACATACACACATGCACATACATCTACACACATACATATATAGGAGTAAAATGAAATAACTGATGTGAATATACACAGTTTCAAGAAACTAAGACAAGAATCAAACACTGTATTTTTCTGACCGCTGGAAGGCAATGAAAATAAATGCTTTCTACTGTGTCATGATGAAATCCATTAAAAGAATTGTTAAAAAACAAAGGAGGTAAAAGGAGAGGAGACTAATAGATCAAAATGTATGGTATACATGTATAGAAACATCACAATGGAACTGTGCAATTAGCATAACAAATTAATGAATTAATATAGTTTGAATAATTCAAAAGAGAGGAATATTCATGTGTATTTTCTGCCAAACATATTTATGCTTTGTACAAAAATTTTAAAATTTGCAAAACATTAACACATACTTGACTTTTTCAAAAGTCACTTCATTTTATAATGGGGGAGCTGGAGCATTAACGTTTGCATTTTTGCTCAGGATCTCACTTGGAATGTGGTAGAATGGATGCTATACCAGGTATTATCTTTTTCTATGTGTCATGCTGATGTTATTATTGTCACCACTCTGAAAGTTTCAGTTGGATAGTGATGGGATTGGATTGACTATAACTGAGGTTTGAGTTAGTCACTCACAATAAACAACAGAGTAAACACACACACACACACACACACACACACACACACACACACACACGGGAACAGCCAGAAACATGTCTAGTTTCCCTGATGCTGCCCCTCCCACTCAATCCTGTCACAACCACCTCCTTACTAAAAATAACCATTTGGTTTTAGTCTTATCTTTTAAGCCTTCAGTGAGTGGAGAACTCACAGAGTAGAAGATTTTCAAACGCCACCTCCAAGACATCTGCTAAAGCTGGAGACAAGGCTCACAGTAGAGCTTCCAGTGTGCTGCAACCATGCAGCTTCTATAACAGAGTACATGCTCATTGTCAACCTTTAAAGTAAATTGGCCCATGAGCAATTCAGGCTTCATCAACTTCAGGAAGGCATGAGAAGATTCCTAAAGATTTCAACACCTGGGAGATGCAAGACATACAAGGTGGGTACTTGGAACACACATGCACATGATGGCTCTCTCCCAATCAGTTTCTGAATTAGGATCTCATCTCTTTGAAGGGACCAAGAGATATTCTTTCCCACCAGTTAACTTGAGAGGATGGGGTTGGGAGAGATGGGAAAACACTATAAATAATCAAAAAAGCCCCCAGAATTAAAAGAGATAGTTTCCTACTTACCACAAAATATAGACCTTGTCTGAGGTTAAAAAGCATTAGATCTTTGGGGTCAGACAATGAGGAGATCAAGGGAGAAAGCTTCCAGAACCCTAAACCAGTGCTCAGGGCCTGCTTTCTGTCTCTCCATTGAAAATGCCCCAGAGGATGATGGAGGCTTCTGCCTAATAGGCATTTACAGGAACTAAAAAGCACAAGAGCACCTCTGCTTCTCTGGACCAGACACCCGAGGCCAATCATGACAGGGGAGGTAGTGAGAATCAGGCATGCTCCCCTGGCTCTGTCCTCTCTCTCTTGTGCCCTTTACTGTGTGGAGGTCCAGCCCAGGAAAAGCTGTACATTCTACCAAGCTCTTTCTGTGACTCTGCGGTGACTCTGCTTGCCTTCTCTACTGCTACATTCTAAACTCTGAAAATATAAGAGCTGAATGATTTGGGGACAATGGTTCGAAAGCTCCAGAGACACTGGCCCCAAACTGGCTTCTGTACCCACTGTCTGACCATCAGGTTGCTACCGCATCTGTGAAGTCGACTTACCTAAATCTAGAAGTTATTACAAGATCTAAGTGTACTGATGTAATGAAGATGTTAAGCAGCATTGTTCTCATTCTCTGATCCATTTCCCAGCCTACCCATTTGTTGTACAATGATGGGCATACAAGAGCCCATTTGGTGAATGCTTGTGGATGAATTTCTATTTAAGACCAACACAATTTTGTTCATATACTTTCCCCCATTGACGTGGTGTATCCTAATTTGTTTGCTTTGTTTCAAGTCATTCAATTTGTATGGATGGAAGTCCAAGATGGCGTGGGAAAAGATGAGCGTATGTGGCAGACTGCAAGGGACACAGGGAACCTAGGAGATTTCCCTCTGACAGCAGCTCCCTCCCTGTGGATATACTGTTCAATGCAATCTGAGGTGCAGTGCCATCACCCTAGTTACCCCTTACATTGTGATCAAAAGAAAAGTAGAAATTTCAATCAGACAAATGCACTCTGTTTAATTTCAAGTAGTTAATACATAAAATGGGCTACTTCTACTACTTCTATCTACTTCTGCTAAAATGATTCCAGAATTCTATACTTGTCTCAGTGATTAATGATCTCACAGTGTGTTCTACCCAACACAACAAATATCCATTGACCTTTGAACTTTCAAGTACTTTCCTAGACATTGTATTTGGTAAGTAGTAGAGCATACTTACTGAGTTTACAAATGCTACAAACTGCACAATGTGAACAACATATTTTTCTTTCCTTAGTACTAGAAGCTACATGTTCAAAATCCAGTGGTGGATGGAAACAGTTCCTTCTAGCTGCTCTATAAAAGATTCGGTGCTGTGTCTTTCTTAGCTTCTGGATTTGCCCAGCACACATGGTATATTGAGGCTGCAGACACATCACTCCAATCTCTGCCTCTGCTTTCATATGATATTCTCCATTTCATCTATCTGTGCCCTCACATTGTCTTCCACTCTAAGTGTATCCCTGTCCAAATTTCTCTCTTTTTACAGATTTACCAAACAAGTATCTACTCTAATCTGGTTTGACCTTATCTTAACCCGACAAACTCTATAAAGAAGTTATTTTCAAATTGGTCAGGTTTATGAGTAGAACCTGTTAAGTTACCCTTGAACACATTTTTCTGGAGAACACAGTTCAACCCACTGAGGAACCTTCCAGAATTAAGATAGAAAACAAACAAACAAACACCTACTACTTACACAACACCCATGGCAGAGATGTCACGGTGGTAATCAAACCATGCTTACTCTTTTTACGCACAAAGAAGACAGCAAATGAAGGAACTTCCCAAGGTTCACAGCAGTTTCTTACACACGGGCAACACACCACCTCTTTCAGCTTGAAGATAACGTGAGGCTGATCCAGTAATAACACTGGAACTACAAAGTATGACTGAGGACCAGAGCGGCTGATATTGTTCTGATTGAGGGCATTTAAATTAGGCTTGTGTTTCATTTGATTCAATTATTACCAGATAGCAGAGATACTATTTTTTAGAGGGTAATGTTATTCAAATTTTTCAAAAATATAAACAAAGGCACAGACGCTACTTTGATAAAGATCAGTCTAGAGCAGAGTAATAAGATCGAAGCAGATAATGGCTAGATGGTGTGCTAAGAAGAATCATAAACATATGCAGAAATGATCAGAATCACCACCGGGAAATGGGATTTGACATTTTAGTTTCCTTCTGCGTGTGTATTTCCATGCACCAATCAGATTACAGACATCTTCAGAGGGTCTTTAATCCTCCCAAGAGACTTTGACAGAGTTTCCTGCACATGGAACAGGCAGGAAAGGGGGCTATTAAGGATGCTTGCTTAACCAAGGATATAAAACAGGACAGAGTGGGAATCTTCTTCTTCAAATACATTACTCTCCCAGCTGGTTGACCGCCCCCAGGAGACATGAGGGAGGCTGGTGGGTGTTAAGTACAGGGACACAATGTCCCCTCTCTCAGAGGACATCAGCTGCTCTGCTGAGTTCTCTGTGCACTCTTTCTTATTTCTCTTGGATATGGGCTAAGATTCAGGGCATGTGAAACACCAGGCAGACGGTGTCTGGCAGCCACAGTCTTGGGATGGCAGCTCTTTCTCCCCTGCCCACACTTCTTTCTCCTGTTTTGCTTTCCCCTGCTGATCTAACGTGTTTTCTTTTGGTCCCCATCTTCTCCACAGCATGGGATATGAGACAGATAGAAGACCTGTGAATTCCCCATCTTTATGCAAATCCACCCACCTCTATTTCTCGCCTCTCTCCTTGCTGTGTGCCTCTGCAGAGTCTGGTTCGCATGCCTGTGGAAGCATTGCCTCCATAGTGGTGCCTGGGGCCAATAGCAGAGAAAACAGCATCTGTTTTGTACCCATATCCAAAACTTCTGAGCCTTTTCCCCAGCAGATGATGCCAGTCCCTATAGCAATAAAAGATCCAGTTTCCTGCCTCTAACTAAATGATTCCTTCCTACGACCCTGTAAGCCCAGGTTCAACCTGCCACATAGCCAAGGGATTTCACACCCAAAAGAAAACCTTGCCAAAAGTGCAGCCTAGGCAACAGGGCCCAGCCAAGGGAGCAATATGACCTCCCTTGGCCAGGAATCAGAAAAGCAAAAGCTTCCTCCCTCTAGGCAGTCAGTTGATTTCTATTGCTCCTTTCGTTTGGGGCTTGCCTTGCTTCTACTTACATAAAAGGTCCATAGTGGAGAGTCTGTGTCTAATTGTGTGCTATTTGCAATGCTGGCTGTATTATAGCCTTTGATAAACATGTTATTACAATTGTTGTTACCATCCATCACAACAATAATCACAATTCAGAGTGCATTCTTCTCAACTTCAGGCGGCTTGGAAAGTTAAGAGTGCACACATGGTCCCCCTAGACATCCTTTAGTGCTCTGGAGAAGTGTCTAAATTTAGGGGAGGGGGTGTATCTGCGCTGTACCTCGAAACCTATGGAGATTGGAGAGTAATCATTTCTGGCTCTCAGAGAGGGCAGAGCATTTTCTTTCCCTGTGGAAATGGAGACTAAGAACTTTGGAAAGATCAGAAAAGATAAAGAAAGGAGAAATTGTACTACGCCAGAATTTGTTTCTTTCTTCCATTTTTTTTTTCCATAGACAGAAAAAGCCACAGCTAGGGCTGACCCAATGGCAAAGAATCTGTTCAAACAACGATAAGAAAAAATCATTTAGTAGGCACATTAATTTAAGTTGTGGGCGCTGAGCTTTCCTGGGGATGCCCATTGGATAAGTGCTGTCAGCCAAGGCTATGAGCTGTTCCAATGAGATGTAATAATTGAATTTGTTTTCATTTAATTTGGAGGGCCTTTAATTAAAAGCCAGGCTTGTGTGTGCAGAGAGATAAAGCCATGCACATGGAGACTGGGGGTAATTTGGGTGCTGAATGTAATAATTAATTGTAAATTCAGAGGTCAGGGGACTGGCACTATCTTTTTTGAGATCAGCACAGTGAGCCAGCCCATCCAGCTGGAATAGGTTCAGGAGTGGCGGAAACATACGCTTAAGTGATTTTTTGAAACCTAATCGAAATTACGGAGCAGGCGGAGGTTAATTTGCAAAGTTCATTAATCAGAGAAATAAATACATCAGTGATCACCCAGCGGAAGACACTCTGGAATGTCTAGTTTTCCAAACTGAGTTTTGGGAAATGGTGAGGACCCACCTCTTGGTTATACCTGCCAACCATCATTCATGGTCAAGCTGTTTAGAAATATACCTCACCCCTTTAGGTCTCAGGTTAAACTCATCTACCTCACTACCGTGCCTCTGGATAATACAAATATGTCTTGGAATGATGGGCTCACTCTAAGAATAGGTCCCAGAATAAGTTCTAGAGTGTCCTATTAGTGCCCAGGAAATCAACACCAAGAGTTAGTTAGTATAAAAATAGCAACCACAAATCTTGAATTCATGCCTGATATTAATCTCTGAATTTAGGATTAAACTGTTTACTATATTATCAATATTAGGATTTGGTTGTATTTCACTATGCATAAACAATAAAGGAGAGATTTGTGCTTATGTGTGACTTTTTGCTTTGGAAAATGACGTTCTTTCCAGAAGTGTGTGGATGTAAATGGGCCCACATGTCTGTGCTCAGACATATTTCTAGAAATCTATCACTTCTGTCTCCATTTTTATTCTGCCTGTCTTGGGCCTTGAACTCAGGGTTTGGACACTGTCCCTGAGCTTCTTTTGTTCAAGGCTAGCACTCTACAAAATGAGCCACTGAGTCATTTCTCTTTTTTTTCCGAGTAGTTACTGGAGATAAGAGTCTCATGAGCCAAGCGCCAGTGGCTCACGCCTGTAATCCTAGCTACTCAGGAGGCTGAGAGCTGAGGATCGTGGTTCAAAGCCAGCCCAGGCAGGAATGTCCGTGAAACTCTTCTCTCCAATAAACCCCCAGAAAACCGGAAATGGTGCTATAGCCTTGTGCTGGAGAGCTGAGGAATAGCGCTCAGGCCCAGAGTTCAAGCCCCCACGACCGACACAAAAAAAAAGAGTCTAATGAACTTTCTTGCCCTGGCTGACTTCGAACTGTCACCCTCAGATCTCAGGCTCCTGAGTAACTAGGATTGCCTCTTTTTTTCCCTCAAGGTTATAATTGCTCTCTAGAAAAAGAAGATTGTAGACTGTGGAGACTTTAATCAGGAAAGGGAAAATGGACCAGATCAGAAAGTGTCTAACAGATTGTTTTACAAATATACACAAGCTTCAGGATGATATTGATCATGATGTATTATGTTCACAAATTGGCATGCTGAATTGAAATCCCCTTGTATAACTGCTTAAAGGTAACACAAAATAAAATAAATTACTGAAATAATATATGTACAATAGATGTACCTCTCCCCAGAACTCTTAAACCTGGATCTCAAGAGACTGAGATACAGCAATTCTGAATCCCTCTCAGTTAAAAGCTTCTGAAGTAGAGTGTGGTCTTCACACCTGTAATTGCTGCTTCTTGGGAGGTGGAAATCTAGAGGACAATAGTGCAAGGTCTAGCTGAAGGGAAAATGTTATTGAGAGCCCCATCCTAACTAATAAATTGGATGTGGTAGTGTTCACTGTGATCACTGCTATGTGGAACAAATAGAAGGGTCAGTTCTAAGCAGCTCAAGCTAAAAGCTTTAGACTCTAGTCCATAAAAATAACTCAAGTAAAAAAGTTCTGGGAGCATGACTCAAAAGGTAGAGCATCTGCTAGCAAGTACCAGAGATCAAATTCTAGTACAAAGAGAAAGAAAAAAAAGGAAGAAAGAAAAGAAAAGGAAAAGGAAAGAGGAAGAAGGAAGGAAGGAAGGAAAGAAGGAAGGAAGAAGGAAAGGAGGGAGGGAGAGAGGGAGGGAGGGAAGAAGGAGAGAGGGAGAGATAGAAGGAGGAAGGAAAGAATGAAAAAGAGAAAGAAGGAGAAGAGGAAGAGGAAGGAGAGAGGAGAGGAGAGAAGAAGAGAGAAGGAGAGAGGAGGGGAGGAGAAAAGAGCAGAAAAGAAAAGGAAAAAAAGGAAAATATAAAAAGAAACTACCCACTGGACCAGGTCAGCTCCAAGCTCTCTGGATAGCATTTAGTATCCATGTGTCTAGCAATTTGCAGCCTGAGAATGCCATCAGAATATCATCATAGCTCCAAGGGTGGGAACTTTAGTAGTTCAATCATTTGAAACCATTGCCAACTCTGAACCATTCTAACCTCTGTTGATGCCTTGGTTTTCACCCACTTAGCTGCCAGGCTCCCTGGGTATCCCTGGCTGGCATACCTGGCAGAGAGAACCAAGCACTTGTAGGTTGATAAGCAAGCAACAGTCAAGTCCAAAAGAAAAATATGTGGGTCATGAAAGAAGAGAAACCTCTAGAACAGGGTCAATCACAACACCCACTGCACAGAAAAAACTGTGGCAGCAAATGGAATACCCCTCAGACAATATGCCTGGCCTTTAACTTACATCCCAGTGTTCTCAATTCTAACCCAGAACTCTTTACCAGCTAAGTAGTGAGTTTGAAAAGGTGGATAAACATGAGTAAACATGGAAAAACTGTTGGGCTGAGGTATGAAAAGGAAGACATTTCTGATGGGATATTTACTCCACCAATAGAAACTAAAAGCACCTTAGCACTCATTGGAAAGGGAAAATTTTAGCAATACTAGCAAAATTAATAATAGATCTAAGTAAGACAATAACTACTATTAAGCCTCTATATGTGGCAGATATTAAATGTCAGATAGATAGTAAATAGATAATGACATATATTGAATATATATGGGATATTAATACATATGGAATGTATTCCTTAGATTTTTCTACCAGCCATAAAAGATAGCAGTACCCACAATCCATAGCTGATAAAACTGAGAGTTGAACAGTTGCCTAAGTCTCTTTGATAGTAATGAGTCCCAAGTTCTTTCTCGCCTACTCAAAAAAGACTTTAGCTTCTGGAATTGGCATCTTAATCAAACAGCAATCAAACAACAGTGACTGTCTCCTGAGCACTAGATCTCTTGTGAGGAACTGCAGGCTCCAGAGGAAAAATAGAATGGAGTTTCCCTTCTCTGTGCATCTGACCATCTGTTCAAGGGCAACAGGAAATCACTCTGCATGGGATGAAGACCCAGAAGAAAAAGCGGCACTGTGTGCTCTGAGAAGAAAGAGTTGGACCAACTGCATAGCTCCCCCACAAGTTGTTCCAGAGAAAGATTTCCTGAAAGGGATGAAAGTGGGGAATGGGTCAGATTGAACAGACTATATGTGTCAAGTCTCAAGGATAAAACAAGAGCAACAGAGCTCAGAAACCTCAATGGTCTAGTATGACTGGGGTATATCTACAACATATAAAAAGTGATAGAAAATGACACTGGGGCATTTCTTAAAACTATAGCAGGACCAGAAGTGGGTGGTTCACATCTTTAATAGTAGCTTCTTAGGAAGCTGAGAGTTGAAGATCAAAGTTTAAAGCCAGCCCAGGCAGGAAAGTCCATGAAAATCTTGTTGTTGTTTTTCTTTTTTTGTTTTTTTTTTTTAAATAAAGCTTTTCGTTATTGGAGTCTTTGATTTTTTTAATTTAAATTTTATTGTAAAGGTGATGTATGAGGGGTTTACAGTTATATGAGTCAGTAACAGTGGCACCCTTCCCTCATTTCTCATAGTTTTCCCCCTCCTGACCTCTCCCCAAGTTGTATAACTCATTTCCAACATAGTGTCTAATGAGTATCACTGCTGAGTTTGTTGACCCTCTTATCTCCAATTAACCACCAGAAAACCAGAATTGGTGCTGTGGCTCAAAGTATTAGAGTGCTAGCCTTGAGCAGAAAAGCTCAGGAGCAGCACCCAGGCCCTGATTTCAAGCCCCATGTCTGACACACACACACACACACATAAAAAAATAACAAAACTATACAGGGCATTTCCAATGATACCACCAAAGCAATCTCAGAATGCTTTAGCAATCAATATGAAAAAGTAGGTGTGGGGTAGGAGGCAACTAGGTCCCAATCCTACACCCAGGTGCCTGATGCTTGTCCAGATTCCATCTGACAGTGCTAATATTTCAGTCTCCTCAGGGTTCTTGGGAACATTGTTTATGGGCTGGCAGAAGGGAGGTAAGGGGTAGGGAGGCCTCTGTACTGGGCTGTTCGTAGGAGCTATGATCACAGCACGTCTTTTCCTCTAGGTTGTAATTGCTCCTTGGAGAAGGGTTGCAGGGTTTCTAGGCACGCTTCAGTTTCCCTTTCTCTCTGACTCTATTTTGGGAACTGGTTTAGAAGTTAGGAGTGTTTTGTTGCTTTTTTTTCCCCTTCCCTGAGTGAAAGCACACATTAATGGGGGGAAAAATTTCTCATTTCCATTGGTTCTTTTGAGGTTGCTGGAAGACAAAGCAACACTCAGAATGGACTTTCAAGAAAAAATATATTTTAAATAAACCCCTAAAGCAGAAAACATCACTCGGTAACATGTTGTACATTGTGATTCTCCTCTGCCTGCTACCAGGAGAAAGGCTTTCCTATTTTTTTTTTTTTAAAAAGAGGAACTCAGAAGAGCCCCTATTTAACTCTTACAAATAGCAGGGCCACTCAATTCAATGACCTACACTGAAAAGGAGGTACCAAAACCACCCACAATTCCCAAGTTAGTCTTCTCCAGAACATCCCCCGCCCATGAGCCCCAAACTGAATGGACCTCACTGAGAACCCTCAGGTCCCGGATGAGTGTCAGCATGGCATTGTGTGAAGGGAACATCAGAAGGATCCAGGCAAAGATATTTTTGTTTCTCAAGCTTGAATAGAAGCTGAAAGGTGCATGGCTAACAGGTGTCTCAGGGGTCCCTAGCAGGAAGTACACACGTGAGTACAGTCTCAAAACATAATTTGAGAGTACTTAATTTCCTGAAGCATATTTGATCTTCATTCCATATCTTCATTTGGGAAGCGAGGCTCTCAAGCACTCCTTAATTCTGAACTATTTTTAAGGAATGGCTGAAGGACGGAATCCCAGCATTCTCTGGGCCAGGCCTTCAGGGTCCTGGATCACACACCCCATAAGAGAAGGGAGCCAGGACAAAGGAGGGAGGTAGAAGACAGAAGGGCTAGAATAGGGGTCTGGGATGGAATGTAGCTACCCAGGCTTAGTCTGTCTTTTCTGCAGGACTTGCTCTTTCCCTGGGTCTCATACTTCCTGCCCTCTGGGCCTTTACTGCTCGGTCTTACGAGCACTTCTGAATGTTTCTTTAAAGCCACTTGAGAATGCTCACAGATGTTATTTCATGTTATTACCACAAGAGACCTAAGAGGTAGGCTGGTCAGATATCATACTATTAGCTCCATTTATCAATGAGAAAATACCAGGCTCAACCAGAGCCCAGGATATAATTTGCAATCTACATGGTCTTTTCAGGTTATCTTTAGATAGATATCACCATCAGAAGACAAAAGGTAGGGAAGGGAAAGCGGCTTTTCCTCACACAGTGATGATGAAGAAACACTCAGCACCTCTGCCCTTGAGTTTCATGGGAGCACTTGCTTTAGAGCACTTACATATCTGATTACTTCTGTCACTCAGGATCCCAGGTAAACACACATGACACACTGGAGTTGGCTAGCCTGAGTAAGAATTAGCAAAGGCACTGGCTACAAAGACAAGGGCAGGTAGAGGGGAATCAGGGACTAAAGCAGAGCACTGTCAGCATCCCTAGTCCAAAATACGCATTGCTTAAACAATCATCTAGAAATAGCTACCAGAAATGCCCAGGTAGGAGGAGCTGTGATCCTCAGGAAAAGAATCTAGTTACCTCATAGTTGATCGCAGAGAAGTCAAGAGAATAAATGCCCAGGCCTTATTTTCAAGTTTTTACCGCTATTTTCCATTAGTCAAACCATCCAGAAAACTGGACCAGAGAGTTCATTGCTGTGTCTTCACAGGTCGGTTACCACCCTGGGGGTAGAGGTAGAAGGTATCTAGGTCTCTTCATCTTCCAGAGCTTCATAGTGGTTCCTTTTACATTGGGACCCACTTGTATAAGCTTTCTAGAGACATGTTTTCTAGAAATAAGATGCTGTGCCAATACCTTCAATCTGTAATCCTAGCTACTCAGATGGCTGAAATCTGGGGGATCATAGTTCAAGGCCAGTCTCATCAGAAAAGTCTGCTAGACTCCACCTCCAAAATAACAAGGAAGAAGCAATGCTGGAGGCATAGCTCAAGCCTACTACATATAAGACCTTGAGTAAAAACTCTAGTACTATCAAAGAAGGAGGAAGAGGAAGAGGAGGAGGAGGAGGAAGAGGAGATGGTCACTTTTCGGGCTATCACCCAGGACCCAGGCTACGAAAACACACTCTCCTCCCTATCTGTTCATACTCCACCTGAGTCTCCCATCTTAGCATATTGTTTGTGCTTGGTAGGTGCTTTCTTCAGCCTCGGTTTGGGAAAGGAAGAGTGATAAACAAGATGGGGCCTGATGACAGAGGGAACAGAACTTGAGAGGGGAAGAGAAGGAAGCATCTTCACTGAATGACCATGACACACAAGACAGAGCATTCTAAGACTGGTAACTCCAACTTGATTTGTGCAATGCCAAAAGACTACCCAAGATCAAACTCACCTCCCCTTTAGGTTTCCTTTCCCTTCCTTCATCTGAAGAGGCTGCAGAGGCCTTGGCGAGGCCATGGTTTAGCTTAGGATTATCACCTCACAGGCAAGGAGCCGCAACTGCCCACAGAGTTTCTGCAGAGATGAGACTGTGGAGAAAGGAAGTGACACAGTGGCTCCAAGTGGTAGACTGCCAGCCTTGAGTGAAAGAGCTCAGGGTAGCTCCCAGGCCCTGAGTTCAAGCCCCGACCGACAAAAAGAAGAAGAAGAAGAAAGCGAGGGGGTGGGGGGCTCTTCAGAAGGCTGCAGTTGTTCATGGGGAGAATTTGAGGCTATGGGATATTGAATGGATCTAACAGAATGTTGTGGGCATCTCTGGAGACCCGGGCCTAGGCGGTAGGGTCGGGGTTGCTACAAGCAGCCATTAGAGAATAATGAGGCCCAAATTCACTAATTCTACTTTAACCAAGGGCCAGTCTCACACGAGAAGAAACTGAATGCCCGTCTCTCTCCCTCTTCTTCTCCCTGGCACCATCTTCTTTGTCATGATAGAACCTTTGTGTCAGTCTCCTTTTTGCTGCCATCCTCCCCTTTAACTCCAAGCCTAGGGACTTGTCCAAGATGAGAGTGAACTTTCTGCAGTTAGAATTGTGCTTAATTAAACGTTTTAATTAAAACCTCCCAGAGTGATTGCAGCTGTCAGAGTGTGAAAGGAAAGCTAATAAAGTTCCTTTCATCCAGTCCAACGGATGACCCAAGGACATCTACCAGGAAGGTAGAGGAGCCTCAGGGGCCAGAGGACTGAGCATGGTGGAGATGCTTCCTCCCCAGCCAGAGGAAAGATCAAGGAAGACCCACCTTCCCTTTTCTCCTTTCCTCTGGCTAAGGAGGAAAGGTCATTTGTTTGCTTAGAAGCACAGCAGATGCCAGATAGAAGAAATACAATAGTTCACTCATTCATGTCTTCACTCCAACAGTTACCTATGAAGAACACCCCATCTCCTGCTGTGGCCAAGGTCTTACAAACATCACTATGCTAATCATTAGAACTGCTATTTAGTCTATGAGCCAGGTGCTTTTGGCTTACCCCAGTAGTCCTAGCTACCTGGGAAGCTGAGATCTAAGGATGTTGGCTCAAAGCCAGCCTTATCAGAAAAGTCCCTGAGACTCTTATCTACAATTAACCAGCAAAAAGCCAGAAGTCAAGGTGTGGCTCAATTGGTAGAGCACTAGCTTTGAACCTAACAGTTAAGATAATACAACTCCTCGAGGGCTGGGAAGGTGGCCTAGTGGTAGAGTGCTTGCCTTGCATGCATGAGGCCCTGAGTTCGATTCCTCAGCACCACATAAGCAAAAAGAAAAAAGCCGGAAGTGGCACTGTAGCTCAAGTAGTAGAGTGCTAGCCTTGAGCTAAAGAGCTGAGGGATAGCGCCCAAGCCCAGAGTTCAAGCCCCACGACCGGACACCCCCCCCAAATAAACAAAATACAATTCCCCTGAATTCAAGTCCCAGTACTCATGCATGTATACACACACACACACACACAAGCAATCCATTCTATGGAAACCTCCATGACCTACAATGGGAACTCTCATTCTGCAAATATACTCTAGGGAAATGTGGCCTTTCTGGACATTTACTAAGATTTCTAAGACACCTTAGTAGCATTTGGAGTGATGTGCCAGGTTCTCTGAGATAGATGGCTGAGGTGGAGTGGGGGAGGAGAATGTGCAGGGGGAGCCGCACCTCACCCCTCCGCTAGCATGCATGTAGCAATTCTTCCACCCAGACATCCAGACTCAGAGGCTGTTACTAGTTACAGACATCGCTCCCAGCCATCACATATGAGGGTGACAATAAAAATGACTGCTTAAAGTAGCATTTGCTTTTCAGAAGCCTTAGCTAATCTTTTCCATGGATTTAGAAATGCATGGAACCCCAAAGACATTTAAAGGAAAGTCATTCCCAGACTTTAACAGCTGGGCTGCACAATTCCAGGTCTCAGGCTCAGCCCTGTCTCATCAGCATCGATATTTGAACAGATTTAAAGGACTGTGCCATTTAAAAACTCTTCCTTTTCCTGCCTTTCACCCCAGGGTTCTCTGCACTTCTACCCCTTGCTGGAGGAATTTATCATTTTAGAAACTCAGACTCCGATTCAGGCCCCAGATAGCATCAGAAGACAAAAAGAAACCTTGGTGTTCCACATAAAGTTGGTTTGAACAACCCCCTTGTCAATATCTCCATTAAGCAAGAGAATGGAATTCAGATTCTGCCAGTCCATTTATCAGAATCATCTTCTCTGTGATAAGAAACCTGGACTGACTCCTAGGTCAACTAGGAGATGGACAGTTAGACACACACAGTTGGTAAGCATTGACGAAGCCAAGACCAAAAGGAACAAGACAGAAACAAGTCACTTAAAGAGGGTTAAGTCTGGGATGTGGGAAAAGCTTGACAGACTTGCACAAAAGAGTGAAAACAGGAATGGTGGAAAAGGGGAAGAACAAGTAACAAACTGAGCCCACGGAAAGGGACAAAGAACCAATGAGGCCACATTCATCCCATAGGGTTTGCTAGAACCTCAGTCCTGGATGCCACCCCATGTCTTAGCCTCTCAAAGTCCCTTTTCTTGATTTCCTCCAGGTTCATTTTGATTGTTGCCAGCTTGTGTAAAAGTGCCATCTTCAAGGTTGCTATCAGAAGGATGGGTGGGTGATTGAACATGGGGGCAAGGAAGGAAATGGCCGATGTTCAGAAGGGCACTTGGGTTTCCACTTGATAATTGTGGTGCTCTGTATCTAATCTTCAAGCAAGTAATGAGAGCATTGCTAGAATAGCATGAGAAGTTTAGGAAGACCAGGCTTAAGTAGATTTGTTGAGGTTCTGAATTCAACTGGGAGGGAAAACATTCAAGAGCTGGTTTTGAAGCAATCTAAGTAGCAATTAGAGATGGATTTAGTGGATCTTTGATGATATGGGAAGATGATGCTTCCATGGTTTCTGTGTTCCTTGTGGGGAAAGTGAACATTGCAATCAGAGCTGAGACAGAGATGTGTTTGGTTTTGAACACAGACATGCCCAGCACATGGGAGAAGGAAGTTCAGCTCTTGACTGGGTGATGACAGAGAAAAATGTGCTACAGCTGGCTCAGGAAGATTGAACTAAGCTAATTCAAATTTTCAGGAATGCTATACCAGTATTTCAATTAAATAATGTAAACAAGTTATCTTTTAAAAGGCAATGAATACTCCCACACTCATCACTTCCTGATTAACTTAGCCCATTTACTGTAATCCATGTTCTTCTATTTGTGAACTTTCTTTATATGTAGGGGAGACTTTCTATAATGATGTTGGGTGGGCGGGCACTCTTCACTCTGTGTACAGTACACTAATGGCCAGAAGTTGACTCTGGTAAGCATTTGCACCCAGGAAAAAGCAACTGCCACAATGCCACAGTTTGATCCTTTGATTATTGACTAGACTTGAGAAAGATATGGGGATATGTTATAACAGCAATTAGACTTAATTACTTGTGATCATTCCACTGGGAATGGTACAAAATATTGTAGAAAAAATTGTGGAGATATTTTTATTCAAAATATATTCAAAAAGTATTTCATTGTGGAGATAATTTTATTCAAAATTATTAGGTAGCTGGTTATTCAGAAGAGAGAGAGAGAGACAGAGAGAGGGGGAAGGGAGAGGGAAAAAGGGAGAGGGAGAAGGAGAAAGAGAGAGAGAGAGGGAGAGAGGGAGAGGGAGAAGGAGGGAGAGTGTCTTGGGGTTTGTCTTGGCCTGGACACTGCTGAGCTTTTGGGCTCATGGCTAGTGCTCTACCTCTTGAGGCACAAACTACACTTCTGGCTTCTTTGGTAATTGATTGGAAATAAGTTTTATAGGTTTTACTGCTTGAACAAGCTTCAAACCGAGATTCTCAGATCTCAGCCTCCTGAGTAGCTAAAATTATAGGTGTGAGCCACTGGTGCCCAGCTGAAGTTTATCAGCTTTTAACACACAGAAATTCTGACATATATCCTTATTCTGCTTTCTTCTTACTCTAGTAAATGAAATGTCAAACAGAGCTTTTGCTTCAGGACATAAAGATTGGCTGGGGACATAAAGATTTTAGGAAAATTCAAAACAAGGATTTTGTGAGAATCAATTAGTTTTATTGAATTTACAATGAAAATTATTGTACACCTAACTCATGACTTATAAATAATATGCTACATGCCCTATGCCTTAGCCCATTTTGGTTTACTTTAATGCAATAGGTGAAGTTAAACAATTTATAAAGAGGTTTGTTTAGACCACAGTTTAATGGCACAAGAGCACAATGTCAGCATTATCTCAGCCCTGGAGTGGCCACATGGCACATGACAACCTTGGTAGGAACATGTGTAGAAGAGGAATTTAGAGGAGGCAAAGCTCCCTTCTCACAGTCCATTCTCATCAGAACCAATTGGGTATCATGAGAACAACATTAATCTCTTCTGAGGTGCCATCCCCTTTAATTTGATTAATTAGCTGTCACACTGAGGAACAAGCATTCAGCAGGAGCACCCTTTATGGCTGCATATATTGCAATTACTAGGTGAGTACATGTGAGTGTGTATACATATGTGAACACACATGTGCATAGAGATGTGCACACACATACACACACAGGAATGTATACTATAAGAGTGCACACTTTTTTCCCCAACCCAACCATGGCCACAAATCCAAAGATCCTTTTGCATAATTCTTTGTTTGTCCAAGCCATGAAGAAGATTCCTTCTAGACATTCGTGTCATTTCTTCTTCTCTCTGTCTCCAGGACAAATTAATTTTTTAATCTACCTATTGTAATGATATATACTTCACCAGCTGAGTCTCAGGGTATTCTCATTTCTAGGTTTCCTTGTATATGTTCCTTTTCTTTTTTGAACTTTTTATTGTTGTCTTTCTGGCCTCATTGGTGTTAAACTTCTCCTAATTTAGATCCATCTGCAAATGTCATTAACATGCTATTTGCTCCCTCATTAACACTGAAACATGATCATTTATCATTATCTTTGGTAATGATCATAGGATTAGGGGTGTGGGAGCCTTAGGAGGTCTGAGTTTAACCAGCAAGTTGAAAAAAAAAACCCAGACAGTCTGTGAATGGCTCCATAGTATGCCAAGGATTTGAGGATCTAAGCTTACAAAGTAATGGGAATTTTGCCTTGAAGTTAAAATTCAATATTCCCCAACATGATATCCTTTGAGAACTAGAAGGAACACAAGGAGATTTCGTGCCAAGATAATGTCAGTGTGTCCTAGCGCTGAACGCGATTTACATCAGCTTTCCTGTGAGGCTTCAAGACAACAGATAAAAGGATCCCAGGGACTGCTAATGGGCGTAGGTGGGGAGGACTCAGGTGGGAGCACAGGTGGAGAGAGAAGCTGCTTGAGCCAGAAGCCATGGAGAAGAGGAGAAAACTGTGGAGTCAGGGTCTTGAGACCCTGCACCAAGATCTTCACCAAGCAGTACATGTAGCCATAGGGCAATGCTACACAATAGTTCTCCACCATACTCTAGAATGTTGCCTAGGCTCTATGGAAGGGTGAGTCCTTGGGTAAAGAGATGATGACAGGCCCCCATTGAAGGGGAAAGAGCAACGTGTTCTAGGAAGAAAGATCAAAGTCTAGGTTTGGAAGGTCAGCACACCTTGTTGGACATGGTTGGCCAAATGGGGTCAGCCACTGACAGTGAACCAAGTGAAGAGCAATGACTAGCTATCAGGAGTGAAAAGAGGATGACATCCAGGGACTTACTATTCTTATTAGAGCTCAGGCATATAATTGAATCAATATTTTTCATTTTAATTTGTGTGTGTGTGTGTGTGTGTGTGTGTGTGTGTGTGTGTGTGTGTGTTCATACTGGGGCTTGAAATCAGAGCTTGGCGCAGTCCCTTAGCTTTTTCATTCAAGGCTGTCACTCTATTACTTGAGCCACATCTCCACTTCCAGTGTTTTGGTGATTAATTGGAGACAAGCATCTCATAGACTTTCCTGCCTGGGCTGGCTTCAAACTACAGTCCTCAGATCTCAGCCTCCTCAATAGCAAGGGTTACAGGCATGAGCCACTGGTGCTCTCAACATTCACTTTATTTTTTTTATTTTTTTTCTCTCCAACCTGTCACAAACCATTTGGAGCTTTAGAATTGGGATTGCTGGCTCACTTACCAAGAGGAAATTGGCAACTGGGATTTCTAACAACCATTGGATGTGAAGACCCAGTCATTCAGTCTTACTTTGTTTCTCTTAGTTCTAAAGGAGCCCTTATTTATTGAAGCTGGCCTTCCTCTTTGTACATTAGGGAGTAACAAAGATAAATATTCTAGCAAGCACTCAGCAAAATGACAACAGTCCTTGATGTTCTGGCATCTGTTGCTTTCAAATCTTGCTTACTGCTTTCTAGAAACACCTCCAGGCACCCCAGAGCAACCATCAGGGTACCACCTCTGCACTGCACAATCTGAAATCCCACCTGCCCCCAGAAACAATAAGAAATCATGATTATTCCTGGCTTAAGCCCTTAAGTACAGGGAGGAGGTAATGTGTTAGGCAGCAAAAGAGTGCTCACAGCTCTTTTTATTTATTTAGTTTTTATTTAGTTATTTTATTTATTTTGCACCCATACTGGGGCTTCAACTCAGGGTTTCACATTTGTTCAGCTTGCTTGCTCATGACTGGCCCTCTTCCAATTGAGCCACACCATTGGTTGGTTATATGCAGATGAGAGTCCAGTGGACTTTTCTGCCCCACCTGGCTTCAAACTACAACCCTCCAAGTCTCAGATTTCTAAGTAGCTATGATTACAAGCAGGAGTATCAGTGCCCAGCTGCTAACAGTTCTTGTTCATGTATGATTAACATGCATGGTAGATGAAGCAGGAGTGAATGAATTTGAATTGGGCAGAACTAAACCTTCCATGACTAACTAATAAGGAGCCTAAGACATATATTTCCAATTATATATGACCCCAAATTAAAGATAAGACCTTTATAATAATACATAGATGCTCACATGGTTGACGTCACCCTCTCCTCTTTCCTACCAATGTCCAAGAAACATATGCTAATTCCTTGTTGATATGCCATTGCCCTTTAGGCAAATGATTAGCGGATAGATCACTCTAAATGCTATAACTGAAAAATTAATATCTTCATTTGATTATCTACTGCATCTGTTAAAATTGCTATGTAATGGTCCATTGTGTAAATAAACCATAGTTTTCTTGGTACTAGTGGTTCCTACCTGTTATAAATAAAGTCAGTGATGGTCCATTTTTAAGACAAGGCATGGACTTTGAGTGGCAAGTTAGGAAGGAGCTTGCTTACACAATGACTTAATAGCTTATCACAAAGCTCATGTACCAGGAAAGTCCCTAGACAAACAAGATAGGCAAACAGGACATTGAAAAGGAATCAATTTGCAAGATGAAGAAAGAACCAGCCAGGTGCCTGCTCATGCCTGTAATCCTAGCTACTCAGGAGGCTGAGATCTAAGGATCGTGGTTTGAAACCATCCTGGAAGGAAAATCCATGGGATTCTTGTCTCCAATTAAATCTAATGTGGCCCTGTGCCTCAAAGTGGTAGAGTGTTAGCCTTGAGTGAAAGAGCTCAGGTGCAGTGCTCAGGCTCTGAGTTCAAGCCCCACAACTGACCAAAAACAAAATGAACAATAAAAAGAGGAAGCAGATTTAAAAATAAAACTGTACATGTTAGAGAACATACATAGAAAGGGGATGGAAACAGTCAAAACCCACTTCTCAAATTCAACCAGTCTCAACAGGTGCATATACTCCATTTACCCAACAGCAATAAAATGTAGACAATGTCCAAGAAAATGTGTCATAGCCCATAGTATTTTGCCAGTGCTGAATTGGGGGAGGGACTTTACAAGTTAGGAATAAGTTGCTGGCTGTAATTGTCCAGGCTGTTTTTCCCTAACAGGCACTCAGACTTGCATGATCACCATTATTTGCTTTCTCTGCATGTTTTATCTACATTTGTTAAGCTTGAATAGGTGAGTGTATTTCTCACACACCAGTAATCCCTAGCTACTCAGGAGGCTGAAATCAGGAGAACCAATGTTTGAGGTCATCCCAAGCAAAACAAACAAACAAATCCTGGATTAATCAACAAAAATGTTGGACCTGAGCATGGCTCAAGTGGTAGAGTACCAGGTATGAGTGGAAAAAGCTAAGCTAGCTCTGAGGCTTGGGTTCAAAATCTGGTACCAGCAAAAATAAAAAGTTAAAAAATTAATATAGACCATACTTTTTTTCTTCTGATGCTGCCATTTGTGTCCTCCTCTAGCTTTGCTGTCTTTAGGAGAGGACCACTCTAGTGCTCATTTGGGTACAGCCCTAACAAATAGGGGTAAATACACAATATTTTCTAAGTCTTTTTAAAAAAAAATCACATAAAAGCTGGTTCCGGTGGCTTACACCTATAATCCTAGCTACCCAGGAGGCTGCAATCTAAGGATCCTGACTCAAAGCTAGCCTAGATAGGAAAGTCCAACTAACCACACAAAAAAGTCAGAAGTAGAGTTATGGCTCAAGTGGTAAAGTGCCAGATTTGGGCAAAAAAACCCTCAGAGTTCAAGCATTAGTGTCAACATGCATACACAAAAATAGCACCTATGATCCAAAATATATTCATTCTCCCATATTTCTATAATTACTTTTAAAGTTTTCTTTATTTTTTGAAAAAAATTAACCCATCTCAGTTGATTTTTCATCATGTGAAGTAGAGTTATAATTTCTATATCTTTCTCTCTTAATGCTGGTTGCTTTAATTTCATACTTTTCAGCTGATTAGGCATGATACTGACATCTCTGTCTTCTATCAAAACCCCATGCACCAGCTTGTTCTTTAATTCCATTGGTCAGTCTGTCTGCGCTTCTTCCATTAAACACTGTGTGTTTAAATAATTACATCTTCCTTATAAATCCCACCATGTCTCATATATTCATCTCTAAATTGTGTTCTTTAGTCAAACATAAATGTCTTTTTAGCAATGTTTCATCAAGATTAAAATACCTGTTTGAGATTTGAATGAATTGTATCAAGTCTCTAGGCAGGTTTGAGAATATGCATCTGTGTAACATTCCCTGTTTATCTGTAACATAGTGAATGCTTCCAATTGTTTAGGATTAAATAAAGCTTGTAATTTTTCTATGGAGATCTTACAAATCTTTTGCTAGATTTATTTTTAAGCATTTGGTCTTCTCTGATACCACTATAAATGGTTCTTCTTTTGTTATAGGCCACAACAGCAGCAGACTTTTTATATTTTATATTTATATTCAGATATTTTTTTCACATCCCATTCCACACATGTTTCTTATTTACCTACTAATTATTTTGGATCTTCGAGGCAAATGACAGTACCCTCTGCATATGTTTCTAGTTTATATAGATCTAATTCTTATTTCTTATTTCAAAGTACTACATAAGGCTATTATTATGATTTTGAAAGTGTGTACTGCTAGTCAACTTCTTAATCTCAACTGAATTTTATACCAAATGGTTCCAACTTTTTCCCCCTCTTAATAAGTTTTTTTCATTGTGAAAATATGGTACAGAGGGGTTACAATTACATGAGCAAGGTACTGAGTACATTACTTATCAAGCATTGCTACCTCCTCCTTTGTTTCCCCTTCCCATCCCTGCCCTCCAATCCTGCCCCCACCACCAAAGTTGTAAAGTTCATTTTTCGACATAAAATCTTGTATATCTCATTGTTGCAATGGGTCCACCTGTATCCCTATTTAAACAATTTGTTTTATCCCTTCCCCACCCAAATTATATCAACATCAAATACAGTGAAAACAGGGGTTATACCGTAGGAAGGGACATTCAAAGCAACAAAAAAATTACATGGTGCCTTATAAATACATTAGAAACAATAGCAAGAAAGAAAAACCATTTGAGTCCTTATCTTGGGGTTCATTTCAGGTAACATCAAGTTATCTGACCGTTTCTGCTTGTCTTAGACACATACTAGTTATTGCAAATAGGGGAAACCATGGGACTATGTTTCTTTGGGCCTGGCTTACTTCACTTAATTTAATTTTTTCCAAGTCTTTCCATTTCCTAACAAATGGGGCAATGCCATTCTTCTGATGGAGGCATAGAATTCCATTGTGTATATATACATTTTCTTGATCCATTCATCTATGTAGGGGCATCTGGGCTGGTTCTATATCTTAGCTATGGTAAGTAATGCTGCAGTAAACATAGTTGTGCTGGTACCTTTAAAATGGTCTTGTTTATGATCAGTCGGGTAAATGCCCAAAAGTGGAATTGCTGGGTCATAGGGGAGCTCTATGTGGAGTCTTACAGACCTATAGCCATCTAATCTTCCATAAGGGAGCTAAAAAAAATAGAATGGAAGAAAGACAGCCTCTTCAGTAAATGGGGTTGGCAAAATTGGTTAATCACTTATAGAAAACTAAAGCTAGATCCTTATATATCACCCTACCCGAGAATCAACTCCAAATGGATCAAAGACAGACACACTGAAGACATCACAGGATGGAATAGTAGAAACCCTAGGTCTCCTTGGCACAGGCTGAAATTTTCTCAATAGAGACCCAGAAACACAACAAATCAAAGAAAGGTTGGACAAATGGGATTGCATGAAATAGCAGAGCTTCTGCATGGCAAAGGACATAGCTAGCAAGATCAATAGAAAGCCCAAGGATTGGGAGAAGATCTTCACTAGCCATACAACGGACAAGGGTCTCATATCTAAAATATACTTGGAACTCAAAAAATTAAATCCCCCAACAACAAATCCTCAAAGAAACAACTGCCCAATAAATAAGTGGGCTAAAGACTTACAGAGAAACTTCTCTGAAGAGGAAAGAAGGATGGCCAATAGACACATGAAGAAATGCTCAACCTCCCTAGCCATAAAAGAAATGCAAATCAAAACAACATTGAGATACCACCTCATCCCAGTTAGAATGGCTATAATCAAGAACTCTAATAACAACAGATGCTGGAGGGGATGTGGCCAGAAGGGAACCTTACTGCATTGTTGGTGGGAGTGTAAACTTGTTCAAACTTTTTCATTCAGCATGAAGTTTGCTCTGCAGTTTTGTTTGTGTGTTTTGTGTCTTAGTCTTCATACTGGGTCATTTTGTGTGTCAGTCAGGCCACAGGGTACCCAACCATTTGATTAAATATTGATATTATTATTTCTCTAAGGTCATGTTAGATAAGAGGAAGAACATTTGTATTCTTTATCTAAGCACACAGCCCACTACATATGGGTAGGCCACATCCAATGAGTTGAAGACTAGCTTTCCCTAAGCAAGAGAGATTCTCTGGTAGCCTGCCTTCATACTTCCTATCTGCTTATCTTTATTCTCCAGCCTACTGGCCATACAGGCACAATTGTAGATGTATAAATAGAAATATATGTACAAATTACATGTATATTTCAATATATTAACTTATATATGATTATATATCAATCAATAGATAGATAGATAGATAGATAGATAGATAGATAGATAGATAGATAGATAGATAGATAGATAGATAGATGTAAAATTTATTCTATTCCTGTGGTAAATCCTCACTAAGACATTTTATAGCTGGTTTAGGAAGCTCTCAAGTATTCCTAATTTGCTCATAGTATTTTTTGCTTAATTTTAAATAGGTATTGAATCTTATCAAATATTTTAATATACTTATTGAAATATTCATATGACTCTTTGTCTTTTAGCCTATGAGAATGATATACTTGACCCTCGTTTTCTGAAGGATACATTCATAGCCCTCCAGAGGAGGGCTGAAAACCACAGGTCATATCAACCCCCGTATATACTGTTGCTTTTCGGTTTATTCCTCAGTCTCTTGTTGGGGATTGGCTTTAAGATCCTCTACACAGGCTTCCTAGGTGTGCAGATACTTAAGTCTCTCACATATAATGGCACAGTATTTGCCATTATTGATACGATTCTTATAACACCTAGTACAGTCTAAATGCCATGTGTATTTGTAATGTAATATCTGAGAATTAAGGCAAACCCCTGTGCATATATAATACAGATGAGATACTGTTGCAAATCTTTGACTTTTCATCTGTTTTTGTACATGTCTTGCATCTATCTATCATCTATCTATTTGATCCAGTAAGTTTGACTTTAATATGAATTTAACTCATGTATACCTATTGTAATTTTTATTATTTCTATCTTCTTTGATTTTTTTGTCTCCTACCTTTCTGTTAATTTTTTATCCTTTTTCCTTTGGCTTTCAAACTCTGTGTGTGTGTGTGTGTGTGTGTGTGTGTGTGTGTGTGTGTGTGTGTGTGTGTTTAAATCTGTTATGAAAGCCAGAAGATAACCCTACAAAGCACTGAGCATTAGGGTCATCTTTCTCCCATTCCCTTTACAATAGTGCAATCCTTACCACAGCAGTCCAACTAACACACAAAAGTAGACACAGATGTGAGTGACATATGAAAACCACAACTTTCTAGTGGACACATAATAGAGAGTAGAAAGAAAAGGTTTGAATTATAAACTCTACTGGTCTGCCTTACAAATTTTCAACCTCACAATAGTTGCTGAGAAGGAACTGAACTTTGAATTTAGAAGTTGGTCTTTTCCAAGGCTAGGGGTGTATAGTACCATACAGTCTTGTGGTGCTGTGTAGTGAGCCACAGCTTCCCATCACCAATTGTCACTAATGTAAACAACCAATCACCTACCATATGCTGTGTTGCTAGGTTACCGTGTGCATAGCGCTCTAAGAAATGCATCCTCAGCTTATGATGAGTATGTCAGCACACAGCCCATCAGGAATAAGAAACACTTCTATTTTTATTTAAACTGACATCACTTCAAGATGCAATTAATACAGAATATTTGTGAGATACTTGGCAAATTGTTAAAATCTGGCATGCACTGTGTGCTACAACCATTTTCACTTAAAATACTTCCATTTGAAATGAGCTAGATGGTCCATGTCTAGACTCCTAAGTCCTCCTCTGTTTTACCTCTGCTATTTAATGTACAATGAAACCCTGAACAAGGTTTTATCACTTCACTCCTTATAGTTCTTACAAGAACTCTTACTTCAGTGTTTTATAAATCTGTTTATTCCAATCGGTTGAGATTCTGACAAAGTTCCTGAGATCTTACCAGCTTAAAAATGTTTTTATCGGTCCTCACAGTGGAGTGAAATGTGGATTGTACATAAGCTTCTAGATTTTAAATGCTACTTCCCTGTACCTACTGGTGCTGTTAAAGGAGCTATTGTTAATTTCATTCTCTTTTCTCTCTGTAAGCTTTCTCGTTTTTCTCTTACAAAGACTTAATGTTCTTAAATGTCATTATATTTTTAGGTGTGGGTCTTTCCCCCCTCTTTTCCTTCTTACATTCCTTGACCTTTCTGTCTATAATCTTCTTATTGATTTTTAATTTCAAGGAACGTGGTATCTCACATATTTTCTAATTTCCATTAAAAAGCTCTCTCTGGCTGAGATCTCTGTTTTGCAGACAGAACCTTGCCATGCTTTGTATTTCCACTTTTACAAACATCATTCACTACCTGTATTTTGTGATTTGGTCCTGAGAACCTGCTCAATGTGCCGTGATGGTGAATTGGTAAATTAACTGCTTCCTCCATGATGCCCATTTCACATGACAATTCTCTTCCTTCTTGTTTTTGTGACAAATGTATTTTTCCTATTGAAATGTTATCTTTAGCTCCTTTCATGTTCTCTTGTTCTTGATTCAAATTGTTGTTTCCCTCCTAATTTTCATTTTTAGTTCAGAGGTTCTAATACTTTGTCTTTGGTAAACTCTACACCTGCTATTTTATATCTCTTTTTAAATAGTCATACTTCTTTGGTTAGCCCATTTTGGATAGAGGCAGTCTGCCTGAAATGACCATTTTCCAGTGCTCAGCCTCCTTGGCTTGGGAACTACTGAAGGTGGAGCCCAGGAGCCAGAAGAAACCTTTGTCTTTTCCCCAGGCACAGAGTCACATTTGTGGGAATCCTGCATTTGGTCCTAGAGAAGTAGCTTGATAGGAATAGGTAACTTAAAGCATAATCTTTAATGTCTTTCTCTCTCTTTCTATCTCTCATACACACACTCTCTCTCTCTCTCTCTCTCTCTCTCTCTCTCTCTCTCCATAAACAAAGAGCTTAGACTAGGCATGGATTTTACACCTGGAAGCCATTGTATAATGATGATCTAAAGTGATGCAAGTATATTGACAGAGTCACTACTAGGCACAAAGAAAAAGTAGTGAGACCAGAATTCCGTAATTATTTTCCAGTCTTATCCTCCCAGAGAAAAACAGGGCTGCCAGGTGGCCTCTGAATCCACAGAAGATACACATAGACATCAGTGCAGGTCTGTGTCTTACCCACTGTCCTTCCTGAAGGACTGACCTTGACCTTGGAAGAAGAGGCCTACTGAACCACATTAGTTCAATGTCCTGTTAGAGCCCAGCAACTGACTTTTAATACTTATGTCATTACTAACCTCTAACATATACAATATAATCAATTTTTCAGGGATTTGTATTCCATATAATATGCTGAGAATGGTGACTTGATAGTGAAGTATTCACAACTTGTTATGTAGTCTGAGTCTGTTTTGTGCAGTTATAAAAAAAATAAATACCAGGTGCTGGTGGCTCATGGCTGTAACTCAGGAGGCTGAGATCTAAGGATTGAGATTGAAAGCCAACCCAGGCAGAAAAGTCTGTGAGACTGTTATCTCCAATAAACTACCCAGAAAAAGCCAGAAGTGGTTCTGTGACTGAAATGGTGGAGTGCTAGCCTTGAACACAAAGAGGCTCAGGAACCATGCCCAGGCCCTGAGTTGCCCCAGAACAGGCAATAATAATAATAATAATAGCTGGGGTAACTTATATAAAGTAAAGAGGTGTATTTGACTCACAATCCTAGTAAATGGAAGACTTACAGAGCATGGTGCTGGCATCATGAAGGGCTCTGGTTGTATCACATTGGGGAAAGTGGAAACAGAGATGACTGTATGTGTGCAAGTGAGGAAAGAAGAGAATGGGCTGGGATCTGGTATCTCATGCTGGTAACCCCAATGCCTTAGGAGGCTGAGATGTGAGAATAGCAGTTCAAAGCCATCCTAAGAAAGAACAATCTCACAGACTTTTATCTCTGGCAAGTAAGCAAAAAGCCAGAAGTAAGGTGTAAGCTCAAGTGGTAAAGTGTCATTCTTGAGTGAAAACTTAAGTAACAATGCAAGGCCTGGGTTCAAGTCCCAGGAAGGAAGGAAGGAAGGGAAGAAAGGAGGGAAGGAAGGAAGGAAGGAAGGAAGGAAGGAAGGAAGGAAGGAAGGAAGGAAGGAAGGAGGAAGGCATGCTGAGCTCAATCTTTCTTAACTGCTCTCAAAAAAAAAAAAAAAAAAAAACAACAATCTAACTCTACCCTAGCTTTCCCATTCCTTGGAAAGTGAATTAACTCATTCATGATATTGGAGGCCTTAGAACCTAATTGTGCTCCAATAAGCACCATTTTAAATATCTGAGCCATATCTAGGATCATATTTCCAGCACTTGGAGCTTTGCAGGGATAGGGTTGTGATACAAATTGTCATAGGAAACAAAAAATACAGTTTTGAATCATAAAGTTTTCTCAACCTAACTAATACAGTTGTGATGCTGCACATAGGAACTCTGAGGCTCAGAGTGAGGAGATTTGTTTTTTAAAAAATCATATAAACAGCCCATGGCAGAGCTCTAATGTGTTCAGAATGCTCGACTTTTAAACCTCCCCATTGCCTGCCCAAGGATTCTCTACTTCCTTCTCTTAAATCTCAAACCACACGCTAAAATGCATATTATAGAATTGAGAAATGAGTTTTTATTTGCCTTCCATGATCTTATAAACATTTATCTTTTCTCAAAATGTATCTTTCCAGTATTAAGAATTTTAATCTTTTTCTTCAGAACTCAATGATCCCCTTGATCATTTTAATTGTTTCATCTGAAGTTTTCTACCTATTATTCTTGCCTTGTATTCCAGCTATTGGAATTGGAGGCACAAACCAAAAAGCAAGCACACTTTATGGAAGCTGCTACCATGGCTACAATGCCATTTGTGGCTATAGCATATTTGCAGGCCAACATTTTCATTACGCTCTTCTGCATTCCTGCCAGTCATTCCAGCTACATGGTAGACTGAGATCAGGGGGATCATGATTCCAGGCCAGCTCAGGCAAAAACGTTCAAGAGACCTTATCGCATCAGATTCAAAAAATGTTGGGTGTTTTGGCTCGTGCCTATCATCCCGTATTTGGTAAAAAGCATAAATAGGAGGATGATAATCTGTTGGGAGCCAAAAGTTAAGTCTCTCAACATAATAGGCTTAACTATCTCACTGGAAAGTCTTTAGGATGAGTTTACAGAATCCCACCTTTTCACCACGCCCTAAGTCCAAGCATATAAATACCCTTGTGTGAAAAATAAAAATTGGCAGCTTGATCAGAATCCTTGTCTTGCTGTCCTTCTTCGTGTCTCTTGTCTCTTCATTCCTTCTCGCTTAGGTTCATTGCCCTCGTTGAAGTCCTGCGGGTCGGGACAATAATCTAGATGTTTGCTCAAACAAATAGTGACCTTCTCTCAGAATAATCAGAGCAAAATTAGCTCAAGTGTGGCTCAAGTGGTAGAATTCTATCTGGCAAGTGCAAAATCCTAAGTGCAAACTCCAGTGCTGCTGAATAAAAGATGGATTCCTGACACATAGCATCGTGAAAACATCACATCTGTTTGGAAACAGTTTGGTAAGAGATATTCTTTATTGTTTTTCTTTTGCTGGACTGCTCATCAATTGATGTTATTTATCTCTGACAACTTTCCATAAATGACTATGAAGACATTAAAGGAAGCAAAGAAAATAAAGGAAAAGAACACATACACACAATTCCCAAAGCAGTGTACAGGTACCCACAAAAGCCCTAGGATATGAGGGCACCATGGCTCACTGGCAAGGCAGGAGTTACCCAGAGTTAACGGTGAAGGTGCAGCACAAGGGACCAGAGAGGAAATTGGAAGCTGCTCACTCTTCCCCTCTGCTTCTGGACCCCCAGGTCCACACCAGCCTGTACTTTACATAAAGGTACAAAGTGTCTTGACTTAGGCATGCTCAGAAAATCAGTTATGAGAACAGAAACCGAGTGAGGGCAGAAGATAGGGAAGGGCAGAGCAGGATTCCGGTTGTCTCCTCTTCGGCTCTCCTCCATGAGGATGCTCCCTGACCCACCTGTCACATGGTAGCAAGGATAAAGCCTCGTCATTAGTAAATACCACAGACAGAGTTTCCACACCCTCTGACAATGTACCATGAAACAGGATTGCAATTTCTAGTATCAATTAAAGCACAGTTCAAAGCATGTGGGAGCTTCCTACGGACCAAATACAGTGTGGTAGGGCCATTTTTTCAGATATATTCGTGTCCCAAATCCAAGAACCAGTCTACAAAGTGGAACACATAGGAAAGCACTGAGGGGGAAAAATGAGCTATTGTAGGAGATTGTAGCAACATTAGACACAAACTACCAAAAAAACCCCCAAAAAGCCCTTAGGGCAGAAAAATTTACAAAGGTGAAATTGTGCAAAGATAAAAATCGTGTGAAAATTACTCAAGAATTGCCCACTGCTGGGTGCCGATAGCCCATGCCTATAATCCTAGCTACTCCAGCCGCTGAGATCTAAGGATCACAGTTCAAAGCCAGCCCAGGCAAGAAAGTCCTTGAGATGCTTATCTCCAATTAACCACCCGAAAACTAGAAATGGTGCTGTGGCTCAAGAGTGCTAGCCTTGAGCTGAAGAGCTGAGGGACAGCGCTCAAGCCCAGAGTTCAAGTCAAGCCCCACCACCAAAAAAAAAAAAAAGAATTGCCCACCTCCTTTGCAATATCAAGTTCTTTGGACCAAATTAGAGAGAGGCAAAAGAAACTTCAGGTTCCGAGAGAAGCCATGAATGTAAAAGGTTAGTAATTTTGTGTGTGTCTGAGAGAGAATTGAACTAAACTCTTTAAAATTCTATTTTGAAATAATAAAGGGTTATTAAACCAAAAATCATGTGAAAATATAATTCCATGCAAGAATATAATATCTTTTGAAGATCTAGGGAATCTGATAATATAAGTAACACTGAATTTCTTTATACCTAAAGAAGTACCTTAAATTCAAGTGGACATGGATACTGCATAGGTAACCAATGGTATCTCTCTCTCTTTCTCTCTCTCTCTGTCTTTCTCTCTCTCTTTCTCTCTCTCTTACACACACACACACACACACATCTATAAATTCTCAGTAGCACAGTAGCAGAAATTGATGACGGTCATTTTCTTGGTCCACACTTGGTCCTCACTATAGTAAGAAGAGCCATGATATTTTAAAATGAACAAAATCACTTTGAGAAATTTAAAAATCACTCTCCAAATGAAAATAGGGATGTGGAGGTATTATTAAAGGGGTAGAGTACCAACCAAGAGCAATAAATCCAAGCAAGGGCACAAAGCCTTCAGTGCAAGCTCCATTTCTCTCTCTCTCTCTCTCTCTCTCTCTCTCTCACACACACACACACACACACACACACACACACACACACTATAAAACCAAAGGCACTAAAACATGCCAGCTATTTATATATGAAATAAAATTAAAAAGAAGCATCAAAATCTTAGGGTGTGGAGTCATTTCATATACTATGAAATTAGAAAAATGAAGGGCATCCAACGGGTAGGGAGGGGTGTGGGGAAGGATAAAAGGGGTGAC
Organism: Dipodomys spectabilis; assembly: GCF_019054845.1. Classification (NCBI taxonomy): domain Eukaryota; kingdom Metazoa; phylum Chordata; class Mammalia; order Rodentia; family Heteromyidae; genus Dipodomys; species Dipodomys spectabilis. The sequence goes on from NW_024870700.1 coordinate 230,059, forward strand.
ACTGGTCAAGATGCATTGCAGTTATAAAATGATTTGTTTAAATGAAATCCCTTTGTACAACTATTTAAAGATAATAAGAATATAATTTTTAAATCTTAGGGCATGGACTTTAAACACTTATATTAGAAAAAAAATTGCACAATTACATCAGCCTCTTGTAAACTAACTTAAAAATAAGAATAGAACAGAAATGAACATAATTAGAATAGGTAACAGAACTACAACAGATCTAGCATATATTTGTAACTGCAAGAAAACGATATGTAAACACAATTACAGTTATAATAAGAATCTTTAATCAAAAAACCATTTATTGAGGAAACGAACATACTATTAAATCTTTTCTAAAGGTAGGAGTTTCAACTATACTAAAAAATAAGGGGAAAAAAATCAATCAACTGCAAAAAGCGTTAGGTCTTTGGAACTATGTATTTAGTTCTTCAGCAATAAATTCTGTCAAGTTTCTTAGGGCACATATTCTCTGGAAATATCTACACATGTATGCACATGAACAGCCATGTGCAACACATATCTACATACATAACTCATACATGACCAGACCTGCTCATAAACATGTATATGAAACCCTCATTTAAACGTTAACACAGCACAGTGGGCTAAAAGCCCACAGCTGGGTTTATGAATTTGGGGAAAGGCTATTAAGCAAATCAAAAAGCAACATGAGCTCAATTGATACAAGGAAGCAGAAGACAAACTTCGTAACTCTTTCTAAAAGACTTTTATTATTGTTGCTACTGCTATTTGCTGATCAAACTTAAGTCTGATGCTTGTAAGGTGAATGCTCTATCCTCAGTGCTTTTTGGATTTTCCTTTGTGTTGTTTGTTTTGCTTTTGTTTTAAATTTAATTTGTTTTAAATTTAATCTTATTGTCAAAGTGATGTACAGAGGGGGTCACAGTTACATACTGTATAAGGATGAGTATATTACTTGTTGGCCATTGTTTTACCCCCTCCTTCATGTTTTCCTCCCACTTTCCCTCCCCTACAAGTTGTAAAGTTCATTCCAACACATTGTCTTGTGAGTATCCATGTTACATTGGTTCACTCTTTGTCCTTCGTCTCACCATTTTGTTGTTCCCCTTCCCTCCCCTAATTCAGATAAATGTATATGGTACCAAAATCAAATACAGTGACAACAGGGGATAAACCAAAGAGGGAAAAATGAAAGAAAAAGAAGTAATTTCACACAGTATATTAAAAACAACAACAACAAAGAAAAACCTTGTTTATACACACACACACACACACACACACACACACACACACACACACCACACACACATACACAGAGCTATTGAGCTACTGTGATCCTGTTCTAGGACTATCCTAGACATATATTAATTATTACAAATGAGGGAAACAATGGAGTCTATTTCTTTGGATCTGGCTTACTTCACTTAATATGATTTTTTCCAAGTCTTTCCATTTCTTTATGAATAAGGCAATGTCATTCCTTCTGATGGAAGCATAAAATGGATCAAGGAAAGGGGGTATATATACACAATGGAATTCTATGCTTCCGTCACATAGGATCTTACACTAACTTTGTCCCAAATTGGTTCCCAACTCCGGCTCTACCTCATAAGCTGGGATTCCAGGCCTGCATCATCATGCTCATCTCTACAGACCAGTTTTTAGTAATCAGGAATTTTAGGGGCACTTCATTATTATGATAAAGATAAGTAGATTCAAGGCTGAGCTGGGAGAGAAGGACAGGCAAGTCAGTTATTACTTTTGTTCTTCAGCACTCTTGTGGAAGATTTTGCCAAGGACTTGTAGGCTATAAAAGATAAGAGACTTTCATTATATCTACTTAGAAAGTGAGAGCAAATAAGAGGAAAATCTACTGCACTTAATAAAATAGTTGACCAATATAGCTGCATACAAATTTTCTATCCGGAAATACTATTTTTTTACAATATTAGAGTTCTGTGCTTGCTCAGCTAGTTTATCTGCAGCTAGCACTCTACCGCTTGAACCACATCTCTATCCCTGTTTCTTTTTTTTTTTTCTTTTTGAACTCTGGACCTGAGCACTGTCCCTCAGCTCTTCAGCTCAAGGCAAGTGCTCTACCACTTGAGCTACAGTGCCACTTCCGGTTTTCTGATGGTTAATTGGAGATAAGAGTCTCACAGCCAGGCACTGGTGGCTCATGCCTGTAATCCTAGCTACTCAGGAGGCTGAGATCTGAGGATCACAGTTCAAAGCCTGGGAAGGAAAGACCATGAGACTCTTATCTCTAATAAACCACTCAGAAAACTGGAAGTGGTGCTGTGGCTCAAGTGGTAGAGTGCTAGCCTTGAGCTGAAGAGCTGAGGGACAGTGCCCAGTCCCAGAGTTCAAGCTCCAAGACCGACCAAAAAAAAGAGTCTTGCAGACTTTCTTGCCCAGGCTGGCTTTAAGCCATGATCCTCAGACCTCAGTCTCCTGAATAGCTAGGAATACAGGCATGAGCCAATGGTGCCTGGCTAGCCATGTTTCTTGCTGGTTATTTTAGAGATGAATTCTTGAGAACTTTCCATCCTGGAGTGTCTTTTTGTTGTTGCTGTTGTTTGTTTGTTTGTTTTGTAAGTCATGAGATCTGAACTCTGGAGCTGGGTGCTGTCCCTCAGCTCTTCAGCTCAAGGCTAGTGCTCTACAACTAGAACCACAGCTCCACTTCTGGCTTTTTCTGCTTATGTGGTCCTGAGGAATTGAACCCAGGGCCTCATGCTTGTGAGGCAAGCATTCTACCACTGAGCCACCTTCCCAGCCCATTTGTTTTGTTTTGTTTTTTGAGCCTGAGGTGTCTTAAAACCCCAGTCCTCTAAGGAGGAGCACAAAAATGGAGAGACAAAGGATGAATAAATGCAGCAATGATATTCACTAAACACTATATTGAAAATCAACTATACAACTTGTGGGAGGGAGTAGAAGGGAAAAACTGGGGGAGGAGCAAAGGAAGAGCTGACATTGTTCAAAAAGAAATGTACTAATTACCTAACTTATGTAACTATAACCCCTATTTATGTCACCTTTACAAAAACAATATAATAAAATAAATTAAAAAACAAAACAACAACAACAACACCCAATTCTCTAGGTTTAACTTGCCTGAGTAGCTAAGATTATAGGTATAAGCCCCTCTTACCTACTTTGGAAATATATATAGAAAGACATATATATGTATATGTGTGCATGTGTGTATATTATAGATTAGAGAGAAAGAGACAGAAAAGGATATGTGAAAAAATATATAAAAATAAAATATAGTAGGTACAGTAGGGAGAAGCATAGTCTAAGCCACATAGAGTGATTTCAGCAAGGAATATGCAAAAAAAACCTACAGAACTACAACACTATAACAACACAAAGAAAATCAGCTTGAATAAGCAGAGAAATGTATCATGGTCTCAGAAAGGAAGAGCAAATAATGTAAAGATATTAATTCTTTCCAAATGAATGTCTCTGTGTTATAAAATCCCAATAAAGAAACTCAACTTGATTTTTAGAACATGACAAAGTGCTTTTAAATTTAAGCTAGCATAAAAAGCTAAGAATAACTAAAGGGATTTTTGTGAAAGAAGAATAATAAGGGAGATATGCCTTGCCAGACAGGAAATAGGTTTTACAAAATCATAACGATTAAATCAGACACAAGAGGTTCAATAACAGACAGAAAGACCAGAGAAAAAGACAAAATGGAGCTCAAATTAGACTAAAACATGTAAAAGTGTATTGGATGGCATGGATAACCCTGTTTTCCAAGAAGAATATCGTTAAGTTGGGTTGGGTACTGGTGGCTGTGTATTGGTGGCTCAGCCTGTAATATTAGCCTTTCAGGAGGTTGAGATTTGAGAAGCCTCATTCAAAGCCAGCCACAAAAAGACAAGTCCATAAGTCTCTTACATTTAATTACCTTCAAGTGATAGAACATCGATTTAGGGTGGCAAAAATCTAAGCAAGAATATTAAGCATTGAGTTCAAACACCTTTATTGGCACACACAGGCATGTACACATGCATGCACATGTGCACAGACACACACACACATGCACACGCACATACACAGAGGAAAAGAGGATGGGGATTTTGAGACTAGATACAAAGGTGAAGGAAGGACCTGCCTACATATGCTGAAGGCCCAGGGATGGGGTGGATTACAGATGTGAACAGCAACAACTAAGCCTCTGAGCAGCCTCAGGGCTGCAGAGAGCTGGCTGAGCCCCTGGGCATAGCCAGGAAAGCCTTTCTGCCACAAGAGAACAGAAGGGGATGAAGACAAAAGCTTCCTCTAAAGTTCAACTGACCCCAAAGGGGCATGCATTTAAATTACCCATTAGAAAAATAAACTTAGGTGATGTCAGAGAAGTTTGTATGACTTATATTACTCAACTAATGAGCAACAGGGAGAGGGACTTGTCCATTAGGGAACGAATGGTTTGTTGTAACTCTTCAAGACATGCCTGCCCATCAGATACCCAATCAATCTCCTAAGACCTTCATAGAAGCCGCATTTCTGTTGCACTTGTCTCTGTGTTCAGTCTATATCCTGGACAGGTGAATGTTTCTCATACTCCATGGGAGAAAATGAGTCACAAGAAGAAAGAGGACAAAGGCAGGGCATGATTGGGTTTCCAGTTTTTGTTGTTGTTGTTGCTTGTTTTGTGTTGTTTTGTTTTGTTTTAGTGCCAGTCCTGAGACTTGAACTCAGGCCCTGGGCACTATCTCTAAGCGTTTGTATTCAAGGTTAGCACTCTACCACTTGAGCAACAGCTCCACACACAGGATTTGGTAGTTTATTGAAGCAGAAGTCTCACTTTCCTCCCCAGCTGGCTTTGAACCCTGATCCTCAGATCTCAACCCCTGAGTAGCTAAGAGTACAGGTGTGAGCCACCAGCACCTAGCATTGGTTTACAGTTTTAAAGGATCTATTTTCTTGTTAAAATAGACTGACAAGGGAAAGAGTAGAAATGGAAAGAACAGTAGAAGGCTACTGCCAAATCATAAACATGCTATGAAAAGCTTAGTACTAATGTAGATGGTAAGAAGGATTTGCACAAGGCAAGATCAATGGAATTTGAGATAAGAGGGAAAATGAGGTTGAGAGAGAGATCAGCCCAGGATATCTCCAGTGTGCTTTGCCTGAGCACTGGAAGGATGCAGTTTCCATTGACTGAGTTGGGATTATTCATGGATTAGAGTTTTGGAATATGATTGGAGTTTAACTGGGGTCTGATCCACCTAGCATATCTGTTTATAGACACCCAGGTGGGAATACTGAGAATCTTGTATACAGATTATGGTTTAGAAGAAAGATTCAAGTTATGGTGGAAAAATTGAGTGTAAAAATGGAGACCTAGGCTAGGAGCCAGTGGCTCAAGCCTGTAATCCTGCTCAGGAGGCTGAGATTTGAGGAATGCATATCAAAGCCAGCTTGGGCAGGAAAGTCCATGACACTTAATCTCCATAACCACCAGAAAACCAGAAGTGGAGCTGTGGCTCAAGTGGTAGAGTGCTAGCATTGAGTTGAAGAGCTGAGGGACAGCGCTCAGGCCTACACTTCGAACCCCACAACCAACAACAACAAAAAAAGATACCTATTATTTAGAGTCACTCGGGTAGATGAAATCATGGTGGGAGTGACAAAAGAAATTCATTTGCTCGGACCTGCTGAATGAAGAATCAGGACCAGGAGGACCAAACAGAAGACAGCCAAGGAATTGCTAGGAGGTGGGGGTGGGAAGTAAGAAGGAATTTCTAGACAGTGATAAGCAGGCTGCTAAGTGTTGTCTTTGGCCAGTGGATTTGATTATAGGGAGCTCACTCGAGGTCTTGGTTAGAGGTGTTTGGGTAGGAAGGTAAAATCTGGAAAGCACCTGTAATGCACATTTAAAAAATGAGCAGAAAAATTACGTAGAAAGGGAACAAAAAAAATCAGGAAGAATTTGGGACTCTAAGTAGGGTTAGACATTTGGAAAATAGAACTAAAATAGATGTTCACATTAGTGCAGGTGGCAAAGACCATTCCAGAGACAGAGTTAAATTCAAAATGATAAAAAAAAAATTGAACTACTTAAAGACAATGCAGGTGGCTATTTGCCTCACCTTAGAGTGGAAACCGATCTAAGCATGGTGGAGGTCATGACATGTCGTAGTGGTTTTCCTTTGCATTTCCCTCACGGATAATGGTAGTGAACACTGTTCATAGTTCCGTCTTTTTTATGAATAAATAATACCCTAAATATGCTTTACATGCCACATTTTCATTAGCCTTGATGGGCACTAAGACTGATCCCATATCTTAGCTGTTGGGAATGTGTAGAAGGAAAGCAGGTAGAGTCGAATGCAGAATGCTGGTGAACATAGATTTGGAAGGGGAAGGTGGGGAAGGTAAGAGATTTAGCCAGTGTGTGCTTAATGAATTTGGTGAACTATCACACAGAACTCCATCAATATGCAGAATAAATACATATCAATCACAAATAAAAAATTATAAAGACACCAGATGCTGGTTGCTCACATTTGCAATCCTAAATACGCACTAGTTTGAAATTTTATTTCAAAGCCATCCAAGGCAGAAAAGTCTGTGAGACTCCATCTCCGAAATAACCAGCAAAAAAGTGAGCTGGAGATGTGGTTCAAGTAGTAGAGTGCTTGCCTTGAGAAAGCATGCTCAATAAGTGAGAGGCTCTGACATCAAACCTTGGAAAAACCCAATGTTAATAATAATAGTAATGATATTATTAATATTATGAAATAGCATTCACTATTAAGCATGATTAATTACTAATAAAATATTACTAATTTTAAATGTTGATTCATATGGATATTAATTAAGAGTAGACATAAATAATGGAAGGTACTCACAAGAGTCATTTGGTGGCAAAATGTCATAAAACCATGAAAGTCAGATACTCCCTCTGCAGAATGCATGGCACAGTTAGGTCATGCAGAAATATGGATTCTCATGCATGAGGGGAAAATGTGGAAAATGATGTCTCCACAGAGAATGAATCAACACTAAGAGAAAACTCAGCCACCTGTGCAAACCTCCCATTGCATTTGTGAGGAAAGCAATCGCCATTGCAATAAACCCAGAAACGTTGGTCCATATTCTTAAAATACAACTGCAAGTCACCAAACATGAAATTCATTCCTGGGCTCAGCTGGCCACAGTTCTGTTGAGTGTGGCTCAAGAACTAATAGATGCAAAATCCTACCATAAAGACTATGGAATTTCATAAATTAAACATAAGCTTTGCTTCTGAAAATTCTTATTAAGGAAATAACGTCAAAAATGTGTAGGCAAAGGACATTTACCAGGTCTATTTATAATATTTAAAATGAACAGAAACTAAGAGTCTCCACCTACAAAACAGGCATAATATTCTACTTCATTAAGGTTAAATAAATTAGCATTTATGAAGTGCTTAGAATGGTGCCTATCATATTCCTACACGTTACTTTTTAAACAACAATTTGTTGAGTACTAGTCAAGCACTATTTACTAATTATTTTTAAGTAAGTAAATAAAAGTCATGCTGTGTTAATTGACAAAAAGATTTTTAAAACGTCTATGTATAGCATGACTCCATTTAAAAAACAATGCACATAAAGAAAACAACTCGAAAACAATATGAACAATATGCTTGGTTATTTTAGAGTAAGAGAAATCATTGTCGGTGCTGGTGGCCCGTGCTTGTAATCCTACCTTCTCAGGAAGCTGAGATCTGAGGACCTCTGTTCAAAGCCAGTCCTGACAGACAAATCTGAGAGAATCTAATATTCAAATAACCAGCAAAAAGCCAGCAGTGGAGCTGTAGCTCAAGTATAGAATGCCCAGGGCTGAGCAAAAAACCCAACAACAGTGCTCTGAGTTCAAGCTCCAAGACCAATCCAGGGCACGGTGTGGGGAGTAGGGAGAGAGAGAGTCATTAAGTCATTGTTACTTTTAAGTTAGCTCTCAGTCTCCATGTCTCTATGTTTAAGGACTTTCTGGTTTTTGGCATTCTGTGCATTTGATATGGGGTATCATTCTATTGATCCTGCTCCTAAATTGTGTTTCTTGAATGTCTGACTTTGCTCTTAATTCTGAGAAAGTCATCTGTCATATCTTTCCTCTTTTTTTCCCCCTCTGAAACTTCATTAGTCAAAATAAGTAAACCTGGCTTTGATATTGTCCATTTTTTTTGTCTTTACTTTGTATCTGTGTTTCCCAGAGATGGAGCTCAAGGAAGAGCTAAGGAAGTTAGCTTGAACTCACAGGAAAACATGTGTACATCATGCAAAATACTACCAAGTGCCTGGAGTCTAACCACTCAATAAAATATATGTTAGGTATTTCTTTTACTCTAGTGAGTGCTATAAAAATTATTGAGGCATAACTTAGTACCATTCTGAGTATGTCGGGAAACTTTACTTGTAAATTCTTACTGTATATTTTCTTAAGTTCTATTGTCTAACTCACTAATTATTTCCATAGCTGGAACAAATCTGTTTTATATCTGTCTGTTGAATTTTCATTCTCAATTGTTATGTCTTTTATTTCTAGAAGTTTTATTTGGTTATTTGAATGATATTAGTATTTTTTTATCCTCTTGTTCCTTGATTATATTGTGAGTCATTTTAATGAGTGAATTTTCTGTTCACTTTCTTTGGGCTTCATTCTAGCCCTGTACTGATGTTATAAGCAGATCTTGCTCACTGATGGTTATAGAAGCTAAGGCTTTCACTTTCAATGAAAGGCTTCAAGTGTCATCGTTGATTTAATATCTTACTTTTGGTGAAGCTAAAATTTGAATGGATAACCAAACGCTGGCATCCAAAAGTAACTAACATAGCTACCAAGCACCATGCCTCTCCCCCACAGTCGATAGTCTGACTCTTTGTACAGACATCCAATGAGCAGGTGAAAGTTTGTGTCTCCCAGTGGGAAAAAGTAAGTGAATTCCTAATCAGAACATTTGTTTCTACTGTTGGTAACAAAACATGATGAGGAGGTGAGGAATCCCATCAAGCCATGGTTTGACCAAGACATAAATATTTGAAAGAAAATTGAAGACTAAAAATGTCTCCAGCCTGAAAGATGCACCCATTCTACATAGAACCTGAGGAACAGGAATTCATTCAAGGGAATGTCAGAGAAAACCAGGTAGATCAGGAAAGAAAGTGACATTGAAAAGATTATAATGCCCCTTCTTCTAAAGCTTCTAGATGACAGATAGTAGTCCCAGCGCAAACAATGTACCTGGCAATCCTAGAGTAGACGCATACAAGGGAGAAAGATGCCCTTCCCTTTGGAATGAGGTGAATAGTGATCCAACCAGTCAAGACTTCCCTAACAGATATAAATGAGAGACTCCACAAGCTCCACAATGGATTACTGATTTACAGGTCCTCTAACCTTAACCACTAATGAAAAGGAGAAATCTATACTCCTTCCCCCTCCTTTTATCTCTTCCTCCTCTACCTCCTCCAATTCCTCCTCCCCTTTTTCTTCCTCCTCCTCCTCTTCCCTCCTCCTCCTTGACTAGGAAGCAGGTGGACAGAACCACAATATGGCGTAAGCAGACCTCCCAGCCAGAAGTTCAAGTTGAGGGCTTATACCAACCCACTAATAATCAAAAGGCATCCTCAACTTCCCTGGTACCTTACTCTCACTTTCAAATAAACCTTGCCTCCACTACCTGTTTTTTGCCTCATATTCTTCATTTGTTGGAGAGAAGAAAGGATCCCACACCCATAGATGGTATCAAAACCAGTTAAGCAAAATGCTATGGATTGAGTAAAAATCATTCCAGTGGAGACAGTATAGTGTAGACTTCATGTTAATGGTAAGATTTGTTTTAACAGCTTTCTAAATTACTTGAACCCTCTACTTTTAAAATTATGAAGGGTCCAAAGGTGTCATGTACATTTTTTCAGCTAGATTTTATTGCACTAGAGATAGTAAATTATAGGCTATAGGAAGATCCATGAATATGGGTATTGACAGGGGTCTCGAGGTGAATATCAAGAATTTTTGAAGATTCCCTCTGTACTAAAAGGCAGAGTCAAGGTCTGAATTAACTTCTCTCCCCAACTGCCTTTCCCATAGTTGGAGGCATTGGTTGATATTTGTGGAAAGATGGGGAAAAGGAGGTTCTCATTTTTTTTCTTTCTCCTGAGGGGAAGTTTACTTAAGTAATGTCAGAGGGGATAAAGGAGAAATATACAGTCTTTCTTCCATTTCCATTTGTGGAACTGTAACAAATGAATAACATCTTTATTCATTATTAATAGGCTTTCGAGAGATCAAAACAAAAAAAAAGTGGATTCCACTTTCCAATGAATAATTCTACTGGCAATTACTCACAGTTTAAATAAAAGGAAAGGCATTTTATGTGGACGATACAAGCAGTGGATAATTAAGTAAAGTAACTGATTTCCATAAATAATGAAGATGGGAAATTATCGCTGACTTCATTTGCAAAGCTCAATTTCCAATTCACCCCCTGTGAAGAGGATTAAGTACAGCCACTCTCTCTCCCACTCCACTGGGCCAGGGCAGAGACAATTAGCATATTTCACAGTTTCATTCCAAGAAGGTAGAAGAGGGAGCTGGTTTCAGATGCTCACTTTGCAAAGAAAGCATTGAACCTGGATAGTTCTTTTATAGATTTCTAGTTTAGAGCTATCAGCAATGCTCTCTGAAAATACACATGCCCAGTCTCATGCCCACAACTGTGTTCAACCACATACTAGCAAATATACAAAGAACAGCCAGAAAATGCCTGAGAATTCAGTTGATGATGAATTCTGGAACTAGGACCACATTGTGTGTGTGTGTGTGTGTGTGTGTGTGTGTGAACTAGGCCCCTAAACTCAGGGTCTTGGTACTATCCTTTAGTTTTTTGCTCAAAGCTGTGCTCTACTCCTTGAGTATACACATGGCTTTTCAGTGGTTAGAGAAAAGATTCTCGTGGACTTTTCTCCCTGGGGTTAGCTTCAAACTTCAGTATTCAGATCTTAGCCTCCTGAATAGCTAGGCTGACAAGCACGAACCATGGGTTTCTACTAGCACAGTTTTATTTCCTAAAGTTTTAAGAAAACTAGTCAGTCTTCTGCAAGAAGATCAAAATTATCTGTTGCTTATATTATCACTTAGGAAAAGAAGAAATAACCAAACCTTAGCATTGATCTATGACATAAATGAATGCTAAAAGATTGAAAGTTTCGGTTTCTTTTGGGAATAAATGTCTGACTTGACAGCAGGAGAGATAGAAGATGGGGGTGAGATCGCCAGCTTTAGTTTCCTCCCTGGCCCCCAAAGCCCTCATTTTCCTGGATTTTCACAAATGTGAAAGACACCTAGACATGAACTGAAGTCATAGTTCCCATCTAGAGTAAGTGAACACTAAATCCATTTACGTCTCCTTTCTCAGGATCTGGAAAATTCTGGTCCACAAACTCAAAAATGCAGTCTCATAAACTGTCATCTCACAGGAAGCATTCCTATGTTAGAGTGTAAGTTCCAGGAGTCAGAATGGTTGGCAACAAGAAAACTTAAGAAAATCCAAGCATGTATGATTGCTTAGACAAATAGGGGATTCCAGTAAAGTTACACCTCTTCCTAGCTGCGTGGTCTTCAACATGTTACTAATCTTATCAATTTTCTTTTGCTGGATTGAGGATATTAATAGAACCTAACTTGTATAATTCTTCCTGAATGGGATATAATTGTGTATGTAGAAGCCTTGCATGATTAAATACTCTGAAAGGCTGGAATGCCTTTCTATTTCCATTTACTTACACACACTCAGGGCTTCATTTCATTTCCTCAAGGACTAATGGCTGTTCAAGTTTTTAGCGCACCTCTCTTTAGATTGATAGGACATCATCACTTTTCTCTGAAGGTTAACCAACATTTATTTAGACTTAGTTGGTAATGTCATTGCATGATCAGAGCCCAGGAAAAAGTAAGTGTGTCAGACAAGCCTATGTAGTGGAGTCATTAGAGAGAAGCTGGAAGGAGCTTGCTGCATTGGCTGCAGAAGAAAGTCAGGATGAAGAATATTGGTAGAAAGCCGGGCACTGAAGGCTCACACCTGTAATACTAACTACTCAGGAGACTGAGTATTGCAGTTCAAAGCCAGCCTGGGCAGGAAAGTTCATGAGATTCTTATCTCCAATTAAACACCAGAAAACTGAGTGGCACTATGGCTCAAGTGGTAGAGTGCTTGCCTTGAGCTGAAGAGCTCAGGGACAGTGCCCAGGCCCAGAGTTCAAGACCGCCAGAAGCCATTTTCTCCACCCTCTCTCTGGATACTCTTTTCCTTTTTCTTTCTTGAGGAATCGAGTTTTAGGGTCCCCAGTGTAAAAGTGTCATCATCAGCACTTAGGAAATCGTGGATCCATCCATAGTGAAAAACCCTGGAAGAAAATGAGTGCCTAGTATCCATTTCCTCCTCGGCATGGCTCCTCCCTTCCCTTCGAGTATCAGGGGTAACCAGTAAGATGACTTAGCATGAGTTAAACATGCCATGCACTTCCATCTCTCTGCAACTTTGCTCGCTAACACTCTGGAAGCTAAAATACCTTCCCAACCACACTCCTGACATCCACCCAAATAATCTGATTGGAAACATCTACTTCTCCTGGATTAAATCCTTCAAGAGTCACCACATTGTTGAAATAGTCCTCCACATTCCTTAATGGAAAAGTCAGTTACTCTATCACATTTTGACCCCATGAGTCTTTTTAAATTATGAGATGTAATTCATTGTAGGCAGCAACCAAGCCTGCCTCTAAATTGGGAAGGGTGTTAGTTGGACATATTGTTATGCCCCTTACTGCTACTGGGAGAGTGACAAGAGGGGAATATCAATGAAAACACACACAAAAGGTCCCTTGCTCCCAGAGAGCTAGACAACACAAGCATCTGCTCCCTAGAAGAAAATGACCTTAGACAAAGCTAAGTGTTGACTTAGCAGGTAAACCTGAGCCCCCCTTTAACCTACCCCGATCCCATGAAGTGACATGAAACTCATAAAGGGAAAAATAAAGACAGAGCACTGGAAAGCAGGTAAGAAGCTGTATCTAAGAGCACTGGAAAGCAGGTAAGAAGCTGTATCTAAGAGCACTGGAAAGCAGGTAAGAAGCTGTATCTATGGATCTATGAAGCAGAGCTTTCCATGATTCTAATCATGTAAGTAGGACATCTGGGCAGTTTACGTAACTTGATGAATGGATCAAAAATTGGTTACGCACATATACACATATTCAATAAAATATGTATCTATATATGTAAAACACACATGTGCACACACATATACAAGTATGTGTGTATATATGTATATAATTTTATTCAGCCATCAGGAATGATGAAATTATGCCATTTACAGGGAAATAGATAGATCTGGAAAAGAAATATTAAGTGAATTAAGCCAGGCTCAGAAAGATGAACAGCTTGTATACATATACGTGTGTGAAAAAGCAAGTGAGAAACTTGGTGCCGTTGATGGGGGAGACGGAGGATGATGGAAGAGGTTACTCTGATAAAGAAGTACTCTACATATAAATGGGCCTATCAAATTGTAGCCCCTTTATACAGCCATTTGTAGATAAAAATTAATTTGGAAAACAGAAAACTGTAAATAGCATCACTGTTTGATAAGAGAGTGAACCTGGATCAAAGAAGTCCAAAATACACAGAATCTACTTATAAATGGACATACAAAATTGTAACCATTTTTGTGCAACCATTTGCAAATGGTTCTTTTCAAAAAAGAATGTAAATAGTATCAGCATGGTGAGGGAGAGGTCATCAGAACAAATGAGCCCAAAACACACAAAGAGAAGGCTTGTGGAATGGCAAACCCAAGGACTTCAGCAGATATAGTTTACAGAAGTACATAGAGACATGTGCCTAGTCTCTAAGGCTGCCAGCTCGGCCACTGCTGTCTTACCTCTCTACCAGACCAAGTCAGGAGAATCACAAGGTATTTGGAACACAGTAAAGCAGTTTATGTAGGCCCTGTGACAAAGAGACACTAAGAAAGTGGACCTGGGAAGGAGATTTTCTCAAAATTTACCCAAAGTCAAGCCTGCTATGGCAGACCCTAGCCCACATGAACCTTCTACAACATGACCAGAATATTCAGGAAAACATGACACCAGCTAAAAGACAACAGGAAAGAATTCCAAAAAGAAAAGAGGAACATAGAATGAAGACTGCAGCCGGTTGCCGATGGCTCACGCCTCAAATCCTAGCTACTCAGGAGGCTGACATCTGAGGATCGCGGTTCAAAGCCAGCCCGGGCAGGAAAGTCCATGAGACTCTTATCTCCAATAAACCACTAGAAAACCAGAAGTGTCACTGTGGCTCAAGCGGTAGAGTGCTCACCTTGAGCTGAAGAGCGCAGGGATGGCACCCAGGCCCAGAGTTCAAGCCCCGCGACCGACCAAACAAGCAAAAAAAAAAAAAAAAAAAAAATGAAGACTGCTACCATATGAAGGAAATAAAGCACACTCAAAAAAATAAATAAAACAAGCAATTAATCAAGCAAAGATGAACACTTGAATGTATTTAGAATTATTTCTGAAAATACAAAACAGTTAGCTAGAACACCTAAATCTTGGGATTAAAAAATACAATCACAGAAGTGGATCTATGGCTCAATTAATAGACCACTAGCTTTGAGCAAAAACAAAAGCAAATGGTAGTGACAAGGGCCTTGAGTTCAAGCCTCAGGACTGACATAAAAGTTTCTCTTAGGAAAATCAAATATATGAACAAGTAAGGTATAAGGGACTTTTAAGCATAGAAACAAGTGCTACAGAAGGAAATGAACAAAAAAGACAAAATAATATAAGCAACTGATCTTGAAAAAATGACTTTCTTACCACTGGAGCTCTACCACTTGAGTCATACCTCTACCATGGCCTTTTGCTCCTTATTTTGAAAACAGAGTCTCATGGACTCCAGGCTGGCTCAGCCTCCTCAGTGGCAGGACAAGTATGAGCTTCTGGCTTTAAAAAAATAGGTTGGTAATAAGGACTTTTAAACATAATATGCCATTTTAGACTGCCATAAATCAATAGTAATACTCATGGAGTTCTGAAGAGAAAATGACAAATACCTTACAAGATCACTGAGAACAAAATTAGCTCTTATTTCTCA
The DNA here is from genome assembly GCF_019054845.1 of Dipodomys spectabilis. Classification (NCBI taxonomy): domain Eukaryota; kingdom Metazoa; phylum Chordata; class Mammalia; order Rodentia; family Heteromyidae; genus Dipodomys; species Dipodomys spectabilis. Next base: position 245,221 of record NW_024870700.1, read on the forward strand.
AAAACAAACGTGAATGTTACAAGAAAGTGGACCAATATTGCTATATTGAAACAAGACTCATGTCCTGTCCAACTTGCATTTGAGTATGGAGAGACAATGAGATTTTTGGACCTATAAGACTAGGAAATTTTGCCACCTCCAAATAATTCAGGAGGAAAAAATAGCATACAAGAAAGAGTAGTGATCAAATAAAACACTGAAAGTTATGGTTAAGTTTAAGTAACTGCTGATGCCTGATGTTTTTTTAAAAAATGTGTAAAATAACCATCTGGAACTAAGATACCAGATGTTCTCAACAGCACAGTCTGCCAGAGAGGGTAGTAGGAAGTGTAAGAACAGAGAACTTATTATGTAAGAGGCAGATACCCATATAGCTGTTGAAAGAGCTGTTACAATTGTAATGTGTGTGTGTATGTGTGTGTGTAATCACTTCAAGAATAAAAATAGGTACATGAATTTTACATTACTAGGAAAATGTATAATGAAAAAAAATTACAGGATCAATTCACCCCCAGGGAATCAGAGAAGGAGGAAAGGAGGGAATAACAAAATAAAGATATATCAGTATCAACCCCCGCCCCCCACACACACCAAAAGAAAAAAAATGCCCACTTAAAACTCTGAAGAAAAATTAAAACTCTGTGCAGACTATTGAAGACCCAATGATATCAAAATACAAAATGAGTAACCACAATGGGAGAGAAATGCATATACTAAGATTCAACATGATATAAGAAGACAAGTAGGAAGGGATGGTAAGGTTTCGGAAACAAAGGAGAAGGCAACAATGCTTGATAAGAAATGTACTCATTACCTTGCTCATGTAATTGTAACCCCTCTGTACAGTATTGGTTCTAATGAGGACATTGGGACTATGGATAGCTCCAGGAAAGGGCTGGCACCAAGAAACCAAAGTATGATGACAGAGTTAAAATTCCATCCAACTCTAATACTAGAAGAGGAGAAAGCTGGCAATTTCATTGATCACTAAAGGTCAATGACATGATCAATTACACTTATGATTGATCCCTATAAAATCTCCCCCAAACAGCAGGTATGGTCAGTATACCTGAAATTTCAGTACTTGAGCATCTAAAACAGGGAGATCACAATCCTGGGTTGCATATTAGTGTAAGATCAATGGGGCGGGGGGGGGGGGGGGGAAGGATGGTACCTAACAAGACCCTGAATCAAGAAGAAATAAATTGACTGCTTCCAGGTATGGGTAACACAGATATTGGGCAGAAAGTTAGCCAAGTGGTAGGGAGGTGAGGTGTCTGACTGGATTTGAATGGCCTGGGGCAGACCTTACAGTGATCACTTGTTTAACTTTACTATCCAATTCCTGAAAATCAGTTGTTTTGAATGAGACCTTTTTTTTTTTCATCCAGTTGGGGGGCCTGAACTCTGGGCCTGAGCGCTGTCCCTCAGCTCTTCAGCTCAAGGCTAGTGCTCTACCACTTGAACCACAGTGCCACTTCCGGCTTTTTTCTTTTTGCTTATGTGAGAAATCAAACCCAGGGCCTCAGGCATGCAAGGCAAGCACTCTACCACTGAGCCACTTTCCCAGCCCCTGAATGAGACCTTTATTTTACATTTTACATTATATTGCATTATTTTCATAATTCTGGGGCTAGAAAACAGAAGAACTTTCCTAGTGAGCTATATTCTCACCCTTTTGCACCATTTTAAATTTCAACAAAGTATATGTATCCTATCAACTTGAAATCTCAACTTAATAAAACATAAACCAAGCAGAATTAACCATTAAAAAAAGAAGAAATAGATTAAAATATTAAAATCAACAAAATCCTACAAGTGGGGCACGAGACCTCCAAGTTGATGAACACATCAAGGGAACTAGAGACTAGCCCACCTGGCTAAGACCTAAAAGCCCTTGTCCTAAAAATTCATACCCTACACTTATATTCTATATGGGTGGAACCAGCTCCTAGCTCCAATTTTGATTTCTTAAACAAACACAAAAACTACAAATAGCAGGGTGCCAGTGGCTTATACCTATAAGCTTAGCTATTCAGGAGGCTGAGATACAAGGATCACAGTTCAAAGCCAAACCAGGCAAGAAAGTCCATGAGATTTGTATCTTCAGTTGTCCTGAGTTCAAGTTCTAGGACCAGGACCACCAACATAGACACACACACACACACACATCAAAAAATTAAAAAAAATCATTTGAATACTTATCTTGGGGTTCATTTCACCTAACATCAACTTATCTGACCTTTTCTGCTTGTCTCAGACATATACTAGTTATTGCAAATAAGGGAAACCATGGGACCTATGTTTCTTTGGGCCTGGCTTACTTCACTTAATATAATTTTTTCCAAGTCTTTCCATTTCCTAACAAATGGGGCAATGTCATTCTTTCTGATGGAGGCATAGAATTCCATTGTGTATATATACCACATTTTCTTGATCCATTCATCTACTGAGGGGCATCTGGGTTGGTTCCATATCTTAGCTATGGTAAATAAGGCTGCAATAAACATAGTTGTGCCGGTAGCTTTAGTATGGTCTTGTTTGTGATCATTTGGGTAAATGTCCAAAAGTTGGATTGCTGGGTCATAGGGGAACTCTATGCAGAGTCTTTTGAGGAACCTCCATACTATTTTCCAAAGTGATTGAACAAGTTTACACTCCCACCAACAATGCAGTAAGGTTCCCGTCTGTTTTCTTTCATGCGATTGTTTCTAACGTATTTATAAGATGATTTCTTTGTTGCTTTGTATGTCCCTCCCCCATGGTATAATCCCTGCTTTCACTGTATTTGATGTTGGTATAATTTGTGGAGGGGAAGGGAAAAAACAAATCGCTTAAATAGGGATACAGGTGGACCCATTGCAACAATGAGATGTACAAATCGTTATGTTGAAAAACAAACTTTACAACTTTGGCCAGGGGTGGGGGGGTGAGGGGGTAGGGGGGGTGGGAGATGGGAAGGGATGGGAAGGGGAAACAACAGAGGAGGCAACAATGCTTGATAAGAAATTTACTCATTATCTTGCCCATGTAATTGTAACCTCTCTATACGGTAATTTCACAATAAAAAAAAATATATAAACATTGCAAAAAAATCAAAGGGGCAATTTTACCTTTTGAAGCTTACCAAACAAAATATGAACAATAAAATCTGGTTATGAATTAAAAGAACACAGTGTTTAGGTTAGCTCAGTAACAGCATTCCTGTTTGAGCCAGGAGCCAGAGAAGACAAAAGATCCTGTTCAACATTGCACTGCAGGCCTAAGAAATGGAAATGTCAAATAAAATATGTAAATAATATGTCACAGAGGAACCCATAAACTTGTGATATTTTCTACACCTTGATTTTCATCTCTAGAAAAGCCTAAGGTCTAAGTAGATAAGTTATCAGAATAAGAAAAACTACTAAAATGAGGAAGTTCCCTAAGGGGACTTATCATAAACACAAATTACTAATTTTCATGTGTTAATGTATGTCATAGACTAATGCTTTTTTCTCTCACACATGCCCACACATACACACATACACATACACACACATACACAAACACTATGTACACAAACACTATGAAGTGCCTTTGGAGAAAAAATAATTCTGACAAATAACATGAAAATTTTAAAAGGAAAAGTTGAAACTCATTTGCTCTAATTTATTTATTTGGGGGCTTTATAAAAATGACTACTGTGTGCTGAAATAAAAATTGAAAAAAGCCAGGCATTCGGGGCCCATACTTATAATCCCTACTCAATGGGCTGAGACTTGAGGATCAAGGTTTGAAACCAGCCCACATAGGAAAGTCTGTGGGACTCTTATCTCCTATTAACCACTAAAAACAATCTCTAAGTGGAGCTGTGGCTCAAATGGTAGAGTACTAAACTTGAGCACAAAAAGTTCAGGACAGTAACCAGGCCATGAGTTCAGGTCCCAGGACTAGGACAAAAATCAAAAGACAAAACAATCTTACTTGAGGGAGTTTTCTGAGTAGTTATGAAAGTCAAAGTTGGATCAGAAAAGAGAGACTTGATGAAAGCAGAATGGCCAACTTCTATAACTTCAACAAACTGTATATACAAACTAGAGGACACAAGAATATATTTGAAAAAATACTTCCAATGTAAAACTTATACCAAAGTTTAATATGTAGCATCACACATAAATATATATATAATTCTTCTAAATTGCTATGAAAATGTAAAAAAATGGAGAGAATACAAATTATCTTAAGAAGGCATTCATTCAAGCAGACATTAATATATCAAAATGAATGGTGTTTTATTAATGACGATGATGATGATGATGATAATAATAATAATAATAACTGCCCTAACATTTATTGAGTGTTTGCTACTGGTCAGTTGCTGTCTTAGGGTTTCCACTGGTCTAATGACTAAATCCTTGCAACCAAGCTGTGTGCTAAGTATTTTCTTCCCTTCAAAGAAAAGAAAGTGTTGCATAGAGAACAAAATTAATCTGCCCACAAATAGGTAAATGCCATGTGCTTGGATTTAGACAAAGGTATAAGACCAAGCCCCAAGCCAGTTCACTATCTTGCATTATTTTCATCCATCAAACTGCCATCAATTTTTTAAAAATTGAAAATAATCCATGTTAGCCAAGTGTCAGTGGCTCATGCCTGTGATCCTCACCACTCAGACTGAGATCTGAGGATCACCATTCAGACCCAGCCCAAATAAGAAAGTCCATGAGGCTCTTATCTCCAATTAATCACCAAAAATCCCAAATTGGAAGTTGTTGTAGAGCACTAGGCTTGATCAAAAAAGCTAGGGAACAGCTTCTAGCCCTGAGTTCAAGCCTTAATACCGGCATGCACACAAACACACACACACACACACACACACACACACACACACACACAGTGCTTATAAGAAAACTTTTCTTGGGCCTAGGAAAGTGGCTTAGTGGTAGAGTGCTTGCCTTGCATGCATGAAGCCCTGGGTTCAATTCCTCAGTACTACATACACAGAAAAAAGCTAGAAGTGGTGCCTTGGCTCAAGTGGTAGAGTGCTAGCCTTGGGTAAAAGAAGCTCAGGTACTGGACTGGCTAAAAAAAAGAAAACTTTTATTCTTAAATACTCTTTTTTTAAATACTCTTTTTTTAATTGTGAAAATACTATACAGAGGGGTTACAGTTACATGAGCAAGGTAATGAGTACATTTCTTATCAAGCATTGTTGCCTCCTCCTTTGTTTCCCCTTACCATCCCATCCTATCTCCCCCTTCAAATACTCTTAATGGAGTTATACATGTATTTTTAAAAATTTTACTGAGGGCAATATGATTAATTCTTTAAAATCACTTTTAAGTATTCCATTTGATCCAAGAATTCTACTTCCAGGGAAATCCCATCATGAAATTATTGACATATGCAAAATATGTTTATGAAAGATTGTTTATAGCAGCATTATTTGCAAGAGTGGAAAGCCAGAATGAATATGCTTATCAGAAAACAGGGGACTGGTAAAACACTGTGAAAATCTTCACAATAAAAAGGCATCAGTCTTCATAAACACAATGATTTCTTGCTAAACTAATAGGAAACACTATGGAACAACTACAGAACTTACTGTTTCACTGATCAAACAGGAATAAATTCCACAAGCAAACATTTGTATTTCAAGAAGTAAGAAGGGAGAGGGAGGGAAAGGTGGAAGGGAAGAAGAGAGGGATAGAAGTAGTAAGGGAGGCAGGCAGGCAGGAAGGAAGGAAGGCAGGCAGGAAGGCAGGAAGGAAGGAAGGCAGGAAGAAAGGCAGGAAGGAAGGCAGGAAGGAAGGAGGAAGTTAGGGAGGGAGCAAGAAAGTTAGGGAGGAAGGATCTTAGGAAGGAGGGAAGGAAGAAAGGAAGGGAAGGAGGGAGGGAGGGAGGGAAGGGGAGCAATGCTGTCTAGGATTTTGCACCTGATTACAGAATTGAAAGTCAATGAAGTGTTTAAAACACAGAGCAAGTTATTGATGCAAAAGAAAAGCAGCAAGAAGACTCTCCATGGAGAGGGGTCTTAGAACTAACTGGAAGTCCTCAATCTCTTTACCTGGTCTTATTAGACATATATTCCTGTTATCTCCCATTTTAAAGGTGTAGTCCTGGTTTGATGGTCATGGACCACAGGAAGTCTTTTTTTTTTATTTTTTGTTCGGTCTTGGGGCTTGAACTCTGGGCCTGGGCGCTGACCCTCAGCTCTTCAGCTCAAGGAGAGCACTCTACTGCTTGAGCCACAGCACCACTTCCGGCTTTCTAGTTTATTGGAGATAGGTATCTCACAGTCTTTCCTACTCGGGCTGGCTTTGAACCGCAATCCTCAGATCTCAGCCTCTTGAGTAGCTAGGATTACAGGCGTGAGCCACCGGCGCCAGGCCCCACAGGAAGTCTTATATTTGGTTTCTCCCAATGCTCCAATGAGAACAAAAGTTTGTTGTTGTTGTTTTTTCTTATTTGTACGTTTGTTTCTGATTGGATTCCCTGCCTCAGAGCACAAGCAAGGAAAGGGTCCTCCCATGGTTATGGAAGTGAGAGTGGGAGTCTGTCTGTATTTAGAAAAGAAAATTGAAGACCAGCCTCAGTATCTGCCATCCTAGCTTCTCAAGAGGTTGAAATCAGAGCATCAAGGTTCAAAGCCAGCCTGAACAGAAAAAAAAGAAGTCCTTAAGATTCCATCTCCAATCAACTAGCAAAATGCCAGATTGGAGATATGCATGGCTTAAGTGCTGTTACCAGCTTAGCAAGATCTAGGCCCTGAGTTCAAACCTAACACTGGGAGAGAGAAAGCATGCACAGAACAAGCAATTATTACTATTGCCAATGGCTCCTGCCAGAGAGGAACAGAAATTGGTTGGTGTAGAAGGCAACAAGAGTAAAACATACTAATTTAAACATCATATTGAATGCTAACAGCGTTTCCTGGGATTATTTACATTGAGAAGATGTTTGTTTAATTGTGGAATGAAAGCAGCAAGGATGCAAAGAAAGAAATATGTCACTAAAGTAATGAACTTGAAACTGGACATATGGTGAAGCTAGAGAACAGGATAAAAATAATCAACTAGTGGCAGCCTACAACTGTTATAGTTTTCAGGGGTCATAGGAATCTAAGGTCACAGCCAGGATGCTCAGCTTCTAGGAATAAATGTGACATATCAAACTCAAGGTGTACATTGCCTTGGAGGGTCCAGACTACCTTTTGGCACTTGCTTAATTTCCAAGAGTCAGGTTTCTGGGAGTAGGGTATTTTTATATATCATCCCAAGTCCTTTTCCTAAGATCCTTGGGTAGTTCTGCCTGGAGCTTTCCCATCTCCCTTCATTTAGCAACACTGCTACCAAACATAAGCTGATCTTGAACTACATCCCCACCAGAGGTAACCAACACTTCCTTGTTCTTCCTTCAATGATGTCAGCACTAACGCTACTCCTAGACTCACACCTCACCCTGAGCAGGTGAATAGGAGCTTGACTCATGTGGTGGTTAGCAGCCATGACCTCCAGGCTGGGAAATGGTTAGTATGGGCCCCAGTTCTTTTCTTGCAAGTGGTTCAGGGTTGAAAACTGCAGGGTACCTGCTTTGGGAAATAGAATCATGGTCACAAATCCCTTTCTTTCCCTTCTCCTCCCTTCCCTTCCAAGTTATCTCAGTCTGCAGCAGGAGTCTTGGTGTGTGCTCCAGGGAGACTCCAAGCCTCCTTCAAATGCTAGTGGACAGAGTCAGGAAGAACAGAGTGAGAACAGAGAGAGAGTCAGCCTTGCCTTGCAAATCCAACACTAATTGTGGCTTTAGAAGGAAAGCAAGAGACCTGACAAAAAAACACTAGTGGAAAAAAATCACCTTCTTGCTCACAACAACCATTAGAGTACAAACCATTAGAGTATAAAATCTGAAAAGCTGAGTGTGCACTTTTGCCAATATTAAGTAAGTACCCATGTGAGATTTGTTTAACTCCTTAATAAGAAAATACAAAGGATAATACTCTCATTCAACAATAATTTGTGAGGCCAAGTTAGGGACACACAGGCTCTGAGAAAACTCTGCAACAGACTTGCTAGAAGATACTAAAGTGTTCATGTCCTATCAGACAATACAACCCCTTCCAGGTGATCTTTAGTAAATGCTGTGGACAATACTATTTCTTTGCTGATATTTGAACTCAGGACCTTGCCAGCTTGCTCAACTTTCTTTATCATGGTTGGCACTCTAGCTCTTAACCCATGCCTATAGCCCTGAATTTTACTGGCAAAAACTCTTGGAACTCTTTGAACCACAATACTTAGATCTCAGTCTCCTGAGTAGCTAAGATTACAAGAATGAGCCACTGATATCCCAGCCACTGATGTTTTTAACAATCAATATATTTATAGTGATAAAATATCTTAATTAATAATAGTTGCATTCCCTAAAGATGTAGGTTTCCCTTAAGGAATCCGAACCATGCTCCATTAGGTGACTGAAAAACCCCGGTAGTTCTCCTTTTGCCTATTTAGAATTTGGGGATATGCTGTGTGTATGTGTTTGCATGTGTGTGTTGGTATTGGGGCTTGAATTCAGGGCCTGGGCACTATCCTTTAGTTATTTTACTCACGGCTGGTTCTCTACCACTTACGTGAGCCATACTTCCATTTCCATCTTTTTAGTGGTTAATAGGAGAAAAGGAATTGGACTTTGCTGCCAGACTGGCTTTGAACTGTGATCTGCCTATTTCAGCCCACTGAGTAGCTAGGATTACAACTGTAAGCCACCAGTGCCCAGTGGAGATGCCTGTATTTCTACAGTACTTCCCCTGGTGGCTGTGGGTGGCGAAGGAGGGCCACCATGCCCTGCCCCTCCCCTAAGTTTCTAAGTGCAAAGAGTCACTAAGAAAACAGAGTTCACTTCTTTCTTGCACAGTGTGGGTAAGAACTCCCCACTGGGTTGTGTTATGGATTGAGCTTAGAACTCGGGCAGAACTAGGTGAAATTTGTTTCTTGCTACTTTAAAAATGTGTCCATGTTTATTTTAACTGCTATGTAAAACAAAAATTTTACATGTTAATAGAGTAGCATCTCATCTTTCAATATATGCATATATTGTGTATACATGTTTTTAATCAGGGTAAACATAAATATGTATCTGTGTATGGAAAAACATATATATACATATATATGTATTTGAGGAGATATATATATATGTATATATATATATATACTTAGATACATCCTCAAACATTAAAATAAGCTCAAACACTTATTACATATTCCTAGTTTAAAAATTCCAAGTCTTTTTTATGGCTTTTTCAATTGTAAAGCATGTTATTATCTATAGTTACTCCACTGTACAACTCCACCCTGGACCTCTCATTCATATCTGACTATAACTTAGAACCCAATGATTAACCTTTCCCCCTCTCCCCTCCTGCTACGCTCCACTCTCTCTGCTCGCCATCTAGCTACTCAATGTCTATTACATCAATGCTTTTATGTTCCATATGACTGCTTTTCTGTGCCTAGCTTACTTCACAGAACATAATTATGTCATGTTTCTTCCATATTGTTGTGAATGACCAGGTTTTATCCTTCTTTGTGGCTGAATAGTATTTCACTTTAATATACCCAATGTCTTCTTTATGCATTTATCAGCTGATAAACACAGATTACTTCCAGTGCTTGAATATGTTGAAGAGTGCTATAATGACCATGGCATAATCTCCAGTTTTCTCATCTGTGAACATTTGTGCCTTGGAGCCAGAAGAAGGAATAAATGAGAAAATTCAACTGGAATATTCTCAAAAAGGCCTAATATTTGCTCACCATGAAAAATATTGTCTTTACTCCCTTTGATTACAGTCTACTATCACTCATGGTATGAAGAATGTAGTCAAAATTAACAAGTTAAATTCAACCGGGGAAAAGGAAGGAGATGGACATTAACATTACCAACTCAGCCTGAGATCTGAGGATCATAATAAAGCCAAGCTAGTCAGAAAAATCTGTGAGACTCTTGTCTTCAATTAACCAGCAAAGAGTCAGAAGTGAAGGTGTGGCTCAAGGGGTAGAGTGTCATCCTTGAGCACAAAAAGCTAAGCAAGAACATCAGGCCTTGAGTTCAAGCCTCACTACTGGCACAAAAGAATAAAATAAAATGATAGAAAGTGTACTTTTCTCTTAATGAAAAAGATTGTCCTATAACTGGTCTTCTATGCATGCAAGTGCAGGTTTTAAGCAGAGATCTGCTCAAGGATTATCATCTGACAGTTCTTTCTCAGAGAGCAGGAAAAAGGAGGATGGAGCAGGCTGAAATGCAATGCTGGTTCTGAAAATGAAGTTGATGCAGAGGTGAGGAGATGGCAGAGTACGGAAAGGGAGAGAGACTCCCTACCTCCCACAAGACATTTTAAAAAGTCAGATGTGATTTTATCTTAGTCCTATGTCTGTGATTTTTATGATCTAAAGAGGACCAAAAATATCTATTCAGCCCACCTTGCAAGAGTAGTGAAGATAAAAGAAATAGAGAACAGCTTTCACAGTGTTCTCTGCTCCTTCCACTAAAAGGACTCTAAGCTTTCTCTCTGCTTACTCCATCAGTAGGAGGCCAAAAGACTCAGGCATTTCTTGCCAAGAGACACAATGGCGATGAGATTTAAACACCTCTGACAAGAACAGATTCCTCCATTTCCACCAGCCTTTCTGAAGCCAGTTCGAACTGAGGTGGCGCTGCATACAGTTCACAGACTTTCTGGTTTACAGCCATGTCTCTCACTGGGCAAATGTTACCAATTTGCAGGATGATTGAAAATGGTCCCCTTGTACATTTTTCAGTATTTTGAATCCACCTGTTGCTAAACTTCATGATGTATGTACATGTGGGGGATGGGGGTTACACATACTGGTATTAGAGCTTGAACTCAAGGCCTCATGCTCACACTTGGCTTTATTTCACTTAAGGTTGACACTGTCACTGAAGCCATAGCTCCATTTCTGGCTTTACAGTTATTAGTTGGAGATAAGAGACCCACAGGCTGACTTTTCTACCCAGGCTGACTTCAATACTCAGTTCTCAGATCTCAACTTCCTGAATAGCTATGATTACAGTTGTGAGAGCCACCAAGACATGACAAGCTTCATGAAACTTAATAACTTCATAGAGTCTTATCTATTTAATTTTTTTTGTCAGTCACAGGGCTTGAACTCTGGGCCTGGGTGCTGTCCCTCAGCTCTTCAGCTCAAGGCGAGCGCTCTACCACTTGAGCCACAGCACCACTTCCGGTTTTCTAGTGGTTTATTGGAGATAAGAGTCTCACAGACTTTCCTGCCCGGGCTGGCTTTCTACTGTTATCATCTTCCTTCATTGTCACTTGTTACTCCATTTCACCCCCTTCAATCTTGTTAATTTTGAAAAATGTGTAATTTTTGCTTTCAAAATAACATTTTCACAAGTCATCTTTTTGACGTCAAATCTAAGAAATCTACATAACCAACATCATAAAGCATTTCTTCCTTTGTTTTATTCTACACATTTTATAGTTTTAACTCTTGCATTTAATTAGGTCTGTAAACTACCTTTTTCTTTTGGTGTCAGTTCTAGACTTGAACTCAGGACCCAGTACTGTCCTTTAGCTTTTTTGCTTCAAAGCTGGCATTCTTCCACTTGAGTGGCAGCTTCCTTTCTAGCTTTGTGAGGATAATTGAAGATAAGTCTCATTAACTTTTCTGCAAGGGCAGGTTTCAAACCACAGTCCTCAGATCTCAGCCTCTTGAGTAGCTAGGAGTACAAACACAAGCCACCCATGCCTGGTTTATGTTTTACTTTTTGTGCATGGTGTGAAACAAAAGTCAAAGTTCACCTTTTTCAGTGCAGATATCCAGTTGTCCCAGTAACTTTTGTTGAAACAAAATGATCCGTTACCTATTACACCATCTTTAACACCTTTGTGAAAATTAAATTGATTGTATGTATCTGGGTTTTTATCTGGACTCTCATTCTATTCCATGAACTATATCTAAGCTTATGTAAACACCACCCTTCCTTTTATTATAGTAGAAACTTCTAGTGTTTTAAGCCCCGTATTTAGGAATACATCATAGGCAAAGCCAGGAATGCAAAAAGACGCATGTATAGTCTGTGCTTTTGCACACCTAGTACACTAGAACAACGTGATCACAGTAGACACTAGAGTTCAGATGCAGGTTTGTTGGACATTAAGATATGATGCTACTCACAATTTATCCTAATAACAAAGCCACCTGAGAGCCTGCAGACTCAATACATTCCCTAGATTCAAGTACAAGTGGGGATAATTAACAAGGATTGATTTATTATCAGGCATGGTATACATGCAGTCATCATATTTAATGATTGCTTTGGTTGCCTATCCTTAAATCATTTTCCTCCTCTTTGCTGAAAAAGAACTTGCTTTACTGAGGTGTTGAGCAGCATCTCCTTCACAGAAATTATACCTCTTTAAAGGCCTAGGAGCGAACTCCTACTAGTCTATGCCAAAAGTCAGCAAAACTTCTGCAAAAAGACAAAGAAGTAGGATTAGCCACCCTAAAGTCTTTGTAATAATAATTCACCTCTCGTATCATAGTAGAAAGGCAGCCAAAAGTAATGTAAAACTGACAAGTGGTTGTGTTATAACTAAATAATTTGATTCATATGATGAGACAACTGGCATTCTTTAATTTGGTCTGTAGTTTGAAATCTCTAATGGACTAATTTAGTGTGCTAAAGTTACCCTAATATATCCCTACAAAGTTGGGTGGGGGATGGGGAGCTTACAACAACTGCAATTCCTTGCCTCACAGCTATGAAGGCCTAACATCTGAAATTAGATCAACTGAACAATTCAAATTTTGTGTGTCAGATTCTCCTTTTCCATACTTTATCTGGGTGAGTCAAGTCCCTCAAATATAATCAATTCTTATCCCAAAGGATCAAGCTTAATTTGGTTTGTTTTGTTTTTTAGTTTTAGTATAGTTTAGTTTGGTCTGGTTTTGAATTCTCATTTCTTCTCTCCCAAATGAAGGATATTGAGTTGGAATTATACTATTTCTTATTATTGTTAAATCTTCCAGATGTGCACTTCTTAAAGCCATGTCCTTTTGTTATCTGCAGCTCTGCCATGTTCCTTATTTCACCAGAAGTGCTGGCAGTAGAAAGCAGAAAGCCAATGTAAAGATGGCTATTCACGGTGGATGTTCACAAACATCATTCATCAGGGTTCTCACAAAAATCTCATATTTCATGTGTGTGTGTGTGTGTGTGTGATATACACAATGGAATTCTATGCTTCCATCAGAAAGAATACTTTTGCCTCATTTGTAAGAACATGGAAAGACTTGGGGGAAAATTACATTGTGAAGTAAGCCAGACCCAAAGAAACATAGGTTGCATGGTTTCCCTCATTTGTGGTAACTACAAAGTATCTGAAAATCTACAAGTAAACACAATGAATAATAAGAGACAAAAAAATTACACTTGGACATGATAAGTTAAACAGGATTCTAAACATTTACACAGTGAGACCAAAGGAGGATATTCTTAGGAGAGGATCACAAAGGCTCAATAGCTTTGTGTATATGATCATATAAAATGATGCTTATCAAAATGAACTCCAAGAAATGGAAACAAGAGGGTTTTGTTACTTTAATTTTGTGGAGTTCCCCCCGACACACACTTTGTCACTGGTTGTCTTTTTTTTTTTTTTTTTTTTTTTTTTTTTTATTGTAAAGCTACTATACAGAGGGTCACAGTTACATGAGTGAGGTTATGAGTACACTTCCTCTTGAACATTGTTACCCCCTCCATTGTTTTCCCCCTACCATCCCCTCCCTCCCTCCCTTCCCCGAGGTTCTTTTTTTTTTTTTTTTTTTTTTGATTGTGATTAAATGATTACATAATTTCAAAGTCACAAGTTCATTCTAACTTCCCTGGAGCAAATTGTCTACCACAGTCTGTAATGTATAACAGTGTTCACATGTTATATACCATATTTGTGATCAGCAGCATGAGGATATTTAGTAGTGGTTCAACCAGATGAGCGGGAGTTCTTTGTTTCTTAAGTCCTGTTAGTTTTGTCGTATCACTAACCTTTTGGATTTAGCATCCACTTATGAGGGAGACCATGTACCGTTTGTCTCTTCGTTCTTGGCTTACCTCGCTCAACATGATTCCTTCTAGCTCCATCCATTTCCCTGCAAATGCCATTATTTTGTCATTTCTAATGGCTGCATAATATTCCATTGTGTATAGATACCACAATTTTTGGATCCATTCATCTGTGGTGGGGCACCTAGGTTGTTTCCATATCCTAGCTATTGCGAACAGTGCTGCAATAAACATGGAGGTGCACGTGTCCTTGTATATTGGTTCCTGTTGTTCAGGGTAGATGCCTAGAAGTGGTATGACTGGGTCGTAAGGGAGGTCAATCTTTAGCTTTCTAAGGACCCTCCAGACTGCTTTCCAAAGTGGTTGTATAAGTGTACATTCCCACCAGCAGTGTAATAGGGTTCCTCTTTCTCCACATCCCCTCCAGCATTTGTCGTTGGCTGATTTGTGGATGTGGGACATTCTGACTGGGGTAAGGTGGTATCTCAGGGTTGTCTTTATTTGCATTTCCTTCACCACCAGGGATGATGAACATTTCCTCATGTGTTTCTTTGCCATTTTTATTTCTTCATTTGAGAAGTCCCTCTTTAGTTCCCTTGCCCATTTAGTAATTGGTTTGTTAGGTTTGGGAGGGATTAGTTTCTTGAGTTCCCTGTATATACAGGATGTTAACCCCTTGTCTGATATATTGCTGGTAAATATTTTTTCCCAATTAGTTGGTTGTCTTTCTAGCTTAGTTGCGATAGATTTAGCTGTGCAGAAGCTTTTTATTTTAAGGTAGTCCCATTTGTCGAGTCTCTCTCCAACTTGTTGTGACCCTGGGACTCTGTTCAGGAAGTTCCTTCCTGTGCCTATTAGTTCAAGTGTCTCTCCTACTCTGTCCTGCAGTAGTTTCAGAGATTCAGGTTTAATGTTAAGGTCTTTAATCCATTTTGAGTTGATGTTGGTGCATGGTGATAGGCTGGGGTCCACTTTTAGTTTTCTGCATGTGGCTGCCCAGTTTTCCCAGCACCAGCGGTTGAAGAGGCTGTGTTTCTTCCATTGTATGTCTTTGGCTCCTTTGTCGAATATCAGCTGGCTGTAGGCCTGTGGATTTATATCTGGATCTTCTATTCTGTTCCATTGGTCTTCGGGTCTGTTTTTGTGCCAGTACCATGCTGTCTTTGTGATTATAGCTCTGTAGTAGAGTTTGAAGTTCGGCATGGATAGCCCTCCCATATTGTCTTTATCCCCTAGAATTGTTTTGGCTATTCTAGGTCTTTTGTTGTTCCATATAAATTTTTGGACTGTTTTCTGTATTTCAGTGATGTACGTCATTGGGATTTTAATAGGAATTGCATTGAATTTGTATATTAATTTTGGAAGTATCACCATCTTTACTATATTAAGTCGGCCTATCCAGGAGCATGGGAGGTCTTTCCATTTCCTAGTGTCTTCTGCAATTTCTTTCTTTAACTTTTTATAGTTCTCATTAAATAGTTCTTTTACATCTTTGGTTAGGTTAATTCCTAAATATTTTATTTTTTGGGAGGTTATTGTGAATGGGGTTGCTCCCTTTATTTCCCTCTCTTCCTGTGCGTTATCAGTGTATAGGAAGGCAACTGATTTTTGTGGGTTTATTTTGTATCCTGCTATTTTGCCGAAGTGACTTATGATTTCTAAAAGTTTGGGGATGGAGTTTTTGGGATCGTGGAGGTATAGTATCATGTCGTCTGCAAAAAGGGATAGTTTCACTTCTTCTTTCCCTATGCGGATCCCTTTAATGTCTTTTTCTTGCCTTATTGCCCTGGCTAAGGGTTCTAGGACTATGTTGAAGAGGAGTGGAGACAGTGGACATCCTTGCCTTGTTCCTGTTTTTAGGAGGATTGGTTGTAGCTTTTCCCCATTAAGTATAATATTGGCTATTGGTCTGTCATAAATGGCTTTTATTGTTTTTAGAAATGTTCCTTCTATTCCTATTTTCTCCAGAGCTTTTAGCATGAATGAATGTTGAATTTTATCAAAGGCCTTTTCTGCATCTGTGGCGATAATCATGTGATTCTTGACCTTGGCTCTGTTGATATGCTGGATTACATTTATTGACTTACGTATGTTAAACCATCCCTGTGTCTCTGGGATGAAGCCTACCTGATCATAGTGTATTATTTTTTTTATGTGTTTCTGGATTCTGTTAGCTAGAATCTTGTTAAGGATCTTTGCATCTGTGTTCATCAAGGAGATTGGCCTGTAATTCTCCTTTTTGGTTGGGTCTTTGCCTGGTTTGGGGATGAGTGTGATATTGGCTTCGTAGAATGAGTTTGGGATAGCTCCCTCCTTCTCTGTTTCTCTGAAGAGCTTGAGGAGTATGGGTATTAGTTCTTCTTTAAAGGTCTTATAGAATTCTGCTGTGAATCCATCTGGTCCTGGGCTTTTTTTTGTTGGAAGACTTTTGATAGCTTCCTGTATCTCATTATAGGATATTGGCTTATTTAATTGGTTAACTTCTTCTTTGCTCAGTTTGGGTAACTTGTATTTCTCTAAAAATGCATCCATTTCCGCCAGATTTTCTTCCTTTAGAGAGTATAGCTTTTGAAAGTAGTCTGTTAGAATTGTTTGGATATCTTGGGTACGTGTTGTGATGTTTCCCGTGGCATCCCTAATCCTATTAATATGGGTTTCCTCTCTTCTTTTTTTAATTAATCTTGCCAACGGGCCATCAATTTTGTTTATTTTTTCAAAGAACCAGCTTTTTGTTTGGTTTATTTTGGTTATGGTTTTCTGATTTTCTAATTGGTTAATCTCTGCTCTCAATTTGGTTATCTGGCTTCGTCTAGTAGCTTTAGGTCCCATTTTTTCTTGTTTTTCTAGCTGTTTTAGTTGCAACATGAGATTATTTACTTGGTCTGTCTCCATTCTCTTGATGTGGGCACTGAGGGCAATAAATTTGCCCCTCAGGACTGCTTTTGCTGTGTCCCACAAGTTTCTTTGTGAGGTGTTTTCATTTTCATTGAGTTCTAGGAAATGCTTTATTTCTTCTCTGATCTCTTCTGTTACCCAGGCCTTGTTAAGGAGTGTGCTGTTCAATTTCCATGTATTAGAGAAATTTCTGCGGTATGCTTTGTTATTGAGAGCTAGCTTGATTCCACTGTGGTCAGATAGGATACAGGGGATTATGTCGATCCCTTTGTATTTGCTTAAGTTCCTTGAATGAACTATGATATGGTCTATTTTGGAGAAAGTTCCATGAGCTGCTGAGAAGAATGTGTACTGTGTTGTTTTAGGGTGAAATACTCGGTAGATGTCAGTTAATTCCGCTTGAAGTATGGCCTCACTTAATTCGGTAGCTTCTTTGCCAATCCTCTGGTTGGTAGACCTGTCCTTTGGTGAGAGTGGCGTGTTAAAGTCTCCTAGTATTATCGTATTGGGATCTATTTTATTCTGTAAGTTTGAGAGCATTTGTTTAACATATCTGGGTGCACCGATATTTGGGGCATATAAGTTGATGATGGTTATATCCTCCTCTTGGATTGTTCCCTTTATTAATATGTAATGTCCGTCCTTGTCTTTCTGTACTGATTTTAATGAAAAGTTTATTTTGTCAGATATCAGGATAGCTACACCTGCTTTCTTATTGGGGGAATTTGATTGGTAGATCCTTTTCCACCCCTTCACTCTGAGTTTGTTTGTATGTTTGGCTGAGAGGTGGGTCTCCTGAAGGCAACAGATGGATGGGTCTTGTTTTCTGATCCAGTCCTCAGTTCGTTTTCTTTTAATTGGCGAATTCAGCCCATTTATATTAAGAGAAAGTATAGAGAGATGCATTGTTGTCCCTGCCATTCCGTTTTCCTAAGTTTTTCTTCTTTCCTTTCCTCCTGTGCTTGCTCAGTTAGACTTTGAGTAATGCCTGTTTGGGGCAGGTCCCAGTTCCTGGTTGCTTTCTTCAGGTTGTGTCCCCCCTCTTAGAATTCTTTGTAATGCTGGCTTAATGTTTATGTATTCATTTAGTTTTTCTTTGCTATTAAAAGTTTTCAGTTCTCCATCGAATGTGAATGCTAGCTTTGCCGGGTATATCAGTCTGGGTTGGCAGTTATTGGCTCTCAGGGCTCGTATGGTGCTTTCCCAGGCTTTTCTTGCATTCATTGTTTGTGTGGAGAGATCTGCAGTGATTCTAATTTTTTTCCCGTTGTAGTATAGCTCCTTCTTCATTTTTGCTGCATGCAGGATTGTTTCCTTATTATTCAGATCCATCATTGTTACTATTATGTGCCTAGAAGTGTTTCTCCTGGGATCTTGCTTGTTGGGTGTTCGATAAGCTTTTGTGATGTAGTTAAGATGGTCGTTTTTGAGGTGGGGAAAATTTTCATTGACTATCTTGTTAAATAGGTGTTGCATTCCCTTGCTCTGGAATTCCTCACCTTCGTCCACTCCGATTATGCGAAGGTTAAATTTTTTAGCATTATCTGCTTGCTCTTGAATTTCCCTTTGGTTTAATTTGAGTGATTTTTCCATATCTGTCACTTTTTGGTCCAGTTGGTGTATTCTGTCTTCTGTATCTGACACTCTACCTTCCATTTCATTCACTCTGTTGACCGTGGCTTCTATTGTGGTTTGCATGATGGAAATGGATCCCTTTATGGATTCAATGTTGGTTCTCAGAGTACTGATCTCACCTCTCAATGAGGTGATATCAGTATGCATTACCTCTAATTTGGCGTTTATCTCACTTCTTACTGAGGTTTGTGCAGCTTCTATTTTTGCATCCAATTTTTGTTTGATATCCTGTATATCTTTTGATAGTTCATCCTTGTGCTCTTTCAATTTCTGATCCATTTCTCGCTTTATTTCTTGAGTCATTGCCTCCAGCAACCCTTGGATGTAGTTTTTGTCTTCCATTCCTGCTTTGCTCCCACTGGGGCTCTCCCCTGCGTGGCTGCTGGCTTTTGAGGTGAGCTTGCTGTCCTGGGTAGTGGTAAACCTTGTGATTTTTCTCTGTGATTTTCGCATGGGGGTTCAGGAGACTGCTCTTCAATCTTGTTTTGGTGTGTCTGTCTTTGCTTGGTTGCTGATTCTCTATTGGTAGAGAGAGTCTGTGTCTGATCTGGATTCTGTTGGGAGCCTATTTCCAGCTGCTATTCACTTAGGATTCTCAGCTCTCTGCTGTAGCAATTCCCGCCTTTGGAAGGGTTGAGCAGCCTAGACTGCTTGTGTTTGCTCCTGCGGGTGCTCTTGGGAAGATCAGATGCTCTGGATGCACTCTCCCAAATACTGGAGTCTGCTATGGGCTCCTGATGTGTTTTTGTTTGTTTTGGGCTGGTTGTGGGCTTGAACTCTAGGTTTGGGTGCTGTCCCTCAGCTCTTCAGCTCAGGGCTGGCACCCTACCATTTGAGCCACAGCCCCACTTCTGACCCTTTTTGCTTTGTTCAGGCGCCGGTCCCCTGGCCTGGTTCCGGCCCCAGCCTGGAGCGCGCTCGTTAGGCCTGTGCTAATGTGTATACCACCTTGGTTATGCAGCCTGGAGGACACAGTTCAAATTTCTTCTACTGTTGGTAGTCTTGACCCAGGGGCACTGTTCCTGGCTTGAGCATTTAAGCTCCCTTCCCGGGGCGCTCTTGCTCTGGCCTGGCCAGCAGAGTGTGCTCCACCGGCTGGTGGGGCTCTCGAACAGTTCCCAGTTTTAGTGGGTCCTGTGGTCCGGGTGTTGGGGTAGGGAGTCTAGGTCAGGGTCTGGGGATTCCCTCCAGCTCTGGTCTCCCTTGATGGATTCCCTGTCCCCTGATGGGTACTCACCCTGTAGGTCGTCAGTTGTTGTTGCAGTCCGTCAGTTGTTGTTGCAGTCCGAGTTCAGTTGGGGTGGTTGCGGGCTGGGTTGGGCGGCCCCCCGCCGGGTCGTTGCGATCGCGACAGGTCCCTTTGTGGCGCTGCTGGTGCCGGGCGGCTTTGGCGGGATGGAGCCTCTCCGCTCTGGTGGAGAGTGAGGGGTGGGGGTGGGATCCTCCTGGAGACTCCCGGCTGGTAGGTTTCTCTGTTCCTGGCGATCCGCTGTTCTGCAATCCGGTACCTGGTGATCTGCAAGCAGCCCCCTGTGTCTCTGTGGCTCCGGCAGCCCCCGCCGGGCCGGCTGGCCGGCGGCTTGGCGCACTGCCGCGCGGCCAGTAAAGGTTGGGGGAGGGGTCTTCGCTCTTCTCTGTTCTGAAATTCTTCTTTTCCTCTCTTTCTTTTTTTGTTATTTTCCACCTCTGGTTTTTCTCTGAGTGTTCGTCTTTTTGTTGTTGTCGGTCTCTTGGGGAGATTAAAGGTTGGAACTCGAACTCTCTTTTTGGTTGGAGAGAGCTGTGGCGTTTCCCTACTGCCCCGTCGCCATCTTGAGGCTTCCCTCCACTGGTTGTCTTTTTAAAAAAAATTTTGTCTTGTATGTAAGTTTATCTCTTTTGGGAAGTTTAAGAGGGGGCACAGATATGGTGGGACAAAGGTGGACTGACGCAGCAGTGATACTAGACACTATGTGGAAACTGAACTACACAACTTGTATTAGATGGAGAATAGGGGGGCAGAGGGGGAGGGAGAGAAATTGAGAGAAGAGGTGACAAAAACAAATGTACTCATTACCTGACTTCTATAACTGTTACCCTTCGGTGCATCACCTTTACATTAAAAAATGATAAAATGAAAAAAATCCCACAGTTCCTTGCAAATGTGAATTCATTTTCTTTTCATGGCCTATTAAAGTTACACGAAGAGTCTTTACTACTCTTAGTTAATTTTGTCCCATATTATATGTGGCCAAATTTACTGTCAATTTGGAAGGGATATTCTTAATTCTCTTATGGTATATACCAAACCATTTTCCTGTTAACTGTATAGTGTTTTCACTCTGGTTTTAGTGGACAAATTCTTTTTTTTTTTTTTTTTGGTCGGTTGTGGGGCTTGAACTCTGGGCCTAGGCTCTGTCCCTCAGCTCTTCAGCACAAGGCTAGCACCCTACCACTTGAGCCATAGCACCACTTCTGGTTTGCTGTGGTTTCTTGGAGATAAGAGTCTGAAGGTCTTTCCTGCCTGGGCTGGTTTGAACCACGATCCTCAGATCTCAGCCTCCCGAGTAGCAAGGATTACAGGCATGAGCCACTGGAGCCCAGCACAAATTCTTTAGCTGACTACATCTGAGAGATAGAGAGATCATGGGCTGGGAAGGTGGCTCAGTGGTAGAGCGCTTGCCTTGCATGCCTGAGGCCCTGGGTTCGATTCCTCAGCACCACATAAGCAAAAAGAAAAGACTCACTTGAGAGATAGAGAGACCAATAGACCCCTGCAATCCAGCAGTTGCAAGAGCCCTGCTCTCTCTTCTCTCTGTCTCTCTCTCTCCCTGTCTCTGTCTCTCTGTCTCTGTCTCTCCCCATCCCCCTTCTCCCAGCCCCTCTTGCTCTGAAGGCCCTAGGGAAATTTATTCCTTGTGTCTACTGGGTATTCCGTGACCTACAACTGTCACACTTCAATCTGGATATCCATAAAGACCTTCCTCTCTGCCTCCTTTTCCTCCCTTCATTCTTCACAAACATTTTTTTCAAGTGTGTAATGGTTCATTTTGCTACAGGTTTTCTTCCTCATTCCTTTTTAAATTTTATTTTATTTTTGTTATTGTAAAGGTGATGTACAGAATGGTTACAGTTACTTAAGTCAGGTAATAAATACATTTCTTCTTGAACAGTGGTACCTCTTCCTTCATTTTCTCCCAGCTTTTCCTCCCAATTCCTCCCTCACAAATTACATGGTTGTATCGTTCATAGTCTAGTGGGTATCACTGCTGCATTTTGTTGTCCTAACATTTCTATGCTCTACTTTACCCTCTCCAAAACATATAAACTAACATATAAGACAAAAGGTACTGAAACAAAATACAGAAACAAAGGAGAAAAAACAAAATAATTAAAAAACTCTTGTTTCCATTTCTTGGAGTTCATTTCAATAATCATCATTTTATATGATCACAGCTATTGAGCCTTTGTGATCTGTTAAGATTATCTTCCTTTGGTCTCACTATACAAATGTCTAGAGTCCTATATAATTATCATGTCCAAGTGTCTTTTTTTTCTTTTACCACCCAGTGTGTTTATTTGTAGTTTTATAGGCACATTGCAGCTACCACAAATAAGGGAAACCATGCCACCTATGTTTCTTTGGGTCTGGCCTACTCCACTTAATTTAATTTTTCCAAGTCTTTCTATGTCCTTACAAATGGGGCAATATCATTCTTTCTGGTAGAAGAATAGAATTCTATTGCAACACAAACCCTTGTTGGATTTAGAGGTCACCATAAAACCTTGATGATTTATAACACTATCTTTAATAATTATATTAAGAAAGATCCTATTTCTAAATCAGATCTCATTCTGAGATTCCAGGGCTGGAACAACTACACTTAGTCTAGGCCAGTCACAACAATCTCAAATTCCTTTGTCATTTGATTTAAAACAAGTATTATCTCAACTTAGATGCTATTCCCCCTCTGGTTGTTGTTACATGAAGATGTGATGCTAGCAGTGGAGATAGTCATCTGTGCATGTGAAAAGGAAGAACTGCAAAGATACTATACAAAACCCTCAGATTACTGAGATACTAAATTAACCAATTTTGCAGTTTCTTAACTCTGGACGCTATGGTCTGACTGAAAAATCTCCTATTAATTTAGCTAGTGAATTCAGATTCACTTTGAATGGCTATCAAAATTATCCCTCAAGGGTGAGGGATGTGGCTCAGTGGAAGAACACTTGCCTATCATGTGCAAATCCCTATGGCCAGTCCCTAGCAACACACATGTGCATGTGCATACACACATACACACACAAACACAGCAGCAGCAGTAGTAGTATCAACATCATAATCATCATCATCATCCTCCTCCTCCTTGCTTTTGAGCATTCTCAGAAGATGACAGGGACGGGTTGAATGACTTAGGACGATGCTGTTCTTCCTGCCAGCAATAGAAGATACACCAGTACGAATTCATTTTCTTTTCAAATTTTCTCATTTTGACACTGACTCACCGAGCATAAAGACTGTAACAAACCTTTCAGATTTAGTTCTGATATATAATATAGAGACTGGGGAGAATGAGCTTGGAACACCCCAAGGAAATGATAAATCTCAGAGAAAACTTAGACTATCTAAAAAGAATCAAAGAAAGATAAGATGGGAGTTACTTAACAGAGAGTGAGAGAGAGAGACAGAGAGAGATTGCTTTCCTTCCTTTGATAACTCTGAAGATGACACACAATTCCTGTGCATCCTTCAGCTTCCACAGCTAAACAGAAAATGAGATAACAACTTTATGCCAAAGCAGAAACGATGCAGAGAGAGGAGAGTAGTGATTAGATTAGTGCTAAGAGAGTTGTCTTGGATAATTCAGTGTGTAAGGGTAAGGATAATTAGCAAAGAGCCCTAATACTCTAGCCCAGGTAAGAAACAAAACAGAATATAAACCATGTATTCCTTTCCCTTTGTTTTAGAGACAAGATCTTACTACGTAGCTCAGGTTGGCCCTGAACTTGTAATCCTCCTGCCTCAATCTCCCAAGTAATCAGGCTACAGATGTATGCCACTATGTCCAGCTTGATATAAAAATATTCTTAAAAGTATGTTACATAAATACATACTCTCCTATGTACATAGACATTAAACCTACTATATATGCAATACATAATCCACATAATCAAAATGTATGTTGTGTAAAAATTTCTATCATTTTTATATCAAAGTGTTCATTTCATATCTATAAAACTGTAATATGAAGAGAGAGAAAGACTAATGGAACTAAAAAAATGGAAAAAATTACTAGAAAGAATTCCATTAAAAAACAATGATGGAGTTGCTATATGTGAGTCAACATTTGGACAAATAATATACACATACACTCATACCCAGCTGCATATGCACACACACATACACACACACACACACACACACACACACACACACACACCCCTCATATCTCATACACACAAGACATAAATTACAGGGAAAAACAGTATCCAATGGTACTGAAAGCAAGCAAAAGTACAGAAAAGTTGAGGAAAAAAATTATACTTGAAAGAGTGATGAAATGACACTGGGTCAATGTTAATGTTCCACAGACTTTGGTGCTGGGACAGGCGCCATCTTACTGGCTGAGGAAAACAGAAGGCAGAGCAGACGTGATCACAGCAACTACAAACTGGGGAAGAAAATCTAAGGAAAGTGATATCCACCAGATGATCACACCAAATTCTGCATGAAAGCCTGTGTAAATCTCTGGTTCATCCTGTACCTCTCCTCTGCAAAGAAGACGTGACAGCCCCAACAACAAGGCTGAGGTGGAAAGGCCTGGAGAGCAGATGATGGCTCTTGTGTTGTGCTCTACAGGGGGAGACACAGTTTGAAGTTTGAACCTTGCTAAGTTTATTGCCTGCTACAATAACCAAACCAATGCATTCAGAGAAGCAGAACAGAAAACATAGTTTTGCCCCAATCACACTGTCCAGAATATATTCAAAATCACCAGACTATCCGGAAATGAGAAAATGTGATTTATAATCTAGACAAAAGCTAATCAGTGAAGACCAAGCTCAACACAACCCTGATGATGGAATTAAGTAGGTTTTCAAGTAGTTATTTACCATTTTATAGCAGGTATTAGAACTACATTCAAGCACAGAAAGAGAAATTAATGAGGCAATAGGAAGTCTTAGCTGAGAATTTTATTTAAAAGATAAAAACACAAGTAACAGCATTTTAATAACTTGTTTTACATATTTCATAAGGATGCCACAAATCACTTTTCTCTATTAAAAATTATTATCTTTAAGTAGTTGTACAGAGGAGGTGCAAAGCCACGAATGAGTACAATGCATCTTCATCCATGTTACCTCATCATCATTCTCAGCCCACTTCGACCCACCACTTTCCTAGCTTTTCTTAATTTTGTGGTATATACCATGAGTTCTTGACTGCTTTCTCTCCCCATTCCCCCTTTCATTCATCTGTGCCTCTCCCCTGGGAGCCCTCGCTTAAAGCAAGTCACTCTAGTGCTCTTGTCTTGGAGCTGAAGCAGCTTATAGAGTGTAACAGCAGAGTCCAGTAAACTGTAGAGTACTGCACATTAAGTCACGACTCTCAACTGTAGCCTTGCCTAGACAACGCTATGTAAGACTCCTAGCCACAGTGGGCCTTTATCAAAGGTGCTCCTTCATCAAATGTGAACTTAGACCTAAACAACTTCCTGGGCTAAACAAATCGAGCGGAGATTTGCTAACAATCTCAAAACCAGTATAAATGTTAAAACCGCCGTACACGGTTTACACCTGAACGACCAGTAACCAGGACATCTTAGCCAGATATGTACCATCTTCAGCAATTTGTGCATAGACACAGAAGACCTGCCCCAGCTCCCAGTTTACCCAGCACATTCCTCTCTGTAGGTTTCTGTCAGAGGGCTCCCGAAAGCTTGAGGCTACATAGGAGGACAGAGAGTAAGTAGAACTGTCACTTCCTCTCCGTCTGCATTTAGCAGAATCACATGTGAGAAACCAAAACAATTCATATCACACCAAGTTGCAGCACTGCTGGGAGTACCGCAAAGAAAAAAAAAAAAAGTAAGCAAGTTTCCCTTGCAAAATCCATCAAACATAAAGTAGGTGGTGCCTGAATTGAAAATGTAATCAAATGAGGTTCTAGTCTCACCGTTTGCACTTAAAAAAAATGTATCTAATGTACTGTAAGCCCAAAATGGAGACTTTAAAACTTCTGATTAGATGCTGGAATGTTTGATCCTGACAGCGGGGAGAGAGGTGGCGAATATTTATTGCATTGCTGTTTCCCTTTTGTAGAGAATAATTTATTTATGTAATTTCCCTAGAAGGATATTTTATTTTCTTCTCTGACAAACAACTACCAGAAATGAAGACAGTCAAACACACAGCTCACTTAAAAAATGGATTTTAAATGTTCAGTGTTTTAAATTTCACTGTGTGGAGCTGACAGCGCCCAGCCCCCTCAGGGTTGTATGGGTTGGTGATGTTGGGGATATAGTGTACTAAGTAAGAGGCCCAGCCATAGCTTCTCACTTTGGTCCAGCCTAAGTCCTCAAACTGTCCTTGTGATAAGTGCATTTCACATACACAAGCTGTGTCACAGATAAATAGCCTACATGGCCACAAATAACACAGCGATTTACCTTATAGATGGATGGAGGAAAGTCAAAATGAATAAGAATGTTGGAGGTCAGAGCATACATATGAATTCAGACACCTGCATTGCCTAAAGTGTTGAGATTAATGAGACATTTGAGTACAGATGAAAGAAAATACATGCACATGGAAATGGGGAAGAAGGGAATTTATGCTTATGATTCCTCCACGAGGATCATATAATCTTAAGTTTGGAAAGAACTTTATATAACTCAGCCATATTCTCCAAGTGAAAGTCCTGATAGTTGCCAATTCTCCTTAAGGTTTTAGAAATTTGCACCAGAAGGACTAAATTAAGTCTCCTTGGCTTCCGGAATCATCAAGCTTTGTGGAAGTCAATGCCATTTTTGTTTTGATCTTAATTGCTTCAGAGTTCCAAGATCTGACTTCTAAAATTTCACCTTTAATTTATTCAGCTGTTAACCAGGTACAGCAATATCAGTTATTGCAGACCAATCTGCTCCATGCTAGGCCGGAGCTTGTAAGAGAGTTGAAAGGTGTGTCTGTTTTCTGCCTTATTAGGGTTCCTGATGTCAGGTTAGCAACAAAACAGACAAATGTGGGCATGCTCTTAATTTCTCCCAATCAAAAGTGCTTACAATATTGGCAAATGGGTTCAATACCTATGGAGCTCTGACTGTGTGTGGTACATATTAAAAGGTTTCTAAGCTCTTTCACTCTGAATATAAGATAGAATTCAACTATTTTCCAGTCTATAATGGCTGCCTTAGATGAGATGCTGATCAATTGCTATTCATTTAATTTCAAAGAATAGAGAAAAAGAAAAAGTCCATAAAAAGGAAAGAAAATCCAACATTAGCAACCTTCTGATATGATGGAAAAGTTACTTTGAGGAAGTCTTCCATGAGCTCTTCGGAGAACCTTAACAATAAGGTAAAATATTCCTTTATTTTGAATCGACTGAAAAAAAAAGAAAAGGTATAACGGGAAAGATGTGTCACTTGTCAACATCTCCTTATGTTCTGTCAGATACAGAGAGGCAGATAGCTCCACAGCTCCATAAAAAATGGCCCCAAGAGATCCATTTTTCTCATCACTTATTTAAGAAGAAAGAAAAAAATGTGTGTGAACTAACCCCCTAGAATATTTATTTTCACTCTTAGAAGTTTATACCACTAACAGGTTTTCACTTGAGTTAACAGATACAGTCATATAGCCAAAGCTCATTAACCAAAACCATAGGTCATTGTCTTACTTCCTTTATTGGTGAAGATATTGTTTCTTTAAAAGCTGTAAGAAAAGTTAACTACCTGTTTGTTTGTTCCTAGGTTGTTTTTTTTTGTCGGTAGTGGGGCTTGAACTCTGAGCCAGAGAGCTGTCCTTCAGCTCTTCAGCTCAAGGCAAGTGCTCTATTACATGAGTCACAGTAGCTCTTCCAGTTTTCCGGTGGTTAATTAGAGATAAGAGTCTCACAGTCTTTCCTGCCTGGGCTGGCTATGAACAGTGATCCTCAAGTCTCTGTATCCCGAGTAGCTAAGATTACAGGTGTAAGCCACTGATGCCTGGCACTACTTGTTTTTAATAAGTTTGGAACAAGCAGATCTTAAAATACCTCGAAGTGCTGTTAGCCTACACCCAATATGGAATCAGTTTTCTAGAACAGGAAATACTAGAAGAATGTGAACTTGGTATGCTTTACTTACACACAGATTTGGGGTACTGATGGCTGTCTAATAGCCAAAGCCCCAACTTAATTCTGTGTGTGTGTAAGTGTGTAAACCTGTACTAGGGCTTGAACTCAGGGCCTGGCTAGTGTCCCTTAGTTTCTTCACTCAAGTCTGACACTCCACCATTTAAGCCGTACCTCCACTTCTGGCATTTTGCTGGTTAATTGGAGATAGGTTTCTCTCAGATTTGTCTACCCTAGCTGGCTTCTATCTGTGATCCTCAGACTTCAGCCTCTTGAGTAGCTAGGATGATAGGCATGACACACCAGTGCCAGGCCTAAATTCATTTTTGATCATTCATTTCTCATTCCCAGGGCACGTATCATGTGCAGTTCTCTGAGTTCCCTGCACATTTAGTGAATTTTCTCAGGAAAATCAAACTTCACCAAATTTTAGTAGTCATGTGCATGGTCACAAAACCCCATCTCTTCCTGGTTCAGTCGTTAAAACAACTGTTCATTTCATTTCTAGTGCTGTTAATCTTGCTAACTAGGAAAACAGTAAAAGATGTGAACATAATTTTAAAAAAAGAATGTCATGCTTCTTTAAGCCAGGTTCTAGGTATATGTGCCTTTTAGGTATGATGTCAGCAAGTGACAAGCCAAGAAGTCTCTGAGACATTGAGAATGAGTATAGACTGACTAAAAAAGCTTTACATGATCTATGGATATTAAAGATCCAAAGCAAGCAAATGAATAAATGTATACTAGGGGGGAAGGGGCGGGGAGTGGTGGTGGGAAATGCCACAACCAAAGGGCAGGAAGTTCTATGGTGCTTTTGTTTACCTGCACCTTGCCCCCTTACAGCTGTGGCATAGTGAGTAGGAAGAAGAGGCCAAACCCAATGGGCTGGGGTAATCAGGGCAGAACACACAAGCGATGTTCTAGCTTGTCTGTAGCTGTCCAGTGTGCTTATGGGTGAGTAGCTGGACTGGGATTTCAAGTCACAAAATGGTGACACACTTTGGATCTCAGGCTGGTAGAAATCCTAAAAGGTAATGACAGATGTCATGGTGGATACAATCTCCAGGAAAATGACAGACCTGTAAAACAGCAGAGGCTAAGAGATAATGGATGGAAGAATATGATAAAACATCTAAAACAAGAAGAACCTGGACTGGATTTTTTCAGCAAATTCAAGCATTTAAAAGCAGCTATGTAGTATAGGGGTTGGGGAGATCATTAAAACAAAAGGAAAAGAAAAACCTACATAGGCCTGGGTAGAGCACATATTTTTTTTTAAAAGACCCCAAATACCTTGTTTCAATCTAGGATCTTAAGACTGAAAGGCTTACTAAGTAGTATTCTGGCTACTCTGATAAAATAACTGGCATAGGCTCATATCTATAATCCTTCTTACTCAGGAGGCTGAGATCTGAGGATCATGGTTAAAGCCATCCCAGGCAGAAAGGTCTGTGAGACTGTTATCTCCAAATGAACACCAGAAATTAGGAAATGGAACTGTGGCTCAAAATGGTAGAGTTCTAGCCTTGAGCAAAAGAGCTCAGGAATAGCACCCAGGCACTGAGTTCAAGCCCCATCACTGACAAAATTAAATAAAAAACTGACAAAACAACTTGAAGAAAGAAAAATTTATTTTGGCTTATGGTTTCAGATTCAGAGAGATCCATCCATGGCTGCCTGATTTCATGCGCTTGGGAAGAAAATCATGGGAGCTTATGACCAAGGAAGTTCTTCATCTCATGGTAGACAAGAGAGAGACACAGAGGAAAGCAATAGGGAAACAACTATGATCTTCAGAGTTGTGTTCCCAGTAACCTACTTCTAGCTAGGCCCTTCGGTCACCTCCCCAAACAGTGCCACTAGCTGCTGACCAAGCACTTATCACATGAGCCAGCGAATACATTTCATATTCAAACCATAATACTCTTCCAAGTCAGCCTACACAGTTTCAGAAGGTAGAAGTGTTTTCAATGCATAATTTTCCAAATAATAATAATAAGACCTACAAAAAAACTTAGAAAAGCATAGCCTCATCAAAGGAACAGAATAATTCCCAGAAACCATCACCAAAGACACACAAGCAGCACACTTCCTAAGATAAGACTTTGAAAACAATGTTCAGAATATGTCCTAAGGGAACTCAGGGAAAATGATGTAGGAACAAAATTAGAATATCAACAGAAAAGGTGAAAATTCCATTTAAAAATAAACAGAAACTCTGGAGTTTAAAGCTCATGAAACAATACAAAAACTTTTATAAGGGTTTAATATCAGAGTTGAACAGGCAGAAAAGAAAATACATAAACATGAACACTGATCATTTGAAAATATCAAGTCTTAAAAGTTAAGGAAAAACATAAGTAGACAAGTTTAGAATCTAAAAGAGTCTGATTCATTGTCCATGTAGGCAAAATTCACATTATCAGGGTTACACAGGAGGAGAGAGAATAAAGAGAAAGAAAGTTATTTGAAGAAAAAGTAGCTGAAAAATTCCCAAAGTTAACTTTCATGTGGACATGCAAAATACAAGAAAGTTCTAAAGAGGCTAAATCCAGAGACCTATATCAAGACACACTATAGTAAAACTATAAAAAGCCTTTAGATGTGAATAAAATGTTTTAGAGTTATATAATTGCATAGTAGTGTAATTATAGAAAAGAATAATATTCTATGTGATTTTTTTTTAAGCTAGAAGGAATTCATGACAGGAATGATAGATGTTGAAGAGGTAAAATATGCTTAACTGGGTTTTAACATTTATATTATATACCCATGTACTAAAACATCTACCCTCCACATATATATACATATACATATATACACACATATATACATGTATATATACTCTTTATGCTATGATGTATTAGTTAAGACAAGTAATTTAAATTGAAAGTAACTGTATAAATCCCCAGACAATGGACTGTGTAAATGCCTTTAACCACAAGGTCAATATCCAAGAGGAAACAAGGAGGTGGAGGATACACAAATGAAAAAAAGGTGAGCAAACGTAGACATGATGTTCAATGTACATTATATAAAAACTGAACTACATAACTTGAGGGTAGGGATGGGAGGGAGAAAATTCGGGGAGAATGACAGAAGGAATGGCATTCAACAAGATGCATTGTATGTATAACTTGACTTACGGAATTGAAACCACTTTGTACAACTACATAAAATAATGAAGAGGAAAAAAAGAAGAGGAGGAGGAGGAAGAGAAGGAGGAGGAGGAAGAGGAGGAGGAGGAGGAAGAGCAAGAAGAAGGAAGAGGAGAAGGTGCAGGAGGAGGTCTGGGGGAAAAGTAATCTATATCCATCCAAATGATACTTGAAAAGGGATAAATTTAAACATTCTATTGACCATTCTTATTTCCTTTCCAGAAAAGACTGTTTTTAGTTCTTTAGCCCACTTATTAGTGGTATGATTGTTTCTTTGAGGATTTGTTTTGGGGATTTAATTTTTTGAATTCTAAGTATATTTTAGGTATTAGGGGCCCTTGTCTGTTGTATAGCTAGTTAGTGAAGATCTTCTCCCAGTCTGTGGGCTATTTAGATTGCTAGCTATGTCCTTTGCCAGGCAGAAGCTCTGCAGTTTAATGCAATCCCATTTATCCATTCTTTCTTTGAATTGTTGTGTTTGTGGGTCTCTATTAAGGAAGTTTCAACTGTGCCAAGGAGCCCTATTGTTTCCCCTATCCTTTCCTGTAATATTTTCTGCTCTTACCTCAAGATCTTTGATCCATTTGGAATTGATTCTGCTACAGGGTGATATATAAGGATCTAACTTCAGTTTTCTACACATGTATAGCCAATTCTACCCGCAAAATTTGTTGAAGGGGGTGTCTTTCTTCTATCTGATGATTTTGGTTCCCTTATCAAAGATTAGGTGGCCATAGGTCTGTGGGATCATTTCTGCATCTTCAATGCTATTCCATTTGTCTCAGGCCTGTTCATATGCCACTACCAAGTTGTTTTTATAACTATAGCTTTATAATACAGTTTGAAGTTTGGTATTGATGTTCTTCCTGCTAAGGATTGTTTTTGCTATTCGGGGTCTTCTATTATTCCATATGAGTTTTGGGATTGCTTCTTCTATTTCATTAAAGAATGCTGTGGGGATATTGATGGGTATTAAATTGAATTTGTAGATAGCTTTTAGTAATATTGCCATTTTCATAATGTTAATCCACCCAATCCAGGAACACAGGAAACTCCTCAAAAACAAAATCTCAACAAAACAACCACCCCATTAATAAGTGGGCTAAAGAATTAAAAAGAGATTTCTCTGGAGAGGAAATAAGAATGGCCAATAAACACATGAAGAAATGTTCAACATCTCTAGCCATAAAAGAAATACAAATTAAAACTACATTAAGATTCCACCTCACCCCAGTTAGAATGGCCATTATCAAGAAAATAATAACAGATGCTGGTGAGGATGTGGCCAAAGGGGGATGTTGGGGGAATGTAAACTTGTTCAACCTCTCGGTAAAGCAGTTTAGAGGCTGCTCAAAAGACTAAACATAGAGTTTCCCTATGACCCAGCAATCCCACATGTAGGCATTTACCCAAAAGATCACAAGCCAACTCCACACTAAAGCTACCAGCACAACTATGTTTATTGCAGCATTATTTTCCATAGCTAACATATAGAGTCAGCCCAGATGCCCCTCAGTAGATGAATGGATTTGGTATATATACATGATGGAATTCTATGCTTCCATGAGGAAGAATGGCATTGTCCCATTTGTAAAGAAATGGAAAGACTTGGAAAAAAATCATATTAAGTGAAGTAAGCCAAGCCCAAAGAAACATAGGCTCCATGGTTTCCTTCATTTGTAATAATTCATATATGTCTAGGATAGTCTTAGCAGAGGTTGACAATAGCCCAATAGCTATATATATATATATATATATATATACATATATATATATATATAAAACGTTGCTAATCAAAATGATCTCTATGATATGTAAACACGAGAACTTTTTATTATTGTTTTGTTTTTGTTTGATATAGTGTACTTTGTGCAGTTATTTCTTTTGTCTTTCATTTTTTTCTCCTCCAGTTTATTCCCCATGGTCACTGATTTCAGTACCCTATGTCTTGTATATAAGTTTATCTGACTTGGGGAAAGGAAGGGGAATCCAGAAATGGTGGGACAAAGAGTGAACCAATGCAACAGTGATACTCACTAGCCACTATATTGGAAATGAACTTTACAACTTGAGGAGAAGAGGTATAGGGAGGGAGAGGGGGAGAAAATGAGGGAAGGAATAGGAAAGTGGCTCAGTGATAGAGTGCTTGCCTTGCATGCATGAAACCCTGGGTTTGATTTTTCAGCACCACATAAGCAGAAAAAGCTGGAAATGGCAATGTGGTTCAAGTGGTAGAGCACTAGCCTTGAGCTAAAGAGCTGAGGGAAAGCTTCCAGGCAGAGTTCAGGCCCCATGACCAGCAAAAAAATAAATTAAACATAAATTAAAAAAAGAAATGTACTCCCACTTATGTAACTGTAACCCCTCTATACATCGCCTTTACAATAAAATAAAATTAATTATAAAAAGCATTCTAGACAGGCAAAGGCACAGGTAGCTCATTATCATTATACTTGCTTCAGAAGAAATGTTCAGGGAAACTCTTGAAGTCCAAAAGAAGGATGCTAGAGAATAACTCAAAAACTTCCATGAAGATTATGAAGCTTTAAAATCCTCAATAAAGGTAAATACATACAAAACTTTTAAAAAATCTTTATAGTAATTTCAGCTTATAAAATTTCAATTCTTACATAAGATTTGAAAGGCTAAAGCACAAAAATAACTATAAATCTATATTAAGGGTACATAATACACAAAGATGTAATTTTGTGACCTCAATAACATAGAGTGGGCTGAGAGAGTGGTAAAATTGTACTGTTTATGTTATGTGATTTCAGCTATATTAGAATCAATTTAACACATATTTCTATAACTTTAGGGTCTTATGTAATCTCTATGGTAACCACAGAAAAATATGGTAGACAGATAGATAAGTGAGAGAGAATTTATTACGGGAATTGGGTCATGTGATTAGGCTGAAAGACCCTGTAAGAGCCATCTGTACGCTGGATACCTTGGACACCTGTAGTGTAATTCAGAACAAGTCTAACAGCCTCAGAACTGCAATTTGCAGTCCAAGACTGAAGGACTGAGAATACCAGCGACCTACAATGTAAGTTCTGGAGTCCAAAGCCTGAAGCACCTAAAGTTCTGATTTCCTAGGGTAGGAAAAGAAGAGTTCCAGGAGAGAAAGAAAATGAGGGAGATGGGAGAGAGGAGAAGAGATGAAGTGTGTCAATGGTTGATTTTCAAAAAAGAAACCAATCCCAAGATAAACTTAAAAAGGGAAAATGAGAAAAGCATGGTCTTATCAAAGGAATAAAATAGTTCCCAGAAGCTATCACCAAAGAAGAAAAGAATTTTCAATAATGGCCTTAAATATTTTAATGAAGAATTAAAAGAAAATATAAATAAATAACTAAGGGAAATCACAAAGATGATGGAGAATCAAATTAAGGAAGGGAGGAAAGAGAGAGAGAGATTTTCCCAATCAAGGATTCTGTGGATTCTACCCACATTGAGGTAAGATATTCTTTTCACTGTTGTTGTTTTTGTCAGTGGTGGGGCTTGAACTCTGGGCTTGGGCTCTGTCCTTGTGCTCTTCAGCTCAAGGTGAGCACTCTACTGCTTGAGCCACAGCACCACTAAGATATTCTTTATTGAGAAACTTCCCCTAGATAATTTATCAGGTCTCAATGTAATGTGTGTGTGTGTGTGTGTGTGTGTGTGTGTGTGTGTGTGTGTGTGTGTGTGTTTGCATGTGTTCCAGTATCGGGGCTTGAATTCAGTGTCTATACACTGTCCTTTAGCTATTTTATTAAATACTGGCATTCAACCAGTTGAAGAACTGCTCCACTACTGGCTTTTTGGTGATTAATTAGAAATATGAATCTCACAGACTTCCTGCCTGGGTTGGCTTTGAACCTCAGTCTTCAGATCTTACCCCTCAGAGTAGCTAGGATTACAAAGGATATACACCAGCGTCTCTCTTTCTACATGTTTTTACATCCAGTCAAGGTATGCAGAGACCTAAAATTAGCCATCACATGGCCCAATGATAAAAAAGAAAAACATAGATTGGAAGACTGGTTTTTAAAAGATTAGTATTTTCTATCTAAAAGTTCATTTTAGATTTACAAACATGTATAAGTTGAATGTGAGATGGTATGGGAAAAGGATATTTTTTTTATTGTGAGAATACCGTACAGAGGAGTAACAATTACATGGGCAAGATAATGAGTACATTTCTTATCAAGCATTGTTGCCTCCACTTTGTTTCCCCTTCCCATCCCTTCTCATACTCCCCCCTCCCCCCACCCTATCCTCCTCCCACTCCCCACCAAAGTTGTAAAGTTCATTTTTGGACATAACTACTTGTACATCTCATTGTTGCAATGGGTCCACCTGTATCTCTAGTTAAACGATTTGTATTTTATACAACTAGTAACTAAAACAGAGAAAAGGTGAATATATAATATTAGCAGACAAAATGAATTTTGAGTTAAAAGTGCTACAAGAGACAAGAATGATATGATGGCAAAAGAATCTGTTCACTAAGTGGTTATAACAATTATAAGTATAAGCATACACCCAATATCTAAGGTCCCAAATATGAATAGACAGGAGAGGAATAGATAGTTCTCAAAAGAGAGGATTTTTAATGCTCTAGTTTCAATAATGGATAAAACAATCAAACAGAAAATAAATAGCAAATAAAAGAACTGAACAAAACTGTAGACTAATTAGGTTCAATACACAGATACAGAGTATTTCACCCACAATATGCATTTCTCTTAAGTGTACTAGAAAGATTCTCCATGACATAATGTATGTTTTATACCTTAGGACACAAAACAAGACAATAATTTTATGAATGCTTGAAGCCATATAGAATGTTACTTATTATCACTACAGAATGGAACTAGAAATCTATTGAAGAAGAGATGCTGCAACAAGGTTACAGGTAAACCCATAGTAACAATGAGATGTACAAAATACTATGTTGAAAACAAACTTCACAACTTGTGGGGGGAGGAGTTGGGGAGATGGGAAGGGAAGGGATAGTAGGGGAATAAAAGGAGGGGTAATAATGCGTGATAGGAAATGTACTCATTACCTTACGCATGTGACTGTAACCGTCTGCTACAGTATCTTTATAATAAAAATATAAAAGATAAACACATATGAAAGTGAAAGATCTAAATGTATAGAATGAAGCAAAAATATGCTACTAAGCAGAAAACTTAGAGTGATAGAACACATTTAAAAAACACCGTCTTTTAACTAGGTTTCTTTGGCTTAAGCCTACAATTTTAGCTATACAAGAGGCTAAAATCAGAGGATCATAGTTCCAGGCCATAATAGACAGAAAGGATTGTAAGAGTTCTTCTCAATGAAAGAAGGTAGGTGTAGTGACAAGAGCTTGTCATCTTAGCTATGTTGGGAAGGAGATTCATAGTTGAGGGAAATGCCCAGGCAGGAAGGAAGGAAGGAAGGCACAAATAGCACTAGAGGTATGGCTGAGTATGAGATCGATCACTTACCTAGTGATCATGAGACTCTGACTTCAAACCCCAACACTAGCGCGCGCGCACACACACACACACGTAAAAGAAAAAAAGGAAGGTCTCAATTCAACAATCTGACTGTAGTTTTAAGGACACTAGTAAAAGAATAAACTAACTTCAAAGCTATCATTTAGAAGAAAAACGAGAAATAGAAAATAATCAAACAATAGGGAAAAATTGAATAAAATCAAGAGTTGTCCTTTCAAAACAGGAAGACCTGAAAAAGACGGACATGTATACAGGGCTGTCTGAAGCTGTCCGCCTGTACTAATAATATTTTTGCCGGTTTTGAGGTTAGAACTCAGTCATGTTCTCAATTAGCTTGTTTACAGCTGATACTCTACTACTTGAACTACACCTTCAGCCAATGGTTTGGCTAGTTAATTTGAAATGAAGTTTCTCAAACTTCTCATCCTAGGCTGGCTTTGAACCATAATCCTCCACGTTTCAACCTCCTGTGTTATAAAATGAGATACTGGTATGCAGCTTGTAGTAATTATGCATAGACTGCAAGTGATGTTAAATAGCGAATAAATATCTATATAAATGTGGCCCTTAGTAGAAAATGATTCCCCATTCCTTTTTAAAAACTAAATAAATTTGAGAAATGTTTAAGTAGAGAATGTTTAAGTAGAGAACAGGGAAAAATAAAAATAAAAAAACAGGACAGTACTACCAATTTCTTAGAACCAAAGAAAAAAATGAGAGCACCATAAATAACTGTGTATCACATACTAAATAACGAGATGAAAGGAACAAATTCTAGGAGTGTACCCTACCCTATCAAAATCAAATCATAAAGAAATAGCAAGCTTCAAAACACCTCTTTAGTAAGAAAATTAAGGATCACAAGGGCTCAATAACTATGTGCATATGATCATATAAGATTAGGCTTATTGAGATGAATTCCAAGAACTAGAAACAAGAGGTTTTTTAAATTTACTTTTCATGGTTCTTTTTTCTCTTTTTCCCTTTTGTGGAAGTTTTTGATTTCTGTACCCTTTGACTTATACATAGTTTATCTGATTTGGGGAGGGGAAGGAGAAACACAGACATAGTGGGACAAAGGGTGAGCTAAGTCAGCTGTGATACTTGCTAACCTCTATGTTGGAAATGTACTATACAACTTGTGCGGGAAGGGGGTCTTGGAGGAAAAACTGGGAGAAAATGAGGGAGGGAGAGCAGACACTGTTGAAAAAGAAATGTACTCAATACTTAGCCTATGTAATTGTAACCCCTCTGTACATTACCTTTATAATAATTAAAAAAAAAAACTCCTAACAAAGAAAAGCCAAGGATGTGATGGTGACTTTTACAAAATGTTTAAAGCATTAATAGTGGTCCTCTGCAGCATCTTCCAAACTCTGAGACAAAAAGCATGTGTCCTAGCTCACTCTGTCAGGACAGCACTATTTTGATACCCAACCAGGACAAAGATGCTTTGAGAGAAGGGATTTATAGATCAAGATCCCTTATGAATATTAATCTCCTATGAATAAAGAAAGTGCAAAATCTTATGACATATTTAAAGGATGATACACCATGTGAGATTTATTCTCAGAATGAAACTAAATCAATGCAATATATCATAATTTATGGAATGAGAAGGGGTAATTATTATCTCCATGTAGTCAGAGCATTTGACAAATTATAACACTCAAGAAGAAAATACTCAGCAAACTACAAGAAGACTCCTCAACATAATAAGGATCATTAGTGACGGACCCTGAGCTAAAATTAGACCCAATGGTGAAAGCCCAAAAACTTTTCCTCAATGATCAGAAACAAAACAAAGATGCTCACTTTTACCACTTCTATTCAAAGTAGTACTAGATTTCTAGAGTAATTAGAGAAGAAAAAGAATATACAAATATTCAAATTCTAATGGAAGTTAAATTATCTTTGTGAGTAGATAACACAATCTTAAACATAGAAAACTCATGCAGCTGCATAGAATACTGTTAGAGTCAATAGACTCAGCAAAGCTGCAGCATTCAAAAACAGCATGCAAAATCTGATTGTATTTATAGCCACTAGAAAGACCAATCTTAAAAGAAGAGAAAAATAAAATAAAATACTTGTTCCAGAAAGAGAAAAAAAAGAAATTTGAGAAAACAGGTCCATTTGTAACAGTATCAAAACAAAAAAAAAAAAATTGATAATTACATGTTCCTGAAAGAAATTAAAGAAGACGTAAGTGGAAAGACATCCCATGTTCATGGATTGCAAGAATTTAAATTGTTGAGATGTCAGTACTATGCAAAGCAATTGAAGATTCAATACAATCCCACAAAAGTCCCAATGACATTTTGGTAGAAATAGAAAAACAAAATCCATCCAAAAATTTACATGGAAACTAAGAGTCCTCAAAATAGGCAAAATCATTCTGATTAAAGTGGAGATTTCACATTTCCTGATATTAAAACTTCTTACAGAGAAAGTAGTAACAACACTGTGGAACAGGCATATAAACCAACAGAATAAAAATTCCAGAAATACAGCATCAGATATAACTGTCACACACACACACACACACACACACACACACACACACATATCTATCTATCTATCTATCTATACATATATATGTATATATATATATATATATAAAACTTTTGATAAGGGCACCAGGATTAAGCAATAGATATATGACAGTCTTTTCAGTAAATATTTTAGAAAAACTGTGTAATTAAATGCAAAAAATAAATTAGACCCTCACTATAACCATAAGCAAAAGTGAGCTAGAAAAATTTTTTTAGAATAAAACAGGGAGAGAAAGCTCTCTGATTTGATTTGGCAGTGGCTTTTTTGTTAGATGTGACACTAAAAGGGCAGACAATAAGAGAAAAGCAGAGATCCACTGGAATTCATAATAATTAAAACTTCTGTGGAAAAAAAAATACTATGAGTAGGAAAAAAGCATCCTCTGTGTCCCAGTGGATACAATAATAAGAAATAAGGAAACCCTTTCTGTTGATGTAAATGATCATGTTAAGAAAGAGTGGGAAGGCAAAAATCAATGAGACATTTTTGAGTTTAAACTATGAGAATACTCAATACCAGGCCAAAGACTTTAAACCCATCCTAGTAATATATATATATATATATATATATATATATATATATATATATATATATATATATATCCATCCTAGTAATATATATGTGTATATATATATATATATATATATATATATATATATATCCATGAAGAGAGATAGATAACATCAAGACTTCCTGAGAAGCATTCAATCTCACTGAATCCTATGTACACTGTGGACATAAACAGGAATCCCATTGCTTTAATTATTTCTGGCTTTTTCTAGAATTCTGTTTGCTGATTTTACATAGGTATTTACATTTATTTTAATGCTCAAAAACAAAGCCAAACAGCATTATTTTGTCCATGCCCCCCTACCCCACCAAATCCTTACTCAGGAATACTTAGTTGTGGTACCTGTTATGCTGCTGAACATCTGTGAACTTTAATCTGTGCTATTCCCGGTGATGTTTGATAATACTGAGGATACTCAAATTTGACTCTCAGTGCACTGTTAGACAATGACTTTATAGAACTATATTGTAAGCCCAGTCTTGGGTAAATGTACAGAAGATCTTTACTTAGAATATTCATAGTTCTCTGCTGGGTGCCTATGTCTCACTTCCATAATCCTAGGTACTTAGGAGGCTGAGATCTGAGGATCACGGTTTGAAGCCAACCTCCGTAGATAAATCCGAGATTCTTATCTCCAATGATCTTATCGATTATTTTTATCTCCAGTTTTGGCAAAAAGACTAAAGTAGAGCTATGGGCTCAAGTGGTAGACTGTCATGCTTGAGTGAAAAAATTAAACAAGATCTTGAGTTCAAGCTGCAGTCTGGCAAGAAAAGAAAAGAACAAAATTAACACTTTTCATTCTTACTCTGCTCCTTCAAGTAGAAAATATAGAATTCTTGATATGACTAGAAGTTTTCATAGATTTTCTAGACATCCTATGGGTTGTCTACACTGGATTTTGCAAATCACTTTGCAAACTCTTCCTAGTGCTCTAGGCAGATTTAAAATTGCATGGATTTGTGTGTTTATAGTTACTCATTATATTAGCAGTTATGTATTAGACATCTACAATGTTGAGTATGAATAATTATGATTAGTACTTACAAACAATGGAAAAATACCTCCATGAGATTAAAAATATGAAAAATATTAAGGAAAACACTAAAGAGTCAATTAAGAACAAATGAAGCCCTCACCTCAAGTCATGGCAGGTGCTTCATGGAGCAGTTCTCCAAGCCAAGAGACAAGAGGACTCTTCTAGTGCCCTATGTCCTACATAGCAGGGCTACGAATAAGCCAGAGTTTCTACATTTTGAGCCTTTTTCTTGGATACTACTAATCCATGGTGCACAATTTTATTGCTCTATGTGTCCCCTCATTCCCCAAGGTAAATCAAAGTTAGATCTAGAGATAAACTAACAAAAGTTAGATCTAATAAACTACTCTGAATGTGAATGTTTGGAAGTGCTGTGATAGAGGAAAAAAGTATAGCTTTGTAATGGTGTCAATTATTTATTCAGTGAAAGATATGCAATCTTCCCTTCTGCTGCTTCCTCTGGAATCTTGGCAGTTTGAGCTGTTCAAGCTTTAGATTTTCATTTCCACAGTAGGACTAGCATACAACCTCTAAGGCTCCCCGTTAAAGCACCTGGCACAGAGAAAATGCTCTCAGTAAAGGCTACCTTAGGGCAATAAGGCTGGCTGCATTTTAACACTGTAGTTTGAAATGAAGGAAAAGTTTTCAAACAACTGATGAAACTTGAGGAGGATCCCTTCCTTTCACTGATGGCAACACGAAAGAGTTCTTATGCCTTGTCTCTCTCTTTTTTTTTCTAAATAGTAAGCAGCACGTTTGTTGAAAGAGTAGGGTAAAAACTCTGTAAAAGGAAGTCTAGAGCTGGGAGTCCAGTGGAATCCTCTTCAAGAGTGGCTGTTATAGTTTGTGAGGCCCCTCCCATATTGCTCCTTTGTGCTGATTGGTTGAGGGCTTGGGCATGTGCCACCCCTGGCTCTTGTCATTGGCTGTGTGGGAATCCAGGGCATCATAGGAAGAAGTATTTGCATGGGAACCTAGTCTTATGATCTTGCACCCTGCCACCACCCTGTCTATAGTCCTATGGAGGGCAGCAACTCTCACACACATATTTATGCATGATAAATTTGTGCTAAACATGTCAGATGTCTGTCTTCAAATGCAAAGTGTTTATAATAACCACTGATATAGGCAGAATAAGATGGGAGAACAAAACTGTCAATATGTAAGAATAGCAAGTAAGCATTCCTCCATTTCTTCACTTAGATGTTCCTTAGGGCAGCTCAAGAAAGCTGTGGCTCCTGCTGTTGCGGTTAAGTTGTGACCAGAGCGCCCAAGCTTTCCAGGATTTAGCCTTGGCAGAAAGAAGGAGCTCAAAGTCAGACAAGGGACTCTGAAGGCTCTGAGAATCAGTTATAAAAAGTTGGGGGAAATGTCCAAAACAAATGAGATTAGAATGTAAATCACCACATGTGGCCTAGAGTCCTTCCAGACACTTTGGCCCAAGAAATACTGCTGCTTCTGAGTTTTCTAGGAGACAAAGGCAGACTCATAAAAGGTATTCATGGGGACACTCACATATTCAAATCAAGTGCAGTCCCGCCTTTGGGGCTGAGGTAAAAAGCACAAGTGAATTGAAGACAATGTCCTCAGCAGCTCTGCTCTGTAGGTGAGAGCAAAGGAGATTTCAGAATTGATTTCCTGGAATTCACAGTACAAGAAAGAAGAATCATCTTCCCAGGGGAGAAAGACAGAATGGGCCCTGAACACCTGACAGCCAAGTGTACCCCTTTATAGAGACCTACTGGCCCACCCTGGCCTGTAGTTAGGGCTGGCTGGCTGCAAGTCCTGTCTGAGTATAGGAATCTGACCATCTCAAACCCTCTTAGGTATATTTCTCCAAGTGCTGCTTCTCGCAGAAACGTTTTACCTTCCTAACAACCCTGCTGACCAATCATCTGACATTACTTATGCAAATTCTTCTCACCTCATTTCTTTACCATCCAGCTCTGCCCGACTCCAGCCTCATCCACTTCAGTTATAGTCACAGATTGTCACCTGTTTGCCCCTCCTGGACAATTACTCTGATTATTGTAGCCCTCTACAAGTTTTATATTGCTTAAGTGATGCCATACTCCTTAGTCTGAACCCAGCTGCCTTTAAAATTTTTTAATCATAAAAGTTTATGGGGTATAATGTCATAATCAGATACATTTATACAGTGCACAACAATCAAATTGGGATAGTTAACATTTCCATCTCTTTAAAAAATTATTGATACTCAATAACTACCCATTTTGGAGGCACAGTGTGATTTCCAATGTAAATATACAACACATGCTGAATAAATCATAACCAACATTTCAGACTGGAGGTATGGCTCAAATGGTAAAGCATTTGCCTGGCAAGAATAAGGACCTGAGTTGAAACCCTTAGTACCACTTAGAAATGATCTACTTTCAGTCTATTGAAATTATTTTTTTCCTTATAAGCTTTCCTATCTCTTTCACAAATAAGCAATTCATCTCTCTGTTTTCTTATCCTTACTTTGTATTTGGAGTCTCTTGAGCTCCTGTTTTGCAGTTAGGTATAAAATATATCATAGATCCCTGTGAGAGAGACTAATAGTGCCCTCATCCCCAACACAGAGCTGCCCTCCAGTTGACCTGTTCCTCCCACTGCCACAAGAAAAACCTCAGGTCTCTGTGGATCCTCCTTACCTGCTGTTCCTCCTGCCTTCCTGCCTCCCTCATTTCCTTACTTTCCATCTACCCTTGTTCATGCTCCAGATGTCTTTCAACTAAGACATCTCAGTGACACTTTCCTTGAACTATCTCAGCCCCCAATCATCTCTCCCATCTCAAATCAATTACAAACACCTACCATCCATACTGTTATTCTACTCGCCCCATAGTATCCTGCAGCAAGCTATTTGAAGTTGCATTGGAATTAACTTTATCCTTCACGAAATCTCAAAATAACCAAGAGCAAGCTCCATTTTGAAGAGGCAATCATTTTCAGGACCTGGTGACTCTACGGATCTGGATTGAGATTCATGAAACTCCCAGAAACTCAACAAATTATTTTTAATTAAAATCTTAACATGAAAGAAAATGACATGAGTTTTCACACACACACACACACACACACACACACACACACACACACACACACACACACACACACAATTACTCTTCACAGCCTCTGGCCATCCTTCCCTAGAGAATGAACTCTAAGATGGAACTAATGAGTCTATTAGAATTAATTAGACTAATGTGGAATTATTTACTTAATCTCAGGACAATCTCATAGTGGAGAAATTCTCCAGGGAGGAGCTGGCTGGAGTTGCACTCCTGCTCTTGTGGGTGGTAGGGGCCTTCCACCACTGACCTCTCCCCCTCAAACTGGCAAAAGGCACTTGAAATGAGGACAGGTGAGGGGCTGGCAATGTGTGACATTCAGTCTCTTATCTCTGTAGCTCTGAATAGAAGTTGGGATCCTGGATGCCTAATAGAATGAGTGTCAAGATTCTGCCAGTCATCTTGGAGTAGACTTGACCTTGAGCATGTCTGACCGAAAGAACTGATCTTTC
Source organism: Dipodomys spectabilis (assembly GCF_019054845.1). Classification (NCBI taxonomy): domain Eukaryota; kingdom Metazoa; phylum Chordata; class Mammalia; order Rodentia; family Heteromyidae; genus Dipodomys; species Dipodomys spectabilis. The sequence goes on from NW_024870700.1 coordinate 289,503, forward strand.
TATTCTGCACTTTGTGCTTTGGCAGAGCTTTCCTATTGGCTGACTTTTGGAGGAAAAACTGAAAAGAGCAACTAACTGTTGAAGGAACGCAAGCATGGAAATGCTGCCCTTTATACCTCACCCAGGAAACACACATTTGCATTCCCAGAGCTGACTGAGAAGGATTATTTATTTATTTGTTTGTTTGTTTGTTTTTTGGCTTGAAAAATCATTCAGGGTCAATCAAACAAACCTGGTCCCTGACACACCGACTCTGACGAAGCAGAGTTCTCCTAGCTGTTGATTTAATTAACAAACCAACTACATCCCTACTAAGGACAAGGCCCCCTGTTAGATATTGCAGTGCTGTCTGAGTTACAAAGAAGGATAAGACACAATCCTTATCCTTGAAGACATCACAGTCTATCTGGGAGCCATGATCCAAAAGCAATAAAGACAGCTAGCAAGGCAGGGGATAGAAGTTCAGAAAACAAACAAACAAACGGCTCAGCATTGGGAGGGATCACTGAGGTTGACATGGAAACACTTCCTAGTACAAGGAGCACCAAAGTCAGAATTTGAAAGATGTCAGGAAAACAAAAGGATTGGACAGGAGAAGCAATTCAAAGGGATATGTAAAGTCCAAAGAAGAAGCACTTGATATGCTTATTTGCTTGGTGTGATCTCCAAGAAATATTGCTAGATAAAGGACAAGATGAAGAATAAGGATATTATATACTGTCATTTGTGCTAGAAAAGAGAGAAAGAGACTATTTGCTTGTGTGTTCATTAGTAGCTTTGAAGAAGGATATTGAAGAACTGATGACATTGATTTCTTGGGAAAGATGAACTAGTTGTCTGGGACTCTGGGATAGCAGTTAGACACTTCACAAATATACAAATATTCCACTGTATGCCTTTCTGTGTCTTTTGAATTTTGAAATGTGGTTTTTACAGAGACAGAGAGGGGGAGAAGGAGGGAGATGGAGTAAAAATGAGACATAACTTATTCACAGCATATTTTATAAACTTAAAAGCTGAAGCAGAAGAATTATACTAGAAAGATTGGGGAAAGTGTGTTAGAATATTTCATGAGATCACAATTGCCCTGAAGCAGGGCTGGGATCAAATAGGTTATTTTAAGAACATGGATGGGGTCAGGAGATATGGAGGACAGAGAAAGAAGAGAGGAGTCGAGCAGGATATCTAGAGTGTAGCTTACTGGTTTGGTGTGGAGGACAGGAGTTGAAATGGAAATTGAAATTCAATGGTATTTTATTGTTGGTGGTTTTTTTCTTTTGACTACTGGCAAAAAGACAAATGAACAGTTTTAACATGCTTTCTCTTAGATATGAGGGTCTTTGAGTTGCTTTTCTTTTCTTCATACAACTCTTACCACTAAACATCAAATCCTGTGCAACTTCTAGTCACCATATGAACATTTCCATAGGCACATATTTCTCTGTATTATGTTCTCTCGTAACAAAAAATAGGAGACAGTGGGCCATGCCTGTTGGAGGAAGCCATGCTTCTCACACGGTCCAGGTCAGACACTAACACATCCTGAGGGTTCATGTGGAACAATATCTCAGAGAGTCATTTCTACCTGGGCAATAAGAAGAAGTCTCTTACCATGAACCAAATCTGTCTACCTCCTTATTGATGTGACCCAGATAGGGCCCACTTCAGTCTTCAGATGCTGTTCTGTTCTGCTGAGCACTGTTCTGGGAGGTCATGGGAGCTCTCTGGGTTACATCCTTCTTTCTCAGCAGGGCATTTTGCTGAGTTTTAATGCTGAGACAGCCAGCAGAGCCCCAAATAGTCCCTATATCCAGGAATAGTCTGTAGCAATTATGTTTTGTCTTCCAACTGCAAGGAATCCTTTCATTTTTCTCATCTGCGAGAACTAATCCTCCAGTATTTTCTGGCAAAAAGAAATCCAAGATGGGCTGAAAATACACATGAGTTGACCCTAGGCAATTGGCAAGATCCTCCCCTGAGCACAAGAACACTGACACTACCATGACAAAAAGCCATGAGCCATGTCTACAGCCACCCTTCCTGCAGCTCTATCTGTGCCCCACCCCCACCTCCTCGTCTCTTCACACAGGAGCTCTAGCTAAGCCCAGGGACAAAAAACCATATGGAGGTCCATTCTAGGTGTCTGGACATACCTCCTCATCAGTGATCAATTGTGGGAGCACATAGATGCTAGAGTATAAGATCATTCTTTGAGGAAGGTGTTTTACTAGAATTACTTCTGGATCTTGACTTGGACTTCTCACCACAAGGCAAAAGAGAAGACTGAGGGAGTGACAGAACAGAAATCTAATCCAGTTTCACATTTGGAAGAACCCAAAGAACAGGAGAGAGCCTCTACAGATAGCAATACATGGTGTCTACCTGATCCAAGAAGGCTAGCTCTCTCCAGCCGCATCCAAGTCCCTGCAAGAAAACGTTTGTTCGATTTCACTTCAAAATTGTGGTGCTAAGTAGGCTCACTGACTTTAGCATTACTTGTGGTTTCAAATAATTTCAACTCCTTTAAAAAGTTGGATAGCTGAGTAATGCACTTAACAGAAGACAAGAAAGTAAGGGATGGTTGGTGAATGAGGTTACTTTACATTTTATCTCCATCAGAAAAAGAAAAGGAAGAAAAGAAAAGACAGAGGAGAGTCATAGAGAGAGGAAAGTCACTTGGGGGTCCATATGTATCATCTTCCCACCAAACCACACAAATTCAGTCTCCAGGAATTATAGTCAGGACCCCATAACTATTTCTAATTGGATTACTACAGAGTAAGAAGGTACTGGTGTTTCCATTGGCCACATCTGGGTCACTGGCCCATCCCTGGAGCTAATTACATCTGGAACACCCAAAGTCCACAGGCTGATCTGGGAGATAGAATGGAGGCTGATCTTCCAAGAACTGTCTGGATCCAGACAGCCAGTAGAGCAGGGAGAAGAGGCTATGCAAGTTTATGAAGCAAATGTCCACAATATGGATGTACCTTTTTACAGGGGCTTGAAATTTGCAAGTGGAGCGGATGATGCTGACTGAGAAGCGGCTGAGAGAGAAATAGTGATGGTAACGCTAATACTGACCAACAAAAATGGAGTCTGAGGCACAGAGGAGCAGCTTCTACTCACACGTTTTTTACACCCTGCTTCTCTCCTCCACTGGCTTGAATTTATTGTATCTATTTTTGCTTAGTAACTAATTGGAGACAAATGAAGAGAAGAAGGGTGGATGAATGCAGTAATGTACATATGTACATAATGTACATATGTGAACATGGAACCCTGGAACTTGGGGTGATGTGTGGGCTTGGGAGAGATTGGGAACAAAGATAGAAGGTGTGACATTGATCAAGATATCTTGTGCTTATAAATTGTTACATTGAATTGAAACCCCTTTGTACTGCTACTTTAAGATAATAAAAACTAAACACAAAAAGAAATAATAGTAAGTAATTAATCTCTATCTGGTTATAATAATCATGCTATTTTTGTAAATGATAATTTAATATTTCTTGAGGAATTTCAGTTTGTCAAGATCCAGACAAAAATATCCAGTCTCCTGCAGCTATGCTGAATCTACTTAGGAATTTTAGGATAGGCTATGGTGTTCTAGGCTGTTCATCATTTTTCTCCTCCTATCACATCTACCCACTTAGTTTTGTTTGTCTGCTCTTGTGCCAATACTGGCTTGAACTCAGTGCCTGCTTGCTGTCTCTAAGTTTTTTTGCTCAAAGCTGGCACTCTACCACTTGAATCACAGCTCTACTTCAAACTTTTAGGTGGTTAATTGGCTATGAGTTTCATGGGCCTTTCTGCTTGGGCTGCCTTCAAAGAGCTACTTAGTTTCCTGAGTAGCCAGGATTATAGGCATAAGCCACCAGCACCTAGCTGTAACTATCTAATTCTAAAGTAATCATCTAAAGATGTTATCCACTTATAAACTTTGAGAGCTACGATTAATCACCATCCCATTATCATTAACAGTTCTAGGTGGGCATAATTATGCTCTAAGAGATTAGAGTCTCATGAGAAGCAAAAAATTAGAAATAGATAAGTAGGTAGTTATACAGTGAGTATAAAGACAGGTAAGACCACAGAGTGCTATAGAAACACAGAAACAGCATCTCCTCTATGAAGTTCAGAAGAGTGGGGGGGTGGGAGGCGGGAAATAGCTCTTTCTGGAAAAGCGGAGTTCTGGAGAAGAGAAGGGAAGAAGGAAGATGAATTGGTGACCCAAGTAGATAGAGATGATTGTACTATACAGGGGAATGAAAAGAGGTTCAGTCTAAAGTGTTTACAGGGTCCTGGGGGAGCAGATGGGGAAGCTGATGATAAATGCAGGGGGTAGGGGCTAGATCTCAGTATCATGCACTGGAATGTATTTTTTATATTTATTGTAAAAATGTTGTACAGAGGGGTTACAGTTACATGAGAGAGAAGGGTAATGAGTACATTTCGTAGCCAGCATTGTTATCTCTTCCTTTATTTTCCCCTTACCATCACTTCCCTCCCCACCTCCCCAACTCCTCCCGCCCCCTCCCCACCCCGACATTGTAAGGCTTGTTTTCAACATAGTCTCCTGCACATCTCATCGTCATCACAATGGGTCAGCCTGCATCCCCATTTAAGCGTTCTGCAATACCCCTTTCCCTCCCCAAATTGCTGGTGTTCTGTATCTTGTATATACATTTTTGGAATGTGTTTTATCCTAGAAGCAGCCAGGATCTTGAAGGATGACAAGCAGGACAGAGGCCAACTGGCTTCTCAAACCACTGTTAAATAATGATGGGCATGTGTGTTACGTCTGACCTGGATAAGGCCAGAGATGAGGAGGAACTGAACCAGAAGGGTGACTGTGGATAAGAAGTGGATAAAACACCCAAAATGTTCCGGAGATTGAAAGGGTAGCATTTGATGACAGATGCTGCAAGAGTGGGAGGCAGGAGGAATGACCTAAAGATCATTTAAAAATTTTAATTCTGATTTTAATTGTACCCACCTTCAAGAACTCCAGAGTTGGAGATTTTTTTTTCTATCTATTCAGCTGAACTCTGCTCCCTGAGCAACCCCAGATTCACACAATCGTGAATTCCTTTCAGGACATCAAGGTAACAAAGCCAATAGGTTGTAAACACCCCAGGACTCTATACACTCTCGTTGCCCTTCAAGACTCAGCATGAAACCTCTCTTTCAGACTGATTCTTTACACCAAAGGACAGAAGGCAGGAGTTGGGTGGAAGAAATACAGTGGAGGGACATAGGGAAGGGTCGCCATTGTGCAGGAACAATGGACTTTGAGTGCACGGAAAGCTCCTGCTTCCTTCAGAGACCAAGTCAAAGAGGCTGGATGCCAAGCCAAGCAGGTACCCAAAACATGCCAACCTCTGGAAGGAAATCCTTTTTTCTGTTTTATTTTGGTCTTTGTTTTTTCATTTTCTTTAGGTAGTTACGCAAAGGGGTTTCATTTCAATACGTCAGTTTATGTCACGACTTCTACCATTCTCTCTTGTCTCTCCCAACCTCACCTCCCTCTTCAATTACCCTCCTTCCATCTCCACATACAAACATTGAATATTATGTGTGCATTATCATACATTTCCTCTCTTTCTGCCTACTGCCCTTGAGTACACACACACACACACACACACACACACACACACACACACACACACACAATTCACACAATTTTTTTTTGGTTCATTTGGGCATCTGGGCTATTTCTATACCTTGGCTATGGTAAATGATGCAGCAATGAACATGGTTGTGCTGGTGACTTTACTGAATCCAGACTTGTCATCTTTTGGATAAATATTCAGGGGTAGTATCATTTGATCATAAGGTAAACCTGTTTAGTTTTGTTGTTGTTTTAATTTTACTGTTATTATAAAGGTGATGTACAGAGGGATTACAGTTACATAAGTCAGATAAAGAGTACATTTCTTTGTGAACAATGTCACCCTTTCCCTTACTCTCTCCCAGTTTTCCCTCCCATCCCCATCCATAAGTTGTACAGTTCACTTTCAATATAGTGTCTAATGAATACCACTGCTGCATTTGTTCACTCTTTGTCTCTCCATTCCTGTGCCCCATTATCCTTTTAAAGACAGATCAGTGAGCTAACAAGACAAAAAGAAAAGAAAACAAAAATAACAACAAAGAAAAAGTCTCTTGTTTCCTTTTCCTGGTGTTCATTTCAATAAATGTAATTTTATAAAACCAGACAAGTTATTTTATAAAACCACATAAGTATTGTGCCTTTGTGTTTTTCTCCTAAGGCTAGCCTCCTTTGGCCTCACTGTGTGTGAATGCCTAGAATTCTGTATAATTTATAATGTCCCAGTATTTTGTGATTCTTTTTTACCATCCAGTATATTAACCTGTAGATTTATCGGCCCATTCCAGCTACCAAAAACGAGGGAAAACATGTACCCTATGTTTCTCTAGATCTAGCTTACTTCGCACAATATAATTTTTTCTAAGTCTTTCCATTTTCCTATGAATGGTATGACATCATTCTTTCTGTTGGATGAGTAGAATTCTACTGTGTATGTATATATTATATTTTCTTGGTCCATTATCCATTGAGGGGCATCTGGGCTGAATCCACACCTTGGCTATGGTCAATAATGCTACAATGAACATGGTTTGCTGGTAGCTTTAAGATGATGTTGTTTGCTATCCGTTAGACAAATGTCCAGGAGTGGAATTGCTGGACCACTGGGTAGTTCTGTGTTTACTCTGTGTAGTTTTCTGAGGAATCTCCAAACTGCTTTCCACAATGGTTGCACCAATACACATTCTTACCAACAGGATCTTAAGGTTCCTGTTTCCTCATATGTATGGTAGGGAATGCTTGTGCCAAACAACCAATGCTGGCCAGGAAACAGCCATCCACCCTCACTACCTTAGACAGGCTGCCTTCACTCCTGAGTCCAGAAATCCCTTTGCTCTGACTGCTCTTGCTTACTCTGCTGCCGCTGCTTCTGTGAGAACATTTTGGCAAGCATTTTTGGTATTTTTAAAATATCATTGTTATAGGACTATGTGTTTGTTTGGGTTTTGTCATGCATGTATTTTATTATAGTTGGCGCCACTTTGTACTGCATCCAAGACAATGCCTCCAGGTACCGGTGGCTCACGCCTATAATCCTAGCTACTCAGGAGGCTGACAGCTGAGGATTGAAGTTTGATGCCAGACTGGTCAGGAAAGTCTGTAAGACTTTTCTATCCAAGCCAGAAGTGGAGGTATGGTTCAAGTGGTATCGCATCATCCTTGAGTGAAAGAGCTAAGGGACAGCACCCAGGCTCTGAGTTCAAACCCCAGTACTGGTACCAAAAAGAGAGACAAACTGACTGACAGAAATACACACACACACACAGAGAGAGAGAGAGAGAGAGAGAGAGAGAGAGAGAGAGAGAGAGAGAGAGAGAATGCTAACATTTCAGGCCAACTATGCTGCAATTTCAGAAAGAGGTGTTTAGTTTAGCCCCCTCTTTTTCCCTTTGTCCTCCTCCAACCATCCTCCATCCTCTCTTTTTGTAAATACCCATTCCCTCTCTCTTGCATTAAACAGCACAGACAGAAAAAGCAAACTCACAATAGCCAGCCTGTGTTCACAGACTTTCTGAAGCAGAAGCATCAGACAGAGTCCTCTTTGTACCCTGCAGCAACAGAAGAAATTCACGTTTGCACGGATTGCATAGTCACAGAGATTCGGGTTGCCGAAGGAATTTCCTTTCTCCTGTACCTACCAGCTCCAACTCTTTTCCCTAAGTTCATAGAATAACAGAGACATCAGAGAATTGACTGCTGAAATCCAGCCTTAACCTTTGAAAATATAATTTATTCAAACCCAGAGTATTATAGAAAACCCAGTGTGGACGGTGGATTAGGTGGCCATGTCAGCTTCCGTCAAAAGAACAGGATAAACTGTCTCCCCTGATATCAGGTGTACAGAATGAAACCATTTCCAGCCAAGATATTGAAATCAAAATGTCCTCTCTAGTCAGGGGAGGAGGAGGAGCAAGATGTCAGTTGGGTCCTATGGGTGGGGGTGTTACAAAGGTGGGTGAAGAACAAGCTGTTTCTTGGGAAAGCTCCCTGGGAGTAGAAAAAGGATGAAAGACAAGATGCTTCAAAGGTTCCTGAGGGCCACCCGCAAGGTGATGGCTCAAACAAAGGCCACCCCATACTTACATAGCTGCTATGACCCAACTCACCTGGCAAAGTCAACAAGAACCTTAGATCCATGGAGGAAAATGGCATTTGATCCAAATACCTATATAAGCAATTCTGTTCATATAACTTAACCTCCCTTGGAAATAGATGAACAGCTCAACATCTAATTCTTTCCCCAAAGCCTCTTAAAGCTGTTAGAGATTGATCCACAGGTCCAATGGCTTGACTAGAGTACAGAGTCAGAAATAGGTAGAGAGACAAGAGAAATACCAAGGCAAATTATAAATAGTTTCCAGTCTGATGTTGGGTGTTTATTTTTCCCTGATCCAAAATAGACTTCATAGGCAAACATAATAGTAATAAAAAAGTGCCCAAGCTCACAGTCCCTCTTTCAAATATTTTTTCTTAGGTAGCAATTACTGATGATGACCTTTGTCATTTTATGTTTCAGTAGCAAAGAAGTCCTTGAACATCTATTCACTTATTCATTGGATAGAAATATATATTGGGCACTTAGCTGGGCAGCTGGTCATTGGTGGCTCATGCCTATAATCCTAGCTACTCAAGAGGCTGAGATCACAGTTCAAAGCCAGCCCAGGAGGGTTTGTGAGACTCTTATCTCTAATTAACCATCAGAAAAAGCAGGAAGTGGCTCAAGTGGTGAGTGGTAACCTTGAGCACAAAGAGGCTCAGGAACTGTGTCTAGCCCCTAAGTTCAAGCTCCAGGACCAGGAGAGGTAGAGAGACAGAGAGTCAGAGACAGAGACACAGAGAGGCAGAGAGAAAAATTTATTGGTTACTTATAGATTTACACTAGAGACCTTGTGGATATGCTAGGGACTGTACACTTACCCACAAAGTAATGAACAATGTAATCTTGGTTCTTGTGTTAACAGGAAGTACAAACATTATACATGATCTCAGGGAAAATAACCACAAGGGTGGTTAGCCCTGGATCACACCACACCTCAGCTGGCTCCGCTACTCAGTATCTTACATTCTGTAAAAACAACAACAACAACAAAACAACAACAACAACAACAACAAAAACGTACAAAATCATCGAGTCTCCTCCCTGAAATGAACATGCCAATTCATAAATTACAGTACCAATGCAGAAGCCATTTGTTGATTTCTCTCCAATTGCTAGCACTAGATTAGATGGCTAGGAGAGGGGCAAATAAGCCACCAGTGTCAGTCCGTTCTGATTCCTTTCTAACGGGATCCTCGGGAAATACGCAGCAATCCTTTGCATAACTCTCCCTATGGTTGGCAAATAAAAGGTCAATTATAAGAGCAGCAGGGCTGCTGGGACAATCTAGAGAATGCTTAAGCTCAACCAATTCTGTTTCCTCTATTCCAGCTGTTCTTCCCCACAGTTCTCTTCTTGTGCTGTCTTCAGCAGAAGAAGGGCTCTTTGCCTTCTGTTTGGCATTGCACTGGCTCTTAAAGGACATAAAATCACAAATGTCTTTGGTTTCCTTTAACCTAGTCTCTGAACTCTTCTCTAAGGGATGGGTAGCTAGCAACCTCACAAAGAGCATTCTTTGCACTTTCAAGATGGGGACCACTCTGCTTCTAATCACAGCTAGTGCCTCTCTCAGGAATACAACATCAGACGTCTAGAAGCCTCAGCCAGCCAAAAGAGGCAGTGGGTGGGAAATGCATATCACAGCTGTTCAGAACTTCAAAAGAGCTTTGAGTCCATTCGATTTCAAAACTTTTTGCTAGGCTTGTGGGTGGGAGTTGGGTGGAGATTTATTTTTATTTCCTAGACTTAACATTAAGACAAGATCTTTTTACATTTTTCATTGACCCATAATAATTGCATTTATGAGACACGGTATGGTATTTCAGTTTGTGGATATAAGCAAAGTGTCATTAGATCTGATTGAGGTAATTGATGTATCTATTACTTCAAACATTTATCATTTCTTTGTGAACATTCGCAATCCTGTTAGCTAGCTTCCAACCACAGTTACCTTTATGTGCTATGTAACAGAAAATGTTATGCTTCTAACTATACCTGCATCTCTATATGTTAGCCCTCCTCTCTGTCCCATTTTCCCCTCAGCAACACACACACACACACACACACACACACACACACACACACACACACACACACACCTCCCTGCCAGTGATAACCACTGTTCCTTCTCTATTTTACAGAAACAAATGTTTTAGCTTTAACATATACATGAGAAGAAGTGCTACTTGTCCTTTTCTGTCCTACTTGTCCTTAGTACTGTGAACTTGATGATCTCTCTTTTTTATGGCTGAATAATATTCCATTGTGTCTGTCATCAGCATTTTCTTCATCTACTTCTTTAGACAAAGGACACGTAGGTTGACCCCCCATTTCTTGGCCACTTTGAAAGAGATTACAACAAGCAGGAAAGCACACATACCACTTGGGAATGTTAATTTTCTTTGCTTTGGGCATGTACCCATTAGTAGAATGAATGGTTGTGTGAATTTACATTTCCACCAACAGTGTGTGAGTTCATCATTTGTCTGTACACTCCCTCACTTTTGTTATCTTCTGCTTTTTTGTTTGTTTGTTGATAGTAGTCATTCAAAGAGGTATTCTCTCACCAGGGTTTTGATTTGTGTTTCTCTGATGATTAGTGACATGGAGAACTTTTTCAGGTGTCTGTTAGCCACTCACATGTCTTCTTCTGAAAAATAATTGGAAAGGATTTTTTTCAACACTGTCCATAGTAAGAGAAAGGTAAAGAAATTTAAATTGGGAGCTGAGGTTGCCCTGTTATGAGGTTGGTGTTGCCATCTGTGTGGTGATTATTTTTTGTTTTTTGTTGTTTTGGTTTTTCTTTAGTTTGGAGAAAATACTTCAAAAGAGAAGAAAGACCAAAGACTTTCTTTAGTCTCTTATGGGAGAAAATGGTAACTTTTTGAAAGAGTAAATCAGCAAAATTATCTACAATTCACCTGTAATTGTCTCAGGGAGACTAAATGAAAAGAAAGTGTAATGTGAAGTCTATTGCAAGGGAACCAAAGAGCATTTTTATCTGCTGCTGTTATGAGCTCAATTAGATATATTTTGAGGAAAGGGTGTATGTATATTAGATTTTAATTAAGTAGTGTTAATTACAATCTATGAGATGTGCTTACTGCTTATCTGATAATTATGAGAAAGCCAATTTGGCTGCTAGCTTGTGACTAATTAAGTGGAATTAGTAATGATAATTATAGATTTCATTTGGGTTTCCTTTATTGGAAAAGGGGCAAATCTACTGGGGCCTAGGTGGGTCCAGGTGAAGAACCCACAGTTTACCTGGAGAACACCTGGGATTTGAGAAGTTGGGAAGAACAAGAGGAGATAGGAAGTAGTCATCTTATATGACCATCTCCTGCCATTTCTCCCATTTACTATCTTTTTAAATTGGTATTCCTTCCCTCTTCCACCCCAGGTCATCAGGGTCTAACCTGATGAAGAAGAATTTATGATCCGAACAAGGGTGTCCAAAGACTGAATTTGGAGGAATAAAGCACTTCTTGTGACTCACTGCAAGAACTATGTCATTGGTTTGTGGTGCCATGAGGAAGGGAAACATTGTAGAGCATCCTCATTTTCCCAACCCCAAAAGCGCCACTTGGAATACTTAAGGAATCCTTGCCTATACTAAATGAGTAGATCAATTTCAAGCTACCTTTCTTCTAGAAAGTATATAAGCCAAATGACAAAGCTAGCTATAATTGGAATACAGCACCTACTTCTTTCAAAAGACCATTGCAAATAACTTGAACTCTAGACAAACTGAAAAATGTAATAAAAATTGCTGTCCTGTGTTTCCATTTGATGTACTATTTTGACATTTCAATTGCATGTTTCCTCATTTAACATTTGCTTCTGCTTGGCCTTCAATATGAGAGCTTGATTTCCTTCAAAGTAGATGTTATAACCATTTTTCATGTGTTTTTACTCTGTATGCCTGCTCTTTAATGAACTCCCTCTGGGGCTATGACACCTGACAGCTAGACTTAAGGTGAAAGAAGTCACAACGCCCTATGTGATCTCAGGCAACCACTTTGTAGCATCCTTATCTTAGGCAAATCACTTAACCTAACTAGGCTTCAGGTAGTTTTAGGGCTTTAAAAAAAATCCATGAAATGGACATAATGACAGTAGTCCCTTTAAAGAATGTAAAAAGTAAATTACCTGGCGCTTAGTACAGTGGCTTGGCCTATGACAAGTGTACAGAAAATCAGTTCTGCTCAATTGGTCCATGAGCCACCTGCATCTCACCCAGGCTGAGAGCTGAGCTCTTTCCTGGACCGGCTGATTCAGCAAGCTGGACCAAAGCCCAGGTGTTCCTGTTGCCTACTGCATCGTCCAAGTAATTCTTGTGTATAGTGCCTGCCTTTAGGGTCACTGTAACTAATGTCAGCTCTGTCTAGAACTGTGAAACAACACATGGCATCAAACATAAGGACAGTTCTGCTCTTACCTCAGCCTGAGTCATGATGAAAACAGATTAAAGAAGTGAACTGAAGCAGAGCAAACTGACAGCCTCAAGATTTCACTGTCTACATGTTATCCTGATGGTAACACATAGCCCTAAGAGTCCTAACAGCAGAAATTGTAGTGTGTGTGCAGAGCTATTCCTGCCAAACAAGCTCTGAAGACATCACCCCAAGCTCAGAGGTCAGGCAGCATACCAAAGGTGTCCTACAATCCCTCAGTGTCATAGAATGACCCTGTCACTGCCCAGGTCAGTGATGATAGTAGTCATAATCATTGTTTGGGAAGCCAACCAATTCTCTCATGCACTTGTAAACACCCTTGCACCAGAGTGGATGTGGTAGACAGGGCCCAGGAATGATGCCCCATAAGGAATTTATGTTCTTTGAATTCTATTCCCAATGATATCATATCCTTGACTGAAGCAGTCACAGCCATAAACTCTAAATCCTGCCCTTCTTTGTACCACCTGCACTTCAGGCATTATCCAAACAGCCTTCTCAAGTTCCAGCCACTCTGAAAATAGGTCAAAAGATATGTATTCTCACCCAAGACCCACAGTGCCCTGAACTCCGAACTTGCACTTCAGGTCAGGAGTCCCAGTCAACACTGCCCTGTCCTGCATGGGCTCATTGCCTCTCAGTTCCCATCACTGGTATTTACAGCTGAAGCTTATCTGGCCATTACTCTGAACCAAGTAGAGATCATCTTTGGCCCAGAAATCATGCTGTTCACATCCTATGAAGTGAGTGTTATTTTCACTGTCTTTACTTCACAAGTGACACTGAGGTCCAGATCATGTCCCTTACCTTCATTCAGACCCCCACGGTGGCCTCCAGAACCAACATTCTGTACCTCTGAATCGTACTGCCCTCTGCTTCTCTGAGCTCAGGGAGTCGTGTCTCACCTGGTCTCTGTGTTATTACTCTTCCTGACTGGTGAGTTTCAGGAGCTCCTATTGCATGCTGCCTCCTGGCTGACTCCACCTCCCCTCCATGTGTCCCAGGAACCATCTTGCTCTCCTGTGGCTGCTGCCTCACTGAGAACTGGACTTATCCACTGGGTAACACTTCAACATCTCCTTTCTAGCTGCAAAACTCCAATTGTTCTCTCCAGGTCATCCATGAAGCTCATGTAGATCACTTTTCCTCCTAACTCTATCTCCAATCTGAGGTCTTTTTTATATTAATCTTCTCTCATGTAGGACTTTGTCTCTGTTCCAGAATTCTCTCTGTGTGACTTCCTAGATGAGGAGGTATTTGTCCTTTTAAGCCCTTTGGGATACCCATTGAGCTTCCTCTATAGCTATTACAATGTGAATGGGGTGGTTGAGTAATTTAGACCTATATTACTTGCTTAGTCTGGATGCATGAATACAAAGTCTTACCTGCAACATGCTGAGATGTGAATTTTTCCACTTCATCCCAGTCTCAGCACCAAGAATACAAGGGCTTATATTCACATGGAGAGGAGGACAAGAGGACAAGACACACAGGGGCTCCAGCCAGGTGTCTACATATGTGGACGGCAGGAGATCATCTCTCATCACTTAGAATCTCATCACTTAGATAAATAGCTCTTCAATGCTGAAAGCCTTTGTTGAGTCTAACCACACTTGAGTGTGAAGTCATAGCACAGATTTGAAGCCAGAATTTCAGCAGGAAGATAATTCAAGAACTAGTAAGCAGCTTCTATGTAAACTATGAGCACAGTGGTGCGTCTTTCACAGAAAAAGTCTATAGTAATCACATGTGACATTAGGACTTGATGTGCCTGCAGAGAATAGGAAGCAAATCACCTCATTTTAAGAGAGATAACTGTGAGGTCAGGGAAGGGAAGTAACTAAGCAATGACCATAGAGCTCTGTCAGAGAACGCATAATATTGGATGCCAGGTCTGCTCCATTGTACCCACTGAAACCCTTCTTCCCACAAGTTAAAAACAAGTGACTACAGATTTCAGGTAGTGAAGAGGAAAAGCATTCAGGCCATTCAGAGGAGCTATTTTTAGAATTCCACAAAAAAATGTGTCACCGACAAAATACATTGTTTATTTAAAAGTTCCATTCCAGTGTGGAAAATAAGCTGTGAATACAATAACTGCTCTATTAGAGCATATGTTGAAGTAATCTTTCAGAAACAGTTGTAATTTGCAGAGGCTGATATGGGAGGCAAGAGAAGGTATAGGAGTTAAGTGAAGTAACAGAGGACTGACAAGTCTCCACCTTTACACAAAATAAAACCTATGTCCGTTAATATCTATGCCAGGCAAAAGAGGAGCAACCAGAAAGGAAGGACAAGTTGGGGAGGGGGAGGTTATATTTTAGAGATATCAGGAAAAATAGAGACTTGAAAGTAGAGACTTGATTGAGCTGGTTGCTGGCCGGTCACATCTGTAATCTTATCTACTCAGGAGGTTGAGATCCATAGGATTGAAGATTCCATCTTCCAAAGATCCAGCCAAAAAGCAGGGTAAAGCACCAACCAGTCAGGCAAGCTAAGTATACAGGAGACCCCAAGTTCAAACCCCAGTACTCGCAACAACAACAACAATAAAGGCATGACTTGTGGGAAATGAGAGAAACTGAGGTCAGAATTTTACTGGGCTCTGGGTGTCATGTGAAGGAGTAGGCACTAAAGGAAGTCTATATGGTATGGTCTGCACAATAGCATCTAGAAAATAAACCTAGGGCTCAGAGGCAGCACAAACATAGCAGGTGATGATACTAAGATGCCTGACCATGGGACATGAGTAGGGAATTCAGAAGTAGCACAGAACCTGGGGAAATATCTGGGAAACTGAGAAGCCCTTTCACTACTGAACACCTGACATCACCTCTGGGGGTTAGAGCAGCGTGTGGATGGGGATGCCACTCAGTATTGGTGATTTAGAAAGGAATGTCTGAGCCGAGACAAACTTAGAATAATGATAATAATGTAGCCGAGGGTACCTACAGAGGTGTTCTTTGTCAGAATATCAAGTTAACATAGAATACAGAGGAAATCATAAATCTCACAAGCCAAAGACACGGAGCATCTGTGAGAAGCTCCTGGAGAGACTGGACATGGCCTTGAATTCAATGGTTCACGTTGTGCTGTTGGAAGGGAGCTGTTGGCCCCATGAGGATGAGGATGGTTGTAGGGTGATGTGGGTAGACAGGTAGAAGGCTTCTGGGCCTCCAATTCACCTTGTCTCCTACTCACTCTTGCCTGGGATTAACTTTGTGCAAAGTGTGTGTTTCCCTGCTACCCACAAACCAGCTACAAAGGCTTTACAATATAATGAAGATGGCAGCATAAATAAATAGGCTGGGGAAACAATCTTATAAAAACTAGCTTCTCCACAGAGAAAAGAAAACCTGTTATCTAAGTCATCCATCTGCAAAAGTGGACACAAAACAAACTAAAGCCTGGAATTGAAAGTGTAAAATTGAGTATACAACAGGAGAAAAACATGGAGTATCTTTGTAAACTGGAGGTAGAAGATGACTATGTAAACAATAATCCAAAAATGTTACACAAGGTTTTTGAGCTTGAGTGCATTAAAGTTAAGAATTTACTGGAACATAATGGAACTAGCAGACAATGAAATATTTGGAAGAGATATTTAAAGTGTCTAAAAACTGGTGAGATTAGAATTAAATTGTATATTATATAACATATATAATACATTATATATTATATAATATGTTATATATTATATATAAATTATATGCAATTATACATATTATATATATATATGTCTTCTTCCTTATACATTATGTATCCTGTGTATTGTTATATATTTTATATAATATATGTGAAGTATACATTATATAATGTATAAGTACATTCTTTATACATTAAGATTATACATTATAATCCAATAGAAAATGTGGGGAAATCCTGGGAGCTATAGCTCAACATTTATAATCCCATTTATTTAGGACAAGGATGTGGAGATAAGAGGATTCAGTTCATGGTTAGCCAGGGTAAAGAAGTTAGTGAGATGCTATCTCCAAGTCTTTAAAACATAAGCTGGAGATGATGGCTCAGATCTGAAATCCCATGTAGGTAGTGGTCCCACACTGACCCCAAGCAGAAGTACAAGGCCCTGAGTTCAAGTCCCAGTACCACCAAATTAAAAGAAAATATGGACAAAGAATTTGAATGAGGAATTTAAAGAGGAGAGCATACACATGCATGGCAGAATGCAATAGAGAGGTCATTAGGTAAACAGGTAGATAGATATTAGAAGATAGATACAAAGATGAATAGATAACATGTGATAGAAGACTCAGATGATAGAGATAATATACGATAGAGTGACAGATAATAGGTGATTGATAGAGAATAGATCCAGAGATAGGTAGTTGATCTCTGACAAATAATTTATTAATAGATGACTGATAGATCTATAGATGATTGATAAGAGATAGAGATAGGTGCAAATATACAAAGTACACACAGATGCATGCATACATTCATATACATACACAAATACAAAGATACGTAGACAAAGAGGTATTAGATATTTAACATAGGCTAAAGGCATAGATAGCCAATACATTTAAATTAAATTAATTTAAATTAATGGTTCTTTATAGGTGGATGGCAGTGGAAAATGGGGATCACAAAGGATAACTACATAAATAAAACAAGAAAGGGACTTTAAATGCATGGTCCAATTACTGATTCTGTCATTCACACAGAACAGTCTATGTTTAAAACGGAAAGAAAGAAAATAGAATCATAGTCGAAAAGATGAGTGAGCAAGGATCTCAGAGACCTAAGATGCAAAGGAAGGGTTGGAAAGAGCACATCTAAGAGAACATAAGCACACGTGAGGTCGGGCTTGAGTTTGTCACCAAAAGTGAAAAAACAAAACCCAGAGGGTCTAGGAATACAGAAGAAGCAGAAAAATACAATTGAAACTTTTTGAGTTTGTTTAATAAACTACTACTACTACTACTACTACTACTACTACTACCTGGTTACAGAACCTAACTAGAAAAAAAATAATTTAGATCATTTTTACTGAATAGTATTATGTTAAACAATAGTAAGATAAAATCCAGCGGTATCTTAAAAATCATAACATGTCCAAGGTGAGTTCGTACATACTAGATGATTTCAACTATGAAAGATATATCAATGACAGGTCATTATATTAGAAACACACAGAAAAATCATGTAATATTACTGTTAGATGGCAAACTAGCTTTGTTAAGTTTAACAACCATTTGTAGTGAAAGAGAAGAGAGAGAGAGAAAAAATAAGAAAGGAAGAAAGAGAGAGTAGGGACAAAAAGAAAGGGAGTTATACCATACGGGAGTGACATACAAAGCACCAAAAAAAATCACATGGTACCTTATAAATACATTAGAAACAAAAGCAAGCAAGAAAAAACCACTTGTGTCCCTATCTTGGGATTCATTTTGCTTAACTTCATCTTATCTGGTCTTATGTATATAGATTTTGGCCTTTTCTACTTGTTCCAGACATATAATAGTTATTGCAAATAAGGGAAAATAAGGGAACCCATGGGACCTATGTTTCTTTGGGCCTGGCTTACTTCACTTAATATAATTTTTTCCAAGTCTTTCCATTCCTCAAAATGGGGCAATGTCATTCTTTCTGTCACTGTATTTGATGTTATAATTTGGGGAGGGGAAGGGAAAACACAAAATGTTTAAGTAGGGATAAAGAAAAGAAAGAGGGGAGGGAAAAAAGGAAGGAGGAAGGCTTTAAGAAAACAGGAAAAATAGTTAAATTTATAGATTTACAGAAAAATTGAGTAAAATCTCATACTTAATACACACTGAACATAAGAATAACCATAAACATAAGAATAACCAGGAGCCAGTGGCTCAAGCTTATAATCCTAGTTACTCAGGAGGCTGAGATCTGATGATGGGGATTTGAAGCCAACCCAGGCAGACCAATCTGAAAGACTCTTATCTCCAATTAACCAGCAAAATACCAGAAGCAAAGCTCAAGTGGTAGAGCTCCAGCTTGGAGCTGCACCAGCAGCTCACACCTGGAATCTTAGCTACTCCCAGGAAACTTTTATCTACAATCAAACATTAAAAAAGCTGGAAGTGGAGCCTTGAGTAAGAAAGCTCAGTACGGTGCTTAGGCCCTGAGTTTAAGCCTCAGAACCTGCACAATAAAAGAAAAAGGAAACGAAAAATCTAAGTGAGGACCTGAGTCCTGAGTTAAAAGTCCCACCCAGTATTGGCACCAAAAAGTAACAAAGGTACATCTAATCCTGTTGTAGAGATTTAAATAAACACTGAGAGAAGAAAAAGAGATGCATTTATATTATTATCTAAAAACAGTCTCATTGGCTTCCTGAAATGCAAATAGCTCATTTCAAAATAATTAAAACTCGGTAAGGGCTCAACAAACTGACTATATAAAACAAATATACTAAAATCACGGGGCTGGGAAGATGGCTTAGTGGTAGAGCGCTTGCCTTGGATGCATGAGGCCTTGGGTTCAATTCCTCAGCACCACATAAGCAGAAAAAACCAGAAGTGGCACTGTGGCTCAAGTGGTAGAGTGCTAGCCTTGAGCTGAAGAGCTGAGGGACAGCGCCCAGGCCCAGAGTTCAGGCCCCATGACTGACAAAAAGAAAGAAAGAAATATACTAAAATCAATAGCTTTCCTTGATGAATAGCCATAAGCAGTGATAAAGTGAAGAAACAAGCTATTTAAAACATTAAAAGTCACAGCACACCTAGAAATTCATTTTATCTGAGTCAAACTACCAAAAACATACAGGAGGAATTTTTGTATGTGTCCTGACCATAGGGCTTGAACTCAGGGCCTGAGTTCTGAGCTTTTTTTCATCAAGGCTAGCACTCTATCAAATGAGCCACACTTCTACTTCTGGCTCGTGTGTAGATGCACTTAATTGGAGATAAAAAGTCTCATGGACTTTCCTGTCAGGGCTTGCTTCACATTTACATCATATCTCAGCTTCCTGAGTAGCTCAGATTACAGGCATGGCCAAGAGGACATTTGTAAAGCCCTAAATGAGCCAATGCTTGCTCCTCTCATCAAAGGTCATCCCTTGAACTGTTTATCTATGGATTTCACCTCTTCTGGTCACGTTTAAGGCTTGTCTTCTTCACTGGTTCTTCTTTCTTCTTCTACAGGATCAAGTCCTCTCATCATAAGAACACACTACAGCATCACTCATAGTATTAAGACTTCTTTCACCTATCCAAACCTTCCAGCCCAACATCTCCAAGATGCCTAGAGTCAGTACATTCACTCGTCATTATTCATGGGTTCCATGAATGCAAATGCTTGCTAAAAATTATCTGTATCCCTACAGAGCTTTCTTGGTCACTGATAGACAGAACAGCAAAACATCTGAGGCACTGTGCTCACATTCCTAGCTGAAGTCTAAGGGAATTGTTTGGCTGATTTGTCTCACCTATTCTACTGGTAACATGTGTCTTATTTGTGATCGAGATGATGCCACATTTCCTCCACTTTTTTATCAGCAACTTCAGTGTTTAAAATGGTTCCCACACAGAGTTCTGAGGAACTGTCAAGTATTCCTAAGAACCTAAGAAGAACGAAGGGGCAGTGGTATGACTTATGAAGAAAGTAAAGGCATCTTCTAGGATTGTAGAGTGTGAGTTCAGTGTCAATGAAGGAACTACATAGGCAAGTGTCCTTTCACAGAAACACAGAACACAATGGATAACCAGAAGCTTTTAGGATCTTAACTCTGTGTTGTTCCTAGGAGAAATGGTGGTATAGTCACTACTAAATGTGCATGATAATTTTGTAGAACATTACACAATTCATGAAAACCTGCTGTGTTTTTCCATTTCCTCACACCTCATTCTTTCCTTGGCTCCAATCATGTCTTTACTCAACTTATGTCATGCAGTTACTCCAATTAAGGTTATCAATGACTTCTACGTTACCATGGCAAGGTTCCCCAAGGTCTCTCCTCTACATTTTAAACTAAGCCAGACCCAAAGAAACATAGGTTGCATGATTCATTATATAGATCTCTAGACATTCACCCAGGTTAAACCAAAGAAGGATATTCTTAGGCAAGGAACACAAAGGCTCAATAGCTATGTACATGTGATGCAATAAGACAATATTTATCAAAATGAATTCTAAGAAATGGAAATAAGAGGGTTTTTTTCTTTCTCTTTGTTGCTGTTTGTATTTTCATTCCTTTTTTGTCTTGCTTGTACCTTTATTTGTCTTTGGGAGGGTAAGTGGGGTACACAGGGAGGATGGGTCAGAGGGCAAACACATACAGCAGTGGTAGTCCCTAGACAGTATGATGAAAATGAACTATACAACTTGTGGATGGGAATGGGAGGGAGAACTGGGAGAGAGTGAGGGAAGAGGTGACATTGTTCAGAAAGAACTGCACTCATTACCTATTTTATTGTAACCCCTCTGTGTATCACCTTTACAATAGCAATAATGTATACCTATATATTCTTTTATATTTATATTTTATATAGTATATACTTATATAATTTTTTATTTTTATATTTATTGTTTTATATTTTTAATAGCGAAATTATATATTATAAAACCTTTCATCTCTTGAAACATAGCTTTGCTTTTGTCTTTCTCGGGCTTGTGTTATACAACTCTCTTTCTTCTTATCTCAACTGTGATTCCTTCCCAGGCTCCTGACCTGAGTCACCTTTGCCCAGCTCCTGCAAGGAGAACTCCTAAGAGCTGTCTTATCAGCTTTTCCCTGATTATAATATCCCAACCAATAGTTTTAATAGACATCAATGTTCTGAAGAGTCTCAAATTTCCATCACTTTCAGAACTCCCACAGAGCGAGGGGGTCATCTCTATTATCTTTCCTCAAATCTCTCTCTGGATGGCATCTAGAGCCCACTGAGGATCTACTAGGCCCTCTTCATTCTGCCTCCCTCCTGTCTTCCCATTCAGATAGTTTGTTCAACTGAAGTTCTTGGAGCTGGAGGAAACTTTCACTCGACTTTCAGAGTTCAGCAAACCCAGGAAGATCTCTGCACTCCACTGTGATGGCCCAAAGCCCTTCCTCCATATTGTACCAACACCTTCTGAACAACATTTTACCTCGTCTGCTGCTTCTCAACAGACAGTTGTACAAATTGTGTTCTTATCAGAAACTAGAATAAGCTGGTAACCTCTATCCAAATCTTCAGAATGTTATTGTATTGTAGAGTGCCAGGAAAAATAAAATAGAAAATAGAGGGGAAGGGTGTACTGGACACAAACCTGCTAATTTGTGTTTTTTAATCAACATTCTCTAAAGAATGCAGGGTGGTGTTTATCTAGGCCCCCATTAGTTGTATCAGGTGTTGGCCAGCCACTAGAGTTGATATGAAGGCTACAGGAGGATGTGCACAGGTCCACTACACATACTGCATCATTTTATTTAAATTACCTGGGTTTCTGCATGATATATTATGGTACCTTTGGAGTTCCTGGAACTAATCCCTGTGGATAGAATGAGGAAGGAGGATCAGGGAGAAGTCTGTACATTTACAACTCAAGTCTTATAGATCAGATATGCCGGAGGGGAAAAATGAAATCAGGGATGCAAATCAGAAATAACTAGAGCAGAACTTGTGCATTCCTCACTGAGGACCCGTTTCTACCTTGAGATCTCCCAGCCAGCTTTATCCCATGATTAGACCTCAGAGCAATCCGGAATAGGCAGGTCAAGAGGTGAGGTAGGAGGTGAGGTAGTTACAATCCCTAAGTCCATCAGAGCCACTGGAGAATCTCACCCACAGACAGCACAATGGGGATGTCATGACACTGCTGGACACTCTCATCCTGTCCTGCCACAGGACAAACCCTAGTCTGGTCCATTCTGTAGACTGAAGAGTCACCAGAGGAGGAGGATGGGGGCGATGGGGAGCCACAGCAAAGCCACCAAAGTAGCAATCAGCTCTGAGAGGGAAACCATCGCATAGTTGGAGCCTCCACTCCACTCTGGGGGTGGAGTTGTCTCACAACTCTATCCCCATGCTGAAGGCTTGCTGTGTGGGGGAGCTTTATGTCTCCTCCTTGCAGCTGCATAATCCACTAGGAGACTAACTCATGTGGAATGGGTTTCCCACTCTTGTTCTATCCTTCATCACAGCCAGCATGTTAAAAGTAGAAGGGGGAACAACCTGAGGAAGATCAGGCCCCTCCCCCCCATCACTGATAGATTGCTCCAAGATGATTTGCTTTAGCTTCGATGGCAAGCTAAGATCTGGCCGCATGGGTGCTGAGGACTTATTACAGAAGAAAGCACAATCCCAGGGATGCAAAGGAATTAAATTGGAGACAATGGAATCTAACTATCAGGGGAGGAAATGGAAAGTAATCCTGCTGTTAATGGGGAAGGAGGGATGCTAGTTAGACAACCATGGCTAAAAAAAAACCCTCTAAAGTCAGTGCTTACTAAAACTTTGGTTAATAGAAAGGGGAAAGTCTATAAGCACTCAGTGGCTAATGCAAGTTGAAGGAAAACACCTGACTGTGGATGGCAGAATGGTCTATTATATCAGTTTCCTTGGGGTGTGGCAGGGTTATCATTGGGGGACTCGTGTAAGATGGGACAGGAAGACCTCACAGGAGAACAGACCACAAAGAAAAGCACCAGCACTGCCCCGGGCAAGCGCAGGGTTCTGGCAAATACCCACTTCTTGGATGGATCTGTCAACTGAGTCTCACTAAAACTAAAGGCTCCTCTTCTTTCAAACCTCTTCAATAGAACCCACAGGAGCTGTATGTGAGGCCGTGTGACAATATGGCTTGGGGTTTGCCAACCTAGAGGCCACCTCCTCTGTACTTGACTAGTCTCATACCCTGCTTCTTCCCACTCTACCAGCCTGTGTGTACTTCTGGTCTAAGAGTAGGAAAATCCAGTGCAGGAAGTAGGCCTTCCTGAGGCTGGAGCCGTACTCTGACTCAGCAGGGAGAGGGCACCCACCAGCACCCTGTATGGAAACCCCCGATTCAGGTCCCTTGCTGTCTAACAGAGTAACAAACGATTGTGGGGATCATTAGGAAGTAAAGACAAATCCAACCAAGCATCAAAGGAAAATTGTACTGACCTTGACATAGAGATACGAGTACACGCCCCTCACCTGTATGCATGCACAAACCTTTTTTTCTTACAAAAATGAGTTAGGGTTCTACAACCTTTTCTTAGTAATAATATATTCCCTTGCACACCTTGTCCCATTTTTCAGAAAGGGGTGTGTGTGTGTGTGTATGTGTGTGTGGTGTGTGTGTGTGTGTGTGTGTGTGTGTGTGTGTGTGTGTGGCTTTTGGCCAGTCCTGTCCTGGATTTTAATCCTCTTGTCTATATCTCCTGGGTAGGTGAGATTACAAACGTACTTCACCATGTCCAGATTGTTTATTAAAGTAGAATCTTGCTAAATTTTAGCTTGGGCTAGCCTCAAATTGCAAACCTCTCAAGCTCTGCATCACTGCTCCTGATCCCCCACCTCCCATTTCTTTGGAGAATGTGTGTGTGCACGTGTGTGTGTGTGTGTGTGTGTGTGTGTGTGTGTGTGTGTGTGCGTGCACATGCTGGCACACATGCACTAAGCCTGGGACTTGAACTCGGAGCCTGAGTGCTGTCCCTGAGCTTCTTTGCTCAAGGCTAGTGCTCTACTACTTGAGCCACAGCACCACTTCTAGATTTTTCTGAGCAGTTTATTGGAGATAAGAGTCTCACAGACTTTCCTGCCTGAGCTGGCCTCAAACCACCATGATCAGGTCTTAGTCTCCTGAGTAGCTAGGATTACAGGGATGAGCAACCTTGGCCAAGCCTGACACTCCTCCCAGCCTCCCCTTGCACACCTCATTTCTTAAAAACAGTAAGTGCGGGGCTGGGAAGGTGGCTCAGTGATAGAGTGCTTGCCTTGCATGCCTGAGGCCCTGGGTTCAATTCCTCAGCACCACATAAGCAAAAAGAAAAAAGCCTGAAGTGGCACTGTGGCTCAAGTGGTAGAGTGCTAGCCTTGAGCTGAAGAGCTGAGGGACAGCGCCCAGGCCCAGAGTTCAGGCCCCACAACCGGACCCTCTCCCCAACCAAAAAGTAAGTGCCTCTTTGTGATTGTCTTTAAGATAAATTTATCTTTAAGATTAAAAAATCCGATAAAATACAGAATTGCTATGTTAACTGTTATGAAAATATGTCTAAATACTTTGATATTAACAAAATGTTTCCAGAGAATATGGGAGTGTATTTTTGGTTATTTTGTCAGCACTGAGTGCCTTATGTTTGTGCTTCTGAACACCTCAAGACAGAGTTCTGGCCACCTGGTCAAATCTAGGGAAGGAAATGGGTCCCTTTAAGTAGGCAGCCTGGAGTATTTCCCCAAAGAGAAGGAACAAAGCAAGAGTCTGCAAACTGTCTTAGGAAGAAGAGGCTATCTACCCGAAACAGCCAAGACCTTTAGCTCAAATCCATTAATCCTCTTTATTAAACCTGGGTCACCTCTGAGTCCTGGCAAATTAAGGAGCATCTCTCCATTGCAAGCACTTCAAGGAGCAGCACGCTGTACAGTGCCTGAAATTTTTTGCAAGTAAGCCTCGGGTCAGAGGGCCTCCCAGGCTCTGTCCTCTGCGTTTGTCAATGTAAAAGGAAACACGGGTTGCACTTATATGAATGACCAGCCAGGCTGTGCAGGGTTGGGGCAAAGCAGCACCTGTGCACCCTGGAGAAAGAAAAAGAGTGCAGGGCAAGCCACAGGGCAGCCATGACTCCCAAGCCCTCATCCATCCCAAATGCCTCCACAGGGGTCCAGCTCAGAGCCCACAATCCAGCATGGGCCACGGCCTCCCCTGGCATCCCCTCTGCCAGAGTCTATGCATTCTCTATTTGTTCCCCTTCCAGAGCCTGAAAAGAAAGCCAACATCCTTCATTTGTATTTCCCAGAGATGAAACAGAGACAACACTGGAGCCCAAGGTGGAGAAGCCAGTGACAGAATAAGACCGAAAAGGAGGCAGAAGATGAAGGCTGTGGAAAGTATTCAGAAAGGACACAGAGAAGCAGAGAAAGAACAAAACCAGAGCAACACCAGGAAGCCAGGAACAGCCACACACAGGCATCCTCTGAGCCTCTCTTGTACCATCTGGGCCACCCTGGAGCCAAGACCATTTTACTTGAAAATATAGTGGCTCCTTCTCCATCTATTTACACAAAATGGGCTAGGATTTGACAGCCATTCAAAGAACAGGCTATATGAAGTCTCTGGCGCCAGACAGAAACAAGGTCTTGGGCTCAAGTCTTATCAAAGGAAGAGTCCCACCAGGGCCTTGTACCTGGATCTGTGTTCAACTCCACAGAAAGCACATGAAACTGGTGAAGGTCCAAAGAAAAATGCAAAAACAGTGTGAAGAGTGTGATAGGAATTATCTACCTTGAAGAACAAGGCAGGGCAGATCGTGTGAAATGTAAGAATGAGAGCCAGGCACCAGTGGCCGTCCCTTGTAATCCTAGCTACTTAGGAAAAGACTTGGAACACAGTTCAAAGCCAGCTTGGGCAGAAAAGTATAAGAAATAATTTCTAATTAACCAGCAAAGGACTGGGCTGGCAGTGTGGCTCAAGTGGTAGAGTACTAGCCATGAGCAAGAAATCCAATAGAGATCCCCAAACATTCTGTTCAAGCTCCAGTACTGACCAGAAGGGAAGAGAAGGAGGGAAAGAGAGGGGGAAGAGGTGAGTGAGGAAGGGGAGAGAGAAGAAGGAGAAAGAAGAGGAGGGGAGAGGCTATGAATCTGTACAATGCTGGAAGAAGTTCTGGGTTCTAACTTGCTCTAAAATGGAATCGTCAACAACTTAGCAAAAGCATAAACAATTTAATTCCAGAAAGTTCCATAAAAAGGAAAAATTTGCGTTTGTGATAATTCAAGCCCTTTGCTGAACTTTACAAAAGAGGACAAGGGATCGGCATACCCTGGTGTGGACTCACAGGCTTTCTCCAGCACACATAGTTCGCCTCATATCTCCTTCCTGTGCTATGCAGCTAGCTTCTGATGGTGTTTCTGATGGTGTGTCATTATTTTCCAAACAATACCGCAGTATAATAAGTATTTGCATAGCGTTTGCACTGTGTTAGGTGACATGAGAAATCTAGAGGTGACACAGTATATGAGAGGATATACATATAATAGATGCAAATACTATTTACCATCTGCACAATCCTGGAGCCAACCCCCCATAGGTACTGAACAAAGACTGTATTTTAGTTTCAAGAGGAGTCTCTATAATAAAAAGTGGTATCATTGTTGCATTACAGATGAGTAAACTAGGAACGATGTCCTACTAACTATACACATCCTCAAAGTCTAGGCTGGAAAGCAAGAGGACTGGCATATGATATCAGACATGTCACCACCATGGCGCTCCGTGTGGGCAAGGATGGTGATTAAATGTTCCTCTCAAACACCTGCCTCCCTTCAGATGCCAACGTGGAGGCAAAGTAGCCTTTGGTGGAGAATAAGGAACATGGGTGGCTCCCAAGGGGCCAGCCTCATAAAGGGCAGAGGCAGGAATGGGATCAGCTTGGACACAAACTTTCCTCCATGAAATCTCTATCTCTAGTATAAATAGGAGAGAAGCTGAGCACTGGTGGCTCATGCCTGTAATCCTAGCTACAAAGGAGGCTGAGATCTGAGGATCACAGTTAGAAGCCAGCCTAGGCAGGAAAATCCATGAGACTCTTATCTTCACTAAATGACTCAGGAAAAGCCCAAAGTGGAGCTATGGCTCAAGTGGTAGAGTACTATTCTTGAACACAAAGAAGCTCAGGAAAAGAACCCAGGCCCTGAGTTGAAGCCCCAGGACTGACAAAAAATAAAATAAATAGGAAGGAAAAAGAAATGATAGCTTTGCACAAATTTTTCCTCTACCCTTAGGTTACATTTAACATGAATTACATTTCCAATTAGGAAAACCAGGAAAAAAAATTACACGGAGGGTTGGATGTCTCTATGATTCTCTACCTCCCCTTGCTTAGTTGTGGGTGAATATATGGGGAACTCCTCTGGCCTCTGTGGAAATTCATTGCCTTGACCTTTCTCCAGCCCCAGGGGGAGCTGTGATTTGGAATTCTGAAGTTCTCTCTGAAACACATCCAAAGTTCATTCATGTCCTGGAGGCAGACTCTTGTTGGATTTTGGTGATGACAAATATCTGGCATCCCTGAAGAAGATCCAAACACCTGCCACCTAGGAGCAACTTAGAAACAGTGTTTTTTTTTAAAATATATATTTTTATTGTAAAGATACTGTACAGAGGGCTTACAGTTACATGAGTAAGGTAATGAGTCCATTTCCTATAGAGGATTGTTACCTCTTCCTTTGTTTTTCCCCTATCCCTTCCCTCCCCACCTCCCCAACTCCTCCCTTCCCGCCCCCCCAAAGTTGGAAAGTTTGTTTTCAACATAGTGTCTTGTACATCTCATTGTCTTAATGGGTCACCTGTATCCTTATTTCAGCATTTTGTTATTTCCCTTCCCCTCCCCAAATTAGACAAATGTATATACAAGATGCAGGACACCAGAATCAAATAAAGTGAAAACAGGGGTTATACCATGGGGAAGAACATACAAAACAAAAAAATCACATAGTACATTATAAGTACATTAAAAGCAACACCAAGAAAGATAAAAACTCTTGTGTTTTGTTGTTTGGGCAGGGAGTTGGGGAGGGGAGCTGGCTTTAGATTTTGTTTGGTTTGGTTTTTTTGTGTTTGCTTTGCTTTTTACAATAGTTATGAAACATTTTTTCCAATGTCAAAAATAAACGATCAACACCACTAGCAGAAGAAATACAGTTTTTAGTCCAAGGACTAATTTAATCCCTAACAGTCCACCAAGTTTCAGCTGCAATTAATCAGCAAAAAGAGGCCAGGCTGGAAGTGTGGCTCAAGCAGTAGAGCACTAAATGTGAGTGCAAGCAGGAAATGTCAAACATTCATTTCCCTTCTGTCTCAGCATCAACATACAGCTGTGAAAGGAAATCAGGAGCCTGCCCTGAGCTTCAGGCCGAAGGGACTGTACCAACTGCCCAGGCACTAATATGCATAAATTAGCTCCATCACCAGGAGACTCCTGGCCTC
Source organism: Dipodomys spectabilis (assembly GCF_019054845.1). NCBI lineage: Eukaryota > Metazoa > Chordata > Mammalia > Rodentia > Heteromyidae > Dipodomys > Dipodomys spectabilis. Next base: position 318,271 of record NW_024870700.1, read on the forward strand.
TGTCAGCTTGTCTCTCAGCCATTGTGCTATTAAAAACAGGGGATATTTTTGTATATTTGATTGCTCCAATGTCATTGCACTGTTATAAAGCCTTTTCTTGGCACTGCACGTATATCTTGGGTCTCCAGGGCCAGCCTTGGATGGCAGTGAGGACCGGGCAGGAAGCTTCATTCCTTCCCATCACCTCCCCTGCAAGCCTCCCATTAAGAGACCAGGGAACAAAGCCAGGTGCCCACTGGCCAGATCCAAGGCAAGCTCTTATTCTAAGCCTGCAGGCCACCTGGAGGAGAGAAATTACCCTCACTCAAGTCCTCCTTCTGCAGCTAGCCAGTTTCTACTCCATTCAATTCAGCTCTGCCTGACCCCAGCAGGCTGGAGTTCCAAGTTACTTGCAACAGACAGTGCCAATTACTGAGATGTGAAAATAGAAACCTTCGAATTTGAAGAACAGACCCTGAGAGGGGACTTAACTGAATTGAGAAAGAAGGCTGAAGGGAAGGAGGTATTTGAATAGGGAGTTGTGACAAGACCTGCAGTTAGGAGGCAAAGGATCAGTGCTCAGCAGGGGACTCTGGACTGAGTGGGCAGGAGTGGAGGCCTCCATGTACAGGACAGGGGTACAGGAGGTGGAAGCATTGGGAGCAGAGAAGCTCAGGAGCCATCTGAGTTCACCCCTGGAGTGAACCCAAAACAGCGAGGAGAAGGGCGCACTTCACCAGATTCACAGAGTCATGGGCTTCAGTGGTGATTAATGCAGGCTCTCCTCTCACTGAGAGGTCTTTCAGCTCCCGTGAAGATTTTCTTGGAGAGTTCCCCCCACCCACCTCCATAGTACAATATGTAAAATCCAAACACACATAGACACCTAGTTGCACTTTCAAAATTAATTAACTATAGCCTCGGTTTATGCTTTGCTGGTCAAAAGCAATTAAGCACATGTCCTTTTTATATTAGTCTACCAGTCCCTATAAAACTTAAATGTTGTAGGTATTTCAAGCATTTGAAAATCATGTTTTAAATAAGATGTTTAGCCTTTCTTAATGCCAGTCTTGTTATCGGAGCAAAAAGTAGAGATCTTCCTATGGCATTAACTCTGAGATACAAAATCAAATGAAAATATACTACTGCAACACAGCCAGGCCCAATAAGAAGGCACTGGGGAGAGTTATTCTATACCCCTGCCTCAGCTCTCAAATTACAGCAAAGGGTGCATATTTCACATGGAACAAGAGCACAGCTTCTAAGAACCAGACAAGGGGAGACTGCGATACTTCTGGAAGCATGCAAATACCTTCTACTTAAGTTATGGAATTCCTTGGCCAGATGTTTGCAGCCCTCAAGAAGCAAGCTCCCTTCCCTGAGAGGCCTGGGTTCTTCTGCTCCTCACTTTCCTGCGTTGTAATCTGCCCATCAAGGTGCCTTCCTGCCTTCTGTTTGTACAACATGCTCCCGCATCACCAGCACCATCCAGGCCCAGCGACTGTTCCTTGTCTTGTCTACCCAGAATTCTTCTTGCCCAGCTTCCTCTTCCACAGTTCACTCCTACACTGCCTCGTGCTCAGACTCTTTCTAGCATGGAAGGAAATTCCACCTTCAACAAAAGAGTGTCCTAGAAGGAAAGGCAGGCAGAAATGTTGTCTCCTTTGGGGGTTGAAGGTAGTACTTTGTTTGAACAATTGCTATGAAGTCACTCTATCACTTGAGCCATGCCTACAATGACCCACCTGGGCTATTTTGACTTCTAAACCTGCTTTCTTATCTGCAAAGTGAGAGAATTATGTCATACAGCAATACCTTAGACCCCATTCAGACAGATGGCTACCAGCTACCCTGGCCAGAAGAACTTCCTGCTGTTTCAAGTAGAGTTCTCATTCAAATTATATGGAACCCATCCTGGGCTAATGCTGAGGTGAAGATCAGAACTTACCCCAGTGGGAGGAATTGAAGATGACCCTTGCTGTGGTTTGGGAAACTGCTTCTCTCTATATATATATATATGGACATGAGCACATGGACATGCCCTTAAATGTAACGTGTAAGCTCACAGGACAAAGGAAGCACAAATATAGCATATCCAAAATACTTGGGACCTGAAGTGGTTTAAGTTTCAGATTTAAGAGTATCCTGAAATTTGCATATATTGCATAGATAGATAGATAGGTAGATAGAAAGATAGATAAATAGATAGAACATCAGAGAATTAAACTCAGCTGGATTCACAAAAAAACTCATCTGTTTCATATACATGTTACACATATAGGCAAAAGGTGACTTTAGACACTATTTCAAGTCATTTGCAGCATGTAACAAAATTTTGCACACTGAACCACCAGAAATCATAAGTGGCATTGTCTTCGCCACCCAAGGGACAGTCTGGGGTTGCTTGGTATCACCATCATTTTCCATTTGTTATATTACAACTTCACTCAATAACTACAGAGTTCGTAGTATTTTTGATGTGTGAGTTTTGGATCAGAGATGCCCCACCTGAACCTCTTCTGCCTTCCAAGGCTCAACCTAGTGAACTCGGCTTCGGGGCCACAATGAATATAAGAAACTTGGCACTAGATCTGATTTCTATCCATGTTTTTGACACTTTATGGCTCAATCAGTTGTTCTATCAAAGATTTCTACAACTGCTTCTCCCAGAAGGTTTGCTACCATCTGTGGCCCATGTCCAGTGATGTGTGTGTGGCCAGAATTCCTGTCTTGTCTCACACCCTTGAAGAGGAGAAAAAGTGTAAAGGTTCTGGATTTAAGGGAGACTAGCTTTCCTGGGACAGAATTCCCATTTCAGAATCAAGACATTTCAGTCCAATTGGATTTATTTTTTTTTAAAAAAACTCCTATCCTTTTTAACATCAAAAGGGTAGGAATGAGGAATGAGACCATTAAAAAAAAAACAGCCTGATGCAAGAGCTGAGGATATAAAAAGGCCCTAGATGCTGAGATCTCAGATGATTTTTCTCTCTCATTTTGACAGACAGAGAAGACAAGTGTCAGAGAAATGTGTTAGCCCTGGAGTCATGCTTGGTGGCAGAGCTGAGTTTGAAACTCAGGTCTATGGGATTGCTAAGCCAAGTTCCTTTTCAGCCCCATGAGTTCACAGGGGACCAGCAGTATCGCCCATCCACAGGAACCAGCATACTAATACAAGGCAAAGACTGCTTTTGAAAAGTTCCAGAAGCCTGCAGAGTTATTGGATTTAAACAGCTGGTCACCATCTCCTCCCTCCGCCCTGGGCATTGTGGCCATAGCTCCTCCAATCTCGACTGTAAATCCTTTCTGTGTGTAAACACTCAGCTCTAGCTCTTCCATTCCTTAGAGGCTTCTGACACTAATTGCTCTACTGCGTGTGTGCAACTGGCAACACCTTATTAAAAGTGAAATATATTATGCTGTCCACTTATTGCTGCTTTATAAAGATAAAGTATTCCTACTACACGGAAAAGCTGGCAAAGAAATTGATAAGATAGTTTCCAAATTGAAGCTGACATGAAGCCATTCTCCAGACTCAGGGTCTACCTGTTTTTGCTTGGAGATTCCCCAATTTCACCCAAAGGTTTTTGCCTCTCTGAGAAGTTCTCCCTTTCACTCCTCTGGTTGCTAGCACAAAGATTTACCTGACATAAAGAAACCCACTGGAAAATGCTAAAAATAGGAGGCAAAATAGGGTGAAGAGAGGGAAAAAGAGGAAGCTAATCTGATCAATATACAGTACATGACTATGTAGACTACCACAGTGACATGTCTTTGTGCGATCAATGAATAATAATAATAATAATAGTAATAATGAGGTACTCCCAAGAAGCAAGTCTGACTGGGTATATGTATGTGTGAAATACCATAGTGAAACCCCTTTGTACAATCAATGTACACTAATAGTAGTAGTAGTAGAGGTAGTAGGTTCTCCTAAGAAGCAAGACTGCGTGCTGAAAAAGAAGACAAACACAGTCATTCTGCAGACACTATTTATCACCCAAGACCAAGAAGAATTGGGCTACAGGAAGTGCTGGGCTGGAAAAGCTGGAGAAAGAAGAGGCAGATGCCAGGGACAGAATTTGAGCATCCAACAGGACATGACAGAATTCCTCAGGAAGAAGCTCCATATCCCACATCCCACACTTAAACAAAGCTAAAATCAGCAACGTCTCTGAAAACTTGCTAGACACACAGCCCCCAAGACTTTTTGACTTTCTGATGGTGTCCTATTGACAGGCATTCAGTAGGAACCCTAGTTAAAATTTTGGATGCTGGCCTTTTTCCAGGCTAGCCATAGGTGGTCTGGTCCCCTCCCAGGATGGACGTAGGAGTCATGCTGCAGCCCCTAGTGAACCAAATCACTGGGGGACAGGAGAGAAAATTGTGCTGCTAGTTGTGAATGAGCAGGTTAGTCATATTAAATATCTTCTAAACATGGAATAGTTTCATCTTTGGATGGATTTACCTGGACAAAACCCATTGTAAGTCCACAAACACCTACTATGTAATTACATTGTCAGAGAATGTACCCAGCTCTGCCACTTATTTGGTGCTCTATTTTTTGCGGGGGGCAGTAGGGGTAGTACTGAGAATTTGAACTCAGAACCTCAAATTGGGAGGCTAGTAGTCTACCACGGAACCACATCTCCAGCCTCTGTTCTTCACTGATTATTTTTGAGACAGAGGCTGCTTCTCTTGTCCAGGTACATCTGAACTGCATTGCGTCATTGCTGGGATCACAGGTATGAGCCACCCCATCCAGCTTCCCTAGCAGCCTTTTCCACCTGAGCTGGCCTACACCGGTAATCCTTTTAATTTTAGACCCAACAGCTTGGAATGACATGTACACATCACTATAGCCAGCTATAGGCTGAGAAATCCATGAGAAGGGGGGTCTTAGGAAATTTTCTGCCTTAGCTGGCCTTGAGCTACAATCCTCTGATCTCAGCCTGCCTCCCAAGTAGCTAGGATTACAAGGATGACCTACCATACCCAACCAATTTGGTGTTCTTGGTCCGTGCTGAAACAAAATTAAAATAAGCTCCTCAACCCAATTTCCCCAAAAGACTATCACTAAACAACCCCAAATCTAAGAGTACTTAACAACTTATAAAGCTTGTGAGCAAAGAATGTTGTCCACATTTTTAAAGAGTTACAAAAAGGAGAACATGAGACTGAAACTATACAAACCCACAAATCCTAAAAAAATATTTTCAATCTGGCCCTTCTCTCAAAAATATATATGTTTGAGCCAGGTACTGGTGTCTTACGCCTACATCCTAGCTACTTAGGAGATTGAGATGTGAGGATCATGGTTTGAAGCCAGCCCAGGCAGGAAAGTTTGTGGGACTTTTTTTTTTGTCTATTTGTTAGCCCCATCCTAAAGAAGAGAATAGAAAGCCAAGACTGCGAGCAAGTGCCAACCAAAACCCTTGAAGATGAAAAGCAAAGACTGATGCAAAGATGTCATCCAGAAAAGAATGCCTGGCTCCTAACATAACACACTGAACTCCAGCGCTAAGGGCTGAATGATTGTGGTAACTGCAGTTGTTGGAGAGAGTGAGCCGTGGGAGCCGGCGCCTTTTGTCTTGGCAATGTTTTGTGCCCGTCTCCACTCGTGCCAGCATTGAGAAGCAGCCAAGTGGGACAGCGTGGCCCCAGGAGCCAGCAGATAACAAGGGAGATGGAATGATGGAGAGAAGACCCTATTGTTCCTGCCACGATTTGTGTTTCCGAGATACCAAATTGCCTGATCGCTTTGACATTTCCGAGACCAAATTAAAATGCGCCACCATGGAGACAAAATGTCATTAGCCTCATTATAAGTGATTGTGTTAAAATAAATACAAAAATAAAGTGGGAATTAGTCCAAACCATTAAAATACAGAAGCAAAACTAGCCAACAGGGACCTTACATATGACAGACAGAAAGGTTGAGACACTCCCTAAGGAGACAGGAAAGATGAATGTTAAGAGACTCAGTGACGGAGCAACAGGCTTCCACAGTCATGAGAGAGCGTGGGCTCTAAGATGACTACAAACTCATCACTGCCCTACACTGCACCATCTCAGGGGTGACATCTGTTCTGACCTTTTCAAACCCCTGCATTCCTTTTCTGGGAAGGTGGGAGAGAAACAGCATTTTTGTCATGTATCTATGGAGGATCAATGGAGTGATCTGTTGGTATAGACACTGTCCTGTGGAGGAGAGAGAAAGCCTCTTGGGCAATAGTCATAATCAGCTCTTGGTGTCTTCCAGAGAGTGGACCTGGCTATCACGCAGACTCCTCCCAGAGGAGAAAGCTACCGGGTGCCGGTGGCTCATGTATGTAATCCTAGCTATTCAAATGGCTGAGATTGGAGGATCATGGTTCAATGTCAGCCCTGGTAGAAAAATTCTCAAGATACTTATCTCGGAGCTAATGAACAGAAAGCCCAGAAGTATAGATGTGGCTCAAGTGGCAAAAAAGCTATGTGACTGTGAGGCCCTAAGTTCAAGCCCCAGGCCTGGCACGAAAACAAAGAAAAGCAAGAGCAGAAAGCCAGGATTCTGATGACAAATCAGCTGATTTACCCAGGGAAACTTTTACACCCCAGAGCTTGCTCTCTTCCATCCCCCAGTCCTTACTCCACCTTTACTGTTTCCATGTAGTCTTTCCATCTGCAGAGTTCCTCATTCACACCAATGGTCACTGGTCCTTAACTAAGTCCTGGTTTATGACTCTTCCTCATGAAGAATGAACGATGTGAATGAATGTTCCAAAGGAACTCATGTTCCTTTTCCTTAGGAACATGTGGCTTCCATTCCCATGAACACAAGGAGTAAGGATAAGGCTGCTTTCTACCATGCACAAAACAAGTCTGTTTAGCAAGTATGAACCCTGCCCCATCCCCTAACTGGAATCATAGTGGCCAAACAATGGTATCTTACATTAGTATGCTTATTCATCCTATTTCCTAAATTCTCTCTCCATCAGTAGCATCCTACATCCACAAAAAATAATCACTGTACAAGGTAACAAAGTCAGATATTACCATTCCTTTTGACTGTCTAAAAAACAGTATGTCGCTGGAAGGAAAACATCTTGGCCAAGGAGCCTCAGCCACATCAGAAGACAGAAAGCCATAGGTCTGAACTCTAAAGATCAGTCTAGTTCTGAGTTACTTCTCTTGAGTTAAAGGATAAAACAAAGAACTCCACTGGAACTGTAAAAGCGTTAATTCCCAAAAGTGTGCAAATGGCTTGGCACATAAGAGCATGGTCCAAACAGCTCAATAGCATTGAGCAGGGAGGCAGAGGGCTTTGCTGACAAGAGCTTGCTAATCCGCAACAGCTTTCTGGCACAATCCATGGCGGAGGATGAGCTTTCTATCTTTACCTCTGCTCCTCCCTTTGCTCTGTTATTGTGATCTCTCAGGAAATTAGGGGATGTAACCCAACATTTTCTTTTTTTATCATTACAAGTGAGCCTAAAAAGAGAATCTTCGGAAGACTGTGATGAGGTAGGAACACAAAAGGAATACTGGCCAGGAAAAGAGAGAATAAATCAGAGACAGCAGGAGCTGCAGGAGATACCTAATGGCATTGCCCTAACCATATAAGCAGCAAAATATAACCTGGACTCCCAAGCCAAATTGTTCCTGTTTGACTGGTTTATGCAAATGCTCCTCTCTGTGTACTGGGCTGAAGTCAGACACAAGAGCATATGAGGGCCTCCAGAGCCAGCTCAGCCAGGCTTAGGAACAGCTGCCTTTCTCTGGACAGGCCACATGTCTCCATTTGATTCTCTAGTTCCTAGAGTATTATGCTCCTCCGAATACTGATTTTTTTAACCTGTGTTAGTCAGGTTCCCTTTATCATAACAAAATAGCTGAGATAATCAACTTGTAGAGAAGAAAGGTTTCTGTCCATGATCAGTTGCTCTGGATCTGTGATAAGGTAGCACATCATAGTGAGAACACATGTCTAAACCATGCACTTCATGGCCAGGACATGAAAAAAGAGGAAGAGAAAGGGCCAAGGTCCCAATATCCCCTTCTGAGACATGTCCCGAATGATCTAAGTTTTTCCCACTAAGCTCTATCTCTTAAAGATTTCACCATCACCCCAATAGCACCACTGGATGGAGACTATGCCTCCACAAATAGGCCTCTAGGGGACATTTAAGATGCAAAAATAGGAAAACCAGTGTCTGTACACTTTAAAAGTGAACTAATTTTCCTCTTTTTTTCCATATAGCAGGAATCAGAACAAAGACCTTTCTCTTAGCCCAGACTAAGGCCCATAAAACCAAGTAATACTATGGGTTGAGACAAGGCTTGACAAAATAATCTCATGGGAGGCCCAGCCTCTAGCTGAGAAGATGCATCATCAAAGGTGAAATCCCCACATCTTCTTCCCAAGGAATAGGAGGTATGTGCTGAAAAGGGTTAGATACTAGGCATTAAGCCTGCAGGCTGGTTGCACTCATCTCCCAATTCCCGAGTTCTCACTAGAATTACAAAACATCAGAGCAGGCAGGCTACCTTAAGGAAACCATCTACGAAGCAGCCTTATTTGTGTGAAACAGACATTTAGGGCTGAAAAGAGTCCAGGACCCAAGACCACACACCCAAGCAAATTCTGAAAGCACAGAATTCAGAGTATTGACCCCAGAACTCCTCCCATGAGGGGATGGTGTTCATTCTTGAGAAACAGGAAAACTTCCTGTCCTCTAGTAGATGACTCACTGACTATGGAGACAAGGAAAGGAAAATGGCAGAAATGATTATCAAATGAATACATCATTGACATCACAGGTAATTTGGGGCCAACAATGCAACACAAGATATTGGTATCACACACAAAGCTTCAAAAGGTGCCACATCCCATATCCAGGCCAATTGCATACAGATTTGGGGGAAGAGATCTAGGTGTCAGGATTCTTCTAAAGCTTTCCAGCTAATATACAGTCAAAGTTGAGGGCCATTGCATTGAGAAGTCTAAGAGAAAGAATTTATTATTAAAGTAGCTCAGGAAAGGATGTTTGGAAGGGAATTCACTTGAGTTGAGTTTTGGGTAGAATTTAGAGATTAAGGTAGAACTGAAATGAGGCCCAAGCTATATATATGTGTGTGTGTATGTGTGTGTGTGTGTGTGTGTGTGTGTGTGTGTGTGTCTGTGTGTCTGTGTGTCTGTGTGTCTGTGTGTCTGTGTCTGTGTCTGTGTGTGTGTGTGTGTGTGTGTGTGTGTGTGTGTGCTGGTTCTTGGTCAAGTCAGCCTTGTGCCCTTGCTTAGCCTTTTCTGCTCAGGGCTAGTGCTCTATACGTGAGCTACACTTCCAGGCTTGTTAAGTGGAGATTAGAGTCTCTGAATTTGTCTTCCCAGGCTCTCTTTGAACTGTGATCCTCAGATCTCAGTCTCCTGAATAGCTATTATGGCAGGCACTAGCCACCAGCCAGCCACCACCCATCCAAGATTCTTTATTGCTGCTGGTCCAGGGACCACATTTTCAATAGCAAGGCTGAAGGTAGAAGCCATTCAATGCTGGTTATCTTCTATCTCTGAACCTTCCTTTTCATTCTCTGTATAATGATCCAGAAGACCTCTACCCTAGTTTCCCAAATGGCTTAAAAAGGTCTCATGCCCTTGAAGTGAGGTGTCTGCATGCTTAGCAGCCATGACCTCAGCTGATCCGCCTCTGAGCTGCACAGTCAGCCCACAGCAATCATCTGGGGGTGTGTGGGGAAGATGCAAGTGATGCTTTCTCTGGCTTAATAAGGAATTGGCCCCAGGCTTCTAATCACTTCCCACTTGGAGGAGTGGGAAGAAGGGAAATAATTGTAAAGAGATCTTTCAAATGTCATCTCTCCCTTGGCTTTTCACCACACATCTCATCTGCCTGTGTCAGCAGCCTCATCTTTCCAAGCCGGATGCAGCTGGGCACGCACCCAACAGCCAGGAAAGAGCTACTAGAGGAGGAGTTGAATCTTGTTCTTGCCTCTCACCCAGCCAGGCGGATGGGGCAGACAGGGAGCAAATGCTTCCCTACACTCCTTCCTGGCTTTCCCAAGACCCCTTTCTGCAGCTTAGCTGTAGAGACGAGATTGTTCCTTATTTACATTGAGATTGCCCTGAAAATCCTCTAATGCTGCCTATGACTGCTCTCAATTAACCTTCTCCCACAAGCCTAAGTCAGGAGCTCAAGTCCCATTCTGAGCAGAACACTAAGTCAGAGAGGCTAGCCGAGTTGCCAAGGGTGTATCAATACTCAAAGCAGAGTGATCATCCCTCTCGTTACCCTGCTTTACTAAGACATTTCTATTACTGGATGATCGATCCATTAAGATCTTTATCCAGCAATCTCTCAGTGCCTACTCTTGAAAGCTGCTCGGACCAACTTCTTGCCCATATTCACTTCCCTTACCAGCTCATTACCCAAACCTCAGTGGTCCTCACTATAGAAAAACCAGTGAGAAGATGTGGAAAGTCCTTAAATGGACAATTCTAAAGCATGTAGGTTTGCTTATAAATTTATACCCATCTCTGAAGTGTCAGGTATGTCTCTGTGCACACCCAAGCCACTCTAAGCAGACCACTGGGCAGGAAGTATGCTTCTGAGACACAAGTTCCACAGCCACAAATCCCTTACCCAGGCTCCCCCAAGCCTCCCTGGAGACTCCTGGTGCTTGCGTTTGTGGTTCGAACCTTGTCATTTCAGACTGAGAACAAAGAGTGTGCAAGTTTCAGAATATTCTTTTCTTTACACGATCTCTAGTACACACACCCAAGCAGAATGAATTTGATCCTCAAGAAAATGTCCCAACCTGAGAGGCCCTTAGTGCTACATATGATCTGCCCACCATTTGCTGTGTTTGCACTGATCTGGTCAGTTCATTTAAGTCATGAGTCTCCTTATTTGTAAATCAAGCTTTGGCTTTCATGGCCTTTGGGTCACTTATGGTAATAACCTGCCCCAGGTTTCCATTCATGCCCCAGTATGAAGTACTACAGAGACTTTTATGAATGAGGGCAGTATTTAATATCGCCATCTCAGCTTCTTTGGTTGTACCATGCATTGATTTGTAATGGCTGTTGATTAAGAACTCTTTGCCTAACCTAAATCCTATGAGTCACTCACTTTCCAGTTACTGCCTGGACCTGCTTCCCAACTCACCCAAATGATCCTAGAGAGTGAATCCTGCTTCTCTGCTATCACCTCCCTGACCTGCTTACACTTGATAGTCCCCAGAACTTAGCACTTGCCTTTTCTCTTCTCTCTGTCTTCCTTCCCCTGCGGTTTCATGCAACCTTGCTGCTTTTTAGTATCCTCTACCTGCCAACAACTCCATCTGTGGATCTCTGGCTCAAAAATTCTCCCCCCACCCCTCTCTCTCTTTCTCTCTGTCACACACACACACACACACACACACACACACACACACACCAGTCTCATCACATATCTAACTGTCCAGTTGACATGTCTAATAGACATATCAGTGCAAAATGCTCAATACAAACTTCTAGTCTCACCCCCAGCCCTATGGCATTCACAAATTTCCATTGTACTTGCTGTGCACTTTACACTTCCAACTGCTTACACCAAAAATGTTAGAGGTTGGTCAGGTGCCGGTGGCTCACGCCTGTAATCCTAGCTACTCAGGAGGCTGAGATCTGAGGAATGCAGTTCAAAGCAGGAAAGTCCGTGAGACTCTTATCTCCAATAAACCACCAGAAAAGCAGAAGTGGCTGAAGTGGTAGAGAGCTTGCCTTGAGGTGAAGAGCTGAGGACCAGCGCCCAGGCCCAGAGTTCAAGCCCCACGACCAAAAAAACCAAAACAAAATAGTTAAAGGTCTCCTTGATCTCACTCTCTCACTTCACGTCCTAATAGCTCTGCCTTTGACACAGCCATAATCTACCACTCTCTTTTCCTCCCCTAACATCCTGAGTCAGCCACCCCACCTTTACCCCACCTTTCAATTTGAATATGGCAGTGCTCCCCTAGGGGGTCACATTGCTTAGGTACTTCAGCTACCAGAATATCCTGTGAAACAGTGTGAGATCATATAACTCCCCAGCTAACCAACCATAAGAGCTTCTCATCCAAGAGTAATTTTCATCCAAGCCAAATTCTTTACAGAGTACATTTTAGTCAGCTTTCCATCCCTGTCACAAAATACCCGAGATGGCCAAATTATGAAGAAGTTAAGTTTCTGTGGCTCATAGTTTCAGAAGGTTTAGTCCATAACCACCTGTTCCTATTGCTCTAAGCCTCCTGGAAGACAACACTACTTCACAGGAGTGGAAAGAGATGTGGAATAGAAAGTCCCTTCCCCTCAGGGACAGGGAGGGGAAAAAGTCTTTTGAGGGAACACCCTTCCCCTATAAGATCTAAACCTCCCATCACCCCCCACCAAAATTTCTACCATCTCCCAACAGGGCCCAGCCGGGCATCAAGCTCTTAATGTATGGGCATTGGGAAACATTTCTCCAAATCATAGCAGAAGAAAACAGCTCATTTCACCAAGTCCAGCATTTCATCTCTGACCATCTCCTGTTCTCTGTTCCTTGCATCTGCCTGAGTCATACCTGGTTCTTTCCTTTCTTTGACAAGTCATGTAGATACCACTTACACTTTAGGGACTCTATACTGGCCAGTTCTTCTGCCTGGAATATGCTTTCCATATTAGGTCTCCTACTTTAAGTCTCTACTCAAGTATGATCTTCAAATTGAGACCTTCTCAGTCTGGCCTGGCTATAATCACACAGCTTTCATTCCCAGCCTCCATATCCTCATATGCTTTTAATTGTTGATCCATATGACTGCTGTTGTTCTAACATTATAACATTTATGTATTATGTTTATTGCTTATAGAAGTCTCTCTGCAAGTATACAAGCTTCCTATGGTCAGCTGTCTTAGAGTGTTGTACTCACTGAATCCCAAAGTCCTAGAATGGTGCTTAATCTGTGCTAGGTGCTTATTACATACTTGTTGAATGAATAAACTTGAATAGCAGTCAACATGTTTGAAAAGAAAGCCATGAAATAAGCTGTTCAATCTGCTTTCACAGTCACTCAATACTCTTCTGGTGGCAGACGTGATGTCCTATACATACACCAAGCAATTCTTCAGTGGACAACAGCTGGATGTCTGTGACTCCATTCAGTTTCAACACTAATTGGATATAGAGCCAGAGCCCAAAAGGCTGAAGACTCAGTCCCACAAATTTACCCCCCCCACTTGAGCTGTGAATCCCAAGGCCCAGTTTTGACCTATGTTTCTTAATAAGCATTTATAAACCAGAGTTTAATCAACCCTGGATTTGGGTTTGATTAATTACTAATGTAGTTCTCAGAACTCAGGAAGGTCACTTCAACTATATTTATTCAGTTATTATAAGAGACATTGTAAAGGATATACACACATAGCCAAATGGAAGAGACATTTATAGATCAAAAAAACGTCAGGCGTGGGGGGATGTGAAAATTCCACGCCTTCTCTGGGTACCCCATCTTCCAGGTACCTCAACATACTCAGAAATGCAAAAGTTTTCTGAAATTTGTATTTGGGGATTTATATGGAATCATCATTATGATTGATGGTGTCACTGGTTACTGGCAATCAACTCAACTGTCAGCCCTTCTACCCTTCCCAGAGGTTGGCTACTTGGAGCTAGAGTGCCAAACACCCAGTCACACCATTAGCTCCCCTGGCAACCAACCCTGATCCTGAGGCTATCCAGAAGCCCGCCAGGAGTCACTTCATTAGAACAAAGGGTGCTCCTATCTCCCAGGAAATTCCAAAGGATTCAGGAGTGAAGTGTCCTGGGTTTCTATTGCTCAGGAAATCACCTTTACAATAAAATAAAATATTATTTAAAAAAGAAAGAAACGTAGAAAGAAGCAAAAAGAAAATCACAAAGCTCTTAAGAGCTCTGTGTCAAGACCAAATACTGGGAGAGAAGATTCTCAGCACCTTCATTTACAAGGGTATTAGGAGCTCTGTCATACGAACCTGGAGCTGAGACCAATTATATATCTGATTTCCTAATATCACACCAAACAAATCCATTTCCAAGAACTCAATGGGCAATCAAATATACCTTTCCCCTGGAAGTTGAGTGCATCGTCCAATTAAAACAAATCCTTGAAGGCATAAAGAAGAATTTGATTGTATTGGCCTTGCCATCTGGAATTCATAATCATATAGGAAACTGTTGTATGTGGGAATAAACAAAAATAGAAGGTCTGATGGGAAGATGCCAGGTCTCAATAATCCATGTCCATGAAGCCTCAGCATTAAAAAATAAAATGAAATAAAGTTTCTCACATCTTTGTCTCCATTTACAACATGGATGGACATTTAGAAACCTGTGGGGTTACTGAAAGTTCAGATTTCACCAGCACCATCCATCATTTTTCTGACTTTGAAATTACACTAACAAAACCTGCAATGTGAAGGAGGAATACTCTACTGCAGGGAGCACAGAGCCCTGTCTTTCTCTCAACATGCAACTTGCAGGACAGCTTGGATCCCCTTCCCCCACTCTTTCACTGTCTTATGCACCCATCTTCTACCCCATCTGGGCTCCAGGCATGGATCCCAGTTGTCAATGAGATTCTCAGATAGCTTCTAAATTAGATGATCTTCTTCTGTCCCATTAACACCCAGCTCAATGTCACCTCTTCTAAGAAGCATCCCTGAGAAAAACCTATTAGCTAGTTCCTTTCATCCTCGTGCATTTATAGGACTATTTGTGCAAAAGAGTGTCCAGATAGCACATAGTGCTACACTAATGTGTTTGCAGGGCTGTCTTTTGAGTGGCAGACTCAGGAATATCCACCTCACTATCCAGAGCTTCCAATGCACCCAATTCAGCCAATGCAGAGTCAGGACCAACATTATATGATGACTTCACTTGATAAGTTGTTGCCTGTAGAATTGTACAAGGAAGTAGCTTTTACCTAAACTGAATTAGTATCTGTAATAGTTCACAAAAAGTACTCATTAGTGAGATAGATTACAGATATTAACAATTCAGCTTTCTAAATTATTGCTGTCAAGAACACAGTGGCAAAGAAATTAGATCAGTCCAGTCTGCTGAGTATAGGGCCAAAGTATTATTTGGAATACCAAAGAGTGTCATTCACCCACCTAGGGGTTGGTGAGCCCTAGCCTGCAATAGTCAGAACGGAACACCACATGCTTCAAGACAAAGATATCACAAAGTCTGGTGCTGGTCATATAACGCAAAGCCCCTGGTGCCTGCAAGTTCTAGCAACTCCAGTCTTGTTGGAGTTTGCTTCAGAGGTCAAAAGAGTGTTTGAAGGGAATGGGAGACTAGTACAAAGAAGGCTGCTGAATGACTGTCAGGAATGGCCTCCAAGAAGGTAATTTGGTTGCATCCTAGTATTGGACATTGACCTCTTGGACATAGACCTTGATGCCAAAAGGGGCCAAAGGAGGAGTAATCAATCAAGCATTGACTTGCTCCACTGTAGCTCGCCTATGTCCATTCCTTCTGCTCACTTAGAACACCTGGTCTTTCCTCTTACCAGTGTCTGTAAGTACACAAAAGGTTCTGCCTACCCTTCCCCAAACCCTCCTTTCCATTAAAGGCAAGCCAAAGAATCTAGTCCAGAGTCTTCTTTTGACTAATATGTAGGACCATTCATACTTCTTGTTAGTAGAAGAAGTTTTCCAAAGTGGTTCAGGACTCGTAAACAATCTCAGGGCTCTACTCCTATGATTAGGGGCAGGTCTATGCTGCTATTTACAATCTTCTCATTCTTAGATAGTGCCTTTGGGTTTCATTTTAGATATTTGCCTAAAGGAATCTTATCTGAGCTGTCACTCTCACTCCTGATTACCCTCAAGCTAACACATTAAAATCTAAGTCTGCCCTAAAGATAGTTGATGGACTGGTTGTCTCCTAATGATTATAGGCTCAATGAGAAAACCATGAAGCCATGGCACAAGACTTCTCATATTTTATTCTAGACATAGCAATCCAAAGAAAACTCCCTACTATTATACCTAATAGTGCTATTACCGAATGCGTTTCTATTGTTAGCCTTTCTTTCCTATAAAGTATTCATCAAAGATCAAAAATAAAGAATTTCATGACCTGTTTTGCAGATTCTGGATAAACCAAATTTTCTGTGACAACTTGAGAAGAAGAAGCTGATTGACCCAGGCCTGGAACCAGACCAGGACAGAGGTACAGTCTGATGATCCAAAAAGAGGAGCCCATCTTTCACCAGCTGAGAGAAGTTGTTATCAGTTACAGAGGTTGCTAAGATACCACGATAATCATTTAAAGTGACAGAACAACAGCTCTCAACCAAGAGTGATCTTGCCCACCAAGGGATGTTTGTCTACATTTCTAGCTGTTAACACTCAAGAAGTGGACTGGTATCTGGTAGGTAGAGGTCAGGGATTCTGTTCAGCATCCTACAACCCACAGAATAATCTCAACAACAAAGAAACATCCTGTCTCGGTGTCAAGTGTATAACAAAAGACTAATGTCACAAGAACATTAGAAAAATTAGAATGTAATACAGGCCAGGCAGGTAGTATAAGCCCTTATACTTGGGAAGTGGAAATCTAGAGGAATGTAATTCAAGACCATCCTGGGAAAGTTAGTGAGACCTCATCTTAACAAAACTGCAGAAGTCTGATGATTTATGCATTGTTATTCCAACAACACAGGAGTCATTGGTAGATGGATCACAATCCCAGCTCTGGGCAAAAGGCAAAGGCCTATCTGGAAATAAATAAATAAACTAAAGCAAAAGAGTTGAGGTCATGGCTCAAATGGTAGCGTACTTGCCTGGAAAGTGTGAGACCCTGAGTTCAAACCTCAGTATAGAGAAGAAGGAGAAGGAAGAAGAGAAGGGAGGAGAAAATACAAAACCATAGCAATCAGAATTAGTCATTCCTGAATAATGGAATCAGTGTTGTGAGCTAGCTGAAGAACATGGAAATGAACAAAAAGTGTGAGGTCCAGGTGGGCCTTTATAGCACATCTAAGCAGAAAGAAACAATTCATGATCTGCTCAGAACAGACAGAGGTCCATGAAAGAACTCAAATTCCATTTTTCAAGGTCAGAAAAGGGCCTCCAAAGATCAGGCTCCTGAACACTGCAGGGAGTGGACAAAAAAAAAAAAAAAAACAGCAGATCTTTAGTGGCCTTGAAATCTTCAGTCCCTGCAATTCTGCCCCTGAGCCCTGGTTTGACTCTGCAGAATGGGTGGTAGAGCGTCAAACCAGAGAAGGTCAACATGTGGAAGCACTAGCTGGCACTTCTACTGATCTTGGTCAGCCTGGCATCACTGTCAGGTTGGGTCTTTTGAGAATCAGATATCAAGAGGGGTTTCAGTGTACAAGATATGTGAATTTACAGGAAGCAACTGTGAGAGAGTAAGGAACATGCCAGACAGGCCAGCAGATGGCTATACCAGCCCGGTCCCTGGAGAAGGTGAGAGAGAGGCAGGCAGGCAGGAAGGATGGGTGCATGAAGACAACAAACTGTGTTCTGAAGAAAGCTTAGAGAGCCACAGGGACTGCCTTCAAGCCAATGTGACCCATCAGAGGGGACCGTGTCTCCTCAAAGCAGACTGACATGGCATCTCTTTTGCATTGATCATGGTTGGAGAGCAGTCACCATAAACACAGCAACAGAAATGCCTGGTCAGTCACACTTCCTATAGCCACAGATCTGAGGGATACTTTCTCAGGGGCAACCCATGGAGCTAGATAATAATGATGCTCGGGAAGATGTGATTTTTTTTTTTTGTTCTACCTTTTTTCCATATATCTCCATTAATATGAAACCCAAGGCTGGGAATGGAGGCACATGAATGTAATAGTAGTCTCTCAGAAAGCAGAAATTGGGAGGATCATGTTTCAAGACCAGCCTGTGTAAAAAGTCAGTAAAAATCTCTCTCAGCAAACAAGCTGAATGGGGTGAGAGGTGCCTATAAGACCAGCTATGTTGGAAGCATAGTTAGAAGGATCACAGACTCCAGCCTCAGGTGAGACCAAAACAAAGCAAACAAACAACAAAAAACACCTGAAAAATAACTAAAGTAGGAAAGATCTAGGTATGTGGCTTAAGTGGCAGAGTAACTGCATAGGAAGTACAAGGCCCTAGATTCAAAGCTCAGTATCAGCAAAAAGAAAAAAAGAAAAAACAATCTGCCAAACACTGGTGGCAAAAACCTATATATAATCCTAGCTACTCAGGAGGCTGAGATTGAAGTTTGAAGTGAGCCCATGCAGACTAGTCCCAAAAACTTTTATCAGCAATTTGCCAGCAAAATGCCAGAAGTGGAGGTTTAGCTCAAGTGGTAGAGTGACAACCTTGAGCCAAAAAATCTAAGTAAGAGCTTAAAGCCCTGAGTTTAAGACTTAGTACTGGGAAAGGAAAGGAAAGAGGAGGGGAGGGGAGGGCAGGGCAGGGCAGGGGAGGAAAGAAAGAAAGGAGGAAGAAAGGGAAGGAGGAAGGGAGAGCAAAGGGGAGGGAGGGAGGGAAGAATGGAAAGAGGGAAGGAGGATAGGAGGGAAGGAGAGGAGGAGGTTGGTTCTAACCAAAGTCCAGGGGATGGAGCTAAATTGTGCTTTCCTAGCATGTACAAGCTCTGAGTTCTAACCTCAGCACACTATACACACACAAACACACACACACACACACACACACACACACACACACACACACACACACACACACACACACAGATTCTAGCCTTACCGCTAAGGTAATTCTAATCCTTACATGGATTTTCCCTTGAAGTAAAAGGCCCTTCTAGCCTACACCAGGAAGACAAAGACCTCAGCATCTCCAAGCAGGCTGGTACCAGGGACAGAGCCAAGACAGAGGGTGAGTAGGGTGAGAACTCTGCAGGTCAAGAATCTGCAGCATGGGGCTGGGAAGGTGGCTCAGTGGTAGAGCACTTCCCTTGCATGCCTGAGGCCCTGGGTTCGATCCCTCAGCACCACATAAGCAAAAAGAAAAAAGCCGGAAGTGGCGCTGTGGCTCAAGTGGTAGAGCGCTAGCCTTGAGCTGAAGAGCTGAGGGACAGGCCCAGAGTTCAGGCCCCATGACTGGACCCCCCCCCCCCCAAAATAAAAGAATCTGCAGCAATTGTTCTTTTCTTTTTTTTTTATTGTGAAAATACTGTACAGAGGGGTTACAATTACATGGGCAAGATAGTGAGTACATTTCTTATCAAGCATTGTAGCCTCCTCCTTTGTCTCCTCCACAGTATAACCCCTGTTTTCACTGTATTTGATATTGGTATAATTTGGGGAGGGGAAGGGTAAAAAATTATTTAAATAGGGATACAGGTGGACCCACTGCACCAATGAGATTCAAGATGCTATGTCAAAAAGCGAACTTTACAAGTTTGGCAGGGATGGGGTGGGGGAGAAGTGGGGGGTTGGGGGAGAGTATAGTTGTGAAGACGGGAGGGCAGGGATGGGAGGAAAGAACAAAGGAGGAGGCAACAATGCTTGATAAGAAATGTACTCATTACCTTGCTCATGTAATTGTAACCCCTCTGTACGGTATTTTCACAATAAAAAACTTATTTAAAAAGAAAAAGAATCTGCAGCAATTGAAATACATGGCCCCTGTCCTCAGCTTTTTATTCTTGCAAAGACAATTTTGCATTTCTTTTCCTTCAGCAGTCTTTGTTGACAAATGAGAGATGATTCTGGATGCTGGTCTGAGCCCACTTTTACCACAAAGGTAGTATTGTTGAAGAACATTCCAGCTGCTCTTAGATGGGCTCTGCCACAGCCTGTGTATTGTACCAACATTCAGAGTGATCTGGGACTGGGGACATGTCCTGTGCTTGGTCCCAGAGGGAAGCAGCCAAGCCATGCCACTAGAAGTAACTCACTGAGGGTAATTTGATGTTTCTGCCCAGACTCCAGACATGCACATGGCATGACTTAGTGTGGTAATCTCACGACATTTCCAGTTCTCACTGTTGCTCTGAGTGTTAATTGATATGAAAGGAAGGAACATTAGAATTCCTGCTTTTAGTTGATCCTTTTTCTTCATTATGTGTGTGCAGTGACATCTATGTTATTTAGACATTAAAAAATACAATCATATGTACGTGCTCTTATGCAAGCAGCCAGACTGTAATAGCTCATGACTATTTTAATGGCTACTTGGGAGGCTGACATCTGAGAATAAAGGTTCAAAACCAGATTGGGCAGAAAAGTTTGTGAGACTCTTATCTCCAATAAGCCAGCCAAAAGCTAGAACTGAGCCAGGCCCTGGTGGCTCACACCTATAATCATAGCTTCTCAGGAGGCTGAGATCTGAGACTCAGTTCACAGTCAGCCTGAAAAATCTGTGATACTGATCTCCAATTAGCCATCAGAAAACTAGAAGCAGATCTGTGGCTCTAAGCCTTAGAGTGATAGATAGCCTTGACCAAAAAGAGCTCAGCGACAGTGCCCAGGCTTTGAGTTCAAGTACCATGAGCAACAAACACAAAGCTAGGACCGAAGCTATGGCTCAAGTGGTAAAGCACCAGCCTTGAGAAAAAAAAGGCAAGTAACAATGTAAAACTCAGAGTTTAAGCCCTAGTACCAAAAATAAAACTTTATGTAAAACATGTAGTTCACGCACTGGATAAAGCAGTGTATACACTTGGCCAACAGGAGGATGGAGAACTGAAAGCCAAATGCCAAGAAAAACTACAAAGAAAAAGATCCAGTCTTCATAAAAAGTAACTTTGAGTGATGATGTAAAGCTAGAGGGAGAAGAGCTGCTGGGCTGGGTGAAAGGCAGCGCCCATGGGATCTGGACATCAAGACACAAACTATAGCACCACTGCTAGAACTGGGGATCATCTGCCCTCAGAGGGGTCGTGTGTGTGTGTGTGTGTGTGTGTGTGTGTGTGTGTGTGTGTGTGTATCTGTCTGTCTGTCTGTCTTTTATGGGTACATGGTTTGGAGATATCTACGGGTAGGAGGAGGATGGTGTGTGTATCTTGTGAGTAGTATGTGTACATATGTGGGCATGGGTGTGGGTGGGTACAGATTGGGAGAGCACTGTGTATATGAGTATAGGTGCCTTACTTAATTAGCAGAGAGTATATGTGTATGTTCATGGCCAAGAGGTAGGCTATGTGGTGTGTGTATATGTGTATGGATGTTGTGTCTAGGAAGTGTGTGTGTATGAGCACACCTATGTGTGGCTGAGAGGGTGGGTGGTGTGGGAGTGTGTATAACTGTGTGGGAAGGTGGGGGTGTGGGTACTATTCAAGGATAGAAGACATGCAACTATGCTTTGCACACAGGGCTGGACCAGGGCGGGTATTCTAGGAAGGCTGCTCTCATCTCCACATAGTAGGTGCTCAGCTGTTTCTTTGTCAAAATGACCTGTTGAATTCTATCCAGGCTCCTTACTGGCCGATTGCTCTTTACCTGTCTTGGTTCTACAGCTCCCTTGCTTGGTACCCTGAAGCTTTACCCCTCAGTCTTTGTATACATTAAGAACCCCTAATCCTCAAACCATCTGAAGCATCTGAAGTGCTGCTGACAATGACATTTCAAGTGGAAAATTCTATAGTTGACCTCCTGTATCAGATCTCCATCAAAAGAGAGGCATTGTATAAAATTATCTCGACTATGTTTAAATGCATATGTAAGACATAAATGAATTCTGTGTTTAGATTTGGATCCTGTCTCTATGAAATCTCATTATGTGTATATAAATCTTCCAACATCTCAAACAAAGCTGAAACCTGAAATGCTTCCGGTCCTGCACATTTTGGATACAGAATTCTCAACTGATTTTTTTGGCTCCCAGAAGTCCCCATTGCACTTTCTCCCAAATTTCTTTCTGCTCTAGAAGTTGCTGCTTTCTGCCATCCACCACAGAAAATGTTCAGTACAACACACACACACACACACACACACACACACACACACACACACACACACACATACATAATGACTACAAGGAATATTGAGAATAATTACAAGGTTTCTTACATACTAATTTATTTGTGCAAAATAAAAGCCTAACCACAGACCAGAGAGAGCGACAGAGAGACAGAGAGAGACAGAGAGACAGGTAAACTAAAAGGTTTTCTTTCTACTGAGAAGCCTGTGGTGCCCCTCTATTTCCACTTGGCATCACTAAGATGTAGCAGCATAGAATAGTCATGAAGAAATGAAAATAAAGAAGAATGGAGAATATAAGATGGCTTTAAAGAGTGTGGGATGGGAAGCTACATCTCCTTTAATTTCTCCAGTCCTCCCTGCTCTGAACTCTCTTCTATTGCTCCCGAAATCCACAGCACAAACTCTTACTTTGTTACCAAAAACCCTCTTGCCTTTCCAGGCACAAAGATTCCAGTGGTGTTTCTCTAAGACTAATGGGGGTAGAAATGTCAGTGATTTGTCTGCACCTCTCATCTGCAGTCAGATGTGCCTGCCAGACAAACCAGATTTCAATCAACCAGGCTCAGTGATGTCTGATGGGCTTCCAGAAACATCCACAGTGCCTATGCGTCTTGGTCACATTGACACAGCTTCCTATCTACGTGAGACCCAAAGATGGGGTCAGTGGTCTGGGGGCCAAGCAGTTCAAAAACAAAGCTAATGGTGCAGCCTTCCATCTCTGAGATTCTTCCCATCTCGAGCTAGGCGCAGAGACCTCTGTGGAGACTGAAATAGGTGGCTAGAACACCTCCTACCCTATGCCAAGTAAGACAAAACTTAAGGTGTAGTTAAGATGTAAGAAACTCTACTGACCTCTGGAAACCCATACTAGGCTCCAGGCTTACAGGCCCTAGCTGCCAGGACAGTCCTGTGATAGACTTTTACCATATTCAGTGTGCTGAGTCCATGCTTAGCCTCCACAGTCTTTTCAGAATGAGGAGTCAGGTCACCATCTCTACCATAGCAGTGTCTCTCAGGCTAACAGGAAGCTGAGCATGTTGAATCAGGGCAGCATACAAGACAGATATGCAACCCTAGAAACTGCCCTTTCTGCTACGCAAGCATACTGGAATCCATCATTCTAATTTGGACTCAGTCCAGAATAAACCAAAAGCACTCACAGGCCCGAGGTGCAGTAGTTTCCCATAGGTCCAGGCAACGTGGAATTTAAGCTCTAGAGACTCTTAAATGAGTCCATGTGGGTAGGAGCTAGCTCCGATCCTCTTTAGCCTGTACACAGGAGAGACTAAGAGGGATCTCTCTTTTCATGTTGGAATTCTGCTTCTAGCAGTGATGGTGAGAGGGAGGAGCTCTGTGCCCAAAGACCCAGTCTGCACTTCCAGCCTGGGGCTAAGCATTGGAGCCTTCCTCCTCCTATTCCAGGCTTCTCTCATCACAACTCAAATAGGAAAACTCTTAGCTAGGAAAGTGGAAGCCACTTTCCAGAGCTGTCCCCAGGAAATGAAGCAAAACCAAACATTGCTGCATCCCTAAATAGGCTTGCTGCTCACACAGAGTATGTGCTACCGTGCCAGAAACACAGCATGCCAGAGAAAGAAAGAAAGTCACGGAGATGGAAAAAGATGGCCAACTAATAGTGGCCTGCTTCAGAGAGGCAGTAAGAATTGGCAACCTGACAGTTAGACCTAGGGCATTTTATATTTCTCTGAGGATCTTTGGGGCCACTCCAGGATTATGAACCTTGGAGGAATTGTACTCCTTACTCAAAGCCACCAGGAATAAAAATAAAGAGAATGACCAAAGCCCCTAAGAAGGGCTCACTACATGGATGTTTCCACAAGATAGCCACACAGGTTTAAAAATAAAGTAAGCCAGGTAACTGTGGCTCATACCCATGAATCCTAGCCCCTCAGGAGACTGAAATCTGAGAATTACAGTTCAAAGCTGGCCCAGGCAGGAAAGTTCATTAAACTCTTATCTCTAATTGACCACCAAAAAACCAGAAGTGGAGCTGTGTTCAAGTGGTAGGGAGCTAGCTATAAGGAAATAAAGCTCAGGGACAAGGTCCAGGCCCTGATTTCAAGCCCCAACACCTATACAAAATAAAATGATAAAATAAAATATAAAGTAAGCCAGGTGCCAATGGCTCACACCTGTAATCCTAGCTACTCAAGAGGTTATAATCTAAGGATTGAGATTTAAAACCAGCTCAAAAGGCAGATATAGAACATTCCTTGGCACTGTGTAAGAACCAACTTCTATCTCCAATTAACCAGCAACAAGCCAGAATGGATCTGTGGCTCATGTGGTAGAGAGTGTGCCTGGACTCCTAAGGGACAGCACCCAGGTCCTGAGTTCAAGCCCCAGTGCCAACACAAAATAAATAAAGCTTAAGTAATAAATAAATGAAGTCATAAACTAATAAATTAAGTCATAAACAGTAAAAAATTAAGTATCTAAGTAAAGGAAAGGAGACACAGCAGTCAGGTCATAGGAATCAGCAGCCCAGTTTTCACAAACATCATAGCTCTTGTTAGGCAGTGGCCAACTACTCCCAGGACTCCAGGAGATCCTACTGGGGAAAAATGCAAAATCCAGAGAGTAATTTTCATCATCCCTCCCTGTCTGGGCTTCACCCAAGGAGGCACCCATTCAAATGCCAAGTAAGACTGGGAACTCTCCTCTCCATGGGATAAAGCCAGGGGGGGTCCCAAGGAAACTCCAGCTTCTCTTGGAGCCTGTAAGCTGATGGGCTATTTCCATCTGCCATGTTCTGTCTTCCAGCAGTCTCCTCCTCTCTTTGAAGATACAGGAAATTCCTTGGCACTGTGGAAGAGCCAAGTTGGCTTGTTCAGAGACGCCCAAGGTTTCTCAGGCCTGTGTTTCTAAGAATGAGAAGTCCCCCCCACCCCAAGTGCTTGTCTTTACCATGGCCATGTTTCAGCCATCTTCCCATCTGATTGTAACTGCTTCTCATTCTGTATTTTCCTACATTTGGAGCTAGCACTCTAATTGTGTCCTTGACCATGAAGCTTGTTGTGAAGGAAGGCTTCTTCTAGTTCCTTTGCTTGCTCGCATGTAGAACAGTTACAATGTATATGCATGCGATCAGAACACTGTTGAGCATCATGGACATGGGATCCATGGTATTCTCAGAATGGATTTTCCTTTGGCTTCATGCAGATCCAAACCCATAGAGGTATTTAAAAAGAGATAGTCTGATGTGGTGGTGATAAAAGCAGACATTTTTAAAGATGTGTAGACCAAACAAGTTGACATATTCCTGGCATCTGAGATTTTACTACACTGAGCCGATGCTCCCTCATATCAAAGGTCATTTGAGCATATACTACTTCATAGCAAAGGTCATTTGAGGTATGGAAATGCCTCCAAAAGGGACTGCTTTGCTTCCTGACCCCAAGCCTTAATCTTTGCGTTTTCTTCCATGGCGTTACCCTGTTCCAAAATGTTCTTTGTGCTAGAAGTGAAAGTCAGCAAAACAGACTAGCAGCTACAGTTATAGCCTCTTGACAACAGACTATCAGATCGAGAGGCAAAGTTCACTTTCTGTCTTTTACTATGATGTTGAAATGATTCTAGACAGGTCAGTTTAAAAAAAAAAGAAAAGAAAAGAAAAAGAAAAACCTATATTCAAAAGTGGCTTTTCTGGGGACTTGTGGCTCACACCTGTAATCCTAGCTACTCAGTAGGCTAAGATCATACTTTCAAGACAGTTGGTCTGAAAAGTGCATAAGATTTTTATATTTAATTAACTAGAAAAAAAGGCTAAAATCAGTACTATGGCTCCAGTGGTAGAGAAGCATCCTTGAGCAGAAGAAAAAAAGGAAAAGGAAAAAGATCAGGGAAGCACCCAGATCCTCTGAGTTCAAATCTCAGTATCAGCACTAAATAAGTAAATAAATAAATAAATAAAAAGTAGCCTCAGTGACCATCTGACTACATAATTTTATCTCATCTATAAAAGAAAGGCTAAACAATCTGCAAGACCTCTTTCACTTCCAAAGACCTCTACATAAATGATGCCAATTGAAAAATGATTGCAGGAAGCCACAGACACCCATCTCTGTACAGAGGAACCCAGGCCCTAGGTGGAGCAGCTTGGGTATCATAGTATTTGTGAAGGAACATTGGTTGTACTCAGACTCTTAAGGGTATATAATCCAAGTTTCTCTAGAAGGAAGAATCTAAGAAGATAATACAACTGCCTCTCTTTGCAATTATTCTGTGATTCTGGAGATTTGAACTGAGAATCTTGAGCATACCAGGCATGATTTCTCCTTTTAGTTATTTTATCGGGTAAGCTCTGGAGTTTTGAACTGGGGCTAGCTTCACATCACGATCCTTCAAGACTCTCATGTAGCTAGGATCACAGGTACAAATCATCAACACCTGGTTATTTATTAAGATGGGGGAGAGTTCACCAACACTTTGCCCAGGCTAACGTGGAACTATTATCTTCCTAATCTTTACCTCCCAAGTAGCTGGTATTACAGATGAAAGCCCATGCACCTGCCCCCTCTCAAAATCTTGTATAATGGACAAGAAAGTTCAGTGATACAATGTTGAGCTCCTTCACTAGACCCTGCCACTTAAAGGACTGAACTTCCAGAAAGGGTAGAATTTCCAAAAGTAACTTACTCTTTGTTCTAAAGCAAGACAAGATACCGTGTCAGCCTGAGAGACAGCCTACCTACAGGACTATGAGCGCAAACAATCGACTCAGCACTCCCCAGGGCTCTCGGTGTTAACTGTGGGCTTATTTCAAGTTCAGATTCTGCAGCCTTTATAATCACCCACGACATTCCCTTAAAGACTCTCAAGTTCATTCTCATCCCTCCATTCCATCCGCCACTTCTAATGTCTAAGACAGGGCCATTTCCCATCAGAAGTGAGCAGCAACTTCCCCGCTGGCTTAACCCTTCTGGTTTGTTTGTCCCAAATCCATACTGTAATCTGCAACCAGAAGTGATTCAAAACTGCAAGCCAGGATCTTCACCCCACCCTGTGCATCACATCCACAGTGTTCTGTCACCTCCAGAATAACAATGACTGTCAGACACTGACTATCTGCTGACTCCCAGGCAGCCTGTGCAGATGGGACAATGCAGTCTTAGGTTTCCTGTTGCAGGTCCCTCAGAGATCCAGTTTATGGTACCAATACCCCCTTGCCTCCCAACTAACTGAAAGGAGATCATCTGCATATCTCATCTTCCAAGTCTCTGCTCAACTGCCACTTTCACAAGGAAGCCTTCACTAGTCTCTCTGTAAAGATCCAGCCCTCCTTGTAGTCAATCATAGAACTACACACGTCCCATTCTTGGTCTTCACAAAGCTGTGGTTTCACAACCATATCAGTGACAGGTTGATGTCTGTCAATCTCTCTCACTAGATCCCAACTTCAACAAGAACAGAGACCATAATGAGAGAGAGCTGGAGGGAGAGGGGAGGGGAGATACTAGGGATAGAACTCAGGATCTCATGCCTGTTAGGCAAGGCCTCAAAATTTGGCTTGACCAATTATCTTAGTTTAGGCATTGCCTTTCTAGTGCCTAGCGTAACATTTGTCACATAGTAATCACTGAATAAATAACATGTCAATGTGCTTAGTCCTGTAGAACATTCACAGACAGATAAGGCAACATCACTGACACCTAGAATCCCTCAGCCATGGCACAGCAACTCTGAAATAGACTAGACTATGAAAAAGTGACTGGAAAGCCAGGCACTGGCGGTTCATGGCCGTAATCCTAACTACTCAGGAGCCTGGGATCTGAGGATCCTGGTTCAAAGCCAGCCCAGGGAGACAAAGCTGTGAGACTCTTATCTCCAATTAACCAGCAAAACCTGGAAGTATAGAAATGGCTTAAGTGTTATAATGTCAGCCTTGAGTAGAAAAGCTAGGCAAATGTACAATACCTTGAGTTTAAGCCCCAGCACCAACATACATACATACACACACAAACTCACATACACACACATGCGCACACATGCACATATACACACACACACAGAGGGAGGGAGAGAGGGAGTGTGTGAGAGAGAAAGAGAGAAGGAGAGAGAAAGAGAGTAATTAATCTCAACAAATAATTCAGCCCTTGTCATAGCTCCTCTCCTTTGCTCAGGTTCTTTTTACTTTCCAAAGAAACATCAGCCTGCTTAAGTATATTGGCCACGCCTATACCCTTTGCATTTTCTTATCCATAAGCCAGAATGCTTGTTTGTGTTAATATAGTTCCTACTTAGTGACACCCTGGGCATGACTCTAAATTTCAAATAACTGCAACCACTTTCACAGACACCCTGATTAAATGTGCTGAGTAATTGTAGTTTGTATTAAACCAATAGCCCACATTAGGGCCCACATCTGTGTTTACAGAAAGACTAGCATTCTCAGGCGTGCCTGCCGCAATGTGTGATATGAGATCCAAAACTCCGTGCTGCAGCCCTGAGCTGCTGTGTGGGTTCCAAGCTGGTGTTTACTGACAAGCATGAACTCTAGATGAATGATCCTGCTTAGCATTCCTAGAACAGTTCCATTTCCCACTAGCAAAGCCTGGTCCCACGCTGGTCCTCACTGTGCCCATGGGTAACCTTCTGGGCAGGTCACTCAGGGCCTGGGCTGCTTTTGAGGAGTAAGCGGGATGGAGTAAGGGTCAAAGCAGAACAAGCTGACACTTAGTATTTGTGCGACCTTGGCCGCTGACTTGTTCACTTGTCCATCCATCCATCCATCCATCCATCCATCCATTAATTCAACACATACTCTCTAAGCATTATTCTCTGTCACTGTGCTAGGCACTGAGAATACACTGGAGAGGAAAATGGAAGCAGCTTTTATGGACCATGGTGTTTACAATGTTAAGGGAAATATATGAACTCACAGTGTTGAAGAGAAAGAGAATCCTGGTACCAAAGATTCACATAATAAACAGGGAGGTCTAGTCTAAAGCGTCAAGAAGATTCTACCAGGAAAGTAATATTTAGGCTCTGTTGTACAGGAACAGCTGAAGATATTTAAGAAGATCCTAATTTAAGCTGGGTGCTGATGGCTCATGCCTGTAACCCTAGCTACTCAGGAGGCTGAGATCTGAGGATGAAAGCTCAAAGCTAGCCTGGGCAGGAAAGTCTGTGAGATTCATCTCCAATTAACCACTAAAAGGCAGAAGTAGAGTTGCAACTCAAGTGACAGAGCACTAGCTTTGAAAGAAAAAAAGCCAAAGGACAGTGTCCAGGCACTGAATTCAAGCTCCAGTATTGGCCCAAAAAACACAAAAAGAAAGATCAGAATTTGTATGCTCAGGTAAAAGTTTGGAAGAAGGAAAGATGGGGCTTTTCTGAGAAGCTAAGTTTGTGCAGAGTAACTGAAGCCAAGAGCTAGAAGGGCAGAGAGGACCCAGATGATGCTATATGGTATGCAAACCAAGGCATAGCATTAGGAATATTTTTAATTCTATTCTAACTCAACTGGAAGTCTATACAAGCAAATGCAATCTCAGTCCCTTGGTGAAGAACAGAAAGGTAGATTTTCTAGGTGGATGAACCATTTCTCATTAGCAAACTGTCAAGCATTATATAAAACAGCACTTGTAAATTCCTCAGAAATAAAGATTCAAGAATGACTGATCAGGCCATTTCAGGCTCTAGCCCTAGAAATATCCAGTCTGCTCCACATTGCATTTCAGTGTAGGAATCCAATGTCACTTACCATTTCCTATGGACATGCAAGCAGGCATTGTAATCAATGGCCTATGTCCTGATGCATCGATTCATCTTGGCCTTTCCAGGGGTCTCACAGTACAGTGTCTCTGCTTATTAAAGGGATTGTGCCTGCATCATAATGATAATGCTTTGTACTTCTCCAGCACATTGCCCAGAGGTGTCTTAGAGCATTTTGCAAGCATTTAATTAAGTTGGTATAGTGGCTGCAGGGAAGTCCTAGACTTGAAGTACCCCAAAGGTCTGGGTGGGAGGGAAAGTCAGAGGACTCAAGTATAAGCACTGCCTCTAGAACCCATCCAGACCCTAGTGGGGAGCCCGCATGCTGCTGCCAGTAGAAAGCAGTCTCTTGTATAACACAATGGTTGACACAGGCTCCTGATATGTGTGCCCACAGGAAAATCACCAAACCTGGAGGTCACAAGTGAAGTTTTAAAGAGACAAAGAGGAAGCACGAGACCCAGTTTGTTTTCCACAAGGGCTTGGGGATATGATTTTTGAAAGTACCATAAACACTGACTCAGAAGTGGGAATGCCTGCATGCATGTGTGTGCATGCGTGCACATGGGCGCATACACTCGTGCCTGCCTGTGTTCCTGTGCAAGCCCCTACGGGAGTACCTGAGTGAGTGTGAGCATGTACATGAGTGCACATGCACGTGTGAGTATGTGCGTGAACATGTGGTGCACGTACACATAGGGAAGGGTTGAATCCATGATTGTCAGAGGATGATGAGGATGAGAAGAGGAAGTGTGTGTTTACACACCTACAGGAAGGGAATGGTCAGCACATTGTCTTCCAGTTTATCTCTATGTGAACTCTTCTCAGAGCTACTTTAAATCTTTCACTGGGTCCTATCCCCTCATCCCAACCCTAACCCATCTTTTGTTTCTTAATTTATTTATTTTTATTTTTTTTATCGGTCGTGGGGCTTGAACTCTAGGCCTGGGCGCTATCCCTCAGCTCTTCAGCTCAAGACTAGCGCCCTACATCTTGAGCCACAGCACCAATTCTGGCTTTTTCTGCTTATGTGGTGCTGAGGAATTGAACCCAGGGACTCATGCATACAAGGCAAGCGCTCTACCACTGAGCCACCTTCCCAGCCCCCTAACCCATCTTGAATGAACAGTGTAGAAATGTGACCACCACCATCACCAAGGAAGACCCTAACAAGGCTTTAAAACAAGTAGCAAATTCTAAGTCTCCATCTCCCACCGATAGCATATCTAGGGCAATGGGGAGAACCTAAAGTTTCTCTGAAGGATCAGGGTCAGGAGTAGAAGTGGGAGGACACAGCACAGCTGCCCTAAGGTGAGGCCAGCCTGCCCAGACTCCCTGTCTGGAAGGTGCCAGCTAACATCTTGAGGTGCTAATGTCCTCTGCTCCTGATAGTCTGGCTTGTCAGCAGCTATGGACCATCTGTGGCCAGACACTTGAGCTCAGTGACAGGAAGAGCCTCAGGCAGCTGTGAATGTATGGCAGGTGTCCATTTATACAGACACAATTTCAGCCTGACAGGCCCCATCCAAGACCAGCCCAACGGCCAAAGACAATCACAAGCACATGAAGCATTTAGACAAGACTCCTTAAATTCCAAACATCTAAGGATAATGTCCAAATCTGTGTCCCTTGCACCCCACCAAATACTGGACCCCACTGCATGTTATGGAGACCCAAAAGGGTCATGTCTGCTGCCCTTGTTTTTAGAGAGCGGAAGTCAAAGTCTAGGAAGTTCAAAGTCAGCTGCGTATCATACCAAGGGGTAAGAGCCTTATTACTAGAAGATTAGGGTACATTTTGGGCTATAATGTTCTATTGGCTATATAGAAGCATTCACAGCTGGAACCCATTCTTCAGACTGATAAACTGAGACTCTGAAAATGCCAACCAATAAAACCTCGAAACTCCTTCTGATTAAATGTCAGCTCTCAGCTCTCAGTATGCTCAGAGACCCAAATGGGTGCCCATCTCGTGGGAGACACGCACGGTGCCATGAAGAGCTGATACAGGTCTGAAACTCTGAGCACAGCAATAAGGCAAAGAAGACCTGGAGCTGAGCTGGTAGACAACACGGACAAGTGCTGGCTGCTTAGGGAGTCTTCTGGAATGTTCCCGGCTATAGAAATATGTCTTCGGGTGCTCAGACATGGAAGACAGTGCAAGGCAGACAAGACTGAAGCAGCTCAGGAGATCTCTGATTAATCTCAGGTTGAGTAATGCTGGCCAGCTCCAGGCGACGGGAAAGGCAGTCGACACCTGTCTCCTTTGCGGTGCCCGCTATTGCCATGGGCCAGTGCTGAATGCCAACAGGATATGGTCTGACCTTATTAATATGTCAATCATTTTAAGGGATTGGAGGGCCACATGATAGCTGGAAGGACATGAATCTACAATTGGTAAAAGGACGGTGAAATCTTATTTATAACCAGATGCCTGGTCCTTGTCTTATCTGTTTCTCAGTAAACCTGGGGCTCAGACTTCCCCACTTCATCTCTCCTGAATAGCAGAGACCCTTAGCAAGATTCTCAAGAATGTGCTGGGGTAGGGATGGGGGAGAAATGGGAAAAGAATTCACTAACCTTGGTTATAAAACCTTCCCCTAGAGGTCTCATCTAGAAGCCAAGCATCCCAGCCTAACAACCCAACATACACTTCACCAAAGGAAAATGCAGGATAGTGTATGCCAGAAAGAAGAATCCTAAACCTCAGAGAATTTTCTAGCCAAGCCCAGGGCTCAGGCAAAAGCCTATTTAAGATATGCGGAGACCCAGCCTTCCAGGTCTGTGCACAGGAGGACCCTGCTCAGTTCAGAGAGGGCAGGTAAAACTTTCTCCCAGCCACTTCCCTACTTAGAACACAGGAGGGAAAACACAAGCAGGATGGACGATGGAGAAGCATACAAATGCAAGCAAAGATCTGACCTAGAGAGAAGCTGCCTTCTAGACTAGGCACCTAGTCAAGGACTAGTTCCCAGCAAGCTATAGGTCCTACTGTGAGATCTGGGCCTTGACTTCTGAACAATAATATCACCAGTTCATCCTTATCCTGGCAGGGCACAGTGCCCTTTCTCAGAGCTAAAGCAGAGGGAAAAAGACAAACAGGAGAAATGGGTTTCTACTCAAACCGCAGATAAAATTATCTGAAAGACATCAAGAAATTCTGAGCTATTTGTTACTTCATATTTTAATCTCACTCTTCTAACACCCCCCCCCCACATCTCCCCCACCCCACATCAATCATTCTGAGGCAAATGTCCAGCAGCCTTCACTTTCTGCACCTACTTCCACAAAGGCTCCCAGGACTGGAAGTAGATAGAGCTCACTGGCAGAGCACTCTCCCAGCAAGGACCAGCATACACACACACACACACACACACACACACACATACACACATATGGATTCATGCACATAAACGTTCACACTTGGAAAATGAGGAGGAAGAAGAGGAAAACAAAAGAAAAAGGAGGAAGGCAAAAGAAAAATGAGGGTGATAGAAACTTCCAGCACAATCTTTTCTTTCCTCTTTCCTAAGACAACAAACTCAGGATGCCCAGCATCTCAGAAATGACAAAAGTGTCACTTAAGTGGATGTAGACTCAACAGTCTCTATTTGCAACTGTCTTGCATCCTGGAGATTCTGCCTAGAAAAGCAATTTATGACCATCAGTCTCCCCCTGGAAGGTTCCAGGTGACAGAAGCATTAACCTTACAATTATTCTGGGGTAGAAACATGTTTTCACCAAGTAATAGAAAGCTTCAGAATGAAATGGCGTGGAGGCCTAACCAGGTCGAGGGTTCCTTATTACATTAGCCTCTGTCTTTAGATGCTGGGGAAGTAAATGGCTAACAAGATGGTTTTAACCCCATGGCTTAAAAGGCATCCATTGAAACAAAGGGGCAAAAAACTGTGAAAAGAAGTCTGAAGATGTAAGAAGGAAGCGGAAGACGTGAGACAGGAGAAGAGGCAACCACACTTAGCAGTTCTAGGAACTTTCAGATACAGCTCCATTTCCAGCAGGAAGTCTTTGGGAAGGGCCACTTCCTGCACTCCACTTACACTGGCCAACACCAACTTTTGCTCCTCCCTGCTGCCCATCTCTCGGGCAAGCTCCTGTCACAATGAGCATAAAAAGCAGCTAGCAGACCAAGTGTGAAGAACACACAGGGCTGATGTTTTTATCCTCTGACTTGGAAGCAAATCATATGTCACCCCTGCCCCTAGGCTCAGGGTGCAGCAAGGAAGCCTGAAGGCAGGGACCGCTTTCCTGCAAGCCTGGCCTCCTCCACAGACTTCTGAGGGCAGTGGAGCTGAGTGTTGGAGGGCCTGGGGTCCCCTAGAGGGAGGTTTTACCCTAGTGTCAGGGTATACTGCATTGCAGCTTCAGCTTTAAGTAAGACTGGGGCTCACTCCTCCTCTTTGGGAAGTGCAATGCTCTTGTTTCTGCCATGAGGGGCGCAGATACACTGCCACAATCCCCTGGGGGAGGAGGTCCTGATCCTTCTGCTCCAGCTTAGTCAAAGGCCAGGAGTCAGACCCAGAAGGAGGGGAGATAGACCTGGGAGGAGGGGACTCAGACCCAGGGGGAGGGGAGTCCTTCTCTGGAGGAGAATCAATCTCCAGCCCCCAAGCAGTTAAAGGCCTGAGTGCCTGGGAAAGTTTTTCTCTTCACTGAGGCCCCAGCACTCACCTGGCTCCCTCTATCAGGCCCAGTTCTGTTGCCTTCCCCACCCAGCCCAGCCTAGCTGGTGTCCAGACTAAAGCCTTAGCTCCTGGAAACAGCTGAAAGAAAACAACACCCTTCCTTTCCAATCGATCAACTTCTCAGCCTAAAACGAGCGTCCACACCCAGGGACATGGTTAGGCAGACCTTCTCTCTGAAAAGATAAATATTTTTGAAAATTACAAAATAATTAAATATAAAAATCAATTTATTTTATTTTAAAATTGCGAATTATATAACACTACACACTGGATTTCCTTTGGAAAAATTGAGTCCCCTCTTTTTTTTCCTCCACAATAAACTCCTATTTTTTTTTTCTAATTTCACATTAGCAACTTAGTAGTATTTAGGGAATTGTGTTTTAAAAACAAACAAACTAAAAGCCAAAAGGGATTCTGAATATAAAATGTAAAATGATGTGTTTTAACAATGAAAAGCAATATAAAGTTTAAGAATTGTAGCTTTGAAGTCTGTGCTATATGTATGGTTATGTAGCTCTAAGTGAATGCTTAAACCAGAATACATATCTCAATTTGGGGGGGAGGGAATGGAAGAAATGGGGGTGGGGAAGGAAGGGAAGAGAAGGAGAGAGGGGAAGGGAGAGAAGGGAGAAGATGGAAGAAGAGAAGGGGAAGGAAAAGAGGAGAGGGGAGGTGAGGAGGAAGGGAGAAGGAGGGGGAGGGAAAAAGAGGAAAGGAGATGGGAGGTGAAGAAAGAAGAGGAGAGGGAAGGGAAGAGCAGAGAAGAGCAGAGAAGAGAAGAGAAGAGAAGAGAAGAGAAGAGAAGAGAAGAGAAGAGAAGAGAAGAGAAGAGAAGAGAAGAGAAGAGAAGAGAAGAGAAGAGAAGGGAAGGGAAGGGAAGGGAAGGGAAGGGAAGGGAAGGGAAGGGAAAGAAAGGGAAGGGAAGGGAGGGAAGGGAGGGAAGGGGAAGGGAGGGGAAGGGAGGAGAGAGGAGGGGAGAGAAGGAGAAGAAAAGGAAGGGATCCTGCTGCTTGGGAGGGGAAGAAAGGAGAGGGGAGGAAAGGAGAGAAGAGAAGGGAAGCGAAGGGAAGAGGAGGGAAGGAGAGGGGAGGGGAGGAGAAGGGAGGGGAGGGAAGGGGAGGAGAGGGGAGAGGAGGGAAGGGAAGGGAAGGGAAGGGAAGGGAAGGGAAGGGAAGGGAAGGGAAGGGAAGGGAAGGGAAGGGAAGGGAAGGGAAGGGAAGGGAAGGGAAGGGAAGGGATCCTGCCCAGGCTGGGCTGGGTTTAAGTATGGCAACCCCTGGACCCTCTGATGCTGTCTAAAATCTTGGCAAGCATAACCCAGCCCTCTGGGCACTGTATGAAGGATGCCTGCAGGCATTCATTGTCAGCTTGCAAAGGACTAGTGTGCAATTACCAAACCTATTAAGACGTGCTAGATTCTGCAAGCTTCTCTGAAGCTTATTTTGGGAAGACTGCAGCATCTTACCTGTACTGCTGCAGACTGTTTTCCCCCAAACAAGTCAATGCTGCTGTCAGAGGGGGCATCGCGTTTCAACCCTTAGATAAGGGTAGGAGAGCACGGAAGGAATCAGGCAAATCTCCCTGCAGCCACATTGCCCAACCTTCCCTCAGTTTGGACACTGCAAACCCTCTCAAGGGAAATTCATATTTCTGGTGTGAGGAGTAGGTTGGAGAAGCTGAAAGGGGTTTTGAATTTTTGAAGGCATAATCTACCCATTTAGTGGAAGGATAAATAAAGGGCAAGAGGCAGTCCCAGGACTGTATTAAGGTAAGGAATGCTGAATGGAGGAGAAAGAGACGGGAGGAGACAGAGGCTGACTCGGAAGTAGAGGAGAGGGTTTCTAAGAAGAGAGGGATTGAGGCGAGAAAGGAAAGCATGGGAGAGACAGACAGACGGAGACAGAGGTACAGAGAGAGAAACAGACAGGGAGAGAGACAGAAAAAAACTACAGAAGACACAGAGACATACACAATTCAGGAAAAGGAGAAAAAAAAAAGAACCCAGGACTGAGCAATAAAGACACCCCATCCATTCTGCAGGTCCCAAAGGAGACACCAAAGGGGAAAAAAAAACCGGTTTTCACCATGGAGTTTAAACCTCTTTTACCCCCTGGAGACCACAGCGGGTTCGTACCAGTTGCTACCTTGCATACAAACAGCACTGCCACACAACATAGTGCAGATCTTGAACCCAGCTCACCAGATCCCCAGAATGGAGCAAATCCCGTGCTGGGAGCATCTGCGTGCGTGTGAGCAAGCGAGAGAGCCAGCCAGCGAGTGTGTGTGCGTGTGTGCGCGCGCGTGTGTGCCTGCACACAGCAAGCCTCTACCTCTTTCCAAAGCTCACATGCCTCTCACACTCCCTCTCTTCCTCCCTTCCTCCTTGCCTCTCCCATCGCATGGCACTGTGGCCGCGAAGAGATGACACCCATCTCCTCCTTGGGTACCTGGAATGAAGAGCAGGGCGGTTGTGGCGGAGAAGACGATCCAGTAGGCGGGATGGTACATCGCGAAAACCACTGCGGAGCTCCGGGCTGCCGGCTCTAGCTCCTGCCTGGTCCTGCTGCTGCCGCTGCCGCTACCGCTGCTGCTGCTACCGCTGCTGCTCTACCGTGGCTGCTTTTCTCTGTGCTGAATTCTGAGCAGGTTTAAATCCAATGTTTGCAAAGGGAGGGAGAGAGCAGAGAGAGAGAGAAAGAGAGAGAGAGAGAGAGAGAGAGAGAGAGAGAGAGAGAGAGAGAGAGAGAGAGAGAGAGAGTGCGTGCTAGAGATGGGGAGCAAGCAGGCTCTGATTTTTTTTTTCTTGCACATACACACAACTGGTAAGAATCATCAGCTTCAATCTGCACAGCGCTCCAAGCAGACCTCCAAGGCACGCATTGGCTCCCCGCTGTTGAGCGACACAGGAGACTTTCCTGTTGGGAGGTTCCACTCTAAGGGGAGTTCAAACCTGCCCCCCCAACCCCGCCTTGTTCACCCTCTGACTGGAATAGAGATCAGCCATGCCTACTGATATTCTGTGAGTGTGCCAGTGGGGGACTGGTGTGTGGCACACAGAGCTTCTGGGTAGGCAGCCCAAGAGGGCACCATCAGTTTGAATCTCATTCCAGCAAGGCTCTTGTGGGCATAACCAAGACATAAAAGGTTGCTCCTTGGCAGAAATGCAACTAAAGTCCATGCCAATTCTTTTATCATTCCTTGTCTATAGGCAAGAACACAACCAGAGCTGCAACCCAAGGGGTGTGCTCCAAAATCTCAATCTGCAACCTACTTCCCCATGCTGCCATCAGAAACAGTTGGAAGCAATCTGGTTTTCCCAGCGGGAAGATAGGCATGTTAAGCTTTTATTTCTCCTTACACTGAAGACAGCAAAAGAGAATTGGCCATCTCCAAGTAATTAAGGCATTCTGAAACTCTACCAAGACACTTAAACAATGTTATCTGTGTTCACAGCCCAGGCAAGGGTATTATTCAGATTATGTCTCCAGGAAGTAGAAACTTGCTGAAGTCATCCAAAACGTTCAGGATGAGAAGGTCACACGGTGATACCTGTAGCTTGCGGACTTTCTCTGTTGTCCTCATCCCTTTTCTTTCTCTTTTTCGTGTTCCATGGTCCATTTTGTCCCTTGTGGGAATGACAGTTTTTATGGACAGTATTTCTGGGTGTGAAGTGCCTCAGAGTTTTTCTCTAGGGAATATCTGGTCTAGAAAGGCCCTCCCCAGAGTATACTGGCAAACACATCCCTGGCTAGGTGATTCCATTACTGATTCTCCTTACACACACAACCAATGCTTCAACAAAGAAATAGCGCTAGATTGGGCACTGGTGATTCACACCTGCAAGCCTAGCTACTCAGGAGGCTGAGATCTGAGGATTGACATTCAAAGGCAGCTCTTATCTCCAGTTAACTAGCCAAGAACCAGTAATAGAACTAGGGCTCAGCAGTAAAACAATATCCTTGGGGAGAAAAAGCTAAGGAAGAGTACTCAGGCCCTGAGTCCAAGCCCCAGTAGCAGCGTACGCACATGTGCGCACACACAGGTACACAATCACACACACACACAGGTTTCTCAAAAAGAAGACTATTTCTCTTGTAAGATGCCCTCCAGAGATTCAGCAATGGCTGTGCTTTCTTCTCCACTCAATGTGTGCAAATGGACTGAGATTTGTCAGTGGCTTTCTAAGCAAGAATATTCTTCTTTCCTCTCCACAGCAATTCTTAAGTGCTCTCCCAAATACCTATTGGGTGGCAGGTATTTTTGGGTATGAACTCAGTCCACTCCAGGGTTCTGCTCCCCACTCCACTCCCTCATCCCTACCCTCCACACACAAAGAGAAATTGTCCCTGGATTTCAGGAGACTGCAATCCAGCCAGCATCAAAGATCTGAGAAACACAACCCAGCTAATGATCAGGATTCAAAACTAGCTTTGTCCTGCTGTGAAATGTCTAACAGCTATTTGGGTATAACTGAATTCTTCCTTTTCTAGGAAAAAGGGGCCTGTTTGCTTTTAAAGAAATGGGACAATTGATTACTTTCCTTCTTATAAACTTCAGGAGTCAAGTAGAAAACACACCATGATAGATAGGACATCACCAGACTCTTCTGAAGGTCTTGTTTTATATAAAGTCTTTTTCTCAGGGTTGTAAGCAGGAAGAATATGCTTTATTCCAGTCCACAAAAGGCATATGATATATCTGAAAATGCTGGTCCAAATTAGCATATTAGTAAATGCATGCATAGGAAAGATAGAAGAGAACCTATACCTTTCAAAACATAGTCATATCTTATAGAACCAATAATTGCAAGCATATCCCTGGTAAGCAAACTGATCTGGGAACCCTTTTGAACAATAATAGAAATTGACAGAAGTTCAGGGGCAAATCCTTGGAAAAAACAGAGCTGTCTTATGGTATAGACCATAGAAGTGAGATAAACAGCTGACCGGGGGAACAACACAGGTACACAGATTCTCCGTAGGGAAAGGATGAGAGACAGAGTGAAAGAAACCTTCATTTATAGATCAGGGGGTTAGAAATTTCCTACTACTGCTGGAAAAGTGATGATTTCCTTTTAAACAGGGAGGGCAGAACACAGAGTATGGAGAGAATCAAGCAGAACATTACTATATACGTTAATAGGTACAGCCCAGGTCTGATTGTGGTGGCATCAGGAAAAGAAAGAGGCTGTGTGTGAAGCAGAATTAGTAGGTCTCTGTGACAGATGCAACATACAAATGATAAGACAAGACATGTCCACCTTTTATAGGCTAAGAGTTTTACATAGAGCATCACACTTCATCTTTAGCCTTGCACTCTAAACCTCTAATTTAGAGAGAAGTTAAGTAATTTATCCAAAGTCACACAACTAGTGGGTGACACCACCAAAATTCAAGAGTATTTTTTTCTTTTTCTGTTTACAGTGTGAGTCATTCTCTAAAAAGAAATTGAAGCTGGTCCCCCAGACTCACACCTATCATCTTAGCTACTCAGGAGGATGAGATATGAGGATCGTAGTTCAAAGCCAGGGAAGTCTATGAGAGCCTTATCTCCAATTAAACAGCAAAAAGCTGTAGGTAGAGAACCGGCTGTGAGGGGGAAAATTTTAAGGAATAATGCTGAGGCCCTGAGTTCAAGCCCCAGTACCAG
This sequence comes from Dipodomys spectabilis, assembly GCF_019054845.1. Taxonomy (NCBI): domain Eukaryota; kingdom Metazoa; phylum Chordata; class Mammalia; order Rodentia; family Heteromyidae; genus Dipodomys; species Dipodomys spectabilis. The sequence goes on from NW_024870700.1 coordinate 358,256, forward strand.
CACAAAGCAGGAAAAAGAAACTAGAGTAATGAGCACTATCATATATTTGACTCTCTATAAGTCAGGCGTTGTTATTGGCCTTAAATATTTATCTATCTTTTCCACAAACTGTAAAGAAAGTATTACTATACAGATAGTAGGAGTAGTAGAAGTCATGAGATTTAAATAGAATCCTTGGAAGTAGCACTGTGGCTCAAGTGGTAGAGTGCGCGCCTTAAGCCAAAGAGCCCAGGCCCAGAGTTCAAGCCCAGTGACTGACAAAAAGAAAAAAGACAAAGAAATAGAGCCCTCAAAGCTGTGGTTTCTCAGATGTGTGGCTGGGGTTGGAGGATAGACCAGCCTTCGCCCCCTTTTCTAGCTGCTGACTACAAGAGGAAGAAAAAGAGAGGTAGGAAAGCTTGCAGAGCAAGCAGGTCCCACAGAGCACCATCTGGTTTTGTCTGAGGAACTCAGCAGTCAGTTCAGCATCCATTGAGCACTGAGCAATGAGGACTCAGAGGAGCAGAAGGAGCATGGAGCACACCACTCCCATGAACTTGTCTGCTGGTCAGCTTTTCATCATTGTTAGAAACTCCTGAGTTAATCAACCTCTCTAGAGAAAGGGTTATTGTGGGTCACAGTTTTGGAAGCTGGAGGTTCCATGACTGACCATGCACAGTTCTTCTAGCCTAGGACACAGAGAAGAAGATGTAGCCCAACCATACTTCTGAGGTCCAGAAACTAAAAATCAGAAGAGGAAAGAGCTGAAATCCATTATCTCCCTTCAAGACTGTGTTCTTAGTGGCCCAACAACTTCTCATATCTCTTAAAGATTCCACCACTTCCCAACAATGCACACTAAGGACCTTTTATGTATGTATGTATGTATGTATGTATGCATGTATGTTTTTGGTGCCAGTACTGAGGGCCTTGCACTTTTTCTGTGGCTGGTGTTCTACCACCTGCATCTACAACCCAGCTTCTGGCCACTTAATTGGAGATAGAATCTCCCGGGACTTCTGCCAAGGCTAGCTAGATTGGCATCTACTGAGTAGCTAGAGTGACAGGTGTGAGTATCTGGTATACAGCTAGGACCAAACTTTTAACTCATAGAATTCAGAGGACACCCAGGTTCCAATCTGTAGTGGCACACCCTCTCCCCTCAGAAAGCTAGTGGAGGCTGGAGTAAACCTCTTATGAACTCATCCCAGGAGCCTCATGGTCCGTTTCAGTTCTTACTATGCCTATTACTAGAATGTTCAATAGATTAAGAAATAGAGCAGCTTCTAGAAAGATGAAATCTAGTAGAAGTCTTACTCTCGCACTTTGCTTCTTTCTCTACTCCTGGTTGTGACATTCAGTAAATGATAGTGTTTGGTCCCATTATTTTCTTTTAGGGAGATGTTTACTTGGAAGTGAAAAATAAATCTAGGTGGGCTTTTTGGCTATGACATTTAATTAGCTGTGTGGCCTTATTTGCAAACATTCTTGTTTTAAAAGCCAGGCTCCAGTGGCTAACAATTATAATCTTAGACACTTGGGAGTCAAGAATCTGGAGGAGGATTGAGGCTCAAAACCAGCCTGGACAAAAGCATCTTCTAGACTCCATCTTCAAAATAACCAGCCAGAGGCTAGGCTTGGAGGTGTGCATCAAGTGGTAGAGCACCAGCCCAGAAGGCAAGCCCAGCAAGCACACCAGAACATTATAAACATACCCACCTAGGCAGGGAATGGGGCTCAGTAGTAGAGCATAAACAAAGCTTTAGATTTCATTTCCTAGTAGAACAGCAATAAGAAAATTATTAAAAATAAAATTAAAACATTCATTTTTTTCTACGAATCTCTTTTCTAACCCCTACACATGCCCTTTACCCCTTAATTAAATTCCCACTTAATAAACATCAATGTATATCAGCAAATAATTTATGTGTGCTTGATTTTAAAAAAGTCTTTTGTAAGAAAACACATAAATATGTATTTTCCTCGATCAATTTTTCTAGGTCTATTATATGATTAAAACATATGTCTCTTTTATTTTTTTTAAAAAAGTAGAAGAAATATATAAATGCATATTTAATCAATAGATGGCACTAACTCTGAAAAGAGATATCACGGTCTACTGGGTCTATTTAAACATCTTTTAAAAATACAAATACAAATAAAAAATGTTTCCATGCATATTTACCAGGGAGACGATTCTCTTCTCTGCAGTAAATAATATGCAATTTTATACCTTCAGTGACTCTTTTTTTCTTCTTCTACCAAGGCAAACACAATAATCAGAACTGTATTTAAATGGCAATAAGGTAGAATAACTGACCAACACTAGGTGCTTCTAGGAAGAAGCAGATTCGTATCCTCCTCCACCCTGTAAAGGAAGCCCTGTCCTCTGAACCAGGGATGTGGCTAGTCAGACCCTCTCCAGGCAGCAATAGCTTCTTAGAGCTGGATAGGACAGGGGGATGTAGAGTGCAATGATGTCCTTCCACCCAGAAGAGGAGTTTTATTCTGCTTCTTTCCATCCTAGCTACATGTCCTTGGGCAAGGATAGACTGCTTTGCTCTGATCCACAGGTTTTTTTCTTTCTTTTGATGACATATAACCACATAAAAGAAAAGAAAGAAAAGATTGCACTTTTTTGCATTTCATGCATTCATTCATTTGTGGAAATAAATAATTCTTTAGGTATTTATATTGTTACAGGTACATCCTTACTATCTGTGATATACAAGGCATAGGAGAAGGCAAGCACCTGTGACTCATACCTGTCATCCTAGCTACTCAGGAGGCTGAGATCTGAGGATCCTGGTTCAAAGCCAGCCCAGGCAGACAAATCGGACAGACTCTTATGTCCAATGAACCAGCAAAAAGCCAGAGGTATGGTTCTAGTAGACGTAGAGAGTTCACTTTGAGTAGGAAAAAAAATCTAAGCAGGAACACAAGGCCCTGAGTTCAAGCCTGAATATATATACAAAAATAACAAACAAACAAATTAATTAATTAAATTAAAAGACAGGATAAACCCAGGTGAAAATCTTCTCAAATCGTTCAAAATCCAGGAAGTTGTAGGGAAGACAAACATCACTGATTACATTTGTGACAAGTGACTGTAGAAAAATATATATATATTGATTGATAAGGGAGAAGGATCCATAGTGCATATAAGGGACAGAGCTGAGGAAATAACTTCTAAATGGTGACCCAGCAGGAGTTTATAATGTGGCCAGAAGGTTGAGATATTCCTGGCAAAAAGAAGCACTCATGCAAAAGTCCCAAGGCTGGAACTTGGATTTGTGTAGACTCTAAAGCTCTTTAGTGCAATTCACATTTGTGCAACCTTTTGCTGAAATCACCCCTGTGCTCAAGAGTGTTAAGATGATGGATTGGTGTGCTTGGAGTCAGACGAAGAGACAAGAAGGATGGAATTTTAGATACTGTAACACTGGAGGCTTTTTGTTTTGTTTTTGCCTGTAAAAAGAAATCGAAGGTAGATGATAAAACACTGTAGATTAAAATCTGACTCTGCCATTTTAGCTCGAAATATTCCAAAATATACTAGAACCTCCTCGACTGTAAATGATTCTCTCAGAATGGCTAATGACTCTGGAAGGTGCATTAACTGCTTTCAACCACAAAGGTGCCACTTAGTTCAAAAGTGCAATAATACATTAAATGACTGGCTTTGGACTGGGAGAGAAAAATCTTGCATCCAAAAGCCCTCACACTTGCTTAAGATGGGTGTCTTATTTCTGGATGCAAGTCTTAATACTTCCCAAAACTCTCATTTCAATGGTCCTCAGGAAAATCTTCACAGTAAATACTAGCTGCGAGCTACCCATCCTATGCCACTTTCCCTGCTAGCTGGTTAACACATACCATGTCAACCTGCCCCGCCAGTTCTTCCACAGAGTAAATGTTAGAAGACACACAGGACAGATGGGTTCACTAACACTTCTGAGGGCTGAGATGCTCTCAGAGATGTCTGCCTCCAAGGGTCAAATCCTTTCCATCCTACCTGAAAGGACACGAAACCATGGACTTAAAGAATATCCCCATAGCACATTTTTAAATTTGAATGTATTATAGAATTTATCAAATTACTAGGGCCAAGTGCAAAGAAAAATAGTATTCCAAAGACTACATATGAGATGTGGTGATATAGCTCTTAGACTGATAGCTGTATCTCCGGCATTTGTGTAATTGTTTATTTTTTTAAAAATGTACTTGTTCTTTTCCTATTCTTTTCTTTTCTTTCCCTTTCTTTTCTGTTCTTTATTCCTTTCATTTTCTTTCTTCTTTCTTCCTCTTTCTCCCTCCCTCCTTCTTCCCTCCCTTCCTCCCTCCCTCCCTCCCTCCCTCCTTCCCTCCTTCCTTCCTTCCTTCTTTCCTTCTTTTCTCTCCTTTTTTTTCTTTCTTTCATTGTTGTTGACATTGTGATACACTCTCCTGTTGCCCAGGCTTGCCTTGAGTTTTTGGGCCTCTTGTCAAAGCCTCTCAAGTACTGGGAGAATACACATAAACTACCATGCTTGGTTTCTCATTATTGATTTAACACTTTTTTATTGCTAAATTTTATTTTATTGTAAAGATGATGTACAAAGGGGTTATAGTTACATGAGTAAGGTAATGAGTACGTTTCTTGTCCAGCATTGTTGACCATTCTTTGTTGAATTTAACACTTTTTAAAACTTTTTAATTTGTCAATTAAAAAAATTATCCCTTGACTCTCTACCACAGAAGATGCTGGTTAGCTACTGGGCTCCTCACCGACCCCACATCTCTCCTCTCCTCCCTCTAGTTTCCCAATATAAACAAGTCACGAGCATGAGTGCATCAGTATTCAGTTATCTGAATTGTTATGAGGCTTGGATTTGTCTTTTTTGGTGTTACATTTTGTTTCCTCTGCTTAAGAAAAAAGAAATTTTATGGGCCTATCACTAGATTTTCTCCAGCTCCCCACAGAACTCTAAAATCCCTCTCACCATAGTTGAATACACCGAGTAACTTCTCCACAGGGTTTTAAAGGCATTCCCCCAGAGAGTCCTTCCCTCCTCAGCCTTCCATCCCCAAGGGAGGCAGCTCTCATCTGAGAATGCCTTTCTAAGAGCATATGATACTCTTATTTCTTCCTTGCTTTCTGGGTGTAGGTTTTCTTCTCTTCTGCTCTTCTTTCCTAGTGTGAATGCAAGGCATGATCTATCAGTTTGCTAACAAGGCATGAAACTGGTGTTTTGAGGAGGGACCTGTGTTTCTCACTGCCATGATTCCCTGGATGTGCTAGCATTGTGATGACCTCAGTTCTCTGACTAGAGTGCTTAAAATTAAGTCATTCTGCTGGAAGAGGGGGGGAAAAAAGAGAACAGTTATGCAAAAGAAAGCACAGTAGAGAAAGACAGAAATATTGATTTAGAAGTGACGGCAAATGCCTGAAGAGACATGTGGAGCTGGCATTTCAGAATCTCTTGTCTTGCCTGGCACTGATGGTTGTTGCCTGTAAGCCTAGTTACTCAGGAGGCTGAGATCTGAAGACCTTGGTGCAAAACTAATTCAGGAAGATACATCCAAGAGATTCTTACTGCCATTTAATCAGCAAAAATGCTGAAAGTGGAGGACTCAAGTGGTAGAGTGCCAGCCTTGAGTGAAAAAGCCAAGTAAGAGTATGAAGCCCTGAACTCAAGCACCAACAGTGGCATACCACACACAGACACACACACACACACACACACACACAGACACACACACACACACACACACACACACACACACACACACACACACACACGAAATTTTGTCAGCCCAAATGGTGACAGTCTACCTGGATGGAGACACAATGGGGGTATTTCAGGAAGGGTGACTGCTCAGAAATTGCTGTCTGCTGTCTGGGAAGCAGAGAAATCATTTGGCAAGAATTCTTACATTCACCCTCAACTCTGCCCCAAAGGACCAGAGCATGCACAATCCTATCTCCTGCAGGAGGGTGATGTCAATCTTATGCTGTGTGCTTGTTACATTTGAAACGTCCCACAAGTGAGGTAAGGTCTGTCTTCGTGTCCTCTTCCTGCCAATGCCTGACTGTTTGCCTACTTGCAAGTTTGCAAATGGCTAAATTTCTACCTTGCTCAACTTAGAAATAGTAGGTTGAGCTGCAAGTACAAATCTTAGGTTGACAATGAAGGGCCCCTTCTGCATTTCAAAGCTACTTCTCATTTTCTTCTAAATTTAAATGCTGCTGGATGAATGTCAGTTTTTGTTCCTTTGTATGTAAAATGGTATTATTTTCTTTCATTATACATTTAGGGTATTTTCTTTATCCATGGCTTCCCAAAATTTTGCAGAGATATTTCTTAACGTGGAAGTGTTTTTCTCTCATTGTGTCAGACACTCAATAAACTCTTTCAATGTCCTTCAAGTCTGGGAATTTTTATTTAGTTTTTGTGTTGTGTCTCTGAGATTTTTTTCTATTTTTATTTGTTCCTTGTGGGACTCTTAAAAGATGTTAGCCATGTGGTTTGCTTTTCATATACTTTCTCCTTTCTTTTTTCTTCAATATGTCCTTGACTCTCTTTTTTTATACTGACTTTGAAATTATACTTTCAAATTATCAATTTCAAACAGTTTTCCCTGTTGTCTGATTTTTGTAGCGCCCTATTCTTGTCCTGTGGTTACAGTACCTTCTCAAGTCCCTCTGAAGACATTAATTATGGCTTTCCAAAGTTTCCTTGTGCTGCCTGAACCGTCCCCAGCTCCTCACAGTTCTTTTTCTTTGCTCATTCCTGTCCATCTTCGTGTTTTCTGCAAGCTGGCTGCTTTGTGATCTTCCATTCATATGTGTGTCTTCCATTCATATTTCAGAGACAGGCTAGAATCTCTTTGCTCCTCAATGCAACTTATGCACTGGTAGATCCTTGAGAGACTCTAACACGAGGAACTGGTGTTGCTCCACACCAATGACAGTAGTCATAGGTCTTTTCATCTGGAGCCAGTTAAGTCCTCTAGAGAAGAGTACTCCATTCCCTTGCCAAGAAGGACAAACAAATCTGAGCTTCTTCTAGAAGAAGCCCCAGTAGGTTTCCCTATCAGATGGAGATGCCCAAGCTCAGTTTTCTATCAGTTTCTATATTCTCTCCTGCAGCTGAGACTGGAGCTTCTCTTCCACTCCTTCCCAAAAGCTCATTTATTATTCCCATGTTTGAGGTAGACCCAGAGACAGTTCCATATTTTGCAATACTAAGGATTATCCATCTTGGCTACCCAGAACCATCGCCTAATGATTAGGAGCTGTTAAGTGACCATGTGTACTGCCCCAAACTCAGAAGGAATAAGGGCAGCAGATATCAGCTGCCATTTTGTGTCTCTAATTCCCATCTCCTGCCTAAGGAACAGGAAATATTTTTTTCTCCCTCCTTTAATGCTGTTCTACTAAAATAAACCCTTGCTAACACTTTAAGAACAAAAGCCCCAAGAACAACACAGTATTTTGTGTTTATGCTAAAAGGAGAAGGTTGGAGAATTCTGTAAGAATGTCTAACAGAGAATTCCACTCATCTATTATCATTTTCTGCCCTGCTCACTTCTATCTTTCAAGCCCACTCTGGACTTGAAAGAGTATAGTGGGTGTAAATGCACTTAGTCTTAGCTATGATGTCCTGCATGTACTTAAATAGTTTACTTTACCACATCATCATCACTCATTCTTTCTCCTTTCCCAAGTAATATTCCAATCTTCCTCCACTTTTATCTCCTCTTGCTGTCTTTTAGTGCTTAAAGTTTGAGCCTAAATTTTAAACCTTTGCTCTCATTTGTGAGAGATTGGAGAAGACATTTAAGGTTAACATTAACTGCATATTAGTCAGGCCCTTATTAGTCAGAAAGCAGAAAAGGTAACAAATGTAATTCTCTGAATATCTGCAAGTCCAGGCCATGTTTCTAAACCACAGCTAAAGTCCTACCCAAATTGGAGTAGTAGTCATGAAAGCTCCTGCTGTGTCTGTGCACACTGAAAATGCATGCTCCATAATCATACCTCTTTCTTTCAACCCAGAGAGAACAACACAGCACTGAGGGACAGTTAGGCTTCCTTGGCTAAGAAGTTAGGGATAAAAGATGCCAGTTGGGACTGACTCCAATATGGCTGGGTCTTGTTTTCATCTGGCTTTAGTCTCTGGCTTGAAGCATCTGTGACCCAAGAAGCATCCTTCTAGCCTCTATCCTGTCACAAATCTTTTCCATACTTTTGCACAGAGATGGAGAATCCAGCCATAAAGAAATTTCCTCAGTAGTACTCCAGGGCAAGGAAACCAATCACAAGACTTCTCACAGCAAATGTCCACCCCTGACCAATCAGACCAGTAGCGCATCCTGAGGAGGAGACAAGGGACCTACATATAATGGACCCCCTGGTGAGAGACGAAGATTCAAGTTCTGAGTCTGTTTCACTGTTTTATTTTTGTTTTCAAATAAACCTTGTCTGTCTAAACACTTCCCTGCCCTTTAATTGCTTAATTGGCAGAGAAAACGAACCTGAACCCTAAACAGTATTAGAAGAGGAATTAATAAAGCTGAACTTCTTAGATGCATAGGAGGAACTCTCTCTCTCTCTCTCTCTCTCTCTCTCTCTCTCTCTTTCTCTCTTTCTCTCTCTCTCTCTCACACACACACACACACACACACACAAAATGCCACAAAGACCAACCAATCAAGGATAAAGCCAGGACTAGAGCAAACCCTAGCTAAGTAGGGACAGGAAAAGGTGACTGGGACTAATGTCATCATTATGGAGACCTAGGTTACCATTCAGGCTCAGCCCCTTGCACACATGCCTTGCATGGGCTCTGATAGCATGCATGGCTCCCCCTGTCTGTGCTCAAGGAGGGACCCCTTCCATGCTTGTGATTCAAGGTAGACACCCAGCCAAAACCAAACTTCCATACTCATGCCCAAGAAAAGAAAACCAATCACCAGACACCAGGTGGTACAAGGCTGCCTTTTGACCAATTAAACCAAAAATACATCCCTGGGTTCATGTGGGGGTGGGGGAGATAGATAAGGATGACTGTATATCAGGCTGGTCCAGACAAAGATATTAAAGACCCCCAGCCTTCGGGGCCTCTTCTCTTTGCATAAACTACTTCACTACTTTACTTTCACTCTCAGACAAACTTTCTCTGTTTGCTTTAAATACTTCCCTGCCTTTTAGTTCTTTAATCAGAAGATAAAGAATCTGGACCCTAGATTGATATCAATATGTCATAATACTGACCCTTTCCTGTCTGACAGCCCACATCAGCAGTGTTCCTTTCAGATAATATTCAACTATTATGCATAGATACCTGGTTATTATAATGAGCAACACTTGCATCACCTTAGTTCACATACAGTCCAGAAACTCAGTAGCTTTGTTCTAGAAAACATAATGACCAGGCTGGAAAGGTGGCTTAGGGGTAGAGTGTTTGCCTTGCATGCATGAAGCCCTGAGTTCAATTCCTCAGCACCACATAAGCAGAAAAAGCTGGAAGTGGTGCTGTGGCTCTAGTGGTAGAGTGCTAGCCTTGAGCTGAAGCCCTGAGGGACAGCACCTAGGCCCAGAGCTCAGGCCCCATGACCGACAAAAAAACAAGCAAACAAAAAAACATAATAACCAAGTTCACATCATGTACCTGGTTCAATTTTACCTAACTACAGCTAGCCATGCTACCCACTAATTCAAGCTCACCACCGAATAAAACTTTTCAGAAAAAAAAGAATCCTCATGCCTGTATTGAACATACAAAGACTTTCTAATGTCTTATTTTCTAAACAATGCAGTATAGCAACTCCTCATATGGCATTTATGTTATATTAGGAATTATAATCTAGAGATTATGTAAGGTGGTGAATAGGAAGATTTGCATGCCCTATATAGACAAATACTACATCATTTTATATAGGATGCTTGATTTTTGAATTTGTTCCACAGATCTTGGTATCCCCAAGATTATTAGAACTGCCCCTCCCCAATACTAAGATGACTGCATTGAAGAAAAGGGCAGCTAATTTTCAGTTTGGTGTGAAGTTTTCCCCCTAGAACAATGCTCAAGCAAAAACTGAAATATTTTCTCTTTGCAGGAGAAGAGCAGAGGAAAGGACAATCCTCAAGTTCAGGAAGCAGGTGTGGCTGTAAGTTCACCTCAGACTGCTGCTCAGAGCACAGTCCACTGGCTTACTCCTCCCTCCCTCTCTCAGAGTCTTGGGCTCCCCTCCCACTTCCTGTTCTCCTTCCCTCTCTGTGTGGAGAGGCCTCTCCCACCCTTCTCCCCCTTCTCCCAATGAATGAAAAGGCTACTCTTCTCTCCTTGACATCTTGTTAGGCTGTGAATACCCATCTATTGATTTGCATTTGGTGGAAGAAAAAGGGGAAAGGAGGGGGAGGGGAAAGAAAAAGAAAAAAGTCATAGTCACAAGTTCCCTGATTTGGGAGGGGATGGGTAATATCTTTAAGCAACGGCAGAGAGTTTTAACAGTGTGGCTTTCTGCCTCCCACCCCCTTCTGCCTCAGCTTTGGCACTACATCAGCGGCTGCCCCTGGCTCCACCCAGCCAAGGCTTAGCACAAAGCCCACAAGAGCTTGGCCCCGCCCCTCCCCTGCTCTGATCTTACACAGTGCTGACTGTGTGGGAGGCATCCAGCCAACCTAAGTTTTCTTGCCTGCAAGAAGCACATGAGAGGTAGGAGACCTCACTGTTAACAACTGCTGACCCAGAAAGTGAGTGACAATGACATCATCGGCTGCATTGGTGACTGTTCTTTTTTTTTTTTTTTAATCAATTTGGAAACAAAATTCAAATAAGAACTGTGCAAGTAGGGAATCACACATCAACATTTCCAGTTAGGTTCTGATATTGTCCTCTCACATCGGTGCTGTCCTGGAGAGCAGCACTTCATACCTAAGGGATGCAGAGAGTCTGTATAGGAAGCTGTCCTGAAGCAGCAGAGAGAGAGATGCAGGAGAGGCTCTGCCTTGTTCCTCAGCATCACTAGGGGGCTGGGAGCTAATTTCTACGGGTGAGGGTGGGGGCTGGGGGAAGATGGCTGGGGAATCTGAGGTCCTTCACCCTTTTATGTGGGAAATTAAGTCAGCATTTAATATCGGGGTCCCTTAGCTTATTTTCAAGTGCTATTCACAGAGCATTCAATCAGCAGCTATATTTGAGGACCCACTGTGCACATAGAGAAGGTGAATCTTCATGGAAAAGTGAACCCTGCAGAAGGCAGACAAAGGCCCTGGTGCAGAATCCATGTTCCTCCGGAGAAGGGAGGGAGCCACCCAAGTGACAAGTGCTAACGCCCTGGAGAAAGCATAAATGCCCATGCAAATGGCCCGTATTATTATTGTGAGAGTTGATAGAGAACTCTGCAGACCTAGTCAAATATGTGTGTTTTTACTAAGAATGCTCTGGGTATGAAGCAAAGATATTATGGGCTCTTTAAATGAAGTCAGTCAGCACAGTATTTTGAATAATTCCTGAATTGGTTCAGTCCACACGCACACCTGTTAAAATGGAAACACTGGACCAGGCAGTAATGACTGGGCAGGAGGGGGGGTGGTGACCAACTCCAGCTCTATTTGGACTGGAAATTGTGGATGGCTCCAGATTTAAATGGATGTGATTTCCCTCTTCAGCCAAGGGTTGACTTGCTTCATCACAAAGCAGCAGCCCTTACATGAAGATGCCCTCCTGCAAAATTAGATTCTTCAAGCTTCACTAGGTACCTGTGTTTGACGCACTTGCCTCCGCTTTTGATATTTCCTTGAAGGGTGTAAGAGCCTCTGAGGTCTTCAAAGTTCAGTTAAACTAAACTAAACGTAAGTTAGGGTGTTAACCCCACAGAGCCCCAGTATAGGGGGCTAATTATTGAGTTTTGAGTAACATTCTCTTATTTTTTTTCTTTTATACTAAGGTGCATTACTCTTTGGAATGAGTGGTAATTGTCATGTCTGAGACAGACACTGATACAAAATGAGAAACCAGTGGTTACCTGAGGAGATTAAGCTTGAACACGGTTGGTTGGTTGGTTGGTTGGTTTTTGTATCAGTACTGGAACTTAAACTCAGGGCCTAGTCATCATCTCTTGGCTTTTCCTCTCAAAGATTGTACTCTACCATTTAAACCATATCTCCACCTCTGGCTTTTTTTTTTTTTTTTGCTGGTTAATTGGAGATGAGAGTTTCACAGACTTTCCTACTGGCTTCAAACCTTGATCTTTGTATCTTTTAGTCTCCTGAGAAGCTATGATTTACAGGTATGAGTCACCTACCAGTACCTGGCTAGAGCAAAGTCTAAGCAACTGCCATCACAATCTAGTCTAGACCCGTGAAGGATACCAGCCCTATGGGCCAGCTTTTTCTACCATCGACATGGCAGGCAGTAATTTTAGATGTATCTCAGCTAGTGAAGGCTTTTTTCCAAGACCAGTTGGTGCCAGGGACAATGGGAGCTGAGGATTTCAGAACCAGATATTGATAGATTGCTGCAGGTTCAGCTGTGCCCAAGGATCCTCTGGCTCCTGCATTTTCTAGGCTGAAACTTTGTGACTGATATCTCACAGTGTTAGGGCTTTATGGCTCCTACAATCTGGTCTCACAGCAAGGAGGTCACATTTCTTTCACATGACTTTCTTTTTTCCAGTTGTGGGGCTTGAACTCTGGGCCTAAGCGCTGTCCCTCAGCTCTTCAGCTCAAGGCTAGCACTTTACCACTTGAGCCACAGTGCCACTTCTGGCTTTTTCTGATTATGTGGTGCGGAGGAATCGAACCCAGGGCCTCATGCATGCAAGGCAAGCAATCTACCACTAAGCTACTTTCCCAGCACCTTTCACATGACTTTTTAACAAAAACTTTGAGTAAACCTCAGCCCCTTTCCATCATGAGCGAACAAGAGTCATAGCCTCTGGTGTATTTTAAAATAATGCATACCAGGGGATCTAGAGCAGCATCCTGAGAGCCAGATTTAGACCTCCAAGCTACTGCTTGTGTTCAGCAGTACTCCATTTCATGCTGTTCCTGGGACTTGAAATCAGGGACTGGGTACTGTCCCTGAGCTTTTTTTATTCAAGGCTAGTACTCTGCCACTACTTCCAGCTTTTTACTTCTAGTTTTCTGGTGGTTAATAAGAGTCTCATAGACTTTCCTGCCTGGGCTGGTTTCAAATTGAGATCCTCAGTTCTCAGCCTCCTGAATGGTTAGGATTACAGGAATGAGTCATGGGCATCTGGGTCCAGCAGTACTTCTTTTTTTTTTTTTTTTTTTGGGTCCGGTTGTGGGGCCTGAACTCTGGGCCTGGGCGCTGACCCTCAGCTCTTCAGCTCAAGGCTAGCACTCTACCACTTGAGCCACAGCGCCACTTTCCGGCTTTTTTCTTTTTTGCTTATATGGTGCTGAGGAATCGAACCCAGGGCCTCAGGCTTGCAAGGCAAGCGCTCTACCACTGAGCCACCTTCCCAGCCCCCAGCAGTACTTCTTAATGGAATGCTTTGCCATAAACATCTGCTTATCTTGGTTGTCAGTTATACTGAAAAAAAAATCAGATGGTGGGGAAATGCCATTTTATTTCCTTAAGAAATAACATATATTATAATATGACAAGGTTTAATTGTGATAATTTCATAGATGCACACAGTGTATGTTAAACAAGTTCACACCCTCCATTATATTTCCATGCCCCTCATCTCCCACCTTTTTTCAAATAATGTGTTATATATGCATATGTAAAACATACTTTGATGCTCTTCACCCCTCAGTGCCCTTCCCCCCCCCACTCCTGCTGGCCTTCCCAGACAAATCCTCTCTTATATTCATGTCCTATTAATATTGCTATTACCTTGATCGTCACAATTTTCAGTCTACATTAAACAAAGGAGTGAAAAAGTAAGGATACTTCATTCTTTAACCTTGGCTTACCTTGTTTAACATAATGATCTCCAGTTCCATCCACTTTTCTACAAATGAAATGGTTATTTATTTTTCCCCTTTGGCTGAGTATTATTCGATGGAGTGTGTAGATGTGTCTGTATATATTAGTATATATAATATTTTCTTTTCTCTTTCATTCTTTATTAGGCACTTCTAATTGATTTGCAAACAGAATTGTCAGGAGCTCAGTCAGAGGGCTCCACTTCTTTCATTTACATAACCTCCCCTCTCCAGGTCTACAGAGTCATCTCTCATCGTGAGTCAAGAAAATAGTACTCTGTTCTGTTTTTATAACAGAAAACTAGAGTCTAGGTATTTTATAGAAGAAAGAGGTTTATTTAACTTACAGTTTTAGATACCTCCTGAGTTCTACCTCTGGTGAGAGCCCCCTTGACTGGATCACAACATGGTACACAGCATCTTAAGGAGAGAAGGTGTGGGAAGGAAGGCTCACGGGGTGAGACAGAAAGTACAGAAGTTGGGCTTGCTCTTTTACAACAGCCCATTTTCAAGGGGACTAACTGGGATCCCATGAGAACTGCACGAATGCTTTCTGAGGACATGCCTCCCAATAATTGATCAGCACTGTCAAGATCCCATCATCTCCACACTGCCAAACCAGGGAGCCAAGCTTCCAATCTCTGCAGAGAGAAGCCATAAAGAGCTTATTTTTGCAAGGTCTCCAAGTCATCCACCCTCATGAATTTCTCTCATCACTTGCTACCAAAAGAGGAAAAATGATGGGTGGTCTCACAAACACCTGCAGATAAAGGACCCAGAAGGAAGGAACAACTTCTTTTCCTCCTTAGGGCAAGCCAGGGAGCTATAGTCCTAGCAGGAGAAGAAGGCTTTGTGTAATTGCCATTGAAATGGAGTCCACCATGCACCTGCAAAACAAAAGCATAAATTTTTTCAGTGGTACATTCAGGCAGGACAGGAACCTGTCTAAAAACAGCCATGACAATTTCCTTGCTTGATGCTTCATTCTCTTCTTCTTAAATACAATGTTAGTTTGGGGTGGAGCAGGGAGAGGAAACTCTCAAAATCCAGTGATGAAGGGTGAAACAGCTGGTTCCACAAGATGAGAGACCAGCAGGACTGGGTATTGATTTTGGCTTTGGGAGGACAAGGCGTTGGGAGCAAGAAGCCATGCAGAAAGTGTAATCTCCTCCTTCCCACAGAGGGCAGGGAGTGGCTTGGAACCTCTGGACTCACCCCATGAAGGATCCTTGCTAGGTTCTCCCAGATGCAGACATAGAAACGCCCTCTCATGATTGTGTGCCTGCTGTCTACTGCTCTCTAATCATCGGAGAGAAAAACTGGAACATGGGGGCTTCTAGCCTTGGCAGGCCTCTTACTCTAGGCAGACCTTTAATTTGGCTGATCCTTTAAGTTGGTTAGGCCTTTTATTCTGGCATGTCTCTTTCTTTGAGCTGACCCCTTACCTTGAGCAGTCCTCCTCGCCTGGGCAGGCTCCTTAACCATATGAAGTGCCCTTATACTTTCCTTGAGCAAGCTTCTTACCCAGGACAGTCTTCCTACCCTGTACAGGCCCCTTACTCTGTACAGACTTCTTACCATGTGCCAAATATTGAGTAAAGTGTCACAACCCTTATTGTCGCCACCTACTGGAAACACCAAGAAACAGCATCTTGTGAAATACTCATGATCGCTATTTCTGTGGCAGCTCTGCTTTCTGTAAGCCTCAGTCTTCAGGATTTTTACGGTAACTATTTGTGGAATAGATCTATGAATATATACATTAATTAACCCATATTCAAGTCTCCCTAGAACTCCAGGCCACGCGTCATCCTCATAGTAGCGGAGTGTAAGTAGCAAAGCGAATTTTGGAACAATTCAGCCACAGTGTGATTTGGTTATGTGACCTTCCCCCCCCCCCCCCACCCCCCTTGAGTCTATTTCCTTGCCTGATAAATTGATATAAGAATGTTCATTCCATCGACTAGTCAGGATGACTGAGTGAAAATCTTTGAAGTGTTTAACCCATTGCCTATGAGTCCCCAAAACTGCAGCTGCTGTCAACAATGGTCTAAGTGACAAGCTGGCTCATTGCTTTCCAGATCCCTATAGGATCTGGAACATAACACATGGGATTTCACTTCCCAGAAGCTTTCTCCAGCCTGGCACACTCATGAGAAACTTCTGGTCTTGGTAGTGGGCATAACTGAATACAACCTGAAGGTAAGAGAAGGGTCTTTCAAACTCTCTGGTTCCCTCCACTCGTTCCTCCTTCAGGTCTATATTTCCTTGGCTCCACTCTCCTCCCTGCCTCCTCTCTTCCCATCCTTTCTGTTATCCCAGTGCTCGCCCCAGGCACTGGGTTGTTGGCCTTGGGTTTTCTGGTTTTCCTCCTTGTTCTATTTCACTCATTACAAATGAGAAACACGAAAAGTTAACATTTAGCACTAGGGCAAATACCTTGTTATCGCAATCACGTGTGGCTGATACCTAAAATAAACACAATAAAAATTAGGCCATTTTGTGAATAACTAAGGGTTTGTCTTCTTTTGTTAAGATTTCGGAAATATGAACTGAGGTGGCCGAAGAGGCAGGGCCTCTTCAAAGACAACCAAAGAGAACCGGATTTGGGATCTGGCTCTGACATTTAACATCTCTAGGCACAGTTCCTCATTCTCCTATCTTAGGTTTGCCCATATGTTCAAAGGGAATAAGCAAAGTAACTATCCCTTCATGTGCATTGTGAATGACAATACAGGTTAAGATTGAATATAGTCCTGGCTGTATAAAAATACCCAGATGATTGAGCTGCCACTATCATTGTAAGAATAGCCAATCAGCTATGTATTGAGCAACTGTCTGGCTTGGGGCATAATACTACACACTGAAGAAACAGAAAATCTTCCAAATGATGCCTCTGTCCTCGTGAGGTTATGATCTAAAGGGAGGTAGATGCTTTTGTTAACCCACACACAGAAATAAATTATAACAGTGATGTTGACGAACTGAACATGGTTGGTGCTCTGTATTCAGTGCTCTCGGTTGGCAGGATAGAGGCCACTTCCCTAGGACACAAGGCTTCACCTGAGCTCTGAAGATTAGGAAAGACAATTCAAGATAGAAGCGAGAGACCCAGGCAAAGGGAGTAACTCTTGTGGGAAATAACCAAGACCCATTTAAGGAAGTGAAAGAAGGCCCTAGCAGCCAGGGTTAGAAAAAAGCAGGTCAGTAAGGCACATGCAGTTGGCATTGATGGGGCTATGCCCTCAGAGATTTGCAGGCTCCAGTAATAAGCTTTGCCTCCAGCCTGAGTACTGTTGATGGTTTCTGCAGTATATGTAGTGGGGGGGCAGTATACATACAGTATACATAACCCCTCTGCAAATGGAGTACAGAATGGATTGGAAGGGAGCAGATACGCATGTTGTAAGTGCCACCGTGCAGGCAGCAGATAGACAGGAGCTTTATCCATAGCACTAGATGATGGTGATGCTCACAACTCTTCCTGGATGGATGGTAGAGAGGTACATGGAAGGTACAATCTACAGGACTTCGTACTGGAGAATTTATGAAACTGGTATCTGTTGTTTTTCACGATGGCAGTAAGTATGCGTGAGCAAGCAAGGATACACTAAGTTGATACCTAGCTGAAGAGAACAGTTAGGGGGTGCATGAGGCGGTCAGACTAATGCCATAGGTGACAGCCCCAGGGTTTAACTCCACATCCTCTTCTCACAGGCAGAGTGACTGGAAACTCTCCAAGTTTGATTTCATAATGTCTCCAAGCCATTGACTTTAAAGAGCTGATCAGAAGAGCTAATGTAATGATCATCATGAAGCTTTTAACACAGTGATAGTGAGCACATAGTAATAACTCCACACTAGTTCACTAATGTGACGACTTAAGGAAATGATGCCATAAACTGCAATCGAGTCCCTCCAAGCCCCACGCTTCACATTTTCTCACCTCAGAACCCCTTCTCCCACCCACCACACATGAAGAGGAATCAGTCTAGTTACTTTAGCTACAGAGATGCCAAAGGTTTGACACACCCAAGTCCTTGTTTCTTTATGGGGCAATAATGCATGTAAAGCCTACTCCTATCCATTTATTCATTTGTTCTGTCTCTAACTACTTTGTTCTCTCTTTTCCACTTTCTTATCCTTTCACTGGCTTCCTGTTTTTCTCTCTGTAAGTCAAGTGTGTTCTTTTTTTTTTTGTACCTCCCTCTTTTCCATGGAAAGCCTCTAATCAGAAGCTGTCTGTAGGGAGTGACCAACACTTACCACAGAAAAATTCTTTCACGGGTAGATAGTTAAATAAGACAAGTGGGGAGAAAGAAGAGTAGCTGGCAAGGAACGCCTGTGGGGCTTTAATCAAAACTGCATCTTCTTAGTTGAGCACCAAAGGCTCATGCCTGGAATCCTAGCTTTTCAGGAGTCAGAGATCTAAGGATCACCATTTGAAACCTGCTCAAGCAGACAAATCTCAGAGACTCTTATCTCTAATTAACCTGAAAAAAGCCAAAATTGGAAGTGTGGTTCAAATGGTAGAGGACCAGCCTTGAGTGAGAAAGCTAAGCAAAAGTGTGAGGCCCTGAGTTCAAGCCCTTGTAGTTGTGGCACATGAAAGGAAGAAAGAGAGAGAGAGAGAGAGAGAAAAAGAAAGAAAGAAAGAAAAAAGAAAGAAAGAAAGAAAGGAAAAAAGGGATAAAGGAAGGAAGAAAGAGATGAAGGAAGGAAGGAAGAAAGGAAGGAAGGGAGGGAGGGAGGGAAGAAGGGAGGAAGGGAGGGAGGGAGGGAGAGAGGAAGGGAGGGAGGGAGGGAAGGAAAGGAAGGAAGAGAGAGAGAGAGAGAGAGAAAGAAACCACATCTTCATCATTATCCATAATTAAATTTAGTTTGATCTCTATTTAACTTAGTATTTTGCAGTTTGTTCTGAACTTGATTAAGTCCAACAATAATAGATCCTATCACTGATGTCAATTAGATGATTTCATGAAAAACTACACAGATAAAAGAATCCCTAGGACTGAGTTTTAAAGCACTCTTTTCAAATGCTTTAGCTAAAGAAGGACTGGCTGGGGATCCGGAGGAGGGCAGGGAGGGGAGTTTAATAATGAGAAGGCTGTGTTACAAAATCCAATAGAAGAGAAGGTCTGAGGGAGAGCGCGATCAAAGCAATCAAAGAAATGAGATGAGGATCATCATTCTTCTGTTAGATGATTATCAGGGAGGTCATTAATGGCCTGAGTGAAAACAAAGATGCGGAAGCCAAATTTCTGTGGGTTGCAAAGATAGAATAAAACACGGAAAGACAACTTTTCAAGAAAATTAAGCTGTAAAAAATACAAGGTGATAGCTCATGTCCCCAGACTCCAGTGCAGCTCTCCATCTCTCTGGGGACTCCTAAGCTCCATTTCCCAGCTGGTGTGGAAAAGCTGGGCTCTGTGTTGTGTGCCATTCCCCCTCCCCCCACTCCACCCTCTTGGAATCATTGACTCATAGGAATGATGCTCATAGGCACTTTTTTTCCCTTTCAGAACTGTGTTCAAACACAATCTCTTACATAAATGAACATCCCAATTCAATTGATTCATTTGACCACGAGGTCCCTCCCAATGAGCCTCCTAACAGAAAATGTGAATTGGGCCATTGTATTTTCCTGGCAAGGATCATTAGGAGTCATCCACTTCTTTTCAGGGATATTATAGTGCTTGGTGTATTTCCTGTCAGAGCTCATGTCACAAAGTACAGTAATTATTTCTTTATCTATCTGTAACCATCCCCAGCTGGCAAATGTCTCTAGGGTAGGGATTTAATCATTTACACTTGTCCCACATAGTAAGAACCCAGTACATGATTGTACCATAACCACAATCTGGCAGCATCTTCCCTCAGATTCGTGGTGCTAACAGAATTGGATTTCTGTTTCCAGCACAGTCTTGAAAACACTAAGGAATCTTGATGCTTAAATGCACCATGATGTCTGCAGTGGGACTCTGGAATGGAAGATGGAGGTTACAGAGAAAAATGGAGGCTCTCTCAGGGCACACGTTGGAGGCCCCGAACCCTGATTCCTTGTGCCTGTGTTCATATTTCTTAGGAGGAGTTGAGAGATGTATTCCCCCCTATTTGTTTTCATTTTTAGTGTCAGTCCTGTGGCTTGAACTTAGGGCTCAGGCTCTGCCCTTAGCTTTTTCACTGAAGGTTAGCACTCTACAACTGGAGCCACACTACCACGTCGGGCTTTTTGCGGCTTCATTGGCGATAAGAGTCTCACAGAGTTTCCTGCCTGGGCTGGCTTCGAACATCTATGCTCTGATCTAAGGTTTCAAGCATGAACCATTGGCTCCTGGCTTGTATTCTCCCAACCACTGTCGTACACGCATATGGAAAGAGGAACACTGTCTTAGTCATTCTTATGTCTTTTTGTGAAATAAGGTAATCTTCTTGAACTCAGAGCCTGGGCACTGTCCCTGAGCTTTTCCACCCAAGACTAGCACTCCATTACTTGAGACAAATTTCCACTTTCAGCTTTTTCCTAGTTAATTGAAGATAAGAGTTTCATGGATTTGTGTGTCCAGTCTGGCTTTGAACTTCTGTTCTCAGACTTCTGCTTCCTGAGTAGCTAGAATTGCAGGCATGAGCCACTGAAAACCAACTTTTTAAGAGGAAAAGACCATCCTCTTTTCTACATCTCTCCAACTGTGTTGCCTTCACACAAGATAGTTTAAATGTAAGTAGGGTTTGGCTTGGTTATAACTTATTCCACTCAGTATCATGTCTAGAATTTTGTGCTCATTGCCACAATATTTCCATAATGAGCATATTTAGCCAGTGAGGATTACATGGAAGACCTCTATCCTTGTCCCTTTCTTATAAGAGAATATATCTCTCATCCTCTGTGAAAATGAAAGTCTGTATCTAAAAAGGAACAGGAAGCTTGCAGTCAGAGCACACAAGCCAATAGGAAGAAGTCAGTCTCAGAAGAAATCTTTAGGTAGTACTAGAAAGTCATGAAATGGTCTATACAATCTGAGCCCTATGGGTGACCAAGAGCATGCTCAGATACCACCTCATAACTATCTTACAACTCACACTACAGCAAAACAGCAGCAACAGCAACCATCATCTAGTACTTCGCTTACCACTTAGACACTAGTTGCTTACATGTACTAGGAATCCTGCAAAGCACACTTTCTTACAGTAGGTTAGCATCACTACAACCCTATGGCCCTACTTATTTTATAGACAAAGACACTGAGAACTAAAGAGGTCAAATAACTGGTTTAAGGTATTGCTTAGCTGATAAGAAACTTGTAAGGATTTGAACCAGATTTGGCTCTAGAGAGAACTAGTGGCTCTATTAACTACTTCACTGTATCACATGTGAGCTTGTAAACCTAGGCACATGACCTACGTACTGGAGCCTATTGTGAGAAAGGCAAGATAGTCGTGGGAAGTGTGGGGCGGGACGGGAGGCGGGGGAAAGTGGCCCCCATGTGGATCACATAGCTCATATGTGAGGGAGGAGCAGATGTGAATGTGTGATGATACCCAAAGCCCCTCCAGCCTCTCTCAACCTGCTTCTCTTTCACCATTCCTGATTGGCTACAGCTTCTCGGGATTCCTTGTTCTCAGAAATTCTCCTGAAAAAAATCCTTCTACCCAGCTGTCCCTTGATTTATTCCCACAAATTCTGAGACATTCTAACTCAATAGGTATTTATTTACCCAAGTAATATCACTCCAGATCCTTATTTGGTAGGAAAAAAAGCTATATATAAAAAATAAATTATATAATATTATTTATCAGGCAACATGCTAAATAGTGGGGATACAAAGATGATAAACTCTGCTCTCTGATAGCGAACTGATGCACCAATTAACATTAATAGCTTAATTGGTAATAATGGCTCAAAGCATTACCCCATCGAATTAAGATGTTATCATTTTCCTGGCGTCTGTCAGTGTTCAAACTCAAAGGAAGAACTTACAGTGTGAATCAGCCTTTGTAGCAGATTGGATGGCCATGCCTAGCAGGATGGGAAGAAGAAAAGTTTGTAATCCTGCTGTGTTTTGAACAGTTCTAAATACAGGAGTCTTTGGGCATCCCCTCAAACCCCTCTTGAGTGTGAGTTCCTCCATATAGAAACTGAGTGAGAGCCAAGTGCCAAAACCCCTGTGGTAACCTCACATTTACTCAGCAAGGCAGGCATGTGGGGAGGAAGGAATTCTTTAGTTCTCTAAACACATGCCAGTCCCTTGTGGGGACTCATTAGATCTCTGTGAGATTTTGATTTACATTTCTCATATCCTTCCAATGCCCCTGATGCTGCACGTGGCCATGCAGGAGAAGCAAGGCTCCAAAGGCCTTCTAGCTGAGTGCCAGCGGCTCACACCTGTAATCCTAGACACTTAAGAGAGTGAGATCTGAGAATCATGGTTCAAAGCTGGCCTGGGAAGCAAAGTCTTTGAAATTCTTATTTCCAGTTACCCAACATAAAGCCAGAAGTAGCTGGGCGCCGGTGCTTCACGCCTAAAACCCTAGCTACTCAGGAGGCTACAATCTGACGGTTATGGTTCAAAGCCAGCCCAGGCAGGAAAAGTCCATGAGACTCTTATCTAAACCACCAGAAAACCAGAAGTGTCACTGTGGCTCAAGTGGTAGAGTGCTCGCCTTGAGCTGAAGAGCTGAGGGACAGCACCCAGGCCCTGCCACCAAAAAAAAAAAAAAAAAAAAAAAAAATAGCCAGAAGTAGAGCTGTAGTTCAAATGCTAGAGCTTAAGCAAAAGAAGACATGGGACAGTTCCCAGTCCCTGAGTTCAAGCCCCAGTACTGGCACAATTACAAAACAAGCAAACACTTTTGAAATAAATCCTTTCCACTGCTTCATCACCGTGCCTGGAACCACTCAGCTTTAACTATGTGTGTGCCTCCACAGAGGCAGAATGTATCATCTCTCAGAAGAGATTTTCTATCTTTGACCTACTCAAATTGTTAGCATGTGTTTCCTCATATTCTGTAAATGTCTGTAACCCCAACTAATAAATGTTGAGCTACTAAAAGATCAATGATCTCCTTACATTCAAATTTCCAAGTATCTGTGATAAGCAGGAGCTTTGATAATCAATTCCTATCAAAGCATTAAATGCAAATATCCACAGGTTATTGTAGCCTAGATATAGCTGTCTGTTGCCCTTTGACCCATTGAAGGCTGAGTCATTAAAAAAAAAAAAAGACTTCACCTATAGGCCAAGAAGAGCCAGAAATGGCCATGGATGGCTCCTAGTACCAGTATTATTCAATTTATGGGAAAGGTGATTGGAATGAGGGGGAAAAAATTAACCACTCGATACCTGTTGATATATAAACATAAGAATCCTACCCTATTTACACACATTTGGTTAGATACAGGGAGATTTGAATACTAGAGGTGGTGTGTGTCTCCTGTCTGACCTTCCTTTGAGTCCATTCTAATTTCACACTGAACTCCAGTTCCTAAAGACCTGTTAAAAATCAATGACATCTCACATTGTGTTTGCTTTGATGATGGTAGAACCAAGCCATGGGGCAAGGCAAAACAGGTACTACTTGCTAATTGCCACTAATCACACAACCTACTTGGAAAATAAGTTGCTGAGGATATAAACTTTCCCTGCAATTCTCAGGGGATCATTGATAACAATGAGAGAAAACTTGATGCCTCTTTTTCAATGGAGGCCTGATATCTCATGAGCTGGTAACTTTGTTTGGACCATGAACCTGGATTTCCAGGCCAAACTTCCTACTCCCCAGCCAAAACAAAACACGAAGAACATACCATGGAGAAATCAGCAAGGCCAAACTTGAGGCTCTTTTGAATGGACAGCTTCCTAACTCCATTTTCCCTGGAAAGAAAAGTTTAAGCGGACAAAGAAGGGGAAGAACTCCGCCCCTCCCTCCCAAAGCGAACACTCTCGCCACCACCCTCTACCAAATGGGAACATTTTCAGGCCCCAGTTATCATTTAAACGAAGCACACCGCACCAATATTGTGTGGTACCATCTGTTATTTTATATTTCACGAAATTTGGCCAGTTTTGAAATATTATAATTATATCTCCTCCATTACGTATGCAACACAGACATTTTCTGAAACATAAATACAGTATGTGGGAAATGTGACTGTATTTATAGCCATTGGCGGGTGGGAAGCAAAGGGCAGCTGGCACCGCGTAGAGCCTGGAGCACGCGACCTACCAAAGGAGCAGGGCCTCTGGTGCACCCCCCACCCCCTCTTTCTGCCACGTCTGTGCCCTTATATCCCAAGGAGGCCCCACCTGGAAGCCATCCAGGCCTCCATGCATCTTCTATGCAAGGTCATAACTACTCCAGGACCAAGTGTGTCTCCTTCCAGACATAAATGCAGGCAGTGATGCCTTCCCAGAGTCAGGAAACAGGCGCAGAAGGAGTGGCAGGCAGCTGCTTCACTGCCAATGGAGGAGGCAGACAGGGCAGGAACACAGTGCAGTCCTGTGGGTTAAAGGACCAAGAGATTGGACGGAAGTGCTGTGGGAGGGAGGGGCCTCCTATCGGAGGAGGACAGTCTGGCTTCTTCAAAGGAGAACTGAAGAGCCTAATGGCTCATTTGGTTCCTGTGTCAGGAGGTCCCAGGGAAATGGTCAGATCTCCTCAATGCCTCAAAGGGTGTGTTCTGGGATTGATTTCATCTTCAAAGAAGAAAATAGTGTTGTTTACTTGAGTGTTGTTTTCCTTCAAAATGCTGCAAAGTGCTTTGCAATAGCGAAGAGAAGAAAGCAAATGACAAGTATTTGAGATTCCCTTTCTGTCTCTCCAAAAACAAAGGCATTATTCAGGGATGAGAGCTGTTTTGTCACTCCAGGCATTTCTGCCACAATCTTTCGGCTCCTCCTCAGGCATTCCTGCTAATCTGTCTCTTTACACCACCCCTGCTAGTGCTCTGGCCACTTCAGCCAGGAAGTGTTCCATTGGCATTTATTCTCTTTAAAAAAAAAATTTATTTAAGTTAGTTGCTAAAATTCAAAAATCAGAGATTTCACATAAAGCCCAGTTTCTCTTCAAAAAAACGAAGAGATCTGGCACCATTGGATGTGTATTTCTGCCCAGCAACAATCTGCCTGCTCTGAACAGCAGCTGTCTCCTTTGGAAGACAGAGTTCCTCCCTCCACCCCATCCGCTGCCCCTCCTACATGCCCCAGCTCAACTCCTGTCACCTGCCTGGCCCTTAGAGGCACTTATGTTTATGACTTCCTGAGGTAGGCAATTGACTCTTACGCAGAAATATAGACTAGGAAATTAAGACAACTTTTTTTGTTCTTGATGTAGGGTTGGTAGAGGATTAAAATATATCCATACGCTCTCTAACAGGAAATTAAAGTGAAATTTACAAGCATCTCTGATATTAAAAAAAAAAACACCTAAAAGTGAAAAGGATAAATCTCTTCCATAGTCCTTATTTTAACATATTTTAGGCATCTGTTTATTTATTGTTTTTTGCCAACAGATTGTTGGTAAAGCAATTTTATGGCACAAGTTAATCATCCTTTGTGCACCAGTGTGGAAAACAATGTCTAGCATATAAGTAGAACATACACTATAGAAAAAAATAGGAATGACAAAAATCCAGCCTTGTGACTGTGGCTCATGTCTATAAGCCTAGCTACTCAGGAGAATTAAGGTTCAAAGCCAGCTAAGGCTAAACATTTAGCTAGACTCCATTTCCAAAATAACAAAATAACCAGCAAAAAAGCTGGCCGTGAGGTCCCACTCAACTAGGACAGTTCCAACCTAGTAAGTGTGAGGTCCTTAATAGGCTGGAAATAAACCCTGGTACTACCAAAAAGAAGAGAGGGGGTAAAAATTATCTGTGCTAGTGCCTTTGATCTAGACTGAGCTTGAAAGTTTCCATTCTCAGTCAAAGATCCTGCTTCTGTAAGGTCTAGAATTCAAGGTGATGTATATTCTTGTATGTATCACAGCCTCTCTTTTATCAGTCAGCTTTGATGATCATTAACAACAATGGAGACATGGAGATGAATGGCCATCTGAAACCCAGCCCCAGCCTACGGGTGACATGTGGGTCATATGGAGACGAACAGCTCAGTGGCAACTGCTTCTCCATAAATGATAGTCCATCTTGTTCCAACTTATGACTTCAATGAAGGAAACAGAATTTCCAGTAAAATAAGCCTGATGCCAAGAGGACAGTTGGTGGGAGGATGTGGTTGGATGCTCAATGATATTGCCGTGGAGATGAAGGAACCCTAGGAGGCAGTAGTAAATAGTTACATTTAACAAGTCCATAGACCCATGGATCTCTCAGGGGAATCTAACAAGCAATAAGAGAGTAAATGGAGAGCCCCCAAATCCATAAGTCTTTTTAGCATACCTACCTCAGATAAACTCAGAGGGAGAGGACTTGCCAAATTAAATATAATCTATGCATTTAAGAGATACTGTTACAGACTGTACTGTTATATTTAGGGCTTCACAGACTCGACGTCAAGGGGAAAAAATTATTCCCAGCCCCTCGAACACATTTCCCTATAGTTCTCAATAAATTAGATAAGTCGAGTGATACTCTTGGCTTGATATTCTTAGTACTTGGGCATGCCCAATACTAACATGAAGGAGAATGTAAATCTTACCCCAACTCCTACAACAACTCCCTCTCAGTCCTCAGCACCTCTCAGCCGGATTTCTGGAGTCCACAGGCTGATTCGTTTTAGAATGACTTCAATCCTTCATTGCTTCTAGTGAGGTCTATATCTTGCTATGAGACGGACAATTTAATTACTTCAAACTGTTACATTCAAGGTGATTACATTTAGTGTAATCATATATATTAGATAATATAATCACTTAAAACTATTCTTTGCTCCCCAGAGTTTAATACTTATATGAATCCAACAAATATGTATGCCTAGTATGTGCCAGGGAACAGGGGGAAATGTTGGAATTCTTTAGTCTGGAACATAGGCTCTGATGGTCTTTGCCTGCCTCTTCAAAAATATCCCTCACTACTTTGCTTTCCATACTCCTGTCAAGTCCAGTCACTATTACATCTGAGCCTCTGCATATGCTGTTCCTTTACCTGGACTATGTTGGGCACTTTTTTTTTGGCATTTCCTTTACCTTATTTCTATTTATCCTTCATTTTTCACTACCTTAGGCCTTTCCTGCAAAGACTGGTTTAAAATAGTTCATGACCACACACACACACACATACACACACACAATAACACAAGTATTTGTTTTATGCTATTCCAAATGCTTCAAAAATATTTGAGGATAAGAAAATCCTAGCTACTTAGGAGGCAGAGATCTGAGGATCACAGTTCAAAGACAGACTGAACAGGGAAGTCCATGAAACCTTTATGTCCAATTTCAGTTCAGGGTTCATTATGACCACCATCAACAATAGAAAGGAAAGCCAGAAATGGAGCTGCAATTCAAGTAATACAGCACCAGATTTGAACAAAAAAGTTAAGGGATAATGCTCAGGCCCTGTGTACAAACCTCAGTATTGGCACCAAAAAAAAAAAAAAAAGAAGAAAAAAAGCAAGCAAGAAGGAAGGAAGGAAGGAAGGAAGGAAGGAAGGAAGGAAGAAAGAAAGAAAGAAAGAAAGAAAGAAAGAAAGAAAGAAAGAAAGAAAGAAAGAAAGAAAGAAAGAAAGAAAGAAAGAAAGAAGTAGAGGAAAGGGGATCGAATGGGGAGGGGAAGGAAGGGGAAGGGGAGGGTAAAGAAGAAGGGAGGGGAGGACAAAAGGGAGGAGAGGGGAAGAGAACTCTGGTTTTAACCCAAACACTTTTTTTCCCTCATCCTGGCATTACACTTTGAGTTCATATGTAGTGATGTTATTAACCAATTATAAACTTTTTCTGCACTTAAATTTAAGTCAATAGCTGACTTGGTCTCCCAGTATGCTTGTTACTATTGAAAGAGTACCTGCATTCCAGGCCTAGAGCAACCTCTGAGTAAGCAGATTCAGTTGTTTTCAAAGATAAACCACTTGTTCAGAAACTTCAACCTGTCAATCTGCCTGTCATCACCCCCATTCCAGCATCAAACTGCCCTCCTTGCTATATTGAACTGCATTTCCTGGTCTTGGCTCAATTGGCCCTTACCACTAGTTTAAAATGACAAGTATTCCAACCTCATTTCTCCTTAGCCCTTCATCCTGTTTTACTTTGCTTTATATTATTCATCCACACCTAGTATGGTAGACTATAAGCAGACATTTTGTATTATTCACTGTGCATAGGAGGTGTCTAGTGAATAGCAATGGAATCAAAGTCAATATCAGCACAAATAAGGCACTGACAATTTGGTATAGCCACTGACACAGGAGCCGTCTCTGGTAACATATATGATAGTCTTTAAATTTCAGATGATTAGGATGGGAGTTTTGTGCTTTTAGTGAGTACTTAATTGGAAAGACAAAGCCATATAATCTATAGAAGAGAGAGTTCACCAAAAGCTAAGCTTTTGGCCTCAGTCAGATTTGGACATCCTTTTAGGAATGTCCCCATCCCAACCCAGAGACTCACAAGTCCTGGTAGTTTGCATAACTCAGTGGAAACAGAGCTCCATGGAACCCCTGGCATTTCCATTGTGCTTTTCTCTACATCATCCCCATCCTAGTCTAAAATGACTCAAGGCACAGAATGTGACTCTTTATATTATTAACTAGCAATTTGCACAGGGATCTGGAATATAGGATGTATGTTGAAATGAAAAATAAAACATCATAAAGCTATATCATTGATTCATTAGAAACAGCATCAGACATATGTTCTTTAAAGATACATCACCTTGGTTACCCAGCCTCTGCAGGCCCTCACTCTATGAAGTGGCTATGTGGTGGGTAAGAGGGGAAAGGAGACCAAAGGTATGATATGCTGTGGTTCCTGTCTTTTTGTTTTGGGGTGTGTGTGTGTGTGTGTATGTGTGTGTGTGTGTGTGTGTGTGTGTATACACATGTAAGGGGGGAGGGGAAAGAGAGGTAGAAAGAGTTTGTTTGTCTGTGTATCTATGTAGTGGGGCTTGAACTCAGGTCCTCACACTCTTGATTGGCTTTCTTTCTGACATCTAGCTCTATATGACTTGAGCCATACCTCCAGACAGGAATTTTGCTGGTTAATTGGAGAATCTCACACAGCGTTTCTTGCCTTGGATGGCTTTAAATCATGATCCTCAGATCTCAGCCTCTTGAGTAGCTAGGATTACAGGCGTGATCTACCAGTATCTATCTGTGGGTTGTGGTTCTTCTTTGTACACACAATAGCCAATTGCTATTGCTTGTAATCAAAAACTGTGAGTGGTGCATACAGCCTTTCTAGATTTCAACTTTCTTTTTCATTGTTCTATAGAATTTTTTTATTTTAATACTTTTTATGTTGTAAAAATACTGTACAGAGGGGTTACAGTTACATGAGCAAGATAATGAGTACATTTCCTATCAAGCATTGTTGCCTCCTCCTTTGTTTTTCCCCTACCATCCCTCCCTCCCACCTCTACAAATAGAGTCTCCCCCCACCACCTAAATTGTAAAGTTCATTTTCAACATAGTGTCTTGTACAGCTCATTGCTACAATGGGTCAACCTGTATCCCTATTTAAGCACTTTGTTTTTTCCCTTCCCCTCCCCAAATTAGAGAAGTTTATATACAATATGCAGGACACTGACATCAAATACAGTGAAAACAGGGGTTATACTGTGGAGGAAGAACATACAAAGAAACATTAGAAACACATTAGAAACAATAGCAAGAAAGAGAAAAAAATACTTGTGTCCCTATCTTGGGGTTCATTTCGCTTAACATCATCTTATCTGGTCATATGTACATAGCTTTTGACCTTTTCTGCTTGTCCCAGACATACTAGTTATTGCAAATAAGGGAAACCATGGGACCTATGTTTCTTTGGGCCTGGCTTACTTTAGATTTCAACTTTCTTTTATCAATACTTGTAACTTCCCAAGTTGATAGGGAATTGAATGATGGTGTCCTATGCTCTACTCTACAGCAGTGAAGGCAAAGATGCAATAAGTCAGAGTTCCCTTCCTGTATCCTTAACAATGCTATGGAGCCAAACAGCCAGAGGAAATGGATTATATCCGTTTTACAGCTATGCAGGGATCCCCAGAGTGGCTTTGCTTGAATGTTTGTGAGAGGTAAAACAATGTTTACCAATCTGCCAGCCACACAGGCTTAATTAGTGTTTGCAAACTACTTGACATCCTTGAAAGAAAGGTGTCACCCATGCACAGGTCATTATCATAATAAACGGATGGCACAGGGGCTTGAAACCAGAAAGAGACATACCTGAGCTGGCATGGATTGCAAACAGACCCAAGGGACACTGGCCTCCTTTTTGTAAAACAGCTTTATGGAGACATAATTCAATAACCATACCATGCCCTCATCTGAAATGTACCCACTCAGTGACTTCTAGAGTATTCATGGTGTGTGCACACATCTCAACAGTCAAGTTCAGAACTTTTTCATCACCTCCAAGAGACACATGCATCTTTCATGTATAACCTTCCTACTTCTCCATCTTCCCCAGCCCTGAGCAACTACCTCTGTTTCCTGTTTTCCTGTTCCCACAGATCAAGCACAACTCCATGTTATTTATAAATGAAAAGATATAATGTGTGGTCTTTTGAGACTGTGTGTGTCTGAGCACGCATGTGCGTGTGCGTGCACTGGTACTGAGGCTTGATCTTGGGGTCTCATACCCTCACTTTTTCACTCAAGTCTTGATGCATTGTAGTGACAACTCCACTTCTGTCTTTTTGGTGGTTACTTGGAGGTAAGAGTCTCAAGGACTTCCCTGTCCTCTCTGGATTGGTTTTGAACCACAATCCTCATGAGCATCTCAACCTCCAGAGTAGCTAGGATTTGTAGAAATGAGCCACCAGTGCTCAGCTCGATACACATGTTCAGATTTCAACGTTATGAGTTACGTTGCTTATTGTTTATACACTGATGAACATTTGAGTTGTCTGTACCATTTTAGTATTAAGAATAGTGCTACTCAGGTTTGGAAGGTAGCTCAGTGGTAGAGTGCTTGCCTTGCATGCATGAGGCCCTGGGTTCAATTCCTCAGCACCACATAAGCAGAAAAAGCTGAAGTGGCACTGTGGCTCAAGTGGTAGAGTGCTAGCCTTGAGCTGAAGAGCTGAGGAACAGCACCTAGGCCCAGAGTTCAGGCCCCACAACCGGCGAAAACAAAACAAACAAACAAAAAACAATAGTGCTACTACGAACATTCACAAACATATTTGTGTGTGCATGTGTGTGTATGCACAGGCACATGTACCAGTATTAGGCTTAAACTCAGGGCCTGAGCACTTTCCCTTAGATTTTTCCTGAAGGCTGGTACTCTACCTCTTGAGTCAAAGTCTACTTCTGGCTATTTCAGTAGTTAGAACAAAATAAAAGTCCCCTGGACTTTCCTGTCCAGGCTGGCCTTGAATCTGATCCTCAGATCTCAACCCCCTGAGTAGCTAGGATTACAAGTATAATCCACTATTGTTTGGCAATTAACATTTGTGTGTGTGTGTGTGTGTGTGTGTGTGTGTGTGAGAGAGAGAGAGAGAGAGAGAGAGAGAGAGAGTACTAAGTCTTGAAATCAGGGCCTGGATACTTGTCCTTTAGCTGTTTTCTGCTCAAGGTTGGTGCTCTATCACTTGAGACACCACACCTCCACTTTCAGCCTTTTTTTTTTTTTTTGCAAGTCCTGGGGCTTGAACTCAGGGCCTGGGTTCTGTCCCTGAGCTTCTTTTGCTCATGGCTAGCACTCTACCACTTGAGCCACAGAGCGACTTCCGCCTTTTTTGTTTACATGGTACTGAGGAATAGAACCTAGGGTTTCATGCATGCTAGGCAACACTGTATCACTAAGTCACATTCCCAGTCCCATTTTCAGACTTTTTGGTGGTTCACTGGAAATAAGAGTCTCATGCACTCTCCAGCTTGGGCTGGCTTCAAACTATGATTCTCAGATCTCAGCCTCCTGAGTAGCTAGGATTATAGGTGTGAGCCATCAGTACCCAACTCATATTCTTTTTAATTAAACGCATTTTTAAAAGTCTTTTGTGTAAAATACCTAGGAGTAGCCTCACCGGGGTCTCTTGGCAGCTTTATTTTTAACTTTCTGAGGAACCACCAGACTATTTGCACAGGGGCTGTACCAGGTTATAATTGCACTAGATTAATTTCTTTTTGATCTTGCAAGGATGCTAACATTTCCTTAAAGTACTTACACTAGAATCCTTAAAAGATTTTTTTTGTCTTTATACAGAAAACCAATCTACCTTCATATATCTAGCCTGATGATATTTTGCTGCCAAAGATCATCCAGCTTCTATCAGTCTGACACCCTATCTATCTTGGTGCTTAGACAAATGAGCATGCTCATGAGCTATCATGATCCCTTTCCTCTGAGCTTGCTGCCCACTTTCTGACTAAATGGCTGTGAAGCCCAAATGATGTGCCTCATCTCTGAGAAAAAGACAAGCTCACAACCCAGTCCTATGGTATCTAGAGGGTTAAATTTAAATGCTGAGATCTGAGGGTGACAGTTCAAAGGCCAACCCAGGCAGGAAAGTCTGTGAAACTGTTATCTCCAATTAACTACCAAAGATGGCACTGTGGCTCAAGTGGCAGAGTGCTAGCCTTGAGCAAAAGAAGCTCAGGGACAGTGTCCAGGCCCTGAGTTTAAGTCCCAGCAAAAAAAAAAAAAAAAAAAAAACCAACTAGTTCATAGAAGGCATTGTTCTGAAGGTTAACTTCTGAACATGTATGCTTGAAGGAAAAATCACTTAAAAATTGAGAATGTAATAACTAAGTGAATACTTACAGAAATGTTTCATTCGGTTTTTATGCTTAATTTTTTTGTTTACTTTTGTTTTATTTGGGGCGAGTAAATCTCACATGTGAAACCCTTTACCGCACAGAATGTTCTACAAAGCATCCGTTTTGCAGAATTTAGTGAGACAAAATATTCCAGCTCTCCCAAGAGCCGACAACTTCCCACTGTTTTTCTCTCTATTTAATCTATACACTTTTATTTCCTGTCCAAAGGCTGAGAGATTATGAACTTACATTCCCTCCTATAAGGGAAAATGTTTTTACTCCATAGGAGAACACACGTGTCTATGCCTCCACAGGCTCTTTAGAATCATTGCTTTAGGAGCATTTTGTATGTTCACTACAAATTCTTCTTTAGGGACATGGTCAATGAATAGGCTAAACCATGTGGCAACATGCACCAAAATCCTTCCTTTCCTCCTCATCCATCACCTTCTAGCTGTTAGGACTCAGAAAGTTATTCAACATCTTTGCACATCAGTTCCTCCATGTGGAGCATTGAGATACTAATAACCCATCGGAATCTAATGATTACAGGGACAGGACATAAAGCATTACATACTATTTTATAGTACCTTTCTTTTCTTAAGGATCATCATTGGTTGAGACATATATCCTAGAAAGCAAAAAGACAGAGGTACCAACATAGGTTCTTCGCTGAAAAAAAAAAAACTGTATAAATTCCTTATTGAACTTCTCTATCCCTCTGAGGAGACTGTGCCCTTCATGTCTGTTTCTCATCTATTCTAACTACAGAATAAGCACTGATGAGTAGTTGGAAGTGTGATGAGGACAAGATGCGAAGTGGCACCAGTGGCGTCCCTAATGTTATTCATTGGTGCCATGTCAGGGGTCAGTCTGAGCACTGTAATTGTCTCTGGATGTTCCTGCCAATTCTATCAGCTAAGACTAGAATAATTAATTAGGTGAGGGGCCAGTATCAACACTTAACTGAAAACAAGCAAGGGGCTGGGATCCTGCCTAGCATCTGCTACAAATATTGCTTTGATTGGACTCTTTCCTTTAAATGGCATTTCTGATTTTGCTTTTGGTTTTCTTAAAACTTTTTGTTCTTATTATAGAGGTGATCCACAGAGGAGTTACAGTTACATAAGTCAGGTAAAGTGTACATTTATTTTTGAACAACGTCTCCTCTTCCCCCTCTCTCTCCCTCCCTCCCTCTCTCTTTGTTGTTTTTGTTTTGTATTGTTTTTGTGTCAATACTAAGGCCTGAACTCAGATCCTGGACACTGTCTCTTAGCTCTTTTGTGCAAAACTGTCACTCTACCACCTAAGTCACTCTTCTAAGTCTGGCTTTTGGTGGTTAATTGAAGGTAAGAATCTTGAGGACTTTGCTGTATTTATTGGCTGCCAACCTCTGTCCTCAGATTTCAGCCTTTTGAGCAGTGAAGATCACAGATGTGTGCTTCCAGTGCCTGGATGACATTTCTATTTCTTAACTTTTTAGAATTCTTAACTTTTTAAGAATTCATATGCTCCATTAAGTTATAGTGGAATCCAAAGTAGTCTTTGCCACCACTGGTAGATACTTAGAGTTTTAATTATAAGTCATTCATTTAGAGTTTATTTAGAAGTACTTGGAAGATAAAATATACCATAGATTTGAACATTGACACTAATAGTAATGGTTTCAGAATAAGAATGGTACTGTGGGTTTTTTTAAAATTTTTTGCATAAAATCTGTAATAAGCTAATGCAGGGGGAACTTTATTGCTCAACTTGAACTCTGAAATTAGGAATCTGAATTCTTTACTTCCACAGTTGTCCACTCAGTTCAGTGTACAGGATTCTACCTCTAGGTGAAAGATGGGGCTCCTCACATGGCTACCAAGAAGGAACAATACAAGAGAGTTAGTGGTTCCATTTTCTGCGAGGGAAAATGACAAATTCTCACCTTCTGAGACAATTCCCATCTAAATGTCTACATTAGTTTTTGACACATGGAGGCTCTTGAAGAGGCACTGAAGACATACCTGGGGGGGGGGCGGGGGGGGGGCAGGGAGGGGAGGAGGGGCTCCATTTTGCTTCTAAAGCTAGGCACCAGTGACTCATGCTTGTAATCCTAGCTACTCAGAGGGGGAGATGTGAGGATCACAGTTCAAAGCTAAGACAGCAGGAAAGTCCATGAGATTCTTATCTCCAAGTAACTACCCAAAATTGGAAATAGAGCTATTGCTCAAAATGATTGAGCACTTAACCTTGAGCACAAAAGCTCAAGGACAGTGCCCAGGCCTTGAGTTCACGCCCCAGGGATGGCGCGCACGCGCGCACACACACACACACACACACACACACACACACACACACACACACACACACACACGAGTGAATCTACTTTCTACCTACTCTATAATGGCCGGGCGCAGATGGCTCATGCCTGTAATCCTAGCTACTTCAAGAGGCTGAGATCTGAGGATCTCAGTTCAAAGCCAGCTCAGGCAGGAAAGTCTGTGAGACTCTTATCTCCAATAAACCATGAGAAAACCAGAAGTGGCACTATGGCTCAAGTGGTAGAGCACTCGCCTTTTGCTGAAGAGCACAGGGACAGTGCCCAAGCCCAGAGTTCAAGCCCCACGACTGAGGAAAAAAAAAAAAAAGCAGAATGGAACAGATGCTCACAAAAGCATAAATAATATCATCATGTGAGATTTCTGTTTTGATTCTCCACTTCTCAATGCATTTCTTTATAACTGTTTGCCATCTAGATTAAATTTCCTAAATGTTCGCGTTCCTAATCTCCTTGCTCAAATCCCTGAGCTAGCTCCCTACAGTTTCTTCAGTCTTACTTTACTGGAACTCCAGCACCAAAGCACCGC
This sequence comes from Dipodomys spectabilis, assembly GCF_019054845.1. NCBI lineage: Eukaryota > Metazoa > Chordata > Mammalia > Rodentia > Heteromyidae > Dipodomys > Dipodomys spectabilis. Next base: position 393,904 of record NW_024870700.1, read on the forward strand.
CCCCACCACCACCAAGTAATGCCCCCCACGTATTCCCATTGTCGGCTCACACAACTCCTCAGCATTTAGGTCTGCCACTAGCAAAGTTATTTGTAGTCTGGTGACTGGGGGCCAGTCCTTGTGAATGGCTTCCTTCCTTCCACACGAGTTCTAGTTTCATTTTCTCGCTAGTGCAGTATCTTCTGTAACTGCCTTGGTCACCTGTGCTCAATGTTTTCCAGTACCTCTCAAAATACAGTCTATTTTCAACTATTTTCAACACTAGCTGTTTTCCATATGTCATGGTGTTTCAGTGAGGTCATAGGAGCCTTAGTGTCTCCTGTGTTCTGTTTTATTCCCCATTAGGCAATACAGAAATTGTGTGGCTCCTGCCTTTGAGTGGGAGAGGTGAGGAAGAAGTGTTAGGAGGGTTTGGTGAGAAAATTCCTTGACCCAAGGCCTAGAGAGTCTTCTCCTTGTAGTGACCAGGCAATTCCCTCCCCTGCTCTAAGCCTTTCCCAAATACCATAGCCAACAAGCTTCTGGCCATCCCGACTCTCCCCACAGAAAGGGTACAGGTTGGAGACGAATTCCAACAAAGGAATCAGGCGCTCTCGTGTAGATGACATTCCCAGGAGATGAGATTGTTCCAAATCCACTTTTCCCTTTCAGTACATTTGGCTGCAGCCACATACCTGGTGATTGAAGCCCATCCGAAAAGCAACCATTTCAAGCAGAGGTCCAGCTCTCTGAGAGGGGGGACTTGGCAAACCCAAGTTGCCATGGTAACCGGGCTCCCAGCCTCCATATATCCTGTTTTGTAGTTTGGGGTTTTATGTTTTGGAAAGTTCCTTCTCCTTTTCTTTTAACCTCCAAATGTGTGAGAAAATATCTGCCAGGGGAATTAAGGGAACACACTGCAGAGAACTGACTGGGAACTATGGGGATTTAAAGGTCTTTGAGACTGAAAATAATACCACACACACACACAAGACTTAGACTCTAAGCAACAGAATATTAGGACTGTGGGTTGGAGCTGATCTCACAGGCTTTCTGTGCAGCCTCCTTCTTCATTCAACAAATTCTTCATATGTACCTACAGAGATCATTTTTTTTATTTTATTTAAGGAGCATCAATAATCTTATCAGGCACTAGGGGCTCATGTTGTAATCCTAGCTAATTGGGATGCTGAGATTTGAAGATAATGGTTTGAAGCTAGCCAGGGTAGATAAATCCTCAAGACTCTTATCTCCAACTGATCAGCAAAACTAGAAGTAGAACTGCAACTCAAATGGTAAAACATCAGCTTTGAGTAAAGAAAGTTAAGCAAAAGGACAAGGCCTGCATTAAACCTCCAGTATTCATACACCACACACACACACACACACACACACACACACACACATACAATCTTACATTGGGAATCTAGGGTATGATAGCAGTTATAAGTGAAATAGCTTTTAAAACATTTGCCATAAATTTAGTCCCCCAAGCCACTCAACTGATAAGCATCAGTCATTCAAACTATCAGCTGATCCCAACTATGGGGGGGTAATTTTTAGGAGCAGGGAAAAAAGTAATGCCCAAGAGGATTTGAGGACCAAAGAACTTTTGTAGTGAGGTTCAATGCTCGTGCTAGCCCCATCGCTGTCCAGCTGGTGGCTCCTGCTCTGAGTGGCTAGTCAAGGCCCCCGTGAAAGAGAAGATGAAAGACAAAGCCAGTGGTTTGGTTAAAATCCTCCCTGATAAGGTTTTGTGTGTAGTGTCTGTGCCAGCAGGGTAGTTTTGGTGCATTTAAAGTTGTCATGAAACTGGAGTACTCTAACTTTGCCAATTGCAGAAAGGATGCTGCTTTATCTCTACTGTTAGCTGCTAAGATGCCATATGAGTTTAGATTAGAATATGCACACAGGAGAGAGAGAAAGGTTATTAAATTTTGAACCGGGGAAAGATGAGAGGTAAACAAATGTGATACAAAATATCTTTGATCTCAACTAAGAGTTGGAGTCGATCATGAAAATCCTCAGTAACTTTAAGCTACATAAAACAGAAGTCAGTATACATACATGCATATACCTATCACATATATTAAATATTTTATATTGTGGAGCATCTATATATGTGACTACTCTAGCTCTAATCTTAACACAAGAGGTCATGTATTCAAGTAATTTTTTATGTACAGTTGCTAGTAAACTATGTAGATAAAAACTCAAAAAATATGTTTTCCTCCTGGCACCCAGCTGTATGCATGTGGCATATATGATTTCCAGAGGATATGATAATAACACATCCGTTTTAGGAGCTAACTGAGCCCACAGAGGTCATTAGCTCAAACACACGATGATAAACATGTAAGGATGGGAGAGGCATTTCCTTCTTTCCATGAGAAACAGAAATGCAATGGAAAACCTCTTTCCATGGTGGTAGAACAATATGGCTATAAGCAATCTTCCATAGCAAAATATCTCTACATTTAAGCTCATCTGAATAGGCCTCGGACATATGTGATAATAGGATTGTGAATGTGGAAATGAAATCTTTATGTTTTCAACTAAGTCTTTAGGTCTTAATTTCATGGGTCCTCAAGTCCACTCCCCTTTTCTCAGGTAAGATCTCCTTGAGGCTATAACCATCAGATACCTCTTACTACCATGTTTTATCCTATGCTTAATGAAATCTAAGGAAGATTACTTCCAATTTTTAAATACAGATGAATTTTAACAACTCACAGCCATTTTGAAGCCAGGATACTTTTCCTATGATGGTTTCTTAAAGCCATCACAGCTGCTAGCTGGAAAAAAAATCAATATCCTCTTGCTTTCTTTTCTGTGAAGAATAGAGGAAATTTCTAGTCATGCTTTACGAAAGTGTATTTGGAATTTTAGAGCCAAATGTAACACAAACTGTGGTGGTTCACATCTATAATTCCAACACTGAGGAGGAGGAGGCAGAAGGATTGGAGGATCAAGCCTAGCTTTCACTATATATAGTGAGACTTTGTTACAAAACAAAAGGAAGAAAGGAACAAAAAGAAGGAAGGAAGGAAGGAAGGAAGGAAGGGGAAAAAGAGAAGAGGGATGGAAGAAAGAAGAAAAGAAGTAATAAAGGAAAGAAGGAAAAGGAAAGAAGGAAAAGTTAATGAGTACAAACTACTACCTGCTTATAGATATCTTTATTGATAATAAAAATCCATTGGATTTTAGGTAAAATATCAATTTTATATTATTTTTAGGCAAAAATATTGAAGTTGCTTCTGTAAGATACCTTTACATTTCAGAACTATGCAAACGAGAGGTAGTGTGTAGCTTAGAACCAAGAAAATAAGTTATTTTTAAAAAATGATTTCACTGTCTTGTCATGCTAATATTCCTTTGAAACCAATTGTATAATGACTATATATCATAAGAAACTATAGTTTACTCCTTGGTTCATTCAGTACTTGAATAAACTTCACTTATATGTGTCTGAGTAAGATGTTCTATCTTAGTATTATATGGACATTGAATAGAAAAGTGACATTGAATAGAAACAAATGCCAAGGTATCAGGAGCTTTCCTGTCGGTGATGTTTCGGTGTTTGGGATTCTATTGAATTAATTCTCCTATGTCAAATCATTTCTAGCATTTAGATATTGCTCATTCAAAATGGAATGTGAGTCTGCCGCCTGAATAATACATGTTAAATATTAGCATAGGTACCCAAATTAATCAAAAATATTGAATGGAATATAGGAATCCATTGTTTTTAGTCACCAGACAACAGGAAGCCCCAGACACAAGTCTTTGAAAAACAAGAAACATCTGAAGTCAACCCACAATTTTCTTGGATGATTTCCTGATCTTAGCAACCCAACTACTATGTTGGACTCCACTCCAACACAGTAGCCCTATTGTGTAAAGAGCCAAGTTTAGAGTTTGGAGATGTCCAGGAGACTCGATGTAAAAGCAAAGAGCCAGAGAAGAGGAAGCTATACATCTGGAGGAAAGAAAAGGAAGCATGACTCCATACAGGGATTTTGTACAATACTGGACCTACAAGCTGGGTCCCACAGGCCCAGGAGGAGACCAGAGGAAGCTTTCCTGAGAGTAGAGATCAACAAATGATATAATGTTGATCTGAAGAGAATTTGGAGCCTAGATCCACCTAAGTGGAGGGACTACATCTTCATTTTCCAGTTAACTCCCCCAAAATACCAATAGGCCAAGAAGTCAGGCCAAGTCCTGTTGGAAGTCATCCCATACACTCTTTAATGAAGTCTGAATATCAGTACTGATGAGATCCTAAGGAAAAGGTTTTCCAGTTCAAGACTGCTATGAAAGTACCTTGAGCTTCCCCCAAATTATCTTCCTAAAACCTAACTTCAAGACTATGTAAGTTCAAGACCATCAGTCCTTAAATGAACTGCCTTACAAAATAAAAATCATCACTGTTCAGAGGATGATTATAGAAAGCAGTCTTTAACAATGTGCCACCAACAATGGCCACTACACTATAAAAGAACTAGTAGCTATGAAAAAGATGTGGGAAATTTGGTCTCAAAATCAGTTACTATAAACACAGCTTTAAAGGAAGCAGATGTTGACTTTAGTCAATGTTTTAAAGCAGCTCTTAGAAATATATTCGAAGAACTTCTAAAATTTCACAGAAAATACGAACTTAATAAGAAAGCAGATGGAGACTTGCACTGGAGAAATACATTTTTAAATGAAAATTCTGGAAGGAAATGCATAATAGCTAAAATCTTTAAAAATTATTAAAAGGGTTTAACAGCAGATTAGGGGTGACAGAAGAGTCAATACACTAGAAAAGATTTCAAGAAGGAATAATCAATTTTAGGTACAGGTTAAAAATGATGGCGAAGAAATGCGCCAAGTATCAGGGATTTGTGGAGCAATCTCAGTCTGACACCCATAAATTAGGTGAAAAGAGGAGAATACAAAATAGTAAGATTTTTTAAAAAAGAAAACATATTTAAAGAAATGCAATAGCTGAGTATGTGACGGATTTGATGAAAAATACTTCGAAATCCAAAAGTCCAAAAAGCCCACACAAGACTAACACAAAGGATAGCAAGCATCTCCTACTAACACCGCTGAAAACCTAAGAGAAAGAAAAAGCATCTAGAAGCATCTCAAAGCACCGGAAGGAACATGGGGCAAATTATGGGAACCATCAAGGAGGATTACTGAGTCTGTTTAAGGATTTACCGAAAGTAGAGAAAGCCAGAAAGCAATAGAATATCTTTGAAGTGATGAAAGAAAACCAAGTCAACGAAGAACACTACATCCAGTATTTCCAAAGTCAAAATGGACAGCAGACAGACGTGTATAGATACATTATGTCTGAAGGGCATTTCTACCATGGACATACAATACAGGAATGCTCGAGGACTCCACCTCTGACATGCAGTTCTAAAGGGAAGCCAGAGCAAAAGAAATGTGATAATGAAGAAATACAAAGTCCAACCCAGACAGAAAAGTCCTGAGATTCCTATATAAACTAGCAAAAAGCCAGAAGTGGATATATGGCTCAAGCAGTTGAGCACCAGCCTTGAGTGAAAAAGCCAAGCAAGATAATGAGACTCTGAGTTCAAGCCCCAGTACCAGGGTGTGTATGGATGTGGGGGTGGGGATGTGTGCACACACATGTGCACACACAAATTATAGTCTTTCATTTGTGAGCTAATAGGAGCCATAAAAATGATGGAATATGCTGGGTTTCAGTGGCTCATGATTTTTATCCTAGCTACTCTGCAGGCAGAAAAGTCCATGAGATTCTTATCTCCAACAAAAACTCTTCAGAAAAGGCCAGAAGTGGTGCTGTGGCTCAAGAGGTGGAATGCCAGACTTGAGGCCCTGAGTTCAAGCCTCAGCACTAGAAAACAAAGCAAGTGACTGAGTACGTTGAAGGCACACAAAGTGATTTTAATATTCAATGTGAAAAAAGACGTGATTGCTACCTGAGCTTTAAAATTTGTCACAATATTCTGTTACTACTGACTGCATAAGTATACAGAAACATTGAGAACTATGTTTATGTTTATGCCCATACTGTGTTGAACTCAGGGCCTAGTGCTCTCAGCTTACTTCATTCAAGGCTGGAGCTCTATCAGTTGAGCCACATCTCCATTTCTGGTACCCAACTTGACTTCTCTTTTTATAATTTATTATTTAGAGTAAGCACTTTTCTATACTCTGGAAAAATTTTATACTCCTTATTAAGTATCGACCAGATGTTGAATACACAGTATATTCTGTGTCATGAAGTATCTCTGAGAGTTCTTTTAAAGTGACTGTGGTATTTTGTTTGTTGTGACATTACTTCTGAGATACCATTACCCTTTTCAATAACAGCCTTTTTCCTTATTTATCGTTGTAAGTTCACCTTCTCAAAGACACTCTGAGCTAGTGGCTCATGCCTATAATCCTAGCTGCTCAAGAGGCTTAGATCTGAGGATCATGGGTTTGAAGCAGCCCCAAATCTGAGAGATACCTCAAAAAGCTCAAACTGAAAGCTTCTCTAGGAAGTGAAGCACTAGCCATTAGCGCCAATACTCCTAATACATACTCCCAACCCCTGCCCAGAAAAAGACAGACAGACAGACAGACAGACAGACAGACAGACATAAAGTGTGTGTGTGAGAGAGAGATACACTGAACAAATGAATATGCAGGATGCCTATATTTGTGTCTCTTCTGAAGTTCCACTAATTCTACTTAAAGTTTATTTCCAGTGTTCTTTCTGTCTTTATTTTATTTTTATTTTTTACTTTTTATTTTTGTTGGCCTGATTCCTCATTTCTTATTTCATTATTCATGTCTTATAAAGCTCTGTGTGAGTTTGGCACTGGAAAACAAGAAGGTGATATTCCTACAAGCTTTGCCGCTGTCTGTGCAAAATCTGAATAACAGATGCAAAGTGAAGCAGCCACTGACATGATTGGTACATATCATAATCATGTGTGCCTGCCATTTATGATACTATATGTGGATGGGAAAACTACCAGCATGTTTTATCTTGTATATTATTCACAGTCAAAGACCTATTGTAGTAAATGAAATAATAAGTCACCTTGTTGTAGGACAGCTGCTATAGTTTGGACCTAGAACATCCCCCAAAGCCCCTGTATTAAAGTATTAATCCAGCTTGATTTTATTGGGGGAGTAGGAAACCCAAAGGGTGGAATCTATTGAGATGTCTTTAGTTCATTGGGTGCATGCCCTTAAAGGGAATTGGTAGGTCCCAACCCCTTCCTCTTTTTCTTTTACTTCCCAGCCATGAGTGAGTAATTTTCTTTGCCCAGTGCTCTCTACGTGGCCTCCCACAAAGAAATCCTAGACTAGAATCAATGAAATTCAGCCAAAACAAATTTTTTCTCTTTATAAATTGATTATCTCAAGTATCTGCTATACAAATAGAAATCTGAGTTAAAATACTGGTGTCAATTTTTTAAATGTGATATTTGAAATCTGTGTCTATTAAACGTGTATAAAATGATTGCCTGCATTTAAAGCAAATATAAGGTGGAGTGGTAGAGTTTATAACTTAGGCATAGGTGCAAGATACTAATAACAAAAGGTGGTGAGAACAATGAGATTGTACTCTGATACAGACATAGATTTGTGAAATGGTCAACTAGAAGTAGGATGTGGTAGAATACAAGCTCTGATTAGATTTTAAGTAAAGATAATTGTAGACTATCATGCAATTGTAGGAGATAATACAGAATGAAGAGCATGGCTCAAGTACTTGTCTAGCACATGTGAGACCCTGAGCTCAATAGTGTAGGAAAGAAAACAAAGAGTTAATGGAGAGACTAACAGAAGGATCATGACTATCACAGAAAAGCGTAATAAAATTATTTTATTCCCTCATAGGCATATAATTCTAAAACCTGAGATAGCCCAGCATAATCCTGGGGAAGCATTGCTGTAAGTATGCAAATATGAAATCTCATTTCTATCTACCCCTCTGTTATGCAGCTAACAAATTACAAAACCTAAGTACAATATCTGTCCAGCATGCTCACACTGCTGCTCAGAGTACTCCAATTTAATTGGTATTCAAATATGTGTAGTTCTACACGACATTATCACATGTGCAAATTTGTGTTTTCACTATCACAATTAGGATACAGAATAGCTCTGCAGCCCCCACGATACTTTGTGTTGTCCATTTAAAGCCATACCTGCCCCCTCCTTCTGTTCTCTGATTTTAGCAGCCAGTAGTCTAGACTTCCTTCCTAAAATATTGTCATTAAAACTTATACAAATACAAGTATACAATATGTGACCTTTGGAGATTGGCTTTTTTCTTTGAATAATTCCTTGGAAATTTGCACTATTGTATATATCAATAATTTCTTGCTTTTTATTACTTATGGCTATACCATGGTTTTTTTAACCATTCACCAATACAGGTATGGAACACCTAGAGTCCAATACATGAGAACTTGAAGCAGGAGGGTCACAAGTTTGAGGCCAGCCTGCTGTCTGTATGTATAAGCATATACATATACATGGATATAAATATATATATATACATATAGTATGCATTATATTTGAAAAAGATATCTGAGTTAGTTTCAGTTTGAAATATTGTCAATAAAACTGATTTTTATCATGTAAAGTTTATCATTTTTCTAAAATCTGGATGACTGCTTATTGTCTTTCAGAAATAAATTCTAAAAGTGATGAAAAGAATTACTTTTAATGAGTTGATTGAGGAGGTAAATTAGGATAATATAAAATACTTGAGTAATCTAAAAGAAGAAACAACAGGAAAACAATAAATTTAAGCCCAATCATACAAGTTGTTATATTAAATGCAAATAGGCTTGAAATAATACTGAGATGCACAGGATAATCATACTGACAAGAATAAGTTACACATTAAGCATTGCTAGAATTTTAAGGCTATAAGTATGATCATAAAATGAGCAAAATATGGGGGTTCCAGGGATAGCCAACAGCACCTTAGTCCTTTGGTCTACTGCAGGATGCCTATGCCTTCCCAGAATTGATGGAGGATTTCTGATTCATGCCTGCCACACAAGGTACCCATTATAGGAAGGATGGTAAGTCTGTTCATGAGTCATCACTATTTTATCTTCCATCACTGCCTATTAACTTCCTAGATGACACAGACATTCTCTAGTAACACCATAGTTTGTTTACCAAGTTTGTTTACCATAAGCAATCCTAGGTGAGATAGCTCTATTCTGACCCTAGGCGAGCCCTTCCTGTATTAGTTATTGCAATCCAGAGGTCCAAGGATCATGTGACATATCATGTGACTTAAAAGATTGTTTCCTTGCAGGAAATTGAAATACATAATGAGTTTCAAAGACATTTTCCTCCCCATGACAGCAATGACTTTGCTAAAAATGAATTGGCCATTGGTTCCTTGGACCTGTTTGTTGCCTGGCCATTCTGTTCATTGATTGCTAAGCCACACGATCACTTGTTAGTCATTTTAACCTTTTCAAGCACTAGAGTACCAATTCATAAAATAGCAAGAATATTATGTAAGTAAATTATTCTGATGATTAAATATGTAACTATCAATAAGTGTAACTATCAATAAGTGATAGTTATCACTGTACTATTCTCTGAAATTCAAATTGATGGGGTGGGGGTGAGAGGAACTGATACAACCTTGAAGACGTTCTTGTAAAAGTTATTGGACTGTGTGAAAAATTAATATTGGTTTGGCCAGTACAATTTTAGAAAATTGAGCTGTGTGGTCTGAAGAATTCTTTTCTCCTCATAATTAAAACTATAAATTTGGAAAATCACAGAAAAACATAATAAAATCACTTAATAAATCACCTGGTGAGAATAAAATCTCAAAAAAAGCAAATGAGATAGCCCAGGCTACCACAATTTTAAAAATATTATTGCCCAAAATATATAGCATTATATATGCATTATATATACATATATAGCAGTATATATGCACACTAAACTTTGCAAGCCATGTATTCAATAAAAGCATGATTTTGCCTCTCCCCAGCTAATCATCAGCCTATCACTGTAAACTCCTATTCATTCTACTAAAGCTGAGTTTCCTCCTCCAGAAACTCTTTCCTCTCCCTCCTTAACAATGACTCATTCCATCTCTACTGATGGATTCTCCTGCTTGTAATTATCTGTGCATTTTTTTTCTTCCACATTAGACATCCAAGTGCTTCACAGCAGAGATAGTGCCTGGCTCTTCAATGTTAACCCTCCCCAGGTACTCTTCCAAACACATGTACTTTGGTGTCTAAGCTCCAGCATATACTTGGTGCTTTCTATGAGGAAGTATGTACATGTCTTCCAGCTACAATCTTCAGGTATAAGCATTTCAATCCCATCCAGGTGTCAAAATGCAGTTAACTCCTCTAACTGTGGATCCTCCCTGGACCTGTGGCTTTTGAACAATGAAGCATAGCCTGCTAATGAAGTAAGAAAGAAGTGTCTGGAACCCATTCAAAGTAGAGAAACTTCCATGATTGGGGACTCCTATGCTATGTGACTCATGATAGTCAACATTGAGAGCAATGTGAAAGGCTCACAAAGTATACTTTTGCTGTGGCTTTTCTGCCAGATCTCCCTTCAGTCAACAAAAGGGATTTCTCACCATCACACAGGGAACCAACCAAATCCAGCCTTCACCACCAAAGGATTGACCTTTTCCCATTAGTCAAGATGGCTGTCCCAGTAGGAATCATGATCAACTCTGGATCCAAGAATTCCAACATTAGCTCAATTACATATGCACCTACTGCAGGGTACAAGGCTATGACTGCAAACAATATAAACCGGTAATAAGAAGGAAGTAAATGGCTTGCCCCAAAGCAAAAGAAGTATAGGAAGTTCCTGTCTCCAGTTTACAAGGCAAACTCAGATATGCAAGATATTAAGAGTCAGCTCATTGATATCAGAAGCAGCAAAATCACCTGAAAGTCCAATAAGAATAGGTCTTAGTCTTTCTCATTCATCTTTTACATTCTCTGATGTGAACATCCATCAGAGTGCTCTGCTTAGACATGTGAAGGAGGAAAAACAAACAAAGAAAACCCTTTTGAGCAATCAGCTTTCAGAGATTCCATAATTAAGCCATTAGGTCTAAAGCACCGCAAGAGCAATTTGGCTTAATATACCCTGCAGTAGTAGCATACAGACCTCTTCTCTGGGTACACACAGCACAATGACACTCTTAGATCATTTCTGTGGTACGGGCTGCTATGACACAGCCTGAATTCCACTCCTCCCAAGAACATAGAAGTCACAAGAACATATGCCTGGTAGATCTGAGACACTTCCTCAAGCCAGAAAGGAGCCAGAAAGGAACTCAGTTTCCAGTCAGTTCGTGGCTCCTTTTTTTCCCAAGTCACCCTCCTCATCGGCCAATAGATGAAATATGGACCAGATATGGAGTGAGCATGGATTTTCTTTCATGGAGCACAAGTGGCATACTGTTCTTGCAGGTGGCTCTGTTGCGCAGAGCTCAGCTATCTGACTGGTCCTAGCTGACATGAAACTCAGAAAACAGTCACCTTCTCACCTTTTGAGTTCCTGTTTCATAGGTGAATAAGGAGGCAGGAGAACCTTCTACTTTGACATCATGAAATCTGAGTTTAATTCAGCACTTCAAGCTTATTCCTCTTCTAAAAATATTACACTGCCTGGGAATAACCCTCAGCGATTTAATGATATCACAGTTGAGAAAAATAGTGGTAGCTAGAATTAGAATCAACCCCCTGTACCTCTCTTGGAAAGGATAATGACATTAGCTTTCCTGTGGTTCATTCATTGAAACAGGAAATATTTATTCAGCAATCCCACTTTTGGGCATTTAACTAAATGATCACAAACAAGACCATACTAAAGCTACCAGCACACTATGTTATTGCAGCATTATTTACCATAGCTAAGATATGGAACCAATCAAGATGCCCCTCAATAGATGAATGGATCAAGAAAATGTGGTATATATGCACAATGGAATTCTATACCTCCATCAGAATGACATTGCCCCATTTGTTAGGAAATGGAAAGGCTTGGAAAAAATTATATTAAGTGAAGTAAGCCAGGCCCAAAGAAACATAGGTCTCATGGTTTCCCTTATTCGCAATAACTAGTATAGGTCTGGGACAAGTAGAAAAGGTCAAAAGCTATGTACATATGACCAGATAAGATGGAGTTAAGCTAAATGAACCCCAAGATATGGACACAAGTGGTTTTTTCTTTCTTGCTATTGTTTCTAATGTATTTATAAAGTACCATGTGATTTTTTTGTTGCTTTGTATGTTCCTCCCCCACTGTATAACCCCTGTTTTCACTGTATTTGATGTCAGTATAATTTGGGGAGGGGAAGAGAAAAAACAAAATGTTTAAATAGGGATACAGGCAGGTTGACCCACTGTAACAATATGTACAAGATGCTATGTTGAAAAACAAACTTTATGTAGTTGAGGAGGTGGGAGGGAAGGGATGGTAGGGGAAAAACAAAGGAGGAGGTAGCAATGCTTGATAAGAATTGTACTCATTACCTTGCTCATGTAACTGTAACCCCTCTGTACAGTATTTTCACAATTAAAAAACTTACAGAAAAGGAAAATATTTATTAATATATTTATACTGACCAGACAGGAAAACACAAAGAATATATCTTCTGGCAAGGAGAAATAACTTACCAGATGAACCATTCAAGTAATAATTTGGCCAGGATAGACATGCCATGTTTTAGCTCACCTTAGAGAGGAGATTAGGACTTAACTAAAGGGGAATGCTTCTCATCATTAGTATCACCCGCTGTGCATATGAGCAGCACACCACTTCTACCTTCAGGATCCCTACAGGCCAACCACCTGGGGTTAATTCGCCCCTCTGGTGCAACCCCAGCTTTATTTTTGTCCATTCATATCTTGACAATTTGGCTATTCTATCTTCAAGTTTTATCAGATGTGAATAAAGTTGCCATCGTTTGACATGATTGAAATGCAAAATCTGCTCTTGGTCAAACACACATACAAAGAGGCTGAAATGCTTCTTTCTACTATAATGAAGATAAGATGGTGGAAGCAGGGAGAGAGATAAGAAATAGCAGAGTCTCCTTCTTTCTGCTGCTGGAGTGAAGGAGTTCTGCGTCACAATCAGAACCTGCCAGATCAATAGCTCTTCTGCCAGCCACCCCTCTTTGTCATTGATCCTCTCCCAGCTTCCCCCCAGAACTTCTGGCTAGGATGCTGGGGGGTATTGAAGCACAGAAGGACATGAATACCATCCATAAGTCTGGTAGGATGAAGGAAAATAGGCCTAGGCCAGGCATAGTGGTACATGCTTGTAATCCCCCCTGCTCTGGAGAGTATTAATCAGGCCAGTCCAGGGAAAACATTAGCAAGAACCCATCCCAACCATCAAACTTCCCTATGATCCAGACCTGATATCCCAGACAGTTTTGAGGTGTAGATAGGAGGACTCCAGCCTGAGATCTGGGCCTATCTGAAAAGTAACTAAAATAAAAAAAGTTGGTTGCATGGCCCAAATGGTACAATGTCCCTAGCAAGTGCAAGGCTCTGAGTTCAAGTTCTATACAAGAAATAAATAAATAAGAGCAAGAACAAGCAAGAAAGGGAAACAAAAGGCCTAAAAAGGAACTGAACTCTCTTAGTCAGTGCTGATTGGATGGCAAGAGGTGAAGCAAACTAGCGAGTTGCATGGGAACAAAAAGATTGGACAGAGGCCAACGGTGTTCTCAGTTCTCACTTCTCTTGACACTTAGTCAGCCTTCTCTGTCTGAGGGGCTCTGAAGGTAAGAACATGCTTTTGGGAAAATGCAAAAGTGGGTAAAGATTCAGTAGGACACCTGGGCTTTCTGGCAGGTGAGAGACAGAAAGCCTAAATGGGTTCAGAACTGGTTACACCATTCTGTGCATGCTTGTGTGTGTGTGTGTGTGTGTGTGTGTGTGTGTGTGTGTGTGTGTGTGTTATGATTTTGCATCTTAAACTCTGGATGGGACTTGTCTCTGAGCTTCTTTGCTTAAGGCTAGTGCTCTACCACTTGAGTCACAGCTCCACTTCTGGATTTTTGGTAGTTAATTGGAGACAAGGGTCTAATGGACTTTCTTGCTTAGGCTGGCTTAGAACCATGAGATCCTCAGGTCTAAGACTCCTGAATAGCTATGATTACAGGTATGAGCTACCAGCACCAAGTTAGAACATTTCTTTCTTAAAAACCACCTGGTATAGGGACTGACCTCAGTGATAGGACACTTACTTAGTACATGAAAGGCCCTGGGTTTGCTCCCCAACACCACAAAACAAAATGAAAAAGAAATAAAATGAGATATAAAAATGAAATAAGATACTTAAAAATAGAATAGAAACAAATGTATTCGTTATCTTGCCCATGTAATTGTAACTCCTCTGTACGGTATTCTCACAATAAAAGAAAAAGATCTACTTTTGAAGTCACAAAAAGAACATATTTCTTCCTTCTAGCTTTTTCTCTTTGTTTCTTTCTCTCTATTTTCTTCTTCCTTCCTTTCTTCCACATTGAGAAGTGAAAACAATGATCAAGTTCCTGCTAGGAACCACACTCACTCATTTATCCAGCAAATAATAGCTGAAGGCTATGTGTTTTCGCTGACTATTTAAATCAGTACTAATGTACATATATCATTCTAAGTGGTAACATGATGCCTTCACATCTCATCTGTCTTTGAACAACTCTTCTACTTTTCCATGAGGCCATATTTGACCTATGTATAGTAAGCCAGCATTTTGAGAGGACCAAGATGGGGAGGATCAGATGGTTATGGGAAAGACAGCTTTCTGTTGCTCCATACGTTATAAGTGAAAATGTAATGATGAGCACCACACTTTCCAAAGGAGGAGCTAGGAGTGTGCACCTCCTCACAGCCTTGGAAACAATGTTGCCAGCAAACTGGAGAGCTGCTAGGGCAGAATGCATTTGTTTGAGAGAAGGCAGACCAATTCCAGTCTGAGCAAAAGGCACCTGTGTGCTCACCACCTCCCTCTCAAGAAACTACCAACTCTTCGTGTGTGTGCAGCATACTGTGTGAGGTGCTCTGGATCACACAAAGGAAATGTAAGATGGGGTCCCTTCCCCACAGGACCTGACAATAGAGCTTAATGAAACCACTGAATAACAATGGAAGGCAAAATCTGATTAAGTGCTGTACGAACAGCCTTGACAATATGTGCTGGAAAATAGCACAGATGGAAGAAAAAAATGCAGAAAAAAGACCTCAGAGGGTCAATGGTGAGGCAGCATAACACTGAGGTAGCAAATGAGAGAAAGCACTCCAGCAGAAGCTGTAGCAGCATGAGCTAGATGTTACAACAGGAATGAGCAGGTTCTTGTGTCTCAAAGAAGCTGACGGGAATGGAGTGATTTTTGTTTTGCTTTGTCTCAAAAAGATATTTAAAGTTGGGCTGGTGTCTTATGCCTGTAATCTTAGCTACTCAGGAAGCTGAGATCTGTAAATTCATGAGACTTGTGTACAAGTACCACCATAAAGCTAGAAATGAGGGATGGCTCAGTAGCAGACCTGACTTTTTAAAAAACAAAAAATAAACCACAAGCCAAGTGAAACTGGATGCTGATGGCTCATACCTGTTGTCCTAGTCACTCAGGAGCCTGAGATCTGAGGGTTATGGTTCAAAGCTAATCTGGGTAGAAAAGTCCCTGAGACTCTTATCTCCAATGAACTACTCAGAAAAAGCTGGAAGTGGCTCTATGGCTCAAGTGGTAGAATGCTAGCCTTGAGCAAAATGAAGCTAAGAGACAGCACCTAGGCCCTGAATTCAAGCCCCAGGACTTACAAAAGAAGAAAAGAAGCCAAGTGAGATACAGCCTGAGACCCAGCAAAAATAAATACATAGAGTTAAACACAAGATAGTGAAGGGCTCATGTCAAGGCAAGGAGAGCTAAATGGAATGTGCCAGTTAGAAACAGACATCACCAAAGGGGTATAATGTTTCTGGAAGGCAATTTAGAATCTACAATAATGGTGCCGAGTGAATAGTGCTTCAGTTCAAACAGTGACTATAAGTGGACCTTGTATCATTTGTTTTCTGATTCAACATAGAGAAGCAAAAAATAAAGCAAGAAGTATGGCAGAGCCACAGCCTACAGGATTTTTCAAATGAAGTTATATTCATGAAAATAGTTATATTCTCTGAAGGAAGAATTTATATGAGAAAGAAGATGGAATCACAAGTCATATGAAATGTATGAAGCTTAAGGCCCCAGCAGGTTTACAGAGGTGTGGAAATGACTTTGAAACAATTGTTCGAGAAGAGGAAATGTAGATGACAATTGGGCAGAAAAAAAAAGACACAAAATGAAGCCTAACTGTCCAAGAATGAGGGAGGAAGGGAATAAAGAATAGTATAACTGATGTCACTCCCTAGTTACACAGGAGGCTGAGATTTGAGGATTGTGGTTTGAAGCCAGCCTATGAAGCTCTTATATCCAATTAGATATGTCTGTTAAAAAGCCAGAAGTAGAGCTGTGGTTGAAGTGGTAGAGTGCCAGGTTTAAGCAAAAAGCCTAAGAGAAAGTGCCTTGACTTGAGTTCAAGCATCAGTACCAACACACACACACACACACACACACACACACACACATACACACACACACACAGAGTATGGTAAAAAATAAAAAGCATCCCAGGCAAGGGGCCACACCTGTAGTTCCAGCTACTCAGGAGGATATATTGGGAGGGTTGCTTGAGCCTAGGAGTTCAAAGCCAGCCTCAACAACATAGCAAAACTCTGTCTCAAAAATTAAACAAATGATCAGGCACTGTTCACACCTACAATCCTGGCTACTCAGGAGGCTGGGATATGGAAACTCAATATCTAAGGCCAGGCTAAGCAGAAAAGTCTGCATGACTCCATTTTCTCAAACCACCAGAAAAAAAGCCAGACCGGAAGACTGGTGTAAACAGTAGAGCACCAGCCAAACAAGCAAGCATGAGGTCCTGAGTTGAAACCCTCGTACCAGAAAATACAAAAAATTAAATAGAATTAAATAATGTATTCATTGACCAACAACCCAGATGCCCCTCAGTAGATGAATGGATCAAGAAAATGTGGTATATATACACAATGGAATTCTATGCCTCCATCAGAAAGAATGACATTGCCCCATTTGTTAGGAAATGGAAAGACTTGGAAAAAATTATATTAAGTGAAGTAAGCCAGGCCCAAAGAAACATAGGTCCCATGGTTTCCCTTATTTGCAATAACTAGTATATGTCTGAGACAAGCAAAAAAGGTCAGATAAGTTGATGTTAGGTGAAATGAACCCTAAGATATGTATTCAAATGTTTTTTCTTTCATGCGATTGTTTCTAACATACTTATAAGATGATTTCTTTGTTGCTTTGTATGTCCCTCCCCCACGGTATAACCCCTGCTTTCACTGTATTTGATGTTGGTATAATTTGTGGAGGGGAAGGGAAAAAAACAAATCGTTTAAATAGGGATACAGGTGGACCCATTGCAACAATGAGATGTACAAGTCATTATGTCAAAAAACGAACTTTACAACTTTGGCCGGGTTGGGGTGGGGGGGTGATGGGGGTTAGGGGAGTGGGAGATGGGAAGGAATGGGAAGGGGAAACAAAGGAGGAGGCAACAATGCTTGATAAGAAATGTACTCATTATCTTGCCCATGTAATTATAACCCCTCTATATGGTATTTTCACAATTAAAAAGAAAGAAAGAAAGAAAATGCAAGCCATAAAAAGGAACAAAAGACAATTGGTATATGGGGGAAATTATCACACCACACACAATAGCAAGAGCGTGGATCTCTAAACTGTGCAATTTTTCAAACGAATAACCAAAAGACAAATGATCTAATTGGAATTATCTAAAGATATTAACAGGAAACTTCATAGAGGAGAATATGCAAAGACTGATAAACATAAAATACATGGGCTCTCCTGAGTGCAGGAGCCAGGTTGCTTGGGCAGTACCGGCTCAGAGGCCAGGTTGGAATGGAAATGCTTCTCCCCCCAGGCTGTGAGGCCTGGGATACAACATTCAGTCTCTTTTCCATGATCTCCTGCATGGGAATGGGGGCAACAGAAGCTCCCTGGAGGGTTGTAGCAAAGATTAAGTGAGTAACTGCGTAAACTGCGTAGAACATGGATGGCACAAAGTAAGTGCTTTGTAATTGTAAGCTATTATTAATAATAGAGAATACAAATTAAAGCAACAATGAGATATAATTTTTCACTCACAGGTTGTCAAAAATTTTTAAGTATGACAATATCAAGTGTTGACAAGGATTCAGTGGAATGATACTCTTACAAACTGACAGCAGGAATGTAAATTAGTACATCCACTTTGTAGGGAATAATTGCATATTTTATAAAATTGGAAATATCTTACTTTATGAACCAACAATTCTATCTCTGAGAACATCCTTAGTGAAGGGTCCAGATTTGCATTAAAGCATATTTTTTGTTGTTAATAGCAGAACATTGAACAGTACGGGAATATCTCTAAATAGGGATATATTACAATATAAAGAGGTGTGATATACTAATGATACAATACTATATAGCAATTAAAAGGAATAAACCAGAACTCTCTAATGTATCAAAGGACCAGAGACAAACACTAGAGTCCTAAGTCTACAGCTCACTGGTGGATATTAAGTACTTAAATCTATAAATATGGACTGTAAGGCCTACTTTGGGAGACATGAGGATGGGAACTGTAGTGAAGTTGACAGAAACAATCATTCATTTTCCTTATAATCTTCTATTTCTTCACAATAGAAAAAGAAATGGATAGTAGAGGTAAAGAAGTCAAAATACTAAGCGCTGCTGATTTGGGAACGTGTGAGTTATATATTATTCTTTGCAATATTTTATATTTTTAAATTGTGAAGAAACCTAAAAATGCTCTTTGAACAGATGTTCTGGATGTCATGTAAAACACTTCATGAAAAAATAAGAGAAGCGGAGGGCTGGCTTGTCAGGACTGCTGCTCAAGAGACTTCCCCTCCTCCTTCCCGGCAATGAGCAACCCGCACTAGGGGTGCAGCCAGCCGTGGGGACCCACAACCCACGGTAGAGAGGAGTCCGGGACAGAAGTTGCCAAATGCCACCCCCTGAGACCCTCTGAATGCCAGAGGAGACAAACACTGGAAATGCTTAGGAGGAGTCCCATCCAAAGGAGTGGAATAGCTGTAGGAGTGGGCAGGTATCAGCCATGGATTCCGAAAGCTCAGTTGGGAAGGGGAAGGAGTCAAGACGATACCTGGACGTACAATTTATAAGAAGGGAGACTCTGGGAGCCGCTGTGGGTGACTCATGATCTCCACATCTGTGCCACTGAGTAGAATACCCAGCGAAAGGGAGTGGACAAGGCGCAGCCCACAGGGCTTGGACCCACCCAAGCCCACCAGGCAGAGACTGCAGTCGCCAGGGTCGCTCTCCAGAGCCTCTGCCATTTCTAGGCTCATCGGAGGAGCTTGAGCCAGGGCCAGGCTTTCCGCTGCCACCCACCAGGAGCGCTGGCAGCCTTCCTCTGGGGTGGGGGTGGAGGGCTGCGCAGATGCAGTTTTCTCATTAAGTAACGTGCAAATGGAAGGAAGACATTTCCCCCTACCTTGGGCCCACCTACCCCCAATCAGGCTTTCTGCGCCCCCGAGCTCCCCCAGGAGCTGCAGGTTCCCCAGCTCTCTGCGTACGTGGAGGTGGAGCCCGCACAGCCATGGCTACCATGCTGGGCAGGAGTGGCAGAAGGCGGGAGGGGGCAGCTGGCACCGAGGCTGGCTGATCGCTGGGGCTCGCAAGGGTCTCTCTGGGTTGGGCGGGAACAGTCACAGACAAGGGACCTCATTATCTCACTTTCATTGCTCAGTGATGACTACTTGCACCTAAAATCCTCCAGGGAGTGAGACTCCAGGCTGCAGGAGCTAGGAGGAGGGCAGAGGGAAGGCATGGAAGTTAGCATCAGCTCAGGGGCAGGGTCTCCTATAGATTCCTGTACCTGGAGTCTATTTTCTCCTCGAAGTCTTCATGGTTATTTGGTCTCTGAAAAAAACTACGCCTATCTTTCTTTCACCTCCACTCAGGACAGGGTCAAGACATGTCTAAAAACTTTTAGTACTACTGAAAGTTTGAGATGGCCTCTTGGTCTAAAACATATATATATATAAACAAATTACTGAGCCCTAAAAGAAACTGCCAAATGTTGTTGGAAACTGAGATATTTTAGCATAAGTTATCAAAACCAAGTTTTAGTTTTCCAAAAGATTTTATAAATTTTACTTATTTTAAAAAATGTATTTGTTGTTATTGTAAAGATGGTATACAGAGGGGTTAGTTACTTGATAGAATACACTTTTTTATTGTGAAAATACTGTACAGAGGGGTTACAATTACATGGGCAAGATAATGAGTACATTTCTTTTTTTTTTTTTTTTTTGGGTCCGGTCGTGGGGCCTGAACTCTGGGCCTGGGCACTGTCCCTCAGCTCTTCAGCTCAAGGCTAGCGCTCTACCACTTGAGCCACAGCGCCACTTCCGGCTTTTTTCTTTTTGCTTATGTGGTGCTGGGAATCGAACCCAGGGCCTCAGGCTTGCAAGGCAAGCGCTTTACCGCTGAGCCACCTTCCCAGCCCCAGTGAGTACATTTCTTATCAAGCATTGTAGCCTCCTCCTTTGTTTCCCCTTCCCATCCCTTCCCATCCTCCTCTCCCCCACTACCCAATCCTCCTCCCCCCACCCCCTCCCTCCCGCACCAAAGTTGTAAAGTTCATTTTCGACATAATGACTTGTACATCTCATAAACTATATCACGCCCTCTCCACTCTCTCCCAGTTTTCCCTTCCTATCCCCACTCACAAGCTGTATAGTTCACTTTCATCATAGTGTCTAGTGAGCACCACTGCTGCATTTGTTCATCCCTAGGTGTCCCACTATTTCTGTGTCCCTCTCCACGACCCTTCCAAAGACAGATAAATGAACAAACAAGAGGAAAGAGAATGAAAACAAAACCTGGTAACAAAGGAAACTCTTGTTTCCACCTCCTGGAGTTCATTTTTATAAAAATTATTTTATATGGTCAGATGCACATAGCAATCTCCTATTTGGATGTCCCATTTTGGATTGTAATTAGAAGCCAGCTGAAGCAAAGAAATCCTTGAGACCTTTTATCTCCAATTAACTATTAAAGGCTGGGATTGGAGGTCTAGCTTGAGCAGTGGAATGCCAGCTATGAATGAAAAAGGAGTAAGAAAATGTGAGGCCCTGAGTTCAATACTAGTATTGGCACACATACACACACAAATAAGTAGATCAATCAATTAATTAATAGATTAATACATAAAATACTGACTGTACCTCTGATCCCAGGGGGAGGACAAGGAGAAAGAAGGAGAGCATAAATTGTTTTACAGTGCTCAGTGCTAAGAGTATTTCAAGAACCAGGCAAACAGAGAAATCTGGAGTCAACGTCACATTTCTTAGGAATCACAAATACTCTAAGTCCAGGTCTGCCTTGGTTTCCCCGCCATATTCACTCAAGGCTTGGGACAGCCATGGTAATTGTGGCCAGGTATTGAGAAAAGTGACGAGCTCCTGAACTAGAACTTGTCAGTCCTCTACTCTCCCTACCAACCACAGAGACCTACCATGTCAGCAAAGGACCCCCATGACATGTCCATAATGACAACAGCCTATCTTCCCTCCCCCCATCTTTGATTCTGTACAGCTTTTCTCTGCATTTGTCTAGTTTGGGTTTGCTTGCATATCCTTTCTTTGACATATATTTGAAGCTTAGTAATCTGCCAACATTAATTGAGTATTTGTTATACACGCTAAGCACCCAAAATGAAAAGAAAATGAGTTCAACAATGTCCTTGATCATGAGTAGTTTTCCAGTTAGTGAAGGAAACAGATATATAGTCGGTGAAGGCCAGGAGATATTAAGTATGTGGCAAAGTGCTCATTGTGCAGAGAAGACACAGTGAGAGAATTGCCCATCCATCGTGCTTTGTGAAGAGATATCCAAGAGAGGACTTCTCAGGGAGAAGAGAGCCTTGCAGTAAGTGAGGAATGTGAGAAGTTCCCCAGTGAGCAGGTTGATGTTGGTTCATAGCATGAGATCAGGGCTCAGCACAGGAGGCATGGAAACCACAGGAAGTGAGCATGTTGGAACTCTGGATGTCAGGAAGGCAGAACAAGAGATGAAACTGACCTCCACCCAGATTATGAGGTCTTCTCTGGAAGGGAGGATCCTCCCACAGATTCTGACAAATGGTTGGCAGTTCAAAGGTGACTCCATGACCAGCTTTGTATCCTTTGAACAAAAAGCATGGATACTGTGCAGAGGATGGAGGATGAGAAAGAAATTTCATTATGATCATTCAGGAGAAGGAACATAGGATCTGCCTCCTGTAGCCTACATGGTAGTGCAGATGGAGTTGTAAAGATGGATAAAAGATGTTAGGCTGCTAGAACTTCTTGGATTTAGATCATATCTGAATGTATTTTAACTGTGCTACTAGTAGATGGTAACACAATAGAGGAAGGAGGAAGGGGGAAGGAGGAAGGAGGGTGGGGAGAGAGGAAGTCACTTTGTAATATGATGTGTTTGAAGGCACTCTACTCATCTAATTGGAAATGTTCATCCCAATAGTGAGTTGATTAAATGAGCCCCCAAAAGCAAGTTTGGGGACCAGAAATAAAAATAGGATGTTTTTAAATTGTTTGACAAATATTTTAATGTGCTATAAGTGTCTTTAAGTGAGATAAGACATCCTGGGATCAGGAAAGGACATTATAGTTCAGCTGAGACCTGGTGCTTGGATCTAGCAAGGGAGAGGGTTTGGGTAGAGAATGGGTAAGAAAGAGTGGGTCTTCCAAGCTGAGAAGATATGGAGACAATGTTGGTGGCTCAGGCCAATAATTCTAGCTATTCAGGAGGTTGAGATCTAAGGATCAAGGTTTGAAACTAGCCCAAGACTCAGCCAAATCCAAGAGACTCATCTCCCACTAACCAGCAAAAAGCCAGAAAGAGAGCTGTGGCTCAAGGGTTAAGAGTGCTACCTCTGAGCAAAAAAATCTCAGAGACAGCACCCAGGCCCTGAGTTCAAGTTCAAGTCCTAGGACTCTCTCTCTCTCTCTCTCTCTCTCTCTCTCTCTCTCTCTCTCTCTCTCTCTCTCTCTCTCTCTGTCTCTCTCTCTCTCTCTCTCTCACACACACACACACACACACACACACACACAAGATATGATAGAGTACAGATGGATTCCTAGAGTACTGATCTCATGCTTATCATTTAGAGAACAAGGGAATCTGATGAGGAAGGTTGGGAGAAGTGCAAATTTTCTCTATCTGTAGAAGAAATTCACAGAGTCTATCACTCCTAGGATCCTCTTTTCTCAATAGATCCCAATTCTACTATCAGTTCCTCTCTTCATAAACCATTCTTATTCATACTCTATGTAGTAGAAACATCAAGTAGAGCCATGACCACACAATTGCTTCTCTATGGAGGCAAATTTATGGACCAGGAATGAAAGGAACATGAAAGCAACATGGGAAGCAAATGCACTGTGGCCAAGAGACCCACAATCCTTTGTGCACAAGGGCATCTGCCTGGGACAATACATAACCTTTCATTCAAACCAAAGAATTGTGGCAATAGGCAAATACACTCTTGTACAGCAAACTACAACCCATAACTGATATTCATATGTCCTTTTATTTCAGGAGAAAAATAATCCTTAAGATGATGTGGGAAGAATTCCATCAAAAAAGAGAGAGGCTTGGCGCAGGTGGCTCACACCTGTAACCCTAGCTACTCAGGAGGCTGAGATCTGAGGATCACACTTCAAAGTCAGCCTGACAAGGAAAGTCCATGAGACTCTTATCTCTAATTAACCACCAGAAAACTGGAAGTGGTGCTGTGGCTCAAGTGGTAGAGCACTCACCTTGAGCTGAAGAGTTCAGAGACAGTGCCCAGGCCCAGGGTTCAAGCCCCATAACTGACAAAAAAAAAAATAGAGGGGGGGGGGGAATTTGGGATTTCAAACCTTATGCCTCTAGAGCCAGAGAGCATTCATGTTTTATGTAAAATATCTACTTACCTCCATTCCTTATAATTACTCAAAGCAATTACAGGATTCACAGGTGAGTGTGAGTCTTTTAGGGGTTCATAAAAGAAAGGTGACCATCCCAGGGGAGCCTGGTACCTAGAAAGCCTTCATGGCCAGGGTGTAATCAGAATCTAGGGAGCTCTTGGAAACAGAGTCACAGATGCTGCCCCCAGAGAACCTGAAAAAGTTGACCTGGGTGAGGCTTTGGTGTCTTAGTCTTCTTCTCTCAGAGAAAAATAGACCATTCTCCAGAAATGATTCAGGAAACTGAGTTCCAAGAAGTGATTTCTATCAGGAATTAGAGACATTAACTTTATTAAGATTTATATCAGCTAAGATCATCTCAGATCCCAATTTCGTATTTTTTAGGGTCAATATATAGCTTACAGGGATAGAAAAAAAGAGAAACAGGAAGGAGAAGCAGGCTGACTCTGTTGGCCACCCCTTTCTTTCTTGTCTGTTCCCTGGGGCTGTTCTGTTCTGAACATAGAGTTTGAATGGCAGTTCTGTGAACAGCTCACTCAGCTGAGTCGCAGTGATAAGAGCCCTTTTAAGCTGAGGCTTCAGCCTCGCTCAGCTTTGATCGCCTGGTGTCTGTGGTTAGATTGTAAAAGAGTAGGGTGGAGTCACTGCAGAAGACAATTTCATAAGGGCCTATGATTTCACACCTACTTTAGGCACCAAAGTGGCAGAGGAAAATAAAGAATAATCCTAGAGAATGCCATCCAAGTAGCAGCCAGCACTCATGAGTATTTTACAGAAAGAACCAGATCACTAGGAGGAAACTAGACTTCATTCCTTATATTAACTTGACTGGTATATTTAGAAACATAGACTATGTGCCAATGATTAGACTAAGAGTTGGGAATAAAGAGGTAAGTATAAAGAGAGTTCTCTCTTCATAAAAATTTTGCAGGAAGAAGGAAGAAGGAAATGTCTACATTAATACTATTTTAATGACAATTGAGCTCATTGTTCTGAAGCAAAAGCAATATAAGTAATATCAGCTGCTATAACAACCAAACCCCCAAATCTCAATGGTTTGTCCCTCTGACAGTCCAATTGAGTCTGCAATAAATGATCTTCTATTCAGTGATTCCCAGGACCAGTTCCTTATATATTGTGACTGAATTATTTGTTAGTGGAAGAGAGGAAGGGAGAAGAAGAGGGAGATTAGAAGATTACTACAGTTGAATGGGCCCCACCTGCCTTAATTTCATAAGCTAGAAGCTGTGAGCTCAGGCCTGTGACATTGAAGTTGTAGAAAATGGAGTCTAATGGAAAGACAAAGACACCATCTCTAGAAGGAATTGTAAACTGTTTGTCTCTAAAGCAAGCTACCCCATGTGCTAGGTCCCTTCTGCCTCTTATCCTTTCCACTTTTCCATGTGTAACTTGGCCAGGGGAGTTTTCACTAGAGACCCAACACATGGAGCCATCCAGCCTCCAAAACCATTAAGCTAAATAGACCTCTTTCTAAAAACTAAATATAAAGTGCCAGGTGTTCTGTTACAGGACATAAAATGGACTATCAAAGGGATTATGCTCATGAAATCAGTGTGCTCACTTGCATCTATGTCCTACTGGCCAGAAATAAACAAAATCAAAAGGAAGGTAAAAAATTAAGAGTCTTTTATGATGATTGATGAACACTAAGTGTTTCTACCACAAACAGGAAAAGATAAAATAAAAGAAGTGAGTTGTTGGAGGCCAGTCACTCACACTAGTAATCTTAGCTACTTAGGAAGCTCAGAATTGAGGATCATAGTTTTGAGGCCAGTTTGGGAAGAAAAGTCTATGAGATTTTATCTCCAACAAACCAGCAAAATTCTGAACTAAAGGTATGATTCAAGTGGTAGAGTGAGAGCCCTGAGCAATCTAGCTAAGCCAGAGTGTGAGGCCTTGAGTATAAGCCACAGTACTGGTGCACACATGCACTTGCACACACACACACACACACACACACATACACACACACTACAGAATTAAGGATGTAAGTAAAGATATTTCATATCAGTAGCTATGAATAATGGAATCTGGAATATGGAAAATAGATCCAAGCTCACAAAATTATCACTTATTTCTTATTATGTTGATTGAACAATGATCCATTTATAAGCAGTTCTCTGTAACACAGAGAAATCACTTCCCTTGGGGTAAATGATTGTCAGGACTTCGTAACATGTGGACCTTAGAAACCAATGATTTCTTTGTGAGCTTTTGGCTCATTGTAATCTGGGCTGTCTATAGGACTGCAGAAAATTTGATAATTCTTGTTTTATTTACCAAGAGTACTCCAATGGGACCTATGCATCTCTTTAGCTGCACCTTGGAATTCCAGAGAGAAGAACTAGGGATATTCAAACCACTATTGGTCACATTATGTGCCACAAAAAGAAGGATAACGAAATATAGAGGAAGACAAACTAAGAAAATGAACAAGCAGAAAAGGGAAAAGAGAAAAATCTTAAGAAACACTTCATAGTTGGACTCTAAATCTAAAAAGAAGTAGGATCTGAAGGAAGTCAGTTAATGTTGTAAGTTATTCAAATCGTAAATGTTGTGGGGGGTGGGGAGGAGTTCCTATTTCAAATGTGGACATAAGGTATTGGCACCTATCAGTTTTGGAGAGACTCTACTGATCATTTTTTAACACCACTCCAAAGATGACACTAAATACACAAGTTACACATAATGTGCTCTCACTAAATTCTAGCAGCAGGAGAAATATTTCTCAGAAATTGATTATTTTACCTACCTTGATTAAGAGGGCCCAGAGATGGCTGAGGATGAAAGTAAGGGCCGTATAATGTCTCCTGCTCTGGCCAAGAAGAAGAAAAAGAAAGAAGATTTGGAGGAGAAGGCTGAGAAGATGAGGAGGAAAAGGAGGAGAATGAGAAGGGAAAGAAGGACGATGAGGAGAAGGAAGAAGACGAAAGTAGGAGGAAGAGGAAAGAGAAAAAGAAAGGAAGGAAGGAAGGAAGGAAGGAAGGAAGGAAGGAAGGAAGGAAGGAAGGAAGGAAAGCAGGGAGAAAGAAAAAAAGAAGAAAGAAAGAAAGAAAGAAAGAAAGAAAGAAAGAAAGAAAGAAAGAAAGAAAGGAAGGAAGGAAGGAAGGAAGGAAGGAAGGAAGGAAGGAAGGAAGGAAGGAAGGAAGGAAGGAAGGAAGGAAGGAAGGAAAGAAGGAAGGAAGGAAGGAAGGAAGGGAGGGAGGGAGGGAGGGAGGGAAAGAGAAAGAGAAAGAAAAAGAAAGGAAAAAGAAAAAGAAAGAAAAGAAAGCTTTATTATGGAATATAGTCCCCACTTTAGAAAGGTGGTGAGGAACAAGATTTAAAGAAATGAGCTATGTACTCACAATACAGTCTGTTTTTCAATGTTCTGGTCTTTCTGGCTCTGGACCAGTTCTTGCCACTGTGTGGGCCTCTGGATGGTTCATCTTAGCCTCCGGGCCTCCTTGGCTCACGTGCTCAGGCCCTGAAACCCGTACCTCTATTATCGTGCCATTTTAGTGGCAGGTTCAAAGATCTTATAACCACCAAAGAAAGTTCATCTTTCCTTGAATCCCAATTGCTTAGACTGCATTGCAATCCTGAAAGTTGAAACCCTGGCCGACAGGAGGCTGACAGCCTCTCTACAGTGAGACACAATTGTTCCTGACAGGTTTATCAGCAGCTGGGTGCTTGCAGTGA
Organism: Dipodomys spectabilis; assembly: GCF_019054845.1. Taxonomy (NCBI): domain Eukaryota; kingdom Metazoa; phylum Chordata; class Mammalia; order Rodentia; family Heteromyidae; genus Dipodomys; species Dipodomys spectabilis. Next base: position 421,717 of record NW_024870700.1, read on the forward strand.
GATGTAAAACATGGGGTTTTGTTTCTAGAGGAAAAAACTGTTGCTAAAAAGCTGTTAGATACTGTATCTGAGAGCCTTGGAGCAGGGACGAGGCAAAAGTCCCACTGGACCAATTCTATTCAGACACTCTCTTCTCCTTATATTATCCCAAACCTCTAGCATACCATCTCTCCAAATGCTCTTTAGAGGTTTGCTTTCCTCCTTGACTATTGCCTAACAATTAACCTAGGAATTATAAAGAGCCCTTGGTTATAAGCTTCCCTCCTCAAGAGAGTGAGCCTTGGGGTCACTCCTATATGATAAACACAATGGAGATGCTGGTTGCCTTAAATTGCACCAGTCTTGAGAGTTGGAGTGCATCATCCAGAGAGATGCTCAACTAGGGGGAAACACAGGCTATGTTCCATATCAAAACTTGGAATCCAAGAGTATTGGACCCACGCAAACCTATAGAGGCAAAGGTGATCCTTTCATCTGTCACTTGAAGCAATTATAGACAGAGTAAGTAAATGACTTCCTCAAAGTCATACAGATGTTAAATTTTAAGTAAGCAACACTTCCACCTGAGTAGCTCAGATGGCTTAATCTTAAACTCAGTTGCTTAATCCTTCAGATTAAGCCCAAGGTTTACTCCCTCAATTTCTCTGTCACAGGTATCCGTTGGCTAAGTCTGAGTCCTTCGAGAACTTACCATATCACAGCACAACCATGGCATGCTTCCAGGTGGTCCTCATGAATCCAGCCTCCTTTTGGCCAGGAACCATGTATCCACTCTTTTTTCCCCTCATTCATCTAGCTCAGAACCCAATATTAGGTAAGAGCTGGATAAAAATGATACCAGCATTATTTCTAAATTATCATGATTCAATCACAGAGCTCCCCTCTGATGAACCCAGCTAAACCTAGTTACTTCCTAAGGGCCCTACTAGTCTAATTAAGTTTCTACCTTATTCATGCCTTTAATGAATGCCTTTAAACTCCTACATGCATTTGGGCACCAAGTAAAGACAAACCATATTGAAACTGTTGCACTAGGTGGCCTTGTACCCCATTATCTTCATCCACTGGTTCCCCATCCAGTACCACAGGGCCACAGCAATGAGCAGGGTACTAACATCAAAACCACTTCTTCAAGAGAAAGCACACACTGTGTGCTTTCTGGGTCAGCTCATGAGTTCACATCTCACCACCATTTTATTACCTTGACTCTGTGGAATGATTTTTTGAGTCGCGTCATTTCAGGGCACATAGTGATGTATGTGTCTTCATTCTGTACTGTGTTGAATCTCCACTGAGTCTCCACACACAGTAGTCAGATAGCATGTTGTTTGTTAGCAGAGTTGACACTCTGGGTTCTCAGGCACCACAGGTTAAGACTTTAGATTTGCAAGATGTGTTCGTATTCCTACCTGTTGGGGATGGAATGAATGGCCTAAGAAAGGATTCTCTGAAGGCAACTCTATCATGTATGGCGTTATAAGGCAACAACAGTTCCCACCTGGTCACATGTCAAGCTTACAACCACTTGCTTGAGTGGGCTATCTCCAAAACACTCTCTAAGAAGACCCTGGTATCTTGGGCTTATGCAAAAAAAGCCCTGACTATTTTATACTCTACTCATCTATAACTTTAAAGTAGAGCCTTTTTCCAATTTGAATGAGATTCTTATTGTGACTCCAAATAATAGCCAATACAACTATAAAACTAATGAGGCTAAGACCTGTAAGTAATCCAGGAGGAGGACACCTCTGGTAAGTTATGCATTCAGAGCAGTTACATCACCCCAGTGTAACCCTTATAGAGTCATTTGCAAGAAAATGTCATTCCAGATACTAATAATAGTAGTAATTCCACTAATAAACCCATTTTTCAAGGTGCAAAAAAATCCCTTCATAGGTCTTTTGAAGGTATCACTCGGTCAGGAGTGTGCTGCCTCCATGAATGAAGCAGGGTGAATGGCCTCCCGCCCCACCAGGGCCCTCTTCAGCCACATGCTCTGCCTCCAATTTGTCTAATGTGAATTTCTGTTTCCTCAGAAGCCAATGGTCTCTTTTAAGTTTTTGCTGTTTTTTGGATATGTGTGTGTGTGTGTGTGTGTGTGTGTGTGTGTGTGTGTGTGTGTATGTATAGATGAGATTTTTTGAACCTTTTCATTTGGAAATAATGTCACTAAGGAAGTAGATTTTGCTTCTGAAATATAGTTTCCCAATTAAAAGGCAAAAAAATCTTAGCTTCTAGTTTCAATGAAGACTGGTGATTATTTGTAATCACTGCTTAGACACTGAGAATGAATGAAGAAACCATTCAGATTGTCTACATATAAACAGCACAGCCCTGCTCTTGAGTCTCTGCATTACAGCAAAGAAGACAATGACTCCTGTGGCAGCCAGGAGAGGAACCATCGAGCTGTGAATATGAAAGTTAAGCTTTACTTTGTTGTTTTCTTAGAATTTACATTTTTATTTACTAGTTTCATTGCAATATAATGAACACAGAAAACTTGGTGTATGCAATTTAGTAGGTTTTGACAAACTTGTATACCCAGAAAACAATCACCACAACCAGCATTATGAACACCTTCATTACGCACAAATTCCTGTGCCTCTGTATAATCCTTCCTTTGACCTCTCTCTTATGTCCCTTGCTTTGTCATGATACATTTTCTTACATTCCTACTATTTAGTATAAATGAAATTTTAGAGTTCTGTCTCTATTCATCAGGATTATCATTTTGAGACTCACATGTTGTTAACATATATCTAGTTCGTATTTCTTTTTATCATTAATCATATTGCATTGTGAGAATCTACTTGAGAATATTTGTTCATTTACCAAAAGATGGGCATTTAATGTTCTATCTAGTGTTTGGCTATTACAGAGTGCTATATAAGTGTCCTTGGATAAGTCTTTATCTAAGCATAATCTTTTATTCCTCAGGGATAAATTCTTAGTAGTGGAATAGTTGGATTACATTGTGAACACATCTATTTTGCTCTGTGTGTGTGTGTGTGTGTGTGTGTGTGTGTGTGTTTTCTTAAGAAGCTTAAGTAGCGACTGGATTTAGTGGCTCAAGCCTATAATCCTAGCTACTCAGGAGGCTGAGATCTGAGGATTACACTTCAAAGCCAGACTGGGCAGATAAAGCTGAGAAATTCTTATGTACAATTAACCATCAAAAAGCTGGAAATGGAGGTGTAACTGAAGTGGTAGAGCACCAGCCTTGAATGAAAAAGCTAAGGTAGAACATGAGACCTTGAGTTCAAGTTCCAGTGTTAGCACACATGCACACACGCACACACACACACACACACACACACTAAAAAATAAACTAGTAGGCTGGTATGGAGGTTATTCAAAAAATTAAGAAATGGAACTGTTCTTTGATTCAGCAATATCACACATGAGCATTTATAAGAAACATTGGAAATCAGGATACATTAAAGGCACCTGCATATCCATGTTCATTACCTCACTATTGTCAAGAGCCAAGTTATAGGATAGCCCAGGTGCCCTACAAGGGATGAATAGATCAAGAAAATGTGGTACACACTTACAATTGGATTTTATTTTGTCCATCAAGAAGTATATTGTGCAATTCACAGAGAAATGAATGGACCTGGAAAATATCATATTGAGTGAAGTAAATCAGATTCAGAAAGAAAAGGGTCTCTGTTCTCTGACATGTAGATGTTAAATCTAACATATATAAAACATACAGGAGCCAAGTGCTGGTAGCTCATGCCTGTAATCCTATCTATTCAGGAGGCTGAGATCTGAAGGTCCTAATTCAAAAGTAGCCTGGGCAGAAAAGTCCCTGTGAGACTCTTATCTAAAATTAAACACTAAAAAAAAATGGAAGTGGTGCTATGGCTCAAGTGGTAGAGCACTAGCCTTGAGCACAAAGAGGTTCAGGAATAGCACCCAGGCCCTGAGTTTAAAGCCCACAACTCCCTCCCACACATACACATACACACATACAGAGTTGAATGCACACACATTTATGTGCATATGTGTGTATATATGCGCACATATATGTATATATAGGTACATATGCATATGTATAAATCAAACTGATTAAAGTATGGTATACATAGGAATGTCATTCCATGGTGTAACTCCTTTGCACAATAGTTCAACCAGATAAGTATCAGGAATCAAAAATATGTCTTGACTTGTGGCAGGTAGGGGCTAACAGGAGAGAGGTGGTTAAATGGAGAGAGGAAAAGTGGGCAAATACAGTCATAAGACTCAATGTACATATGTCAAAATAAAACTAGGGGATGTGAGGAGACAGGTAAGGATGAGGTGGATGGGGTGAGAATAATGGGAAGATGAGGGATCTAGATTCATTGTACACATAAATGTATATGTTCAAATTCCTTTGTACACCTATTTTAAAATTCTAAAAAAAAGAGAGAGAATCTACTAGGCTATTTTACAAAGTGATTGTACAAAAGGACTGACAATCAGGTAACTGGGGAATCATGAAGGTGAAGAGGGACTGTGCTTTCTTAAGCTTTCTTTCTTTTCTTTTTCTTTCTTTCTTTTATTTTGTCCATTATGGGCCTGAAATCTGGGCCTGGGCACTGTCCCTCAGCTCTTCAGCTCAAGACTAGCACTCTACCACTTGAGCCACAGTGCCACTTTCGGCTTGTTCTGCTTATATGGTGCTGAGGAATTGAACCTAGGGCCTCATGCATGGGAAGCAAGCACTCTGCCAACTGAGCCACCTTCCCAACCCTTCTTAAGATTTCTTAAGCTTAAGAAATGGAAGGCACTGAAGCTCCCAAACTTAAGGTTGGATGTGTGTCCTGGTTTTAGAAGAGGTAGGAAGTCACTTTTCTTCTTTTGTTTAGGACTTCAAGTGGATTGGATTATGCCTAACCACAGTGGTAATTGTATATATTATATAATATACATAATATATAGTATGTATCATATATATATATATATATATACATACATACACATATATCACAGACAGATTCACATTAGGCAGGGCAGGTGGCACTCTACCATTTGAAGCATGCCTCCACCCCTTTTGTTTTAGTTATTTTCAGGTAGCATCTCATGCTTTTTTCCTGGGCCTGTCTTCAGACCAAGTTCTTCCTACCTAGCCTCTAGAAGAGCCTGGATTACAAACATAAGCTACTACACCAAACCTGTTAATGGTAGATCTGTAAGTAAGTCTGCTGATTCAAATGATCATCTCTTCTGTATCCAGAAATACTATTTTACCATTGAATCCAGGTAAAGGGACATTTTTTTCAGGCTTAGTTCTAACCTTTCTTTTTTCTTTCTTTTTTTTTTTTTATTGTGAAAATACTGTACAGAAGGGTTACAATTACATAGGCAAGATAATGAGTACATTTCTTATCAAGCATTGTAGCCTCCTCCTTTGTTTCCCCTTCCCATCCCTTCCCATCCTCCCCCCGCCCCCCCACCCAATCCTCCTCCCCCACCACCAAAGTTGTAAAGTTCATTTTTCCACATAACAACTTGTACATCTCATTGTTGCAATGGGTCCACCTGCATCCCTATTTAAACGATTTGTTTTTTCCCTTCCCCTCCACAAATTATACCAACCTCAAATACAGTGAAATCAGGGGTTATACCATGGGGGAGGGACATACAAAGCGCAACAAAGAAATAATCTTATAAATGTGTTAGAAACAATCACCTGAAAGAAAAAAAAAAACATTTGAATACATATCTTAGGGAGTTCTAACCTTTCATATGCCCATTATTCTGTTTATTTCTCATGACAATCTATAGTGGAAAGAGCTGATTCTAAGATATCAGTTTTATAAATGATAAAAGGGAGATTCAGAGACAATCAAGTGGCTTGTCTGTCCAACTTTCCAGCATGAGTAAACAATTCCTGATCCAAGTTCACACTTCTTTATGGCAAGCTTCCTAAAGTGCCAGAAACTGGTTAGAGTAAGACAACCTAAAGCTTAAGGGAAAGGCCAACTAATGTGTATAATGACAAAATGCAAGTCCTTGACCTCATTAACATCTGTCCCCAAAGGGAAGGTGACCATATGTTCCCCACACTCAACCTGAAGCACAACGGGAGAAACTGGCTCAAAGAATAGCTGTAAGAATGTCGGCTCATACATTATTAATAAGACAAGCCTTTGCAGGAGAGGGTAGTGGGGCACTGGGACAAATCTCTAATAAAATATCTAATATTTATGGAATTTTCCTTCCAAGTACATAGATGATTTCATTGTAGTCTTAGGATAACCTTATTATTCTTGTGCCCAACTTGCAAATGAGGTGCCAAAGTCCTGAAAGATAATAAAAACCTGTCCAAGGTCACACAGTTAGTGAATGACAGATCTGATATTTAATGTGTGCCCTCCTGACACCAACTGTGTGACACCTCCTGCCCCTGGGAAGACCCTAGACTTTATGGCAGAGGATTTACCAGGCAGGGCAGGTGCATGTCTATGAGATCTAGAGAATGAGTTTCTTTGGACTACAGACCCTGACTCTCTTGTCACAGTGGAGGTAGTTCTAAGACAAAGCCACCATCCTGAGAAGTCCAGCCTCTGTCACCCACCCTATAGCCCCCGACACAGATGTCTAAGGGAGGGACAGATAGTACTTTCTATGGCAGAGAACAGCGGCCAGGGACAGCTTCCTCCTGGAGGTGAAAATAACATTCTCTAGTCTCATTAGATTCATAGGACATCTTCCTGGTGACAAGGTCATCTGAAGCCCCTTCTCTCCCCTGCCTGCTCCCACAGTGTTCACTCTCCACTGCCTGGGTACTATTAGAATATACGGAGCAGGACAGACCAATGGCACATTCTCTACTCTCCAAGCCCAGAGTCTCCAGCTCCACTGCATCCTCCATGGCTGAACTCAGCTCAATAGGCTGACAAGGAAGCCCTCAGCCAAGAGCAGCCGCTCAGTGCGCTCAAATCCTCTGCCATTCTTCTAGTCACTCTCTTTCCCAATCTCCCTTTGGATGTGATTTCTGCCTTGCCCTCTGATTCGAGGAATGATTGAATATAAGCTATTACAGCTCACCTGGATCAGATACTGGGAATACTTCAGGGAATAAGTTCAAAATCATCTCACCCACCCATTTAATATCTAATATCTGTCCAGTTACAGGAGCAGAAGGAGCAGATGTTAAATGAAGGATCTCGTGAATCATTAAGGATATGCTACTCTGGGAATGCCCCAGGAGGAAGAGAACACATGATGAGACACTGGAGGTAGCATGGGAGGCTTTGCGGAGAAAAGTGACACTCAAAATGAAACATGAAGAACAAGGCGAAATTCATCAACAGAAGAGGAAGAGGAAAGAAGAGGCAGAATGTTTAACTCAACAAGTCTTGAACCTGCAAGGATCCCCATGGGTCATTCCACTGATCTCTGTGCCTGCAGAGAATTCAGAAGCAAAGTGGGCAACTTCAAGCTATGAGAAATGTCAGGCATTATCTGAAAGAATCTGGGAAAAAGGGATATATCATTAAAAGGGGAATTTCAAGGCCAGAATTTTGTGTTTTTTCTTTCTGTGCCAAGGCTTGAACTCAGAGCTTCTCACTCATATTTGGCATTTTTGCTCAAGCTTGTGTCTCTACCATTTTAGCCATACCTCCATTTCCAGATTTGAGGTGGTTAATCGAAGAGTCTCATAGACTCTCCTGCTGGAGCTGGCTTTGAACCTTGATCCCCAGGTCTCAGCACCCTGCATATCTAGATTACAGGAGTGAGCCACCAGTGCTCAGAATCAAAGTCTCATTTTTAAACATCCCTTTGGAGGGAAGTTTGAAATACAAATCAGGAGGAAGCAGTGAAGTGGAGAATGGAATTGGGTGATAGAGGAGAGCCAGTTCACGAAGTCACTGTGGTAATTCAGACAAAAGATGGTGATAATAAGAATGATGTCCCTGATGAAGAAGAAGAGGACAGCAGCTTAGGCTTAAGTGGCAGCAATAGGGCTGAAGAGGAGTAGAGATATTCAGATTGCAGATCACAAAGCTGGCAATTGATTTGACTCATGAGGGCAAGAGAGAGGGAGGTATTGAAGCTAATTCCCAGGTTTCTGGCAAGAGCTACTTCGCCTCCTCCACATCTCTCCAATATGCCATCTCCATCTCTCTTCCCAGCTCATCAAAGAAATAGAGTGCAGGCAACCCAGAAGATAGAATATTGCAGCATTAGTGCTATTTTTGCACCATGAAACCTGGAGATAAAAATCTTCTCTGCTTGTTATATAAGACGTGGTAAATGTCACGAGGTAGATTTGCTCCAACTCCACAGCTTCCAGTTTCTGGTTAAACCCTGACACCTGTGTTTGATCCCAGCACTGCTGTCCTCAAACGCATGTCCCTTTGGCCAGCTTGGTGTATTGTGTCCCCTGGGGAGCCAGGAGTCTCTGTGTGGAGCTACGGCAGAAATACCTTACAGATTATGTCTTGAACTGTACGTAGAAAAAGTTTATGCTGGCTATTGTTTGGACATTTCTCTTTCTCCTTCTCTCCTCTATTTCTCTTTCTATCTGTCTTCCTCTTTTCCTCTCACTCTCATTCTAAATTGAAAGACAACACACATGCCATCCAACTCTCCACTTCAAGTACATAATTCAATAGTTTGAGGACTTGTACAGAGTAGTTCAATCCCTACCAAAATCAATTTTAAGATATGTTCATCACCCCAAAAGACATCTCATACTCGTTAAGTTACTTTCATCTTATCCCCAATTCCTCTCTTCGCAAACTCTAGGCAACCACTAATATGCTTTCTGTCCCTGTACACTTACATATGCTAGACATTTTCTATAAACAGAACTATACATTATGTGATATTTTGTACCTGGCTTCTTTCATTTAGCCTAATATTTTCAAAATTCCTATATCATGAAGTATGTATTAATCTGTCATTGGTTTTATGATTAAATCATATTCCATTGTATGGCTAATGATCTTCATTCATCAATTGATGGAAATGTGGGTTATTTCCACTTTGGGGTTGTTATGAATAATGCTGCTATGAGTTGCTTGTTCAAGTTTTTGTTTGAATATATGTTTGCCTTTCTCTTGAATATATACCTAGAGGTAGAGTTGCTGAGGGGTTTGAAAGTTTCATAAAGGCGAAGATCATACCTGCTTTTGATTCATGCATCTTTGAACAAAATGTGCTAGACATGTCTTCTGTAAGAAGATAAAAAAGTACTGTTGGTGAGTCTGCAGTTTTAAAGACTGAAGGAATGTACCTGCAAATATGCTGTCTTACAAATACATATGTTAGTTTCAGCCTTAATGTACACAGAAGATGTAAGGAAGCCACATTTTAAAAAATGCAAATTAGTGTGCTTTGACTCAAGAGTGAGGTGAAAAGGTGAAAATTTACTAAGGGTGATTTGGGATGAAGGTAAGTCAGTCTGGAAAGTTCCATTAGCTGTACTCCCTTCATTTCTTATTGATTCAATGCATTAAAAGAAAAAAGTCCTCATGCAATTTCAGCCATGCAGATCAGAGTGGAGATCTGGTTAGGCATCATCTAACCATACAACCATCACAGAGCTCCTAAGCTCACCACACATGTTCTGACCATAACATTTGGCAGCTTAGTAATCAATAGGCCAACAGTTTGGTGTGCACCATGCACACTGCAGAGGGCTCCCCTGAGCTCACAGGCAGGAAAAGATAAAGCCAAGTTGGAGGGAACACACAAAGAGAGGTTAAAGACAGGAGGATACATGAAAAAAATCAATTATTCCTTTCCTTTTCTATCCTTTTCCCTCTCTCCTCCTCCCTCTCCCCTCCCTTCTCCTCCCCTCTTCCCTGCTGTCTTTTCGTTTCTGTCTCTGTCTTTTCTAGTCCTCTCCTCTCCTCCTCTCCCTTCCCATCTCTTCCTCTCCTTTTCTAGGAGCTAGATAGTTCGGAATAAATACAGGTACCTCAGGACCCTCATATTAAAGGAAAACCAGTAGAAAATACCACAAAATGACTGCTATGCAGGCAGAAAGAAAAGGCCCTCTCGAAATGATGTGTGCTTGAAGACAAAACTATGTGTGACTGGAGACTCTCACAGGCTGTTGAGAAGAGGTGTGTGTGGGATCACCTGGCCAGGGACATACTCAACTAGTTCACACCACTGTCATGGGCCATGAGGACCAGAGATATCTACTGATTCCTTGAGCTCCTAGTCATTGTTGATGGGACACTTCTAGTCCTGCAGCACAAATTTTCAAGGTTTAGGCAAGAAAAGGAACATGAATTTCCATTGGTTTCTCTTGGAGGATCATGCGTCTGAGCGTGACTAAGTTTTTCCCTGCAGAGAAAGATCCAGTGTTTGTGTGGCCTGTCCTGAGTATGCGCTCTATTCCTACATCATACTTGTGCTTCAACTTCCTATCTGATATGCCTCATTAAAATTGAAATTATACTGTTGGTTTAGGACTGAAGGCTCATAAGCTCTGTTTCTGGGACTAAAATAGAAAGACAGATTAGAGGCTCACAGAGAATCCAAAATAATAGATGAGCAAATTCTTCAAATCTCAGAACAAGGGCTGGAAACTCAGACATCAAACACCATCAGCAATACAAGTGTTAGGATATAATTGAGTTCTTTATCTTTTCACACAAACATGGAAGTTGGTTCAGATGTGTGTGTGTGTGTGTGTGTGTGTGTGTGTGTGTGTGTGTGTGTGTGTGGTGTATGTGTGTGTGTGTGTGTGTGTGTGTGTGTGTGTGTGTGTGTATGCTGGTACTGGGGCTTGAAGTCAGTACCTGAGTGCTGTGTATTAGTTTTTGTGTTCAAAGCTAGCACTCTATTATTTGAGCCACATCTCCATTTTCAGCTTTTAGGTGATTAATGGGATCAGAGTCTCACAGACTTTCCTGCACAGGCTAGCTTCAAACCATGATCCTCAGATTTCAGCTTCCTGAGTAAGCTAGAATTACAGGCTTTAGCCACCAATGCTTAGTGGTTCAGAGGTTCTTAAGCTTATCAGGGATACCAGGAATGAAAGGACCAAATGTATTTCCTGTTCCCCAGCTTCTAACTCATGATATCCTTGATGCATAGATAAGGTCCTAGAGGACTTACAGCATGTTGAATCTCCAGACCGAGGTCAAAATCAAATGCTGGAAGTAAAATGCTGATTTCTATGAGCTTCCTGATGCCTGGGGGAAGCCAAGGGAAGATGCTTCTGCTTCTCTGTGTTTCTCCCTTTTCCAGGTTCTTCCAAGACATCACCTCTCAGCAAAACCATTAGCTTCTCTCCCAAGTTTTGAATCACCATAGGTTGTTTTGCAGCAAGTGGAGGAGAGGAGGAGAAAAAAAAATCTGTTACCAACTCAAGTACATTTTGCTCTGTTAATCAGCATTTCAAAAAAATTTATCTTTTCCATTCCATAGAGAAGTTGGCAGAGGCTCCCAACTGTTTTGAGAAAAATGAAACCACCAGACCATCTGGGACTGACATTTTCAACATGGTAGTCAGGAGAGCTCATCTCAGCAGTTTCATGGTGTGCTGGAGGATTCGGCTCCTCCAGGATCTCGGCTCAAGCCTGAGCAGGAGGCCGTCAGAAGCCTCACAATATACAGGCAAGCTTGGAGCTGAGCCGTTTACCCTCCAGCTTGTCCTCGGGCTCTTCCCCAGCTCTTCCCACCTCCCAAAGATGCCTGCTCTCAGATATTGTATCTTGTAATATTAGTAATGGATGTTGACTCTGAGAATATCAAAATGCCCTCTAAGTTTAAAGATCCATTCTTGTTACATAAAACTTAGAGCCACGGGAGACAAGGATGAAAGCACATCTATATATTTACATGGGAGGCAGGAGTGATTGTTTCACTAACAAGACTAGGGAATTAAGATTTCTTAATAACTAGGTCAGCCAAGGGCAGTTAGGGGAATTACAGAGAACAGCGTTGAGTCGCTGGCATGTCCCTCCAGACCTCCTAAACACTAGCGGAGCCAAAGTCCACCTAATAGCTATTACTGCTGCTAAGACTGAGCGTCCGAGTGCTACAGATCTCTTCCTTGTTAGGCACAGAACAGTCATCATGCAGGCCAGTGGGCCTATGTCAAGACACAGACCACTGCCCACCTCCCTTAGTGACTTCACAGGCAAGCTACCGCCTTCCTCCTTTTCCTCATTTAGGTTCAGGTCACATACTTCACAGAAAGCAAAGCAGGCTTTTATTGGTGCCGTTTTCCAAAAAGCAAAGACTTTCTTTATCATCACCAACATTTATCCTTTCCACCCAAGTTTAATCTAATTGGGACCAAAACCAGTTGATCACATTGATAAGTATGGGGACTCAATATCTTCTTGCAACTGACACTCCCTCCTACCCCAACCCCCAATCTTCTACCTAAGCCATAGGCTGTAGGAATGTAAGTAAAGACTAGGGTTAATCAAAATGCATTATGACATATACATCACTGCTGTGTGTTTTATATTCTGAGACTCCCATGTAAACATCCATATGTGCTTGTATCTTTGTTTCTCCTGGTTCTGAGTTTCGTTTAACAAGAATCGATCTTTAAACTTGAAGGACACTTTGATATTTTTAGAATCAGCATCCATTACTCATATTACTAGATATAGTATCTGCATTTGCAAGCTTATCTCTAACGAAATAATTCCATTTTTTCATTTGAAAGCAATTATTTTCAAATCATACTTATTGAATGTGGTGCCCTGCACCCAGAACTGTGCCAGGAATAGAGATATTGAGATATGGACCCTGTCTTGCCAGTCACTGGTACTCACACCAGTAATTCTATAATCGGGAGGCTGAGATCTGAGGATCACAGTGCAAAGCTAGTCTGGACAAGAAAGTCCGTGAGGCTCTGAACAACTCTAAATAACTGCCAAAAAGCTGGAAGTGGAGCTGTGGTTCAAGTAGTAGGGTGCTAATCTTGAGTGAAAAAGCTTCAGGTCAACTCAGGCCCTGAGTTCAAGACCTAGGACCAGCACCACCACCACCAACAACAACAAAAACAACAAACAAAAAAAACCCAGACTCTGTCTTTAACTATTTACCTCCTAGGTAATTAGACTCTACAATTGCCCATCCTTTTAGTGTGATAGGAACCTTTGTCAAAAGAGGAATGTGCCTCCAAAATCCAATGACTTCCTGGAGTAGATAGCTTTTGACGGGAGACTGGAGGTTTTCTTAGAATAGCAATTAAGAGAGATGCAAGCTGAGGGAAGACCACCTGTGTTGTCTCAGATGTGTTAAATCACATTACTTTAAGTATATAGGGAGGGAAAAAGAAAAGAGTGTATATGTAAGAAGAGTATAAAAGGGAAACTCAGGAAATCAGTAGAAATTAGGAAGAGTCCCTGTTCTCTGTAATATCAGGTGTGGAATAGTATCTAAGGAAGTAATAGTGAGCATTGGGAGATTCATTAACCCCAGAAATCCAGGCTCAAGCTGCTATTTGAAAGGTAACTCTATTGGCTTGAAGGCGGCAAGATTCCTGGTAGAGGAAGAAAATCAGAAACTAGGAGTCTATGATATAATTCCAAGAAGAGGTGAGCACTATTATCAGGCAAACTGATTCCTGATCCTACTCCCCTTAGTACCAACCTCACCCCAGCCACCAGAAGACTGTTTGTCTGATTCCTTGTTCCCACACTCTGCCCTTCTTCAGAATGTCCTTTCAATGGGATCCTGCAGCCTCGCCCTTAGCATAACCCATTTGAGACTCATTCTTCTTGTTATAAGCACCTACAGTTCCTATTTATTGTTTTACAACCAAACTATGGATGTAACACAATTTATTTATTCATTCCCTGGCTGAAGAACATTTGGGCTGTTTCCAATTGTTTGGAATTTTTGGAGATGATGAATAAAGCTGCTATAAATATTCACATACAGGTTTTATGAGATCATAACTTTCTTTTTAACTCGGGCAAAAACCTATGAGTGGAAATGCTGGGTGGCATAATAAATTTATATTTGATTTCCTAAAAACTGCCAAACTCTTTTCCCCAGTGACTATGATTTTGCCTTTACACAACATATATATGTATATATATGTATATATACGTATATATATATATATATATATATATATATATATATATATATATATGAATTCCACTCCAATTATTCCAAATCCTTGCTGGCACTTGGAATCATCAGGTTGTCGTTAACAGTGCTTCTGGGCAAAGCAATAAGTATGTGGTTATATCTTGCAAGTGTTTTTATTTGTGCTTTTCTAATGACTAAGAGTACTAACTATCTTGTGTGTGTGTATGTATGTATGTGTGTGAAAGAGAGAAAATGGGGAGAGTGGGGAGAGAGTAGCCCAAACTGAACTCATGATCTTCCAACCTCAATCTCCTGAATGCTGGAATTAAAGGCATGTCCCACCATACTCTGCTTTTGACCAAAATATATTGGTGGGCATATAATGAGTGATCAATAAGTATTTGTCCCAGAAACAAATCACCATTATTTCCCTCTTCATTATCACAATTTCTGCAAAAAGAACAGAGAAACTATGCCAAAATTGTGACAATTATATAGGAAAAATATTAAGGAGAGAAAAGTAATGGATCCTGATGATTAATGTGAGGCTCTGAACTAGTTGATGTGGTAGATGTGATGCCATGAAATGAAATAAAAAACACAGGAGGATGGGGGAAAAAATCAATCGATGCTAATTCCACTTTGGATAGGTGAGCTCCAGATGCCCATAGGGCAATGGAATGGAGTTTGGGAGGCCCTGGGAGAGATTTTGTCTTGCTCATTGTTGAGCTCCCAGCAGTTACCAATGTGGGAGTTTGTAGTGCATCTTTTTTTGGTATATTCCTTTTCTCTATTTCTCATGTCATTTTGTACCATAAAGCATAGATAAAGAAGTATATCTCTGAAGATGAACTTTCCCCAGTCCACAATGTTCATAAGTCATTTCCTACGACTTAAACTCATCCTCTTTATAGGTCATTTCTAGCATCCACTGCCAGCGAGAAGCAGGCCTCCCTCCTATGAAGAGCCCATTCCCTGTGTCCAGTGTGGTGCTGGGCTGGAGCACATAGTTCACAATGCAAAAGGCAGGGTATATTTCAGCTTCTCTTACCTCCACAGTGCAAAAACACATGTGGAGACCTTACCTCTGACATCAACCACTGTGTTCCTTCAAGTTATTGTGATACTTCAAATTCCATTGAGATACTTTGCAAAAGAGGTCTTGTTTGAGCAATGCCTCCTTTGCACATTGACATAGATTGTGAACCCCTACAGGACACTTCAACTTCTAAACCTCCCTGGTATAAATGTAGCCACTTTTTATTTGTCTCACTTTTTCTTTTATTCTTCCTTTTTTCTTTTTTTATGTCATTACTAGGGCTTGAACTCAAAGCCTGGGCTTTGTCTGTCCAAGGCTGACACTGTATCACTTGAGCCATTTCTGAATCTCAATCCCTTCTTCTTCAATTAAAAAAATGTTATAAAGGTGAAGTACAGAGGGGCTACAGTTTCATAAGTCAGGTAATGACTATATTTCTTTTTTGGACAGTGTCATCCTTAGCTCTCTCCCAGCTTTACCCCTCCATCCCCACTCACAAGTTGTATCATTCATTTTTGACATAGTGTCTAGTAAGTACCACTGCTGCAGTTATTTATCCTTTGTCCCTCCATTTTTTTTTTTTTGGTCCAGTCGTGGGGCCTGAACTCTGGGCCTGGGCGCTGTCCCTCAGCTCTTCAGCTCAAGGCTAGCGCTCTACCACTTGAGCCACAACGCCACTTCTGGCTTTTTTCTTTTTGCTTATATGGTGCTGAGGAATCGAACCCAGGGCCTCAGGCATGCAAGGCAAGCGCTCTACCACTGAGCCACCTACCCAGCCCTCCTTTGTCCCTCCATTTCTATGCCCTGCCTTGCTTTCCCAAAGACAGATAAAGAAACAAACAAAAGAAAAAGGAATAAAAACAAAGATTAAAAACCTCTTATTTCTACTTCCTGAAGTTCATTTCAATAGATATTATTTTATATTTCTGACTTGTTGCTGGCTAATTGGAGATAAGAGTTTCATGGACTTTTCTGCCTGGACCAGCTTCAAACAACAATCCTCAGATCTTAGCTTCTTGAATAGCTAGGATCACTGCCTAGGACTACTAGCTATTCATGTTGTGTAACACCAGCACTAGGCATATTTGTCCCACTTTGAGGTGTTTTAAGATCACTATCATTTTCATAATGCCTTTCAAATAAAATAATTAGCATATTGAATACGATACTGAAAGTATATGTTTTATATCCAGATTTTATATCCAGCCAAGTGGATACAATGAAATGAATTTTAAATTTATACTATACTGATGTATAAGTAAGTACTCACTGCTTATAAATATCATATTGGATTTACATGCTAAATTGTCTGCAGAGAGGAGCTCTGGCCTAGGCATATTTGAGTTAATTTATTCTATCTCCAACAAATTTTTATACAGTAGTTCACACTTATCTGTGGATTTGCTGCTCACAGTTTCAGTTGCCTGTGGTCAACTATAGTCTGGAAATTTTCAGAAATAAATAAATCTTAAATTGTATGCTGTTCAGAGAAGCGTGGAAGAATCTCATGACATCCATTCCCATTTCATCCTACCTGGGACATAAATCATCCCTTTTTCCAGTATGTTCATTCTATACCCTGCCATTCATCACTCAGCACTGAGCTCAATTATCATATTGGCCACCATGCTATGCTTAGTCCAAAAAAGCCTTATATCATTAATAGTGGCTCCAAAGGGCATGAATAGAAATGCCTGAGGTGTGGTTGAGTGGCAAAGAGAAGTTATAATGGGCTTCATGATTCAATGGAAAGACAAGAGTGCTCTTCTTAAGAAGGAAAGGAAATCATTGTATGCTAAAGTTGCTAAGATCCAAGCTATCCTGAGACATTCATTAAAGGATAACTTACTACAGCCTATTATTAACATTCTCTTGTTTAATTATTAGTTACTGTTGTTAATCTCCAACTGTGTCTAATTTATAAGTCAAACTTTATCATAGGTATGTGCATATAGAAAAAACCATCATCACTGGGGCAAAGTTCAGTAGTCTGCACAGAATCCATGGGGAGTTATGGAAACAAAGCTCCCAGAGATAAGGAAGAACCAGCAGGTGAACACATATAGAGCAAGAGTCTGTCAGTGTACTGTGTCTACATCCACTGAGCTTTCTCATTCCCCCACATTAGAGGAGTCAATAGTAGCTAGCTCTGGAATCCCAGCTCCATAGAAATGACTACATCCCTAAGTGGGAATGATCCAGAGACAGATCAACAGGGGGCTTCAACTCTCCCAGGCCAGAGAGGATTCAGTGAGTATAAATCCCCAACAATAGTAGATATCCAGCTCTGATTTCTGAGACACCAGCAATGTTTGCATTAAAACTGAGTAAAGAGAAGGTGGGGGAGAATGTGGTCAAAAACGCAACGTACATCCTACAGAATGAAGAAAAATGAGGGAAGGAGTTGGGGAAAAGGGATAGTTAGGAATGTTGATGGGTGATATTGATAGAGATGCATTGTGTTCATAAACTGCTTTGTTGATTGGCAGCTCCTTTGTACAACTACTTGCAGGCAATAAAATACTTAAAAAATTTTTTTTGAATGGTAGCATGTTTGCCAACATTCATAAGGCCCTGGGTTTAATCTTCAGCAACAAACAAGCAACACAATAGCACCAAAACCCATGGGTGTGAAGTAATGCAAAAGTAATCATGAAATAGTATTAGCTTGCCAGGCACCAACGGCTCACACCTATAATCCTAGCTATTCAGGAGGCTGAGATCTAAGGATTACTGTCCAAAGCCAGCCAGGGCAAAAATGTCCTTGTAAGACACTTATGTCCAATTAACCATTCAAAAACCAGAAGTGGAGCTGTGGCTCAAAGTGGTAGAGCACTAACCTTGAGCAAAAGAGTTCAGGGACAGTGCCCAGGCCTTGAGTTCAAGCCCTACAACTGACAAGATAAAAAATATAGGGAAATGAACCCTAAGATATGTATTCAAATGTTTTTTTTCCTTCAGGTGATTGTTTCTAACACATTTATAAGATTATTTCTTTGTTGCTTTGTATGTCCCTACCCCATGGTATAACCCCTGCTTTCACTGTATTTGAGGTTGGTATAATTTGTGGAGGGGAAGGGAAAAAAACAAATTGTTTAAATAAAGATACAGGTGGATCCATTGCAACAATGAGATGTACAAGTCGTTATGTGGAAAAATGAACTTTACAACTTTGGTGGGGGGGGGAAGGAGGATTGGGTGGGGGGTTGGGGAGAGGATGGGAAGGAATGGGAAGGGAAAACAAAGGAGGAGACTACAATGCTTGGTAAGAAATGTACTTATTATCTTGCCCATATAATTGTAACCCCTCTGTACAGTATTTTCATAATAAAAATTAAAATTAAAAAAGAAAGGAAGAAAGGAAAAGAAATAGTATTAGCTTGCAAACAGGACATATTTGTGCATGCACTACCCTGAGAACTTGCCATATATTAGTTTCTGAATCTTCACAACACCACTATGAGCTTGTTCAGGAGTAGTCCAACTCACAGATTAGCACACAGAGAGAAAGATCACACAGAGCCCATACACTTGTATTTAAACCAGAGTTTGTACCATTACACTAAGCCACTCTGCCTCTCAAGAAGAGATATCAGTGTGTGCTTATGTGCTTTTGCTCAACTGCAGCCAGTTCAGATGAAATAATACCTGAAGGACCTGGAGAGATGTAGGAAGAACAAATCCTGCCCACTCATCGTGTCTTGAAGGAAGGGGAAAAACATCTGCATTTCATCTTCCACATGGAAGAGAAGCTTGTGATGATAGATATCAAAGTTGACCTTTACACAAGCAGAATACTTCAAGGAATAAAATGGGGCCATCTTCCAATCAGTCAGATCAGACACAGCACAGTTTCCAATGAGCTTAATGACAAAGAGAAGATTACCCCACCCACTGCCAATGAGTGAGCAGCTCCTTGCCTCTAGAACCAGGGCAGCCAGGAGAGACATCAACCTTGAGCATTTGCCTTGACTCCAGCCTACACTTGAGCACTTGCTAGACTCGCTCTTTTGCGCAGGCCTTCCCTCTCCAACTCTCCCCATTCCCTCTTTCTCTCATCCCTTCCTTTTTTCCTTCTCTATCAGGGTGTCTGATTGATGCAACCTCTGAAATACATGAGGGCCTTTTAAATACAACATAGTCTACAGACCCCATTCTGTAAGATATAACGGAATAAGATCATACCTGAAGCAAGCTAGATCTTAGGACAAACATGGAGCCTGTAGGTGGTTAGATGTGCTCCAATAGCCTTTCCTTTAGCCCTTCCATCTGAGTGGAGGATTAGACTCACTGGAGGTCTCCTGTCTCTCACAGCCCTCCTGTCGCATACAGACATTGTCTCCATGCTGGGATATGCAGTGCAGTAGCTGCAGAGCTGGGCAATAAGCTTTAAGCTCATTCTAGGGTCCAGGCATAGTTGACAATCCTGCAATGAGAGGGGAAGATCTGAGTCTCCTAAACCATCCCGAGTCTCACTGCTCGGTCCTGTTGAGACGGTCCAGCACTCATCCCAGCAGCAGAAGATTCCTTTACCTGCTCCCTCCTGGGCATTCCACAGCCAGCAGTGCTGGGCTATGTCAATCAACCTCTCAGCATGCCAATAGGCTTGAGGGTATGGAATCCTGGAGTCTGTGTCTGACAAGTGATATTTTCCCAAAGTGTAGCTTTTCAAATTAACCCTTTCTCTCCCTCACAAACTTCCTGCTAGGCAGTTTCCAATTAAAATTTTAAAAGCCAGCTTGCTCTTAGGACCTTCAAAAAGAAGGAGGAGGAGGAGGAGGAGGAGGAGGAGGAGGAGGAGGAGGAGGAGGAGGAGGAGGAGGAGGAGGAGGAGGGGGAGGAGGAGGGGGAGGGGGAGGGGGAGGGGGAGGGGGAGGGGGAGGGGGAGGGGGAGGAGGAGGAGGAGGAGGAGGAGGAGGAGGAGGAGGAGGAGGAAAAGAGACATTTCAACAGCCCTCAAATGGTAAAAGGTTTAATGTCTATTTCTATCAAAATGCCCAGACAAGCAGGTCAGAGCCTGGGCTGTCTAATTCTAATACTCCCCGTAATGACTCACAAGCACAAGGAAAGAGAAGACAGGAAAATGGTTTTCCTGGGGAGGCAGTTTATCAACTAGAGTTAGTAAAATTGGCCAGCCAGTCTCCTTCATGCAAGCAGAAACTGAATCACCAAAATGCTGTAGGTTGCATTCTGAGTGTCCCCCCAGAAGGTCCCAGGTATTAAAGTCTTGTCACTCTTAGAAAGTGATGGAGCCCTTGTCAGGCAAGGCCCGAGCAGGGGATTGTGTGTCCTGGGTCTCTTCTTTCACACTTTGCTCCCTGGATCATGAGATATATAGTCTGTTCTGTTCTATATTCCCTCCATGATGTCTGTCAACAGAACCAAAGCCACAAGGGCAACTTGAACTTGGACTAGAACTTCTTCAATTGGCAGCCAAAAAGCTCAGGTGTTTCATTATAGTAAGGGAAAGCTGACTGATACCCCAGTGTTATGTAACATTTAAGAGATCTCCATGATGTGTGTGTGTGTGTGTGTGTGTGTGTGTGTGTGTGTATCCATTTGCTGGGGGTTGAACTCAGTCTCATGCAAACTAGGCCAACACTCTACTGTTAAGCTATACCTCCAGCCTGACATTCTTAAAAACTCTCCAGGAATAGCAAACTCACTGGCTTCTTGGCAACCCCACGATGCTATTTGTTGGATAGTATTCTGACACCTGTTGTATTCTGGCAGGAGGTACAGTCACCTAGATGTTCTGCTTTCTAGTACTGAGTGGCCTTAATTGTTTTCATAGCCCACCATCACCCTCAAGTATAAAGTGCAAGAAAGGAAAACTGACCCAAACATCCCAGCAGGTTAGTAATTTGGAAAATATGATAGCTGGACTGTGTACAAGATAAGCTTTGCCTTTCCACTCTTACCCACTCCTTAGACACCCTAGGGGACAGTTTATAACATGTCAACTCACTTAATACTGCAATAAAGAAATCCATGAAATGCTGGCAACCCCAATAAAGCCCTTAGGACAACTCATAGCCAAAACCCCTTTATTTCTTCTAGATCAAACACAAAATCAGTCATCATTTTAGGAAAGCAAACTCCAAACTGCATTTCTGCAGTAAAGGTCAGACCCACTACACAATAGAAGTGCAGAGAATTGTAGGGTGGAGTTGAGAAAACTAAAACAAGCTAACCGGAACCAATTTATGTGTGAGTCGATGCATTCCAATATCTACATCTTTCTGTCAGCCTGACTGTATGTTTGTGTGTACACATGCATACCACCAAGATCTTTTGGTGGTGAAAAAGAAGCCAAGCCTGAAAGAAAGTGTCTATGTACAGATCCATGATTCCTGGAACCTTGGGTTTCCTTGACGATGCAAAGATGACTCCAACCTGCTTCTTACCCTCCCTCAGACTTCTGTGAAGGAGAGGCAAGCTCTGACAAGATGCAACTCGGAACAGTGCCATTCCCAAGCATACTGTTCTCAGCCGTGAAACTGTAGAAATGTGAATTACCTGTCTTCCCCTCTGAATGTCTCCCTATCTCAGCTTCATCCTCGTGGGAAGGTAGTTTAAAGTCTCAGCTCCCCTCATTGCAAGCACTGTTACACCATTACTTAAGTCAGATGAAGAGGGGTCTCTGTACTCACAGCAGTGTCTTTAACACGCTGACTTAGCAGCACCATCCTTCAAATTGCTGTCTCTCAGGATGCTTTATGGAAACAGAGACAGATAAGGACAGATTAACTATGTTAACAGAGGCAAATAACAACAGAGCGAAGGACAGATGAAGAAGTATGAGGTTGAAATATGAAAAAGATGGGGAGACACGGAAGTAGACATATAAAGAAGGGGGTTGTGGATAGCAAGAATGACCAAGCAGTTCTGATCTCAACAAAGAATCAGGAGCTTTCTAGCCCCTCGAGGAGAGCATGGGAGTCCTGGTTGAGTGGGCAAAGGTACCACAAGTTAGCATAGTCCTTCTCCGCTCAGCCCTGGGAAATAATACAGTGGAATAAACAAGCCATGACTTACCTCTGGCCAGCTGTGTATACAAGCCTTCCTATCACCTGTGTCACTGAGGCACTGCCAGGAAGTAGGGGAGGAAGCTAGTTCATGGCAGATAAAACCAGTTCCCGGAGTGATGCCTCCCTCATCTCGACGCAGGAATAGGAGACCAAAGGGAAAGGTGGTCCTAAAGGATATCAGTCACAGGTGAATGATCATGTGTCTGCCTCCTGCTGCCTCCTGATTCCATCTTACCTTCTCATTTCTTCTCCCTCTGCTGATCCTCCTTCCAGCTAGTTCATCACTTCCCTGGGCTATCACGTCTCCTTCCCGCCTCTCTCTCCTTTCCTCTCAATCTTCCTTCTCCATCCTTTTGCATGCACTATGCTTCTGTGATGACCTGTCTCCACAGTGGCTCCTACCCACATCCACATCCCTGTGCAGCCCTCTCTCCTCTAAGAAGGAATAGGGATGACTGCTGACTTCTGAGACCAAGCCATCAGAGCTGTGGGGTTTCTGCTTTGCTCTTGTTTTAATCCCTTTTTCTAAAGGACTTCAGCTGACCTATGAGGGCCCATGAGCCCCCCTACACTGCAGAGGGGACCCATGGAACAATAAACATAGGCCTTTTGTGCAGTGTGTGTGGAAGAACTGTCTTGGAAACAGACCATTATCCTCCATCAAGCCTTTAGATGATGATGGTAAGAACTTTGACTGCAAATTCCTAGAGAGATCCCATCCAGCAACAAAGGCACACTGTCTTAGACCATTAAATTTGAAGTAGTTTTTTAGGTTGTAGGGCTTAAACTCAGGGCCTGAACCTCAGCTCTATTTTTGCTCAAGGATAGCGTTCTACCACTTTGAGCTATAGCACCGCTTCCTGGAGTAATTCATTACACAGAAATCAAGCACAAATATATTCTGCTCCAAGTTGTAACCTCTTACCACTGTCCACTATTGATTCTCTGGCTATTCCACTCTAGGATACCAAAGTTGGTAACTTGTCTCTGGGACAGAGTTTTAGAAACCCAGACTCTGGCTGGGTGCTAGTGTCTCACACCTGTTTGTAACCTAACTACTCAGGAGTCTGAGATCAGAGGATTACAGTTGAATGCCACCATGAGGAGACAAATCTGTGAGACTCTTAGTGCCAATTAACTAGCAAAAAACTGGAAGTAGAGCTGTGGCTCATATGGTAGAGCCCAAGTCCTGAGTGCAAAAGCTAAGGGACAGTGGCTAGGCCCTGAGTTTAACCCCTGTGCCAGCTCAAGACAAACAAAATCAAACTGAAACTGTGATTTCCGTTGGCTGAATTTTCTTTCCTATCTAAATTGAATACTTCACTAACACTAAATTTCAAAGTTACATTTCTTTGAGTGTCTACTTCTTTTATTATAATTTTGTGGGGCAAGAAAGACAAAATATTTGTTGACTTTACAAAGGAGGAAATTGAGGTCCAATGTGTTTAACTGATTTACAAGAAGATATAGTTATGTAGTAGCAAAACTAAGATTGGAAAACTGCTCTTTTCCCACTGTTCCCTCTGCTTCTACAAGCAAATTAAATATCCATCGATTCTCTCTTATGACTAGACACTAAAGCAAATCAGTATCTTGATTGTCATAGATTTTTGTAAAAGGGTATAAAGTCTACAGTGGTGTACCAAGTGTTCTAATGATCTCCTGATGTTCAACCAAACACCCCATTGTTTGGTAACTCAAAACAATAACATGCATATTATCCATTGCCGTATGTATAATATGATAATATTACACCTTCTTGAGATTTCAGGGCTTAGCGTGGTAGTTATTATCTGAGCTTGTTTGTAATGTTGCAGTCCAATGGTAGTTAAGGCCGGAGTTATTTGATGACATCTCCACGCTCATGTCTGCTTTCAGACCTTAGATGGCTGGAAACAATCCTTAGAGTTCATTATATTGCTCTTTCGTTCTTCATCCAGCCTCTCTATGTGCTTGGCTTTGGCTCCCTTCTAGCCTGGCTGGCTTAGAGTAATAAAACTTCTGATGCTCTGCTCTCAGTGCATTTGTCCATGAATTCTGACTCTTCCCAGAGATTCTTCCAGAGCTGCACATCTTCTTACATTCTAACCTCAGAATCCTTGGGATGTTATTTCCAATACATCCTATTGGTTTAAGCAAGTTATGAAAGCCAGTACAAACTCAAGGGAAGTGTAAGAACAGATCTCACTTTAGTGGGGGAATTTTGTACAGTTAAAGGCAGGAACGATAATGGCTGTTTGGGAGGCAAATTAGTGTAGTCCATCCTTGGTTTCAACAATATATATCCCCTTTCATGGAAAATACATCTACTCTTTCCAAAGACCAGTAAAGTTTCATCCCTTTTCAGAAACCACTCAAAACCCAGGATCCTATCATTATCTTAGCTGCAGATACGAACAAGCCTCTTTTGATATGATCCTGGAGTATAACTAATCAAGTAGACTTGCTTTTGGTCTGAAAACTTGTGCAATGAAGACATCCATCTACCCATTCCTCCACCTCAATGGTGAGACATTTGCAGGATGACTACAACATACCCTACTGCTCCATTGGAGAGAAATACATGATCACAGTATCATCATTTCACAGTAATTCTGAAATTCTGCTGGGCTCCTAGTACCAGTTCCTTTAGGTATAGGCAAGTTCTGCTATCAGGAAATAATTCATCCTTCCCTTTGAGCTCTTAGTTCCATCCTCTGAATTTCTTTAGTAAGGAATGCCCCTTTTATTATGTATATTTTATTGTAAAAAATATTGTACAGAGGGATTACAGTTACATGAGTAGGGTAATGGGTACATTTTGTAGCGAGCATTATTACCTCCTCCTTTGTTTTCCAACTACCATCACTTCCTTCCCCACCTCCCCAATTCCTCCTGCCCTCCTCCCCACCCAACATTGTAAAGTTCATTTTCAACATAGTGTCTGGTACAATCTCATCATCACAATGGGTTAACTTGCAACCCCATTTAAGCATTCCACTATATCCCTTCCCCTCCCCAAATTACAAAAATGTATATACAAGATGCAGAACACTGGCATCAAATCCAGTGAAAACAGGGGTTATACCATGGGGAAGAACATACAAAAGAAACAAAAGAATCACATAGTGCATTATAAGTACATTAAAAATAATAGCAAGCAAGAACAAAACACTTGTGTCCCTGTCTTGGCATACATTTGGCTTAACATTATCTCATGTGGTCATATGTACATAGCCTTTGACCTTCTCTGCTTGTCCTAGACATATACTAGTCATTGCAAACAAGGGAAACCATGGGACCTATGTTTCTTTGGGCCTGGATTACTTCACTTAATATATTTTTTCCAGGTCTTTCCATTTCCTAACAAATGGGGCAATGTCATTCTTTCTGACAGAGGCATAGAATTCCATTATATATATATACCATATTTTCTTGATCCATTCATCTACTGAGGGGCCTTGAGGTTGGTTTCATATCTTAGCTATGGTAAACAATGCTGCAATAACATGGTTGTGCTGGTAGCTTTGGTATGACCTTGTTTGGGATCATTTGGGTAAATGCCCAAAAGTGGGATTGCTGGGTCATAAGGAGCTCTATGTGGAGTCTTTTAAGGAACCTCAATACTGCTTTCCAGAGTGGTTGAACAAGTTTACACTCCCACCAACAATGCAGTAGGATTCCCTTTTGGCCACTTCCCCTCCAGCATCTGTTGTTACTAGATTTCTTGATTATAGCCATTTTAACTGGAGTGAGGTGGAATCTCAACATTGTCTTGATTTGCATTTCTTTTATGAGGTTGAGCATTTCTTCATGTGTCTATTGGCCATTCTTGTTTCTTCTTCAGAGAAGTCTTTCTTTAAGTCTTTAGCCCACTTATTAATTGGGAATACCCCTTTTTTACTGAGTGTGGTGGTATGCTCTTTTAATCTTAGCATAAGGAAGTCAAAGCAGAATGATTATGAGGCAAGGTATTGGTTCTACTTGGCCTCCTCAGATCAGCTTAAGAGTAGGTGGAAATCTTACATGGTAGATGGCTTTCTCCAGAGAGACCATTCTAAGAAAACCTAACATCACACCACACTGGAGGTTTCCAGATTTCTCTGTTCACAGCACCCTAAATGTCTCTGAATCTTCTACTCAATATCCCTAAGCAAAAAATAGAAACAAAAATCAAAACAGAAAAAAATGCCCTATAGCTCATTTATTATTTAGGTCAAACAAATTTAATTTCCATCTTCTAATAACTTATAGTGATTTTAAAAAGTTGAAAGAGTATGTTTTATTTTATTTTTTTAATATTTTTATTGTCAAGGCAATGTTCAGTGGGTTACGGTTACATAAGTAAGGTAATAAGAACATTCCTTGTCGAACTTGTTGCCACTTACCTCATTTTTCTCCTATTTTCCCTCCCCCACTCTGCCCCAAGTTGTACAGATCATAATTCAATCTATCCAAGGAATATATCTTTTAAAAATGCCTTTGTGCTATTTTATTAAGATTTTTTTGGGTGGGTCATAGGGCTTGAACTCAGGACCTAGGTAGTATCCCAGAGCTTTTCCCTCAAGGCTAGCACTCTACCACTTCCAGTCAAAGCTCTACTTCCAGTTTTCTGGTGGTTAATTGTAAATAAGAATCTCCTGGACTTTCCTGCCCGGGCTAGCTTTGAACTGAGATCCACAGAACTCAGCCTCCTGAGTAGCTAGGATTATAGACATGAGCCACCAGTGTCTGATTTAAGATTATTCTTTTGAAGTTCTTAGTCTTTTGTATGAATTGTATTGTGGGAGCCATTGATCTCTAGAAATTGCAGGGGGAAAATACCATGTTATGCTTTTTGAGGGGACTCTGTCTTTGCTGTCTCTAAACCCTGTATGTACTCTCAAGAAGGATTTTTGAAAGCTGCCACTCTTGTGCTCAGATGTTCTGATTTCATTCTCATTGAATAGGTACCTAGCAGGCAGGTGTTTTCAACTTTTTCCATTCCATTGTAGTGTGCATCGAGGGTTGGGAAATGCTAGTATAAAGCCTTTGATTTAAATTGTGATTCAGAAGACCAGCAGGGTCTGCATCCTCTACAAAATCATTAGAAATACTAAATATCAACCCCCACCCAGACCCACAGAATCTTCATTTTAGTAACATCCACAGGTAACTTGTATGATAGAGCCATTAAAATTTGAGAAGCACTTGTCTCTCGCTTTCCTCAAATCATGAAAGAGACTGTGATGGTAAAAATTTCAAAACCACTGAGAAAATTCTCTGAATAAGTAATTGGGAATAGATTACATAGCAGATTTAGTTCTTAAGTTTGTAACAGGTTTACACTATGTTATAGATAAGGTCGTGCTTAAAGATAAAGTCAATTACAGTCAGCTAACCCACAAAGTAAGAGTACAATGAACCCCAGCTCAGTTCATGGCTGACCTATTAGTCACCTCTGCTATAACCATTATGAATAATTTCTCAACAGTCAAGTTCAATTGGCATACACAGCACTCACTTTATGAAGATGCAGATTGCTCCTAGCAATGCAGACAATAGCTCAGCTATGTAAGTGAAAATATAAAAAGCAAAAAATGTCAAAAGGAAAGGAGACTAGGGGTTGGTTGCCTGTAATCCTAGGTACTCAGGAGGCTGAGGTCTGAGGATTGAGGTTCTAAGTCAGCCCAAGCAGGCAAATCTGACAGACATTTATCTCCAATTAACCAACAAAGAAGCCAGAAGTGAAGGTGTAGCTTAACAGGTAGAGTGTCAACCTTGATCAACAAAAGCAAAGTAAGCATAAGAGGTTCTATGTGCAAGCCCCCAAAACAGTGCGGGCATGAGTGTGCACACGCACGCACGCGCGCGCGCACACACACACACACACACATGCACATGCACACATACACATTCACACGTACACACACACACACAAAGAGAAGAGGATAAGAGAGAAAGAAGGGAGGGGAATGAGGAGAGGAGGGAAAAGGAGAGGAAGGGACAGGAGAGAAGAGAAGAAAGAAGGGAAAGGGAGAGGACAGGAGGGGAGAGAAGAGGAGAGAGGAGGGAAAAGGAGAAAAGGAAAGGAGGGAGAGAAGAAAAGAGGGGAAAGGAGAAAAGAGGGAAGAAGAGAAAAGCGAAGAGGAGAGGATAGGGGAGGAGAAAAGAAAAGGGAAGGGAAGGGAAGGGAAGGACAGGGCAGGGCAAGACAGGGCACGGAAGGGCAGGGAAGGGCAGGGAAGGGAAGAGGAGAGAGAAGAGGAGAGAAGAAGACAATGAGAGAAGCAAAAAGGTGGGAGTTATTTGCTGAACTTTGCTGAACACTACTAACCCTGGGCTTTTCAGTTCATAATCATCGGCCTCCACAAAAGCATTCTTTGATTATCCTTAGCAAACAAGGAAGACACTGGCTTAGGAATAAAGAGAAGGGACAAAAAGTATGACCTGTGCAGAGGAATAAATTATCAGAACTATTGTGGGTAAGTTACTAGACTAATGTCACTGGAAAAATTACTTCTCAATGATGGAATGATGCAATGACAGAATGATAATTTAATTAAAACTGTAATTTTCTGCCCTTTCAGAAATTAATTCTAAAACTCAATCCTTCCACCCAGGTCCTCAAATTGAGATATATGATTATAAACTACTAAAACCGTTTTTACCTGGCTCTCGAAGTAGAGTGGTTTCAGTCAATCTTTATACATTTGGAGAAGCCAAGGGACACTCCCCTCTTTGAGAGTAACTCTGCACCAGCCCCTCAGCAGCTCCTCTTCCATCTTGCTTTGCAGATACATCCTCATCATTCTCCTTATGCATTGTGGTAGACAAAGAGTAGAAGATCCTTGGAAATAAATCTTCACCAGGTCTTTGCTTCAGCACTTGCAATCAAGCAAAAATACTAGCTAGGGCAAGCACCATAGCAAATGCACACACTTACAGACCAATAAGGAAACAATATCAATTCATAGAATATGAAAATCGTGGTACCAATGATCTGCGTTGAAGTTTTCATCTCTGATTATCAGAAAGCACTAATCTTTAAATCAAATATGCCTCTTTATAAGACCATATAGACTTTTACTACCCTCAAGATTTGAACAAAAATACTATGGATTCACCTAGTATTTATTGATTGAAGATATAATAAAAGGGCATTAATCATTTTAATTTTCTCTGTGTTTCTGATTTGTAATTCTATATTTTCAGTTGGTATCATTCTGCATTTTAGTGTTTTCAACTACAGTTGAGGCATGTTTCTGGAAATAGAATATATATCCAATCTTATCATTTTTGCACTTTACTCAGAATACTACTCTATTTTTATCAAATGTAATTGCTGAATTTCCATCTACTAGATTATTGTTTATTTCTATTTTCTATTTGATTTATTTTATGTTATTTTTCTCTTGTTTTTTACTTTGCCTTCTTTAAAAAAAAAGTTAAAAAATTATTTTGTCAGTACGAGAGCTTGCTCATGTAGCATCCTACCACTTGAACCAAACCTCCAGCCTAGATTTTTGTTGGTCATTTTGAACATAGAGTCTCCAGGACCTTTCTGCGCAGGCTGGCTTCAAACTGCTATCCTCTGGGTCTCCGCCCCCTTTATAGCTAGGATTATGGGCATAAATCACTGTTACTTGGCAACATTTTCTTTTTGATGAGTGAATTTTTTAACCATTTCACTGTTCCTTTCTATCAGCTTGTAAGTCATACATTTTTGGAAGTAATTCTTGAGATAACAACGTGCAATTTGCCTACTAACAGTCTGATAGAGTTTTAAACCTACCTTTACTTTGAACATTCAATGCTAGAACCCTAGAATATTTTAAATCTTTTATCTTTTCTCACATTTTTAATTAACCTGGACCTTCACTCTGCTTTATTTTAAGCCCCTCAAAATAAGAAACTGTTGTTTTACACAGGTAATATGCATTTTTTCATGCATTCACATATTAAAAAATACTTTATGTTGATCTTCATTTTCTTTCACTCCCTTGCATTTATCTGGTGTTATTTCTCTTCTATATGAAGACATTTACTAATTTTTAAGTGGGTATTTACTGCTAACAAGCACTCTTTGATTTTGTACATCTGTTAATGTTCTTATATAATTTTCAAGAGGATAGCTTAAATAAATATGTCATTCTAGGCTGTCAGAGTTACTTGAGGGTTTGTAATTTTAGCATATTCACAATGGACATTCTACTGTCTTATGTCTTTCCTTGTTTCTGTTGAAAAGTTGGCTGTTAAGTCTCTCATTGTTCCTTAAAGGTAAAGTGTATTTTTGTTTTTGTTTAAGAATTTCATTGTGTCTGTGATTTTTTTTGTACTTCCACTATAATGCACTTACATTTCTTTATGTTTCTCCTGCTCAAGCATTGTTGACTTATGGTTTGTTGCCTTTCATCAGTATAAAAAAATGTATCTTGAATTCAATTATTCTATCCTCAGTAATCTTTGCTTTTTTCAGCTTCTAGATTTTCAATGGTCTTATATTCCTTGACCTTTTCCATGCACTCTAATTCTTTTTCTTCTTTTGTGCCTCAATTGCTTTTGTGTTTCAATTGTTCTATATTATTCTCTTCTCCTATGCCAAACCTAATGTTAGCTCTACCTTTTAAGTTCTTAGTATCAGCTATTTTAGACTTTAGTTCTAGATGTTTGTCTCATTTTTAAGTCACCTGACTTTGAAATACTTTATCACTCACAAGAGGATTCCAAAATAATATACAAAGTTCTCTGATACCTGAATGCTTACATTACACTGTATATTATCAAAACCAGTCAGACAATGATGTTGGTACAATGGTTATATTAGATGAGGCTGGCTATTTCTGTGAAATTTTATCACATATCTAGATTTGACTATCACCACATCATTTGATATTTTTAAAGATAAATTCCAATTTGCTACTGAAATTCTATTTTTTGTCTCTTTCTTTTTTTGAATATTTTAATTTAATTTTATCTTGCTAGAGTTCTAGAGATTGAAGCCAAGGCTTGATACATGCTGAGCACTCTCCACAGTTGAGACAGATCCCCAATGCTCTCCCATATTTTAGTCAGTTTTGTTTGTTTCTCTGTTTGTCATTTGTTTATTTGCTTAAAATGGGGTCTTGTTATGTGGCTCAGTCTTGCCAGAAATTTACTATGTAGACCACACTAGCCACAAATTCTCCATTTTCCTGTGTTCTGAGTGCTGGATGCTGCCATGCCTGGTTGAGTTTTTAACTTTTAAAAATGATTTCATTTACAAATGGGGCAATATCATTCTTTCTGATGGAAGTATAGAATACCATTGTGTATAAATACCACATTTTCTTGATTCATTCATCTATGGAAATTTAGAACTGATTTGAATATTGGAATTATGAACTGTCCTATCCCTTTCTTGGTTTTCAGTCTTATTTTTTCTATCATGCCTGGTGTTTATAGACTGTATAACACTAAACATGATTAATTACAATAGTACCAAATGATATATTTATCCTGTGAGAGTCCTTTCTTTTCCATGTACTGTAATGTTAAAAACAAAACATAGAACTAGATCTTAGCTAGCAATACCACTTGAGAATTTATCCAAATGATTGTAAGTTTGGATTCAGTAGAGACACTTGCACAGCTGTGTTCATTGCTGCACTACTCATCATAGCCAAGTTATAGATGAAAGAGGATTGGACACATCCATCCCAGGGGACCATGCAGAGGCAGGCAGGCACAGGAGAAAGATTAGTATAAAGTTTATTAGGGGAGCCATATTTCCCCCAAGAAGGAGCACATGGCCTCCATCCCCATCCAGGTAGCAGGAGGGTCTGGGGGATAGGAAGTGAGGTAGATGGCAGTTGAGGCGGGTCTGGGCAGAGAGAGGGAGGGGCCAGCTGTATGGAGAGAATTCCAGGAATGGGAAGGGGGCCCAGGTCTGGGTGGAGCTGAGGACCAAAGTGAGCATAATACAAACAATAGAAACAGCCCAGATGCCCTACAATGAATAAGTAGATTAAGAAAATGAAAATATAAATATTTTATATATTACATAGTATATCATATATAATTATGTTATAAATAATATATTTGACTAATACATTATATATTCATATATTGTATTATAATATTTATATAATATATTAAGTATAGTGTATGGTATTAGTATATAATTGATTATGTATTATTTATAACTATAATATATCATAAATTATTTATAATGTATATTAATATATAATATATTATCTATATTACATATATACGTAAAGTTATACATGCTATATATTATGTATTATACGCTATATTATGTATGTAGTGGAATTTTATTCATCCATCAGGAAGAATAATAGTATGTCATTTATGGAGAAATGGTTGAACCTTGGAAAAAAATATGTTCACTGTAGTAAATCAGGCTCAAAGAGACAAGGTGTACACGTTTTTCTCATATGTGGCAGAGTTATATCTAAATTAAAAACATATAAAATATATGTGGGATCATATGCATATATACACAATCAAATAGACTGAAGTATGGCATACTTGATGGTGTCACTCCTTTGAACACCGAATTTACAGTTCAGCAAAATGAGTGTCAGGAAACTGAATCAAGTTTTGTCTGAGGAAGGCGGGAGGTAAAGGGAAAGAGGGAGCAGACAAATGGGGAGAAAAAGGGTGGGAGAACATAGTCATAGTATTCAATGTTCATAGTGAAAAAACAGAACTAGGTAACTTGAGAGGATGCATCAGGCTGGGAAAGATGGGGGAATGACAGGAGCGGCGCTGATCGAGAAGCATTGTACTCATGAACTGATATTGAATTGAAATGCCTTTGCACAATTAAAGATAGCTTTAAAAATAAATAAATAAAGCCATTGTAAAAGCTCTATCCATCTGTAGTTGTCCTTTAGAGAACCCAGCTGAGATCCTGGCTCTATTCACAATGATGAATCAGGGTTGGGGTGGGGGTGGGGGTCATTGAAGGGCTTGAACTCCAGGCCTCAGCCCTACACCTGAGTTCTTGTGATCACAGCTAGACCTCTGCCACTTGAGCTACAAGGCCACTTCTGGTTTGGTTTGGTTTTTCTTTTCTTTTTTATTTTTATTTATTTATTGGTTAATTGGAGATAGAAGACTCATGGAATGTCCAGTCTATCTGGTTTCGAACCATGATCTTCAGATTTCAGTCTCCTGAGTAGCTGTGATTACAGGCAGGATCGACCAGCACCCTGTTTGCATCTTTTAAATAATTTTTGTCTCTCTAGCTGACCCAAAGCTGTGCTTTTCTCTGTGCACATTAGCACTGGTCTTGTACCTTAGGTCTTCCTCTGAAATCTCAGCCTCTTGTCTTAGCACAGATACCCACCAGAATAAAACAAAGCTATAGAACTGTGGGTCATACCGTGGGCTTTCCTTTTTTAAAGTATGTTAGACCTTCCATCCACAATGACTTAATATATCAAATAGACATTTTTAGTTGACATTAGTCTTCCTCAGAGAGAATTCTGGTCTGTTATAACTTAAGCTATCACTGTCAGAAATAGAAAGTTCCCTGAGTCTAGATCCTGAATTTTTAGACTTGTTGGGGCAAGAAGGACAGAAGGACAGACAATACCCAGAAGCTAAATAAAGTAATTAATGTCCTTTGAGCAACCAACTTATAGTTTAACAAGATAAATACCAGGAAGCTGAAACTTGGGTTGTCAGAGGCAATAAAGTTAAAAAGAGACAAATGGAGAGAGAAATGATAGGTGAATGCAGTCATAAGATTCAATGCACTTATGTGAAAATGGAACTAGGTATATTGTGGGGATGGATGGGGTAGGAAGGGTTGGGGGAGAATGATGGAAGAGGTGGCATTGATCAAGAAGCTTTATACTCACACACTGATATGCTGAATTGAAACCTTTTCGTCCAACTACTTAATAAGTATGAAGAAAGATAATTCAGATCCTGATGACTACAGTGATGGAATATACAAGATGACATGAAAATTCTGACATAGCCAATGCCTTTTGTCTTATATAGGAGGACATACAAATTATCTCTATGTTTGAACTCCTCTGTGAAGAAAGTTCTTACTGTGTGCAGATAACATCACTTTCTTTGTTTCATTTTATGGAAAGAAACAGTTTATCTTTTTCAAGGTCAACCCTGAAGGACATAGAAGAGATTGTCTCAAATCTCTATCTCTGGGATTCAGGGAGTGTGCAGGGCTTTTAGGGGACACAGCAGGGCTACAGTGAGGCCTAGACCAGCAACCCCATGCTGAGGAGACTTCTCCAGGTCGCTGTCTCTTCCTCCACTCCTAGAAAGTCAGTCCACATCTCTACCTTCTGGGGGCCAGCATCTGCATTTTCTTTTTAAACAAAGGTATGATTTCTCTGTCAGTCAGTTCATATTGAAGTGAGGAAACTGAGTCATAGCCATCCTGGTGCCTGGCCAGGTGCTGGGAGCTGTTCTTTGCACAGCCATCCTGGTGCTCAGCAAGGTGATAGGGGGCTGTCTACCCATTTCGGAGGTCTAGAGGTAAGACAAGCTATCCTTTGAATTGCAGATGCCTGGCTCAATGGGTAGAGCCTGGAGGGCTTTGCTTTGGGGAATACAGAGATGTGTTGTTTAGCCCTGCTCCTTGAGCAGTGTTTCTGTATAATGCTTTGCTGAGGCTTGGTCTCCACCCAACATGTGACCTTTGTCTTTAAAAGTTTGGTACAAGTTCTGTTAGGGGCTGCAGGTCTTCATGCTTGGCCACCTGCAGACCACTAGCGCTCCAATAAAGACTCCATATTCCACCCCTCCAAATGTGCCTTCTTTATTTTTTTAGGATTGGAGTTATGTCTGATTTATGGTATAATTACTGTACAACAACATGAGTTGAGACACTGCATGGACATGATAGATAAAGCTTGCATTTGAGGGTTAAGGTTCCAAGGCAGTCCAGACAGTCAAATACAAGAGACTCATTTCTAATTAACCAGCAAAAAGACAGAAGTGGAGGTGTGGGCCAAGTGGCAGAGCACCAGCCTTGAGCAAGACAAGCTAAAACAAGTGTGCATGGCCATTAAATTCAAGAGGCAGTACCAGCACACTATTGAAAGAGGAGGTGGAACAAAAGCCCCCAGTTTATCAGCCCACTTTCTAACTCATCTCTTCCAAAATAACCACTTATTAAGTTCATTGCTCTGGTCTACAGACAAAAACCGCTTATCTATTAAGGGACAATTGTTCCTCCTCCTCCAGTAATCAGACATAGTGGGGAACTCTCAGGTGAGAAGGTAGTAGGGAGGCCTCATTGACTGACCCATCATCATTAGGGACTGCGTACCTCTACACAGAAGTCCCTTACCAACCCAGCACAGAACAGAGAGAAAATCATCCAAGACTTCATTACATCCATTTAGTGCCTGCTAGAAAAAGAGCCACCGGAGGGCACTTTGGTAAATGGGGCTTCCTAGGTCTGTCGTTAGCAATTGAGAGAAACATCCATTCTGAAGCTGGCCCTGCTGCCATAACTCACGGGTCTTCCTGATTCCGATGGGTTGAGGATGCTGGCCTCTGGAAATAAGCTTTCCCCACCACTGCACCTCACTCCGCTCTCTACCTTCTATCATTTCCAAAGCATTAAGCAGCCAGCAACTGGAGAATCCTGCCGCTGGGTGACATGGGTAACATCTGACATCATTTAGAAGACACGGCAAGGGGAAAAGAGCACTTTTTTTTGACCAGGGACATAAATAATTCCAAGGGAGAAATTAAGTTAAAAGGCTTTTCCTTCCTTAAATGGATTTGTAGCATCTGACTTCCCAGCCAGGCTTCTCTGAGGAGATCTGTTCTCTGTGATGAGCTGAAGAGGTAACGGAGTGGTTGACATTAAAGCCATGAGACATGAGACTCTACCACGAATAGAGGACACAAGGAGAGCCAGGCTGCGCTCCCGAGAAAGGAAGAGAAGTGGGTGGAACTGTTTTAACCTCCAGATGCCCTTAGTGTCAATGATAGATAGAAACAGGAAGACGCTAAGAGTAGATTCAATTAATGGTCACCAGGATCTTAAGAAGCTACAAAAGACTATCTCATGCCGAGACACCCAAGCAATCTTCTCCCTATCATTCCCCATTGGGAGAATTGAGAAAGGCTAGGCAACCTGTCTGCAGTGTCTTTCGAAAGTCACCATTCACAGTAGGAAAGGGAAAAGGAATCAAGAATCTCAAATTTTTCTTCAAACATGCTAGAACTGCTACCAGGCCTTTGGCAACAATGAGAATTTCCCTTCTATCTTTCTTCTGGTTCTAAATAGTGTTACTAAGAGCTTGCATTCTGCAGAGGACTTGCAAGGAGTCTCAAATCTGCCATCTGAACCTGCCTGGATGGAGGTAGTCAAGAGGATTCCGTGCACATCGGGGATTGTAGGAGGAGTTATATACAAGCAGTAAAGTCCAGTTTCCTTGGCTTCCACTCCAGTCAGTCTTAGCTTTGTGAATCAAGCAACATTACCAAGCAGGCACTAAGAAAGGACTGCAGCATTTCCTGGTATTTTTCATTCCAGGATCATCTGAGCAGAAGCAGATTTTTTTTTTCTTTTTTTTATTTTATTTTATTTTAATTGAGAACATACTCTACAGAGGGGTTACAATTACATGGGCAGGAAAATGCATACATTTCTTACCAAGCATTGCAGCCTCCTCCTTTGTTTACCTTTCACCTCCCTTCCCAGCCTCCCCCCTCCCCCCCACCCAATCATACCCCCCCTCCCCCCCACAACGACATTGTAAAGCTGGTTTTGACATGACATTTTGTACTTCTCATTGTTGCAACAGGTCCACCTGAATCCTTAAACGACTTGTTTGTCCCCGTCTCCTCCACATGTTATACTGACATCAAATATAGTGAAAGCGGGAGTTACACTGTGGGGGAGGGACATACAAAGCAACAAAGAAATAATCTTATAAATGTGTTAGAAACACATGCATGAAAGAAACAAAAACATTAAAATACATATTTGAGGGTTCGTTTTCCTAACATCACATTCTCTGACTTTTTCCGCTTGACTCACACCTATACTAGATATTGCAAATAAGGGAAACCATGGGACCTATGTTTCTTTGGGCCTGGCTTACTTCACTTAATATAATTTTTTCCAAGCCTTTCCATTTCCTAACAAATGGGGCAATGTCATTCTTTCTGATGGAGGCATAGAATTCCGTTGTGTATATATACCACATCTTCTTGATCCATTCATCTACTGAGGGGCATCTGGGTTGGTTCCATATCTTAGCTATGGTAAATAATGCTGCAATAAACATAGTTGTGCTGGTAGCTTTAGTGTGGCCTTGTTTGTGGTCATTTGGGTAAATGCCCAAAAGTGGGATTGCTGGGTCATTGGGGAGCTCTATATGGAGTCTTTTGAGGAACCTCCATACTGCTTTCCAAAGTGGTTGAACAAGTTTACATTCCCACCAACAATGAAGTAAGGTTCCTTTCTGTCCACATCCCCTCCAGCATCTGTTGTTGTTAGAGTTCTTGATTTTTGCTGTTCTAACTGGAGTGAGGTGATATCTTAATGTTGTTTTGATTTGCATTTCTTTTATGGCTAGGGATGTTGAACATTTCTTCATGTGTCTATTGGCCATCCTTCTTTCTTCTTCAGAGAAGCTTCTCTTTAAGTCTTTCACCCACTTACTTATTGGGCAGTTGTTTCTTTGAGGATTTGTTGTTGGGTGGTTTAATTTTTTGAGTTCCAAGTATATTTTAGATATGAGACCCTTGTCCGTTGTATGGCTAGTAAAGATCTTCTCCCAATCCGTGGGCTTTCTATTGATCTTGCTAGCTATGTCATTTGCCCTGCAGAAGCTCTGCAACCTTATACAATCCCATTTGTCCAACCTTTCTTTGATTTGTTGTGTTTCCGGGTCTCTATTCAGAAAATTTCGGCCTGAGCCGAGGAGACCCAGGGTTTCTCCTATTCCATCCTGTAATGTTTTCAGAGTGTCTGCTTTGAGTTCAAGGTCTTTGATCCATTTGGAGTTGATTCTGGTGCAGGGTGATATGGAAGGATCTAGCTTTAGTTTTCTACATGTAGTTAACCAGTTTTGCCAGCACCATTTACTGAAGAGGCTGTCTGTCTTCCATTCTATTGTTTTAGCTCCCTTATCGAAGATTAGATGGCTATAGGTCTGTAGGTTCATTTCTGGGTTTTCAATTCTATTCCATTGGTCCTGAGGTCTGTTCTTATGCCAATACCAAGCTGTTTTGATTACTATGGCTTTATAGTAGAGTTTGAAATTTGGTACTGATATTCCTCCAGCAGTGTTCTTTCCGTTGAGGAGCGTTTTTGCTATTCAGGGTCTTTTATTGTTCCATATGAATTTTTGGATTGCCTCTTCTATTTCCTTGAAGAATGAGGGTGGAATTTTGATAGGTATTGCGTTGAATTTGTAGATAGCCTTGGGAAGTATTGCCATTTTCACAATGTTAATCTTTCCAATCCAGGAGCATGGGAGGTTTTGCCATTTTTTAAGTTCTGTGTTGATTTCCTTTTTCAAGATTTTAAAGTTTTCATCATAGAGGTCCTTCACTTCTTTAGTTAAGTTAATTCCTAGGTATTTTATTTTTTGTGGGGCTATTACAAATGGAGTTGCTTTCCTAATTTCAGCCACACTTTTCTCATTGTTGGCATACAGAAAAGCCATTGATTTTTGGGGGTTAATTTTATAACCTGCTACTTTGCCAAAGTTTTGAATCAGCTTGAGTAATTTGGGAATGGAGTCTATGGGATTCTTTAAATACAAGATCATGTCATCTGCAAAGAGGGAGAGTTTTATTTCTTCTTTCCCTATTTGGATCCCCTTTATGTCTGCATCTTGTCTTATTGCTGTAGCTAGGCATTCTAATACTAGATTGAAGAGAAGTGGAGAGAGTGGGCATCCTTGTCTTGTTCCTGAGTTAAGAGGAAATGGCTTTAGTTTTTCACCATTGAGTATAATGCTGGCTGTAGGTTTGTCATATACAGCCTTTATTGTATTGAGGAATGTTCCATGGATTCCTAATTTTTCCAAAACCTTCATCATAAAGGGGTGTTGGATCTTGTCGAATGCTTTTTCTGCGTCTATTGAGATAACCATGTGGTTCTTATTCTTGCTCCTGTTGATGTGATGAATAATATTAATTGATTTGCGTATATTGAACCAGCTTTGCATCCCTGAAATGAATCCTGTTTGATCGTGGTGTATGATTTTTTGGATGAATTGTTGAAGTCGGTTGGCCAAAATTTTGTTGAGAAGTTTTGCATCAATGTTCATCAAAGAAATGGGTCTATAGTTCTCTTTCTTTGATGAGTCCCTGCCTGGTTTTGGGATAAAGGTTATGATGGCTTCATAGAATGTGTTCTGTAGTGAGCTTTCTCTTTCAATTTCATTGAAGAGTTGGAGGAGAATTGGTGTGAGCTCTGCTTTGAAGGCCTTGTAAAATTCCGCTGTAAAACCATCTGGTCCTGGACTTTTCTTAGCTGGGAGGTCTCTTATTGCTGTTTCTATTTCAATGCTTGATATAGGCCTGTTAAATAGTTTAACTCATCTTGGTTTAGTTTTGGCATGTCAATATTTGCTAGGAAGAGGTCCATTTCTGTCAAGTTCTCAAACTTATTAGCATACAGTTTTGAGAAGTATTCCCTTATAATGTTCTGAATCTTGGTTGTTTCCGTGGTGATGTTTCCATTCTCATCTCTGAGTTTATTAATTTGGGTGTGTTCTCTTCTTTTTCTGATAAGATTTGCTAAGGGTCTGTCAATTTTGTTAAGTTTTTCAAAGAACCAACTCTTTGTTTTGTTGATTCTTTCTATAGTTTTTTTGGATTCTAATTCATTTAATTCTGATTTAATTTTGATTATTTCTTTCTGTCTACTGGATTGGGGGTTATCTTGCTGCTCTTTTTCAAGGAGGTTTAGATGCGTCATTAAATTGCTAGTTTCAGATCTCTCCAATTTGTTGATGTAGGAGCTCAGAGCTATAAACTTGCCTCTGAGTACTGCCTTTGCTGTGTCCCAGAGGAGCTGGTATTTTGTGTGTTCATTTTTGTTGAATAGCATGAACATTTGAATTTCCTTTCTAATCTCTTCCATGACCCACTCATGATTCAGCAATGTGTTGTTCAGCCTCCATGTGATACCGGACTTTCTTTGGTGGCTTTTGGTGTTGAGTTCTAATTTTATTCCCTTGTGGTCAGAGAGAATGCAAGGTATAACTTCAATGTTTCTGAATTTAGACAAGTTTGCTTTGTGGCCTAAAATGTGGTCTATTTTAGAAAACGTTCCATGTGCTGCTGAGAAAAACGTGTATTCTGATGCTGCTGGGTGAAATGTTCGGTAAATGTCTGTTAAGTCTAGTTGATCTATGCAGCTGTTTAGATCTGCGGTTTCTCTGTTGAGTTTTTGCCGAGTTGATCTATCTAGTGGGGAGAGTGGTGTGTTAAAATCCCCAACAATTAATGTCTTTGGATCTATATGGGATTTGAGGGAAAGTAGTGTTTCTTTGATAAATTTGGGTGCTCCATTGTTTGGCGAATAGATATTTAGAATTGTAATATCCTCCTGAAGGAGAGATCCTTTAATTAGTATGTAGTGACCTTCTTTATCTCTTTTTACGAATTTTAATTTGAAGTCTATTTTATCTGATATTAGGATTGCAACTCCCGCCTGTTTATGTGGTCCTTTTGCTTGGTAGATTTTGTTCCAGCCTTTAACATTGAAAATGTGTTTGTTTTTACGGGCAAGATGTGACTCCTGCAGGCAGCAGATAGAAGGGTCTTGTTTTTTAATCCAACTAGACAGTCTATGTCGCTTAATTGGAGAGTTCAGTCCGTTAACATTAAGAGATAGGACTGAGAGGTATTTGGGAGTTCCTGCCATGTTATCTACCTTCTTGGGGGCTGCAAAAACTGGGTTCTTCCTATGGTTCTTGGATTCTCAGTTTGGGTGCAGTTTCTTGGCCTTTATTGCGGTCTTGTTGGTTTTCTATGTGTAGGACATCTTTAAGAATCTTTTGTAGGGCTGGTTTGGTGGAGATGTATTGTTTCAATTTTTCTTTGCTATGGAAGGTTTTTATTTGGCCTTCGGTTATGAAGGAGAGTTTAGCTGGGTACAGTATTCTTGGTTGATAGTTGTTTGTTTTTAGGGCATGGCATACATCATTCCAGGCTCTTCTTGCTTTGATTGTCTCTGCTGAGAAATCTGAGGTGATTCTAATTGGTTTCCCTTTATAAGTGATTACCCTTTTCTCTCTGACAGCTTTAAGGATCTTTTCCTTGTTCTGCGTTGATCCTGTGTGGATTATAATGTGGCGGTGGGATGTCCTATTCTGGTCTGGTCTATTTGGGGTTCTAAAGGCTTCTTGTATCTGGACAGGCCTATCTTTTTGCATGTTTGGGAAGTTCTCTGCTAGGATCCTGTTAAACAAATTTCCTAGACCATTAACTTCTGTTTCTAGGTGCTCCTCTACACCCATTATCCTTAGATTAGGCCTTCTGATGGTGTCTTCCAGGTGTTGGATAGATCTATCATATTTCTTGGACTTGTCTTGGATGGTTGTATATTCTTTCTCTATAATATCTAGGCTGTCTTCAATCCCTGAGATTCGATCTTCTGCATGGTCTAACCTGCTGTCAAGACTCTCTACTTTGTTTTTTATCTCTTTTCCTTCTAGTTGGTCAGCTTTGATGGCTTCAAGTTCTTTGTTGAAGCTCTGTTTTAGGTCTTGTATGAATTTCTTTACTTCCTTAATTTGGTGTTCAGTGTTTGTCCTCAAATCACTTAGTTGATTGGTTATGGTTTCTTTGGGCTCCCATTCCTTCTGTTGGGTTCCATTCAGCATTCCCTTTGTGGTCTCCCTGACTTCCTTCAGCTCTTTGTTAATGGATTCCATGAATGCCTTTAGTGATCTTTGTGTGTTCTCTACCTGGTCTCTCAATTCCTGTATTACTCTTTGATTAGCTTCCTCCCGTTCGTGGGATTCCTGCAGATCTCTTTGAGTGTTCTCAGCCTGCTCACGCCATTCCTCCCTTTCTCTTTGAGTATTCTCAAGTTGTTCATGCAAATCCTGTATCAGTTTTTAAGTAGCTTCCTCACGCTTATGATATTCCTGTATAAACTTCTGGGATGCCTCCTCTCTCTCCCTGTCACGCTCATACAGAGTCCTTTGTACATTGTCAAACTTTTCATTTATCATGTTTGCCAGCAGTGTTTGTAGAGCTGTTTGGGAACTCTCCTCTGGATTATTCATTATCTGTTCTAACCCCTGATTATCAAGATTGGGAATTGAGATACCCGAATTTGCCATTTTTCTTGTGTTTTTCCGGCTTACTCTGCCCATTTGAGATGAAGATAGCACCAGTTTTGTGCTAGAACACTATCTTAAGGCAACCATCAACCAAAGTTTGCATTTGTACAGTCAATAGTCTACAGATACAATCTAGTTCAACAGATACATCTATTCGACATCAAACAACTATATGTTAAAGGACTTCGAACTGCAGAGAAGAATTTGGAAAACCAGAAATTATTAGGGTTAGGGAGAGATGTGGGTAAAAAATAGGAATAGATTGGTGTGGGGAGGCACAGGGAGAGTTAACTATGTCCTAATCACAGTGCAGGAAATAGGTTGGGTAGGATGCAAGTAGAGAGAGAGAGAAAAAGAAGAAAGGGAAAGGGGAATGAAAAGAGACCAGAAAAAAAAAAGAAACGTAAAAATTAATGTTATTTTAGAGATTAAAAGACCATCTATTTATTCTAGAGGAATATGAATATGTTGAGAGAAAGGGAGGGACATAGAGGAGATGTGAAAAACTTTAAAAAAATGCTTAAAATATTATATAGGTATAAAGAGGTAGTACTGCTATTAATGAATTTAACTCTCAGAGGTTTTGAATTGAGTAATAAGTTTGTGGATTAAGTGTGTACACAATGGGGGGTAGGGTCTACTGGTTAACTACGGGTTTATCTGAGGATGTGCAGGACAAGAGTTAAGTCACATAAAGAAGAACAAAGAGGAAAAGATGGAAAGGATAGGAAAGTGAGAAGAAAAGATCAGAAGTTCAGTAGAGCTAGACAAAAAAACAAAAAGATAATTAAGAATGAAAGAAAAAGAGAAAGAAGACAAGAAAAGAAAGGAAAACACACATTCACGTATTCCTAAAATAAAAATTATAAGAGGAGAAAGAAAAAAAAAAAATTAATGGAAAACAATTATTTTTTCAGAAGAGGCAAAAATTAAAGATTAATAAAAGTTTTAGAAAAGCAAAAAAAATTTTTTTATATATATAAGGTAACAAAAAATGAAAAAAAAACAAAACAAAAAAAAAGAAAAAAAGAAAAGAAGAAGAAGAAAAAAAAAAAAGGTCTTTGATATTTTTTTTTTTTTTTGGGGGTGGGGTGGGAAGAGTCCTGTATCTCCCTTTTGTCTGTAACCAGAGTGTGGTTGGAGTCTCTGGTCAGCTTGAGGTCCTGTGGCTTGATTGGTTTCTTAAGTCAGTTTGTTGGAACAGGCAGAAAAATGCTCTGCTTTACCCAAGATTTTGAGATTCCCCCTCCCAGGTTAGTTTACTGGGAGGGTGATCTGCTTTGAGAATCACAAAAGAGGGGGATGCAGTGATGAGGCTAGGTTCTGGGTAGAGTTGAGGCCTTTCAACAAACAGTAGCTTTTCCCTGGGGCTATTTTGTGAAAAAAACTCACAGCACCCAGCCTGGAGCCATTCTCAGGGTTTCTGTTTTTCATTTGATTGTGGTGGCTGCTAGAGGGAGGGGCAGCCTCTGGCTCTGGTTACCCGGTGAGGAGAGCCACTCCAATGGCTGGCGCCTGAGCTGGGTGACTTTTCCCTGGATGGAACTGAGTCTGTGAGGTCACTTCGCCGTTAAGTTCTTGTGACCTGCTAAATGACTCGTTTTATTCCAAGGCCTGAGCTGGAGCTAGCCGCTCCTCCGAGCTTTGTCGGTATCCAAGATGGATATCTTGGATCGTCTCTGGTCTGCAAAGTGCAGGATGAAGTTGTCCGCTCCTTGTCGGTTCTTGCTGGTGTTGAGTAGAATCCGCTCGCCCGCTGCGTCTGGCTCCTTCGTCCCGGACTCTCTGTGTGAGCGCTCAGGTATGGCCGCGGCTGCGGTCGCCGCTGCGACCCTGCCGCCGCAGCAGCAGCTGCTGACAGACGCTCAGATGTGTCTGCTTGGCTTCCCCTCTCTTGACTAACTCTCTGTCCTGTGATGGCACACTTGGTGTGATTCTCTGGCTTGGGACTGTTCACTGGAACTCTGA
Source organism: Dipodomys spectabilis (assembly GCF_019054845.1). NCBI lineage: Eukaryota > Metazoa > Chordata > Mammalia > Rodentia > Heteromyidae > Dipodomys > Dipodomys spectabilis. The sequence continues at coordinate 466,047 of NW_024870700.1, forward strand.
AACTGTTTTCTATGCAAGAGCTTGTTCAGATTCCAGCTTCTCCTCCGCCATCTTCCCGGAACTCCCGGCCAGAAGCAGATTTTTATGATAGCTAGAATTCTAGAACCCTCGTGCTGATGGAGCCTTCATCCTTCAGGACCACTAAGAGACCTTCCTTTTTCTTTTTTTTTTTTTTTTTTTAACTGGAAAAGGTTGTTTCCTCAGACCACAAGACAGGAGCGTACACTGCTCTAAATACTGGAGCATACAGACAGATTTGTTCATCACAGTTCCTTTAATGTCTAGCAAGCACCAGAACACAGTTGATGCCTACTATGGTCCAGAAACTGTACAGAGTCCCCTGCGGGATACAGAGATGGGTACAAAGCAGCCTCAGCCAATGAGAAAGACGCCCCCTAGTGGGGAACACAAGCATGGAGCTGAATAGTATGCAGTGATCCTGCATATGCTTTCATAAACGTGTACATCAGGCACCCAGTAAATAATCCAGGGGAAATAATAAATAATGCTGGCTGTGGCTTTCCAACAATTAAGCACCTGATGTGCCAGAATAAGCATTGAGAAGAAAATAATAATAAGGAACATGAAGTCTCTGCCCCTAAGAAAGCATGCTATATAGTGTGAAAACACAGTACAAAGGCATTGGTCTGCTACATTATAATAAATGGCAATGTGGGGGCTTTGGAGACACAGGGGAGGGCTTGTGGCCATGCTAGGAGGAGATCAGGAAAAGGTTCCCAGTAGATGTGACTTGTAATTAAATGAACAATGAGTAGAATCGATCCAAGTGTGTTGAAGGAAGAAAAAGCCACATCCTAGGAAAAAGTGCATTTTCAATTCTGACATATTTAGGGTGGAATGCAAATCTCCAAGATAAACTATAATAAAAGATTTTGGAAACTGGATGCCGATGGCTCCCACCTGTAATCCTAGCTACTCAGAAAGCTGAAATTAGAGGATCATGGTTAGAAGCTAGCCTGGGCCAAAAAAATCCAAAATAGTTTGTTCAGTCTTGAGAACAGTGGGAATCCAATGAAAATGTTTAAATAAGAGCATAAAATGGTCAGTCTTCTGTTTAAAGCCTCTAACCCTGAAATTAAGGAAGTCCAAACAGGACCAAATGAGAGAGAGAACTTCCCATCAGGACCTTGTTGAAATACTTCAGATGAAAAATAATTATGTGTATGTACTCCATGGCAATCTGTGCAGAGATTTAAGTTTCTAATTCAACACTTAAAAAATAACTGATCCAAAATGATTAGGCTGAAAAAAATGTGGAAGGAATAAAAGATGGAAAAATAATAAGGGCTATATGTTAGGAACAATAACAAAATCTGGCAATGGAGTAAATGCAGGAGATGAGAAATGGGCGAGAAGTTGACCCCTGGCTTGTGCCTCACACAGCTGAGTGTACCACGTGCAGTTCCAGGCATAAAAAGAGGACCAAATATACGTGTAGAAATACATTACCAGATATGTTCAATCGTGGACTCTAAAGGCTGAATGGAAGCCCCACAGAGGAGGGAGAAAGAAGAAAACAACTGAGTTAGTGTTTCCCATGAGACACCGGGTAAAATCTCCATTTTTTTTAATCACACACCTGGGGAAAAAAAGACCTCAAAAATATATTTTCTTAAAAAAGAAAAAGAATGAGCCAAGTTAAATGATCAATTAAGTTCATTACTGAAAAAAAAAAAAAGAATTGTCCTGGGGAAATGTCTAGAAGGCAATTCTCCTCAGTCAGCTTGAGTTGTACAAGACAAAGGCAGAGGATGAGTTGGAAGATGGACAGTTGACAGTTATCATTAGAAAGCAAAGGCACACAGAGGACATTCCCACTATTAGGTTTGTCCTGGAGGAGTCCTCTGCAGATCCGTGCCCAGCTACTCTCACTATGGAGTTAAGAAAGAAAAGAGTGAAGGAGAGTCTGGCAAATCCGATAAAGATGGATGGAAGGGATTGAGACAAAGGCACCTGCCGGCATTGTGTCAGCTCCAACTCGCCAGCTCAAAAACAAACTCATTAATTATCTGGGCTGAAGTTAGCTGCAGTGTAAACACCCTCACATGGACTCTGAGGGTGGCACACCGTGAGACCTTGCTACTAGCAGAATGCATAACCAGCTCTGTCATGGCCAAGAACAACTTTTTTCCTTGAAGGATACAGACTCCAGATAGCAAAGCTTCACCCAGGATTCTCATTACTTCACAATTTGTCAGAAAAAAAAATGGAGGGGAGTGGATCTTGAGCTTTCTTCTCAAGCATTTTATTCATTTTCTGCATTTGTTCCAACCAAGTTCTGCAAACCATCCAAAGAAATTAATTTCTATTATCCACTAACACACACACACACACACACACACACACACACACACATACACACACACACATTGCTGGCCCTCAATTCAGTCATCTCTCTGAGCACATAGCCCCACCTTCCCCCTGGTTGCTCAGCCTTTGTGACTTGTTCATGTGCCAACTCCTTTATCCAAACATCCTACTATGTACTCTGTATGCTTAACCTTAGTTTCTCTGCGTCCATGTTGGTTCAACTCTGGTGTCAGCCTTCACTATATCTCAGTTTCTCCTGCAGTTCTCGGAGGCCAACCTGTCCCTCTCTAAGACATTCTTAACATCATGGTCGGGAAAGGCCATGGAGAACAATAGAGCTAAAACTGTCATTTCATTGTTTTCAATTCTTCGGGGCTTCCCCATTGACTCATTGATTCCAAGTAGGAATTCTTCACAGGATTTACCAAGTCCTTTACCACCCCCACTCCCATTTACTCTGCAAACACTCATCCCCACTCCCTCCTATTACATTGTATGTTCCAGCCAGGTCAAATTGGGTTCGGTTCCCCAAAAGCTCTGGTCTTTCTTCCCACTAAGCCTCTCTACATCCTCTGCTTTCTGTTACTTGAAAACATGCTTTTCTCTATCTCCTCACCTAGCAAACTCTTATTTATCTTTCTGCTTCGGGTATACATTTTACTTCTTCCAAAAATCTTTTTTTCTTTTTTTTTGGGGGTGGGGGTGGTGCTAGTAGTATTGGGGTTTAAACTCAGGGCCTTAAACTTGCTTATCTTGCTTTCTTGTCTGGCACTCTACCTCTTGAACCATGTATCCAACTCTGCTTTTTGCTAGTTATTTAGGAGATGTAATCTAGTGAACGTTTTCTGGCAAGGCTGGCTTACAACTTTGATCCACCATTTTTCAGCCTCCTCTGTAGCTAGACTTAAGGTTGTGAGTCATTAGTGCCCAGCTAGAGCTTTTTTTCCTGATTAACTTTTCTGACAGTATTTGGTGTTTTGTTTTTTCTTTCATCAAGTGCACAGGGATCTTTATCATTACAAATCAGATCTGCCCATTTTTCTGGCTATCCAACACCAGAGAAGTCTTCTCTTCAGTCAGGTTCTCACATTTTTACCCGAAGCCAACATAAGACCACCATCCTTTTTCCTCTGCAGCTTTTAGCCATACCTGAGATTATAAATACTACCATGATCAACTTTGGTGAGGAAAGTCTTTAACTATTCTTAGCCTAGGCTGGCCTAGAATAGAGATCCTCCAGACCCCAACCTCTTGAGCCACTGAGCTCACAAGCATTCACCATACAGTCAAGCCCAGTTTTCTCTCTAAGAATAAGATTATAAAATGGATACCAGTAATCATAGTTAATCCAGAGGCTGAGATCTGGAAGGTTTGAAGCCAACCCCAGCAGAAACATCTTCCACATTCCATTTCCAAAATAACCAGGATAATGCTGAACTGGAGGTATGGCTCAAATGATACATAGTGCTAACCAAGCAAGTAAGCTAAGCAAGTATGAGGCTCTGAGTTTAAACCCTAGTACTGGGGGGGGGGGATGAAAGTTATAGAAAATTATATAAAGATTATTTTCTTTGCCTCTTTGCCTGTGACTAAAAGGGAAGCTACAGGTTTAATGAAGGTTGAAGAATTTAGAATCTACAAACAGGATGTGTGTGTTGAATATAAAGATGGTTTCTTATACTTTCAAACACATACTCTTGTCTTGTGCCATGTACAATGGACAGTAGCAACCATTTGCACACAATTTAGAGCCGAAGAAATTAGAGCTTTGCCATTTATGAACCATTTGGTTTGATAAACTAACTTCTCTAAGCCTCAGATTCTTATCTAGACCTATTACGTTTAGTGCGATTGCTTAACTTTCACAATGTCCTGTATTCACACACTGAGAATAGATCCCAGTACATAATGAGTCTCAATGAGTGACAATTAAGCTCACTAAGTATTTGTTAATTATGATAATACTTTTTCTTTCAGTGCTCGAGATTGAACCCAAGGCCTCATGATTGTTTAACATATGCTCGACCACTGACATATATCTCCTGCCACTACAATGATTTTTAAAATATGTATATATTAATTTTCTTTTATTTTTTATTACCGTTAAGTAGTTGCACAAAGGATTTGCCATTTAACAAAGCAGTTTATGAGTATAATGCATCGTAATCAATGTATAATGATTTTCTTAATGCAAAACTTGTTAGGCAATAAAATGTTCATTTGTGATGTATTGCAGAAGCGATATTTTTCTGGTGTCTAACAAAACAGGAAGTACTCAGACCTTCATAGTATGATTTCATTGAAGATGTGTTCGAAGGCAGGAAGAACATGAACTAAATAGCATTCTCTCCTCCTCTCTAGCACCCACCCATTCTGAGGAAACCAGTGCCTGCTACCTGAAGTACTCCATATTGTCCCAAAGGGGAAACTAGACAGCTCATTAACATTTGGTAACTTCTCCAGACTCTACCATCTTCTTTTGTCTCTCTCACTGTAGTCCCCAAATATAGGCTGGCTGATCTTTATTCTCTTTTATCCACTAGGAAGTCTAAAGCAACACATAGATGACGTGTGAAAATGGAATGAAATGGAGACAAAAAGTTACTCCAAGAGTCAATGGCTAGAGATGTAAATTCTCCACACTGCCAGACAGACTTCATTACAGGCTGTCTTGGCGGGAGATTTTTCTAGCATCCTAGGGCGCAGTTTTCTGGAACCTGAGAGGCCTTCTAGAGAAGGCTTCTAGAGACAGTAAGTGCAATGCTGCTTGAAACCTTGTTGTCCTTCAACACAGCCCCACATGCCCCTGAAGGGGCTTCTCTGCTCTGAATTATATAGTATCCTTAGCTGCATGATCATCACCCTAGAATTGCATTTTGTCAATCAAGATTCCCTATTAGATCCTTGTCTTCAACAATTTTCTCTTAATGTTTCTCAAAAACATGATGCCCTAGCTGGATATCAGTGGCTTATACCTGTAGTTCTAGTTACATAGGAAGCTGAGGATCTATAAAGAGATCCGAGGATTGAGGTTTGAAGATAGCCCAAGCAGACAACTCTACAAGAATTTATCTGTAATGAACTAGCAAAAAGCCAGAAACAGAACTGTGTCTCAAGACATAGAGTGCCAGCCTTAAGCAAAAATGACAAGCAATCCAAGCTCTAGTACTGATACACACACACACACACACACAGATGGATGGATAGATAGATAGATATGGATATGGATATGGATACAGATATAGATAGCTACATAATCATCACCCTTGAATCTTAAAATATTCACTAAACCCTGTGATGAACTATAGTAATTCTGTATTATATTAATACGATCGTATAACAAGCTGTTCTATCTGCTGTAATATTTCCATTCACATTTGGAAAATTCCAGCTTCATCTACCAGCTTTGTGAAGTCTCCCAAAGAATTTTTATGACAATGCCAATGTTGACCGTTCCCTTAGGAATTCTCTGCTTATGATTCTCCTGCTTTACAATGCCTATCCTCTTTCCTGGCTTGTGTAGTTTCCCACCTTGTCTCTATTGGCCAAGTTTTAGTGTGCCCCATGACTCTGCCTCTGCTTGTCTGCTTGTCTGTTCTCTAGGACCCTGTACTAAACATGCCTCACCCTAAAGTAGCTCACGGATGTCCAAGCCTACATCTTCAGAAGGTGTCCCTTCTGCTGTTCACTGTGGTTGCTCATCCACCTTGCCGAAAGCTTGCTCTTGTTAAAATGCATTGACCATGCTCTCTTAGCCATATTCATTTCTGTTTCTTATTTTAAATTTTAGCTTAACTTCCTCTTCCAGATAGCTTTCCTGGCTCTCCCTTCTCCACACCACCGTGAGCTTAGAAGACCTTTTTATTTATTTTATAGTATCCCATGGCGTGTTTTTCAACAGTCAATCTACTAACATTTCTCCCTATTTAGACCATGAGGTACTTAAAGGAATAGTTTCGATCTTATTTATTTCTTCTATTCTCAGAAAATAGCCCAGCTCCTTACAAACGGAAGGTGTTCATTATGGACTTATTGACTGCATGAAAGAATGAATGAGTGAATGACTGACTGATTGAAGAAATGATATCAAATTCAATCACCATCTGAAGACAGGAAATAACGTGCCTGGCTTCCAGTTTTCTGCATCCTCTATAGTTGCTAGTATAGCACTGTTCAGGGCTATTTACTTTCTATCTTACCCTAAAAATATAAACTCTCTCCAGAGTTATACTTGTGCAGACTTGAGTGAAAGAAGCACTCACTTGTTTAAATAGAAAGGTCTCTGGCAATTAGCAAATATAAAAAAGAAAATCTAAAATTCTCCAACTTTCCAGGGGCTAGTGTGTTTGCAGTTCAGTGTATGGAAAAGAATGGGCTTCTTCCCTTGAAAGGAAAGAAAACAAGTTATTTAACTAGCAATGCCTCTTACCATCAAGTCTAGAAAATCGGGAGTGTATATTTCTCTTAAAATAAAAAAAAAGCAATCCTGGGGAACTGGGTCAAGAGTAGGGCAGGGATTCTCTGGATTTCTGTTCACTTCTAAGAAAAAGGCTGTCCCTCCCCCCAAAAAACAGAACAGCAAACAAAGATCCAGGTTGGGAGGTAAGCTATTTCTGGATCAGTACTGCTCTTACTTACAGGCTGAGGGGCAGAACCTGGGCCATGAGAAGAACACAGGTTGCCTTTGTGGTTTGTGCACCTGGGACTGTGTATGTGTGGAAATACGCCCTCCAGCACAGCCTCCTCCCTGCTGATGGTCTGGCCTGTGTGAAGGAAAGCAGTCGATGGCCCTGACCACCCTTCTCCCCCACTTCTCACTGCAGCAGAGAGCAGGTTATCAGCTGCTGCCCTAGGTCTCACTTTCCACAAAATCAGCCATGTAGATTAACTGATTTCTATGGCTGGTCCAGTTCTAATGCTGTGATCCTCCCAAAATCAGTTGTTCTTAGGCTCTACTCTTACGCTGAAGCAAAACAATCAACAATAATTTTAAAAACACCTACAACATAAATATTTCAATAAAATAAATCATTGGAATGGATGAGAGGACTTAGATTTCAATCTCCTCTCATCTTTTATCCTTATATTTCTGGCCAAGTGATTTTTGGAAAATTTCTTAACCTCCTTGAGTCCACGACCTTACTATAAAACTAAACTTCTGTCCTTCAACTGATTTTTTTTTCTGTGAAGATCAAGTTACAATAGCTCAAGAGCAATGTCTTATTCATCTCTGTATCTATGGTCCCCAAGTGACTGAGGGAATAAAAGAGGCCTTCATAATCAAACATATCTTTATTTTGGCAGAGATAAATAAGAGCCTAAAGATCAAGACAGTATGTGCCTAAGTGGCAGTCATTCACTCCAGAGTGATACTCAGAAATTGCTCTACCACCCATCAGATGTGTCTCAGTGGAGTGACCTCCTAACAGTACAATTGCAGAATGACTTTGCACAAGGGGGCTGTCAGTTGGCCTTTCTTTTGGATGCAAGCCCTGTGAGCCCACTTGGAACTGCAGGACTCCTGGGATTATTAGAGGATCAGGGCGGGAAAAATTTGCAGAAGACAGAGAACACCTGTAAAGAGGTGTGTGTAGGCAAGCAGGGACAGACAAGAGGCATCGATCACCTCACCAGACGGCAGAGCCCCTCGTTTGTCCTCATCTGCCGCCCTCCGAGAGCCAGCAATCTGTCAGACACCAGCTTTATTTGCAGGGGAGGGTCATTAATTTGAATTAATAGCACTGCACTGATCTGGACTTCGTTTTGCTTTGTTTCCCTCCTGTGGACACCACAGACTTCTTTGTTGCTTGGTTCTGTGAGAGGGGATACACTGAGAACAAGTGTCCAATTAGCCAGGAAAACAAAATCTGCCTGGTATTTTTTGCTCAAGCCAGAGGTGTCTCCTTCTAAAGACCAGACTCCACACACCACACTGTGGCTGGTTCTGTCCAATTCATCTCACTCAGGGCCATTCTTGCTACCACCTACTCTCCTAATCTTGCCTTCAGGGATACTGTTCTCCCAGACTTACCCTTTCCCTCATGCCAAAATGAAACATAGTGAGGATCGAAGGTATTATGTGCAGAAGGCTTGACTGAGCTCATGGTACACATTAATAAATGTGATGGCATTCCTCAGGAATGGGTACGCCCTGAGTCATTCCTTCTGCTCTGAAACCATAGACAGGTTTGGGTACATAAAGATATCAAGAACAAAGCTGGATGTCAGTGCCTCACACCTGTACTTCTAGTGGCTCAGGAGGCTGAGATCTGAGGATCCTAGTTTAAAACCAGCCAGGGCAAGAAAGTTAGTGAGATTCCTACCTCTAGTTAAACATCAAAAGGCCAAAAGTGGAGGTGTGGATCAAGTGATATAGCATTAGTCTTTAGCACAAAAGCTTAGGGACAGTTTCCAGGCCCTGAGTTCAAGCCCTAAGACTAGCACACATGCGCGCGGGCGCACACACACACACACACACACACACACACACACACACACACCCCATCAAGAACAATAGAATCCAGGGTATCCCCAAGATGCTCAGCAGAGGCAACGCCCAGAACCGCCCAGACCACCCAAGAAGCTGAGGGTATCTCCAGCTTAGTTGGTGTTCTCATTCTCTCATTCTAAATGCCTGCCTCTGAGAATGACTCAGGGAACTGTTCCTGCTTTTGCCACCTTTTTAGGGATTAGGCATCCCTCTTACTAGTAGGGAAAGAAAGAGAGGCTCAGAGAGCTGCTCCCTAGCAAGATGCTCATAGAGATACCAGTTCCACTAGAGATTCCTCCTGAGCAGATGGGCATTCAACACCAGGCTACTCTTAGGAAATGGAGCCTTTCAGACATCCACCAGGGGCACTTGCAAGAGATTATATTGCCACCCTCAATAACTAGTGAAGACTGTTTTAGACAGCCATTTCAGTCTTCTTCCCTCAAAGAAAGAATGCCCAGACAGCTTTTGGTGGTTGAACTTCATGAAACCCTAGAGCTTGTGCTGGTCAGTTTTGGTGCCTGATCAATGGGATAAGGGACCAACCATCAGGAAAATAAGCTAAAGGAGGATAGGCCTCTTGGAGGATCCCTTGTCAGGTATCTTGGCCTCATAGAACTTGGCTTTCTCAAGAAACAAGCATCTGGCACCAATGGCTCACATCTATAGTCCTAGCTATTCAGGATGCTAAGACCTAAGGTTGCAGTTAAAAGCCAGTCTGGGTAGGAAAGTTTGTGGGACTCTCCAATTAACTAGCAAAAATGCCAGGAGTAACTCTGTGCCTCGTGTTAGGGTGCTAGCCTTGAGTGAACAAAGCCAAAGGGACAGTGCTCAGGCTTTGAGTTCAAACTCCAGGACAGACAGACAGACAGAAAGAAAGAGAAATAGAGAGAGAAGAGAGAGATAGGGGAGAAGGGGGGAGAAAAGGGAAGGAAGGAGGATAGGAAGGAAGGGAGGGAGTAAGGAAGGAGAGAAAGACAAGCAAAAGCATTTTCATCACCTTGATGAAGTACAGGAAGATCTCAGGCATCTGCAGTTGCAAAGGGCCACCACAGGGATCCTGGAACATCAATAATGCAAATGTGTCCTGCACAGCCATCTCTCAATGCCAGTGCATCTGTTGCAATATATGAATGGAGTTGCCAACCTGAGAATGCCCACTACGATTTCCTGACAAATCAGAATGCCTCCAGATCCTCTCCCTCACCTCCTGCCTTCCCTCTGCCCCCTCCCCAAACCCCACCAAACTGCAAAAAGACCAAGAATGACAGTTCTAGAGCCAACTGGAAGGAAATCACTTGTAGCAGGTGGCACCACCTGCCCTTATCTAGTTCCAGCCAAAACAATGCTTCATTCCAAACTGTGAACAAGTTTAACCAGTTCAGCATGGGCTCAGCCTCATCCAGACAAGGGGAAAAGGAAGGGGAAAGGCTTTAGTCCTGCTATGTGCCAGTGGACAAGGAGAGCAGTCAGCAGTAGGCCTTATCCATCCCCTATACCTGCCTCTGATAGCCAATGGTAATTGATACTCCCAGAGGCCTACTTGCTCCCAAATGCCAGCCAAATGTCTGTGTGCCTGGGCTGCCCACTGCATGGGTGTCCAGGAACAAGACATGCTGTTGGCTCAGCTGCTTTTCTCAGCAGAAGACTGGAGGAATGACACACATAGATGCAGCTTGCCCAGCCCATTTTCTCCCTCAAACATCATCACATTGCAATGTCCCTAAACTTCTAATTGTGTCAAAAGTCTCCACATTAAGATCTTCAACCCTCCCACTCCCAAAGCAATTTCCTTCTCCGCATCATTTGTTCTGCAGCTCACGGTATCACAGTTCTCTCTTTGTAATGAGTCTCTAATATTTCAGACTTTCCAGGACACTAATCAGACCACTTCTCAGCACTAATTTGCCTCTTGCTCCAAGTTCTAGTTTTTACTAGTCCTTGAGGAACCCTTTCTTCTTTAACTTAGGAAGTTCAATGCTTGCTTTTTGTAGAAGGGAAGTTGACATAGTCATGCAAACTGGAAAGCATGTCACTGTGAAACTGTATTAAGATGACTTAAAAACACAACCTGTTAGTTCAAATGTCAAGGTCTTCCCCCAGATTCTAAGTGTATACTTGGCTATGTGAATGAGATAGATTAGGTTGCATCATCTAAAATTCTGGGTGCATCTCTTCATTCTCCATAGAAAAACAAGAACAGCATGAAGCTACCTCCTTAAATGTGTGCCGATCACATCCTTGAAGTTTGATCTCAGGGTCTGCAAAGGAGATGTGTGCCTTTTAAACTTGCTGAGCTACTAAGAAGTCTTCCCTGTGTTGACTGTCATTCAAGTGACAAGAAAGAGTGTCATGAGCTATATTTGGCATTGACTTGGCCCTCATTAGAGTGTTATGCTCAGTTTGGGGATTCTAATTTTCCAAAAGGTACAGAGAAGTTGGAGAGGGTCCAAGACTGAGGAGTGAAAATGATTAAAGGGGTGGAGAATGGAAACTCAGGAGAAAGGTTAAATGAATGTGGATGATTTATCAAAAGGAGAGAAAAGGAAGGGTAGACTAAATATCTTCAAAAGGGGAGATATTATTTTAAGGAAATCAAAGAGTATTGCTCCTTAATAGAAGCATATATCAAAGAACGATGATGTTTAGGTGATGTTTGAGCCAGGTAGGTCAAGTCTGCAAACGTACTTATTAAAATTTTAAATCACTGAAATCAGATAATGAGTTATCTGGATAATCTTTCTAATGTATTCAAGAAATACATCTTTTCTATCAATATCATTTATAAGATTAAATAAAAATAAAGAAAGAAATTGAGGCACCCGGGAGGCAATAGGCCAAGCTATATAGCTAGACTTGGATCCAGACTTTGCTTTGTTGTTGTTGTTGTGTTTCTTTTATGCCAGTACTAGGGCTTGAACTTGGGGCCTCACACTCTCACTTATCTGTTTTGCTCAAGGTTGGCACTCTACCACTTAAGCCACACATTTACCTCTGGCTTTTTGCTGGTTAGTTGGAGGTAAGAATCTCATAGACATTTCTGCCTGAGTTGGCTTTGAACCATGATCCTTAGATCTCACCCTCCTGAGTAGCTAGGATTAAAGGCATGAGCTAACAGCACTCTGAAATCCAAATCTTTGTAATAGGGAATATTAGGGTCTATGCTTACCACCCTTGCTACTTCAGCATACCCCATCTCCCAGAGATGAGGTTCATTCCATCTGGAGGAAGAGGACCATCTTGAGTTGTGAGGTAGCATGATGATCACTTTTTCACTTAGATTACTGTGTGAAATTATGAAAGACTTCTCCTTAAAGTATGAAACATAATTGCCACCAGATTACTTTTTCTTTATAATCCCCCAAATAGTACATTGGAGTTGGCCAACTTGAAATGTTTCTGTTTGGGTAACTGTGTAAATGGTGATGCCATTACATGAGCCAGATTATATCTACAGGATAGTTTATAGGTTCAAGGGATGAGACAACTTTAGATATACTGAATCAAGTCCCTGTAAGCCAAGCAGCTGCCATACTTTATTAGAAAGCTGGGTCTGATGGTCAGAAACTCATGGCTTATGAAAGAATATTGTGAATATTGTGTTATATATATATATATATAATCTCATATATATACAATCTCATATATATAAATACATATATATATATAATCTCATATACCCACAGAGGCAGCTTCTTTGGGATAACAGATTGCATGAGAATACACAGGAAAGAGCAGAACCCTGAGGAACATATTCTCATTTAACAGATGAGGAGAAGACGCTGGGGATAGTTAATGGACATGAGAGGTCCAACTCTCCCAGAAAGCATCACCACACTGCATTGACTGACATAGCATTGAGACACATACAGAAAAAGTTGTTAAGTACATGAAACAGGAGACTGTTAGGAAACTCTCATGTGTTGACACACCAAAGACATACAAAAATAAGGAATTGTTTATGATGATATCACCAACCCTGATTTAATGAACTCTTTATGCTCACAGAAAGAAAACATCTTTTCAAATGTTATCAAATTGATTAAAATATGATCATACTTTGACTACAAAATCCTCAATATATTCCCAAGTAAATAGGCTACTGTTTTACCTTAAAGTAATAAAACTAGATATCCACAACAAAAAATATGATAGAAAAATAAATAAGCAAATATTCTTAAAATTTGAAAACTCTCCTCTAAAGAATTTTTGGTTACAGACTGGTGTCAGTGGCTCCTAACTGTAATCGTAGCTACTCAGGAGGTGAAAATTGGAAGGATCTTGGTATAAGACCTATAACTAATAGCTGAGCATGGTGGTACATGCCTAACATTTCAGGTATAGTGGGAAATAAAAGTAGGAGAATCACAGTAGAGGCTGCCCTGAGCAAAATATAAGAACGTATCTCAAAAATAACCAGAACAAAAAAAGGCTGGAAGCATGGTTCACATGTAAGAATGATCCCCAATACCACCAAAATTTTTTCTTAGATACAATATTAATTACAAATAAAATTAGATAATATTTGAAAGGAACTATGTTGAAAACATTGAGCCCAAAGAAATCTTCATAAAATTAAAAAAAATTAGTGTCCAGGAAGTGAGGAGAAGAGATCAGAGGGCAATGGTGCATACCAACCGCAGCTACAAAAGAAACACTGAAAATGTTCTTCAGATCTGTCAGCAAAAGGTTGCTGGGGACTTCACTAAAATTATTCAACAAACTAAGATACGGCGAACAATTTTAATAGAACAGATGCCATTAGTAGAAGCAATGACTAAAAGGTGAGGAAGTAGAAATCTGAACACTCTTCAAATGTTTACGTGAGTATACACAAGTTACTAGATTCAGGAACCATAGAGATTTGTTTACTATTTTTGATTCGGAAAATCTTAAACACGTACATAGAGATAACACATAGGAATATTAAAAAGAAAAGAATAGGAGAGGAGAAGAGGGAGAGGGGAGTGAAGCGGAGAGAAAAGGAGAGGAAAGTGGATAGGAGAGGAGGGGAGGGGAGAAGAGGGGAATATAAGGTGGAACCAGACTAGAAGGCTAGAGAGTTGGCTATGGGTTGCATGAAAACAAGGAATTGTTTATGATGGTATCACCAACCCCGATTTAATGCTGATCTTGAGAAGACACATCCTCTTTGTCCTTGCAGACAGGAAGCCGTGAGAGCATAAGTGGTTTAGCATGGCCGGCAGGATGTTGTTCTGTTGGTGCAACATCTTCTTTTTTTTTTTTTTTTTTAATTTTATTTTTTTATTTGTGAACATACTGTACAGAGGGGTTACAATTACATGGGCAGGATAATGCGTACATTTCTTACCAAGAATTGCAACCTCCTCCTTTGTTTACCCTTCACATCCCTTCCCAGCCTCCCCCCTCCCCCCCCCAATCCCAATCCTTCTCCTTCCCCCCCATTCCCCCCCCCCCCCGCACCGACGTTGTAAAGCTCGTTTTGGACATGATAACTTGTACTTCTCATTGTGGTGCAACATCTTCTAAAATCAAATGGGTTGAGGTTGGCCAGGCAGTATGATCTAACCCCATAACAACTGCTACTAATCGATAAATATTGATAATCCTATGAAGGACTAGGACCTATGAGAAATTAATATCAGCTTATTATTACCAGTTTATGTGTCTGTATGTGCACACGTGTGCATGCACATGAGTGCATGCATGCACATGCTGGTACTTGGGCTTGGCATTATTGCTCAAAGCTGGTTCTCCATGACTTGAGATATAGCTTCACTTACACCTTTTTTTTGGTTAATTGGAAATGAAAGTCTCTTGGATTTGTCTACCCAAGCTAGCTTCCAAACCAGTATCCTCAGATCTCAGCCTCAGTACTTAGGATTACAGGCATGAGCCACCAACACTCAGCTAGTATTGTCATTTTTAAAGTTGAGGAGTCCAAAGCACAAAGAGGTTATCTAAGAGGAAAACCTAAGTCTAGGAAGCTAGGCTGCCAAACACAACTGTGTGCTGCATATAGATGTTAATGAAATTACCTATTTTTCATCACGGCTTCAAGTTTGAGCTGATGAACTAATATTGGAGTGCATTAAAGATATCTCATTGGAGCTCCGTTGCTTCTACTCACTGCAGCCTATTGATCTCTTCTGGGGAAGTCACTTTGACTGGCCCAACACACCACCTTCCATCAGGGGTAATTTATAAGCCTATTGAGAAAGGCTGTGAAACCAGTGAACCCAGCTGGCAGGTGAAGCAGGTTCTATGATTGATTTACCTGCCATTCTCCCGCTCAACCACTCCACCCTGATCAGGCCACGGTGCCTCATTCACCATATTCATCCATCACACAGTAAATATCACCAACTCTGTAGACCACAGCCACTGTCATTAGTGCTTTGCTTTCCTTTTATATGAGAGTAAAACAAAAAGTTACTCTGTGGCTAACCCCTGCCCCTGTCTTGCATGCCACCCACCACACACAGACCTGAGAGAAACCACATGGTGAGTGACAGGGTTGGAAGCAGGTCTCTCCTGTGGAGGGAAAGCCAAGCATCCACAATCCACTGTGAGGTGCTTTCTTGGGTGAACTTTTCTAACCAGGACCTGAGAAGCAGAGGAGTCTTACACCTGCTGACATCTGCATTACAGGCAAACAGGCTTGGCTAGGCCCCTTCCTCTGAGGTAGACATTTGGAAAATGGACTAAAGATCCCCAATATACAGTGTTATATATTCCTGCTTCCCCTGGAACAGGCTTTATGTGTCACCTAGAAACAGCTACAAAATACGCTGTCAGGAAGCCAGCAGAGGCAAGTCAGGCGAAGAGAACCATGTGTATTGTCACAAAATTGCATGGGTGATGTGTAAAAAGAGTGAAAGAGGAGCATATACAGAAAGAAAGTTTGTTTTCATCCATAAATAATAGGCCAGCCAAGGACTGGGGGCTCGTGTTTGTAATACTAACTACTCAGAGGTTGATATCTGCAGATAGCAGCTGCAGGCTAGCTCAGGCAAAAAAGTCTGTGAAATTCTTATCTCTAGTTAACCAACAGAAAGCCAGAAATGGAGCTGTGGCTCAAGTGGTAAAATACCAGCTTTGAGAAAAAATGTAAGCAAGATCTTGAGGTTCTGAGTTCAAGTCCTCATACAGATGCGCATGTATTATCATCTTAATCTTGTCTCAGAAAATGTATCTGAACCAGAGAGAAATGGAGCAGGCATTTTTACCTGCTATAAACTTCCTGTGGCTCAGATCTTTGGATCCCTAGCCCAAGTACCAGTCAGACAGAAGAGCCCATGACCCAGAATGTTGTTTTCTGAGTCCATTCCACACTCCTGGGAATCCCCTACCTGAAAGGAATGGCTGAACTGGTTGTAGATGATCCTGGGTGATGGCATTGTGTCCCTCTGAACTCCTCCTAAGCTTCAAATGTTGTAAGTTGAAAACACATTTTAGGCTAGGTGATGGTAGCTCACATCTGTCATCCTTGCTACTCAGGAGGCTGAGATATGATGAACCCAGTTTGAAGCCACTCCAGGTAGATAAATCCATGAGACTCATCTCTAGCTAACCTACAAAAAGGCAAGAGTGGAACTGTGGCTCAAGTAGTAAAGCACCAGCTCTGAGCAAAATAAAGCTAAGCAAGAAGTGCATGAGGCGCTAAGTTCAAGTCCCTATAATGCATATACACATATGTATACAAAAGAAGACAGAAAAAGAAAATATGTCAATCAACCAAAATTGCTGAACATCACAGCCTATCCTAACAATGCAGCATTCTGTAGAGATGAGGTTACAACACCACAACCTCTACAGAGAACCTTGCCCTCCACTGCTATCCAGGAAGAAGATCCAAAATCAAATTCAGAAGTGTATCTGTGTAATGAAATATATATCATATATTAAATATAAATATATTCTAATATACTATATATTATATTACTTATATAAATATAGAGAAAATATAGAATATATTTTAATCAAGTATTTATCACTTTCATATCTTTGTCAAGTCCAAAATCATAACTCAAACTATTGTAAGCTGAAGAACAATTGGAGAAAGCCCTGATTCTAGCCTCTGGAACTCCTGGTGGAATCAGCTGAGCTGTTTGCAGCTGGACTTCTCCCTCTGCCTGCTCTGCTTCTATCTCTCTGGTTAGAGTGGCTGAGTCCAAGCTGATAAGTTTCCTGTTCCCAAATTGCTGTCTCCTGGTCTGGCTTTTTAACCACTCAAATATTGACACTTGAGAAATGGAACCTATAGAACTGGAAGTTAATTGAGATGCTAAATGTAGCCGGACTAGTTACAACAATAGTAACTCTCACTAAATGTTTCTGTAAGCTAAAACAAGAAGAAAACTATGTAAATGAAAGAAGAGTGATTTAGGAAAGAGAACAGCTTTTCATTAACTTTCAGCTATGGGCAGAGTTCAAGACAGACCACCTCCTTCCAGTACATGGCCAGGGTTTCTGCCTGAGAAGGTCTCAAAAAAAGATCACTTGCTTGCTTGCTTTCTCTTATGTTTTTCGCTATTAGAAATCACCGCCGGCCTAGCACACCATATCTCACCACATCTAAAGCATACAGGAAAAGAGCAAGCTAGAAGACGAGGACCCTTTAAAAAGAGAATGGGGAGAAGTAGGTGGCAAGAGGTAAAGTTTGTTGAGGGAAAAGAACAGAAGACATCCATCTCACATCAGCATTGTGCCGATCAGGCTCTATCACTGTGATATATACTTGAGATGAATCAGCTTTATTTAAGAGAAGAAAAATGTTCAGAGTTTCAGGGGTTTCAAATCATAATCACTGGGCCTTATTAACTTTTGGCCTGTGATTGAGCAGAGCATCATGGCAGAGGTACATGGTGGGGGAAATATGCTCACCTCAAAACAGCAGAGAAGGGAAAAGATAAAGGAAGGACTGGGCTTCCAATACTCCCTTCAAGGGCTCATCTTTAATGACCCAACTTCCTCTTATTCCTGGGCCATGTTATAGCCCCTCTGTCTGGGAGCTATTTGATTTTACCCACAAATGTACTATAAAAAGTAATTAAAATTAGACCGTGTTAGACACGGTCCTGGTATGAGCCACGTAACACTATTGATTGTTTTTATGTAATTCATTTATGTGAAATGCATGCTCTGTGGGCCTGAGTGTGCCCTTCTTTTTGATTTGCCTATAAAAATCCTTCCTAGATTCTAGATTCCTGACTGGTTTGGTCCTTCTGATTAGCTCAGTAGTACAAGAAACAGAAAGAAATTCAAGGAAGCATGCCAAATACAGAGGGTGATGCTGTTGATAGTTATCAAAGGATTCTGAATGGGGAAGAAGCCTGGCATCTGCGGCTCAAGCCTATAATCGTAGCTACTGAGGAAGCCGAGATATGAAGATTAGGGTTTGAAGCTAGCCTGGGTGGGAAAGTGGGTGAGACTCTTATCTCTAATCAACCACTCAAAAACCAGAAGTAACATTGTAGCTCAAAGAGGTAGAGCTCTAGCCTTGAGCAAAAGAGCTCAGGAACAGTACCCATGACCTGAGATCAAGCTCCACAACCAACCAACCAACAGCAACAACAACAACAACAACAATAATTGGGAGAGTCTATGGATGCAGGTTGACATGACTTCAATCATCTTGGATCTAAACCACCATAACTACCCTAGAATACTGCCATGTTTTTTCTTCATGGTTCCCCAGCAAACAATAAATAGACCAACTTCATAGCAGAATGGAGATCCAGAGATGTGCCTGACTCTGATATTAACCTGTGATAAACCTGGCACATTCCAATGTGGTTAAATTCCTTCTGTTTTAACTCATTTATATGTTCCTCTTTTTAACTCAATTTACAAGGTGCCAGCTGTTGTCGCTACCACCAGCACCACACTTCTAGCAATTCTAATTTCTGCCTGCCTCTCTTTCTTTGGCCTGACAGTCCCTTGAGACTGGGTTGTTCTAGAACGAGGAGGATTATGAAGTTAGTTAAGAGATTACAAAAGAAGGAAAAGGCAGTTGAAGATGGCCACAATACCTGAAATGTTGCTTGGCTTATGTAAATGTAAGGGCAAAGGAATATTTTCTGCATCTTAGAAAAATCTCAGTGGCCAAGAGCTTTCTCTTCTATATGGACGTTGGGAAATAATTTAATGGTACTGTAAAATAATGTCACCATCCTTCTCCTTGCTTTGCTGCATTCCACAGCAAGTCACTAGGCTCATGAGAAAAAGGCCTTCCTTATGTAGCCCTCTCTCAGGATTACACCCAACCTTGTCTTTCATTATATTTGAACTCACAGTTTCTAGAGGTGGGACATGAATTAAGAAAACCATTTCCCTTTGGTTCTGATGTAAAGTTGGACAAGGTGTGTTACAAGGTCTGCTGGCTATCATTTCCTATCTTCTGTGTTGCTTAGACTTGGATATTTACAGCTAAGGCATACACGGCAGTCTCAACCATTAAAACTCGGGCTTAATGTGTTACTTTGAAGAGAATTCTATTTCCCAAATGCACTCTGCTCAATTTAATTCCAAAAATATATCTGATAGATGACTGACAGCCTGGGGATATTGCAGAAAGCTGGATCTAGGATAATTACGCTGAAAATTACAAAATTCTACCCATCATCACCCTTCCCAGCCTCTCAATCTCAGACTCCCCCTTATCCCGGTCAGAAAACGCATAGCAGTAATTCAGAATCATTCACCAACAACTAGAGGTACTAAGCCATACTTCAGCAAGCCAAGAAATCTTCCCAATGGGCCAGTTCCTACTTGTAGTCCTACTTTTGTGCCTGTACTGTTACCGCCATGTTTGTTTCAGTCACATACCTACTAGATACCCCAAAATCTCCCCATGTTAGAGGGAAGTAAAATGAAAAGTAGAGAAATTATGTAACTAGTGATAGTCCCTGAACACCAAAAGAAAATGTGAAATATTAGTGTTAATAAAATTATCACTTGTGAGATTAATGTATGCTTAATTCATTATATTAAAATCACTAACTCTTTGACCCTCATTATACTTGTCTTGGAATTTCTTAAAATGTTGGCTCTTATGTAATTATTACAACTGGCTTACTAAGGGAGAAAAAAAATAAATGTATTCCTGAGAGGAGTGTGGAGAAAATCTTAGCAATGTGATGTATATACCACAACTAAGAAGAGGTATCACAGGAAGGAGAAAGATTTAAACAGCAAGACAAGCTAATAACACAGTGAATCAAAGACTGCAGATTAACTTGATATGATGTAAAGCCACCAGTACATGCTGGAGGGACAACAGAGAATTGAGAGGCCAATGCACTAATATTGCACTCATTCAAGGAAAAGAGAGGCCACGTGCCACTGTTTCATACCAATAATCCTAGATACTCAAGAGGCTGAGATCTGAGGATCCGGATGCAAAACTAGTCTGGGCAGAAAAATCCTTCCTATTGCCAATTAACTAGCAAAACCGAGAAGTGGAAGTATGGCTCAAGTGATAGAGCTCTGCCTAAGCAAGTATATGTGGCCCTGAGTTCAAGTCCCACTACTGGCATACAAACAAAATAAAGAGAGAGACAGAGACAGAGACAGAAAATAAAAGATAACACCAGGTCTTTCCAGTTGGAGGACATCTGGCCTGGGGAAAAACTCCCAAGTCCTAAAAGGACTAAGTCACCTATTAAGGATGACTTTCCAATGGGACAAGGAATTGCAGGTGGAGGAAAGAAGCAATAACAAGTTAGTGCTGAAATAAAACTTCTTAGGTTACACAGTAGACATTTGGAAATCTCTTCTGCACTGGGTGCCTTCCTGAAGCTGAGAGGCAACTGAGAGAGTTGATTGCTGTCTCCAATCTCCATGTCTAGCTCAGCTCTATCACCCAGCCACACTCTTGAGTACATTCTCCCATGCCTTGCTTCTGCTGATGGATCTGTGGAGTAAAATAGTTAATATGATAAAGCTCACTTCTTTATCAATATTTTCCCCCTCAAATCACTCTCATGGTGGGGATTTTTATCTCCTTTTGCGGCTGCACTCCTTTTGTTACGACAATCACTGTTATTTGTGTTAGTCATGCAGCTAATAATGCTCTGTCTGATGGTAGAAAGCATCAGAGTTATCAACTTGCTGAAAAGTCATCTTATCACAATGTTCCTGCCTCTCCAAACATCAAATCCTGGCAGGAAACCATTACAAGAACAGTGTAAGGTTATTGTGTTGCCCGTCACCCTTTGGACTTAATTTGTCAGGAAACAGCATTTACAGAGAGCCCTGAGGAACTCAACAGCAAAACAAGCACAAAGGCTGTGTGAGGTTTGCTCAGGAGACACTGCGTACTCTGAAGTAGGAGGCTGGGCTGCCAATGTGCTGGTGAGATGGAACCCTCCCACTCTACCCAACTGGCATGGGTCCACCAAAGATATGTGAACCTGGGCACCAATGGCTATGCCTATAATCCTAGCTACACAAGAAGCTGAGATCTAAGGATCACAATTCAAAGCCAGCCCTGGAAGACAAATCCATAAGACTCTTACCTTCAGTTAATTAACTAAAAGCCAGAAGTGGCTCAAGTAAGTGGTAGAACCTTGAGTGGAAAAACCAAGGGAAAGCATGAAGTCCTGAATTCAAGTTTTAGTGTCTGCATGCATTTGTATACGCAAGATGAAGTTTGACTATATCTTCCTCGACCTACAATTCCTTGTCCCATAGGAAAGTCATCCTGAATAACATGTGACTCAGTCCTCTTAGGACAACATCTTGGGGGTTTTTCTAGGCCAGACACCCTGCAACAGAAAAGACCCAGTATTGTCTCTTATTTTCTGTCTCTGTGTCTGTGTCTGTCTCTTTATGTCTATCTCTGTCTGTCTGTCTTCCTCTCTCTGTCTCTCTCTCTATTTCTCTGTCTCTGTCTCTCTCTCTCTCTCTGTCTTTGAAATGTTAGGAGAACTTTGGGATGAAAACATGGTATCATAGGAGTTTTGTGTGGTACATTTTAAAAATACATGTCAGACAAAACTTTCAGAAAGTTCAAGTTTGATCCTAACATCCCAAACTGCAGCTGTTACATGAAGATAGGGTAGATGACTATGCATTACCAAGGGGCAGAGATTAGAAACTTTGGGGCAGAAAAAAAGACCTAAAAACTTAAATATGTGTGGAATATCTCTGCTATTGTGAACTCGGTGGTAGGGAGGGAGATGCAGTTTAGTAGCCCTAATTGCCACTTGAATAAGGTCCCCGAGTCACCCTGTCAGCCTTTATTCTGTGGGAAGTTGTCAGTTAAACTCTTCAACAGGCTGGTTTGTTATCAGCAAGCAGTTTACAGCCCCTGGGCTGTGCATTAATTAAAATGGCTTTGTGCAGAGCCTTATTCATTAGCACGCTGCTTCCTTAATCACTGCCTCTTCAGCCACTAGGACAATCTATAAATCTCCTCAAATATGAAATAATGAAGTAGAATGGTTCAATTTATTACAATGTATTAAGTCAGGGTAATGTGAGGGTGGACAAGGCGGCAATAATGCCGGCTTCTCTGCCCAGAGCCCGCCCTCCTCATTACCCAAGCTACCCAGGACACACAGCAGTGGACAGGACCTGGCTGGGCTGCCCCCAGAGAAACATCAACTCTGCATGCAAGTTGGAGTTCATCCAGTCAGGCATAGACTTCACAAGAGAAAATGGCTGGAGAAAGGCAGAGACAGTGGCCCAGAGGATGCAACAGGTGGATGCCTTGGTGGATGGCACAAAGCCTAGTTGTGTGTAAGAGACCATTGCCACTCACCCAGTATCTCACTAAAGCTTCCAGAGGAGTCATGTTGCCTCTCCTGCCTGAAACCTGCCCTTCACATGTGCCCTACACTGCACAATCATCCCATGGGGAGTGTGTGAAAACATGCATGGCTCAGCCTCCACCCAGGTGGATGAGCATGAAGCCTGAGGACCAGCAAGGAAGAGACGATGAGAAACTCATGCATTTATTTCAATGTGCAGCTCCAGTGAGAGGCACATGTTCCTATTTGTAAGAATTCTGTAGCCTTGGTTAAAGAGACAGATCCCTGCCCTTCTCCCCTAAAGGACTGAATGGTTAATTTGAAGGTATAGACCCTGAAAATTGATGTTTTACTTCTTTATTTTAGGCTATTCCAGGCTCCAACTCACTATCTTTCTGCCTCTACCTCCCCAGTGTAAGATTACAGGTATGTATAATATGCATCACCATGCCTAGCCAAGAATTAATATTTTTTTAATCAAGTTTCCCAAAAGATTCCCCAGGATACCTAAGACTCACTTGGAAACTACTAAGTTATTCCACAGCCTCTTCCTAAGTCAATGATTGACAAGTATTTCCCTAGTCCAAGGCACTTGATAGATCCTATTTATATGACAACATACTTTCTCTGGGACCCTAATATTTTCCCTAAGATGAATTCAAGAAACAGCATCACAGTGTAATTGTCTGGATGCTCTCATTGGCTGATTCTTAATAACCCCGGACCCAATGCTCTACTTAAGTGGCGCTGGTGGCCAATGGACACAGGGCATTTAACTTCTGCCCACTTCTCCCTAGTCCTCTAATCTCAGAGGTCCCCTGTGACCAAGAATTGGGTATATAGTTGAAATTAATGGGATGCTTCAGACCAGAACCCTGGGCCAAATGGAATTAGCCAAACACTCACTCCCTAGGATACCAGCAGTCTTATTGACCTTTTCCTGGAAACAGAAGAGTAGTTCTGCTGCCCCATAGCGAAGTATGTCTCACTGGCCTCTCCAAGCTGAGTTTATTATTTTTTTTAAAAAAAGTTGCAGTAGGGATACCAAAGGGCTTGGCCAGGGATAGCAGTGCATGTGTATAATCTGAAGGCAGAGATCAGGAGGAGCTCAGTTGGATGCCAACCCCAGCAAAAAGTAAGATGAGATTCTTGTCTTAACAAATAAGCTGGAAGGGGCTGGGGAAGGTGGCTCAGTGGTAGAGCGCTTGCCTTGCATGCCTGAGGCCCTGGGTTCCATTCCTCAGTACCACATAAGCAAAAAGAAAAAAGCCAGAAGTGGCGCTGTGGCTCAAGCTGAAGAGCTGAGGGACAGCGCCCAGGCCCAGAGTTCAGGCCCCACGACTGGACCAAAAAAAAAAAAAAACCAACAAATAAGCTGGATATGATAGTTCAGGCCTATAATCCTGGCCACGTGAGAGGTGAGAGATATACTAGGAAGATCATAATCCAAGGCCAGTCCTGGGGGAAAAATATGAGGCCAAAACATATACTAAATCAAAAAGCAGCTATAGACATGGCTAAATTGGAACAGCACCTGATTAGCAAGCGTGAGGCCCTGAGCTCTAACACCAACACCACTGAGAAAGAGAATATCAATGTTATTTTTATTTTCCTTCTTCCTCCTCCTCCTCCTTCTTCATCTTTGACTACTTCTCTTTTCCTCCTCCTCCTCCTCCTCTTTCTCCTCCTCCATCTTCATGTTCTTCCTCTTCTCCTGAATGTAGGCATTCAACAGACCACTAGACACAGGAACTACCAGTGCCCTTATCTTACACTTTCCAACTTCCAAAAGTATGAGAAATAAATGTATGTTATGTAACAAATGATCAAGTTTAGTTTTAGGTGCCTAGGCTAAGATATCTACATCCTCATTGCAGGTTTTTTCTTGGTAGGGGAGAGAGGGCTAAGTACAGGAATATTTAACTCAGGGCCTTGCACTTAACTAGGCAGGGCCTGTCCCACGGAGCCATGACTCTAGCCTTTCTTCTTTGGTACTGATTATTTTTGAGATAGAGTCTTGCTTCGCTTCTAGGTATATGTGAGAGGGTGGTCACATGCCACTACACTCAGTTTCCTCCACTGAGATGGACTCGTTAACTTTTCTGCTCAAATTAATCTGGAGTTTTGATCCTTCCAATCTCAGCCTCCAAGGTAGCTAGGATGGCAGGGGTGACCCACCAGTACCTGGCTACTGAATTTACTTTTTGTACTATCCATCTCTTCCTTAGTAGTAGAGGAGCTCAATGAGGACAGGAATTGTGATGTGCTCGTTTACCTCAAATGCTTTCAGTAGTGCCTAGCACACAGTAGGCATTCTGTAAATTCCAGTGGATGATAGCAAGTATGAGAGGGATCAGAGAGTATGAGTGGGATTTATCCATCCCTATCTTGCCCCAGGAGAAGGATATTTGATATTTATGAAGCCCACACCTCTGCCTGTCTTGAGTATGACAAAGGCCTGGGAGTTTCTTTTCAATCTATGAACAAACTAAGAATGGTCACTAACCTCCCACTGACCTCCCATCTGACATCTTGCCACTCTGCTGGAAAGACTGTCATGTTCATTCCAGGATGGCTAAGATCATTGGGGAATCAGATCTCCAATTGAATATTGGTTGCTGTTACTTAACCAGGTGACAAATAACATGCTTAATAAATTATAGATGATAAAATATTGCAAAGAACCCTTATATCAATTTTAATACTTTAAAATGATTTATTAATATGCTTTCACACTGTATGAAGTGTGTGTTATTCTCACATTCCCACAATATACTGTGAAGGAGGAATGAGAATTTGACAAGGTGAGTAAAGGAAGAAACGAGTCTGGTTTGATGGATAGGATGCAATTCATACAAGTTGAAGCAAAAGAGAGCAGATATCTCAGTTCTGGGAAATTCCAAATATTCCTGGACATCTATTGCCCTCTGCCTTTCTAGAAGATGCCAGAAGATCACAGTGAACATCTTTTCTTCTAGGAGAACTATTTTCTCTGTCAATCTTCAATGTGTCATATCCGGTATCTTCCTCTAACACAGCACACCTTAACACAGGCATGGAGGAGTTTGTGCATTTGGTAGGTGTATGGTGGGTGGGTGGATAGATGGATGGATAGATGGATGAATGGATGGATGAATGAATGGGGGGGTAGGAGTGGGTGGGTAGATGGATGAGTGGATGGATGAAAGGGTAGAGATGGGTAGGTGAATGGATGGATGAATAGGGATGGGTGGATGCAGGATAAATGAATGGATGGATGGATGGATGGATAGATGAATGGGTAGATGGATGGATGGATGGATGGGTATGAGGTAGGTGGATACATTGGTTGGTATCTAGAGCTCTTAATCCTCTCAGCCACTCTTGACTTATCGCTGGGCTTTGCTCTCTGGCACAGGAATCAAGCTATCCTCAAACAGGCAGAAGGCCCAAGCCATCTTATCTCGCATAGCATGGTAATAGGCCAGAAACATGACTCTCAGCAGCTATCATTTTAAGAGAAGAATTTCAAATCACATTATAAAGACATTTAGAAAAGAGAAATAGTCAGATCCTTGGTACTCCTTCACCTATCCACCCACCCACCACCACCACAAGGGAACCATGGTATTTCTAGTTGTTTTCCTCCACAGATTTAAGTGTGCCAGGAATTAAAATCTCATAGATGCTTAACACATTTGTTGAAGGGATTCCACAGCTCCAAAGGAAACTGCAAGGCATTGTCCAGAAGAGTGTGGATACTAGGCGCAGAGTGTCTGGGGTCATAGCCTATCATCTCCCCTCTCTCTAGGCTTGTGTACCTTGTCATAATGTCTGTCCCTCAGTTTTTTCATCAGGGAAACTGAACATGATAAAAGTACATCCCTGTGACATTGTTGTGAAGAATGGTTGAGTCATTTCAGGTAAAGGGCTCCAAAGATTGACCAGTATCCAATGTTGGCCCTATGTTTGCTATCAGCAGTCTTAACCTACATCTCACTTGGAGCCAGACAGTCCTAGGTTCAAATCTGATTCTTTACCAGCTCTGAATGGAGGCTCAGAGTGATGATATTATTTGGGCAATCAGTTACACCCATGTTCAAAAGCATCATTGGGCTCCAATAGCTCATGTTTATAATCCTAGCTATACAGGTGGCTGAAATACAGAGAATCAAAGTTTGAGCCAATTGAAACAGAAAAGTCCATGAAATTCCATGATACCAGCAAAGACCAAGACTGGAGATATGGCTTGGGTGGTAGAGTACCAGCCAAGTAAGTAAGCCAAACAAGCTTGAGGTTCTAAATTCAAACTGGCATTGACAGCATTAAAAAAAAAAAGTTGAAAAACAGTTGAGAGGAATCAATGACAGGTACTCTTAAAATTTACTATGTAGTACATTGTTACTACCTCAAAAATGGTACTATTCGTAATCATAATTAATTTTAATAACAGCATCTGTGCCAGTCACTTTTCTATTATTGTAACAAATGTCTGAGATAATCAATCAACTTTAAAAGGTTTGTTTGAGCTCAGAGTCTTAGAGGCTCCAGTCCAGGATCAAGTATTCCTATGGTTTTTCTGCCTGTGACAAGTTAGCCCATCATGGAGGGGAGTATGTGGTGGAGCAAATCTACTAACCTCATGGCAGTTAGGAACCAGAAAGAAGAAAGAAGACAAGCCTGGTATCCCAATATCTTCTTAAGGCTCCTTTCAGGGGCATGCCTTTATGATCCTTTATTATGTCTCTTGAATCCAGAAACTCTCAATAGTGCCTTACTCTAGGGATCAGGCCTCCCTTTATAAACCTTCCAGGGACACTTAACTACACCCTAAGCAGGAACTAATTACCATATATATGTACATATATGTATATATAATATATGCCTATATACATCTATCTATCTATCTATATCTATATCTATATCTATCTATCTATATATATATATATATATATATAGGGAGGTGGAAGACACAGGTTTAAAGAGAGAACTGCTTTTTCCCATTGGACCCACAGCTCTCAACTGGCTGCCCCTCCCTCATAGGCATTCCTATGTGATCTAGATGCCATTACAGAAGTACAGAGGAAGACCTGAGCTCCTGGAGACAATCCAACTATAGCCTGCCTGGGGCCGACATTTCTCTTAATTAATTATCACAGCCAGTTTGTCTAGGGCTGTTTCTTTTCCCCCAATGCCTGATTTCAAAACACAGTGGATTACAGGCAGAATCATCCCACCACCATTACTCTCCAGTTCCTACTCCCCTCCCCCGACCCCCCAAACAAGCTAAAATAAACATATTGAAAACTATAGGAAAGATAGAGACAGAGATGGGGGCAAAGACAGGCAGGGAAGCAGGAAGAGAAAGAGAGACAAGTGGAGAATGAGGGCAACCCCAGTGAATAAGCTTGACAGAAATTTGTTCTGAGCCCTGGGAACTGGAGGGCTTGCTTGGTGAATACAGGTATAAAACGGTATCACCTCGAGCACAAAGCCAGCTGCCTGCTCACAAACCTATTAGCTGGTAAACAGCAATGTTCTGTGATTCCAGCTATTAAAAACAGCTTAAAGAGAAATCAAATCTCATTTAGCAAGGATTGCAGGGGTCTTCTTGGACTATTTTAAAGTTTCATATTCATGTAAGGAAAAAGGCTTTAATTCTCCAACGTTGGCTTTCTTGGAGGCAGTGCCATTTCCAAGCTTATTAAACATCCATTTAAAGGAACAAGGAGGGTCCAGAGCATCCAGCCTCCTCCCCTCCTCCCCTCCTCCCTCCCCACAACAGGAAGCTAAGTGAATGATTTCCTGAGACAGGAACCACTGGGATAGGTGGAGCTTTGCTTGCAATTTGCATATGAAATGAAGTTGCCTTTGCTCTGAACTCAGTGAAAGACTGTGATCCTGAGTCCCAGTTCTCAGTCAGGTTATATTTCACCACCAGAACAAAAAGCCCAGCTATTACTAGAATATTTCAGATGACTTTCTGTGCCAGAATGGGTCCATGAACTCTCAGAGGTTTGCTGGTGGAGACTCCAGAGGTCACCAACCTGAGGGGAAGAGAGCTAAATTCTTTTAAAACTATGGGAAATATTTCTATGTTAAATTTCATGTGTCAATACCCAAAGGAGTCAGGTCATATTTGATTCCCAAGTCTCAGCATGGGTGTCCAGTAGCCAGGAGTTAGTTAACTAAGGCTAGAAATAAAAAGATGGAGCCAGGCGCTGGTGGTTCACACCTATAATCCTAGCTACTCAGGAGGCTGAGATCTGAGGATCTCTGTTCAAAGCCAGCCAGGGCAACAAACCCACAGAAAATCAGAAGTAGAGGTATGGCTCAAAGTGGTAGAACACTAGTGCTAAGCACAAAAGCTCAGGTACAATGCCCAGGCCCCAATTTCAAGCCCCAAGACCAATAAAGAAAAAAAAAAAAGAATACAAGAATATCTCCAACAGCAGAATTTTAGACCGACAGACCAAAACACCAGGTCCTGCCCAATTGCCACACACTTGGAGGCAGAAAGCTGATTAGGACAACATACTAAGAAGATACCTTGCCCATACTTGAACTGAAAATTCCCATTTCCAGATCATAGGTAGCAGCTAGGATTGAGCCATGGGAGAATGATAGGAAACTTTAAGAGATGTAGTGAAGGACAGAGAAAGGAGATTTGATATACATCAGGCACAGGAAGACAGCACTTCAGTACCTCTTCAGCCATCTTCAGCTGTCTTCCAGGTACAGACACTGGCTTTAGGTTAAATAGGGAAAATTGGAGTCAGAGAGTGAGAAGGAAATGCAGTTAAAATCACAGTCAGGTTGAGAGCTGGTGTCTGCCAGTCTTTGGTCTTGGGATTGGTCAGATAGGGCCTTGTTACAAAGACTGTCATTGATAACCTCCCAGGTATGCAGCCCTTCCTGGGTTCCAAGATGGCTGCCAAGTAACTGCAGGAGAGAAAAGCTCAAAACAAAGGACATGATGCAAAATGCCTTTCTTTATCTTGCACCTCATTGATTTGTGGGCCCAACCAAGGAATCAAAGTTTCTCTGACAGAAAAAAATAATAAATAAGTTTAAGCTCTTCAAACACCTTCCAATCTGGAGTAAGTACCTCCTGACTGTAAAGAAGTAGCCTTTAGCATAATTTTCCTGTGAAACCACTGGTGAAGACCAGATTTTTGTTCTGCGTTTTTCTTAATCAGAAAGCAAACATATCAGACTCTTTTAAGGTTGCTGGTTGAATCTTTTCAAAAAAATACTGTGCATGTGCCCTCATTCCCACTCTTGTATGAGAAGTGTAATGCTAATAGAACCCTGAATATTTCAAGCAGTGGGTCATTTTGTAGGCATGAGCCTCCATATATCCAAAGGGAAAAAATCCCCTAAATCCCCTTTAATTACCATTCCCTTCCTGTACACCTCCTTTCTCATCATTGCTGATTACAGCTATATCCATGTCTGAATAATATCTTTCCACTTTATAATCAGACAACTACCACTTACTCTGATAACCTGAGACACTCTAAGTATGATTTTGCCTGCAGAATACTCAGCCTGTGCCTGGTCTCTTTTCAGGGGGTAGGCAAATTACCATACACTTGGAGGCAGAAAGCTGACTAGTGGCACATACTAAGAAGTTATCCTACCCAAGGTGAGACTTAGAGCATTGTTGAAAAATTCCAGTTCCAGATGATAGGTGGCTGCTAACCATGAGGGATGGAGGAAATGAAAGCAAACCTAAATTTGAGATGTGATCAAAAGTATCTAAGAGAAATCATTGCAATAAAGCTTATTTTTATTATTTCCTTTAAGTTGAAGGGGGTTTCAATTCCATGTGTCAGTTTTTGAGTACAATGCATCTTGATCAATGTCACCCATTCTATCGTTTTCCCCCACCATCTACCCTAACCCCACCCATCTCCCCACCCATCTTTGTTCCATTTTCACATATGTACATTGAATATTATGACTGTATTTGCCCTCCTTCCCCTCTCCATATGTTTCTTCCTCCTTCTATTTGAGTGCTGCCCAACACCACATGTTCCAACCCCCTATTGTTCATTTTTCTAAACTATAAGTTCATGGGAGTTTCACCAGTAGTTTCACCATTACTCCTCCTCTGCATATACCATACTTTGGTCAATTTGTTTGTGTATATATGCATATGATCTTGTATATGATTTCACATGTTTATAAGGTAGATCAAATTTCTACATATGAGAAAAAAATCTGCCCTTTGTCTCTCTGAGCCTGACTTACTTCACTTAACACATTTTCCAAGATCTATCCATTTCCCTGGAAATGATATTATTTTATTCTTAACAGTGTATTATTCTTTCTTATATGTGCCTCTTTTATCAGATTTTCTTGAACCACTCATTCATTATAGGGCACGTGGACTGTTTCTATATCTTCGCTATGGTAAATAGTGCAGCAATGAACATGGGAGTGCAAGTGTCTTTACAGTCTGACTTGTAATCTCTTGGATAAATGCCTAAGAATAGTATCACTGGATCATAGGGTAATTCTATGTTTTCTGAGAAATCTCCAAACTGCTTTCCATAGTAGTTACACTAGTTCACATTCCCACCAACAGGGTAATAATAAGGTTCCTTTTTCTCCATATCCCCAACAGCAGTTGTTATTCATATTCTTTATGATGGCCAATCTTACTGGGGTGACATGGAATCTCAATATTGTTTCAATTTGTATTTTCTTTATGGCCAGAAATGTTGAACATTTCTTCATGTGTTGGCCATTAAGCTTTTCAACCAGCCTTTGTGACCAACCCAGGTCATAAATGTGACAAGATGGACTTTTTTAGTATTCTTTCTTCCTAAGTATTAATAACAGTCTTTCGGCCTAAAATAGGTCAACAAATTGCTCTATAACAATATAGCTCTTAACTTATCCACCTAGACAAGTAAACTATATCAAAAAGTCTAATGTAATTCAATAACAACATTCCCCCACCCCCATCCCCTTGGGTCTATGTCTCCACCATCAGCTGATACTGGGAAGGACTTAAGATCCAAGCCCCTTACACTTAAAACTTCTGCTAGGGCAGTAAGGCATGGTGATTCATGTCTATTCCTAGCTACTCAGGAGGCTGAGAACTGAGACTCAAGGTTCAAAGCTAGCCCAAGCAACAAAGTCCATGAAACTCTTCTTTCCAATTACCCACCCAAAAGACAGAAGTTGAGCTGTGGCTCACATGGTAGAGTGCTAGCCTTGAGCAACTAATCTCAGGGTCAGCACTCAATCCCTGAATCCATTGTCATTTACTGAAGAAACTTTCCTATCACTTTCACTATATTTGGGTCTTATGTGAACTCTTCCCTGAGAGTCTGAAAGTGATAAGCTGTTACGAATTTCCAGTACCACTGTGGATGTCTCCATTAGCCCCAGTCCTTGAGCTTCACAGTCTGCCTCATACCACATCTATAAGCAGCTGACCACAGTCTCTGCCTCATACCACATCTATAAGCATCTGACCAGTTCAAAGGGCAATGCTTTCACTATGGGAATCATTATATCTTCAATGAGTTGTATGTGTGATCTTTGAATGGAAAACATGTCCCTCTCTTTAAAGTCTTACCTCATTAAATTCACACAGAAGTTTCCCAGGAGAAAAATTAAAATCCTTGTTCAATAAACGAGGGAGAAGGTGATAAATTCTTATGCCGATCTTGCCAGAGGAAGCAGGCTTATTCTGGGATGGAACTTGGCTCCTCAATCCTGGAAGTGTGGAGTCATGACCAAGAGATACCTCAGTCCTACAAGTAGGGGTAGGGCAAGGGTAAGATATACAGGAGTGTGACCAATGGGTCACTTTGGTCTAGTGTGAGCCAGATACATGCGATTGTTATCAGTGAGTCGTTTAGGTGGTAAAGATTCCAGATTCTTGGCATCTCAAACAAAGAACTGAATGAAGGCATACACAAAAGTAAAATGGCAAGTCAAGGACTTTAATACAAAAAAAAGACCTTTCACTGTATTCAAGGGCTTACTTGAATTACACTAAAGTACACTAATAAGGGAGGGTTTGAGGTCAGTAGCTCAAGAGTGAGCATATGGTTACAAAATTTCAGTTTGCCAGGGTTCAGAATTATGGGAAGGGTTCTTTATAATGATAGTTGGATGACCTTAGGGAAATAAAGAGCTGTGATCTGGCAAGGTCATGACTGCTTATGTATAAGTTTGCCATTCTATAATTTTCAGTGCCTATATGAGATGAAACCCATATGTATGAAGCCTGAAGTAGGAGTTTGTTTCAAAAAGGTCAGGCTCAGAACAGATAAGTTACTGCTACACAGGCATAGAGTGTTGACCCTAGGGAGAAGTCCAGCTGCAGACTGACCACTAATGACCCAAAGGAGGAGTGGCTATGAAAGGTACCAGAGAGGAGATCAAGGGTATTACCCTAGGGCCTGACTAGGAGAAGGGGTTGGTTTCAACATTCTTTCCTTATAGCTAATCTGCTTCAGGATTCCACCACCTCCTTATAGCCATCAGGGGTACAGAGTCTAAATTCCCTAGGGTAGCACTCCCAATTGCTGCAAACTGGAATCACAGAACAATTTTTAGTCCTGGATCTACCTTCTGCATTGTGGTAATGGTGATCCTGGTAGTGGGAGGCCTTAAAGCTCTCCCTAGTGACACTTTCTGCAAACACGGTTAAGAAACCAATATTGTAAGGTCTCAGTTTCTCCTCTTGTAGAAAGGAGAGTGAAAACAGACCTCCCTTAAAACTGTAGTCCCACTAATAAAATACCATAGAGGTAAATGAACTGTACATTTTAAATACATGAAATGAAATTGGGAAGTGTTTCAAATAGCTCCATGCTTTGGACTCCCAAATAGTTTTCTCTTTTAAAATCTTGCACATAAGGATCTAGGAGGGCTTTCGGTGCTTGACAACCCAATAACCGATGGAGTAACTTTGAGCAGAAATATTTTCTCTTAAGTATCCTAGAACAGTCAAATTTTGACATGAAAAATCTCTGCTTCCAGATGTTTCTGTAGGAACCCAACCCCTTCTTCAGACCTCATGCTCTCATGTTCATTCATGAGAGGGGAAAAAAAACTGTGGCACAGCTTTGCATCAATCCTTGTGGCAGATACTGCAGTAAAAATGTAGATTAGCTAGGAACCTGGACATCATCTTGGCCTAGTAACCCAAAACCAGGTACAAAAGAGACATTGTTTTATTACATCTTAGCTGAGCACCTTCCCAACCACATCCCTAGCCTTCCTAGCTTTAGTCACATTTTAGAGGACTGGGGAAAGAATTTTCAGTAGGGACTTAATTAGAAATTAACAACCAATCGGAATGTTGTGAGACCTGATCAATAAAGTGTTGCTTGTGAAAACATCTAATTATATAGGGGCAACCAATCAGATCACAGTCCATATTAGGAGAACCCCTAGACTCAGAACCATCAGTTCCAAGAGAGCCATCTGGAGATGAGAGGAAGGATGAAGGCAGAGGCAGCAACAAATACTTCTCTTCTGAATAAAGTTCTTCACACTCACCATCCACTGTTCTGAACTTCATTCATTGAGATCCTGAGACCAGAACCAAAGGAGGCTACCACAGAGCTAGAAGTGGAGCTGCAGTACTGTCAGGCATTGCCTGTTGCTGAGATGCAACACTAAGCAAGCATTGCCTGTTACAAGGTTGCAACCCTAGCAGTTACAGGGCTGCCAGGACTCTGCACAGCAGGTGCAATAGCAGAAAATTTTGTATCAGTATTGGGTAGAAAGAGAAGGCATACCGTGATGTCATGGAGTTTACAGCCTGGGGTGGGTGGGAGGGAGGCTACCAATAGTCAGTGTCTTCATCAAGTAATGGCCAATAAGCATGCAAGGAGAGCCTGGGACTGGGAGGTGCTTAATTCCTCAGAATGAGAGCTTAGCATGAGAGCTCTTGACCCACATCTTGGAGGCAAAGTACTTTTGCCATAGAGTCAAGGGTATCTGAAAAGGCCTGGATAGTTCAGAGACAAGCTGATTTCAGTAGACGTTAAGAACCTGTGCTGTTCTGCTAAGGCTTCTGGACTTCTTATTCCCAGTTTACAGGTTAAGAAAAGTAAAGCCCAGAGAGTTTCAAAGCCTTATTGCAAGGGGAAGTTAGATCTGATGTAGAGCAAGAAAGGTGTCATAGTTAAACTTTTCCTTGGAAAGCAACACCAAAGAGCACTGGAGAAAGAATGAAGGCTGGATGTATAGCAACACAAAAGGAAATGTCTCAGTCTATTGGGGTATTAGAGAAATAAGGGCACTAGCTCAAGAGGAATTCGGCAAGGTAGTTTTTACTTCTGCAGAAGGGTATGTTACTGACAGGAAGCCAGGTATGCAAAATATAAAGGGAGAACAGAGGAGGGCAGTCTTCCCAAGTTTTATCCCTAATGCTTCACTGTCCCTTGTTCTGATTGGTCAGAGCTTAGTCTCGAGACAATCTAAACGTGCTAAAAGTTTATCCAAACAATCAACTAAAACTAGGACACCTGGCCAAAGCAGGCACTTGTTAGGAAAACAAAGAATGTGGCTTAACTGAAAGTTTCTTGTAAGATGGCAGCTTCTCTCAAAATGGTGGTGTTTATGTCGCACAAAAGCACTTTGACATAAAAGATTCTAACTCCTACAGCACAACAGAGCAATGGGGCCAGAGCTGAAGGAATGTGTTGCTGTCAGGGTGAAGGAGAGGGGCTGGACCTTGGATATGTATCAGAGTGTTAGGAATGCTTGGTGGTAAGGGTTTGTACAAGAAGGAAGAGGGGAACTAGGTACAGAAAGTTTGTCTCACTCCACCTCAGACTAGCTTTCAGCTCTGAGACTCAAATCCTGCCCCTAGATGACTTAACATGTCCTGCGTTCTCACGTGGGTGCCTATAAAGGCTTCCTAAACTTTGAGATCTACACCAGTTGGTCATCATTCCAAAATTTTCAATTAAATGTAAAGAAAGAGAGAGAGAAAAAAACAAGTAAATCTATTCTTTCTTTTGACTGCTCTATTGATTAAAATGAATGTCTGTGCAGGGACTGCTGAACCATGAAAAGCAATCTGTCTTAGATGGGTAACAGATCGTTAGGAAATCATTGAGTTGAAGGAAAAGAGTCAAGGAAAAAAAATTGCACAGATTCACGTGTGGGGGTGTCAGCATGCCTATCTGGAGTTATATAGCTGTGTATGGATATGTGTGTTTCTATATATAGGGGACATATGCCACACACTTCAATCAGCAATTACAAGCCAAAGGCACAGGCAGGATTCCTGACAGAGTGGCACTGTGGATGGTGGGTAGAAACTGGGAGTGAGGGGCAATTGAGATAATAAATTCAGCTCTTAAACAACTCCTCTCACATGTGAATTTGACAGAACATTGTAGTTTAAGACTATTCTCTGGGAAATTTGGGAGGGGGGAAAACACAAGTAGCATTAATATGTATGCTTCTAATTTCATCAAAATGTTAGTTTATGAGAGCTATTCTACACACAAGAAAAATTTTACTTAAAAAAAGAAAATAAGAAAGAAAGAATTCTCACTGTTATTCCATTCTCTAGATAAAAGAAGCTACAGACAATTTTTCAAAGTACACTTTGAAGGCTATATAAGAATCAACCTGGATGTACCTGGTGGCTCACACCTGTAATCCTAGTTACTCCGGAGGCTGAGATCTGAGAATCACAGTTTAAAGCCAAGCAGGGCAGGAAAGTCTATGAGACTCATCTCCAATTAACCACAGAAAACCATAAGTGGAACTGTGGCTCAAAGTGGTAGAGCACTAGCCTTGAGCAGAAAGGCTCAGGGACAGCACTCAGGCCGTGAGTTCAAGGCCCATGACAAAAACAAAAACCCACAATCAACCTATCTTTAGAAGACAGGAAAATAAAGCAATTGCCCTCCGGAAAATCCCCTCCATGTAGGCTGGAGAGTGAAGGTTTTCATTAACATAGACAAGTGAAAATACAGGGACATGTCTCTCCTTCCCCACTAAGACAGATTGCCATGGTCATTAGCTAAATGATTCAGGTTAACACTAATCTTTCTGTGTGGTCTTCTTATTCCCTACTACTCTCCTTCTTCAGCACCTCCATATTGGTGTGGGATTCTCTCTCCCAACCTTTTTTTTTTCTCTCTTCCCAGAAACACTTTCACCCTTCAGAATATTGGGTAGCTGGCTTCAGAGCCAATTGGTTCAACCAGGTGCTGAAACAGTGGATCCTGACCTTACAATGTCCTTTGTCCTCTAGATCCAATGTAGCAAAGCTGGAAAAGCTTATCCCCATCCCATGAACAGGATGCAAGTCTCTTCTACTTGCTGTGTAGCCTGTACAGCTTTGAGCTCTTCCCTTAAGCTTTCTGGGCTTGAACTTTCTTCTTTGTTATTTTTCAAGTATGAAGAAATATTTTTTTAATTCTGATCTGTAAAGTGAAATTAATCATTATCATGAGATTACTAATTACCATGAGACTAATAATTACCATGATAATAGCTGGCAATTGCACTTGCAAACTGATTTATTCCCTAGATGAAATCAAGGATTTTCTGAAAATCTGTAAATCCTTTTGGTTCACTATTGTCAAGCCTCTGAAACAGGTGAACTGGGTGTTTTGCTACCTCCTAGTTGGAAGGTAAGGCCCAGCTTACTCAACACATGTAAAATTCTTAGCATAGTCCCTGGTACAAAGTAAATATTGATATTCAATTTGCTGTTGATAAAATAATTCGATTTTGTTATGAAGAAAGAATTTATTAAAAAGAGTCAAGAAAAGGAGATAAATCTGAGCATGGTGATATACAACTATAGTCCCACTTACTCAGGCATAGAGGCTAGGAAGATCATGGTTTCAGGACTAGGACTTAGACAAGCACAAGACCTTATCTGGAAAACAAACTAAAGCAAAAAGGGCTGGGAATGTGATTCAACTGATAGCCTGGCTACCATGCATGAGGCCCTGACTTCAATGCCCAGTGCCAGAAAGTGATTTAAAACACACTCATCTCTAAACCGTCTTCAAAGGAAAATAGGCAATGGCCCAAATAAAACTAGAGGAAAGAGAATTCTTCCAGACTTCTTCTCATCCAGGCCTCTTAACCTTGTAATGAACAAAGAGCCTAAGAGGGAGACACCAGAAGTCTAACAGTCCCTGGAGTTGACTAAGAACCCAGTGAGAGGATTTTAGAATGATGAATGAATGAATGAATGAGAACTATAAAAATAATGAATATGCCTACTTTCATAGGAAATGCTTTTTGGAGAAAATACCTGCAAAGATGGAAGTCCATTAACCTTTGGAGTTCAATTAACCTTTCATTCAATGCATGTAAATAATTGTTCAATGTTCATACTACTAAGCATATAGAGGACACTAAATAGAGGGTGTTTCTGAATATGCACCGATTATGCTAGTTCACAGAAGGTTTTAAGGCACCTCCAACTGGAAAATGATTCACTTCATTTATGTTTTTATCTTTGCATTTGAGAAAAATAATAGGGCATTTTAATAGATAAAAATAGTACCCTCCAATAATTGAATTCCTGGAAAGTATGATACAAACCTAAAAATTCTATGAAACTAGGATAAATGGCACATGCATAAAGAGTTAACTGGCTGCATCTTTTAATTTACTTTTCCCAATCAAGTTGTTCCATCCTCCAGCTTAAATAGCTGTCAATAGCACCTGCAAATTGATTTACCCCTTGATGAAGTTAAAGATTTTCTGGAAACAGTTTTTGAATCCTTGCAGTCGTTATTTAGCATCTGAGACTTGTGAGTCATTTTTCTAGTAGTTTTCACCTTAGAATTCTAGCATCTGCATGAAATGGGAGACCATCTTGCCATTCCCTTAAATACATGAATATAGAAAATGCAATAGACTTGCTTATCCTGCACTCAAGTTGGGTGAAGTCTTATCATAATGAAACTAAATGAAACCCCCGATTGCTTTGGTAGAGAGGAATGCCTTGATATCCCACTCTTTTTTGGCACTATGCCAAAAAATAAAAAAATAAAGTGACATCAGCCTCAGTACAGGGGAGCCTGAGTCTCTGCTTGGGAAGCAGAATCACCACAAGACAAGAAGCTTTCAGGGTGGATGGAAGGCAGTCTAGCTGGGTGGTCTATAATGGGAATTGGTGATGATCAGAGAAGTCTGGCTGCTAAAGCCATTGAGTATGTGTTTTTCCCTTTCCTTGAATGTGTGTGATTGTGTGTGTATGTATGTGTGTGTATGCATATTCAGTACATGTGGTCTTCATTACATATGCAGAGAATTGTGTCTTATTTATGAATGCTCTATACAAGTGCTTTATTTATGTTCTCAGTTATGTGCCAGTCTTCATTGCTATTTTTCTCTCCCAGGGGAAATCATCTGAGTATTTTCAAGATAGATAGATGGTAAAGAAATAGATGTATAGATTAGACAGGAAAATGGTGATCTAAATGATCAATGATGGATGGATGGATACATAGATAGATAGATAGATAGATAGATAGATAGATAGATAGATAGATAGATAGATAGATAGATAGATAGATAATGCATACATAAGATGGATAGTGGGATAGATGGAGAAATGGGTGGATGGAGAGATGGATAGATGAAAGATGAAAAATAGATCATAGAGATACAGACATTTACATACACATATAATCATTTACATAGATGTACACATACATATCACTTTATTTACACATTCTTATAAAACATGCCATTTAACTCATCTATGCATTTTCATTCACCCATATTGTATTGTGCTGTAGACCTCCCTCAGTTTCTTTCTACCTTGAACATTGTGCTTTTAAGATCTAACCATGCTGCTCTGGGTGGATCTGTGATGTTGCTTCTAAATGTGTCATTGTAGCTCACAGTGTGACTCCATCAAGCTTTATTATCCACCCTCCATTGAGACAGTCAGTTTGCCTCCACTTCTGCTCTGCCATGAAAAGCATGATGAGCACACTTTTACACATGGCCATGTGTACCCAGAAACATTTTTGTGAGATCTATGCCCAGGAGGCAGCTGCTTTGTGTTAGGATGTGTACACTTAAATTTAAATAACATACTGGCAGATTGCTTTTCAAAATGGAAACCTCAGTTGATACTCCTACCATGAGGTGCTCTGTATATTTCCAAGTATGTGGGAATATTGTATGTAGTATGTGTGTGTGTTGGGGGGGTGCGGTGAGTACATGCACGCATGCGTGCGCACATGCTTGCCAGTACTAGGGCTTGAACTAATGGCCTTTTGCCTGTGGTTGGCTTTTTTGCTTAAGGCCTTCACTTCCAGATTTTGTTGCTGGTTAGTTGGAAATGAGTGTCTCCCAGATTTATCTACCCTGAGCTAGCTTTAAATTGAGAGCCTCAGATTTCAGCCTTCTGTGTAGCTAGGATTATAGATGCGATCTACCAGCTTTCTTTGTTTTAACATTGATAAACCTCTGGTATATACTTATATTGATGGTTTGGTTTCATTTGCTTTAATTTTATGCAAATTTGTAACATACATTCCCCCCTCCTTTTTTCTGCTGTAGTTCATGTTTTTTACATGCAGGGTTGAAGAAATGTTTAAGTGTTAATCTCTAGTTGGTTTATCATTGCAGGAATCAGCTTTTAATCTGCTACTGCCAATTTCCCCCATAATAACCTTTGCTGAACAGAAAACCCTGATCTTGCTGTACTTTTTGTACTTTTGATGTTTTTAACAAAGTCTTCACTAGCCCTAGGTCACAAAGATTCCCCTAACATGATTTTTCTGTGAACTTTAAAGCTTTTCCTTTCAAATTTAGGTCTGCCATTAATCTGGAATCCACCACACTGCACAGCTTCAGCTAAAAATCCAGAGTCATGGAAGAGCCATTTTTATAATGAAGAGGTGATCTCTTCCTGGTTGCTTTACATGTTCATCTAGAAAATGTGCTAGACATTTGGGTCTTTCTCTCTCAGGGCTCTCTTTTGCTCCATTGGTCTATTTAGCTGTTTTGCTTATGTTAGAGACCACATATTTCTATTAATATGATTTTAATTATATAAATCATAACTATATAACTATATCTCAATTATATATTTTATTTTATTAAATATAAAATTAAAGTAAATTAATTTAATTAATTATATTAAATAATAAATATAAAAATATTATATATATATAGTAAACATCTGAATTCAGGAGAGGGTACTCCTTATTTACAAAGTTGACTTAGTCATGGGCTGGGAAGGTGGCTCAGTGGTAGAGCGCTTGGCTTGTAATGCATGAGGCCCTGGATTCGATTCCTCAGCACCACATAAGAAAAAAGCCGGAAGTGGCACTGTAGCTCAAGTGGTAGAGCGCTAGCCTTGAGCTGAAGAGCTGAGGGACAGCGCCCAGGCCCAGAGTTCAGGCCCCACGACCGGACCCAAAAAAAAAAAAAAAAAAAAAAGTTGACTTAGTCATACCTGGACTTTTTTCTCTTATTATAATTTTAAAATAAATTTATGGAGTTCTTTTGAAAACCAGCAGGCTAGTACATCCCTCAAAATATACTGAATTGATAGATTACTTATGGAGTGTTGACATATTTATTAAAATATATTATCTTGTTCAGGCTCTGAAGTGACTCAATATACATTCAGATGCTTTATATTGTTATAGATTCTTTTTTCCTTGCCAGTACTGGGACTTAAACTCAGGGCCTTTTGATTTGGGTTGGCTTTTTTGCTTAAGTCTGGCATTCTACAACTTGAGCCATACTTCTATTTCTGGCTTTTTGTTGGTTAATTAGGTAGGAGTCTTTTCAACTTTTTCTGCCCAGAATAGTTTTGAAATAGGATCTTCAGATCTCAGCTTCCTTAGTAGTCAGAATTAAAGGTGTGAGCCATTTTTTTATGTTATGCTATAGATAACTATTATGTTCTTTACCTATTATACATTACTTGGTTTTGTTGTTAGTAGTTACAGGCGGCATCTTACATTTTTAATATATTCTAGTTGGGTATTGCTATTTTGCAGAAATGTATTGGATCTTTTAAAGTTAATATTGTATGTGAAAACCTCACTAACTTCTGCTAATCATTATAGTGATTTGTTGGTGTTTTTTGCACATAATCACATTATCTTAAAATGACAATTTCCGGTTTTCCAAACACTTCACCCTTGCTTTCCCAGTTGCACTTATTTAGTTATTATTTTCTTTTCTCTTCTTTTCTTTGCTTTTCAAACATCTGCTTTAATCCAGATAAATTTGGGACCAGTTTAACTCACATTGACCAGGGCCCTGACTAACCTGATTCCTTCTCTTTCAGAAATATCTATAAATACTCAATCATTTGGGAGAGTTCTGTAAAACTTCCAGAGATTTTGCCACAGATACTTAATCTACTGAAAAGCACTGACTCCTTACTGAGGCCCAAGAATTAAAGGAAAGCAGGATAAAACTTGCTATCTGCACTTTCATTCCATATCCGTGCCCTTCATTTTGTCTGAGCTGTTCTGGTTCTCTTCAGTCCCTTTGCAATCACCTTGAAATCCAGAATGGGCAGGACTGCTTGTCCTCAAGGAAGAGAAGAGCAGAACCTTCTTCTGAAAGACTTTTGTTTTGGTTGGCTTTTTTGCTCAAGGCTAACACTCTACCATTTGAGCCTCCCTATCCCCAAGCTTCTACTTCCAGCTTTTTGCTGGCTAATTAGACTGCCAGGCAACAAAGATTGCCTTATCCTGACTGAGATACCAACTACTGTATTCCAGAACTCCTCTCCAAAATAAGGACTAAGATAATGACCAATCAAGCTACACCTATGCCTTGGACCTTTTTCACCCTGCCCTCATTTTGCTATTCAAACCTAAACCTCATGTCTGTTATTTACCCAGTTCCAAGATGGGGAAACAGAGGCAGGAAGCAGTTAGTTATTTTGCCAAATGCTCATAGCTGGAGAAAAAGCCAGACAGAATTCTGACCCCAGCAATCTGACATGGGAGCTGTGCTCTCACCCAGCAGCATCTTCTCTCCACAGCACAGCACCTCCATTTTCCATGGTTATATCCCATCTCCTTTGGCATAGTACTGCTTCTTTGTCACAATTATGCAGTACTGAGGGGTAGTCTTTCACAGTCATGATACTGGCCTCCATGTCTCTTTGCTCCCACTAGCAGCCATAAATAAAAAGAGAAGGAAAGGAAAGGAGAAAGGGAAAGGGAAAAGGAGAGGGAAAGTGGCGGAAAGGAATGATGACATTCTAGCTCCTCTGACTGGGGATTCCTATGATAAGCACTACTATTTGAGTATTGAAAATTCCCAGATTAGATGGGCACCTGTGGCTCACACCTGTAATCCTAGCTACTCAGGAGGCTGAGATCTGAGGATCACTGTTCAAAGCCAGCCTGGACAGGAAAGTCCATGAGATTCCTATCTCCAATAAACTACCAGGAAACTGTGGCTCAAGTGGTAGAGTTCTCAGTTTGAGCTGAAGAGCTTAAGGACAGTGTCCAGGCCCAGAGTTCAATCAAGCCCCACAATCACAAAATAATAATAATAATAATTCCCAGATTAGGAGCATCTGTATCCAGATGTGAAGACTTCCCTCCATCCCCTTCTCCACCTCAAAGATAACAAGAATAAAATGCACAGATCACATTCTGGTTTATAGATTTTCTGGTTATGTACAAATTATCGGTTCCTGTGTATATAGAAAATTAAGAGATAGCTAGATAATAGTGTATTGTCTGTCTGATAAAAGGCAAACAAGTCTTTTAAAATTATGATGAGGTACCTTTAATGGTGTAAGAATAGACCAGAAATTTGCAGCTAGTGACTTAGATATGTAGTTAATAGAGGCAGTAAATGGAGGGCCCTTAGCTCACACCTGTAATCCTGGCTACTCAGGAGGCTGAAATTTGGAGGGTTGAGGTTCGAAGCTAGCCCAGGCAGGAAAATCCATAAGACTCTTATTTCCAATTAACCAGCCAAAACCCAGATATGGAAGTATGCCTCAAGTGGCAGAGCCTGAGCCTTGAGTGAAAAACTAAAAGAAAATAACTAGACCTTGAGTTGAAGCCCCTGCTGGAGGAAAAATGGGGAGAGGAGGAGGGAGAGAGAGAGGAAGAGGAGTGAAAGGGAGGAAAAGAGGGAAAGAGGGGAGAGGAAGAGGAAGAGGGGGAAGAAGTGGAAGGGGGGAGGAAGAGGAAGAGAGGGAGAAAGAGGAGAAGGAGAAGGAAAAGGAGAAAGAGAAGGAGGAGAGGGAGAAAATCTTGCTGAAATTTGCATGCCCAGATACTCCCTGGAAGTCTGGGGCTGTTTGAGGTTACTTGTCTCAGGTTAGAGTGTGAAGTAAATGTTTCTGTGCATGTGTGTGTGCATACATATACACACTTATGTACACACACACACATATACACCTCTTTGCTTGTAATTTTCCTCTGTGACAAATCTAGCTTTTACAGAAGCTTCAGAGTTCCTATTTTCAAATAATCACTGTGGAAACAACTTTGAAAAATTACTTGAGGATAACATAAAAAATTAAATTTAAAAATAAACTAGCCAGGGAAGTGGCACTGTGGCCCAAGTGGTAGAGCGCTAGCCTTGAGCTGAAGAGCTGAGGGACAGCATCCAGGCCCAGAGTTCAAGTCCCATGACTGACTAAATAAATAAATAAACAAAAAAACAAACTAGTCAGGCACCAGTGGCTTACATCTGTAATCTTAGCTACTTAGAAAGCTGAGATCTGAGAATTACAGTTTGAAACCAGCCTGAGCAAGAAAGTTTGTGAGACTCTTATCTTCAATTAACCAGCCTTGAGCACAAAAAAATACCTCAGGGACAGCACCCAAGCCCTCGGTTCAAGCCTCAGGACTAGCACAAAAAATTTAAAACTAATTAGTTAACTGATTAATTAATTTAATTTAAAAGAGTTTTCAATAAATCAGCACTGTGTTCCCCACTTGCCAGAAGCAAGTCATCCCAGCAAACCCCAGTGGTGGCAGTTCTGTAATGCATACAACTGACTTAAGCTCACAATCAAAACTCATTTCCCTTGATAATTTATGCTCAACAATTTATCATGATTATTTGTGCCACTGTTTTAACATTTTTGTCTTTCTGACTGTCAATCCTGGAATACAAATACACACTCATAAACACAAAACAAAACACACACACACACACACACACACACAAATGCACTATCCTTCGAAGGCAAAGCTTTAAAAAAGAAAAAAAAAATCAATGTCACTGCAGCCTCTTTTGTATTGTGTTGTGACAAGACTGAATTTAAACTGCCTAGGAAGTCAAAACAACAGGAGAAACATCAATACATATTAACTTAATCAAGAAGCTATGCACTGCCACCCGCATCTACACAAGTATTAGGTTTCAGGAAAGTTGCATGTTGTTGCTGTCAGCTTATACCTTCACGAATATTTGTTTGCTGTCTATGGTGATCTTCTACAGGGAAAGATAGCTATAGACCTCACAAC
Organism: Dipodomys spectabilis; assembly: GCF_019054845.1. NCBI lineage: Eukaryota > Metazoa > Chordata > Mammalia > Rodentia > Heteromyidae > Dipodomys > Dipodomys spectabilis. The sequence goes on from NW_024870700.1 coordinate 511,040, forward strand.
ATCTTCTTCCTATCAGCATGAGACTTTTGTCACCATTGGTCTAAGACCACTCCCCAGAGCAGGCTCTAGACCACTTGTTTGGATTCAAAATCTTAAATGCCTTTCATTCAGCAAATACCTTTCTTCCCACCCCCCAGTGCCATGCCAGGAGTAACTTCATTCTCTGCTGCTTTGTAGAACCATCCTTAGAAAGCAAACTTAATAAGAGATTTGTCAAACCTCCCCACACACACACACACACAGGAAAAAAAAAAACACTGTGTGGGCTCCTTCTAATGCTGGTGGTACCCTACACCACTTGGAAACAAGCAAGTACTGAAGGCACTCACGGGACAGCCATACCCAGCAGAGGACCTAATTCACTTGACCTTTTAAATGAACATTCACTTGTTACTCATTCATGCCGATATGTTCTATTATTCCCCCAAAAGGTAATTGAAACAGACATGCCAATGGTCTCGTTAGGCACATGAAATGTTCACTTGATCACATACAAAGATGGTTCTGCTGGGCTGTGAATGCTCAGAGCTGTTCCAGAGAAATAGCAAGCAGACATTTAGCTATTCCTATACTCCCTCACTCCCTATCCCTAGAGGTGAGGTGTTTTAATCACAGCAAGGCCTAAAGGAAAGAAATAGAGGGCAAAGTCTACTTACTACGTACCAATGCTGATACTATGCATACGCAAACTGATTTGCAGGACCATGAGGGAACATTACCATCACCAGTTAGATTCCAAATCTGTGAGTGACATCGGAGATCTTCATGGCAACAGCTATGCCCAACAAAGCTCTCTGTGTCTACCCAGAGAAACAAACCAAGTCATTTCCTCCTGCTCTGAGTGAAAAAAGAATCCTAGCATGAGATTGTGCATGAGAAGGAAATAAATACATTTAAATTGTCTTGTCTATATGTGTGTGTGTATACACACATGCATGTATGCACACACACGTGCACACACACACTGGTATAGAAGCTTGAACTCAAGGCATCAAATGCTCCCTTAGCTTTTCTGCACAAGACCAGCACTCTACGCTGAGCCACTTCCAATTCTGCCTTTTTGCTGGTTAACTGAAGATAAGAGTCTGTCGCATTTGTTTTCCCAAGCTGGTTTCAAACTACCATCTTTAGATCTCAACCTCCTGAGTTGCTAGAATTATAAGTATAAAAGCCACCAGCACTCCTCATACATTTAAAGTCTTTTGGTTTTTTTTTTTTTTTGGTCCGGTCATGGGATCTGAACTCTGGGCCTGGGCGCTATCCCTCAGCTCTTCAGCTCAAGGCTAGCGCTCTACCACTTGAGCCACAGCGCCACTTCCAGCTTTTTTTCTTTTTGCTTATGTGGTGCTGAGGAATCGAATCCAGGTCCTCGTGCATGCAAGGCAAGCGCTCTACCACTGAGCCACCTTCCCAGCCCCATTGAAAGTCTTAAGTAGTGGTTTTTCTCTAAAATTCTCCTACTTGTATATTTATTTATTCATTCATTCATTCATTCATTTGTGAAGAAAGCAATTGCTATCCTTGCGTTAGAATTTCCAGGAAGATACAGGAATCGATAACTGTGTCTCTCCATCAACACTCTGTAGGATCTACCTACTGATCTCTAAAGCAATCCTATAAATCTTCCTATAAGCTGTCAATTTTTTTTTTGCATAAGCTGAACCCCATCTCACTAATGCAGAAGTGATCCCAGCTATGAGGAAAGCATAGCTAAGAAGATTGGGGGTTTAGGCTAATTCTGGCAAAAACACAAGACCCTATCTGAAAAGCATATAGAGTGTGATCCAAATGGTAGAGTGCCTAGCTTGCAAGCATGAGGCCCTGAGTTCAAATCTCAGTAGCACCAGACAAAAAGGATCATCTTTGTTTAGAAGCATCCAATTGAGCCCTTCCTATTGACTTTTCTGTCCATCCATTTAAAATTGCACCTAATGGATCTTAACACCAGGTGGTGTTAGGATCAGCATTTTTGGGAACAGTTGACTTCAACCTTTCCAAGTACCATATTCAACCATAGCCTGATCTAAAGACATTTGCCAGCAGTTAGAATAAAAATATCACCTGTATGTCACCATTAATGATTCTAGTAACATCACTTGATGTTAAAACAGATTCTAAAATATTTCTGTATAATTGTGGTTGATATTCAGATTTCTAATTTTCTTCAGAAATTATTTACTCAGTTCCTAAGGCCTCATAGCCTTCTCTCGCTACTTAACCCTCTAAAGTATGATTAGATACCCCTGCGCTGGTGGCTCACACCTGTAATCCTAGCTATTCAAGAGCCTGAAATTTGAGAACTGCGGTTTAAAGTCAGCCCAGGCAGGGAAGTTCATGATACTCCTTTTATTCCTTTTAACTCCTCAATTTATTTAATGTCTTTAAAGAGAAATGGCCTTATTCTATCTGGTTTTTAACTTTTTTTTTTGGGTCAGTTACAGGGCTTGAACTCTAGGCCTGGGCTCTGTCCCTGAACTCTTCAGCTCAAGGCTAGTGCTCTACCATTTGAGTCACAGTGCCACTTCCTCTATCTGCTTTTTAAAAAATATTCTTAATTTAGATTTTATTGTAAAGGTAATATATAGAGGGGTTATAGTTATATAAGTCAACTAATGACTACATTTCTATTTAAGCAGTGTTACTCCTCCCTCATTTTCTCTTCCACGCACCCCCCCCAAAGTTGTCACTGTTGAATTGATTTACCCATTGTCTCACTGCTTCTGTGATTCCCCTTCTCTTCCCCAAATGAGATAAACTTATATACAAAGCAAAAGGTGCAGCAATTAAAAGCACTATCTAATTATCCATCAAAAAGTAAGCCAGAAGTGGGGATGTGGTTCATGTAGCAAAATACCAGCCTTGATTGGAAACAAAACAAACCTAAAAGATAGTGTCCAGGTCCTCAGTTCAAGCCCCAATACCAGTGCACAAAAAAACCCTAAATAAATAAAATAAAGTATAAGCAGATGAAATACATAAACATAAATACTGGAGCATTGTAATGTATATATAATTAAGGTATGTACACCCTGACAAAGGCATCATAAACAGCTGTATTGTGGAGGGGTCTAAAGAAAAGCACAGAATAATGGATTTGGGGAATTCAGAGATGAGAGGTAATTCCTCCCCTTTGGAAGCTCTCTGGAGACCTCATGGCAGAACTATTCTTTAGTGATCCCTTGGTCTATAGGTATGACCATGCAGTGGTGATAGAGGAAGGAGCTTCCAGCCAAAGGGAGCTAAAGGGAGCTAGATCATCTCTACTGTCGCTACTGGGTTGTTTAGAAGCACTAAATTGAGCCCTTCAAGAAACAGCCACAAGCTGTGTGTGTGTGTGTGTGTGTGTGTGTGTGTGTGTGTGTGTTGGTATGGGGACTTGAACTCAGGACTTTTAGCTTTTATTTCTCCCCAGGTACTCTACCACTTGAGCCACATCTCCACTTCTAGCGTTTTGCTGATTAATTGGCTAAATGAATCTCATGGACTTGCCTGTCTGGGATGGCTTTGAGCCAGGACCTTCAGATCTCAGCCTCCTGAGTCATATAATTTTGTAGAGAATTTTTTTCTCATGGCACCCTGTTCTCTACTTCCCTAACCCTTAGTAAGCTGGCTTCCACTCCCACCTTCAGCTGAATATATTCTCAGAAAATGTCACTTAGGAGCTCTTAAATGTCACATGTAATGGGTGTTTTAGAATCCTAATCTTGCTGGATTCCTTGCTACTTGTGCTATAATGAATCACAACTTCCTCTTGTGGCTGCCGTGACACCCCGTTCTCTGGCGCTCCTTGTACCTTGGACAGTTCCTCCTTGGTTTCCCCACCATGGGCTCATCATCTCCATCTGCTGCCATTTCACAGAGTTCTGCCCTCCGCCCACTCTCTTTCTCACTCCACATGCTCCCTGGGTAACCACACTCACTCTCATCGTTTTAATTACCTTCTAGATGCCAATGGCTCCTAAAATCTATATTTCCAGCCGTGGTCTCATCCCTTGAGCTTCAGACTCATCTATCAGAGTTCTACTTCAATATCCCACAGTCAACTAAAATTCAACCTGTTGAAAACTAAACGCATTCCTTTTTTTCTCTATATATCACTCCCTTTGTGTTCCAGAGTTTGCTGATTTCACTCAGTACCTCAGTCCACATCAGCCTTTCCCAAACTGCTGCAACAGCTTCCCTCAATTTACTCTTGTCTGTCAACCACCTCTACCTATCTTCCAGAAGGAACCTAGGTGAGTTGTGCCTGTAGTGATCTCTGTCTGCCTCTCTTTCCTTCTCACTGTTTCTCTCTGTCTGTCGCTCTCTATTTCTCTGATACACACACACACACACCACACACACACACACACACACACACACACACACACACACACACATCTACTGTACATACCAATATTTAACTTTTACCAGTACATCTTTCTGGGGAATAAGATTCTACCTCCTTAACATGAACCCAGAAGACCCTTTGCAATCTGTCCATTGTGAAGAAAAGACATGAGTACTGAATTAGCTATGTGGCAGCAATTCACAACACATAAAGGGTCTCTGACAGCACCAACGACCCTAATGAACTGAAAGAATTTGATTGTAGTAGCAGTGAAGATACTAGCTATCTGCTGTACCACCCAGAGGCTAAGTAACAGAACTGACGCAGATTGCTATGGTAAGACAGCAGAGACATGAGGATACAGTCTAAGAAATTCAATAAAAATTCATGGAGGTGTTCCATGGGCTGGCTAGAGGGGAAAAAACAGTAGACGGACAGAACAGCACTTTCAATGAGACATAACAAGGTTATGTTACAGTAGTGACCAGGGACAGTAGACATGCCTGTAATTCCAACTCCTCAGGAGTGAGATATGAAAGATTGTTGTTCAAGGCAAAAAAGTCCATGAGACACCATCTCCAAATTTATCAGCAAAAATCATGCCTGGAGGTATGATTCAAGTGATAGAGCACCAGCCATAAACAAGGAAAACTGAGTGAGTGTGAGGTTCCCTAAGTTCCAGCACTGGTATCAGGGGGAAAATCACAGTAAAAAGAAACTGTAGTCAGAAAATGGTGTGCTTAAAGGCAAACTTTAGAAATGGACTCATTCTAGGTAGAAAGATGAGTGTGTGGCTGGAATGAAGCAGAAGTCAAGACACTGGGTTCCAGGGAGACAGGAGCTTCTGAAGTCAGGGACTAGAGGGGAACATTGATTATTGTGTTCACTACACAGGACTACAGATGTCTGTTTATATGTTTGTCCTTACTAGATGACAAAGAGTTACTGGAAGTCAATAACTCTACCTGCTCCTGCTCCCATCAGCCACGATTGAGCACAATGCTCAAGACACACAAACCCCTCAGCATATCACATCATTTAATATGTGGCCAAAGGCTTTAATGTAAGGAGTCTGGATCTGTTCAAGGAGCAATGTAATTTGGCTGGTTTAGTCTCACCAAGGTAAATAATGAGAAATAAGATCAGAATCAGATCGTAGATATGCTGGAATAGCAAGTCATGAGAACTAGGCTTTTTTATTTTATTTTTTGTCACTTGGAAATCAAGGGAGGTTTAGGGCTTGAGAGAGATAGACTATTGTCTACATTATATTCACACTTATTGATTTATATTTACAACTCTAGAGCTGGCACAACGCTACTTTCTGAGTCACCAAAGGATTTGTTAGTGCTCATCAAAGTAGCTCTGTCTAGATAAGTGTAGTGTTTTCTGTTGTCTTTCTCTGGATTAGGAATCTTCTCTTTTCATTCAACTAGTGGCATTCGTCAAATGTTATTGAAACCCTTCTGATCTAAATAAAGCCCTAAGTTGGGCACGCTCACAATTTTTATTTTATTTCACTCAAAAGAGTAATTTAATGACCATGATGTCAGATTTCTGATATGTGCTGGAAAATGAATATAGTATTTATATATTATAACATTTTGTATATTCAAAGATCTCAAACCCACATATAGGCTGGATGCTAATAGTTCACACCTATAATATTAGCTACTCAGGAGACTGGGATCTGAGGACTGGGGCTCCAGGCCAGTCTAAGGAAGAAAAAAATCCCGAAGACTCTTATCTCCAATTAACCAGACAAAGCCTGAAGAGGAGGTGTGGCTCAAGTAGTACAGTTCCTACCTTGAGCAGAAAAAGAAGAGCAAAAGCATGAGGATCTGAGTGCAGGGCCCAGTACAGGCACAAAAGTAAACAAGAACAAAAACAACCACAGAAAACACAATGTAAAGTTTATTTCATTCTTTTTTTTTTTTAAGAAAATGGCTTCTAATTTTTAAAAAAATATAGAATAGTGACAGGAAAAGAAATTCATCTTCTTTTTAAATTTCTTATCTTTGAATAGTTACACAAAGGGGTTTCAATTCAACATGCCAGTTTATGAGTACAATGCATCTGAGAAATTCACCTTCTATCCGTGGAGAAAACGAGACTCCGGAAGTCTTTGTAATTTACCAAAGGCCACAAAGATAGGGCAACAAAGGCAGTCCGATTCTGCAGCTCATGCAAGGTCTTTTTGTAGCCTCCATGATTTAGATGTAAACTTTGCAGGCTCTGAAATGTGATCGCTGTACAACAGACAAGTGGAAAATTGGCCATTCAGCGGAACATAGTGAAAGGGAAATAGGCTGCTGGGTGAGTTCCATCATTTATTACCACGCTGGTCCTAAATTTTCACACCTAATTAATCAAGCTTGCTCTGTAATCACTTTTCTTACATGTGGTGTTGGTGGATTTTACAGCTGCAATTTTAATGAGCTGCTGTTTCTTTTGACATTTGGAAATCTAATCTGGAAAAATGACTCAATGACTTGTGAAAGACCTTTCATAGTATATGTTTTGCCATGTCACTTCCCAGGGTCCTGGGAGCGCACAGGGGGCAGCCATACTTCCTGTATAGCTGCTATTCATGCCAGTACATGGTTGGCCAGTTCCTATGGAGATCCAGAACAGATGTGGCTGATAGCCCAGGGAGCTAATGAGAATTAATATTGGAGATTGGAAACACCTAGGAAATAAATGGGAATTTGCGATTTGACTTAGGAGAAGATGGTATTTGAAAACCCAAAGGCTCACATACGGTACTGGATATTTGGGAGGCCATCCCATTTTAGGGAACAAATACTGAATCTCAAAAAAAATGTCAGTTTCTGAGTGAAAAGTAGCTGGAGGAGCAATATTTCCACTTAGAGGGAACATTAATTAATATTCTATAGCCTGTGTAATCCTGTAATTACTTCTCTAAAATTGGGGTGTTTTGCTGAGGAAAGAGTTCCTAGAGGAAATACACATGTCAAAATACATTATTCCTGAGTGCAAAGCACATATGGATGAGGCTAAATTGGCCTTCTTATTCCCACAGCAAACCCCACAGGAGCCCGAGAATTAAAACCCGGCAGTCATTGCTCTATCAAGCTGTTCGTTCTCGGGATTTGTGATTCTCAAGCTGGAGGAGGCAATCTGGACACAGAACAATTGCCTGGGAGTTGTTCAGCCACTCTACCCAGATAGACCAAATGAGATTAATAAACAATTGTGCCTTTCAAACCTCCTGCTATTCAGAAACTGCTCTTGTCATGTGACTGTCTCCCACCAGTGAATTGATTGAGGACTTCCTGGATGGAAATCTTTACCCTCTCCCATTCTGAACTATGCACCTCTGAAATTAATGGGTCAGGATTCACACAGTCCACTTCAACCTGTTCCTGTCTTTGAGGGTTTTCCTTAATTCATTGACAAATTGAAAACAAAAACAAAAACAAAAATTCTCAGCTATAAAATCAAACCATCAATTTTGGTTGTGAGGTGGGAAAATATCAGTCTAGAGGAAAAAAAAAATAAAGCAGAAAGGGTCAGAAATTGCTAATGTCATTGTAAGCTCAGTGCTACTAAATATTCCAAGGTGCAAGGAACTTTACAAATAATCAAAAAGCAAAGTGCATCAAAGACTTGGTTTTGTGGTAGATGATATTTCAAAGTGACCCTACCACAAAGCAAGGTTATAAATAGATCCTAGAATAATTCTGCATTGTGCTAAAAAATTACTCTGTCTCTGTCTCTCTCTCTTTCATACACATACACACACACACACACACACACACACACACACACACACCTCTGTGGTAAATGCATGGACCACATTTGGTAGGAAATATGATCTAGCTCCTACTGACATTAAGAATGAAATGCTGGTAGACCTGGGAAAGGATAGAATTTTCCATCGTATTCTATCTATCCTTTTGGCCCTTTGAAATTTCATTCAATGAACATGTATGGCTTATTAGAAATAAACATCTTTTGGGGGAAGAAAAAAAAACAGCAGTTCTCCCACGAACAGCTAAGCCATCTAGTCGTCTTGAAGGTGCATGGTTGAGGAATGCATTCCCATGTCTGAAGTACCCATATGGCGTTCTCATTGTTTACATAATGCTGCACATTCTCGACTGTCCTCATGCTAAAGCTCCCTTGAGAGATATTGTGGGATCATCCAGTTTACTATTCTCAAATATCAAACCAAGAAATGGCTCCAAGTCACACAAGTGGTTTTTTTTTCTTTTCCAGGATCCTCTTGTATTATAGAAAACATAGTTAGAACCAAAATCCTTTCATAAGAAAAAATACATTACACATATTCCTAGCATTTCTTTTTTTCTGTGATTATTTTACCTATTCTTTTTTTAAAAAATTATTGTCAAGGTGATGTACAGAGGGGTTACAGTTACATAAGTAAGGTGGTGATTACATTTCTTGTCTAAGTTGTTAGCCCTTCCCTCATTTTTCTCCCTCTTTCCTTCCCCCTCCCATCTCCCCCCACACAAGTTATACAGATTGTTTCAAACATACTGTAAGTATCAGTGTTACATAGATTCCTCCTTGGTCCTTTGTCTCACCATTTTGTTGTTCCCCTTCCGTTCCCCAATTCAGATAAATGTATACAATACCCAGGATACCAAAATTGAGTACAGTGACAACAGGGGATAAACCATGGGGGGGAAAACACAAAAGAAGAAAGAAATTACAGTTCATTGAGAACAACAGCAACAAAGAAAAACCGTTTGTATCCGTGGTTTGGAGTTCATTTCACTTAGCATCATCTTAGATGGTAGTATGTACATAGCTATTGATCTATTCTGCTCAACTGCTAAGATTATCCTAGATGTATACTAATTATTACAAATAAGGGAGACCATGGGGCCTATGTTTCTTTGGATCTGACTTACTTCACTTAATATGATTTTTTCCAAGTTCTTCCATTTCCTTACAAATCGGGGAGTGTCATTCTTTCTGATGAAAACATAGAATTCCATTATACATATCACATTTTCTCATCTGCTGAGGGGCATCTGTGTTGGTTTCATATCTTAGCTATGGTAAATAATGCTGCAAGAAACATAGTTGTGCTGGTAGCTTTAGTGTGGCCTTGTTTGTGGTGATTTGGGTAAATACCCAGAAATGGGATGTGGGATTGCTGGATCATAGGGGAGCTCTATGTGTAGTCCTTTGAGGAACCTCTATACTGCTTTCCAGAATGGTTGAACAAGTTTACACTCCCACCAACAGTATAGTAATGCTCCCTTTTGGCTGCATCCCCTCCAGCATCTGTTGTTATTAGATTTCTTGATTACAGCCATTCTAACTGGGGTGAGGTGGAATCTCAATATTGTTTTGATTAGCAATTCTTTTATGGCCAGAGATGTTGAGCATTTCTTCATGTGTCTATTGGCTATTTTTTTAACCAGTCCTGGGGCTTGAACTCAGGGCCTGAGCACTGTCCCTGAGCTTCATTTGCTCAAGGCTAGCACTCTACCTACCACTTGAGCCACAGCACCACTTCTGGCTTTTTCTGTTTATATGGTACTGAGGAATCGAACCCAGGGCTTCATGCATGCTAGGCAAGCACTCTACCACTAGGCCACCTTCCCCCTCCTATTGACCATTTTTATTCCCTTTCAGAGAAGTCTCTCTTTAAGTCTTTAGCCCACTTATTAATGGGGCAGTTGTTTCTTTGAGGATTTGTTTTGGGAGGTTTTAATTATTTCATTTCTAAGTATATTTTAGATATGAGGTCCTTGTCTGTGTATGGCTGGTGAAGATCTTCTCCCAGTGTATGGGCTTTCTACTGATCTTGCCAGCTATATCCTTTGCCATGCAGAAGCTCTGAAGTTTAATGCAATCCCATTTGTCCAACCTTCCTAGGGTTTCTTGTAAAACAGAGGCAATCACAAAGTTCTGGCCTAAGATCACTCTTCTAGATAAGTCTTTGAAATTCGCTAGAAGTGAACTGCAATGTTTCCATTGCCCTTTGCCCCTTTTATTGTTCTTCCAAGCCAGGAACTCCCTTCTCAAAGCAATTAAGGAAACTTGAATGAAACACTGTCTGGATTTGGAGCTTCTAATCCCAGGTCTGTCCCAGAAGAAATTAGTCTCCAAGCAGGGGATTCAGAATGCACAAGAACTCAATGCAGTGGCAGGTAATGGCTCCTGACTCTGGAGGCCCTCCTAGATGCTTACTCCTGGGAGGGATTTCTCATTCTCCCATACCAGCTCATGAATGCTGTAAACTAACCTCATTACAACTGAACTATGAAATTGCAAATTTCAGCTTTGGAGACAAAGACCAAGAGGATGCTAATGTAACTTTGTATCTCCATCACCACCCAATCTGAAGGTCTAGAAATACATGCTGTCAATGGATGGCACCTAGTCATGTCCCAGAATCCAGCTGAGAAGGGAAGTGTTCACTAGCCAACAGCTGCATCTTTACTGGCCCAAGAGAGAGACCTACCTTTTCTGCCCTAACACACAGAGTAGAGAAAATTCCAGCCAGGTCCCAACATGCCTTTGTCTTCCCAGTCTGTTGAGAAACTTCATGACTAGACCTCAGCTTTTACTATTCTGATTAGCTCTGCAGATCTACTGATGACTGGCAAGCTCCAAGTTAAATGCAAAACTCTTACTCATGAAATACCATGTTTTCTGTGACCAGGATGTTGTTTACCCCATCAAATTCCCCACAACTTTCAGTCACACTGATTCTCTATCCCCCTCACCCCTGTAGCCCTGAGATGCTAGGCCTCCATTTAGAGACCTGTTTGTCTGTGCTGCCCTCAGCCACAGAGCACCCGATCCTTTCCTCCACTCATCACTGGCAACCATACATTCAGTTCAGCCCAATATCCTCTTCTCTAGGGAATTCTTTGTTTTTTCTCTCTCTCTCTCTCTCACTCTCTCTCTCTCTCTTTCTCTCTCTCTCTTCCCCTCACTCCCAACCTCTCTCTCTCTCCTCCTCCCTCTTTCTCTCTCTCCCTTTCTCTCCCTTTGTCCCTCTCTTTCCTTCTGTGCCAATACTGAGGCTTAAACTCAGGACCTTGCACTTCTGCTTGCCTTTTTTGCTCAAGACTGGCACTCTAACATTTGAGCCACACACCTCCACTTATGGCTTATTGCTGGTTGAGATAAGAATCTCTCAGGTTTATCTGCCTGAGCCTATTTTAAACAGGGATCCTTAAATCTCAGACTCCTATGTAGCTAGGATTTGAAACATCAGGCACTGGTGCCCAGTGGTGTAAATTAATTTCCAAAGTACTTAGTAAAGCCCCCAGCCAGCAAGAGGACTTAGTATTATGTTGAAGAACTCTGAAACAGCCCAAATGAGCCTTCAAGCTAGGCTTGTTTGTTGGAATCGCTTAGTTCCTTAGAATGAAAGACTTAAAAGCAAAACAGGAGACATATTGGAAAGAGAATTTCTTTCTGGCTGTCATCTCAGCTGTGAGAAGCATTTGTTACTTACACTACCACCTTCCACCTGTTCCCTTCCATAACCTTTCCCACCTCCCCCCGAAAAACCCAGCCCCAAAGGCTGTTTAAATGCCAATCAAATGACTAGTTACTTGCCAAAGGAAAGGAATGAAGCAGTTGACAGGCTTCACCCAAAAAGTTAAACAGGCAGAGAGAACCCTGGACCACTGTGTCCACTTGGCCGTGATTGGAAGCCAGATCCAAAACCTCGCTGCCATTTTCCTGAAAGCAGCAGTTTCTTATCTGAGGAGGTGGGAAGAGCTCCTCATTAAGCTAATGGACCACTAATTCATTTCCAGGTGAAGAGTAGAAGACCTGCAGCGCTGCCTCATTTGCCTTGTCTAGAGGGTCATTAAAATGAAGGGTGGCGGGCTCTTGAGACAGAGCAGGTATCGACAGCTGGTGGCTGCCAGGAGGCCAAGGGCAGTCGGCAGGGGATTCCAGAGAGATGGATGGCGCAGACTTCCTCTGTGCAAGCACGACCAGGCTCAGACACAGAACATATCCAGAGCCTTGGTAACAGGAAAGACCCATGCTGCAGCCCCCAACTAACCTCAGCTAGCTACATATTTGGGCGGCTGCCTCTCTATAGAGAGGCCCGACCAAGGAGATCCGTTTGTTTCCAGAATTTCTCAAAAGAGCATCTATCCACTGTTGGTACTCAACTATGCCCCTTTCTTTCATTCCTCTTGCCAAAATTCTTGCTGAAGATGTTCGAGAATGTATTACACTTCATGCTTTTGTTCCTTTGTTTGTCAATGGTGAAACTTCAACTCAGGGCCTGGGTCCTGTCCGTGAGCTTTTCTGCTCAAGGCTAACACTCTACCACTTTGAGCCACAACTCTACTTCTGGCTTTCTGGTGGCTTATTGGAGATAAGAGTCTCACTCACTTTGCTGCCCAGGCTGGTTTTAAATTGAAATCTTCAGATCTCAGCCTTCTGAGTAGCTACAATTATAGGGATGAGCCACAGTGCCCTGCTTACTTCATGATTCTTTTTCTTTTTTTTTATTGTGAAAATATTGTACAGAGGGGTTACAATTACATGGGCAAGATAATGAGTACATTTCTTATCAAGCATTGTAGCCTCCTCCTTTGTTTACCCTTTCCATCCTCTTCCATCCTCCCCCTGCCCCCCCCACCCAATCCTCCTCCCCCCACCAAAGTTGTAAAGTTCGTTTTCAACATAATGACTTGGACATCTCATTGTTGCAATGGGTCCACCTGTATCCCTATTTAAACAATTTGTTTTTTCCCTTCCCCTCCACAAATTATATCAGCATCAAATACAGTGAAAGCAGGGGTTATACCATGGGGGAGGGACATACAAAGCAACAAAGAAATAATCTTACAAATGTGTTAGAAACAATTGCATGAAAGAAAAAAAACATTGGAATACATATCTTAGGGTTCATTTCCCTAACATCAACTTATCTGACCTTTTCTGCTTGACTCAGACATATACTAGATATTGCAGATAAGGGAAACCATGGGACCTATGTTTCTTTGGGCTGGCTTACTTCACTTAATGTAATTTTTCCAAGTCTTTCCATTTCCTAACAAATGGGGCAATGTCATTCTTTCTGATGGAGGCATAGAATTCCATTGTTTATATATACCACATTTTCTTGATCCATTCATCTACCGAGGGGCATCTGGGTTGGTTCCATATCTTAGCTATGGTAAATAATGCTGCAAGAAACATAGTCGTGCTGGTAGCTTTAGTGTGGTCTTGTTTGTGAACATTTGGGTAAATGCCCCAAAGTGGGATTGCTGGGCCATAGGGGAGCTCTATGTGGAGTCTTTGGAGGAACCTCCATACTACTTTCCACAGTGGTTGAACAAGTTTACACTCCCACCAACAATGCAGTAAGGTTCCTTTCTGTCCACATCCCCTCCAGCATCTGTTGTTATTAGAGTTCTTGATTATAGCCATTCTAACTGGGGTGAGGTGGTATCTCAATGTTGTTTTGATTTGCATTTCTTTTATGGCTAGGCAGGTTGAACATTTCTTCATGTGTCTATTGGCCATCCTTCTTTACTCTTCAGAGAAGTTTCTCTTTAAGTCTTTAGCCCACTTATTTATTGGGCAGTTGTTTCTTTGAGAATTTGTTGTTGGGGGATTTAATTTTTTTGAGTTCCAAGTATATTTTAGATATGAGACCCTTGTCCGTTGTATGGCTAGTGAAGATCTTCTCCCAATCTGTGGACTTGCTATTGATCTTGCTAGCTATGTCCTTTGCCATGCAGAAGCTCTGCAATTTCATGCAATCCCATTTGTCCAAACTTTCTTTGATTTGTTGTGTTTCTGGGTTTGTATTAAGAAATTTTTCATGATTCTTTTTCTACATATTGGGTCCATGAGCATTCTTAATGAAGAGTTTTCAAAGAGAAGAACATTAGATCTTATCGAATGGCTATGTCAGGGGCCAACCTCACCTCTGCAAGCTGTTCTGTTTTTTCAATTTATCCTTTGGGATCTGAGACATAGCTTTGTTCAGAGATTCTGCACACATATCTTGTATCAAAAATATAGAACTCAAGATGTATATAGAACTCAACAATATAGAATTCTATAACATCTTTAATTTTAATTAGCCATGGAGTGCCCTGGAGGTTGTAGGTGGTATTGCAATCAGAGCCCCCACTTGCTAGAAAACCAGGTTTTAATTCCTTCTAGTTGTTCAGCCTTCAAAGACCTAACTTCTGTACCATTTAGTTTCCTGCACTGTAAAATGGGTATGGTAATATCCACATCACTGGTCTTTGGAGAAAAGTAAACCAATTAAAAGAGGAAACCAACATGATCACTATGATTGAAATAAATACAAAGATAAACCTGACAAATGTGATATTCATTTTTTTACTTTAAAATACATTAGTAAATTAGAAATAGAGAAAATAGAAGCTTTATCTTAAACACTCAATGGGAAAGAATTGTGAGAAAATGAAAGTCAACCAACTACTCAACAGGTAAGCATCTGAAACTCACTAGGGAGCCTCATTTCCTGAGGCTCTGGGCAGACATGTAATAAATAGGCTCCTACAGAGTGCAGTAAGAAAAGGCAGAATAAGAAGACTGAGAGAAACAAAAGAGCCATCCTTTATTACAGGGATAACTGTCTGCCTAAAAAACCCAGAAGAGTAACTTAAAACTGTTAGAATTAATGGAGCAGTATAACCAAATATAAACCAACATGAAAAGGATTTGAAGCAAGGTGCTAGTGACTCATAACTATAATCCAACCTACTCAAAAGACTGAGATTTGAGGATTCTGGATCAAAGCCAGCCTGGGCAGATAAATCTGAAAGACTCTGATCTACTAATTAACTACCAAAGAGCTCAAAGTGGAGGCGTGGCTCAAGTGGTAGAGACCAACCTTGAGTGGAAAAGCCTAGCAAGAGCGTGCAGCTCTCTGTTCAGGCCCCTGCACTGACACAAAATCAATATTTGAATATCCAGCAATATTAAATTCCAAAATTGTAATAGAAGTAATCATAATTATTAAGAAAAAATTTCCTAAAATACTTATAAATATACCTAATGTGGAATTTGTCAGAACTATGTCAACTAAACCATACAGCTTTACTAAGGACAACAGAGACCTGGTAAGGTGAGAAGCAAGTTATATTTTAGGATAAGGCAACTTATTATCTTAAGTATTCTCCCTATATTAGCCTATACACTCAATAAATTCATCTACTGCAGAAATCCTTGTAGAAATTTTATAAAATCTACAAGCTTCCTCTACAGTTAATTTGGAAAATTAAAAAACATGAGAATGGATGATAAAATATTACCCCAAAAATATTACATGTTGACTTTTCAAAGAGGAGGTACAAATATTGAATGTGGTTATAATTAAATGCATAAAAATCCACAAAACCAATTAAACCACCAAGTGGAACAAACACCAATGTAGTAGTATAAGATAAAAGTTATATTTCAAGTTAATAAGAAAGGCAAGCATTCTTGTTTTTTTTGTTTTTGGTTCTAGTTGTGGGGCCTGAACTCTGGGCCTGGGCACTGTCCCTCAGCTCTTCAGTTCAAGGCTAGCGCTCTACCACTTGAGCCACAGTGCCACTTCCAGCTTTTTTCGTTTTGTTTATGTGGTGCTGAGGAATCAAACCCAGGGCCTCATGCATGCAAGGCAAGTGCTCTACCACTGAGCCACCTTCCCAGCCCGCAAGCATTCTTTTTTGTTGTTCATTTATTTGTTTGCTTTTGTGCCAGTATTAGGGCTTGAACTTGGGGCCTCGTGTTCTTACTTAAGACTTGTGCTTTATTACTTGAGCCATATGTCTACTTCCACCTTTCTGCTTGCTAATTGAAGAGACAAGAGTCTTAAGGAATTTTTTTTTTTTTTATCCAGGCTGGCTTCAAACCTCAATCATCAGATCTCAGCTTCTTGAGTAGCTAGGATTGCAGGCTTGAGTTACCAATGCCTGACAGAGAGGTATTCTTGAAGAGTACATAAATGGTTAACTATCAATGAGTAGGGATTTGAATTACATCTCCAATTGAAAATATGTTCAAAATAATTTCCAATATATAAAAAGCCAAGTCCACAAAAATAAACCATCTGAGTGTCAGAAATGATCATCAGATGATATGTTTGTATCCTTTGTTTAGAAGCAGAATCAGGGAAGACAGTCAAACTCCCTCACTGATGGACTGTTACCAAATTGCTTCTTGTTAGTTTTCTTCCTTCATTCCTTATCATGGCTCCAATTTCCCCAACCCCCACAGGGACCCACTCTAATTTACATTACTTTTCTTATACTGCTGGTATAAATGCACACAATTGGTCCAGAACTACAGGGCTTGTTTTTGTTTGGGGCACTTGGTTCTCAACAGTCTTATTAGTTCCTTACCAGACATGACATTTTGTTTGTCTCATCATCTAAAGTTGGAGACTTGGATTGCTTCTAGCCCTGTAATCAGAAGAAGGCTATGATGGCCTTTGTAGGGCATGTGTCTAATAGACAGACATACATGTGTGTTTCTGCAGGCTAGCACAGTCACAGATAGAGCCACCAACTGTTACCCAAGCCAGTGGATAGTTGAACATCAGACTCTAGTACTATTTCATTACGTCTCTGACAACACTTAGTATTAAAACTTTTGTGAACCTAGTATGTAAAACTCTGCAACTCATTCTTCTACATTTCTCTAATTACGTACTACAGAGATTGAATATCTATTCAGATTGCTAGTTATTTGGGTTCCCCCTTCTGTGAATTGCTATTAATATCCTTTGCTCATTTTTTTCTAGTAGGTTTCCTAATATTTGTCTCTGACTGGTAAGAATTCCTTGTGTGTATTATATATTAATCTCTTGTCAATTCCTCTTTTAGTTTGCAAATATCTTCTATCAATCTGTCACCCATCTGTTAAAGCTCTCTATAGTTCCCTTCCTTTATCAAAAAATCCTTAATTTTTATGTGGACAAAGGTCGAATTTCTTGAACTGGATGGATACTGAAATAGTCAATGAGGAAAGGTCAATTCAATTGTTCCTTGACTTACAAGGAGGTTATGCCCTGATAAACCCATTGTAAGTTGAAAAGCAGTATAAAATGCATGAAATACACTCAACCTCCTGAACATGATAGCTTAGCAGTGCAGTACACTCTACAGTATCACCCGCTGCTTACCCTCTGATCACTTAGCTGGAGTGATGGAGCTGTGCCTCACTACTGCTGCACCTCAAGAGCAAATATCTTTGCCCATATTGCTAGCCCAGGAAAAGATCAACATTAAAAAGTTGAAGTATCATTTCTACCAAATGCATAATGCTTTCATTGCATTAGAAAGTAGGAAAGTTGGAAATCTAACCGTAATTAAGTTGGGGGTCCGTATCTCAAAAAATTCTTATATATCTGGGTGCCAGTGGCTCATGCCTGTAATCCTAGCTACTCAGGAAGCTGAGATCTGATGATTGTGTTTCAAAGCCAGCCCAGGCAGGAAAGCCCATGAGACTCTTATCTCCAATAAACCACCAGAAAACTGGAAGTGGTGCTATGGCTCAAGTGGTAGAGTACTAACCGTGAGCTGAAGAGCTGAGGGACAGCACCCAGGCCCAGAGTTAAAGCCATGCTATGGACAAAAAAACAAAAACAACATATAATAAAGGCCTGGTTACAAGAATTTCTTAGTAACTGAGACTAGTGAGAAAACATTGCAACTTATGCAATAACTTACAACATGCATAAAGAGAAAATACTAATAGCAACTTTGTATATGAACACCCACAGTTGAAATAAGCAAATGACAAATTTTATACAAAAGAAGACCAAAATCTATTAATAAAAGCATATATAAAAAAGGAAAAATAGACTATTTGAAAGGATACCAAAGTCACTTTATGGTCATCTGACTGGACAAAATACAAAGGCAGAGTTATTGGGTAACAGGGATTTTTATACTATATTAGTAGATGTATAAATCATTCATTCCTTCTGGAGGCTGGTTGGATAGTGTGTATTTAAATGTAATGTCTACACTGTTTCCTACCTTGATATACCACAAATGTGGTTAATGTTTACTGAAACCTTGCTTGTACAAAGAAAAATATAGAACCAACTAAGATGATTGTCAATAAGCAAAATAAATAAGTAAAATAAACAAGCTGTCGCATGTATAAATGATGGACTTCTCTATATGAGCTAAAATAAATATGTATTTTACATGTATCAACAGGCTTTGTCTGGGTGCTGTAGATGTAGTTATTATGAAGTAAAGAAAAGCAAGTGTAGAATGCATATAGCATAACTTATCACATGGCTGAGCAAACAACCCCACAGTCTCACAAAATGCAAATATATACACAAACATAAATACTATTACAAGGTACAGGACATAGGTCTCATGATACATCCTTCAATATGAGGACAACAGAATGGATTTCATCGCCTCTTGCCTCCGAAACAATAAATGTGAATGACTACATAAAATGATGGCTATATTAATATCCTCCACTCTAATAACCTTTTTACTATTGATGTGTATCTCGTAACTTAATTTTGTAGACTTTAAACATATACAATAAAATTTACATCTAAAAAACATACATTCTTTTTTAAAGTAAATAAAAACATTTTGTTAGAACCTACACTGAACTAAAAAAAACTAAGATTGATAGAGTGTTTACCTCACAAGTGAAAAGCCTTGAGTTCATTCCTAAGGAGCACAAAAGAAAAAAAAAATTGGCATAGTTGGCAAGAGAAATGGACCTACTCTTAATAATGTATAGAAGAACTAGCAAAAGATAATGAGGAAATAGAAGATCAAGCAACATTATAAGACATCAGACAGATAAACATGTAAATAACAAAATACACATGTAATATTCTCCATAATAGACCATATGTTAAACCATAAAGAGGGCTCCAATATATTTAGAAAGGCTGCAATCATGTGTAGTGTGTTCTCTGCCAAAATGGAATGGCATCAGAAATCATATTCACAAGTAAATTTGAGGAATTCACAAATATGTTAAACTAATGTTATCCTAAGAATCCAAATGAATCAATTTGCAAATACCCTCAGGTGAGTGAAGAGGAAGCTGTAACATAGTCAGGCTTAAAGGAACTCATGATGGCAGATCATAGAGGGGATTTTTTCCTCTCTATTATGATATAAATGATGATATCCAAAGTCAACTCAGTTACCAAAAGAAAGCAGAAAGAGGTGACAAATGAAACTCAAGAAAGCAGCAGAGAGGAAAATGAAAAGATTAGCAATAAGTGAAATGGAGAATGGAAAAACATAAGAAAAAACAGCAGTGAAAACAGGTTAATTATTTGGCAAAACAATTTAATTTAAAAATACCTTTCTTTCTTTTTCTTTTTGCTTTTCTTTTAATTTTGTTTTTGTTTGTCTTTGTGTCAGGGCTTTCCTTTGTAGTCCAGACTAGACTGATGATCATGATCTTCAGCTCCCAAGTACTAGGATTATTGCATATAAACAATTCTACTTCTGTTCCTTAGTAGTAAATAGACTTTAAATGGACAAAAGAAAATTAATGGAAGGTGGGGAAAATTTTTTTTAAAAAAGAAAATTAATGGAATAATTCCATTTACAAAAACATCAGCAAGAATAAAATGCCTTCAGATACGTTTAACAAAACAGGAGTGAGATTTATACATTAAAAGCGACAGGACATATTTGGAAGAAAAGAAAGAAAATCTAAATGGGAACACATACCATGTTCATGAACAGGAAAACTTAATAAAATATAAATATATCCCAATTGATTTATAAATTCAATGCAATCTTTATCAAACTACTAAGTATTGCTTTGAGGAGATTGACAAACATCCTAAAATTCATAAATAAACACGATACAAAGATTAGTCAAACAAATTTAAAAAGTTGGAAGTCTTGTACTTTTTATTTCCAAAATTTATTAGAGAGATGTAGTAATGAAGACGGTATGGTATGGACATGATGATGATGATTGGTAGATGATAAATAGCTAGACAGGCAGCAGGCAGATTAGGAAGATAGATAGATAGATAGATAGATAGATAGATAGATAGATAGATAGATAGATAGATAGATAGATAGATAGATAGATAGATAGATAGATAGATAGATAGAGATAGATAGATCGAGAGATAGATGAATAGAATGGTATTGACAGTCTAGAAATAAACCTATGCAATTACATTCAATTGACTTGTCAAAGGGTACAAAGATAAAGTTAGGTACCAGTGGTTCAAGCCTGTAATCCTAGCTATTCAGGAGGCTGAGATCTGAGTATTGTGGTTTAAAGCCATCTTGGGCAGACAAATCTCTAATTAACCAGCAAAAGATTAGAAGTGGAAGTATGGTTCAAATGACTGTCAACCTTGAGTAAAAATTTTGGTAAGCAAGAGTATGGGAGTCTAAATACAAACCCAAGTACCAATACCAAAAAAGGGTACTAAGACAATTTGCAGTGTAAGAAAAATAATTTTCAATCAGTGCTGCAAGGACAACTAAAGATCCATCCCCATGTGACAGAATGGGTATCTAATTCATAGAGAATTGGGTATCTACATTATACAAATATATAAAAAATAACTTCAACAAAATCAAAGACCTAAATAGAAAAGCTAAAAGAATAAAGTCTTTGAAGAAAACTTAATAATCTTGGATTAGACAATGGTTTCTCAAATATGATACTTTAGTATCTAAGCAAAAGAAATGAAAGAAGAAATAAATTTGACTTAAACAAAAGTAGAACTTCAGGGGCTTTACATGGCACCATCAAGAAAGTTAAAAAAAAAAAACACACAAAATGAGAGGTATTTGAAAACCATACATTTGATAAGAGTCTTATATACAGAATAAAAATCAACTGTTACATCTCAATAATAACCCTTTTAAATAACACATTTTAAAAATGGGCAAAGGATTTGAAAAGAAATTTCTTTAAAGAAGAAAATAGCATTAAGCACATTAAAATAGGTGTAATAGCATTAGTCCTAATCAATCCTAATGAATATTTCACAAGCAGTAGGGTATTTAGAACCCAAGTATTGGTGATGTTGTAAAGAAACTGAAAGCCCCATCTGTGGCTGATGATAATGTAAAATGTGGTAACTACTTTGGATAATTATTTGGAAGTTCTTCAAAAGGAAATAGTTACCAAAAGATATATACAGTTACCATACGGCCTGGAAATTTTTCTTCTGAGTATATATACTCCAGAGAATTGAGAACACATGGTGATACAAAAATCTACACAAAGGACTCACAACAGCATTATAATAAGAGCTGAATATGAAGCAACCCTAATTGTTCATTAATTGATAAATAGGAACAAAACACTATATATTTGTAAAAAGGCATATTATACAGCCATGAAAAAATGCTACAGTATGGATGGACTCTGAATTCATTACACTAAGTGGAAGAAACCAGCTATATCTGTATAAAATGTCCTGAACGGGCAAATTCATAAGGGGAAAATAAAAGTAGATTGATGATTTCCGGGAGCTAAGGGAAAGAAGAAGAGATTATGACTGGTAAGGAATTGGCAGGGTGTGATGGGGGAGAGGTCCTGGGGCTGGAATTCAGGCCTGCGCACTGTCCACCATAGCTGTTTTTGCTCACAGTTAGTGCTCTACTGTTGGAGCCGCAGCTCAACCTCTGGCTTTTTTGAGGGGGTGGAGATCAATTGGATCAACTGGAAAGTCTTATGATCTTTCCTGTCTGGGCTGGCTTTGCACACGCGTACGCACACGCGCGCGCGCGCGCGCGCACACACACACACACACACACACACACACACTGATCAGTAGAAACTTCCCTGCTGTCTGGCCAGCTGACACAGCAGGTTGGAACTGTGGTGGTGGCTGCTCTTGCTTAGAACCAGTGTAGATGAAACTGCATGCTGCTGCATGAAGAGAGATTTGCGATGAGCAGCAACAGCAATTCTTAAATGCCAGCATAAGGCAGGTGCACCCCACACCCTGATCCATATGAAGGTCTAGTCTGGTGCCTGGCACAGCTTGTGCTTAGGAACTGTAAGCAAGGGCTGAACGTGCAGCACCAATCCATTCACCTGGCTGTTTATGCCCTTGCAAGTTTCTGTTGCCATAAGCTCCAGAAATTGTCTGGACTGCCATTTCCCAGAGTATTTCCCCCTCCTTGTCTCCTTCCTACAGGGTAAAGCTGGTGATTCCTTGGGCTGCCTCTCAATGGAGTTTAACAGAACCAGAAGCAGCAGGTCAATGGAGGACAAAAGGAACGAGGGCAAACCTCACACCTCAAATAGATGGACAGCCTCCTGTTATCCTGGGAAAGGGGGACATGGTTTGTGTGGAAGAATACAGTGAACAGAGGCAGGCTGGTGAAGTTGGCCACCATCTATTTTTGACTGTCTATTCTGTTCTTCCAGAATTTTAAAGACTGGTTCAAATACGCCTTTTAAATAGAACTGCCCTCCTTTGAAAGGAGTTGTGGCCTTTCAAAGGCAGCATTGGGAGGTTTTAAAATCAGTATCTACTTCTATCCCTGCAACGATTCTCTGGATTACTCCAAGAGAGACTGACGTCCCTGGTTCTAAAGACTCCTACGGTCAGCACCAAAGGCAGCAGACGTCTCAGTGCTGTCCCTTGCCTTCTCAGGGCACAAGGAAGGGTGCTTTTTCTCTGTGACGACAGTTTTGCATTCGTGGGTATCAATTGCACGAAGGAGCTTGTTTTATCGTACTATTTCCATGCATTCATATAACAAACGTTGATCAAATTGCCCCTTTTTCCTTTCTGTCCCTTTCTCAGTATTGGAAGCAATTTTATTATCCCCTATTCATGAAAACATGCATGTGAAGCACTCAGATCATACTCACCCTCTTCACTCTGCCTTCTCACCAGCCCCTTCACACTGCTCCCCTCCCAAACACTAGCCTGATTTTATACTTGAGCTCTTCACTTTTATTTAGGTCTAGAATCTGCATAGGAGAGACAGAGACTATATTATATTTGCCTTTCTCAGCCTGGCTAATTTCACTTAACATGGTGTTTTCCAGGTGATTTCATTTTCATGGTTGATTTCATTTTCCTTCAAATTACATAACTTTGTTCTTCTTTCTGGCTGAATAACACTCCACTAGATTTAGATAGGTGGATAGATAGATAGATAGATAGATAGATAGATAGATAGATAGATAGATAGATAGATAGATAGATAGATTTGTACAAGGTAAGAAATAAGAATCTAGCATTTATCTTCTAAATGTGGATATTCAACTTTCCCAACATCATTTGTTCAAGAGGCTCCAATGTATGTTTTTGGCATCTTTTTGGAAAATCAGAAGGCCATAGTTGTGTGAGATTATTTATAGTTTTTCCAATCTATAACCTTGATCTACCTGTCTTGTTTTGTGTATGCCAGTACCAGGCTGTTTTTGTTACTAAGGCTCTAGAGTATAATTTGAAGTTGGGTACTAGGTTGGGATATCCATAGGATTGTTCATTTTGCTCAGGATTGTTCTGGTTATTCAGGATCTTTTATGCTTCCATATGAATTTTGGGATTAATGTTTCTGTTTCTGTGGAAAATGTCACTGAAATGTTTATGGGAATTGCAATGAATCCACAGATTGCTTTCCATGTTATAGCCATTTTCATTCAATTCTGCTGGTACATGAACATGGGCAGTATTTCCTTCTTGCATTGTCTCCTAAGTTTCTTTCTTAATATTTTATACTTCTCATTATAGAGATTTTTTCACAAACTTTTGTTAAGTTTATTCTTTGATATTTAATTTGAGATTATTGTAAATGAAATTCTTTTCCCATTTTACTTCTCATCCTGTTCATTATTGACATATAAGAAAGCTATTGATTTTTTTTTTTTTTTTGGTTGTGGGGCTTGAAATCTGGGCCTGAGTGCTGTCCCTCAGCTCTTCAGCTCAAGGCGAGCGCTCTACTGCTTGAGCAACAGCACCACTTGCAGTTTTATGGGAGATAACAGTTTCACGGACTTTCCTGCCTGGGCTGGCTTTGAACCGTGATTCTCAGATCTCAGCCTCCTGAGTAGCTAGGATTACAGGCATGAGCCATTGACACCCGGCTTAAGCTATTGATTTTTGTACTCTACTACTTTGCTGAAAATGATGATGTGACCTAAGACTTTTTGGTAGCATTGTTAGGTCTTTCAAGCATAGGATCATATCATATGTAAATAGGGATAGTATGATTTCTTCCTTTCCCATTTGTATCCCTTTTCTTCTCTTACCTTATTGCTCTAGTTACTTAATCTAAGATCTATATTAAATAAGAGTGGAAAGAATGGACACCTTTGAACCATACCTGAGTTTAAAGGAAATTATTTTTGTTTTGTTTTTCCAATATAGAATGATGTTATCTATAGATTTAACACATATGGTCTTTATTACATTGAGGTGCATTCTTATATGACATTTTTAAGAGGATTTTTATTATGAACATATGTTGAATTTTGTCAAACACTTGTCAAAATTCGACAAAAATTTGGCCCTTTATTCTGTTTATGCAAACTGTTAGGTGTATTGATTCACACATGTAGGATCATTTTTGCATTCCTGAATGGAAACCAACAGTGTATAATTTTAAGGTATTGTTGAATTTGGTTTGCAAGTTATCTTATTGAGAGGAATGGGTTTGTTTTTTTGGACATGTCCTTACTTGTTCTGATATATAATGGGTTCAAAGAGGTATGGATTTAGTTGTCTTTTTATTTGTATTTATTAGTTGTATGTTTATTTTTATTCAATTGTAGTATCTTTTTACATGTCCTTTCTTACTTCTTCAATGATCCAGTGATCCTTCAAGACTGTCCAGACTCCACTAGAACTCAACAACTCCCAGCAACAAACACTAGTGATTGTAAAGTTGATGAAATCTCAAAGAATTTTTTTATTGATTAGCTTATTAGAATGGCCAATAACATTAAAGCAGAAAACTCAAAATAAGAGCTAGACAAAAATGTAAAGACAATTCAGGACACAAGAGAGGAATTCAGTAAAGATACAGAGATACTGAAAAAATCAAATCGAAATTCTGGAAATAAAAAAGCTCAATTACTCAAATAAAAAAAGAAAACACAGTTGAAAGTCTCCTCATTAAACTGTGCTGGCTTTTGATCTCCAGGAGGGCTGGAGCAAGGTCCCCAGCACCAGGTTGATGAGATTTGTGGACAGGTCATGGGAATGTGACTAGGATATCCAGCAGTGAGCCTTGCACACCTGCTTCCCTGGGCCTCTTCCCTTCTCCACCGCTCCCTTTCCTGGTATGGCAATGAATGAAAGATGTCTAAGCATTGTTGCCCTCTGACTTCCAGGAGTTCACCACTGGAAACTTGCAGCTACAGAACATCTGGGTCCCAGGTGCTCTGACGGGTCCTCAGCCAGAAGGTGATGGAGTTAGAATCTAATTCTAGCCTTGTCTGTTGCAAAGCTCCCAAGTGCTTTGCTCTCCCTTCTACCTCTTTTCCATATATCCATCTGATGATCACCAGTGTCTCCATTCCTACCCAGAACACTGGAGGAGTAAGAAAGGGAGTACACATAGGCTGCTTGTACAGGACTGTCTGTTCTTCTAGTGGCTTAGGCTTTGATGCTGTAGAAGTCACTGCTTCCAATAGAAAGTGGGGTTTTGTTTGTTTGTTTGTTTTGTCAGTTGTGGGACTTGAACTCAGGGCCTGGGCTAAGTCCCTGAGCTTTTTCACTCAAGGCTAGCACTTTGGGCTACAGCACCACTTCTGGTTTTCTAGTGGTTAATTCGAGATAAGAGTCTCATAGACTTTCCTGTCCAGGCTGGCTTCAAGCCACAACCCTCAGATTTCAACCTTTTGAGTGTCTATAATTCCAGACCTGAGTCACCAATGCCTAGCTCCTAACAGAACGAATGATAGGGAAGAGCTTGCCCTTTATGTATATTCCAGGGCTAAGCAAACACTTGCAGAAAATTGAGGCTATAAAAACCTAGAGAGTTTGCCAGCACCAGCAGGAAGGAAAATCACACAAGCCTGATGTACATCCTCTCTATTCACATTTGTTCTCCAAATGGCTGAGACCAAAACACCTCGGTCTCTATATCCAGATCTTTACATACACAAGCAGACATTAAAGACATTGAAATTTATCTGTGCTTCTTACCCCAACTTCAAAAAAAAATCTTCTTCATCTTTAGTCTTTAACACATTCTGTCTCTTTAGCTATAGGGCCTACTGAACAGAACTATAGAGTTACAACATGAGCAAGGATGGGCCTTCAAAATGACTGCACATAGAAATCATGAGGTAGGCTGACAGTTCTCAGAAAGGATCAATGAGACAAGAAAAAAACAACCTGGGAGCACCTACATCTGGTATCCTCAGCCTGAGGGCCAACTCTAGGGGTGGCAGTGCCAACATCATTTGATCAATTAGAAGAGGCAGAGAGGTGAAGGGCAGAGAAAGGAGATTTGTTATA
Organism: Dipodomys spectabilis; assembly: GCF_019054845.1. Lineage (NCBI taxonomy): Eukaryota > Metazoa > Chordata > Mammalia > Rodentia > Heteromyidae > Dipodomys > Dipodomys spectabilis. The sequence goes on from NW_024870700.1 coordinate 537,793, forward strand.
TGACATACTGTAAGAAGAGGTCAGACCACCTTCAAGGTAAAGACAGATGCTTTAGGTTGAAATTACAAGACTAAAAGAAGGGGGAGAAAGGAATGTGTAATTAAACATTCCCACACAAAATGGATCATTATCTGTTCTGACTCTCCAGAGGTCTGGAGCTGTTGTTAGCTATCATCACCAGAGGGGAACCATCTCACCCCCATGAGATGTTTCCTCCAGTTCCGGGGCACAGCCTCCTCATGACAGGTGCACATCCTCATTTGCTTCTGAGTGGTCTGTCTTTCCAGCTTCTGCTGTTCCTCGGAGGTAGTTTCCATCCCTATTCGGGAAGATGCCATCAGTCACTCAGTCCTGTCATTCCTGGACTCCGAGCTGACTTCAGAAGGGACTCCAGAGGAGACAGGTATAAAATGGAAGTAGGGAGAGCAAACTTCACTCCTGTTTGCTACTTGCTACTTAGGGGACCAGATGAGAAGAAAGTGCTTTTAACAAAACCATTTTCTAAGTGCCCGTTCTATAATGACCAGAAAAGACCAAACTGAGAAATGTCTTAGCTTTCCAATTTTCCTCCTCCCAGGATCTATAAGAGACCTTGGTCCCCAACTCTACCTACAATTCAATATTCCCCAAACCTAGAGCTCAGGAGGGTCAGAAGGAAATACTACTTATCAGGGTGGAAGGCTCCTGCTTCTCATTCACAGAAAGCTTTCCCAGGCATTAGCTAATTAATTTTGTTCCACACAACTTGCCACCACAGCAGCACTGCACGTGTGGAGAGAGATGTGTCACAGTGTCAGCAATATTGACAGAGCCAGGAAATCAGCAGTGAACACAATCTGCAGTCACAGATAGAGATGAGAGATGGCAGGGCATGCAAAGTTAAAGGAGATGCACAAAGTCGACTCCCCACCAGGACTCAGCAGCACTACATTCTCCTTACTCCCCTCTCCTGCTGCAGCAGTGGCCAGGCCCGCTGTAGTTTGGACCTCTAATGCTCACTCACCCCACCTCTCATGGTCCCAGAGCAGCACTACTGGGAGATGCTAGAACCTATGGAGGGGGAGCTTAGCAGAAGGTCCTCAGATCGCTAAGTCGTTGAAGGGGACTAGGCAACTTCAGTGCCTTCCTTTTCTCTCTCTGGTGCCTGACCAGGAGGTAAACAGTTCATTCTGCTGCATGCTTCCTGATATAGCTCAGTAGAGGCTCTGAGCAACGTTTCACACACCATTGGACAGGAATCTCCAAAACAGTGAGTCCAAATCAACCTCTCCTCTTTCTAAAGTGATTGCTTCCTGGATTAGGCAATCGTGTTGGGAAGCTGACAACACAAGCCTTCAGGTCCATTCCTGTCGTTGGTGCTTAGGCACCATGCATCCATGGATAAATTCCTCAGGGGCTGTGGGCCTCCCTATTTCTTTGGAACACCTCCAACATCCTGTGGCTACCTCTTCTAAACCAGATGCTTTGGGTGCACCAGAAAGCTGGTGGATCAAACAGAGCATCTCTATTGACTGGCCTTTATGTCACAGTCAAGGTAAATGTTACATATCCCTTAGGCTGGAGTACCCAGGTAGACATCTGATCAAAATACTGTTCTGGACGAGATTGGTATTCTAATCTGCAGACTTAAAGCATAGTGAACTCTCGAGTAACAGAAAAGGCTAAGAGGAAACTCCTAGTGGGCACTGGTGGCTTGCACCTGTAATCCTCACAACACAGGAAGCTGAGATCTGAGGATCACAGTTTGAAGTCAGCCCAGCAGAAAAGTCCATGAGACTCTTATCTCCATTAAACTATTCAGAAAAGGCAGAAGTGGTGCTGTGGCTCAAGTGGTAGAGTGCTAGCTTTGAGCACAAAGAAGCTCAGGGACAGTGCCCAGGCCCCAAGTCCAAGACCCAGGACCAACCAAAAAACAAAAGGAAGCTCATGCTGCTTGCTTGCTGGGGCAGGTGCATCCATCTTTTTTTTCCCTTCAGATTCAAACTGGATCTCATGTCTTCTTGGGGTTCGAGCCTTCCAAGCTCAGACTAGAACCGTGGGCTCTTCTGTGTCACCAGCTTGCTGACTGCAGACCATAGCACTTCACATACTCCATAATTTTGTGTATCAATTCTTTTTTTGTATTTATTTATTCTATTGTTTGATTATAGTACAGGGATTGAATCCAGGACATTGAGCATGCTCTCTACAGCTAAGCTAAATCTCTAGCCCCAAAATTGGTTAACTACTTGCAGAAAACTAAAGCTAGATCCTTATATATCACTCTGCACCAGAATCGACTCAAATGGATCAAAGACCTTGGAGTCAAAGCAGACACCCTGAAAACATTACAGGATGGAATAGGAGAAACCCTAGGTCTCCTTGGCACAGGCCGAAATTTTCTTAATAGAGACCCAGAAACACAACAAATCAAAGGAAAGTTGGACAAATGGGATTGCATGAAATTGCAGAGCTTCTGCATGGCAAAGGACATAGCTAGCAAGCTTAATAGAAAGTCCATGGATTGGAAGAAGATCTTCACTATCTTTACAACAGACAAGGGTCTCATATCTAAAATATACCTGGAACTCAAAAAATTAAATCCCCCAACAACAAATCTTCAAAGAAACAACTGCCCAATAAATAAGTGGGCTAAAGACTTAAAGAGAAACTTCTCTGAAGAGTAAAGAAGGATGGCCAATAGACACATGAAGAAATGCTCAACCTCCCTAACCATAAAAGAAATGTAAATACCTCACTCCAGTTAGAATGGCTATAATCAAGAACTCTAATAACAACAGATGCTGGAGGGGATGTGGACAGAAGGGAACCTTACTGCATTGTTGGTGGAAAGCAGTATGGAGGTTCCTCAAAAGACTCCACATGGGATGGGGGGTAGTGGGGAGGATTGGCGGGGGCGGGGGAGGATGGGAAGGGATGGGAAGGGGAAACAAAGGAGAAGGCTACAATGCTTGATAAGAGATGTACTCACTATCTTGCCCATGTAATTGTAACCCCTCTGTACAGTATTTTCACAATAAAAAAAAATAAAAATAAAACAAAAAGACTCCACATAGAGCTCCCCTATGACCCAGCAATTCCACTTTTCGGCATTTACCCAAATGATCACAAACAAGGCCACACTAAAGCTATCAGCACTACTATGTTTCTTGCAGCATTACTTACCATAGCTAAGATATGGAACCAACCCAGATGCCCCTCAGTAGATGAATGGATCAAGAAAATGTGGTATATATACACAATGGAATTCTATGCCTCCATCAGAAAGAATGGCATTGCCCCATTTGTTAAGAAATGGAAAGACTTGGAAAAATTATATTAAGTGAAGTAAGCCAGGCCCAAAGAAACTTAGGTCTCATGGTTTCCTTTATTTGCAATAACTAGCATATGTCTGAGTCAAGCAGAAAAGTTCAGATAAGTTGATGTTAGGGAAATGAACCCTAAGATATGTATTCAAATATTTATTTCTTTCATGCAATTGTTTCTAACACATTTATAAGATTATTTCTTTGTTGCTTTGTATGTCCCTCCCCCATGGTATAACACCTGCTTTCACTGTATTTGAGGTTGTTATAATTTGTGGAGGGAAAGGGAAAAAACAAATCGTTTAAATAGGAATACAGGTGGATCCATTGCAACAATGAAATGTACAATCGTTATGTGGAAAGACGAACTTTACAACTTTGGTGCGGGGAGGGGGGGGTTGGGTGGGGGCAGGGGGAGGATGGGAAGGGATGGGAAGGGGAAACAAAGGAGGAGGCTACAATGCTTGATAAGAAAGTACTCATTATCTTGCCCATGTAATTGTAACCCCTCTGTACAGTATTTTCACACTAAAAAAAGGAAGTAATACAATAAATAAATAAATCTCTAGCCCCTGTGAGTCAATTCTTCATGGTAAATGCATGCCTGTATGCATGTGTGCGTGCGCACACACACACATATGATATACTATAGGACCCTGACTAGCACAACTTCTAAATTTGTCTTACATGTGAGTTGTCAGAAAAGTTGGCTGAAAAGCCTTCCTGGTAACTATTCCATATCATACCTTTAGAGATATGACAAACAGGAATGACAATCCAAGTACAGAAGTTCACACCTGCAATCCCAGCTATTGAGAGGCAGACATCTGAAGGATGGCAGTTTGAGGCCAGCCTGCACAAAGGATTCCTGAGATCCCATCACAACCAGTAGCTGAGCATGATGATGCATATTTGTCACCCCAGCTATATGATAAGCATACAAAGGAGGAGAGGGGTTTTAGGCCACCCAGACAAAAAGCAAGACATTACTTCAAAAAATAACCAGAGCAAAAAAGGGCATATCTCTAGCAAAAGAATACTTATCTAGCAAGAGCAAAGCCCTGAGTTCGAACCATAGTAACACCAAAAGAAAAAGAAAGTAGATATAATGGTCCTTCAGCCTCATATGGTTAGTCATACTATATGCTAAAAATAACTGTGTAAGTCAATGTTGGTCAAACTTTATTGAGGTCAGATGCTCCATTTGAGAGCCATAGCACTAGCCTTTCTTGCAGAAGACAGTCACTTTGATAAGGAAGTAAAGAACAAGCCATCATAGGAAAGAAAGGGCAGAGCAAGTGAATGAGTTTACCCTAAAAGCAAAAGCATGTGGGCAGATTTATAGAATTAGAGTACAATTACTTTTTATATTGCTGCTTTTCTATCTTGGAAACAAGCCTTTAAAGGGAAGAGGATGGAGCAGGCACAGGGTGGAGCACTCCTGTAATCCCAGCACTTAAGGGTACAGACAGCATGGGGGTAGGGATCACGAGTTCAAGGCCAGCCTGGACTATATAGTGAAAACTTGTTTCAAACACACACACACACACACACACACACACACACACACGAATTTGGAGGAGGAATTGGAGGGCGAGGACAGGCAGGCAGTTAGTAAACATCAGGAGGAATCTATTGAATAGGTTCAATGGGTTTGTAATGGACAAATAGTGTATCATTTACTCTGGTCACAACCCAACAGTTTTATATGTATCTTTCCTAAGCTTTCTCTAGGCTCAGCTTTCTCTTCTCATATAGTTTTATTATTTCTTTCTATTGAAGAAAACACAATGAATTATCCTAAACCATCAACTACTTCTGTGCCCCATAATTTTTAAGGGGAATGAATGTCACTCCACCATATAGATACATCACAGTTTCTTTAACAGATCTCCTCTTTGGAGGCATTAAGTTTTCTTCCAATTTTTCACTATTTTTAGAGAACATTATGATGAATAGTCATGTATTCAAGATAATGATTCTACCTTCCAGATAATTTCCATAGAATAAATTCCCATATACAGAATTGCTGGCCCAAAATTTAAAAAGCTAGAGCTAAGCATGGTGGTCCATACCTGCAATTGCAGCACTCAGGAGACCAACGGAGGAAGGATATATTTGAGGTCCACCTGGCTTGCATAGACACCCTGTCTCAAACAACAACAAATAACTATGAATCTATTTAAGGGCCTCAAGTAATGAACCTGTGTAAGGGTACTCACTGGGCGAGTAGTCACAATGAGATAAAGATCTATTTTTCTGTTTTTTATGTCCTTCCATCTCTCCCTGCTCTCTCCTACCCCTGGCAGATTGCTTTGCGTAATCTTTGCATGAATTCATTCTGAATGAGGGAATATCACACACTTTGTGAATGGAGTGTTGTTGGAGCACTCTATGGGGAATGGTAAGACTTCAATCAGTGCAAAAGGTAGAGGATAGGTTCAGATGCCTCTTATTTGGTGAATCCAATCATCTACATGTAAAAGTGTCCGGTTTCTTAGGTAACATAGAGGAGGATTCGACTGAAGAGATGGGCTAGAAGGAGATGGCAGAGGGCTTTGAATGGCATCCTAAGGAGCTTACATTTTAGTCTACAGCAATTGGAAGCCATTAGCAGCTTCTGAGCAAGGAGCGATGTGTTTTTTCCACGCTATCCTGAGGGTGCCAAGAACCTGACATAAGGTTGTTAAGTGGCAGGCCTAGGTTTCATAGTTTTGACAGTAACCGGGGAGATGTGTCTATTTTTCCCCACTCTGGTGTGACACTAGGGTTGGAGCACTTCACAAAGTGTTGCAGTGTGTTTCCTATTAAGAGGACAAAAACCTCATCTGCTCAAAGCCAAAGGAGCAAGAGAAAGAATTGGGATGTAGACACACAGACATCACCAGATGCAGCAGGACCCACAAGCAGCCTTTGATAATTCATCTTAGTCCTTATTTCTCTCATCCATTTTTTATGTCACTAGAAAACTCTAGCTTCATTTTCTGATAATGAATTTATCATGAGACTAAGAGCAAGTTGCTGAAGCAGATGCCTGGGGAAGCCCGGGAGAAAGACAGCTCCACCCCTCCCACTGGCTTGGCCACCCACCCACCCACAGGCAGAGGTGACTCAGGAGTCAGTGAGAGAGCCCAGCGCCCCGGCTGGGGCATGCCCTGGCTGGGGCATGCGGCTGCCCTGTATATGTGTCGCTGAATTGCCAAATAAGCCCCCTTCAGAAATGCCTCCGTCCCTGGGAGGCCACATTGTGTCAACACCACTGATTGATCACCCACTGGGAAAAGAGCCCTGTAATAGAACTAGGGGAATTTAAGTATTCATACATAGGCCCTTGTTTTCATAGACTCACTATCTTTGTTCACATTCCAGCAGCAGCCAGCCATGTGCTGGGAGCATAGTAGGGTCTCAGCCCCCAACAGTCATCCCACAAAGATTCTGATACCTCATGTCAGCCGTAATTCTGCTGTTCGGTGTAACTGTGGTAAATCTTTCATACAGTCCAGCCTCAGGAATCCAAATTTGCAAGTAAAATAATAATCAATAATAATACTAGCCACAGGAGCTAACACTTCCCTGTGCTCCCAAATATTCCATTTATGTCCATACCAATCCTGAGGTAGATAGGATTATTACTTCTATCTTAAAAACCAGGAAATTTATAGCTCTATAGGGTAAGTTTTTGTCAAGGTCATAAGCTAGTTTTGAATCCAAGGTACTTTGTACCAGTCACTGCGTTGTGCGATCTGGTATCACCTGCGTCTGTTAGAAAGATCTCTTGTCAGACATAACAAAAACAAGAGTTTTGAACCCCACCCAAGCCGGCTTAGGCAATAACAGGATATACTGTTTCACAGAAAATCCAAGGTATATGGCTGGCTTTACTGTGGCTGATCCAGGTCTCATGGCATATTACTAGCACTCAGCTGAATTTTCGTGGAGAAGCTTCCCTCACAGACACAGATAGATATGCAGCCACCAATCCGCCTAGCAACATTGGCACCAGAGTTACTATTAGTTGAATCTAGCCAGGGGATGAGGAGGCCCTCTTCCCCCTCCCCCCTCATGCCAAGGTTGTATAAAATTGGTCCCTAAATACACTTAAGTGGAGGAACACAAAGGTGCGATGCCTCTGTGCCTCTGATTATATTAAATGATATTTGTCAAAACGAACTCAAGGAAGTTCAAACAAAAGGTTTTTTACTTTGTTTCTGTTTTCTTTTTTTTTTTCTTGCTTGTTTGCTTATCTGTCTTTGGGAGGGTAAGAGTGGGGCATGGAAATGGAGGGACATACGTGAACAAATGCAGCAGGTTACTCATTAGACACTGTACTGAAAATGAACTATCCAACTTGTGAGTGAGCCCAAGAGGGGGAAAAAAATCTAAGAAAGAGTAAGGAAAGAGGTGACATCATCCAAAAAGAAATGTACACACTATCTGACTTATGTAACTGAAATCCCTCTGTCCATCATCTTTATAATAACAATTTAAAAAAAAAAAAAAAACAGAAAATTGGGCCTTGAACCCAGTAACTCACATTTGTAATCCTAGCTACTCAGGAGGCTGAGATCTGAGACTAGTGGTTTGAAGCCACCCCAGGCAGGAATGTCTGTGAAAATCCTGTCTCCAATAATTACTCAAAAAAAGTGCTTCTGTGGCTCAAGTGGTAGAGTGCTCACTATGAGCAAAAGAAGCTCAGGACAGTTCCTAGAGCCAGAGTTCAAGCCCCAAGACCAGAAAAATAAAAGGTAGGGGTGGGGGAGCCTTGAAAGATATGTTGAGGACAGAGAATTTCTTAAAAATTGTAATCCCATTCCTGGTGGACCTGTTTCCATTAAGAAGAGGGAAATAAGATTAGTATTCATCTATGATATTTACTACACAGACCAATTACCTAAATAGTCCCAAAGTAGAGAGTAAGATCATTTCAGACATCACATAGGACACTCCAAATTTCAGGGGAACTATGCAAATATTACTATACAAGACGAGTGGGATGACATCAGCTCATTTTCCCTGTTTAAAATTAAGTTTTAGTCATTTCTCATTTCCCCATAGAGTAACCCCTGATAACTACTGAATATGTAAAGTTCTTTACGGCAAGGTAACATGATTGCATGTAGAGAGCCTTTGGAAGGTCATAACTACCCTGCAAACAATCCCATCTCCCTCTCTGAGGCACAAATTATGTTCCCCACTTCTCATTAAATTTCTGATGAGCTAATAAATGATTGAAAAGCACTTTGCAAGAATGGTGTACAACATGCACACAGGGATGGCGACTCCAATAGCACTTAGCACGTTGGTACCCGGACTGTTTAAGGATTAAGTCCTAGGTGACACCAGGTATTGGCCAAATGGGATCAGGAACCCACTATACATAATGAGCTTAGTTTCTTAGTCCAGCACCCACTTCAGAGATGATCCTTCATAGACTCTCAGACTCAGGTTTCCCCTCCTGTACCTCAGGAGCCAAACCCTCTCTCTGCAAGGAAGGGAAACTCATCAGAGGGAAAAGCCTTCTGCTCCAGCCAGGCTCATTAGCTCTGCTTCCAGTCACACCACCATCACCTACCTACTGTTCATCATTGCTTGAATCCTCCTAACCCCTTCTTCATTGTCTTCACTGCTACAGCCCAGCCCCCAAACTGCCTCCAGACCAGACAGTGTGTACTTTGTACTGTGCTAAGTCTTCGAAACCTTTTCCTTTACCCCTCACAATAACCTGTGTGGGAAAATGAACATTATTTCACTTTCTGATCTGAGGTGTCTCCCAAAGTTCCATGTATGAATGGATTGGTGCTATTTGGAGGTGATGAGAGCCTTCTGAGAGGTTTGGGGTTTGTTTTTGTTTTTGTTTTGTTTTTGCTTTTTTGTATCACCAGGAGCGTGTCCTCCAATGGGATTGTGAGACTGTGGTCTCCTTCTCCCTCTATTTTGATTCCTGCTAAGAAGGATCAAAATCCCCTGTCAGGATGCGTGGCATGCCAATTGTAATGGGGCCACTTTGAAACTGTCAAAACCGTGAGCCAAATACATCTTTTATTAAGTTGACTACCCCAAGTCATCGTCACAGTAATGGAAAGCGGACTAATGCAGAGCCTAAGAAGTTAGCCTTGACTCAGCAACCATTTGGCAATGCTTGAGTAACAGCCCAGATCTTGACTTCTCCACTTTTTAGACTTCAGCCATCATATCAATACCTTTATTATTATTATTATTATTATTTTATAGTTCTTCAAGGGGTGTTTCAATCCAACCTGTCAGTTTATGAGTATTTCCTGATCAATGTCACCCTTTCTGGCAATGCTGTCTCTGACTACCTGTCAGCCTTCCACCAACCCAGCCACCTCTGAGCTCCTTTAGCAGTCAATTGCTTTGATAGTTAACCATAAAATACATGTGATAGATCAGCTATTGTTCCCAAATTATTCCTTGCTCTCTTGTAGTTAGATATTAATGCCTCATCTTCGCCATAAGCCCTGTAAACTCTCGAGGGAATTTTATTCTACCTTAGTGCCAGTATCTACCACATAGAAGACACTTAACAGTTATAGCTCTACTATGTTCTCAGCAATTGGGGTGGCAGAGGCAAACGAAGTGGTACCCTTGGGTGTGCAATGCTCCCCATCATAGGTACGTGTAGCTGCTCATCCATTTTTGTTTTTGTTTTTCCTCCTGCAGAGCAGTAGACTATCATCTAGTCCTACAATCTCCATCCGAATAATATATGCCATTGGCATCACTTTAATTTTTTAAAGTATCTAAAGTTTAATAAATATAAATTTTATTTGTAGGACAAAACCCACAGTAGGATCAAAACCTTTCCCCAAACCAAGACTATTCAAAGCCTCATTCCCTCACCTGAATAAACAGAGATTCAGATAGCGTGGTTCTTGCTCTGTGACATGTTCTGTGGTGGCCAATCAGATTCCACCTGTGGCTCCTCTAACTCGTCCACGGGGAAGAAATGATAGCTTTTGTTTTTATTATAGTAACAATAAAAGTTATAGAATTTACTATTTTGACTATTTTTTTAACTCAGAGCCATGCACATGCTAGAGAGGTGCTCTAATAATTGATCTGTGCTACCAGTTCTCTTCACATTATTCTTTCGCTTTTTTTATTAGCATCAAGGGAATTTCATTTTAACACTTCCACATATATTCCACATATATATCTTGACTGGAGTTACACCTACCATGTTTTTCTCTCCTTCCCTACCCCCTTCCCAAAGCAGCCTCAGCAAGCTTCATTGTTCCATTTTCATACATGCACATAAAGTATTTTGATTATATTCCCCCTCCTGCCCTATCTCTTTATCTATTCCCTTCTATGCACATACACAAACACACAAACACACACACACTCACACACACTCACACACAAATACTACTACTACCTACATCCCAGACAAGGCATGTTTTAGCATCCTGATATTTATTTGGGGCTCCACTGTGGTATTTACAGTTTGTATACCATGCTTTGGTCAGACTGGTCAAACACAGATTTAAATATATATATATATATATATATATATGTACATATATATAAGTATATTTACACACATATGTAAATATGTGTGTATATGTGTGTATATGTATATTTACATATATATATAAATATATTCCACCTAGGATCCATATATGAAAGAAAGCATGTGACTTTTGCCCTTCTGGATCTTGCTTACTTTGCTTAATATGATGGTTTTCTGATCATTCTACTTTCCTGCAAATGATATCATTTCATTCTTCCTTATGACTGAAGAATATTACAGTGTGCATTTGTGTCTTACATTTTCTTGTTCCATTCATCAGTTGAAGGATATCTAAGCTATTTCCCATAGCTTAGAAATTGTGGCTAGTGCTGGATGATTTAGTTAGTTTTGAGATAACATACTTTATGGTCAGACCAAACAAGACCATGATCTTTCTATTTGTGCTTTCTTGCATCACTAAGGATGGAAGATGTACACCACTGCATCTATCTGTTGTTAGCGATGAAGTCTCAAAAATCTTTTTGCTTTGGCTGGTCTCAGACTGTGCTCTTCCCATTCTATCTCTGTCTCCCAAACAGCTGGGATTACAAGCTTAGGCCACTGGTATAGTAAAATGGTCAACCTATTTTAACCATTTCTTTTAACAGTATTAAATACATCCATCTCCAGAATTTGTCACCTTTCCAAATGAAACTCTGAGCCCATTAAACAATAATTCCTTAGTCTACATTTATGTATATTTTTAAAGGAAACATTATTTTTCCACAAAAGCTGAATCATTTAACATTCCCACTGAAACCAGAATGTCAGGCTCCTGGCCAAACTCCAGGAATTCCACAGGTCAGGTCTGGCCACTCACCCCAACATGACAAATAAAGGGAAGCATAATGGTGAAGAATAGAGAAAGGAAATTTTTTTTAATTTAATTTTATTTTATTTGAGAACATACTGTACAGAGGGGTTACAATTACATGAGCAAGATAATGCATACATTTCTTACCAAGCATTGCAGAGAAAGGAAATTTTTTTATAGCATGGGCAGCTGTAGGAGGAGGTAAAGAAAGCCTTTCAGCTCATCTTTGTCCATCTTCAATATACAAACATGATAGATAGAGAACTGGAGGTTGGGGGTGGATTCCACTTTGGAATCCAGGGAGAATGACTTAGTGCAATGACATAAATGCAGGCAAAGATGCTAGGATTTTTCTCTTGCTTTTAGTTAATTCATGGGCTCATGTAAGGATTCAGTGCTTCTCCGGAAAAGCAGTTTAAATACCTGTTACACTACCAGCAATGCAGAAGGATCCAATTTCTCCCTAGCCTGGGCAACTCTTGTCATTTTCATTGTTTTTCTTCTGTTATTATTGCTGTTGTTGTCAATAGTAGCCATCCTAATGGGTAAGAACTGTTATCTCATTTGGGTTTTTAAATTGCATTTCCCCAATTACCAGTGATGTGGAGCATCTTTTCATGCACATCTTGGCCATCTGTGTATCTTCTTTGGATCAATATGTATTCAAGTCTTTTGCCTATTTTTTAATTGGGTTGTTTTTATTGTTGTATTGTAGGAGTCATTTGTATTTTTGGATATGATATTGGCAAATGTTTTACCTTATTCTGTGGGTCTCTTTTTCACTCTCTTAATAGTATTGGTTGACATAGGAGTATTTTTTATGAAGCCTAATTTATTTTTGTTGTTGTTGTTGTTGTGTTTGGGATGTCATATATAAGAAATAATGATCAAACCCAATGTCATGTGTCTTTTCCCTGTTTCTTGAGACTTTTACATTTTTGTGTCTTATAGTTAGGTAATTTAACCTACTCCGTGTTGCTTTATATGTTATATAAGGGTCCAGCTTCATTCTTTCCTATGTGAATTTACAGTTTTCTGAATTCAGCTTGTTGGACATATTGTTCTTTCCTCATTGAATGGTCTTGGTGCTATTATACATTCATTTGACCATGTATGTGAAAGTTTATTTCCGGGTTCTCTATCCTATTCTACTTTTCCATGCATCTGTCTTCATGCCAGTACCATTCACAAAGTACAAACAAAAGCTCTACAGGAAGTTTCAATGTCCTGAACTGTGAATCCTCCAACTACATCATTTTTTTCATTAACTTTTTCCAGATCTACATGGGGTCCTTTGAGATTTCATATGTAATGTTGACAGAGGATGGATGAATCTATAGATTATTATTGTCATCATAATAATATTGTCTTCTAATCCATGATCAAGGGATGTCTTTCCTCTTTAACCTATGGTAAAAGTAATTTTTGAGCTAATGGAAAGTAATTTATACTAGAAGTTTGAGCAGGGTAAATATGTTTAAATTCTGGAAGTGTTCAGGTAACCATGTGGTGACAAGTCTATAACCAGATACTAGAGGAAAAATTAGGCATGATACATAGTGACTGTTTGGGGAGCTCTCCTTGAGCCAAGGACTTTCCTAAGCACTTTTATGGATCTGAAATTATTTAGCCTTCACATCTATCCCCATGAGACAGGCTTACTATTCCTCTCATTCTACAAATAATAGAACCTAAGACATAGAAAGGTGAAGTAAGTCACTCAAGGCCAAACAGTTGCAAAGTCATAGAGCTGGGATGCTAACGTAGTAATCCTGACTCTCAGGAACTTTCACTCCTGCAGTCAGCTGAACAATGCTTCCCCCAAGTAAATTGCGTCTTCGTCCTGGAACGTCTCAATGTTTTTTGTTTTTGTTTCTAGGAAAAGGGTCTTTGTAAGTGTAATTGAGTTAAGGATCTCAAGGTGGAGAGCCTGGGTTGGCCTTAAAATACTATCACAAGTGTCCTTATAGGAAACATACCCAGAGAAAAATAACACAGACAGGCAGATACACTGCGGAGAAGGCTATGGGAAGACAGAGGCAGAGGCTGGAGCAATGGGACCACAGATGCTGCAAGAGGCAAAGAATTGATGCTCCCCTAAAGTACCCAAGGGAGAGTGTGGCTCTGCAATGATTTTTAACTTTTAGTCCCCAGAAACTGTGAAAGAATATAGTCGTATTGCTTTTAGCCATCGAATCTGTGGCTATTTGTTACAGCAGCCAACGTAAACCAGTACCAATCATAATCAAGAGACAATGCCATAGGGCATCTCATAGTAGATTTCACCTTATCTGCGTCAGGTAAACTTATACCAGCTACCCATCTACTCACAAAATGGGTCTGGGGAAGAGAAAGCATCAAGCTCATTGGACCACTGATTAAGCAGCTACTTCCATGATATGATGTTTCTTAAATCCTTTTCCTACTAATTCCACCATCCAACCATCTATCCCCAACTAAGAGTCTTGGAACACAAGGGAACAGAAAGCCTGTGCCCACATTGTGCATTGAGGAGCTCAGAGGTGACCGCACTTTCTCATACTGTAGAAGGACAGGGTCTTTTGACTCCTTTCAAACCAGAACTCTGCCTTTCCCACCACATCACACTCCAACTCTTAAAGAAAAGACAAGAAACAAGGGGAAGCAGCCCTCATACTTGTGCATTGCACCACAGAGTTCATATGGCTCACTCATCTCTATAAAATTCTTCGTATTCTATAAGGCCACTCTCATTCTTCTAAGGCCTAGAGTGGTCTGGGAACTTCCTCCATCTTCAATCTACTACCGTCACCCCTGGATTATGTATTCCTAAGGACCCAGGCAGAAACACACACGTGCCATACTCAAATGCACATGATTTCTTTCTCATTTAAAAAAAAATAAAAATAGCCTGGATGTAAAGTTGAAAACAGGAGAATGATTTGCATGAGACCCTGAGCTCTCAATTACACCAATTACTTTATAATTACAGGCAATGCCATCTTGGGCTTTTCAAAACCTACATCTATTCTTAAGAATCTGTCAGGAAGAAGGCTTCTTCTCAGGGAAAGATTCCAATTAGTATGCAAGTTGAATGCAGAGGAAAGAAAGCCTGCTGGGCTCCAGGAGGAATAAGAACATGGAAGCTTCAGCCCTTCTAATACAGCAAATGGACTTATTTGGTTCAACCAGAAGCCAAGACCTAAAGGAAATCCCCCAACTCTCAGCCCTGGGAGAGCTTTGCATCCAGAGTCCCTCTGCTTAAACTCCTTGGTCCCTGCCTTCTTTCTTCCCACTCTTTTGTTACTAACAGCCATCTCTTGAGCTGGGTGGAGAACGATTCACCTGGAAACCTTGGATTTCTCAGAGCTGCATTAAAAGCCTCAGGACCCAAGCCTGAGCCTGTTTCTCTCCTGTTTCAATCATTTTGAACTCTCTATTCATGGGAGTACTGGCTTGGGTATGCTTAGAAGGGGCTGGGAGACTTTCACACATAGCCGGTAAGTCCATTATGTATGCCTTCATAGTCTTTTTCTAGGTCCCTATTTTTCCTGCCAATTTACCAGGTCAGTAGACAGAGCATTGCTGCTCTGAGGCCTGATACACCTCTGGCGTTAGAGAGAGGCAGTTGGGACATCTTAGGGAATCCTTAGGCCATCTTCTCATACTATAAGAAGGGGATCTTTGGACTCTACCATTTATGGACAGAGTCCATTTAAGCAATACTGGTCCACACAACAGCATCACTGTGTAAAGACACTGACTGGTCTGCAAAGCTCACATCTCTGACCCTCACTCCTTGTATCAGAGGAGTAGTCAGTCACATGAGTGAATAACAAAGCTCAGAAAGCTTTCTTAGGCACTGACAGATGGACTTCAGCTCTCCTCCACCTGCTGGTGCTAACAGAGTGATACACCTAGGTTTGCTACCAACCTGGTACTCATTGTTGCTCTCTCAAAGGAGCCACTATCTTCCTACAGCAAATCTCCAGGACTTACTGATTCTTCAGAAGCTCTCTGGGTCCTAACTGAAGCTTCACTTCCTCCTGTGCCCATGGTACTGCCCTCCACTGCATTTCTTTAATGAGAACACCTCCCGTGACAGTTTGCTGGGCACTTTCCCGACTGTTATCTCAGTCTTCAGGGCATGGTGCTGCTGAGAATGCACTTTCTACCCTCCCCGTGTCTCTCCCCACATCTACCCTTCAGAAAAAAAAAAAAAAAGCATTCAGCTAAATCCAAGAAAGAAAGAAAAAAGGAAGGAAGGAAGCCTGCATTGTGGAAGATTGGATTTCTCAGTAGGATTAAGCCTTAAGTGGCTCCTGTTTAACAAAAAACAAAGTCTAAGCTTCATTGGTGATAACTTGCATTAGCGTTCCCCACCTCTTCTCCCACCCTCTAAATTCCAGTCAGGCTTCTGGAGAATGAAAAGCCCTTCCCTGTTTGAATCACCAGGAATTCTTATTTCTGTTTCTTTGCTTCCCTGGCATGTGGTGCCTGTATTAAAATAGTCTTTCTTTTCCAGCTTCGTTAAAGGTATGCTGCCTGCACCTCACCCTCCTTATTAATTTTCTGCATCTCTCATCATGCAGGCGGGGTACAGCATCACTAATTCTCATATCAGTAATGTGTATTTTTGCACGTGTCAAAAGTGAGACTCAGAAAGCTTAACCAGTGTTCCCCAAATCACACTACTAATAAGGAACTGGAGCCTCTCCATGTAAGTTCGAATTCTGCCTCTCAATTCAAAAGGCTGTTGTGACCTTGGGTGATGTTTTTTTAACTTGTCTGAACTTCCTTAGTTCATTCATTGAATGAAAGTAGTAATAATGGTGTGAAGATTAAATGAATTACTACAGGTCAAATGTTTTCTCATTGTTCTCACATAGAATGCCTTCGTAAAATTTTAACGGCTTTCCTCCATCCTTTTCCCTGTTCATCTCCAGCCCTCATTCCCAGACTCCAACCCCTACACCCACGGGCACTGATTTTATCCCCTTCTGTCTCCTACAGCTAACATTTTACACTTACTACAAAACTCAGACTGATTGTTAGAAGCACCAACCTCAAAACCTTCTTGCAAGCCCCCAAAGTATTACCTTCTTGTAAGACCATTATATCTTATTTTCTTATGAAATCTTCATGCCTTTACCTTCTTTCTGTATGACTCCCATACATTACCTTCTTCTTATAAGACCCATACACTTCCTTCTTCTTTTATGACATCTCTCTACCCTTGCCTCTAAAACCTGGTTCTTTTCTGGGGGACTAGCTTTCTTCAAAGGTCCCTGTTAGGCAATCTCTCTGCCTCTTTGGCTGCTTCTTCTTCTTGTCTGTGGCCCCTCATAAAACTAATTTGCTTTGAACTCCAATTTATCTAACAAAACAGCCACCTCCCTTCCTGCTACAATTATCTGGTATCTTAAAGACTTATCTCTCGACTATCCCTCTGTCTGACATGACCCTTATCCAATTTGTCGCTCTATGGTACTTTCCTGTTTCTTAACATATTCAGTCACCTTCCTGACCATACTTCTCAAATTGTCATTACCACAAACTGCTGTCTTTCCTAAACACACAATCTCCAGCCTCCGTAGGCTGATCACCACCCCCTCTATTTCAAGTCCTCTCCCTCAAATGACTCCAGCGTCACTCTCCTCTCCAAACCTTCAGTGTGCTGACTCCACAGCCCCCTTCCTGTCCCTTCTTCCCCAATTGCCCAGCTTCAAGACCTGCCAGTCAGGGTGAGGCACCCTCTCACCACTCCCCTTTGCATTCATTCTCTCCCCCATCAAGTACTTTCATGCACTTGGCCTAGCCACAATGTACTCTGGCTAACTAAACTGCACTTGCACACTGGACATGTTTAAGAAAAGCCCACGGCCATACTGGCCTACTTTAATGATGATCCATCCACTCAAGGAGGCCTGCGATGCTGGCTGGCTTGATAAGTGCTTTTGTGCACCCACTCTGCCACTTTGTTGGCTAGCTGGCTGATGACCTTGTCTGTCTTTGATTGAGAAAAGTGAACAACATGAAAGAATATGCACACATTTTTACATCACGTCTGTCTGCCTTCCAGCATTTGCACATGTACCTCTTCTTTATCTTGTATAACTCTGAGCAAAGGTGCTCCTTCTTAAGGCCAGCCCTCCCACTTAGCCATGAGAGCCATTGCTCCTCATCTATCCAAGGACAGCTCTCTAGCAATTTCCTCTCTCTTCTCGTTCAGCATCTATTTTCCGCACTCGGCTCAACTTTCCCTATCAACCTACAAACATAATGTGGTTTTCCTATTAAGAAGACCCTCTCAGTCATGCTTTCTAGTTCACCTAGCCCCAATTTCTCTTTCCCAAGATCTAGTCCCCATCTACTGTCTCAGATACTCCTCCTCTCATTTTCTCTCCAAGTATTACATTGTGTGTTCCAGTCCCACTTCTTTTGTGAAGGTTCTCATTTTCTTGATGACCAGCAGTGTGCTGTTGATCACCTTTTCCCCACATTTAAACAGTTCCTTTAATAATGCTCACTGGATCTCTCTCTCTCTCTCTCTCTCTCTCTCTCTCTCTCTCTCTCTCTCTCTCTCTCACACACACACACACACACACACACACAGCTTCCAATCTTATCCTTCTCACTTCCCACTCCCACTTCTGCCTCATCTCATCTCTAAACACTTTAGGAGCTTGGGACTTAGATCTTGGACCTCTTTTCTCTCTACTTTCTCATCCTAGGTTCAGTCATTCCAGCTCTGGTTTTCAGTAAGACCTTGTGCTGAAGATTTTCAGGTTTTATTTCTAACCATATGCAACCCAGATATCATACCACCTGTGAGACAGTCCCACCAGGGTAGTTTATGGACATCTGAAACAATGTCTTTAAAACTGTGCTCTTAACCACAATGCTAACTTGATCTTCCCATGTTCTTGCGCTAGCAAATCACTACAACCTCACCCTTTCAATTGCAGGAAAAAACAAAACAAAACACTAGGGTGACCCCTGACATTTCCCCTTTCCTTATTCCTATAGCTAAGCATTAGCAAACATAGGCATCTAGGTACAGGGCCACACCCTGGTGGCTCATATCTGTAAATCCTAGTTACTCAAGGTGTTGAGATCTGAGGATGCTGGTTCAAAGCCAGCAAACAGATCTGCAAGACTCTTATTATTAATTAGCCATCAAAGACCTGGAAGTAGGAGTGTGGCTCAAGTGTTAGAGTGCCAGCTTTGAGTGAAGAAACTAAGGAAGAATGTAAGGCCCTGAGTTCAAACCCTAGTACTGGTACCAAATATATTAATAAACAAACAAACAAACAAAAAAAGCAACATTTGTACACATAATCTTACCACCTCTCACCTCATTGAAGGATTGACCCCCATCCAAGTGTCCCCGTCCCATACAGACTACAGATGTCAGGTATGCTGGCAAGGCAATTCACCTAAGCCCAGCCGTAAACATCCCATTGTGGGCCCAACTGAAAAGCCCCCGCCTCCCTGGACCTGATGGCTTTTTCATTCACCTCTGCCTGCTTGCTTGGACCTCCTATAAAAACCCAGCTCCTGTCCCAACTCTCGGGCACAACCTCCAAACCCGTGGGCACGTCTGTGCCCCTCACTGTTCCTCAATAAACAGTCTTCGCTTGTTGACGATCGAGTCCAGCCTATTCCTTTTCCATTCTCCTCCATTTTCCTAACACTCATGGTTCACCCACCTGTCAATATTCTGGAACGTACTGGTCCTACCCCGTACCTCTGCTCATTGCTCCAGTACATTCTCATCACAGCGCTTGGAGCCATGTTAATGAGGCCACATCCTAGCAACTCTCTGTTTGAGAAGCTCCTCTCAAAATACTGGGAGGCCTTTCTCTGGCCTCCTCGGCCTATGCACCTCACTGATATTACTGCTTGGGCAGCCCTGCTCAGCCTCATTCAGTCTTCTCGTGTCCTGCTGGCCACTGTTCTGTTCCTGGAGCACCATGATGATCGTCATTTTTAACACCTTCTACTTGCTGTTTCTCCTGTCTTGAAAGCTTTCCTCTAAAATCTATTTTAAAAAAAAAAGCCTACATTGAACATTTCACCTTTAGTGAGGGCCTTACTGCTCTTCTTGTTATATCCTTAACTCTCAGACACAGTGCGCGACATAGAGCAGATACACACTAAGCTTTGGCTCAATAAATAACTGATGGTCATTGTTACCTAGTCCAGACTAGAGTTCTTCATCTCCAACACACACACACACACACACACACACACATACATCACACATCACGCATACACACATATCACACACTCCTGATTTATTGCCCAATGTTTGTCAATCCCAGTTGGACATCTGGGATTTAACCTTGAATCCTTCTTGGCCCCTCAGGCTAACCTACCACAGGCCTGGCTCCTCTGCCTTCAGTTCCCCCTAATTCCAGTTCCATCCTCCATCTTTTTCACATTTAGCCACCTCCATGCAGTGCAAAGCACTGTCCAGTCATCTGAAATAGCTCCTCAAGACTTCATTTGGGTGGCCTCTACCCATCCTTAGGCATGTTTCTCATGCATCAACTACATGGGCCAGACAGCTTTCCATAAATGCCCTCTATAGCTCTTTCCTTGACTGGCTTTTGCTGTGTCTCCTAGTCCTTTCTAGAGCAAATGCTCTGAAGAAGGCCTCACCAAGCCACACCTTCCCTCCACCATAGCCCCACAGCAGCTTATTTCCCTCCCAGCAATTATCAGACTGAAACCAGGTTTTCAGAATCCAGGCCCAAAGTCCAGGAGTCCCACAATAGGGCCAGCCATATGTCAAGTAGAAAGATATGGTAAAGGGCAAAGAAAGAAGGTTTATTATATGGCAGCCATAGGAAGATGTTATGGTATCATCTGTCTCCATGCATAGAGACACTGGCTTCAGGTTGAATAGAAGCAGGAAATGAGAAAGGTGTGCATAATTTTAAAAAAAAATCTCGAATCACATGTATGGCCTAGTTGACCATTGTCTATCTTTGTCTCTACATAACTTCCAGAAAAATTATTATTATTTTACCCTTGGGACAGTGCCAGCACAAGTTGCCTGATGGGTGACCTTCTGAGCTTTGGGCTGTTTTCTTTAAGATAAGAAAGTAATGTGTGTTTGAGTGAAAGTTTGCCTTGCTT
The DNA here is from genome assembly GCF_019054845.1 of Dipodomys spectabilis. Classification (NCBI taxonomy): domain Eukaryota; kingdom Metazoa; phylum Chordata; class Mammalia; order Rodentia; family Heteromyidae; genus Dipodomys; species Dipodomys spectabilis. The sequence goes on from NW_024870700.1 coordinate 558,572, forward strand.
CACAAGAAACTTATCAATGAATCCTGTTCTTCCTAAATCCCAAAATGATTTTGAAGTGACTACAGCAGGGATTATCTCAGATCAAAGGGCATTGATATAAAGTTGGGGGACTTTCACTTCATTCACAGGACCCAGCAAAAGTATCTTTTAAGTGGTCTCTTACAAGTTTGGAATGACCTCATTTATTTATGTACATGTTTCTCCTCAGTGTCCTCATTGAACAGGTGATGTCAAAGGCAGAGACTTCATGGGGGGTGGGGGGAAGTACATTGTCACAAAGGAAAGGTGTGCAGTCTCCAAAGATGTGTAAAGTCTCCAAAGACAGCTGTCCCTGTCTGCCCGAGGAGCAGCTGTTGTACAGAAGCAGCCATGAGAAGGAAGCCTGAGTTGCTAAAACATCTGGCCACCAAAACCAAGTGATCATGCTTCCTTTCCTTCTCGGCACCTCCCTGGTGTTTGTCTGCAAGGATCTCTCCTGTCCCCCTCTCCAATTTGTGGAAGTGAGGAGAGCTTCCTCTAACAGGCAGCGCCATCCAGATGATGTTATTTGAGAGGGCTTAAAAAGCAAGAAATAACTCATCCCAAAATAACCCCTCCTTGGCTTCCAGCTGCTCTGAACAGCTGGATGCTGCTCCTAGCCAGTTCCTTCTGTCTTTATATTAATAACATGGGAATGAACCAAACACATTGAGATGCTAAATGGGGTCATTGTTGCTAATTCCCTTAGGAGGATAAATGCCATCAGTGCCTCTAAGAAGGTTCTCAGCAGAAAGTTTTACATTCTGTGTTTAAAATTGGGTTGGGTACCTTGAAAGACGTCTTAGGGCGAGGTGTAGTGGTTCACAACTGTAATGTCAGAACTTGGGAGGTAAGAGTAAGAGGGTCATGAGTTCAAGGCCCTGAGATATATAGTGAGTTTCAGGTCAGTCTGGGTGACCTAGTGACTAGTGGTTCTTGAAAAGAACAAGAAGAAGAACTACTACTACTACTACTACTACCACTATACTTCTACTACTTTAAAGGCATCATGAAACAACCGCCCTTAAGCAATTTATAAACTAACCATGCTGGGGGAGAAATGTCACCTATTAGATAAATTAGCAGACATTATAGAATACAATTAAGTAGTAAGTAATGTCATTCAGGTTCAAAGATGACTGAGACCCCAGTAATTAAGCAAAATTTCAAGGAGTTTTTCAAGCTATATTTTGAAGAATGTGGACACTTGAAGAAAAGGAAAATGTCTAGAGGGAAAAACACTGCACAAAAGTTCTAGAGGCAGACTAGGTGTGATAGTGGCAGATATCTATAATTCTAGCTATGCAGTGAGCTGAGCTATGAAGATCACAATTTGAAGCTAGCCCTGGGAGGAAAGTCCCTGACTCTTATCTCCAGTTAACCAGCAAAAGTATGAAAGTGGGGATGAGGCTCAGTTGTAGAGTGCTGTCCTTGAGTGAGAAACCTAAGGGATAGAACCCAGGCCCTGAGTTCAAGCTCCAGTTTCTCCCCCCCCCTCTTTCCTTCCCCCTCTCTCTCTTTCTTTCTCTCTCTCTGTCTTTCTCTTTGTCTCTCTCTCTCTTCCTCTTCCCTTCCTCTCTCTCTCTTTACACACACACACACACACACACACACACACACACACACACACACACACACACATCAAGTTACAGATGGAAGCATGTAGAGTGTAAATGTCTGGGTAGAGAGGTTGATCTGAAATTCACCAATCATCATTGATAGAAAAATGACCATATTGTAAGCCAGGCACTATAATAGTTACTACTCACAGGCTGAGAGCTGAGGATCAACGTTCAAAACAAGCCCTGGCCGACAAATCATGTGGTTCATACCTCCAATTAATGAGCAGAAAGCTGGAAGTGGAGGGGTGGCTCAAGCAGTAGAATGTTAGTGCTAGCCTTGAGCCTTGAACGGAGCATGAGATTGCTAAGGGCAAGCACCCTGCCCTGACTTCAAGCCCCAGCCCCTCCCCCCCAAAAAATCTTACATGTAAGAGCAAAGGCAGGGTACCACTGTCTCACACTCTCTGTTTGAGAATCAGAGGATGGAGTGGGAGGGGAAATGCTTTGCTATTGTTTTCAGTTGCCAGGAGGCATGGAGGCAACTGAGCCAGCCTGCCTCAGTCTTGAAAGCCAGGTTGAGATTTGGAAAACTCCCTTTGGAGAAATAGTGCAAGCTTCTCAGCTTGGATGTGCCAGATGCATGCTTTGTGGAAACACATTTCTTTTTTCACATGGAACACAAGAGGGCTGGTAAACCAGGGCCACGTGCTGAGAGACAACAGCAACTCTTTGCAGACAAAGTGAAAGATTTTACCAAGGGCCACAGCCCAGGACTGAAAAGGCATCTGGCTCTTTCAGGGAAGTTACAAATCTCCAGAGTTATACTTGCTCAGCTTCAGGCTGTCTTACCATGTAGTTTCTCAAAACAAGACTCTGGCAACTTCCTGTGGCAAGGCTTTGTTCCTTAGTAAACATTGTAAACACCATAAACACCGCCATCTGTATTTGGTACATGATTTGCAAGCGCATTGTTTGACATTTTGCTAGTCTCCAAGTAGGAAAGACCAACATGGTAGGGATAAGGAGAGCTGTAGTCTCAGCTAGCAGGGTTAACAGAGAGAGGATCCAGACAGCAGCTTGCTGGGTGCTGTGGAAATTTGCTGAACTCCCCAGTTCTCCCCCTTTCTAAAAGTACATCTTGAATCCTACAAAAGAATATGCCTGTGGGGCACTTGTGGCTCACACCTGTAATCCTAGCTACTCAGGAGGCTGAGAACTGGGGATCATGGTTCAAAGCCTGCCTGGGCAGAAAAATCCATGAGACTCTTATCTCCAGTTAACCAGCAGAAAAACCAGGGGGGGTTATGACTCAAAGTGGTAGAGCACTGGTCTTGAGCAAAAGAGCTCAGAGATAGTGCCCAGGCTCTAAGTTCAAGCCCATGACCTGCCCCCTCCCCAAAAGAAGATTTTGTCCTAATAGATTCATGTGATATGTGCATGAGGTTTCTTTCTGTTCTGCTTTCCTTCCTTTTTTCTTTCTTCCTTCCTTCTTTCCTTCCTTTCTTTCCCTTTTCTTTCTTTCTTTCTTTCTTTCTTTCTTTCTTTCTTTCTTTCTTTCTTTCTTTATTTATTTATTTCTGTCCTGTGGCTTGAACTCAGGGTCTGGGTATTATCCCAGAGCTTTTTTGCTCAAGACTAACACCTGAGCCACAGTACTACTTCCCTCTTTTTGGATGGTTAATTGGAGATAAGAGTCTCACAGACTTTCCTGTTGGGCTAACTGCAAACCATGATCCTCAGATCTCAGCCTCCTGGGAAGCTAGGGTTACAGGTATGAGTCACTTGTGTGTGACTTGAAGTTTAGTTTCCTAGCACCAACCTTACTGTGTGAAATCAGTGGAGAGGGAGTTGAATGGGGAATAAGCAATTTGGAACTGAGACCAATTTGGAACCATTGACCAAGCCTTGAACACTCCCCTGGTTCAATGTAAGTTGTCTCCAAAGAAAAGGAGAAATGGCCTCCTTCAGTATATCTCAAATGTAGTACTATCACAATTACTTGGGCACCTGTCCAAATAAGATCTTCAGTTCTAGAATTCTCATGGCAACAGTTTCTAGTGCTGACCTGGTTATCTGTGTTTAACACAGACCTGGAAAATGGCAAAATCTGGAAACTACCTGGTCTCAGTGACCTCTCCCATTCCAATATTCTCTTACCCCAACCAGACTGACAGAGACACACACGCTGGTCTCTTAGACAGAAGAAGGTAAAAACCCTGCTTCTGTCATAGAGACCTCTCTGTGTCTTTGCCTGTCACTTTATCCAAGAGAATTAAGAGGAGACTCTTGTTTCTTGGTTCCCTGTTATATGTGAGCTCCTCATGGGCAGAGGACATTTCTTTCTTTCTTTTTTTTTGTCCGTCCTGGGGCTTGAACTTTGGGCCTGCCTGAGCGCTGTCCCTCAGCTCTTCAGCTCAAGGCGAGCGCTCTACCGCTTGAGCCACAGCGCCACTTCCGGTTTTCTAGTGGTTTAATGGAGATAGGAGTCTCACGGTCTTTCCTGCCCAGGCTGGTTTTGAACCACGATCCTCAGATCTCAGCCTCCTGAGTAGCTAGGATTACAGGCGTGAGCCACCAGCGCCTGACTGGCAGAGGACATTTCTTATTTAAGTCCCTGCCTCTCCTCCCAGTACAGTACCTGGCAGGAAGCAGGCATTCAACTTAAGTTTGAATGATGGCACCCTTGGCTTTCCGAGCTCTATATTCTATCCTTCCCACCTCCTCTTGTGCCTAAGGTGACATTTGAGTTAGGATCAGAATTGGTAGGCCAAATGTTTGCATTCTCACTCTTGGACATCTGTCCTAGGCCCAAATCACCTTTGAATCACCAAGTTCAAGAGGAGGTGAATGTGTCAGTAACCTTCTCTCCCTCATCAACCTTGGTCAAGCAAGGGCCTACAGCACTGTGGAGGGGGAGAACTGAACAAAAAAAGAAGCTGCTCAGCTTGGAGTCTTTGACTCAGTCTGGAGCTCTCAAGCATGGCCTAGGAGAAAGAAGAGCCAAAACATAGGCTGCTGTGGACTCAGCAGTCCAGAGCTCAGCCCAGGGCCTCCTCCCCAGCCTATGTCCCTCCTGGGAGAGGAAGGTGTTTAAGATTCCCAGCACAGGGCCTAGGAAGTGATCCCCAGCCTCTTGCTGCAGAGTGAACTAATCCTACCAGGTTAATTCTCCCTCTCAGTTCATTCCATCTTATTAGAGCTGGCAGGCACCCCGCGATGCTTCATTACCTGTGCCACTTGAAGGCAAGACTTTCTTTTAATGAGCTGAGCAATGTGGGGAGCCCTCCTGCTAAGCACCTTAGACATGCATTTGTCCTGGAAAGAGGGAGAAACCCTGAACAGGCCAGCCTGTCCACAAACAAAAGTGATAAGAATGGGCTAAGGGAACTATAGAGCTGGGGGGAGGTGTCATGGGGCACTGAGGGAGAAGGACTACTCTTCCTTCCTCTTCATTCCATCTTTCCCTCACACAGGTGGCAGGTTATAGACAACACTAAGGTTACATCAAAGGCACAAGAGCTGGAAAGATCCTACCCTTTGCCCACTCAATATAGCTGGCAGCCTGAAATCATCGCCCCTAGTTTTCCAACCACAGCACCATTTGTTCTAAAATGTCTCATTTCCAGACCTTTGCAAGGATGCCAGGAAGAAGAGATGAAATGGAGGTTTGCACAGAGACTGGGGAGAGAGTGTGTGAACTTCAAGGCACCGCAAGGGTCCATAGGGGGTGAGAGGGATGGAGAGTAGATGCCAGCCAGTCCTGTGAAGGACATTTTATCTTTACCCAGTCAGCCCTCCCCACAAGCTGATTTGCTGTTAGAAAAAGATCTCCCCTAATTAAACATATTCTCTCTTCTTCCTCCTAGGTAAGTGAGGCTCCTGCCAGAAGATAAAATACTGGGGCAGCAAAGGAGGATGGCTGACTTGGCACAAGAAGCCAGGAAAAGGCAGAGGGATCTGTCAGGAGGGCACAATTAAATTTAGCATGCTATGCGTCTATTCTCAGAAAGCTCAGCCACCAACCACCTTCTCCTGTGCTTCTAAAATTGCTGGCTTTGCATTGCTTCATCTAAGAGTTTCTTTCTTTTTCCTCCTCCTACCGTTGCTTAGTGCTCAGGCACCTCTCCGTGCTGGGTGGCATTTAACAAGTGACCTCCTGTGTATCCCTTCTCCTGAGGTTATGTCTACACAGGTTTGTGGCTTTCTCTACATTGCTCAGTTTCTTCAGTCCAAAGGGAAGAAGAAAGCAAGCCAGTGAATCAGGCCAGAATGAGTGCGTGTGATGGCAGCTGCCAAGGGTGGACAAGTTCCTGAAGGGAGGAGCCTTAGCATGTGTTGCATGGAGAGGAATAAACACTGTGAAAGGGAGAAAGAAAACAGCACAATAGTTTCTGGGCATAAAAGGGGCGTGGACCTAACAGCCTACTGTGATGAGGTTCCACTTGTAGAGGAATAGCCAACAACTTTCCAGAAGGAAGCAGCAGTAGAACTGTTCTGAAAAACAGCAATAAATGGGCCTGAGGCACCTGGCAAGAAATCAAAAGGAGGCCCTAAAACCCTTTTTCCATATCTACTAACTAGTCCTTCACCCTTCTGCTCATCTCCTACCCCTGCCATCCTAAATTTTCTCTCTTAGGCCTTTGACTACAGGTGTCTGCCTTAGTCAGCTTTCTGTCACTGCAATGAAATACTTAAAGCAGAGTACGTGCAAAGTAAAGAGAGGGTTGGAGGGTCAAGTCCAAGATCAGACAACTCCACCACTTTGAGTACTGAAGATGGCAGCACAACATGGCAGAGGTATTTATCTGAGCAAACCACTCACATCTGAGCCAGGAGCAGAGAGTCGAGAGAGACCATCACCACATGGTCTCTTTTTTATTTTTATTTTTTTATTTTTGCCAGTCCTGGGGCTTGAACTCAGGGCCTGGGCGCTGTCCCTCAGCTCTTCAGCTCAAGGCGAGTGCTCTACCACTTGAGCTACAGCGCCACTTCTGGTTTTCTGGTGGTTTTATTGGAGATAGGAGTCTCACGGTCTCTCCTGCCCGGGCTGGCTTTGAACTGCGATTCTCAGATCTCAGCCTCCTGCGTAGCTAGGATTACAGGTGTGAGCCACCAGCGCCCAGCACATGGTCTCTTTTGAGAGCACATTCTCAAAGATCTCTCACTGGACCCCACCTCTCCAAAGTCTTACCACCTCTCACCACCACCAGAGCTCTATCCTGGGGACCAAACACATGGACTTTAGGGATTAGTCATCTAAACCATAGCAGTACTGGTGACCTTACTAGACTGGAGTCCATTGCTGTGCAAGCCCCCTGTGTTGGGTGCCTTGGTTTCTCTTCCTGTGGTCAGGACATTTTCCTCACTAACATCATATGTTAGTGTTTACTCGCAACAGTCCTCTGAATACTGGCTGCAGAGCTTTATTCCAGTGATGACAGCAGGGTGGATTTGCTGCCTTTGGGAAGAGCAAGGTGGAGGAGATATTTGAAATTGTGGACTTCAAATTGGCACTGCTCTCTTCAAACAGTGGGCTCATGGACATCTTCCTCCAACCCAGCATGCCATGGCTCGGTTCTTTGCCTTCTCAGACCACGCCCCCCCATCCTTCATGTGTTACCCTCCTCTGCATCCTGAGGCCCTGCCTATGACATCAGATCTCCCCATCCCCTTCTGTGTGGCTCGATGCCCTTCCTCTCTCGGCGGTGATAGTGAAAGGGTGATTAATGAAAAGGCCACATGGGCATTGCATTACTAGATTAAATTCTATAAAGAACAGCACCTGCGAGATTGAAGACGCTTGCGTCAGCATCCGGGTCACACCTGGGCTACTGTAAGGATGAAAAATAGCCCAGGCAGAGGGCAAACAGCCATCAAAGCACAGAAGGCTGAAGCTGGATGAGGCCGGTGGGACTGTTTCCTAACCAATCCAATTCCCCGCAATGTTTTAGATTAAGTGGTTGCCCAAACCGCCACTAGAATGCCTCCAATGTGGAAATCTCCCTCCTCTGCCAGGCAGGCTGCTCTGTAACTTGATGAAAAAGTTAATTCAAGCCTGCCTTCACTTTCGCTGCACCCCCACTGTATGTACAGATCTCATGCTGTGTGCAGGGCACATCATGGTGAGCATAACAGATTGGTCTGTGTCGGTGTAGAATACATAGAAGACAGAGTCACGTGGAGATCCTGACTAGCAAACAGACCTACCCTACCAGCCCAGTGCCACAGGAGAACACAGGAGCAGTACCAACTCAGTTTGGGGTGTTAGGGAGAAGGTCCAGAAAGGACAACTATGGAGGAAACAAAACAGCTAAGCTTACACCTGGTGTGAGACCTGGTAATTTAGAAGGGAGTGGGAAGGAGAAGGCAGAAGGGCCAGGGCAAGAGTTCAGTTGCGATCCTATAAGGAAGCTGAACAGAAGAGGAACCCGGTGGTATAGTGAGGGGCAGTGTGGGTGATGCCAGGGAGAAGAATGTGATCTTGAGATTTCACCAGCTGTTTAGTCCTTCTGATCAGACTGGATTCGAAGGCCCCGTCTCAGTCTATCCAGACTGCTCTAACAAAGTTGTGGGTACCTTACAATGATCAGCAGTGCATTGCTCACAGTTCTGGAGGCTTTGAAGCCCACAGTCAGGGCACCAGTCTGGGGAAAGCCTCTGTTATTCACAGGTAGCCTTCTTGGCACATCCTCATGAGGGTAAGAAGGAGAAAACTCTGGCTCCTCCCCCCTCTTAAAAGCCATTAACCATTCATCAGGCTCCATCTTCATAATCTCATCTTCCACAGTCCCTGCCAACTAATACCATTCCACCAGGGGTTAGTTTCCAATGCATGAGTTCTTGGAGGGCACACCTTTCAGCCTAGATCAGCCTTTTCTCCTCCACCTTGATTCAGCCCATACAAATCCAGGATCTCCCCACCCCCAGTACTTGTGGCAGCTTCCAGGAAGGGCCTCACCATCTTCTGGGAAGATCCTCTTGGCTCTCCCTGCCTTGGTTTTGACAGTGACCTAATGTTTGCTGTCCCCTGTCTGATCATTGCTCCCAGCAGCTCCAGAGCCCCTGGAGGAGCCTTCCTGTAACAAGCTTTCTGCAGTCAATCAGAAACTAGTCAAAAGGTATCTTTTATTGGTCCTGCTTCTCCCACCTAGGGGCACAGAAGTTCCTGGTGCATTTGACAGTCTGTTTCCTCTCACACTCCTATTCTCTGCTCCGATCTAGTTTCCAATTTCTCCTTTTCTAGTATGATTGCTAGATTCTGAATAAGACTTCAAAATAAAGCTGCTGTTTTTTTTTTCTTTTTAAAAATTTGTTATGATAAAAGTGATGTACAGAGGGCTTACAGTTACGAAAGTCAGGTAGAAAGTACATTTCTTTTTGGATAATGCCGCCCCTTCCCTCGTTTACTCTCTCCCTCCCATCCTCACCCACAAGTTATATAGTTCATTATTCAACATAATGTCTAATGAGTACCACTGCTGCATTTGCTTACCATTTGTCCCTTCATTTCTGTGTCTGCCATCATACTCCCAAAGACAGATAAATGAAAAAACAAGACAAAAAGAAAAGAAAACAGCATCAAAGAAAGAAACCTCTTGCTTCCATGTCCTGGAGTTCATCTCAATAAATATTATTTTATATGCTCAGATGCACATAGGCACGGTGCCTTTGTGTTTCTCCCCTAAGAGCATCCTCCTTTGGTCTCACTGTGTGTGATTACTTAGAGTCCTGTATAATTTATCATGTATTTTAGACAGAGTTTCTGCATATGAGAAAAAACATGAGCTGTTTGTGAAACTGCCATTATTATGATCACAATGCTTCGTAGTCATAAAATGGAATATTACTTAGCCATAAAGCCATGATATAACACAGATGAACCTCAAAATAGGTTAGCCTGAGTGAAAAGCTGGACACCAAAGGTGTCCATACCACTATTCGTGTGGAATACTGAGAGGACGCAACTTCATAGCGGCAGAGAGCAAATGAATGGCTCCCAGGGACAATGGGAGCAAAATATGGGGGAGGAGGGCTCCAACAGGTATTTGTGTCTATTTGGGCTGAAGAAAAAAAAAGTCTATATTCAGCTTGTTGTGGTGATGGTTGCACAGCATTGTGAATGCACATGATGACACTGAATCCGTACATTTGAATATGATTACAGTGGCTAATTATATGGTACGTGCATTTCAGCACGATAAGAAAACACCCTCCCGTTTGTATAGAACCCTATAATTTATAAGGCGTTTTTTTGTATAATATATATTACATCGTTGAATCCCTCTTCTGCTTGGTGTCCTTTCCTTGTATAGATGAGAGAACTAGGTTCTGTCAAATGTGGGGCCCAGCTGCCCAGACACTCAGGGCTCAGGTTGTCTGATCCAGAATCCTTGCTTCAATTTCAGAAGGACCAGGCTGGTATCCACTGGGGCTGACCTACAAATGTCAGTGTGGCAGAGAACCTCGCTTACCCCCTGTAGAATGAACACGGTGAGAAGGGAAGTCTGTAGTGAGAAAGAAGGAAACCGTCTTCTTCCTTGAGAAATAGGATAAATGCACCCAACAGTTCCTTTCCTCCATGTGGACACCTGGCTTGCAGCCATAGTGAGTAGTTCCCAGAGGGAGAGAGGGAAGGATTGCTGTGTATGAAAGCCAAGCTCTCTTCACACTCAGGGAAAAAGTTGGAATGCCCCACTGAAACTCGTACGAAACTTTACATTTAAGCTACTAAGAAAGCAGAGACAGTCCAAATATGGAATTTAGAAATAGGACATTGTGTGGGGATGGGGTATAAATGGAGGTTAAATGGGGTCAGGGAGTGAGGTCAAAAGCCAATAGGAGTGTGCCTCTCTCGGATAAGAAGACTTGAGCTAGGACATTTTCTCACCATGTGATATCCTGCTGCATCTGTCCTCTATCTTACCACCTCTTTCCCTGTTTCACGTGGAGCAGGTGCATCAAGAGGAGCTGTAGTGGGGTCAGGGCAAGTAGTGACATGAAAGACTTCTGTCCTTTTCATATGGGCAGGCTATGGGGAGATAGAGCTACTACCCGACTTCCCACTCCCAAAGTCTCCTAGGAAGGGACTTCACACTGCAGTGAACTGGGGACTTGTGCTGATGAGGGTTCCCTCTGTTATCTGACAGGCCAAAACCAGCGCTTAGGGTCAGCCAGCTAAGGGCAGATGAGGAACTGAGAAGAAAGCCAGGGAGGCAGACGAGGCTGTCTACTCAAGTGGAAAGAAGCATGGAGCCAGGAGCAGGGGCTGGTGAGAAGGACCACTCCGCAGGACCACCTTGGAGGTCTGGAGAGGACAATAGCCCTGCAGGGCCCAGGCCCCAGCTGGCTCTCAGGGACTAACTGGTACCCTTCAGGCATTCACAGAAGCTGGGGAGGTGGGGTTGGCTCTAAGGGACTGACTGGTACCCTTCAGGCATTCACAGAAGCTGGGGAGGTGGGGTTGCCTGGGCTTGCCATGAAAAAGCAGAGACACTGAGCCCTACGGTTTGGGAGACCCACATTTTCAGACTTTGAGACTTGCAAAGAATTGCCAGTGTGACTTGCTTTATTCTTTACAAGAACATGTCAGAAATGGAAGCTTCAACTGTGAGAGACTTGAGTACATGGCTGGAGGCACAAGGATTTGAATCTGGGCCAGTCACACGAGGATCTCTTTCCTGTCCCTGGGTGTTGTCCTTTAGCTGATGACACTAGAGAAGAAGGGTCTTCTACTGTCCAGATTTTTGGTCCAGGAAGGTTGCTGAGGGTGGAGGGCAAGAAAGACATATTGGCACACAGGTATAGCAAGAGGAGAAGAATATTTGCCCACCATCAGATAGGGACCCCACTGGGTACCCTCACTTGCCCACTCATGAGAAAGCCAGGTCTCACCGAAGCATTTTCATCAGGACCACCCACTAAAACTGGTAGATGGTCTACTCTCCTGGGCTAACCACCTTACCCAGAAAGGAAATTATTCCACACCTTCCCCTGGTCCTAGTCTAAGGATACCTGACTTCCTGTTTAAGGTCCCATCTTACTGATAGGAAATAGCCACAGACCATCCATGTGAGACAGATATGTAGAGGTAGGATTGCCTGATTCCAACACGTTTTTCCACCACACAACCCCACACTCCAATTTCCTGCAGAAATTGTCCTTGAAAACTGGGGCCTTGGCTAAGTTAACTTTTTCCCCAAGGACCAAATACCAAGAAAGCCCTACATGGCACTTTCACCCTCTGTATGGAGTGGTTTGACACTTGCTGCCTCTAAGTCCTCAGTTTCCTGGGTCTGGAACTATCACCCAGCCCCATGTTCTTTTTTTTTTTTTTTTCCTTTTCTTTTTTTTTTTTATTGTGAAAATACTGTACAGAGGGGTTACAATTACATGGGCAAGATAGTGAGTACATTTCTTATCAAGCATTGTAGCCTCCTCCTTTGTTTACCCTTCCCATCCCTTCCCATCCTCCCTCCCCCCCCACCCAATCCTCACCCCCAAGTTGTAAAGTTCGTTTTTGACATGACAACTTGTACTTCTCATTGTTGCAACAGGTCCACCTGTATCCTTATTTAAACGACTTGTTTTTCCCCTTCCCCTCCACAAATTATACCGACATCAAATACAGTGAAAGCAGTGGTTATACTGTGGGGGAGGGACATACAAAGCAACAAAGAAATAATCTTATAAATGCATTAGAAACAAATGCATGAAAGAAAAAAAAACATTTAAAATACATATCTTAGGGTTCATTTTCCTAACATCACCTTATCTGACCTTTTCTGCTTGACTCATACATATACTAGATATTGCAAATAAGGGAAATCATGGGACCTATGTTTCTTTGGGCTTCAGCCCCATGTTCTTAAAAACACACAATGTACAATAGGAGTGACTGGTGTCTTTCTAATTATATTCCAGATTAAAAGACCATGTTCTCTGTGTGTGTGTGTGTGTGTGTGTGTGTATGTGTGTGTATTGTGTGTGTGTGTGTGTGTTTGTAGGTGTGTGTTCCAGCCCTGCTTTTCTGCTAACACTCTGTCACTTGAGCCACAGATCTACTTGCAGTTTTTACTGGCTAATTGGAGATAAGCATCTCATGGAGTTTCCTGCCCAGTTTGGCTTCAAACCACGATGCTCAGATCTCAGCCTCCTGAGTATGTTAGATTATAGGCTTGAGCCACCAGCATCTGTCAAAGACCATATTCTTTAAACACAGAAACTATGATCTAAAACTCAAGCTGAGAACTGGACTAAAGAAAACTGCATAATCATCCAGTTGGGCGTCCCTGAGATCTGAGATCAGTGACACATCTGTTTTAGGTCAGTTGCTCTGAATTCAGGGACGGCTTATTTTATATTTTGGTCCAATGTGGGGCTTGAACTCAGGGCCTGGAAGCTATCCCTGAGCTCTTTTGCTCAAGACTAATGTTTTACCACTTTGAGACACAACCCCACCTCTCGTTTTCTGATGGTTAATTACAGATCAGAGTCTCACGGACTTTCCTACCTGGGCTTGGCATTGAGCCATAATGCTCAGATCTGAGCCTCCAAAGTAGCTAGATTACAGGCATGAGCCACTAGCTACAGCACCTAGCAGCAGCTCTTCTTATCTGCACAACAAGGGAGGCTGGGCCTCTCCTCGACCGTGTGAAACACAGGCAAGAGGAACAAGGCACACTGAAGACAAACCCCTGTTCTGAAGCATGTGTCCTTGACCAAACCTTTAGCCCCTCAAAGCCAATTTCTCACACACAGAACAGAAAAACGACCACTGCATAGGTTACTTTTATGTCTGCCCAGTACCCATCTTCCCTTATCCTAGGAACATCATCTTAGCTTTCCCTTTGACTCTCATGAGTTGATTCCTTTCAGTAGTTACAGGGTTGGTCTTCAGCCTCAGTCCCACTAATCCACATAACCCATTCCTCTTGCCCCTGCAGTTAGTTCTGGGATAAACCTCCTTCACAGACCCTGATTCCCAGGCACTTACTGAAAATGTGATCATTTTCAGGAAGGATGGCATTAGCTTGATGCTGTCTGGGGCCACTCGAAGGACAGAAGTTGCCTAAAAATGAGAACAACACACAGAAGAAAGCCGAGATATGGTTAGGAAGGGAGGCACAGGCGGGAAGAAAAAAAAGGAGAGTCATCATTGCGTGAGTCCTGGAACCAACTGGGCTTGAAACCAATCCTAACTCCTTCACTTTCCGTTTACATGAAGGAGTTGAATTGAATTTTTGACACTAAAACTTAAATGGTGCCTATATAATAGGCTGTCTGGGAGGCTTGCTTGAGATAACATAAGCAAAGCACTTAGCCCAGTGCCTGGCACACAGTAAGCCCTCAATAAGTAATGATAGCTATTATGGGGAGCAAATGAGATGACGGATGTAAAAACACTCAGAAAGGCATAAAATGTTGTATAAAAGTAAGGTACCTATTACATGCTCTCCTGTTCTCCAATGATCTACACTGCACATTGCAGCTTTATGGCCCTCTCTCCTTTGCTAAATATTTCATGTGCCCAATTAAGACTGTGAGAACCTCATGGCAGGGACTGTGGTTTATATTCAGTTTCAGCCATCATTGAGCATAGCTGTGTTGTCAAGTACAGCATTGCCTAGCAGGGTGGTTTAGATCCCAGGCTTTGGAGCCTGAACACCTGGCCTCAGATGCTGGCTCTGCCTCTTCCTAGCTAGGAAACCATAGGAAGATTTCACTCCATAGGGCCCTCATTTCAGCTATATAAAGTAAGGCTAGCCAGACTCTGGTGGCTCATGCCTATCATCCTAGCTACTTAACAGCCTGAGATCTAAGGATCACTGTTAATAGCCAACCAGAGCAGAAAACTCCCTGAAATTCTTATTTACAATTAATCACAAAAAAAAAAAAAATTTTAAGACAGAAGTTGTCAGGCACCTGTGGCTCATGTCTATAAACCTAGCTACTCAGAAGGCTGATATTTGATGATTGCAGTAAATCTTTGATATTCTTGTTTCCAATTAACCACCAGAAAACTGGATATGGTGCTGTGGCACCAAGTAGTAGAGGCTAACCTTAAGCAGGAAAAGCTCAGGGATAACACCCACGCCCTGAGTTCAAGTCCTCCTACCACAGAGCACCAGCCTTGAGAATAGTACTCAGGCCTTGAGTTCAAGCTTCAATTCTGGTACAACAAAGAAAAAATAAAATAAAAAGTGCAGCTAGGCTAATGACTCATTTAATTATTTTGAAGATTAATTTGATTCACCTAATACATTAGCTATAATTATTATTAAGGTAGTTACAAAGCATAAACCATCATACTCAGCACATAGTTATCCCTGTAACAAGTGTTTGATAAGCACCTCCCAATTCCCTTATAATTATAAATGAAAAGCATTTCCTGAATATTCAAAGGAAATATAGCCCTTTTCCTAATAGTGTGATAGAGAAAACACGCTCCTTTCTTTATGATAACAGCTATCATTTACCAGGGCCTTATTGCCTTCCTTCATCTGTACTCATGTACTACATATGCACTATAAAGCTGGAAAGAACCAAAGGAAAATGTCTAGCCCTGCAGATGAGAAAAGAAAGATCCTGAAAGGCTACATGATTTAACCAAGGTGCACAGCTTGCTAGAAACAGTGTGTGGGAAAATCTGGGCCCTCTGACTCCAGATTCATCATACCCTTCCCACTCTACCACACTGCCTAAGGAGATGATACACAAGCATATGGCCAAAATGTGTAAACACAAACAACCACAGCTGCACAGATTCCTCTCCTCCTTTAACAAATATTTATGTAGCGCTAAAATATGTCCAACTGCCAAGAAATTAGAGAAATGGACTAGAATAAAGCAGAACCACTCTCCGCCCTGTTATTCTTGGGAAACAGGTGTTATAGTTACCTTCCATTCATTCATTTGGCAAATACTGAAGCACATGTGGTTCGCCATGTACTAGGGACACAGTGTCAACAGAGTTTAAAATACTATCGTTTTAAGGATGTTACAAATGTTCAATAGTAAACTAAGGGAGGAGGGATGGATGGGTGGGTGGATGGATAAATGAATGTATAGATGGATGGATGGATGGTTAGACTTTTCTAAGAACATACATGTCTAAACCACGTACACATAAGACTGTACACTTGTCTTCCTTTGATCTTTTCCCCAATTTGATGTATAATGTGAGACATTTAATCTGAATGTTATAAAATGGAGGTGAGAAAATCTACTTCCCAAACTTTGTAGATGAAGAAAATGGTACCCAGAGAGAAAGGGCTCGTAAATGAATGCTTGATTCTATGACCATTGCAAACATGGCCAATCAACAACATGAATTCCCATTCCTAAAAGGGGGTTCCAATCTAAGGAAATTAAGTTTCATCCTTAGAGCTCCTCCTGGACCCACAGATACCATGCTTCAAGAATTTCCCTTTTTGGAATATGCTGAGCCAAGAGAACTGATCAGGTCTTTGTCCACCTGTTAATAACAGGGGTTTGACTCTGACCATGATTACTGCCCAATCATTCCTGAAGGAAAACATTTGCTGCTCCTGTCCTTGTGTTTATTGTCATCTGCTATTTGTCTCATCCCATATGCCTGTCCAGTCATGGCCAGGCCAATATGCTCTATGCTGTGGCTGGGCAAAGCATGTCATGAACTCTAGATTCCTCTTCTTTGCAGTTGATTCCTGGTCTGTCTTTGGTCAAGGTATATTATCTATTGTTTCTTGCACTTTTAGTAGCTGGGTTCAGGGAGCATTTATTCTAATTCAAAAATATTAGCTCTTATCTAATTCGTTAATTATAATAAAACTTCCATGCCTTTGATTCTTGTGCCAAGGAAAGCTACAAAAGCAAAGCTTTCTTCTTTGGGAAACTTAGTCTTCTTGGTTTTAAGTGAGCTCATATTGTGACCAAACAAATCCCAAACCGTGAGTTAGAGGTGATGGCGTTCATCACAAAACCTATCAGGCAGGAGGCAGGGCTTTTGTTCCCTCAAGTTTTGTTGCAAACCACCAGGGCTAGTGCAGAATTCCTGATGCACTTTAACTGCTAGCAGGCAGCAAAATGCCTCCTGCTTCCCTGTGGAAGCAAAACATCAAATGACACAGGTTAAGAAATGCAAACCGAGCCACCTGCTGTGCTCTTCAAATATTTCTAACGATTTTCCTGATGCTTTGAACTGATTTAACCCAGAGTGTATTTGGCCCCTAAACAGTTATTCCTTTGATTTTTAAACTGGGGTATAATTTAATTCACAGATCCCCTTCTCCACTACTTCTCACACATGGCTAGAAGCAAAATGCCTCTGAATCTAGGGATGCTGCTCTCCTTAGGGCAAAAAAAAAATTATGGTTCATTTCTGTCCAGACAACATAACCAAGCCAGGAAAGAAAATGGGCAAAACTGCAAAACCACAGCGGCAGAAAGGAATTAGGTTGAACGTGAAAAAAATAGATACTGAGCTTGGAAGGGTTTAACTGCCAGACAGGAGAGGTATTCAATTATAGACTCTTACTCCCGATCCTTCTTCAAGATATTCCTGCTCCCTGATACCAGAAGGATGATTGATATACAGATGGATAAAAAAGACTGGGAATCATTAAGGAAGATCAGTCTACCTCTCATATTTGTTTGAGTAGGTCCCACCATAACCAGCTTGGGGAGCAAAGCAGCACAGTAAACATGTGTGCAGGTCTGGTGGGTGTGCACCAGGGAAGGAAATGAACACAAGTAAATGCTAAAAAGGAAGGGAACGTCAACCTAAATTCACAACACCCTCTATTGGGATGATCCCCATTCTTCCAACTCTCCTTATTTTTACTGAAAAGCCAGCATACTTGTCCTCAGTGCAGGAACTTTTCTCTCGACACACTCAGAACTGATGGCTGAGCCTGGGTCCTTTAAATGTTCACAGTATTTTTATCAAACATTGGGAAAGCCCTTGGTAATTTGCAGCAATTTAGTATGCTTGCTTTGCTTTTAGAAAACCCACAGCAATTCAATAAACACCCAGTCACTGTGGCTGTTAACACACACACGATATCTCTACAGCTGCCTGCCAGCTGTCACTCCAGGAAAGAGGGCCATAGTAGCCTTCCTGTGGCCTCTCCTATCTCTGTGGTCCTCACTCTGCTCTCTTCTATTCAGTGTGAGCATTCCCCAGAAAGCCATGTTTTCCCTTCCACACACACAGCTTCTATACTGCCCCTCTCCAGAGTACTAGCAGACAATGTGCACACAGATGAGTGGGATCGGCCCATTGTGTGTGCCCCAACTTGGCCTCATTTGGCTGTTAGGCACCATCTGTTGCATTTCCAGGGTTGAGCAAGACTCGAAAAGAAGGATCCACCTCTCCATCTGCTCTCTCTAGCACAAGCTAAGCCTGGTTACAATCGTGAGCCTACAAAAGCAGTCATCTAAACTCTATCAGCAAAGCCTGCTTCTTCAACCAGTCTCTCAGGTCCATTACTGGGCTTTACAGTCCTAATAATGTTGCCTTTACCCATGTTTCCCATTCATCCCAAAGTCTTTTTTTGAATAAGCATGCTTCTCCACAAATGTTCTACTCTCTTTAGCACTTTTAAAAGGATGGACTTGCTGAGCGCTGGCAGCACATACTTGTAATCATAGGTACTCAGGAGGCTGAGATCTGAGGATCACAGTTAGAAGCCAGCCTGGGCAGAAAAGTCTGTGAGATTCTTATCTGCAGTGAACCAATAAAAAGCTGGAAGTGGGGCTGTGGCTCAGTGATAGAATGCCAGCCATGAGTGAAAGAGCTCAATGACAGCATCCAGTCTCTGAGTTCAAACCCTAGGACCAGCACGCACGCACACACACACACACACACACACACACACACACACACACACACACACACACACAGAGAATGAACTTATATAAACTGTTTAATACACACCTTTTGTCTCATTCTGTGGATAAAATCCAACTTCCGGTAGAGAGCTGCTTTGAGAAGTCAAGGCCATCTTCCATACCTTACTCCCATGTCCTCAGCAGAGGTCCCATCATATGAACACTTTGCAAATGTACATGGACTGTGGTGAAAGAGATAATTCACTACTGGACACCACTGTCTGCTAGGCCAAGACAGTGAAGCATAAGAACTTCCATGCACTCTCTGTGTCGTGTCCCTTCAATGAATCTAAACAAACTCCTCTTTCTGGAACTCTATTGACAGTCTTCAGCAGAACTTAGTATTGTCTCCAATGAAGACTGAAAACCTTGACAGTTCCCAAGTAAAGGAGGATCATATATATTTGATGCTATTTGTCCACCAAACAGTCACTCATCCACTCATCAACACCTGACCTTGTTGCTTGCCCTCCACCACCAATGTCCAGTAATGGCAGAAGTACAGGTGCCTCCTTCCTACATTTGCTTCTCTGGCCTGGGCAAATCTGGCCACCTAGCATTCCCTGAGTACAGGGGCACTTGATGCTGTGCTTAGATGACTCCTCATCGTCATGTGGTCATGTCCAGCCACAACTAAAGTTGCATAACACTCTCTAAACATTGCCCTCTCATGGCAAAACACAATGGTTGCACCAGGGTAGCTGCCCTGTGGTTGCTTGGGTCTGGAGACCTTCAAAGTCACCAGCAGCCTCCAGCCAGGGACGAATTCCTTTCCCATTCTGTGTCATGTTCTGTGTTCAATGTGCTGGTTCCCAGCTGCAGATGCACACTGTGATCGATGCCTGTGACGTATGCCAATGGCCCAGATGGCCCTCTCCCCAACGCTGTCCTCCAAAAGCACACAGCCTCCCCAACGGCTGTGTGTTATCACTGTCTCCGAGGAGCCCTGTGCCAAAAAAGGGATGGAAGAAGAATTTTAAATGATGCTTCCTGTATCCATGGCCTGGATCAGAAGTCTTTAAAAAGACATGTTTGATAAATTCATCCAAAAATCACAGGCGACATGGAGTGGGGTGAGTACAAATCCTTCACACACATATGATGTATTAAATATTTAAAGTTGCTACATAGATCTAAAGAGCCAGGTTATTTATTTTTTGCAGAGTGGATCAATCATTTGTTTCCCTAAAGAATGCCAGACCTTTAACTACTCATCTGATTATGTCTGCAGCAAGCACATTGCTGCTGTCCTAGTACTTAATATTTTATCCACACAAGCTCCTAAGTAGACCAGTGGCTATAGGAGACTGGTTTTCCAGGGGGCTCCTAGTTGCTTTGTGACTCACTCTGCCCACTCCTACTGCACTCAAATCCCCTTTTCCCCCAATTAAAAGGTTAAAGACAGAAATGGAGTGGCAACTGATTATTTCTTTTTCTTCTCCTTTCAAATGAGAGGTTTACTTTCAAAACCTCACTAAGGGTTTGACATGCTTGCTGAAAAACTACTACAGACTTCAAAACTACTACCAGCAAATGATAACTCCCTCCAGTTCCTAGTAGCTGTAAGGCTTCGAGATAAGGGGAAGGTCTTGTCTCAGCTACAACAGTGTGGTCTGAATTGATTCCAGCCCAAGCAGCAATTACCTTTGCATATGTTGGGTGGCAGGAGGGGTTCCATTATTTGTCAGTCTCAATGACAATGATAAATAGGTGTTAAGTGCCTGCAGGTTAGTGAGACATGGTACCAGATACAGGAACCAGAAACAAGTGTCCTCTGGTTACTTCAGCCAAGCAGAGACAAGACAATGAGATCTGTCACTATTTTGGATTCCCAACCTTATCAGAGATTCAGCTTTTACCTGGCAGCCAGTTATTTCCTGTAACGCCACACATTTGTGATTACTGATCACTTAGTTTAGGCTTCTGCCAGCCTTCACCACCTTCATTGATGTGGGAAGAAACTGGGAGAGAGCGGTCAAGTACATGGTACAAATAAGACAGTGGGAGCAAACTGTAATACTACAAGAGTCCTTCTCTTCCCTGTCTAATTCACTCCCAGAAAAGGAGCCAAAACCAAGTCAAATCATTTCCTTATCCTGCTTAACTTCCTGTCCTGGCTTCCTACTATATGTAAAATAACTTCTAGCTGTGATCTCCAAGCCTCTTCCTGATCTGGCCCAGAAAGTCTGTCCAAGTTCATGGGCCACCTTGCTTCCCCATGATTACCTCCTCTTGGCCTCTTAGTCTTTCAGTGGTTCCAGTGTGATTTGTGTACTCTGGCTCTTTCTTCTGCTGAAATCATTTGTGTTCAAGAACAGCGATTTGACCACCCTTGTCACATGGTTCCGCTTTTCTTCTACATGACAAAGAACTCTCTTAATTATCTTGCTGATTGAATTGTGTCGTTTTGTTCTACTTCTCTGTACATGTTTCTCAAGGAGGCTAAGTTCAGGTGTAGTGTTTTCAGATGAGAGGTGGTCACGTAGAGCAAAATATTAGCATGTTCAGGTGACTTCCAGGACAAAAGCTCCTGATTTCCCACTCACTCTCACACCCACCTGCTGCTGCTTTCACCATCTGGAACGCATTTGCATCCACAATGCCTCACAATTCAAGGAATTGTTTAAAAATCAACTTCAAGAAATGAGGCTAGCGTTAAGTCCTGGTTCATTTCAGCAAGACCTCTGACCCATTGGGCCTAAAGGCTCAGTGCCAGGTGTTTCTAGATAAAATCTCCATCTCTACCTGCCTTGCACAACAAGAAACTGATTTCTCCCACCTCTCTACCTGGAGAGAGAAACAAAGCCTCTAGGGCCATGTACTACATAGATATCCCATGGATGAACTGAAAACAAGTAAAGGTATTCACAAGCAATGTCCAAAAATAAATCACACAATTCAGTTTGACTTTCTCTTCCACATCGCTTAATTTAGGAAGATTTATCATAAGTGGCTTCTCTCATCCTCTGAGTAAATCCCATAATAATTTCTAATTCATTGACTGATATACTTAGGCCCTAAGTCACCAAAAGGTTTTCAGGAATTTTGAAATAATTGAGGAACTGGAAGTAAAAAGATAAAAAGAGATAAAAGAGAAAATATGATTATCGGTCCATAGAAATGCATAAAAAAATGGATCCATCCAGTTGTTGAAGGTCAGATGCAAATTTGGCTTCCTGTTTCACAGTAGCCAAAGTAAATGGAATGTCCCCAAACTTCAGGAGCCTATGTGTGCACGTGGTGCAGTACCACTGCCCCTGCGCCCCTCCCCCACCCCCATACGCGAGTAAGCATCTCTACTTGTATTTCTCTCTACTATCAGTTATGATGCATTTCTTTTCATACACAAAGCCTATTCTATTGTCTCATCTTTTCTCTCTGAATTCAATTTCAAGCCAGTTGTCTTTAGTATGATTTGCAAAGTCACTGCACATCTTTGCTGACACAAGGCACCTATAAAGAAGTCAGTGAAGTCACCTGATTCGGTCGTGGGGCCTGAACTCTGGGCCTGCGCGCTGTCCCTCAGCTCTTCAGCTCAAGGCTAGCGCTCTACCACTTGAGCCACAGTGTCACTTCTGGCTTTTTTCTTTTTGCTTATGTGGTGCTGAGGAATCGAACCCAGGGCCTCATGCATGCAAGGCAAGCACTCTACCACTGAGCCACCTTCCCAGCCCGATTTTGGGGGGTTTTGAGGCTTTAACTCAGGGCCTGGGTGCTATCCCTGAGCTCTACCACTTTGAGCCACAGTTCTGCTTCCAGTTATTGAGTAGTCCATTGGAAATAAGAGTCTCATGGGGACTTTTCTGCTCAGGCTGGCTTTGAACCGTGATCCTCTGATCTCAGCCTCCTGAATAGATAGGATTACAGGCATGAGCCAATCTTTTCATTTCTGTGAACTTCACATATTGAATTCTTTTTGGTGGACCCAGCTACTTATTTGACCTTCCATATTCATTTACCAAGGCTTGCTATATAGTGTTTGTTCTCATTCTCACTAGCCTTCATATGGGCCACAGAGCTGTGTAGCCAGAAGCTCTGGATGGGACAAAGAGGAAGGCCAGCGGCAGAGCAGCAAAGCCCAGCCACAGAGAAAGCACCCACACTGAAGCAGCAGCAAGTGTTTATGTAGGATAGTGAGTCGCAGTTTAATTGTGCAGTGACAGCCCTGCTAACTAGGCCCAAGGTCTGAAGCAGGACTGAGTGCAATCTTGAAATCATGTAATTTCTCGCCTCAGCGAGCATGCAAATGTGTTAGAGGGAGGCAAGGCGAAAGGGGTCTTGATTCAAAGACTTCTGAAAATGACAATGATGAGTGATACAGACACAGAGAGGCAGCACCCCCTCCCACCTCTGTCCACCCCTTCACGTAGTGCTGGGACCAGAGAACGTCCCCAAGGTAGGAAGCTTGTGCCTGGCCGGAGGAAGCTCAGAATGCCTGGCATTTCCAAGTTCCATAGTGCCCTGCCAGGCAGAGCTACTGAGTCCGTTGCTGCTAGGAGAGTGAGACAGACCCAGGGTAATGAAGTGAGGCGGGAACGGAGAACAGGAGGGTGCAGACAAGCCTCTTGCTCTGAAGGAGGCATGGCACACAGGCAGACAGAGATATTTGGAATCTGCCTCAGGACTGCATGTCCTCCAATGATCACTTCAGAGAACAAAGATCTTGGAATATTCCAGAACCATGTGGCTTTGCCACATGGTTGACACATGTCCTAGTAGTTTAACTGGACCGTCTAAACCAGAAGGGGAAATTACTTCAAGAATTTCGGGGAAGAACGATGAAAGGGGTAACATCAATCAAAGTGCATTGGATTCATAAACTCACTTGATGCATGGTGACTCTGTTGTACAACCACAGAAAGACAAAAATAAATAACAAGATTTTCAGACAGTGTTAGAGGACTAGGGAAAGAGAAGCTTCAGGATAATTCTCTAGTTTTCTAGAATATACTTGTTTGGATTCCCAGAAAAACCTCAGGTTTCTCATCAGTACCTTCCCTAATCCATCCATGTCTGGTTTCACCAGAAAGTACCTCCTCTGTGCAGGCTGTCTCTCTGGGAAAGTAGATTTCTTTGTAGATAGATGTACCAGGGTACCAAGCTACCAGGCTGGTGCCTGCAGAAGTGTTCCACACATATATTTACTTCCTTAATTCTAGAAAACTCATTTCATGTATAACCCTAGGGATTAAAAACAATATGATCTCTGCCTCTCCACCATGATCTCACTAAGTAAATTAACATTTTCAGTACTTGTAAGTTTTCAAACAGCAAGTGCAGGCATCCTCCAAACTCCCAGGGGAAGGAGACATCCTCCATTTCAGCTTGAGAAGCAACATGAGAAAGAGTGATGCTGAGTGACAGGGATCTCTTTGTCATTGTGGCTCAGAAACTCCTAGCTTACTATTCCACCGGAGTTGGGTAACAATCATCAAGAATTTAGATTAAAGCATGGGGGGGGGGGGGGGAACATAGCCTCTCTTCAAGACAGAGTGTGTATCTTTTGTTCCTGTGTTCTTTAATTCCAAAGTAATCCCATTTTAATTACATTTATAAATATAAAATGGTTAATGCTGTGCGTGTAAGTTACCCGCACCCACCTTAAAACCACACTTTAATTTCCAACTCAATTGCATATATAAATTTGAAAACTGAATACTGGGCAGATGAGAACCATTTCATAGCCTCCCTCACATGAGCTGCTTTGAAAACCACAGTTGCACTTTAATTCCTTCAATTGCATGTATAAATTTTTAAAAAGTTAATGCCATACTGTAGAGAAGAGCTTTAATTGAGTGTTAACTGAGCTGCCAGATCAGCTTCCAGCCAGCCCCATTACGCAGCAGGGAGCCTCTCGGAGGGGCCCCGTGATGCAGAACTGAGAGCTTATACATAAGCCCCACACCCCACCCCAGCCGCCTGCCAAGCAACCCACACTGCATGTGACCTTCATGCCTGGCCATGCCTGTGAAAGGAAATGGAATCCAGTACAAGTGAGCATTAGAAGAGAATGTAACTCCAGGCTATCCTGAGACCCAAGGCCTTCTGAGTAAAGAGAGTGCACACTTGGACCCTTTAGGATTCTAGAGTACACTGGCCAGAAAGAGACTCAGCAGGCCACTGGGCAGAGGCTATACTGTTTTGTCAATGAGGAAACAAGTCTGCTTATAGAAGAGGTCAAATGACTTGGTCAAGGTCACATAATGAGTTAAAGGCCAAAATCAGAAATCAACCTTATGTACTTAAAAAAAAATCAATTTATAATCTACCTCTACAATTTTTATATTGAAGATTTTGTTTTAATGAAACAGGACATGCACATCATTTCTTAAAAACTCAAAAGGCTGAGACAGTTGCAGAGTGTGGGAGGGGAGGGACTTGTATATCAGTGGTAGTATGCAAGGGCTTTGGGGCTCTATTGCCAGCATTGTAAAAGAGAAAGAGGAAGATAAGGAAGTTGAGGAGGATGGAGAGGGGGAAGAGGAAAGAAGAAGGAAGAAAGGGAGAGGAGGAAGAGGAGGAAAGAACAAAGAAGAGGAAGAAGAAAGATGAGAGGGAGGAAGAAGAGCAAGAGGAAAAGCAAAGCAGAAGAAGGATGAGGAGAAGGAGGAAGAGGAGAAAGAAAGAAAGAGAGAGAGAGAGAGAGAGAAAGAAAGAAAGAAAGAGTGAGAGAGAGGAAGGAAGGAAGGAAGGAAGGAAGGAAGGAAGGAAAGAAGGAAGGAAGGAAGGAAGGAAGGAAGGAAGGAAGGAAGGAAGGAAGGAAGGAAGGAAGGAAAAGGAAGGGAAAGAAAAAGCAAAAAGAAGAAAAGACACAAGGCCTAGAGTGCAAACAGAAGCCAGCTCTACTGATCCACATAGTGAATTCCTCCTCTCAGCCTCTGGAAACATCCCATTCCCAAACTCCAAGTAAGACTACTCTAATCCACGCCCACATTCTTACTGGGAATTTCTTTGAGCTTCATGCTTTGAGCTTCCGCTCTGGGTTTTATTACAGTGTCTGAGCTGCTTTGACAAGGCCAGTAACATTCCGACTCCCATCACTTGGTCACCTCCTATACTACTCTGCCTCCTCCCTGCTCAAGAAGCTTGTGGGAACATCTTCTCGTCACTGGTATCCTGAATGCCAGCAGGATGGAATATGCAGAGATCTCTCCCTTCCAATGTAGAAAAAGTTGCTTTAAATAATGATACTTCCAGAAATACTTCTTTGAAAAATGTCTTCTGTTTTACTTATCTTCTTTCTCTGTAACTCTCATTAATTGGAAGATGGGCTTTCTTGATAGATCCACATTTTTTTCTCTTCTGAACCAAATGAGGACTCTGCTCTGCTTTAGCAACATTTTTATCAAATTTCTCCATCGAATTTAAATTTTTCTTTTATCATATCTTCAATTGTCAAGGGCTATTCCTAGTCTTCTGATTATTCCTTTTCATGACAATCTATTCTTCTTAGGGGGATAAAACATTTCTTTTTTATTCTGAGACCAATTCACCAATTATTCTTCAAGTATTCTTCTGGTCCCTACATTGCCTCTTTTCTCCTAAGTCTCTTTTAAAACTTTGTTTATGTTGGGCTCTGGTTTTTACAATAATGTTCATATTAAGTGTTCCACTATATGGATTCATATTCTGCTGCTATCAGAATACCACAGAGGAGGCAACAAACAGAAATCCATTGGTTACTTGTTACAGACACGTTCCAGGGTCATGGGAGAGGCCAAATCCGGTGTGAGCCTTCCTACTACAATATCCCATGCAGTAAAAGGAGAGACAGACAGACAGCCAGAGACAGAAACAGAAACTTAGAGAGTGACAGAGACAGAGGGAGGGAGGGAGAGAAGGAGGAAGGAGGAAGAGAGAAGAAGAAAAAGAAGAGAAGTGGAGGAGGAGGAGGAGCAGTTGGAGGAGGGGGAGGAGGAGGGGGAGGAGGAGGGGGGAGGAGGAAGAAGGGGAGGAGGGGAAGAAGGGAAGGAGGAGGAGAGGCAGGGGGAAGAGGAGGAAGAGGAGGAGGAGGGGAAGGGGGAGGGGGAGGAGGGAGAGGAGGAAGAGGAGGGGGAGGGGAGGAAGAAGAGGAAGAGGAGGAAGACGAGGAGGAGGAGGGGGAGGAGGGGCAGGGGGAGGAGGAGGTGGAGGATTATTAAAACCATCTTTGAGAAAGAACAGATTCCCATAATACAAGCATTAAGGACAGAGCCCTCATGACCAGTCACTTCACATTTAGACCCCCCCACTTGGAGCACGGGTGCATTGGGGATCAAGCAGGCTTTTGGGAAAAACACATTGATTTTAGAACAGAGGTAGGTCACTAGGTCCCTAGGTCATTAGGGTAAACAGAACACTTGTAAAACGTTCATAAAACATTATTACATATTTGTCAGAGGACTGTTCATTACCCATAAGCCTTTGTTGTAAGCACCCACCCTTTTGAAAGGTACTTTAGCCCCTCCTCCCCCCAAAAAAGCAAAGGAAAGGAAAGAAAAATTGTCACAGGAGAAAGGGGGAGCATGTCAACCCAACAGAAAACCTGTGATTGGTACAAACACAATCCTTCATTTGCATATACAATGATTGGCACAAGTATGAATGGGACTGCTGTGATTCATATAGACACTTTGGTCTATCTTCTCCTGTGGCTATAAGTATGCTGCTTCAGTCACTTTGTGACCAGCTGTGCGTACTCCTTGCTGTACCCCTGATGTTACTTTTTTAAAAAAGAAGTCCTAACAAACACTTTCTCTCAAGGAGCTTTACCATCTTTGCTGAGCTGGGAACTGGAAGGAAAAAAGCAAAAAGGAAGCACCAATAAGAAGCTGCCCAGGCAGCAGAGAACTTGTGAAGCTGTTCAGATGAGCAGCCCAGAATGAACCTGGCTATAGTAAGGCAGGCAAATATTGGTGAGCAGTGGAGAGCCATTAACACTTCTGGTCACCTGGGGTACAAAATGCTGTGACACTTAAGGTCCTGAATCCTGGGCTTCCACCCTAGCTATCAGAGCCCTGGGGCCTGAATGCCCAAGCACTGAATCCTGTGCTGTTGCTCTGTCCAAAGCCCAGGGCTGATTGTCATTGCACACTGTCCTCTACTCCACCACCTGTAAATATAAAGGCCCAAAACACTGGATGAGTTTCTCCTCCACTATTTCTACCTGGGTAAACAGAAGCACCCAATCAGTTGGTTTGTAACAAAACCACACAGCAGTGGTTCTGAGTTCCATTCACATGTGTGAGACAGCCATTAGCAAACTTATTCGAAAGCCACCTGTGTTAGCTGGATTGGGTGGTGATGACTGCAGCTGTTCCCAAATATTCTGTTTTCCTTTTTCTAAGCATATGGTAGGACATTTGGATACCATTTATGTGTAGCATATAAAAAAAGTTGAACTCCTCAAAGTAGAGAATAAAATGGTGATTATCAGGAGCTAGAACAATAAGGATAGGAATGGCATTGGTCAAAGGACGCGAATTTTCAGTTACACAGGAAGAATAAATCCAAGATTTATTGTACACTATAATGACTATACTTAACAACTTATTATATACTTCAACATTGCTAAATGGACTTTAATTGATGTCAGCACAAAAATACTAGGGAATGGATATGTTAATTAGCTTAATTTAACTATTCTATAATATAAACATATTAAAACATGATGTCATATGCCACAAATAAATATTTTTTTCTGTCGGTCATGGGGCTTGAACTCTGGGCTTGAGTGCTATCCCTGCATGCTTCAGCTCAAGGCAAGTACTCTACCACTTGAGCCACAGTGCCACTTCTGGTTTTCTGGTGGTTAATTGGAGATAAGAGTCTCACAGACTTTTCTGCCCTGGCTGGCTTTGAACCATGATCCTCAGATCTCAGCCTCCTGAGTAGCTAGGATTACAGGCTTGAGCCACCAGTGCCCGGCACAAATATATTTTTGTCAAATAATTTATTTCATTATATTTAGCTTATAAAAATCCATTGAAAGTATCAGTGCATAATCTACCACATGCTATTTTCTTCTGCCATGATGATAATGATGGTGTCTGTTCATGACTGCTCTAGTAACTTAAGCCCTTGGATGAGGACAGTTTGGAGCAGAATGTCCAGCCAGCCAACCATGGCACATAGCTCAAGTATGAAATGAATGTTCATTGGTGCAAGTTAATAAGTTGAATGGCTTGCTTGTTACTGTAGCATAACCCAGCTGTGCTGCCTGCTAAGCTTATGGATTGCAGGCTTCTCGGCAGATTGGGAAATCCATGGGCTGAACATTGATTAGGCTGTGATCATTATCTGAAAATCTTTCATTAAATGTCAGTCCAGTTTCCTAGAAAGGAAGCATCCAATCTCCTGTGTAGGAAGCTTGGTTGCCTGATTTGGAAAGCAGGATAAGAGAAGGAGGCTGGAAGTCTTCTTATTTAGTATACAAACTTTCACTTGGTCCTTCTTTATTTTCAGAACAGTTTCACACTTCTTTGCGCAAGTTTCCTGGTTTCTGCTGGGTATGAGAACAGCCACGCAGCTCCATGGACTGGAGAGGCAGACTGGGTTCCTGTGTGTTTTGGCAATCAAATCCTCTCTTCTCAGCTTCAAGAGTACCAACGTATCAGAAGTCCAAGAGTTTTAACTTTGCTTTTTATATGGTTCCCCTTCCTTCCTTCCTTCCTTTTTCCTTTCTTTCTTCCTTTTTCCCTTCCTTCCTTCCTCCCTCCCTTCCTCTCTCTTTGTTTCTATCCTGTTCCTCTCTTGGTCTCTTCTGTCTCTCTGTTCCTTCCTCTGTCTCTGTGTGTCTCTCTGTCTCTTTCTCTTTCTGTGTGTATCTCTCTGTTTGCTCACTCTCTCTCTTAAATACACAGAGAGAGAGAGAGAGAGAGAAACATATGCTAAAATTTTCTAGCTTGACTAGTTGAGGCAATTACCTGTCTTTTTGTCTGCTTCCCCATTCTTAATATTTATCGTGGTCACCTCTCTTATGCTCTTATCTCTTAATCCCTTTGTGTATTACTGGTATTTCTTCCCTTTTAAAACCATTTACTATCGTTTTATTAGGCTTTGAGGAAGGAAACAAGATAAAACCATGTGTTCACAACCCAAGTTTAACCAACACTCCTCTATCAGAGTTACTAATCCCACTTAAGATTCATAGCATCACTTGCTGCCATGAGGGAATTAGGCTTATTTATCAGCCGATTTATAAGTATTTACTGAGAAATTCACATACCATATGGAAGACACTATCACAGGAACAAGAACAAGTGGAGCCAGCATAGGAATATCTCTCTCTTCTCCCATTTCTTCCCTTTCCTCACTCTTGGTCTCTTCAGATTCTGAATATAAGAAGCACAATCATGTATCCTTCATCTCCATAACCCCAGGACTAATTCAATAATGATTATTTAGCCATCAATGAATGTTTGAAACATATATAGCACAATTGTAGCCCTCAAAATATGTCAGATCCATGTAAAGAATGGATATGTTGTAGATGCAGAGACAATGCAGATCAACAGATTTTTTAAGATGGCAAATACTAATGAAATCAAGCTGGTTTATACCAACAATAAATGTTTCCTGCAAAACAAAAATCAGAGGCTCAGGGAGAGTAAACACATTGTTCAATGCCGTAAAGTATTATAAGGACTACTCACTTACAAATTTTTATGGACACTTTGACCTAAAAAGGATTTCAATCAGCTAGACTCTACTTATAAACTAGGGCATAAACATGGTATTTGGAGGGTTCGGGCCTTTACTCCTGGACAGCATCTCACAGCACTCAAGATTAACTGTGACTTTGGCCAAGGAATTCTGCAAACTTCAGGGAGGAGGTAAGATTTGAACAGAAGGCAAGAGGCTGAGCAAGCGAGCCAGCGAGCAGGAGGATAGCTCATATCCCAAGGCTACTCTAGCTCCTGGTCTTTGTTTATTAAAATATGTATTTTTGTGGGATATATACACAATGGAATTCTATGCCTCCATCAGAAAGAATGACATTGCCCCATTCATTAGGAAATGGAAAGGCTTGGAAAAAATTATATTAAGTGAAGTAAGCCAGGCCCAAAGAAACATAGGTCCCATGGTTGCAATAACTAGTATATGTCTGAGTCAAGCAGAAAAGGTCAGATAAGTTGATGTTAGGGAAATGAACC
Source organism: Dipodomys spectabilis (assembly GCF_019054845.1). Classification (NCBI taxonomy): domain Eukaryota; kingdom Metazoa; phylum Chordata; class Mammalia; order Rodentia; family Heteromyidae; genus Dipodomys; species Dipodomys spectabilis. The sequence continues at coordinate 589,155 of NW_024870700.1, forward strand.
CTAAGATATGTATTCAAATGTTTTTTTTTCTTTCATGGGATTGTTTCTAACACATTTATAAGATGATTTCTTTGTTGCTTTGTATGTCCCTCCCCCACAGTATAACCCCTGCTTTCACTGTATTTGATGTCGGTATAATTTGTAGAGGGGAAGGGGAAAAACAAATCGTTTAAATAGGGATACAGGTGGGCCCTCATTGCAACAATGAGATGTACAAGTATGTTGAAAACGACCTTTACAACTTTGATGGGGGGGAGGAGGGTTGGGTGGGGGGACAGGGGGTGGATGGGAAAAGTTGGGAAGGGGAAACAAAGGAGGAGGCTACAATGCTTGATAAGAAATGTACTCATTATCTTGCCCATATAATTGTAACCCCTCTGTACAGTATTTTCACAATTTAAAAAATATGTGTTTTTTTATCATTAAGATGCTGTACAGAGGGGTTACAGTTACATGAGCAAGTAATGAGTTCATTTCCTATCAAGCATTGTTACCTCCTCCTTTATTTTTCCCCTACCATCCCTTTCCTCCCCACCTCCCCAACTCCTCCCTCTCCCCTCCCAACAAAGTTGTAAACTTCATTTTTAACATAGGGTCTTGGACATCTCATGGCTACAATGAGTCAACCTGTATCCTTATTTCAGCATTTTGTTATTTATGTTTCCCTCCCTAAATTAGAAAAATATATATACAAGATGCAGGGCACTGGAATCAAATACAGTGACAACAGGGGTCATACCATGGGAGAAGAACATACAAAGAAACAAAAAAAAAATCACATAGTACATTATAAGTACATTAAAAACAACAAGAAAGATAAAATCTTTTGTGTCCCTATCTTGGGGTTCATTCACTTAGAATCAGGTTATATTGTCATATGTACATAGCTTTTGACTTCTTCTGCTTGTCCTAGACATATACTAGTTATTACAGATAAGGGAAACCATGGGACCTATGGCTTACTTCACTTAATGTAATTTTTTCCAGGTCTTTCCATTTCCTAACAAATGGGATGGTGTCATTCTTTCTGAAGAAGGCATAGAATTCCATTATATATATACATATATGTATATATATATATATATATATATATATATATATATTGATCCATTCATCTATTGAGTGGCATCTGGGTTGGTTCCATATCTTAGTTTTTTAGTTATTTACTATGGTAAATAATGCTGCGATAAACATAGTTGTGCTGGTAATTAGCTCCTAGTCTTAAGCAACTCCAAGAAAGGGCATGTATCCTCCTGGGCATTCTGCCCACCACACCCTTGGCTTGGTCCATTTGTATCAAACACAAACTGGGTCACTTATAATGTATAATATTAGAAAGATCAAGCATCTGAAAGAGAGGAGACAGAGACCTCAACAGATCAGATGACTTTGATCATTGCTGCAGAGGGGCCACCAAGTAACACCAAGCAGAGTCAGAGATACAAGGAGCACTAGGCAGAGGTGGAAGGGTGGAGGTCCAGCGTCTAAGGGTAATAACATGAGGGAGCAATTAATGGCAAAATCAGGCAGCTCACCAGGGAGTCTCACCAGGGACAATGAACACTTTTTAGAAAGAGCCAGGGGCTGAGGTCTGGGGTGGGGGAGATCAGTGGTCCATGAAGGCAGCACTGGATTATAAGAACAATGCAGAGTCCCATCAAACAAATTCATTACTTCATGATTTCAGAAGTCCAAGTATGAAGTCTAGGAATCATGAGATCCTTCTTGCTTGCTGTGTCCTAATACAAACTTATTCCTCAAATCAACTATTGAGAGGTGCTCCTTTCAAAGATGAAATGAGTGATTAATGTCCTATCTTGGGAGTAAGTACCAGGTTCCAGATTAAAGGAGTTCAGTCCCCTTCTCTCTTCCCCACTGTGTGATAACATCCTGCCACAAGAGACCCTCACCAGCCATGGCCCTGTGACCCTAGACTTCTGAGTCTCTATAAGCCAAAATAATCTCTGCTCATTATAAAATATCTAGTCTATAGTTCTCTGTTACTTCCACATAAAACCTTCTGAGACATTCTTCTCTGCTAAATTCCCCCCAAACACAGATCAAGTGCACTCTCTAGGTATCTTCAGTGCAATAAGGGAACAGGAAGTTTGTATGATCAAATCTGGGACACATGTACCTTTTTACTGAGCATCCTTTGCTGTGCTGCAACTTCTGAACACCCTAACACATCAGGTCCACTCGAGCCTAAGACTTGGTCAAGACTACAGTCCTCAACTTCAGCCCTGAGGAAGAATCCCCAACCCACCCACCTCTCTTGCTCTGTATGCTTCCTCCCTGCCCTTCATTTGAAGTTACACTGTTCTACTTTCCCTGATGTCCATTTTCTCTCTCATATTCCCTCTCCTCTCTTTACCAAGGGCCAACACCCAGAAGCAATGAGATGGTCCAAGGAAGGCAGAGGAAAGCCAAAAGTGGTGAATCATTAAGAGGTGCTGAACTTTAAGACCAGAGGGGTTCTACAAGTGAAGTCCAAACAACCGGGCAGATCTTAGAGCTTTTTAGCCATCTCCAGCCTTGACTATACAGGTGACCTGGGGGTAATGGTGTACAACCCAGGGCTCCTTGAAGAGACAGCTTATTTGAGATAAAAGGGAAGAATCCTGGGGCCACAGCAAAGCTCCCACACAGATGAGAGAGTAGTATACAAAGGAAAGGTGACAGGCAGGGCCAAGTGCAGCATTAGGCACCCACTTTGCTTTACAGAGGAGAGAAAACTGTGCTGGGTTCCTGAGATAATTCCTTCCAGCACATCAGCAGGTTTGTTCAGATGAAGGGTCTGCGAACTCTTCCCTGAGATGATTCCAACATCTGCAGACAGGAAGCAGCCTTTCAAACCTGCTTGAACTCACAGATTGGGAGTGTGAGGGTTGAGTCAGCAGCAGACAAGCAACTGGAGCGCACAGAAAAGATGAAGTCTTCAAATCAGGGTGAAAATCCCTACTCCAGTGGTCTGATTATCGGAGCTTTGATGGCTCATCTACTACTTTTTAAAGCTCCAGGAGTTTTTTAGGCTTCCACTCCTAATCTTGTTTAAAATTCACCATCAGGAGCAGATGTGTGAACCATCAGACAGGGAAATCATAAATTGTAAAATGAGGGGTCCAAGGCATCAGTTACCCTAGTTTTTTTTTTTAATTTTAGTTCAGAAGTTCTTATAGTTTCTTTCTTTCTTTCTTTTTCATCAGTCATGGGGCTGAACTCTGGGCCTGGGCATTGTCCCTCAGCTCTTCAGCTCAAGGCAAGCACTCTACCACTTGAGCCATAGCACCACTTCCGGCTTTTTCTGCTTTTGTGAGGCTGAGGAATCAAACCCAGGTCTCATGCATGCAAGGCAAGCACTCTACCACTGAGCCACCTTCCCAGCGCCCCCTATAGTTTCATTTTTAAAGACCCCAACAAATTGACTTACCTGGGACAGTTAAACTTATATTTGACTGAATTAAGAATACTTAAGTGATAAAGCATTGTTTGGGGGAGGTTTTCAGAAATTATAAGTATACGAGTCTTGGTGGACAAAGAAGACATTTGGCTTCATTGTGAAAGTGCACCCTTTAATCAGCCAAGGCCCTGGAAAGAGCAAATACAGAAGATAAATTGGTGGCTTCTCCACATACATCCTGGGACATCGGAACTCCAGGCTTGCTACCCTTTGGATGCCAGGACTTAGACCAGTAGCCTTCCCATCTTACCTACCCACCCCTGGGTTCTCAGACTGTTGGTCTCAGACTAAGAGTAATGTCACCACTTTTCCTAGTTCTGAAGCCTTGGGACTTAGATTAAGCCACAGGCATCCCACAGTCTCTAGATTATAGATAACCTCTCATAGTATTTCTTAGATGCCACCTTTACATGAGCTAACTCCCCAACAAATCCTTTTCCATGTATCTATAAGTACATACAAGAATATTCCACTGATCTAACTCTCTAGAAAGTCCTTACTGATATACTAGCCAATTGTTTAAAAGAGTTTGAAAACTGATTCTTCTAAATCAGTGGGTGATTTCAGATCAGTTTAGCCAATATAGAGGATTTGAGATGAACAATAAAGTTAAGCTCATATCTGTAATCCTAGCTACTCAAGAGGCTGAGATCTGAGGATTGTGATTTGAACCAGCCCACGCAGGAAAATCTATGACTCTTATCTCTAATAAACTACTCAAAAAGAGACAGAAGTGGAGCTTTGGCTCGAGTGGTAGAGCACTAGCTTTGAGCAAAAGATACTCAGGTATAGCAACCTGGCTCCAAGTTCAAGCCCTATGACTGGCACAAAAAATAAAGGTAAAGTCAAAAGGAATTGCAGTAAAGGGCCCTTCTAAGAGAGAAGACCTCCTCTTACTGCAGTCCTCCTCTACTTCACTAACAGGGTAAGACACTCCGTAGAGGCCATCCTACCTACCTAAGGACACATTTGAAGGTGTTCACAGTTGAAGAAACAGATCCAGAGTCACTAAGTGGGTAAGGAAGACAATAATGAACAACAAAATGCAGTGGAACCTAGATCTCTCTGACGCTGAAGATCATACTGTGTATGCCATGTCTCACAAGAAAAGAAGCACCATGTTCCGAAACTCCAAGCCACATATTTGTAAACAAGTTACTGCAGCTCACTGTCTCACATGGTAAGAGATCAAATTGGAGAGAGTCCTAAAATATAGATCCACAGTACCCCTAGAATGCCATTTCCATGTCAACTCTTTTTACTGTCTTCTAAATTAGAATGGGCAATATGTTGAAGGAGAATAAGCAGTCAATCTCTCTCATAGTCACCATCCAACAATTCCATGCATATCTTACCTAAACTTTCTCTAGGCTCGCTCTCCGTCTCTCTGTCTCTCTGTCTCTGTCTCAGTCTCTGTCTCTCTCGCTCTCTTTCTCCTCTACCTACAGCTCCTTTAGTGAGTGAAGTCACTAATCTTCTGTCCACTCATTTCCCCCACCTACCCCAGCTCTAACATTCTCTCTTGCTTTCTGATCTTCAGCAATGTATTCATGTATTCATTTAAAGTTCTGTCTGTGCTGAAGCCCGTGCTGCTTGTAATTGCTGGCGGCCAAAAGCTGCTCTGTATTTGTGTGTGTGTGTGTGTGTGTGTGTGTGTTTCCTGGCTGAGTGTACCAGGCAATCATCAGCTGTAATTATTTCGAGTCTTGTTACAGATGGAACTTCGAGGTTTTCAGTCTTAAGCAGAATTCATTATTCAAATGTCTCTAGAACTGACAGAATAGGGTACAGGGCAAGTCCCCCAGTGAGCCCAGGAAAGTAAGAAGGCTCAGAAGAGGATAACCACATTGTCATCGGGCATCCTCATGGCCTCGTGGAGCTTTTAATCCCAACCGTGAAACCTAGGCCTCAGGTTCTCCACCATCATTATGCCCCAGAACTTCAGGTCCTTCCTGTTAACCCCTCAGTTCTTGCACTTGACCAGGGACAAAAATGGGATCACACAGGTCTCCTAGCAATAAACCTAGAAGAGTGCATTAAAGATGTCTGTAGCTCCAGGATGTAGAACTCCCTTCATTGCCGCCCCTTTAGGCTAATAGTGAGTCTCCTAGGAACCGAGCTCTGTTGAGAAACGGCAACATTCAGAGTTCCCCGGATGACATCAGCCATCTCCCACCCCTACACCAGCTTTAAACACCAACACAGTCTTCTGGTTCCAAGGAGTAGCATGAGAAGGCGGATAGAGTGCTGCACTGATTTCCCATCCAGTGCCCTCTAAGACAGTGCAATATCACAAGTAGAAAGAAAGGCCTATGGCTTAGTTCTCTTCCTAGAACCCTTGCAGAAAGAGCTACTAGAGGGCCACGCTCTGGAGAAAAATGTAGGGTTATCATTAGTGACCCAATCTTTTATCATTCCAGCAATGTCTCTCTGAGGAGACCCCATCCACATTTGTCTGCATCCTCATTTCCAAATGACAGTGGGAAGTGGGTAGACAATCCTTCTCCGTATCTTGTCCCAGAAGGAAGAGCGAAGTGCCCAGTGCAAACTTCCATGACAAAAAATAAAATAAACAATATGAACAATGCCAGGCTCCTGATAGCATGTCTGATGCAGGAAATAAGTGCACCGGATGCTTCTTCCACAGCTCAGAAAAACTTCCCATACATCTCCAGCCTAGCTTTACTCACTCTTCATTCCTGTATTTCCAACTACCCGATGCAGATTCTTACTTGTACTGGAAGAGAGGCAGAAAGACTGTGCAGATAGAGAGAGGCGGTGCCTAGTATAGATAATTACCTTTCCTCTTCCTGAAGACAGAAATAGCAGCCCTCACAAAAGCAATGCCCCACACAGGGAACAAGTGCCATCCCACCGCCTTAGAGTGAGGTGGACAATGATCCAACCAGCTGGCAGAATGGCTGGGACTTTCCCAGCTGGTATAAAAGGGGGCCCCAAGAGCAGGTGGACTGCAGGTGGACCACTGATTTCCAGGCCCCACTTCCACCTCTCTTGCCTTGAAAAGTCTGTCCTCTTCCCCTCCTCTTCCTTTTCCTCCTCCTCTTCTGCCTTTTCTTCTTCCCCCTCCCCCTCGTCCTCCTTCTCCTCCTCCTCACCTGGGTAGCAGGTAGAAAGGATCTTACATGGCCAAAGGTGACCCTCCCAGCTGAGGGAGGGTTAGCACCTACACCAATCTGCTAGTAGCCAAGAGGCCATTCTCATTTTCTTTGGTGCCTTACTCTCACTTTCAAATAAAATTTACCTCTGACTCCATTTTTCTGCCTGCTACCCAAGATGGTAGTAGTATAATATATACTATATATGCCCTAGTATATGTAGTATATTACATATTATATAACATATTATATATAAATATATATCAGTATAATATAAACCCTTATATGGCATCAGTATAATTTGCTTTCTCTCTCTGGCTGGAAGTGTGACTCAGGGGTAAAGTACTTGCCTAGCACGCACAAGGTCCTAGGCTCCATTTCCAGAACCAAAAATAAAGCAAAGCAAGACAAAAAAGAAATCCACATTTATGTCTCTCTCTCTTTTTCCCCTCCTTTTTCTCCTGCCCCCCATTATTTCTGACTTTCTCTACTCCATCCTTCCAGCAGTCTTCTTCCTTTGTGTCTCTTACGGAGCCTCCCCCCTCTTCTCCCCCTGCATTTCTTACCTCCTGTAGGGTTTCCTTTCTTCTCACTCATTCTCATTTTCCCTGGCTCCCTTGGCACCCACTGAGTATATGCTTAATACTTAATGCTTAGTGCTCATTAGATGAACAAGCAGGCAACTGGGAAACTCTAAGCTCATCCAAGTGACTACTCCATAACACACTGGGGTCAGCCCTAGCCCAGAGGGCTTGTTGGAAGACCTCATCCACATGGAGCAACCAAGGAGTGAGACCTGTGGACCTGAGCAGCTCATTCTAAGAAAACCTGAAGACTGACTAGTGATTGCCTGGCTTCATTGCCTTCCTTATTGGATGATACCATGAGGGCAGCAAAACAGAATATTTGATGGTAGAAGTCACTTATCAAAATAACATTGATCATCAGAAAGGAAAAATGATATAGGAGATTTTAATTCCCAGGCCCAAACTTCTGAATTTCCTATGTCAGAACTGGCCACTCAGCTCAGCACACAAGAGATGAACAAGTGCAGCCAGAAGAAGAGAAAAGAGCATTGCAACCCATCTTTCTTGAATAGACTTTGGCCCTCAGCCTAAAGAGAAGAAAGAATTGGAGATAGGGAAGAGGTTAAAGGATGGAAGAAGAAAAGGAGGGGTCCAGCGGGCACAGGTGTCTAGTGCCAGCCCCAGGTGGTCTGGCAGCTCATTGTCTTAGGACTGGTCAGGTATAGTCTTATTACAATATCAGGCATTGAAGCCTGGCAGGTGGTCTGACCCCTGTCTAGTATTTTTTTCTAGATTCCAAGATCTTGCAAAGTAAACTGCAGGAGAGAATTGCTCAAGGCCAAAGACATAGAAGCAAGGTAGAAGCTGGGATGCCTAGTTTTTATCCTGCCTTCAGTGAATTCATGAGTCCAAGTAAGGAGTCAGTACTCCTCAGCACAAGCTTTTAAGCATCTGCTACAAAAGAACTAAAGTCTATTGATAACCTTCTATGTGGGAAGTATGGTCCTAGGAATATAATGATATCATCTATTTGTAAGAATCCTATTACGTAAATTCCAATTTTACACAGGAAGAAACTGAATCTGAAAGATGCTATTTATCTTGCTGCTAAAGAATGTAGCAGATCTTCAGTCTTGTGCAAACTAAAATCTAGGTGCTGCACTCAGTATCAGATTGTCCAGCCATGGGTGTGCAAAAGCCAGGAGTCAAGGTCCTCTTGGAACTGCAGGTCCAAAGAGTAAGTTTGAAAAACTATGAGGAAAAGCTATATGGCATGGTGTGGCTCCTGCTCACAAGAGATGTGAGCATCTCTTGTGATTGGAAAGACAGGACACACCCCATAAGTGAACATTTGTGTGAGAGTACACAAACAAGTCCCAATGTGAACAATTCATGCCATGAAATTCAAAAAGCTTCCATAGCCTGATATGGCTGACTAGCTATCTTGACCCATGTGGGCTGCTGTAATAAAATGCTATATAAACTAGATAGTTCCCAAACAACTGATATCTGGACTTTACAGATCTAGAGGCTATGAAGTCCAAAGCCAAGTCATCAACATATTTGGTGTCTAGTGAGGACCAGGTACTGGCTCACAGACATTGCCTCTTCCCTGCTTCCTACAGGGTGGATGGAGAAAGGCAGCTTCCAGGAGCTTCTTTTAAAAGTTAGATCTCCACTTTAGTTACCTTCATAAATGTCCCACCTCCTAATACAAAGGCAGTATAGATAGATGAAGAGACCTGTAAGTGATTTTATTTTAAACAAATACCAGGAGGGCCAGACTCAGAAATTATAACCATGAAGCAAACTACAGAAAAAGCAGTTTAAGCCTCCTCTCACCATCTCTTTTTTAATGTTAAGTTACAGGAATAGGATACATAAAAGGACTGTCTAAATCTGCCCTCTCTTCTGAAATGGTGGGAAATAAAACCTGCCCACTCTCCAGGAATGAGTAGAGATAGAAAGATGAGAAAAATATCTAGGAAAAATAAGTCTTAAAACTCACTAGTTATCCTTGAGTTTTTGGTAGGCCTAAGTACATTTCCATGTTTTAAAATAAGAAGCACAACCCACTGTGGCCATGCCAAACCACTACTTAATAGCTGTCTCAAGATAGCATGATTCTGTGTATTCTCCCAGTTCAGAGAGTAAAAAGGCAGTGGATGAGATTGTCCTTTTGAGTGTTTAACTCTTATTTTTTGCATGGGGAGCAGGAAATGTTTCTACAGTATTTCTTTTTTTCCATTTCTCTCTACTTTATCCTTTTGTTATCATTTTTTTTGTTACCATTGTATGAATCCAAGTCAGAAACAGACATCCTTAATCCCTAACTTCCTGGCCGACAAGCCAAATATGTCACCAGAAGTTTAGAGCAGCTAAACAAACTGAGTCCTTGTGTCTGGCAAGAGAAGAATTCAGGCAAGCCACTAACATAGTAAAGGTGATAGGAAAGTTTCTTAGAGAAGGAGAATCAGTAGCATAGACATGCTATAGAAAGACAGTACTTAGCCCATCTTAGCTATCTTGGGCCATCTTCTTCATTACAGAGCTTGATCTTGGGTTAAATAGTGAGAATTGGAGTCCTTGAAGATGGCTTTCTGATTGGTGAGCCTCTTTTCTGTTCCCTGTAAGGTCCTGGCACCAAAGATTTAATGTCCCATCCTAATTTCCTCATTCTTTTGTCCTTATTGTTTGGTAGCCTCCTGTCCCCATTTCGCTATCTGGCAGGTTTGGGTTTATCAGCTTACCTTGTCATCTGTAAGATCTACAGGCTGTAATTCCCTGCCTGGTTTTCTGCTCACTTTCACCTGGTGAGGCTCTCCCTTTTTGTGAGACATCCTGAAACGCTTTTCATTAGTGGATCTCAAAGAAAAACGTGAGATTTTTATGTGAAAAAACTGGGAACCTGAGGGAATCTTTCATTCATCTTCTGGTGACAATGCTATCATGCTTGTGGTTAGTTTTCTACATATAAATTTTGGACTGACACAAATATTCAGATCAAATCACTGCATTATGCTTTTTATTCCAAGTCTGGGGTTCCTTACCTCAGCTTCATGCACGTTCGGCAAGCCCTCAACCACCGAGCTACGATCAGAAGCAGCACAAGCTTCTTAGAGCCAGAGTACAACTATATGAGCCCGGAATGTGAATAGGTAGGTGGGGAACAAATATCCTGGAGGGAAGGAATCTAGCCAAGGCTGACTGGGCCACACTGAGGGAAAGAAAGGAAGACTCTTAGGTAAACAGGTATAAAAAATGGTGACATAACACATGTTAGATTACATGAGGCCCATTATAGCACTTCTTCCCATAGCTCCTTGAGCAGCTGCTCCAAAGGAAGCTTCTTTTTCCCATAATGCCCTGAGTTCTCAATGTCTCATGCATGATTGAGCATGTCCAATCAAATCTACTTCTCATGCATAATTAGACATGACCAATCAGACTTATTTCTGTGCTCATGCTCAGTGGCAGAGACTAATAAGAGACCAAGTCCACACGTGGGCCCTCACTGACCAATCATGTCCCAGGGTAAGAGGATAATTAACATAAAGTTCATTCTGCAGAAGATTTAAACGGACTCCCAGCTCCCATAGGCCCTCTCTATGGAGTCTGGACTCTACCTTTGTTTTCATAAACTTGCTACTTTTCTATACTACTCCTCTGCCTCCTTAAATCTTGACTTGGAGGAGGAATGGACCCGTAGCCCTTCTTACACAACAACATTGTGTACTATGGAAGGAGAGAGTCTACCCCCATTTAGAGACAGGATACAACTGGAAAAACAAGGAAGGAAGAACCATCCCATAATGCTGGCGCAGGGAGGAGATGGAATCTGTCTGGGTCTTAGAGAATTTCGTAATACAATAGGTTTCCTTCCAGAGAGATTAAACAGGAAGCAACAATTACAATGATGCAATTACCAAATAGTAAAGAGCCAGAACTAAAGGTAGAAATTGAAACATAGGAATATAACTTTTAAAACAAGACTGGAGGACTAAAGGCCATGAAGGAGCAGGAGGAATAAGGTGGGGACAATAAGACTTAGGGGCAGAAAGGTAAACAAGAGATGTTGTTAAATGAGGTTGAGAGTCAAAGAGAACAAAGCTGGGGATTAGGATGGAAGCATTATGCCCACCTTTGGTCCAAAACTCCACCCAGACCTGAGCTCCTCCCAGCCCTGGAGTTCCCAAACAGCTGGCCCCTCCCTCTCTCCGCCCAGACCCACCTGAGCTCCCATCTACCTCACCTCCTACCCCCAGATCCTGATGCTACTTTAGACAGTGGAGGGGGCCATGTGCTCGCTCTCTGAGGGAAATATGGCTCCACTAATAATCTTGTAATAATCTTTCTCCAGTGCCTGCCTGCCTCTGTGTGGTCCCCTGGGATGGATGTGAGGGATCCTTTCATAGGGTACAGCTGTGAATTCAGACATGTGTTTGCTGGGCACTTCACTGCACACAAAGAACAGAACTGGCATCCAGTTGAGAAGATAAAATACATACATATAAAAACCACCCAACACACATTGCATATGAAAGAGACAAACAAATGGGAAATGCTGTCTTATAAACTTGATACAGAAATATTGGAATTGCTTTGGTGAAGGGTGGGAAGAGAGACTTGGCCAGCTTACCTGCATTTAAAAATAGAAGAATAAGTGAAACAATTTTGAGTACTCTTCTTTCCTTCTTGCGTGTGTTCTTTTAATCCCTCCCTCCTTCTCCTCCTCTTCTCTCCCTCAGTGCCCCTACCTCACCTCTGATTCTCTCCTCTTTGTGTCTGCATCATGAATTTTCATGCTCACACTACCTGGGAAATCAGACAGAGGGCTTCCATAACCTCTGGCTGGATCTGTCGCTTTCTTTTCTTACCACACCCCATTTTCACGGCATCTTTGACATTTCATTGGGTGGCAGTTGTAAGTTGTGATTTGCAAGCTTATTTTTTCTTTCTCCTTTATTAGACTTTGGGAGACTAAGGCCAGACAGACAGGGAATGGGCAGACATATAAGAAGCAACCTAAAAGATGTTTTTGCTTAGCCTCATGAATTAATTCACAAGGTGACACTTAGCCCTCCACCACGACCTTGCATCTGTGACCTTTGATCTGAGCTATTCCCTCTTACAGTAGTCACTTTGCAATCACTTTGGTTCCTAGAAAAGACTGGATCTAATAACAAAAGGTAAATTACCACCCCTCAGACAGACAATGCTAATGTATCTTTTATATTGTAGTAAAAGGCAAAACTCCTCTCAAGTGGAAACCATAACAACTTCTCTAGAACTCCTCTATGACAGGGAATATCACTAAAGGAAATTCTGGGTTGTGATTATCTCTAGTGTCTCTCCTTGGGAACATCCTCAAAGCTGGGGTATGAGAAGCTCTGGGGCCTTCTCCTGACAGGACATGGACATCTCCACCACCTGGGAAGAAGCCAGCATATATGAATGGAGGGAAATTCATACCATCATGATGAAGTGAAGGCTAGCAATCACAGTCCAAAACACAGCAGGGAAGTTAAGAAGCTGAGTAGAGCCACTGAGAGCAGCTACACTGGTGAACCCAGAAAAACCAAAGCACTGGAAACTATTGTAACATACTTAAAACTGCTTTGACTGAAAAGGACTGACTCCTTACTTGGACCCAGGAATTAATGACAAGCAGGAGAAAACCTTGGCTTTCCTGCCTGCATTTTTGCATCTGTCTTCTTTGCTTTGAACTATTCTCCCTATAGTCACTTTGCAGTCACCAAAAACCTGAGGATTTGACATGGAAGCATGGAGGGGATATCCGCAAGAGGAAAGACAACAAAACCCTGAAGGACAGACCATTTGCGGACAAGGTCTTATGCATTCAACATTGCTCTCCTCAAGCCATAATAACAATAACTTCTTCAGACCCTCTCCACAATGATCAATCTGACCATACTTTGATCGAGACTTGTTTAATGATTATGGATATCCTTCTTTCTCTAACCCCCATTCTTTGTCTTTTTAAATCTGAAGCTCATGTCTATACTCTGAAGATAGTGATTCAGAATTATTCCACTCCTGCTGATGGTGGGCAGAACTCAGTTTATTTGGCTCAACACCAAAGACAGCCTACTTAGTGTTGCATGGTGAAGCTCAGGACAGATAATGTCAGTCTTTGCTGTGGCTCTAAAGCAAGCAATGCTATTGTCTCCTTGGGTTCTTGTTTCTGGAATTCTCAGTTGAAACCTAGGACAGCAGAGGTGAGTGTATAAACTTTATTTAGAAGTCTAGCTCCAAGGTCATAGCTGCCACAGCCAGTGTTCTACCAGTCATCGCTGAATGTCATGCTTTCCCAGTAATTCTGAGTATAAGGGTCTTCAAACCTTGGCTTGTGCTTTAATTGGTGGCCCTTACTCTAATTAGATTCTTTGGAAGATAACACTTCATTTATCAATCAGGTCCCAAAACATTCCAATTGATCAAGTCCCTTTTGCAAAACCTCTCCCCAGGGTTATGGGAAGGTTCTCTAACTTAGGAGAGACATAAAGGGGCAGAGGCAAAATGTTCTGAAGTAATGTCTCTTTTGCATCTGGTTTCAGCCTATGATGCCCAGATGCTGTCCCAGAGGCCTTAGTTCCTGACTAATCTACTCTTTCATTAGGTCATAATGGAATGAAGTATTTACTCCAGCTCTTCCCATTGAGAGCATAAGCCGCTTAGTAAATCTGCTTTCTCTGTCCATCACTCATACCAGTCCCTTTATTTGGCATATTGGGAGAGTGGCTGAACCTGATATGTAGAAGTCCTGGAATTTTAACCTGGACCCTAACACTGTTTTTCTCACTTTGTCAGGTAAGAAAGACCAAGGTTCCATGACCAGACTAGAGACTAGAGCACCATTCCAGCTCCAGAGAGGAGAAGGGCAAGAGGAAACAGAGCCACACTCCTAAGGGAGAACATGGGTGAGATAAACAGCATTCACCGAGCCGTTCACTGAGCACTTCTCCTATAACAATCCTAGATGTTTTACTATGACAACAGTGACAGTAGCAATAACAATATTACTAGGAAGGGGTATCATTATCCTCATTTTGCAAAGGAGAAAACTGAGACCAACAGTGGCAATGATGTTGCTAAGTCATACACTGCAAGAAGCACAGTTGAGACTCAGTTCAGTCTATATTACCCCTAGAGGAGGATTTTGCACAAAGAAATGCAGGCAGAAGAAACACTACAATAGCTAGGAAAAGTTCTTGATTCTAGAAAAAGAGGCTCCAGACAACAATCCAAGACCTCCAGGTCAAACCACTAGTATCTGACCACAAAGGCCTGAGCATCTCTCAGATCTATATCATTCAGGGTTGGGATATGCCTTCCTGCATATGAAGCCCACACAGACCTAGCTGAGGATAAAGGACAGAGCCTACTGTCTGGAAACCACCTTGGCTTGGTTCTATTTGCCTAAGCTGTTTAAGGCTACTTCAAAGACATTTCTAGAACTGCAGTTTTCCAAGTCCTACCTATAAAATTGTGACTGTCTTTCTGGGCTTTCCCAATGAAATAGGAAGATTTAAAAGTAGCTCCCAAACCAGGCAATGGTGACTCACACCTATACACTTAAAGCCTTAGCTTATTAGGAAACAGAGAACAGAAAAGTCGCAGCTCAAGACCAGACCAGGCAGAAAAGTTCATGAGACTACTTCTCAGCTCAGAGCTGGAAACAGTGGAATAGACCTGTCATTCTACTTTCCTGGGAAGCTGAGAATGAGAAGATAGTGGTTCTAGGCCAGCCAGGACAGAAAAGTCCACAATAGAAGAAGCTGGGTATGATGGAAACACCAAACTTTCCAGCTATGACAGGAAGACTAAAATAGGTCGACCATGGTCCAAGAGTCCATGAGTGAGAAGTAAAACCCTATCTCAAAAGTAACCAGAACAACAACAGTGGTAAAGTAGTTGCCTAGCAAACCCAAGACCCTGAATTCAAATTCTAGAACTACAAAAAAAGTGTAATTTGAGCAATACAACCTGATGATCCAAGGGTCCATAGTTTGGCCAAGAAAAGAACACTTTTTCTGAGTGTCACTTGGGAAAACTCAGCAGCCAGCCACAGCAAATGATCCTGGAAGTAGTCTTCCTTCTCCTATGGCTTCCAAACTGGTTATATCAGTGAGCTGAGAGGCAAGACCCCAGGAGAGTCAAAGACATTTTGTAGCAGCTTTACATTTTCAGTCTTTAAGGGCTGCTGAATTCTCTGGGTCCCTTTTATCTCTGGTATTCTGTGACCCATGACATGTGTAAGATGCCTCTGTCAGTGCACTGGCAAGTGAGTCCCATTCAAAAGTATTTATTAAATTCCTTACTATTCAGTATGCCCTGTACTGAGCAAGTGAGGGGGAAAGAAGGTAAGTGACAAAATATTGAAAAGAAAAACAAAGAAGTGAGACTTTCTCCTCTAAGTGGGACTGGCTGGACACCCAATCCTATATTCTCAATTCACCTATCATTCAAAGAGGTAAGTAAACCACATCAGCCCCTTTCCGTCTTGTGTAATTCAAGATAAGCCAGACTCTGCCAGACTCTTTACCCGTAGTAACACTGACTTTGTCTTATATAGGTTTATTTTTTTAAGAAATTCAAGCCCTACAGAAATGCGATTAAAATATTGTGATTATTTGTGTTGGAGTATTTGTTTTAATCAACCTCTATTAAAATATGTATGCAAATGTGGAGAGCTTCCAGCATTCTCCTGAGCCTGCTGCTTCCTACCAAGCTCGACACATTTGCTTTATGGCATGCATTGACTGGGTTCCTTTAAAAATTACTATTATTTGTTTTTTAAAAGAATATTTTCCCCCTCATTTCCCTCCTAAATAGGCAAAAGTAATTAATTAACTGCAGCGAGTTTTTGTCTCTGTGTATTTTCCTTTCTTTCCAGACCAGATTGGCAAATCAACAAGGAAGAGAATGCAGAATAAAAAGCATAAGAGGCAACCATCTTCACAGGAGAAACTCTCAGATATGGCTGAAGGGGCAAGGCCAGCCAGTCTTTTCTTACTAGGTAGGATGAATTTTTAAATCTTCCTTCCCAAATCCTCAAAGACTCCATAGCCTTTTATAGATGTCAGGATATCCATGGAAGGCTGGCAGAAAGCCAGTATCATAAACGAGGAAGTGCCACTGGGTGAGAGGTGGATTCCTGCCACACCCTAGTTTCTACACAAAATGCACGTAGTTGAAATCCACGCGTGAAAAGTATTTTGTTTTATTTTTTTATTTTTTTTCCAGACCAGGAGCTTGAACTCCAAGTCTGAACACTGTTCTGAGGCTATTTTTGCTCAAGTCTAGTGCTCTACTACTTGAGCCACAGAACCACTTCTGCCTTTTTCTGAGTAATTTATTGGACATAAGAGTCCCCCAGACTTCCTGCCAAGGCTGGTTTCGAACCATGATCCTCAAATCTCAGCCTCCTGAGTAGGTAGGATTGCAGGCATGAGTCACCAGCACCCGGCTGTGAAAAGTATTTAAGTGTCTCACAAAAGGAGAGTCTCACAAAGTGCAAGTGTTCACAAGGTGCAAATTGCATCAAGGATTTATTTCCACCTGACAGGATAAGGTAAAGAGAAATAGAGAAAAGGAGGAGAAACGTTTCTGCTCCCCATGCAGAAAATGGAAATGAAAGATTCAAAATGGTACACCTTACCTATGCTCTTTGTACTTTCAGAGCAGGGAGAAGGCACCTTAATCCTTAGACAATGATTCTGGGTGGGTAAATTGGGAACTAGATACAATTCTAACACCTAGACAGGTGATTTTAGGACTCCCCGTTGTCAGACATGCCTTTCAATCTATATCCACTGCAGAGAGCTTACAGCTTTCAACATCTCCAAGAAGACAGCCTCCTGTTCTTGTAATTTTAAAGTAAGGGGGAAGGGAGCTTGTTGCTTTAAGTTTTTCAGTTTTTAGTTCCTTGTTTTAATATGAGTCTGGCCCTTTTTTTAATGTATTAATTTTCATTTCCCTGTCTCCTCATCTACCTATTGTGCTTCAGAAAGCAGGGTCTGAGCAGCACAGGGTCTGAGCCTCTCTCTGGGTTTGAGAGACTTGGAGAGCTTAGTACGAACATCTGTTTCCATACTTGGTGCCAAATGCAGCCCACCCAGGCTTAACAAATGAACTTGCTCTGCGTTTCTTCCTGAAATTTTCTCCTTCCATCATTGGGACATCCTCTTCCCTTATATCCAATAAACCTCCTCCCTTGTCAACCAAATGAACACTGATTTATTTGTGTTGAAGAGGAAAAGGTATTTACAGGCAGGCACTGTTCAGCCTCTCAAACCCAATGAAAACCCTCCATATCCAGCAAGCAACACCATAGCATTTCTCAGCTGTGAGCTCTAGCTGGCTCCACACCAGCCATCTTGGTCACGTCTTCATCCTGCTAATCCTGGGGATGATCTATCACAGGTTAGTTTGGGTATCTCAGTAAGGCAAGGTTCTTTGCCTCGTGATCCCATACAGAATAGAAAAGAATGAGCTCCTAAAAGGAGAAGCTGGGTAGTGTTTTGCCACCTAAGCACCGTCTTCTCTTCTCACAGATGAGCACATCACAGTGTCCTACCCTAAAGATAATTTCTGCTCAGGAGCAGCACACTAATTTTCAGGTCCCATTTTGCTTCCCATCAGGTACTTGACTTCCTCCACATCTCTTAGCTGTAACCCATGAAGAAGAGGACCGTCATCTGAGACTCCCTCATCACGGAGTGGTATCTGACATCAGAAAGAGAAAGGACATACAGAGAAAGAAATGAGCAAGCGTCCACATCCTCAGCTTTTCCAGATTTGCCTTCCCTCCCAAGCATTGCTCTGCTCTTGTCTGTAACAACTCCTACAGGGTCTTCCTCTTCTCCTAACTGTCCACATTGTTTCGTGTTGCTTGCTGGAATCTGATGAGCCAAGTACTCTCAGAATCACAGGTAGTGGAGAGTCAGCATTAATCCTATTCTCTCCATTATTAGTGCAGAGATGAAAAAGCCTCTCAAGAGATTTCAGATTTTCCCTACAAGTAGAAAACTCTCATTCCCCTACCATTCCCAAAGCAGTTTCAGGGAGTCAACCCCAGATTGTCATCTGAATATACCTTGACTGTATGGTTCTCATCAGGATCCAAGCCTTTCTCCTGGTCCTCTTAACAATTTTTTTTGGTCATAGGGTACTGTCCCTGAGTTCTTTCACTCAAGGGAAAGAACTCTACCACTTTACTCACTCTACTACTTTAAGCCACAGCTCCACTTCTGGTTTTCTTTTGGTTAATTGGAGATAAAAGATTTTCACAGATTTTTCCTGCCTGGGCTGGCTTTGAACTACAAGCCTCAGATCTCAGCCTCCCGAGTAGCTAAGATTACAGGCATGAGCCACTAGTGCCCAGAAACAAAAGGCATATAAAAAATGTGCATTTGAGTTTTACTGGACCCACACAGGAGACACAGGAGACATGAGAGCTGGTGAGTAGCTAAAAACTTCAGCAAAACCTAATCACCTAAATTAAAATAATGTGAAATAATGTAAAAGGGTTTTTCATGAGTCAGAAAAAGAAGGGGAAAGGAAAAGGAAGGGAAAGGGAAAAGGAAAAGAGAAAAGGGGAGAGAGTCAGAATGAGAAGCATTGTCACTGAGGCAGACAGATATTAATCCATAAGTGACTGTAAATAATCAGTATTGTTTCATCTATTGGGAAGTGGTGTTGTGGCTCAAAGTGGTAGAGTGCTAGCCTTGAGCCAAAGAAACTCAGGGACAGCACCCAGGCCCTGAGTTCAAGCGTCAGGACTGACAAAAAAAATTCATTGTTTCATCTATCACCAATTCAGCACCACTTTTATTTTCAGAAACTGATGAGCAGATTGTAAAATTCCTACAGAAATCCAAAATAGTATTTTTTTAATTACAAATTTGTAGTACTCACACTTCCGGATTTCAGATTTTACTGTAACACTATGGTGATCAAGACAGCATGGAGATGAAAATATAGATCAATGGAACAGAATTGAGAGTCTAAAAATAAAACCTTATGTTTGTAGTTAATTGATTTTGATGACGATGCCAAGGCAATTCATGGGGGAGAGGGTAATCTATTCAATATATGTGCTGGGACAGCTGGATCTGCAAAATTATGAACTTAGACCTTGGACTCACACTCAAAAAACAACCAAAACAAATTGCTCTACATCACATGCAGAAGAATAGACTTTTTTTTCATATGGTCCAATGGAATAAAATTTAAACATATCAATGGAAACTATAGGATGAATTATTGAGATGCGGGACAAGAAGAACTTTCCAATAAAATAAGGAAGAAATGGCATCTCCATACTTGAGCTACTTCAAGAGACATCTGGCAATGACCCAGCAGAAAGCAAGAAAGCATCACATTTAAAACTTGTCAATTGTACTGATGAAATCTCTTACATATAGGTCAACCAGTTGACCTGTAAACTAGAAAGACATGTATGGAAATTCCCCACAATGAGGATGGGTTTCCAACTTTTTCCCTATAGATTTGTCCATTGTTACTTTATGGTTTTTGAAGAGCTTGTGTTAGATGTGTGCACATGTCTGCTCTTCATCCCTAGAAATGTCTTAAAGTCTTCTTAAATCTTTTCTTGCTATCTATGTGTTACCATATGCACAAGCCAGTGATTTGGTCAAAGCAATCAAGCATCCACATGAGACCAACCACCGGGAGCCTAATCATTTTATTTTCCCAATAACCCACTATAATTCAATAAAAAATAAGAATGTATGTTTTCTACAACCCTTAAATGCCTGTTGCCTGTCACAAACTTGTTAGTTTGCAAAATGCTTAAAACATTCCTTCTTAATTGTGAGAAACACTCATCCATCCAACCTCAAACAACAGACTCAGAGACAAGAAATGGAGCAGAAATGAGACTTCTGGGACAGTCTGGCAAAATCTGGTGGCTTGATGAGCAGGCATCCCTCAGAGAGTTACAGTAAGCAACTTATTCCTTAGTGAGCAAATCTCTCTCGCATTCCTCATAAATTGAGGGCCATGGTTTGGACAATATTCTCAGACATCACTTAAATTTTATTATTTTTCCATTGGATAATTTAAATATATGCACCTGAGCTTCTGTGCTCAAGGCTAACAGTCTACCACTTGAGCTACAGCTCCATTTCTAGCTTTTTGGTGATTAGTTAGACATAAGTGTCTAACAAGACTTTCTTGTCCAGCCTGGTTTGGAACCATGATCCTTAGAGCTTAGCCTACTAACTAGCTAGGATTACAGGCATAAGCCACTGGTGCCTGCTCATTGTATAAACAACAGGTCACTCAGGGTCAGATGCCTTGTCTTGAAAATGACCAACACTACTTTATTGTCCACATTAATCCCTCGAAATCAGCACGCTTGTCAACACAATGTTGTCTCCTTGGCAGCAATGTTACCTCCATTCCATTCAATCCTTTTCCTTATCCACTTTGCTTTCTTCTCCAGTTTCTTGAAGCATTTTCTCATTGTCCTCAGCTACATCTTCCAACCCTAGGCTAAGTGTGAAAGTACTGCAGAAATAGGTGTACAAGTGAAATTATGGCATAGGACTACTCAGCCACTACCACCCAGAAATGCGTTCAGGCAACACCCAAAGTGAGCATTCTCTCCACTCACACTTGTCAAGCCTTTCAAAACCTCTACACATGATCTCAACAATTGTATTTAGAAATTAACTTCTTATTTTCACTGGAATCACTTTGTTAAAAAGCAAGTGGAGTTTGATGGGGATAAATATAAAATTTCCCCATATAACTTTGGAAGAAAATGTTATACTGAGAGGTTTGTGTTTTCCATAAAGTTTGGCTGATGAAAGAATATTTCACCAGGAAGATTTAAACTGGAGAAAAAAAATCTGCAATTATGTCTGGATATTTCTTAGTTCAATCTATATTTGTCTCATATGTGGTTTGATTGGTCTATTCATATTTATTATAATATTGATGTATTCAAATCCATTCCTAACATTTTTTTTCATTTTTTAACTTGTCTCATATTTTGTTTACTATTCTTTCTATTCTTGACTTTTAAGAAATATATTTACCCTTAATTAACCAAAAAACTTTTGAGTTCACTCTTATATTCTTTGATATCCTTCCCACCAACTAAAATATTGATGTTATGGTAGGTATTTAATCCTGAGACATCATGTAAAAATATTCCTTCTTAAAAAGGCAACACCTAGATCTTTTCTCTTTTCTTCAATTATGTTTGGAAAATATTGTGGATTATTCTCTTTTACTATTATTTTATCCCAAACTGCTTTCAGTGAAGACCTACATATTACAAAACCTAGGATGGTTGAGAATATTTAATTATGCCCTCATATGTAAAATAAGTTGGCTAAATGTAGTTCTAAATTTGTTGTTTTCCCCATCAATACTTCAAAAAATACTATCCAGACTTCTGTTTTCTTGTCAAAGGTAGAGATCAGGAAAGACAACCCAACTACCCATCCCTATAACATTAACCAAAAGAAAGAGGAGCAACAAGCTCACTGTTACAGTATTAAGATGTTGTACAGAGGGGTAATCATTTCATAACTCAGGTAAGAAGTACATTTCTGTTTTTGGACAATGTTACCCCTTCTTTTACTTTCCCCTAGTTTTCTCCTCTCATCCCTACCCACAAGTTACATAGGTCATTTTCCACATAGTGTTTACTGAATAGTATGATTACATTTATTCACCCTTCTTCCCCATTGCCCCTCCCTAAAATAAAAGAAAAAGCAAAAACAAACACCGACAACAGTCATGACAGAAAAAATCCCATCTTACCATTCCCTGGAATCCCTTTTGATAAATAATATTTTAAATGTTCAGAGAAGTTACACCTTCAGGTTCTTTCCGTAAGACTGTCCTTTAGTCTGACTGTTTGTATATGACTGCATAGAGTTCTGTATAAGTTATCAGGTTTATATTTTAAGTCTACTTTCCACATGTGAGTGAAAACATGGGCCATTTGTCTTTCTAAGCTTGGCTTACTTCATTTAGCATGATCTGTTCTAGGCCCATCCATGTCCCTGCAAATAACATAATATTCTTTCTAACACATGAGTAAAATTCCATTATATATATATATATATATATATATTATTGATCTACCCATCTGTTGTAGGGCATCTAGGCTGTTTCCACAACTTGGTTATTGTGAATAGTGAAGCAATTAACATGGATGCACAAGTGTTTTTACCATACAGTAACTTGTAATAATGTAGGTATATGCCTAAAAGTGGTATGGCTGGGTCAAGGGCTCACTGTTTGTCTTGAAGCAAGTGGGTAGAGTGTTTAACACACAGAAAAGCCAACAAGGTATGAGTAGAGTTTGCAGCTGCAGGAAAGAAGAAACACAGGAACTAGCTCACCTTGACAAGAGGCAGCCAGATACTAGAAAGAGATTACCAGAAGGATTAGCTAATTGGTAGAGGATGAGATATTGGTGATCATTCACCAAGCTTCTAGGGAGCTCAAGATCTAGAGATGACACACATTCTCACAATGCCTTTGTGTACAAACCCTACAGAGTATACACAGAAAAGACTGGAGGATTTCTCTTCATGCAGATCTAAAGAAGGGACAGGACAGAAATACATAGAAAGAATAATATGCCACTGTACCCTTGTTCTCTGTTTTATATGTAAAATAAAAACATTAGTTGGTAGGCAAAAAAACACTGTCGCTTCTGAGATACTACTGGGGACCCAGTATCCCTACCAGTAGCTGGAAGAAGATTAATAGGAGACAAAAGCTTATACCCCTTGGTAAACCAAACTGGGAAGAGAACCAACATGGAAAAGGCCACATACCTGAAACCCAGAAAAGCTGTGCCTGACAGAGAAAGAAACTTAATCAGAACATTCCTGGGCTAGACTAGAATGTGGAGCAGCACACACATTACAAGAGACAAACCTCCTAGACACCAGGTATATAGAAGACCTCAGGTTGAAAAGTAGAACATACATTGAAAAATACCCCCTAGCAAACTAGCTCCCACCCTAAACACAAACTATTGCCAGGGAAATTTGAAGTCTGTAATTCACTAAGTATAACCATGGCAACAAGCAACCTCAAATCCAGCCCAAGTTCTAGCTAGGTTAACCCAAACTGCTGCTTTAAAGTCTTAGCAGAAGGGAAGATAAATCTCTTTTTCCTTTAGCCATGAAAAATATTTACCTCAGTCCCTAATGTCCTTCACAAGATGTCTAACTTTCAACAACAACAAAAACAATTACAAAGTACATAGAGGCAAGTAAAGCAGCGTGATCCCAAGAGAAAAACATCATTGTCAGAACAGATCCAGATATAACTGTAAATTCACTGTATGGCAGTGAATTTAAAGCAGATACAATGAATATATTAGGGACTCTAGTGGCAAAGGTAAGCCAGAGGCAAAGTTTGATGGGTAGCATCAGCAGAGAACTGCAGTTGTTTTTTTTTAAAAAAAGACTGAATGGAAATGCTAGAAATGAAAACTGCCTTCAATAAGCTTAAATGCATACATACATACATACATACATACATAGATGCATGCATATCTAAATATGCATGTACACACATATATATACATATGTTCATATGTATACAAATGCCTCCAAAGAACTCAAAGACTTCATTCAAGAAATCACTTAAAACTTGAGGATCTCAAGAAATGACTTAAACTGAAACATATCTACAAAAAAGAAGAAAATCTAAGCAAGGTATCCAAGAGCTATGGAACAAATCAAGTGGTTTGAAAATAGGCAATTGGAAGTTCAGAGGTAACAGATACAATGCAGTAGAAAAAATATTTGAAGAAGTAATCTGGAGTTTCCCAAGATGAATGACAGATGTCAAATCACAGACCTAAGAAGTTCCCTGAGCACCCAGCAGCACAACACAATCACACATCTACTAATAAGGTCATCAAACTGCTGAAAACAAAAGACAAAGTGATGAAATCAACCAGAGAAAAGAGCGCTGTTACATCCACAGGAGAAAGATTTTCCTAAGAAGCCCTGGAACCTGCAAAACAATGGAGTAACATTTTTTAAGTGCCAAAAGAATTTTTTTAAAAAAAAATTGTCAACCAAAAGTTTACTCCAAGTGATAGTATCTTTCCAAAGCAAATGAGAAATAAAGACTATTTTATATAAATGAAACCAGAAAATAGACTCTCAGCAGATCTATAGTTAAAAAATGTTTTCCCTCAAAAAGATCACAATCTACACAAAGAAATGGAGAACCCAGAAATAAAATGAGTAAAGATATAATTTAAAAATTACTTTTCCTTGTTTTCACTGGCTCTAAAAGGTAATTAAAGCATTATGTAGCAATATCATAACTACTTAGAAAGCTGAGATTTGAGGATTGCAGTTCAAAGCCAGCCTGAACAGGAAAGTCCTGGAGAGTCTTATCTCCAATTAACCAGGTGGAAGTGGAGCGGTGGCTCAAGTGGTAGAGTGCTTTCCTTGAGCAAAAAAACTAAGCAAGAGCCAGAGGACCTGAGTTCAAGTCCCAATAGTGGTACAAAAGAAAATGTGAACTAGACAATATAAAGGATATAAAGGAGGAATTGGTAATATGTGAATAAAGGGTTCTTATACAACACACGGAGCAATATAATTTGAGGAGCATATCATGATTAATTAAAGACATATTTTATAGACTCCAGGGCAATCATATTTTTAAGTTTTGGTAGATATAAATAAGTCAATAGAGACAACAAATGGCATAAAATGCTCAAATATCCCATGAATAAGTAGGGAAAAGTATTGAAAGACAGATGGAACAAGATAGCAAAACTTAAATCCAAATATATCAGTAATTACATTAAACATGAACGGCATAATGACATACCAGGCAAAAGACAGAAATTCTCAGACTGGATTTTGCACAGGTAATAATGAACACCCAACGATATACTTATCTGCAGAAACTGATATTAAATAAAAAGACAAAAGTAAATTAAGAATGAGGGTAAGATATTGCTACTTCTGGAAAGATGGAGCAAAATAAAAGTGCCTCCGTTATTCCTTTCACTAAAAAGAATTTAAACCCTCTGGAAATCATAAATAAAGCAATCATAAGGAAACTCTACAAGGTGAAGAGAACAGCACAATGTAAAGTTCCCTGCGTTTTCCATTGGCCTTACTTGCTTTGGAGTTGAAGAAACCAGAAGCCCTGAGACACCACAGACAAAATAAACTCCATACAAACCAATACTCTTTAGTCAAAGAACAAGAAAGATGGTAGTCTGGCAAGGCAAAAACCTTTTCTAGACACTGACCACCTCTAATCCAACTAAGAATTAATTGAAAAAGATGCACACTCAGGCATACACACACACTCACACACCACAATATAGCTGTAGTCTAGAGGGGAGCCTACCCTCTACTCCCAGTTGGCTGTACAAAAACACCCCAATATTCCTGTTGAAGTGATATGATATGTATCCACATATGGAGTCAGAAGTTCATCCCCACCAGCCAGAAGACCTTCTCCACCAGCACAGCCTCCTGGATCAGCTGTGTTGGCCTGCAGCAGCAAGGCATCTCTCCCCTCTTGCAAGAGTGCTAGCAGAAGCCTGGAAGAGAATCTGGACTGCCATATCACCTCGTGATGACAAGACCATACCTCTAAATTATCATGGGAGACAATATGGAGTGACAGAAAGTCCAACCCAAGCCCAGCAGGGAAGAAGTGCTCCATCCTGGATTTGGGCTAAAGGGGAGTTACCTTCTGCTTCTACCTGTCAGTTATGAGGCAGAAACAAACTTCTTCTCTGAGGAGCAGTGTCAGCCAAAGGCACCTCACCTAAAACAGATATCAATGAGATTCAGAGTCGCAAGGTGAGCCAGAAAAAAAAAATGTGTGTTTGAGGCCACCCTAGGCTACCAAGATGCTGTCTCAAAATTATACATGTATAAAAAAGCTTGCACAATATTGCCTGGAAATTACTGGTCATGCTGGTAACCAGAGAAGTTTACAACTTCAGGGGAGGGTGGAGGAGTGAGGGAGGTGGGGAGGGAAGGAATAGTGAGAGAACAACACAGGATGGGTAACGATGCTCAACAAGATATGTACTCATTGCCTTACTCACGTAACTATAGCCCCTCTGAACAGCATCTTTACAACAAAATAAAAATAAAAAAGAGTTAGTTATTGCTGTGGAAAAAGTTGCATAATATCATCTGAAAATTACTGGTCATGCTGGGAACCAGGGAAATTTTAACTGATTTTTTTAAATAAAAAAAGATTATCAATAGATGCCAGCACTGAGATAACAATTAGGCTGTTAGAATCTTAAAGCAGATGAAAGAAAGAAAGAGAGAAAGAGAGAAAGAAAGAGAGAAAGAAAGAGAGAAAGAAAGAAAGGAAAGGAAGGAAGGAAGGAGGGAAGGAAGGAAGGAAAGAAAGAAGGAAGGAAGGGAGGAAGGAGAGACAGAGACAGAGAGAGAGAGAGAGAGAGAGAGAGAGAGAGAGAGAGAGAGAGAGAGAGAGAGAAACCATCAAACACTGATGGCTTATGCCTGTAATTCAAGCTACTCAAGAGACTGAAATCTGAGAATAAGTTCAAAATCAGCCTAGGCACGAAAGTCCATGAAGACTCTTATCTCTAATTGCCCATTAAAAAGCCAGAAGTACAGCTGTGACTCAAGTGTTATAGGGCTAGCTTTGAGCAAAAAAGCTCAAGTATAGCTCCTGGGCCCCAAGTTTAAGCCCAGAACACACACACACACACACACACACACACACACACACACACACACACAATATCAATCATAAACATACTTGAAATAAACAAAATGCTGAAAGTTTCATCAAAGACAGAAAATCTTAGGGCTGTGGTCATATCTCAAGTGGTAGAATACTAGCAAAGGAAGGAAGGAAGGAGGGAAGGAATAAATAGAGGGAGGAAGGGAGGAAGGATAGGATGGAGGGGAAAGAGGAAAGATAAAGCAGTAAACATTACTGTAATCAATAAAGATAAAACAGATTAGAGAAAAGAGAACGCAGGCCTCAGTAATTTTTGGGACTATGACAACAGCTACTACTACTACTACTTCTACTTCTCCTTCAGGAGGATTTTACCATTCTAAATATCTATCCACCAAACAACGGAGAACCCACATTCATCCAAGAAACACAACTTTCCCTCAAATCTCACATAGATCCAAAATATTAATTGTTGTGGACTTTAACATGCCACTATCCCCACTACATAGATCAAGTCGGCAAAACTCAACAGAGAAACCGCAGATCTAAACAACTGCATAGATAACTAGATTTAACAGACATCTACCGAATATTTCACCCAGCAGCATCAGAATACACATTTTTCTCAGCAGCACATGGAACATTTTCTAAAATAGAGCACATTTTAGGTCACAAAGCAAACTTGTCCAAATTCAGAAACATTGATGTTATACTTTGCATTCTCTCAGACCACAAGGACATAAAATTAGAACTCAACACCAAAAGCCACGATGACTACTACAAAAATGTAACATTTGTCTATCATGTGCGTTACTGGAATAGTATCCTACTGCATTGTTGGTGGGAGTTAAACTTGTTCAACCACTTTGGAAAGTACTATGGAGGTTCCTCAAAAGACTCTACATAGAGTTCCCCTATGATCCAGCAATCCCACTTTTGGGCATTTACACAAATGATCACAAACAAGACCATACTAAAGCTACCAGCACAACTATGTTTATTGCAGCATTATTTACCATAGCTAAGATATGGACCCAACCCAGATGCCCCTCAGTAGATGAATGGATCAAGAAAATGTGGTATATATACACAATGGAATTCTATGCCTCCATCAGAAAGAATGACATTGCCCCATTTGTTAGGAAATGGAAAGACTTGGAAAAAATTATATTAAGTGAAGTAATCGAGGCCCAAAGAAACATAGGTCCCATGGTTTCCCTTATTTGCAATAACTAGTATATGTCTGAGACAAGCAGAAATAATAGGATAAGTTGATGTTAGGTAAAATGAACCCAAGATAAGGACTAAATGTTTTTTTTTTTCTTGCTATTTTTTCTAACATATTTATAAGATGATTTCTTTGTTGCTTTGTATGTCCCTCCCCCACGGTATAACCCCTGACTTCACTGTATTTAATGTTGGTATAATTTGTGGAGGGGAAGGGAAAAACAAATTGTTTAAATAGGGGTACAGGTGGACCCATTACAACAATGAAATGTACAAGACATTGTCGAAAAAACGAACTTTACAACTTTGGTATGGGGGGTGGGGGACTGGAGAAGATGGGAAGGGGCCAGAAGGGGAAACAAAGGAGGAGGCAACAATGCTTGATAAGAAATGTACTCATCACTTTACCCATGTAATTGTAACCCCTCTGTACGGTATTTTCACAATAAAAAAAAAAAAAAGAAATCGTGGCTAAAAACATCCAAACCATGGAAAACAAAAGAAAATCATACAATGTGTTTAGGAGTAAAATGTATAAAGGCTTCATTTCAGGGTCCTTTACCCAATGAAAATATCCTTCAGAGATGAAGAGAGGGAAAAGATATTCCCACATAGGGAAAACCTAACAAAAATTTTATTATATTAGCAGACATACCCTAAAAGAATGACTGAAGGTAACTTTTTTTTGTCGGTCATGGGGTTTGAACTCTGGGCTTGGGCACTGTCCATGCGCTCTTCAGCTCAAGGCGAGCGCTCGACCGCTTGAGCCACAGCACCACTTCCATGAAGGTAACTTTCTGAACAGAAAAGAAAAGATGAAGAAGGAAACTTGGAGCAGTGGGAAAAAAGAAAAATGTAACTACATGGGTAAAAGAAATTGATTTCTCTCTCCTCTTGATTTAACTTATTTGTTGGAGTGAAAGTAATAACATTGTCTCATGTGGTTCTAAAATATACAGCTGAGCACCAGCAGATCATGTATATACCACTAGCTTACTCAAGAGGATAAGATCTGAGGATCATGGTTCAAAGCCAGCCCAAGCAGGAAAGTCCATGAGACTCTTATTTCCAATTAACCATCAAAAAGCCCAAAGTAAAGCTGTGCCTCAAAAGATAGAGCACTAGTCTTAAGCCAAACAAAACTAAAGGACAGTACCCAAGCCCTGAGTTCAAGCCCTAGTGATGAAGAGAAAGAGGAGGAGGGAATATTAAGACAGTTTGATTATAAATACAGAGAGCGAGGGATATGAAAGGAAGAGTTTCCATATGAAAAAATTGTAATACAAGTAGACTGTGAGATTGTGAGATTTTATATACATAAAAAGATACAAATTCTAGAAAATGTTCAAGTAAATTTTAAAAAAGAAACATGAAAATGGTGAAGCTGGGTGCCAGTAGTTCACACCTGTAATCCCAGCTAGTCAGCATGCTGAGGTCTGAGGATTGTAGCTCAAAGACAGCCTAAGCAGACAAGTCCAAGAGATTCTTCTTTCCAACTATCAAAAAGTAGGAAGTGGAAGTAGAGTTCAAGTGGTAGAGTGCTAGCTTTGAGTAAAAAAAAAGTGAAACTACAAAAAAAACAGATTTAAAATGCCATATTTAAATCCTAGTATGTTAACAAATGCATTAAACTTAAATATACCAATTTAAAACAGATTAGCAGAATAGATATTTTTTAATGATCCAACTAGTTTCCTTTTATAGAAAACTCACTTCATATGAAGCAGTGTAGGCAAAAACTAAAAGTGAAAAGCTAGAAATGATATATCATGCTGACATTAATCAGAGGATAGCTGGAGCAGCTCCATTATAAAATAGGTATATTTTATCAGATAACATTGATGTCCAAGAAAGGGCAATTACTAGACAAAGAGAGGAACATTGTATAATGATAAAAGCAAGCATTCATGCCTGGCACAGTAGCTCACACCTGTAATCGCACCTACAAAGGAGACAGAGATTAAGTGGATGACACTTTGAAGTCAGCCCTGGCAAAATTTTCATGAGATCTCATCTCAACCAAGCTAGATGTGTATGGTAGCATATACCTGCCTTCCCCAGCTATGTATGAAATGTAAATCGAAGAACCCAGGTGCAGGCTGGCCTGTGCATTATATATGAGACTTTGTCTGACAACTAAATGTAAAAGGACTAGGGGTGCAGGTCAAGAGGTAGAATGTCTCTCTAATAGGCTCAAGGACCTGAGTTCAAACCTTAGTACTACCAAAAAAAAGGGAGAATAAATGAATGAATTCACTAAAAATACAAAACAACAGAGCTGTAAAATACACACAAAACAGCTTATAGAAATGGAAAGAGAAGAAGCAAGTTCAGAATTATAGTGGCAGATTCCAACATTCCTTTCTCAATAATCCCAGAACAAGATGGAAAATCAGAGAGGACATAGAAAAAAACCATAAAATCATGAATTAGCAAGACCTAATAGACTACACTACACAACAATAGCAGGATATATATGTTTTTCAAGTGCCCAAAAGCATATACAAATAGACCATATTCTGGACCACAAATACAACCTTCAGCAAGTTGAAAAGAATTAGAATCATACAGTTTGTGTTCTCTAATTACAATGGAATAAATCTAAAAATCAATAATAGATAAGAATATCTTAAAATATTAAACAACTAAAAGCCATACTTCTAAATAATCCATAGGCCAAAGAGGAAATCAAAAAGAAACTTAAAAAAAATTAACCAAATGCAAAGGAAACTACAAAGAAAATTTGAGGTTTAGCTAGAGTAGCTGTGAAACACAAACAGATAGCACTCAGTGATTATATCAAAGAACAGAAAAAAAATCTCAGACAAATGATTAAAAAGAGTAAACCATGTTGAATGTAAGGAGAAGTAAGGAAATAATAAAAAATAATATCAGGAATCAATTAAATTGAAAACAAAAACAATAGAGAAAACTAATGAAACAAAAATTTTGAAAGGTGCTGAGAGGGTGGTTCAGTGGTAGAGCGCTTGCCTTGCATGCCTGAGGCCCTGGGTTCGATTTCTCAACACCACATAAGCAAAAAGAAAAAAGCCGGAAGTGGAGCCGTGGCTCAAGTGGTAGAGTGCTAGCCTTGAGCTGAAGAGCTGAGGGACAGCGCCCAGGCCCAGAGTTCAGGCCCCATGACCAGACCCCCAAAAGAATTTTTTTTTAAAATATCAATAAATCTTATAGACAGGACACAACTTACAATATAAGGTAAGATAGATATTTAAACACAGTCCCTGTTGATATCAAAAGGATCATAAGAGAATACTATTAATGACTCTATGCTATAAACTTGAAAAGTTAGATAAGATGGATTGATTCAAAATAGTAATCTAGCTCATCTCACCTAATTTGAGACAAATGATTTAAATATCCTTATAACTATTAAGGAAAATAAATCCATAATTTTTAAACCCTCAAAAAGAAGTCTCCAGGGTCAGATGGTTTGGGCATCAAACCAAATACTTAAACAAGAATTAATGCTTAAACAAAAATTAAACACCCATTCTACATCTTGCTTCCAAAAAATATAGAAGAGGGAGGACATCTCTATTTTATGAAGCTAATATTACCCTGATACCAAAATCAAACATAATATAAAAAAGAAAGCTCCAGAATGATAGCTGTCAGGAATGTGAATGCACAAAAACAAATCCTAACAAAACATTAGTGAATAAGGTTTAACACTATATAAAAAACTACATACCATGTCCCAGGGATACAGTTTCCAAATTT
Organism: Dipodomys spectabilis; assembly: GCF_019054845.1. Lineage (NCBI taxonomy): Eukaryota > Metazoa > Chordata > Mammalia > Rodentia > Heteromyidae > Dipodomys > Dipodomys spectabilis. The sequence continues at coordinate 620,966 of NW_024870700.1, forward strand.
TCAAAATCAATATTTTGTTCAATATTTTACAACCAATAAATTCAGCCACCCATATTGGCTGGCTAAAGAGGAAAACTTACATGATCATATCAATTGGTGTAGAAAAGGATTTGTCAGAATGCAACCTCTGGGACGGAGGCATGACTCACGTGGCAGAGTGCCTGCCTAGCAAGTACAAGGCCCTGAGTTCAAACCCCAGTGCTGCAAAAATAAAAATAAAAAGTATAACCCTAAAGCAACAAAGATATGAATGGATATGACTCCGAAAATAGAATGGACCATGGTACATCCAGACAATGAAATATTACTCAATGCTAAAAAGAAATGAGCTTTCAAACCATTGGAAGCTATAGAGCAAGCTTAAAAGCATGTGAAAAGTCCGACTGGAAAGGTTGAATACTGTATCATTCTAACAATGTGACATTTTTCAGGCAAAAATAATAGGAGTAGTAAAAAGATTAGGGTTTTCTAAGGGATTGTTAAGGGAGAGACAGTGAATGAACAAAACACAGATCATTTTAAGGCTCTGAAAATATTCTGTATGGTGCTGTGAGGGTAGGTACATGCTGCAATATATTTTTTCCAGACTCACCAAGAATGAGCCCTAAATAAGGCGCTGGTGGCTCACCCTAGCTATTCAGAAGGAAATCTGAGGATCACAGTTCAAAGCCAGTCCTGTCAGAAATATCTGTGAGATTTAGATAGATGTGTGTCTCGAGTGATAGAGTGCCAGCCCTAAGGAAAAGAAAAAAAAAAAAAAAAAAACAGGAATGTAAGAGTTCAAGCCCAGCACTGGCACACAAAAACAGTATTGTAAACTCTGAACTTTGGGTGATAATAATGTCTCATTGTAGTTTCACTGGTTGTAACAAATACACTAGTCTGGTAAGAGATGTTGGTAGTAAGAGAAGCTACAGATGTGCAGGAGCAAAGAGTAATGGGAAATTTCTGTCACTGTCAATTTGCTATGAAGCTAACATTTCTCTTTTAAAAAGTCCTCAAAAACAAGATGAATAAGACTTTTAATTCAAGGATCAATTGGAAAAATGGTAAAGGATATTTTTTCCAACTTTATAAAGAGTATGACAAGATACCTGCAGCTTACGTTATATATAATGGTAAAAGACATTATCTCCTTTCTCCATTTTTATTCAATATAGTGCTAGAAGTTTTACCATTGTGGTAAGACAAGGAACGGAAATAAAAGGCATAGAGATCAGAGAGGAAGAAATACATTCTTTCCTATTTGCACATTATTAATCACTGTTCACGTGGAAAACCTAAGGAATCTAAAAGTAACTCCTATAACAAACATGAATTCATCAAGGTCTTGGGATATCAAAGCCAACTGTATTTCTACCTACAATCTATTAATGCAGGGACACTGGCTTGAAATACAATGCCTAATGGCATTGCTTTGAATCTCTGTATGAACTAGGGATAATAACTATATTGTTATATCAATACTTCCATCACATGAATGTGAAATATATGTCTACCTATTTATATACATTTTAATATACTTCAATAGTTATATATTTTATCTAAATAGTACCATGTCATTATAATAATAAAAAGAGCCACACATAAATCAGGCATATATTCTGAAAGTCATATAAGTCAATGAATCTTCTTGAAGATCTAATACTCAACTATGTCAATTATCCCCAAAATCCTATGTAGATTTAATATGATGCCTAAAATAATCCTACCAAAATATTTAGAAACGTAGACAAAATTATTCTGAAGTTTATATAGTAAAGAAAGGAGCTGGAATTAATTCTAATTTTTAAAAGAAGAAAAAAGTGATCATTCTACTGCATTTCAAGGCTTATATAACTACAGTGTTTTACTCAGTCTTTCATCGTTGAGCTAAATACCTCATGAAAACAAAGAAGGTCTGTTTTGCCTCATGGATTTACAGCTTTCAGTGTATGAATGTCTGGCTCCATTGCATTATGACTGACGTAAGACAGACATCATAGTGGAAGGGGATGATGACACTGAGCTGTTCACGTTATGGCATCCAGAAAGCAGAGACACAGAGACGTTTGCCACAAACAAGTATATATATTCTTACAGATATGCCAACAGTGACTACTGCATTCAACCAGGCCTTACCTCCAAATAGCCCATTCAGCATGAACTCCTTGTCAATGGATTAACCTACTGATAGAATTAACATCTTCAACATCCAATACGTTCTCAATAGCATCTCCAACTGCGGACCAACTTTTCAGTATTTGAGTCTTGGGACATTTTATGTCTAAACCATACCATGCAGTAATCTACACTGCGATTATGGTGAGAGGAGAAAAAAGCTTATCAGTTTTGAGATGACAAAATTTGTAGAAATGAACAATAGGTTGGTTTCTTCTAGGGCGAGCACAGAAGGGTAGCATGTGTGGCTTACAGGAAAGATCTCTGTGCCTCTATGGATCTGTTCAGTATCTTAGCTGTATCAGTCTCAATATCATGGTTGTGACATTGTACTATAGTTTTGCCATATATTCCTATTTAGGAGAAATGTACAAAAGGGTACATAGAACCTTTCTGCATCATTTTTTAGAGTTGCATGCAAATTACCTTGCAACTTTAACAAGAGTTATTGGAAAAGAAAACATAGGCAGTCAATAACAACATGAGAACAATATACCAAGTGGACTTCAGGGCCCAAGACTAGCATAGGTCTGAAGAGTAAATGGATAATTCATGAACTCAGTACATACTTTACTCACAGCTAAGGTTTACTACCTCAAGTAACAGGGAAGGAAAAAGGCAGAAGCTAAGTCTAAAGGAATCCATGAACACACTCGAACTCAGGGCCTAGGTGCTGTCCCTGAGCTTCTTTGTGCTCAAGGCTAACACTCTACTACTTGAGCCACAGCACCACATCCAGCATTTTTTTGTTGTTGGTGGTGGTCGTGGGGTTTGAACTCTGGGCCTAGGTGCTGTCCCCCAGCTCTTCAGTTCAAGGAGAGCATTCTACCACTTGAGCCACAGAGCCACTACTAGTTTTCTAGTGGTTAATTGGAGATCAGAGTCTCACGGACATACCCAAGCTGGTTTTGAACCACGATCCTCAGATCTCAGCCTCCTGAGTAGCTAGGATTACAGGCATGAACCATGGGTGCATGACACGTCCAGCTTTTTTAACTAGTTGATTGGAGATCAGATTCTCATGGGGACTTTTCTGCCTGGGCTGGCTTCAAACTGCAATCCTCAGATCTCAGCCTCCAGAGTAGCCAGGATTATAGTCATGAGCCACTGGCATCTAGCTTCAGGATTTCTTATACTCTGTCTCTCCTATGAGGTCATGTAGTACACACCCTGACCCAGCAAGAAAAATGCAACAACACAGGTGCAATAATCGTGCCTAATGATGACTCAGTGTTTCTAAGGTCTTAACTGGTGGTATTTAGTATTTGCCTAGCAAACACTAAACTTCCAGACTCTTAGAGAAAATCAAAGCACCAATATAAACTGCATTGTAAGAAAATGGAGGGAATACTCCTGAAATTTAACTTCCCTGATTTTCAACAAGGACAACCTTATCCATGGGCATTTCTAGGGATACCAAGCACAGATCTCCCATGTGAACATTTCATTGCTCATTCATTAATCAAAGAAGAGCTAATTTAATCAGACATATTCAACTCTACAAATAAGGAATAAATAAGAGCATGACATAATAATGAAGAGTAGGAAAGGAAAGGAAAAGAGAAGGGAGGGAGGGAGGCAGGCAGGCTATCTGCATCTACAACACAGCTTTAAACTATAACAAAAAAACTTATATAACAGAAACAGAAATAACCAAACCCACAATTACTGTTGGAGTCTTCAACATTCTTTCCTAAATAATTAACAGAACACATAGGCAGAAAATCATGGAGGATGTTCAAGTCTTGAACAATACTATAAGCCAAATTTGGCCTGACATAGAATATACATTCTTCTTAAACTTGCATGGAACATTCACCAAAATACACTGTATTCTTGAATATTAAACACACTTAGCTGAACTTAAAGAATGAAAATTATACAATAGAAGAATTAAAGTAGAAATCGGTAACAAAATATACTTGGAAAATATTCAAATATTTGGAAACTAAACACACTGTTAATAACCTGTCAGACAAAGAAAAATATCTCAAGGGAAAATAAAACAATGAAGTGGGGTAATACAGTGAAGAATTTCATTGTACATACCACAAAACTGAGAAATGTAAGGGAAGGGGTGGTCAAAGGGAAAGGGTGGTCAAAGGTAGGTGATATTGTTGCAAGGGATAACACAGCTCAAGATGCATTGTTAAGTGACACCTTCCTTGCACTACTACTTGAAGATAACAATTTTAAAATAAAAAAATTTAAACTGGATGAAAATAAAAATACAGCCTCTATAATTTGTAAGCTCCTGTTAAGATAGTGCTTACATGGAAAATTATGGCATTAAATGTTTACATTTAAAAGGAACTTAGAGTTAAAGTCAGTAGTGTAAGATTCTCTGAGAAGAAAAGTAACTTCCAACAAAAGTGAAATGGAAGAAAAAATGAGAAAAGAAGAAAAAAACACAACTTGTGAAATTTTAAGTGGGAAATAATGGGAAAATCAGTGAAATCCAAACTGAATTTTATGGTGGGAAAAGCAATAAAATTGGCAAAAGTCTATCTATTCTACCCAATCAAGAGAAAAAATAAAGTATCAGTATCAGGAACAAAAGAGTAGACATCATGGCCACTCTTACAGGCACTAAAAGGATAATAAAGATTAGTAGAAACAACATTATGGCAAATTTGAAATCTTAGATGAAATGGATCAATTCTCATTGAAAGAGACAGATGTTCAAGTCTCCCTCTAGAAAACACAGAAAACTTGGCTACCATATATTTTAATAAGCAAATTAAGTGTGTAGTTAAAATCCGCAAAAAATACAATGAAAACAGGGGCTATGTCCTGCATCTTGTATATACGTTTTGCCAATTTGGGGAGAGGAAAAGAAATAACAAAATGCTGAAATAAGGATACAGGATGACCCATTATAACAACGAGATGTACAAGACACTACGTTGAAAACAAACTTTACAACAAAGGAGGAGGTAACAATGCTTGATAGGAAATGTACTCATTACCTTAATCATGTAACTGTAACCCCTCTGTACAGTACTTCTACAATAAAAACATATAAAAAAGAAAAAATCCTCAAAAAAAGAGAAAGAAAACCCCAGTTTATTTGGCTTACAAGTGATTTATCAAGTATTTACAAAAGAAATCATACCAATTCCCACACAACCTCTACTAGAATGTGGAAAGGGAATAAATACTTCCAACTTCTTTTCATGAATTACACTAATATTAAGACATTACACTTGATAAGAAATGTACTCATTATCTTGCCCATGTAATTGTAACCCCTCTGTATAGTATTTTCACAATAAAAAAATGTATATATAAAAAAGATATTATAAAAGTGTGACTTCAATAGAATCTATGTTACTAATTTTTTAATCTTATGGATTGTACTTCAGACTTGTATTTGAAAACCTTTTGCTGAACTCAAAGTCACACATATTTTATCCCATACTTCCCTCAAAATCTTAGAGATTTATACCAAATGTGCAAGAAAGTTATAAATCACGTTTCTGGTTTATTTCCAGAGTATCTAAAGGACTCTCAAAGCACAAGGGAAAAAAAAGTTCAATTTTTTAAAATAGGTAAGATATCTGAACATATACACCAAATATATCACAAAATAAGCCCATAACCAGATGCCCAAAATGTTTAGCCATTAAGGAAATGCAAATTTAACCACAATCTAATGCAGCAATACACCAAGAGAAATGTCCAAAATGGTTAACAATAGCTATATCCCCTGTCCGTGAAGTTTTGGAGACCCTATGGTACAGTAAGTTCCAACGATGGGGATAATCAATGAGTACTTTTGTTAACTTTTTGACTCAAAAGAACTTTAGACTTACACAAGAGTTATAAAGATAGTAAAAAATTTCCCTATACCCTAACATCTAAATCCAATTAAAGTAGCAAAATTAATACAGTATCAATGGTATGATGCTTTGAGTAACCTTCAGATATTATTCATATGTCTTGTATCTTTTGAGCTCACCTCTGCATAGGGTGAACATTGTGTGAGTCTCTTCTTCACAGGATTTTCATCCTTCTGTGGTTTTGTTCCACCTCTCTTTAGCATTTCTATTTCTTTATCCTTTTCATCTTCTTCCTTAAAAACCTCCTAAATCCAAATCATTAATTATTTTTAGCGCCATATCCATTTTGCTAAAAAATTCATCTTTCAACTATTACATATTTCAAATTTAAAATTTTACTCTGTGTTGTGTTTTTTTTACCTAGGAGTATCAGCTACTATACCCAACATTTAGTGTAAGAAAGCCAGCAGCCTGGCCAGTACTCACTTAATTAACTCACATAATAACTCTAAGGCTAGAGAATGTGGAGCCAAAAAACTGCAAGTCTTTCAACCTCTTTTCCAGGAAGCAACTTTAATAGTTGCTCAAAATGATATATTTTATCCACCCAGAAGAAACAACAGTAAAACAAGGAACTGCTTGTAGAATGATACCCCATTATTATAATTTACTATTGAATTGTGAGAGAGTTGAGGAAAGAGAAAGATGGGAAGAGATAGGAGAATGTGAGTTCCCACCTACTTGTGGTAGTTACTAGCAAGCATGGGGTGTTTCTGCTGCATGGACTTTTCCTACACAACACCTGAACTGGAACTTGAGATTCCTACTATTAGTACAGGAAGAGACTGTTCTTCTCATAGCAGTGATGGAGGAAAAGCAAGAACAGCCACCATCAGTTCTTATCTTCCGGCAGTATCTAGCTGCCCTGCTCAAATTAAAGCCTTCATTTCTCCCATGCATGTTCTCATCTGTAATCCTAGCTGCTTGGGAAGCTAAAAATTTACAGGAGGATGGTGGTTCAAAGCCAGCCTAGGCCAAAAAGTTCTCAGGATTCCACCTCCCCAGAGAGAAGCTGTATGCCATGGTGCATGCTTGTGATCCAAGCAATGATGGGAATCCTAAAAATAGGTAGCTTTGGGATGAAGTGCCCACCCAGGCAAGAAACAAGACCCTCTCCAAAAATAACCAGTGATAAACATGGCTGAAGGCATGGTTCAGTGTTATTTAGCTAGTCTAGCAAGCTCTAAGCAACCCTCAACTCAAACCTGTGCTCTGCACACACACACACACACACACACACACACACACACACACACACACACACACACACACACACACACACACACCCCTAGAATTTTCTGAATTTTCCTGTGAATCTCCTGTTTTCACTCTAGCAAGTATCTCAAACTCAACACCTGACATTTGGGAGAGATAATTCCTGAGCATGGTTAAGTTTTCCTACAGCTTCTCTGGCCTCTATCTACTAAATACAAAGAGTAATCATTTTCCTAGATAAGACATCAACAAAAAAAGTCTCCATGTAATTAGCAAATATCCCCTGGGGAGAGGTGGATTATTCTTGGATGGGAACCACTGTCTTTCCTTTCCTCTGGGGTTGATCTTGGGACCATGATCAAACCCTCCTTGTAGTTTGGTGTCTTTGGAAACAGTAAAAAACTGCAATGTTAACTGACTCTGATGGGTGAACAATAATGATTGCTTCTCTTCCTTCTCACTACCTCCCTGCCAAAGGGAAAAGGAAAAAAAAAAAATCAGGCCTCAAACAAGCCCCCTTCCCCCGCCTCCCTGCCATTGGCGCTTGGGCAAAAGAAATGGGACAGGGCTCAAACAAGATTCCCCCATTGGCTCGGGGAAACATGAAGAAACCGCAAAGGAGTCTGAGCCCTGGAGGCTGGCCGTATGGCCCAGGCAGTACCTGGGGCCAGGGCTGCTGGTGATGGCTCACTACTCACTGCCAACCACACTTCCCTGGTGCTGTCACCAGAGCCAGGAAATCCGAGCTGGACAGGTCCAGGCATAGACCGATGAACTGTCTCATCTGGACCATGCATGGGCTTCAGTTCCCCTGCATTTAATTGGTATTAAAGATTAAAAAGCAAATTACCAAAGCAATCACACAGAATCCACTTGTCTATATCTCGCTCCGGCTCCCAAGCAGTTTGATATTTACTGTCAGCTGGCATTTAATTACTCAGCCAGATTTGGAGGCCGTAATTGACAGAATGCTGAAGACTAATTCTTTAAAAGGACGCTTTCCCCATACAAGAACACTTGGGCTCAGAGGTGGCGCCGCTTCCCGTTCCAAGGATCAGGAGACAGACATCAGAGCAGATTGGCTCCCTCTCCCGTGCTCCTCCCAAATGTTCTCTAGGCTCCCTGACTTTAGTCCTCCTGCCTGCTGGAGTCAGTGGAGGAAAGCCAGTGAGACACACAGACTGGAAACACTCCCCTTCAATCCTCAGATCCAAACCAGCCCCAATTCTACAGAAGACCCTGGAGGAGCACCAGCACCCAAGGCAGACCACCACAGTCAACAAAACAGCACTATGAAGAATCTCCAGCTCCGGGCAGTGTTGGAAGGACACAAGGCTGCCCCTGGCTGCTCCAAGAAATGTCAGTGATACTGTGAAAAGGTACAGCTCACCCTGGCTGCCCCTTCCTGTCACTGCCTGCTCTTGGTTCTGACTTCCTGATCCAGCACCACTTATACCATGTACTGTTTAATAATTTAGTCGCTTAAAAACTGGATTTGGCTCAGCTGCATAAAACCTAGAATAAAAGGACAAAGCAAGCCAGGTGCCAGTGGCTTGTAATCCTAGCTACTCAGGAGGCTGAGCTCTAAGGCTCATGGTTCATAGCCAGCCCAGGCAGGAGAGTCTGTGAGACTCTTATCTCCAATGTATTACCAGAAAAGAAAAAGAAAAGGCTGGAAATGGAGCTGAGATTCACATGGTAGAGTGCTAGCTCTGAGCACCTAGGCCCTGAGTTCAAGCCCCAGGATAGGCAAAGAAAAAAAGAAGAGAAGGAAGATCTGAGGAGCACTGAAAAAGATAAGAAAAGATCAGATATGCCTCCTCTTAGGAGTCTTTCCATGTTGCTGTCTGTAACACACATGCTCAAGGCTCTGGGTAAGGCTGAGGAAAACTGACAGCATTCTGATTTGCTTTGGTTTGGAAAAAGACATTTAAAAGCAAATCATCAAAATTCTCAATAGAATCAGTCTTAAAAAAAGAATTAGGGCCAAGTCGTATCATAACTACTTAGGAGGCTGAAATCCCAAGGATCAGGGTTCCAGGACAGCCAGGTCTGAGAAGTCTTGAGACTCCATTTCCAAAGTAATAAGAAAAAGTAAAACCAGGCTGGAGGTATTAGCTGAAGAGATAGAGTGCCAGCAAGCAAAAGGCCCTGAGATCAAACCCTGATGATTCTGAAGGCAGGAAGGAAGGCAGGAAGGGAGGGAGGGAGGAAGGAAGGGAGAGAGGGAGGGAAGATATAAAAGTATTAACTGAAGCTTAAATAGATTCATGTTGGATCCAAACACCAACTGAGCGATATGATTTTTGTTTCTGGCTAGTTTACAAACATCCCACCTCAACCATTTAAGTCCAAGTGAAAAAGCACAGGTAACCACGAAGTGGGGCAGGCACCTAACTTTGTAGGAATTACGCTTTGAGTCTGAATCGCCCATCCTTTGTCCTAGCCCAGAGTTCACTCCTTTGTCCTACCCAGAGATTCTTTGGCCTGTGTTTTCCTTCTCAACATTAGGGACTGCAGCAGGTTCATTGCAGTCATATTGGAGTCTGTATAAAGCCAAACCCTCCATGCCTAGATGAACTAGCACAGTTCAAAATTGTATGAACCAGGTTTGCATACAAATGCACCTGGCTTTATGTGGAGAAGAACAGCCCTCAGCTATTTTGCATGGTCTACTTAAAGCCGGGCAGAGGCCTGCCCTGCTAGCAATGAGCTGTCTGGACTCTGAGCTCCCAGTGCAGCTGTCAGTGTACCTGGGCAGAGCAGCCACCAAGCATAAGTTGGGGTGGATTAGATACCTGGGTTTGCTCCAGCCATCCTGCCAGTGTGCATTTGGCCAGGATATTCCCCAACCCTGCTTTTCCTACTGAACCTCTTCCCAAAGCACTCTTCCAGAAACTTCCAGGGTTCTCTTCAATCCTACAAAAGCTACTGGAAGTTTATATCTGGCAGGTTGATAGCCGTTTTAAGAAATTAATGAAAAAGCTAGTATTGAGAGGATGTTAGGTCTCTCCATTTCCATAAAAGATGGTGGCAGGGATTGGCTTCAACATGGGAGGAATGACTTGCCAGGATTTATACATCCCTTTAAGGGGGGTGAGGTGTGACTCAGCAAGATGCTAGCAATTCTCGGGGCAAATGCCTCAGCTGAGATAGGGTAACCAATGTTACTCCCTGACACACATCTCACCCATAGCCAATCAAACCAGGAGCAAAACCTAAAGAGGAAGAGACAAGAAACCCTATATGTAGTAGCCTTGGGAAAAAGACTGTAGCTATCATTGTACAAAGTGCCCTTTTTACTGTTTCTTCCAGTGCTTCGTCACACTGCTACTTTCTCCTTTTAAATCCTCTTTTATCTTTTGGTAGCTGTACGGGAAGGAATTGCCATTTAACGAAGAGGTTCAGGAATACTTGATCAAGCTTGATCAAGCATCTTGATCAGTCTCACCTCTTTCATAACTGTCACCCATCCCTCCCAACCCACCTCTTCACTTACTTTTCTGTCTGCTTTAAACGTCATTTTCCCACCCTTTAATATGTTTTTATCAGCAGAGAAAATGAATTGGTATCACCTACTCTCTCAAAATCTCTCTGTGTTAGTATACTACATTTATTCCTGATGTGGCAAGGCATGAAGACTTCACCATTCCCTACTGGCCGACCATTTTTTCCTCATTGAATCTCTGAGTTTGGGGCAGGAAAAAAATCTGTTTCTTCTTTCTTTCTATTGTCTAATTGTTCAGGTAGTTGTCATTTGTATCTCCAATGCTACTAAACTGGTGCACACAGAGCCTATGACCTTCATATCACAAAAAAGAACATGTACTTTTTGAAAAAGCCGCTATTTATGGAAGTGGCACTGTAGCTCAAGTGGTAGAGCGCTAGCATGCAATGCTTACTTTAGGACTTTGCACTTATTGCTTAATTTTTTATAAGCATTTCCTCATTTGTGAAGTATTCAAAAGTTCCATTTTCAAAATGAAGCCCAGCAGTCTTGTAGTATAGAGGCCCCTCATTAATTTAATCATTCTCCTATTGTTGGGCAGTTAGATGTCTCCATTTGTTTTCATTGTGATAAATAATATAACATGAATGAACAATTTTATATATAAATCTCTGACTCCATCATTGATTGCATTCTCAGGTTTCAAAGAGTGGAATTATTGAGTCAAAAGATATGAACATTTTAAAGCTCTTAAAATAAATTGCCAAATTTATATCCAGGGACGTTGTTTCAATTTGTTCTTCCACCAACATTATTATCTTCATTTTCTAAAAAAAACTTTAATAATCTGATAGCCTTAAAATTGTATGCAGTCAAAGTTATTGATCTGTTCCTTTGTGATTCTTTCACCATTCCAATGCTAAGAAAGGCCATTCTGCAGGCAGGAAAATAATCATCTGAATAGTCTTGTATTTCTTTTTTTTTTTTGCGGGGGGGGGGGGGGTCTGTTCATGGGGCCTGAACTCTGGGCCTGGGAGCTGTCCCTCAGCTCTTCAGCTCAAGGCTGGCACTCTACCACTTGAGCCACAGTGCCACTTCCGGCTTTTTTTTCTTTTTGCTTATGTGGTGCTGAGGAATTGAACCCAGAGCCTCATGCATGCAAGGCAAGCACTCTATCACTGAGCTACCTTCCCAGCCCCATAGTCTTGTATTTCTTTACAGGATTTATTCCAGTTTTCTTCCATATAACTCCATAATCTGCATAAATTAGTGGATATAAGAAGAGAGGATTGTTTTTTGAGGAGCGAACATTGCTATGTCAGGCCTGTCTTCCTCAAGCTTTGTTTTAATTTTGTTTCAGTTTGATTTGATTTGGTTGATTTTCTTTTTTTTTTAATTTTAATTTTTATTTTTTGTGAACATACTGTACAGAGGGGTTACAATTACATGGGCAAGATAATGAGTACATTTCTTATCAAGCATTGCAGCCTCCTCCTTTGTTTACCCTTCACATCCCTTCCCAGCCTCCCCCCGCCCCCTCACCCAATCTTCCCCCCCCTGCACCAAAGTTGTAAAGTTCATTTTCGACATGACAACTTGTATTTCTCATAGTTGCAACGAGTCCACCTGTATCCTTAAACGACTTGTTGTCCCCATCTCCTCCACAAATTATACCAACATCAAATATAGTGAAAGCAGGGGTTATACTGTGGGGGAGAGACATACAAAGCAACAAAGAAATCATCTTATAAATGCATTAGAAACAAATGCATGAAAGAAAAAAAACATTTAAATACATATCTAAGGGTTCATTTTCCTAACATCACATTATCTGACCTTTACTGCTTGACTCATACATATACTAGATATTGCAAATAAGAGAAACCATGGGACCTATGTTTCTTTGGGCTTGGCTTACTTCACTTAATATAATTTTTTCCAAGCCTTTCCATTTCCTAACAAATGGGGCAATGTCATTCTTTCTGATGGAGGCATAGAATTCCATTGTGTATATATACCACATTTTCTTGATCCATTCATCTACTGAGGGGCATCTGGGTTGGTTCCATATCTTAGCTATGGTAAATAATGCTGCAATAAACATAGTTGTGCTGGTAGCTTTAGTGTGGTCTTGTTTGTAAACATTTGGGTAAATGCCCAAAAGTGGGATTGCTGGGTCATAGGGGAGCTCTATGTGGAGTCTTTTGAGGAACCTCCATACTGCTTTCCAAAGTGGTTGAACAAGTTTACACTCCCACCAACAATGAAGTAAAGTTCCCTTCTGTCCACATCTCCTCCAGCATCTGTTGTTGTTAGAGTTCTTGATTATAGCCATTCTAACTGGGGGGAGGTGGTATCTCAATGTTGTTTTGAACAGAACTTAGAAAATGGCAAAAACCTTACATGCTCCTGGATTGTAAAGATTAACATCGTGAAAATGGCAATACTTCCCAAGGCTATCTACAAATTCAATGCGATACCTATCAAAATTCCAACCTCATTCTTCAAGGAAATAGAAGAGGCAATCCAAAAATTCATATGGAACAACAAAAGACCCCGAATAGCAAAAATGCTCCTCAACGGAAAGAACACTGCTGGTGGAATATCAATACCAAATTTCAAACTCTACTATAAAGCCATAGTAATCAAAACAGCTTGGTACTGGCATAAGAACAGACCTCAGGACCAATGGAATAGAATTGAAAACCCAGAAATGAACCTACAGACCTATAGCCAACTAATCTTCAATAAGGGAGCTAAAATAATAGAATGGAAGAAAGACAGCCTCTTCAGTAAATTGGTTGATTTTCTTAACCTGAGTCAGGTAACTTACCTGACACGGGGAAGAAGTAAAGTTCTTCTCTCTTTCTTCTCTGGATAGGTCCTTCTTCCATGAGCTCTCTGTTCAGTCTGTCTTTCTGCCTTACAGCTTCAGAGAAGGAGAACTCTTGGAATGACCTTGTGTTTACTCTTCAGAATATCAGCTGACTGATATTCTCCATCCAAGTCTTTATCAGTGATCAATATAATTAATACACAGTCTGCCTTCTACATCCACAAGTTCGCATCCTCCAGCTCAGGAAAAAATGTGTAAGCCCGGCAGATGTACCTCCTTTTTTCTTATCATTAGTCCCTGAACAATACAGTATAACTATTTACATTATATTTACATTACATTGGTCATCTAGAGATGATTCAAAGATAAATGTTGTATAGATTATGTGCAAATACTACTTTTTGAATAAGAAACCTATACTTCCCCAGAGTTTGTATCTGTAAGGACCTGGAAGAAAGTCTCCATGTATACTGAAAAGGATACCTTTATTAATCATTGGGCTCTGTCCTACCTCTCTGCTTATTTTGAAAAAGGATAACATAGAGGAGATTGTTTATCAAACCCTCTAATTCCAACCATTTAAATTGGTTTTTCAAGATAAGTGGACAATATTTCTAACAATAGTGCCTTTCCTCATAGATCTGTGAATTTCCCTTACCTGGATACTATGTTACTATTTGCTTATTTAACTCTAGACTATTTAGTCTTTTCTATATTCTGCTTGTGACATGGGTTTGTTCCATTCTATGCAGTGCTATAGGATATAGGATATAAGACTTATGACATTCTATTTGCAGTAGTAATTAAAAATCATTGTCACACAGATTTATGGCATCCCATTATTTGTCTTGAGACATATAATAATGATACTATTCCTGTGAGAGAGAAACTCTGAGGATGGTGATTCCCAAACTTTGCTGTACATTGGAATTATCTGGGAAGCTCATAAAAATATGATGCTGAAGCTGAAGATCAAATCTGGAGATCCGAAGGTGTAAATCAGGAATCTACATACTGTTGCAGTGTCTAGGTGATTGCAATGTGCACCAAATTTAGGAATGCCTACCTTAGGAGACATCTGTGGCAAGCCAGAAGACCAGGAGACAAAGATTTTATCCTTAGCTCCTTTCCTGCACCCTCGGTCTTTACTTGCAGATCCTGAACATGGTAGTACCTCCCACATTAGGAAGAATTTACATTAATAAAAGTGTCTTCTCTGAATCATGTGCCAGTAGCTCATGCCTGTAACTCCAGCTACTCAGGAAGCTGAGATCTAAGGAAGTTAGTTTAAGGCAGTAAAGTCAATGAGACTCTTATCTCCCATTAACCACTAAAAAGCTGGAAGTGGAGCTGTGACTCAAGTGGTAGCACAGAAGCCTTGAGCAAAAAATTAAGGGAAAGTAGCCAAGCCCCAAGTTCAAGCTCCAGTACAGACAAAAAATAAGTCTTCTAAATAGTTCACATTACCCAAAAGAAATATACTGAATTTTCTGTAATTATATGTTTTGTTAGCGGGTACAGAATGTATTGACATAGACTTGTTGCCTGTTTTTCCAGTGGATAATATTGTAGGACAATTGAAATGTTAACCAACCACAAACACAGACTGCATCACAAAAGCATGAAGCTTAAACCCACAAATTAAAAATAAACCACTAAATAACTACAGTTTGCATTGATTTTTATCCATTCAAAGAATTATGAAGTGGTTGGGATCATTTTTTTTCTTTTGCTTTTATAACATTTGCAGAGCCTTGAACTTGATCCAGGCTACAGAAAAAAGCCAAGAATTTATATAGCATATTTTATCTCCACCCCCAACCCCAAATGTGCATCTACAGTTTTAGCTTCCCATGCCTCTCTATTAGTGCATCTATGCATGCCAGAGCCCACATTCCCTGCAGTTTCCTCGGTCCTCTAAGGCTCAGGGGTTATAACCCAGTTGGACCACGACTGCTCAGGTAGAACTTTGATACAATGACCTAATGCTATCTGGGAGCTTCTGACGTGTCTGCAATCCTCCAGGGGTTTCATGCTCAAAAGGATTCCCAGCTCTATCACAATCAAATGGTTCTGAACTCTATCTGCAATGAGTCCCTGCCCCAATGCCCTGGGCTATCACAAGTCACTTCACTATAGTCCTAAAAGCATGCCTTTGGTCTGCTTCATACCTCTTCCCTTTGGATTGCCTCAGAGTGCCAATATCCTACCCACTATTCAGCTTGGACTTCGCCCCTTCCTTTCCTGTTGCCCCACAGTGTCTCTACCTAGCCCTTATTTCATAGATTGTGTCTTCTTCTCTACCTGTTGAGTTCCAATAAGCAAAGGTAGAGCAGAACCAGGTCCCCACAGGGGTCATATAAACAGACTTTGCCGAGTGAGCCTTCCTTCTTTGAGGCTTATGCCACCCAATTAGAACATTTTCTTTCACAGAAAGATGTGCTACCCAATGAGATGCTGCTGTCAGACCTTTTGAACTCCCACATTCTTTACAGCTCTAGAATGTAGCTAAGGTGCACTCCAGAGTTTTGTGCACAACCATCATCTTCTTATCCAAAACCACCCCACTTGCACTAGCATATACTCATAGCTTTTAGAACTCTCTAGCTAAGTGTTTATTCCCTTAGCATTCTCCAAAGCTTCTGGTCTAAACCTCTGCTGACTTTGAGACACTCCCCCCCCCCCCATGGTCATTCTAAGGGCCTTGATTGCAAAGACTCCAAAGCCAAATGCTTCAACTTTCTCTAGTTCTCTTGTGATGCTCTTGGCTCTACTTAGTTGCATCATCTGTAGCCAGAAGCAGAGAACCATGGTAGCAAAAATGATGACATTCCTAAGGTATATATGTAGGAAGACCTAGGCCTCACACTGAAATTCACACCTGCATCTCATTTATTGGTATAGCCATGTTTCCTCATCAAAAGCCGCATCAGGCAGCTTTGTCCTCTTAAAGCTTCCAAAGCTGAAGTTTAAAGAATCTTACTACTTTCCTCCAAATAATACTGCTGATATCTAGACTGCCCATGCTCTGGGAGCCTTGTTTCTACTGGATGTTGAGTTCCCCATTCTTCTCCTAGTATGCTGTGAGAAGAGTCTAGTATACTGTGAGAAGAGTAAATCAGTCAGTACTGTGGACAGCTCCCTAACCCACTCCATCCTTGGTGACTTAGCCAATCAATCAGACCCTTCCATTCACAGTGTTTATTCCAGAAGTGGACCGTTGTTATTGGGATTGAATTATGTCTCCTGCCCTCCAAAAGATAGATTTGAATCTCAACCACTCCCACACCCCTAGTACCTCAGAATGGGCTCTTACTTGAGGATAAGGTCTTTGGAGAGGTAATCAAGGTCAGATTGAGTAATTGATCTCAATCCAATCCCTAATCCAATAGGATTGATTCCTCTAAACAGTGTATCACAGAGGGAAAGATCACCTGAAGTTGGAAAATTACCTACACACCTTAAAGAGGTACAAGAAGCTATGATAGAAGTCTAGAATAGATTCTTCCACACAGGCTTCAAGGGAACATGACTGGCCAACATCTTGACTCCAAATTTCTGGGCTCCAAGACTGGGATACAAGAAGTTCCCCTTGCTCTATGTCTTACAGTTTGTAGTACTTTGTGGTGATGACACAGAACTGCTTAGGAAACATCAGAGAAGAGAAGGTACCCCTCCCCTTACTAGTTGTGAGCCAAGAAGCATGTTGTCACCAACTGATGCCAGTAAGCATCTTACAAACACAAGGTGGACTAAATGCAAGGGAAAGGCTGGGGAGTGTGCAGAAATCCTGACTTCCAGCACCTGAGCTAGTGCCTGTCTGGAAGCTTCCTATCCTTTGAGGTGGTGAATCCTTGATGTTCAGTTTAAGCCACAGTTATGTCAGCAAGCACAAAATTCCCAATTTTTAGGGGATTCATGAGATGAGAACCTGCTAAAGAATCCACACTCAGTACAGAACAGAGGTTCCATACTGAGGGATTTCAATCACCAGTTCCTCCAGATGTTGGGAGTTTATTCAACCTCAAATTCAGTACTCCTATCCACTAGGTGATGCTATCTGCCATTTACTGGTGTGGACATCCTAAGCTGTTGCAGGCAGAGCAGCAATCAATCTTCATGTTTACCCCTCACCTTACTCTGTTTCTATTTTAGTCTGCTTATTACGTATTCCCATAAACTTGATTCTAACACAGAAGGGGCACCTTCCTTCAGACATATCTTACTGAACTGATCTCTGGGTCACCAGCACACCTGGAAACCCAGTCCTCACCCCAGTTCTAGATTTGTGAGCTCCCAGAAGGCATCCACATGATGGCCATGCTCAGCCAAACTCCACAACACAATCCATTTCTAGCAACTTGGTTGATGGAGAAAACAACTTACAAGCCTCTTAGGCACTATAGGAACAGAAAACTTACAGCCCCAGCAAGTGAAAGCATTATGGGCACTATGCATTTATCAAGCTAAGGGTTTCAAGAAAAGATTCACAGCCTGGCGCCAGTGGCTCACGCCTGTAATCCTAGCTATTCAGGAGGCTGAGATCTGAGGATCATGGTTCAAAGTCAGCCCAGGCAGGAAAGGTTGTAAGCCTCTTATCTCCAACAAACCACCAGAAAACTGGAAGTGGCATTGTGGCTCAAGTGGTAAAGCGCTAGCCTTGAGCTGAAGAGCTGAGGGACAGTACCCAGGCCCAGAGTTCAAGCCCCATGACCAACAAAAAAAAAAAAAAAAAAGAAAGAAAGAAAAGATTCACAGTAGATCAAGGGTAGTTAAAGCAGTCAACTTATGACATTAGTTTCGAAAAGCAGATGTCTTGTCATTTGAACCATTTGCAAATCAAGGCAAAAACTCAATGCATTGTCATATTATAACTTTACATTCATTTAATAAATACTTTAAAATATTTGAATACCTCCTCATGTGAGGCACCATGTTAGACAGGGTGACTAGAGATTATGTTCATATTGATCTTTGTAAAGAAGGAAATAGGAAGAGAGAAAGAGAGAGAGAGGAGCACCAGATTTGTTTAAAGAAAAAGAACTGGTTGTGTGTTTGGTACATGGAATTGTAAAAGACAAAATTGGATGCATTCGTAAAAAAGAAAAAAAGGCACAGGTTGTCCATAAGCCATATTCATTGTAGAAACCTGACGGATTCATATACAACCACCCTTTCATGGACTAAGTATTCCTCACTCTCACTAAAACACGCGTGCAGAATTTTACTTCCCCATCAGGAGGTGAATTAATGCCCCAAAGGCTCAAGAAGGAGTTGAATCAGTCAATGGGTAGATGCTGATTTAGAAGGATCTGTTGCTTCCCTGAAAACAGCCCTTTTCTCATGAGTCTGCTGTGATAGCTGAACCTAGGCGAAGGATAAAAATCTTACTCTGAAATTAAAAAGAAAGAAAGAAAGAAAGAAAGCTGTTTCCCATCAGCTGGGCTGGAGCTGGCCCCAGCACTGCTGAGCTGCAGGGCACTGGGCTCTAAGAGCCTTGTTGGAAGTGACTCCTTTGATGTTTTCAAAGGTCGGAGCACATCTCTCCCCTTTTGGAGTGTCACTGGGCTGTAGGCAGAGGATGTTTCAGCTGCTGAGAGGGCCAATTAGAGCCAATTATAACCCAACTAACCTCCCATGACACCAAAACTTGTAGAACTTGCCAGCTCCTTGCAAAGAGAGTATGCATCTGGGCCTAGCTCCAGTATGGACGGTGCCCCAGACACTGAGGTTCGTGGAGACTCAGCCTCTGTCTGTCATGGCTGAAAACTGTAATTACTTGGGCACATTTTAAATTATTGTCACCTCAGTCCACTTTAGATGGGACTGAGTTGCTTGTATCTAAATTTGCCAGAAGAAACAACTGGGTGGCTATGAAACCCAACAACTGCCCCTCCCTCCCAAGAACACATACTACTACACAAGTTGGTTAACATGGAGTCCTTAGTCCTTTACATCTTTCTTTCCTTCTTTCTTCTCTTTTTCTTGAATATTTACTCTGGTTAATCGTCAGTTCTTTTATTGGTGAGGAAAGGCTGAGCTTGAACCCAGATCCTCGTGTATACTAAGCCCTGTGCTGTACCCCTCAGCTATAGTACCAGGTTCTCTATCCACAACACTTTCAGTTGTCAGTCCCTACTAAATTTGTACTTTATATATGCACTTATTTTTTTTTACACATTTTATATGTTTTTATCCTTTCTGTTTTTCTATGCCAGTAATAGGGGTTGAACTCAGAGTCTCATGCTCTCCCCTGGCATTTTTCACTCAAGACTGGCACTCTACCACTTGAACCATACCACTATTTCTAGCTTTTTGCTGATTTATTGGAGATAAGAGTCTCCAAGACTTTTCTGCCCTGCTGACTTTGAACTGTGATCCTCAGATCTCAGCCTCCTGAATAGCTAGGACTACAGGTGTGAATCATCAGTGCCTGTCATGATTTTATCCTTTTCTGTTTTAGCTAAATGCATATCAGGCAGGTTAACTAAACAAGCAAATGAAGGAAATTTTTGTAAAATTTTCTTTATGACATTGAACATTATTTTTATTAATAAATATTCTTATCGCAACATCCAAAAATAGATTCAGTCTTTGAAAATTACATGCACATGGTTTGACATGTGTATGTATTTTCCTATATTTGTGTACAAACATGCACCCATATTTCTTGGATATATCCCCCAAAGCACAAAGTTTTGTGTAAAGCACAGAATCAGTAGAAAATAATCAATAAAGAGATACATGGACTGATGCACAGAAGCTGAAATTATAAGACAAACAATTTTTATTTGCACATATAGAGCATGAATATGTAGCTTATATGTAAATATAACCTTATTTCTAGTTGGAATCTGATAACGGGACATCTGTTATTAATTTTTTTAAATTTTACTCTATGTAAGTAACTGATCTAGGCATATAACAGGATGTGGTTTTTAAATGTTAGTATTTCACATTAACGCTTTTAATAATGATTAAAACAAAATTTAATTATATTCTTAAGTGGTGATTTTCAAAATGAATTGTAAAATGTAAAGTAGAATCACTCAATTTCATAATGTCAGATGTAAAGAAGTAATAATTATTTTTTTAAAGAATGCATTCCAAGTCTTGAGAATAATACAAAAAAAAAACACCACAGACAATTGAGTCTCATAATTGGGATTTGGTTTGTAGTAGCAATTTTTCTTTACACAAAATCCTAAGGAAAACATACACACACACACACACACACACACACACACACACACCTGTGTCATGTATATATTATAAAAAATAGAGATACATGATTCGTATGTTAGTAATTTTATTAACAGCTAAGACTGTTTCATTAAGTGTTTTACACATACACTCTCATTTAATCATACAATAAACCAATGAGTTCAATAATCGTCTAGACAAGTCTTAGCTCCTGAAAAGGCTTAGAAATTGGCCCATGATCATAGAGATTTAATTGCCTGAACTAAGAGTTAAACAGGAGTCCATCAATTCAAGTACTTGGCATTTTTAACTGCCACAGTATAAAACCAAACACATAAAACTACTCACTTGCCTTGCTCTTAGGGGCCCTCAACTGAACTTCCTTAGACAGCATCCCCATCTCTCTCACCTAAACCTTAAAATCTCTCACATCCAGAGAGCAGAAAATTCTTCCAGCCTATTGGAAACACTGCTTTGATAGCATTTACAACATTGCTATAAATAAATTACACTAGTTCTTCTAGGTGTTAGATGGATGAAGGATGGATGATGGATGGACAGAAGGATGGACAATGGATGGATGGATGGATGGATGGATGGATGGATGGATGGATGGATGGCTGCTTGATTGGATTTTTGAGACAGAGTTTCACTATAGACACATTGGTCTCAAAAGTGATCCTCCTGCCTCCATCTTCCTCCCAAGTGCTTGGATTACAGGCAGGCACCACCACACCCAGCTTACATTAGCTCTTCATGTTTTGAGTGTTTATTTCTTTATTATTTGCTCTCATTATCTAGAAATCTATACTTGAACCCTAATTGTCTCCCTGAGGTAATGATTAAAGCATGACTCTGAGATTTGCATTGCAAACACCATGAGCCCTCCAACAGGAGCAGATGAATTCTGAACTTGGCATCTAACACCACTTATTGCTTCATTTTCACGTCTTCCTGGCTATACTCTGGGCCAAAGTTGTTAATTTTTTTAAGTTCCAAAAGGTTGGGAAGAGGTGGAGTTCTAGATAATGATTTCATGCCTGCCATTGACTCTGCCCAGTAGATCAAAATTGAACCTTTTATTGCTGAAATCAAATCTTTGAATAAAAAAAAAGCCCATGGATCAGTGCCCTATGTGCATTTTACTAATGAATATTTATAGGCCTGCCCATGGAGTACATCCTCATATAAGCTCCTCTGTTTAGACAATGGTTATTTGGTAAAAACCAGAAGGGGACTGAAAAGAGGCATTGCTGTAAATAGGCTGTCTTTTATCCCTCTCTGGGGGAGGTGAGAAGCCATCAGTGGGTATCTACTCCCCTTCAGTTTTGTGTTATCTTAAAAGTTTTATTTATTTTAGAAATAGTTACAACCTAGCTAGGTAAATATATCGCCATAAATCCCACTTAACTTTTTTTTCCCTTTGCTGGAATAGGCTCATAAAAGACAACAAAAACCTGCAGAAAATTCAATGAGGGAATAAGATTGTCGATACAGTGTGTGTATTTGAAAGTAAAATGGCACAATCAGGTATAAAGAAGAATTCTGCATTGAAGTTAATAAAAATCAATCTAGAAGAAACTGAACTGCATTTTAGTGTCCAAGTAATCGTATCTTTTCATGATAATAAAACGTCTTATAGAGTCTTTTCTTTGGTGTCTCAAAGAGTTTTGAGTGCCAAGCTAGGATAGAAAGAGCGTCTGGAAATGAAAGATCTATCCAGAACCCTTCTTCTAAGCTTCAACCATCATTAAGGAGGTGGGGTCCTCATTCATGGGACATCCCTGCGACATAGCAGACTACCCCGCACCTCCATATCTCAACTCACTGCCCAGGATGTTGGCACGCCAAGTATTAATTATTCTATCTACAAAACCAAGTATAATTAAGAGGAAATGGGCCTTCTGTAGAAAAAAAATATTTGTATTAGGCACTATTTTGCTGCAAATAATATAAGGCACTTAATAAACGGTAGTTATGTCACATTAATAGATGACTCTAAAATACTCAAGTGAAAACTAATATATCTGGCCTTCAGAGCCTGATAAAAACTATTTTATTTTTATTGAACAACCATATTTTCATGTCTCTAAGAAGCCATTGATTGCAAGGCATGTCATCAATTTAATAACTTTCCAGGGGAAAAGGGAAGACATGACCACACTGAATATATCCATTGGAAGAAACACACTGCTTTTGAAAATGTTATAACATAAGGGAAATGTTGTCTCCTAGGTGAGGAATACTGCAAAGTGAATTTATAGTTAGTGTGAAGAGTGCACGTGTGTTCATTTTGACAAAACTTTCAAGGATGCTTTGATTATCATTTCCACTTTTCAGATGGAAAAAGTCAAGCCTCTGAGATGTTCCTTGACTCACTCCAGAACACACAGTCAAGACATTTTGCATCTAAATTTCATATTATTTCCACCTCCCTGTCTCTATCTTAAAATAGCAATAACTTTTTTGTCTAAATTGCATTGACGGCCACTAGTAAACAAAGATAGGTATTTTTATCCAAGTGCCAATGGTTTGTGACTACAATCCTAACTACTCAAAAGGCTGAGATCGAGAGGATCATGGTCCAGTATCAGCCAGAGTAGAAAAGTCTTTGAGACTCATCTCCAAAATAACAAGCAAAGAAGCTGGGCTTGGAGATGTAGTTCAAGTAGTAGAGTACCAGTCGAGCAAATAAGCCATGTGAAAGCATGAGACATTGAAGTAAAGCCCAATACAAAGAGACAAAGAGACATGGACCGAAAAAGCTTCAGAGACAGAGAGAGAGAGGCAGAGCATCTTCATATCAATAACCTATACCTATAACCATACCAATACCTATAACTTCAAAGTCAAGTCTTCTCTTCTCCTCACTGTGAGCACTGACAGAGCGACAGCTGTTCCACAGATGTGTGGTCCTTCAAGAGGAGACTGGGTCACCAGTCAGAAAGCTCTGGTTCACTGCTCTTGGCCTCATTACTCCTCTCTGGACAGAAGACACATGCTTTGGAGATTACAGTTGTGCACTGGCTATACTCATCTCTCCTTTGTTGATTGTGAACCTTCTTTTGAAATCCTTGGCTTGAGAAATGTGCAGCGTCCATAATGTCTTCAACTCTCAGAGCAGTATTCATCTATTTCTGCAGTGTGTCTTAAAGGTTTGTAAGTAGCTTTCTCCATCAACTGAATAGCTAAAAATGGATTGTATTGTGGAATTTTGGCTGAAACGGGTCATCATGTGGGTGCCTCTGGGGATCTCACAGACCTAGGGTTGAAGATACATTTACATAATATAGGCAATGTTCCTTAGTGGTTGGCATCCAAGGCCAGACATGGGGAAAATGGCACTGGGGGATGTCTGACATCTACCACAGTAATTCAGGGGTCCATGGGGTGCAATGTATAAGCAGAGGAGTGGGCACATACCTTTTTTTCAGCACAACAATGCTGCAACTGAGAGAGAGTAGATCCACTTGCAGAGAAGAAAGCTTGCCATGTCTGGCCCTTCCCTTTGAGCTTCAGGAGCTGCTTCCTTCACCAGGAGATCACGCTATACTGACAGAAGCTCTGCGTGCTACATCCGCACACAGCAGGGGTACTGTTACAGAAGCTATAGAAGTAAACAGGCAGCTTCTAATTCCGTCCCAATTAGTATCCAAGGGTAAGTAAAATTAGTAAATTTATTAGAAACACACACCCCGCCGAGACTACTAGTATTAATTATTTTAAGTTCGGATTTACCATTAATATTCAGAGGCTAGCTTGGTGCTTTTGTCTCATTTTCAAAATGAACTTAGGTATGCACAGAAGGTAAATACTGTGTGACCCCACCCCCTTAGATGTGAAATCTAAGTAAGTTCAAGTTGCAAAGCTCCACAGTAGAATGGTAGTTGCCAGTACCTGGGTACAGGGAGAAACAGGGAGATGTTGGTCAGATACAAACTTTCAGTTATAAGATGAGCAATTCAGAAGATTTAAGATAGACCTTAAGTAGGACTGAAGGGTGTATTAATTTGACTATAGTTGTCCTTTCACAATGTAGATTTCTGTCAAATGCACATGTTCTAAATTTTGAATATGTACAACTTCATTTTCCAACTCAGTGCATTCTAATTTAATTTTCCTCCTTCTTCATCTTCATCTTTATACTTTTCTTCTTGCCAATACTGGGGCTCGAATTCAAGTCCTCAGCATCTCACTTGACTTTTCCTTTGCTCACAGTGCCATTTGAACCTCTCCAGTCAAGCATTTTGCCAGCTAATTGGGAATGACATCTATGGACTTTTCTGCCTAAATAGTCTTCAAATATTGATTCTCGCAGGCTCAGCCTCTGTGTGTGTGTGTGTGTGTGTGTGTGTGTGTGTGTGTGTGTGTGTGTGTGCGTGCGTGCGTGTGCGCATGCGCGCGCACATGTACATGCCAGTTCTGGGGCTTGACCTCAGAGCCTGGATGTTGTTCCTGAGCTTCTCTGGTTCAAGGCTCTAGCACTGGAGCCAAAGCTCTATTTCCAACTTAAGGTGGGGGTGTCCATTTATTGGAGATAAGAATCTCAGGGACTCTCCTGCCTATGTTGGCTTCGAACCATGATCTTCAGATTTCAGCCTCCTGAATAGCTAGGATTATAGGCTTTTTGAGCCACCAGCACCCAGCTCTAATGTCACACTTTTATCATCTTGTGGCAAAAAGCAAAACTGTCCCCAAAGAGAACAACCAAAAGCTCAGGACAGACTGCTGAACAGGAAACAGGAGCTGATGTGTTCGGTTCTCCTCAGGGGAAATGATAACTTCGTTGGGTTCTCAAGAGTCAAAGACTGAGATAATGGTAAACTAGGCTACCCCTGTGAATGGTTCAACCCTGTAATCCTAGCTAATCAGGAGGCTGACAACTGAGGAATTGTGGTTCAAGGCCAGTTCAGGCAAGAAATCCCTTGAGATTCATCTCCAATTAACCACCAAAAAGCCAGAAGTGAAGTTGTGACTCAAGTATTAAAGCATCAGCCTTGAGCGAAAAGCTAAAAGAAGAGTGCTCAGGCCCTGAGTTCAAACCCTAGTACTGGCAGAAAAATAAAATAAACCCAAGTTTCATGCCTATAAGTAAAATCTAAAAGAGACATTTCCACATAAAATACCTGTCCTAGAAGCCACACGGAACACAGCATATGACTCCATGCAGTGACCCTCAGCCCTGTCCCTGGCCTCTCAGGACAACTAGATTTTACTCTTCTATGGCCTCTTCCCTCTAGTAGAAAAGAAGCAGATGTCCCACCAAGCAATTTTTCTCCAAAGGACTTCAGAAAGCAGCAGCATCTGCTACAGGCTTCATCCTCCCTTAACTTCCCCCTCTTCCCCTCCCACCAGTTCCAGAGCTGGGGAAGATGAGGGAATCTCCTTCCTCCTGGGCTTGGCTGCCCCTCCCTGAGTCTCCACCCACAGAGCTGAGCTTTCCTGGTCTGCTCCACCACCACAGAGCATGAGGACAGATCTGATATACATAAATCAACATATTACTCATCTTCTAGCACTGCCTCTGACAGCTGTTCCATGAGCACATTGTTAGAAACTGTCAAGCAATGATACACAGTGCCTTTTACAACATATGTTGACTTTTATCTAATGTAGTTCCATAATTAGCCCCAGGGAAAGCGAATCCGGGCATCCACCTGGCTGTATGATCTCAGTTAACCTTCCCTTCCTTCTGAGGAAAGCTCCCAGGGTGGAGGGGGAGACCCAGGCAGCTGGGGCTGAGGACTCAGAGGATATGCTTGTGGCTGGATACACACTTTTTTATATCTTCCAGCTTTCTAGCTCATATAAAGTATGTCAGTAATCAGTGATCTAGGCATTTGTAGAGCTGATCGAGCATTTTAAGGGCCCCAGACCCGTATGAACTCTGGCATGGTGAATGGGAAACAAAATCTCAGACCCTGGACCATCAAACATGAAAGAACACAAAAGGAAAAGCTCAGTAGTATTGATTCAAACATTGTTCTTGGTGCAACTCTGTATTTCTTGCTCAGAAAAGGACAAAACTCCTATTTCCCTGAACTGCAGGACTTAACAATCATGCAAGACAGCGTGATTGTGAAGGTGAAGGTGGTCTGGATTCAAGTTCTGACTCTTTCGTGTGCTCCCATAGTAACCAATGTAATTTGTCAGGGCTCTATCCCTCCACCTTCCACTGTGAGTAAAGGCAGGTGCTGTCATCACCATCAATAGCTGTTCTCTATGGCTCCTTCAGTACCTGAGCCAGCACAAGAAACATTCTTACCTGTAATTTCAGCTGCTTGGGAGATGGAGGAAAAAGGATTATAGTTCACTGCTACTCTAGAGGGAGAGGAGAGATAGTAAGAAATCCTGTCTCAATTAGCAAGGTGGATTATGCACACCTGTAATTCTCGCTACTCAAGAGCAGAGGCAGAGGCAGAAGCAGGCAGATGGTGGTCTAAGGCTGGCCTGGGAAAAGTGTGAGACTCTCTCTGAAAGGCAAACTAAAGCAAAAAGGAGTAGGACATCAGGCCCAAGAAATAGGGCATTTTAAGTCAAGACTCTGAATTCAAACCTCAATACCACTAAATAGTATTTTTTATAAATGAATTTGTGCATATGAAGACCAAATGAGAAGGCATAGAAACATTTTTGAAAACAGAAAATTGGTGTCCAAATAGGAGTTATCGGTCGGACATTCCATGTGTGGGGTTTCAATTCAATTCAATTCTTCAATTTCTAGTTATCAGAGAAGAAATGAAACTGAATAAATCTGGACACAAACTGGCACAAACTAGACTAAAGGTTCAATAGTTTTCTTAATATTCATTTTAAATATTTGACGATGACTAATGTTCCCTAAGTCAAAAATGAGGAGAAAAGGACAAATTCCTAACAGGATCTTTATCAGCAGGCACTGGACCTCCATCCCCATTCAATGCCCAGGAACCCTGGCCAAGCTGTCAGTCCTGTCTCCTGCCTCTGTGATACTGTACCAGGCACTGCAGAATCCAAGTAACTCTGGAACCACCCAGGCTCTCCAAGCATCTGGGCCTGTCTCCATGAATTCGTTCTTCATGTCTCTGAGTTAAGTCCTGTGGATTCCATGAAGCAAGACATTACACTCAACCTCAGGGAGCTAACAGTCCAGTAGGAGCACAAGTCCATCAAGTGCCAATAAAGCCAGAGCTATGATACAGAGAAACAGAGAAGGGATACAGAGAAGGGAAAGAGAAGAAAGCTGAAGACAGAATCCCGAAGAACACACAAAGGGGTCAGATGAAGAAGATGAGCCAGAGTCAGAGCTGGAGATAGGAAAAAGTAGAAGACAGATATACATTAAACAGGACTCTAAACATTCACACAGTGAAACCAAAGGAGGATATTCTTAGGAGAGGGTCACAAGGGCTCAATAGCTATGTGCATATGATAACATAAAATGATGCTTATCAAAATGAGCTCAAAGAAATGGAAATAAGAGGGTCTTCTTAATTGTGCTACTTACAGTTCTTTTTTTCTTGTTTTTTTTTTTTCATTTTTGATGCTGTTTTTTATTTCTGTGCCTTTTTTGCATGTAAGTTTATCTGATTTGAGGAGGGGAAGGGGAAGCACAGAAATGGTGGGACAAAGGGTGAACTAAGTCAGCAGTGATACTCACCAGACACTATGTTGAAGATGAACTATACAACTTGGTGGCAGGGGGAGAGAAGGAAGGGAGAAAGAGAATGAGGGAGGGGTGGCACTATTAAAAAAATGAATGCACTCATTACCTGACTTGTGTAACTAACCCCTCTGTGTATCACCTTTACAAAAAAATTTTAATATCCTAGAAACCAATAGAAAGGAAATTCCCAAAAGGACTCCTTACACACCTGTGAAAAATACAATGGAAATTTCAAGTAAGATGAGAACTAAAAACAACTCACTGGTGTTCAAACCTACTAAATGTATGAAAAAAAAACTGTTAGCATCATACCAACAATCTCTACTCAGGTGGGAAATGGTAAAAATTTTATATGCTATAGGAATTCAGAAGAGGGAGGAAGAAATCTCTGTGGTGTAGGGAGATTAGGGTTTAATGGATTTTGAAGCTATAGACAGAAAGGGAATTGAAAGATTAGCACAGTTTGGAAAGGGGGGGGGGGGCAAGATATTAGGAGAGTAGAGTTACAATTAGGAGAAAAGGTCTGATCCCAGGATAAGCCTCTATCTTAAGGCCAGAGAAGAGGATGTGGGAGGCGAACCTGGAGAAGGATGCTTAACTAGATTAAGGTAACAGTGTATTCAGCAGATCAGAGAGTTGACAAGTAGTTAAAAAGCCCTAGGAGGGTGAGACTTAGGGCTTAACCTGAGAACATATGAACATATGAAAGCAAAATTTTATAACAGAAGAAATAAGAAACCATTTGACTGTCTGTTATTCATGGAACCTTTGTCCCTTGCCCAAGAAGCAGCAAAGAAACTCAGAGACAGTGTCCAGGCTCTGAGTTCAAGCCCCAGTACTAACACAGAAGGAAAGAAGGAAGGAAGGAAAGAGGGAAGTAGGGAGGGGGAAGGGAGGGAGAGGAAAAAAGAGAAAAGAAGAGGAAAAGAAAAGACAGTGTGCCCCCCAAAAAAGATAGCATGCCCAAACTCCAGCTCAAGCAGAGCTGGATACCAGCTGGGTACTGGCACCTGTAATCCTAGCTACTCAAGAGACTGAGACGTGAAGATCCATTCAAAGTCAGCGGGGATAGGAAAATCTGTGAAATTCATATCTCCAATTAACCACCAAAAAGCCAGAAGTATAGATATGGCTCAAGTGGTACAGTGACAGCCTTGAGCAAAAAAAAGCTAAGGAACTGTGCCCAATTCCTGAGTGCAAGCCCCAATACTAGCATAAATATAAGAAAACTTGCAGTCTTAGGAAACATTATTTACCAATTCCAGAAGTGTACTTCGATTCAGTCTAGAAAGCAGCTTGATGTTAGGTGCTGAGGTTGAAATGCTCAGGAGAGCTGTCCATCCCATGCATGTGGTAGAGCATACATGTGGATAAGTTCCTGTACATATATAAGAAGACCCACAGCAAAGTGTTTTTGACCATAGGAAAGTAGAGACAACCTAAATCAAATGACCATCCTAGTAAGAATAAATAAAGTAGCATGTTCAGAAAATAGCCACAGAAACAAATGAACTCTAGTTAGCTGACAATGTGGATACAGCCCACAAAAATAATATGGATTAAGGAAGTAAGTAGCAGCACAGAAATGGGGGTACAAAAGGTGAACAAATGCAGCAGCAGTCCTCACAAATGAACTATACAATTTGTGGGGTGGAAAAACTGGGAGAGAGTGAGGAAAGGGGTGACATTGTCCAGAAAGAAATGTACTTTTTGCAAGTGGCTCTGTGGCTCAAGTGGTAAAACACCAGCCTAGAGCTGAAGATCTGAGGGATGGTGCCCAGGCCCCAAGTTTAAGCTGACTGACCAAAAACAAAAAAAAAAAGAAATGTACTTTTTACCTGACTTATGTAATTGTCACACCTCTATCCATCACCTCTATAATAACAATGAATTTTTAATATGTTTTCATTGTAAAAATACTATATAGGGGTTACAGTTACATGAATAAGGTAATGAGTACATTTCCTATCAAGCATTGTTACCTCCTCCTTAGTTTTTCCCCTACCATCTCTTCCCTCCCAATCTCCCCAACTCCTCCCTCCCCACCTCAAGTTGTAAAGTTTGTTTTCAACATAGTGTCTTGTACATCTCATTGTTATAATGGGATGTACATTGTATCCTTACAATGTAAGGATACATTGTTACAATGTATCCTTAGTTCAGCATTTTTTAACAATCAATTTTTTAGAAGAAGATGCTAGAAAGACTATTTTCATTTCTATAACATTTGCAAATAGGTAAAGTGTGGACATCCTTATATAGCCACGTATTTAGTGATGTTAAAATACTACTAAATTATAGTTATAGCTGAGCACTGGTAGCTCACACCTGTAATCCTAACAAATCAGCAGGCTGAGATTTTAGGGTTGAGGTTTGAAGCCAGCTCCGGAAGTAGAGTCTGTGAGAATCTTATCTGTAATTAACCACCAAAAAGCTGGATGTATAGGTGTAACTCAAGTGGTAGAGTGCCAGCCTTCAGCAAAAGAACCAGACAAGAGCTTGGGGTCTTGTTTGAGATCAAGCCCCAGTACTGGCACAAAAATTAAATTAAATTAATAAAAACTAGGGGGATTTTAGAGACCAGGAAATAATTGTCATAAAGTTCTAGACAGTGATTATCTCCTTCTCGGGGAAGAAAGGAATTGTATTTGGTAAGGAACAATGGAGGGTCTTCTGGGATGTTGGCAATGTATATTTTCTAATCATGTTTTACATGAGTGTTTGCTGTATAATTTTTAAATTATCCACCTAAATGATGTACATGAAGGATATATCTCACGATTTAAACCCAAAAAAAGGAGGGGGGTGTTAGGCCTCCAAATGACAGGTTTTACACACTTGACCAAGAACTTCACCTGAGGAAGTCCAGGGCACACAGATTTGGAGGCTCCCCTGATGTGTAGGAACCCCAAGTGGGAGGCTGAGGGAGCATCCGGGCCCCTCCCTCCATCCCTCCCCACGCCCGCTGAGCCATCAGCTCCTTGACACCTGTGTCTGTTCACAGCTGTGGTGGGGAGGAGGGTGCTGTCAGGAGCTGTCACTAGCAGCAGACTAATAATAAGATTCATTTCTTTGAGACTCCCAGGACACGATGCAGGGGGACTAGAGAATGCTAATGCTGCCTGCAAGGACTCTGGGGAATGCTTACTTATTTTTATTTTTTAAGGTCACTTCTCTCAGGTTGGTACATTTGAGGGGAGGGATCAGTGGAAAAAGAAATGTGTTCCTCTGTGCTAAGACAAAAGGAGGAAAGCAAACAGAACACACTCACTCACCAATCCGGCCTAGATTCTCTTTTCTATGGGGCACCTGACAAGAATAGGGCAGAATCAGGACCTGTCGTCTTTCTATTCTCCAGCCTGGAGCAGGGACAGCTGGGTTACCAAACCCGGGGCTTTCCATGGCTCTTTCTTAGCTCATAGGACTTGTCTTTTCTCTCTTCCACCACCATCGTCCCTGTAGTAGTTTTCCTATCTCTATATAACAAAGGACCACGCTGAATGGCTGCATACAATATCCAGTTACTACCACAAAGGTTCTATAGTCACGAGTATGGCATGGCACAGCTAGATCTCAGCTCAGGGTCTGACTATGCTCAGAGCTGAGGGCTGTGGTTCCCATCTGGGGCTGCTTAGGTTTGCACCTAAGCTCCCATGGTTGGGCAGAGGTCAGGTCCTTGAAGTTAAAGCACAGAGGTTCTGGTTTCCTTGCTGCTGTCATATGGGAGTTTCCCATAGTTCCTAGTGGCTATTCATATTTTTTATCACATGGTCTCCCTCCACCTTCAGGAAGCATCTCCTTTGTGTCAGGAAGCATCTCCTTTGTGTCTAAAACTTCAACTGCAAATCCTTGACTTGGTTTTTTTGTGTGTGACCAAGAAAAGCTCTACGTGTGTGTGTGTATCTGTGTGTGTGTGTGTGTGAGAGAGAGAGAGAGAGAGAGAGAGAGAGATCATACTGAGGCTTGAACTCATGGCCTGGGCACTGTACCTTTTTCCTTCAAGACTAGCATTTTACTACTTGAGCCATATCTGCATTCTGGCTTTTTGCTGGTTAATTAGCAATAAGAGTCACACAGACTTTCCTGCTTAGGCTTGTTTCAAACTGACATGGTCAGATCTTTAGCTCCTGGGTAGCTAGCATGATAGGTGTGAGCCACCAGCACCTGGCTAGAAAGCTTTACTTTGAGGGCTCCAGTGGTTAGATCTGACTCATCTGAACAATCACCTCATCTTCAGGTCAGTTGACTCAGTTCCTCTTCGTGTGTGTGTGAGTGTGTGTGTATGTGTGTGTGTGTGTGTGTGTGTGTGTGTGTGTGTGTGTGTGTGTGTACACAAAACCTCTACATAACTGTACCTAATGTTTTGATGGAGAAACTCTGGATAGACCAGTGGCTGGGAATCTTGGGAGACCTTAGAATTCTGCTTGCCTCAGTCACCAAATACTAGTATTAGACCTCTAACCACGCTACTCAGTATACACTATGTGGAAAATAAACTATGTCACTTGTGGGCAGGGATGGGGGAAGGGAACTGGGGATTGACATTGTCCACAAAAAAAGAAACCTACTCATTTCCTGACTTATGAAATTATGATCCTTCTGTACAACAATAATAATTGTTAATAATAACAATAAAATTATATTTTTAAAGCCAAAAATAAAAATAATAAAACAAGCCCACTTTGGGAGATTATGAAACACAAGAAGGTGCATTGCTCCAGATAGGAATAAAGGAAGTTGGGGAGATTTGGGAGAATCTTGAAGGGCAATGGAAAGCATTTACCGAGCTATAACCTTCACAGAGCTTCCCTCTGGGGAGGTCAATTTAATAACAACACCCATTTACCCCGCTGGTATTTATTGAAAATCCAGTGTGGAAACCCAGGCACTGTTTACAGACTACAAATTAAAGTCCCTGACTCCATGACATTTTCATTCTAGGGGAGGAGACAATAAACAAAAATATGAATAAATAAGACAACTCCAGACCGTCATAAATGTTATGAATAAGAAAATCAAGCAAAAGAAAAAAGACAGATTGAGAATGATTTAAGTTGGATAGTCAGAAAGGGCTTCTCTGAGCAAGTGACATAGCAAGTGAACATCTGCAGGGAATAACAGGGGACCCAGGCATGAACAGCTATATTCAGGGGGTAGCCAGGGACCAGAGGTACCTGAACACCAGTATTCAGGTCATAGAAGGTGACCTGGGAATAAACATCTGTATTCAAGGGGATATCAGGTGACCTGGACATAAACACTACTCAGGAGGTAGCAGGGGACCTGAGTGTGAGCACCCGTATTGCATGAGGTAACCTAAGCATGAACACCTACCTATATTTAGGGGCTAGTGAGTGACCTTAGCATGAGCACCCATATTCCAAGAGATCATAGGTATACTAGCTATGAACACCTGTACCCACGGGATAGCAGGTGACCTGAGCTTGAATGCCTATATTCTAGGGGAGAGCAGGTGACATGGCTATGAATAGCAGGTGACCTGGGTGCAAACACCTGTATTACAGGGACGAGCAAGCCATGCAGAGATCTGAAGGAGTCTTCACACAATGGAGCAGGAAGATGATACCTGGAGCAGAAGATACCTGGTGGGTGGGAGTGAAGCAAGCAACCAATGTGGACAGTGCTTGAATGAGTGGCTAGGAAGAAGTGAGTGGGGCAAGGAGGCAGAGGGCTTAGAAGGCCTGGAAAGTCATTTGGTGAGATGCCCTCAAAAGTGTCTGCAGGAGGCAGAGAGATGGAGTGATACCATCCCTCAGGATAATATGGAGGCCAGAAAAGCAAGAGTGAGATGGAAGCTTTAGGAAGAATGGAAGGTAAAGGCCTACAGCTGTGGGCATGGCTGCTGTGGTGGCTGCTGTTTGGAGAGCATACAGAGAGCCCACAGGTCTTACAGATAGATAGGGAGAGTGTTCAAGAGAAAAGGAAAACTAAAACCAAAAGAACCAGCAGCAGGAGCAAAGATCCTTCCATTATTGGGGCAGGAGAGGAGACATGAAGGGCCAGACCAAAGCAGCAGAAGAGAGATTTGGAGCCCTGAGTGTAAAATACACAGGCCTGAACGCATGCATGGGGGTAAGGTTACAGAAAGAAGCAGAGGTAATGGATTCTTCCAGCCTAAGTCACAGGGAATTGGAGAAAAGTAACACACAGGGGAGATAGGAAATCAGTTAGGGAAAGCAGACCTTGCGGGTAACAGGTTCTCTACTATGGTGCTTTGGAAGCTACCTGAAACTAAGTCAGAACCTGCTAGGAAAAGTGGGCTCCAAAGACTAGCACCCCTCATCCCCTGGCAAGACATTGCCCACTACAGAGAAGTTCTGTATGCCAGCTGCTGTCCCCCACCTGGCCACTCCAACTCCTAATTCCAGGACTGGAATCCCAAGGTGTCCACTCTAATCACTCCAGATCTTGCCATGCCAAGAGCATTTAAATTGTTCTGGTGAAAAGAGCCAAAGGGCAGGAATATAACCAGGCATTCTATTCTACAAGGAGGGGTCTACACCCAGTGACTCACATCACTGATCATGTGAGACCTACTCCCTATTGGCTCCAGGCCCTGTTTGACCTCTGACCCATTCCCAAGTTTCTTTGTTCTCTGTGTCTTACATTTCATTCAAAGGTGAGTTTCATATGTCATTACTGTTTCCACCTGCTGCCTCTGTGTCATGCCCACATCGCAACACACACACGCACACACACACACTTCCTAACCTTTGAGTTCTCATGCTAAACAATGTTGATAACATAGGCTCTCATTCTAATTCTTTTATAAGGAGACTGATTTTTCTCTCTGGTCATATGACAGTTTTTGTTTTTACTTTTGTCACTCAACATTTTTTGTTTTTACCTTTGATGTGTTATTTCCCTGTGAGCGATACAGATGTTGATTTATATTTGTATATATTCTTCTCCATTTTGGGAACCATGTTTAACCATGTGCAGATGTACATGTATTAGTCCATTTTCTGTTACAATAACATTTCTGAGGCAGGCTGCCTTATTAAAGCAAAGATATTCATTTAGTTCATAATTGTTGGAAGCTGAACTGGCTTCTAGTGAGAGCCTTCACAGAAGATGACAGTATCAGGAAGTGGGGGGAACAAGAGGAGAATCAGAGAATAAAATCAGGGGTCTATGTCTAATCATTAGACTACATACTCTTGTGAGAACTAACTCAGAGGTCCCGAGAGAACTATCTTAATCCCTTCCCAGCATGTCACCCCAATCACCAAAGGACTCTCTACAAGGTCCCACCCCTCAAAGGTTCTAAATCTCCTAACATCACTCCATTAGTGCCATGTCAACTCTCAAAGAACACACCAAGCCATAACCAACACATGACCATAATCAGTAATCATAACCATAAGCAGCACATCGTGTTTACAAGTAGAAATGTCTACATTATACTCTACATTTTCCTTGTCTACATATTCTTCCTTGAACTCAATCTCACTCCTGCTCCCTAGACTCCTTTTCCTTTTTTAATTAATCAATGTCACTTTTTAAAGCAAATCTGGAGGCCATAGAAAAGTAGAGCAGAAGGGACAGAGATTTCCCAAAACCCCCACCAACCTCTCTCACTAGCGTACTGACCCCTGACCCTTGTTTTCCCAGGTGTATATAGACATCAGACAAGCCACCAAAGATATGCACAGATTGCCTGACATAGACAGGGTAGTCTACCGAAGCCTGGCTGTAAACATTCCATTGTGGTCCCAACTGAAAAGCCCCCCACCTCCCTTGACCTAATGGCTTTTTCATTAACCTCTGCCTCCTTGCTCAGACCTCTAAAACCCAACTTCTGTCCCAGCTCTTTGCACAGTCTCCAAGTTTGCGGAAAGGCTGTGCCCCCACTGCTATATCTCAATGAACAGTCTTCACCTTTGGAAGATCGGATCGGGCCTGTTTCCTTCCTTCCTCCTCCATTTTCCTAACAATGGGCATGTGTTGCAGTCAAATCTTCATGAATTCACGACTCCCAGGCTAGAGCACACACTGGGGCCCACTCTAGGCAGTGGATACTGTGTTTTGGAAATGTATCATGGTACCAGCATGGTCATACTTCACTAAAACTCTACTGTGGTCTACTGTAGCATCTCTCTCTCTCTTGTCCCCCACCAACTCCTGACAAACCTTTGAACTTTTTTCACTGTCTCTAGTCATACACTTGGCATAAACAGTCTTTTCAGACTGGCTTCTTTTATGTAGTAACCTGTATTTACATGTCTTCCGGTTACGTTTCATTCCTTTTTAGTGCTGAATAGTATTTCATGATTCAAATGTGCCCTGGTGTGCCCATTTGTGTACTAAAGGAAATTCTTGTCCTTTCAACTTTAGGCAGTTGTAAATAAGTCATTAAATATCAGACACAGATTTTATTGTGCAAGGATGAGTTTTCAGTTCATATGGATAAATACCAAGGAGCCGAACTGCATGATCATATGGGAAGAGAATAAGCTGCAAAACTCCTGAAGATGATCATGAAATTTTATGTTCTTATCAGCAATAAATGAGAGTCCTTTTTGCTCCCCATTCCTTGCAATTACTGGGGCTTCATTGTTTTAGACATTCTACTATGTGAGTCTTGGTATTTCAAAGTTGTTTTAATTTACAGTTCTCTAATGAAATATGATGTTCAACCTCTTTTCATACGCTTACTCACCATCTGTTTATCTTCTTTGGTGAGGTGTCTGTTGATCTCAAAGACATTTTTCAGTCACGTTGTTGCTTCACTTTCTGTTAGGTTTTAAGTATTCATTTTTCTTTTTCTTTTTTTAATGCCAGTACTAGAGCTTGAACTCAGGGCGTAGGCACTGTCCCTTAACTTTTTCACACAAGCTAATACTCTACCACTTGAACTAATGCTCCCTTTCTGGCTTTTTGCTGGTTAATTGCAGACATGAATCTCATGGACTTTTCTGCCTGGGATGACTTTGCACTGCAATCTTCAGGTTTCAGCCTCTTGTATAGCTAGGAGTACAGGCCTGAGACATGCGCACCCAGCTAGAGTTCCTTGTATGTCTGGACACAGTCTCTCATTAGTAGTTGGGTTTGTTTTTGCTTTTGTTTTTGTGAATACTTTTTACTTATCTGTGGCATATCTTCTCATTCTCTTGGTATTATTTTTACATGGCAGAAGTTTTTATTCTAATTAAATGAGGTTCGATTTATCAATGATTTCCTTTTCAATGTTTATTATTCTAGTTTGTGATTTTGATTATCTTTAAACAGGTATACAGAGGGATTTAAATTCAATGTCAGTTTTTTAGCCAATCTTGATCAGTATCACTCCTCCCACCACCTCTACCGTACCCTTTTATACCCACCCCACTTATCCCCTCAAACTACCTAGTTCCCACAATTGAGATTGGGGGAGGCGGGGGTGCAAATATTGTATTTTTTTATTGAAAAGGTGATGAGCAGGGGGTTACAGTTACATAAGTAAGGTGATGAGTGCATTTATTTTTAATCATTATTACCCATCCTTCATTATCCCCCTCTCTCTCCTCCTTATCCCCCCCCCAAGTCGTAAGGTTCTTATCCCACATAGTGTCAAGGGAGTATCATCCCTTGTCCTGCTGTTTCTGTGATTCCCTTTCACATATCGAACAGTTTTACATACAAAACATATGGAACTGAAAGTGAAGAAAAACTAGAAAAAAGAAAAAAAACTACATACAGGACATAGTAATAAACTCATTTCCATATATTGGAGTTCTTGTTGATATGCTTCATTAGATAT
The DNA here is from genome assembly GCF_019054845.1 of Dipodomys spectabilis. Classification (NCBI taxonomy): domain Eukaryota; kingdom Metazoa; phylum Chordata; class Mammalia; order Rodentia; family Heteromyidae; genus Dipodomys; species Dipodomys spectabilis. The sequence continues at coordinate 659,078 of NW_024870700.1, forward strand.
GGTCCTATGCACAAAGGAACTGGGCCTTTTGGAGCCCCTGGTAAAAATATCTTGGACATATTCTGGTTCTTACAAATGAGGGATATTATGCATCCTACTTTTCTTTGGGTCTGGCTTACTTCACTTAGTATAATTTTTTCCAAGCCTTTCCATTTCCTTACAAATGGGACAATGACATTCTTTCTGATGGAAGTGTAGAACTCCACAATAGAGTTTTTATAGAAGAAGTAATCTATGTCACTTGCAGGAAAATGAATGGAACTGGAGACCATCATGTTAAGTGAAATAAGCCAGGCTCAATGATTATTACCACAGGCTTTCTCTCTGATGTGAAAGGAAGGAAGGGAAGGAAGGAGAGAGAAAAAGAATGAGAGAAAGAGAGAGGAGGAGGGAAGAAGAATGGAGAGAGGGAGGAAGGGAGGCATTCTTTTGTACAATCAGCAACTAGACAAGATGTGTGCCAAGTCACAGCACATCCATATCATTTTGTGTACACTCATAGTGCTGTAAATTGTGACTGTTTTTAAAAGAAGTGGTTGATATGTTCTGAAGAGCTTAACTCCCTGGCGAAAGCCATATAGATTTTAAAACACTTGAAAACTTGTCCTATCCTCTTGATAAGAGAACAGCGAAGACTGTCCTCAAAAGCTATGCATGGCACAACCTTCTGGTTGTCTTTTGGTTTTTCTCAGCTGATGTGTGTAACCTAATCACATTTTCAATTTCTTGTACAATTATTTCTTTCCTGTATTATGTCTGAGATGTAGCATCTAAGAAGTCCACAACTGGGTCTGGGAAGGTGGCTCAGTGGTAGAGTGCTTGCATTGAGTGCTTGAGGCCCTGAGTTCGATTCCTCAACACCACATAAACAGAAAAAGCCGGGAGTGGCGCTGTGGCTCAAGTGATACAGCGCTAGTCTTGAGCTGAAGAGCTGAGGGACAGCACCCAGGCCTAGAGTTCAGGCCCCCAACCAATAAAAAAAAGTCCGCAATCAAGCAGCTGTTCTATGCTATCTTCTATAGTTTTTCAACCTTGCCTGGAGATCAATGGCCCATTTTGAGTTCGTTTTCATGAAGAGTGTCAAGTGTGTGTCTACACTAACTTTTTGTGTAGATAAATGGCCAGTAGCCCAAGCACCAATTTTTGCTCTTTACCTGGGCTCATGTCTAGTCTCCATATTCTGTCCCATTGCTCTGTCTGTGCTTTCTCCAGTCCACTCTGCTTGATAATGGTAGTGTCACAGGTGGTCTTGAGGTTATATACTGTTGGTCTTCTACTTTGTTCTTCTTCAGTACTGTGTTGGCCATTCTGGGTCTCCCACCTCCCCATGTGAACTTTAGAATTGGTTTATCTTTATCCTAAGGTAATTAGAATTGCATTAAGCATACAAGCCTAGTTAGGAAGAAGTGACCTCTTGATAGTATTGAGACTCCCTATCCATGAACATAGTAATGTTTCATCAAAGCTTGTTTTCCTCATATAGATTGCATACATATTTTGTTAGATTTGCATCCCAGTATTTCATCTTGAAAGACTTTTTAAAGAAATGTTAAATTCAAATACTTTTGCTTTAAATGTAGGAAGCTATACTCAGGAAATTCGATCATTGTTTTTTCTCCTGTTCTTCAATGACATTGGAATTGGAGTTCAAATTCTGAGTCAACAGTGGCTATTTTCTTAAACACTTTCAAGATGCTATCCCACTGCCTTTCCACCTCTGCTGTGTGGCAGGTACCAGAACACCCAACCATTCCCCTTTTGCAAACATCATAAGGACCGGATGCTAATGCTTCCCTGCTACACCCATTTAGGAGATTCACTCTTAGCTGGAAAGACTTGCCTTACCCAAAGTGACAAATATAATGTATCATTCCTACGTTCTGCTACTCATTCCCATAGCCCCATCAATGATTGCCTTTTACAAAATACAAAAGCTTTGCTCTGTGGACCCAAAGTTGGACAACTCTTGATGCCCTTCCTAGACCCACATAGGATCAGGCTGAGGTTAGGATCAGCTTTCATCTAGAGTAGACTTTTCATTCTCCCCAGGCTCCTTGCTGCTTCCTCTTCCCTTATATGTTCTACTTCTTAAGGCCTAGATGGCATAAGAAACTTAATCTCAGACCAGTTGCTGGTGGCTCATAACTGTAACCCTATCTATTCAGAAGGCTGAGATCTGAGGTTTGCAGTTCAAAGAAAGCCCAGGCAGGAAAGAAACTCATGACACTCTTACCTTCAATTAACCAGCAGAAAGCTAGAAGTGGAGTCATGACCCAAGTGGTAGAGTACCAACATTGAGCAAAAGAAGTGAAACAAGAGAGGGAGACATTGAATTCAACCCCTAGAACCAAGACAACAAACAGGATTTTCATCTAAGATTCTTCTACACAACTGAACCTAAACAGTCTTATTGATAATAACAATCAAAATAATAATAGGCCAGAAACTCTGTATATTATCTCTTGTGTATATTATCTCATTTAATGCTCACAGTAGGACAAGAATACTTCAATTGCCAGTTGTCTTCATTTCCTGTGATGCAGTGCAAATTCTCACAAAGTGGGCAGCTTAAAACAACAGAAATAAAAACTAGACAAACAAAATTAAGGCGCTGCAGGGCCATGCTCCCTCTGGACACTCTAGTAGATAATTTATTCTTTCCTTTGGTAGATTCTGGTGCTCATTAGCATTTGTAGACCATGTCTGTACCACTCTAGTCTCTACCTCCTTCCTTTTGTGTGCCTGCCTTCGAATGATAGGTTTTGTTTTTGGTTTTGTTTTTTTTTTTGGGGGGGGGGGGGGAATCCGGTCATGGGGCCTGAACTCTGGGTCTGGGCGCTGTCCCTCAGCTCTTCATCTCAAGGCTAGCACTCTACCACTTGAGCGACAGCACCACTTCTGGCTCTTTTTTTTTCAGCTTATATGGTGCTGAAGAATCGAACCCAGGGCCTCAGGCACACACATGCAAGGCAAGCACTCTACCACTGAGCCACCTTCTCAGTCTCATGATAGGTATTTTTGCAGGTAGGGCCCACCAGGACAACACAGGATAAACATCTCTTCTCAAGATACATACCTTACACCCATCTCCTGCTATATAAGGTAATATCCATTTCTTTACATGTATAGAATCACTCACAAATTCTGGGTTTTAGGAACTGGCTTATCATTTTGGAGATAACCATTCACCCCACTATGCCAGCTTATATATGCAGAAGAAGGGAAAGGCAGAGGCAAAGAGCAGACAAAAATCACAAAAGGAGACAGAAGAAACGTACCAGCAAAAACAATACATTTAAATGGATAGGACATCTCAGAATGGAGTAAAAAGAATGGAAACACCATTTAACTCAATGTGGTTTACAGAAAATTATTACACGGTTAAACAAAATGTTGAAGAGTTAAAGATTTAAAAGGACATAACAGGAAAACACTATTTCAAAGAAAATCAGAGTCAGACAAAATTGACCTTGAAGAAAAAAAAAGCATAAATTGTATTAGTCGTGATAGGTTAGGCTAGAAAACAAACAACCTTCAAGATCTCCGTAACTTACTCAAACAATGGCTCATTTTCACATAACATGACCATGACAGACAGAGGGCGGCTCTGTTTTATATTATGTCACTTTGTGGCCCAGGCTGATAGATTAGTCTCTAGAGCACTGCTGGTCCCATGATAGAAAGAACACGACATTATGAACTATGTGCTGTAAGCAGAAGATTGAAGAATGATACCTCTCCTTTCTACTCAGACTTCATTGTCTCAACCAAGTCATACAACTAAAACTTATGTCCAGTAAAAAATGAAAGAAAGAAAGAAAGAACGAAAAAAAGAAAGAAAGAAAGAAAGAAAGAAAGAGAATATTCCTGTGAATGAGGGGAACTGCATATTTTAACAATAACACAATCTACCTTCCTGGATCACTACATAATTAATGATCAACAAAATAATTCGACAGGAAGTTTTCATAATTCTGCTACTTGGTGAAAATAATACTGTCACCTTAAAATATTTTTCTTTTTTTATTATTGTCAAGGTGATGTACAGAGGGGTTACAGTTACATAAGTAAGGTATAAGTACATTTCTTATCAAACTTGTAATATTTTTAGCTGACAAAATTGGATTTAGAAAATGATAATTGCATACTCACATTTGGAGATTTTATGATATATCTAGCCAAAATGGTAAATAATGTAGATGGAATTAATAAAGATACTATAAGCCAGACACTATTGGCTCATGTCTGTAATCCCAGATACTCAGGCAGCTGAGATCTGAAGATCGTGATTCAAAGACAGTCTAAGGAGAAACTCTCATTTCCAACTAACCAGCAAAAAGCTGGAAGTGGAGATATGCCTCAAATGACAGAGTGCCAGCCTTGAAAAAGCTATGCAAATGTGTGAGACCCCAAGTTCAAGTCCTATTACAGGTACACACAAAGGAAGAAGGAGATTATTCAGCCTTAAAAAAGGAGGGAATTCTATCATTTGTGTTACTTTGGGTGAACTTGGTATATATCCTCCATAGGAAATTAAATTAATGAAGTAAACTAATCACAGAAAGAAAAACCTTATGTAATCTTCCTTACATGTGGAATCTAAAAAGTTGAATTCAAAGAAGCAGAGAGTAGAAAAATGCTTTCCAGAGGCTGGAAGAAGAAAATTATTTGTTATTCAATGGGTATAAAACTTCAGTTGTACAAAATAAATATCAATTATGAAAGATAAACACGGCCTAGAAATATACTGTTCAACATGGTGTCTATAATCAACAATATAGTATTGTGCGCTTGAACATTTTGTTATGAAAATAAAACTTATATTAACTATTCTTACCACCCACAAGCATATGCGCACACAAAGGAACACAGGAATGTTCTAGCTAGTGTATCATTGCCTGGCTTCAAGCATTAGTATCATGAATATAAGCACATGTTCAAACTCACCAAATCGTATAAGTTAAACTGTGTGAGAACTTTCTACGTATCAATTATTATTCAATAAAGCTGAAATTGTTCTGTGCTGGTATTGGGGCTTGAACTCAGGGCCTCATGCTCTTGCTTGACATTTTTGCTCAAGTCATTTCTCTACTACTCAAGCCATACCTCCACTTCTACTTCCAGCTTTATGCTGGTTAATTGGAGATAAGAATCTCACAAATTTGACTTCTCAGGCTGGATTTGAACCACGATCTTCAGATCTCAGTCTCCCAAGTAGCTAGGATTAGAGGTGTGAGCCCCCAGAGCCCAGAATAAAGCTGAATATTCAAAACTCAAGCAACGAAACAAGCAAGTTTGATCCAACAGACATGAGTCTAGAACGTGGCATACCCAGAATGTTCATGAAACTCCACTTTGAATGAGCACACACATCATCTCAGAAATTTTTCAAGGATCAATATCTTCTAGGGCAAATTTACTTACAAATTGCAATTGAATGAAAGCTAATAATAAAGAGGTAATCAAGATGCCTAACAAATACGTGTTAGAAATTCCAGTTATTTTCTGTTTATGTGTGTGTATGTATGTACATACGTGCATGCACACGCACACATGCACACGTGTTCATGTATATGCTGTTACCAGTTCTTGAACTCAGGGACACAAGCTTTCACTTGGCTTTTGACTTTTTTGCTCACAGCTCACCCTTGAAGTGTGCCCCCATCCTGGAATTTTGCTTGTTAATTGGAGATGGAGTCTTGAGGACTTTTCTGCCCAGTCTATTCTCAGGTCTTATCCCCTTGAGTAGCTAGGATTACAGGCATGAGCCACCAGCATCCTAAATCCTTTATTTATAGTAGCTCACTTGTAGCAAAATATTTAGAATTGAACAGACAATTAATGTTTTAAAATTTATAGGCTGTACCATCATAGTTAGAAGTAAATGATGGCCTTCAAATGCACTTACTAGACAGAAAACAAAGATTGAAAAGAAATACCTAAATATCACGATTAAAAAGTAGTATGATAATATCCATAAGAAAAAAATTAAGAAAATAATAGAAAAGAAGAGTCAAATTACTAAAGAACTGAGAATCAGAAACAATAAGAATTCCAGCAAGTATTGTACAATAATCAATTTATAAAGTTGTAATTAATTTATAAAATCAATTGTATTGCTATCTAGCAACAATGGCAGTTTAGCTGCTGCTATTTTTTTTTCTTTTGGTCAGTCATGGGGGCTGAAATCTGGGCCTACATGCTGTCCCTCAGGTCTTTAGCTCAAGGATAGTGCTGTACCACTTGAGCCACAGCGCCACTTCTAGCTTTTTTCTTTTGCTTATATGATGCTGAGGAATTGAACCCAGGGCTTCATGCATGTGAGGCAAGCGCTGTACTTCCCAGCCCCTAGCTGTTGTTTTAATTTTCAGTATCTTGCTAGATTGCACATCCATGGCCTCCAACTCACAACCTTCCTGCCTCAGCCTCTTTAGTAGCTCAGATTACAAGTATGCAACACTAGGTCTAAGTCAAAAACATTTTTTAAAAGGAAAAAACAAGATAATTTTAAAAAGTAAGGAATTGTAGAAGCTTAGAAAACTAACAATATACACTATATTTCTGAAGGAACCCAGTTTTATTGAAGGAGAATATATATCTTTCCTATGATCCAGCCCTACCACTCCTGAGCATCTACCCAGAACATTACAAGCCAGATACTGTAAAGACACTTATACATCCATATTTAGTGCTGCACTATTCACAAGTCAAGTTGTGGAAATAGCCCAGATGCCCTACAATAGAGGAGTGGACCCAAAAAAAATGTGGAACCTATACACAATGGAATTATATACTGGCATTAGAAAGAAAAATAGTATATCATTTGCAGGAAAATGTATGGACCTAGAACAAATCATGCTAAGTGAGGTAAGCTAAGCTCACAGTTGGCACTAGCTCTGAAGTACACTGGGCAATGATAAAAGTATACAGGTATCTAGGCATTCACACACAGTGAGAACAAAAGAGAGGAACACAAAGGAGCAATGTCTATGTGCATCGGATCATACAACATAATAGTTATCGAAATGAACTCCAGGAAATGGAAAAATAAGAGGCTTTCTCTTTGTTGCTGTTTTTCTATTCTTTTCTTTTTGTCCTATTTGTTCATTTATATGTCTTTGGGAGAGTAAGGGGAGGCACAGAACTGAAGGACAAAAGGGTGAACCAATGCAGCAATGGTACTCACTAGAAACTATGTTGAAAATGAACTATATAACTTGTAGGTGGGGGGATGAGAGGAAAAAAATCTGTGAGGTATCAAGAGAAGAGTGTCCAAAAAGAAATAAACTCTTCATCTGACTTATGTAACTGTAATCCCTCTGTACATCACCTTGATAATAGAAAAAAATAAATGAATGAAAAGACATGCGATGTCCAAAGGTAAGAAGGTCATTAATGAAACCATCAGTTCTCCTCCATTTAGTCTCTAAACAGCTGCTCTTAGGTTCAAATTCAGAGTCTGGTGCTTGCAAGGCGGGTGTCCTCATCATTGGACTATACCTCCAACCCATTTTTGCACTTAGTGATTTTTGAGATAGGATCTCATGTTTTGCCTTGAGCCTGTGCCTGGACCACCGCCTGCCTATTTTGTTTCCCATTGTAGCTAGGATGTCACATACCCAACTTCTTCCACTGAGATGGAGTCTGGATAATATTTTTGCTTGGTCTTCTGGTCTGGTCTGGAACAGCAATCCTCCTGCTATCAACATCCTGCATAGCTGGAATGACAGGCATGTGCCACCATGCCTGGGTATGGTTAAGAAGGAATCTCCAGGATTGTTTTATTGCCTGGGCTTCCCATTAATGGTAATCCTCTCAATCTGAACCTCCTGAGTAACTAGGACTATAGGCATGAGCCACTGCACCCAGCTAATTTTGTGTATTTTTAATTAAAATTGGACAAGTTTCTCCAAGAGCCGTGACAGGCTGATTCCAACATATACAGAGAAAAATCAAAGGCCCAAGATGGACCAAAATACTTGAAAAAGTGAAAATGATTATCATTTTATAGTGTAGCTATAATAAATTTGTAGCTAAGATGATGTGACGTTGGAGAAGAAATGGATAAAGCAAAACAGACAGGGCAGAGATCAAAGCTTTGGTTTGAGTATACTGTGCCCAGAACTGTGACACCGTAGGCTCCAGGGACCTAGGAGAGGGGACACAAGCACATTCCTCATGCCATACAACATCAGTGAGCTAGAATATGGCCCAGGCATTCAAGAGCACCCAGCAAGTGCAAAGCCTGAGCTGAATTCAAACCCCAGCACCACCAAAAGAAAAAAGTACTTGGAAAACAACAAACAAAAAAAAACTTCATAAAGAAGTTCAAGAAACTATGTGACCTCAGGGTAGGGAAAGCTTTTGTGTTGTTGGTTTTGTTTCTGTCTGGTTTTGTTTGTGTTTGGTTTTGTTTCTTGTTGCTGAGGTGCAATCCTAGGGCTTTGTGCATGCTAGGCACATGCACTAACACTGAACTGCCTTCCAAGACAGAATAAGGATTTCTTTTACAAACACATATAGTAATAAAACAACAAAACTTATAGGCTTGTTCCCAGAAAGGGATAGAGGAGTTTGATCAAGGTACACTGTATACATTCACAGAAACATCATGGTGAACTCCTTATGTGCAATTAATATATGCTAATAAAAATCTGGATACCAATGGCTCACACCTGTAATCCTGGCTACTAAGGAGGCTGAGATCTGAGGATCACAGTTCAAAGCTATAGCAGGCTAGAAAGCCTGTAAAACTCTTATCTCCAGTTAACCAGCAAAACAGCCAGAAGTGGAGGTATGGCTCAAGTGGTAGAGTAACACTCTTAAACAGAAAAAAAGCTAAGTAACAGCACCTAGTCCCTGAGTTCAAGCCCCAGGACTGGAACACACACACAAGTAAGAGTGGAAAAAGCCAGATGGCAGTGGCTCATGATCGTAATCCTAGCTACCTAGGAGGCTGAAATCTGAGGATCACAGTTGAAAGCCAACCCAGGCAGGAAAGTCAGTGAGACTCTTAGCTTCAATTAACTACCAAAAAGCTAGAAGCAAAGCTATGGTTCAAATGGATAGAGTCTCACTCTTAACCAGAAAAAGCTAAATAATAACCCTCAAGCCCTGAATTCAAGCCCCAGTACTATCAGGGAAAAAATTTAATTGAAAACCATCAGGAGCCATAAAGGCTAGCAAATTTTTCACTCCCTTAAACCTGGAAATCCATGAAGATGGAAAGTGATACTTGAGCAATGTACACCACAACAGGAGGTGTCCTTTCATGTCAGCTATAGGAAAAGATAAAATGCCAGGCGTACTAGAAGCTGAAGAGGATATGTAACAATTAGAACCCAGTGTAAGACAGAAGGGCAACAATCACTGGAGAAAGTAATGTGAAAACTATGTATATCCCAAAACTCTGGCAATAGCAAATCTAAACACATCCCACAGAGAATGTGTGTACTTGTGTATGGATAGGTGTGTCGTATATGTATATTAGGAGAATTACATGAAGAGGTTTGCTGTCACTTTTATTTGTGTGTGCCAATACAGGGGCTTAAAGTCGGGGCTTCACACTCCCACTTGTTTTATTTTTGTTTGTTTGTTTGGTTGGTTTTTGCTCAAGGCTGGTGCTCTGCCACTTGAGCCACACATCCACTTCCAACTTTTTAATAGTTAATTGGAGATAGGAGTCTCACAAATGTTTCTGGCTGGGCTATCTTTGAACCACAATCCTTAGAAGTCAACCTTCTGAGTAGCTAGGCTTACAGGTATGAGTCACAATGGACCTGTCAGTGTAACACGGTTGTTTTTTTTTTTTCCCCTAGTTGTAGGAACTCAGGGCCTAGGTGCTGTCCCTGAGCTTTTTTGCTCAAGGCTAACATTCTACCACTTGAGCCACAGCTCCACTTCTGGCTTTTCCTGTGATTCAATTGGAGATAAGAGTTTTACAGATTTTCCTGTCCAGGCTGGCTTCTAACCACGATCCTCCGATCTCAGCCTCTTGAGTATCTAGGATTAAAGGTGTGAGCCACCAGCACCTAGCAATGTAGCACTTTTTATCAACTAAAAAAAGCATGGGAAAACAACCTGGAAGACCACAAATAGGGGAGTGGGGAGTTGTGATCTAGCACTACAACAGACTACTCCACAGCAGTGAAAATAAAAAATAAAAAGCTAGATGTCCGGTGGATAAGGGAGACAAGTCTAAAAGTTTGGATGAAAAAAATTAGGGAATTTTTTCACAGTGTGAAACCAATTATATAAAGTTTAATCGCAAGAAATAACGTTTTATAATGTCATTGGGCATATTAAATACAGTAAATTATTTTTCATAATTTCCAAAAATTATGAACAGTGGGTACCTCTGAGGGAGAAAAGAAAGAGAATGGACTGGGAAATGTACAGGGTCCCCAACAACATTTAGTAAAGTGAAAACATAAGACTGGGTGGATCTCATGACTAAGTACATAATCACTCTGCTCTTCTCTTCTTTTTAATTTTTGTGTTCTTTAAGTAGTTGTACAAAGGAATTCCTATTTAACAAAGCAGTTTGTGAATATAGTGTATCTTGATTCGTGTCACCCCTTTGGACAGTCTCACCCATCCCCCCCCACCCTTGGCTCTTCTTGATTTTGTAGGATCTACATTGGATTCTTGACTGCATTCTTCCCCTTTCCATCTTCATATTTTCTACTTCTTTCCCCTTGATCCCATTTCACCCCTTTCAAGTACCTGCTTGATGAAAATTATTGAACTTTGACCTTGCCTTTCTAAGGAATTATACTATTTGAGTTCTCCCTTGAATCTACCATCTTTCAGTTAATCCACTTGTATACACTTCTCTTTTTGGCATGTATATCTGGAAACATATTAATATATAATTTATGTATATTATAATGATATGTGTAGATTTTTCAGATACTCACATATGCATATATATGATATACATCAATACATAGACACAAAGAGTAGAAATCTCAACCCCAACTTGCTCCTACATAAAGAGGCAAATTCCCATGCTTGTGAGCTATAGTCACTGCAACAAGGACAAATTAAATAAGGCTCTGTCTACCTCCACTGAAATGGGAAGCGGCCGTACCTTCCAGTTGCTCTCCCATCTGTGTTTTTTAACCTTTTTCATGCTGGTCCTGGGGCTTGATCTCAGAACCGGGGTGCTAGCCCTTTGCTTTGACACTCAAGCCTGGTTCGCTTCCATTCAAGCCACACCTCTAGTTCCAGGTTTTTGCTGGTTAGTTGGAGATAAGATTCTCTCAAACTTTCCTGCTCAGGCTGGCTTCAAACCTATATCCTCAGATCTCAGCCTTCTGAATCGCTAGGATCTCAGGTGTGAGCCACCAGTGCCCAGCTATGCCTCTACCTTCTATGTGTCTATTTCCTTCTTCTGTCACCTCACCCTGGCCCACAAAGCACCTCCATCCCAAGTCTACATAACTTGTCTGCTTCAGCACCTAGACTGGCCACATCAGCAAGCCCCTTGCCTACAGGGACTCCAACAGATCCAAGAGCAAATGCCTTCCTCCCACCTCCTCCTGGCCCCTTGCCTCATCTGCAGTTTCCTTGAAGGTCATTCCTGGCCTCCCTGCCCTGAAAGTCATTCCATAGTGTCCAAGATTCTCACTTTATAACATTTCGTTTTCTTCCAAGAATCCCCTCTCCAGGCAGCACACTGTCTCTGCTGTGCTGGCCAAATGCCCAGTGAAGCCCTGGGCTTCTTCTCGGCACTGTGATCTCTATTATAGGAAATTAACAAAGAGCCAAAGACCATCACACATGCGTGCACGCGTGTGTGTGTGCACATTCGTGTGTGTGTGTGTCTGTGTGTCTGTGTGTGTGTGTGCATGCACACGCACCTATCAGCAAGCTCCAGAAATGGAGTTCGCTTCACTACCCAATCTTTAGGGCAGCCTCCAGCTCCAAGTCCTTCACTTTTGGCAGCAGCCTTTGCCTTTGGGAGAAAGACAAGCAACTTTAGAGTGATATGGAAATCACTCCCTAAACATTTGCAAGCCTTGCAGGACTTGGAGCTGGTCCCAAAGCAAATTCAATCAGCCCTTTCTCCCCCACCACACTTGCTGCTCCAGCTGAATCGCGGCTCATACAGTGAGGGCCAGTGAATGAGGTGCACCTGATGAGGCCCAAGAGGCCCAGGCCCCACAAAGTCACCCCAAGAAAGCAGGAGTTGGGGGTGGGGAAAGAAGGAACACAGCCAGGCCTGGGACAGCTGCCATCCCAAGTTTGCTTTCAGCAGAGGCCTCTGCCTGCACCAAGAAGGACCTTGGGGGCTAAAACATGAATTTACAGGGCAAGGAAGTGGTGCTGGCTGCCCTGTGGGACCCAGTTCCTGAGCTTTTAAAGACTGAAGACAGTCAGCCTCTCCGTGTTTGGCTCAGAAAGCTCTTGCCAATCCTCCTGGCTTCTGAGGTTAATAAATGATATTTTCAATGGGATCCTGTGATACCGGCTCTTTCTCCCCTTCTCCTCTCCATAGAAACCTAATAGTAAAGCATTCATTGGGTTCGATCCTCTGATGGCACAGTGGAATGTCAAAGGATCCATAAAGAGAGGCCGGAGAAAGGCTTCAGCACACAGTCCGATGTGCTCTGCACACATAATTGTGCCTGTGTGTAATCGTGCCTCTACCCTAGTACTAGGAGGAGTGGGGAGCTTGAGGGACACAGGATGGGGAGAATTGGAAGGAGGAGAGACAGGGCAAAGTAATAGAAGGGTAAGTGTTGAACAGGAATTCCATGAGGCAGCTACCCAGGCACTATGCTTTCTTACTATTGAAGGCTAAGCAACATCCTCTACCCACCACACATTCCAAATGCTCCCACTGCCATGGGCCACGGTGATCCCAAATGTTCCTACCAAGGCCTCCACCCAATTCTGTTGGGTCAAACTAAGGACCAAAATGTTCATTTGCTGCATGCTGGTTCCTCATGACTATAAATCCTAACTACTCAGGAGACTGAGATCTAAGGATCGTGGTTCAAAGCTAGCTCAGACAGGAAAATCCATAAGACCCTTATCAGTAATAAACTACTCAAAAGAAAACCAGAAGTGGAGCTGTGACTCAAGTGGTAGAACACTAGCCTTGAGCACAGAGAGGCTCAGAGACAGAGCTCAGGCCCTGAGTTTAAGCCCCAGGACTGGCAGAGACAGAGGGAAAGTGGGGGAGGGAGACAGAGAGACAGAGACAGACAGAGATCAGACAAGAATCTCGGAGTCAAATTGTTATGAGTTTGATTCCAGACTTGAGAACCTGAGACCAATGACGTTCCTTAAGTCCCCCGGAGCAGGTATGAGGCAGATGTGAGGGATGAAGAAAGCATCTCGTTTGGCTTGTGATGACACCAGTAATGGTTCTTATCAAGGACATCTGTGATTTGTGCAGACTGCCAGGTTCACCAAAGACCCTATGACAGGTGAGCGATGTCACCGAGCTGTCCTGCTCAGGTAAGGCAGGGCAGCACAAGGACTTAACACAGCTGCAAGAATGGCGGCATGTTTTCTGATCCCTGCTGGTAAATGATACAAAGCCCTCACGAATTACGTCACAACCTCATGTATAAACAGAGCTGTCATTTAGAGCAACGATGTCCTTACTGACTTGGACTTCAGTGCGAACCTGTGGATTTCTACGCAGTGATTTCTTTTTCTGATTTCTAACTAACTCTCCTGTATCCCTAAAAGAAGGCCAGAAGCCTTTCCTACTCCTCATGAAGGACAGTCACCTCTGAGAACAGACACAGGAGACTTGAGAGCTCAGATCATCAGTACTGTCCCACAAAAACCCCACCCCCTCTGGTGCATACTCCTAACGATTGGACACATTGCTCACGCCAGGGTCCACGCAAGGTGAGCACTTCCTGCCTGCAGACTGCCTTGCTTGGTCTGGACCCCTTCTTCTGCTCTGTCTAACCCAAGGATGCAGTTGGGTTTGTAGTGATTGGCATGCCTGTAAGGTAGCAAGGGATGGGGGAATGCAACACTGCTGAGGTAATAAGACAATGACAGTTAAACAATCAAATGAAATTTTCATCTGAATTTTCAAAATAGGACTTGTTGACCAACCATACTTTACACAGAGTCAGGGCAATTCCATTTAAAGAGGTACCCTAGATCTCTCAAGTAAGGAGACTATCCAAGTACCTTTATTGTGTTGGTTGTGGGGCTTAAACTCAGGCTTGGGTGCTGTTCCTCACCTCTTTCACTGAAGGCTAGCACTCTACCAGTTCTTTGAGCCACAGCTCCATTTCTGGTTTCCTGGTGGTTAATTAGAAATAAGAGTCTCATGGACTTTCCTGCCCTGGATGGCTTCAAACCACCAGATCTCAGCTTCCTGAGTAGCTAGGATTACAGGCATGAGGCACCTGGACCCAGCTTACCCCAGTACTTTCAAGAGAGGGGTCTGTCTGGTCCCTCCTGGGAGCTGGCTGGAAGAACATGCACTGCTCATGGCCCAAGTCTTCCCTTTTCTGAGAGGCTTAGTTTTTGCAAGGTCTGCATATATTCAGCTTCTAAAAGAAATAGGAAGGAGTGAGGACAGTCCTCTGGCTGAGTTGAGCCAGCCATTTATGCTTTGAGAAAAAAAAAAATCAGACAACCTAAAAGAAGATCCAGGCTAGACCAGACAAAAGCTAAGAATTCAAAAGGCACCCAAGGGTCAGCACCACCTTCAAAGCTGGACAGCCAGTCTTCAGAAAAGCCAATTAGGCCAGAGAGTAGAAATTCCAGGATGTAGAGCAGAGGTGTAAAAGAGGGGAGCTTGAAAAAGGCAGAGTAACCAGACAGCTTAAAGAAGACAGAAACAGCAGACTGCCTGAATCTTCCAGGACAGTCTTTGGTGATGACAGGAATTAAGTGATAGGACAGGTTGCCACAGTTCACATTAGGCCCAGTCCGGAGGAGGCAAATGTTGAGCTTCCAAAAAGCCCGAGGCTTCAGCCACAGAACACGGACCCAATCCACAGCTGTGAAGAATGGAAGGGAAAATGTAAGCAACACATACCCAACAGAAAGTCTCATACACAGAATTTTGACATGGTATCCTCCACTGTTTTTAGATTCATTTTGTATTCCTCAATTTCCTTCTCAGGCACATTTTGGATTTTAAAACCTGGGTGGGTTTTTTTCCCCCTGTTGCTAAAACAATACATGTTCTCCACAGGGAATAGAAATATAAATGCTCAAAGCACAGAAAGATTAAACCCTACCTATACTTTCTCCCAGAGTCCCGGAAATAATCGCTATTCATATGCTGATATTTACTCTCTATTCCTTATTTATCTGTATAGTAATTATTGCCACAAGATCACAATAAACTGTCTATTTTGTAGCCCATTGCGTTCACCCGCAATACCATGAACACCTTGCCATACTGCTTGTCTCAATCAGCAGTCTTTTCTGATAAATGGAACCCACTAAAGTGAGTTATAGACATGGAAAATATTGCATGAAGCAAGAATCTCTCACAGAATGCAAGAAAAGATGGCTAGGGCGTAAGGGGCCAGCCACTGGGATCCTCTCAATCTCATACACACAGTGTTCTCTGGGTCCTTGGCAGCCTAGTTTCCTGTTTCTATGCTCAGTAGCCAAGCAGTGGCTTCACACACACACTCACACACACACACACACACACACACACACACACAGAGAGTTCTCATCCACAGCATTGCCCTACTAAACTCCCAACCCCAAACTCCCATGGTAGCCAATCCGCCCGCCTCTGTGGCTGTCATCAGCATCGCTGGGAAGTAGGAAAGGCAGGAATGGTGTGCCAGTGCATTAGAGAAATGGACCGACTTACAAATGTTATTTACTGTTTCTTCAAAGGATGTGCCAAGAAAGCAGCCTGTATTCATCAGGGGAACACGAACTGCTATTTACAAAAACCCCAAAGGCTCACTTCTTGCTCATATCCCAGTCTACTGCAGGTCAGTGGAGCTGGAGAAGCCGGAGCCAGCAAGGGGGTGAGGGTCATCCAGAGGCTATGGCAGATGGAAAGATCCACATGCAGCACCCCCTCCCTTGTCTTAGAGAACTCACAAGTGCTTCCTACCAGACTCTGATCTCAAAAACATAGCAGCAACTCATCCATCTGCTTCAAGGCAGCTCCATTTGTAAAACAAGCACATTCTCTGTGCTCTCCTACACATACTGTAAAAATATGCTTGGTTCCATTGTCCCGCTTTCCCTTTCCCTTTCCACAGCTGTCCTGAAGCTGTTTGGACTTAGGGGCTTTAACTATAACCATCATACCCCATCTAACGTTTTACCAGAGGTCCAAGTCTCTGGTTTAAATGGGACGTTTAGGTGGGCGTTGGTCTGAGTCGAGTATCTTCCTGTTTGGGAAACATCAGCTTTTCCAGCCGCTCTGAAGAAGGATGGTGTGTTCCCAGAGTGACTTATCCATCCAGCATGATCTCTCAAGAACTTTGACAGTTAGTCCATCAAGGGGTGGTGGAGTGCTAATGCCCTCCCTATGATTAAGAGCTGGCCTTAGTGAGGAGTGGCATGAAGCAGATGTGACCCCGGGGGACACTGAGGCTAGATGATAAGTGATGGAACTTCAATCAGGATGTGAGCCATGTGCATGGAGCAGCAGCAAGACCCCTGGGCAACCACCAGACTCAGCCAGTTAGATGAGAGTGTACAAGCCCCCAAGATGCCAGACTTTCAGCTGAACCCTAAGCATCATGGGAGAGAGGCAACACATGCCTGCCATGTCTTGTTTGATTTCCTAATGCACAGAACCTAGGAGCTTCATACATGGCTTGTGCACTATGTTGTAGGATAATCCATTACACCACTGTGCTTGCTAGAAAACACAGTATGCCCCTTTTTGTGCATTCCCTCTATTTCCTTTTACTTTTCTTGCAAATCAGCTCTTCTTTCCTAACTTCCTTTCTCTCATCATCCCTTATAAAAGGTAGCCAGTACAAGCCCACCCTATCAAACATGCACACACTGCTCGCACTCTGTTTTCCCCACACTTCTCTAGACTTACATTGATCCTTACAAGTTACCACTGAAAAGTCCTACCAAAAGCTTTACCTCCACAATGCAGGGCTTTCCAGCTTCCCAGGCACCTACCTGACTGGGAGGCCGATGTCGCACGTTCTAGACATTTTCATTAGGGAAGCTACTTGAGAAATCAGGAGATTAAGATTTGAAACCAGCCTAGACATAAAAAGTTCAGAAGACTCCATCTCAATCGATGGCTGAGCCCAGTGACACATGGCCCCAAGTTAATTCATAAGCACAGGGACTTGATGCAGTGGCACGGGTCATCCCCAGAGACATGGAGAAACATCAAGTAGGAAGACTGGTTGCAGCCCAGACCGGCCCTAATACAAAATGAGATCCTCTTCTGAAAATAATCAACAGAAAAAGAGGCTTGGAGATATGACTCAAGTGGTAGAACACCTCCCTTGCAAATGTTAGGTCCTGAATTCAATCCCCAGTACCACAAACTAAAAAAGGGATCCGATTTTAGACAGCAAGTGGATGGAAGAAGGCCTGTTCAAGTCTCTAAGCTTTTTCTGGATGCCTTGCATAGCCCATATGCTACCTGATATGGGATCTGGTCCAGCCATAAACATGCACATGGAAGAAGAGAAGGAGAAGGTAAGAATTAAAGACATGGGTATGGAGCTGGATAACCTTCCAGCTAAAACATGGCTCCTAAAGCCTACCAGGGTCAAAGGGCTGGGTTTGGGAAGGCAGAGGGGAAGAGCAGGTCTGAGTGACATCCTTGGTGTTTCTATTGCCCCTATTAGTGAATCAGGCTGTAGTTCCTACCAGCCATGCAAGGCCAACAAGCACCCCAGCACATTCACTGCTGGACCTACAGTCTCTGAAAGCCACACGCACATCCCTAAATTCTCCCCTTCTGTTGCCTTCCAACTCTGTTCTCTTTGGGAGCTTTCCCCCCGATTTCCAGGACCATGAATCCCTAATCATGCCACAGGATGGGGTTAAGTGGAATTCCATGACCTCTTGGAGTGTTGTCCCAACAGCCTCCCAAGTCCTGGAACCGCCTTTCCAGATCCTCTAGGGAATTCCTGACACAAGCCCAATTGGGATTCCCTCTGATGAGCCATAAAAATTGATTAGCATAATTAGATCAGACATACTATGATAGCATTACAGTCTTCTCTGCTGTCTTCCCCTTTCATTAATAAATCACACACTCAGAACATAATTGTCTGGTCCTGTCTTCGCTGACCCTGAGTGAGCTCCCGGATAAAAGAGGTCAGGGAGAGTAAAACTAGCAAGTGACTTTAGATATTCACCACCACACACCCCACTCTTCAGCACCTGCACACTACAGCTTGTTAGACTTGCCGGGCACCAGGTTTCTGCAGGAGGAGAATCTGCACACTGAAGTCAGAGACCAGAGCTGGCTCCAGACAACCTGCTCAGAGCCAAAGGAGAGGAGAATCCTGCCTACACAGGTAAGGGTCAGCAGATACAGATAAGCTAGCGTCTCAGTCCCTCTAGCTGAAAATTACTGATGGGTCTTCAGGCCTCAAAGCACCTTTTGATTTCATCTCTATCCCAACCTTTTTGATTACCCCAATTTTCAAACCTGGTTCATATTTTTGGATAAAAAAAAAGAAATCCCATTATTCCATTCCAAAAAGCAAAACCTGAGCCAGAAGTCAGTGGCTTAGGTTTGTCATCAGAGCTACTTAGGAGGCTGAGATCTGAGGATCATGGTTCAAAGCCAGTCATGGAAGAAAGATCCATGAGATTCTCATCTCCCATTAACTAACGAAAAGCTAGGAATGGAGCTGTGGCTAAAAGTGTACAGCACCCAGGCCCTGAGTTCAAGTCCATGACAGGAAGAAGCTAAAGGAGTAGGAGGAAGAGGAGGAGGAGGAAGAAGAGGAGGAGGGGGAGGAGGGGGAGGAGGGGAAGGAGAATGAGGGGGAGGGGGAGGACGGAGGATGGAGGATGGAAGAGGAAAAAGAATAAGAACAAGGGGCTGGGAAGTTGGCTCAGTGGTAGAGCGCTTGCCTTGCATGCCTGAGGCCCTGGGTTCGATTCCTCAGCACCACATAAGCAAAAAGAAAAAAGCCGGAAGTGGCGCTGTGGCTTAAGTGGTAGGGCACTAGCCTTGAGCTGAAGAGCTGAGGGACAGTCCTCAGGCCCAGAGTTCAGGTCACACAACTGGACCAAAAAAAAAAAGAATAAGAACAAAAACAAGCAGCAGCTGAGCCCATGAACATCTCCAGACTCCAGGATCACAGTGATAGAGCTGAGCTGGGAGCCAGCTGAACCACAGCCCAGATGTGTCCAATTATCTAATTCAAAGTTCTTACCTGTTCACACAACAGATTTATTGTCCAAGGAATCTGGCAGAAAAGTGGGATATATCTGGATATTTTGTAGGAAAAGCTATTCTGCTTCCTTTCCTACAAAGATATCATTTCATGACTTCAGAGAGAAGAAGCACATGACCCCAAGTGTGTCCTCCAAAAGGTTCATGTACTTGAAAGCCTGGGCCCTAATTTGGTGGGATGAGGATGTAGTGGGACCTTTCAGAGGAGGGGCCAAGGGGAAGTTGTGGGAGTAAGTGTAAGTGCCATTCCTGGAGGGGAGGGGATCCAGATCTCTTGGAATGAACTATTTCTACTTGACCAAGTTGTTTAAAAGCAAGTTTATCTCTCTTTTACCTCTCTCATCTCCTCTCTGTCTCTGACTCTCTCTGTCATCTATCTGTCTCTCTCTCCCTCTCTGTGGGACACTTCTTCTCTCCTTCTCCCTCTCCCTCTGTCCTCACACACTCCTGCCATTGTAATGTCATCTTCATGGGTCAGGATGTCATATCAGAGCTAAACAGATGGCTGGCACCAGGCACTTGAAGCTCCTAGAATTGTGAACTCTTTTCTTTATGAAGTGTCTAGCTTCTGGTACTTTGTAGTAGCAAAACAGAAAATTGACCAAGTTAAAATATTATCAGCAGTACAAACCCACAGAAAGGATCAGATTTGTGAGAATTCGTGTCCTTGACAACCACCTTCAGTACAGTAGCATGTACTGGGCCCTTCCACCATACAGACCCTCTGCTAACCACTTCAGCATTGCAATCATGAATCTTCCTCAGCATCCTAAGAGATAGACTGTTATTGCAGCTGAAGAATAGAAAGATAAAATGCTTTCCCACATGCTGTCCAGTTGGTAAAGCACTGAGCTGGGATTCAGGCCAGTCCATCTGCTTAACTTCACTTCTGACTCAACCCAGGGCACCTGTCCTCAGCCCTGTGGTGTCTTCCAGATACCTTAAATCATTCCTCCCACAGGTGTCCACAGCACTGTTCTCAGCACCGAAAAAACATGGCATGGAGCAGGCAAGATCTCTGCTGTCTCTGTGGAGCTGGGAGCATGAGAGGTGGATGGAAACCACCCTGTGTGAGAAGGTGGTAGAGCCGAGGTCAGCAGAGATGCTGGGCCATCTGATTTACAATGGGGCATCCAGGGAAGCTCATTCAGAACCCACAGGGTGTTTGGGAAGGCTCTTCTAGAAACCAGCTTAGAAAAGAAGCATGGAAATGCTGGGGAGTTTGCACGCGCTATGGAAGCTATTCTCTCAGGCATGGGAGGTCCTAATTTCACAGAATCCCCATGTGTTTAGTGAAAAGAGACACAAGATCTGTGAGAGGGGCTGGCACAGAGTAGGTATTCAACATGTGCTCGTTTCCCTTTCCTTGTAACACAGATGGGTTTTCTTTCTAGGAAGAGTATTTGAAAAGAGTTCAGAAATTTGGGTCACTGAAGGGCTGGCATAGGGAAGAAACTGAAAGGGACTCTGAGAAACAAAGGCCCATGAATAATTCAGTTACACAGAGGGACCCGGCTCTGCCACAAGAATCCAGTGAAAGGTGACGCCTTGGCCTCTGTGCTCAGAGCGACTTCACGTGCTGACATCCTACCCCCACGTCTCATAGTATGGCCTCATTTGGAATCAAGGTCATTGCAGATGTAATGAGGTAAAATGAGGTCATCCTGGAGTAACATGGGCTCCCGTTTAATATGCCTGCTGTCCTTTGAAAAGAGAGAAATTTGGACACAGAAACATGTACACAGACCTTGCCACATGAGAATAAAACAAGATGCAGTGACAGAGCAGAAGCACCAAACACAGCCAGCAAGCCTCCACACCCTAGGACAAGGGTGTAGAACCCATTCTCCCTCAGCAGGGAGACACTTTGAGACACTTAGTCCTTAAACTTTCAGCCTCCAGATGACTTTGGTTGAAACCATCAGTATGACATTCTTAGTCGTGACCGCTCTAGAAAACTTCTATTTCTTCTAAGCCTATTATGTCAGATGCCTCATGGTGGCTATTATTAAATTGAAAGAAAGGCATGGAGCAGAAGTTAACATTGAGGAGCAAATCTTGGAATGAACCTCAAGTGCTGATAACTACAATTTGAACTAATTGGGAAGAAAGTAGCTCAGGAATCTATTGAGTATTCGGGGAATTGAGTACCAAAGAAATGATAGGCTGGCTTACAAGAGGCTTGTGTGAAAAGTTCTCCCCAGTAGAAACATACAGATTGCCTAGGCCCTCCTCACCAGTAACCCAGAGGTTGATGAGGAAGGAAAAATTGCCAAGAGGTAGGGCAGATTCTCATAAAAAAAAAAAAAAAAAAAAACGGGTGAGGACTTTTCTCTCTGAATCCAGAAGCAAGGTTTAAGCATGGAATAACCCCTTGCCCCCAACCAGGTGACATATCTCCTGGAGAGATCTGCCCACACCACACAACAATTCATTTTCTGACTTCTGCAGAAAAAAAAAAAGAAAGAAACCCACCCTAGGAATTCATGTGAGGACAGGCATGGCACCTGTGCATATACCACGTGTGTGGCACTTCCAGTGAATTCGGGCATCCACAGAGCTGGATTTCACCCTTATGGAGAGGGGACTTCTCTAATCCCCAGCCACTCTTCTGGTTGGATGTGGCCACCACGGGAACGCTCGCCAATGAAATGTGGGGCCTTTTTCAGGACAGAGCTTCTCCTGGCGTTTGCTCCTTCCACCATCTGCAGCCTGAGGCAGCCAGGCAGGCTAGGAGCTCACAGAACCAGGCAAGGAACGACTTTGAGTTTGTGCATCTTTGTGGGATGGAACGCCATCTGCTGGCCAGAAAGGCCACACCGGGCTTTTAAGGGAGCAAAAAATGAGCTTCTCCACCCCATCTCACCCCACCCTACCACCAGCCACTGATCTTCCAGAGCAGCTAGGAGTTCCCTGACCCAGGGTTATCTGACCTAGGGTTACCTGCTATGTTTTTAATTCTAGAATCAGCTCTGTCTTGAAGTGGCTCTGTGACCAGAGATCTGTGACCCATCTGAGGAAGTTTGGTTTTCTAAGCAAATGGATCTTAGGCAGCCAGATTATTAGGTGTTCTAGGCTGTCACAAAGGACATTTGTCTGGAATCATGAGAATATAAGGACTATGCTGATGCAAATTCATCCCAGGATTGAGGACTCCATTCGTTCGCTGCTCTAGGTCCCCCAAGCCCCAGAGTGAACCCAACTCAGAGTCTGGATGCAATCCTAGATCCCTGAAAAACATCCCAAAGCATGGACTCAACTGGTCCTCCCAGGCCACCTCTGAGGGATGCTGGGTACTCAACCAAACACAAGGATGGAAGGCTCCGTGGGAACCAGACACCCTCCTAATGTCACAGCTGTACAATTCCATTCAACCCTAGCATGCAACACTGCAGGCAGAGTATTCCCTTTATGCCAAAAGCAAACCTACGGCTGGGAGAGGGATGTGATCTGCCAGAGGTTGCACGTGGGTGACTGGCCTGAACTGTAGCACACACCTGTAGTACTCCAAAGCCTCTCCAATCAGCCCGGTGCCACGTCCATGGGCTCTATCTGCTCTCAGCTCCCCCCTCCCCCACTTGTCCTGTTTACCCCCACGAAGGCAAGGGACTTCTCTTCCCCTGGCCTGCCAGAAGCTACCCCAAGGAGATGGAGCCCACCCTGGGCAGGACAGTCCTTCCTCCCTCCGTGGCCAGTAACAGACTTCTCCAGAGCCTTCTTCCTTCTTCCTCCTTCCATAGAAAGTGGCCCTGCCTCTCTGCCCTTCTGAGTGCTGGCCTAGCCTTCACACAAATACCTAAGTATTTCTCATGGGTGACAGTCAATGTGTGTGTTCTTGATAATGAAGCACCTCACATATTACCACAGAATCTGGGCAAACTACCCTCCAGGCTGGCTCCCTCTCTTTCTGTTTTATTTATTTATTATTTATTACTATTATTTATATTACTTATTCTCTTACTGTTCTATTTTAATTTTGTCACCATCAACCCCTGAATCCCTTCCATTACCACCTCCATCTAAAGGCTTAGGCAACACAAGTCAATTGTAATGATAAAGTACCTCATCATCATCATCATCATCATCATCATCATCTTAAGTAGTTGTACAAAGGGTTTCAACTCAACATGTGAGAACAATGCATCTTGATCTTGATCGATATCAACCCCCCCCACCTCAGCATTCTCCTCCATCTCTCCCAGATCCACATCCTCCCCCTCTCCTTAGCTCCATTTCCACATACTGGATTCTTGAATAAAGAAAATACAAACTATTTTCTGACCCTCTAGTTTGTATTACCCAGCAGCAATTGCAAACTGACCCTTACATGAGAATGGAAATGCCCAATCCTGACAGGGAGTTGCCCGGCTTATGGCACACAGGGACATGCAAGGTTTGCTTCCAAGGTCACAGCTCTGGACCATGCCTGGGCAGCAGCCACTATCTCCCCATCTGGCTGGTGAGAACAATGGGACTGGAATATGTTACATGAATTTCTTAGGGGTGCCTATAGCTGTGGCAAGGACATTTCCTAACCCCATGTAGCTTCTTCCACTGTCTTCCTACCTGCCAATATCCAGGGCCATGTCTGCAGATGATCGCACAGTTTTGGTCATGCAAAGTTTGGCCATCTACTTATATGGATAGCAGTGTGGGGTATGTGTGTGTGTGTGTGTGTGTGTGCGTGTGTGTGTGTGTGTGATGGGGATAAATCTTTAGGAGCCCAAAATTGAACTTGCATGTGGGCTTTTGCTTCAATATTAATGTCAGAGGTGGGGATGGAAGGGAAGAAGCAGAGAAAGGCAGAGAGGAAAAGAGCTGTCTCCTTCTGTCAGCCGCCAGCTCCCAAGCAATAGAGATATACTGGGAGTTCAATTTCTGTTTGCCGGAGCCAGGGAGAAAATCTAATTAAATATGGTGTCTGAGTTTGGAGAAGCCAGGATGGGGCTAGAATATAAAGTATGGCAGCTACCCGTAGATCAGAGGGCAATATTAATAAACCCAACAGAAAGGGACAGCAGGATCCACAAGGGGTATTGATAAAATGCAAAAAAAAAAAAAAAGACAAAGCAGGCTGGGAATATTGCATGATAATACCGATAAAAAGCGTTCCATGGATGCCTCCCCCAGCCAGCACTGCCCCTGGTCTGGGTCTGCTTCAGGAGGAGACAAGAGGACTCAGACACTGGTCTTTCCTCTTTCCTCTTTCCTCCTTCTCTTCACCCTGACTCTCACTCTTGTTTCCCGCAGGCATGAGACAGCAACACCAATGAGCTGTGCTGAGACAGGCCATCAGGAATGAGTGAGAGGAATAACTGCATCTCCGTGCAGCTGAGAATCCAGGAGAAAGGAGAGCACTGTAGAAGGCCCTTCTGTGCCAACATGGAGGAGACTTACCTGTATACCGGAAGTTGCTCTTACGTAACTCCTATAAAGATGTCTTTTGTCTTGATAGCCAAGACGTGAGGACCATTTTGCAGCATCTCTCAGCTCTCTGGCGCTTCCAAAACCAAAGTGCAAGTTCCCAGGACTCCACATTTATCAGGAAGTATAGGATCTCCTGGAAAATGTCTGAGTGTAATCATGGGATGTGGGGGTGACTCTAAAGACTTGTTCCCACACTTTCCTGGCTTCTCTGGCTCCTTAAGATCTATGCCTAGAGCAGAGAGGATGAGAACTTTCCCGGTGGGTGGAACCCCCTGACACCCCAAGTCTCTATATCCTGGTATGTCCCCGTGGCCCCTCACCATGCCTGCATCCCTCCCTCCCAAGACTCGAAGCTCACCAATCCCAGCTGAACAGCTGAGCTACCCTCTCCCTCTGTCATCTGTGTGTAATTGCCATCAGCTGGTATGTTATGATGACTTCTAACTCTCCTACACTTCTGTGTCACAGCTAGCAGCTGCTCAGAGGACTTGGGACCATTTTTATTGTGTATTCATCTGCACAGTCTATAGTGCTGCATTATTTTCTGAGGATTGGGCCTGTGACTGTAGCAATAGTCATCACTCAAAATCTCTAGTTAAATCCAATCCAACTTGAAATCTACGGTGTGACCTCTCCATACACCAAGCGATCCATTCTCTCTTCTTGGAGGCTGAACTTAGGATAAGGTGGTTGTCATGGAAATCCCCTCTATGGCCCTGGCCAAAGTGTGCGTTCACTTCTCTGAAGTCCCTAGACTCAGTTTCCTTTTCCAGTATAATGGAAACAGAAAGTATTTCAACTTCTCTGGCTCCAGTGTAAGGAAATCAAAGGGATGAGTCTAGGAGAAAAGTGCCACTTGCCCGCCATCAAGAAAGAATCCAACTCCTCTAAAAGTGTGGTGTATATCTCAGACTTGGGCAGCCCCTTCCAAACACCACCCTTGATCTTGTGAGATCAAGGCGTCTTGTGAGATCTGTCTGCAGTGTCCTCCTTTTACAGGTGTGAATGCTGGATCACAGAGGCTCAAGAGAGAGAGAGATCTCCAGACTTCGAGCCGATGGGCTCATTCTGCTCCTGTCTTGTGCACCTGGAGAACATGGCAGCCACAGTCCTAATCCCTAATCAGAGCCCATGGCCCATACAGCCTGACTAAGAACACACTGGCTGGCCTTCTCCTGTGCATTTTCCCCCCTCTCCACACCAGTGGGGTTGCCTTGTCCTTAACATCTGTCCACTAGGTCTCCCTTGTCCACATTGCTCTGCCCATCTATGCTTCAGGCGTATAGCACGGGATGTTTCCAATGCCCAGAACCCCCTTGCTCAGATACCTGTGACAACTTCCTCACCCCCTAAAATACCCCTTAACACAGATGCCAGGGCTGCATCATAAAAAAGAGCTTCCCTCGGCTGTGCTGTTTTCCATTTCCTTCCAAAGTATGCAGAACTACGGGCCTTCTAGCCGTCACTCATCTCTCTACCTCTTATCTATCTACCATCTATCTCTATCTACCATCTATCATCTATCTGTCATCTACTATCTACCGCCTGACATCTATCTGTCATCAATCATCCATCAGTCAAACATCTATCGCCCATCATCTATCTGCAGATTTGCTTATTGTCTCCCCATGCCCTCCAGAATGCTAGAGCAGGGCTTTATGTAATTTTATTTTTGGTGCCAATCCCGAGGCTTGCACTCAGGACCTGAGCACTGTCCCTGCTATTTTGTTCAAGGCTGGCACTGTACCACTTGAGCCACAGCTCCACTCCTGGATTTTTTTCTTCTTGGTAGTTAATTGGAGGGAGGTAAGAGTCTCATAGGTTTTTCTGCCCAAGTGGGCTTCAAACCATGATCCTCAGATCTTAGCCTCCTGAGTAGCTAGGATTGCAGGTGTGAGCCACCAGCACCCAGTGAGTAGAGCTTTCTTTAACAACTGTGACCTCAGAGCCTATAGAGAGTCTATGCTCAGTATCAGCAGAAGGACAATCCAGGAACTCTCACCATCCTCAGTCATTTACTTTAATCACCATGAAGTGCCGTGCTTCATGGTCACAGGCGCAGGAGACCTAAAATCTTAGTTCCTACACTGACCATCTACATGATCTTACCCCAGTTCCCCAGCCACCTTCCCCCACCCCAGATCCACCACTGATGGAATAGGAACGTGGAGAGCACCAAGGCAGGAAGGGAGAGTGGGCCTCCTCTCTACTCTTGGACAGCCCAGGGTGCATGTGAACCCCTGCGCTTCTCTCTGTACCTAGTCATGAAGGGTGGGTGTTCACCCCCAGCAGTGGGTAAGGGTCCTCCTGGGATTCTGAAGGGGATAGTTGATGAAAGATAGAAAAGTAGGTAAAGCGATTGAGAGAGAGAGAGAGAGATGGAGACTGGAGGGATGAGAGCCAGACCAGTAGGCTGAGATAGACAGACAACAGGTATAGACGACTGGTAGATAATAGACAGACGAGATGGATGATGATGATGAAGATGATGAAGATGATGATGACAGATATAGATGATATTCGGAGAGTAGAACAGTAGATAGAAAAGGTAGATGATGATGATGATGATGACAGATGACAGAGAGAGGTACATGATAGGAAGATCGTAGTAGATATGATAGATTATGTACAGATAACAGAAGATAGACAGATGATCAGATGATAGATAGATCGATCGATAGATAGATAGATAGATAGAATGATGATATATGATGAAGAAGAAGAAGATAGATACATAGATAGATACATAGGTATGTAGACATACCTGACAGGTAGTAGATAGATAAGATAGATGATAACGATGATGAAGATAGATAGATAGATAGACAGACAGACAGACAGACAGACAGACAGACAGACAGACAGACAGACAGATAGATAGATAGATAGATAGATAGATAGATAGATAGATAGATAGATAGATAGATAGATGGTCTTTCTTTGCATACACATCATACCCCAGCCTTGAGTCCCTTGGAAGGGCTTGTGTTTTCAATCATAAGCATGAGCAGCAGCCTCCAGGGACCGTCCTGACAGGAGTCCCAATGGCAGTGCGCTGGAGAGGGATGCTTTCCACGCCAGGGAAGGGCCTCGCCCTGGTGGTGACAGCACCCCACCCAGGGAAGGAAGCACGGGGCTCGCAGAGCAGAATGCGGGAACCCCGGCAGTGGGGGAGGAAGAGGTGATGTCAGCCCGGCTCTGAGGACGCGGCAGGCAGGCGGGGCTCATCAGGCCACGCTTCATGGTCCCCTTAGACACGGCTGAGACCCACCTCTGCCCAAAACATCCGTGAAGGCCTATGAATGGAAAACAAAAAGAATCGCCCATTACCTAAAAAAAAGAAACGATGCTCCATATACAGAGACAGCGGGATATGGCCACAGACTGAACTTGATTCGCGCTGGAGACACGGGAGCAAGGAGAGAGAATGTGTCTCAGAGGCAGTGGTGTTGAGGTGGGTCTCAAAGGGTGAGCAAGAACATTCAGCACAGAGGAAGGCCTTCTGGTCTGACGACCCGGAAATTCCCACAACCGTAGGTAGAAGAGAGCTGAGAGGGCAGGTGAGCCAGACTCTCACCTGCTGGGCACCTTGGCAGGGATGAGATCAACTCTGTAGACATCATCTGGTCACCTCCCATGGGCCAATGCACAGGCACCATGGCTGGATGCGCACCTGCAGCCCTGCCCCCCCTCTGCCCACAGGGGGAGCAATGCACCCATCATCCAAAGGGAGTGTCCACATGTCCACCTGAGACTCCCTGGCTTGGCAGGAAAGCATCCCAGATTTGGGGAGCCTGGCAATCACCAGCATGGAGCTTTTCTGCTTGTTGCTTTTTTCATTGTGGAAAAGAAAAGCAGGATTTGCATGTGTTCATGAGCATCATTGGCTATGAGACTTTTCCTTGGTTCTTCAAAGCACAAAATGGAGAAAGCCCGCCAACCTTCCAAAGTTAGACTGACCAGTCACATTTATTCCCGGGGATACTGCGGAAGCATGCAGAAGCATTGTTTGAAGCAATACATAGATTGGCTCAGTCCCTGCTGAGTAAGTAGATGATGGTGGTGGCAATGATGATTCTCATTTTATCTATGAGCTCAGAGAAGTCAAGTGGCTTGAGAAAGGCCATGCAGCCCAGGTAAGATGCAATTCATTGAACAGAAGTTATTTAAAGACTATGAGGGGCTAGATACGAATGATTGCCAAAGTCGAGCCACCAGCGGTCTGCTACACAAACACACTTTGAGGACAGGAAGACAGAGAAGCTTCAGAGGCTGGACAGAGACCAGCACAGACTGACATCAAGGACTTGGTCAGATCCACAAAGCACGGGAAAAAATATCCATCACAGGAAAACAGTCCCCCATCCTCCAGCCCCTTCAAAGACCAGAGCCAGCCCTGGGTATGAGGGCCTTCACTAGTCCCATTTCCAGAAGGGCAAACTGGGATCCAAGTGCACTGAATGACTTGCCTGTTTTCTTTGGAGCAAAGGGGGCCACGGGCTAATGATCCTGAGGAGCCGCAGCTCCGCCCCGGCTGCGCTGGGACCCCCTCACCCAGCAGCGTGACAGTTGAGTGACTGAGTCCCCGTCCCATGCCCAGGAGAAGCAGAGCTGCCTGTGCACGGGCCCTGAACCTTTTCTCTCCCCATCTCGCTTCGTAGATGTCTGCCAACCAAGAGAACCAGAACCAGACAAGTTCAGAGAAGCACCTTTTATCCTTTCTCCAGCCACAAGGCTTCATTCTGTGCCCAGGACAGAGAGCCAACCCCCCCAACACACACACACAGAGGCACAAAATACACTGGCATGCACACATACACATGCATGTGCACACACATTTCCTTACCCTCACAAGCGCACACACATACAGACTCACATGTACACACAGGCACACACCCAACAACTTGCTCTCACACTCACACCTGCTCACACCCATGCACACACGTATGCACTCACACCCACACATGTTTGTGTGATGGAGGAGGTGGACTGAAAGGGGATCTCTGAACCAAGTATCCACAACTTGTTCCTTGTTTCTCCTTACCTTAAACCACAGCCAAGCAGGACACCCAGCCACGGGCTCAGCTGTGCCTGACAAAGACCAGTTGAAGAGCTGCAGGAGCAGAACCAGTGTCCTCCAGCTGTGGGGATGGGGGTACCTAATGAGGGAACCTAATGAGGGAACCTAATGAGAGCCATGTATTTATCCCTGCATCTCAGTCCTGGTCCGAGGACGCTGCTTCAGCACCACCTGGAGGAGGGATGATAAAAATGCAAGCTCACCAGACAGTGCATCAGGGCCTGACTTCCAGCGGACCAGATGCCAATGGGGCAGGGCTGCTTCCTAAGCTCTGACAGGTGGACCCAGGACACGATCCACGCAGGATCTCCCAAGCCCTGGGCTGTCCCTTTCCTAGATACACCTGCTCCGCGTGACCTCTCCCACCCCGCTGCATGCATCCCAGCCATAGAGCTGTGGAGTTACATTTCCCGCCCCTCCCCCCAAGTCAGGTGTCAGGACCGGCTGCGGCCAGTCCAGCAGGGCACTACTCCCCAAGATAGAATATCCCTGGATCCTCTAAAAGCCTGGTGTCACTGACACCCTGCCTGGACACGGGAACCCTAGGAGGACAAGGACAGGGTGAGCTGTACGTGCTGCCCAGGAGTGTGCTGGTGACTTGGACACTGGACACTGGGTGGAAAATAATCTGGGCAGTCAGCAGTGGAGGGGACAGCATTGGGTCAACACCACCATCTGCTGGCCAAATGGTGCTATAGCACGCCTTAGGAAAGAGCTAGTTAACCCAGGCTGGAGTATCGATCCCAAATGTGTGGGGGTGCTGGGGGACAAGACTTCTCAGGAGCACTTTTTCAGGGCCTTCAAGGTCAAGACTCAAGGAAAGGAGAGTGCTGACCCCATCCTAGTTAAATACCCTCCTAGGCTTGTTCTTAAGGGCAGAAATACAGAGATTTATTTGTGGAACTGGTGATGGCCGGGGGTCCCCAGTGTACTAGAACCACGCCTCCGTCCAGACCTCCAGTCTTTCATGTCTCTGGCTTCCCATCATCTTCACAACCTCCCCGCCATCTAAACTTTACCATGTAAGTGCAAGGGTCTAGTGGCTAGTCTCCAGCTCACACAGCAAAAGTCGCAAGGGAGAGCCAGTGACTGAAGGATTAACACCTCATCTCTAGTTCCGCTGTACCCCACTGGGGGCTCCCCATCTTCCTGGCATAGGAGCTGGCCTGCACACTACTCCACATGGTTCTCTGAGTCTGCACAGGGACTCCAAGAAACTGTGCCACAGAGGGATCATGCGACTTGCCCAAGATCACACAGCCAGGATTCCAGCCTGAGCCATCCCAAGCTAGAACCTGAGAGCTTAGCAGTTTTGCTGTCTGCCATCTCAACAAGAAATCCCTCCCCTCATGTGTCCTCCTTCTGAAAATTGAGCCACATGTGTACTGAGTTCCTCTAAAGTCTTCCTGCCCCTTAGCTACAAGGTGGGTGCCGCTGTGCCTGCCCTTTTCCCTGTCATCCCTCCTCTCGCACCTGGACATCTCTTCATGATCCATTCAGACTTCATGTGTAAATCTGCAGCATCCCTAAACACTGAGAGAAAGTATATGTGGGGGGGGGGGGGTTTCCCCCAGGAAGACACATAGGGAAGGGTCCGGAGAAAACTGGAAAGAAGAAAAAAAGACCTCCAGAATCAAGCCTGAGACTCATCCATCCTCTCTTCTCTCCTTCCACAAGTATTCACTGAGCCTCTGTGACAGAATGACAGGAGAAAGAGCCATGAATGAGGAGCCTCACCCGTCCTCAGAGGGAAGCAACTCCCAAATAAAGACATGATGAGGGATGGCGGACATGGCTTAGGGGATGAGCCCACTGGGATGTACCTAAGCCTGGCCGCATCTTCCCCCCAGGGCCAGGTCCCCAGTTCCCCAGCAGGTCCCCCAGGATACTTCCCCAACTCCAGCAGCAGCTGCCACACTCTATCCTGCCGTCCTCCCCGTCCCCTCAGCCTCGCTCTCAGGATGGAAAATGAATCCCAGGCATTGCTGCTGCAGCGGCCACACTTAAGGGGAACACTTGGCTTGCTGGCTCAGCGAGGAGTGGGTGCCCCCCATTGCTCAGGCCACTGTCCCCCTCCCTGTCCCAGGAGAACAGAGGCAGCCGGGGAGAGGGACGTCCCTTGGCATGGCTTTAAACTAGGATTCCCAGCTGTGCAGCAGAATGGAAACCCAAGTATATTGTGCATGGTGGGGGGGGGGGGGTAGAGAGGGGAGGGAGGTGCTGGGCTTGATCTCAAGGCCTGGGTGCTATCCCATAGCTTTTGCATTCAAGGCTAGAGCTCTACCACTTGAGCCACACCTCCACTTCTGGCATTTTGCTGGTTAGTTGAAAATACGCCTCCCAGATTTTTCTGCCCCGGCTGGCTTTGAATCTCAGGCCTCAGATCTCAGCCTCCTGAGTAGTTAGGATTACAGGTGTGAGCCACCAGCGCCCAGCTTCCAAGCTTACTTACACATGGTGGTTTGACCTTCTCTGGGGATGGGCCAGAGCCTCACCTAACCTGGCAGTGGCTACCCCGAGACACTTCATCTTAGGGGTCTCCACAGCATATGTGCAAATTATGAGCCCAGCATGTCCTTATTTTGTGCAAGTATTGGGGTTTGAACTCAGAACTTCCCTCATGTTTAGCTCGCTTGATTGACTGGCATTCTGCCACTTGAACCATGCCTCCAGCCCTGCTTTTTCTGGTCATTTTTTTCAATGATGTCTTTCAGATTGTTCTGCTGGACTGTCCTCCAAATTTCTCCCAAGTAACCTAGGATTACAGGCATGAGCCACCAGCTACACACCTCGCTCTGCAATGACTCCAGAACCCTCTGCTCAAGTGTGTGTGAACAAACCCTTCCAAGCTGGGAACCGGTGCCTCATGCCTGTATTCCTAGCTATTTAGGAGGCTGAGATCAGAGGATCACAGATCAAAGCCAACTCAGGTGGGAAAGTCCATGAGATTCTTATCTCCCATTAGCTGCCAAAAGGAATTAGGAATGGCCCTATGGCTCAAGTAGTAGAGCACTTCCCTTGAGCAAAAGAACTCAGGGACAGCACCCAGGTCCTGAGTTCAAGTTCCAGGACTAGCACCAAAATAGGAGGAGGAGGAAGAGGAGGAGGAGGAGGAAGAGGAGGAGGAGGGAGGAAGGGGAGGAGGAGGAGGAGGGGGAGGAGGAGGAAGAGGAGGAGGAGGAGGAGGAAGGGAAGGAGGAGGGGGAGGGGGAGGAGGAGGAGGAGGAGGAGGAGGAGGAAGGGAAGGAGGAGGGGGAGGGGGAGGAGGAGGAGGAGGAGGAGGAGGAGGAGGAGGAGGAAGGGAAGGAGGAGGGGGAGGAGGAGGAGGAGGAGGAGGAGGAATCCTTCCAGCCTGATGTCTCAGATGAGACACCAGAAGGCTGAGAGTGGGCCTGGGTTCTTGTCTCCTCTGTCTAGAATCAACAAGAGCCCACTGGAAAGTGACACAAACTTGGATGACAGGGATGATAAGCCAACACCGTCTCTCAATCACAGCCATCCCTACCACCACCACAGCTCCCTCCAGTCCCTGGGAAGACTTCTCCCCAGCAAGCCTGTCACGACCCCCCCCACATCCACCTGCCCACCCCACCCTCCCCTCACATGGGATCTGTGACCCACGAAGCGGTCATTAGCTTTCAGTTCCATTTCACTACGTAAATGGCTTGGTTACAGCTGAGTGGGCCCAAATTTGCCAGTGATTTTCTTTTAATTCACCGTGGCTCTGTGCCCGTGTAAGACAGGTAGAGGAGGGATATTCATTCCCAAACCGACCACCCCCCACCCTCCCTTTTCCCCAGAGGTTCATCATGCACAGAACAACACTCTATTTGAGCTGCTTAATGAGTTCATTTCCACCCTAGGTTTGAAAGCGCTGTGATGACAATAGTAATGCGGCAGTTCCTCAACCATTCCCTCCATAGCCAGAGCCACAACCGTGAGTCTCCGCGCCCGAGGAAGCCACATCCCAGGCCTTCCTGTAGATTTCCACCTGCCTTCACTGCCCTTTCCCCAATACCCAGCCTCTCTCTGGGCATTCAAAGCACTCACAGCCCATTTCCCTAAAAAAGCTTCCAGGCCTGGCTTACTTCACTTAATATAATTTTTTTCCAAGCCTTTCCATTTCCTAACAAATGGGGCAATGTCATTCTTTCTGATGGAGGCATAAAATTCCATTGTGTATATATACCACATTTTCTTGATCCATTCATCTACTGAGGGGCATCTGGGTTGGTTCCATATCTTAGCTATGGTAAATAATGCTGCAATAAACATAGTTGTGCTGGTAGCTTTAGTGTGGTCTTGTTTGTAAACATTTGGGTAAATGCCCAAAAGTGGGATTGCTGGGTCATAGGGGAGCTCTATGTGGAGTCTTTTGAGGAACCTCCATACTGCTTTCCAAAGTGGTTGAACAAGTTTATACTCCCACCAACAATGCAGTAAGGTTCCCTTCTGTCCACATCTCCACCAGCATCTGTTGTTGTTAGAGTTCTTGATTTTTGCCATTCTAACTGGGGTGAGGTGGTATCTCAATGTTGTTTTGATTTGCATTTCTTTTATGGCTAGGGAGGTTGAGCATTTCTTCATGGGTCTATTGGCCATCCTTCTTTCCTCTTCAGAGAAGTTTATCTTCAAGTCTTTAGCCCACTTATTTATTGGGTAGTTGTTTCTTTGAGGATTTGTTGTTGGGGGATTTAATTTTTTGAGTTCCAAGTATATTTTAGATATGAGACCCTTGTCTGTTGTATGGCTAGTAAAGATCTTCTCCCAATCTGTGGGCTTTCTATTGATCTTGCTAGCTATGTCCTTTGCCATGCAGAAGCTCTGCAATTTCATGCAATCCCATTAGTCCAAACTTTCTTTGATTTGTTGTGTTTCCGAGTCTCTATTAAGAAAATTTCGGCCTGAGCCAAGGAGACCTAGGGTTTCTCCTATTCCATCCTGTAATGTTTTCAGAGTGTCTGCTTTGACTCCAAGGTCTTTGATCCATTTGGAGTTGATTCTGGTGCAGGGTGATATATAAGGATCGGTTTCCCTTATTTGCAATATCTAGTATATGTATGTGTCAAGCAGAAAAGATCAGATAATGTGATGTTAGGAAAATGAACCCTTAGATATATATTTAATTTTTTTTCTTTCATGCATTTGTTTCTAATGCATTTATAAGATTATTTCCTTGTTGCTTTGTATGTCCCTCCCCCACAGTATAACCCCCGCTTTCACTATATTTGATGTCGGTATAATTTGTGGAAGAGATGGGGAAAAACAAGTCGTTTAAGGATACAGGTGGACCCGATGCAACTATGAGATGTACAAGTTGTCATGTCAAAAATGAACTTTACAACTTTGGTGGGGGGGGGGGGGGAGGATGGGGTGGGGGGGGAGGGGGGAGGCTGGGAAGGGATGTGAAGGGGAAACAAAGGAGGAGGCTGCAATGCTTGATAAGAAATGTACGCATTATCTTACCCATGTAATTGTAACCCCTCTGTACAGTATGCTCACAAAAAATAAAAAATAAATAAAATAAAATAAAAAGCTTCCAGGATGTCCACGTGGATGTTCTCCAATCCCAGCGGACCCCTCCTCCCCCCTCCCGTCCCCAGCCCTTCCAGAACTCTACGTAACCCCCCTCCTCCAGCAAAGTCAATCCAGCTTCTCCACACACAGATAATCTCCCTAGCACCACGCCCCATCTACACTCTTGTGTGTTGCCCCCATAGTATCCTCTGGCTGGTTTGCCTGGAAGTCCCTTCTTGGAGCTCTCTCTGAGCTCCCTGGGAGATGACAGAATCCTTACCTGGGTGTGCAATGCTTCTAACCCAGGGTGGAATGAAAATGCACAATGTGTCTTATTTGAACGGGTCTCCCCGATGCCGTCTCATGTGTGTGAATGCTAACTGTATCTTTAAGCTAAGACATCAAGGACATTGATCAGTTTGGGCCTCCCAAATAATGCCAAATCTATTCCAGGCCTTGTTCAAGAGTCCACTCAAAGGAAAGCAGAGATTTTTTTGGTGGGGAAATAGTGACATCTAGTGGTAGAAGGTAAACCAGCCATTCCGGCTGCAAAGGGAAGGCCACCTTCTGCAAAGCTGCTTGCTGCTTGCTACCTAGTATTCTCTCTCCTGCCTAGATAGGCCGTGGCCCTTCCCTGGGACCGAGTTATAAATATGCTCTCCAAGAACAAGCCACAAAAATGACAAAGATGACGATCATAGTCACGAAAATAAAGTACTATCTCAGCAAGGTAAATTTTACTTCTGCAGAAGGGTGTGCCATTAGCCAAAAATCTGGCAAGAAAGCATACAGGAGCAGCCCATTTGTCCCTAACATAGCAAGTCCCGCCCCTCTGCTGAGATTGGCTGAGCTCAGGTTCACAATATGCTCAAGATGGCTAGTTTGAATAGGGTAGAAAGTATCTACATAAAATGACTTGGAAATAAGATTCACAGTACACAGTAATCTCAAAATATGCGATTTCTTGAACTACCTGAGGTGTGTCTTAAATGCATCTTGGAAATAAACCAGTTTAAGGAAAAATCTTACTTTTCAAAAGACCTTTCTTGATCCCAAAAAGCGTTCCCCCTTTCCTTAACAAGAGCCAAACCACAGGCCAAAGCTTGAACTTGTGAGCAATATGCTTTGATAGAAAAAGATGGCTTTGCTCCCAATAGGCAGCACTCCTGCCTGCCAGCCGCACACACGGGAGCCCAGGGCCCAAGGTGCATCTCACCTTGAAGCTCAACTCTTCATCTAACATCGCTAGGACCTCCTTCAGGAACCCAGTCTGAACTGACCTCCCCACCTCAACCCCTTCCCCTTAGCTGACAGGATGCCATATTTACCCCAGCCACACAACTTGGGGACCCTTCTCTACCCTCTCCATGGGACATGTACTGCCAAGCCTACCTCAAACTCACTTCTCCTCATCCCCCCACCTCTGGCCCGGGGACGCCCAGGCCTCCTGCAACCACTACTTGTACGCCCTCTTCAAGTGCCAAATGACTCTCTGTTCACTAGCAAGGAGGTTTATTTTGGCTTTGGCCTCAGAGACAGAACTGGAGCACGGCTTGTGAGCTGGCTCAGGGCCTAAATAGGCTCAAGTCAGGGGACAGGGTTACAGGGAGCTTGAGAGTTCAGGACCCAAGACTGACAGGTCCAGCAATCTACTGTCCAAGTCCCCACCCCAGCCTCTAGGAATTCAGGCACGCCCATCACCTGGAGGCGGGACTTCCCTGCCTGCTCCATGAAATGGTGCCAATCACCCACCACCTGGTCAAGATGGCACCAGCCAGATCTGGTCTCTTCACTCCCAATCTCAGCCTCCCAAATACTCTTCTTTTCTTCATGCAATCTATGCCTCTTTTTATTCACAGCAGCTTTTTTTAAATCTATGTATTAGTAACACATAAAATAATGGGGTATTTTACACTAGATAAAGTCTTTGGTTTTTGTTTTTTGTGTTTTTTTTTCTCTAACACATCTTTTCCTCCTATGAGGGTAGTTGTACAATGTAGGGAGTTTCATTGATATTTCCATACTCATGCAGAATGTACTTTGATCATAGCTAGACACTGGTGGCTCATGCCTGTAATCCTAGCTACTCAGGAGGCTGAGATCTGAAGATCACAGCTCAAAGGCAGCCCAGGCAGAGAAGTACCAGAGACTCTTATCTTCAGTGAACCAGCAAAAAGCCAGAAGTGGTGGTGTGCCTCAAATGGTAGAGCACCAGCCCTGAGCAAGTGAAGAAGCCAGGTGAGAGTATCAGTTTCTGAGTACAAACCTTAGTACTAGCACACACACAAAAAACAAAAGCCAGAATGCACGTTAATCACATTTACCCCCTCTATTATCATCTCTGACTCCCTTAGTCCCCATTTTTATCTTGCAAGTTTTCAATGGAATTCATCATAACTTCCATAGTGCACACAATGTGTTTCAGATATACAGATCGCAGCCTCCTGAGTAGCTAGGATTACAGGCATGAGCCACTGGCACCCAGCTTATATTTTCTTGCTGAATGTCCTTCTGACTGAAATGAGATAGTATCTAAAGTGGTTTTGATTTGCATTTCCTTTATGGCTAAGGATGTTGAACACTTCATGTATTTATCAGCCATCAGTAATCCTTTTGAGAACTGTCTGTTCACTTGCCCATTTATTACCTGTGGTTTGTTCTTTTAACATTTAATTTTTTGAGCTCTTCATACACTCTGGATATTAATCTTCATCCAATGAATAACTTGCAAAGGCTCTCTCCCATTCTGTGGGTTGCCTCTTCATTCTGGCAATTATTTCCTTTGTTATGCAGAAGCCTCCTAAGTTGACTCAAACCCATTGGTTAATTCTTGCACTCAGTTTCTGAGTTGTTAGATCCTGTTCAGGAAATTCTTACCTGAGCCTGCATCTTCAAGTACATCTTCTCCCTGCTTTCCTACAGTAGTTTCAGAGTCCCTCTGAACTTCCTGTTCCTCATCCAGAAACAGAGGTGACAATTTAAAAATAAAATTTTCTATCCAGGTACCAGTGGCTCATGCCTGTAATCCTCGCAACTCAGGAGGGCTAAGATCTGAGATCATGGTAGAAGCCAACCCGGGCAAAAAAAATCCATGTGAGACTCTCATTTCCAATTAATCACTCAAAAATTGGAAATGGTGCTGTGGCACAAGTGGTAGAGAATTAGCCTTGAGCACAAAGAGCCTCAGGAACAGTGCCCAGGCCCTGAGTTCAAGCCCCACAGCCAAAAAATAAGTAAATATATAAATGTTTCCTTTTCTGATGAAGTAAAGTTTCCATAATATCTAGTAGTCCTTCTTGAATGATGAAAATTCTGACTCATAGGGTTGTCTTATTAAATTCAGCTCCCCAGTCAAAGTAAAGTTGCATTGTTGTGAGGTAAGCCACCAGGAAGACCACACAGAGTACAGCGAATAGAAAGCCTTTATTAGCCGTCCAGTAGGTCAATGATTGCCCAAGTGCAGTACTGAGCCTGTTCTGAGGGCTGCTTTTAAGCAGAAAATGTACATTCTTGTTTGCTCCGGGGTGGTGGTGCTCAAGCCCCTAACAGTTCTTTCCTGCAGGTGCAAGCTAAGCAGGAAGTTACAGAAGCCAAACACAGCACTGAGCAAGGGCAGAATGACTGTGACTTAGGAGCATAAACGGGACAGGGGGTACATATATAGTTTTAAATGTCAAACCATAAGGAACTAGTCTCATGGATGGAGGTGCTTTTTGCTTCTAAAATGAAGTCATAAAAGGAAAGTGGAGTTACAGAAGCTAAGGGTAGACCCTAGGATTGATATGCACTATCATAGCATTGGGGATGGGCCTGGGCAGGACTTATTGACTGCGGCCTTCCCAGGGTCTAACCCAGGGCCCACATACAGTATACATGCTTGAAAAAGGACCAGAAGGCCAAGCTAGAGACCGCAGCCATCAAAGTGACTTTGGCCTCCTCAGTTTTGTACGACTTTCTGAGTCTAAAGGATGCTTGGATTAAGCATTTGGGTAGATTTAAAGTGCTAGGTAGAACCAAGGACACATACTAAGTGCTCAGTACATAGTAGTGTACACAGTAGCTGTGATAGAAGGTATCAGTAGTTAAGTGGAGCTTCCAGTTTCTAGTCTAACATGGAAAGAAACTTGAAAGTCATTAACTTTCCAGTGTGAAAACAAAAAACAACATTCTAAAAGCCAACAGTAGATCCATCAGAGAACTGAGTTTACAAGGACAAATTGCTGGCCTGGCAAATGGACAGACAGACAGATCAGGCCTGGGACAGGAACACTCAGCCCTGGGCTCAGAGCTGGATG
The DNA here is from genome assembly GCF_019054845.1 of Dipodomys spectabilis. Taxonomy (NCBI): domain Eukaryota; kingdom Metazoa; phylum Chordata; class Mammalia; order Rodentia; family Heteromyidae; genus Dipodomys; species Dipodomys spectabilis. The sequence goes on from NW_024870700.1 coordinate 698,760, forward strand.
GCTAAGCATGGACATGCTGGGCTATTGAAAGCACAAAAACCCTGTCATGGGGTGGGGGCGGGGGGGGGAGGGGGGGAACGACACTCCCCTTCTTTTTACCAATAGGAGTTTTACCAGGTCTTTACCATGAAGACCAAAGAAAACTCCCCCTTACACTTCTGAAAGGGGGAAGAGCAGCCATTTTTAATTATGTCCAGAGCCTTCTGTTCTTCGTCCTTCTGTTCTTTCACCCTTAAGAGAAACTGGGAGAAGTTCTGGGAAGATGGCGGAGGAGAAGCTGGAATCTGAACAAGCTCTTGCATAGAAAACAGTTTCAGAGTTCCAGTGAACAGCCCCAAGCCAGAGAATCACACCAAGTGTGCCATCACAGGACAGAGAGTTAGTCAAGAGAGGGGAAGCCAAGCAGACACATCTGAGCGCCTGCCAGCAGCTGCTGCTGCGGCAGCAGGGTCGCGGTAGCGACCACCGCCGCTGGGGCCATACCTGAGACACAGTCCTGGACGAAGGAGCCAGACGCTGCGGACGAGCGGATTCTACTCAACACCAGCAAGAACCGACAAGGAGCGGACAACTTCATCCTGCACTTTGCAGACCAGAGACTACCGGGATCCAAGACTCGGCGTGAGTAGAAGCCCGACTTCCTCACTCCTTCTCAGGGAGCAGAGGAGGGAAGGCCACCCCTCCCCCCCCCCAGCACCGGTGATCTTCATCTTGGATACTGACAAAGCTCGGAGGAGCGGCTAGCTCCAGCTCAGGCCTTGGAATAAAACGAGTCATTTAGCAGGTCACAAGAACTTAACGGCGAAGTGACCTCACAGACTCAGTTCCATCCAGGGAAAAGTCACCCAGCTCAGGCGCCAGCCATTGGAGTGGCTCTCCTCACCGGGTAACCAGAGCCAGAGGCTGCCCCTCCCTCTAGCAGCCTCCACAATCAATTGAAAAACAGAAACCCTGAGAATGGCTCCAGGCTGGGTGCTGTGAGTTTTTTTCACAAAATAGCCCCAGGGAAAAGCTACTGTTTGTTGAAAGGCCTCAACTCTACCCAGAACCTAGCCTCATCACTGCATCCCCCTCTTTTGTGATTCTCAAAGCAGATCACCCTCCCAGTAAACTAACCTGGGAGAGGGATCTCAAAATCTTGGGTAAAGCAGAGCATTTTTCTGCCTGTTCCAACAAACTGACTTAAGAAACCAATCAAGCCACAGGACCTCAAGCTGACCAGAGACTCCAACCAGACTCTGGTTACAGACAAAAGGGAGATACAGGACTCTTCCCACCCCTCCCAAAAAAAAAAAAAATCAAAGAACTTTTTTTTTTCTTCTTCTTTTCTTTTTTTCTTTTTGTTTTTTTTTCTCGTTTTTTGTTACCTTATATATATAAAAAAAATTTTTTCCTTTTCTAAAACTTTTATTAATCTTTAATTTTTGCCTCTTCTGAAAAAATAATTGTTTTCCAGTAACTTTTTTTTTCTCATAATTTTTATTTTAGGAATAACGTGAATGTGTGTTTTCCTTTCTTTTCTTGTCTTCTTTCTCTTTGTCTTTCATTCTTAATTATCTTTTTGTTTTTTGTCTAGCTCTACTGAACTTCTGATCTTTTCTTCTCACTTTCCTATCCTTTCCACCTTTTCCTCTTTTGTTCTTCTTTATGTGACTTAACTCTTGTCCTGCACATCCTCAGATAAACCCGTAGTTAACTAGTAGACCCTATCCCCCATTGTGTACACACTTAATCCACAAACTTATTACTCAATTCAAAACCTCTGAGACTTAAATTCATTAATAGCAGTACTACCTCTTTATACCTATATAATATTTTAAGCATTTTTTTAAAGTTTTTCACATCTCTTCTATGTCCCTCCCTTTTTCTCAACATATTCACATTCCTCTCTAAATAGATGGTCTTTTAATCTCTATAATAACATTAATTTTTACGTTTCCATTTTTTTCTGGTCTCTTTTCATTCCCCTTTCCCTTTCTTCTTTTTCTCTCTCTCTCTACTTGCATCCTACCCAACCTATTTCCTGCATTGTGATTAGGACATAGTTAACTCTCCCTGTGCCTCCCCACACCAATCTATTCCTATTTTTTACCCACATCTCTCCCTAACCCTAATAATTTCTGGTTTTCCAAATTCTTCTCTGCGGTTCAAAGTCCTTTAACATATAGTTGTTTGATGTCGAATAGATGTATCTGTTGAACTAGATTGTATCTGTAGACTATTGACTGTACAAATGCAAACTTTGGTTGATGGTTGCTTTAAGATAGTGTTCTAGCACAAAACTGGTGCTATCTTCATCTCAAATGGGCAGAGTAAGCCGGAAAAACACAAGAAAAATGGCAAATTCGGGTATCTCAATTCCCAATATTGATAATCAGGGGTTAGAACAGATAATGAATAATCCAGAGGAGAGTTCCCAAATAGCTCTACAAACACTGCTGGCAAACATGATAAATGAGAAGTTTGACAACGTACAAAGGACTCTGTATGAGCGTGATAGGGAGAGAGAGGAGGCATCCCAGAAGTTTATACAGGAATATCATAAGCATGAGGAAGCTACTCAAAAACTGATACAGGATTTGTGTGAACAACTTGAGAATACTCAAAGAGAAAGGGAGGAATGGCGTGAGCAGGCTGAGAACACTCAAAGAGATCTACAGGAATCCCACGAACGGGAGGAAGCTAATCAAAGAGTAATACAGGAATTGAGAGACCAGGTAGAGAACACACAAAGATCACTAAAGGCATTCATGGAATCCATTAACAAAGAGCTGAAGGAAGTCAGGGAGACCACAAAGGGAATGCTGAATGGAACCCAACAGAAGGAATGGGAGCCCAAAGAAACCATAACCAATCAACTAAGTGATTTGAGGACAAACACTGAACACCAAATTAAGGAAGTAAAGAAATTCATACAAGACCTAAAACAGAGCTTCAACAAAGAACTTGAAGCCATCAAAGCTGACCAACTAGAAGGAAAAGAGATAAAAAACAAAGTAGAGAGTCTTGACAGCAGGTTAGACCATGCAGAAGATCGAATCTCAGGGATTGAAGACAGCCTAGATATTATAGAGAAAGAACATACAACCATCCAAGACAAGTCCAAGAAATATGATAGATCTATCCAACACCTGGAAGACACCATCAGAAGGCCTAATCTAAGGATAATGGGTGTAGAGGAGCACCTAGAAACAGAAGTTAATGGTCTAGGAAATTTGTTTAACAGGATCCTAGCAGAGAACTTCCCAAACATGCAAAAAGATAGGCCTGTCCAGATACAAGAAGCCTTTAGAACCCCAAATAGACCAGACCAGAATAGGACATCCCACCGCCACATTATAATCCACACAGGATCAACTCAGAACAAGGAAAAGATCCTTAAAGCTGTCAGAGAGAAAAGGGTAATCACTTATAAAGGGAAACCAATTAGAATCACCTCAGATTTCTCAGCAGAGACAATCAAAGCAAGAAGAGCCTGGAATGATGTATGCCATGCCCTAAAAACAAACAACTATCAACCAAGAATACTGTACCCAGCTAAACTCTCCTTCATAACTGAAGGCCAAATAAAAACCTTCCATAGCAAAGAAAAATTGAAACAATACATCTCCACCAAACCAGCCCTACAAAAGATTCTTAAAGATGTCCTACACATAGAAAACCAACAAGACCGCAATAAAGGCCAAGAAACTGCACACAAACTGAGAATCCAAGAACCATAGGAAGAACCCAGTTTTTGCAGCCCCCAAGAAGGTAGATAACATGGCAGGAACTCCCAAATACCTCTCAGTCCTATCTCTTAATGTTAACGGACTGAACTCTCCAATTAAGCGACATAGACTGTCTAGTTGGATTAAAAAACAAGACCCTTCTATCTGCTGCCTGCAGGAGTCACATCTTGCCCGTAAAAACAAACACATTTTCAATGTTAAAGGCTGGAACAAAATCTACCAAGCAAACGGACCGCATAAACAGGCGGGAGTTGCAATCCTAATATCAGATAAAATAGACTTCAAATTAAAATTCGTGAAAAGAGATAAAGAAGGTCGCTACATACTAATTAAAGGATCTCTCCTTCAGGAGGATATTACAATTCTAAATATCTATTCGCCAAACAATGGAGCACCCAAATTTATCAAAGAAACACTACTTTCCCTCAAATCCCATATAGATCCAAAGACATTAATTGTTGGGGATTTTAACACACCACTCTCCCCACTAGATAGATCAACTCGGCAAAAACTCAACAGAGAAACCGCAGATCTAAACAGCTGCATAGATCAACTAGACTTAACAGACATCTACCGAACATTTCACCCAGCAGCATCAGAATACACGTTTTTCTCAGCAGCACATGGAACGTTTTCTAAAATAGACCACATTTAGGCCACAAAGCAAACTTGCCTAAATTCAGAAACATTGAAGTTATACCTTGCATTCTCTCTGACCACAAGGGAATAAAATTAGAACTCAACACCAAAAGCCACCAAAGAAGTCCGGTATCACATGGAGGCTGAACAACACACTGCTGAATCATGAGTGGGTCATGGAAGAGATTAGAAAGGAAATTCAAATGTTCATGCTATTCAACAAAAATGAACACACAAAATACCAGCTCCTCTGGGACACAGAAAAGGCAGTACTCAGAGGCAAGTTTATAGCTCTGAGCTCCTACATCCACAAATTGGAGAGATCTGAAACTAACAATTTAATGACACATCTAAACCTCCTTGAAAAAGAGCAGCAAGATAAACCCCAATCCAGTAGACGGAAAGAAATAATCAAAATTAAATCAGAACTAAATGAATTAGAATCCAAAAAAACTATAGAAAGAATCAACAAAACAAAGAGTTGGTTCTTCGAAAAAATTAACAAAATTGACAGACCCTTAGCAAATCTTATCAGAAAAAGAAGAGAACACACCCAAATTAATAAACTCAGAGATGAGAATGGAAACATCACCACGGAAACAACCAAGATTCAGAACATTATAAGGGAATACTTCTCAAAACTTTATGCTAATAAGTTTGAGAACTTGACAGAAATGGACCTCTTCCTAGCAAATATTGACATGCCAAAACTAAACCAAGATGAGTTAAACTATTTAACAGGCCCATATCAAGCATTGAAATAGAAACAGCAATAAGAGACCTCCCAGCTAAGAAAAGTCCAGGACCAGATGGTTTTACAGCGGAATTTTACAAGGCCTTCAAAGCAGAGCTCACACCAATTCTCCTCCAACTCTTCAATGAAATTGAAAGAGAAAGCTCACTACCGAACACATTCTATGAAGCCATCATAACCTTCATCCCAAAACCAGGCAGGGACTCATCAAAGAAAAAGAACTATAGACCCATTTCTTTGATGAACATTGATGCAAAACTTCTCAACAAAATTTTGGCCAACCGACTTCAACAATTCATCCAAAAAATCATACACCACGATCAAACAGGATTCATTTCAGGGATGCAAAGCTGGTTCAATATACGCAAATCAATTAATATTATTCATCACATCAACAGGAGCAAGAATAAGAACCACATGGTTATCTCAATAGACGCAGAAAAAGCATTCGACAAGATCCAACACCCCTTCCTGATGAAGGTTTTGGAAAAATTAGGAATCCATGGAACGTTCCTCAATACAATAAAGGCTGTATATGACAAACCTACAGCCAGCATTATACTCAATGGTGAAAAACTAAAGCCATTTCCTCTTAACTCAGGAACAAGACAAGGATGCCCACTCTCTCCACTTCTCTTCAATCTAGTATTAGAATGCCTAGCTACAGCAATAAGACAAGATGCAGACATAAAGGGGATCCAAATAGGGAAAGAAGAAATAAAACTCTCCCTCTTTGCAGATGACATGATCTTGTATTTAAAGAATCCCATAGACTCCACTCCCAAATTACTCAAGCTGATTCAAAACTTCGGCAAAGTAGCAGGTTATAAAATTAACCCCCAAAAATCAATGGCTTTTCTGTATGCCAACAATGAGAAAAGTGTGGCTGAAATTAGGAAAGCAACTCCATTTGTAATAGCCCCACAAAAAATAAAATACCTAGGAATTAACTTAACTAAAGAAGTGAAGGACCTCTATGATGAAAACTTTAAAATCTTGATAAAGGAAATCAACACAGAACTTAAAAAATGGCAAAACCTCCCATGCTCCTGGATTGGAAAGATTAACATCGTGAAAATGGCAATACTTCCCAAGGCTATCTACAAATTCAACGCAATACCTATCAAAATTCCACCCTCATTCTTCAAGGAAATAGAAGAGGCAATCCAAAAATTCATATGGAACAATAAAAGACCCCGAATAGCAAAAACGGTCCTCAACGGAAAGAGCACTGCTGGAGGAATATCAGTACCAAATTTCAAACTCTACTATAAAGCCATAGTAATCAAAACAGCTTGGTATTGGCATAAGAACAGACCTCAGGACCAATGGAATAGAATTGAAAACCCAGAAATGAACCTACAGACCTATAGCCATCTAATCTTCGATAAGGGAGCTAAAACAATAGAATGGAAGACAGACAGCCTCTTCAGTAAATGGTGCTGGCAAAACTGGTTAACTACATGTAGAAAACTAAAGCTAGATCCTTATATATCACCCTGCACCAGAATCAACTCCAAATGGATCAAAGACCTTGAACTCAAAGCAGACACTCTGAAAACATTACAGGATGGAATAGGAGAAACCCTGGGTCTCCTTGGCTCAGGCCGAAATTTTCTGAATAGAGACCCGGAAACACAACAAATCAAAGAAAGGTTGGACAAATGGGATTGTATAAGGTTGCAGAGCTTCTGCAGGGCAAATGACATAGCTAGCAAGATCAATAGAAAGCCCACGGATTGGGAGAAGATCTTTACTAGCCATACAACGGACAAGGGTCTCATATCTAAAATATACTTGGAACTCAAAAAATTAAACCACCCAACAACAAATCCTCAAAGAAACAACTGCCCAATAAGTAAGTGGGTGAAAGACTTAAAGAGACGCTTCTCTGAAGAAGAAAGAAGGATGGCCAATAGACACATGAAGAAATGTTCAACATCCCTAGCCATAAAAGAAATGCAAATCAAAACAACATTAAGATATCACCTCACTCCAGTTAGAACAGCAAAAATCAAGAACTCTAACAACAACAGATGCTGGAGGGGATGTGGACAGAAAGGAACCTTACTTCATTGTTGGTGGGAATGTAAACTTGTTCAACCACTTTGGAAAGCAGTATGGAGGTTCCTCAAAAGACTCCACATAGAGCTCCCCAATGACCCAGCAATCCCACTTTTGGGCATTTACCCAAATGATCACAAACAAGGCCACACTAAAGCTACCAGCACAACTATGTTTATTGCAGCATTATTTACCATAGCTAAGATATGGAACCAACCCAGATGCCCCTCAGTAGATGAATGGATCAAGAAGATATGGTATATATACACAATGGAATTCTATGCCTCCATCAGAAAGAATGACATTGCCCCATTTGTTAGGAAACGGAAAGGCTTGGAAAAAATTATATTAAGTGAAGTAAGCCAGGCCCAAAGAAACATAGGTCCCATGGTTTCCCTTATTTGCAATATCTAGTATAGGTATGAGTCAAGCGGAAAAAGTCAGAGAATGTGATGTTAGGAAAACGAACCCTCAAATATGTATTTTTGTTTCTTTCATGCATGTGTTTCTAACGCATTTATAATATTATTTCTTTGTTGCTTTGTATGTCCCTCCCCCACAGTGTAACCCCCGCTTTCACTATATTTGATGTCAGTATAACATGTGGAGGAGACGGGGACAAACAAGTCGTTTAAGGATTCAGGTGGACCTGTTGCAACAATGAGAATTACAAAATGTCATGTCAAAACCAGCTTTACAATGTCGGTGGCGGAGGGGGGAGGGGGGGTATGATTGGGTGGGGGGGAGGGGGGAGGCTGGGAAGGGAGGTGAAGGGTAAACAAAGGAGGAGGCTGCAATGCTTGGTAAGAAATGTATGCATTTTCCTGCCCATGTAATTGTAACCCCTCTGTACAGTATGTTCTCAAATAAAATAAAATTAAATTAAAAATAAAAAAAAGGATTCAGGTGGACCTGTTGCAACAATGAGAAGTACAAAATGTCATGTCAAAACCAGCTTTACAATGTCGTTGGGGGGGGGGAGGGGGGGTATAATTGGGTGGGGGGGAGGGGGGAGGCTGGGAAGGGAGGTGAAGGGTAAACAAAGGAGGAGGCTGCAATGCTTGGTAAGAAATGTATGCATTATCCTGCCCATGTAATTGTAACCCCTCTGTACAGTATGTTCTCAAATAAAATTAAATAAAATTAAAAAAAAAAAAAAAAGAGAAACTGGGAGGGAAATATCCATCCCTCTAGACCGTCTCTTTCCTAAGGTTGGTAAGAGGGTGGAAAGCCCTTATGGAGGTCACGGCTTGGGTGACTCAGTGAATACAGAGACCTTGTCCCAAGGGTTGTGGAGCCCCTATGGGTAGTCTAATACCCATAGTCATATAGGGTCTCAGATCCCTGTTTAAGGAGTCTCTAGGGAAACCCAAATATCATAGGAGATTCAGAATCAAGGTGTCAGAGGGAATCCTAAGCACTGATAACTTCACTGCAAGCTCTAAAGTTCAGCCTAAGTTCTTAACATTTATCTGAGTTCCTATACCTGATACCTCAGATCTGCCTTTAGCAGAAGTTTTGCAAGTCATACCAAAAGGCAAAAAAGAAAAATGCAGCCTGGAGAAACAAAGAATCAGAATCAGACTTAAACACGAAGCTGTGCTGAAATGATTAGACTGGAAATTTATGATAGCCTGGCACCAGTGGCTCATACCCATGATTCTAGCTACTTGGGAGGCTGAGAATAAGGATCATGGTTTGAGGCCAACCTAGGTAGAAAAGTTCACGAGTCCCTTCCACCCCTTTCTGAACCCTTAGCTATGCAAAGTGTTTTACAGCTGTCATCTCAAGCTATGTGGGAGGCGGATGTTAGGAGGACAGCCAGGCCAGAAAAGTCTCCGAGACTCCACCTCCATAGAAGAGAAGCTGCATATGGTGGCACATGCCTGGGACCCCTATCTTTGTGGGCTCATCATGGGATCATAGGCTATCCTAAAAATAGCCAGCAGAAAACAGAGCTGGAGGCATGGCTCAACAGTTTCATGCCAGCCTAGCAAGAGCAAGACCCTGAATTCAAACACCAGCACTGCCAAGAAAATAACAGTAAATACAACTGTGATAAATATGCCAGTCGCACCCATGGGAAACGTGGAGAGCGGGCAACAGGCAGATGATATAAGCCAAGAGAGAGAAGCGTGAAGAAACACTCTAAAGGAAATAAAGCACATGTAAAGAATGTCTTAACAGTTAGCTGTACAAGGCTGAACAAAGGATCCTTGAGCTTCAGGAATCACCGATGGGTTGAGATTGCAACTGCATGGGAAGTAGAGCATGTGTTTAGCACGCATGAAGCCCTGGGCTCAATCTTCAACATCTTAAATAAACAAGAAACACTCACAAGAAAATACCCAAGCCATGAGAAAGGGAAGTAGTGGTACTATCCAAAAAGAAATGTACTTATTACCTGACTTCTATAACTGTGACCCTTCTGTACATCACCTTTACAATAACAATTTAATTTTTAAATAAAAAATAAGCAACAACATTAAAAGAGAAAATATCCAAACTGAAAAGCAAAGAGGAAAAAATAGAAATAGAACTTCCAAGAACTGTGTGCCAATTCCAAAAGATATAATACACGCATAATGAGAATACCAGAAGGAAAATACAAAATCTTATGACAAACACCAAACAACAGATCCAAGGCAACTCCGAAACACCAAGCAGGATAAATACCAAAAAGAAATCCATTCTGTCATATCTTATTCAAGCAGTAGCAAATCAAACACAAAGAAACAATCCTGGAGGAAAAAAAATCACTAGGTGTCTATAAAGGCACACAAATATCTATTACATCCAACTTCTGAGAAACCTTGCAAACAAGATTAACATGGAGCATGACACTTGTGGCTCACATCTCTAATCCTAGCTACTCAGAAGGCTAAGATCTGAGAATGCTATTCACAGTCAGCTGGCGCAGACAAATCTGAGCAGCTCCAACCAACTAGCAAAAAGCTGAAAGTGGAGGCTTGCATGACTCAGGTGGTAGAACACTACCTGGTGAATGGAAAAAGCCAAGCAAGAGTGAAAGGCCTGGATTTCAAGCCCCAGGAGACACACACACACACACACACACACACACACACACACACACACACACGCACACGCACACACATATGAATGCATACACACAAACGCAAAAAAAAATGAGGGAAATATTATTGAGGAAAAAGAAACTTGTTGACTTAGAATCCCATGTCCTGCAAAATTATCTCTTTACAGGTGACAAAGAAACAAGGATTTCTTCAAGCAATCCAAAACTAAAGGAGGCCAGGTGCCAGTGGCTCACAACTGTAATCTTAGCTACTCAGGAGGCTGAGACCTGAGAATCTCAGTTCAAAGTCAGTGCTGGCAGGAAAGTCCATGAAACTCTTACTCCAATTCACTACCAGAAAACCAGAAGTGGTTCTGTGGCTCAAAGTAGTAGAGCTCTAGTCTTAAGCAAAAGTGCTCAGCGATAGTACACAGCCCTACAACCAACAACAACAACAAAAAAAAAAAACTAAAGGAAACCATCACTGGTAGACCTGACCTGGAGGAGTTACTTGGAGGAGTTCTTCAGGGAGAAAGTTGTAAGCAAGAACACGAATCCACATGAAGGAAGATGCTGGAGAAGAATTAGCAGGGATAAAACAAGTACAAGAAATACCACAGCTATCCTCTGAGGAAGTCTTCCCTGCCCCAGCCACAGTAGTCCCCCACTCCCCTTTAAATGTTCTAGCAGCATCATCTCTCCCATTTTCAATACCCAAGACCAGAACAGTCTACTCCCCTGTAAGCTGACAACTGTGGATGCCCAGAGCCAGGCCTGGGATGCACTGAATGAGCAAATGAAGGAATGCATGAAGGACAGAGCACCTGCACCGCCTGTATGAGTTGTTAAATAGCGTGTCTCTTTATTAGCAGTTCAGCAAAACGAATCCAGTGTTGTCACAAGGAAGGGCTGAACCATTGAAGTGTCTGCCCAGGTCCAGTCAGCCTGCAGGTGGAGCGGCAGGTGGATGCTGTTCTGACACAGGCTGCTCCTTCACCCTGGAGGCCTTCAACCTGGGAACCAGAGAAAGGCCCGGTGCTATCATGGATGGAGAGGCCGCGCCGCACCACTCTAAGCCCCTGCCATTGACCTTCTTGCTCCTACAGACACATAAACAGCCCGTTTCAGCCACTGGCTTGGACTGAGCAAAAGCAAAGAGGTCATGTGACCCACAGTCACGTGCATCCTGATACGGGGTACATCTAAAAATCTACCCAGCCTCACTCCTGACTCTGGGCTCTTGGGAGGCACAGTAGGATTGAGTGCAGCAGCAACTCTGCTGGCAACTGTGGCCTATGCAGCAAAGCAGGCCCCGCACAGCCTGCCCACCGCAGCCTGCGGAGCACCAGGTCCTGGGCCACCAGGGCAATCATGGGGAATTGCTACTCAGAGATTCCAAACTGTGCCTGGCTGCAGATCCTTCCAGAACATGGAGAGAAGCACTACAGGTGCCCAAGGCAGCCCCTTCTCTTCCTCTCTCCCAGTGGCTCTGAATGCAAGCACCCCTCAGAAAGCACCACAGTTCAGCTTCACGCTCTCTATCCCAGCCTCCCTCTCCTCCTTGCTCAGGACAGCCATCTTCCCTGCCCAGTAACTCACCTGCTGGCTCTCTCACCTGTCTTAGCACTCTGAGAAGGAAGTTCTACAGCTGGAACGGGAGTCGTTCGTGATATGGGATATGCTGCAGGGGACAGAAGAGGTGGAGGGCAAGCTGCCTCTGATGGGCAGAGCACCAACCAGATGTCACACCCAGACCCGAGACCCCAGACCACAGCACAAGGACAGTCTAGGAAGGGTCTTAGGAAGATGCTCACCACCTGCAGCCCTTCAGGGCCCTGTCTGGAGGCAGGGAGAGCATGACTAGTTTGGACAGGCACCTCAGCGGTCACCTCCACCCGCATGCCCCCAGCAAGGAACAGAAAGCTTCTTGTCTCCAGCAGCTTACCTTCGCCTCACTTGGTTTATTCGGTCTTGCATGACGTCATCCATCATTTCACTTGGCACTTGGAAGATGCGGGTGTGGCTGCAAAATGCCATTCAAACAGGGGAGAACATGAAAGGGGTGATATTGATTCATTGTACTTATACACTGATTGGTTGAATGGTTTTAAAAAAAGAACAGGGTTCTGAGTTTTGTGGGGGAGGGAAGATGTGCTCATGAATGTAAGTCAGTGCCCAGAGAGGAAGATAAAGCCAAGAGGGCAAGACTGTTGGGCATGTCAGAGAAGACACACACAGAGAACAAAAACCTTTGTTTCCCACTCTCCCTGTACAGAGTGTGCCCCCCCCCAAGACACCCAAAGTGAGCAAAGAGACAAAGAAGATGGGTAATGGGTCTCTTGGAGACTGCTTCCTTTCTAAATACCACTCTAGCTTCACTCTCAGCTCTTAGAATCAATACCATACCATACTCACTATGGTTTCAAGAAGCTTCTGGAAAATTCTTTCACAAGGTTATCTCCTGGGCCTGGCTGTTATTTGTGTCTTATTTATTTATTGTCCCATGTCTGAGCCACTCTGTGTCCTTTCCAATTTCATGTCCTACTCATCTCGTCCCTTCCCAGGAGCCCTGTAATCTGTCTACTCCTGTATCTGTGGAAATTGCCCTACTTGGACAACACCCTGTTCTCCATGTATTGAGGGGGGTGGGGTTGTTTTTGTTTAGTCTTTGTCAGTCATGGGGCTTGAATTCAGGGCCTGAGCTGAATTCAAGCTGTCCCTGAGCTTTTGTGCTCAAAGCTAGCACTCTACCACTTTGAGCCACAGCGTCGCGTCCAGTTTTCTGATGGTTAATTGGAGATAAGAATCTCACAGACTTTCTGTGGGCTGGCTTTGAACCAGGATCCTCAGATCTCAGCCTTCTCAGTCTCTAGGATTGCAGGCGTGAGCCACCAGGGCCCAGCATAGTGGGGCTTGTGGGACATGCCCAAGGACAGGAAAGGTGGGATTGTGAATATGAGTGAGTGCCCAGAGAGAGGAAGATAAAGCCAGAAGGGAAGAATTATTCCCCAGCCGAGAAGGGCTAGGCAACTCCAACAAGACGGAACCCCAGCATGGGCCTCAGAGGCACCCAGAATGGCCTGGTTCCCCAGGCTCTCCTGCTATCTCCAGTAGCGGCCAGGTAGGAGCTGGTGTGGCACATGGCTCTCTAGGAACTTTAATTGGGGATACCAGGTAGCAGTGTCCAGGATTTGTATGATCTGTCTCTCCACCCTGAGCTTCTCTAATGCAAACTTTCACACACCTTTCTCATCTGGCTAACTTTAGCTTTTTGCAACTGGGGGTTATATTATGCCCTTTTCTTTCTTCTGGGGAACTAGCAAATACCAGATTTCTTTATGTCCGCTGAAGGAGTGAATGACCAGAGCTGTAACACATAGAGACTCTATGACCTGACTGCTTACTGGCTAAAACTAAGAGGACACTCAAATCAGCGGGTCATGGGGAAAACAGGTAGCTTGTTGGTTTAAGATCTCCATAGAAAACGCAGAAGAGAAATACTATATAGTCAGTAGAAAACTGACTAACCCCTGTCTGCCTATTTCAAAACCTTAAACCTCAGACAAAGTTTAAATAACATTGGAAGATGCCAATGCATTATTTACCGTTCTATGATGTACCTCCCCCAGGTAACCATCAACACTAAGGATGTAAAGTTTCTCATCCAAAATCCTCCTTTCCAGAGGAGGTCTAGAATTCCACCATTAGTGATCTTTCCTCTATGGCACCACTGGAAAACCCATCAATACCCAGTGTCCCAAGGCAAAAATGCACATTGTGCCAGGTACTGGTGCCTCATATCTATGATCCTAGCTATTCAGGCTGAGTTAATGGGTTCTGAGAATCATGGTTCAAAGCTGGTGAGGGCAGGAAAGTCTATAAGACTCTTATCTCCCATTAACCAGCAAAAACGCCAGCCAGCTAAGTGGAGGCATGGCTCAAGGAGTAGAGAGCCAGCCTTGAGTGAAAAAGCTAAGGAAAAGCTTGAGGCCCAGCACCAGTGAGCATGGCTGTGGATGTGAACACACATATACACACACACCCTTTGAGAAATGTAGCTTCCTTGAGTAAAGAGAATAAAACAGACAGAAGACGAAATGACAAGAAACAGAAGATCTGAGAGATAGTGTTTCCTTTAGCTTCTAAGGGGGCAGTTTATGCCCACAGCCCTCTCCTAGGAAGGGATGTGGTGGTGATGTAGTCCAAAACTCTGGATGGACCTGGGTACCAGAAGGGGAACCCCAAGAGTAGGCAGGCCAGGTTTGTGAAGCCAGAGCAACTCCCTGCCACCAGAGGCTGGAGAAGAGCGGCACTGTGGTGAGTTCAAAGCAGATAAGCACCACCATCCCGTGGCGTCACTGAATTGTAGCCTCAGGTTTTAGAAGACTTCCACACACCTCCACTGCAGAGGAGGGACTTAGCTTTTGCATTTGAAGGGCTTCTTTTAGCTCTTCAAAGTGCTAATTGTTTCTGAACAATTCAAGGGCAACAATGATAGAAATCTGACATGGACTCAAAAACTTAAGAAATGGAGAATAAACCCAGTTCCCCAACCCCTACTCCCCTCCATACAAGTCATTAAAAATATAATAATGAGGAAAAAAACCTGTTCCCTTAAGACCTGAGATTTTTCAGTGAAAGAAGAGACGACAGTAGCGGGCTTAGGAGGCAGGGAGAAACACACCCTCATCCTAGCCCTCAGATGATGCTCAGGGCCAACAGGACACTATACCTCCATCTTATGAACTGGATTCTTGTTCTCTCCTCCAGGAACTCTTGGTTTGAGTTTGATTCCAAATCACACTTGGAGAGAGGGTACTTCACCTAAGAATTTAGGAGAAGGGCTACATGGTTACTGGCCAGTATGGACCCCATAGCTGAGGTGGGCAGGACCCTTATACAGCATGCTTCAACTTACCCAACATGCTTCCTTTTACCCAGTATGCTCCCCCTTACCAACACGCGGCCCCCTCTCCCCGTCCCTAAGGGAACTGCCTCCAACTCTCAGTTACCACATCTCTGGTCACATGTACGTCCTGGCCACGAGAGGGGTAGGAGCTGATGGACAACTTCTCCCTGATGCATTGGGAAGCCTCTTCTTCTGTCTGCAAGACGAGTAATTTTCCTCTGAAAGTGTCGCTCAGCATCTGACCTCAAATCGTCACCTCTTCCCTTCCCCTCTTTGTAGGGAGTACGCAAGCGCTCTCTTCAACTCACTCTTCCTGCACTCCACTCCTGGATGGCAACCTTTCCAAAGAACTCCTGAGCTGCCCTGGAGCTGAAACCCTCCCTCCTACCCCCACCATGAGGCTTGACCAGCAGGGCTGATTCATAGGGATGCTGATGCCTCTCTTATCAGGATAAGATCCCAGCATCCTCTTGGACTTGTGGGTGAGTTAGAATCAACTCTACACAGGATGCTTTTGAATTTCCCAGATGTATGGAGAGGAGACTCTCGATCCCTGCCCTCACTGAGCTCTCTCGAAATTTGGACACCACATCATACTCACTTTCTTCAACCAATGTTGTACAACAGATACAGCTTCACTTTCTACAACGTCAACATCCTGGAACAAATGGGTAAATTGATGATCTCAAAAAACAAAAACTAGGAACCCAGCCCTCCCACCCACTCTTATCTAGATTAATATGTGGTGAGATGGTTCTGAAGTACTTACTACAGCACAAAACAGAGAGCAAATGGAAGGGATACCATTTGACACAGTCGCCAATAGTGACACTCACCAAACTCATCTTTGGTGGGAAGGGGAATCCTGCAGCTTTCCGGGAGAGGATGTACACAATCCATGTTGTAATGATCATCTTTGGACTTATACCAGGCCTCCCTCTTGACTCCCTCCTTCCATTGAAACTGCCTGAGAACTTCTGTGGGACCAGGAAGTCATCCAAGGGAGGTGCCCTCCTGATTGGTTGGTCATTGATGATGTGACAATGAGCTCCCTTAAACTTCCGGGGTCAGCATGGAGATAGAAAAGAGGGGTCCCAAGATGTCTGCCTCAGTGATAGTCATAGCTCAGATATTAAGCTATAACCAGTAAAATCCTAAGTAAGGCAAAAAGGGTAGCTAGACATAGTCGCACACACTTACAATCCCAACACTAGGGAAGCTAAGAAAAGAGAATCACACTTCAAGGCCAATTAGGGTTACACTGCAAGTTCCAGGCTAGCCTTGGTTACATTGTGAGACCCTGTCTCATAAAACAAAGAACAGCAAAAGATGTAGGGTTAGCTGAAGTAAAGCACACCTGTAAATCCAGCTACTGAGATGGGAAAACTTCAGGAGTCTAAGAAACAAACTAAAAGCTAAAGACCTGAAGTATGACTCAAGTGGTAGAATGTTCAGTAAGTAAGAGGTCTAGAGTTCAATCCTCAGTCAAGAATGGGTTTTTAAGCCAGGTGCCAGTGGCTCACGCCTATAATCCTAGCTATTCAGGAGACTGAGATCTGAGGATCAAGGTTCAAAGCCAGCCCGGGCAGGAAAGTCTGTGAAACTCTTATCTCCAATAAACTACCAGAAAACTGGAAGTGGCACTGTAGCTCAAGTGGTAGAGCTCTAGCCTTGATCTGAAGAACTGAGGGACAGGGTTCAGGCCTAGAGTTCAAGCCCCACAACCAACAACAACAACAACAAGAGAATGGGTTTTTATGTTTGATTATCTTTAAAATCATTGTACAAAGTTTCTGTTTAATAAAGTATTTTATGAATATAATGCATCTTGATCAGAGTCATCCTTTTAATATCTTTGGTTAGGCTGTTTCTCTGTTTTGTAAACTTTCTCTTTTTTTTCCTTCTTCTTTGGTGTCAGTAATGGGGTTTGAACTCTCATTTGGCTTTCCCACTCAAGACTACTTTACTACTTGAGCCACAGTTCTACTCCAGCATTTTGCTGGTTAGTGATAAAGAGTCTCACAGACTTTGCTGCCAGGACTTGCTTCAAACCTCAATCTTTAGATCTCAGGCCCCTGAGTAGCCAGGATTACAAGTGTGAACCACCAGGCCCAACTTGTGAAACCTATTGATCACTGTCTCTTGAACCGTGGTGTAAGTTTTGCTTGAGCTCCCAGTTTTCATATGTGTATTCTAGTTGGCCCATTTCCCACCATATTTCTCTCTCTGCCTCATCACCTTCCATGGAGCTTCCTTCACAAGTACTCCCAAAAACAGAGAGGGCAAAGCGGGGAAAACCCCAGATCATAACTGGGTATGGATTTTACAAATCCAAAGAGTAAATTTGTAACAAAAATGATCTGAGGGCTGGGAAGGTGGCTCAGTGGTAGAGCGCTTGCCTTGCATGCTCGAGGCCCTGGGTTCGATTCCTCAGCACCACATAAGCAAAAAGAAAAAAGCCGGAAGTGTTGCTGTGGCTCAAGTGGTAGAGCGCTAGCCTTGAGCCGAAGAGCTGAGGGACAGCGCCCAGGCCCAGAGTTCAGGCTCAACGACCGGACCCAAAAAAAAAAAAAAAAAAATGATCTGAGTCTTTGGTCGTTGTTGCTTTGTTTGCTGAGGGAAAGGAGACCTAAGTGGCTACATGAAGAAACTTGGGGACAAAAATAAAGGCATTCTTATAGCACTGGAAAGAATAAGAATAAGAAAACTGATTGGATATCACAACTAGAAAAAAAAAACAAAACTAGACTCCTCTTCTTTCCCTTACATGCTAAGATCAAGAAACTAGGGGTAGAGAGAGGAATGATGAGGTCAAGAGCGCAGAAGGTACGCACAGCACAGAAGAGACGTCAATCTGAGCGTGTGAGAGATCTTGTGAGCCATCTCGGGCCGTGGAGCTACAAATACGTTGGAGAACAGCCGAACCTTTGCTTAGGGTCCTGTGGGAGGCTGAAATCCCTTGAATTTCTTGGCAAAAGGTGGCAGAAGCAAAGCAATCTCCAGCCCTCCTGGGGTTTTGCATCCACTTCTGAAGTCACAGTACCATCTCTTCATTTCCTTTTCCCTGGCCTTCCACCAAGACAGCCCACAAAGTGAACTGAAGTACAATGACCGGAAATACCTTTTAAAGAAAGTGCCTTGACTTTATACTCCTTTTAACATTTGAGATGGGTGTGTGTATGCGTGTATTAATTTTGTTTTGTGGGGACAAGGATTTCAACTCAAAGTCTCATGTTTGCTATACAGTTGCTTGGCCATTTGAACCATACCTCCAGTCATTTTTTGGTTTAGTTTTTTTTTTTTCAGATAGGATCTCATAATTTTCCCCAGATCTAGCTTGGACCATGATGTCATCTTCCTCTCTGTCTCCCAGTAGCTGGGATTATAGACACTCACTACCAAGCCTACCTTATTGATTGAGATAAGGTCTTAACCACAGTCCTCCCCATCTCTGCCTACCAAGTAGGTAGTACTACAGGTTTGAACTACCATGGTTACCCCTAGCTCAATGTCCTAGTGATTTAAATCCCTTGTATATTAGTTAATAAAGAAGATACCTATAGGTTCTGATCTACTATAGATAAGAACATGGAAAAAATCCTGACATTGTCTCAAATATCAATACTATGAGAAAAGATATATTCATAGTAGTTTTATTTTCTGCTCTGTCCTTCCCATCTCATTCTAGCTTGCTTCAGAAGTTAATTATCAATAATTTCTAAGTCATATATTCTATGTTTATGTTGTAAACATGAAGCAGTGATACAAGGTATTCTTGCCTTTTGATTGCTGTTTTTTTAAATGCATTTAGGAAACTACAGATACAACTCAGAAAAACATTGACACATACCTACTGAAACCATTTTCCAGATCAAGATATATTGAGAACACGTCTAATACCCACAGACCTTCAGGCAATCATACCTGCATAGCATTTTTTTTAACTATCTAGGGTTCTTTTTCTCTGCTGATTAAAGAATGAAAGGGCAGGAAAGTCATTAAATCAGACAGAGCATGTTTGTTTGAAAGCAAAATAGTGAAGAAGGGCCCACAGATGTCCCCTTTCCTCCCCTCCCCTCTCCTCCCCCCCTCCTCTCTCTCTCTCTCTCTCTCTCTCTCTCTCTCTCTCTCTCTCTCACTCTCACTCTCTCTCTCTCTCTCTCTCTCTACCTATACATAAAGGATCCCTTGCCTCTTCCCCATAAAGGCATGCTCTTGATGAGGTGGACATACATTATGGAAAGTCTCATGATCAGTTCCTTTGCTCAGAGCATGAATGCAGAAGTTTCCCTGTGATTGGATCTCCTGTCTCTATGCACAAGTACAGAAGGGACTTGATTGGATGGAGGTTAGGGAGGAACACACACTGCACCACTGCCACAAAGGGATATTCACTAGGTCCCAGAGCCCAAGGGGTGAACAGGACACATAATTTTGGTCACATCACTCCCCTCTCACCCTGCCCACCATACTAGAGCCAGTGCTGCTTTCCATCTTCTACCTAGCCTGGGAGGCCCAACTTCCCCTGATTTATATCTCTGCTGCCGTAAATGAATTTCTAAAAACACACAATATTGACTAATTTCTCTCTGTCCTTCTTCACTTAACATGATGTTGCCATTGTATGGAGCTGATGTTTGTTATCGTTTTCATTTCTGTTCTGTTTTAGCAACACAAATTATCAAATTGATTACCAACGTGCATTTGCATTATAGCAAACATGATACATTTGGAGAGAATGTTGCTATGAATATTTTAGACTTACCTTTGAATGCCACAAGCACTAGATCTTTTCAATATGCAATGGCTAATTTATTGGTTTTAAATATGCTTACCAAGAGGTTATACCAATCTACACTCATATATACCATGTAGAAGAAATAGTTGCTCCATAGTTTTACCCAGAGTAGGTATTGTCACTCCTGTAAATGTAGCCATCTGGTAGAGGCACAGTGGTCATTCATAACTGATTCATTTGTATTGACGTGACTGGACCTTTTGGATATTCTTTTTTGTTTGAAGTGCCTCTTCAAGTCTTCCGCCCTTTTAATGGTAAGTGTTTTCCTTGTTGATCTGTAGAATTTTTTATGTATTATGGATAGGAGTCCTTTGTAAATATGTACTTTGAAATTATTTTATACCAATCTATGACTTGCTTTTTCAGTCTTTTACAATTGTCTTCATGTGTAATTATGCCAATCCAGTAGCTTGAACCCAGGGCCTGGGCACTGTCCCTGGGCACTGTCAACGCTAGCACTCTACCAGTCAAGCCATATCTTCACAGATAGCTTTTTGGTGGCTAACTGGAGATAAGAGTTTCATGGACTTTCCTTCCCAGACTGGCTTCAAACCTCGATTCTCAGATCTCAGCCTCCCAAGTAGCTAGGATTGCAGATGTGATCCACTGTACCCAACACTGTTGTCTTTTGGAGAACAGAAACTCTTAATTTGTGTGTGTGTGCATGTGTGCATGCGTATGCATGCACGTGCATGTGTATGTGTGTGTGTGTGTGTGTGTGGACTCTTGCCTAGTGTGCTCACACATGTACTGGAACTTGAACTTGGGGCCTGGGCATTGTCCTTTAGCTTCTTCATGTAAGAATGACACTCTACCACTAGAGCCACTGCAACACTTTCAGGTTTTTGCTGTTGTTGTTTTGCTGGTTAATTGGATATAAGGCTCATGAACTTTCCTGCCCAGGCTGGCTTTGAACCACAGTCCTCAGATCTAAGCCTCCTGAGTAGTTGTAAGCCAATTGCACCCAACCAGTATATAGTCTTTTGAGAATGACTTTCTTCATCTAAGCTGTTGTCTGTATCAGTAGCCCTGTTTTTCTGTGGTATATGATCCAACCATTTTCTCTCAGTTTATCATTTGTCATTTTTGCCATGTAAATTTTCCACTAATTTTTGTAGTCCAGTGTATTAATGGTTAAAATTGAATGTAAGTTGTGAATGGGTACTGTTTTCTTACACTTCAAATGAAATAGGAATGAATCCATGTAGTTTCTAAATCTAGAGCTCTAGAATATTAATTACAAGCAATTATTAAGATTATGAATTTACCCTTCCTATCAGTCAAGTCAATAATGCTGCATTAAAAATCTACTATTAGCCAGGCATGGAGGTTCATGCCTATAATCCTAGCTACTTAGGGGTAGAGGGGGGTTAGAGATTAGGAAGATTATAGTTTGAAGCCAGCCCAGACAAATATTTCTGGGACTCCATCTCAACTGGGGTCCAGTGGTACATGACTATTTAGCTATGTGGAAAGTTTAAATACAAGGAAATTTGGTCCACACTGGCCTAGGCAGGAACTTGAGACCCCATATGAAAGATTATGAAAGCAAAAAGATCTGAGGGTGTGGCTCAAGTGGTAGAGCATGTCTTTCTGGCAAGTATAAAGCCCTGAATTCAAACCCCAGTACTGCCAAAAATATTAACTTTAAGATGCCAGTGACACACAGTAATGTCTGTTCATGTCAACTCTCAGAAACATAAATATTTGGAAACACAGAAATCTGCCTCTGGAATCAACAGCTATTTCTCTTGTTGGCTAGAGTCACCCACACCTTTGGGAATCAGCCCACTTACATTGGCTTCTTTTCTGGTTCCAACTGGAGAAATTAGAGCAATGTGGCCTTACTCCAGATCTTATATTCTTCCAACAGGTTACCACAGACACAGTCTCATCGACTGACACAAGCTAAATAGAACAAAGCCAAGGCTTGTTTTTGCCCAAAAGCAAAGGCTCATTTCAAACCTTCTCTGTATAACATCTGTTGACATCCCTCTGGTCAAGCCTGGTTAAGTCTAGAGTAAAGAGTAAAGACACCAGAAAGCTGTATAGACAAGGAGTTGAATACAGGTAATGATCTTTAAAAATGCAGGGCTAGAAATGTGGCTTAGTGGAAGGGTGCTTGCCTAACATGCATGAGGCCATGGGTTTGATTCCTTGGTAGCACATAATAAATACCACTAAAATAAATAAGTACCACTAAAATAAATAAAATTATTTTAATACAAAGATAACTTCACAATATACCACACCTAGACCTAGTACATCTCAGAGCTCTCCTTATCATCTCAGCCTTCTTGAGAGAGTCTTTATCACTGCCCCTGCCTGTGTCTTTCTCTGCCCCTACCCTCAGCTCACTGCACTGTGGCTTTTCTCCTGACCTTCCCACAAGGCAGCCACTTCTCCTGGGAAAAGGGGTGAATACCTCTTGCTGCTATGTATCTAACCAATACCAAGAAGCTAATGTTCTGTTGGGGCTGGGAGGTGGAGGGCAAACATGGAGAGATGAATGCAGAGGGGAAGGATGGACAGATACAGTCATTATATTCAATGAACATATGTGAAAATGGAACCAGGTAACTTGAGGGTATGGATGAGAAAGATGGAGGGAAAGAAGAAAAGAGGGAGAGGGACCAAGATGTATTGTACATAGAACGTGACTTGTTGGACTGAAACACCTTTGTACAGCTACTTAATATTTTTAAGTGCAAATGATCTTTTTCAGACACAATAGTCCAGATATTTTCTCACTTCAAAACCTAAGCAAGGAACTTGGGAATAGATTTCGCTTAACAAAAAAAAGCAGTCAGAGATTTTAGGAGAGAAGATAATGAAAAAGCAATTAATCTGTATGTATATGTTTGTTTACACCTGCACATGTACTCATACATCGAAAATAGGTCTCTGAGAATGTGTAGTCTAAAAAATAAGAATTCTTAAATAGAAGAACCCTACTTAATGCAGGATTAATTCTATTAATAGCATAAAATGATAAATGTATTAAGCAAAACCTGGGTATTAAGATGGAGGTGTTGAAGTAAAACGAGTATAATTAAGGTTAGGAAAGAGAGAAACAGGGAAATTTTCCAGTCTTTACTGCAGATGGAGAGAACAGTCAGATAATAATAGTGTGTTGGGTTGGCATTAGTTATGATCTAATAATGGCACCAGAAATATGGACTTGATTGAGAGCTTGGAAATGAAACATAATCATTAGCAGCATGGAAAATGATAGTTAAGTGCCTAAGTTTAATATGGAAGTTTTAAAAAAGCAATAAATATCAACCAGAAAATAAACAGCACGCACCAGCAAAAAAAAAAAAAAAGGAAAGGGAAAATTAGGGAAACACCAAACAAAACGAGAAATACAAAATAAGATTTAAAAGCTATATACAATATAACAGTCACTACTCGAAGTGAATGAATTAAATTCTCCTTTGAAAAACAGATGCTATCAAACTGAGTTGAGAAATATCTTTAAACCAGGCATGTGTAGCCCATGCCTGTAGGAGGCTGAGATTTGAAGACCACAGTTCAAGGCCAGTCCAGGCAAGAAAGAGACTCTTCTCTCCAATTAACCACAAAAAACTTGGAGTTGAGACTCTCACCTCCAATTAATGACCAAAAGAAAGCCTGAAGTGGAGGTGTGGATCAAGTGGTAAAGCACCAGCCTTGAGCACACAAAAAAACAAGGAACAGCACCCAGGCCCTGAGTTCAAGTCCTAGTACTGACACATATATACTAGATATATTAGATATAATATATAAAACCTATTTGTATATTTTATATACATAAGACATATATACATTTATACATGTGTGTGTGTGTGTGTGTGTGTGTGTGTGTATGTTAGAGCTGAGGACATGGCTCTAGTGGTAAAGGACCTGATGAGCAAGTGCAAGGCCCTGAGTTCAAGCTCTAATACTACAAAAAGGTACATATTTTTAAGTCTTTAAATATCCCACTTAGAGAAGAAAGCTCAACATACCTTAAAGAAAGATAATGAAAGATCAATATCATCTAAAAAGTGTTTGCCCCTTCCCACAAAACTAGAAGGCTGATTTAGCTATAGCAAGCATACTTCAGAGTGCACAGATGAGTTTGTCAATGAGCAGGTGTCAAAAATGTAAGTTGATGTCTGATTGACCTAAGCAGAGAGAAGTTTCAGGTCCAAAGGTGTAAGGAAAGAACTGAGGTTTATCACCTTCAGAGGACTGTCAAACCCATAGGCTTATGCAAAGCATGCCATTTGCTCCTGACAAGACTCGAAGAACCACACCCTCACACAACAGGATAATGGATGTTTACTCTCTTAATTGTCTCAATAAATTCCTGTCATGTACCCATCTTTCATTAGACTCATTCCTTTTTATCATACTTTATTGTAGAAGTGGTCACCAGCTGACATGGACTGCAATCCTCCTATTTACACTTTTGATTTCTCTGGGATGACAAGTATGCATCATTACATCCAGATATTTGTCTGCAAGGATTTCTTGAATTTTCTTTTACAGCGATCCTTCTGATCTCAGCCTCCTAAATAGAAAGTAATTAAGATTACATATGTGAACCATTGCACCCAGTTTATAAAGTTACTTTTTAAATAATGTATTTTGTTGCTGACATAAATAACTAACACTCCCACAGGCAGATCAAACTTTCCTGTTCTCATATTATTTCTAACAGCTCACAGATTTTCATAATAGTTCATAAATCTTCAATATATTCATATTACTTGAAGATAATGAAAGTTTTGCTTAAACCTTTTGTTGATTTACCTTTTAAGGTATAATGGTTGGATTTGTAATACAAGATTTCCTAGTGGAGTTGATGTTTTTGTCTTCTAGGCTTTAGCAAGCATGTAACTCTTGTCTCCCCATGGATAGTGAAAGTTTCTGTGGCTGTTTAGTGGATGTCCAGTTCTGTAACAGGGTGTTCAATCATCAGCCCAACCTCTGGGGAGGGGTACTCTGAGCCTCCCATCAAAGATGTGATACACTCCAACCCATTCTTTCTCAGTGAATAGAGGGTCCTTCAGCCCAAGCAGAAAACTCAATAAACAGGTTTTGTTACACTCTTATAGTAGATCCATTCTAGTATGGGCCACTTCTCTAAGTCTTTGGATCCCTCTTTCAAAGTGTGCAATGGACTTCTGACATTTCCATTTTGCTTCATACGGGCCATCACTGTAAGCAAATATCCAAGAACCAATCCAATACCCACTAGAATTGTCTCCCATCACCACAGGCAAGTTATGTAACCCCTCAGTACCCTACAACGCACAAACGAATCAAGAAAAATGTAATATAAATAAATCATAGATAGACAGACAGACAATAGAATTTTACTCATAGACAAGGAAGAATGCTATTATGTCATTTGCAGGGAAATGGATAGACCTGGAAAAAATTATGTTAAGTGAAATCAGGCTCAGAGAGACAAAGGATGCATGTTTTCTCTCTTATGTGGAAGTTAGATCTAATTTATAAATATATATGCAAATACAAAGGGTCATATGCATATATATACAAACATATTAACTAAAGTATGGTATTTGCAGAGAAGGATTCCAGTGTTGTAACTCCTTTGTATAACTAACTCACAGTTCAACAAAATAAATGTCAGGAAGCTAGAACATGTATTCTCAGGTGGGCGGGAAGTGGGGGTCACGGAGAGGAGGGTAGATGAATGGAAAGAGGAGGGGTGGGCAAATGCAGTCCTAATATTCAATGTACACTGGTAAAAATGGAACTTGATAAATTGAGGGGATGATTGGGGTTGAGAAGGATGGGAAAAATGGCGAAAGGTGATACTGATCACCTCTTTGACATTGAAACGCCTTCATACAACCACTTAAAGATAATATTTTTAAAGACCCCTGCTTCCTTTGAGACATCTAACTGTTCTTATGCTCTTTTTTTTGGGGGGGGGGGTCCAGTCATGGGGCCTGAACTCTGGGCCTGGGCGCTGTCCCTCAGCTCTTCAGCTCAAGGCTAGCACTCTACCACTTGAGCCACAACACCACTTCTGGCTGTTTTTCTTTTTGCTTATGTGGTGCTGGGGAATCGAACCCAGGGCCTCATGCATGCAAGGCAAGCGCTCTACCACTGAGCCACCTTCCCACCCCTGTTCTTATGCTCTTAAGGAGAGAATCTGTCTTCCAGCAAGGACCAGAGGTCACAGGGACATCTTAAAGTTGAATTCTTCTCATACATATATTTTTTTTCATATGTGTATATACATATATATCCTCACCCTAGATTAGAGGATCTCATTTCTTTCCTATCAAAGCTATAAGTTTGAGCCGGGCGCCGGTGGCTCACGCCTGTAATCCTAACTACTCAGGAAGCTGAGATCTGAGGATCACGGTTCAAAGCCAGCCTGGGCAGCAAAGTCCGTGAGACTCTTATCTCCAATAAACCACTAGAAAACCGGAAGTGGTGCTGTGGCTCAAGCGGTAGAGTGCTCGCCTTGAGTTGAAGAGTGCAGGGACAGCGCCCAAGCCCAGAGTTCAAGCCCTACGATCGACCCTCCCCCCCAAAAAAGCTATAAATTTGATAAAGAAGTCTCATCTAGGTAAATACCCAACCTTTTTCAAAATTCTGCCAGCCCTGGATCTCATTTGTAGCCTTGTCTCCCTTTCTGGTGCATATGAGAATCTTTATAATGCCAAGCAGGATTATTCTGACTCCCTTTGCACCAAATTGGTGATTGGCTACCTTGGTCCTATACTTTTCTTCCTCTTCAAAATATCAATGGTATTCTTGGAGGGAAAAAAAGTCCAAAAGTTTCCAAAAGAAACTCCTAGGAGTGTTTTCTTTCCAGACATGCTGTGAGCCAACATATCTCTTTCACCTCTACTTTGATCAAAGGGACCAGCATTGATCAAGGAGATTCTTGCTTTGGCCTGAATCTGGAAATCACAGTAGAGGGGGTGACCTTCTGTATCCCTGTACTTAGCCACTAGCTAAGTATCTCCCTTGGGGGAAAGATGTAACCTCTCAGGCATGAAGGTTCCTGCTAGTGGAGGCACCTCTGAAGTGGTGGGGGACCCAGGAATCATTAGCCACCAACTTGCAAAGGATCCAGAGGCTGGAGGCCCAGTGTACTCCCCTGTAAAGAAATCTTATTTGAAAAAAAAATCTTATTTAGACATCACAGAACTTACTTTGTTTCTGAACCCTGGTGTGATACATGTCAGAAGTTGGCATTCATAATGTAGGTTTGGTAGAGTTGTTATGCACATTTGTGTAAGGAAGAGGAAGCTTAAAAAAAAACCCTCCATGTATCTGCTTTTAAAGATGAAGACCAAAATGCCAGGCATAGGAGCCTCACACCCACCTACTCAGTGGGGTTTGAAGTCAATCTGGGTAGGAAAGTCCCTGACACTCTTATTTCCAATTAACCATTAAAAAACAAACTGAAAGTGGAACTGTGCTCAAGTGGTAGAATATCAGCTGGAGGGGGAAAAAAGCAAGCAAGAGCTTGAGGTCCTGAGTTCAAGTCCCAGAACCAGCACAATGAATGAATGAATGAATGAATGAATACCATAGCCTCAGGAAGCAACAAAAATGGTTTCATCATGGTCTGCTAAGAAAAAGGACAATGGAAAGAAGAAATGAAAACTGGATAGGATGAGCATTGTGACAGCAACTGAGGCAAAGGATAGCTGTGTGCATGCTAGAAGCTCCCCGTCTCACAGATTTGGGGGAGATTTTTCCTCTTTTTATTACTATCTTCAAATAATTGTATAAGGGGGTTTTCCACTTGATATATCAATTTATGTCTACAATACAGCAGTGTGACCCTTTCACCAATTTCCTGCACTTCCCATCCCCACCCATCTCATTTTCTGGTTCCATTTTCATGTATATACATTGGGTATTAGGCCTGTATTTACCCACCTTCCTCTTTCTGTTTTGTCACCCTCCTCCCCTTGTCCCCCACCCACTTCCGACATGATACATTTTAACCTCCTGGTATTCATTTTGTTGAATTGCCTGCTAATCATTCAAAGGGGTTACACCATGGAACCCCACTCCTGTGTATACCATATTTAGTCTGCTTGGCAACACAGAAATGTGTGGCAACATAAATGCATAGGGTCCGCATGCATTTTTATATGTGTTTATATTTTGGGCCTAAGCCCCATATGAGATAGAACATGTGCCTTTGTCTCTCTGAGTGTATTTCATTCGATGTTTTTTTTTCCAGGTTCATCTATTTCTATTTCCTGCAAATAATTCTTAGTGATGGATACATTTCTATTACACACACACACACACACACACACACACACATCACATCACATTTTCTTAACCCATTCATTGGTTGTAGGGCAGTGGAGCTGTTTTCTTAACTGGCTATTGTGAATAGTATTTCTTGGAGAAGTTTTTGTTTGTTTGTTTTTTATTTGGGGGGGTCCAGTCGAGGGGCCTTAACTCTGGGCCTGGGCACTGTCCCTCAGCTCTTCAGCTCAAGGCTAGCACTCTACCACTTGAGCCACAGCGCCACTTCCGGCTTTTTTCTTTTTGCTTATGTGGTGCTGAGGAATCAAACCCAGGGCCTCATGCATGCAAGGCAAGCACTCTACCACTGAGCCACCTTCCCAGTCCTTGGAGAAGTTTTTAAGCCATGGTAGATTTTTGTTGTTGTTTTTTCCCAGACCTGGGGCTCAAACTCTTGGCATGGAAGCTGTCCCTAAACATCTTCTTTCTCAAAGCTAGCACCCTACCACTTGAGCCACAGCACCACTTCCAGCTTTATCTGTGATTAATTAGTGATGAGCTTCACAGACTTTCTTGCCTGGGCTGGTTTCAACTAAAAATCCTCAGATCTCAGCCTCCTGGGTAGCTAGAATTACAGCTGTGAGCCACTGGCACCTGGCTGGTATTTTTAAATTTACAGGTGAGTCTATTTTGTGCTTGGCTAGTTGATTGGTATGGCTTGGCTATATCTCCCAAAAATCACATGTATTTGTAAATTAGCCCCCACCCCATGGTGTTGTTGGATGATAGTGGAATTTTAAGGAGGTGGGCCTAGTGGGAGGAAGTTAGGTTACTGGAGGTGTATTCCTGAAGGGAATTTTGGGGTCCAAGTCCTCTCCTCTCCTCCTTCTCCTCTTTCTCTCTGATTCCCAGGCTCCATGACTCTCTCCTCCTCCCTCCCTCACCTCCATGAGGTGAGCAGCCTCCTCTCCCACACATTCTTACCTTGATGTTCCACTGATGTCATAGGTCCAATGTAATGGACCAAGCGACCATGGACTGAAATATCAGAACTATGAGTCAAAATAAACTTTTCCTCCTTTCAAGTTGATTTTTCTCTGAAATTTTATATCAGTGACAGAACACTATCACAGTTAGTGATTGTTGTCTTCATCCAGAACAAGATATATGAAAGGAATATCATGTTTTGGCATTTGCCTTCTGCTAAAATCCCAAATAAGATGTAAAAAAAAAGGGGGGGGGGCAGGAAGATCATGGATTTAAAGCCAGTCTGGACTACATTGTGAGATCTTGTCTCAAAAAGAAAAATAAATAAAAGAAACGTAGCAGGCATTGAAAAGCAACTAGGGAGCATTGTCTAGAGGGACACAAGAAAAAAAATGCAATAAGAATTGAGAAAAATGATGTGGGGGGGAGGGAAGGAATATGCCAATTTAGGCAGCCAAACCCACTAAGCCCACTGAGGAAGGCTGTTGCAATTTAATGGCAACAGTGGTATGCACTTTGACTCTCGGATATGAGACTTTGCAGGAGGTGGAGAGTTGTCTCTGTTTGACACTCAGTAGATAAAGATAGTCAAACCAGACCTTCAGCATATCACTGAAAAGTCAGCAAAGATTGAAAGCGTCATTTGCCGACAATGAGCTGAGTGTCAGTGGCCAAGCCTATAATCCTATCTACTCAAGAAGCTGAGAGCTAAGGATCATGGATCAAGACAGCCCAGGCAGGAAAGTCTGTGAAGACTCTTATCTCCAATTAATCACCAAAGGCTGGAACTTCTGAGTTCAAGCCCTAAGAGCAGCGGGCGTGCGCGTGCGCGCGCACGCGCGCGCGCGCGCACACACACACACACACACACACACACACACACCTGCAATTTAAAGAAGTGTGTATGCCTTCAATGATGAACTAAGCTGAGTTCCCTCTTCCTGTTATTCAAATGATTATCTTCTCAGTGAGGCCCACTGAATACTCTCTCTCAAGGCTGTAATTAAGCCCTTCCTTCTATACAGCAGTTTCCTCTTATTCTACTCAATTTCAGCCCCCAGCTTCGGCACTGTGCACCATATGCTATCTGCTCTCTTTCTTTCTCTCTCTCTCTCTCTCTCTCTCTCACACACACACACACACACAAGTGCTATTTCATTCCATTCTATGAGACTTTTCTTACCATAATGACTTCCCTAATTACTGCCTTCTTACTATAAATGGTCCATCTCCCTACCACTAGAACATGAAACCTTCCAGGATAGCACCCTTAGCACTTTACTTTGGCTCCCAGGTAAGAAGCCAGGGAGCAAATTAGAGACTCACAGAGAAATTAGGCACTCACACAGGGTCCCTTCAATATAGATTTGCTCAACAAGTGAGTGAACTTAAGCTTCTTTATCTCCCAGTTTCAAAGTCCCTTCGGGACCATGTTGAGCTGCTGTGAATTGAAAAATGGCTTGATTAGAAGGACCTAGGGCCACCAGTGAAATAAATAACACGAGGCACAAAAATAATAGAAAGCAAGCTTTTTCTTAGCAAATGTTTATTTATATCAAAATACAAAACATTTCTGAAGCAGAGTAATGTTACATGAGGAGCAATTAAACACTAATCTTCCTTTAATCAGCTTAACTTGCCACCCTTTCGGGGCACCAGCACTGGTATGCATCTTGTCCACTCAGGTGCCTTGTTCCTCCCTTGTGTGTTTGCGTATGTACTTGTTCGCTCATTTTAATTTCTAATTCAGGATATGAACATGCAGTGTTATTGGCAATGAGTTGGTTAGTATTCAGCAAGCCTGAAAATACCAGCGAGTGGAGCCTGGCGTAGCAGCCTGAGCGAAGGCAGACTGCAAATTCTCTCCTTAGTTGAGTTGGAGGGGAGGGGGGTCTCACTCCGTTTTTAACTGGCAAATCCAAAGCCAAAAGCATCACTGTCCTTGGTAGCCAAGCAGGCATTATTGCTTGGGGCCATGGAGTGGGCGTGGCTTAGGGGTCTTTTCAGTGGCTGAGAAGGGGTAAACAGCCAATGGAAGCCCACCTGCAGAAGTGGCAGCCACAGCAGGCCCAGGCCTAGGAATGGAGGGTATAGAAACCCTCCCCCACTCCTTGCAACAAGAGGAGCCCTCATTCCCCAAGAAAAAAAAGCAACAGTTAGGGAGAAG
Source organism: Dipodomys spectabilis (assembly GCF_019054845.1). Lineage (NCBI taxonomy): Eukaryota > Metazoa > Chordata > Mammalia > Rodentia > Heteromyidae > Dipodomys > Dipodomys spectabilis. The sequence continues at coordinate 730,072 of NW_024870700.1, forward strand.
TAAGGTCTCTCTCTGCCTTGGAACACTACTTAATAGCTTCGGGTGCCTGCCCCTTGGATGGAGAAATGCTTAGAGATTGGAGATTTGGGAAGAAAAAGCACCTGGTTGAGAGTGTAGCTGTTTCTAATACACCTCCTTGACAGAAGAAAGGGAAGGAGATGGGAGAACAAACATACTCCTCTCGTTTCCACAACCCTCCCCACTCTCAGGGCCAACCTGGGAGTCCCTTTCAAGCCCCCAGTTAGTGCATTCGCTTTGGCATTGTGCACCTATATGCACTGTCTCTCACACACATTTGCATCACTACTCTCAAACACACTCATCACACACACACACACACACACACACACACACACACACACACACACACGTGACCTTCTTCTAGCATCTGCTCAGGTAGCATAATGATGCCACATCTCCACCATCTCCTCTGTTCTCAGGGGTCCCCACAGGTCCCCAAGACCCAGCTCCAGGCTTGACACACTCTGGCATTCCCAGGCTTTTGAGAGGAGGGTGATGGAGCAGGAAGCTCCCCAGAGACAGGTTATACAGAGTATAGAATATGTTGTATAAGGCTTTGGTACAGCACCAATTTCATGTTCTTATAGTTTGAATTCTAAGTTAATCTTTTAGAAGAAGAAAAAAAAAAGCTTACTGAAAAAATAGTGTTTTATTTACTTTTCAGTTACATACCTGAAGTTCAAAAAGTAAGCCTCTAGTAGCCATCCAAAGTCACACTCAGAGGTGTTCTGTGAGCAGCCATACATGTGTTGGTGTGTCTTTAATTTGGAACCAAAGTCAGCCAACCAATACCGTGGAGTCAGCTGCCCATGCTAACTGACGTTAACCAGTCCATACATACAGAAAAGAAAGAGAGAACACAAAAGCCACCCCAAGCCTCCCCCCTCCCAAAACCCCAGGAAAAAAAATCAAATACAGATAAAATACAGCAAGATCTAAGGAACCAGTGGGACGAAGGTGATCGAGTCCGTCCAGCTGGGCTCTTCAGAAACAGCACCATAAAGCACCCTAGAGCAGTGGCATTGTAATACTCAACATTCGGGAAATGGAAAAGAGGTCTGAAGAGTCTTCTCAAGAAGACCTGGCATGGATGGGGGTGGGGAACCCCCAAAGAAAAGTTGAAGGAAGAAATAAAAATGGGTTCGAAATGAGAGCAAGAAATCTCATGACGAAACGGATGGTCATATCCAGATGCATTCGGAAAAGAACAGAGAGAGAGAATGAGAGAGACTGCCAGGCATCCGGAGGTGTGCAGTCCAAGAGGAGTTCCGAGGACGGAGCATCAGGAGCTCCTTCTCTACGAACTCTTCACCCCTCACCCCGTGTGTCTACACACTACAGAGTGACAGGTGGAAAGGAATTCCGGTGAAAACTGACTCCAGGTGTGTGATGGAAGAAAAATCTCCAAGATGACTCAGTCCATCCTGGTGGAAGAAAGCAAGTTGGCAATAAAGGGGCCCTAGAGTTGCTGACATGAAACAAGATAGAGACCCTTCATGTCAGGGGCTGTGGGTGAGGACAGGCCCCCTGCGGAAGCACATCCCATGGGAGCCCCCATCCCTGGTCCCACAAATGGCAGTTAGGAAATTAAATCTGAATGAAACTTGAAGACTTTCTGGCACTGATGTGCCCCTACTTGGTGAACCGTGAGTGCAGATCAACCACTCCCGTTCTAACACCTCAGCCCAGTGTTCCAGCCTCAAGATCCTCCCACAGAGAAACCCCCAGTCCTCAGAGTCTGCACATGTCATTTCTGTCAACATCAGGACAGACTTCCACATGCCAATAGGGCGGGCAGTTCCTCACCAACAGGAAGGAGGCCCACTTCCTCACCTCCTACCTTTATATTGCTCCAGATAGTACCTCACAAACACCAACAGAAAAGAGCAGGAGACCCAGGCAAATGCCAAAGAGCCACATCAGAGCCTCCCTTCCGCAAGGTCTTGGTTGGTGTCCACAGAGAAAAGGAGAGAGCCCGTGGTGACCTTTGGAGAACGATTCCCAGGGGATCTGTCTACTCCACACTCTTGTTCTATATAGCAGAGGTAGCAGAACTGAAAACAACAAAAAAAAAATAATGCTATAGATTCCCCCTACTTCCTTCCAAAGAGGAAGAGCACCAAAATTGAATGTCCCTTCCACCTCCTGGGGTCCAAGGAATAAGTCACAGCATATGGAGCCCTGGGGTGGAACACACCCCTCCCATCTACAGTCCCATTAACTGAGGATTCAAAGACAGGACCTCTTCTCTATCCCCTATACAATCACATCCCAGTACCCTGCACTCCATGTGCCTTTGTGAAAGGCTGTCTTTTCTGAAAAAAAAAAAAAAATGGTGGGTTGTTGTGAGTCATCTGTCCTTTCCAATGTCCACAGTTTTGCCATCTTGCTGAGATCTGGGTCATGGAAAGAGCATAGGTAAATAACACATCCTCCCCAGGCTCTGGAACTTTAAGGTAGAGGATATGTCTCTGTCTCCCTTTTCCTTCCCCATATAAAGAGGCCACGCAGACATCACAAAATGGAATGGTGATGTGCAGGTTCTCTGGTGCAGCTGAGGTTTCTTAGTATCAAACTTTTGGCTTCATATGGAAAGAACGTGGACGGTTGGAGGCACCCTGGGCCTTATGGAGTATGAGCCCTCTGTGTGTTGGAGTGTCAACTGTTGGTATCATGTGACCAGTAGTAGGATGGAGTTACAGAGAAGGAGGTTGGCTCTGAGAGTCAAAAGAATAGTCATGGAAACCCCTCTTTGGTAGCTTGGGAGGGGATGGAAGCTTGGAAGTGACATTGAATTTGCTGTTCTTCCTCTTGCTCAAACTGCCAGAAAAAAAAAATCTTACATGATACATCCAGCTTTGGGCTCCCCAGGAGGCTCTGTGAAAGAACAGCCACCTGCAAGCATTGACACACTGCCAGCTGGACCCAGTATAGGAACCCTTCCATCTCCTGAAATACCCTTAGAAAATTGGAAGGGCTCTGAAACAGATCACTCAGGGGACCCACGTTAAGTGTCCTGATGAATGGCAGGGACTCCTAAGGTCTATGTAAGGGTCAGGAGATAAGACTCAAGCTTCAACTTACTCTTCCACCCAACGTACTCTTCCCACAATAACCTCAAAAGGCAAAAGGATCTTCATGGTCAGGCATCTCAGTCCCTCCAATGAGTAAATTCTGTAGACCAGAGCTCTGAGCAAGATATTTGGTGGGAAAAGAGGGGTTAATGTTGCTTTTTTTCTTTTTCTCTTTTTAGGATGAGGGGGAGCAGAAAGAACTAAGAGATTACAGGCTTGAGTCTCTCGTGGCTCCTGCAACATCTGGCCCTACACCAGCTTCAAACATACCACTCAGAGCACTTGGAACATCAGAAGAAAGAGTTAGCACCCAGGAGACACCTGCAAGGCATGTGGTACTCTTGCAGCATAGGTGAGGTCTTGAATTCTCAGAGGTATTCTTCAGAACACAAGAAGTTCACTGCTCACACAGAAGCAAACTCTCGCCTACTCCCGAAGTCTGCCATTCTGGGTCACTTTCTTCCAGGATGTGGCTTAGTTTCAGAAGTCACAAGCTGAGTGCCAAAAGGAAGGTCCCAACTAGGCCCCATCCTGCTAATCCTGCACAAAATGAATCCCTTACTCCTGATCTTGTACTCAGGATCCCAGCATCGGAACACCCCATTTCCTATAGCACTCTGTTGTCCAATTAAAAATAAATTAAAGAACGCGCAGATGATCTATTTATATTAAATATCACATTCACTCTGGTTCCAAGAATCTGCAGCAATAATCACCAGGGTGTCCCTTCTCCAAGAATGAGCCCACGCAGTCATCCTCACAAAATCTTACCCCCATAGCTCCAAGAGCCGCATGAGCCCAGCATCCTTGCCAGAATGGAGCTCCTCTCAGCAACTTGCACAAGTCAAGGTTCTTTCTCCTGGCTAGAAACACACAGATCCAGATTCTCTGGGCTATTCAATCCAGTTACTCCCCACAATTTTTAGCCTGCTTATCCTTCTGCAAGCGAGTTTGGTTGTTGTTGTTTGAAAGGGCTTTTCCCCCCCATATATACACATTTCCATCAACAAGACCCAAGCAGCTCTGAACAGAGTGTATCCCAGGAAAGATGGGGAAGAAGGTGGCACCACGGCATGAGCTAGTACCCCAGACCACCCAGGGAAGGTGATACTGCTCAAAGCATCTCTAAGCACAGGTACAAAAATAAAGCAAACTATGACTTCATATAGATATATAGATATATAGATTAGATAAGACAGCTAGATAGACTTTATATAGTTTTTTCTTATTTATAGATGAGTGCAGAAGGCAAGAGCCCTTGCTCGTCCACCTGGCTTGCCTCTCTTGCCCTCCTACTCACCCATTCCCCACATAGACTTGCCTCAAGTTCCCACTATGAATCATACCTATTGCATCTGATCCTTGCCCTCCCCCTACATAAGTTCCCCTTCTCTCCTTAAAATAGAACAATTATATATTTATATCATTTTATATACAATCTCCATAAAAAATACACTCAAGTTGGTGTATTAGTGAATGTGACCCTCCTACCAAACAGAAGTTGTCTAACAAAGAAAGAGCCAACCAAAAAAGAAAAAAGAGGGTCTCCTAGGCCTGATACTACTCAGGCAAAGCAGTGTGTCCCTACAAATCTCACACACACACACACACACACACACACACACACACCACATTCTACCACACACACTATACTACACAAACACACATAGCCATACACCACACACGCTATACAAACATACCCCAAACACACATCACACATACACATACAGATACCATGCACTCACAAAACACACAGTCTGCACACATCAGCACACTTCTTTCTTTCTTTCTTTTTTTTTTTTTTTTTTTTTTGGGTCCAGTCGTGGGGCCTGAACTCTGGGCCTTGGCGCTGTCCCTCAGCTCTTTAGCTCAAGGCTAGCGCTCTACCCCTTGAGCCACAGCGCCACTTCCGGCTTTTTTCTTTTTGCTTATGTGGTGCTGAGGAATCGAACCCAGGGCCTCATGCATGCAAGGCAAGCGTTCTACCACTGAGCCACCTTCCCAGCCCCACACTTACTTCTTGAACCTAGGAAAGGAACACTGGAAGAGACAGCTGGCTGCAGATTAGGAGCAGGGACGTAATCTGGTCCCTGCAGAGAGATGGGACAATTGAGATAATCCCACTTCTCTCACCCAGCTGGGACAATGTCAACTCGTGACAGACCTCCCATTGTTCGTGGGCAACAGACATACTGGTTGATAGAATAAGTAACAGTCTCCCTTCCAAAGACTGCAAGATGACTGAACCAGTGGAGGTTTATTTCCCTCCACAAAATATGAGGTTTCATAGATCCATAAGCCAAAGGAAGCAAAATACTCCTGAGCCCTCATCCCCAATATGAGGAGCAGCAGGCATTTGCCCTACCATCTACTTATGTGAAAACCCTACAAGTCGCCCCAAAGCATGCTTGCAGTATGTCTAAGGCTGAAAGTGCAAATCCCCCTCCCCATCCCAGCCCTGTGCCCTCCCCCATTCCCTTCCCTCCCAACCACCTCCCTATCATAAACCATGCACAAGTTTGAGATCTCTGGAGCCATATGCAAGAGGGGAAAGGAAGGAAAGGGAACCTAATTGGTATGTATATGGGGTGGGTGGGAGAAGAACTAGCCTTCATTCCTAAAATACATCCAAAAAAAAAAAAAATCCAGTGCCAGGGGGAGATGGGATTGGTGGGGCATGTTCCTTCCAGAACCAGAAGAAACACAGGCTCAGACAGCCACTCCTGTCACCATCTAGTGGAAAAGGAAGGGCAGACAACCAAAGACTTGGCAGTTGGTATTACCTGGGTTCAATTCTCCAATCCAGATCTCCCAGCCAGAGATCCAAAGCTGACAAGTATCTTATCAACTCTGTTCGGAATACCTAACTGTTGTGACTGACCCACTGAATGTCCAGGTGATTTTAACAGACGGGCTGCTGTTCCACCAAAGTATTTAGCAATCAAGATACCCTGACTCTTCCCCTTCTAAAGCATGGCCAATCACTAATATTTGCCTAATTTTTCCTCATCTACCCAGAAACTCTCAGGGTCTAGGGGTATCTTTGGACCAGACTTCATCAGTTGAGAATTTTTCTAAAGCTTAACATGAGGTCATAAAAACACTTCTTCTAACTTTTTGGTAGCCACAAGGATAAAACATCTGGCGAAGATAGCATATTTGCTCCTACAAGGCTAATTTGCAAGTACAGACAGAGGCCCAGAAATAAGACTCAGGACCATGCAGGTTCACTGTTGGTCAGAGGGAGGGGTAATAAGAGACACCCCTACTCAACTACCAAGTTGGTAAGAGTGTAAAGTCCCATCTGGGCTTTGATCTTGGTCTACTGACTTCTTCTAAAGAAGAGATTTTTTTTTTTAAAAAAAATCCTACCTCTGGATCCAAAAGGAAGCAGGGATGCAGACATTAAGAAAGGAAGGCAGAATAGCTGATCTCTGATTTCAGAGTGAAATTCTTCCACTCTTCCTACCTCAGCTGTAGAATGTTGACTTTAACCTATTGAAAGAAGAGAAAGTAAAGGCAAAAGCTCTAGGCATAAGGCCACTGTGCAGCTTCATGGCCTGAAGGAATCCCTATCACCAATGTCTTGTGAACATATTCAGATAACGGAAGAGGAAGAAAGGCAAGCCATCTCTTCCGCTTAGGAGAATAAACACACAGCTTCCAAGAACAATCTTCCCTTCTCCACTGGCACAGAGTCCCAGCATTTCAAGGCAAAGCTTCCAGCTTTCAACCTGAGGAGCTACACAGACAGATACAGCTAAGGAACATGACAAAGAAGACACCCATAACGGCCCACAGTGTCAGAGGCTGATTCTAGGAGGGATATGGGAGGGCAGCTAAGAAGCAAGACCTCTTCTGAGACCTAATCTGAGCTTGTAGGCCAGGCCCTGTCCACAACCTGCTCTGAGTGGCGTGCTATGTCCCTCCTATACCAGCATACTTGCTTCTCACTGCCATCTTAGCCCCCACCGTTGTTCCTTGGGGTGATCCAACAATGTATATATACTACGTTGTTAGGAATGACCACATTATCAAAGCCCCATGTCCGGGTCTTACCAGGCTATCCCAAGATCCTTGTTCCCTACTCCATGACCAATCTAACATTCTGTGCCCCCCACCCTGCAGCCTGGCACACCCAGGCAAAGTCTTAGGTTTCTTCTTGGGCTGTGACTCTCAACCTCTCCTTCCTGAAACACTCTGCCCCACGGGCACATTGAATAAGAACTGGACAATAAGATGCCTCCTGAGTTCTCCTCCCACAAAGCAACAAACCCAGCCAGTGGAGCTCTGAGCCTCCACTTCACTGGGAGCCTCTTCTGAACACAGCCAGTGGGGCTCTGAGCCTCCACTTCACTGGGAGCCTCTTCTGAACACAGCCAGTGGGGCTCTGAGCCTCCACTTCACTGGGAGCCTCTTCTGGCTTCACTTCAGAGACAACACAGAAGGTAGGGCCAAGCCAAGGAGCACTCACGGAAATGCTCACATTCCCAGAGTGAGCACCAGAAGCTCCTCACATTCCTGCTCATCTGCTCCCCTAAACTTCTGCAGTGCCCCCCAAAGATCCTTGACACGCAAGCAAAGCAACCCGAAGATGAACCATTAGCTTGCACGTCCTTTCCTAAGGTTCTCAGCATATTGATAAAATCGAGTTATCTACGATTCTTCTCCAGCCCCCCTCCCCTGGCTCTCCCAAAAGGCCTTTTGCTAACAAAATTGGAAATAAAAGTTTTTTTTTTTTAAAAAAAAAAAGCTCCAGCCACACACACGGGCAGTAAAGGATGCCCTGGTGCTCTGTGATAACATGTTTCTCTCCTGAAGCTAGTGTTAATCTTGACATGAGTAAAAGCAAAAACAAGAAACTCCACACCATCTACACCTTCACACTTCCCTCTACATGAAAAGGGTAGAGGAATAAACCACTGAAAGCTATCCAGCCCCAGGTATTTTAGATTATTAATCAAAACTTAGAACCCAGTGCCCAATGGGGGCATGCCTATAATCCTAGCTACTCAGGAAGTGAGATCTGAGGATCTCCACTCAAAACCAGCCCAGGAAGGAAAGTCCGTGAGACTCTTATCTCCAATTACTACCAACAAACCAGAAATTGAGCTGTGGCTCAAGTGGCAGAGTGCTAGCCTTAGACACAAAAGCTCAGGGACAGTGCCTGGGCTCTCAGTTCAAACTCAGGCAGGACTGGCACCAAACAAAAACAAAAACAAAATACCCAGAGCAGGAAAAAATAGCAGTAACTACTCACTCCATCCTCCCTGCTGGGGTCTCCTCTAGAGCACAGCCCAAATAGCCAGACCCTGCCTTGAAACAGGATGCAGGCTCCGCAGTCCCCTGGCCTCTCTACTCATTCTTCCACTAAACCATTGTAGTCTCTCACTTAGAGAACTATTCTACCTTATTCCTGGCCCATGAATCACCTAATCCTGCAACAATCATTGCTGGCCAAAATGCAGAAGGAAGAGGCTGACAGAAATCAGAGACACAAGGATAGCTTTGATATCTGGGTAACTTCTACTTCAAGGCTACCACACCCTAAAGGGAGAGATTTGGAAGATGCATGTTCTCCCACAGAGAACAGGGTAGATACCCTAGGAAGCTCAATAGTGGCTGCTGACATATTCAAAGGCAGGAAACATGGGTCCCTAGAAATGGATACATACACCAATTATGTTCACATTCCCAGCCCAACATGTGCTTATGCCCAACACTGAAGAGTATGTCTCTGACACCTTTACCCTCCACCGATGGGCATTGGGGACTGTTATCTGCCAAATTCCTTTGCAGGAATGATTGGAATATCTCCCAGGGGAGGAGAAAGGCTGCTGGCCTCAAAGGGCCCTGTCACAAGAAGGAAATCCTCTTAGAAGGAGAATGAGTCTGAGGCCACTGAGAGATGAATAGACCTTGGGACCCTTCCTAGCCCTAGGGACACCACAGAATAGCTGCTGTCTGGTGACCAGCAAAAAGCACAGCTCCTACTATTTGGTCTGAGGTAATGGGCACTGCCAAGGCAAGCAAGAGGCCAGAGTTAGCACAGGGCCTCAACAAGCCCAGCCCACAGGGTTTTACTCATGGTCCAAGATACCATGATAAGGAAGCAAAGCCTTCCACTCTGTCTTCTCTTCTTCTTTTCTAATCTCAAGGCTACAACAGCAACAGGGCCAGACTTCCCACAAAGGTTGAGTCACAGTTGGCTAAACCCATAGCAAAGGCCCAACAGCCTTAACATTCCACATTTACATCCCATCCTGGGACCTAAGGCTAGAATCACATGCTGTAGGGGAGTCAAGGCCTCGGGATGGTTTGCTATGAGCCTCCAGATCCCACCCTGACATTTCAAGTAGGCTTGTTCCTGACACCCCTAGGAGAGATGTCCATTGTGGCACATTGGTAGGGGTAGTGCTGCTGTTCCAAGGAATGCAAGGAGTCACACAACTGTACCTGTCCACTTTGCAGAGCTGCTGCTCAGTGGTCAAGCAGACTCCAATGCCTCGAGAAGTCCACTAGCCAGAGGGTACAGTGCCACCCCAAGGGTATACAGTCTTAACTCCCAAGCAGCAGAGACTCTTCCCTCTACATCTAGAAATGAGCAGCGGTGTGGCTTACACGGTGCAGCCTCAAGTGTGGATTTGGTTCCCTAACTCACTAGGAGAGAGAAGGAAGCACCAGAGCCTGGCTAGAAGAGGTGAAGTCCACCTCTCCAAAATGGAAGCTTCTATAAGGAACCAGCTTCCCAGCCCACACCTTGCCTAGGTCATTGAGCAATTGCCATGGTCACTGACAACTGCAGTGAGGCAAGCAGACCTACCAAGACAGAAGCACCAAGAAGGAAACATTTCAAGGAAGCTGGCCACTCCCCATGCTCCAGGCCAGGTCAGAAGGATGTTTTCTGTGCAAGTGGGCAGGTGGAGAGCAGGTCCCCACCCAGCCTCAGCCTTCTGCCCTGCTTTGGGGGCAGCACCATAGTCATACAGGAAGAGAGGGATGCAACTGAGCAGGGAGATGAACTCGCAAAAGCTGATAGGTATTACTAGTCTGAAACCAGAAGCAGGTTTGAACAGAGGAAGGATCAGAGCCCAGGGACCCACCACCCTCCATGTTGGAGAGGTGGACTTCATCTCTTCTAGCCAAGCCCTGGTGCTTCCTTCATTCCTGTACCTTAGCCAGCTCCAGTTTGTTCTGAGAATAAACAGCCCAGAACTCAGTCACCCAAGATGGTCTCCTTTCAATCTGATCTCCTGCCACTGGTGCCTGGGTCCTGGGAATGGAGAACTCCAGGGCCAAAGCAGAGTCAGCTGGAAGCACGTGGTGGAGATGCAAAGGATCTCTGCAGGAGGCTCTCACAAGTGGCAATTAATCAATGTGGAGAATTAGCTCCCACAAAAGGAAAGGAGGAGCTAACCCTGCACTGCAGAGCAGCACTGCGGAAAGTACTGAGCCAGCCAAGGTGGATATAAATAGAGCTCCAGCAGTTAGGTGCTCAGTCCAGCTGGCTCCACAGTGGGAGGCCTTTGACCACAGGGCTTTGGGCACTGGCTCCACCCAAAGGTACTACAGCTTGGTCATCTGAGCTTGGGTGTATGCTCCAGAGCTTTTGACCTGTGGCTAACATGAGCCAAACTGTGGAAGGAAGAAAGATGCCAGTCTGGCCTTACACCTGGGCCACTTCCCCCCGCCCTCGCCCCCAGCAAATCGAGCAATGAAGACTTGTGTTTAAGACTTGTGTTTAGTTCTATGGTAACTCATTGCTGTACCCCCCAAAGCCGGCAGCTTGGTAATTATGACAGAACCTCATTTCTACTCTAGTGATACGAATCTAGAGAGCACAAAAGTGAATTCAGCTGAGAGGCATGAACCTATTTCAGCAGGAATAATCAGTCTCTCAAGACCAGATAGAAGGCCACCCCACCAGCTGAGACCACACTGCTCACAAATCCCAGTTGTCCACTACCTGCCTCCTTCCTTCACTGTCCACATAGAGAAACAGCGCTTTGTTTCAATGTACATATATATACACATAGAGAAACCCACCAACTACATACAAGTGCATTTGTACCTATATCTATATATATGTGCAGTTTGGAAGATGGGGTGGAAGTCCAGCCCTCTCCTAAGACTCAGAAAACTGAAACAGAAGCAGAGGGCAGTAAAAGCCATTGTTTTCCTCTTCTTCACTTCCAAAGACATTTGAAGAGGTAAGAAAAAAGAAATCAACCTTATGAAGAGGGAGAGGAGGGGTAGAGACAAACGTCTTCTTGTCCCTCACTTGCCCCCTAATTTCTACCCATGGGCAGCAGGTCTGTCCCCAGCCCTCTGTCCTGTGGATAAGTCCAGCTGGACAGATCTGGGGGAGACCCTCTCACTCTGGCAGGAGCGAGGGCACACAGGTGCCACCAAAGGTCTGGGCCATCCCTTGGTTAACAGAAAAGGACAAAGCCCCGCACAATGTCCCTCCCTGCCCTCTTAGCCCAGCACCCTGCCCTAGGGACACTTAGAGTAGTTCGAGTCACAGCAGAGTGGCGTGGCCGGAGTCATCATGATCCACGCTGTTGATGATGGCCGTCTGGTCTTCTGGAAGTTGGCGGTGGCACAAGTCTGAAAGCCGGGCAAAGGGGTCAGGACGAGAGTGTCTCTTCTTCTTTCGGAGGCAGACAGCTTCGTCGGGCCACAGAACCTGAGAACTGGGAAGCTGCTGAGCCTGGGAGGCAGAACCGTCTACAGAGAGGGAACCAGACAGACAGACAGACAGACACACACACACACACACATACACACACACACACACACACACACACAAATACAGAGAGAGAGAAAGAGAGAGAAGAGAGAGAGAGGGTAAAAAGGAGGCTCTCAACCTCACCTTGTACATCTACCAGAGCTACATTCTGAGTTTCTACTGGAACACAAAAATCATTGAGTACACATGGACAATAAGACCAAATGGGTGCAGAGACCAACTTCCTTCACCACTAAGGCAATCAACAGCCCAACTCTGGACCCCTCCTTATAAGAAGCAAGGAAGGGGGCTGGGAAAGTGGCTCAGTGGTAGAGCGCTTGCCTTGCATGCCTGAGGCCCTGGGTTTGATTCCTCAGCACCACATAAGCAAAAAGAAAAAAGCCGGAAGTGGCGCTGTGGCTCAAGTGGTAGAGTGCTAGCCTTGAGCTGAAGAGCTGAGGGACAGTGCTCAGGCCCAGAGTTCAGGCCCCACAACCAAACCAAAAACTAAAAATAAAAAAGAAGCAAGGAAGTTGAGTAGTCATTTTTCTTCCTATAAACACATAGATCCCATCAACCAACCAATCTCTAGATATTTGTTTTGCAGTGCCTCTTGGGTACCAGGAATTGGAGCTTCTCAGAATGAACTGGGACTCCAGACATTTTTCTCACCCACCCCAAGCCATGGCAGACTTTCAATCACAGATGGCAGAGTCAGGCCTGGCCCCTTCTGGACCACCAGCACCACTTCTCTACCTCATGGCCCTTTGGGGAATGTAACGGAAAAGCTTTACTTTCTAGAAGTGTGATGGCGAGAAGGAAGAGACAAATCATCAAGACTTAAAAAAAAAAAATGCTAACAATGTGACAAGACAGATAAAAGAGGGCCATGGAACAGAGACATGTCACAGGGACACTGCTTCTGCTCCCTGAAGGGTTCACACCCAACTAGAGTTTCAACTTAGGAGCCTTCCATAGACCTGAGGGACAATTATTCCCATCTTAAGGAATGGCCAGCATAGACATGTCAAGTGCAGAGTAAATGTGGCACATTCTGGGGACAGAACCGAGGTCATAGAAAAGAGGCAGGAAAGATGGGGGAATTACAAAAGGAGTTTGAAATCTGTTCCAGTAGCCAAGGGAAGTTTTCTGGAAGGTTATAATCAGAAGTATGTGCACATGTATATACCCATGAAAGAGGATGTTTCAGATCCTCTAAAGGATCTGGTTGCTATGTGTGGAACACACCAAAGGAGAAAGAACCTCACAGGAGGGCAGGTATCTGGGAGATAATGCACCAGTGCAGGCAGAAGAGAGAGGACTCAGACTTCGGGGGAGGGGGTGTTGTTGCAGTAGACCACTCAGATACAGGGTTACAAAGATTGAGCCAACAGACTTTACCAAATGAACCAGATGAGCATCATGAGCGGAAGAAAAGAAGCCAAGGAGAAGCTGCCTGCAAAATGGGGCAGGAAGCAGTGCTAGTTACTACACTGGGGAGGAGTAGGAAGAAGCAGAATTGGAGAAGAGAACAAATGACTCCATCTAGGACATTGAAAATTTATATGAAAACAAGTGCATGTTCAACAGTCAACTGGAAATCTGAGACTCGACCTCCTAGAAGACACCTGGGTTAAGGACAGACATTTGAGAATCGTTAACACAGAACAGGCATCAGGATCACTGTCGTCAGAACAAGAAAACATACAGGCATCTACTGTGGCCTGCTTTGTAATAAGTCAATAGATTTTGCTTATTAACACTCACAATCATGTGCTACATAATGACATTTTGGCCAATAACGAACCATGTATACAGTGGTGGACCTATAGATGAACCCATATTGTCTTATCTGTGTAAACATACTCTATGAGCTCACTCAAGGGAAAAACTACCTAACAATAAAATTCTTAGAATGTAGTCCCTACTATAAAGTGACATGATGATATATACACACACACACACACACACATACACACACACACACACACACACAAACATACATGAGCGTAAGTTGAAATGGGTTTAAATCTGTTGAAAATGCAGCTTTGGGCTCCAATTTCTCACCCAAACCATTAAAAAAAAAAAAGTCATTATTTTGTCTTCTCTGACTCAGTATCCCCATCCATAAACTGACAGGAAACCAATGCCACCTGCTGGGTAAGTGATTCATCAGCAATTCCCAAGGAGATGAGGGCTTTCCCCTGCACATTTCTCCAGTGATTCCCAAGGAGATGAGGGCTTTCCCCTGCACATTTCTCCATAACCCTGTCTACAAAGAAAATGACTCAACAGCAGTCCTCAAAGATCTACAGAGAAGCTGCTCGGTTCTCCTCCTTGACAGACTGCCACAACATTCCTTAAGCCATCAGTGGAAACAGAATATTGGATAAATATCAAGGAATTTTCTAAAAGAGGGCTGAATTATTACTGCGCAATTTTAGAAGCCACGTATCAATGCTGGATAGACACTGGCCACAGTTCTGATAAAGAGGCTCATTGCAAGCTAAGTAGCTTTCTTTCACTTTATCTCACTGAGCCTGATCTATGCAACATATACCCTAAGCTCAACTGGAAGGCCTGACTCCTTAGAGGAGAAATACATAGGATATGGACATCTGCAAGGTGTGAAGAATAGGAGGGAAAAATACAATACTGTATATGTCATTCAAAAACACACTAAAGCTACATGATCTCTTCTCTAAAGCCCATATGCAGGTACACACGCCACCAAAAGTGGTCATTTCCTAGGGGGTGGAAATGAACTAGGAGGAAGGGCAATCAGATTCTCACCTCATCTCCCCCATTTTACATGAAAACCATGTGTGTGCTACTTGAAAATGAATGTATAAAAGGAAATCAAGCACAAGAGAAGCAGATGGATTCAATTTTAGAGAAAACCTAAGGCAGGGAGGGATCCTGGATCCAACAGTCCTCATGGTAAGGGCAGAGCAAGACCGAAAGAGGACCGGGAGCTCCCCCACCATTTACCGGATCGTTTCTTTGACTTCGAAGAGCCCTTGGATGACTTTTTGGGCTTCTTTATCCGTTGGTATTTCAGAGCCTCCAGCCTCTCAGGAGCAGCAGCATTCCCGGATGCAGGTGGAAGAATTCTGCAAAGGACAATTAGAGAGGCACAGGTCAGCTCCCAGATGAGGGAGCCTTCGAAGAGGGGCTGGAAGAAAACCAAAGAGCTGCCCACAGAAGGATGGAGCCCAGGCTGAGGAGTCCGGGGTGTCCACGATGGGTCCTTGACACCTGCCTTGCTACTGCTTCCTGGAAGGGAGAAAAGCCAAAACTCCAGCCGCAGGCGGCCTACCTCAGGTGGAAACCAACCTGGAGAGAAGACCCTGGGAAAGGAGAAAGAGACTTTAATAGTAAGCCCCATCACACGTCACCCAAGGCTGGGATGAGGAAGTGTCAGAGAAGAAAGACTCCACATGTGCCGTTTCCACAAATCACCAAAACCAAGACTTTTAACTGAAAAGTTAAAAAAAAAAAGGGCAGATTAAAGCTGGAGACAAAGCAGCTTCAACCCCAATGAACTGTCTTCCACAGAAGGGGGAAGTAAGACACCCAACACCCATTTAGATGGAGGCGACATGACACCCAAAGCTGGATGTGATTTCCCATCCACTTGCAAGACTCAGTCAGAACCTCACAGCAAATAGCAACAAGTGCTGGACATAGACCAGAACTTTTAGCAGGGGTGTCTACATCATTGCCCACAGACTCAGATTTCCTTGGTCTAATAAGAAAACAGAGAAGAAGGTGGAAGTGGATTATGGCACGTGTTCAAATCTACAGCCTCACAAATTCCCTTGCTATACAGTTAAGTATCCAGTCACAAGTACATAGATGCTGAAGTAGCTGGGAGAGGAGAACATATCCAGGCCCCTCTTCTACTACTTCAGTTATATCATGGATTTTGTCATTTGTCAGTAAGGACATGTGTAACTCAGGGAACAAAGGAGATCAAAGGAAACTGAGAAAAGGGCCGCGAGAGTCTTGTGCCTATTGGGAGAGAATTTTTCAAGAGTCATCAAAGAAGAGAATCTAGAAGACGTGTTGCTGAGGCCATTTCTTCTCAAAGTAAGCCAACTTGGAGCCTGAGGAATAAAAGGGAGAAAGAGAGACAGGGCATGCTTTTTTCCCACTAGTACTGGTATTAGCATATCAGAAGCACTAAAGCCATGTAGTGACTTACATCCCCGCCCCCCCCAACACTCCCCTCCATCCCATCACAATTGGGTTTTGATAAACCCTGATCTGAAGATGAAAAATCCTGACAAGAATAAAGAAGGAAGATCCCAAAGGTCAGTAAGCCATTTGAGATTGAGACCAAAAAAAAAAAAAAAGAGAGAAAGTAGGAAACACCATAGCCCCATCTCCCCAACATGGGATATTGAGGAAAGAAGGGACTTACAGCCTCATGGTAGGTAAATCTCTGGTCGCTGGAATTTCCGGCAGTAACTGGCAGAGAAGTGGCTTCCATCTTCTTTGATGGATACCATCAATCCAGAGCCTTTTAGTGCATAAAGTATTAAGTAGCTCCCCCAAAGTTCAAGTCAGACCCAACTTCTTCCCTCTCTACAGCCCCCTGCCATCAGTGCTGAGCATCCCACATGGGGCCATGTGTCTGTGCACACAGGCATACATATAGGCCACATAGGCAATTTGTCTCATAGAGTGGTCCAGCTCACATCAGAAGCCAACATGCCGGGTCCCCACTCCTTCCTACGTCCTCACTCCTTCCTCTTTTATAAACTCAAATCTACCCACAGACATTTACCACAGCGGCAGCTAGAAGGCAATTTGGAAGGTAAAGGATGAAAATAGGGTGGGAGGAGCCTGCCTTCCCTAAACTAGGAGAATGTGCTCACCTGCTTGTCAGCCTGGACCAAGGCTGCCTAAAAGGAAAACCATGAATACCCACCCACCCACTTTCCTGCCCGGCCTCTTTGGAAAAAATGACTTGACAGTGAGCAGTCTGTGGTCAAAGGAGGCAGATCCCTGAGTGACCCACAGTTACAGCTCAGTATCTGTTGTCCCAGGCCAACAGAAAGAGGTAGTGTTTTGAAACACATTTTCCTCCACCTCTTCTCAACTGGCTGGGAGCAAACGCCACGTGCCCAGTAAGATGCTGTGGATGGGATGCAAGAGAAATCCACTCCAACATACCACAAGTAGGAAATGGAGGAAACGCTGCAGGTTACACATGGACAGCCAAAGACTTCACCCAGCTGAGATCAGAACGTGGACAGGGTTCAAATGATCAGTGCAATCAATGTTCAGATTGTGCAAGAGGCTGGTAAAGGGAATGCCAGAAATACCCTGGAGATTCTTTAACCCAAGGAAAATTTCCACAGGAGTGGGGCGGAGGGTTAGATATTATTGTAACCATCAACATATTATTATCATCATCATTTTTTTTATCATTTTTATCATCATAATTTGTTTGCCACTTACCATGTCAGACACTGTCCTAGGTTTAACTACAATTGTCAATACTTACAGCAACCCCAAAAGGCAAATATTGTATTGACCCCATCTTCCAGATGGAGAGACTGAAGTTTAAAAAAGTTCTGCATCTTATCAAACCATCCAGTGATGAAGGGACAGAACAAGACTCTTTATATGAAGCTAAGAACTGCCCTTCCAATTCCTTCCCAGTAAATACAGGGGATGAAAGCTCCAATGGAACGAAAGTATGGCTTCATGCCAACACCATACCATACCACACCTAAGCAGTAAATCTATCCTGTCTGCACTCATTGCCAATCACTGGTGGTCTCTGCTCTCGTGTCCAAAATAGAGTAAGAAAGACTAGCAGTGAGGAGAACTAGCTGAGGTCATATCCTCAGACAAAAATCCTCAAACAATAATGATGCACTGACTAGAGACGCCAACTTTCCTTTGAGAAGCAGCCAAGCCTCTGCCTTTCTAGGACACCTGCTGGCCACCTGCTTTAGTGCCTGATGCAGCTCCCAGGCACTGCAATGTAGAAGAAAGACAACGCCTGAAGGTACCAGGACATTTGCCTAATGCCAGAGGAAAAAATAAAGCCAGTGTCTAGCAGGACAGATGGAAGGAAGGTGGACGGGTAAAATGGGTCTATTTTTGGCAAGTTCCAGAGAAAAGACAGAAAATATGTTCTATCAGACTTTTCCAACAGCAGGGCAGGCCCACTGGAATCAAGTTGCCTCCCTTTTTAAGGAAAGACACCACCCTCTGTCACTGGGACTAATCCCCTTTCTTGGGATACAGATGTTTTAGCCGGGAAGCTGGGGTAAAGAATTCCTTGCTGACTCTGGAGGAAAGTTAATGAGGTGAACCTGAGTTTGGCCTGTTCACAGCAGAATTCAACTGGGCTCTCCAAGTTGAGGTCTCAGTTCTCCTTCCAATCAGTCCAGATTTTTCTAAACATACAGTAGTGCTCTCAACTCTAGGGTACCCCTCCTTCTAGCAGTAAGGATACTAATGAAACATGAGGCCTCCATGCCTCCTATGCAGTTTTCTGGTTTCCTACTTCCCATAAACTCCAGTTCTCTGTCCCAGTGATGTTTCTTGACTCTCTGAAAATTGCCTAGGACTCAATATTTCTCCTCTCTTCTCACTCCTCTCTGCACTCTCTCCTCTCTCTTTTCTTTCTCTCCTCTCTCTTCTTCAAAACCCATGCAAAACCCCAACTACAACCATTTAGCCCAATAGGTCATATTTTCTTGGTATTCTGCTTATGTAGGGTAGCCAAAGAAAGAGGCAGCCAAGTGGATGCAGGCCAACCTCAGGACAGGAAAGTTTGAATCCATCTAGAAATTTCCTGCCCTCTGTGCCCTATGAGATAGCTATCAGCACAGTTCTCAATTATCCCTAACCAAAAGGCAGAGCAGTGGATTAAAAGCATGTTCCTCCTCCTCTTCTTAACTGCCTGAGACCAAACTCCAGTTGCCTGGGGAGTAGCTGTGGGTGGCAGGCACACTACCAACTATAACTCAGGACAGGTGAAATCACTCTGTGTACCCCATGAACATGCAGTCCACAGGTCAGGGTTTGACTAAGTGCTTGGCCTCAGAATTTAGGAAGAGCTCAAGTCCAAATGAAAGCTCCCTCCCCTGGTCCCCTGATAAAAGGAGGCCACAATCCTCCCATCCCCACCCTCCTCCATCATGGAGGTCCTGCTAATGTCTTAAAGGGGAAAGCGAATTAGAGACAGGGGAACTGGGGTGCTGCCAACATCAGAGGGGAGTTGAGTGGATAGCTCACACACACACACCCCTGGCCTCCAAACAGCCCACAGAAGAACAGGTCGACGTAATACAACTCTCCACATGGAGATGGGAGTTGGGAAGAGGGAGAAAAAGGGGAGAGAGAAAGAGAGAGAAAAGAGGAGGGGTTGGGAAAATGACACAGGTATAGGCAGAAGGGAGCAGGAGAGAAACCAACGGGAAAGGAAACAGATAACGCACATAGACAAGAGGCGTCACAACTTCTCCAAGCAAGACCGAGGGGGACACATGCAAAGGCACGGCATGAAGACAGCAGCTCCGCAGGGACTACCGGATCCCCATGGCCCCAGCAGCTCCTGCACCCCAGGGAGGCTCTCAGCAAGCAGGAGAGTGAGCAGAGGCGCCTGTTTGTTGTCTAGCACCATGAGGGTCTAACCCAGAGGACTATGGAAGGATCTGTTGTTCTAGGCCGGGCCCGGGAGAGGAAAACGGTCCCTTGTCGCTGCCCCTGGTTTCTGGGTTTGCCACAATAGTGATAGGATGACTGGTTTCCCTCGGATCTGGCAGGGTGTAGATATTAGAGGAAGAGGAGGGGTCAGTGGAGTTGGGAGAGAGTGGAAGGGACCAACAAGATCGAAATGCAGACACTTTCCAAGAGCTGGTCTAAAGCTACCATGCCCCTCCAGACAAGGAAAGGAGTCTTAATGGGGACAGTGGGGAGGATGGGGAAGGTGAGGAGTGGCCATTTTCTCTCCTGTGCAGCATCCACCCAGAAGGCTGCAGGAGGCCCTCAGAGCCGGTGAGCTCACAAACACCATGCTTCTACCAGCCTGGGAGACTGCAACATGACACACAGACGGCCTCACGGTGAAATTCCTGGGCCTCTTGTGCTATGGACAGTTTTATTACTGCATGCAGGAGGTCAAGCAATGTCAAAGGAGTCCTCCTCTTATGGGAAGTCACTCTGCATGAGATCTGTGGTCCTGAGTTAGGAAATGCAGCCTGCTGGGGAAGGAATGTAGCTCCTTTTCACCTGAGGAGATTGAAGACTGTATCTCCCATCCAGGCCCACAACATAATTTGTAGGTTCCCAGAAGCATGGGTAATGGAGTTTTGTTTTGTGTGGGTTTTTTTTTTTTTTTGTCAGTTATGGAGCTTGAACTCAGGGCCTAGGCGCTGTCCCTGAGCTCTTTTGCTGAAGGCTAGTGCTCTACCACTTTGAGCCACAGTTCCACATCTGATTTTCTAGTGGTTAATTTGAGATAAGAGTCTCACAGTCTTTCTTGTACATGCTGGGCTTTGAACCCTGATCCTCAGATCTCAGCCTCCTGAGTAGCTAAGATTACAGGTGTGGGCCACCAGAACCCAGCTTGTGGTTAAGAAAAGAACAAAGAAAAAGAAGCATCTTTGTGGGTTTATATGAGAGAGGGGGAGCCTGTGATTCCTGTGCCCCTTGAAGAGACTTGATGCCTCCGATAATGGCCATATTCTTTGGGCATCTATCTGGAAAGGAGTCAGGCACAGCAGGGCAGGCTGGGGGCAGGGGGGGGGGGAGTTCAGTGCTGATCTCAGGGGATTTCCTCCTCCTGCCAACTAGACTTCCTTTTGTCCAGGGAAACTGGCCTTCTTTTAAGGGGAGAGCATTCCCAATCATCTTATCAATGTGGACCTGAGAACCAGGCCACATTCTAGCCCTGTAACCACCAAGAAGAGGCTGCAGAGGCAAGGAGCGTGGGAAAGTAGGGACACTACTGTCCCAGCCTTGTCATGAAAACTGTAGACCATCCAATCTTGAGGAAGACCGAGATGTGGAAGGGAGGGACACTGAGTTCCTTGAGAGAACCTAACACCAAGGGGGCTGAGGGACCAGAAACCCCAGGGGATGAGTCTTTGGAGGGTTGCTAGGAAGGAAGGAGGCAGTAGGGCTAAAGTTGCTGAGGAAACAGGGCAGAGATGGTAAGGAGGGGGTCCTGGATTCCAGTATGGGCCCAGGTGTCTGAAGGCTGTGATGCAAAGCTGACTGGGGGGGGAGGGGACATTGTACATCCCTCGGGGTACATGCAGGGTCCTGAGTCCCCTGGGGGAGTTCTGGCAGCTCTGATGGGGGATCTGAGTGGAAGCAACTGCAAGAAGGCTCTGGGAAGGGCCAGAGGTGGGCTGGGAGGTTCAAAGCTTCGGCCAGGTAGTGCCCAGGTATGGCCAGCAGGCAGCTGGTGCAGTTGGAGCAGCGTGATGTGGGGAACCCAGAAGCCATGGGAATCGAGGAGCAACAGCTGCCCCCACACACACACGGGGCGGTGAGGGGATGTGGCTTGGATCCCCTGTCAAGGAAGCGATGGCCCTGCCAAAGCCCCATCCGCCTGCCCTCCCCCGCCCGGCCCAGCCGAGGAGCTCCCTTACCTATTGAGCTGAGGAGAGGCTTGTCTCGACAACACTGCCCAGATAGCTGAGATAATCAGAAACAAAGCAGTTACCAACACTGGCCAGGGAAACCACCCACGCACACCCAGAGGGGAGGAAGGGGGGCACAGCCAGCAGAGACCCACAGTTGAGGCCAGAGAATGGGTGAGGGAAAGGAGAGGAGAGGAGACGAGAACCAGACGCAGGATGGAACAAAGCAGGTGAGCTGTGTGTGTGCTGCACAAAGCACAGACAGGGCCCGTGACAGCATCTCCTGAAGAGAGAGGCAGGCACCCTCGCTTAGAGCTGCCCTCCTCCACCTCCCATGCTGCCTGCCAGGAGCACCCAGTGTTACTGGGGTGGGAGGTGAATTTGTGGTCCAGGTAACGGAGCAGATGGGGGGGGAGAGGGGGACAGGGAAGGCGCTCGGATCCCTCCTCCCCAACTACCTCCCAGCCCCTACGACCAAGCCAGCCTCCTCTGGAACTCTGCTCCCCACCACAGGCAGCTACATCAAGAAGAGAGACCAAAGTACAGCACCAGAAGGGGGTGACAGAAAGAGAAAGGGAGGAGGGAAAGGAGGACAGAGGAACGCTACAGTTACTTGTGGCAGGCTCTTGTGAGCAAATCAGGTCAACCCCCAAAGTCGATGGAGAAGGACAAAAGGTAGAGAGAACTGACTTGAGAAGGAAGGAAGGGCAAAGAGGAAGAAAGGGAGAAGAAGGGTAGGAGGACAGAGAAGAGGCACAGACAGGTGTCCAGGCCGACTCTGGTACCTGGAATACCAGCGGCTACAGTATAGAATGTGCTCACTCAGGCGGGCTGATCGCGGAAGCTTGTCTGTCTGTCTGTCTCTCTGCAGCTTCCTACGAGGCACATAGGTGGAATGGGGGAAGGAGGGTGGGGCACGTGGCTCCCTAAACCTAAGGCCCGAGCTTGTTGGCCTTACCTCCAGGATACACCTGTCTGGAGAGGCTGTGGACAGGGCCCGAAGTCAAGTGCTTACTAGAACTGCTAAGGGGCAAGGGTTGGGAACAGGAGAGTCCTGACCTGGTAGTCCAGGGAGGTGGGACTCCATGGTCCTGCTTAGCAAGCAGAGGCCATGGAAGAGGAGGCTGGATATGAACCACAGAGACCTAGAGGGCCTCAACTCCAATCACAGAAATCACTGCCCCCTATACCAAGTCCCTCTCCCCTTCCCCACATTCGAGGGTGGGGGGAAGGAAGGCTCTGGAAAGCTCTGGGCAGGGTAAGAAGCCCCTCGGGCCCCTTGAAGTTTCTTGGCAGTAACCCAGCTCTCCCGGTGAGCACACCCTGCCAATGCCTGGACAGGGATGCTGCGCAAGTCCAACCATGCTGGGGATGATGGAGAGTGGTGGTGGGCAGGGCGAGGTAGGGCGGGCAGGGAGTTGACCAGGGTAGATGGGCAGGAGACAGAAGCTCATACTTACCCTGAAGTAGGTAACGTTGTTGGGGGCTCTGGCCGGAGAAGCTCCTCCCCCATCCTGCGAGGGGAAGATGTCTGTCCAAACACATCCAAGCTCTCCCCGGGTGCTGCAGGGGCAGGGCCCGGTGGAGGGGAAGGGTAGCCTGTGGCCAGAGTGGTGAAGCCCATGGCAGGCCGGTAGCTGGGACTCCCGCTGCGGCTGCTCTGGGATGGAGAGCCGGTGGATGGCGTGGACTTGCGAGAGAAGCTGACTGCAGCTGGAGGCTGCAGGGTGATTTCTGACATCTCTGCTTGTTGTAGGAGGCCAGGGCGAGGCCGGGCTCGGGCAGCCAGCTCAGGGGAGCCGGTACGAGAGCTGAGGGGGCTTTGGGTCAGAGGTGAGAGCCGGGAGGGCTGTAGCACCACTTGATGTAAACTGGGCTCGGCGCGCCGGGCCTGCCGGGGGCTGGGCCGGGGCCGGGGCTGGGGTTCATACCACCGGGTGTCCAGGCCAAATGTGCTGGGGCCACCGTGCCCCCCCGGCTCAGCCGGCTCGGGGTAAGGCAACACAGGTATGCCCATGCCTTGGCTAGTATGTCTTAGCTGCCCTTGGCTGACCAGAGGTTGTATAGGTCTGTCCTGCCACTTGGTGGCCGGGGGCACTGGTACAGAGCCCCGGCCGGGTGATTTACCTACCCAACCCTTCGGTGCCTCCAGAGACAAAATGCCCGGGTAGGCTGCGGGCACCTGGAGGGAGGAGGGAGGCAGTCCTCGGGGCAGGCAGGCTTTGGGCTGCAGACTCTCGGCGACATCGCATGGGTGCAGCTGGTGGGGGAACATCATGGCTGGGGTCTCCAGCCCCCCAAAGGGGAACTCCGGCTGACCCCAGGGCTCTGGGGAGCGTCCTCCCGTGGGTGTCTGGGTCAATGGCAGCGTACTGTTGGAAGCATTCTCTCCGTTTTCCTCAGGGATCGTGGGGTGGCCGAAAGGTCCCTCCGAGTGCAGGGGTGGAGAGGACATGACCGAGCTCAGGGGACTGCCCACTTCCGGCATGTAGAAGGGGGGCGGCTCCACCTCCCCAGGGCTGCTGCTGCTGAGGTACCCATAATACTGGCCGTGATGGAAGGGCCGGGGGGCGGGGGGCCGCGCTTGGCCTGTGGCCTGCAGCCGACTTCCCAGGCCACTGGGACCCTCAAGCCCCCGGGGTTGAAATCGAGGGCTGTATGCTGGTGGTGGCAGGTAAGAGTCCTGGCTGGAAGACAGAGGGGTCAGCTGGGACTTGAGGGCGGCCACAGATGTGGGCACCAGTGGGTCATCATTTTCTTCATCAGACTGTCGGAACTCGGGGTACATGTCTGTCTCCTCAGCGAAGGGGAAGCCCTCGATGCGCCGGCTCTTCATGGAGGGCTCGATGTCAGAGGGGTCCATCACGAAGCGGCCATCGGGACCTCTGCTGATCAGTTCGATGGGGGTGGTGGCCTCAGCCTCGGCCTCAGCCTTGGCCACACTGTACTTCTTGCTGCTGATGGCCCTCTTGGTCTTCTTATACAAGGACAGCTCCTTCTCCCGGGTGGGGCTCAGCATCCTCTTGGCAGCAGGCTGGCCCTGGTCATCAGAGGACTCAGATGGGGGACGGAGCGTGCGGATGCTCTCCGGACTCACCTTGCCAGAGGACAAGCTACAGGGAGAAGTAAGAAAAGGAAGCAATGAGTGGGGCCTACAGCTTCTTTTCACTGTCTTAGCAAAACCCACCAATACCTTCCAAGGCAATACTAAAGAATAAGCGTTTAAGCTGGGAGCCAATGGCTCAGGCCTATAATCCTAGCTACTCAGGAGCCTATGAGCTGAGGATCACAGTTCAAAGCCAGCCCAGGCAGAAAAGTCCCCATGAGACCCTTATCTCCAATTAACCACTCAAAACCCAGAAGTGGAACTGTGGCTCAAAGTGGTAGAATGCTAGCCTTGAGCAAAAGAGCTTAGGGACAGAACCCAAGCCCTGGGTTTAAGCCCTACAACTCCGGGGGAGGGGGGGAAGGAGCTTAGATGGGCTGCATATTTTTATTGTTTTCATTTCAGTCAGAAGCCCCCTAGCAGACTCCTCGGTGTAGATGTGCATTGTCCCTTTGGGAGATGAACACACACATCGCTACTTTTTCCTCGGGCCTTCCCCTAAATGTGGCTTTCTATCTAAGCACACCTTCAGTGTCATTCCCCAGTTGTTCAAGAAAAGCAAACTCATGTTGAACATTGATTTAAGCAAGACATATTAAGGAAACAAATCCGTCAGGACAAAAAGAAATGAGAGCAACCCATTGCAAAACTAAGAGAAAGGAACAGCCTGTTGGTATGGACTTTATCTTTACAAGTGCTCTTTCCATCCACGTGGACAGCTTAACAAACACACACAAAAACAGGCCAAGGGAGGCAAACTGCCCACTGTGTGCAGCTTCCCCTCCCCCTCACCACCTACAGCCAGAGACACTTACGGAGACTCGAGACTCTTCCTGCAGTGAGTGATGGAGAGCGGAGGATCTAGAAGGAGAAAGGAAGGGAGAGAACCCATTAAGGTCTGAGCTCACAAAACGCCAACATCCCATAACCCAGAACCAACAGGGAGTCCTCACACGAAACCAGCCTCTAGGTCTGTGACTACCACTAGAAGTCTGTGGCTCCCCCACCCCTGTACCCTAAGACTATCCAACCCTCCCCACCAATCCTGCTCACCCCTTTCTCTCCTTCAAACCCAATCTCACTGGCATCTCTACCCATCAGTCTTCCGTTTTCCCACAGCAGGGAAGGGGAGGAATGTGGCAAACAATGCCTCCCCCTGCGAGAGAGCATCTAGACAGAGCCAGCTAGGACAGCGAAGGCACTCACCTTTCTTTCGCCTGAGCTTGCGCTTGCGCTGCCTGTTGACAAAGCAAGCAGCCAGAGTGCTGAACAGGATGGCAGCCGCCAGGAAGCAGATGGTAGCCACAATCCCAGCCAACACAGGCCGCGCCAACCCATCATCAGTCAGGTCCGGCTGTGGGAAGATGTCTGCAAGGAGGGCAGGAGCACTCATGGGTCCCAGACCCGCTCCAGCATCATCTACCCATTCTGACACTCCATCCCCAAGGATTTTTCCCTACTGCTTGGCTCCAACATGGAGTCTTTAAAGAGGTACAGAAAGGAACTAAGCTCCTTTGAGTCATTAGCAGATGGTTTAATTAAATGAATATTAAGAAGCTGAAACATGTTTTATCTGAAGAGAGCGGCTTTAAGGAGTGGGGAATGAATAAGTGCAAATGAAACTAGGAAGTTTGAGGGGATGGATGGGCTGGGAGAGATGGGGAGGGAGAATGATGGGAGAGATGGCATTAATCAAGATACATTGTACTCATAAATCGGCATGTTGAATTGAAGCCCCTTTGTACAACTATTTAAAGATAATTTTAAAATAAATTTATTTTAAAAAGAAAGGAAGGAAGGAAGGAAGGAAGGGAAGGAGGGAGGGAGGGAGAGAGAGAGGGAGGGAAGGAGGGATTACATGTGGTGGTGCACATCTCCCAGTCCAGCTACTCAGGAGAAAAAGGTCCAAATCCTTTCTCACAACAACAACCTGAGCACAGTGGTACTTGTCTATAATCTCAGCTGCTTGGGAGACAGAGGTAGGAGGATCCAGGAATGAGATCAACTCAGACAAAAATATGAAATCCCATCTGAAAAAAAAATCCAAAATACCAGGGGGCATAGCTCAAAGGATAGAGGACTTGCCTAACAAATGTGAGGCCCAGAGTGTGATCCTAATACCACCAAAAGAAAAAAAAATGTAAAGAAGTGCTGGGAATGTAGCTGAGTGGCAGAGTGCTTGCCTAGCATGCATGAAACCCTGGGTTCAGTTCCTCAATACCACATAAACAGAAAAAGCTGGAATTGATGCTGAGTGCTAGCCTTAGCAAAAGAAGCTCAGGGACAGTGCCCGAGCCCTGAGTTCAAGCCCCAGACTGGAAAAAAAATAAAGAAGTTTATAAGTTCATTTGGTGGTCTGAAAAAGGAGAAAAAGAGACTACCAAAGTCAGGTAACCTCTTCATAAGCCATAAAGAAGAAATGATATGCACATTTCTCCCCGTGGAGTTCACCCATCAGTAAACCACCTACATCTGCCTAGTACCATACATGTTGGTAATCAAAACTGCCTGCATTTCTTCTGTGAACAAGAGGTGGCCTATTCCCATGGTACAGGCAGCACTGACCACTGGATCTGAGTGACTTGCTCATGCCCTTGCCAGATTCAGGCATTCTGACCTCCTGGATTCCTTGCCTTCTTTCATGCTGTCTTGGCAAAAGACCCACCATCTCTTAAGTCATTTCAAGGACACAGCATGCAACGTCCTACAGCAAGGATTAAATGTATCCTGCTCACCCAAGCCATGGAGGACTGCTAGGTGAGAGGGGCTCAGTTCTCCTCCTTTACATAGATTCATGGGGCTAACTTGAACCCTAGCCCTAGACTTCAAGGTCTTGGCAGGGACGAAGACCTCAGCCCAGGCTCCTGGACCCACCGACAGTCAGATCAGTAAGTGCTCTTCTTCAGGTTCATCAAAGGCAAAAATCGATATATTGAGTACATTTGGACAGAGTTCAGTGCCATGTCAATAATAATAACAGAGAAAAGTAATCCAAATTACGCTGATGGATTCAGTGGAAACGAATGCCACAGCCTTGGGAAATGGGCGGGGGGAAGGGGGAGGGGACGGGGTAAGAGGGGCCTTAAATCCAGATGACACTGAGGTAGAAGGCCGTGTGGAATCCTCAGACTACCTACTTCCTTTCGGGAGCCAGGCATAAAGCTACGTACAGAAGCAGGCATGGAAGAAGTGAGCCCTCAAAACAGGCAAGCTTTCTACTTGGGCTTTGGCTGTGGCCTGCCTTTCTTGTTCCTCCATCTCTCCAAGTCTGAGCCCTTGTTAGAAGCTAAGACAGAAGGAAGCTGGGTTCTGCTGCCTAGAGAAGATAACTGTTTTACAGAAAAAAAAAAAAAAGTCCCAGAGTGGCTTAATATATGACAGAAATCACACGCTCTTCTCCCCTCCCCCAATCTCTACTCTCCCCCAACCTGCCCAAACAATGCTCTGGTAATTCCTGGAAGCTCCCATACATGGCAGGGGTTTTGTTGTTATTGTTTTATTTTGTTAGCCAAGATCCTTGCCCCCCCTGGGTCCCAGGTGTCTCTCTATGCAGTGGCTTGATTACTAGGCAAGAGCCTCTTCCATACCAAGAACACCGTTTCTGGCAGGGAGCGAAACTTGCTCTGTGTTTGACGAACAGGAGCTAGAGAGAGATGTAAAGATATGGGACCCATGCCAAGACAAAGAAAGATAAATTGAGAAAAATGCTAGGGAGTTGGCTTTATTTAGCCTGACAGAAAAAAAAAAAAAGAAAAAAGGAAAAAATCTACAGAGAGGAAGGAAGGGAGGAAAACAATACCAAACAACAATTTTCCAAATAAAACCCACATAATTATAAAGAAGCCCATAATAGGCACCCCATAAACACATGTTGACCTGCTGTCTCTTCCCTCCAATTCCCAGGCCTTCCCCCACGACAGCACAAAGCACCAGAAGAAAGGGGGAAACATATACCAACTAACACTTAAAGCAAGTTTCTTTCTGACAACCATGATGAGAAGAGTCATGGAATCTCCTACAACTATCTTGCAGAATTGTCAGAAGGTCTTTTAAAAGGGATAAAATACCTTGCATCATAGATGCACGGACCGGACAGGTTTCCAATATGCTAGGACCTGTGCAGTGTCAACTAGACATCTCCTTAGTTTCCAACCCAGCCTGGCCCCCTGGTTTAGCTATTCCACAGAAGGACTCACATGGCTTTGCGGCTGACATCTCTGTCAGTGTAAAACAACCCCTAGACCCTGGAGTACCTGTGCTGGAGACTCCGGCAATGTTGCTGGGCTCGCTGATCAGATCCTGCATGACAGCCAGAACCCGGAACTCATACCAGGTGTCCTAAAGCCCCAAGGACAATATCCAGTCAGTGATGGACTTGGGACACCACCCCTTTCCCACCTCCCCCTCCTGCTTCCACACTACTGATCCTGCTCAGCACTCCCATGGGACCACGGTACGTATGGACTGATAAAAAGTGATTGTTCACCCTGGCCAATGGCTCTGGTGTAAATACTCCCACCAGGGCTGATTTCCAGGATATGCTAGATCAGAACTAGGAAACAGGCTGCTGCTGCCTTTCTCAAGATCCAGAGACATTCAGGTTTTGAGGAGTCCTCTGGAGAAAAGCTAGATGCTTTTGTCCGGGGACTCTAAATGGTGAAAGGAAGGGTCCTTCCCTTGGCAAGCTTAGAAGACACATCCTTCTAGACCCTCTCAGCCCACTCCACTGACCTAGTGAAGAGGTGAATCCAGGGTTCTAATGATCCATGCCAGCCTCTCACCTTGACCTTCCCTGCCCTAGCTGGTGTCTGCTTGTTAGGGAGAACCATCAGTGCAGTCCCCCATGGCCACCAAGTTGGCCCCCCTGGATCTTGAGGACCAAGTTCAAATCCTACCAGCAGATCTAGGAGAAGCCAGGAGTGTAGGTGAGAAGATGTAACATAAAATATGACCTCCTTCAATTGACTTGGGTCACTCCAAGTTTCCAGTGTCACTTCTAGAATCAGGGGGAAAGAGAAAAGAAAAGAAAAAAGAAAAGAAAAAAGAAAAAAAGGAAAGGAAAGAAAAGGAAAGGAAAGAAAAGAAAAGCAGGGCACCAGTGGCTCACACCTGTAATCCTAGCTACTCAGAGGCTGAGATCTGAGGATCACAGTTCAATGCCAGCCCAAGTAGGAAAGTCTATGAGACTCTTCTTTCCAATAAACTACTCAGAGTTGGAAGTGATGCTGTGGCTCAAGTGGTAGAGCGCTAGCCTTGACCCAGGACAACATCCAGGCCCTGAGTTCAATCCCTAGGACTGGCAAAAATAAATAAAAAATAAAGAGGCCAGGACAAGCAAAGGCTGACCTGTGACAAATCCTTGGCAAAGAAATCCCCATCAGTTCCTGGAATGGCATCATCCAGCATTTCCCAGCGCTCCCCGACTCGGAACTCCATGACATAACGGTCGATGGGGAAGCTGTGATTGGCAGGCGGGAGCCAGGACAGGAGCACACCCTGCTGGGTCCGATTGGCTGTGAGGCACCTTGGTGGGGTAACCAGCACCAGGGGTTCTGGAGTTGTAATAGGGAATGCTGCAGCAAGGGAGGGAGAAGGAGGTTGGCACTGGGAAGGTGGAGAGTGCTGTGGTGGCCTCCCCCACCCACTCAGGAGCCCACCTGGGCCCACTCAGGAATGAAGGTGGCATTGCAAGGACAAGGGAGTGGGATTTAGAATAGCCCTCCTTGTTTAAGGGAAGACGGAGCCAGAGCTTCACGACTCTACCTTCATGGTAGGTTCAATGAACTCTCACAGGGAAGCAGGTACCTCCTCAAAGGACAACTACAGGGAAGGGAGAACTAAGTGTGCTTCTAGTCATGTGCTACATGACACATGGTCAATGAGGAACTGCAGAAGACTGCAGTCCTGTGAGATGAAAATGGAGCTTAGCCTCTAGGGACAGCAGGTCCCTCTGGTGCTCATGGGGAAGCTGGTGCATCACATTGCCTATGTATTAATGTGCAGCTCTGTACAGCCCAGAATTCTTAATGCAGAAATTACAGGATGATGTTGCCGACTTGCATTCTATTGTTAAAGTATACACCTACTTTTAAAAAAGGAAGAAAGAAAGAAAAACTTTCTGGCAAAACTACTCTGCTCTGCCAGAACTCATTCCATCCATCCCATGTTTACCGTGTCTCTTGGCTGCATCTTTGTTCTTCTTGTGTCCTACCATCTTGGTCTGTGTAAATACACACTGTGATGTTCACACAACAACAACACTGCTTGACCACACCCTCCTCAGGGATGCTCAGTACATGTCCCTGTTATTAAGCGACACATGGTTCTAGCTTTTGTTTGCCTCCCAGGAAGGAGGAAAAACTTCACCCAGCCGGCACGCTGTTCATGTGTTCGATTCTCTTTCTGGCCCCAGAGCACAACATGAGACCCAGCGGAGGCATTTCAGAGCTCAGATGAGCATCTTACACACTTGTTGATTCCCTGTGGCCCTGTAGAAAAGGACTGGAGAAACCAGCTAGAGTTGTGCCCTCCCCTTCCCCCCAATCTAGGAAGAGCCAGCTCTGCCTCACAGAGCACCCACAATGGTAACCAGAAGCAAACCCACCAAATAGGTAGCTTAATAAGAAAGGGTGTGATACAAAATCTCTCCCTTCCATCTGAGGATGCCATAGGAATTTGGAATAGGTGAATGCTACAGGGTGACATGGAAAATCCCTAGTGGGAAACCAAATGGAACCATTACAGAGAGCACTTAGTAAGTAAGGTGTTTGGTACTTACTAAGCCCTTCGATGTTGACACTAAGACCATTGCTATCATTGTCTTTGTCTACCCCAGCTCTGCTAGGAAGAGCCCCCAAGACTCTGGCCTCACCTAAAGTGTTCACAGTGACCACTTCACTGAAGGCGCTGGTTCCCAGCTTGTTCTGGGCCAGGACACTGAACTGATATGCAGTCTCAGGCTCCAGGGTATCCACCAGCAACCAGTTAGGGCCCGGTGGCACTGACAAGGACAGCCAGTCGTGGGGCCCAAACTGTGCCCGCTTCATCCTGGCCAAGAGAGAGAGAGAGGATGGGGGACAAGGGGTGGGGTGGGTCACACTGGAGAGAAGAGCATGCATACAAGGTCCTCAAGGAGAAGGCAGTGAGGGGACAAGCATTCCCAGGCTCAAGGGAAGGGAGAGAGGATAGCCAAGGTAGGGGTGAGGGAGTGACCTGCCCGGCTCTAGCTGTGCCAACCCTCCTGCGGCCCGGCTACCTGCCCCTGCTGGTGCAACCCTACAGAAAGAGCCTGACAAGTACAAATCATGCTGAAGACACTGGTCAGAGGACCAGGTGCTTTGTGGGAAAATCCCATCCTGAGTGTCACCCTGCAAGAGGGCTCTGCCTGGGGACAGTGGGGACACTGGATGTCAGGATGAGCAATATCAGGACTAGCAAAGGAACCTCAGTGACCTTGGCTGGCCTCCCTAACGGGACCGCTAAATGTAGGACCCAGAGGAACCCTGGGAGCTCACTCAGTCGAGTTACATCGGGTCATCTAAAAGTGTCCAAGATATACTACAAAACTGACCAGAGATATCCCCATCATGGGACCAGGATTCCTAAGGCTTGAGGGTTCAACACTACAGTCAAGGGGGTGGTCACAATGCAAGTGGAGCGTCGTGAGATGAGGCCTGAGGGTTTCCCACTGTTTTAAAGGAACCCCCAAATCCCAATAGGCAATGACACCACCCTGGTCGGAGTAGTACCACTATCTTACCACAAGGAGGAGACACTGTCCTGTGTGATTGGCATACTCCTTGCAGCCCTGAACTGTAACTAAGCTGGTGCCCACTGGGTTTCCCTGCTAGGTTGAAAGGCTCCCTATCATGTTTGCCCAGGAGTGTGAGCTGAGGCAGCAGAAAGCAAGCATCGCCAAGAAAAAAAAAAGAAAACGAAAAAGAAAAACACTGGCAACCAAATATCTGAGTCAGTACAGAGTTGAAGGCAGTCTGAAAGAAAGGAAAAATAGAGGACCAACACAACCTGGGCACACCACACCCTGCCCTTCCCCGTCCAGGGCACCAAAGCTGGTGGGCAAAGGGTGTCAAAGCAATGCAGATGAGCAACGGTGTGGAGCAGCGCCACAAGCAACAAGGGGAACCCACACAGGCACCCCCAAAGATGGCTGAAGCCACACCAAACACCTCTTCCCTCACAGTGCTGGGAATTCTGATCCTGCGTATCCGTGTTACCCTCCCCCCCCTCACCCCTACACACCCACTGTGGAGGAACAGAGCTAAGGCTTGGGGGCATCTTCTGGCTACAGCTGCCATCATCTGGGTCACAATTCACCAATCTAGAACCCAAAACGCCCACAGATTACCCTGCCTGGGAACGGTTCCCCAAAACCACTGCAGAAATCAGGGCCCAGATCCTCACAGACCCTCCTGCAGCCTCCCATGCAGTTTAAAGATGTATCAAAGGATTCCCCGGCATTGTGTTCTGCAGACTCAAGTCCAAACAAGGCTGGAAACATATCCGTGTGAGTCTGGATCTGACAGGAGGAAGGCTCTTCCCTACCTAGAACATCACCAGGACCCAGTAGCCTGCAGTTGTTGGCTCGGGACAGGAGTGTAAGGAGAGGAAGACCCAGAGCGATGGGAAGGATTCCTCTGGGCTTTTCTTACCATCTTTCTTATGCTCCTATCTGCAGCATGGTCCATACAATTTTGAGATCTGTATCTACCCAAAAGGTTGAGACAAAGATCTCACATCACTGATCTGCCTAAATTACTAATAAGGACATGAAAACAGCAGGGACCCAGGGTCTTAGGGAGGAAATGTGATGTTGAAGACAAGTCCAGGAACATGAACGCCAGGTCTCCAGAACCACTGGGCAAAGGACAGCCTCAACCTGGGCTCTTCCCCAAATGCCCTTAACGATTCAACACAGAGTCTCAGCCAGACACTGGTAGTTCATTCCTATAACCCTAGTTATCAGAGGCTGGGATCCAGAGGATCATGGTTTTAAGGCAGCCACCATAGAAAAGCCTATGCAACTCCATCTCCAAAACAACTAGCAAAAAGCAAGGTTGGAGGTGTGACTCAAGGGCTAGAGTACCACCAAATCAAGCAAGCCAAACAAGCATAAATCCCTGAGTTCAAACCCCAGTACTACCACCACTTCCCCCCCGCAAAAAAAGGTATTCTCCTATAGATGCCAGAGGACGCTGGATAAAGAATGAGACAGAACACAAAAGTCGGGGTGTGGCGTAGGCATTGAAATAAAGCCAGGGAGAAAGCTGCAGAGGGTCAGGGTTAACTTTTAAGTGAAGACCCCAATTGGTCTCCTCAACTTCTCTTGTGGGAACACGGAGTGTCTTGAGTCACCCATAAAACCTAGTCACTGTCTGATCCTCTTTGCTGTCTGGAGAGGTGGCAGATGACAGAGACCCACAGTGTCCTTGGACCTTCCACCCACCCTGGGTCTGCCTGAGTCGGGCAAGGGAGGGGGAAGCAGAGAGCAAAGCATGCAGGGCTGACTCACAGAGGTCCGTACCAAACTGAGAATGTCTGCTCGAAGCCTCCATCATAGCCTGGCTCCCAGGACACGTTGGCAGTTGTCATGGAGACCTGGACACGGACATTGCCCGGGGCATGGGGGCTGGTGCCTGGAGACCAAGGGAGACCTCTCAGACTGAAAGGAGCTGAGCTCATTAGCTGGGCACCTGCCATCCTGCTGTAGGAAACCCAAGAGGCCAGACGATGATGGAGGCTCTGAGGCTCCATTTCCTCTGACCCTGCCAGGTCTGACCCAGAAGCCGTCCCACCATGCAATCAAGTCTCACTAGCAAGAGGTCCAGTGAATTTGGGAACTGCTCTCATCTTAAACCAAACTCCTGGGCTCTACTGGACTCAGAAGCACCAAGAAATGTTTCCTGTCTCCACCAGAATGCTGGTGTGGCACACACATCAGCCTGGGTCTGAGTCCTGGTTCTACCAGGTATGGGTCTTGCCTCTGGGGAGAAGCCAGGTGCTTTCTGAGGTTGTGAAGGATGAGGTGCAGAGCCTTAAACTGGTAGTAAATGCTCAGTGTTGGTCATTAGGATTCAAAGGGCCAGGCTAAAAGGGAGGGAGAGACTGAGTGTCTGTACACACACACACACACACACACACACACACACGTCCCAGGTAATTAGAACCAGGGACATCAATCAGCTTCCTCCAGTTCTCAAGTTTGAGCACAGTGCCCCCACTTGATTCTCCCTGATTCCGGTCCCTCCCAATTGCCCACACTCAAGAGACTCCCTGCTGGCCACACAGCTACCACTGTGTCAGGTGAGTCCATCTACTCACCCCTTCCCAAGGTCAGGGGCCCTTTGTGGCCATTCCTGTACCCAGCTCCCACAGGATGACAGCTACAGGTGACAGGCTGTATTCAGGGATGGCTGACCCAGGAACAGTCACTGGGGAAGGTGCCCCAGGTTCCCATGCCCGGCCCCTGCCTGACCCAGCCAGCCACGTACCGATGACAGTGAGGTGGGTGCTGGCAGTGATGCTCGTGACCACGTTGGTGGCGACACATTCCCACTCCCCATGGTCCTCCTTACTCAGGGCGCGGAACTGAAGACTCCCGCTGGGCAGGGCATTGTGCTTGCTTCTGCTGGGCTTCCCTACCTTGCCAAACAAGGGGGCAGGAAGGAGGGCAGGAGCAGGGACGGAGATTAGGAGAAGGTAACACGGGAGTCCGAGGAGGAGGAGGAGAAGGGGGAGGATGGTAAGGGGCCATCCCTGGGCCCTCAGACCACTACTGACCCTCCTCAGCACCCACAGCTTCCAGGATGTCACCTTCCCACGGGACCAGTGGCCTGTCAGAGCAAGTCTGGGCAGAACTGGTAGCCATTCCTCCCTGCAGCCCAGGAGTTTCAGAGCCCAGGTACCTTTCTCCAGGTGATGACGGGGAAAGGGTCCCCTGCGGCTGCACAGGGGATGAGCAGCTCCCGGCCAGCTTCCTGCCTATACTCCCAGCCTGGTAGCACCGTGAAATACGGGGGGTCCTGTGAGGGACACAGGCATACGTGTGAGCTGGCAACCAGCAACCTGCTCTCAGGGAGGCCCCAGATAGCCATCGGGCCTCACCTTCAGGACAAGCCTCGCAGGGGCAGACTGGCCCATGGTCCCCAGGGTGTTGTAAGGCACACATGTGTACGTGCCAAGAGCCTCTTCTGTAGCCTCCTCGATGCGTATGGAGCCATCGTCCATCAACGTCCAACCCAAGTTCTGCCAGAGAAGACAACAAGGATGGTGGCGACCATCAGGAAAGACAAGGAGTCCGTCTCCCCCCCCCTCCGCCCTTTCTACCCCCCCCCCCCCGCCCCCTGCAAGACCTGAGCTTGGTTCAGCAGAGCACAGGACAGAAGAGCAAGTGACAACCTGGGACAGGAAGATCCAGGATGCCTGCAAACTGCGGTCAGGTACTGAGTTCTAGCATTTACAGCTGTTGGTTTTTCCCAGAAGGGTTTTTGTTTAATGGTTTGTATTGGTTTGGTTTTTTTTGGAGGAGGAAGGAGAAGCTGGCAAAAACCACAGGCTAGAGGTCACAATCTTAACATTTCAGGTGCTCCTCATTCTAAGCACGCGTGTGCGCTCGCGCACACACACACACACACACACATCACCAACACCACCACTGCCCTGCTGTGCATTCTGCTCATACCTTCTCAACCTGCAGGGGGCGCCCATCCTTGTTCCACTTCACCACCGTGGCTGGGGGCTCTGCATCCACAGGGCAGCGGATATATCCATGGATGCCCACGGGCACATAAATGACAGAGGGCATGTTGAGCACACGGGCTGGGTCTGCAGAGAGACAGCGGGAGCAGAACAGAAAACTGTCAGAGAAGCTACATGAACAAGGGAGACAGAGGCAGGCCAGCGCACACCCA
Organism: Dipodomys spectabilis; assembly: GCF_019054845.1. Classification (NCBI taxonomy): domain Eukaryota; kingdom Metazoa; phylum Chordata; class Mammalia; order Rodentia; family Heteromyidae; genus Dipodomys; species Dipodomys spectabilis. The sequence continues at coordinate 766,548 of NW_024870700.1, forward strand.
GATGTTCCTGCCAACAAAGCAGAACCTTCGCATCCACCCCCCAAGCCCACAGACTCACTGTGTGCTCGGTTCTAGGTGCCAGGACTAGCGCATATAATAAGAATAACTAACCTAACTCTCTTAGACGTAAAGCCTAGGGGCTACGTACTGTTGGTGGGGGTGGGGGAGCAGAATTCAGTTTTCTCTGGTCTGCCCAATCTATTGTTTGTGTGTGTGTGTATGTTCCAGAAGTTGGGCTAGAACTCAGGGGTTCAAGCTCTCACTCAGATTTTTCAGTAAAGGCTGCAAGTCTACTCTTTGAGCTACACCTTCACTTCTGGCTTTTTGCTAATTGGAGATGAGAGTGTGATGCAGCTCCAAATCTTAGTCATCAGATCTCAGCCTCCTGAGGAGCTGTGATTACAGGCATGTGCCACGAGCACCTACCTTCTATTGTGTCTTTAAGAACTGTAAGAAATACAGCAAGTTTTCAAATGCTTGGAGACATTCAGAGGTGTTCTCAACTGCCCAAGTGTGCAGTGCTTGGAAACGCACCTTAAACCAGACTGCCTGTCAAGCAAGGTGCTTTGATTGCCCAGTTCATTTCTCCAGCCCTCAAATTCTGAACCATAAACCCATGCCCTTTCCCAACCCCTCTCCTTCCTGAAGTCTCTCTTGGGAGCAAGCAGTTCAGTCTCTAGACATCCTAAGCCAAAAGAGCAATGTCAGGTCTATGCACAAGGCCATCACAGGCATAGCACGTGGGTATTATATTTTTTCTTCCTCCTCTCTGTTCCTTCTGCTGGTTGTCCGGCTTCAGTGTTGCATCCCATGGACCCTGCAGTTGAAATGCAGACCCCACCTTGGCCACAAAACAGAGGCAAGCCCTGCGCTCCAGGCTGAGTCACCTCCTCTCAGTTCTCCCCAGATACCCCTGAGGGCTATGGAGAAGAAGATCCAGAATGAGGGAGGCCTTGAGGATGAATGAGCTGGTGGTACCTTTTAAGCATTCTGAGCTCTTCAGAGAACAGTGCATTACATAAATACCAGGCGGAGTTATATATTTAGACATAGCTTCCCACTTTTGTATGGTAGAGTTTTTTTTTTTTAATTCCTCCAGGGTTTTCAAAGGGTTTATGAATGAATGGGAAATACTCTGAACACTGCTCCTTAGCAGAAATAAAGATCCTTGTCTCACCCACCTGTAAATCTCAACCCCCTGGATTCCCTTTGAAGCAGAAGAAGGTAAAAAAGAAGACGTTGGAGTGGGAAGAGATGTTGGTGCCAAGGAGAGACTAGTAACGAACAGACTTCTCCAACAGGTTGATGGCCTACAGCTTTGAGGGGCCTTTGCCTTGGCTGCTTCACCATCTTTCTGAAGACTACAGCTTTGCGCTCCCTTTCTTCACCCTACTTTCCACTTTCGTGGCCAGATGGCAAGGCCTGTGTCCAGAATGGAATCCACCTGTCTTTCCTCTCTAGCATGGCCACATCCTAAGTCACATATGAACAGCATCTCACTTGCTTCTCCCAGATTCCACTCCAGCATGCTACAATTCCCTCTGAGCTGTCATGGTACAAGACAACAAAGGCCTCTGACTCCTCCACAAAGTTATCCATGAAGATGAGGAGACCAAGTGAGAGGAAGGGAAGACTTCCATAGGATTCCGCATAACCAGGTGGCTCCACCCGCCTACTATCAACACAGATCCATCCACACACCCATTCTGCAGCAGCCAGAGTGGCTCTGCCTCCCAGGGCCACCCATTGGTCCTCTACTCGTCCTCAGCTTGTAGGCTGGCCCCTCGCCAGCCCATCTCCACATTGCTTTACTGATCACCCCTGCCACACTCCACATCCCTGAGTACGTACAATTCTCCCACAGCAGCCTCAGTCAGCAACAACCCGGGGCCTTTGTTGCCTGAGTGACAGAGCCATCCACTAATCAGAGGGAAGACATTAATCCTCATTACTGATCCTTCTCTCTCCCTCTCTCACAAGGCTCAGCCTGCCAAGGGGTAGGAAACCACCACCGGTGCTCAAGTATTAAAGATAAGCAAACGGAATTATTCTGCTGACACAGAAACCCTCGATTGTTCTGGCTGAGAGGCAGCACATTCATTTGGATCTCTCGCAACCCCCAGAGAGGAGGGTGTAGAAACTGGACTGAGTTACCCTGGTAGGCCCTACTCCCCTCCCCTCATAGTATAGGAAGCTGAGTGCTGTAGCTACCAGAGAAATGAACCCTGCACTGATTCTAAGATCCAACCCTCAGATACCTGAAAAATGCACCTAGTAGTTAGCAACTCGAGGTACAGATGAGCCAGCATGCAATGTAAGGATCATCTTCCCAAAGGGCAGTTGTTCAAAGGACAGGTCTGCATGTTCTTGAACCCAACCTAAGCTTGAAGCGCTGAGTTAGTTGACGCCTCATGGTCAGGCCTCACCCACAGAAGCTGCCTAGCAAGTGTCAGCTCATCCTGACCGGCCAGCCTGGTCATGGACTCTTTTAGAACCTGTCTTTTCCTCCTTTGGTCATTCCTTCACCCACACTTTCCAAAACAAGGTGCTTGCTCTTTGGTGCCCTCTGGCCTCCAACCTGGCTATCACATAGCCTGGAACCTTCTGGAATGGCCAGAGGCAGTCACTCTCCTAGCTATCTACTCACACTGCACAGTCAGGTACGCTGAGGCAGAGGGGGATCGCCCCAAGCTGTTGCTAGGGACGCAGGTGTACTTCCCGGCATCTTCCGGCTTCACCCGGAAGATGATCAATGTCCCATCGATCAGGATCCGCACCCTCAGCTTCAGGTCACTGCAGAGCGGTTAAGGAGACATAAAGGGTGTTGGCCGGTGGGTGAAACTGTCCAAGCCAGGCAAACAATGAGTCAACTTCACCTCGCCCCGTGCCCAAAACTCCCCCCAATACACAGATCCTTGCCCCTAGAAATCTGGGGTGGAGGAGGACCCCTGTGAGAGGGTCAGAACAAGATGCTGCTTACTTCTGGAAGTAGACATTCTCATCCTGCCAGTACCAGGTGTAGGTGAGGTTGCCGGGATACGCCTCTGCCCTGCAGGTGAGCAGGGCATCCTGGGAGATGTTGACGGTGATGTTCTCAGGAGGGGACACAATGAAAGGAGGCCCTGGAGGGAACAGGGAACAAACATCACCTGTCCTGAGGGGGAAAGAGCACACAGGAAGGCACAGGGCAGAAGCCAGAGGTTAAGAGGGTGGCTCAGGGAGAGGAGGCTGGGGAGCAGAGGGAGGGTAAAATTCCAGCAGGCGCTGGGGCTGGCTTGACAGACACTGGCAGGCTGCAGTCTGGCCCTCTCCCAAGAGAGGGACAGCTTCTCACCACGCTGCAGAGGGACCTGGGGTCCCAGCTGCTGCTCAACCCTCAGTGGCAGGAGAAGTGAATGCCACCACAGCTTCTCTGTCCGTCCAACTAGACTCAGCAGCCATTAATTCCTACTGTATCCCTTCACTAGCTGGAGGGTAGGGAGGCAGGGACCTCTGCAGACAACCCTGCCCATTCTGAGTAGTCAGTGACCAGCCCTTCTAGGGCATTCTGGAGCACAGTCTGGACAGACTGGCATCTCTCAATGCTGACTGTACAGACCCCGGGTCTGCCAAATGCCCTCAGTAGTGTTTAAATATCTGGGGCTTGGACTGCATTTCTGTCTTTATTTATTGATGCCAACACTAATGGATAGATGACCGGAGGGAGGTCTCCTCCCTCGGGGAGCCATGACAGAGATGCTCCCCAGACAGAGCGAAACCGGAAACGGCCCAGCACAAGACCTTGCTGCTGCAGCATACAACGTCCTTGTCAGCAAGGCACGCTGGTTGCAGGAGCTACCACCCCGCTTCTCTACCAAGCCCAGCTGTGCCCTGGTAACATGGCATCCATAGCCCAGCAGGCCTGGGTAGCCTTTGCTAGCTCAAGGGCTTGAGGCTACAGAAGGCCTCTTACCTTGGACAAGCAGGTGGGTTGTATGCACAGCCTCCCCCTGGATGCTGTATGCTCGGCAGGTATAGGCGCCTCTGTCCTCTCGGCTGACTGATGTCACCGTCAGGCTGCCGTCACTCACCTAAGGGCCCAGGACAGACATAACTCAGCAGCCAGCAGGGAGCCCCACCAACACATTCCTCCAGCAGAGAGATGCAGGGAGAGCTGCTGGTTTGGAGAAGGTATGGAGGGCATAGCACAGGAAGGTAGAGAGGCAGGTGCCTGCCTACCCATCCCCCTCCAAGACAGAACAGATGCCTCAACCAGACCAGGTTGTAGGCTTTCCTGCCTCCACCTGACCTAGTGCACATAATGTTAGGAAATAGCTCCTTGCAGGGAGGGGAAAAGAGGAAAGGGGAGAAGGAGGGGAGGAGCAAGCTCAGCACCCCAGCCTTAGAGCTACGCTCAGCTCACCTGATACTTCCCACTAGCACCGAGGAGCGTCCCCTCCTTGAGCCAGGTGACGATGGGCTTGGGGTTCCCAAAAGCTGTGCAGGTCATGGTAATACTGCCACCCTCCTTGGCCTCGATGTACTGGGGGGGTGTTTCTGTAAAGGTGGGAGGGGCTGCAAAGGAGACCACAAAGGTGAGGGATGGAATCAGCCCACCTGTGCACTGCAACTCGGCAGAATGTACCGATGAAGGAACACACAAGGGGTAAGCAAAGTCCTGCCCACTGGTATCACAGGGGAAGGGAAATCCAGGTTCCAGTCTCAATCTGGATGGGCCCAAATTATAGAATTTGCTCATCCTATAAAACGTCACTATTTCCCAGAGGAGGGAAAGGGAATATTTATTGAGCATCTACTAGGAAAAATGCCACAACCAGCACTGGGGACATGATGTAAATAAAACTCAGCTCTGGCTGGGCGCCAGTGGCTCACACCTGTCACCCTAGCTACTTAGGAGGCTGAGATCTGAGGATTGAGGTTTGAAGTTAGCCCAGGCAGATAAGTCTGTAAGACTCTTGTTTCCCATTAACCACCAGAAAATTGGAAGTAGAGTTGTGGTTCCAAGTGGTAGAGCACTAGTCTTGAGCAAACATGCTCAGGGACAGTGCCCAGGCCCTGTGTTCAAGTCCCATGACTGACAAAAAAAGAAAAATACAGTTCTCATGCCTCCCCACCCCAGAATCCCCGACCACACGTCAGTGTTTAACCTGAGGGTTTCCCCTCTTTGTGCAACTCCATCCTCACTAGGATCCTTCATTTCCAGGACATTTGTCATCTCACACAGGTCTCAGGTCAAGATTGCAGTCCCCGGTTCTATTGAGAAAGTCCTCCACCTGTCTCTCTGTGGCTCTTGTGGATACAGATGTGCAGCCTGACTAGGGGCTACTTCTTTCCTAAGTCTCTGATTATTCCAGGTCATCTTCCTGCTGCATTGGAGATGTGATTAAAACACCATCCTGTTTGGATAATCGGCTTTTATGAGTCTGAGTCCCATTTGCCTGAGCTGCTTGTAGAGACAATCCGGTCAATCCTAAACCTTTGGACTAGCTGTTCTATGGCCTTCCATTTCTGAACTCCAGCCCTGAGGTCCCCGGGGCTGGGCTAGACAGGACAGGACATCCTGAATTCCTCTCAAGGTACCACCCAGAACTGAGGATCCAAGTTCAAGTGCTAGCATGCCCCTTGCTGCATACCCTTAGACAGGTTCCTCAGCCTCCCCACCCTCCATCCTCTGGAATTGCTGTGAAGAAATATTTGTGGAAAGGACCTGGTAGAATGTATGTTTAAACAAACTTCAGTGGTTCTGCTATTATTATCGTGACCTTGTCCTGAGAGGACTGAAGTTTTGCCTCACATCTCCCTCATCTCCTTCCATATTTTATCTTCACTATTCTTTAACCATATTGGGCCTTCTTTGTCCACTTCCAAAATGCCAAGGATTCTCAACCTCAGGGTCTTTGTGTGTGCAGTTTTCTCTGCCCGGATCTCTATTTCCAGCCCTCACATTCGTGCAGTTCATGTGAACTGCCATCTCTGCCTTCCCTGACCAGTGCATCTGTGTTGGCACTTCCAGAAGGTCCTAGTCCCTCTTGCACCTTACTCATCTATCACGAACTGAACTCCACCTGTAGAGAAACCTGCTTCCTAGCTGTCCCCATTAGTGGAAATTGTGGTTCTCTAGAGCAGATACCCTTTCCGCAATTCCACGAAAAGCCCAGCTTTTATAGTATAGTTCCTGGATATAGGAGCAGATCCAAGAAACACTCATTGAATAAAATGAAGGAATAAGTGAAGAGGAGCTTATGATCTAGATACTGAGGGTCCAACACACATACGAATACATGAAACCTTTCAAAAGGAAGACCACAGCCAGACCACTGGATCTCTGATCTCCAAAGCCAATATGTGCACACAGAGACACTTGAAGGATTGTGGGATGCCTTAAGCATACAAGAATGCATACACCACACATCCTCAGGGAAAGCGATTCTCATACAGGGTCTAAGAATATACTAAATATAATAGCAAAAGGCCATTTGAAGTCCTGTAAAGGAATTCTGGAACCCTGGCCTCCAGGCCCTGCTCATCTCAGACCCCCATCCTGGCCCAGCCTGTCCCCTGAAATACAATTAATGCAGCCACAGCCTCCATTACCTCCAGTGTCAAGCTTAAAAGAAAAGATAATAAATTAAATTACATCCTGAAGTGACAAATTAATTGCTAATTACATAATTACTTTATTATTTAGGTGCTAATCAGGAAAGTACTTTGAACAATTTCAAGTTTTTAGGAAAATAATGGTTTGACTCTCCGTTATTTACTGAATTAGGTGTTAGCTTGCCAGCTGCATTTCCAGGCTTAATTCTTTTTGCAAGTGGCCTATAATTAATAGTGCAGGTTAGAAATAGGCAGGCCTCTCCTCCAAGTAATTCACCGACCTAAAGCAAGACTTGGCTGGGGCTCTTTGGGTATTCTACATGTGATAAAGAAATAATTGGGTTTGTTTCCACCCAACTGGTCTTCAAAGAAAACATAGAAGGCAAATGAGAATGATTTGTAATTCTAATTCTTCACTGGCCTTTCAATTTCCAAAGGTGTTCTCGTCAGGAAATGCCTGACACGAAACATTCTAGTCTGGAAGCAGTGGAATTCTGGCACTTGGAGCCATTCCTGGATAGTGAAAATATTTACACAGAAGGAACCTCGGAACTCAGAAGAAGGCAAGAGGAGAAGCAAGAGAAGTAATGTCTCTCTCCTGATGAGACACATCTGCTCTGTTCTGCCTGGTCTTCAGGTAGGCTTCTTGGTTATGGCAAAACTCTGCTATATTGGTAAGTCCTGGCTCTCAAGTGTGCAACAAATGGTGTTCATCCTTAGTGCTCTAGAGACCTAGTGGTTTGTGGTAAACAACCCACATGAATGAGTTGCTTTCCTCCTCAAGGCTCCCAAACATGCTGTTCCCTCTTCCTGGAGGAGACTTCCCCCCTTCCCACCTGGGACTTGAACACAAGGCCTGAGTCCTGTCCCTTAGCAATTTTTCTCAATGCTAGTGCTCTGCTACTTGAGCCACAGCCTCACTTCTGGCATTTTGGTGGTTAATTGGAGATAAGCGTCTCATGGACTTTCTTGCCAAGGCTGGCTTCAAAGTGCAATCCCAGATCTCAGCCTCCTGAGTAGCTAGGCTGACAAACATGACCCACCAGGGCCAATGTCTGGTTAGAGGGTCTTTGTTAATTGACCAAAGTCTTTGATAGCTTCTAGCCCCCTGTTAACTATACCTCCTCCCCCCAGCTCCTTGCCTCTCTCTTTCTTTCTTTCTCTCTTTCTTTCTTTCCTTCCTTCTTTCTTTCCTTCCTTCCTTCCTTCCTTCCTTCTTTCTTTCTTTCTTTCTTCCTTCCTTCCTTCCTTCCTTCCTTCCTTTCTTCCTTTCTTTCCTTCCTTCCTTCCTTCTTTCCTTCCTTCCTTCCTTCTTCCTTCCTTCCTTTCTTCCTTCCTTCCTTCCTTCCTTCCTTCCTTTCTTTCTTTCTTTCTTTTTTCTTTCTTTCTTTCCCAAGGAGGATGGCTAGCACCTTACCCATAATCACCCCCATGAATTTAATTGTCCAGACACAGCAAGATTCTTTCCCCTACAGAATTTCATTGAATCCTCACAATCACCCTGCAAATAGACATTGTTTTTATAACCAAGGAAACAGAGCTCAGAGAGGTGACTTAATTGGCTTTGGGTAATACTGCTGGTGAACAGTAATGAAATAAGCCAACTCTTTTAAGAGCAGTCAGAAATCACCAAAGAATCAAATCCTACTTGATAGACATTCAACAGAACATACAATTCCAAACCATATCCTACCAAATTCAACTGAGTGTCAGCTAAATGGCTGGTATCGCAGATCCCTGGAATGGACACCATCAATTAGTAGGATATGAAAGACAAAAGGTCCTCACTCAGGATGGTTTGGGGCAGTTAGGGAGGGGCCCAGGAGAGGGGAAAGGACTGGTGACTCTTGGCTTCCTGCTGTACAATGAGGAAAGCCCTGAGCAGCAAATTTACCTTCCTAAGTCTGTCTTTCTTGAGTGATATTAAGGGAGAGTTTCATTCCCTTGACAGCTGGAACCAAAAGCAAGTGATTCACAAAAAGCCTGCAGTGGTAGAGACAAACTTCATTTCTTTTTAGTTTTGTGCTGGGGCTTGAACTCAGAGCCTGGAAACTGTTCCTTAGCTTTTTCACTCTAAGCTAATACCCTACCACTTGAGTCACAGTTCCATTTCCAGCTTTTTGGTGATTAATTGGAGATAAGTGCCTCATAGACTGCTGCCCAGGCTAACTTTGAACTACAATCTTCACATCTCAGTCTCCTGATTAGCTAGAATAATAGCTGTGAGCCACTGATGCCTGGATAGGTACAGACTTTAACGTCTGACTCCCATCAGGCTCCTGGGACCAACTGGCTGGAGCCAGCAGTACCTAATGCCTGAGCCAACTCTCACCTCAGGCCATCTTTAGTTTCCTGTGTTACAGGCCAATGCTTTTGCTAAAATCTTCTATTCTGAGGTGAGGGTTTAGCTCAATAGTACAGTACTTGCACTTGCTTCACATGCCTTTGGCCAAATCCCCAACAGTGCCAAAACAAAAATATTTAATAAAAAAAATTATGTTCTTTTAAGACTCTGGATAGGTTCCAAGGCTCCAAAGCAGCCTGAGTCTGATCCATCTTCTGTAGGTAGAGTGGACAGAGCCAGTCTTGAGAAAAGATCAATAACGAGAGAAGCTTCCAGGCCAGGAACAACATCAATTTCTATCTTCCAACCACAACTTCTATAGTCTCAGACACCAAAACCAGAAGGATCTATATGGTATGTGGCATATCCAGGATACTGAAGACTCAATAACTAGCATGGTGTCTGTGACACAGTGGTGGCCAAAAACATTTTTTTGTCATCTATTAAATAGAGAAGAATAAGAATCTGGCCAAAAGAATGAAATAAAACAAAAAGAAGGCTGAGTGCCAAGTGGCTCATGTCTGTAATCCTAGTTATTCAAGAGGCTGAGATTTGAAGCCAGCCCAGGCAGGAAAGTCTATGAGACTCTTATCTCCTATTGACCACCACTAAAAAGCTGGAAGTAGAGTTGTGGCTCAAGTGGTAGAGTGCTAACCTTGAGCAAAAAAGCTCAGGCATAACACCTAGGCTCTAGATTCAAGCCCCAGATTTGGCGGAAAGAAGGAAGGAAGGAAGGAAGGAAGGAAGGAAGGAAGGAAGGAAGGAAGGAAGGAAGGAAGGAAGGAAGGAAGGAAGGAAGGGAGAGAGGGAGGGAGGGAGGGAGGGAGGGAGGGAGGGGAAAAGAAAGAAAGAAAAGAAAGACTGAAAGAAGAGAAAGAGAGAAAGAGAGCACCCTCATTCCCCACCCACTGGGTGGATGCCTTTTGCTGTCCTTTCTCCACGGTGCCAGCACCTCCCAGGTAAGGATTCCTCAGGACATACAGGAAGACTCTTCCTCCATGGAGACACTGAAGACCTGCCCCTATGTGCCATCACTGCTGTGGACCCCAGCTCCCAGCCTCAGAACTCAGCAAGTTTACCCTAACACTTGCCCACCCAGACACTTGTATGTGTACACAGTACAACCCATTTAACCTGAGCTATAAATAACTGATGACCATTAAAGCACATCCTCTCCCTAGGATCCTTAATTTTACTAGCTAATAAACCCTGTATGAACAAGGACCATGTCTGGGTTTGCTCATCAGTATTTCCCCCACCATCTGGTGTGGGGGCCAAGCCTGTAACAGACTCTCTGTATAATAAATATACGTTTAACAAGAAACCAAATAGTGACCTAAAAAGACAAATGCTGAGGCTGTAGGAATTCCACTTGAGAGGGGAAGCACCTTTCCTGAGCTCCCAGGCTCCTCCCACAGCCGAGAAGTCACAGCAGCAGTGACTGCTTTGACCTCCACAAAGCCTTAACCCTCCTGGTTCCCAGAAACAGATCGCTTCCCTGAGAGGGAGAACTCTGACATCACCTTGTACACAGTGAGCTACTACACCTCTGTGCCCCCATGGACCCCAGGGGCACAGGAGGAGCAAGCTGAGGTCTCAAAGGACCAAGGCTTCCCAAGGCTCCTGTTGGTGGCAAAGGCTGAGGGAAAAACCACTAGTCAGGACAGAGGGTGGCAGAGCAGAGCCCCAGGGAAGGGGACTCATACGCACCATTGATGGTAAGGTGGACCCAGCTGCCATTGTGGAAGGTGTCATACTGCTGGTCCAGCATGAGCACTTTGCACTCATACCAGCCCTGGTCTTCAGAGCGTACCTGCTCCAGCCGCAAGGATGCTTTATCATGAAGACTGGCCCGGCCTGGTGGGGGGAAACAGTGAACAAAAGCCCAGTAAGCCAGCAGGGCAGGGCTAGGAGTTCTCCCCTCCCTGAACCAAAGAAGGAAACCCATCTACTTCCCATAGCAGAGCCCTAAATGACCTCTGGTACCCACCAACACACCAGAAGGTGGCCAAGGAAAAGGTGGGCCATGAAACCACTATCCATCCCCAGACAACCCTGCCCCAGCCCACAACAGCAGCCAACTGTGTGAGCCCAAAAAAAGCCTCAACAACTTAGAACACAAATATTCTTTCTGGGTATCTGTGTGTTGGTACCAGGGCTTGAACTCAGAGCCTTGCGTTTTTCCTCAGCTTTCTTGCTGGTGCTCTACCACTTGAGCCATACCTACAGGCCAGCTTATTTTTTTAAGAAATAGAGTCTCACAGACTTTCTTGCCAGAGCTGGCTTTAAACTGAGATCCTCCAGGTCTTAGCCTCCTGAATAGCTAGAATGACAGGCACAAGCCATCAATACCTACCTGGCTATAAGTATTCTTTATCTTTCTCTTTTTCTTTTTTGCTGGACCTGGGGCTTGAATTCAGGGCCTGAGCACTGTCCCTGAGCTGCTTCTGCTCAAAATTAGTGCTCTAACTCTTGAACCATAGTGATAAGAGTCTCATGGACTTCCTGCCCAGCTGGCTTTGAACCGTGATCATCAGATCTCAGCCTCCAGAATAGCTAAGATTTCAGGCATGCACCACTAGCTCCCAGCTTATAAAGGATGACACACAGAGATGAGGAAATGACAGAGTTCAGACATGAGTGTTTTCTGGGGCTGCCCTACAGGCTATAGAGCATCTCTGCTCAGGTTAAATAATACACCTGTCTCAACTGGATGCTTAGGACTACCTCACACTTTCCTGTCTGCATGATTTCCCTAAGGTAAGATAGAGTAAAGGCTATCTGGGGACTGGACTCTAGAGTCTTTCTAGATCCTGCTACCAGCCCCTCCCAAAGCCCAGCAACTCCATGAGCTGAGGATAGCAGGGCTAAGGACAGACAGATATGATGGTTCCTCCTATAGTTCTAGCTTTCAGGAAGCCAAGGCAGGAAGAAAATGTGGGGTTCTTTGTTATTATTGTTTATCTTTGGTTTCTTTTGTGCCCAGTAGTGGGGCTTGAACTCAGGACCTCATATATACTGGCTTAGCTTCTTCCACTCAAGGCTGGCACTCTACCACTTGAGCCACAGCTTCATTTCTAGTTTTTTGCTGATTAATTAGAAGTAAGGGTTCTGTCCAGGATGGCTTGGAACTATGATCCTCAGATCTCAGTCTCCTGAGTAGCTAGTAATACAAGTGTAAGCTACCATAGACCGGCATATATAGTGAGTTTAAGACCAGCCTTTTCTCAAAAAAAGAAAAAAAGGGGGAAAAAATCAAGACAAGGGGCTGCAGGCAAGGACCTTCTGACCATGTAAAGACAGTTCCGTGTTCCTCTCACACAGAGAAAGGAGCCCCTTCTGGCTTGGCAGTTGGGATACCACGTTAAAGGGCTCACCTCATCTGTGCTAGCTACTCAAACCTCTTTCAAACCAAGCCAAGACCCCTACCACCACCACCTCCTCTGTTTCCTCCTCATCCTGGATCTGTAAATCTACCTTAAAAACTCAGACAAACCAAGCTACCCCTGGCCACAGGAAGAAGGAGAGAAAGAAAGGCTGGAAGGGAAGCTTCCTGAAGAAAAGGCAATTCAGACCTTGTAAGCTACAGGGGAGACAAAAGTAGAAGCAGTGTCCTGCTTCTTCCTATCCTTTCAAGTCCAACACATATTCATCGATGGACACACACACACACACACACACACACACACTGCACCGTCCACCCTGGCAGGCTGGCAGGTGGTAGCAATGAGTCACAGGGAGGCCACTGCTGACAGAGTAATTGCAGAACAAGACACAAACAGGGCCAGGAGAAGGAAGGGGAGGGGGAGTGGCAGAGGAGGTAGAGACCAGGTCTTGGCAGGGTCAGGCACAGAAGGGGGTGGCTACTAGAACTGGGAATGGGAGTATGCCCCAACCTCAGAACTAGGGGGAAAGAGAAAAGGAGCGTGCAGACAAGAGATCCTGCAGCCTTGTCTTCTTCACGTGTGGTTAAAGGCAGCTCTATCTGACTCTCCTTCTTGCCTGGACAGTGTGGGATCTTGCTTCCTCCCAGGAGTCCTCTCTCTAGCTCGCCCTGGTACTGCTGAGTGCTCACTACCTTCCCAAGGCTGTGTCGTTTTGAAGACTTTCAGGTCTGTTTCAACTCCTACTCCCTCTCCTCTTTGCACTTAATACAAACCTAGTGAAGCAAAGATGGGAGGGAAAGAGGTAGAGATGATAAAAACAGAGACGACGGGCCAGTCCGGAGACAGAGCAGAACTGATCAGAACAAAGGCAAAGGGACCTGAGACCTGGGAGGGGAGGGAGGCGACCCTGAGACCCAGAAGGCACCTACTAAAGAGAGGCGAAGTGGGGGCAGCCCTCGGCACCCACACCTTACCTGCATACTCAGGGTCCACGTGAGGAGGGTAGTAGCCAAACTTGATGAAGATAGGGATGGGAACCCCGAACTTGAACCACTCTACAACATAGGGCGGGGGCTGTCCCGTCACCGGGTGGATCACGTCGCATCGCAGAACAACACCCTCACCAGCTCGTGCAGTCACAAACTCAGGCTCTTCTCGTAGGCCGTGGGCACCTAACAGGGACAGCCAAGGTGGGACACAGGTAGGTGACAAAGAGCTCCTGCCCCCGCAGCCTCATGCCGATGTGAAAGGCGTGACTCGGAACCACCCTCTCCCTTCCTGAGGGCCCCCCCCCCCCCCCCCCGTGCACCCTCACCCCACCCCTACTACTTCTTACCCAAAACTCCCTCAGCCCTGAAGGCCTCAAGCAAGCATTCATATATCCAAGGAAGAAAAGAAGAGAGAGGGAAAAAAAGAGAGAGAGAAAGCTTTTCCAAGTGCCAAGTGGTTCGTGCCTGGTTCATGCCTAGCTACTCAGGAGGCTGAGATCTGAGGATCGCAGTTTGAAGCCAGGCTGAGCAGAGAAGTCCATGAGACTCTTTTTATTTGGGGGGGGGGGGGGGTGGACAGTGTCTGGTCGTGGGGCCTGAACTCTGGGTCTGGGCGCTGTCCCTCAGCTCTTCAGCTCAAGGCTAGTGCTCTACCACTTGAGCCACAGTGCCACTTCCAGCTTTTTTCTTTTTGCTTATGTGGTGCTGAGGAATCGAACCCAGGGCCTCATGCATGCAAGGCAAGTGCTCTACCACTGAGCTACCTTCCCAGCCCATCCACGAGACTCTTATTTCCAATGAACTATTCAGAAAAGGCCGAAGTGGCGCTGTGGCTCAAGTGGTAGAGTGCTAGCCTTGAGCAAAAGAAGCTTTGGGATAAAGCCCAGGCCCTGAGTTCATGCCTCGAGACTGGAAAAAGGGGGGGGGGGGGTGTTTTTATTTTTTTAGCTCTACAAGCTAATCTCAGTTCCAAAGACCATTAGGCAAAACCTGATGCTAGTGGTTCATGCCTATAATCTTAGCTACTCAGGAAGCTGAGATCCGAGGATCAAGGTTCAAAGTCAACCTGGGCAAGAAAGTCCGTGTGGCTCTCATCTCCAATTAAGCACCAAAAAAAAGCTGAAAGTGGAGCTGCGGCTCAAGTGGTAGAGCACTAGCCTTGAGCATAAAAGCTCAGGGTCAAGCTAAACGCCAGTGGCTCACGCCTGTAATCCTAGCTACTCAGGAAGTTGAGATCTGAGGATTGTAGTTCCAAGCCAGAAAAGTCCCTATGACTCTTATCTCCAATTAATCACTCAAAAACCAGAAGTGGAGCTGTGGCTCAACATGGTAGAGAGCTAGTTTTGAGCAAAAGAGCTCAGGGACAGCACCTAGACCCTGAGTCCAGCCCTATGACCCTCCCCCCCCAAAAAAGCTCAGGGATAGTGCCCAGGTAAAGCCTCAGTACAGGCGCGCGTACGCACACGCAAGAACAGCAGGCATCATCATGTTCTGCACATACACACACACACACATACACACACACACACACACACACACACACACACACACACACACACACACACACACACACACACACCAATGAATAGCTCAGCCCAGCCATAACCACCTACAAACAAGGGAACATTCCTCCGGAAGCAGCTTCCCTCTAGAGCCTCGTAGGAGATGGCAAAGGCAGCCTTCCTCCACTGCCCCACCCCCAGCTCTGCCTGATGTTCCAGCACTAAACAAGAGTGCTCCACACTGGAGCGAGCCGAGCTGGGAATCCCTAACAAGCTAAGCAGGCTGCTCAAGGCAACACCAGAGGAAAACCCCACCGGCCTGAGCTGGCCTCTCCAGCCCCTCCTCCCACCCCTGCTGCGCAGCCCTGCAGCAGAGGGAAGCTCGGCATTGCAGCCCTCCCATTTATTTCCAAGGCTCAAATCTATCAGATATCACTGTTCCGAGAGCAGGAGGCTGGGGACAGAGAAGGGGGACCCTGGGGCACAGAATATCAAAGCTGGACAGCTCAACAGGGCACCCCCATCCTGGCTGACAGAGGTGGGGAAGGAAGCAGGTAAGAGGCCCCCATCCCACCTAAGACTCAAGGTGGAGGACTCACAGGTCACTGCCCACCCTCCTTGGCACCTGCTCCTGGGCCCCACACAGCAACCAGGCAGGGCCAGGGAGACTGCAAGGTCACCTTGTCCAGTGCTGGCAGTGAAAAGGACAGTGAAGGGCAGCTCCAGTCCGGCCTCCCCGGCACTACCCCTCCCAAGATGACCACACCCTTTCTCACCTCCCTCCTCCCCTCCAGGCCACCGCCTGAGCACCTCAACCGTGCCGGGCAGCACCTAGGACAGCAACCGCAGACTGGGCCTGCAGCCAAAGCTGGCTGGGCCCTTCCTTTGGGAAAGGATGGAAGGCAGAACACCTCTGTCCCTCTGCCTAAGTTGAGCTCTTTCTGCATCCTCTGACCCCTATGGGATCCCACCTGCCTCGGTCTCTCCTTCATGTCTCAGTGTTTCACTCTGTGTGTGTGTATGTGTGTGTGCGCGTGCATGCTCACATGCATGTGATCTGAGAAAGCGCCATCTCCGTCAGTCTGCCTCTATATCTCTGTCTCTTTATTTCTATTTGTCTCTCACATTTGCCTTCTCTTTCTGTCTCTCCTCTTCCTCCTCCTCCTCCTCTTCGTCCTTACCCTCCCCCCTTTCTGGCTCTTTCCGTGTCTGTCTCTGTTTATCTCTGTCTCTCCCTCTCTCTAGTGTCTGGTGTGTCGATCCATCAACTGTCTGTCTGTCAATCTCCTGCTCAGCTCCAAGTCTCTCTATGTGTCTCTAGCTTCTTCTCCACGTGTCTATCTGTCTGTCTGTCTCTGTCTCTCTCTGTCTCGGTCTCTGTCTCTCTGTCTCTCTGTCTCTCTCTATTTCTCTGTCTCTCTGTCTCTGTGTCTCTCTCTGTCTCTCTCTATCTCTTTCTCTCTCTGTGTCTCTCTCTGTCTCTCTCTCTCTCCTGCTCCTTCACTATGACTCTCTGGCTATCTTCTAGGTCCCTCCATCATGTGTGTCTCTGTCTCTTTCTCTTGCTAGCACTACATGTGGGTAATTGCCTACCTGCCTGTCCCTTTCCCTGTTTCTATCAGCTGGCAAGTGTGTGTGTGTGTGTGTGTGTGTGTGTGTGTGTGTGTGTGTGTTGGAGGATGGGAACCACGAATTGCTGTTGGTCCATTTGAGGGCAAGGTGTTTCACATGCTTTTCTGCATGGAGGGGCTCTGTATCCGTGTGCATATGTGTTTCTTGTCTCTGAATCTCTATGTCAGTCTATGTCATCTCTGTGTGCCTCTGCCTGCCTCATTCTCCCCGCTCCCCCTTCCCTGTAACTTGCAGAAGGAAGAGGAGGAGGAGGCAAGCCCTTCCAGAAGCCGATTGGCTCCCAGTGACATCACTGTTTTCTAGAGAAAGAGCTAAGATCACGGAGTATTTTTGGAGCAAAGAAGCATTACACTCACCTGCCAGAGGCCCCAGCAGGTTTCCCAAGCCCCCCCCCCATCCCCCAGCCTGGCTTCAGACTGAGTTTGCAGCCCAGCCTCTTGGGGTAAAAGGAGGAGAGGGCCCAGCTGCAGCAGGCACCTCCCCCACACCCCTAGGGATACCTGCCTGCCTGCCTGCCCTGCTTCACCCACAAGCACAAACCAGTGCTAGACCGACAGCAATGGGTGGAGAGCAGGTGCCATGAGCCATCAAGAGAAGCAGCATGTATATGTATGCATGCATACATGTGTGTACATATGTATATACACACATGCAACAACCGAACATCTGCAGGACTGGCCTGTGAGGAGATGAGGAGACAAACTACAGATGTGTGAAGGAAGAAAGAGCTATTTCCGGGATTGGGGGGGCAGGAAACCTGGGGTGGGGCAGGATGGCTCCTTTGTCTCTAGAGCACAAGTAACAGAAAGAGAACCAAGGGGAACAGCTGGGCACCTCTAACAGTCCGGTTTTGTTCTGGAGTGCTGGCAATGCTAGAAGGTGGGTCAGCTTTGACATGGCTGTGCACTGCTCATTTGCACCTAGTGCTGCCTCATTCTCGCTGCATTGCAATGAGACAGCTCTTTGACACCTTCCCTCCCCCACCCCCGGCCCCAGTCCCAGGCCCAGCCCCAGTCCCAAGCCCAGCCCCAGTCCCAGCCCGTCCCTGGGTTAAACATAAAGCCCATTGTAAAGCCCAGCCCCAAAGCAACAGTGCACACACGCACACACACACACACACACACACACACACACACACACACATACACACTCAGCTAGCATCTCTTCTTGAGACCCTTCCAATCAGGGAGGAGCATCTACAGACCAGGTGCATCCCAAAAATGACACACAGTACAAAACGAGACCAATGTCTCCAAAAGTAGACAGAGAGAAGTCATCCCAGGTCCTCTTGGTTTCCAGGATCCTAATGTATTATCATCTGCTCTTTCTCTTCTTCTACACACACACACACACACACAGAGGGTGTGTTCCCTCACTCCATCTCCCACAGCCTGATCCTTTCTGAGCCAAAGCATGTCTAATAAACACTCTCTCCAGAAAAGCTCAGTGTGAAAAAAGAGAGAAAGTACTCGGGCTGGCAGGAAAGAGGGAAGAGGGGCTTGATAGAGGAGACATGGATAAACTCAAACACTGGGGAACGAAGCCCAAATCCCACAGTGAAAGCAATTCAGAAGCAAGGAAGTGCGGAGATACAGATGGACCCAGTCCAACCAAAGAGATGGCTGGGGGCAGTGACAACAGGATAGAGAGTCATGGAGACTCACAGACACAGGCCTTCAGAACACCTGAAAACCAGCAGGACAGAGGGGAGCCTGCATGAAGTAAGGCCAGCTGGAACAGGGAAAGGGGGTGGAGAATGCTTGGGGATAGTGCCTGCAAGGCAGGGGACCCTCAGGCCCTTCCCCTTCACAGGAACCACGGGGCCAGGCTTCTTCTGATTGGCTTGAGAATGGTAGGGGGTTCCCAGAGGCACTAAAGAAGGCAGGAAACAGTACACCCTGAGCCTTTGAGGGTCTGCCTAGACCCCCCTGAAGGGGTGCCATCCTGGCAAGAAAGCGAGGAAGGAGTGGCTCCCTGCAGGCTGGCTGACCTTTCCAGGAAACCATAGGATACAAATCATCTGCTCTCTGGGCCAGGTGGTACTCAGTGGGTAGCTGAGTCCAGGGCTGCCAGCAGACCCCCTCTGGGCACAGAACCATGAGGCATGGGGGCCTGGCACAGCCCCACATCCAGCACTCCTCACCTGGACCTTGTCGGACTTGAGGGAGAAAAGGGTCCTGAGAATGGGCAATCATCTAAATAGCAGGGGAAAGACTGGATTTGGGCAGAGAAAGCCTCATTTTGGGACGAGCTCTACTCCATAAAGCTCTGTGCCATGAATGGGATATTGAATGCCTGCAATGGCCCTGGCACAAGTACTTTTGTCTCCATTTTGCAGACAAGCAATAGGAAAGCTGTATTATTTGGACAATTATCCACGCAACAGGTAGGGAAGTCAGAACTCTCCTACTTCCTGCCCTCACCAAAGCCCCAGAGGACCAAGGCCTCTCCTCTCTGCCCCCTTCCCTTCTTTGCCCATTCAGCCAGTCGCACCTTCACACCACACAGGTCCTGAGAGCTCAGATTCTGCAGCCCAGGATCAAAGAACACTTCCAAGAACCTATTTCAGATGATAGCTGGACCAGTTGGCTCAGGAGCATTACTCAGCCTAAGATCTTAGAGTCCCTGACTGGGTCTAGTAGTGGCTGAGCATCAGCCTCCAAGAATCATTAGTACAAATCCTTGTTGCAGCCTCTTCCTCCTCCTCCTCCTCCTGCTCTTCCTCTTCCTCCTCCTCCTCCTCCTCTGGGCACCAGACTCCCAAACCACAGGCCTGTTGTCTAATAATACCAGCGACAGCCACCACCACCTCCATCTGCCAGCCTAAAAATAATCCCTGCTGAGTCCAAAAAAGACACAGCCCCCAATAGTCCCCCAATCCCTCCTCCTCAACAAGCCAGGAAGCTCCCGGAGATTCCAGGAAGCCAGCAGACTTGGGGCTCTCACGAAGTGGGAGGCACACACCGGAGGATGGCTCCCTCCTGCCCAATGAGAAACACCCAAGAAGTACGATGTGGAGAGGAGACCGGTGTCCAGAACAGGAGGGGATGTCCTGTTCTCCTTAAAAGGCAGGTAGATCAGAGGCCACCCTGAGCATCCTTCTCTCTTTCTAGAAACAAACACTCATGTGCACATGCACACACGCACACACACACACACACACACACACACACATGCACACATGCACACACACACGCACACACACACACACGCACACACACACACACACGCACACATGCACACATGCACACACACACGCACACACACACACACACACACGCACACACACACACACGCACACACACACACACATTAATAAAAGACATTGCGCCAGGGCCTCTCCATCAGTGTCCCTGCTGCTCTTCCAGCCTCCCTCCCCATCCAGCCTGCAGGGTCTTTGAGGCCAGGTGAGCCCCAGAATGGGCACAACCAGGAAGACTGAACAGCAAGGATTAGAAAGGAGAGAATAGGAATGAACAGCTTCTTTCATCTATGGGTGACTCTGCTCCTTAACCCTCCTAGCTAGGTCCCCTATCCCAGCAGCCAGGAGGCAGCAGCGATGCTATTAGCAACCTTCATTTGCTTGGCTACACAGCATTTCCAAGAGCTCTTTCCCCAGGAGCCCCTGACAGGAAGGAAGTCGGTAATTCAATCTCAGTTCTGTTCCTTTAATGGCTCCTCAGCAGAAAAGCAAAGCCACACACCCCTAAAGCCCCTGCAATCAGATCCCGTGTCCCAAAGCTGGCTGGCAGGAAGGCAGAGGGACAGGCACTGAGGCTGAGCATGCCATGAGGATAAGAGACCAGATTGCCACCATAACTAAGTGGGAGATCAAAGTTCCATATTTACTCCCAGTAAACCGTCAACACTCCCTACTCCAACAAGAATGAGGACAGTGACTCACCTCGTTACAATGTGTGCCTGTGTGCAAGTTGTATACCACTCACTCCCCCATCCTGGTAGACACACGTGACCAGGAGGAAGGTAAGGGTGACTACAAATGGGAGAAGGCGGGCAGAAGGCAGGGTTGTCAATGTCTCTCTTGTCAGAAGAGCAATCAAGCTTCCTTCATATCCCTGGTCCTGTGGAATCTTTCTCCAAACCCCTCACAGAGGCCCCATCTCTGCTCTCCACTTTCCTGCTTATTCACGCAAGAGAGAACAGAAAAGCAGGAAGATTCCTAAGAAAAATAGGTCAACTGCCTCCGGCAGACTGGCCCACACCAGTGCCCCTGAGCAGTGCCCCTGGGGCAGGGTACTGATGATAATTCTGTCTCCTCTCCCCTCCCCCTCCTTCTCTATTCTGGAGTGGATACAGTTGATGTCAACTGATGCTACCCATCCCTCTTAGCAATTGATAGCCCAGTGTCAGCTTCTCCACAAGCTCAGACTTTCCTACTGCCTAAGCTTTCTCTCCAGAACCTCAGGCATCCTTCAATCCAGCCTCTGGGCTAGAGCCTTCAACTTTGGAGACTTCTGTGCTGCTTTGATGAAGGTTCCAAACAAAGGGACAAGGAGTCTGCTGGGTGTAGTCACTCAGAGAGGAGTTGCTCTAACCTCAGGCCTGTACCTAACTGGCCCTGTCCTGCTGCAGTCCATGCATATACTTACAAACATACAGGCATCCACTCTTGCATGTATAGGGCATGTATAGGGCAAAATACATGCAGATCACATGGACATGCACACAGTATATACAAAATATAAGTACGTGTGCCTGTACATGTGTGTACACATGTGTATGTATATGTGTATATACCATTTCACATGAGTAGATGTGCACCTACCTGTAGGAGCACACACATACACACACAAGCGTACCCATGCATGTGAAAGTGCACATACACCTATCACCTCCAGACAGCAGAAAGTTCTCACCAATCACAGCTCTTTCATCATTCAGATCTACTCTTCACACAAGCTGTACAATCTATCCTAGGAACCAGAGGGAGGGGGTACTGCTATCTGGAGACCTTGCATCCCAGCTGAGGTCACCAGATATGGAGGAGGGGCTCTTATAGAGAACTGGTTAAATCTCAGCCCTCAATGGGGCTCATCTCCCACCCCCACATCTTCAGTGCAGCAAACAGGAAAGCTGTGTATAGACAGTTGAGCACTGAGCAGAGCTGAGAGAGAGCCAAAGAAGAAAGCATAGAGCAAGCAGGCTAGGCTCTGAAAGCTAGCTGGCGCCTGACTGGGGAGAGGGCAGAGAAGTAAAGGAAGGCACCAAGAGAGAATGAGGCATAGGAGGGAGGGACAGAGAGATGCTGGGTTTCAGCAGCTCAGTGAGACAGACCCTGCTCTTCAGGTAACCAGATATTAGTTTTCTGTGTCAGAACCATAAACATGAAACCACTTACGACTTGAGACATGATATCTCCAGACACTGGCATGTGTCAGGCCATTGGCCAGAAGCTGAAAGCTGATCCTTCCCACTGTGACTCAGCCATGCCCTATGTGACAACCTCCTCAGCTTCTCCCAGGGTATCTGTTGCCAGACACACCCCCACCACCATCGTGTGTGTGCTGGGACACACAGCCATGTACTTACCCGCTAATCACTGCCATTGCTCAATTCTTCCTGGACATGGGGTGAAACCCCCTTCCCAAATGGGAGAGGGGTGGGTCAAGGCCAGAGTAGAGGGGACTAATCTAACCACCTGCAGGACTTGAGTCACAACTCCACTTTATTTGGGGGCACTAGTACCAGGGATGATTCAGAATCTGTGGTCAAGAGGGAAAACAGCCTTGGGGATAAGACTCTGCAATGAGATGTTCAGACTCAATGTCTAGCCCAGGGTCTTCCCACAATGTGGAAACCCCTCAGCGTACTAGGCAAACATCTGGGATGCTGAGATGACACCAATAGACTGACTTCTCATGCTTTCCACCTGACTACTGACTTTAGTCCTCTCCCAGACACATGATCTGAGTCAAAGGAAGAGTCAGTCCATCTCTACCTATACCTCACACAGGTAGGTTGACAGAGTCCCAACTCACTGTGGCCTGAGGGAGCTTCCCCCTCTCACTCCTCTACTTCAGTGAATCCTAAGGGTGCCTCTCAAAGTCTCTCCTTCTCAGGGGTCTCCCCACAAGTTATCTGTGCCACTCAGAGAAAAGTTAGGCTTTGCAAGTTCCCAATACCAGCTCCACACACAGCAAGTAGCCTTTCCCTGCCAGAGGCTGAGTTCTGTACCCTCCCACAAGTTCTAGACACTGACAAGGATTTAGCTTTGAACACATTGCAAAGGGCTTTCAAGCAGCTTTGAAGCACACATACCCTAGACACATCACTGGATGTAGGAGGATGAGAGGCTCTGCCCAGACAAGGTCAGTCTATGAAGGAGTCTCATTTCCTGACAGAGACAACCTTCTGAACTTCCTCCTAGCACATACCCAGCTCCTGATGCCCTGAATGACCCAAGGGAAAGGAAATAGAGGGGAGCCAGGAACCCAAAAATTCTGAAATAATAACCACATCAATATTTCATGAGTATATACTATGTGAGTGGCAGCTACTCTTTTATTTATAGCACTATTACCCCCAGGGGGAAAAATACCTCTATAAGCTTATACTCATAACTTATTTCCATTGAAGCAAGTAACATCAAGAAAGGTTAAGCAAATTTGTCCAAGGTCACAGGGTTAGCAAGTGATAGAATTGGGATTTGAATGCAAGCCATTTTAAATCTAGGTCCTAGACCAACATCATATCCCAAGACCAAGAAGGTCACCCCTGCTCTCAGACAAGAGAGCACGTCTAGCCATTCCGAGTGGAAAGACCTTGCTGCACTATGGAAGAAGGTATACATCACCTTCATGCCCAACAACCTTCAATGCTGGGAAGTTCCTTCTGCCCTGCCATTCCGTGTGTTGCTGCACTATAAACCCGTTTTCCTTTATGCTGTGCTTAAACTTGCAAAAATAAATAAATAAATAAAACAGGCCAAACCCCACACCCTTGCTTAGGTTTTGGACTCTATTTCAGAACCTTCCTTCAATGTCTCTTCTATTCAAAGATCCCAGCACATCCTTTGTGCTTTCAGTGACAGTCCCATAGCAGGAACATACCAAAACCTGGAGGGGAGGAGGATGCGGGCTTTGCAAGACGGCGAGGAGACTGGGGAGAGGATGAGGATGAGGCCAGCTGGTCCGCGTCTCCACCCCCCCCCCCCCTCCACAAGCTTCTGCGGCCACTCCAGCCTGTCTCCCCACCTGACAAAGGAAGAGTTTTTAAACCATCCAGCCCAACACATCACTTGGCAAAACCACCCTTTCCCTTTCCCTCTGCGCTTGTTTTCAGTCGCCCCCTCCCAACGAGCATAGGAGACATTTTCCATTCCTGAAACTTTCTCAAACCACTCCCCCCCTCCCCACCGAACCTCCCGCCCAGGTGATGATAAGATCCTCTCCACGGTGCTCGCTAGGAGTAGAGGCTCTGCTTGGCGAGTCGCGCTTCCCCCCTCCCCCCGCCTCCGCAATCCTTCGCCCCCCCCCCCCCCATCCCCGAGCTGGTTCTCTCTCCCGCCGCCATCTCCTCCCGGCTCGGTGAACTTGCCCACAGCCGGGTCGTGTCTGCGCTCTGAGAACCATGAGCTCAGAGTCCTGGCAGCCTCCAGGCTCCGCGGAGAGCCAGAGCCCGGGTGCCACCCAGAGGCTTGCAAGTCGCTCTGCCCGTCTCCAAAGCAAAAGCCCGCGCGCTCACGCACGCATCCCCCGACGCGCGGCTTCCCTCTTGCTCTTCTCGAGCTCAATCAGGAGAAATCGGAAAGAGAAAGAAGAAGAAAAATCCCCCCTCGGCTCCGAGACTCCAACCGCGGGGACCCCTCCCCCGCTGCCCTCGCCCCCGGGCAGCTCTGCCTGGCCGCGGGGGAGGGCGGCGCGTGGCCAGCCCGCGGCCCGCTCCCCGGGAACTTTTGCCAGGCCCGGGGACCCAGGTGCGGCTAAAACGGGCGCGGGCTGACCAAAGATGACACTCCTCGAAACCGGCTTTCTTAATTCTCTCACCTGCGAGGGGGACCCGGCCTCCAGCTGCCGAGACGGGAGGCAGGAGGGGCACCTGCGGGGCCAATAGAACCCTGTGCCGAGGAGGTGGGCGCGGAAGGTCCCAAGGCTCGGGTCGCACCTCCCGGGGAGGGCTCCACCGCGGAGCGGTGCGCGGCGCTGGAACGTGCTGCAGCCTGCCCGAAGACCCGCAAACTCCCTGGCAGCCAGAGTTAGGGAGAAGCACGACTCCCCCCCCACCCCCACCCCCGCCACCACCACCACCCGGTGTCAGCAGAACCACGGGGCCCAAAGTGGACCAAGTCGACCTCGATTCCAAAGCGAGCGCCAGGCAGCCAGACCCATGGGCACCGGCCTTTTCCCGCCGGGCTCCGCTCCTCCGGCCATCAGCCCTCGGGCCCTCTCTGGTCAGTGCCGGGAGGCGCGCCTGGCCCGAGCCCGAGCCTCGCCAGCGGGAAGGAGCGGCACCGAGCCGGGGGGAGGGGGGAGTGGCCAGAGATCCGGAGCCCCGGAGCCACGAGCTGACAGAGCCGGCCAGGAGGGGCAGAGGAGGGACGCTGCACTTCAACTCACCTTGAGCCGCAAGACCTCGGGTGCTGATCACACTTGCTATCAAAGTGGCCACATACCAAATCATAGTACTACCGCGCGCCAGCCAAGTGCCTCATCCTATCGCAAAGTGCTCCTGCACCCGCACACTTCTCGTGCCCGAGCGCCCGCCTCTCGCCCGCCTACGCCCCTTGCCGGTGCTCCTGCAGCCCGGGCGGCCCGCTCTCCATCCCTCCCTGGCTCCGCTTGGCTCCGCGCGCAGCCTCCCCGGCCCCGGCGCAGCGGCACCTGCACTACTAGCCTCGGCAGAACGCAGCCAGGTCCACGGTGAAGCCTAGCCGGGCCGGACCTCTAAGCCCTCCCCCTCAGTTTGCCTATTGGACGCCTCCCACCAGTCTGAAGACTGATTGGCTCAACTCTCTGCCCGTCGTGGGCGCGAAGGAGGCGAGCCCATTTCAAGGTGCGTTGAAGTGCGGTGAGAACAGAGCCGCAGAATCATGCGCATTGCCTGGGAGAAGGCGTTGTAGCGTCTTTGCTCTGTTCTATTCTCTGCTTAGGCTTTATGGCAAGTTTCTGGTGAAATAAATGGTAGATTCTCCGACTGACTGATGGGTCCCTAGGAGTCTCAATTACCCCTGACAGATCTGAAGGGATGGAGCCCCCGCCCACTCAGGGAATCCAACATCCGGTTTCCATCCAGCAAAAAAGCAGTTCCCGGGAGAACCATGCTGATTCAGTGTGATGGGGGAAACCCACGAGCGTGCAGCCTGGGAAAGGTAGGGAACGTCCTTTGCTGGAGATCTTTTCAAAGAGGTCACGCACAGCCTCCCCCACCCCCAGTCCCTTGCTCACACAGACACTCTTCCTCCAAAGCAACACACCACCTCCACCAAACGTGATATTAAGTTAAGTTCCAGCCAGCCTGAAGACCCAGGAATGACTAAAATGACCTCTAAAAGTCACTAAGATTTAGGATGAGTCATTGGCTCAGCTGCAGTGTGTCACAGACCTCTCCGGAACACACGCGTGCACACACACTGCCACCCCCAGTGTCGGTCATCACTGCTCATCACCGCTTATCATTACTAAACCCCAACTTGTGGGGATAAAAGTTTTGTGGGGGGGAGGTTAAATTTCCCTTACCCTAAATTAGTACTGCTTCCTCCTACATGTGATTCCTCCACTCTCTGCCTTACAGGGAGTCCCATCTCAAAAGCATGAAGTCAAGATGGATTTGGGGAGCAGCTTGGGATGGAAAAGACCCCGTGAAAGGGGACGAGGGGTTTTCTATTCCTGCAGAGAAACATGGATAAGAAAATTGGGAGGACTTCCTATTGCCGGGTCTCCTGCCCCTAGTCTTTTCTCATCCCTTCCCCCAATACATTTGTATTTGCAAAAGGAATAAATGAGTGTCATGGAAACATCTACAATCGCCTCTATTTCGAGGCTGTAGTGAAGATTTTGTTCTTTCAAGCAGTGAAAGCAATGGTGAGGGCCACACACCTAACACCCTAGGATGGGCCATTGGCCAAGGAAGGAGACCGCAGGAATTTCATCCTCTCAAAGCACCCATCAGCTACCAAGCTCTGGTTCCCAACTGAATAAGAAGAAAACTTGCCCTGCGTAGACTCATACGTTTGCACATGCACACATGCAAACACTTGCGTGCACCTTGTGTAGAAAGTGGTCTTGAATGATAGAACAGCCTTCACTGAAACTTGAAGGTGACCCTTATTAGTTTATTGCTGTAAGAAGGTGAAAAACTGAGACTACTTCCATCCTCACCGGACCAGCAGCGTAACAAATACACTTGTAAATTTTTAGCATCTGAATATAACCTGGAGAACCAGAGAACACTTGAGTAATCTACTTGGATACCCACTCCATTCACACAAACACACCCAAATGCATCACTCTGGAGACATATGTCCGCGAGCCATTGCTTCAGGGTCTCTTTCTAGGTGAATATGCCTTTCTTGTGATTATGATATGAGCAGAAACTATGAAGCTTATTCATGGCAAAAAGCATGCCTCCATCTCCAACACACACACACACACACACACACACACACCAGAACATTTATTCACATGTACATTCACACACATATGACTCATTCACACACACTGAGTCCTAAGTCTGTCAAGCCATATTGGAATCTATTTGAAGGAATGACTGGAGCTATGGCTTAGATATAATTTTATTTGTATCATCCTCAAGAGTCATTTGATTGGAGACAGAATCCCCAGGAAGGAAATACTGGGAAGAGATGGGACCTCTAAGAGTTAAGTTCTATTGGGAGTCTTTGAGCCATTGAAAGTTTGCTGTCAGAAGAAATTTCTCATGAGTCCCCTTGTTAGTTCTCACAAAAGGGTTGTTTTACTTGGGAGAGAATGAGAGAAGAGTGACATTTTCCAAAAAGAAATGAACTCTTCACCTGACTTGTGTAACTGTAACCCCTCTGTACATCGCCTTTATAATAATGTTACTAATTTTTTAAAGAGAGTTGTTATAAAAGGAGCACACCTGGCCATTTCCTCTCTTTCAGCCCCTGACTTGGGATGTAACAACCTGCTCCCATTCACTACTATCCACAGTGAAACACACACCAGAACTGAACTAATGCAGGCACTATACTCTTGACACTCCAGAACTGTAAGCTAAATACATCTCTTTTCTTTATGAAATTAACTGCCTCAAGTATTTTATTGTGGTAACAAAAACTGGTTAATGCAACTATGATAACAGATTATTCCCCTCCCAAAGCCTTTAAGCAGCTAACTATAGCTTAGAGAGAAATGGTGGGTACCATGAGGCTAGTACCAGTTCCTGGTCCTTTGGGGTAAGAACAGGCAGGGAACTGGGGAGCTAGCTGGAATCAGAGAAACTTCTTTTTCTGGTGGCTAACAGGGTGAGGGAAGGGTTGGCGCCAATTGCACCATCCATCTCAGTCATATTTGCTTGGCCATCCACTTTGTCCTAATGAAGGTGATGGTTTCTGCTGGAAATTAAAACTATCTGTCAGATTGGAAGAAAAAAAACATGAAAAGCTTAGAAGCACAAATTGAGCTGGGAAGGGGTTCAAAAGAACTATCTCAAGAAGAGACTAAATTTCCTCTGGATAAATGTCCTAGGAGTGGAGCGGAACAAAGGGTGAAGGCAGAGAGGAAAGTGAAGAAAATTGAGATAAAAGGGGAAATTTTAGCATCATCACCATTATCATCAAACATATGTCAGCTCATTTCAGATCAGCTCAAGAGAGGTATGCTATATCAACTGGCAGTGAGGAAGGAAACCAATCAAATCCTTTCTTTTTGACATATGGGTTATGCAGGAAGGACAGTTACCCTCCCTGGTTGAATATTCCATGAGAGCATGGATACCAGTTGTCCAAAGGGCACATGAGCAACGTCTAGGTGTACCTAGTTAATCATAAATGTCGCTGGTAAGGCAGTAATGTGTCTAGGATGTCAGTCATCTCTTAACATCAGGGAAGTGTTTGCTTTTTGGAACTACAGAATGCTAGTCTTATCAGTTATCCTATGAAAAATAAACACATCTAGCCACCTATCCACATATTCCAGAATTCTTCAAAGGATAGATAAGAAAGGAAGCTTATACTTTCAGGTCTAGGTAAGAAGACTCTCCACATCTGTCATTGCTCATATTCTTCAGTGGTGATAGCATTCTTTGTAAAATATAGAAAAGAGTAATAATCTATACTTTCTCATAAAGAAGAAGGAAAACTACAGAATTTGTACAAAATAAACACAAAAGAGTATGCTTCGGGTTGCCAGGCACCAGTGGATTACACCTGAAATCCTAGCAACTCAGGAGGGACTGGGAAATAAGGATTGCAGTTCCACACCAGCCCAAGCAGGAGAGTCTGCAAGACTCTTATGTTATAAAAAGGTTTAACACATAGTATACAGATCTGAGAATTTTCTCACTCCAAGCTTCCATTCATCCTAGGTTCCAGGGATGTGCCCTTGACTTTTTTTTTTTATCAAGACCAGTCCATGTGTGAAGCAAATTTTCTACCCTAGTTTTCTCCAAATTCATCAGCGACACCAATCAGCATGTTTGAAAAGAACTTATGACAGAAGAAAATAAAGGAAATTGGATTCCCAAAATGTAAATCTCTGATCTTAAGAGCTGATGCAGGTGAAGTGGTTTAAGGCTCAGCAATTTTCCCAAGCTCTCTTTTATCAGAATTTTCCATCTAGGCTCAAAATGCTCACAGCACTTTGCAGGCACTTCCCTTGGCTTTCTTCTTTGCTACTCACTGCTGTCTCTTGGGCTACAGACTCTCCACATGAGTTGTTTATATGGACTCCAGCCCATATTCCAAATCATCCACAATTCCCTTTTCAAAAATACATTTTTAAGACATTTTTGGGGGTCCGGTCATGGGACCTGAACTCTGGGCCTGGGCGCTGTCCCTCAGCTCTTCAGCTCAAGGCTAGCACTCTACCACTTCAGCCACAGCGCCACTTCTGGCTTATTTTTTTCTGCTTATGTGGTGCTGAGGAATCGAATCCAGAGCCTCAAGCATGCAAGGCAAGCGCTCTACCACTGAACTGCCTGCCCAGCCCTTTAAGACATTTTAAAGTTACAACTCAAACAGAATATTCAGAGTTCCTCTACTCAGCTGCAGTTACCACTGAAGGCCATAGCCTGGCTAGATGGTGCTGGATAACCCAGAGGCTGATACAGTCCTTCCTGGCATGAGGTACCAGCTCTGGCCATTACAGGATCCGTTTTTGACACTCTAACCAGATGAGCTCCTAAGCCCAGGAAGAGAGCTACCAAAAGTCATCCTTTGCAGGGTGCAGCCTACATTGCTTCCTGTGCCCTCACCATCTGTGTCTACCTGGCAAGATGTAACAAACCTGTGAGTAAGGCAGCCAATCACACTCTCCCACACCTGCACACAGGCTGAGATAGAAGTCACAGTTCTTAAAGATACATGAAGTAGTAGAAATTAATTGATAAAGAAGCTAGTTGGGCTGGGAGCCAATGACTCACACCTATAATCTAGCTACTCAGTAGGCTGAGATCTGAGGATTGTGGTTCAAAATCAGTCTAAGCAGAAAAGTCTGTGATATTATCTCCAATTAACCATACAAACACACACACACACATACACACACACACCAGAAGTGGAACACACACACACACACACACACACACACACACCAGAAGTGGAGCTATGGCTCAAGTGATAGAGTGCTAGCCTTGAGCATATAAGCTAACGGTCAGCCCCTGGTTGTGAGTCCAAGCCCCATTACCAGCACAAAATAAAACAAAACAAACTAAAAAAAAAAAATCAGTTCTTGAAATTTTTCAAAACTGTATTTATTTCTTGCCTGGCTGGAAACGAAACAGATTTTAGCCATCTAAGAAAGTAAATCCATAATGTATGGCCAGTTTATTTGGAAACCAAACAATATATTCAGCCATACCAACCCCTTGCCTCTTTCTTCTTGGCGTTCACTGGCCAGCTCTAAGCACCCTCCAAGAAGATACATGTCATGTTTTGATGGCCTCATCTGGGAATGCTGGAAGGAAGTTCCCTGTTCTGCATGAAATTTGTCCCACAGAACTCAGGAGCTGAGTGACAGTCCTCTTGGTAAACTCCTCACCTTGCCAAAGGCTGACTGTGAAAAGCAGGATTCGGAGGCCTCCTGAGGCAAGTCTAGCCTGTCTGGATGTGCCTGTGCCTTCTCAGGGTTAAAGGCCCCAGTGGTGAGGTGTTAGCAGAAGTGGCATTCACTTACACACTCTGCCATGCAGGACAATTTGAAGTCAGGTCTCTACTGGACCATGTGAGCTCTGGCCTTCAAATCTGGGAGTCTGGATTATTCTTGATCCATTTAGAGAATGGACAGTGGAAAGTGATAGAAATTGATGACTGCAGGGAGGAAGGAATTAGAAGTTCATATAGGCTATTTAGCCATCACAGATTCCCCAACAGTCCATTTCATGCACCTGTGATACTATATAGCAGGCAAATAGAATATAATATAGTAGATATAGGATAGGGGAAGGTGGTCCAGTGTTAGAGGGCTTGCCTTGCATGTATGAGGCCCTGGGTTCGATTCCTCAGCACCACATTAACAGAAAAAGCCAGAAGTGGTGCTGTGGCTCAAGTGGGAACATGATAGCCTTGAGCTGAAGAGCCTAGGGACAGTGCCCAGGCCTAGAGTTCAGGCACCATGACTGACTAATAATAATAATAATAATATACAGTCTTCCCCAAAGCAGATGAAGTCTCAAACTTCTTGAGGAAGTTTGCATCCTTGGAACTTCCCAAAAGTTGAGGCAAGCAGAAGATCCAAAAGATATGAGATGTCATCCAATGCGTATGTGGTGCTAGATTGTTAGTGATGGGGAAACTAAGGCCCAGAATTTGAGAAGCATCAGCAGAATGGAATGCTCAAGTGGGCAAGTAGCTGTTGGATGTCAATCATTAACTGGCATTGCGCCAAACATTGTAGAGGCACAATCTCTGTCATTCAGGAGCTTAGCATATAAATTGAAAGGTTAATCTGGCCACATGAAAAATACCTGCAAAATTCTGTCAATTTGTGGCCACAAGAAGGATGATCTCTTAGTCCATGTTTTGTTACTAAAGCAGAATTCCTAATGCTGGGTAAGTTTACAAAGAAAAGAGGTTTATAGATTGCACAGGTGGCTCTACTGGTTCGTTCTTGCTGAGGGTTTAATGATGAATGATATCCCAGTGGGAGTGAGAAACCACAAGACAGGAAGCCTGTCAAGTGAGTTCCAGTTTGGACTCACTCTCACAACAGCTCACTGGTGAGAGTTCAGGGATCCTGTAATAACTACCTTTAGTCCCTTCCAAGGGCAGCTTCCTCAATGACCTGGACACTGCCCACTATACCCCACCTCCTGAAGTTTTGATCACTTCTCAGCACATGCCACAGCAGTGATCAAGTTTCAATGTGAACCCTTCAGGATAAAATATCCAAATCACAGGACCCTGGTTACAATAGGGTAGAACTGTAAGGTGATGGTGTGGGTATATCTGACCTCAATCCGCCATAAAGGAAAGGAAGGGAGACTGGGCCGGCCACTCACTGAGGGCAAGAGCAGGCATCAGAGCATCCCTTGTGCCTAGCCCAAAATTTCTGGCAAATGAATGTGCAGAGACTTGGCTGGCAAAGTTCATAGAATGAAGAGTCCATGTTAAGGGTAGAGAACATGTTGAAGAGAAATAAGGACATTGATCGGCTGGGAAAGGTGAGGCTGGGAGGAGGTAAATGAAAGCAGGGCAGGTAAATGTGGAGACGATGGAGGGAGATTTGTGTCTGAGGCCAGTCTGAGGAGAAACCATCTCTTTTGGCCCCAGAGCCTAAAGAGGCCCCCACAATGGTGTTAGAAGGAGTCTATGTTTCTTCTTTGGACTCACAGATGGACAGGCTGGGGATGGGGGGAGGACAGAGCTAGAGCCACAGCTGGACAGCTTGAGGGGGTTTATTTCTGGCACCCATTCGACCCTGGACCTCTCATTCCCACCCCTTCAAACTTAGCTCTGAAGCAGAGACAAAGAGCCTTGTGTGGGAGTGTGGAAGATGCCAAATGCATCTTTATACCAATGCTCCCTTCCCCAGAGCCTTGGCATGAGCATCGCTCCACCAGGTGCTAGAGAAAGAAAGGGAGGGTTGGGCACCAGACACAAGCCAGAGGTCAAAGGGAGGAGTCAACTTCTACTATGTCCTCTCAGCGCCTCTTCCTGGCATCCTCCCATACTTGCTTCCTGCAACTCTGTCCTTGTCCTGTATTTATGGCACCTCTAGCACATAATCTCCCTTCCCAGTTCTTTCTTCCCTGCAGAGTGGCACAGAGAGCCTAGAGACAGAGACTGATTTACTCTTGGACAGTATCCAGTTCCACAGCAACAAGTTTCCATGGTGCTTGGACACAAGGCAAATGAGGACTGAGGCGATATGGCTGGCCTCCGAAGTCCTACATCCCAACCCTTCCTCACTTTCCTGGATCCTTCAGTGAGCAGTGTTGTGTCCCAAAGTCTCAGCAGGAAGTCTGCAAATGCCTACCCATTGAGTGCTGGTGGTGGACCAGCACTTTCTGAAGCTAAGAAAGTAGTACAGCTCTGCTTCTCGCCTTCACAGAACTTGGGAGTCCATAGGCAATAAGATTTCACAGAAGAATGTAAAGGATATGTAAAGAGCCAGACTGCAGACTCAAGGAATGCTACACCCAAATATACCAGAATAGCAGGTGTGACCCAGTGTGGCCTTTACATGCTCCATGGGATGTGGCCACTGTAGTCCTTGTTAACATTGAAAGAATGGTGCTGAATCTCTCAGCTTACCTGCAGCCTTCTGTCTGTTTGTGGTGGTAAGAAACAAGGGACCCACATAGAGAGAAGAGACACATTTACACAGGAGACAGATAGATCTCTTACCCTGGGAAGACCTGGCTTACAGAGACTTTGGTATGTACTAGAAGGTGTGTTCTTGGAGATGGGAGGGGGGGAAACTTGGAGGAGGAATATAAATAGACGAAGCTATTTAGAAAAGGAGAAGAGTTTATCCAGAGCCCTGACTTCTGAGGGCTTACTAAACTTCAACCCCTCCCACCTGTCCCCCTTCCCCCCCCCACCACACTCTCTCCCCGAAACAAAATTAGAAAAACAAGACTGTGGACTTGGGGTGGGCACAGCTGCCTGGGGGGGGCCTGAGGGAGGAGGCCATTTGCAGCCCTGAAAAGAGAGTCTCATGGGATCTAAGACAATAAGCTTATAGAAGAAGGAATGTGGAAAAAAGGACAGAGGGGCTGCTGCTGTGAGGGCTGGCCCCTGGCAACCTCCCAAGGTTAATGGAGGGGCACCAAACAGAGTCTGTGACATTCCTACGCGAGGGAAGCTGGCATGAAAAGAGCATTTGCTGTGGGGAAAGGGGGCTTTTCTCTGCCCTAGGCTGCTGTCCCTTTGTGAAGGGTCTTTGAGGCATGAGCCCTGCAAAAGAGCATGGCGGCAGGAGAGGAAGTGTCAGAGTGGATGGTTTGTCATTCATCATCCAGGCAGACCAGCCACTCTTGGCAGGCAGGAAGGGAATGGGGTTTGTCGGATGCCCTTGGGCCC
Organism: Dipodomys spectabilis; assembly: GCF_019054845.1. Taxonomy (NCBI): domain Eukaryota; kingdom Metazoa; phylum Chordata; class Mammalia; order Rodentia; family Heteromyidae; genus Dipodomys; species Dipodomys spectabilis. The sequence goes on from NW_024870700.1 coordinate 800,678, forward strand.
AAGATGATGGCAGCCAGGAAACGTCTGTACACGGACTTCCACTTCTACCGTTATGGGCATTTAGCAAAGGCCATGAAGGCAGAGAAGAGAAGAAGGTTGAACTTTGACTGAAGATTAGGCACATGCTCAGAGACAGGGAAATTGAGAGTTTGCAGTGTGGGAGAAAATGTTGACACTTTCTCAGGGCCCTGTGTCTAGTTTGAAGGCTTTGGCATACACAGAAATGCCAAGGCTTTTACCATATGGTATGTTAATACAACTGAAACCCACATCTCTTCACAAACACACACATACAGAAACACATTGCACAAACATTGGGGAAGGGGCACACACATGTGCCAAATTGCACGTATAGAAGCACACACACATAAACACAGAACATACTTGTGCACGTATTTGTACATGGAAAGCTTCAGACAATCACACATGTGTTACCTACAAAGCCCACACATTCTGCAGCTGCTCTATGGGGAAGAGTCCACAAGAGTCTCATGGATCACGAGGCCAACACACACCATAGCACACATGTGTGGGACCTAATGGTTTCCCACACCAGAAGTCCTGGTATGGATATCCATAGAGACTTCTTATTGTCTTGCCTAAGTCCCATCACGCCAGGATGCTTGCCCACGTGAGAATGACTTTTTTTTCATACTCACCCAGCGTCCAGTGTCCAGGTTGCTCAGCAGTTCACCCTAATCCTCCTCTCTGGGATACCCAGCTTCTTACTCCACCCCTACTACAAAGCTTAAGGAACAGCCACCAGTAGGTGGCACTAGCAGGAACCTCATGTAACCAGGAATGGCATTAATGAGGACAAATTCACATTTCTGGGAGGAAACCCGGTCATGAGAAATCCCACTTACCGTGCCAGGAGCAATTCCTATGAACAGAGCCAGCAAGATCCCAGGGCTCTTGGGAAACAGAGAAGAGAGGGAGCTCAAATGATTTAGCTCCAAAGGAGCGAGCAACGGAATGACCCCTGTGCGGGCTGGCAGGTTTGGACGTGTGTGTGTGCGCACGCGCGCGCTTGTGTTTTGTGTGTACGTGTGTTGGTATTTGCACTGCACTTATGAGTGCTGCACTAGAATGCTGAGGAGACACTTGTGTGTTAGGGAGGCAGGGTTGAATTCGGTGTATAAAGGCTTGAGGATGCAGGTGCATATGTGTGTGTGTCTGTGTGTGTGGTATGCCCAGGCTTCTGCAGTTATTGTATGTGCAGAGAAAACCAGGGAGGGAATAAAGATGAAGCTGAACAAACTAGAACTCCTCACAACTATAGCACCTCCAGTACCACACAGACCACAGTTGTTAGCCTCCTCCCACACACTCCCCACACCACACACTCCAGGGACACACACACACACTCACAACACCCACGCAGACAGGTGCTGTGCTGCCACATACAGACCTGCCCACCCACACACTTTCACACATATATACGGCCCCATTGAAAACTACGAATGCATATAGATGCAGCAAGATGCACACTGCTCTCAGTGCGCATGCACAGGTGTGCACTCTGCACTCGATCTGTAAATTCTCATGCCCTCATGCTCCTGGGAAGAGAGGGAAAGAGAAGTTCCAAGAAAAGAAAGGAATCTTACTCTATGCAGCATCCTAGTTTCTAAGGTGCTAAGGCTCAGAGACTTGTGAACTCAGAGGGGCCAGAGAGAGTAATCTAAACACCCTATCTCAGAGGTTTTCTAAGTTCTTCAGCACTGTGGACAGCACACCTCCACAGTAGGAACTAGAAGTCCCTGAGCAGTTCTCCAAGGTGCAGGATATTGCAGTCCCTTTATCTGCATCCAGAAGGACAACTGGAGCCATGGGCAATTGAAACTGACTCTGTGACCTGGGAATCTGATAAACAAAGACTAGAATTGCCTATCACTAAGCACTATGCCTGGCACATTGTAGTCTCTTAAGTAGAGGTGACAGCACCTCTGATTTCCATCCCCATGAATTTCCAGACCAGGAGGTGATCATCAGCAGAGCATACTAAATAGCTAGACAACATGGTGCAGAGAGCTATGAGCCAAGAGATCTGGGTTAGCGGGGCACTGGTGGTTCTCACCTGTCATCCTAGCTATTCAGGACGCTGAGATCTGAGGATCTCAGCCAAGATAGGCAAGTCTGTGAGACTCTTATCTCGAATTAACCACCCAAAAGCTACAAGTGGAGTTGTGGCTCAAGTGGTAGAGTGCCTGTCTTGATTTTTAAAAAAAAGTTAAGGGATAGCACACAGGCCCTGAATTCAAGACTTAGGACCAGCATGCACGCACACACACACACACACACACACACACACACACACACACACACACACACACACACACACAATGGTGGTGGGGGAGAATTCTAGCCCCAACCTTCCAAACTTTAGCTGTGAAATCTACATACGCCTCTTGCCCCATCTGGGTCTGCTCTCCTTCTGCCGACCTGTGATAGTCTTAGTAATAGCACTAACACAAATTGAGCTTCCACATGCCAGGCCCTGTTATACGTACCTCCCAAGATTAAATTCCTGAATCCTCATGACATTAAGTGGAATGATCTTTTATACTCTTCATTTTACAGAAGGCAAAATGAAAGTTCTTGCCCATGATGAGACCCATGGTAGGAACAGAGACAGGGGGACTGGAACTCAGGCAACTGGCTGCAGAACCTGTGTTCTTCATCATGACACTGCACCGCCTCCCTCATGGTACCCCATGTGCGTCAGATGACATCATGGATATAAAGGTTCTTTGAGACTGTGAAGCTTTATACAAATGTAAGGGAATATTGTTATGCAGCACAGCCTGGCTCATGGATGAGTAATTGTGCAAGGAGTAAGAACTGCAATGAATACAGGAAGCAGGATGGGGATGGGTGCCATCTGGGACTAGCACGTCACACGGAGAACAGGGAAATGGGTAGAGAATGGGCCAACAGGGCCGGCCAGCAGCCACATACCCTAGCATGACTTTTGCTTCTACTTCATGACTAGCTTAATTACTAGCTTAATTTTCTCCTTTGCACAAAATTACAAGGATGAGTTTCAGCCTAGCACTAGGAGCTCACACCTATAATCCTAGCTGCTCAGAAGGCTGAGAGCTGAGGATCACAGTTTGAAGTCAACCTGTGGAGAAAAGTCTGTGAGTCTCTTATCTCCAGTTGACCAACAAGAAGAAGTAGAGCTAAGGCTCAACTTATAAGTGCTAACCTTGAGTGAAGAAGCCAATCAAGAATGGGAGGCCCTGAGTTAGAGCCCCAGAACTAGAGTACACACACACACACACACACACACACACACACACACACACACACTAACAATTGTCTCAACATTGCTTGTTACCACTTCTCAGCCATTTTTCTTATGGTGAACATGACATATGTTCTATGACATATTTAAAAATGGCTATTATATGAGATGCATGATCATAACCCACAATAATCCTTGGTCAGGTCTCAGAAGTATTGTCAAGTCAAGAGATCTCAAAGAACCTGACTTATGGAATTGTAACCCCTTTGTACAATTGCATAATACCACTACCACCACCACCAACAACAATAACAACAATAATGAGAGGCCTCAAAGGAATAGGGGTCTCTGCTGTTTCAGAGTAGAACATAGAAACCAAGGACTCTATGAAAATTTCTTGAGGAAAAAGAAAGCTCTCAGGGCTGAGAATGTGGCTTAGTGGTAGAGAGCATGCAAGAAGCCCTGGGTTTGATTCCTCAGTACCATATAAGCAGAAAAGGCCAAAAGTGGTGCTGTGGCTCAAGTGGTAGAACACTTGCCTTGAGCACAGAAAGGCTTAAGGACAGTGTCCAGTCCCTGAGTTAAAGTCCCAGGACTGGCAGAAAAAAGAAAGACTAAAGGAAAGGAAAAGCTCTTTGCCAAGAGCTGGGGGCTCACATCTGTAATCCTAGCTACTCACTCAGGAGGCTGAGATCTGAGAAGTGAGGTTTGAAGCCTGCCTGGGGAGAAAAGTCCCTGAGACTCTTATCTCCAATTAACCATCAAAAAGATGGATGTGGAGCTGTGGCTCAAGTGGTAGAACACCAGCCTTGAGCAAAAAAGCCAAGTGAGAATGTAATGCTCTGACTTTAAGCTGTAGTACAATGAAGGAAAGAAGGAAGGAAGGAAGGAAGGAAGGAAGGAAGGAAGGAAGGAAGGAAGGAAGGAAGGAAGGAAGGGAGGGAGGGAGGGAGGGAGGGAGGGAGGGAGGGAGGGAAAGAAAAGAAAGGAAAGGGAAGGAAAGGAAAAGAAAGATCTAATTTTGGTATGATTTACTGCTTATTGAAGGGTTCTGAAAGGAAAGGAAAGGAAAAATCTAATTTGGGTATGATTTACTGCTTATTGAAGGGTTCTTGCTTCTCAGAAAAGCATTAGTTCAGATACATTATGGACAACCCCACCTTTTTAGAAACTCTATGCCTTTGGTCTTGGAAGGGTACCATATAAGACAGAGGGGTCATTGGTCAGAGGGCAGGTTTTTGTTCAAACCCCGTACACTACTCTCATTTCCTTTGTTTCCCCAATTCGCTAGTCTTTCCAGAATTCTGGCCAGTCTTCTCCTTCCCCAGGCTGCCCCCCCCTTTACTTCCTCTTCTTGTTGATGAATCCATTAGCGCTGAGCTCTTTTCTGGTGCTCCTCAAGCCGGCAAAATGATCTCAGGCATTCAGTGGCAATGGCTGTGAATCTGTCACCATTAGCAGTGCAGTCAAGCCACCCAAGCACTCCAAGCTCTTGATTTTGTTCTGGCTCCTTTTCCAGCTCCTTTTACTTTCCCCTCCAAATTTAATCTGGATCTTCTATTGCCTATGAAAGATGCAATAACTTCTTCTCTTGAATTCCAAGGAACCAGAAAAATGTGGGAAGCTGAAACATGATGGCAGATTCCCTATGATCTTCAAACTACCTTGGGCTTTAGAACAGTGGTTCTACCCTTCGCTCTTTATTCATGGCTGGGAGACAGTTCCACTCTCCAGAGCTTCCCTCCCCTTCACCTTGCTACAGGCAGGCCAGTTGTCCCATCGCTCCCTTTTAAAGCAGCCTCTTGCCCTGAGCTGATACTCCCTACTTCCTGACGTCTTTCTCTCCGTTCTACTTCTGCAAGCTCTTTTCACCAAACATGGCTTATGAGCCACCTGCAATAGTATCACCTGGAACATAGGAAGTCTCAGCCTCTTAGGATCCACTCCAAACCAACTGAATCAAAAGTCTAGGGTGCAGAGGGAGAGAAACTGAGAACCTGACCTCCACCAAGCTTGCTATGGGTCAGGTACATTGCAGCTTGAGGGCCCACTACTCTAACAGTGGCAATGCCACATTCCAAAGCCGTCTAGGTCACCATCTTTTCTCCGAGTTTCCACCCAGGTGAGTTAAACTCCTCCATTACACACAACCTCGGACAATTACTATTACAATCCAGAATAAGGTCGGAGCTGTGAATCTAGGCCTGCTCAAACTCACCATAGGAATCTTGACAAATCACTTGTGTTTCATTGACTCAAACAGAGCATACTTGTCCTCTCACTTCAAGTCATGATGTAAGGTTTCATTGAAAAAGGCAAAGTGAAAGCACATTGGAAGGCTGGAATAGGAGCCTTGTTTAAATGACATATGTTTTCATTATTATGTAAGGAATGTTTGGGAATGAAAGATGATGTCTGTCAGGAGATCCTGTTCCTACACTGCAAAACAGCAAATGCAGAGGAAACAATATGGCTTCTGGTTCTCCCTACTCCCAAGGACTCTGATCTCAGCCTATCTTGGACACATGAAAGAAAAGGGGGCTGGACTAGCAAGTCATTCAGTCAGGAAAAGCATCCCTGGATCTCCTGGAAAGAGCTTCCCCTCACTGCACCCCCATATGCCTAGGGGCCAGCAGTTCCCATCAAGGGTTATGGACCCATCCCAGTGGACCAGCTCCTTTTCCTCTAATGACACCACTCTTTACACATTACTCTTTACCCACTCCGGCGCCAGGCCCTCCAACCAAATTACAATCGATCCTTCACTCCTCCTAGATCAATGTCATCGACCCTGAACAGGGAGGACAAATCCAAACTCACACTCCCAGAAGCCAGTGGCTCAACATACAGCCCAGCCTAGAGGCCTTCCCTTCCAACCTTTGAATGGATATGTACACACCGGTGTCCAGGCATGCACACTCACATGTGCACTTGTTTATGTGCTCAAGAAGCATGTGGACAAGAACGTGCACAAATGCACTGGGCTTCTTACAGCTATGCACCTGCAGACACCTAGGTCAGTATAGACACATGGGCATCCTCATGTCTGTCTAGTTCCTGTGTGTCCAGAAAGTACACACAGGCACTCATACACAGGGGCATGCGCACAAGTTGTTGAGAGGAAGCTCTCTGGTCAAGTGATGTACAGAATTTGAGCCAGTCACCTTTCCAGATGTCCTCCATGCTGTACACTTAGGAGTATGCACTGCCTGTCAGGCACGGGTTGGAGGAATCCAGCATGGACATAGCATACAAATTCTTCTGCCAGTTGTGGAGGAGTCTGGCTCTTCCTCCTCTGGGATGTGCCTTGCCTACTAATCGCTTAGGGTTTGTTGGAGAAATGCCCAGTCACTTCTCCACCAGATAGCGCCCATTATAACCCAGCTGGGCTCTCTGTGCACCTCCATGCTCAGAAGAGCTTGGAATACATTTGCATCTGAAGCCCCAAACAATTAGCAATGAGGTGCCAGACCTTTTGGACATCAACACAGGGTGATAGCCACCAGGCAATGTCCAACCAGCACAGATGCAGGACTCAAGTAGAGATGAGAGAGGAGGCAGAATGGGGTCACCAAATCAATACTGTCCAAGCAGACACCCAAAGCTTCAGACTACACTTCTGCCCTAAAGCCAAAGTTGTCTGCTCTCCCTCCCACCCAAGGCCACTGACCTCATGTCAGTCCATGGTCATGGAGACACGAAACATTTGAAGTGGAAAATTCCCTGGATATTCTTAAATCTCTCCCCCATCCCCGTTCTCTGAATGTCTAAATTTCCTTATTGACATTCTCTACAAATGACTGTCCATCAGAATGATCATGTTTACAGACACCAGGGAGGCTGAAGACCTCACACCAAGCTACCAGTCTTCTGGCTGAGCAACTCTAATGATCTCCATTACAGGGACAGTCTTCCTCTCCATCAAGGTAGCGATTGACATGTAGTAGAAGAGAAGTCGTTTTATTTCTAAAGGCTGAGTCATCCAACTGAAGCTGCTTAAAGGAAGGACAGTGTATTGGTGGGGAGCGCAGTCATGGGGCTTAAATGCAGGGTCTGAGTGCCGTCCCTGAGCTTTTTCACTCAAGACTAACGTTCTACCACTTTGAGCCACAGCATCACTTCTGACATTCTGGTGGTTAATTTTGGAGATATGAGTCTCCCAGACTTTCCTGCCCAGACTAGTTTTGAACTGCGATCCTCAGATCTCAGCTTCCTGAGTAGCTAAGAAAAAAGCACCCAGTTCTTTCTTTTCTTCTTCTTCTTCTTCTTCTTCTTCTTCTTCTTCTTCTTCTTCTTCTTCTTCTTCTTCTTCTTCTTCTTCTTCTCCTCCTCCTCCTCCTCCTCCTCCTCCTCCTCCTCCTCCTCCTCCTCCTCCTCCTCCTCCTCCTCCTCCTCCTCCTCCTCCTCCTCCTCCTCCTCCTCCTTCTTCTCCTCCTCCTCCTCCTCCTCCTTCTCCTTCTCCTCCTCCTCCTCCTCCTCCTCCTCCTCCTCCTCCTCCACCTCCTCCTCCTCCTCCTCCTCGTCCTTCTTCTCCTTCTCTTTCTCTTTCTTCTCTTTCTCCTCCTCCCCCTCCTCCCCCCCCCCCTCCTCCTCCACCTCCTCTTCCTCTCTACTCAGTTTTCTCAAAGGTGACTCTGCAAAGTCTAATGACCTTGTGGGTAACTTGACCTTCAGAAGGACATACAGGTGGCTTTCCCCTTCTGTAGGTAGGAAGTCTGAAAATATCTTTCAACCTATGGAAGAAGTTTTATTTGTATTTAATCTCTAATTTTGTTGACTAATTTTTATCTGGCAATTGGCAGTGGAGATGCTCCACTATATAACTGCTTGGGTCCAAGGGATTTATTTTTTGCTCTCTCCCAGACAAAAGCAATAGAAAGTTGATGCTGATGGAGAGGAAAAGCCCATGGGATCCCCTTATAGCTGGCTCTGTCACACTCCCACCATTCCCACCACCCCAATATCTATGTGGAAAGGCGGTAGTCATTTCACAGGCCTCCAAGCAGCCATGTTTCTGATGTGAATTTGATTCTGCCAGTTGCAAGCACTTGTACAAAATGGAGGAGACAATCAAGAGGTGTGGAGGTTCTTCATGCTGTCTCTGCTTTTGGTGATTATCAAGGGTGGAAGTCTTTTCAGGAGGGTCCATCACTCACTGTTCATTTGCTAAGTTGCAAAACAGTTTGCAGCAGCCTCTTTAGCAGATCTTTTATTTCATCATCATCATCATCATCATCACCATCATTATCATCATCATCACAAGTAGTTGTCCAAAAGGGTTTCAATTCAACCTAATAATTTATGAGTATAATAGATCTTGATCAATGCCACTTCTTCCATCCTTCTCTCCCATGTCTCCCCACCCCATCCCCACATTTTCACATATGTACATTGAATATCATAAGTGCATTCGCTCAGCCTTCCTCTCTCAATATGTCTGCAGCAGCCTCTTGATCTGACTGCCTCATCCTTGGATTCTGCTGTCTGTTTTCCCATCTCCTGGTCCTCCAGAGACTTCTCTGGGGCCAGTGCAGTTCCAAACTTGATGAGCATAGCTCCAAGGCAGCCTCAGAGTCACAGTTTTTTCAATTTTGTGTTGTTCTGGGAATTATTCTAGGAGTCTCAACCCTCAACCTACTTCTGTCTTGGCAATTATTGTGTAAGCCCTGATCTTTCTGCATTAAATCTCTTTCTGCTTACACTACCTAAAGGAGACTCTTCTCTTTCACTGAACCTTGACATGCAAGGTGCAAGCTATGGTATCAACCTTTCTCAACAGATATTCAGTGAGTTCAAAACATTTGACCTGGTGTGGTATAAAGACATTACATCTGTAGTGGTAGTAGAGAGAAATAAGTTGTGCAAACAGGTAATCAATGTCTCACATGTCATGGTAAGAAAATATGCACGTATGCGCACACGCGCGGCGCGCACACACACACACACACACACACACACACACACACACAGGGAAGTACACCCCTAGGGTAATTTGCTTTACCAGTTACAAGTCCTTTACACCCTGACAATTGCTTTACCACTTACAATAGGGTTATGTCTCTATACACCCATTGTAAGTTGAAAATATTATGTCAAATATGTTTACACTGGGGTACTGGTAGCTCACATCTATGGTCCCAGCTATTCAGAAGGCTGAGATCTAGGGATCATGGTTCAAAGTGGACCTGAGCAGAAAAGCCCAAGAGACTCTTATACCTAATTACCCAGTAAAAAACTGGGAGTGAAAGTGTGGCTAAATAGTAGAGAGCCAGCCTTGAGCAAAAAAGCTAAGCAAGAACTCATTGTCCTGAGTTCACACCCCAATACCGGCACAAAAAGTCATTTAACTGAGTATGGTGGTACACATTTATAATCCCAGCACTCAGGAAGATAAAGCAGGAGGATTACATGTTCGAGTCCAGCCTGTGCTACTTAATAAGATTATCTCCAAAAACTTGCATCTGGTAAACCTAAATAGCTTAGCCACCCAATATATTACAGAGCGCTGATTTGTCTATCCTTATGATCACTGCCATGGCCCAGAATCTCAGAAAGAGAATCATCCTGTATATTGCTACCCTTCAGTAAAGATTAAAGCTCAAAATACACTTTCTGCTAAAAATGTACAGCTTTTACATGATCATAATTTAAAAAGGAAATGCTAAGTCCAACAATGGTTAAGTTGGTAACTGTCTAGCTTTGTCATAGGTTGAGTTCCCTGCACATAGAACCTGAAATGGAGCTTCAGATGTCAGGAACTCGTCGAGGGAGGACCCTTAAGAAAGTGAGGAAAGTATAGGGGAAGTGTGGTTTCCTGTGCCTTCTGATTTTGATATGTTCTACCTTAGGATTCGGAGGCACAAATGATGCCAAGCACTTGTCCTGCCCTGAAGAATGGGGACTGGCCTTTTGTAACTTGCCTGTAAGTCATGCCTGTACATCGCCCTGAGTGGAGCATGAGCTGCCAGCATTTCCCTGCCAGGAAGGGCACAGTTATGAGTAGTAAGAGCCACACTCACAGAGTCACTGAGAAAATGGCTGAGCGGCCCAATAAAGGGATCCGAGAGCAGCCCAACTGCCAGAAGTATAAAACAGCTAATGCATCATAGGATTCCTAAAGAATAAGAACTGGACAGAATGGGGTCAAGGGAAAGAGAGCAAGTTCTCAGTTTAGCTGCTCCTATCCCCCTCTCCCCCAATCAATGCAGCCAGAAGTGAGGCCAAGCAGACTCCCACCAAGATGCCACATGGTCATAACAAAGAATTAGTTATGCGTGCAGACACCTGGGGATTAATAGCCAGTTTATTAATTAAACAACATAAACCTGCAGGGTGTGTTCTTATATTGTATGCCACAAACAGAGCTGTTGTTTAGGTAGCCATGAATTCTGAACCATGCATTGGGACCTGTATGTCATTCGAGGGAGGGATCTTAGCATCTCTCCAGGAAGCAGCAAGTGTCTGGAATATTCTCTCTCTCTCTCTCTCTCTCTCTCTCTCTCTCTCTCTCTCTTTCTCTCTCTCTCTCTCTCTCTTCCTCCAGAGAGATCTCCCTCATCTGGAACTCCCAGAAATCAAGAGTGGGCCAGGAAAGCTTTGTGCTGGGGAGTAGTGTATAGCCCAGTGAAGACACAGAGCCAGCACACATCATCTGATCCCAGAATGAAAAATGTGCAGAGCTTGCCCAGAGGTAAGAGTTGGGGCCCAGTAGTCTACAGAATGACCCAGATGCCTACACTCTAGAAGATGGAACAGTGCCACAGTGCCTTCCTGCCCTGAATTCTCTACCCAGGCATCTGACATCAGGGCCATGCGCTGATGGCCTGGACGTGAACTCCAATTCTAATCCTAAAAAAAAAAATCACAAGATGGTAGGTTGAAATCTGGTTCAAAGCCAGGCAGGAAAGTCTAGGAAACTCTTATCACCAATTAACCACCAAAAAGCCAGAAGTGGATCTGTGGTTCAAGTGGTAGAGAATCAGTCTCAAGCACATACACACAAAAAAGAAGCTTAAGGGACAATCCTCAGGCCTGGAGTTCAAGCCTCACTACCAGCACATACATACACACGAAATCACCTCTAAGGAAAAAAATCCTGAATCCTTTACCCACACAATTGACTTCTGGGAAACCAGAATCACCAAGTCAGAAGGGAAGTAAGTCTTGATTAGCTCACTCTCGGCCTGTCTCCCCTCCTGATCTCCATCCCTGCCTTTTCCTTCCCTGCCAGAAAGGAGCAGGTGAGGATTCTTCACAGGGTAGAATTGGCCCAAGAAGTAGCTTCTCTGTCCAAGAAGACAAATGATAACAACAGGTCCCAGAGAATCTGTGTCTTTCTGGACACATTGGATGATACCAGAACAGGAAAACCCATACCAGGTGCAATTGCCCTAGGTCTTGGCCTGAATTTGCAATATAAGCAACAACAAAGTTGGCTATTACTTACATGGTAAGCACTGAACCAGAGAAGTAACAAAAGGGTCACATTTTACAAGAGAGTTAGTACTTCCCATATGGTAACTGTTAATAATGAAAGGCGGAACCAGGAAAATGGTCTCTGGATCCAAGAGCTGGAGATATGAAGATCAGAGGGCTGCCAGGAATAGGAATGTCTGCTTGAGCAGACACAAGCATGTAGTCTGCCTGGATCACACTGGTTTCTTCTGGTTAGTCTCAAGTTAAATTTGCCTTCATTCCCTTTTCTGTTTTTCATGGCTTTTTAGGAAGTATTTACCCCTCTTTCCTTCGGAATATTACTTCTTCCATAGCAAAACATACCATTGGCTCCATGCCAAAGACTTCGGAGATGCTGTTTCTTCTCACTTGAGATATTTTCTTGAGCAACTGCTAAAACTGGAAATGTACATGTGGTAAATTCTGGGCTTTTACAGAGGTCAAGTTGCCTCATATCCTTCAGAGAATGCCAGGCATTCTCCTTGCCCTGTGGATACAATGTATAGGAGATAGTGTTTGGTCAAGAAGTCAAAGGTCTATGCACCTGACTTCTGCTAGCACTTCTCAGTCTCTATTCTGACCGCTGTGCTATTCCTGAAGTTAGACATGCAGCAAAGTAAAGCCCTGCCAAAGCACACGTTTTTGCCAGTCCTGGGGCTTGAACTCAGGGCCTGAGCGCTGTCCCTGAGCTACTTTTTGCTCAAGGTTAGCACTCTACCACTTGAGCCAAAGCACCACTGTTTATGTGGTACTGAGGAATCGAACCCAGGGCTTCATGCATGCTAGGTAAGCACTCTACCACTAAGCCACATTCCCACCTCCAAAGCACATGTTTGAAGTTTAGAATGCCAAACCCTATGGCAACAGGTGAGGAGCCCATACCCCAGAAGGTCTCCTTCAGCTAGGACTGAAAGCAAGTGCGCATCCATCCTTCTTCTTTCCTGATCTATGCCCACATGAACCCAGAGAGGAGGGGGTCTAAACCAAAGTGCACATAAAAGCTGAAACATTTATATTTCAAGCCCAGAGTCCAAGAGCTCATAGTTTAGAGTAGTTTCCCAGTGAGAAGGAGAGAAATCTCCAGGCCACCAAGTCCTGAAGAAAAGAGATCACTCCTGAGGCACCTTGATCCAACCCACCTTTGCCCTTGGTCCATGGAAATGCATTTTCTTTCCACCTGTACATGAAATGAAGGAACAGGGGAATCCTGAAGCTTCCCTGGGAGTGGAGGTCCCAGGCCAAATGGTGTCCCTCAGCTGGTCAGCACTTCCTCACATAAATGTGCTGGACTCTGCCTAGATGCTAATGTCTTTCAGGGCTACTTAACTCTCACCTGAGCTAAAAGTAAGGGAAGCCCAAATTGCTACTGGCGTGGGAGGCTGCAAATGGTGTTTCCTGTGGGTATTATTCCCAGTCTAATGTTGTATTAACATAGCTCTGCTTTGTGATTACTATATTATTATATATTAATCACAGGCTAATGATGCACACTTACTCTGCTTTTCTCAGTCTGTACCAGATTCCACCTAGTTCCTGAGCACCTGCTGCTTTCTCCTTGTCTTCATCCCATCTTGTTCCCAGGAGTCAGCCCATATCTCACACTCCTTTTTTAAAGAGAGGGGTCTTTTGCTTACATCCACATTCCAGCCAACAGTGTCCAGTGTCAGGATTAGAACCCATACATTTTTGATACCCTTTAGGGCCTCTTGCTCATCCTCAGATACCCAAGGCAAAATAAAGTCCAGAAGAGGTGAAAGATGATTCTTCTAATTGGCTGGGATCCAGAAGGAGAACAAAAATGGAGCAGGAGTTATCTAGGGCTCATCAAATCATCCAAGAGCTCATTTAGCCTCATTTGTGCCAGGCATTTATTCATTCATTTAATAAGTATTTACTAGTCCTCTGTTGGCATGTACCACTTTAGGTAGAGGGAACAAGGCAGACAAAGTCCCTACCCTCGTGGAACTTTATTCCTGACAAAGGTTAAATATTAGGCCTCAGAGGTTCAACAGTAAGTCTTTGTCACTGACCTTCTAATAAGGACACGTAAGGGCAGGTTCGAATCTCCACTGACTTAGAAGGAAAGGATGATCATCCAAAACAAGGATGCTCACTTCCTGACCTCAAGGAGGATAGATTCTGACAGGAAAAAAAGTAGAGGTGAAAGCAGTAGAACTTCCACACACAGCGAAGGGGAGGTATAGACATGGTGTTCAAGGAGTGAAGGGTCTCTTAAGTATTTCTGCACCAGTCCCCAGTGCCAAGTCCTTTATTTGTGATTTTTACTTTGCCTTTTCAGACCTGAATGTTTTTTACAGTAGCTGTTCTGTGCAATGAAGTTTATTTGTCAATGCATACCCACAATCTAACCAGGCCCATGTGTTAAAGGCTTGGTAACCTTTAAGAGGCTGAGCCCAGAAGGGGGTGTGTGCCTTTGAAAGGGATATTGAGATCTTGGTGATCTTCCTCTCTTCGTTTCTCAACTCCCATAAGATGAATAGGCTCCCCTGACCATGCCCTCCTACCATGATGTATGGTGCTAACATGGGCCCAATGCAACAAGACCAAACAACCATGTACAGAAATCATGAGCCCAGGGCTGGGAATGTGGCTTAGTGGTAGAGTGCTTGCACAGCATGCATAAAGCCCTGGGATCCATTCCTCAGTACCACATAAACAGACAAAGATAGAAATAGCACTGTGGCTTAAGTGGTAGAGTACTAGCTTTGAGCCAAAGCAGCTTAGGGACAATGCCCAGGCTCTGAGTTTAAGCTCCAGGAATGGCAAAAGAAAAAAGAAAAGAAAAAGAAAGAAAGAAAGAAAGAAAGAAAGAAAGAAAGAAAGAAAGGAAGGAAGGAAGGAAGGAAGGAAGGAAGGAAGGAAGGAAGGAAGGAAGGAAGGAAGGAAAAAGGAAAAAAGAAATCATGAGCCTAAATTAATCTTTGCTCATTTAAGTTGATCATCTTGGTTATTTTGTTGTTATCCAGGTATTTTGTCACAGTGATAGAAAATTGACGAACACAGAGAATAAAGCTTTACTCTAGGCTAACTGATTTAAATATTAATCTCATCTAAAAAATATCTACATAGCAACATCTAGATTAACATTAGACCAAACATGTGGGCACCTATTCAAGTTGACATATAAAATTAGTTGTCCTAGATTCCCTTAATTGATTTAGGCAATGAAGATTCAAGAATGAACCCAGACAGTCTTTGTCTATTGGGGCTTTTATATTCTAGGTGTGGTAAAATAATCATAAACAAATAGCCAATGCATATACGTTAGGTAGTACTAATGATAAGAAGAAATGCAAGTCAGGCAAAGTGAAAGAAACTGATGAAGGCTGACATCTTGCACAGATTGTTCAGGGAGAAAAGACCTTGGAAAGGTAAACACTGAGAGATAAAAGATTGGAGTACCACCACCTTCCTGGGGAAGGTCTCCTTTTACCTCCCACCAATTCAGTATCCTCTCTCCAAGAAGCCCAGACTTCTATGCCTCCATCAGAAAGAATGACATTGCCCCATTTGTTAGGAAATGGAAAGGCTTGGAAAAAATTATATTAAGTGAAGTAAGCCAGGCCCAAAGAAACATAGGTCCCATGGTTTCCCTTATTTGCAATATCTAGTATAGGTATGAGTCAAGCGGAAAAAGTCAGAGAATGTGATGTTAGGAAAACGAACCCTCAAATATGTATTTTAATGTTTTTGTTTCTTTCATGCATGTGTTTCTAATGCATTTATAATATTATTTCTTTGTTGCTTTGTATGTCCCTCCCCCACAGTGTAACCCCCACTTTCACTATATTTGAAGTCAGTATAACATGTGGAGGAGACGGGGACAAACAAGTCGTTTAAGGATTCAGGTGGACCTGTTGCAACAATGAGAAGTACAAAATGTCATGTCAAAACCAGCTTTACAATGTCGGTGGGGGGGGGGAGGGGGGGTATGATTGGGGTGGGGGGGAGGGGGGAGGCTGGGAAGGGAGGTGAAGGGTAAACAAAGGAGGAGGCTGCAATGCTTGGTAAGAAATGTATGCATTATCCTGCCCATGTAATTGTAACCCCTCTGTACAGTATGTTCTCAATTAAAATAAAATAAAATTTAAAAAAAAAAAAAAGAAGCCCAGACTTTAGAAAATAGTCAGGAAGGAAGTCTACCTACCACAACTTCTCTTTTGGCTACACAAATCTCATCTGAATGTGCAGGGAAACACAGAAGAAGAAAAAACACCTAGACATGTACTAGTTATTGCAAATAAGGAAACCATGGGACCTATGTTTCTTTGGGTCTGGTTTACTTCACTTAATATAATTTTTTCCAAGTCTTTCCATTTCCTAACAAATGGGATACCAAAAGCTACATATGACCACATAAGATGATGTTAAGCGAGGGGGCTGGGAAGGTGGCTCAGTGGTAAAGCGCTTGCCTTGCATGCATGAGGCCCTGGGTTCGATTCCTCAGCACCACATAAGCAGAAAAAAAAAAGCCAGAAGTGGTGCTGTGGCTCAAGTGGTAGAGTGCTAGCCTTGAGCTGAAGAGCTGAGGGACAGTGCCCAGGCCCAGAGTTCAGGCCCCACAACCGGACCCCCCCCCAAAAAAAGATGATGTTAAGCGAAATGAGCCCCAAGATAGGGACACAAGTATCTTTTTTCTTTCTTGCTATTGTTTCTAACGTATTTATAATGTACCATGTGATTTTTTTGTTGCTTTGTATGTTCCTTCTCCATATTATAATCCCTATTTTCACTGTATTTGATGTCGGTACCCTGCATCTTGTATATACACTTCTCTAATTTGAGGAGGAGAAGAGAAAAAACAAAATGCTTAAATAAGGATACAGGTTGACCCCTTGTAACAATGAGATGTACAAAACACTATGTTGAAAATGAACTTTACAACTTCTGGAGCAGGATAGTTGTGGAGGTGGAAGGGAAGGGATGGTAGGGGGAAAACAAAGGAGGAGGCAACAATGCTCAATAGGAAATGTACTCATTACCTTGCTCATGTTAACCGTAAGCACTCTGTACAGCATTTTTACAGTTAAAAACATACAAAGAAAACCACCTAGATACTTTCTTGGGAAATGATGGGGAAAGTCCAAAAAAATTTTTCTCAAAAAGTCAAGTAGCCACAGGAAGACAAGCTATTCCTCACACCCCACTCCTAGCTAGGGCCTTTAGGCAAATGTGAGGAGCAAGAAAAAGAGGAAAAAAGAGAGGAGGCAGGAAACCTCCCCTTCACAAAGTTTTTGACAAAAATCTAGGGAAATTGTCCCCTCGACCATAAGGCTTCCTCTTCCTGCCCTGACAAAGTCCAAGACGGATTTGAAAATCAGAGTGAGAGAGAAAAGGCAATGTCTTTCCTCTCATGCAATCTCAGAAACTGGGGCGGAAAGACCTTGAGTTCCTCTTGCTTCTCCTGGATCCTATCCTGTGTCTGGTCACCGGGGCTGATAAGAATCCACTTGGAAGCCAGCCTGAGAAATGTGAGGCTAGTGACCACTCTTCAAGATGGCATTCAGTATAGGATATTGGTGTTTGGATGATTGAGCTGCTACCAATGTGAAACAGGAAAGCTGGAGAGGGATCATGTTCCTTGTAACATGATCTTAAACTTGTCTCTTAGGAGGCAAGGGATGGCTTCAGGCCAAGGAGTAAGAAAGAGACCACATTTCTGTCTCTTACTCTTTCCCTCTTTTATATTCTAATATACTCACAACACATCAACAAACCTCTATGAACGGAACATTCTCCTCTATGCTAGGTACCCTGCCTGCCAAGTACTAGGAAGCCGAGACAAAATACAGCCCTTCCTTCTACAAGCTCACCCAAGGTTGTGGCAGAACCATCTCAATTCCATTGGCATGATTCATGCACAGAAGAGGAAATGATTAACCCTGTCTGGTGGGGTAGGGACAGATTTCTCTGAGAAGATGATATGGGACCTTTGGGGAGTGAGTTGGAAGTGGTACACAGAGCAGGTAGGCGCTGCAGGAGGTGCTGTGTGTTGGCAAAGATTTTGAAGAGGGAACTTGGATAGTAAAAGTCCAAATCAGTGGTCCAGGTGTCAAGTTTTGCCCACAGTAGCTAAAGCACTGGCAACAAGGATGGAAAGAGAGGTCAAATCCAAGAAAAGTTCCAGGTAGAAGACCAAGGGCTGGGGGATGCAGAGGCAAGGAACCCAGGTATCCATCATTCCAGGGGTCTGATGTGGATAGTGGAAGGAAGCAGGACTGGAGAAGAACGCTCAAAACATAAGCCACATGAAAAACAAGCATTGGGTCTGTCTGACCCTCCTTTTAGCCCACTGCCACCACATAAATGCTTGATAGCATTTGAGGGTAGCATGAGCAAGAGAGGAAATGTAAAGTGGTTGTTATGGTTTCCTATGGAATGTTTTGTTACCCAGTTCAAATGTCCAGTCCTTGAGAGGTGATTGGATCATGATGGCTCTGAATTTATCAATGGATCAGTGCACGGAGAGATTCACAATTTGATGGCATTCTTGGGAAATGGTGGGACATGGGGCCTAGTTGGAGGAGATAGATTGTTAGGGACATGCTTTTGAAACTCAACCTTGTTCCTAGCTCTTTCCTGTTCCTCTGCTTCCTGGCTCCACCATTTCCTCTCTGCCATGATGCTCTGCCTCACCATAAGCCCAGACACCATGAAGCCAAGTAATGATGGGCTAAAACGTCTGAAACCAATAAATTAAAGAAATCCTTTTCCTCTTTTAACTTGTTTGTGTCAGGTATTTTGTTACATTGATATGCAACTGACTAACAGTGGTAAATGAGGAAAAGGGACAGTAACCTCACTCAGTGGGTTACTTTGCTAGGGAAAGCAGCGTTTCATAAAAGGGCACTGAACATATAAGAATATGGCTATTGATAGAGTGGCACCACTAGGGAAAAGATTTCTAGTTGGTGGGACCTGTTCTTACTGCCTTTCAGGCTAAATGGGAAGTCAGGGCTCAGTGGTAGGTGAGGGAGAGAGAGAGACAGAGAGAGAGAGAGAGAGAGAGAGAGACAGAGAGAGAGAGAGAGAGATCCTGGAATGAGAGCTGTCAGGAGGCAGTAACAGAACAGGCAAGAAAGGGACAGTGAAAGAACTGAAATCTATTAGCAGCAGGAAATCCATAACTGGGTCTGAGGCCAGAAAAAGGGATTTACAAAGAAAATTTTATTCAGGGTGTGTTTCCTCCTTATCACAGTAAATGGTCTGCCATACTGGCAATAGTCTGTATTTAAAACATGCTGTCCTTTCAAAACTGAGCACAGACACCCATGCATTTATTATACTGGTTGTGTGTACGTAAAGATAGAAATGTATCTACCACTCCCATTCAGAAACACAGGGCCTCACACACTCTGAAAGTAAGATAGCCAATTTCCAAAGGATAGATGCGTCTCCCTTAAGCAGGGCTATTTCCTCACCAGTAGTTCATCCAAGAACGCTTGTTTCTGGATAAACTCTACTCTTTCCTTCCTTCCTTCCTTCCTTCCTTCCTTCCTTCCTTCCTTCCTTCCTTCCCTCCTTCCTTCCTTTCTCCTTCCCTCCTTCCTTCCTTCCTTTCTTCTTTTCTTCCTTCCCTCCTTCCTTCCTTTCTCCTTCCTTTCTCCTTCCTTCCTTCCTTCCTTCCTTCCTTCCTTCCTTCCTTCCTTCCTTCCTTTCTTCCTTCCTTCCTTCCTTCCTTCCTTCCTTCCTCCCTTCCTTCCTTCCTACCTTTCTTTTTCTTTCTTTCTCTGTTTCTTGTTTGGGGGGGGTGCTGTTATTGGAACTTGAACTCAGGGCCTCATGTTCTTCCTTAGTTCTTTGCTCAAGGCTGGTGATCTACCTCATGTTCTTGCTTAGTTTCTTTGCTCAAGGCTGGTGAACCATGCCACCATTTCTAGCTTTTTGCTGGTTAATTGGAGATTAATGTATGTACCCAGGCTGGCTTTTAATCATGATCCTCAGATCTCAGCCTCCTGTGTAGCTAAGATTAGGGGCATGAGCCACTGGGACCCGACTTACTCTTTCCTTTCTAAAAGATATTTTTATTAATGTAAAATTATTATGCAGTAATTGACTCTCAATAGTTTCATGAATGAGGGCACCTCCATAGTCAGGATACATAGCCGCTCTTCACCCCCAAAAACTTCCTTGCATTCCTCTATTTACAAACCCTCAATCCATAACCAACTGGCAAATCACTGGAATGTTTCCATCCTCATAATTTTGTCTTTTCCGCTAGAACAAATTAACAGAATCACACGTGTAATTCCCCCCCCCTTTTTTTCCCCTTTCTTTTCTTTTCTTTTCTTTTTTTTTGTCAGTTGTGGGGTTTGAATTCTGGGCCTGGGCACTGTCCCTCAGCTCTTCAGCTCAAGGCTAGCACTCTACCACTTGAGCCACAGCACCACTTCCGGCTTTTTTCTTTTTGCTTATGTGGTGCTGAGGAATCGAACCCAGGGCCTCATGCATGCAAGGCAAGCGCTCTACCTCTGAGCCAGCCCCATGTTGTTGTTTTCTGTTAAGCAGTGTCTCACGGTATTCATAGGCCACAGTTTGTTCCCCGCCCTGAGTCTACCTCATGTCCTCAGTTTATATTCTGTGCCTTTCTCCTTGGTACCTTTGGCCCAGAAAGAGAGAGAAGGAAAGACGCACTTGAACTTTCCCTATGCCTTCATTAAACCTGTTTACAGAGCGTTTTCCATGCATTGAGGACTTATTCCATAATTGGGATGTCCATTGAAACAAAACAGATCTGCCTCCCTGCCCTCGTGGCCTAGTTAGAGGAGACGGAGTAAATGATAAAATATCATAGAAATGGTGTGACATGTTAAAAGTGGAAATAGAGAAGTTAAGAGGGTTAAAGACGAGAGCACAGGCTGAGCTTCAGAAACGGAATATCAAGGTGGACCTCAAGGAGGCATTCAGGAAACTCAGATGAGCAAGTAAGCATTTTCAAGACCCCTGGGAAGGGCAGCCCATCACACAGAGGACACTACCCATGAGAGCCAGGCCTGGAAGGTGGAGGGGAAAAAAATGAACAAATTGGGAGACCTAGCTTTTGTCCATCTGAATGCTCCCCACAGTGGCTCCCCAGTTCTCTGGCTTCAAATCTTCAGGGCATCAGGGATCACTGCTTCTTACCTGCCTATGGCCAAGCCCAGAGGAAGTTCGCAGGGATGAGATGAACCTGGGTGTGGGTACAGGCTTCAGAGACTGTAGGGACAGGGACTGAAGGCTTGCTGGAGAGCTTCAGGAATGTTCTCCCTGAGCCAAGCAGACAGGCGCTAATCCACACTTGACCCACTGGCAGAAGTTCAGAGTCTCATTAGCATTTTGCTAAAGTGGACTTAATCTTTTCTTGGTTATATGGTATTCTTGGTAATCTGCTATTGATGTTTACTTTTTTTTTTTTTTGGGTCCAGTCGTGGGGCCTGAACTCTGGGCCTGGGCGCTGTCCCTCAGCTCTTCAGCTCAAGGCTAGCACACTACCACTTGAGCCATAGCACCACTTCCAGCTTTTTTTTTCTGCTTATGTGGTGCTGAGGAATCGAACCCAGGGCCTCATGCATGCAAGACAAGCACTCTTACCACTGAGCTACCTTCTCAGCCCTTGATGTTTACTTTTAACTCTTGTTTTATGAAGACAATAAAGTGCCTTTAGCTGCACAGGTGCTTCCAGGAGTACAAAGGAAGCATGGGGGGGGGGGGGGAATTCACACAGGATTAAAACTATCCTATGGTTCCACATGTTCTGAAAGCAAGATGGAAAATCAGATTACCCAAGCTAGTCAACAGATCATGAGCAGGGGAGTAACTGTGAGGAAGGGAGAGAGACCCGAATCCCCAGCACCCCTATTAGACTCACCTATAACTAGTAGAGAGTTCTCATTCATCTTAATTACAAGTTAAAATAGGCATTAATAACCACAGGCATGAAGAAATGCAAATGAAGTGAAAAGTCTGAAGGCTAAGCTAGAAGAAGACACAGCATACCAAGCCTGCAGACAATTTGGAAATAACTCTCAGCTCCCACTCCACTAGGGCCAGGAGTCAGCTACTAAGTTTTCAAAGCTGCAGTGGTGATCGCTTGTTATACTTAGTACCTACATAGCACCTCCAGTGGCATGAAAGACAAATCTGGGGATTGCAGATGGGAGACATGGGCCCAAATACAAGGTCTGTCATTTTCTATCCCATGAGCCTCAGTGAGGTGATGTGGTGCAGGTATGTCCCTGAACATGGTACCTTGTGCACTGTGTCTTTTCAACGAATAGTTATCTGCTTATTTTCTATTTCCCTAAGAAGATGAAATTCAGTGTTTGGAGAAATTAGTTTAAATCACAGTAGATAAAATTCTTGATTAAACACCAAGTATGAGAAATTCCCCATACCAAATGAGACACCAAGGGTTCTACAGGAATACATGAGATCTCTGGGATATACAGTCTTGTCCCATAATGACATTTCAGAGAGTGACAGGTTGCAC
Organism: Dipodomys spectabilis; assembly: GCF_019054845.1. Lineage (NCBI taxonomy): Eukaryota > Metazoa > Chordata > Mammalia > Rodentia > Heteromyidae > Dipodomys > Dipodomys spectabilis. The sequence goes on from NW_024870700.1 coordinate 822,868, forward strand.
ACACTATGCTATTCCTGTAAGATTGCAATGGAGTTGAAATTTTTCTATTGGCTGGTGACATTGCAGCTGAAAGGTCATCATGTACAACCTCCTTCCTAGGATTGTGGTGCTGTTGTAAACAGACCTATTCCACTGCGAGATGTACAAAAGTACAACACAGGACCTGACATGGTAGATGCTTGGATCGCAAGTTCAAGACTAGCCAGGGCTATATACTAAGCGCTCATCTAAAAACAAGAAAGAAAGAGACAAAAGCAAAAGGAAGTATAGCACATACAATTGTGTACAGCACAAAATACTTGACAGTGATAATACACAACTGTGCTCCTGTGTTTATTACACTTTTTATTGCCATTCGAGAGTGTACTCCTACTTATCAGAAGAATTTACGACAGCCAGGCACAGTGGTTCAAGCCTGTAATCCTAGCTACCTGGAAGGCAGAGATGGGGGAAGGAGGATCTCAGTTTGACACCAGCCTAGAAAAAGTAAAAGTTCACAAGATTCATCCACTCTTCTTGTTAACCCAGCTACAGGGGGAGCTCAATGGTGAGGAACAGTCACACATTGGGAAATACAAGCAAAAGGATCACAGCTCAGGGCCAATCAGGCACAAAATGAAACCCTAACTTCAAAATTAGTCAATACCAAGAAAGAGCCTGGAGCTGTGGCTCAAGTGGTAGAGCAAATGCCTACCAAGTATGAGGCCCTGAGTTCAAAGAAAAAAAAGACTCAAAACAATGTGTTGTAGTGTTTAAGCCACAGCCTCATGCATCTCGTGTTTACCTTGTCTTGCAATTGCATTAGGAGATCACATGAGTGACGAGTGACCTGTGCCACTGTGGTCTGTGTCAGTATACTTGATGAAATTTTGCACTAGAATTACCTAGTAGCACAGCTCTCAATAGCATCTCCAATATTAAATCTTACCCACATAGAGCTTAAACAGTCTAATGGGGGGTGCTTACAAGCCATGCATTAGGCATAAGGAAGCAAGGAGCTGATAAAAGCTGTGTTATCACTTCCCTATAGACAAAGCCCAGGAAAAACAACAAGGTGGGAGGGGCAGGGAGGGGGCAAACGATGTTCATATTTAACCCTCACAGCCACCAAAAGGATCACTATTCCTAACCAAATCGCAGATGAGCTAGACGACTTCCCCAAACCTGGGAATTGCCTGATATTCCAATCCAAACCAGTCAGGTCTGAGCCCTCTCTCTCTCTCACCCTTCCTGCCTAGCATTGCCATCAGAGAACCCTAGCTCAACACTGTAAGATTTTTATCACCCCCCAAATCTGGGATTCACTAATTCCCTGCACCCTGGCCTATGTGGGCCTTTTCCAGGTTGAGCTGAGCTTCTCCAAGCCTGTCCTGAGATCCCAGACTTCTCACTCACCAGGAAAGACTCCTGGGGTTCCATTCCTCAGCTGCTCTCTGTTTTCTACTTGGTTTTCTCTACACGGCTCCAGAGATTCAGGGCCTAAACCTCTTCTCAGAGCCGTCATCACAATCAGGGGAGGACAAGGTGTGTAGATGTAGAAAGGCTTGTCCCACTGTCTACCACCTGCTGCTGGGTGGGCTGTGTCATTCTACACAGGCCAGACCTGTTGACCCACAGAGAAATCATCATCTCCTTGCTCGTAATGGAAGGTCAGATGCAGCAACCGGCTGATTAGGAAGGCTGCATTAACACCCAGTCAAAACAGCTCCTTAAAACAAGCTTTGACAAAATTGTCACATTAGATGTATCTGAATAAAGTCAGCCAGGCAGCTGGCAGAGCACAATTCTACATCATTTTGACAGCCTGCATTAAGAAGCTGCAGGCACCACTAGGAAATTACCTCCAAGCAAAACCCAAATTATAGCCAGCGCCACTTTCTCAACCCTTAGTGGGGTGAGAGGCGGCCAGAGACCAGGCTTTGAGGGCAGACAATGGACATTTGCCTCTGCTCTCCTCTCTCATTCAGGAGGGGAGAAGATACGCTCCTGCCTGATAGAGAAGCAGAATGGATTTTAGTGCAGCTAGAAAGAGACTTTCGCTCTCATCTGTGTAGGATCCCTCCCAGGCTTGCATTTCTATCTGGTTTCCCAGTCTACTAGGCCCAGGAAATGTTCCAGATTAGGAGGTAATAGTAAACCTAATTTTAAGTCCTTCCTTCAATTTCTAAGCAGCTCTTCCTTCTTGGGTAATTTACCTCCCCTTCCTGGCCTTTCACTTGCTTCCCTAGAAAAAAAAAGAGAAGTAGAATCAATGTACAGGTTGTAGTCCTTAGTTTGCAGAACATATCATAGAGGTGATCTGACACGAGGTGGCGTAGACTATGTTTTAGTCTCACTGGCAGATGAGCTAGATAGAGCTGTGATGTTTTTCTGCTGAGGATTTAGGAAAGATGCTTCTGAAGGAAGGGCTCTATTGCTCATTTTAAGAAAAGAAGATGGAGGAGGGGTGAGGAGGATAAAGAGGGAGAAGGAAAGAGAAAGGATAGAAGGAAGGGGGAAGGAAGGGGAAGAAGGGAGGGTGGGAGGAGAAGAAAGAAAAGAAAAAAGGATGTGAAAGAGGGGAGAGAGGGAGATCGAGAAGGAGAAGGAAGGAAAGGAGTGATGGACAAAGGGAAGGAATAGAGGGAAAGAAAAAAAGGCTTCAAATTACTCTAACAGTCTATGTTAATTCTACTGCTCAAGATGAGCTTTTTCCAAAAGTAATTATCCTCATAGTCTTCATGACAAGTTAGAAAGCTTGCACATCTTGTATTTTTGCTAAGGGATCACATCTGGTGGCCTGAGCCCCTGCCCCCTAGGAGTTGAAGGGAGAGCAATAATAGCTGTACCTCTGGCCCCTTGAATACACCAGCTTGAAGAAGGCTGGAAGAGACTTAGCCCTAGGCATCTCTTTCCTTCCCCACCTACCCCTACCACACAAGCATCACTAATGCAATCCCATGGAGCAGCCTGTGTTAGGAGAGACTGAGGAGGAAGGAAGATGCCAAAGGGTGTGAGAACTGAATATTCATGATGCTAATTAAGCAAACGGCTAATTAGAGAATGCTGGATTTTATTAAGATCTCAGACTTATATTGTTGAAACAGGCACCAACACAATAACAATCATCTAATGGGCACTTTGGATTCTTTCCAGAGCTTCTTTCCTCTCTCCCTGGCTGTTAACTTGCGGAAGAGTGAGGCAGCTAGTAGATGAGCTCAAGAAGAGCGAGCGCTGTAGCGCAGGCTTTGCTTTTGGATTGTATGTATGGTGTGCATCACCATATGAGGAACTGATGAAAAATAATAATAGATAGATGGATTTTAAAAGGACTTGGGGGTCTGGGAAGGTGGCTCAGGGGTAGAGTGCTTGCCTTGCATGAATGAGGCCCTGGGTTCGATTCCTCAGCACCACATAGGCAGAAAAAGCTGGAAGTGGTGCTGTGGCTCAATGGTAGAGTGCTAGCCTTGAGCTGAAGAGCTGAGGGACAGCGCCCAGGCCCAGAGTTCAGGCCCCATGACTAACAACAACAAAAAAAAGGACTTGGGATAGGTGTTGTCATCTCTTCAAGATGTTTGAGATTGGGGAGATAGATATACGGGAGCATGTTTGCCAGCCCTGAATGTGTAACTAGGCATCACCTGTAAGCCTAATGCCTTGAATGCACAGGCAGTCAGTCGATGTTACTGATAGAGATGGAGCAAACAGGTATTAGAATGAAATCCTTGCAGGATCTCTGCAGCTCAGCTTCCTGGTGTGTTTTGGGAACTGGCTTCTTCCCCCCCCCCTCTCTCCACACCTCCCCCACCCCGGCCCTGTGGGAAGGGGAAGGGGAAGAGGAAATTCTCACGTTCCATGTGAATCTGAAGCTCTGAACAATTTCCAACGCTGAGGAAAATTAACCCAGGTTAATTTTTCTGTCCTGTGTTAGGTTCAAAAGGTGTGAAAAACAGACAAAGAGATGAACAGGTTTATTGGGGGAGGTAAAATCTGCCGAGAGGTTGAGCCTCCTGCCAAAGTCAGAGGTTCACTCTCGCTTACAGGCTGACACGGTTTATAGTAGGTCCTGGGAATGCTGAGGTTTTCTAGTGGGGAATTGATGGAAAAGTAATTAATGGTGGTGAGGAGAGGCAGAAAAAGCAACATGAGGCAGATAGGGAGAGACAGAAACTTGGGGAGAGGTGATACCTCCCTCCTCTTCCTGGGGAGCCTGGAAGGAGACAGCCCATGGAGATAAGATCCCTTCCTCTTCCTGAAGACCCTGGGAAAAGACAGCAGCCAGGTAGATACAGTGCTTCTCCCTCTTCCTAAACTCACTGGGCTTAAGCAAAGCCCCTGCAACCCTAAAACAGACCTATACAGGGTTACAGATACTCCTTCCCTTGGGATGAGTTGGGCAGTGACCAACCAGATACCAAAACAACCAAGATTTACCCAAAAGCGCAAAAAAGAGGGACCCCATGAACCTACAGTGGGCTACAAGTTTCTGGGCCCCACTTCTCACTCTCTTACATCAAGAAGTCTCTTCTCTCACTCTCCTCTTCCTCCTCCTCCTTGCCTGGGGAAGCAGGTGGACAAGACCTCTTACAGCATAAGGTGGTCTTCCCAGTGGGGAGTTCTGGTTGGGGGCTTATTCCAACCCACAAATAGCTAAGAAGCTATCCACACCATCTCTAGTGCCTTACCCTTACTTCCAAATACATTTTGTTTCTGTTCCTACGTCTCCTGTCTCATAATTCTTTATTTGGGGGAGCAAAGGGACCCAAGACTTCTAGATGGTATCAGTGAGCCATAGATAATGTACAAAAGGAGATTCTAGTCAGGGGATCAGAGGTAGAGAGAAAGCTGGGCAGGGGTGTCTGATCAAGGTCCTAATCTGTTAAAGCGATAGTTAAGTTCTGGTTTGGTGCTGGCTGCATAAGTTTATCTGGCCAAAGAGAGAAGGCAGAAGTGGTTGTAAATCAAGACAGTAGGATCTCAAGATAAGGAGACTTGGCTATTTGGATCTAACACCCTGAAGAGAGAAAGAAACCTTACTTTCTTGGTGGTGGTAGTGGTCATGGGGCTTGAATGTGGGGTCTGAGTGCTGTCCCTGAGCTTTTTGCACATAAGGCTAGCACTCTATCACTTTGAGCCACAGTACCACTTCCAGTTTTCTGGTGGTTACTTGAGATGAGTCTCTCAGACTTTCCTGCCCAATCTGGCTTCGAATTGTGATCCTCAGATTACAGCCTCTTGAGTAGCTAAGACTACAGGCATGAGCCACCAGCACCCAGTACAAACCCCTACTTTTAAAGGAGTACTAGTGAAAGGTGCCTTGGATTGTTTGAAAAATGTCTACTATGATACTGAAGTTCAACTCATGGACGAACTACAACCCCGCCTTCTTAACTTCAGGATTTGCTGCAATGGGATTAGTCCAAACACAACAGGGAGCAGAGAGGGAAGATGCTAGACACTCCCTCTCTTTCTTTTTGGTACTAAGGTTAGAATCCAGGGCCTTGCATGAGCCAGGCAAGTGCTTTACCACTGAGTGCATCCCCAGCCTGAAAGCTCCTTCTTAGTGACTATCTCTGTTATTTATGAGGATGTCAGAGCTCAAATTAACAGTCCCACTTTTATCGAGGAGGAGGAGGAATACATGTCTATTCAGAAAATAAAAAGTGAAGGTGAGAAGGAGGCAAAATGGCCGTAAATACCACAGATGAGTGATGCCTGAGATTAATCCACCCACTTTTCAGCATAGCCAGAGTCATCGGCAACAGCTGTCCACTCTTCTAGCACCTGAGACATGAAACCCATGAAGCCCCCCCCCCTCCAAGGAGGAGCAGCTGAGCCCCAGCCTTCTCTGCAGCCCCTGTGGTCCTTCTACCTGCCTATTTGAACAGCATAGGCCTCCTTCTTACATTGTCTGCTGAGGCTAGCTTGCAGGGATGAGTTCCTTTAGGGGAAGTCTGCCAGGTTGAAGACCCCACATCTCATCCAGGAAGAGCAGGTGGGGCCAAATTAGACATTATTTCTGGGTGTGTGTGAGGGGGTGGGGGGAGGTGTGGACGGATGAGATTAGCATTTGAGTCAGTAAAATAGATGCCTCCCAGTGTGGGTGGACCTCTGCCGGCCCACCTGCAGCATGACTAGAAGGCAGGCAAAGTGGAGGAGGGGAGGCTGTCCTCTTCCTGCCTGTCTGCTTGAGCTGGGATGTCTCATCTCCTCTTCTGCCCTTACATTACATTCTCATCCACTCCCTGGATTCTGACTGGAGCCATACCAATACCTTTCCTGGGTCTTCAGCTGGCTGCTAGCATACTGTGGGACTTCTCAGCTCCCATCACCGAGTGAGCCAATTCCTCATAATACATCTCCTTCCACATAGTTATTCCCTATTGTTCTGCTTTGCAGAATGATGCATTCTCGCACCCTTGTTATTCAGAAAGCCAGGAGGAAGCTGGGGATGAAGACTGAGCTGAGCTGACCCAACAGGCCTGGTGTCAGCCCTAGCCACAGCTTCTCATCTACAGGACAAGTGAGCAGTGACCTGAGTGTCTCTCTATATCTATCTCTCTCTCTATATATCTCCCTATATGTAGACAGATAGATAAATGATACAACCCACAGATATACATGTACACACATGCACATATCCATAAAATGTATCTATCTATAGCTATATCTATATATGTTTATATAGACATATGCATATATGTAGACATATGTATACATATACATATATGTGTATATATGTATGTGTCTATGCACACATATGTGTTTTTCCCTTTGAATTCCATGTTCCTTTCAAAGGCTTGGCAAGCCTTCCAGTTCCCAAACATGGAATGTTATTATAACTCAAGTATTATCCACTTGAGATTCCTGCAAGCTTGTCCTTTAAGTATTTAAAAGCAAAGCATTTCTCTGACAGTGGTGGGGGGACTCACTCAGTTCTGGTGCTGTTAAGTGATGTGAGAGGATGGTTGTCCAGGGGTCTCAGGATGTCCACAGTGGCCAATACAGTAAGCAACAGTGAGACACGTGCTCGTGCACGTGTACACAGAGGTCCAAGGTGACGTGGAGGAGTCAACACAGAGCATCACACTTTCAGAGCAAGGGAGCCACGGTGATGTGGACAGAAAGGAGGGCACAGGGAGAAAACTCCCTGCCAGCACTTGGTCCCCAGGAAGACTGTGGGTTCATGCGATGAAGCACAGGTCCAAAGAGAAACCTGTTCTCACTCCCCAGCTGACCTCACAACCCGGGTGCTTACAATATCAGGCTACCTCAGAGAAGTCTGCAGAGAAAACCAGAGTTATTACTCTCATCCTTCAGATTTTCACATTTTCTTTTTTTAATAAGTTTGTTATTGTAAAAATGCCGTACAGAAGGGTTACAGTTACATGAGAAGGTAATGAGTACATTTCTTATCAAGCATTGTTGCCTCCTCCTTTGTTTTTCCCCTACCATCCCTTCCCTCCCACCTCCACAACTACATTTTCTTCTCTTTATTCTCCATATGACTATGTGTGTTTGTTTATATTTATTTATTTATGGACAAGACCTCAGCCTCCTGAGTAGCTGAGATTACAGGCCTGAGCCACCACCATGTCTACTTTCACTGTGTTTCCTTGACCAGAAATGTGTCACACTAGACCAGACTGCCAGACTCATCTCTCTTGACTGTCTAGTTCTGTTATCCTGCCAACAATACCTTCCCAGGCCGAGGCGCTGCACTTAACTGCACACCTGTCTGGCCTGAGAGTGAATTTGTACATCTGAGACACTTCCTCCATCTTTCATGCCACTCTCCTCCAATCCCTCCTTATCTGCTCTACTCTAGGAGTTCTCTGATCCCTTCATTCCACAGTGCTCTCTGGAAACAACTGGACCATCTTTGATGGCATAGTCCCTTGCCAAGAATACTGTGAATACCTTGAACAGAAATACCACACCCTCTCCATAGTCCCATCAATCTTGTACTATGCGTGGCATGCTTTTCCCTATAGAAACCTCTGCTTTAGGCAAACATACCAGGGTGTCCATATGCCAGGGGTAATGCCAGGTATATTGCAAAGGATTCTAGCATGAACTGATCAGATCCTGGTCAATGACTGTCTTTGACAAAAGCTGCTCAGAGACCTTAACTTATCTGACATCTCTGTCCCTTGTCCATTGATAATGAAAGGTGCAGGAAGTGGGGAGGCTGGGGCAGCAGACCTGCCATAGGTCTCCACACACTGGCTATGGAGACAGCACTGTCCACCTGCAGGCTTCTCTGGCTTTCCCCCAACCCCTGCCCCAAGGCATCAGGCCTGCCCTTGACTTGGTGACAGATTTCACGGCTCCTCTCCCACCGTCTGGCTACCTCTCTGTCAGCTCTGGGTTTTGGCTCCCTCTGAGTCACCCTGACCCCAGCTGCCACTCGCAGCAGGTTCTGTCAGCCACAGCCATCTCCTTGCTAAGTGACAGCTCTGTTGTATCACTGCAGCCAGGCAGCACCTGGTGTCCTTGACTTTCTCCTACCTGCATTGTATACCAGGCTGGTCCTCCACTCACCACGGCTCTATTTTCCCAATGTTGGGGAATAACCTGAGTAGTCCCTGGCCCTGTTGTACCATAGCCATAGGTATAACCTTGGTGTATCTCTTGCCTTGTCTATGCCTGTTCTCCCCTCTCCAGAATAGCAGTGCTGATGCCTACCGAGCCACCTCATCTGTGGAGGGACATTGAGATCATGTATGCAGAAGATTTCAGCTTTTGCAAATTGAAAAGCACGGTGAGACTCTACCATAACATTATTATCATTATTAGTTGTAGATTCTGACCCAAACCTGATCATGATAAAGCTGAACTGGGGGAGTTATAATAGTCAGGGACCATCTCCTCCCTTCTCTTCCCACCTTCCCAGTGGGATTCTGATGAAGTCACTCTCAGCTCCAAGCTCATCTCTGCAGGAGGGATATTAAGGCCCCATGATGGTTAATTTTATGCACCAACTTGACTGGGTCCTGGGGTGCCCAGACATTTGGTTGAAGCTTATTATGAGTGTATCCATGAGGTATTGGTGGATGAGATTCGAATCAGTAAACTGGTTCAACATGGTGGACTTCACTTGTATCTATGTCAGGATATAAGCGTCAACCTGTATCCTCAAATAAAAAAGAATTCCTTGTATCTGACTCCTTAATACTAGGCCATTATCTTTTTCCTGCCTCCACACACAAAATGTAACATCAGCTCTTTCTGAGTGTGCAATGAGAGTCTAGTCCCTTAGCTCTCCTGGATCTCCAGCTCACCAGTTACAGATCCTGGGAAGTAACTAACTGCTTCTGGTATTGCACAAGGCAAGAAATCTCTTCATATACTCAGATACTCTTCTACTGAAAATGAGACTTCATCTCGACAAACACATCCCAGCTTGAACTGCACATACATATATAGTCTACACACATGCACACACACACATGTACTGTTGGTTCTGTTTCTCTGGAAAACCATGACTAATAAAGAGATCTTCCAAGGGTCCTCACGAGGCACTGTGTAGGAATAGAAATGGTTGTGGAATTTTTTGGTTGTCAGAATGAATTGGAAGAGGAGGTGCTACTAACATTTAGTAGGCGAGGGCTGGAGATGCTAAATATCTCTAAATATCCATGCTTGTCTCTCCCAAAATGGCAATAGGACTCTTTAAGACAGTGTGGATGGAGCCCTTGCCAACCTCCAGCTGTGCCCCCTCCATTGTTCCCATGGCTTTTTCCACCACAACCTCACGCTGGCCCCTTCTCTTACCCACACCAAGCCAAGTGCTACCTGATTCCCCTCATGTATATCTCTATTAAGAGTAATCTCCTCCATCCTCGCACCCCAACCGAGAGCTGGTCAATAGCTGGTTCTTTCTTGTCCAGCAGACCTCAGCTCCTATAGTACCACCTGACAGAGGCCTGTTTTTCCTTCTTTCCTTCCTTCCTTCCTCCCTCCCTCTCTCGCTCCCTCCCTCCCTCCCTCCTTTCCTCCCTCCCTCCTATCCTCCCTCCCTCCTCTCCTCCCTCCCTCCCTCCTTTCTTCCCTCCCTCCCTTCCTCCTTTCTTCCCTCCCTCCCTTCCTCCCTTCTTCTCTCCCTCCCTTCCTCCCTCCCTCCCTCTATCTCTTCCTTCCTTGTGACAGTACTGGTGAGAGTTTGAACTCAGAACCTCACACTTGCAAGGCAGGCACAGTATCACTGAGCCATGCCTCCAGCCTTGTTCTTATTAGTTACTTTTAAGGTTGAGTCTCACTTCTTACCTAGGCACATGCTTGACCCTAGATCTACCTGCTTTTAGGTTTCCCTCCTTGCTAGACCACAGGTATATGCTACTGCATCCAGCTTCCCTACATGGAGACAGAATCCCAAGGAGCTTTGGGCTGGCCTCCTTATTTTTATAGACCAAAGTCTGTACCCAGAACTGAGCATGCTCTCTACCACTGAGCTATATCCACAGCTCCTGCTCCTTGCTTTTCAGTCCACTGAGTGTCTCCAGAGCTTCTTGTTAAGAATGTAAATGTTATGATTAGCATGCAGGCTGGGAAGAATGAACCCTCAGTATCACCATACCAGCCTTTTCTTACACGAGTTGATCAATAATACTCCAACACAGAACCAAAGTGGGTAATGGGAAGAAGAAAAGGATAGAAACATTGGAAATGAAGTTTTTTTTTGTCTCAGAGTTTAACCTTGGCTCATACCTTAGTGATATTGTTTCTAGAAGGAAATACCCAGGCAGTGGGGAATCAGAATGTCAGTCCCAACTGGCTGCCTTCACAATCTGCTGCTGCCTTCCCCTAGCTCTTTCTGTGAGCGAGAAACAACTGCCATCATCCCTTCCCCGTAGGGATGTTGATCCGATCACTAAACTCTCTGTAAAGTGTGAACAATTATTTTTTTGCCATAGATCTGTTGATGTAAGGTTGAAATTATTCAAAGCGATGTAAAGGGAGAAGAGCAAAATTAGAAATTGGTAAATGCAGACAACCTTGCTTTCCGAATACGCAATCCCTCAGTATCCATGGGGATACTGACTCCCGTGGTCTCCATACTCCCATGGATACTAAAACCCAGGGATGCTCAAGTATCTTATGCCAAGTGTCATAGCAATGTACATAACCTATGCTACCCACATTCTCCTGTGTACATTCACTCATCCTCAGATTATTTCTGATACCTAATACAATGTAAATGCTATATAAATAGTTGTTATACTGAATTATTTAGAGAAAATGAAAAGGAAAAAAGTATGTACATGTTCAGTAACAGATGCAATTTTTGTATGTATTTTTGATCAAGTCGATTGAATCTGCAGGTGCAGAGCTCTGCCCATAGAATATATCTCCTTTTACAGGTGAAAGTGACACTGCTTACTAAAATAATTTCCATAGTGTCCTCAGGATTAGAGTTTTCTGTTCACAAGAAATATGCAGCTGGGCACCAGTGGCTTGCATCTATAATCCTAGCTACTCAGGAAGCTCAGATCTGAGGGTTGTAGTTTGGAGCCAGCCAAATCCATGAGACTCTTCTCTCCAATTAAACAGCAAAAATAAAAAACAAAAAAACCTAGAACTGGAGATATGGCTCAAGTGGTAGAGTGCTAGCTATGAGCAAAAAAGTCAAGCAAGTAAGGGGCCCTGAGTTCAACCCTAGTATCACTAACAAAGAAAGGAGAGAGGGAAGGAAAGAAGGCAGTCAGGCAAACAGGAAGGAAGTATGGAAGGAAGGAAGGAAGGAAGGAAGGAAGGAAGGAAGGAAGGAAGGAAGGAAGGAGGGAAGGAGGAAGGGAGGGTAGGAGGGAGGAAGCTAATTAAAAGATTTAAAGTATAGGAAGTGGCGCTGTAGCTCAAGTGGTAGAGTGCTAGCCTTGAGCTGAAGAGCTGAGGGACAGCGCTCAGGTCCAGAGTTCAAGCCTCACGACCAACAACAACAACAACAAAAATATTTAAAGTATAGAAGAGCTGGATTTGGCTTTCTTAACTAACTGCTATAGTTTGGTCCTCCAAGCTTCTGAGATAAAGACCTGCTCTACAGGGTGGTGCTTATTGTGAGGTGGTAGAAACTTTAAGAGAAAGGACCCAGTGGGTGATCTTTACACCATTGGGATATACCCTTTAATAAGACAGTGTCTTCATCTTTTCCTATTTTTTCCCTATTTCACCCTGGTCACATTATTTGTTTTGCTACATTCTTTAAAGCAATAGGCCAGACAACCATGGACTAGAGCCTCTGAACTGTGAGCCCAAACGAAGCTTTCCTCTTTACAAGCTGATGATTCCAGGCATTTGTCTCAAATGTTTTCTGAGCCTCAATATCTCAGTCTTTAAATTTGTATCTAATATCTACCTTAGTCAGGGTTGTCCAGTGAATTAGCACCAAAAGGAGCGAGAGAGAAAGAGAGAGGAGGGTGGGAGGGAGAGAGAGCTCAAGGTAGAATAAAAGTAGAGGTAGAGGCAGAGGCTACTACTTTAAAAATTGGCTCCTACAGTTATGGAGACAGACAAATCTAAAATCTACAGAATAGGTCAGTTGGCTGGAAGTTTAATGCTGTGTATTAAGTCTAAAGGCTGTCAACAGAATTTATTCTTGCTCTGTGGAGATAGTCTTTGCTCCATGCATACCATCATTTGATAAGGTGATGGCCTTTCCTAGTATGGAAGACAATCTTCTTTACTCAACATGCACCAATTTAAATATTAATCTTATCAAAACAAAGCAAAATATTTGGAAACATCTGAAATGATGCATGACCAAATATCTGGATACCTTAGGGCCCAGCCAACTTGACATATAAAATTCATCATTAGGCCACTCAGTGAAAGCATCTCATCCATTTGTGTATTTGAGAGAATATGTACAAACATATTATGAAACTGTCAAGTGTTACAAGACATGCAACAGGTACTCCTATTCCATGATGCTTCAAATCACAAATCATATGAATATACAAATTAAAATCAGAATGAGATATGATATCACACTGTTAGAGTGGTCATTATAAAAATAACTATGAGTAAAAATGTGGATCCATGACATATACTATTGGGAGAATAGAAATTAGTGTAACACTTACAGAAACAAAAAATTACAAATAAAGCTTACCAAGTGACTTACTTCTAGATATATATCCAAAATAATTGATATCAGTATATCAAGAAGACATCAGACTCTCATGTTCACTGTAGCCAAGACATGGAATCAATTTAAGTGTCCATCAATGGGTGGTTGAAGGAAACATGGCATAAATATTACATATATAAATACAATGGAATACTTTATAGCCTTACAAAACAAGGAAATTCTGTAATTTTGGAAAATATAGATGAATCCAAAAGACATTGTGCTATATGAAATAAGCCAGATGAATATCTTATTATTTCACTTCTATGGAAACTCTTTAAAAACATGTACTCAACATTGTATTTGAGTACAATGGTGGTCTCTAGGGCTGCAGAGGTGAAAGTATGTGGGAAATAAAATCATAAAATAGTTCTTTTTCTGTCAAAGATGTCATTTAATTGTAAACTTGGAACATAAAAGAATAACTAGTCTGAACTGAAACGAGGGATCAATAGAAATCTTTTCTTTCAAAAGAAAATTTTTATTAAGAAAAAGCCTCATTTCCTCAGCCTTAACTCACCTATATATGATCTGTAAAAATGTGAGCCCTAATATAAAGAGGACATTGAACAGGGGGTGGGAAAAGCCTTAAAGATAAAACCTTAGCCCCTTGCCAGTGGCTTCCACATATAATTCTAGCTATTCCGGAGGCTGAAATCTGAGGATCCAGGCTCAAAGCCAGCCTGGGCAAAAAAATCAGTGAAACTCTTATCACCAATTAACCACCAAAAAGCCAAAAGTGGGGCTGTCACTCAAGTTGTAGAGCAATATCCTTGAGCACAAAAGCTTGGTGACAGTGCACAGGCCCTGAGTTCAAACCCTAGGACTGGCACAAAAAAAAAAAAAGATAAAACCTGAATGACTGCCCACCCAGTCAGCTTGCTTACTTGGAGTCTTGTCAGTAGCATGCTGTTCTGCAGAAGTAAAATTTTACCTTGCCATGTTCCTTTCAAGTTGGTGTCCTTACTCCCATGTGGTCCCCAAAGATCCCCAGATGTTTCGAACATGTTAGCCAAAGGGTTGGATATTTCAAAGAAGCAGGAGAATAAATTCAAGAGATATGTTGCATAACATGGTAGCTAGGGTAAATAACAATGTATTAATTGCATTTTTGAAAATCACTGGGAGAATAGAGTTTAAGTGCTCCCACCACACAAAATGACAAGTATGTGAAGTATTGCATGTGTTAATTAGCTTGCTTTAGTCATTCCACAGTGTATATGTATTTCAAAACACCATGTACTACTTTTGTTGGTGAGCTAAAAGTGAAATTTTAAAAAGAGCTTTGAAGAGATCAGTGTGCATGGCCTACAGGCAATAAACATATCTGAGTGGACAGAGTGGCTCTGGAGTCAGAGGCTCACATGGGCAGGGCAGCTCGATCATGGCTCTGGTGACTGGGCACAAGATGGGCTTGATGGATGTAGGTTCTTTTGTTTTGTTTTTTGGGTTTTTTTGGTCAGTTATGGTGCTTGAACTCAGGGCCTGGGTGCTATCCCTGAGTCTCTTTGTGCTCAAGCCTAGTGCTCTACCACGTAAGCCACAGCGCCACTTCTGGCTTTTGAGTGGTTAATTGGAGATAAAAGTCTCATGGGATTTTTCTGCCGGGGCTGGCTTTGAACCATTTGTGATCCTCAGATCTCAGCCTCCTTAGTAGCTAGGATTACAGGCATGAGCCACCAGCACCTAGCTGGATGTAGATTAAAACAAACAACAACAACAACAAAAAAAAAAACCCTGCTCCTAGGCAACCACCGGTAGCTCTGATTTTTGGTAGCTAGTTAGAAGAGACTCATGGATTTTTCTGCATGGGTGGACTTTAGATCACAATCCTCAGATCTCAACCTCCTGAGTAGCTAGGATTATAGGCATGAGTCACTGGCACTCGGTTGGTTTTTGTTTTGAGTATGTGGTTTTGAATTATTTAACACATTAGAACATGCCCACAAACAGAGGAAGATTCCAGTTGTTAGAAGCCCTGAGATTTTGCCCCAATCATGAACTCACAATGAGTGACTGCCATAGCGTCCTGGATACTGGTAGCACCCACTGCCCCTGGTTCAGAGACAATAGCAGTCGCCAGAGCATTGTCCCAGTTCCCACAGGTTGAGTTAGAAAGGGCCAGGTGAGACACACAGCCCAGGAAGGCTGAGAGAGGACCAAGTGAGGGGAACTCAAGGCCTTTCTCATGCGCTGTAAGCTCTTCTAGCTTTTGCCCCAAGGACTCATTAGCTTAATTGCATTGGACCACAACAAATCTTCATAAATATCCCTGAAAAGTAAAACAGTCTGGAAAAGGGAGGTTGGTGTTCTTGCTCTTAAGATGTGCAGTCACAGAGGCCCTGGGTGAGCTGACCCCCAGCGCAATCTGAATTTGTAAGAAAAAAAAAAATAGCAACACACTTGGGAATTCTCAATGTGATGTCCAAACCTGAGATTGACTTTATGTTCCTTAGAAACTCTCACTGAGAGTCATGGCAGGGAAAATTAATTCTTCCCTGGCCCCTGCTGGTCCAAATGATGAACTTACAATAGAGGTCCCCAAAGAGCTGAAGGCAGGCAACAGAGGGTGGGTCAAGGTAAGCACCACCCTCTTACTGATTATTAGACCTTACAAAGGTAGAACCTGGCACTGGTGGCTCATACCTATAATCCTAGCTACTAGGAGGCTGAGGTCTAAAAGTGCTCAATGTATTGGTCAGCTTTCCACTATTGTAACAAACATTGGAGACAATCAGCTTATGAAGAGAGGTTTCTTTGAGCTCATGGTTTGAAGGGTTTTCTGTCTGTGATGGTTGGCCCTGTTGCTGCTTTTGGACCTTCAGCAAGGTAAGGCATCATGGCAGGAGACATAGAGGGACATAGTCATTCATCTCTGAGGAAGGATGCATAAGAGGAAGCAGCCAGACTCACACAATCCCCTCCCAAGGCATATGCTAGTGATATAGAAACTCCCATAGTCCAGGAACAAAGCCTTTAACACATGGGGGATTCTGACCCAAGCCATAGCACTTATTATATAATAATTTCCCCTCCCGGAAGTAAAGAACATTACAGTTAAGGCCTTTCAAATATGCATCAAAGGATATTACATCCTTGTTTCCTAACCTCCCCAAACTTGCTATCAGACATGGAATACAACTAAAGGTCTTACATTTGTTCTTTCTGGTTTCTCTTTCAGTACTTCCAGTACTCAGTACTCAGCCTCTCGGTGTTTTGTTTCAAACAAACATGCTTATGCCCCACCTTAGGGCTTCTACAATGGCTGTCATTCATTGGAATCCTCTCCCCCTCCAGGCTCCCCAGGAAATAAACTTCCCTATAAGAGCCATTGGTGACTCACATCTATTATTCTAATGACTAAGGAGTCGGAGACTTGGAGGAATGAGGTTCTAAGCCAGCCAAGGCAGAAAAGTCTTTGAGACTCAATCTTCAAAATAACCAACAAAAACACAAGCTGGGAGCTGGGTGCCAGTGGCTGATGCCTGTAATCCTAGCTCATCTGGAGGCTGAGCAATGAGATCAAAATTTGAAGCCCAGGCAATAAGGTCCATGAGATTCTTAAGTTAACCCACAAAAAAACCTGAAGTGGAGCTGTGGTTCAAGTGGTAGAGCATTAGCCTTGAGCACAAAAAGTCCAGAAACAACTGTTCAAGCCCCAAGACTAGGCACAAAAACAAGACAGGCTAGAGGCATGGCTCAAAGGTAGAGCACTGAAGTGAGCAAGCAGGCTGAGTGACAGTGAGAGGCCCCTAGTTCAAAGCCCAGAACCAAAAATAAACAAATAACTTTCTCAAGGAAACTTTGAATAGGAGCCACATAAAATATAATGCACAAGCTGTGTACCAATTGGTCACAGCTGTAATCCTAACTACCTAGGAGGCTGAGATCTGAGGATGGTGGTTCAAAGCCAGCCCAGGCAATAATGTCTATAATACTCTTACACCAATTAACTCCTATCAGCAATTAAAAGCCAGAAGTGGAACTGCTGCTTAAGTAGAAGTGCCAGCCTTGAGCAAAAAAGCTAAAGATCAGTGCCCAGGCTCTGAGTTCAAAACCCAGTACCATAGAGAGAGAGAAAGATAGTACATAAGCATACACACCCTCACCTCAGCCCCCTAGCTTTTCCCTCATATTTCCTTTTCTCTGTCTGGCTATTTATTTCTCTGTATATTGCCTGTCTACCCCTCTGCCAAAGAAGCTCCATGTAAGTATGAACCTTCTCCTTTCGCACTGTCTCCAATACCTACACCATATTAAAAGCATACAAAAAAATTGTTGCTAAATAAACAAATGAGCATGCAAATCAGGTAGGAGAGGGGGGAGGGTACAGAGAGGTCAAATTGGCTCTTCTAGATCTTCTTCTTCTTCTCCTTCCTCTGGGTTGCTGGCTACATCTGTGATCTTCCAAATGTTGACTCAAGCGTCTCTCTGCAGAGGAGCCCTCCTGGGCTGAACAGATGCTGGATGTCAGGAGAAGGTTTGTCTTTGGGAACAAAGGCAGGAAATATTCGCAGCACTCTCAGCTCCAGATGTCACAGGTCCCTACGGCAGAGGGAGCAAGAATTGCCTAGACATCTTCTTTCCCTTCAGGGTAAAGGTGCATGCTGGCCTCAGCTCATTCCTTGATTCCTTCTGGGGCTTTTTTGGGGGGAAAATAACTGCCCTTTCTTCCCTCAGCATCTTCTTCCTCATTAGACAACCTGCGGAAGCAAGCAGCTGGGGTGGGAAGAACCAGGAAAAGAAGGACTTAATTGCCTTCCTTCCCTTTTCTGTAAAGGAGTGAGTTCAGAGAAGCCTCTGTATTCTCCTACTTGGAATGCTGGACATATTTGGAATTTCAGGACAGAACCTTAAGAGGAAATTTCCCAAAGGGAACTTCTCTAGGGCTTCCTAGAAGAAATTGCTAATAAAGAAAGAAAGGAGTTGCACAAAAGCTCTTTCCAAATAAAAAGTGGCTGTCCATAGTAGAAGCTTACAGAATTCTGTGAAAGACTGAGGAATCAAAGATTGCCAGCATTTGTAAGGCAGGGTAGGGGCTGTGGAAAGTAGACTACCTGTCTCTGACCATTGGGACATTCCTCCTGAGTCTAAGTCAGAGCTTAGCTTTTCTGTCCAGGACCACAGCTTGGAGTTCAGTGACAGCTCTGCTGTAGCACTGTATCCAATCTGCCTCTAAGGACACTTGATGCAAATCCTGTCTCGGAAACTTTAAATAGTAGGTGGGGTAAAGAGCCCTTGGAGCGCTGAAGGTATGATTACAGATTTTCCAGATCATTTGCTGCTTGTAGGGATCTCTAAACACTAGAGGGAAACCTTCCTTCCACTGTAGGCAATACACTGTGTTGCCAGAATCTGGGGAAGGGACTGTGAAGGATGGTGGCTGCAGCATCAGGGCACAGGACACAAGAACTAATACCAGCAAAGCCACAGCTCCAGCTGCCCAGTAATGATCCCACAGCCCCAGGGCAGGAAGAGCAGCAACATAGACACTCATGATGGGGACAGGAGGCCAGGAAAACCATCCAGCTCCTTCTGAACAAGACTCAGGCTGACTGATATTAGTACAATAGTGGCGATGACACCACCACAGCACTAAAGAGCTAACGAGAAACTCAGGTAGCAGGAGAAGGGATGGTGGACATTGTCCCTGATCCTTAAGCCTCCCTCTTAATTTCCAGAGCTGGCAGCCTACTGTTCATGCCCTGGTCCACCTGCCTGAGATGCTCATGGATCTTGGCAGGAATCTTCCAGGCCAGGAGCTCTGGATGATTTTTTTTTCCAGGTTTGTGTAGTTTGCATTTGTTACTTGCTGAGAAGTTCTACTGACCATGGTCACAGAAGGAATGAGGGTATCATGAGGAACAGATAAGATCTCACTGCTGTACCTTCCCTGGTTCTAAAGCCTGGAAGGTTTTAAAAGGATATACTACAAAAATAAAAGGCTTCCCAACCAAAGCTGGCCTACTGGTCAGATCTATCCTAGGTATTGCTAAGCCATCTGCCATCTTGGCTTCCAGGGACTGAGGTTTCCTGGCCCCAGGATTTCCAGTATTAAAACGAGGACAATGTTGAGCACACTAGGTTAAGTTGGGTCAGAATACTGCTGAGCTTATTTCCAGCCACAAAGTAGGAACACAGTGAGGCGTGCTTGGGACAAGGCTGGTCTTTCCAGAAGCTGGGGCTAGGATGAAGAATGAAAGCTGAAATCAGAAATGGTGAGAAACCAGACAAATCCCCTGAGCTGTTTTATTAATGAAATGCCACCCACACTTCTCTGACAAAGCTGGGCCCAATTCCCCAAACTCTACCCCTTGAGGCCGTGTTGTGTCCCTATCTGTCTTGCTGTACTTGTGAAGGCAGTGACATCTTGCTGACAGCTTTGACAAAAAATACATCTAATTTAAACCCAGGAGTGAAGTAAACACCCCCCCCCCTTCCTGAGCCTCCCATCCTTGGTCCCTCGGGGAACAGATCCTACCCACTGGGTGGTCACCCAACCCTATTCCTGTAAGAGCACAGGGTTAAGGTCAGAGCACAGCTACTGGTCCTGAATTGGCATGTCAGAAATCATGGCCTTTCCTAGTTTTAGAACCTCTTAGGCTTTGCTAAGTGCTGTCATCCACGAATCTTCTATTCTGATCTGTCTTCATGGCAACTCTGTGAGCTCCTGGGAGCCTAATTCCTTCAAGGTCACTGCAGAGAGACTTCAAGGTCAGAGCTCTCTGCTTGCCTCTGGCCTATTTTGCTTCTCTCATGAGTGGCATAGTTCAACAGAGCCTGCCAGCCACTGGATAGTCTGAGTAAACAAGCAAATGTTATATATCTTGGGATAAGCACCAAACAGTGGGTGTCAAAGATCTGGGACATGGCTCAGATGTCCCTACCCCCTAAGACCCCTACTTTAGACATCAAAGCCCAGCTGAAATCATAGGCAATACCTTTCAGGACAGACTGTACCTGCAGAGTTGTCGGCAAGAACTCAGCAGGTCTCTAAATACTAGCGCTCCTTCCGACAGATACCAAAATATACCAGAGGTGTCAGCTCTTTAAAAGCCGCATTTTCTATAGTTTTTCCAAGTTAAGGAAGCATTCAGCAGCATCAGATCATCTGAGCAGATGTCTGCCAAATACGAGGATGAGAGATCATCACCGCCCTCCCTGAGAATGGAAGCACCATCCTTCCTCCAAGACATTGCTACTGAAGGGGAGAGGCAAGATTGAGGGACTGGGACGCTCTCCAACTCTGAGACCTCCTTTGGATCATCAAGTCACAGTTCTTGTTCTCAATAAAGATTATAGTCCATATGGCAAGTTGGGGATTGTCTGTAGGAATCCATCTACATTTGCAGAGTGAGCCCCGTCCTTCATTTTCTTTTTAGCGGGGTGATCTCACCTTCATGCCTCAGCCTTTCTCATTCCTGGAATGGGAATCGTATGAGAGATAGACAGAGAAAAGACCAGCACACAATCACAGAACTGCCATGAGGATTAAATGAGTGGGAACAGACAGGCATTGGTGGCTCATGCTGTACTTCTAACTACTCAGAAGGCTGAGATATAAGGATTCAGTTAGCCTGCAAAGACAAGTCTGTGAAACTCTTATATCCATCCACCTAATCAGCAAAAAGCTAGAGGTGAAGATGTGGCTCAAGTAGTAGATTGCCAACCTTGAAAAAAAGCCACGTAAGAGTGTAGGGCTTAGAGTTCAAGACTTAATACCAACACACACACACACACACACACAAAATGTATGGAAAAACATCTCTTAACTCAGTGCTAATTGGTAGAAAATGTCACATAAATCTTGGCTCGTTCTACTGTTTCTGAGCCAGAGTGTGAAAAGAGGAGTTTTTTGTGTGTGTTTGTGCCAGTCCTGGGTTTGAACTCAGGACCTGAGCCCTGTCTTTCAGCTTTTTTTCCTCGAGCCTACCACTCTATCACTTTAGCCACAGCTCTACTTTGGTTTGGTTTGGTTTTGTATTTTGGGGGGTTTTTTGGTGGTGATTAATTGGAAATAAGAGTCCCATGGACTTTCCTGCATAAACTGCAATGGTTAGATCTCAGCCTCCTGAGCAGCTAGGATTATAGGGGTGAGCCACTAGTACCTGGCTGAGAGGAGATACTTGTAGGAAATCAACAGATGGTTCCTTGCACTTTTTTTTTCAATTTAAACTTTGAGACAAATGGTATTAATAGCTGTTCATCAGTGACAAAGTAGGTTTAAAGAGATATGAGAAAGTTGAAAGTCAAGTCAGGGAAGAGCCAGAAGGGCAAACACAAATGCCTACATTGACTTTTCCCTGTGCCAAAACTAAGGTCCCAATGACTGGGTGTCCACAATGCCCTGCTCTAAACCATTACATACTTGCCTTCCTTGGCCTTCTCAGGACCTCCTTCCATGTTCCAGGTATTTTCTCCCCAGTGTGCTCACGCATACTGCTACTCTTCCCCCCATAGCTCCTCAACCCTGCAGAATATCTGCTGGTATTTCCCCAAGGGTCCTAGGGTGCCTATAGGCCACTGTGTAACTCAGGTAAAGGCAGCTACTTCTGTGGTGCCAGATGTGGGGGCACACAGTGTTAATGGCTGGTGCACGCTAGACTTCAGAACTGTGCATCTGTCACCAGGTACCCATCAAAGCACGATGTGTCTGTCAGCTGTCCATCACTATAACAGATGCAGGTAATAAATCAACTTTATAAGAGCAAAGGTTTATTTAGCTCACAGTTGTGAAGATTTCAGTTCATGACCAATTGACCCCATTGCTCCAGACCAGGGACAACCCAATATATCTTGGCAAGAGTGCACCTGTACACCTCACACCTGAGTGCTAGAGAGAGAAAGGAAGAGATCTGGCTTGTCTTTGAAAGGCACACCCACTAACAATGTCCTAAGACACCTAGTAAGCCATTTCTTTTTTAAGAATTTGTTTTTGTTATTAGGTGATATACAGAGGGTGTACAGCTACATGAGTCAGAAAAAGAGCACATTTCTTTTTGGACAGTGTCACCCCTTCCCCCACTCTCTCCCAGTTTTTCCTTTCCATCCCCACCTACAAGTTGTAAAGTTCATTTTTAACATTGTGTTCCACGAGTACCACTGCTGAAATTTATTCACCCTATGTGTTGCACCATTCCTATGGCCCCCTCACCCTCCCAGAGACAGACAAATGAACAAACAAGACAAAAGAAAACTAAACAGTAAAAAAACACTAAAAAAAACCACTCTTATTTCCATTTCCTGGAGTTCATTTTGATAAAGACTATTTGGTATGATCAGATGCACAGAGGCATTGTAGGCACCATTTCTTAAAGTTTCCACTACATTCCAGTTGACCCCAGTTGAGGACCAAGACTTTAACACCTGGACCTTTGGAAGACATTTAAGATGCAGACATGACACACATTCTCCCAGCAGGACCCATCAGCCACCAACCTACCTTGGTTCTCCCATCGTCATTATTCTGTCCTGACTAGTACTCACAGTAATCGTTTGTGATGGTATGTTCATGTGTTTTATCTGTCAGTATCTGTCACTCCTTCTAGACCCACTGAGGACTAGAACTGCACTTGATTTATTGCCATTACTGGCACCTACTCATTACTAAGAAAATACAAATCACATGACTAAGTACATGAATGAATGAATGAATGAATGAAAAGCAGTATGCCTAGACTAATCCACATTTTCTCGATTAGCTAGGTTACCTGTTTGAATTCTGAGAGCATCACTGATTAGAGGTAAAGAACTTATGAGGATACCTACAGAACACATGCTTGCTATGCTCAATACTACATTGCAAATTTCTAAAATACTTGTTGACACCACAATTCAAAGGGTAGAGACTTGCTGTATTTCCGCACTATGATACCCCTGCTGGTGGCCTCAGTCTCTGGCACATAGCAGGTGCATAACACATTTTTTAAAATTGATTAATATTTCAATGTCAGACATGGTGACACACATCTGTAATCCCAGAAGAGTCAGGAGGGTGGTGAGTTTCCCAGCAAAGGTAGTGGTGAAACCGTGTCACAAAAAAAGCAATTCAAGGAGCTGGGAAAGTGGCTCAGTGGTAGAGCACTTGCCTTGCATGCGTGAGGCCCTAGGTTTGATTCCTCAGCACCACATAAGCAGAAAAAAAAAGGCGGAAGTGGTGTTGTGGCTCAAGTGGCAGAGCGCTAGCCTTGATCTGAAGAGCTGAAGGACAGCGCCCAGGCCCAGAGTTCAGGCCCACGACTGGACCCCTCCCCCCAAAAAAAAGCAATTCAAGCCTGGCACTGGTGACTCAAGTTTGTAATCCTAGCTACTCAGGAAGCTGAGATCTGAGGATCATGGTACAAAGCCAGCCCAGGCAAGAATGTCTGTGAGACTCTTATCTCCAATTAACACCAGAGAACTGGAAGTGGTGCTATGGCTCAAGTGGTAGAGCACTTGCTTTGAGCTGAAGACCCCAGGGAAGCACCCAGACCCAGAGTTCAAGACCCACAACCCGCAAAAAAAAAAAAAAAATTAAAGAGCAGGGAGCTGGGGTTGTAGCTCAAGTGGTAGAGTGTTCACAAACGTAAGATCCTGTGTTCATTCCCCAGAACCTCATCCATCAACCAATATTCCCAGCAGGTGTGTTTCAAAGCAGTCACATTTTGGTTCTTAAGCTATATTTCTGTTTCATTGATCAAATATGGAAAACCATATCCTCTGAAAATTTTCAGGATGTTTCCTAGGAAATGTGATACTTACATAGGTTCCAGCCTAAGCATTCTAACTTCAGAACATAGAATTAGTAAATCTTGCAGACACTGTCTTATCAATGACACGATGTACACAAAAATACCAAATGAACTTGATCCAAATCCAGTGTCCATTATTTAAAGCCACGTGTCTCCTGAAATGTGTCTTTTCTAAGAATCAGTTTATTCATCTATAAGTATAGGTCATTGGAATAACTTCCACTTAAAGAAAGTGTGAATATTAAGCCAGATATTAACTGGACACTATAAGCAACTCATAATAATTGTTTAAATACAAGGTGTAATCTCAGAAAGCAGCTGCTTAAAACTTAAGAACATTTTACAGGAGAATGTTCCTGGCATCATTCTACACATAGAAAAGTCAATAAATGTCTTTGAAATATGCTGTTTTAAGAGTATATTCCCTCCAAATCCCACTTCTACCACAATCAGCTTTCCAGTTTGAGGTGGATTCTGATTGAAATTTTAAAAAAAAATTGGCAACAAGAATGTATATTGCAAAACAAAATGTGTTGCTTTTAAAGTGATTTTGGAGCCTCAGTAATTAGTCTAGCAAGTTCCAAAGATACATTCTGTAGTCATCATTTGGTATTTGTTTCCTTTGGTAATCTGTGTTAAAAAAAATCAGCTGGGAGAAACGTGTCCTAAAGCGGCCTGGGACTGAAGCATCCCCCAGGTCCTTTGCTGGTTGTGCGTTACAAGGAACTTTCCAAGGTACCCACATTCTTCCTTCCTGCCAGGCTGCTTCTGGGGTCACTTCTCAACTCTAGTAGCTGCTGAAACAAGACAGATGCCACTATACAAAATAACTCAAGAACATACCAAAGCCTGTTGCTTCCAGCACTTGGAAAAAAAATCTGACATTCAAATATGCAAATATTTTATGGCACCAAGAGAGAAAAAAGAGAGAGAAAGAGCTAGAAAGTCACATTTGGAAGGAAACATTCTAGAGATGTAAGCAAACTGGAATTTACACTTCTGGGTCGTAATTAAACTGGTGCTATTCCCAGAGGGGAACATGGGAAGGACAAAGGGGAACATGAAAGGATTTGCCACCAGGGTCTCTTGTCATCACTGATGTCACCAGACATAGCACCCAATCTTCAGCACCTATATGATGACAAAGCTGGTATCCAAGTCCCAGATGTGAGCCTTACCTGGTTCTCAGCCTGGTCAAAATCAACTGTTGGCAAAGGGCCTTCAGAAGAGTACACAGTATGCTTCCTTTACCCCATTTCCCACAGGGCAGTCTGTATGTTTCTTCTAACTACCTGGATTAAATTCCTGCCAAACCATCACCAGCTTTCACATCAATTTTGAATTCCTTTTCCTGGAACGGTAAGCAAATAAGCAAAGTCTTTGCAACTCTCTCAAATGGTGAAGTGAAAAGAAAAGAAAAATCCACAAGTCCAAGGCAGTCTGGAAGAGCTAGAAGTGTGAATCAAGTGGTAGAGTGCCCACCTATTAAGCTCTGAGTTCATTTCTCAGTATATATATTTTAAAAAGTCAATCTTGGTTGAACCAAGAATAGCTGAGTTATTAGTTCTTTAACCTCAAAGACTCTAAAATTGTCTTCCAGATCTCAGAATTTATGAATGAGAGCAATAGAAAATTCAAAATCTTTAGCATCAGAATGGCCTGGCGTTTTTTAGGGCCTCTTGTTCTGGATGCTTTTCCACTTAAGACTGGTGCTGTACTACTTGAGCCACATTCCACTTCTGGTTTTTTGCTGGTTAATTAGAGATAAGTCTCTTGGATTTGTCTACCTGGGCTGGCTTCAAACAGAAAGCCTCAGATCTCATCCTCCTGAATCGCTAGGATTACTGGAGTGAACCACCAATGCCCAGCTTAGGCCTGGTTTTACATTACAGCTTCATTATTTACTAGCTTTGTGAACTTCAGCAAGTTGCTTAATATATTGGAGTCTTGGGAACTCATCCGTGGAATAGTAGTAACAGTCGCTCCAGTCTCAAGGTTGGAATTTTTTTCTTACCTTTTTATTAGCATATATTTGTTGTACAAGAGAGTTTCTTTGCAACATTTCCATAATGTGTGTGATGTACCTTAGTCAAATTCATCCCCTTCATCACTCTTCTTCATCCTCCCTTCCCACTTCTTAAAACAATTTCAACAGGTTTCATTCAGGTTTCACTGTTTCATATACATACATACACATACACACACACACACACACACACACACACACACACACACACACAGTATTTCAACCCTATTCTTCCTCCTTCACTCTCTTCATTGGCCCTCCCCTCTCCCACAGTGGTCATTTCTGGTCATTTTTCAGTGTATATTAATTGTACAAAGGGGTTTCACAACACTGTTTCACATGTACACATATCATATTTTTAGTTTGGTTAAGTCCCTCTACAATGCTCTCTTTTCCCATCACCCTACCACTATTGCTTAACAGCTTTCAGTGAATTTACTTATGTCATTTTCGTACAAAGTCCCAAGATAGTCTAGTATTATTTGGGTTCCTTCATTTTCTTTTCCTCTCACCCCAACCTCCTCCTCCATAGTGCCACAGTTGTAATCATATTCTGTACATGTGTGTGCACACATTCATGCATGCACATGCATACCTTTTAGTTCTAGATTCTACAGATGAGCAAAAATACAGTATTTGGTTTGTTCAGCTCTGGCTTACCTCAGTCAACAAAATGATATCCAGTTCCATCCATTTTCCTTCAAATTATGCAATTTCTGTTTTCCTTATGGCTGTGTATTATTTTATGATAGATTACCATGGTTATTTTTCCATTTTTCGGTTGTTGCACACCTCATCTGATTCCACTATTTGTCTATTGCAAACAGAACAGTAATAAACATGGGTATGCAGATGTCTCTCTCATGTATTGATTATATTCCTTTGTATATATGCCCAAGAGGTGTTTTATATTGTTAATTTTGGTGCTGGTGCTGAGGCTTGAGCTCAGGGCCTAAGCACTATCCTTTAGCTTCTTTATTCAAGACTAGTGCTCTACCAATTGAGCCACATCTCTACTTCCTGGCATTTTTTTTAGTGGTTAGAGACAAGTGTCTCATGGACTTTCCTGCCCAGGGGGCTTCTAACTGTGCTCCTCAGATCTCAGCTTCTTGAATAGCTAGGATTATAAGTATAAGCCACTGATGCCCAGCTATTCTTAACTTTTAGAAAATCCTGCATCCTGATTTCCATAGTAGTTGCACTAGTTACATTTTCACCTATAGTGTATGATGGTTCATTTTCTTACTCATCATTGCCAACATTTGTTGTTGCATGATTCCTATTCTGACTGGAGTGAGATGAAATCTTAATATAGTTTTGATCTCACAAAATTTCTGTGAAGTTCAAAGTCAATATACCATTTGACATAATAAGAATTCTGGGTTTATATCTTCTTTCTTACCATTTCTTTTCCTTTGATAGGATACAATCAGGTGAAACATGATGAGAAAGAGAGTTAATGGCTTAGTTACCAGCAACATTAGCCTTCCTGGTGCTATGTTGTAGCTAGTGATGATAAGTTTGAAGGTCTAGATTCAGTGCCATGACTGTTGTACATGACACTGGTCATTGAATTGAAAGTCAATCTGTGGAAACTTTTTACTAATAATGGCCAACCTCTGATGCCAAATTGACCTCTGAATATGCCCTGTCATTATCTAGTGGCATATATTTAATGAATAGCAGTTAGACTGTAATAAAAAAATATGGCAATAAAGGATGAACTTTACTATCTGACTCCTCCTATCCACATGCAGAAATGAGTTTTATTTTCAATTAATCAGTAATATTATTCCACATACACACCTGGCATAGATACTGAAATCCA
Organism: Dipodomys spectabilis; assembly: GCF_019054845.1. Classification (NCBI taxonomy): domain Eukaryota; kingdom Metazoa; phylum Chordata; class Mammalia; order Rodentia; family Heteromyidae; genus Dipodomys; species Dipodomys spectabilis. The sequence continues at coordinate 850,560 of NW_024870700.1, forward strand.
TCGATGCCCTTAATTAAATCAGCTGATTCTGTTGGTATTAGTTTTATATTTTTTGCATTATCTCTTCTATTTACCAGGTACTTTGCTAAGCACTTGGTAAACAAAAAGAATATTGATTTGCTTTGATAGGAAGAAAGAACTCTGCTTTACCAAAGGGCTTGGCTACATTAAAAATATTGTGGAAGTCAGGATGAAGGAAGTCTACTTGTTAGTAAAACTAGAAAGCACATTATATTGGTTATCTATCATTGTTTGACATTTACCCCCAGAACTTAGTGGCTTAAAATAATATATATTTATTATTTCATAGTTTTAAGAATTCATGAGGAATTCTAAAGCAGCTTAGCTGTATGGTACTGGTTCAGGAAAACTTGTGAGATTACAGGATTTTGGCTTGGGCTACAGTGGTCTGAAATTTGAAAAGCCCATTTCCAAAACGGCTATTCAGTGCCTGGAAGGTTAATGCTGGCTGCTAGCAGGAAGCCTTGAATCCTCCCCTAGTGAGCTCCTCTAATGGTGCTGCACGTGTCCCCAGGTTGTGGCAGTGGATTTTCCTTGGGGGGGGGTGAGAGAAAGAGATAGAAAGGGGAGAGGAGAGAGAGAGAGAGAGAGAGAGAGAGAGAGAGAGAGAGAGAGAGAACCAAGTACAAGCTACAGATCATCTTTATGACCTTGTCTTGGAAGCTACACCCTGCTTACTCAGGTCAAGTCCATCAGTTTGGGAGAACACTAAAGATCTGGGACATTGCTGGGGTTAGAAGCTGCACATTATGCTAGGCACAAAGAGGTTTTTCTTTTTTTGAGATTTCTTTTTCTTGTGGTACTGGGACTTGAACTAGAGGGCTTGTACGTGTTTGGCTTGCTTGCTCAGTTGATGTGCTACCACTTGAGCTATACTTCTAGCCCAGCTTTTTGCTTGATATTTTGGAAATGGAACTTCAAGGACTTTTTTCTCAGGCTGGTTTTGAACCACAATCCTCCAGATCTTAGCCTGTTGAATAGTTAAGATTACAAGTGTGAGCCACTGGTGGCCAGCTAAGGATTCTAACTTCAGACCATGGAGGGTATGGTATAGAGGCAAGAATTCTAACCAAAGGTAAAGAGATGAAGAAGCAAATCTACCAGGGTTGACTTCAGAGAAGTTATCCATTATATTTCATCTTTGCCAGAAAAATGGGCCCATGATCTGGTTATAAAGGTGTGACCTCAGCCTAAGGGAATGGACAGGAAGGAGATAAAGGAGTCAGATGCTGTAAGATTCTAGAAGAACTGATTCTGTTCTTTTGCTAGGGTTTAAGGTGTTCCCCACCCCCATGCATACAGATGTTTGTTGCTTATGCCCTAAATTCATACATTGATGGTATTTAGAGATGGGGCCTTTGGTAAGTAGTTAGGATTAAATGAGGTCATCAAGGTAGAGATCCGATGATGACATTGGTGGCTTTATAAGATGAGGAAGAGCCACAAAAGCTGGAATTTTGCTCCATCTCATGATGTAACCTTCCCTTTTGCCAAGTTACCATGCAATAGGAAGGCCCTCACCAGATGCCAAGCAAATAATGGTGCCAGGCAGTAGGACTTCCTAATCTCCAGTACAGTAAATAAAAGTTTATAAACTGTTACAATGCATTGACCAACTAGACTTAACATTCATCTACAGAGTATTTCCCCTAGCAGCATCAGAATATACATTTTTCTCAGCAGCTCATAGAACATTCTCCAAAATAGATCATATTTTAAGTCACAAAGCCAATCTCTACAAATTTAGAAAAATTGAAAATTTTCTCTGTGTCCTGTCAAACCACAATGGAATAAAATTAGAGCTCAATACCAAAATCCATCACAAAAAATTCTCTAATCCATGGAAACTGAACAACACATTATAGAATGTGTTGTTGAAGAGATCAGAATGGAAATTCAGACATTTATGGAATTTAGCAAAACTGAACACACAAAGTATCAGCTCCTCTGGGACAGTAAAGGCAGTACCCACTGGAAAATTTATAGCTCTGAGTGCCTACATCAACAAATTGGAGAAATCTCAAATCAACACTTTAATGATGCACCTTATGCACTTTGAAAAAGAGAAACAAGGGACTGGGCAGGTGGCTGAGTGGTAAAGTGCTTGCCTCACATGCATGAGGGACTGGGTTTGATTCCTCAGCACCACATAAACAGAAATAGCTGGAAGTGGCACTGTGGCTCAAGTGGTAGAGCACCAGCCTTGAGCTGAAGAGCTGAGGGACAGTGCCCAGGCCCAGAGTTCAGGCCCCATAACTGACAAAAAGAAGGAGGAGGAGGAGGAGGAGGAGGAGGAGGAGGAAGAGGAGGAGGAGGAGGAGGAGGAGGAGGAGGAGGAGGAGGAAGAGGAGCAGCCGCCACCGCTGCCAAACCCCAAACCAATAGATGGTAACAAATAATCAAATTAAATCAGAAATAAGTGAATTAGAGACTAAAAACACCATAGAAAGAATAAAAAAAAAATGGAGAGTTGGTTCTTTAAAAAAAATAACAAAGGGGCTGGGAAGGTGGCTCAGTGGTAGAGCACTTGCCTTGCATGCTCGAGGCCCTGGGTTCAATTCCTCAACACCACATAAGAAAAAAGCCAGAAGTGGCACTGTGGCTCAAGTGGTAGAGTGCTAGCCTTGAGCTAAAGAGCTGAGGGACAGCGCCCAGGCCCAGAGTTCAGGCCCCACGACCAGATCCAAAAACAAAAAAAGAAAAAAAGAAACAAAATTGACAGACCCTTAGCAAACCTGATCAAAACCAGAAGAGAACACACCCAAACAAATAACTTCAGATACAAAATCACAACAGAAACAAGCAAAATTCAGAACATTATGAGGGAATATTTTGCAAACCTAATTTATGCTAACGAATTGGAGAATCTGGAATAAATGAAAAAATTACTAGCAAATATTGATATACCCAAACTAAACCAAGAATACTTAAGCCAACTAAATAGACCTATTACAAGTAAGGAAATAGAAATGGCAATTAAAGGCCTCCTAGGGGGTTGAGAAGGTAGCTCAGTCTTAGAGTACTTGCCTTGCATGAGGCCCTGGTTCGATCCCTCAGCACCACACAAGCAGAAAAGGCTGGAAGTGGTGCTGTGGCCCAAGTGGTAGATTGCTAGCCTTGAGCTGAAGAGCTGAAGGACAGCACCCATGTCCAGAGTTCAGGCCCCACAACTGGCAAAAAATTTTAAAAAAATAAAAATAAAAAGTCTCCCATCCAAAAAAAGCCCAGGACCAGATGGATTCACAGCTGAATTCTATAAGACCTTTGGAGGAGAACTCACTCCAATACTCCTCAAACTCTTCAATAAAATCGAAAGTGAAAGATCACTACCAAACTCATGCTATGAAGTTAGTATAATGCTCATCCCAAAACTAGAGCGTGTTTCATCAAAGAAAGAGAACTATGGACCCATCTCTTTGATGAACATCAGTGCCAAACCTCTCAATAAAATTCTGGCCAACTGAATCCAACAACTAACAAAAAAAAAGCATGCACTGTGTTCAAACGGGATTCATTCTAGGGTTGCAAAGTTGGTTTAATACATGCAAGTCAATTAATGTAATTAAGCACATCAACAGAAGCAAGGACAAGAACCAAACAATCATCTCAATAGATGCAGAAAAGGCATTTGACAATATTCAATACTCCTTTATGATAAAAGCTCTGGAGAAACTAAGAGTCCACGGAACATTCCTCACTGTGATCAAAGCTGTATATGACAAACCTACAGCCGGCATTATACTTACTGGCAAAAGTTAAAACCATTTCTTCTAAAATCAGGAGTGAGATAAGATGTCCACTCTCTCCATTCCTCTTCAATATAGTACTGGAATTCCTAGCAAAAGCAATAAGCAAGAGAAAAACATAAAAGGGCTCCAAAAAGGGAAAGAAGAAGCAAAAAAGAGAGATATCTCTTTGCAGATGACATGATCCTGCACTTAAAGAAACCTATAGATGCCTCTCCAAAGTTACTTGAGCTTTTTGGAAACTTTGACAAAGTAGCAGTGTATAAACTTAACCCACAAAAATCAGTAGCTTTTCTGTATATAAAGCAATGAGAAGAGCGAGACTGAAATCAGGAAAGCAATGCCATTTGTAATAGCCTCAAAAAAAAAAAAATACCCTCCGTACAACATCTTAACAATAAAATAAATAAATAAATATAAAAAATAAAATAAAATACCTAGGAATTAACCGAAGATGTGGAAGACCTCTATGGTAAAAACTTTAAAAATCTGAGAAAAAAAATTAAAGCAGATTTAAGGAAATGGAAAAATCTTCCATGCTTCTGGATTGGAAGGATTAAAACCATGAAAAATGGCAATATGTGATTTTTTTGGTTTCTTTGTATGTTCCTCCCCCACAGTATAACCCCTGTTTTCACTGTCAGTGGCCTGCATCTTGTATATACACTTTTCTAATTTGAGAAGGGGAAGGGAAAAAACAAAATGCTTAAATAAGGATACAGGTTGACACATTGTATCAGTAAGATGTACAAGACACTATGATGAAAAATAAACTCTACAATTTAGGCACAGGGGTGGGGGGGGAGTGTAGTTATAGGTGTGGGAGAGAAGGATGGTAGGGGAAAAACAAAGGAGGAGCTAACAATGCTTGATAGGAAATGTACTCATTACCTTGCTCATGTAACTGTAACCCCTCTGTATGGTATTTTACAATAAAAAAGTATAAGAAAGAAAAATGGCAATATTACTCAAAGCTATTTACAAATTCAATGCAATGCCCATCAAAATCCCAGCAACATTCTTCAATGATATAGAAGAAGCAATCTAAAAATTCATATGGAATAACAGAAGACCCTGAATAGCAAAAACAGTCATTAGCAGGAAGAACAGTGATAGAGAAATATCAATACCAAACTTCAAACTTTATTACAAAGCTGTAGTAATAAAAAAAAAAAACCAACAGTTTGTTACTGGCACAATAATAGGCCTGAGGACCAATGGAATAGAAGACCCAGAAATGAACCCACAGCCTTTTGCCACCTAATAGTTAAGAAAGGAACCACAGGATGAAACACAGGATGAAAGAAAGCCTCTTCAGCAAATGGTGCTGGCAGAACTGGCTAAACATGTGCAGAAAACTGAAGCTAGATCCTTATATATCACTCGGTACCAGAATCAATTCCAAATGGATCAAAGACCTCAATGTAAGGCCAGATGCCATGAAAATATTGTAGGATGGGCTAGGAGAAACATTAGGGCTCCTATGCATGGGTCAAAACTTCCTAAGTAAAAGTACAGAATCACATCAAATCAAAGAAAGGCTGGATAAATGGGATTCATCAAACTGAAGAGTATTCTGTATGGCAAAGGACAGATCTAGCAAGAATAATAGAAAGCCCACAGAATGGGAGAAGATCTTTACTAACTATGAATCAGACAAGGGCCTCATATCTAAAATATACTTAGAACTCAAAAAATTAAACCTCCCAAAAACAAATCCTCAAAGAAACAATAACTCAATTAATAAATGGGCTAAAGGCTTAAAGAGAGACTTCTCCGAAGAAGAAAAAATGGCCAATAGACACATGAAGAAATGTCCAACATCCCTGGCCATAAAAGAAATGCAAATCCCAACAAAATTAAGATTATACCTCACTCCTGTTAGAATGGCCATTACCAAGAAATCTAACAAAAATAGAGGCTGGTGGGGATGTGGCCAAAAGGGAACACTACTATACTGTTAGTGGAAATGTAAACCTGTTCAACTACTCTGGAAAGCAGTATGGAGGCTCCTCAAAAGACTAAATATAGAGCTTCCATATGACCCAGCAATTTTACTCCTCAGTATTTAGCCAATTGACCACAAACCAGGCTACACTAATGCTACCAGCACAACCATGTTCATTGAAATATTGTTTACTATAGCCAAGATATGGAATCAACCCAGATGCCCCTCAGTGGATAAATGGATCAAGAAAATGTGGTATATATACACAATGGAATTCTATGCGTCCATCAGAAAGAATGTTATTGCCCCATTCATAAGGAAATGGAAAGACTTAGAAAAAATCATATTAAGTGAATTAAGCCAGACCCAAAAAACAAAGGGTGCGTAGTTTCCCTCATCTGTAGTAATTAGAATGTGCCTATAAATCTACAAGCAATTACAATGAAGGGTAAAAAGACAAAAATTACACTTGAACATAGTAAATTAAAAGGGACTGTAAACATGTACATAATCAGACTAAAGGAGGATGTTCTTAGGAGAGGATCACAAAAGCTCAATAGCTATTTGTGTATGGTCATATAAACTGATGTTTATCAAAATGAACTCTGAGAAATGGAAACAAGAGGTTTTTTATTTTACTTTCTGTGATTTTGTTTTTGTTTTTCTTCTTTTGTCACTTTTTTTTTAATTCTGTACATTTTGTCTTGTATGTAAGTTTATCTGTTTGGGGAGGGAAAGGGAAAGCACAGAAATAAGTTCTGTGTCATTGGTTTTCCTGGAAGGGGAGCAGGGACTCAACAGAGCACGGTCCCATGTGGACAGCACATGTGGCATTCCTGGAGCCTCCAGGGAGACACACACAAGCACAGGCCATGCCTGTATGATGTGGGGAAAACAATCACAGGCTTTTCAGACTTCTTGCTTCCTTATCTCTTGTCTTTCTGCCTATGATAGTTTATGGTCCAGACTCCTAGATGAGAGTATGTGGTCCAGACAGATTTTTCTCCCTGGATCTATGACTATATAAAAATAAGAAGCCACCAGGGACTGATGGCTCACACCTGTCATCCTAGCAATGCAGGAGGCTGAGATCTGAAGATTGCAGTTCAAAGCCATCTCAAGCAGGAAAGTCCATGAGCCCCTTATCTCCAATTAACCATAAAAAAGCAAGAACTTGGAAAAAGTCATATTAAGTATAGTAAACCAGACCCAAAGAAACATAGGCCCCATGGTCTCCCTCATTTGCAATAATTAGTATATGTCTAAGAGAGCAGATGAGCAGAATAGCTCAATAGCTATGTCGCTAGGATCATATAAAATGATGCTAAGCAAAATGAAATCCAAAACATGGACACAGAGGTTTTTCTTTGTTGTTGTTGTTTTTAATATTCTATGTGAATTTTTGTTTCTTTTGTATGTTCTTCCCCCTATGGTATATCCCCTGTTGTCACTGTATTTGATTTTGGTAGCCTGGTATTGTATATACATTTATTTGGATTAGGGAAGGGAAGGGGAACAACAGCATGGTGAGACAAAGGACAAGGGGGAACCAATGCAACATACACAAGACAACATGTTGGAAATTATTTGTAGAACTTGGAGGGGTGGGGGAGGGAAAGCAAGAGAAAAATGAGGGAAGGGGTAACAAATTTGACAAGAAATGTACTTATTGCCTTACTTCTGTAACTGTATCCCCTCTGAACATCACCTTGACAATAAAAACATGGAAACAAGAGGTTTTTTTATTTTACTTTCTGTGATTTTGTTTTGTTTTTGTTTTTCTTCTTTTGTCGCTGTTTTATAATCCCGTACATTTCCTCTTGCATGTAAGTTTATCTGTTTGGGGGAGGGGAAGCACAGAAATATTGGGACAAAGGATGAACGGATTCACCAGTGATACACACTAGACACTATGTTGAAAATGAACTATACAACTTGTGAGGGAAGGGGGGTTGGGAGGAGGAAAATGGGAGAAAATGAGGAAAGCGGTGACACTGTTCAAAAAGAAATGCAACCTTGCATCTTGTATATACATTTATCTAATTTAGGGAAGGGAAGGGGAATAACAAAATGCTGAAACAAGGACACAGGATGACCCATTGCAACAATGATACTCACAAGACACTATGTTGGAGATGAATCTTATAACTTTGGGTTGGGGAGTGGGGGAGATAGGGGAGGGAAGGGATAGTGGGAGAAAAACAAAGGAGGGGGTAACAATGCCCAGCAAGAAATGCACTCATTACCTTACTGATGTAACTGTAACCCCTCTGTACATCACCTTCATAATAAAAATAAATTTAAAAAATTGTTACCCATTGAAATGTTATTCAGTCTCAGGCTTTTGTGACAGCAACACAAAATAGATTAATATACTTTAAGGGAGAACAGAGAGCAAGAACAAAAGGATACTGGGGGCAGAGGGACAGGAGAGTATGTGCAGCTCAGTCGCCCAGAAAACAACTTCTTGCTGAATTGTTTAAGGATGCAAGGGAGGTAAGATGGCCTGGAAACTGACTGGTACCATCTTTCTGGACTCAATCTGTACTTTCTCTCTCTCTCTCTCTCTCTCTCTCTCTCTCTCTCTCTCTCTCTCTCTCTCTCTCTCTCTCTCTCTCTCTTTCTTTCTTTCTCTCTTTCTTTCTTTCTGTCATGGGGCTTGAACTCTGGGCCTGAGCACTGTCCCTATGCTCTTCAGCTCAAGGCAAGCACTTTACCACTTGAGCCACAGTGCCACTTCTGGTTTTCTGAGTGGTTTATTGGAAATAAGAGTCCCACGGACTTTCCTGTCCAGGTTGTCTTTGAACTGCATTCCTCAGATCTCAGCCTCCTGAGTAGCTAGGATTACAGGCGTGAACCACGGGAGCCTGACTAAATTATATTTGCATACTACTTCTTTTAAAAAAAAAATCTGTGCTTTTCTTTTGGGCAAAGAGAACAGTTTGCCTATTGCATTGAATCCAGCCTGGATTCTTGTCCTCCTTCCCTTAGTCTATACTCTAAAATGCAAAAGTTTTCTGAGGCTAGAATAATCCCAGGAAAGATTCATCTATAAAGACCTTGAATTAAGAGTTTGTACCTGCACATCAGCCTTTGGATGGCCATGACATTTTACAGTTTAGGTTGGGCACTGGGCTCACAGCTATAATTCTAGCTACTCAGGAGGCTGAGAATCACATTTCAAAGCCAACCCAGACAGGAAAATCTATGAGGCTCTTAACTCCAATTAACCAGGAAAAAAAAAAAAACACATAAGTGGTAGAGTACCAGCCTTGAGCAAAAACGCTGAGGGACAGCAACTGAGTTCACGTCCCAGAACAAGCACATTTTTTTTTACATTTTAGTAAACTGGACAATTAGGTACTGTAATTTAAAAACAAGAACATAGATCCAGGCACTGATGGCTCATGCCCGTAATTGTAGCTACTCAGGAGGCTGAGATCTGAGGATCAAGATTCAAAGCCAGCCTGAGCAGAAAAGTCTGTGAGACTCTTAACTCCAACTAACCACAAAATGCTGGAAGTGGAGCTGTGGCTCAAGTAGTAGAGCACTAGCCTTGAGCACAAAAGCTCAGAGACAGCACCTACACCCAAAGTGCAAGCCCCAGGACTGGCCAAAAAAAGAAGAAGAGGAAAGGATAAGTCTAATTGATGCACATACATATTATCCTATCAGGCACCATTCCAAGAGCCCCTGTTTCCCACTCTTAAGTCTCTAGCTCCTTGCCTGGGACACATTCTTGATGGAGTGCCTTCTACCTCCAGCTGTTTGCAGGTACTAAGTGATACCTGTGACCTCTGCCCTTGCAATGTGGCTGCACTCAACCATCAGTTGAGGAGATGATGTCATGGCTATAACAGAACCCATTCCTCCCTCTTCTCTCTTTTCCCTTCTAGCCCTAGGTTCCCCAGTGGAAGGAAGGTGATGAAGTCAAAAGAAAGCTGCCCATTGGTGTGTCGCTGTCCTTCAAGGCTCTCCTCGGAGCTGGTGTGCTCCCCTGGGCCCTTCGCTATGTGGAAATGAGCCTGTTGTGCTGGTTTCCTTTACCTGGCGAATAATGAAATCAGAGCTGATGCGCTCTCCAGGGAGAACACAGGGCAGAAATACGCTAGCTGTGAGATGGGCAGCTGGGACCTTGCTAGTCATGAAAATGAAGTCATTTGACAAGAGAAAGCAATCTCACCTCATGCCCTGGGAGAGAGTTTCTCCCTGTCTTCCACTCCCTTCAGTACCCAAGGCATGTATGGGTCAGGCCCATCAAGGCTGAAGCAAATCTAACCAAGATTATATATTATCCAAGCAGCAGAGCTGCCAAGGGTGAATGAGACAGAGATGCTGAGGGCAGGATGGATGCATCTTACACTGCCTTCAACTTAGCAGAAACGTTAGTTCATTCCTTTCCTATTAGCCCAAGCTTCTGCCCCTCTCTGTCACACTCAGAAAAGCTGTGGTGACACCTCTTGGGAGATCTTGGTGCTGGATCTGTCCCCTTCTACAGTAGCTTAGACACTGAGATAAATGCACTCTTGGTCAGTTTACTCATCCTGAGAGCTAGAAGACATCAAGACCCATCTAGCTATTTGGCATACATTCTGTCATATCTGGGTTCACATCTTATTTTGTGGAGAATCTTTTTGTCTCTGATATGCATTCTTTGCTTCTTTGACACAATGTCCCCAAAGAGAGAAGTTTACAGTTTCCCCTTCAGTGAGGGAGGCAAGAGATTTGAGTCTCTAGTCTCTTCCTTTACTCAGGATCTTTGCCTGGCTGAAGAACTGTGTTTGTGTGTGTGTGTGTGTGTGTGTGTGTGTGTGTGTGTGTGTTTGATCGATACAAAGAATATATAGAACTATATAGATGTATATAGAATATATATGTATATAGAAAGAATATATATGCTTTAAGATATATATCTTAATCTCTAAGAAACATATCTTAGAGAATGTGTATGTTTATATAGAAATAGATTTATCTATATCTATGGGTTTATCTACATTATCTATACCTATAGGTTTATTTATATAGATAGGTTTATTTATATAGCTATAGATAGACATAGATGTATTCTGTATAGACATAGATAGGCATTGATATACTCTCTAAGATATATGTCTATCTGTATACAGATAAACCTGTCTATATGGATAAACCAATCTATATATATATATAGAGAGAGAGAGAGAGAGAGATTTATGGATACAGACATATCTCTCTATTGATATAGAGAAAATGCTTTTTCTTTAAGATGTATGTGTATATCTGTGTATGTAAGAGAGAAAAGAGATGGAGAGTTTAGGAAACAGTGATAAGTAGATATCCCAAAGAAAAACAGACAAGAAAACTTGAATAGATATTTTACAGGAGAAATGGCCCTGCAGCCATGTTCCCCAAGGGTTCTGGGGAAGCATTTTCTCTTGACAGCCCAACAGTAGACTATGGCTGACACAACATAGTCCTTAACTTGCAAGAAGGGCTGCTGTGATTAATACAGTTGCTCTCTCCATATCTGCTTTCTGACTTATTTTTCAGCCCACCAGGAGACACTTTTCTGTGTTGCCTTACTGTTGAACACCAGACTCAGTAAAGGACTTCTCGCAAGTAGTCTTTTCTTACTTACTTTTGATCTTTATCATTAGCAGAGCAGACTGAGCTGGTAACAGGAGGAGAAGATGGCAGGAACCTGTAGCAGTGATCGCAGCAGTAGTGGAGAGGCAGTGGAAGGATTCCAGAAGGTTCAAGGACGAAATCAACCAGGACAGTGAGGGCAGGCACAAGACACAGTGGAAATAGAAGTTCTAGAGACTGAAGAAAGTAGGCTACACAGAACTAGAGAAGAGAAATTGTAGATTCTGGTCATTGGCAAAGTTTCATGAAGACACTGAGCCTTACGGACACAGTGAGTCAAGACTAAACAGAAGAAAACAGACATTTGAATTGCTTGCTAAACTGCTGAAAAGCTTATCAGTAGCCCTCAGTTCTCCTCAATTACCTTATGGCCTCTAGCTTAATCCATCTCCCAGGAAATCACAAATGGCAGCAGGATTCTACAATCAAAAAGTCACGTGGGTCTGTACTTCTGTCCACTAAAAGGAGCAGACTTTGAAAATCCTTTTTATAGGAGAACAGACTTCTGAGGGAAGAGGTTGGCCAAATTACATCAGGATGACAAGCACACCTACCTTGTTCTATGTTAAAAAAAAAATACTCCCTTGACTTACTTCACTTTGTTCTTTCTGCACTGTGGATGATTGTCTAGATCAGGCTGTCTTTGACTTGATTCATCAAAACTTGGTCTCTAGTGGATGCCAGTGGCTTACCCTGTAATCTTAGCTACTTAGGAGGCTAAGAGTTGAGGATTGCTGTATGAAGCTAACCCAATCAGGAAGGTCCATGAAACTTATCTCCAAAATAACCACCAAATGTAGAGGTATGACTCAAGTAGTAGAATGCCACCTTAAGTGAAAAAAACTAAAGGTCAGTATCCAGGCCCTGAGTTCAAGCTCCAGCATCAACACACACATACACATGGACAAATGGACGCAGGCAAACACACAAAACAAAAAAAACTGATCTCTACCTCAAATAACATTTTTTACTTAAAAATATGTACAGTGATTTAAGCTAGGAATAGAAAGAAAATTCGTGCATGTTCCCACTCATATGTAGAAACTAGCAAATGATGAAAAGAGTAGCAACATTGATCAAGATGCAGTATACTCCTATATTGACATCTTGAAACTTCCTTTGTACAAGTAAAGATAATAAAGAATAACAATCATAAAAACGTTGGTGTCATCAAAGTTCTTTAGTGGTTACTAGAGTTTGGGAAGGGTACAGGACTGAGAACAGAGAGAGATTAGTGATTACGTAAAAAATAATAATAAATTCCAAGAAAGTTCTAGAGTTCTATAGCACAGTGAGTGGCTATAATTACCCATGATTTATTCTCCTACTCTCTCTCTTCCCTTTCTCTCAACTCAAGGCCTCACACTAGCTAGGAAGGCTCTCTACTATTGAGCCATGCCTCCAGCAACAATTATTTATTTTTGATTTCAAAACATAAAAAATAATCTTAAATGTTTCCCACATGAAGACATGATATTTCAGAGAATGAATATGCTAATTTCCCTGTTTTGATCATTACCTGTGATCAAAACTGCACACTATAGTATATCCCATAACGATACACTTTTTTCAATGTTTTAAATAATTTTTTCAAGGCATAAGTAGGTAGGATATTCTGTCTGTTTTCCATGAGCATGAAGAGCAGAACCTTAGGTATACCTTCAGGAAGAAAGTTGATGATTATCCCCAGCTCATTCTGCTGCAATCTGTTTTTGCTCCTCAGTTACAAGGCACTCAAGGGGATATATAAAATTGGGGGATGTATAAAATTTGGAAGCATCCTGAACAGAAAGGTTCAAGGAAATAGGATACTTCTGCCTGGAGGCCAGGAGCTTGGGCATTCTGGTACAGAGGATATGTTTCCACGATAACAATGTTCCAAAAAATTAAGAACAAAAGATTTCTGCCAGACACTGGTGGCTCACGCCTGTAATCCTAGCTACTCTAAGGATCACAGTTGGAAGCCAGCCTAAGCAAGAAAGTCCATGAGATGCTTATCTCCAATTAATCACAGAAAAAGCTATAGCTCAAGTGGTAGTAAAGTGTGAGCCTTGAGAAAAAGAGCTTAGGGACATTGCCCAGATCAGAGGTCACGCCCAGGACTGGCAGAAAAGAAAAAGATCCCTAACTGGAAAATGCAGACTAGATGATATTTGCAAAGACAGATAATTAAGTATAATTGGGAGAAGGATTTGAAGCTAGGATGGGCAGAGAACAGGAAGCTGATCAAGCCAGTTTATAGTTGTTATAAGGGCAATGGTCTTTACCAGGTCAGTAACACACAGAGGAGAGTGAGATGCTGATCAAAGGAGAAATTGAGATTTATTGTAGACTATTGTGACTACAATCATATATTGTAGATTAAAAATTGCTAAAAGAGTGGTGTAAGTGTTTTTACCATCAGATGGTAAGCAAGTGAAGTAATGAATATGTGAATTAGCTGAATTTAGCCATTCTACAATGTACATATGTTTCAAAACATCATGTAGTACACTGTAAGCCTACAATTTTTGTTGATTAAAAATAAATCAGTATTGTGTTTTAGAAGGAACCTGGGCACAGTGGTTCACACCTAGCTACTTGGGAGGCTGAGATTAGGAGGATAAAGTGGGAAGCCAACTCAGAAAACAAAAAAGTTCAAGAGACACCCAGCTCAACCAATTAAAAGCTGGATATAGAGGGGTATGCCTACCATCCATGCTACAAAGGAAGCATAAATAGGAGGATCACAATCCAGACAGGTCCAAGCCAAAAGCCAGACCCCATTTGAAAAATAGCAAAAGCAAGATTGGTTGGAGAAGTGACTCAAGTAGTAGAAAGCCTGTCTAACAAGCTCAAGGCTCTGAGTTCAAACCTAATGTCATAAAAAGAAGTTGCACAATATTTAAGTACTTAAGGGAAAATTTATTCTTAATAGCTATTATCATATTTAATAATGCAATAAATGGAAGGCTGCTTATTTAAAATATTTAGCTTAACTTTGCAACATGAACTTACACCTAAACAGCACAAAAACAAATCCATGAAGAAACACAAAGATAAAATAAATAAATAAATGCTTAAAAAACACACTCACACACACAAGAAGGAAGTGGTGCTATGGCTCAAGTAGTAAAGTGCTCACCTTGAGCTGAAGAGCTCAGGGACAGCACCCAGGCCTAGAGTTCGAGCCCCACGACCAACACACACACACACACACACACACACACACACACACAAGAAATGCAAACTTTCCCAAGCAGAGGATATGCTCTTGAACTGCATAGTTCTAAGTTGGATACAAAGAGTCATCAGATTCACGTGCAACCCCATTGGTCCAGTCAGAACTAAAAAATAAAACAGTCAAACCCCAGATGCATCCATTCCTCTCCAACTACATCCAACTGATCACAGCTCAGTCTCCTGGCACAGGAGCCTTAGCTGGGTGCCACAGTCTGGCTGCTGTGGCGAGTCTCACACTTTTTGTGGAGACCTCACACCTATCTTTGGCAATTCTTTTTAATCTAGGCAGGCTGTTTTAGGTGTATTTTTAGTCCAGCTTCTTGGCAGTGTTGTGAGTGCTTTTCAAGATGATTAGGAACATATATTGAAGACAGAATGGCAGAAAATTGGAGGGAGGGTCCCTGAAACGCATTCACTGCACATGAAACCTCCCTCCAGCTCCTATATGGGAAGGTCCTCCATCTTCCTCTCCATCTTACCTTTGCTATCTGATGTGCTTAGGATCCAGAAGCCTAGGCTGGCTGTAGTCTAATAAATCAAACTGAACTTTGACATGAAATAAAATAGAAAGCTTTTAAAGATATTACTTTTTTGCACATTAAGCAAAGAGTCATATTCTCCAATGGGCTGACCTTTATATGACTTTGGGAGCTAAGCATATGTCAAGCTTAGAAGTTATGATTCCCAAACATCCATAAGGGTAGACGCTAGAGCAGAGGAGGCGAGGAACAGCCTAAGAGAGGTGTCAGATTTGCCTGCCTGGAAACCCCTTTTCTCTCTCTTCACTGAAAAAGCTTAAGAAATAAGGCAACAAGACAAACAAGAATTAGCTGGAGAGAAGGCCACGTGGAGAATCCCACGTCCTGTCTTAAAGGGACCGACTTTAGTTCCCTCCTCCATACCAGGCTTAAAACGCTTTTCCTTAGAAGATGTTAAGAAAGACAAGACATGGCTCAAAAACTGGGACAATTAAAGGCACCAGTAGCTCGTGATTATGATACTAGCTACTTAGTATTAATAGAACCAAAATCTGAGGATTTGGTTTGAAGCTAGCTCAATAGCTCAATATGAGACTCTTATGACCAATTAACCACCAAAAAGTCAGAAGTGGAGGTATGGCTCAAATGGCAGAATGCCAGCCTTGCACAAAAAAATCTGACAAACAGTGCTCAGGCACTGAGTTGAATCCCAGTTCCAGCACCAAAACAAGTGTGAGTGTGAGAATAAAAAGACTTGGGGACTTGCCCTAAGGAAAAAAGGACTGTAAGTGACAAATCATTCAATACCCTGCCCTTAGTTTTCACTTAATAGGTGTAAGATTTGGGGGGAAAACCTTTAGGACCCTTTCAGGGTCTAACATTATGTGATTATACAAATGGAAGTCTCATCAAGCTAGAGAAGAATTTGATTGTGTATCCAAGTCTCCATGTGGGTATGTAATGGTTATTATACCATTACTACCTGGTGAATTGATTTTCCTCAATTACTTGTGGTAGAGTCTAAGACATGATAACTATTTTACTGCCATAAATCATAGATTACAACCCAAGAAAAATGCCGACTCACAAAAAAAGCCTTTCTATGAATTAAATGAAAACTTTTCAACTTGATGGGGCCAGTAGAAAGAGCACAAATGGATGGATAAAGAAATGTTTCCTAGCGGGGCTCTGGTATAATCCTAGCCACTCAGAAAGCTGACATCTGAGAGTCAAGGATCAGAGCCAGCCTGGACAGAAAAGTCTGACACTCTGTTCTCCAATCAACCGGCAAAAATCTGGAAGTGGACATGTGGCTCAAGTGATAGAGCATCAGCCTTGAGTGAAAAAGCCAAAGCTTTTCTCATGGTGCTGAGTTCAAGCCATTTAAATATATGGCAGAAAAACAAGATCTTAATTTGAGAAGGCACCATTGTTTGGGGACTTGGTAGAGAGGGGAGAAGGCTTGTATATTTCCCTGTTCAAGGAAGAGAGAAGATTATGTTATACTTGGTTATACATGGCCATCCATACACCTACACAGATCATAAGGTGACCTAAGAGATACTGATTCTATTATAATATTCATGCCCAGATCTTTAGCATCTCCTTTAGACACCAGGCAGATGACAGGGAGGGCAGACCTGTCTGCTTCCTCCCAGTGTGGATGTTGGGTGTGGCTGTAGAATGACGGTCACTTGGGCTGGAAACATAGTGAGATCTTCTTACAGCTGTTTCCTGTTCAAACATGATGCCAACAGCCTCTTCAGCATTAGCCGCCCAGATCTGGTGTACTTTGCCTCTGTGTCTAGCAAGTATACCAACATTGGCTTGAGCAGCACAGTGATCAGAAAGCATTGAGATTGCTACCACATACATAGCAGCATGTTAAATGATGTTAATAGCTGACTCCTCTTGTAGGTTAGTAATTTATCAAATACAGGCTCAGTTATAAGACGTCACAACAAGCATCAGGCTGTGTGTCAATGTGGGATGTTATCATCACTCACCCCTGCGGGGTATGTGGCAGTCATCCTAGACCTCTCTGCCACATAAAAGACATCTCTGCCTCCTGCCACCTGGAACAAACATCTTGCTTCTGTCTGTTTTATTGATCACTGTCTCATTCCCTTCCTTGCTTAGAAAAATCTTTCTCTTGCTGATGCCTCTTAATTTCCTTCTGTCTTGACTGTTATTTCGGCAGCTCTGCTATTTAGCTCTATGGTGTCATAGCAGACAGTTGGTGGGAAAGGAACTATACTAAATGGTATTGCATCAAAATCCAGAGTTGGCTTCTCACTGGTTAGAAAACTCTCTCTTAAGTGCATGGAAGTTTAATTGCTTCAGGGCTTTGTTGAAAGGAAAATCAGACCCTTTAATTCCCACCATCCCAACTTTACAAACAAAGCATAGTCCTCTCAAGAGGTAATCCAGGGAACCTTTATTGCCAACAGAGGCAAAGCTGTGACCATTTTTCCTCCCTGCTTGGAAGAGGGTCTTGCACATAGCTGCTGCAGGTTCACCAGTCCTGGCTCTGGAACCCTGACAACCAGAATTCCTGCCCACTTGTTAGCTATGTGGTATTTGAAGAGTTGTGCATATTCTCCTCAACATGTTTGAACTTGGAGGAAAACAAAATCCTGCCTGTCTCCTTGGAAGCTGAGGGTGTGTGGGATGCTGGCATGAATGATGGTGCCAGCTTGGCCATCACGAAGCTGGGGATTCCGTGCTTGGCTCTGCCTCTGACTTGCTGTGTCACTGTGAGTAGTTCCCTTCTCCTCAGTCTCCTGATCCACGACAGAGTTCATAAACTGTTGAGAAAAAGGCTGCCTTTGTTCATTTGCCAAGAAAAAAAAATATAATGTGTGTGTGTGTGTGTGTGTGTGTGTGTGTGTGTGTGTATAATGCTGTAGGAAATGAGATTTGAAGCCAGATCATTCTAACTGTTATCTCTATGCCTAATCTGCTCAGGCTCCAGTTTCCTCATCCTTAAACTAAGACAAAATGGTAAGAGATCTAGCTCTTCCACTCCTGCACATCTTTCCTTGGAGGGTATGAAAGCAGATTTTGTGGACAAAACATTCAAACGTAAGCCTTTGTGGACAAAACATTCAAAAGTGTGCCAGACCTCTATAAGGAAACTGGCTGTCCTGGGACTTTAAGACCCCTGATAGGCAAATGCTGGTGGCTCCTGCCCGTAATCCTAGATGCTCAGGAGGCTGAGATCTGAGGATCCAGGTTTAAAGCCAGCCCAGTGAGACAAACCTCAGTGACTTTTATCTCTGATTAACCAGCAAAAAGCCAGAAGTGGAGCTGTGGCTCAAGTGGTGGAGTGCCAGCCTGGAGTGGAAAAAGCCAACTGAGAGCATTGAGGCCCTCAATCCAAGTGCCAACACTGGCGCAGAAAACAAACAAGCAAAAATACTCCTGCTATTCTAACAGTTCATACTTATGATTTTTTCACAGTCTCTTAAATCCTGAAGCTAGGGTTGCAAACATTAGCAATAATAAAACCTATCACCTGTGGAAAACTCACTATCAGTCTATCAAAGATGTTTCAAATATAAATTTCAAATATATATGTATATACCTATATATCTATATAGGTATATATGTTTGTATATACATATACTTATATAGAGAGATAGGTATATATGATAGTTATGTACATGTGATATGTGTATAAATATATAAATTGGTTTATCTATATCTCTATATATGTCTATCTAAGTCTGCCTATCTAGCTATCTATGCTGGGGATTTAACTCAGAGCTTGGATGTTGTCCCTGATCTTTTTTGCTCAAGGCTAGCAAGGATGGTTAATTGGAGACAAAGAGTGTCGTGGGTTATTTTGCCTTGATCCTCAGATCTCAGCTTCCTGAATAGCTAGGATTATAGGCGTGAGCCACAAACACTCAGCAGAACTATATGTTTTAATCACTGAAATTTAAGGTGGTACATGCTGAGTGACAATGGGATTGTACACTCAAATGTCCTGATGGATCTGGAGGAAAAAATAGTCACTTCACATTACCTAAATTGCCATGGCAATGTGTGAAGCCCAGCCCATCTCCCACATGACTAAGACAGAGCTCCACAGGACCTAAACCCATTTTCATTTCAGTCTCAAAAGGCCAGGCAAAGTGGTTATTGAAACTTCTGTTGTTTTGCTCTCGCAGGACATAGGATGTTGACTCAGCCTCCCATGAGTGAGCCTGCTCTTCCTGGCCCCATTATTTGGGGATTGATGGAAGCAAAAGTTCCTCACAATAGCCCCAGGGACAGGAGGCTCCTCTCAGCCTGTGTTCAGATGGGCTCGCCAGCCAGCAGAGGGAAAGGGCATAGCTTTGATCTAACTAAGCATCGAATCCAGAATCGAAATCTTAGCACCTCCCTAGATTTAAGGAAACTTACGCCTTTTATTCATCATTTCACAGATGCAATATAGAGAGAAGGATATTTACCTGGATTCCACATTAAATAAACAAGAAAGTTGAAGCAAGTATTACTTGTGAAGACCAAATTCCTGGGGGTAGATTCAAAGTCAGAACCTTGACTTGCCACTCCATAACGAACTCCTGCAACACTTGCCAGACAGTGGACACTACAAACCTGGGGACAGTGTGCACTGGTAGGAAAAGAAGAAGAGAATTCATCCTGGGAGCCCATAACTCTTACTGCTTATGTTCAGGGAATAAATCACTTGGTATAATAATAGAATTGAAGACACTGGAGTGAGACATCACAATAGTTCCCTCTTTTCGGGGGGGGGGGGGGGGGGAGGAGTGGCATTGTCATCTTGCTCAGAGGCAGAGGCAATTGACCTAGTGAGGGAGAATGGGTTTCTTCTGCCCCAAGTAGCTCATTCCATCTACCCACGTGGGGCTGATTATCTTTCCCACCATTCTTACTGACCTTGGATCTGCTTTCTAGGATGAGGCCTAATGTCTATGAGCCTTATTTTCTTGATTAGTCTTCCTGTGTATTTTAGAGAGAAAGGATAGTTTGGGAGCTAGGAGGGACTTCAGAGGCCATCCTGCCCAATGCCCTCGTTTTTACATAAGTTTGAGTAATTTGCCAAGGTCAAAGAGTTGTCAAGGTTTCCAATCTTACTGAGACTTCTTGAGTACTCCAGCTTAAAGATGGGACAGCACATCTGATGAGGGACCAGATCAGCCATGCAGTGCCCAGGAAACCAGGTGGGATAGAGGAGGATTAGTAGAGGTGATGGAGGGAGCAGACAATGGTTCAGTTGTGGGAGAATTATTGATGACAAGTCGAAGTGTAAGGAAATGCTAAGTCACTCAGAAAATCCTGAGCCACTCTGGATGCAAGCAAAATCAAGGGGATGGAAAGGAAATGACTGGTTTGACTTCTGTGATTTCATTCAGAGTTTAACTGTTGTAATGGCTGAGACGCAGGAAGCAAGATGATATACCTCTAACATACCTTGGTCCTGGTGACACCTCTGTGTATTCCCCCATGTATCAGACCAGGGAAGATCTCAGAATTTATACAATTCACAGAGCCATACAAAAGCTGCCTATCAAAGGATTTGAGATGAAAGTTGTTGAGCAGAATTGCTATACAACAACTAGAGCTATGCAAATCATGGCTACCTGATTAAGGATCTGTCAAAAACTAAAAGGGATTGTCCAAAAAGAAATATACTCTTCACCTGACTTGTGTAACTGTAACTCCCCTGTATATCACCTTCACAATAAGTTTTATTTTATTTTATTTTTTTGTCAGTCATGGGGCTTGACCTCTGGGCCTGAGCACTGTCCCTCAGCTCTTCAGCTCAAGGCTAGTGAACTCTGGGCCTGGGCACTGTCCCTCAGCTCTTCAGCTCAAGGCTAGTGTTCTACCACTTGGGCCACAGCACCACTTCCAGCCTTTTCTGTGTATGTGGTGCTGAGGAATCGAACTCAGGGTCTCAAGCATCTGAGGTAAGCACTCTACCACAGAACCACCTTCCCAGCCCATAATAAGAATTTTTAAAAAGAAAAAAAATTTTAAACCCAGAAGGGTTAAAATTTCCATGGTCTAAATTTTATGTTACTTTTTGGTGTTGGTCCTGCAGCTTGAACTAAGGACCTAGGTGCTGTACCTGAGCTGTTTTGTTCAAGGCTAGCACTTTATCACTTGAGCCACAATTCCACTTGCAGCCTTTTGATGTTTAATTGGAGATAAGAGTCTCACAGTCTTTCCTGCCCCAGCTTGCTTTGAACCACAATCTTCAGAACTCAGCCTGCTGAGTAGCTAGGATCACAGGCATGAGCCACCAGCACCCAGCTTTCTAAATGTTATGTCTGCTCTTCTACCAACAGCAAGATCTTTTCCAAACCATTTCCTCTTATAAAGCCTCCATATACTTTTCTAGAATCACAAAGTACATTCTAAATCTTCTAATGATTACTTGCCCCTTAAGCTCTTGGCTTGTGTATGATGATGCTTGCCTGAATTTGCTGACCTGTGCCCTCACATCCAGGGCCTAGCACTGCATTTTAACTGCCTTAAGTGACAAGACTCAGCAAAGATCTGGTTGCAGCAGAAATGCAAAGTAGGAGGTTTCAAGGAAGATGAAGATCCACAGACAGAGGATGGGCAGTGAAAATTCCTTGGGCAAGGAAGACAGAGCCAAGGCTGCATGTGCTGAGAGATGGACCCAGAAAGGACACAAAGAAACAGGGCAGCATCCTGGATACAATTGAACTGAACTCTTTTCCTTTCTGCACCTATATGTATGTGTGTATATGTGTATGTGTGTGCATGTGTGTGTGCGTGCTGGGGGCCTCCTATAAAAACACTTCTCCTTTTCCTTTTCTACCTAGTAGAAACAGCTATCAGCCCCTCCTTTGAGAGGCTATCTTCCCCATAAAATAAACCAACCCAGTCCCTTTCATTGTACTCTTCTTATATTAGCAGTTCGATCTATATGCTGATGGTAGCCCATGCATTAAATAGCTAAAGGCTGCAGCCTGTGAATGCTAAGAAGCAGCTTCAGAAGAGAGGATGTTTAGCTCTGCAACTGATAGAGGCTGGAGTATGTGAAGAACCAGACTCAGGAAGAGGAGGGATATTCCAGAGGCCACCAACTCAAGATGGTGGGGCCTTGATGTTCAGTGGGGCGGGGGGGGGGGGGGGGGGGGAACAGAAGAGGGCAACCAGGGCAGAGCATGTCTCTAGATAGAGGAGAGAAGTCGAACTTTATGTCTTTTCTCTCTCTTTCTGTGTATGTGTGTATGCGTGTGCATGTGTGCGTGCGAGCGCGCACACGCGCGCACACAAGTTCTGCAGTTTGAACTCAGAGCCCAGGTACTGAGCTTGAGCTTCTTTTGCTCTTTTGCTCAAGGCTAGTACTCTACCACTTGAGCCATAGCTCTACTTCTGGTTTCTGGATTTTTTTAGTAGTTGTTATTAGAGATAAGAGACTCATGGACATGGACTTTCTGGACTGTACTGGCTTTGAGCCACAATCCTCAGATCTCAGCCTCCTGAGTAGCTAGGATTAAAGGCATGAGTCACCAGCACCTAGCAGGATTTTATTTCTTTCTGATATCTTCAATAAAAGTCTTAGATACAGATCTTTATATATCACCCTGCACCAGAATCAATTCCAAATGAATCAAAGACCTCGGAGTCAAAGCAGACACTCTGAAAACATTACAGGATGGAATAGGAGAAACCCTAGGTCTCCTTGGCACACACCGAAATTTTCTTAATAGAGACCCAGAAACACAACAAATCAAAGAAAGGTTGGACAAATGGGATTGCATGAAATTGCAGAGCTTCTGCATGGCAAAGGACATAGCTAGCAAGATCAATAGAAAGTCCACAGATTGGGAGAAGATCTTCACTAGCCATATAACGGACAAGGGTCTCATATCTAAAATATACCTTGAACTCAAAAAATTAAATACCCCAACAACAAATCCTCAAAGAAACAACTGCTCAATAAATAAGTGGGCTAAATACTTAAAGAGAAACTTCTCTGAAGAGGAAAGAAGAATGGCCAATAGACACATGAAGAAATGCTCAACCTCCCTAGGCATAAAAGAAATGTAAATCAAAACAACATTGAGATATCACCGCACTCCAGTTAGAATGGCTAAAATCAAGAACTCTAATAACAACAGATGCTGGAGGGGATGTGGACAGAAGGGAACCTTACTGCATTGTTGGTGGAAGTGTAAATTTGTTCAACCACTTTGGAAAGCAGTATGGAGGTTCCTCAAAAGACTCCACATAGAGCTCCCCTATGACTCAGCAATCCTACTTTTGGGAATTTACCCAAATGTTTACAAACAAGACCACACTAAAGCTACCAGCACAACTATGTTTATTGCAGCATTATTTACTATAGCTAAGATATGGAACCAACCCAGATGCCCTTCAGTAGATGAATGGATCAAGAAAATGTGGTATATATACACAATGGAATTCTATGCCTCCATCAGAAAGAATGACATTGCCCCATTTGTTAGGAAATGGAAAGGCTTGGAAAAAAATTATATTAAGTGAAGTAAGCCAGGCCCAAAGAAACATAGGTCCCATGGTTTCCCTTATTTGCAATATCTAGTATATGTCTGAGTCAAGCAGAAAAGGTCAGATAAGGTGATGTTAGGGAAATGAACCCTAAGGTATGTATTCAAATGTTTTTTTTTCTTTCATGCGATTGTTTCTAACACATTTATAAGATTATTTCTTTGTTGCTTTGTATGTCCTTCCCCCACAGTATAACCCCTGCTTTCACTGTATTTGATGTCGGTATAATTTGTAGAGGGGAAGGGGAAAAACAAATCGTTTAAATAGGGTTACAGGTGGACCCATTGCAACAATGAGATGTACAAGTCGTTATGTCAAAAACAAACTTTACAACTTTGGTGGGGGGGATTGTGTGGGAGGGCAGGGGGAGGATGAAAAGGGGAAACAAAGGAGGAGGCTACAATGCTTGATAAGAAATGTACTCATTATCTTGCCCATGTAATTGTAACCCCTCTGTACAGTATTTTCACAATAAAAAAAAATACTTGGTGACCCAATTACATAGCTATCATCCTGATGGCCAGTGTTCTTGAGCATGAACTTTGCAGGAGAAAATTCTTTGAGGTCTGAAACTTGTCCCTAATGAGAGACACCCCTGAAACAAGCAGCCTTTGCTCCTCCCAACAGTATAATGACCATTGGGGAATGGAAAAGAAGCTCTGGATAAAAATTTTTGGATGTGATGAATAACAAGCCAGCTCATGGCAGGTGTTCTTAGAACAGTCAGGTAGTAGGGGTGATGTGAGGACAGGAGGGAACAAACAGGAGCAGGGGACTAGATGAGTACATAAGAGGGAGCCCAGGAGCATCCAGACTCCCCATATAAGGCCATCCCCAGCTGTGATCTCCAAGGGAGCTCTGAGCATTGGAGCTGTGCTCTGGGATTGTCACTGGCTTTGTGATGCAGTAAAAAGAGTGGAATCAGTGATCTTTTGCACTTTGAAGGCTATGCAAAACGGATTCCTCATTCTTCTTACTGGACAGGTTTTCTTCTCCCTCCAGGTAAAGAAAAGTTTAAAAATAATTAGAAGCCGGTCGCTGGTGGCTCACACCTATAATCCTAGCTGCTCAGGAGGCTGAGATTTAAGGATCACGGTTCAAAGCCAGCCCAGGCAAGAAAATCTATGAGACTCTTATCTCCAATAAACCACCAGAAAACTGGAAGTGGTGCTGTAACTCAAGTAGTACAGTTCTTGCGTTGTGCTGAATAGCTGAGGGACAGCGCCTAGGCCCAGAGTTCAAGCTTATGACTGACCGATGATGACGACGACGACGACGAAGAAGGAGAAGGAGAAGGAGAAGGAGAAGGAGAAGGAGAAGGAGAAGGAGAAGGAGAAGGAGGAGAAGGAGAAGAAGAAGAAGGAGAAGAAGAAGAAGAGAAGGAGAAGGAGGAGGAGGAGGAGGAGGAGGAGGAGGAGGAGAGCAGGGTGCCAGTGACACACTTGTAAAGCTACTCAGGAGGCTGAGATCTGTGGATTGTGGTTCAAAGTCAGTCCAGACAGGAAAGTCTGTAAGATTCTGATCTCTAATCACCAAAAAACACAGACGTGGAGTTGTGGCTCAAGGTGGTAGAATGTTAGTCTTGAGTAAAATAGCTGAGAGACAACACCCAGGCCTTGAGTTCAAGCCCTACACGTACACACACACACACATACACACACACACACACACACCACACACACACATACACACACACACATACACACACAATCAAAGTGACTGGAACATTTGTGTGTGTGTGTGTGTGTGTGTGTGTGTGTTTTACTAGGGATTAAACACAGAGACTCAGTACTTGGTACTTAGCTATGTAAGCCACACCTCCAGCTTTTTTGTTTTAGTTTACTTTTTTTTAGGTTGACTCTCCAGTTTTGCCCAGGCTGCTCTTAGACCTAGATCCCCCTATCACTTTCTGAATAGCTTGGATTACAAGCCTGAGTCACCATGCCCAGCTTGTTGGTTGAGAGATAGGGCTCTAACTTTTTGCCTGGGCTAGCCTTGGACTGAAATCCTCCTACCTCTGCCTACCATGTAGCTAGGACATGTACATAGAACTTCTTTCAAGATGTATGCTTGATGCTTGATGTTTCCCAAGCCTGAGATGGAGCATTGAGTGAACCCATCTCAGAACTTGCCTCAGAGCTATGATAACTCCTTCTTGCCTCCCTTGGCGATCACACAGAAGAAGTTAGCATAGAATATCTTGGTTATGCCACACTTAACATCTTTGATATCCACAGCTCCCTGACTTCTCATTTCTAAGACTTTGTACCCTACAAAGATAGAAAGTGAGCTATCTCATCTAGGTCTCTTTAAAAGCCAGGTGGACATTTTCAAAATAATGTGCCCTTTTAGCACCTTCCCTCAAAGCAGAAGGCTGATTTTCCATGATAAAACTACCTCTTTTATTAACTGATCACTGCATGTGGGGGCAGGGCAGATTTGTACCTGCATGCTGACCACCTTGCTATTATTCCATTGTGACCACCATGTACATCATCCCAGCCTGGACCATCTTATTGGGCTGGTTTTCTTGAGTTCTCTGTGGGAAAAAAACTTAGTGCTGTTTCTTTGAAGTCATGCTCAGTGTGACTTCTTCTGAGATGGAAGCCATGAATGTCATCCCATTCTGAGAGGGCTTGTCTAGTCCCAGCTCTGCTGAGGGATTCACAAAACCATCTATCTTGTGGAGTGCCCCTTGACCATATTTTGTGAACTAGACACTTCCCCTTCATTCTACAGATTCAAAGGAGTTGAGCTACTGGCCAGTGTTGGATACATACCATTACTGGTAGTTCAAGGCAGGTCACCCTTCCTAGTCAGTATGGGCTTAATGTCTTCAATGGGAAGATGATCCTCCTCACTTCTAAGTGGTTAAATGAGGACTTTGCATGTCCAGGGCCCCAGAAGCTTCATCCCCTCCATCCCAGCCAGAACCCCCAGCATCTCAGAGAAACCTACTTACCATCCTCGGATTACTATTGAAAAATTTAAAAGTTCAAGAAAAAGATTTGGGCCAGGTGCCAATGGCTCATACCTGTCATCCTAGCTATTCAAGAGGGTGAGATCTGAGGAAGAATTGTGGTTTGAAGCCAGCCCAGGCAGGATAGTGTGTGAGATTCTTTTCTCTAATGAATTAACAAAAATCCAGACATGAAATTGTGGCTTGAGTGGTAGAATGTCATTTGGGAGCAAAAAATCTAAGGGATAGCCGGGAGCCAGTGGCTCATGCCTGTAATCCTAGATACTCAGAAGGCTGAGATCTGAGGATCACAGTTCAAAACCAGCCTGGGCAGGAAATTCCATGAGACTCTTATCTCCAAGTCACCATCAGAAAATCGGAAGTAGCACTGTGGCCCAAGTAGTGGAGCACTTGCCTTGAGCTGAAGAGCTCAGAGACAGCACCCAAGCCCAGAGTTCAAGCCCAATGACCAACCAAAAAAAAACATCTAAGGGACAGTGCCCAGATCTTGAGTTCAAACCCCAGTGCCAGCACAAAGAAGAAAACAAAAAAGAAAGAAAGAAAGTAATTTTGGGTTGAGAGCCTCGGGAGCTCTTGGGTATAAGAAACTCTGCTTCTTGAGCTACTTTTGAATCATTCACCTCTTTAGACAGCCTCCCCTCTCTGAAGGCAGGTGAGACAGGCAGGAAAAGAAGCTGCAGCCACCTTCAGTCCTGAATCATCGATGACTCCACTTGCTTCTCCTCCACCCATTAATCACCTCCAATTATGGCTTCTGACTGAGCCTCGAGTCACACAGCATCACCTCCTCTGTCAACCCTAGCCTCCTTCTTAACAGAGGCTGCCTGTTCATCCAAGGTGCTGACTAGGTGCTGTACTTCTTGTAGTCCCCAAAATGGTACCCTGGCAGACAAGTGACTTAAGAAGACAAACCCACCTTCTTCCCTCTCACCATCTGTTCTTAACACCATGAGTTCCTGGGGGGGTGGGAAGGGGGGGCTAAAAGAGAAAGGGACATAAAATTCCTCCCTTGTGGCAGTGTGTGGAAGACTCTGAACCCCTCCATTAGCTGATTGGATAATACCTGTTGTGTTTTAACTCCACAGTGACTAATAAAGCTTGTTCTCATTTCCACTAATTACTCAGCCTCTTAGAGCAGACTGCCATGCACATGTGTGGTGGGTGACACCCCCTTGGAGGGTGTCCCTTGGTTCCACCCACCCGCTTGCCCTCCATTCCCTCTGGCCTCACATTTCACACCTGCCTCTCTTCCACCCCTGCCAACCAAGCCGGGGGCCCAGCTGCTGCTCTGGAATTCCTAAGCATCCTCATTTTGGCTGCTGGCCCAGGCACATGGGTACCCAAAGGCATCATGCCATCTGCCCGCCTCAGAGGGTGTCACACTGGGCTCTCTGCCCTGAACCGCTGGCTGAGGGAAGGGTTCAAGGTCTCATGGGACATGGAGGTGGGCCGCAATGCTAGGATGCTGACTCTTTCTGAAGTGTGGTGTGAGGTTACAAAGAGCTTCTCCAAGCCAGGTGTCAGTGGCTCACCTGTAATCCTAGCTATTCAGGAAGCTGAGATGTGAAGATCATGGTTTGATGCTAGCCTGAGGAAAGAAAGTCCATGAGACTCTTCTTCCAATTAGCCATCAAAAAGCTGAAAGTAAATGATGTATGGCTTAAGCGGTAGAGAGTTAGTCTTATGCAATAAAGCTAAGGGATGGTGCCCAGGCCCTGAGTTCAAGCCCCACTACCTGCAACAACAACAGCAAAGAAATGTTGTTCTTTTTTTATCTGTGTAGGGATCAGCCCTGATTGAGGTACAATTATCTTCTGAAATACCACTATTTCTGTTTGTTGCTGGTACAGTGGCTTGAACTCAAAACCTCATACTTCTTCTTGGCATAAATCCATGGTGGGGCAAATGTAAGGCCTTAGAGATTCTGTGGGTTGAAGAACCTTCTAGGGTACCCTCTGAGGACTGCAACATACTTCTTCTCATTTTAGACTGGTTCCTTTGCTAAGCCTTCACTCAAGCCTGTCTGTTCAACCAGTTCCTGAGATCATTTGACTGAAAAACAAAAGCCATTGTGATTCAAGTTCTTACCTACTGGGGACCTTAGCATCTGGGAGAATCTGATAAAAACTACGACGTATTATTTATAAGATTATTTCTTTGTTGCTTTGTATGTCCCTCCCCCACAGTGTAACCCCCGCTTTCACTATATTTGATGTCAGTATAACATGTGGAGGAGATGGGGACAAACAAGTCGTTTAAGGATTCAGGTGGACCTGTTGCAACAATGAGAAGTACAAAATGTCATGTCAAAACCAGCTTTACAATGTCGGTGGGGGGGGGGGAGGGGGGGTATGATTGGTTGGGAGGGAGGGGGGAGGCTGGGAAGGGAGGTGAAGGGTAAACAAAGGAGAAAAATAAAAAAATAAATAAATAAAATAAAATAAAAAAAAATAAAAATAAAAATACAAACAGAATTTGCACATACTCAGACACACAAATGTACTCATATTAGTTTGGGACAATTATCAGATCACCAAAGGATTTGTTTGAGTCCAAGTTCAATAAGTCTCTTTCCCAAAGAACCAAGAAGCATCTCTTATAACCTTATAATTATTATCATGGCTATCTTTTTATTTTCCTTTTTCTTTTCCTCTCCAACTTTTATACTAGGCTTTGATGCATGTGCAAGTGCGCGGCACGCATGCATGCATGCGTGCACACACACACACACACACACACACACACACACACACACACAGCTTCCTTGGGCTCTGCCCTTGGCCAGTGCTGAAGCTATGGTGGTGGTTGCGATGGCAATGGTGATGGCTGTTGCTAGGAGAGCCAGGAGGCCAGAGTAGGGGGAGGAGAGTGAGCAGCCCAGCAGGGCAGCTCAAACCCCCTCCCTCTCCCCCCCTGTCTGAGTGCCTTAGGCCCTGGAAACGGTGTTCCCAGCTGGCTGCCATGGCAACAGCAAGCTTGGGAAGCTATTCATCATGGGCTGGACAGGTTCCCCAGCCTGTACTTGCACTTTCTTTTCCCTAAGTGGCTAATTGAGGTGTGAAAAGGTCTTCTGTGAGTGGGTAACAGGGCACAAAAGGCAAAGGATTGTCACCCAGCAGGCCCCCCTCCCTAAGAGGCAGACAGGCCAGGAAGGAAGTATGAGCTAGCTCCCAGGCAGAAGGTCCAAAAGCTGGGGGAATGCAGTCAAAAATATAGCCCACTCATCTGCCAGGGTTCTCTGCTTGTGAGCTCCATCTCCTTCCCCAAGAGCCATCCCAAGGGATTTTCTTACAACCTCCTGGTGTGTCCCAGATAAGCTTCAGCCTGGTGACACCTGGTCCCTTCTAACCCAGCCATTCAGAAGATGCTGTTGGCTGAATTATCACTCAGGTGGTGGGGAGGGGCTGGAAAGGTAAGGCTGGGAATGGATGGCCTCTGACTCTAGTAGCTGAAGCTAAGGGACAGAATAGAGAGGCTCTGGAAGCAGATTAAGGTTTTGTCAAAGTCCTGAGACTCCAATTCTAGGTGACGTTTACCATTATCAGCCTCTGAAAACACTGTCTTTGCTGCCCTTTCATTGATTAAACACAACCTAGCTTAATCATCAACAGAAATTTGATGGGTTGTTGTTGTTGTTGTTGTTTGCTTGATTTTTGAGTTTGGGTATTGGGCATTAACTCCAGGGCTTCATGAATGAAAAGCAAATGCTCTACTACCCAGCTAAACCCCAAACACCAAAGCAAAGGTCTTTTTTTGTTGTTTGGTCAGTTTGTGTGTGTACTAGGGCTAGAACTCATGGCCTGGAAGCTATCCCTTAGCTATTTCACTCCAGGCTGGTGCTTTATGACTTGAGCAACAGTACCACTTCCAGCTTTTTGGTGATTAATTGAAGGTAAGTGTCTCATGGACTTTCTTGTCTGGGATGGCTTTGAACTACATTCATCAGATCTCAGTCTCTTGAGTAGCTATGATTACAGGTGTGAGCCATTGATACCTGATCAACTTTTCTGTTTGTTTCTTGTGCCAGTCCTGGAGCTTGAACTCAGGGCCTGGGTACTGTGTTCAAGGCTACCACTCTACCTTTTCAATTACAGCACCACCTCTGGCTTTTTGGTAGTTAATTGGACATAAGAGTTTCAGATATTCAATGGAATTCTATGCCTCCATCAGAAAGAATGACATTGCCCCATTTGTTAGGAAATGGAAAGACTTGGAAAAAAGTATACTAACTGAAGTAAGCCAGGCCCAAAGAAACATAGGTCTCATGGTTTCCCTTATTTGCAATAACTATTACATGTGTAGGACAAGAAGAAAAGGCCAAAAGCTATGTACATATGACCATATAAGATGATGTTAAGTGAAATGAACCCCAAGATAGGAAGACAAATACCTTTTTTCTTTCTTGCTGTTGTTTCTAATGTATTCATAATGTACCATGTGATTTTTTTTTTTTGTTGCTTTGTATGTTCCTCCCTCATGGTATGACCCCTGTTTTCACTGTATTTGATGTTGGTGCCCTGCATCTTATATATACACTTCTGTAATTCCGGGAGGGGAAGGGAGAAAACAAAATGATTAAATAAGGATATAGGTTGACCCATTGCAACAATGAGATGTACAAAACACTATGTTGGAAACTTTACAACTTTGGCGAGGAGGGAGCAATGTTGTTGCGGAGGTGGGAGGGAAGGGATGGTAGGGGAAAACAAAGGAGGAGGCAACAATGCTCAATAGGAAATGTACTCATTACCTTGCTCATGTAACTGTAACCCAGAGGGGTTACAGTAAAGCATTTTTACAATAAAAAATGTTTTAAAAAAAAAAGAGTCTCAGAGACTTTTCTGCCTTGGGCTAGCTTTAAACCACAATCCTCAGATCTCAGCCTCCTGAGTAGCTAGAATAACAGATATGCACCACAGTGCCCAGTTCCATAGACAACTTCTTTAATTTTTTTCTGGCAAACCCTGGGACTCGAACTCTGGGCTAGCATTCTACCATTTGAGCCACAGTGCCTCTTCTGGCTTTTTCTGTGATTAATTGGAGATAAGAGTCTCACATACTTTTCTGACCAGGCTGGCTTCAAATCACGATCCTCAGATCTCAGCCTCCCAAGTAGCTAAGATTACAGGGGTGAGCCACCAGCCCTTGACTCCAAAGCCAACCTTTAACTGAGATATTGCCTCTTTTTTACAGAAGAAACTAAATCTCAGAGAACTAAACTACTCACCAAGGTGATGTAGCCAGGAAGTAACAAAGCCGAGATCTGAGCTTATATTTGTTCACAAAGCCCACCCTTCACTGATGTACCAGTAAACTGCAGAGGGGCCCAAAGTTCAGAGGTTGTGACCTTTGACCCCTCACTCTCATGATTAGGAAGTACACCTGAGTGCACACTTTAGGTTCCAGGCCCAGGTGCTGAATGCCCACTCTCATTACGTCTCATGAAACATGGGTTTCATGGAGCAGCTGTCCAACTTCTGCTAACCCAGGATCTATTGTGGGATCACTTTGCATAGATATTTAAAAAAAAACATGAGCTCATCCATAGCCCAGAGTTTTAAGGGCCTGATGATGCCTCTACAGAGGTCCTACAGGGAAGAAGACCTCCACTGGAACACATTGAACCTTCCACTGCTGAAGTAGCCAGCGAAACATCTCCGACAGGCTGGTTAGCAGGTCAGCTCTGCTCTCAGAAGCTCAGAAAGCAAAGGGAAATGGCTGGGACTGGCTAGGACACAGAAAGGAAGGAGACTGCATTTCCTATTTCAACAGAGCTTAGCATGTTTATTCAGTTAACTATCACAGTAAAATTCAGCAAGGGTGAGAGTATTGGAGTAAGAGAGTAGAATTAGAAAGGTCAGGTAACTTGAATCAGGCCCTAAAGGACCTATGCCCAATTTCAACTGGCTCTGAACTCTGTACTGTTTCTATTCTGTGTTCTGATCTCCCAGAGATACTGGCTGCTCCTTGTGGTCTGGAAAAGCCAGAAATCTCCAATGCAGCCTCCATGCTGGGAGTCCAAGTATCGCACCTTCTTCTTCCAGGCTCCCTTGCCCACACAGCAGATGGGCATGTTTCATTCCTTGGCTATTTTTACTTCTACTTCCCATTCTTCTTACCTTCCTGGCTCAGGCCAACTGGGAGAGCAGGAGGCACACCCAGAAGCCAGAAGAAGCTCTTGGCCCAGCTCTTTCTCCAACCACAGGCCTAAGAGGAGGCAGTGTGGAATGTTAAGTAAGGGAAGCCTAGATATGGAATCTCTATCCCCAGTCTGACCCAATGCAGGAAGTACCCTGCAGGGTGTACCTTTGCTCCCTGATCTGCGCCTCATACCTGCTTAGCTTTTTCTGCTCAAGGAGGGTACTCTACACTTGAGTCATACCTCCACTTTTGGATTTTTATTGGTCAACTGGGGATCAGAGTCTTTCAGATGTGTCTTCCCAGGTGGGCTTTGAACTTTGATCCTCAGATCTCAGCTTCCTTAGTAGTTAGGATTACAGGAATAAGCCACCAGCCCTCGGCTCTGGATGCCATTTGTATGCGTGAGATGTTCTCACTCATCCTCAGTCTATACTTTCATTTCCAAGTCAGAAGTAGATCTCAAGTTTAGCCTAATTTGAGGGGTGTGGGGTCATGTGCTTTTTGAGATCAAGCCATTAGAAAAGCTCAAGATTGGAAACCAGAAGATCCGCATTCTGTTCCCATTTCTGCCTCCAAGAAATCAGATGATCCAAACAAGTCACTTTGCCTTCCTAAGCCTCGGTTTTCTTTTTTGTAGTGATTGGACAAACTTGGCCAATCTAATATTTTAAGGTGGCTTTCTGAGCTCTTGTAGCTCCTTTCAATTTATTCTACATGCCCCTGCCCTTAGCCAACTGCCCCTAGCCTTCTATCCACAGCAGCCTGATATTCCTTTCCTATGCAGAACCTTCCAAGATAGAAAAAGTAGAAGCAGTTGGTCTGTTGGTGTTATGACTTTCTTTTCAGGCAGGAAGTTGAATTTAAATCATGCCCTGAGCAGTACCAAAGCTGGGATGCTCAGATCTCCTACACAATGGGTTACATAAAAACAGCTCACCTCTTATTTCCCTCTCTCTTTGTTCCTGCTCTTTTCCAATCATTCTGTCAAGTAATATGTATTAAGTAGATGTGTCTGCAAGGCACTGAACAGAAATGTAATCCAAAATGACAAGGTCCTTGTCCAAGAGGAACTTACAATTCCAAGAGGAGCATTACAACATAGACAGGAGCATTAAAGGCATCCTGCTGCCCTCATGCAGTGGGAGAGAATAAAGGATTTTTAAATGCCTTTAATGTTTTAATGCTTCTTTTGACCACTTTGGTTATTAATTTTATAGTTATATATCCTGATTGGGACGTCTCTCTTTGAGCCTGATCTTGTCTTCTGCCTTCTTATCCACGAAGAAAATCAGACTGCTTCTGGACATCAATGCTTTGACCTGCACACCCACCATCTCTGCCCTCACTTTCCTACCCTGATATACCAACCAAGTTCCTGCATCTCTGCAGCCCAAAGCGAGGGTCCAAAGGCTATGACATTCTCTCAATGACTGTGCAAGAAGTGGCACCCTTCTGAGCGGATAGTTGTTGGGGGACCATGGAGACCTACCTAACTCCTCTTCTAAGGCCCTGGGACTTTGAGGCTTATCTGTGTTCCCAAATTCCTTCTCTAAATTCCCTCACTAAGCCTCTCACAGCGCAAGAACTGCTCACCACCTCTTCTCTTCTTTTAATCCTCACACCTAAACACTCTACCTGTGCTCCATCAATAACAACTTTTCTAGAGCTCTTGATACTCTAGAAGAGCTTGCACTGATAGTTCCTTACCTAATCTTCTCAACCGTGTTGTGAGATAGGATTATTATTGTTCCTTCATGACAGAGAAGAACCTGAGGCTCAGAGAGATTTAGTGAGCGGCCTAAGACATCACAGCAGGACGAGTTGAGCTGAGCCTCCACCAACTCCATCTCAGATGCTACTTTTTCTGTCTCCCCCACTGTCTCTAGGTGAAATAAGAAGGTGGAACTTCTTTTCCCCAGGTGTTCACCTCCCCCTCAAACATCATGTCCCTCAGGGACTTGGAGCCTATAGGACTCTGGGAAGCTCTTACTCTAGTGCTCACCTGACCTCCTTATAAACTGTTCAGAGCCTGGAACACAACATGGTGAGATATGGGTGTCATAAAAGAAGTCAAAGAATGCTTTAGTACTACATCCAGGACTTGGCAAAGAGGTTCAGATAGACTTTATAGGCTCCTATACAGAGAGATCATCTCACAACAAGTTGGTGGTAGCACACGCCTGCAAACCCATCTACCCCAGAGGCTGTGGGTGGGAGGATTGCAGTCTGAAGCAATCTCTGGGCAAAATCTCAAGCCTTTCCCTAAAAAATAACTAAAGCAAAAGGGAATAATTGTTTGGCCCAAGTGGTAGAACACCTGCCTACCAAGTATAAGGCCCTGAGATCAAACCTGAGTATTGCCAAGGAGCAAAAGAAAAAGTAGGAAGCAAATGGTTGTGGAAGAAAAGCCATACCAGGGCAACAGAATGAGTTCTCAAGCTGAATCCTGTCTTTGATCAATAGAGGCTTGTGAGTGTGTCAGTGTTGCTGAAGGTATTCCAGGAAGAAGCAAGCGGCACTCAGGGAGTTGAAGAACTCAGGCGTATTACGCTGGCAGGCCCAGAGAAGTTCCTACTCCAGAGCCTGAGCCCCCGCCCGCAGGAGTACAATCCTTCTATAGCACTTGGGTCCCTGGTTTTAGTTCCAGGTAGAGCACAGTGTCTCAAAAATTACTTTTAGCATAAATGTCAAGCTAGTTCTGGCAATAGCAGGCTTTTCCTTACCAGGTTGAGCTAGTTCTGATCATGGCAAGGTGGAGCTAGGTTGATGACAAGCTTTCCCTTATCATCAGGAGCTGTTTCAGGAGAAGTCATCACCTCACAGCTCCAGTGGTTCCCCCATGTGTCTCCATAGCTGGCAAGCAATCCTGGCACAGATGTGAGTTGGGTGAGAGGGGGAGCCTGAATCCTCTATAGTGTTCCTAAAGAAGAGGTTTATAGGAGCTACTAGTGACTCAGACCAAAGCCAAAAGTCACAAGAAAGGCAAGTGGCAGCCCAGCTCCCAGCGCAAATCCATCTCTTATAGACTCCCACTCCTGGACACCCCTTAGCTACCTTGAGTCTACACTGGCTCCTTTGGCAGTGAGAAGGCAAATTACCAGGGAATCTAAGAGGAGGCAGGCGGGGAGCAAAGATCATTAGAAGGACAAAGAAGGGATTGGGCATTGATGATAGAGAGGAAAGACAGTTTACTGGAAGATATGAAAGAGGAAAATGACTGAAGCCAGAGCAGTATCCATAAGGCCAGGTGACCAAGCAGGCAAAGGAAGGAGCTGGAGAAACCACAGGTCTGGGGAGTGATGTAGCAGAGAGAGAGTGAGAAGAAGACACAGATCAGATGCTCCCTTCCCCAACACACACGTGCGCACACACACACACTGACACACACTGAGGTGGGCATAAAACTGGAGGGCTTTGAGAAACCAGCTCCAGCAGCAGGGGAAACTTGCCATACCCACCTCCCTCTCCTTCCCTTCTTTGCCACTGCTGCTCCATCCCCTGGGGAGTATGCGGAGGGCAACTGACCCAGATTCTACTCTTGCCCTTGAACTGCCACCTTCCCAATCTTTCCTGGCTCTTTCTGTTCAAAACCCAAGATTCTGATTCCAGCTGTGTTCCTGAAATGCTGGGCTGCGCTGGCACAACAACTTCCAGTCTCAACACTGCAGTCTCTTCATTTCTGTGCCTCCCGTGAGAGCTGTCAGGGGATAATAGAACGGATGTAAAAGGATTGTAAAAGCACCAAAGGATAAGACACTTTGGATCCTAATTCCCAGGGCGGAACTCCTCAGGTTCCTTGAAGGGAGGCACTCCAAGTCCTCCTCAGTGTCATCTGCGCAAGGTGCTGTGGTTTGACTCTGGGCCTAGATACACACAAATATCACTCCACACACTTGAACAGGATGCTCTTCCGAGGAGGGAGGAGAGGGCTTTGCAGAGTGAGCCATGCTTAGGTAGAAAGTGGATGTGTTTGCAGACATGTACATGCTCTGGACTGTGGTCCGAGACAGGGTCCTAGAGTCAAAGACTGAGAAGCTTTATTCCTGAAACAGATTATGCACATGTGAAATCATCTAGGTGAATTTTCAAGGAGCCATTGAATATGTATGAGAGAGAAAGAGAGCGAGAGAATATATGAATATGAGGGAAAGCCGCAGAGAAGCAAAAATGATGGATAAAGACCAAAGAAGAAAGGAGAGCAACAC
Organism: Dipodomys spectabilis; assembly: GCF_019054845.1. Classification (NCBI taxonomy): domain Eukaryota; kingdom Metazoa; phylum Chordata; class Mammalia; order Rodentia; family Heteromyidae; genus Dipodomys; species Dipodomys spectabilis. Next base: position 887,471 of record NW_024870700.1, read on the forward strand.
CTCAGGGACCAGGGCATGAATGTGGTTGGCTATTGACAGGGAGAAAGAATAGAAACAAATAAGGAGGAGGAGGAGGAGCGGGAGGAGGGGGAGGGGGAGGAGGGGGAGGGGGAGGAAAAGGTAGAGGAGGGGGTGGAAGGGAGGGGGGAGGGGGAGGAGGGGGAGGGGGGAGGAGGGGGAGGAGGGGGAAGAGGGGGAGGAGGAGGAGAAAGAAGGTTCTGGGAGAGCAGTAAGGAGGCCGAGAGGAGCCAAGCCAGGCAGCCGGTAGAACAGGCAGATGGAACAACAGAGACAGAGAACAGAGCCATGAAGTAGGCACACAGCAAGGCCTGGCAACAGAGCCCTGTGGATTTCCACGCAAAGCAGATGCTTTGATGGGAGCAGCAGCTGATGGTCCCTAAGCACGTGTGCATCCTTGTTGACTCAGGGCCCAGCTCAGCCTCCTCGGCAGACAGCCTTAGCCTGGAGGAGCAACCCAGGTCCCGAGTGGTCAGATGAGTGGCAGCTCTGCCTCTGCTCAGAGGCCTCCATTTCTTCTTGGTCATCCTTCTCCAAACTCCACCCATCCACCCCATTTTAATCCCCAGGCCTCGTGAATCCCAGGGAAGCCACAAGAACCATCTCATGCCCAGAAGGAAGCAGGCTGCGTTGGAGGGGTGAGTGTGAGCCATAGCATGGTATGCATGCTGGTGGGAGGATTGAGGAAGGGGAGAAATGACTAGGCGGCCAGAGCTAGTGCTAAGAGTTTGGGGCTAGTGGGGGTAAGGATGGGGTGCTGGCAGCACTGCTGGTGAAAGTGGGGGGGGGCAAGGAAGCAAAGGGCTGTTCCCGATCCTCTTAACTATTCCATGGTGAGAGGCTGCAGTCTCTTGTCACTACCCAAGCTGCCTCTTCTGAACCAAAAGGAGCTGAGTGGCAGGCCGCCTTCCTGTCACTGCTTCAGAAAGTAGCATCCTTAGGATCTGATCAGGGGAGGGGGGGACAAGAATTCCTCCTAAAAATTACCTCTGGGAGAGGCTCAGAAGAACTGAAGAAAGGAGGTAAGGCAACCCGTCTCTCGATCCAGGGAAACTCCTGACACACTGACCCCCATGACCTGCCAACCTCAACCTCCTGCCCAACAGCACCCTCAGCATACATCCCACATTCTCAGTGACACCCCTCTCCACTGCAGAAGGCCCCTGGTGATGCCTGGGGCAGTCCTTCACTGGCCCTACATCCAAGGTCAGAGGTGACCCTAGAGTGAATAAGAGACCCCCAATTCCTGAGAAAGAAAGTGGTAGGAGCCCGGAGGTGGAAGGGGTGGGGAATGCAGTACCCAGTGCAGGCTCAGTATGAGTGAAAGACAGGTACTGCAGGAGCCAGATGGGCCAAGAAGAAACAGAAGTTAAGTAGGAAGAGACGGATAAACAGCAGACACCAAGCAACCAGCCAAGCATATGCTTTGCAAGCAGGCAACACAAGCACCCAGTAGGGTTTGGACTGGGGGAGGGGACACAGGCCCACAGAGAGGGGAGCATGGGGTTTGCCGTAGCTGGTCAGAATTAGAGATCTAATCTTTCACCATGGAACCTCAGAAGGGAAAAATAAAATGGAGCCACAGCTCGTGCTGGCAAGGGAAAGAGACATTTGGCAGGGTGGGAAGGAGAGTTTAGGCTGCTTGCCTAAGAGATTGATCAGCGTGGAAGAGAGGACTTAGAAGTCTGAATAGCCAGGTGCCATCTCCAAGATCCCAGAACAGAGAGACTCCTAGAGCTGAACAGATTCAGGAGAGGAGTGCCGCATACAAGCTCAGGAAGTCCTTGAGCCCTGCAGGGGCTGGCTTCCCCACTAATGAAGGCCATCTAGGCTGGAGCCCTCAGTCTGGGTGATGTCATCCCTTTTGAGCTTCAGGCAGGGGAGGGGTGGAGCCAGACTGCAGCTTTGCAGAGTTTGCAGGCTCCACCCCCAGGCCAATCTCTGTTTCCAGGCCCTCTTGGCCTCTCCTTCCTAGCCAGCCCTGCTGGAAGCCAGGTGCTGCTGCAGAACTGGAAGAAAGAGGAAGGTCACCCAGACTTACTCCCCACAGAAATGGATAGAGGCTGGGCCTTAGCCATCCAAATCCAAGCTTGTTTCCACATTGATTTAGGGAAGTCCTAAGGTTTTAAAGGAAGCTAGTTTCCAGGTACCTCAGCCTTAGATTCCTTCCCCCATCCCCAGCACACCCAGAAAGAGCTCATATGTGCTACCGAGTACCAGGGGTTCCTCTGGAATTTCTTCTCTGAATCATGCTCTAGGGAGGAGTAATAAGGAGACAAGCCATGCCTTGGGTCTGCTAGTGCTAGGCTAAAGGAATAAAGGCTCCGAGCTGAATCTGAGCTTGTTCTAAGCCCCACAGCCAGCCAGCGCTCCTGCAGAATGGCCCCTTCACCTCTCACATGCTTGTACTGGGCATAAACCAGCCCTGTGCCCGCTGCTGGCCTCTTTCCAAAGCTGGCATTGGCCCCAGCTTCCTGCCTCCTTTCCTTCCTCCCTATCCTGTACTAGCCACTGTGGCTGGAAGCATTCAAGTGTCCTGAACTAGGCAAAAATGTTGCCTTCCCATGACCATCTTAGATGTCAAGGTGCTATAGGGATTGCCGCCAGCAGCCCCAGACCAGCCTGGGATAGCACAGGTGCAAGAACCAGCCACAGCCTGATCTGTGAAATACCACACCACAGGGCCTCTTGTCTGGACTCAGCTGGACTCTTGGCACAGCCCCAGTGCCGGGAGCAGAGAGGAGCTTTCCCAGGTGCAAATGCTCAGCGGCCTGGGAGCCAAACCCATGTGTACCCACGTGCCCGGGGCAGATGCTCAGCTCAATGCCCAGCACTCTTAGCCCTTACAAAGCTGCTGGCTCTGTAACTATGATATGTCTGGGGCAGACAAAAGTTGAGGAGGAGGGTGACACTGGAAGAATAAAGGACAGACTGGCATTGAGATTTCTACTTTGATTCATTGAGCCTAGAGCAGGCGCCTCTTGGCAAGTACAGCACTAGGCTCAACTCATAACCAGGAAAATGCCGCTCCTAAGTCTGCCAGCTCATGAACTTTGTATATAAAATAAAGTGCAGGAATAGCCTGTATTATATGTATATTATACTTTTTAGTATGCTCTCTCTCTCTCTCTTTTTTTTTATCAGTCCCAGGGCTTGAACTCAGGGCCTGGGCTCTGACTCTGAGCCTCTCTGTACCAAGGCTAGCACTCTACCACTTGAGCCACAGCACCACTTCCAGCTTTTTCTGTTTATATGGTGCTGAGGAATGGAACCCAGGGTTTCATGCATGCTAGGTAAGCACTCTACCACTAAGCCACATTCCCAGCCCATCAGGCTGCTTTCTTGTATATCAGATTCAATTCCAGTAACACTGCCCAGACAGAGATAAAGTAGATGCTAAATATTTGGGTGAGGAAACTGAGGTAGGAGTTGAGTAACTTGAAAAGCATCACAAGGCATGTACAAGTATACAGAAGTACATGAGGAAAGTAGATATACCTAAGGACTATAATTCTTTCTTGAGTCACATTGCTTTCAAGAAATGCAGCTGCCAAGTGACTAGGGGGCAGTAGTTTCCACAAACTGCAGTCTGAGAAAGGAAGGAGAAAAGGAGAATGGGGTAATTGTGTGACAAAGTGGGCTGTTACCTGGCCTTGAAGTTGGACAGTGAGTAATGGGGACATGGCCTGCTGTGGGTGAGGCCTACATGGCAGATAAGGTAAGAAAGGGGTATGGTTCAAGGGAGGGAAATGTCCGTCTGTGCTGGCTTGTGAAGGTTATTCTTTCTGTGTGTCCAGTGTATGCATGTACAATGTGCATTTGTCTGTTTATACATTGTGTGTATTTTAAAGAAATTATTAGGAAAGAATTTATGTATGAGTCTGAGATTACTGTGATATTAACAAATAGAGCACCATGATTCATGCCTGTAATCCTAGCTCCTCAGGAGGCTGAGATCTGAGGATCACAATTTGAAGCCAGCCCTGGCAGGCTTCTTGGAAAAGGAGCTTCTTGGAGACTTATCTCTAATTAACCAGGAAAAAGCTGGAAGTGGTGCTGTGGCTCAAATGGTAGAGCACCAGCCCTGAGCAAAGAAGCCAAGCAAAACCTGGAATCCTAGCTACTTAGGAGCTGAGATTTGAAGATCAAAGTTCAAAGCCAGAATAGGCAGGTATATCCTAGAGACGTTTAACCAGTACAAAGCCAGACGTGAATGTATGGCTCATATGATAGAGCGCCAGCATTTAGCAAAAAAGCCGAGCAAATCGGGGTACCAGCTCATGTCTGTAATACTATCTATTCAGGAGGCTGAAATGTGAAGATCAGGTTTCAAATTAGGCCCAGACAGATAACCTCTAGAGAGTCTTGTCTTCAAGTAACCAGCGAAAGACAGAAGTGAGGTGGGCGCTGGTGGCTCACGCCTGTAATCCTAGTTACTCAGCAGGCTGAGATCTGAGGATCGCAGTTCAAAGACAGCCCGGGCAAGGAAGTCCGTGAGACTCTTATCTCTAATAAGCCACTAGAAAACTGGAAGTGGTGCTGTGGCTCAAGAGGTAGAGTGCTCGCCTTGAGCTGAAGAGTGCAGGGACAGCACCCAAGCCCAGAGTTCAAGCCCCACGACTGACAAAAAAAAAAAAGGCAGAAGCAGAGGAGAGGCTCCAGTGGCAGGGTACTAGCCATAAGTGAGTGTGTGTGTGTGTGTGTGTGTGTGTGTGTGTGTGTGTGTGTGTGTGCATACTTAGGGGAAAGAAAAGATAACGATGTACTGTGTGGTGTTTATGTGGGTGGGTAACTGTGAGAGAAAAACATTTACTGACAGGTTTAACAACGTGAACATAAACTTGTAGGTTTGGGTGTATAATGTAGCACCCTCTATAGGTGAATATTCCCTGAGGATCCCCTAAGACTCAGTCCCATACTCTGTCCTGTTGCAGAGGGTTCCTTAGAAGGACTAGCTCCCTAGGACAAACTGAGGATAAGTCTAGACCAGGCTGCTCTGCCAGAGCCTCTGCCACCTGGCAGCACCTCCTTCACTCCCCTCCCAGTTCTGCAGAGGACAGGAGAAACCTCAGTCCTAGGCAGATCAATTATGGCTAATAACATTTAAATTCTGGCTTAGAGGTGTTGAGAAGATCCTGAGAAAGAGGAAGGAAAAGGTGGCATGGATTCCAAAGGAGGGACTTGGAGTTAGCAGATCTATGTTTGGAACCTCGATTGTCCAGTTCCACTTCCTTTCACGCCTGAATGTAAACACCAGGTCTACTCCATTCCTGTGAAAGCCAGGGCCACTGAGGTTGACAGGAAAGAAATACCCTTATCCATGGTCCTAAGTGGCCCACAAAAAAGCAACCCACTGATCAATGAGCAGGCAAGCCACTACTCCTTACCCCTCTTTATCTCCCAGGAGGTGCCCTAGGCAGAGAACCAATGAGGCAGGTGTGACATTGGCTGTCTTTAGCGCCTATTCCCAGATGTGTGCCATGACTCACAGGGGCTTGGAGAGCCTTCCTGTGCCCACACACTTGGCCAGCTGCCTGGGGAGGCCATCCACAGTCACCACAGAAAAGCACCACCTCTCCTCCATCTCCGGGTGTTTGGACTATGCTGAGACTTCCCTCACAGAACCGAGATTTATAAGGCTGTAACCTCTGCCAGAGCAAAGGCAGTGTCAGCTTTAATCATAGAATGGGGTGCTAAATTCTAAAGCCCAGTAGCTTTCTCTGCAGTGTTGGCCCCAGCAGTCAGCCTCCGCTGCAGAAAGAGGAAGGAGGAGGGTGGAGGGAGGGGTTGGGGGAGGGGGGCTGGAGTACAGGCTCTGTACACCACTGAAGGCAAGCTGGGAGTTTTCCTTTCCAAGACTCAGGTTCCTCCCAGCCTCTTCCCATCCCCAGAGGGCTGCTTTACCTTGAGGCTGGTCTCTCTCTCTCCCTTCACCTCCAGTAGAGGACATACCTGTATGGTGACATGACAGAAACTCATAATACAGCAGAACTGGAAGGGCCTTCAGGTCTACTTCAGTGTCCCAGCCCTCCCCGTCCTCATTATACAAACAAAAAAAGCTGAGATTACCCTCTCCCCCAAAGAAAGGTCAAGGAGCTCAGTTGCAAGGGGGCACGTATTTTAGGGCTTTTGCAATCTTTTGTTTTTTGCACCTGGTAGAACTTAGAACAGTTTCAGAAGGCTGGAGAGTAGCTGGCATCCCCTCCTCTGCACTGAAGAACGCTGTGGTTAAAATTCAGCTGCAAAGCTCTTGCTGCGAAAGGCAGCCGACACTACATCCACCAGGGCAGACCCAGCAGCTGCCTCCCACTCTACAACACGGAATGGAAATCCAAAGTCTGCCTGTAGGCTTTGTGAAACTCAGAGCCCTTCAATTTGGAGGCAGATTTGGGAGTGTGTACAGTCTGCAGAGGGGTTCGTAGCTTTAATTGATTTACAAAGAGAGGCCCTATGTAGACAAGGTTGAGAATGATCCTCTCAAAGCATCAGGACTCTTAGGCTTTGAAGGAATCTGATCTCAGTAATCAGTTGCTAGGCATCTTAGTAGCATTCAGGGAGCTAAAAGGGTTGGGCTATTGTTTCCTAGACTTGTGTATATACATCTTTGCAATCTGGAAGAGAATCCATGTTCTAGAATGCAAGTTCCTCAAGGGCTGCATCATTCCCTTATTGGTTCTGGTGGCTAAAGTATCTCAGAGCCTGCAATAGTCCCCAGTTATAATCAGATACAAATACAAATCTGATATATTCATCATCTGCACAGTGCATGGCCACTCCTTCTTGATCTCCAACCATTATAAGAATTAGGGGACTCATGAGGTAAACATGGAAAGAGTTATTTTATAATTCAATGCTATGCTTCATGACCTTTCCCACTTACTGTTTAAAACCAGCCACCTTGGAGAACGCAAGGCAGTACACCTAACCGGATTGTGTAGACCTTCAGCTGCAGTTCACACTCTCTGTACCCCACAGCTGCCCACACACCTTAGAAACTAGCTGCTGTAGAGCCAGAGAGCAGATGGACTCTTAGGAGCCAATGTTGATCTGCTCAACTTAACATGGAATCTGAGTGCCCCGGAACAGAAGAGAACTACAAACAGCCCCTCAGCCCACACCCTGTGAGTCTCAGTTCTCAGGTATAAAAAAAGAGCTCTAAACCTGACCAGGATCAGGTTGGACTTGGGTGCCAGTTCTTCTGCTTGTCTATTGATTATGTTCACTCTTCCTCCCTTGTCCCACCTAGCAGCCTCCACACCAGGGCTGCTAAACCCAATGAGGATTAAGAAATGGAAGGCAGAGGCCAGAAGACAAGCCAGAGAGAAGCTAGTCTTGGGATAGAAACAGCTCCTTTCTGAGGAGGAAGGGAAGAAGCAGGGTTCTCCCGGATGGCTGGCCACCCCTCCTCCCTTCCTCAGCCTCGCCCACAGTAGCTAGAACCTCCTGTGGAGAGATGAGCTCAGAGAGGCGGTGGACAGCTGCTACCGCTGTCTGGGGATAAAAATAGCCACCTCTCTGCCCATGTCCAGCTCTGACTGGGTGAGAGCCCTGGAGAGAATTCAGAGGCCGAGGGGACATAGGAGGTGGCCCGAGACAAGCGGTTCCCAAAGGACAAAGGCCAGATGAGAACAGAGCAGGAAAGGTGAAGCCTCAGTTGCCTGCAGTTCAGCTGCTTTATTAGAAACTCCCTTAGGAAGGAGATGGGGGTTTCTCATCCTTGTATTTTTGAGGGGGGAAATAAGGCCTGGAAAATCTGGGCAGGTGACCCAGACTTTAATATTCATTTAACAGGCGCCATTTAAAGATATAAAAAGATACCACGATGTCAGTATTGGTATTGTTATTCTCTCTGACAGCTGAAGGAAGAAGGCCCAGAGACATTCACTCACCAAACACATAGAGCCAGAAAGGGAAGACTGGACTCCACCTCTTTAGCCTGAATGCACACATCTGTACCCCCAACCACAGCTGTGACCACAGCTAAAATTCCATCCTAGACAGGGTACAAAAGCAGCTCGGGAAGGGTAAGGAAGTCCCAAAATTACCATGCTCAGGGCCAGCGCAAAAAGTAAGATGAACCTTAAGGACCTGCCTACCGGAAGAGTCCATCAATGCTGGACACACATTTTTCGGCCTGGGGATCCTAGCCACTCACTTGTAATTGCTTCCAATTGTTAGGTACTGCACTTCCTTATCTTCTGACAAGGTGCAGGGATATGATACCCAGAAATCTCCTCCCTGGTGGAGAGGCTTCAATGACACACAGAAGAAGGTTGTCATAGCTTGCCCAGGCTCTTGGAAAGAAGCCATGGGAGTATAAAAGCAAAGGGTTGGAGGTGGGGGGAAGAATAGCTAAGGGCCTCCAGAGCCAAAGTTATTCAAACACTTAGAGTACAGCAGACTGAGTGAAGGTGGGAAGGATGGAGGAAAGGACACAAAGGAAAGAGGTGGGAGAAGGGATTTGGGGCAGGGAAGAGGAGAGAGAGAGAGAGAGAGAGAGAGAGAGAGAGAGGATAACATTCTCAAAGACAAATGCCAACCTGGCCTTTCTCTCAGCTAACAGAGCCTCAGAGGGCAAGGCTGGTTCCTGCTGAGCTGAAATGGAGACAAAGCACATAGAGCTGGGAATAGAGCTATATGTTAGAAAGCAGTGAGAAAGGGGAAAAAACGGAAGGGTAGCTTCAGAATCAGAGGATGCTAATATATACTGCTCTAGTCTGGTCTCTTCTATGGCTGCCTCTGTTGAGCTCACCTTGTTTAAGGCCAAAGCATACACCATCCTCCCACAGAGCTGCTAATGCAATTAATAAAATACATTCATAAATCTTTCATGGCATCCGGAGCTGTCTCCTCTCCCTTCCTCCAGTGCAGGGCCAGCTCCAGCAATGCTTCAAGGGGCTGTCTGACCTCTCTGGTTATCCAGGCGGACTGAAGAAAGCAACACACCCTTAGTAGGACAGCAAGACCATCCCTTGCCTGCTGAATCCTTTTTCCAATAGAGAGGAGGAACATGAAATACTGAGAAAGCAGAAGCAGCTGGAGAAGGGGGAGATGAGCTTGCACAGGAAGGTAGGAGGCTGGGCAGTGGTTCTTGCCTTCTGGGCTCAGAGATTGCATTCAGAAGGAGGCCCACAGAATCACCTTTGGGAGGTTAATTTTCCCCACGAGGACAGAGCACAAGTGTGTAGGAGACTGAGGGCACCTGTGCAGCAATGCGAGTGTGATTCGGTGGTAGGCTGGTGTTTGTGTTTGTGTGTGTGCATGTGTTCAGTCTGGAAAACTGGTGACTCACAAAAACAGGGAGCTTTCTGATCTGAAGAGCTTATATTCAGCTATTTTTATCTCTTCTTGTCTCTTGGCCCCTTTTCCCTTGTCTTTCTCAAATATAAAGAGATCTGGGGGCTGTGAATGCTGTGTGTGCTAATTCAAAGCTTGAGCCTAGAAGTAGGTACCCCCTTGAGGAGCCAAGATGAATGTATACAGGGACTATGGGTGAATAGAGGGGACATTTACGTAGACATGAGACACATCATCATATTCTGTACATTCATGCATTCTGGCAGGTATTATGAGACCAGAAATGTCCCTATGCGGGTACAGATCACCTCCTAAACTCTCTCACAGAAATTGGTTTAGAGTAATATGCTATGTATGCATCACATCTACAGCTCCCACCCCTGTCATTTCCACGCATTCCTGGTGGGTGTGACCCCCACTCACATCCCCACCCCACTCCCACAAACACTGTCATCAACACAGTCATAGGCCCTTGACTTGAAAGGAGCCTTGCCCAGCCACCTTCTTCCTTCCCCCAAACACACCATCCTATTAGTTTGCCTTGATCTGCTGGTGGTCAGTGAAAGAAATTCTAGCTACTGTGCTGGGTTTCTCCTGTGACTCATCTTCTTTCTCCCCCAAACTATCAGTCATTCAGCTACAGGAGTCTGAAATTATGTGGCGAGGCAGGACAGAAGCTAAAAGCTGTCATGTTTCTTTATTTTTTTTTTTTTTTGTCGGTCGTGGGGCTTGAACTCTGGGCCTGGGCGCTGTCCCTCAGCTCTTCAGCTCAAGGCGAGCGCTCTACCACTTGAGCCACAGCGCCACTTCCGGTTTTCTGGTGGTTTATTGGAGATAGGAGTCTCACGGTCTTTCTTGCCTGGGCTGGCTTTGAACCGGGATCCTCAGATCTCAGCCTCCTGAGTAGCTAGGATTACAGGCGTGAGCCACCAGCGCCCGGCGCTGTCATGTTTCTTAAAGCACCATTCCTCTATCCTGGAAAGAGGAAGAAGGGATAGCAAGTTCTGATGGATGCCTGCTTGGAGAACCAATATGGTTTCAAGTGATAGTGTTTCAATGTGGGAGAAGACTGATATGGGCTGCATTCTGCAGGGTTCTGGAATGCCTGGGGGCGTACCCTTGACCTTGATTCTATTGTCATGAACATGTATACAATCCTGTATCACAGCCTAAATGTGCACATAGCCTATGACCAACATTCTCGGTACCACAGCACCCATGGAGAGCTCATATGCTTCTCCTCAGAGCCCTGTCTGTTGTACACTGGCCCACAGGGCATACTACTTGCACATACCCTTAGAAGACTGAGTAGGAAGCCATTATTATAGTCACCAAAGCAAGCCCCAACTTCATCAATTCCCAGAGCCTATAGTTGATGCATAACTCAAAGACTTCATCAAAGGAAGCCAAAATCCAACTACATAACCTGCATCCTTTGTTGAGGGGGCCATACTAGCCCAGAAGAGGGGCTCAGAGGAACTGTGGTAGCCTGTGGTATCCACTCATCACTGGCAATCAATTCCTGAAGGAAGCCAGCCATCAAGTCATCCATTCTCTTCACTCTACTCCACAAACATTTTGGGATTGAATGCTTCATGTGAGGCACCTGGAGTGACTACGTCACCAGAAGCCATGACAGATTTCTTGCTCCAGATCCATTGGCAAGGAAGAAGTGCACAATTGGCCACAATAGAATGGGTCCCCTGGCTGTGTGTACAAGAATGATGATCTCTTCCTACTGGAGCCTAAGAGAACAAGGCAGAATTGCATGGGACATGAGTAATGAATCAATTCACCAGGTCTAGAGAGAACTTTTCCAGTGGGAAAACTGGGTCTGCTGTAAGTGTGATGCTAGGAGATGCTGACAAAGAAGAGGAGGAGAGATCAGATCTGGCAGTAGACAGATCAGTAGACAGACCTGAGCTGCAGTCCTGCCTTGACTCATCTCCAGCTTGGTGGCTGTCATTTCAAGAAGTTAATTCGCTGCTTCTCTTCTTACCCCATGTGGAAAGAAAACATCTTTGCCTTCCTCAGAAGGTCTGGATTCCTTCTGAGTGGGTGCCTTCCAAGTACCTCTAAAACAGGAATGCTAAGGCTATCTGCCCCATAGGGATTGAACGAGAGACTTCATGAAAAGCTGTTAGCAAGAGCCAAGTAAGTACACACTGTAAGTAGTTATTATTATCCTATCAAGTAGTTTACAACAGTGATAGGATCTACAGATTTTGTCCTGCAGAGCATATTTGGTAGTGTCCAAGGGGACATTTTTGGTCCTGACATTGACAGAGGTGAGAAGCTGTAAATGGAAGACAGGTTGCTATTGAGCATCCTGCCATGCACAGGAAAGTCCTCAAACACAGACAAATCCATCTCAAGTAGAAACAGTGAGGACATTGAGAACTCCTTTGGTGAAGGAGTTTGATGTCCTGAATACAATGAGATGATAATGATTGTTTTTGAGAGCAGGGAATGATATAATAAAACGGAAGTTTTAGGAAGAAAGCTGGCAACTTTGTGACATACCTAGATAGCTTGAGTAGAAGGCATTACAGCAGCCAAGCACCTATGGCTCACTCCTATAATCCTACCTACTCAGGAGACTAAGATCTGAGGATTTATAGCTCGAATTCAGCCCAGAAAGGAAAATCTATGAGACTCCTATCTCCAATTAATTATGGAGAAAGCCAGAAGTGGAGCTGTGGTTCAAGTGGTAGAGTCCTAGTCTTGAGCAAACAGAGCTCAGGGACTGTACCTAGGCCCAGAGGGAAAAGTATGTGGAAAGAATCTGTACAACTTGGTGGCAGGGGGGGTGGGGGCGGTGGATGGGTGGGGGATTGGGGGAGAGGGAAAGTAGGAGAAAATTAAGGGAAGGAGTAACAAGGTTGACAAGAAATGTACTCATTACCTTATTTATGTGACTGAAACCCCTCTGTACATCACCTTGATAATAAAAAAATAGGGAAAAAGCATTGAGGCTATACATGGTGGGTATGGAGAGGCAGTGAGAACCAGAGGGCATGAGTTCAAGAGTCTTGGCAGACTCAGTAGAGGGCACTCACTAAGAGGATGAGGGTTGCAAGGTTCAGGCATGAGGGGGGGCTAAAACTGGTAGCTTGTGGGCCTGGGTAGATGGCAATGCTGCCTTTCAGTAGCTTATAAGGAAAAGATTCCATTTGGGACTCATGTCCCCACTGGACATAGTTGGGAGGAGGTACTTCTACCAGTCCTTCCCTGAGCCCACTCTTCCATCCCAACAGCTCCCACTCAAAGGGCCACTCTTCATGAGACACACTACTATACCCACTCTGCCACCAGGAGGGGTATGTATCTATGGCACCAGTTCTCTCAACTTTGCCCACACATCTCCCCTACCTGCTTTGAATCAATGATGACAGTGAGGTCATGAAGAAAGAAAAGCCTCCCAAAGACCCTCAGAAAAAAAAATCCACAGGTCGAAAAGGACCTCCCTGGACTCCCAACATCCAGAACATTGTCACATCTTTTGAAGGTTCATAATTTCTGTGGCTTTCATGGGCAGAAAAGAGGAACGCAGGAAGTCCAGGGCAAACTTGATCACCAGAAAGACTGTTATAACTTCAATTCCCCCTATGAGAACTCCAAAGACAGGTTAGAAAAACTGGGAGCAACTCCCAAGCAGGACATTAAGCAGATGAACTTGTGGTTCTCCTGTTTTGTGCTCAGTGCTGGGAAAAACACTAGAGGAAGATGACAGTTACAAATATTAGAACTTAAATATGGAAAGACAGTGAAGGCAAAAGACTATGCAAGAGGTCTCCAGAATGGTATAAGGAGCACTGGATAGAGAATAAACCAATACCTTAATCCTGAAGGAAGTCTATATCCTTCCAAAATCTCTTGCTCCTTCCATCTAAGTCATACATGGCTTTTCATCATCTGGGTGGGTAGCAGTAGCACTTCTGACTGATTGGTACTGGCCATCTGGAGCACTAGGTTGAGAAGGATTCTAAGGCAGCATCCAGACTTAGCTGGAGCATGTGATCAGGTGATTATTAGGTGAAGCTTCTGATGAGAGCCATAAGGATGTCGTGGCAACATGCTTGCTATTCATTAGCCATTGCTGAGTAAGAGCAATTCACCGGGGTCATTTTGAAATACTCTTCCTGCCCTTAAGTAACGCAATTCTATGATCTAACTGTTAAATTTCCAGGCACTGTCTGGAAGCACAATGATGCAGAGATCTGTGTGGGTTGGGATGATCAGGGAAGGCTTTGGAGAGGAGGTGGCACTTCACTGAGGCCTTGAGATGGGGGAGTGTAAGTGGCTGTGCAGAAGGTGGGAGGACATTTATGTGCATGAGAATAGGGCTGAGCATGAGCAGGAAGGAGGAGGCCAGCATCACTGGCTGTACTGTCTGTGACTGGGTTGTTTAAGATTAGACACATCAGGCTGGTTATGGAAAAACACAAGAGCTAACGTTTATGTAAATCTTGCCATGTGGTACGCCACATAAGGTACACCATAGAACAGAGATGATGTGCTGGGCACTGTCTATTCCAAACATCACAGCTCGTCCACAACTTCAGACATGAAAAGAGAGCCATTCTGTGACTTGCTCCAGGTCGTACCACTTTTGATAAGAAGTAGAATCTGGCATTCCATGGTATGGTTCTGATGGTTGTGGGCACATCCTCTCTGCTCTGTGGCTTTCCTCTGTTCCCAGAAGGTGGTGGCAAGGAATCTTCACAGTTCAACTGAGACATCATGGTCCAATCTATAGAGTCTGAGATCGGTGGCGGGGGTGGGGGGGGCGAGGGGGTCAGGGGGACAAACTCTTGACTGAGGAGGAAAGACTTTGCCTTTGGTAATTATATGAACAGAACCAAACCAGATTAGGTCAGAGTAGACATAGTTAAGTGTTCCATCCATCAGTCCATGGCTTATTTGACATGTTCCCCAGTTCCCTAAATAATCTGTGGGAAATGTTCATGGAAATGTCCAGAAAATGCCATGGAAACCATCCCAACTCTGCAGAAGGGAATGAAGCTCCAAGGACTTGAGGCTGAGGCTGTGAGGGAGGGACTAGATCCAACCAGGTTCTTACCACAAGCTTAGAAGCAATCTGAAAATTTGAAAAGCATCTCACTGCAGACATGGCTTGGCTTGCCTTTACTCAGGGCTACAGCCTCCGGCCATCTGCCATCTCAGTGCTGTCCCTGCCTGGCACCTGGTGGTGTGCTGGGGAACTTCTATCCTTTCTTCCCCCTTTTTTTTGCTAGCCATATCTCTTTCCTTTGTGGATTCAAGGGCAGCTCCAGCTTCAATGTTACACTTGGATTCTTAGTTCGACAGGACTCAGAAAGACACTGCCATCCATCAACCAGACAGGGGAAGAGAATGTGTCTTCTTTGCTTGGATCACTCCCCCACCATCCTGTGCTTATGCACCACCATTGCCTTGCTGTGCCAGGATAGCCCAGAAGCATGAGGATCAAGACACACCCAGCCTGGGAATTCCCCAGCCTTACCCACACACTCCTTCACAGGTCCTTGTTGTTTTTCTTGGCTGGCCTTGTCCAGTTGTGTGTATGTGTACGGGTGTGCCCATGCACATGAGCATGTGTGCATGTACACACACGTGTGCATGTGTGCATGTATGTGCCAGTATTTAGGCCTGAACAGTCTCTCTTAGCTTTTGGACATTATAACTCTTGAGTCACACCGCTACTTCTGGCTTTTTGTTGGTTAATTGGAGATAAGAGTCATGAACTTTACTGTCCCAGACAGCTTCAAACTGTGATCCTTAGATCTCAGCCTCCTGAGTAGCTAGGATTACAAGCATCAGCCACTGGCTCCTAACTAACCTTGTCCAATCGTGAGCCTACCTTGAGAAGGAAGAATCCTCAGTTCTCCTCACCCATCAACTTCCTGGCATCGAGGAAGAGCCCAGGCTGAATGCTGGGCTGGAATATCCAGATACCATGAGCAGTACCTCTTCTACTATGGAGCTCTGACTCTTGTGCAGGATAGGTAGATTGATACAAGTCCTGATTTGGTAACTTGGTCCAGGAGTACTTTCTCCTTTCTGGGCCACTGGGCCAGAAGAGCTATCCTCACTGCCAGGAAATTCATCCTCATTTTCCCAATACATCATTTCCTTCTTGTTCCAATGAGTAGCTGGGCATAATGCTATAATGTTTCTACTGTACCCTTCAGTGTCTGTACCCAACAAAATCAATGCCCATTTCATTCTGAATTTGAAGTGCATAGCCTCAACTTTTTTATCTGAAAAAGGAAAAGATTCATCTTCTGCTAGTAATTCAGGAGGATATACTTGAACTTCTTTGAGATGCCTCTGCTCACCTTGAAGGGGTCCTGTGGAAAGCCCTAGAAGTCTCCACATACCTCTGGGCTGTGTTATTTCTTCCAAAGGATCCAGTTGCCAGGTCTTGCTCAACCAGGTGAGTTGCCAACATTGTTGCTGGGACCAGATTGAAAACTTCTCCTCTCCCTTGCTTCTTCCTGTCTCAGCATCATGTTCTCCATTTATACACTCATGCACACATACATGCAGTTAGGGCTGTCACTGACAACTTAGAGTGTGATGAGCAAATTGACTTGTTATGGACAGGACATCCAGGAAAAGAGAGAGACAGACAGACACAAAGACACAGAGAGGGAAGAGAAGAAGAGAAGAGAAGAGAAGAGGGGAGGGGAGGAAGGGAGAGAAGAGGAGAGGAGAGGAGAGGGGGAGAAGGGAAGCAAGGGGAGGGGAGGGGAGAGGAGGGGAGGGGAGAGGGGAGGGGAGAGGAGAGGAGAAGAGAAGAGAAGAGAAGAGAAGAGAAGAGAAGAGAAGAGAAGAGAAGAGAAGAGAAGAGAAGAGGGGAGGGGAGGGGAGGAGGGAAGGAGAGGAGAGGAGAGGAAGGGAGAGGAGGAGAGGGGAGGCAAGGGGAGGCAAGGGGAGGGAGGGAAGGGGAGGGGAGAAGAGAGGAGAGAAGAGGAGAGGAGAGGAGAGGAGAGGAGAGGAGAGGAGAGGAGAGGAGAGGAGTCAAGCTATGCCTGCCAACAGCATTGGAGGGAACCACAGCCATGGAAATGATCACCTGCATCTTAGTTAGACTCATGCAGATCCTGGTGCTAAGGGGGCCTGGCTTTGTGTTCTCTCCCCCATCAGATGTTGGAAAATAACTGCCTCCAAAAATATTTAGCTATTCCGGTAGGCTTTGCTAAACCCCATACCATGTGGCATTGGAAGGACCAGGCAAGACCTCCCAGATGCTGTCTATTAGTTGGGACTGGAGAGCCAAGAACTGTGCTGGGAGCCATTCTGATGCCATCACACTCCTGTTTATTTGAAGAGTGAAGTCACGGTTACATAAAGCTCCAGCTGACTTGGTATAAGAGTTATGACTAAGAAAACTTTCCAAACTTTCCAAAGACAGTTGGTGATCTTCCACCCTCCTCCCATCAACTGGTGAGAAACTACCCCCACAGAGAGGCAAGCAGGGAGGAAGGCTCCCAGCTCCCGTGGCCCTGACTCATCACGCACATAAACACTCCCCAACACGCGTTCCCAAAACAGTTCCTCTCCCACCCATTCACCCTCCTACCAGGACTGGGTGACAAAACGAATGCCCCAGAGAGCTTGCCAAGTTCTGGGCCAGTCTTAGCCCTGGGAACATGAAATTCCCCCGAAAGAATGGTAGGAGCGGACCTCCCACAGGAGCTGAGAAAGATGGAAGAAAAATGGCCATTCGAATCTACCATGATTCCAGCATTGTTTTCCAAATAGATTGCACTACTTTTCCTCAAAAAGGAGACTAAAGCTCTTTAATGATAAATCATTAGAACTTATAGAATCTCAAAGATCATCTTGAACCCCATCTCTTCCTATTTCCATGCATGCATGTATGTATGTATGCATCCATCCATCCATCTATCCATTTATGCATCCACCCACACATCAGATAGGTACCAAGTTCCTACTATTTGCCATCTACAATTGAGGCAGTGGAGACTTCCAGCATGGTCTGTTTCCTCAAGGAAGGAATTGCTAGTTGGTGGTGAGAAGCAAGGGAAGAGACATCTGTCCTAAGTGTGATCTGCAGCCTGGTAGAAAGAATCCATGTTCAAGAAGCACCCAACGGGTGTGGCATTCAACTTAGCTTAATGGAAGCTAGTCATAGAGATTACTAAGAAAAATCACGTTTCAGTTGAATTATAAAAAGGGAGGAGATGCCAGGCCCTGGTAGCTCAAACCTATAATCCTAGCTACTCAAGAGTCTGAGATCTGAAGAGCAGGGTTTGAAGCCAGCTTGGGTAGAAAAGTCCTTGAGAGTCTTTTCTCCAATTAACCTCCACAAAAGCCCCAAGTGGATCTGTGGCTCAAGTGGTATGGCACAAGCCATGAGCACAAAAACTGAGGGGCACCTCCTAGGCCCTGAATTCAATCCCCAAGATTGGCAATTAAAAAAAATAGCAAGTGGCTCAAGCGCTAGCCTTGAGTGAAGAAGCTAAGGTACAGTGTCCAAATCCCAAGTACAAACCTCAGTACCAGCACAAAAAGGGGGATATTCAGCCAGGAGCTCATACCTGTAATACTATGTATTCAGGAGGCTGAGACCTGAGGATAGCAGTTTGAAGTCACCCGAGGCAGAAAACTCCATGAGAAAATCTTCACTCATCCAGCAAAAAAGAAAAAAAAAAAAAACCCAGAAGTGGAAGTTAAATCAAGTGGTAGAGAATCACCCTTGTGTTGTGTGGGTGAGGGGAGAAGCAGGGGAATTCTTTTCATTCAATGAGAGGTGTGATCAACACTTAGGATGGCCAAGGCAGCGTTAGATGTTCTGTATAACACTGAAGATATGTAGCATCCACCAACAGTGGTGTGAAAGTACAAGTAACTCCTATACATTATGAAACACTAGGTAATGCTCCCAGGAGAAGAATGCATAAAACTTAAGTACAGCTGAAAAGAAGGTAAGGAAAAATTCCCAGGAGGAAATCACCTACCAGACTGAGTTGGGATGTCATCTTGGTCTTTCTCAGTCCAGTTTAAAATACTTTAAATCCCTATGGCAATTCTCCTTTTTGCCCTTACCCTTACCCAAACATACTGACCCACAGGTCTTCAGCATTAAGCCAATATTTCCTAGTCGTGCCCAATTCTGACATCCACAAGAAGACTATTTATGATTACAAGTGTTTAAAATGCTGGGACACTTTAAGTAGTATTCTCTTGGAGCAGTGGACCACAAACCACCAAACCCCCAAGCCATGTGCCTTTAAAGGGCTCTCTGGGAAAGGGGCGCTGATGAATAAGGAGCTGTAATAGAAAGAATGGACCACAAGGTGGTGCAGTGAGGCCGAGGAAAAGGAGTCTCGGGGCAGGAAGGGAATGCTCCCCGTCCATGTTTGCAACCTAAGAAGGTTCCTGAAGCCTAAGAACCTTCCTAAGAAGGTTATGGTCAAGGTTCCTTGGTGAAATTTTGATACATGGGGAAAAGAGTCACATTTGTAACTTTTGTTCTTCGCTTTCCTATGATAAAGCTGTCTGTGACTGAGATGGGGCCAGGGACACTGAGGGTCACTGTCATTGGAATGCTGCCCTGAGAAACCAATCATCCCTTAAATGGGAGAGAGTAGCTCTGGGTGCCAAGAACTCCCAGGCTCTGCTAGGGACAGACTTAGGAAGTCTGTGTTGGTCTTTGAGATTGGAGCAACTGACTAGCAAGATCAACATTTGCTGCTGCCCTGGAATTTCTTTTTCTTTTTTCTTTCCTTCCTTCCTTATTTTGTCATTCTTTCTTCCTTCCACCCTCCCTCTCCCTCTCTTTTCTTTTTGTGTTGGTACTGGGACTGGACTTCAGGAGGTGGTACTGTCTGTTAGGTTTTTCACTCAAGGCTGGCTCTTACCCCTTGAGCCACACCTCCACTTCTGGGTAATTGGAGGTAAAAGTTACACACTTTGTTTTGGTTTTTGGTTTTGTATTTTTGTGGGGTTTTTTTTTTTTTTTGCCCTCACTGGCTTTGGACCTCCATCCACAAAATCTCATTGGAGATTGGCTTGAAATTGCATATTTTGTTGTTGTTTTGGGGTTTTGTTGTTGTTGTTGGTTATGGCACTTGAACTCTGGGCCTGTGTGCTGTCCCTCCGCTCTTCAGCTCAAGGTGAGTGCTCTACCATTTGAGCCACAGCTCCACTTGAAATTGCATATTTTAAGGGGCTATCTTGAGCGAGAATTTAGATGCTTCTAGAAACCTTCCTTTCTCTTCCTTATCCCAAACCCATTTTACACATAGACCATGCAAATACACATTTTGCTGCCACTTCAGCTCATCTGTCTCATTCAATACACATTCCTGAAAATGACCTTTTCCAGACACTTCTCCACAGCTTTCTGCAAAAGGCTACTCAGAAACTTGTCTATGGACAGATGCACTCTTACCCACCTTTGCCTCAACCCTACATTCCACATACTTCCAGCTTTCTCCAGTCTCTTCATGAAAAGATCCTAAAGAAAGACTTAGGTCAAATGCATCTCATATAGGGGCAGATGGATATGTGGCTCACGGGTATGGGGGCAGGGAGGATGCGTACAAGTGTGCGTGCCAGGATAGACACAGCTTAATGCAGATGAGATGAGAATAACCTACCACAAGCAGCTGGAGGACCAAGCACCATGTGACCTTGAAGGGAGATGTTTGTTTCCCTGTTTGGTAGCTGGCTCTGAGCTCAGCACAGAGAGACAGAGGACCTGGGGAAGTCAAGGGGAGGCCATCAAAGAGTTGAACCTACAATCTTTTTTTTTTCTTTTTCCTTTTTCTTTTTCTTTTCCTGGGGCTTGAACTCAGGGCCTAGGAACTGTCCCTGAGCTTCATTTACTCAAGGCGAGCATTCTACCACTAGAGCCACAGCACCACTTCCAGCTTTTTTCTGTTTATGTGGTACTGAGGAATCGAACCCAGGGCTTCATGCATGCTAGTCAAGCACTCTACCACTAAGCCACATTCCCAGCCCTACAATCTTTCTTTGCTCAGCTAGATCACGAAAATAAAGCATAAGAGGAAGTCTTTGGTTTGGATTTTTCTGTGAGGTCAGGAGTGTGTGAAGGTACACACACCCAAGAAGCTTCTTTCCTTAAGGGGCTGGGAGGGATGGCTTTCAGATCTTGAATTTGGCCTTCACAGGGCAACAAGGGGTCAGGGTGCTTGTTGTTTTGGGAAAAAAGAAATGTGTTCTGGAGGAAGCGTGTTTTTTTTTTTTTTTAAGTAGTGAAGTACAGGAGGAAAGAGAAAAGGACAGAGATGTGGGAGTACAGAAGAGAGGGGAAAGCCAAAGAAGGAGCCTGAGGAGCAATGGGATGTAAATGAGGAATCCCAAAGGAAAGGGAAATGCCAGGTGGAGGAAAAGGAGTGCAGTCTAGGAGGTGAGCAGGGAGAAAGGAGGTGACAGAGAACCTTAAGAAGGAACGGTGGGAGCTGAGCCAGGCCTGCCGGGAAGCTGCCGGCTCATCTGTTACTTACAAGCGCAAGCTTCCCCTCTATCCTGATTAAGAGGAATGAAGTAGCATATGGCTAATCCTCCCCGCCACAGTTATTAATACCTCTGCAGACCATGCAGAGAAAACCAGGCAGCCTCCTTATCCCAGCTAGAGGCGTCTCCTAGCCTGGCATCGGTGAGACTGGCTCTGGCTACCCACACCTGTTGTAGGAGGGACTCCAGCTGGGTTAGTGAGGAGGCAGAAGTGGTCAGAGAGCCTTTGTTAAATCCTTAAAGGACTCCTAATCCCCCACAAGTGTGTGTCATGGGCACATCCTTCTTGCAACATGCATTTGTGTCTGTTGTTGACTATAGTCACGGAAAACTGGTGAGTGATATGAGGAATAGATGCTGTTGTTGACTCTCTCTCTCTCTTTTTTCTAATCAGAAACTTCCCAGACATTGGTGGCTCCCTCCTGTAACCCTAGCTATTTGGGAGGTTGCGATTGGGAGGATCAAGGTTTGAGGCCAGCCTAAGCAAAAAAGTTTACAAGATCCTTTCCCTACTGAAAGATGATGCAGTGATGTGTGCCTGTCATCCTTGCTTTGATTGGAAACCTAACGTAGGTAGATTGCCACTCATGCTCTGCCTCAGCTGTAGCATGTTGCTGGTTGAGTCAGATGAAGTCTGAGGAAGATAGAGGAAAAGCGAAGAATGGAGACAGTAAGAAAAGGGAGATCACTTTCTTTCTCCTCCTTCTGCTCTTCCTCCTCCTCCTCCTCCTTCACCTTCTCCTTCTTCTTCCTCTTCCTTTTCTTCTTTTGCTGTTCCTGGGGCTTGAACTTAGGGCCTGGGTGCTGTCCCTGAGCATTTTTGATTAAGGCTAGCTAGCACTCTATCACTTGATCCACAGCTACACTTTCCGCTGCCGCCTCCGCCTCCGCCTCCGCCTCCTCCTCCTCCTCCTCCTCCTCCTCCTCCTCCTCCTCCTCCTCCTCCTCCTCCTCCTAGTAGTTTATTAGAGATAAGAATCTTACAGAGTTTCCTGCCCAGGCTAGCTTTGAACTTCAAGCTTCAGATCTCAGCCTCCTGAGTAGTTAGGATTACAGGCATGAGCCACCAGAACCCAGCAGACCACTCCAGGTCTTTAGGGTGGTACAATATTCTAGAGCTTGTATACCATGTTGTTAAAAGTAAAAAAGCATTTTGACAGAATTATAATAAAATATTAAAATAAAATATTGTAATTATGGTGGAATGTTTAACAAAACGGTTCCAGAAATTCATACCTAAAGCAAAAACAAAGCAAAGATATTGGTGCTTTGTATAGCATAATACATACATTTAATTGGATATATATATATATGAAAGCCCTAAAGAATACACTTGCTGTGTACTAGCTAATCACCTTTGTAATCCTAACTATTAAGGAGGTTTAGATCTGAGGATCAAAGTTTGAAACCAGCCTAGGCAGAAAAGTCTATGAGACTCTTTTCCTTTTCTTTTTAAAATTATATATATATATATATATATATATATATATATATATATATATATATATATATCTTTAAGTAGTTGTACAAAGGGATTATCATTCAACATGTTAGTTTATGAGTACAATGCATCTTGATTTATATCAACCTTTTCATTGTTCTCCCCCATCCCTCCCAATACCACCCATCCCCTCACATTTCCTAGTGTGTGAGACTCCAATTAACCACCAAAATCTCCAATTAATCTCCAACTACCAAAAATCTGGAAATGGAGGTGTGGCTCAAGTAGTAGAGTACCAGACTTGACTGAAGCTCAGGGCTTTGCGTTCAAGACTCTGTACTATCATGCACACACACATAAACACGCACTCACGCACACACACTCATGCAACGAGAGACGTATTTTTTTTTTTTTTTTGGGTCTGGTCGTGGGGCCTGAACTCTGGGCCTGAGCGCTGTCCCTCAGCTCTTCAGCTCAAGGCTAGCGCTCTACCACTTGAGCCACAGTGCCACTTCCAACTTTTTTTCTTTTTGGTTATGTGGTGCTAAGGAATCGAACCCAGGGCCTCAGGCATGCAAGGCAAGCGCTGTACCACTGAGCCAACTTCCCAGCCCAGAGAGAATGTATTTTAAAGCATACATGGAACTTTTAAAATTAGTCATTACTAAGTTACATCAGATAACTACAAAAAATTCATTTACTTCCGATTTTATTCTCTAGTCACAGCTGTGAGTAATAACTATATGTCCCCTGGCTATGTTGAGAACCTAATAATCTAACTTTGAGACTTCTAAATGATGAATGGTCAAGCAGAGAGCATAAATAATGTCATAACATGCCAGAGACAGCATGATAATGAAGACAGTGCATATTATGGCTGGTGAAGTTTTGTTCAAAAATTGTAGCCTCAAATATTAGCAAAGAAGGAAGGTTAAACATATGGAAATCTACAAGTCTGAAAAAGAGCTACAGAGAGACTATAGCATTACAAATGCAATACAAGACAGTGTAAAAATAGATGTACGCACAGTGTATTTAAGAAGGACAAAGGACAGTTACTTAAGTCATTATGAGGAGACAGAGCTTTCATGAAAACATGATCCTCAAAGAGGCTCCTAGTGGACTTGGGAGAGTTAGACAACTGACCAGGCTGAGTAAGAAGGGGAAATATAGGTGAAGAGGACCACACAGAAAGCCTGACAAGTGTTGAGTAGCTGATTTGAGGGAACAGACTAGAATGAACTATGAGATGAACTTAGGTTGTTTTCTCAGCTGCAGCTTTTTCAGTCATACTCAGAAATTCTAACTATATTCTGAAAGTTGCAAGGAGCCACTTAAGAATTTTAAACCTGGCAACCTACACAGATGTTGTTTTGTTGCACACAGGAGTCTTTCATTCATTCGGAAAGTATTTATTAGGCCTGGGCCTGATGACCAATGCTTACAATTCAAACACTTGGGAGGCTGAGAAAAGAGGATTATGAGTTCAAGGCAAAGGCAAAGCAAACAAAAGTTCTCAAAGAAAAAAAAGAGAGAGAGATATTGGTTAAACACACACTATTGTTCTAAGTCTAGTCTTAGTCACAGTTCTGAAAAGACTAGATACAGAAAGAGCTACCTAGAGACCACCATGTGAAAAATGGGGAAGCTTGCATTAGACCAGTGAGCGTGGCCCTGCCCTTCTCTGGGGGTGGCGTGGGGGTGCATGTAGAGAATCTTGTATCTAGAAGTGTCCCAGAGCTCCCTATCCTGGACAGTAGCCAGAGTAGGAACAATGCCTGGTTGGAAAACAAAACATTGTCTGGAAAGCATGAATGGACTAAAATGCGACTCTAGGGTATAAAGGATAAGGAAGTGCAGGCACTCTTAGGGGCTGGGTGATTCAAGTTCTGGTTTTTGTTGTTGTTGTTTGGGAGTGTTTTTGTAAAAGGCTTAGTGGCAATTGCACTGGAGGAGATCTCTGCCCAGCATCTTGAGTACTTTCAAGATTCTGACACCACACCATCACTCCTCCTAATCTTAACTTTTGCAAGAATATAATGCCATGGGATTAGAGAAGCTACAGAGTCTTATTGAGAACTCTTATCCACTTAAGGGGCTTGGCATTGAATAATCTGCAGGAAACAGACTTCCCTCCTCATGCTAGAGGTCTGGGAAATGGAATCAAAATGACACTATTTCCAGTCCTAGAATAGGATATCCAAATATTCTTCAATGGTAACAACAACAACAAAAACTTCCCTGGCATCACTAGAAAGATCTGAGCAATGTATATTATCATGCCAAACCCTAGGCCCAGAACCCTCTGGAAGCCTTTTTTCCTCCTGGCTATGTTGCAAGATCCCCATAGTGGAAGAAAGGTTACAGCTAAGGACCCATCTCTTTCTCTGGAGCATCAGGAAGTAAACACTCTGATGGTGCAATTGTGTGAAGAGAAAATTACCTCTAATTGGAGGGCTGGGCTAAAAATACCTCCAGTCTGTAAATAAAGTAGTGGCAGTATTCTGTAGGCACACAACCAGAACAGATAGCACTGTAGGGACCTGAGTTTACCCAGGTTAGGAACTGCTCCTCACCCCTTTCCATGCCCCCCCCCCCAGATCCCTACTCACTTAAAGAATGACTTGGTTTCATCCCCATCTTACACCCCTCAGGAGCCGTGTGTGATCCTGCGTTTAGCTCTAATTAAATTCAGGCAGTGTGCATATGTTCCTAAACTTCTAAGGCCCACCTTAGGTGAATAGTTTCTCACATTCTCTCTAGTCCACTGGAAGTAGTCAATAGGCCAAGTAAAGAATTTTTTTTAAAGGAGCAAGTCTGTTTTATTTAGTTACAGGTGGCCTCCTTCTAAGAGGACTGGGAATTGTTGTTTTCTAAGCAGTCCAGGACACCCTTTCTGTGGTGTCTGTAAAGCTGGGTGTCCCCAACCAAGCCTTGCTTCTTGCTATCCTCAAAGAAAGATTTTGAAGGCTGGAGGTGTGACTCATGTGGTAGAGCACCTGCCTAGCAAGTATAGAGACCTGAATTCAAACTTCAGTGTATTAAATGAGAGAGAGAGAAGAAAGAAAGAAAGAAAGAAAGACCCCCACTTTCACTATATTTGATGTCAGTATAACATGTGGAGGAGACGGGGACAAACAAGTCGTTTAAGGATTCAGGTGGACCTGTTGCAACAATGAGAAGTACAAAATGTCATGTCAAAACCAGCTTTACAATGTCGGTGGGGGGGGAGGGAGGGTATGATTGGGTGGGGGGAAGGGGGGAGGCTGGGAAGGGAGGTGAAGGGTAAACAAAGGAGGAGGCTGCAATGCTTGGTAAGAAATGTATGCATTAACCTGCCCATGTAATTGTAACCCCTCTGTACAGTATGTTCTTAAATAAAATAAAATAAAATTTAAAAAAAAAAAAGAAAGAAAGAAAGAGAGAGAGAGAAAGAAAGAGAAAGAGAGAAAGAAAGAGAGAAAGAGAGAGAGAAAGAAGGAAGGAAGGAAGGGAGGAAGGAAGGAAGAAAATTGAGTTGAGGCAGGAACGTTCTTCATAAAATGTTTTTCACTGTGATAGGGTTCATAACTTTTAGGAGGCTCAACCTTGGGGAAATAAATCTTGTATCATAGGACATTCATAATGCACAATATTGATTATGTTTGATTGGTGTTGTATTTTAATGTGTGCTGGGCATAAGGAGGTCTTGGCTGATGGAGATATAGTTCAGACACTAACTCTTGCCCTACATTAAGGTCTGCACACCACTGGCACTCAAATATAGACTCCAAAATTCGACCTCTCAAAATGTGGCCTCTCTAAGGTATAATTCACTGCACAACAGTACAAAGAAGTTTCAATTTGACATGGCATTTATATGTAAAATGCATCTTGATCAGTGTCATCTCTTCCATCATTCTTCCCACCCTCCCATCTTTCCTATCCCCACCCATCGCCAAAAGTTTTCTAGTTCCATTTTCATACGTTGAGTATTATGCCTATATTCACCTACCATTCTTCTCTCCCTTTCTCAGTCAAGCCATGTTTCATTTTTCTGGTATTTATTTTGTTAAACGACTTGTTGGTTGTTCAAAGGAGTTACCCATGGGATACCACACCTATATATGCCATAGTTTCATCAGTTTGATCATATATATGTATATGTATATATACATACATATGGAGCTGTATGTATTTTTCATATACACATGAGAAGGAACATGTGTTCCTTGTCTCTCTGAGCCTGACTTCCTTATACTTTTATTGCACTGAAGCTTATCTTATTGGAAGAGATGGAGATGATGTCTATTACTATTTTACTAAATGGAAAAGAGTTCTCTTATTTATTTATTTGTTTGTTTGTTTGTTTATTATTTTGTATGCTGTTCCTGGGGCTTGAACTCAGGGCCTGGGTTGTCTAAGAGCATTTTTGCTCAAAGTTAGAACTCTACCTCAGGAGCCACAGCTCCACTACAGGCCCTTTGTTGATTACATGGAGATAAGAATCTCAAGGACTTTCCTGCCTGGGCTGGCTTTGAACTATTCTGCTTAGATCTCAACCTCTTGAGTAGTGAGGATTACAGGTGTCAGCCACTGGCTCCTGGCTTGGGTTCTCTTATTAAGATAAAATTACACTTTGAGGATAAAGAAGAGAGGATTATAGTTGGGATAAAATGTAGGAGAGTGCTAAGGGAGGTATAGTAGGAGAGATAGGGCTTAAAGGGAATGGGAAATGCAGCAACAGGAATATGATAAGACTCTTGTAAAGCAATAGGAAGGATGCTTTCATAAAACAACTTTAAGTTCGTAGACTCTCTTGAGGCAAAGAATCCCCCTTCTTTCCTGCTGTAAGGATTGATTCCAGGTGATCATTCAGAGGTTTAAAGACATTATGAATGAATAGAAGTCAGGATCTTGTTGCTTTTTAAGAATCTAGAGATTAAACATACATTGATGTAAAACTCCTTGTTTGCTTTTTTTTTTTTTTTAATTTTGTTTTTGGGTCCGGTCGTGGGGCTTGAACTCTGGGCCTGGGTGCTGTCCCTCAGCTCTTCAGCTCAAGGCTAGCGCTCTACCACTTGAGCCACAGCGCTACTTCCGGCTTTTTTCTTTTTGCTTATGTGGTGCTGAGGAATCGAACCCAGGGCCTCATGCATGCAAGGCAAGCGCTCTACCACTGAGCCACCTTCTCAGCCCCTCCTTGTTTGCTTTTATTTGCTTTGACTCTTGTGCAGTTGGAAGTTGTTGTTGTTGTTGTTTTAATCAAAGCTCTTTAGAAATGTCCATTTTGCCTGATTTGAACCAAAGCAGTGGGTAAGGGAAGGGATAGAGGCAACAGATATTTATTGAATACCTAGTATGCTAAATGTTTAACTTTATGCAATCATTCCAAAGAAATGAGTACTGCAATGATAATTTTAAAAATTAGGAATCTAAACCTTAGGGAAGTAATTTTCCCAAGGGTACAAAAACCTGACTTCTCCAGTTGCTTGTCTCAAACAAATTTTGTAGAAATCTTGTTATTTACCACTTGATTTACATTTTGTGTTTGCACTAAACAGTACTCACAATGCTTTAGAATTTAGCACATACCTATTTAGTTTCCTGAGTTTGTTAGGAAATGTATCTTTCCTGGTAAGCTACATATTAGAAATAATGCTGGGTAATGCTGTGATAAAGGTGCAGATTCCAAGGGCTGGGAATGTGGCTCAGTGGTAGAGTGCTTGCCTAATGTACATGAAGCCCTGGGTTCAATTCCTTAGTACCACATAAGCAGAAAAAGCCAGAAGTGGGGCTGTGGCTCAAGTAGTAAAGCTTTAGCCTTGAGCAAAAGAAGCTCAAGGATAGTGCCCATGCCCTGAGTTCAAGCCCCAAGACTGGCCCTCCAAAAAAAGGTGCAGATCCCAGAGCTTTGCTTACTGAATGCTTCTAAAACTTTGATCTGGTCTCCTTGAGCTCTTGAGGGAACAATAAAACTCTAAGGAGGAACAGACCACTTCACAGCCACATGTGTTACCCTGCCCTGCTGCTACCCTAGTTACACTTACATTCCAGGAACATACAGATCTCAGCCAGCAGTAATTGCATACTAACTCCATCTGTGAAGGAAAACCAAATGCTTTACAATGAAGCACCTGCCATCATCTCTCACAGGACCCTCTGCCCTTTATAGAATATTCATGAAGTCTTTCTTTGAAATCTCTGCCTGAGTTTCAAAAGAGTCCCTAAAGGAGAAAGAACCATTTCATAAGGCAAACAGGAAATCCAGCAAGATTAAGGAGGCACTGATTTCCAAAAACTGTACTTTATCCACAGTTAGATACCATCTTACATTTCTTGAGCAATCAAAATGCTTTCTTCCATTATGCCTGACCATGTGACCAGAGAGAAAAGAAAGAAAGGAGAAAAATAAAATCAGTAGTCCCAAGCAGAATTTCCCTCTTTCCATTTTCTCTATTTGTGTTTGATTAAAAGTTTTTTTTTTTTTTTAAAGTCGGTCATGGGGCCTGAACGCTGTCCCTCAGCTCTTAAGCTCAAAGCTAGCGCTCTACCACTTGAGCCACAGTGTCACTTCCAGCTTTTTCTGCTTATATGGTGCTGAAGAATGGAACCCAGAGTCTCATGCATGCAAGGCAAGCACTCTACCACGGAGCCACCTTCCCAGCCCCGATTATAATTTCTTTTATACATATTTACTTGTGACTTTGGTACATAGTGACCTGAAATGCAAAGAAGTTTAGGAAAGTAAAGGTAAATAGAACCATAATAGGTTATCAATTTTTTAATGATTCTTTATAAGATTTTGGGGGGAGGGGAGGGAGATAACTAATTCACATTTACAAAGTTTGAACAGTTATAAAGACTTACAAAGAAGATCATATTGTGATGAAAGTTGGGGCATTATACTTGGCAATAACCTCAATCTATTTAATGTTTCTTAGCATATGTAATATACATATAATATTATAATATTTGGTGTATAATATATAGTTCCAGTTTTCAAAAAATACAAATAATAAGAAAATGTAGGATGATTACATGCAAAATTAAAATCTTTATGTTAAAGAAAAATGTTGATTGCTGGAAACTAGCACCTTTTTAAAATAACTATACTGGAATTTGTTGTTACTATGGGACTATTGGGATATTCTTTCTATAGTAGATACAAAGAGATTTTTTCCAAGGATTTTTCATAATAGTAATCCTCCTGTCTCCTTAACTTCCGGTTCACTTTATTCTTCTCTTTCTCTGCTTATCTTCATAAGATCCTGCTCTATTTTTCTTCTCCAGCCTTAGCATCTCCCAATATTCAGAGCATAGAATTAGCTTCCAGGATGAACTCTCTATCTACCACAAAAACAAATCAGTTTATTTTAGCAAGATCTTGTTTCTATGTACTAGCTCATTATATATATATGTGTGTGTGTGTGTGTGTGTGTGTGTGCGTGTGTGTATGTGTGTGTGTGTGTGTGTGTGTCTTGCTAATGTTTTAAGCAGGTTTCAGCGCTTTTTCCTGTCATCTTATTTGGAATTGCAAATCCTAAAGATGTAAAGGCAACAAGGCTACATCCTTGTTTATAAAAATAAGAAATATTTCTTGAATTTTAATCGGACTATCCCTTCTCAGACTCGTAGGGATGGATTTATTTTTAGTTATAGAAATGACCCCTTCTCCACTCTCAGCACGCTGCTTTACCCTCCTCCCACTAAATTCATTGAAAGAGGTCCCCTGGGCCGGGTCTGGAGAGCATCGTTGCTTCCATGGCAACCAGACATTAGCTTCCTCTGTTACCATGGTACCGGCTCGGCCCAGCCGGGTGGTCACTATGGTAACTAGAGGTGGGTCACGGCTGTCAGGGCGCATGCGCGCGGTGCCGTTGAGTTGCGCGGCGCGCCCGCGGGCCCCTCAGCTATCTTCGACATGGCGCTGAGACGGCGACGAGGCGTCCGGGTCTGCGCCCGGCTGCCCGACTTCTTCCTGCTGCTGCTTTTCAGGGGTGAGCTGGCGCGTTTCTGGAGGGTCTAGGAGCGAAGGGAGCCGGGCGGGCCGGAGCGGCTGAAGCCGGTCCAGGCAGAATAGCGGTTCCCAGCCCCGGGGACTCCGGGGGTCCCGGCTCGGTTCCGGGGCGGGGAGTGGGGCGGGCTGGGCCCCGGAGGGGCGCCCTCGCGGGGCGGTCCGTGCCGGGCGACCCTCGGCCCGCCGCGGCGCCCGCGTGGGGCGAGTTGCTCTCCGGGACGGCGGGGTGGTCCCCAGGCCTGGGCGGGCGAAGGACGGCGGCCGCTGCGGCGTGGGCTGGGGAACTTGCTGGAAACCCCGGGGAGCCGCGCGGTGCGCGGCGGTGCGCGGCGCGGGGCCCTGCCCCAGCCCTGCCCCAGCCCGGCCAGGCCTGGCCGGCTGCTCGCGCGCAGCCCTCGGCGGGGAGGAGGGGGGACCTGCCCTGCTTCGGTCTCCTGCCATCGACTGAAGAACTGGACTGGGCAAAGCCAGCTTTCCCGAAACCCTTGGTGCAGAGGGTTTGAGGACTTTCCTTTGTCTCCAGGAGACTCGGACACCCCCCCCCCCCCATAACATCTGGGCCATTTTTGATGAGGATAACACTGATACGCTCGAAAGTTTTGTTTCCCTCCTCCTTCCTCCTCACTGTTTTGGAATTACCTCATGGTAGTATCTTCCTTGTCCTGCCCGTTAGACAGAAGTTTCCATCTACCGAGCATTAATATATACACATATATATTAATGTGCACAAGCACATACACACAGAGCACTTGGAAACCGTTATCTCATGTCCTCGTTTACAGCAGCTGTATGAGGAGGGTTCTAACCAACCCGTTTTCGGAGAATAATGGATCATCTTGTTTTGTTTTGTTCCCCCCCCCCCCCCCCCCAAAGCTGCCTTCAGGATGCACAGCGTCAAACTCACATTTGCTAAAAGCATCATCCCAAAGCAGTTGTTTTGGTCTGGTAGCCTTCCAAATGTAAAAGCCTTCCCAAAGTAACCACCAGTCCAGCCCCTTTTCTGTCCTTAGGTCATCTGGACTTTCGGCTTTGTTCTTATCATCATCCCTTCAGGTTTTCAAACAAAACAAAACAAAACAAAACACCAAGGGATTGTGTGGGAGTGAGGGGGGGGGAGGGTGAACAGTCTTCGGAAGACAAAGCATTTTAGTGTTCATTCTATTGGGATGCTAGCAATGGTGTATTAAAAAGTAGGGGGTCTGGTCCAGAAGCACTGGAAACTGGGAGAAGGATGTCTCCGTTTGTGGTTGGTGTGACCTGTGCTTTGCCTGGAAGTTAACTTCCAAAACCAAGTGCAGTTGGGAGATGTAAGTTTCCAAAGGGTAGCCAGGGGACAAGAGTGTCAGGAATGTCCAGCTCCCACTGTGTTACTCACACTGACACTGTCCTATTCACAAACTCGAACAACTCCCTATTGTCAAAGAGGTTTGTTCACATGAAAGTTTGCAGTTTTTATTGTAGAAACATTTGGCATTTAACTTCAGGAATTAGTTTCCACTTAGTGGTTTGTTAAATAATCTGATTTTGCCTTCCCTGAGCAGCTAATTTTGTGGCTTTCTTGCTATAATATACTGGGATTTACCTTCAGATTATAAGAAGAAAAATCAATTTGCAAACCAGAATCAAAATGGTAGGATGTAGCTTGAAGGGATGTAGCTTGCTTGCTTTATAATTTATTTATTTGTCGATTGTGGGGCCTGAGCTCAGAGCCTTGACGCTGTCCTTGAACTCTTTTGCTGAAGGCTAGCACTCTACCATTTGAGCCATAGTTCCATTTCCAGTCGATGAGTGGTTCATTGGAGATAAGAGTCTAGTGGGGACTTTTCTGCTAGGACTGGCTTCCAAGCACAATCCTCAGATCTCAGTCTCCTGAGTAGCTAGGATTATAGGCATGAGCCACCAGCGCCTGACTCTTTTCAAAAATGTAAAAGAAAAACTTTAAGTTTTTTTCTATTATTTTTACCCTAAGCATACCCTAAGGCTTTATTCTTTTTTACAGATCATAAAATGGTGTCTTTTTTAGCTTTCAGGATTTTTTTCAATTGTATTACTATTCTGTTTTATCAGTAAAAAAGAAAAGTTCCCCACATAATAGCCAACATTTCTTTGGTCGTTAACCTTTGCTGGTCTCTGTTAAAAACTTTAGCATGGACTTTCCTACCTGGGCTAACACAGTCTTTTAAGAGTTTGTTACTATGATTTTTCCCATCTTGTGGATGAAGAAATAAAAATATGATGAGATGAAGTCACTTACTCATGGTGATATCCAATTGTGTTAGTAAAATTTTTATTTGTTCTGCTTGACAATGAGATTCTTATTATGGGTTAGTGTAGCAAAATTGTTAAGTTTTAAAGCTACATCATTTCCATGTAAAATATCCCTCTGTTGAATTGGTGACAGGTGCAGTTCAGCTTTTCAAATGTTATGCCATATGTCTTTCTTGAATGATTAATGCAGTGTTTATTGTTAGTTTCAAAATCTTTTGATGACCTAAAGAGAAGTATTTTATTGAGAATTAAAACAATAATAGTCTGTATTCTCAAAGTAAGATAGTTTGTGCGCTGAAGGGTTACAAAACCAAAAACTCAATTTCTAGGAAATTTTTGAGGAAATATTCTAATTCTTTTATTTGCATGTGTTTGGACACTTGAACTATATTTTAGAATGACCTGTCATGTTAGGTTGTTTTAATTCCTTTACAATATCTGATAGTTAAAATCCTTGTCACATTTGTATATTTTAAGACAACACCAGGCCCTGAAAATATGCAGTGCTTCAAATCAGCTGCTCATTCCCAGATGACCTGTTGATGGGCATTTGTTCTTGAGTATTACAGGCCAAAAAGACTGGCTGGATAGCGGCTAGAGATTTTGGTCATAAGTAATTGCAGTGTTACACCTAGTCAGAGTTATAAGCCACCCAATAACTAAGCTTTGTGGAACTTGCTCTTAAGGCATCCTGTAAGGTAGGTTTAAATAAGTTATTTTGGAAGAACCCAGACCAAGTGTATTTTCTGAGATTGCCATGTAATGTCACAGAAGCAGCTATGGATTTAGCAGCTGTTAGAGATCTGAAATTAGCAAATTCTTTCTCCATAAATTCTTTAGATTTTTTTTTGAAGCACAACTGGGCTAAAGAAAAGAGAATGTGTGAATGAAATTAGCATGTATAGAGTTAATAAATTTAGATTCTCTCTCTCCCTCTCCCTCCCTCCCTCTTAATCCCTCTCCCTCCTTTCCTCCCTCCTTCTCTCCCTCCCTCCCTTCCCTCCCCCTCTCTTTCTCATTCTCTATTTCTTATACCAGTACTGGGGCTTGAATTCAGGGCTTGGGCTCTGACCTTAAGCATTTTTGCTTAAGCTTGTACTCTACCACTTGAGCCACAGCTCCACTTCTGGCTTTGTGAGGCGTGTGTGTGTGTGTGTGTGTGTGTGTGTGTGTGTGTGTGTGTGTCCTCCTCCTCCTCATTCTTTTTTTTTTGGTCAGTCGTGGGGCTTGAACTCTGGGGCGTGTGTGTGTGTGTGTGTGTGTGTGTGTGTGTGTGTGTGTGTGTGTGTGTGTGTGTGTGTGTGTGTCCTCCTCCTCCTCATTCTTTTTTTTTTGGTCAGTCGTGGGGCTTGAACTCTGGGCCTGGGCGCTGTGTCCTCCTCCTCCTCATTCTTTTTTTTTTGGTCAGTCGTGGGGCTTGAACTCTGGGCCTGGGCGCTGTCCCTCAGCTCTTCAGCTCAAGGCTAGAGCTCTACCACTTGAGCCATAGTGCCACTTCCAGTTTTCTGATGGTTAATTGGAGATAAGAGTCTCGGACTTTCCTGCCTGGCCTGGCTTTGGACTTTCCTGCCCTGCCTGCCTTTGAACCGTGATCCTCAGATCTCAGCTTCCTGAGTAGCTAGGATTATAGGTGTGAGCCACCGGGCCGGGCTATATTCTCTTTTAAAATGTGTTTAAAATGAGGTGCTATGAACACAAATATGTATATGAATGTATTTGTTAGGATTCAACCCAAGTTTTAAGTTCTTGAATGTGTCCTCTGAATTCTAGTAGTGTTTCAAAATATTTTCACTGGGGAATGAAGAGATCCTAAGAGAAAATTTGGTAAGCACATTTCTTTATACTCAGTTTAGGAATTACAGAATCCACTGTGGTACTCTGTTTGGAGAGCTAAAGTGTCAAGCTAGTGCCTTTTTGCCACTTTCCATAGCACACAGAAAACTTTCAGAGAATTAACCCTTGTTTCTGATGTTCAGTGTGAGGTTTTGTGTTAGTATGTTTGTGTTTTCTTAGTTTCTGTAGTTTCTATTGTGTATTATATATTACATTTCCCATGAGTAATTACAGAAGTTACAGAGTTTCTTGTGTGGAAAAATTAAGCTGTTTAATGAAATTAAGACCATATAAAGCCAGGTGCTGGTGTCTCATGCCTACAGTCTTAAGTACACAGGTGGCTGAGATCTGAGGATCACAGTTCAAAGCCAGCCTGGGCAGACAAACCCAAGAGACTCTTATCTCCAGTTAACTAGCATATAAGCCAAAAAGTGGAGGTGTAGCGCAAGTGGTAGAGCTCTTAAGAACATGAGGCCCAGAATTGAAGCCCCATTGCGGAGACACACACACACACACACACACACACACACACACACACACACACATTTTTCCTTATGTCTTAATTATTTTCAGAGCATCCCAAGGTCCTGTGATTTAGCCTTGTCTGCAAACTATTACTAAAATCAAATTCTGCATTATCCATGCTGTATCTGGCAATCTCAGTTCACAGTGATCTTTCCTATCGTTAAATAATCTGTCTATCTATCTATCTATCTATCTATCTATCTATCTATCTATCTATCTATCTATCTTTGTAGTTCATCTTAGTACA
This sequence comes from Dipodomys spectabilis, assembly GCF_019054845.1. Classification (NCBI taxonomy): domain Eukaryota; kingdom Metazoa; phylum Chordata; class Mammalia; order Rodentia; family Heteromyidae; genus Dipodomys; species Dipodomys spectabilis. The sequence goes on from NW_024870700.1 coordinate 922,613, forward strand.
GCAAATAACTCTTGTTATGTGGGCACTTTTCTTCATGTAAATGGTACAAAGTGAATCACGCATTCCCTTCCTCAAGAATCAGGACAACCAAAAACAACAAACAAACAAAAAAAAAAAGAGTCAGGGCAACTGTATACTTGCTCAGTATACTGAGCTTTAGTTATTGGGTATATCGTCTCAATGATATTTAAAAAGTTCTTAGAACCAGAGGCTGAGTTTTATTTCTGTTTTTGTCTTTCCAGAGATGAGTCTAGTAAATATTGCTCTCCTGTTTTTGTCACTTGAAATCCAGTTAACATTGTTTAACTACTGCCTATGTGTCTAGGCATGTTTAATATATCTTAGTAGTTCCAGTGGACCTGAGAACTTTAGAAAAGCCTCAGGTTTTAGAGTAGTATTTCTTGATTTATCTTTTCTGTCATCTACCCTCTATGGTTCAAAGGTTAAAAAGAAAAAAGATGAAATGCTTACATAGAATATATTGTTGAATTTGTTGCACAAGACATCAGGGAAAAAGCAGAGGAGATACTCCAAAATGTTGACAGGTTCTGTTTGTGACTAGCTAGTCTTAGGACTGATTGATGTCTACTTTTATGTTTTGCTGGTCGATTCTTTTATCCTTCTTATTCTTTTATCCTTTTGCCTGTTTTTAAATTTTTTCCTTAATGAGGATTTTTTTTTCTGTCTACTATAATGAGAAAAATGTGTTTTGGTTTGGTTTCTAGTACATGCAATAGTGGAATTTTAGATTTGGCACCAGCAAAGAAACAAACAGTTGGTTTACTACAGTATGACATATGTGCCTTTCTCTAGCTTAATTATCAGTGACGTTAGGTGAAGGAGGAACCCACTTAATGCTCAGTTGTGTGGTCACATAGGTCTCTGTAAGTCATTTGAGAGTTTAGTTGTCACTGGCTTTTAGCTAGAAGAGCCAGCTGTGGCGGCATCTTCGACAAATGATTAACTGGAAACTGAAAAGAGCTGCTAAGAGTACCTCCTCACTCCTACTCCCACTCTTTTTTTTTTTTTTTTTGTCATTGGTCATGGGGCCTGAACTCTGGGCCTGGGCGCTGTCCCTCAGCTCTTCAGCTCAAGGCTAGCGCTCTACCACTTGAGCCACAGCTCCATTTCCTGCTTTTTTCTTTTTGCTTATGTGGTGCTGAGGAATCGAACCCAGGGCTTCAGGCATGCAGGGCAAGCACTCTACCACTGAATCACTTTCCCAGTCCCCTCCCACTCTTTTTGAACAGACAAAAGAATCTGTTTTGTTACCTCTCTAGAGTCTCTGTGCCAGCCAGGTAACTCCTGTAATTTCTTTCTCTTCGGTGCTAAGAGTATAAAGTCAGATTGACTGCTGTGGAAAGTTGAGTCAGAAGATGGTTCCTATGCCTCACACTAGGCATATTATCTCCTTATAAAACACACCAACTTTGTTAAAGAAAGTAGGTAAACATGATTTCTGAGTAATGAGTCTTACTTAGATTGTGATTGGATAAAGAGTTTTTTTTTTAACTCTGAAAAAAAAAGATGGTTCCTGAAGATAGATGTCAGTTAAGGTGCCCCATCATTTCTTCCTGCCCAACACAGACTTCCCTGTTAGATATCGTTCTCAAGGAAAATATTTGTCCTTAGAATGAAGTGCAGCTATCTGGAGGCTTACAGAGATGGCAACAAATCCCAATACAACTGCTTATTTTTGAGACAGGATCTTGCAGTGAAGCCAAGGTTGGCTCTTGAATTTTCCATTGTCTACCTCAGCCTCCCCAGTGCTAGATTAAAAGCACACATCACCATGGCTTGCCTTTTGGAGGATAAGTTTGATTTATATAAGTGCAAATTTGGGGAAATAGAGAAGTTAAAAACCAGGAAAATGGAGGAAATAATATGAGCCATGGGATGAACTTGGGAATTCATATATTGTGCTTTGGGAGAGTGAATTGTTACCATGATAAATAACAACAGCTACCATTTATTGAATACTATGTTCTAGGCACTGATTGCTTTATCTGGCATCGTAGTGAGTTTAGGCTAATATAACAACCTGAATGCTCCAAACAACAGACATTACTTACCATCCTGGAAATAAGACTGTCCAAATATGCTGGCAGTTTTAGTCCCTGTGAAGCTTCCTTTCTGGCTGGCAGATGAGTGCTGTGTTTCTACATGGTAAAAGGAGAGAGAGCTCTGAAACCTTTTCTTTATAAATTCCACTAATCTCATGCTGAAGGCTTCCCATCATGACCTCATCTAAACCAAATTGCCTTCCAAATGCCCTTAGGGGTTAGGGTTTCAACATGAATTTTAGGAGGACACAAACACACTGTAGCACCTGAAACTACTTTAATTTATTTTAGCAGCCAGTGTTACAAGTTTCAATGTGTAGATATTGAATTTGGGACTTGTGCAAGCTAATTACAAGGCCCATAGTTATACCTAGTAAATAGAGGAGCCGGATTGTTCATTGTAGAAAACATTATAAATAGCAAAATTGAAATGTACTTTAAATGTCAGCATAAGAAATTTAGGTGTTTTTTTTTTTTTTTCCATCCTGGCTCTTGAACTCCGAGCCTGGGTACAGTTCTTGCTTGTTTTTGCCCAAGGCTAGCACTCTGTCAGTAGAGCCACAAGCCACTTCTGGTTTTTTCTGTTTATGTGGTACTGAGGAATCTAAACCAGGGCTTCATGCATGCTAGGCAAGTACTCTATCACTAAGCTACATTCCCAGCTAAATTTAGGTTTTAATAGCAATGTAAGGGCTAGAAATTAATTAGTGATTTTGACTCAAGGAATTTTTGTGTACAAAAGGAGTCAAGATGATGGGAGAGGAAAAGCCATTTAGGAAGCTGTTAGAATAGTTCTAGGTAGTGTCCTGTAGTGCCAGTCTCTTGACAATGAGCTAGTTTTTTTTTAACTAGTGGCTCCCTTCCCCCTTAGACCAAGGAATATTTATGAAGATCTCCAGAAACTGTTTATATCATCAAACCGTAAGTATTACCAAACCTTCTGTTTTTCCCCTACAAAACACAGAAATGTAGGACCTTTTCCATTGTAACTAAGCACTTATGTGCTATTGCTGAAACTTTTGCAATTTGAGGTGCAACAACAAAATTATATTTCATTTTCCTTCTTCACAATTTCATGGACAGAAGATTCATTATTATTATTATTATTATTATTTTGGTTGGTCGTGGGGCTTGAACTCTGGGCTTGGGCGCTGTCCCTGCACTCTTCAGCTCAAGGTGAGCGCTCTTACCGTTTGAGTCACAGAGCCACTTCCGGTTTTCTAGTGGTTTGTTGGAGATAAGAGTCTCACGGACTTTCCTGCCTGGGCTGGCTTAGAACTGTGATCCTCAGATCTCAGCCTCCTGAGTAGCTAGGATTACAGGCATGAGCCACCAGTGCCTGGCTAGAAGATTCATTCTTTAGCAACCTCAGATGCCTTTTATCTTAGTAAGTCAAGAACTTTGACTTTATCCTTAAAGGTGGCAAGCATCATAAGGTAGCAGGACCATAATTAAGTAAACTAAGGGCTAGTTGATCACAGTGCAATATTATGACAGTTGGTCTGATAACCCAGATACCTTCTAAGTGACTGAAGAGCCTTAGACAGCTCATTATTGCATGTACTTAGAAGCATAGATATGCTGTAAAAAGGGCCGATCAGTCCTATCCTAGGGAAGACTGAGCAGGACAGTAGCTTTCATCCCACTATTTGGAATGATACACATTTTCAAACTTGGGAATTGCTTCTTTCTGGAATTTTTCTATTTAGTATCTCAGACTGTAGTTGGCCTCAAGTAACTAAAACTGTAGATAAGGAGGACTATTATGTGTCTGAAAGTAGCATATTTTAATCTTGCTCTTGAAATTTGTATTTACTGGGTATATAACTTTAGGTTGTCAATTATTTGTCTTACAGCCTGGACTCTATGTGCCTTCCTGTCTTACTGCTGCAGTCTGTAGCCTAACCTTCAGTGTTTTCTAGGTTGCCTATGTTTCTTTTTTCTAGCTACTTTCTATAAGAATTTTTTTTCCTTTTTGTCACAAAATGTTACTACATTGTGTCCAGGATGAATTTCTTTTTATTTTTACTAGTTGTTACATGTTGTTCTTTGTGTATCTGAATTTGCTTATTCTCCCCATCTTCCTCTCCTTTAGGAATTTGCAGGTATCTGTTCAAATATTGTATAGTTCCTATTCTTTTGGGATCCTGATTAAATGTATTCTGTCTTCCAAGATTTAATCTTTCCATCAAAGTTTTATATTGTCTGTTTGCTGTTCTAGGTTTTTATTCATCTTTGTTTTACAGCTAACAACGGCTTCCAGTCTATTGAAACAGTGGATAGTGCATTTTTTCACTCATTTCTGAAACTTGATTTGGTTCTTCTTGGCCTCTTTTTGCTTGCCTCGTTTTTCATTCCTTTAAAAAAAACTTAAGCATTTTATGCACAGCTTTATTTTCTTCTTCTTCTTCTTCTTCTTCTTTTTTTTCTTGCTTGTACTGAGGCTTGGACTCAGAACCTCACCCTGAACTCAGAACCTTACCCTCTTGCTTGCTTTTCCCACTCACAACTGATACATTACCACTTGAGCTATAACTCCAGTCCAACTTTGTGTAGGTTAATTGGACAGTCTTGTGGACTTTTCTGCCTGGTCTGGCTTTAAACCTTAATCCTCAGATCTTAGTCTTCTGCATAGCCAGGATTAAGGGCATGACCCATATGTCTAGATATGAACAGCTATTTCATGTTATGTCTATAAATATAGAGAAGGATATTTCACTTGAGCCATGCTTTCAGCTCCTTGTCTGATATTTCAAATATCTGAAGTCTTAGGCATCAAAGTCTATTATTTGTTGTTTCTTATGATTGTTTTCTTTTTTGTTGTTGTTGTTTTTTTGGGTCTGGTCATGGGGCCTGAAATCTGGTCCTGGGTGCTGTCCCTCAGCTCTTCATCTCAAGGCTAGTGCTCTACCACTTACTTGAGCCACAGCTCCACTTCCAGTTTTTTGGTGGTTCATTTTGGAGATAAGATTCTCACAGACTTTCCTACCTAGGCTGGCTTCAAACTGCCATCCTCAGATCTCAGCCTCCTGGGTGACTAAGATTACAGGCATGAGCCACACTGATGCTGTCAAGGTGTTTTTTGGAGAGCATGCTTCTACTGATGGTCAGGCCTGCCACCCTCTGTTATGTTTGTAATCCCTAGAATACATACATGCGAGGCAAGCACTCTACTACTAAGCCACATTCCCAGCCCCATAGTTCATCTTTCAGATCCTCAGTGTTACTCATTTGTTTTATATTTCTATAGCTTTACTTAGCAGGTCTAGTGTTGTAAAAGTTCCTGTTGACCAGGCATAGGTTATATGGATCTGTTATCCTTGCTACATGAGAAGCTGATATTGAGAGGATTGTGGTTCCAGGCTAGCCTGAACAAAAAGATTCCATCTCAGTAGAAAAAGCTAGAGTATGGTGGAACATCCCTGTCACTCCAGCTATGGCAGGAAGCTTAAATAGGCTTTCCCAGGTGAAAAAGGAGATTCTATCTCACAAATAACCAGAGCAAAAAAGGGAGGTATGTCTCTAGCAGTAGACTACCTGCATAGCAAGTATGAAGCCCCCAGTTCAGACAAAAAACGAGTTCCTGTGTGTATCATAAGGGAAGGTGATAGGTGGTTGGTTGGATTGGCATTCTTAGTTTTGTCGTTGTTGTTGCTGCTGCTGTGACAGTACCTGAGAGAAACAATTTAAAGAAGGAATGATTAATGTTGATTTCGGAGGTCCTGTTCATCATGGTAGAGAGGGCAGAACAGTTTCCATCGTGGCAGCCAGGTAGCATAGAAAGGATGCTTATGGGGCTGGGAAGGTGGCTCAGTGGTAGAGTGCTTGCCTTGCATGCATGAGGCCCTGGGTTCGATTCCTAAGCACCACATAAGTGAAAAGAAAAAAGCCGAAAGTGGCGCTGTGGCTCAAGTGGTAGAGCGCTAATCTTGAGCTGAAGAGCTGAGGGACAGCGCCCAGGCCCAGAGTTCAGGCCCCACGACCGGACCCCCAAGAAAAAAAAAAGAAGAATTAATGCTCATGCCTAATGGCGTTCTTTTTATTCCTTTCAGGCCCTCCTACACACATTGTGTACAAGTCTTCCTGCCTTAGGTTCATCCTTTTTGGAAAAGCCTTCACAGACACATCAAAAGTTGCTTTACTAGTCTGTAGTGCTTCTCCAGCCAATCAAGTTAATCAGGATTAACCTTCACACTTACCATCAGACATGAAGTTTTCACTTTGACCATAATAAAAGCTTAAATGTTGAGCTTACACCTTTAATCCTAGTTACTTAGGACATCTGAGGATTGTGGTTCAAAGCCAACCCAGGCAGAAAAGTCCATGAAAATCTTATCTTTAATCACCAAATAGCCAGAAGTGGAGCTATGGCTCAAGTGGTAGGGTACTAGCAGTGAGCAAAAAAGCTCAGGGACAGCATCCAGCCCCTGAGTTCAAGCCTAGGACAGGCACAAAAACAAACAACAAGTTGGACATTTTTAAAGTTTTCTGGTAAGGAAGACTAAGCTGAAATTTGTAATCCTCTTGAACAGTTTTTCAGTAAGAGCAACTAGTTTCGTGTCTTTTTTTTTTTTTTTTAAATCAGGCACTGTTTTAGACTCCCCCCCAGGAAACATTCGCTGTGTTTTGAATATAGGAAAAGATGAAAGCTACCATCCCTCCTCTAAATGTACTTTTATGCACATAATGAAAAGTTCCCATGTAGTGTACTGGGGGATTAGGACTCCCCCCCACCCCTAGGAAGACTGTTTATGTACCTTTAGTTGAGAAGCTGCCCAAGTTCCCATGGGAACACAGATATTTGAGGTGCTTAGGTGCTAACCCCATGTTGGGTCCATGAGTGGTATGCAAAAGTATTATTATTCTGTGGTGAATGTTTGTCTTTCCATTAATTCTGCGAACTTGATTTTTCTGTTAGATTGTTTTATGAGTGATGACTGCTAATATCAAACATCTGGGGATATTTTCTACACATTTCAGCCTAAATCACTCTCTAGAAGTAGGTCAGAGTTGAAATGGTGTTTGACCTGAAAAATATGTACATGTTTTAATTAATTAATTAATTGTCAGTTGTGGGGCTTGAACTCAGGGTCTGGGGCTCTGTTCTGAGCCTCTTACTGCTTGATCAAGGCTAGCACTCTGCCACTTGAGCTACAGTACCACTTCCAGTTTTTGAGTGGTTAATTGGAGATAAGACTCTCACAGGGAATTTCTCCTCCACCTATGCTGGTGCTCATCCTGACAGATCCCACCGCCACTCCCCCCCCCCCCCTTTTCTTTCTCTAACTTAGGCTCTAATGCTGGGAGGATGTTTCATAACACTGAATGAGGGATTTAGACCTCACTGAAGCCAGAACAAATATTTTCTCCTACTATTGTCCTGTGGCTAATATCCCACATGCTGTTTGTAAATTATACCACTCTGTCCCAGAGTGAGTTGAGAGTCAGGTAAATTCTGAGGAAGATGTTTTGTGTTTTGTTCTCTTTTGAACTCACACATTTTACTTTCTGTGCCTTTTCTTGCCAAGTACATTTCCTACGTGCCAAGTAAACCTGTTGAAACTTTGGTTGTTTCTATTCTTACCTGTGAGCAGCACCTTTTAGCTCACCTTTTTAAAAAGTTCTAAAAAGACTTGGAGGAAGAAAATTAACTGGATCTGTAAGACCCCAGTTGTGAGCATAGTGACATGTCCTCTACTGTCTCTTACCTATAGTGAAATAACCTCAGCTTACTGGCTATATAAGCCATGGCTTCTAGAGGAAATACCCTTATCTTCAGGGAGCCCTTCTTTACATGTCTACATCACCCTTCCAAAGAGGAGCTGGAATGCATTCCAGAAAAAAGTTTCTTTCCTTTTTCTTCTCCAAGAATATACTTATGTAAAGGAAGGAATTTATGTGTTTGTGTGTGTGAGAGAGAGAGAGACAGAGAGATAGAGAGTATTATGGTTTGAACCTATGGCTCTATGCTTGTTAAGGAGCACTCTACCATTTGAGACATACCTTCAGTGCTTTTTTTCTCTGATTATATTTTATTTTATTTTTGTGCCAGGTATGGGCCTTGAATTCAAGGCCTGGGTGCTGACCCTTATCTTTTTTTGCTCAAGGCAAGCACTACATTCCCAGCCCCTGTTCTTGTTATTTTTGACATAGAGTCTCACTATTTGCATATGCTGGCTTAGGCCTCAGTTCTATTTTTATTTCCCTTATAGCTAGGATGGTAGGCATAATCCACCATGCCCAGATTTATTTTTTGTTGAGATGGGGGTCTTAGAAACTTTTTACCTGGCCTGGTATTACAACCCAGTTTTCCTGATCTCTGCCTCCCAGGTAGGATGGCTGTGGGGACCTGGCAAAAAGAGAACTTTGACCATAAGACTTCAGTGATTTGTTTTTATTAGAGGATGATCACAAGATTTGAAAGATAGTCTTTGGCTGTGTAGAATTGTTCTGTAACCATGCGCTGCCATTTCTCCTCTTCTGTTGCTGTGATTCATGCACCGCTAGTGCAGGTTATCACTTTCTCTTCCTTTTCATTTCCAACTCTTTCCTCAGTATGCAGCTTTATGGACTTCTCTGCAAAAGCCTCTTTTGTAGACCTCTAGAGGGAGGCAGGCTCTTCCTCTTCTGAATTATTACTCATCATGAAGGAGCACAAGAGTTTGAGGAGCACAAGAGTTTGAGTTTCAGCTCTACTGTATGACTCCTGAAAGCCATTTCCTTATCTCTGTAAAAATAGGACAGTATCTGACTTTGAATAATATTTTTCAAAACACTATCTAAAGTTCTATCAGTATCTAGATTATAACCAAATTAATAGTACTTAATACAGTAAAATAAATAGTTCTTATGAAGTGTGCTCAGCAGAGTATCTGGTATAATGAGCCCTCATTTTAGGTTTTGTTTTTCAACACTTGGTAGTAGAGATTTACTATTAGTAACAGTTGCTGCTGCTTCTGCATCTATTACTGTTCTGTTAGGATTCATTAGATTCTTAATTATTTTTGACCAATCTAAAGTGAAATTCATCAGATCAGCTTAAGGGTCCTTACCTGCAGAGGAGTCCCTTCCATAGCCCTGGGTTTCATTCTAGCAGCATGTCCTTAGTTTCCCAAAAGATTCTTTACAACCCATTGACTTACTTTTTTTCTGCTCCACCTTCCCCTTTGTTGTATTTCTTACTTTGGGTAGTGTTAGAATGGCCGCAGGTACTTTTCTCAGCTAAAAGTAGTGTTGGGAGTGGGAGCACCTTCATGTTGGATTAGTGGGGTGATTGTGAGGTACACATCTCTGGGTAGCTGTCACTGCTGGTCATCTTAGTGTTGGAATGGCTTCTCAGAATATTTGGCCATGCTGTTTGACTCCAAGGGCTGTGATGGGAAGTTGCAGGATCTACTGTGACTGCCAGTGTGAGCTCTTGTAATGCCACAGCGGTGAGATATGGTAATGAGCTTTCTCTTCTCAAAGAGGATTGAGGATTACTAGGAATACCCTCAAAATACCATTTAAAGTATGAAACTGTAGATTGAAGGTTTCCCAGTAAAATATATGTTTATAGTTTGCACTGTTACATTACATTAATTTAATATTTAATTAATAGTAAATGTTTTCATTGACCATAGCTAAAGGATAGTCCTAATTACTCTGGTTTTCCCCAGATAATATTACTAAATGATTGATGAAGTGATCAACAATCTTAAAAAAATGTAGGAACATTTACAGAGTACCAAGCAATAATAACGGTATCATGTTTGTAGATTTTTGGTTATATTGCTAGCTTTTTTCCTTGGGGTAATGAATTTGAATTTGGGGCCTAGTGCTTGTTAGGCAGGTTCTCTACCACTTGAGTCATGCCTCAGTCCCTTTTGGCTTTTGTTTTTCTGGATAAAGCCTTACATTTTTGCCCAGGTCTGTCCTTAGCCTTCATTCTTTCTACCTGTTCCTCCTTCATAGCAGGAATTACAGGTTTGTACTGCTGCTCTTGGCTTGAAATCTTTCTTACTTGTTTTACTAGTGTGTGCCTCAAAATTAGATATTCTTCAGGCTCCAGTCTCACTTATCTCAATCACAATTGTCATTAAATTATATCATTTTATGTTACATTGATCTATCAATGTAAATATCTAATGTGATATCTTTTTATATGTGTATCTTGTCTCTAATTATTAGTGACTTGACTTGGCTTCTGCTTCACTAGGAAAACAAATATACAATTATGAATATGAAATTACTTAAAAATGAGGAATCACTGAAAGGTAAAAATTGTAAAATCTGGCAGTACAACCTCAAATATAGAAAAACAGGAGTATTTTTGTGAATAGAACGATACCCAACATAAAGGTAGGTCATGTATGGGTATGCAGGCACTTACGGCTAAGAGGGCTATGCAGCTCAGCAGGTGAGTTTGCTCTTCAGCTGTGAGTTGAGGAGGCAGTAAGCTTCCTGCAGAGCAGCTAGCCAAGATTTCTGTTCAAGTGTATCCTTGACAAATGGGAAACCAGAGACTGTGCTTTGGTATATTTCAAGTCAGAGACCTGAGTTCCACTTTGATACTGACTAATGGAAGGTTAAGTAGTATTCTAACACTTCTGAGTGTTGCTCTTAGTCTATAGAAAAGAAATTACACATTTTTCAGGATTGTTACAGAGGCAACTGAGTTTGTGTGTGAAAGAACTAAGTTTTAAAATGTTAATACAAATATTACCATCTCTGCTTTGCTTTCTTTTCATTGAGTTTAGAAGTTTCATCTATCTCTTGGTTCTCTAAGACTTTTATTACAGTGCTAACTTGGAGGAACTTTCTCTATGAAAGTTTCCCTGTAGCTTATTTTGATGAGATAGGAGATGTTTTAAAAATGTTTTTTCTAAGGTAGAAAAAATATTTTACTTAAAATAGTTTGTTGCCCCGAGTTTTCCTACAAAAATAAAAATCTAGTTTTAAGTTTCATTAGTAAAGAGAAAATTTTATGTAATGTTCTTGGATTTAAAAAGTGGTTCAGTGATTATTTATAGAAAAAATTAGACCTCTTCAGCCTGGGGGAAGTTTTCATGCATGAACTAGCAAACATCAAATAATAAGAGGTTTTCATGGAAATTCCAGCATACTTTAAAGTAAAAGAGCTGCCAGTATAAATCAGTAGGTTTATATTAAAAATAAACAGCTTATTAAATGAATTACTGTTGAGAATGGATTGAGCTAGGCATGGTGGTCCCATCACTAGTTCAATGCCAGCCTGGGCTACATAGCAAGACTATCTCAAAACAAGCAAGCAGATAAAAGAACAGAGGAGTTTAGAACAGAAAATGCCATATACTAGGTAAGCCTTTCATGTCCCATGCTGTTTTTACCTGAAAGTTTTAGTATTGTCTTCCCAAATATTCTCAGTGAAACAATTCTGAAATTAATGCACTTATAGTGTTAGCATACAAGACATATGTTTTCCTTCTGTAAATTAGAAGCAAGTAAGGAGAATATGAGAGAAAAGAAAAACAATGTTAACTCAAGAAAAACACTACAAAGTGCATTTGTATAATACTCTAAAATTCTTATTTTTCAGGAAATGCTGAAATAAGCTCAACAGAAGCTCTCAATGAAGAGCAAAATCTTGGAATATGTTTTCCTGTAGGCTTAGCTACATAAGCTACTTGAAAAGTTTTTTCCTCTTCCTGTAAAGGTTACTCATGCTGGACTTCTCTGCCAGGAAGAGCTGTCTTACAGCTCAAATCTAGCTACTCAGCAGCTGGACTTATGGTCAGAAGACCCAGGTTTTGCAACTATGATCCCAACAAGTAATTTTATTCTTTTTGAATTAAGTTTTCTACCCACGAAACAAGTATGTATTCTTCTCTATTTACATAGACCCATATATTCTGAAAGTCACTGTAAGGAGTGGTTTCTTCACTTCCACACTGCTTCTGTTCCAGGCTAGATAATCCTTTGTCTTAGGTCTTGGGCATTTCAGGATGTTAAGTATCATCCCTGGTCTCTACAACCAAAAGTGACTAGGTTTTCCCATCACATAGCATGGTAGAGCTAGACTGAGATCCAACTTTTTAAATACATTCCTAGCCCAATCCTCCAGTTTCCACCTTACACTAATTCAGTCCAATCCCATACCAAAAGTAGTGGTATATACTTAAAAGTTTGACACTGAAATAAAGATTGACAAAGGCTCTAATAATGCTTTAATAATGATTCATTGCCCACTTGCTCCACTTCATCACTGCTCATTCTCAAAGAACTGTTTGCCTCAGCCCTTAAACATTATAAAATGCTTGAGTAACACTAACAGCAGTTGAAATGCATGCTTTGTGAGGATTCAGTTTGTTTTTGTCAGCTTCAGAACAAGTTTAAGTTGCACGTGATGAATGGAATATTGATATGCCCAGTGAAGAGTTCTAATACTCATTTGTGAAGCATATATGTATTGCCTTAGGTTTATGCTGAACTTTCTTGTATCTTGCATTTGTACTAGATGTGCTTTCTAATTTGTAGTTTTCAGTAAAAGCAAAATCTATACATATAGTATATGTATGTATATATGTACATATACATATAGTATATATATGTATAAATATAGCAAGTGACATTTATGTTGGGTTGTTTAATTCTATGTCTGTGTTTTTGTACTATATCTTGGGTTTTCAATGTGCAGAAATTCAGGATTGGCTAGAGAACACGAAAGAAAAGTCATAAAAAAGGAAAATAGAGCATGAAAGTTGAGTGCAGATGTCAGAAAAGAAACTTAGTGTCCGGCAGGAGAACTTAAAAGCATTCAGAAAACATTGCTTTACAGATAGATCATGTTGTCAGAACATCTGGATGCCAGTTTCAAGCTCTTTGCTGAGGGCTGTTCTGGATTTCAGTGTGGTCTGTCGGAATTTTTACTTTGACAGCTGGGTAACAAAGCCATTTAACTTTTGAAAACACCAAACTACTGTAGTGCTGAAGACCTTTGAAGGTGCTTTTTTATTTTTTCTGGTGAACTCTTTGAATTTAGATGTAATTTTTTCGTTATATAATATGATTCTGGAAATGAATAAATTCATAATATGAAAGAACTTGAAATCTCAAGGCTTTGGGGTTTGAAGACTAACTATAAAATGCAGAATATTAGACATTTAGGGTCATTATCTGGTGGTATGTGTGCTTGCTATTTTTCCATTCTTCCTAATTGCATCTTTTTTTTTCCTTGTCATTTGTTGGGCTTGAACTCTGGGCCTGGGTGCTGTCCCTCAGCTCAAGGCATGCACTCTACCACTTGAGCCACAGCTCCACTTCTGGTTTTCTGAGTGGTTTATTGGAGATAAGAGTCTCATGGACTTCCCTGCCCAGGCTGGCTTTGAACCATGATTCTCAGATCTCAGCCTCTTGAGCAGCTAGGATGACAGGCGTGAGCCACCGGCACCCAGCTGGCCATAAACATCTTAAAGCAAACAACTGGCTGACTAAGATTCTCAGTTTTCATTTTTTTACTGGGCATCGTTTTCTTAGTGGTATTTTCTACGGGAAATGTGTTGGATTTGATAGCTAGATCTTGTAGATTGACCTAGTATTTGCTGAAGGATAGTTAAAAGGGTTAGTTGCAGCTTAGAAAATAGGTAGAGTGGAGGGAGGGACAAGAAAAGCTGTCACATGATTGGTCAAGGATGTACCATACAAGTAATAAAAAATGTGGAAAAATTGCATGGGGCAAGGAAGAAAGGAGCCACTCCAATATTGTGTTTGGGAGTCTAGATTTTTGTTATCGTTGTTTGGGTTTGGTTTTTAGCTGTAAGACAGTATAAATTTGGCAATGTTTTAAAAGTACATATAAAGAAACATGATTATTCATTCCAGGGCACTGTCATAATGACTTGTCATTTTTAATATTTACTTTGTGATGTTTCTGCATATTTAAATATAATTGAATTCATACCCTTAAATATAACTTCAAGTTCTTTTTTTTTTTTTTCCATTGCCTTGCTCATAGTCCTTTGTAGGGGATTACAAAAGCCCAAACTTTTTGTTTTTTTGACAGTCCTGGGGCTTGAACTCAGAGCCTGGGTCCTGTCCCTAAGCTTGTTTTTGCTCAAGGCTAGCACTCTACCACTTGAGCTACAGCCCCACTTCTAGCTTTTTCTGTTTATGTGGTACTGAGGAATTGAATCCAGGGGTTCATGCATGCTAGGCAAGCACTCTACTGCTGAGCCACATTCCCAGCCCCAAAAGCCCAAACTTTTGAGTTTCTTATTATCCCATTAGGTCACTCTCCCAGTTGCTCATCTTCTGCTCCTTGTTTTTAGCCTCCATGGTGTGTCTTTATTTTCTCACATATGCTCTAAGGTATTGTATATGCTATCCATTGCAAATGATATGTTCTGCATGGTTAAACTGTGTGTGTGTGTGTGTGTGTGTGTGTGCGCGTGTGTGTGCGTGTGTGTGTATATGTGTGTGTGTGTGTGTGTGTGTGTGTGTGTGTGTGTGTGTGTGTACTGAAGCTGGAACTCAGGGCCTCCTACTGTTATAGCTGGTTATGCCTCCAGTTCCAAGTCTCTTGGATTTGTCTGCTTGTGCTGCTTTCAGATATTGATCCTCAGTTCTCAGCTTTCTGAGTAGCAAGGATTACAGGCATGAGCACCAGTGCATTGCTGGTTAATCAGATTTATGCATCTGATTCAGTCTTAAATCTCACTTCCTGAAGGAAGCTTTCCCTAATTTCTCAGAATTGTACCTCCTAATGTACATATTATAATTGATTTTGAAGAATTAAAATGTTTATTTATTTTTTATTTTTTGGGTCCGGTCGTGGGGCCTGAACTCTGGGCCTGGGCGCTGTCCCTCAGCTCTTCAGCTAAAGGCTAGTGCTCTACACTTGAGCCACAGCACCACTTCCGGCTTTTTTTCTTTTTGCTTATGTGGTGCTGGGGAATCAAACCCAGGGCCTCATACATGCAAGGCAAGCGCTCTACCACTGAGCCATCTTCCCAGCCCCGAATTAAAATGTTTATGTGTGCATTATAAACCCTTATTTTTTTTCTTTCAGAGCCAAGGATTTTATCCAGGGCCTCACACATTCTAGATATGCCCAGTACCATAGCTACATCCGTAGCTCTGGAATACATTAAAATACAGAATTCATCAGAGTAGGAATTGTTTGGCTTATTTTTTAACCCCCAGTATAGTACATTATAAACGTTCATTATTTGTTTGAAAGAAGAATGAATACATGACTAAACAAAAAAATCAGAGGCAATCTCTGCTTTCTTCATACATACTACATTTGTCAAAATATGCTTCTGCACCCTAGGCTTTACCAGTTGTGGATCAAAAATATTTTTAAATAAGTTGAACATATATAGACCTTCTTGTGTTATTCCCTAAACAGTGTACCATACTAACTATTTAAATCACTCTTACGTTTTGTTGGTTATTACAAGGAACCAGAGATTATTTAAAGCATACTTGAGGATTATGTAGATTAAATGTCAGTTTATATAAAGGAGTTGAGCATCTGCAGGTTTGGTATTGGCTGAGGTCCTGGAAAAAATATTACATAGATACCAATGTACAAATATATGTGGTTGGCAGTGAATATCTGAAAGTCTAATGATGAATTATTTTGTAAAGGAGCTAATACCTATATTAAATGTGTTTGTTAGAGGCACTACTGTTTTTGACTAGGAAGGCTGAGGTTCAGGTTACTTCAGTATCGGGATTGGGAGGTGGTTGCTGAGTATGGTACTCACTGTTTATTCCCTGTTACTTTGGAATTAGCTGACAGAATGGAGACAAGCTTACTGTTCTCTCCATTTTTAGTCTATGTTCCAAGATCAGGCAACTCAGTACTGAAATGTCTGCCTCAGAACTTTTTTGTTTTTTGGCCAGTCCTGGGGCTTGAACTCAGGGCCTGGGCATTGTCCCTGAGCCTCTCTGTACTTAAGGCTAGCACTCTACCACTTGAGCCACAACATCATTTCTGGCTTTTTTTGTGTATGTGGTACCAAGGATTTGAATCCAGGGCTTCATGCATGCTGGACAAGCACTCCACCACTGAGCCACATGCCCAGCCCTGCATTAGAACTCTAACACATGCAACCAGGCAATGGTGGCAATTGCCTGTAACTGCAGCCCTTGGGAAGCAGAGGAAGGTGTCTCAAACTCATAGCCTTGGCACCAGGCTATCTCCCTATCACACACCAACAGCTCTTAATTTATGACTCTGAAATGCACAAATATGTTTGCTTTTCTTGCCATGACAACAGAAACTGAATAGAGCTTCAAATAAAAACCACCATCTTCTGCTGAAAGCAAAATCAGTTATCTAGGTTGGAGCTCTAACCATTATCCTTTACATAATGAAATGCTTAAGATGAAAGAAGGTTGAGGGAGGTGAGTTTACAGAGGTCCCACAATCCTCTGATGCCAAAAGATTCACTTCATCACTGAATTGAGGGAAGAAGAAATAGGGTGCCATGCTGCCAAGAGTTTTCTAGTAGATGTTGTCTCTGATAGGTCCACGGCTAGATCTTAATTCTAATTAGTCATTTGAAAACATGGTTAGAGCCTTTCTACTTACGATATGCTCTGTAGACCAGTAGCTTATAAAAATGAACAAGCTCAAGTTCAACTGCAGATAAACTGAATCAGAATTTTCATTAAAAATAACAAAATGCCCAGTGATTTCTATGCATGTCCATATTTCACGCACACTATTGTTGTGTGATGTGTGAATTCCTGTATGATGGTGTTTGGAAACATGAGTCTTTCCCTTAGACCACGACATTTAAGAGGGTATAAAAGGTAGCTCCTGTGTAGTGTATGTGCTTACATAGCAAGTTAATGACATTATCAGAACTTAATGCCTCTGTCGTGTTTTAACTTGGATTTCCTTTGTTTCTATTTAAGTTAACCTGAATTTATAGTTTTATATTAGAAGAAAACTTTCAAGATAGTCTTCCTGTAGCTGACCGTGAGGGTACGTGCCTTTCATCCGAGCATTTGCAAGGGTGAGTAGGAGGATGCCAGGTTCCAGGCCAACTTGGACTACATTGTGAAACTTTGTCTCAAGAAAAGAAAGGGGGGAAAATGATAGTCTTCTTATGCCAGTGTTTGTATTTATGTATGCAAAGAGATATTTAGAAGGTATCCAAATGACTACTTCTTCCGTTTAGATTTGGACTATTCTATTACAAAACCCAGTTTTTATAACTGACAGTTTTCTCACTAAAATTTAAACTTAAAAAGGTTAAATTACACTCAACAGCAAATGCATCATCTTGTCATTTTTGTGTCAGTACCAATGCTTACACTCAGGGTTTCTTGAGGCTTTTATGTTCATAGCTGGCACTCTTCACGTGCACCACACCTCAGGTGGTTCATTGGAGATGGAGTCTCATGGACTTTCCTGCCCAGGCTGGCTTTGAACCTTTATGCTCTGTGTAGCTAGGGTTACATGAACTACTGGTACCCTACTGCATCATCTTTTCCTTATTGGATTTAAATACAACTATTTAAATGTTGTGTGGCCTTCAAAAGCCATAAATATGTTGAATTGTTATCAATGGAATGAAGTCTAAGTTTAGTATAAATAAGAAAAGCCTGGATTCTCTGATCATTTATCTGGTTTATTCATTTTCATCCAGATTTGAGCCTTGGTTGGTAAAATATGTTTGTACCTGGAGACAAACATAAGGCAAGAACTTTTGTTCTCTTTGTTTTACTTTATCATAAGTAAATCTATTGCAGCATTATGGAATGGTATACTTTTTATTTTAAGATTCTTCTCAAATGTAGGAGGATCCAGTTGTTCAGGCAGACATTTAAAATGAATGTAGGGCTGGGAAGGTGGCTCAGTGGTAGAGTGTTTGCCTTGCATGTATGAGGCCCTGGGTTTGATTCCTCAGTACCATATAAGCAGAAAAAACAAGAAGTGGTGCTGTGGCTCAAGTGGTAGAGTGCTTGCCTTGAGCTGAAGAGCTGAGGGACAGCCCCCAGGCCCAGAGTTCAGGCCCCACAACCAAATAAATAAATAAATAAAATAATTGTAGTCCCTTGTTCTTTTACTCTCAGTCTTTTTGAGGTCTCATTCCTCTTATCCAAATGCTGGATTTATATTTTATTTACATCTAGTCTTCCCTCAAGCTAAGAATAGTTCTGTTTTGATATTTTCTGCTATCGTTTGGCTTCACACTAATTTCTTTGGTATATTGGGGTGTGCAGTAGATCACTAATGTATGCTTGTTTCCTGTAATAGTGACCAGAATTAGTCTTTATCTATGGTGTAACGGTTGATAAAGAACTCCTTGGTTTTGTCTTTTTTTATTCATGAAATTTAGTGTATTTAGTTTCGTTTAATATTACCATTAAACTTTTGCTGGATGCCCACATTGTGACTGGTACTTTCTACAAGTGTTTGAGGGTTAATTACAAAAAGTAGGTTGGTGTGTCTTTGGATTGTGGAAAGGGAGGCATTATAGGGTACAAAAATCCAAGTTGCAAAGAATTACAAATAAACCTATTTTTCCTTTAACTAGCATCGGCTACAGTTCTGTTTACCTCAGGTTAATATCTTTGACTCTTTTTACATTATAGGATATTTTATAAGTCCTATAAAGAGGTGACTGCCTCCCTTTGATATTTGTTTGTTTGAAGAAAAGTCTCACCACTTACTACCGGGCAGCCTGAGCTCCTTGTGTGGTACAGCCTCCAGTTTGCTATCTTGCTGCCTCTGCTTCCCAAGTTCTAGGATTTCAGGCATATGCCATCATATCTAGTTTTCTTTGTTGGGAAAGGGACTTGTATGTAGTCTCAGATGGCCTTCCACTTATCATATTCATGTCCCAGTTTCATGAGTGTTGAAATTATAGAGATAGGCTCAAGTTTTTAAAATTTGAGATTTGTTTTTAGTTTCTTATTCCCTGTTTGTGCTTTTCTGTGTACTGTATGACATTGAGTTGATGCTGTGCTTAAAGAAATTTTAGTGTTTGTAAATTGTAAGGGCTCTATTTTTTTCTAGTCACTTTCAGTCTGTGAAGATGTATAAACTTTATGTAGCATACAAGAAACGTACTTTTCTACCTACTTCCTTTCACAAGCTGGACTACATCCATTCTTTGAGTACCTATAGCATATACAAGGCATTGTGCCTATGTGTAAATCAGGTTCTGCCCTCTAGGGAAGAAGCTCCTGTCATGCTTTTTATTGGAGCCATACGATTCCTATCAGCCATGTACAGAAGCCTTATTTTGTAAATGGGCTGATCTTGAGGGAATTGACACATAAGTTCAACTTCACTGAGGAAAACTAACAACAATTTCAAATGAACTGAAATCTATTTTGAGAGAGATTTCTGAATAAAGTAAAAGTTAGCTTAGTTTTTGTTGTTGTTTTTTTGGTCGGTTGTGAGGCCTGAACTCTGGGCTCAAGGCTTGTGCTCTACCACTGGAGCCACAGCACCACTTCCAACTTTTTCTGCTTATATGGTGCTGAGGAATTGAGCCCAGGGCCTCATGTATGCAAGGCAAGCACTATACCGCTGAGCCACCTTCCCAGCCCCAAAGCTAGTTTTTAGAAAAAGCCTAATAACATAAACCATATGAAACCCATTAGGAAGTTTCCACCAAGCATTGGTCAGGATTTGCAAAATTACCTTCAGTGATTTGAGTAGACAGTAAGATGATATCTGTCTATGAAGTATTTTGCTTTTCTTGCTTGTCTTAATAAAGTAAGAACCAATAGTCCTTGAGGCATAAGTGCCTGGCAAATATGTGGATGACATTTTTTTGTTGGGTGAATTGTCTTAGATGTTGCCCTTGCCCTTAAAGTAGCAGAAGTGGTAGAGTGAGATCCTTCATTGTATCTTTTCCAGGACATTGCACTGAACTGTGAACTGGTCAAATGTCACATTTTCTCCTTTATCATTTTGAAACTTTGTTTTATAGTTTCTTGAGAGTATGATTTCAGAGCCAACAAAGTTCAGCTCTACATCACTGATACTTGTGAGGGCCAGCTCAATATCCCTTTCCTACCTCAGGATCTCTTTCCCACTAACATTTGATAATACTTCATCATTAGGGGCAGAATTTTGGATTAAGTCAGAGTCTCTAGAAAATCCTAGGTTACATGACAGAAGAGTGGTACAGTTAAGAAAAATGTAAGATAAAGGTGTTGAGTAAAGCCCCAAGCAAGTGGCTATTGGGCCTGGGAAAAGCAGACCCAGGGACAGGTTTCATGATTATATCAACAATTTTCTTGGTCTGTCTTCCCTTCTTTCCTCTTTTCTTCCTCTCTCCCTCTTTCCTGTCCTCCCTTTCTCCCCGGCACTTTTTTTTGGGGGGGGGGGGTGCCAATACTGGGATTTGAATTCAGAACTTTTTGCTTGCTCAGCTTTCTTGCTCAGCTGGTGTTCTACCTCTTTTGCCACACCTCCAGCCTGTTTTTGCTAGTTATTTAGAGATAAAGTCTGTGGGCTTTTCTCTCTGGATTGGCTTTCATCCCCCATCCTCCAGATCTCAGCCTTAAGTAGCTAGGATTACAGGTGCCTGGAGATTTTCATTTTCTTTTTCTCCTTCACTCCTAACTACTCAGAAGGAAGTTGGAATGTTTCTTCTCACTTTTCTTTGTTCTTATGGCAGTTTTGGAGAAGACAATATTTGCTGTCTGTAATTAATGATATTGCATTTTTAAGTCAAATTCTGCTATTCTTGACTGGTTTATATTTATTACCAGATTTCTGCCTTTACTTCCTTTATTTTTCTAATCTCATCATTTTATGCTTTGCCCAGTGAAGAGTTTCCAGCAATGTCATCCTGAATATAATATACATAGTGTACTGCTAATTTTTGAGCTAACTTCCCCTCCTTTGACGAAAGTTAGATCCATGTTTTTATCTTTCATTGGCATGTTAGCTCAGTAGGCATAAAGATAGCATTGTAACCATATCACCTTAAAGGGTCTTATTAAAGCTATGAAATTACTCCCAGTGAGCTTCTTACTTGTTACAATAATCAGCCTCATTTTTTCTTAAAAAAAAAAACCCTATTAAACTATTCAGATACCTATTTCTTATTAGAAATGTACTTGAGATGAGACTCTCTTTTCCTCTTTCTTAAAAAAAAAGAGTAGTCATTTCCCATCTGTTTATTTTCAATGAAATGATGCTATTTTTCTAATCCAAACAAGCTTCTGTGGCTTTTCTGTTGTGTAGAGCTTTTGTGTCTTCTGAAGAGTGATTGCTTTGTGCATAACATACAATGTTCTTTGCTGCTTTCCACCCACAGACTCTTTCTTGCTAAGGAGGAGGTGTGATGCAGAGGAATTGTAAAGACTTCAAATTGCTGAATGGGTGGCCCAGATGGTGAGGAAAACCCTTTGAGGAACTAAAAATCGAATGAGTGATAGGATATTTTTTTAAAAAACCCATAATTAATTCTGGTGCCAGTGGCTCAAAACTGTAGTCCTAGCTAGTTAAGGAAGCTGAGATCTGAGGATCAAGGTTCGAAGCCAGCCTGGGCAGGAAAGTTCACAAGGCACTTACTTATAATTAAGCCAGAAGTGCAGATGTGGCTCAAGTGGTAAAGCTATTACCCTTGAGCAGAAAAATCTTAGGGACAGTGCCCAAGCCCTAAGGTCACACCCCAGGATTGGTGTGTGTGTGTGTGCGTGCGCGCGCGCGCACACACACACACACACACACACACAATTAGATTTTTGTTTTTTTAAGACCACTCTTGAGTTCCCATTCTTTCACTTGTGCATCTGAGTTCCATTTTGCAATTGATAATGAGATCTTTGAGAATATTTTTGGTTTATAACCATTGAAACCTCAGCACCTATATATAGAGTTACTCTCCAATATAATTTATTATTACAGATACCATAGTCATACAAATATCAGTTGAATACTCTTGCTGCTATCTTACTTAAATCTTATGCTCTTCAAAGGAAAACATTACAGTTATTCTTGACTTATAAATGAGAAATAGAGATTGATTGAGATGCAAATCACAAATGTTCAATAAGTAGTGGAGTTAGAATTTAGGTTCTTAAGTACTTACATTGTACTGTGTTTTTTAAATACCAGATTCTTAGTTTTTTAACAAGTATTTGTTGAATAAAACAGTGAATAACCCAAGTCTGAAATTAATTTTTCCAAAATTACAGGGATGTTTCATGTCTCCTTAGAATGAACTATGCTCAATGTAGTGCTCAGTGTAAGTGGCCAGCCAAGTACATGCTACTGTCCTTGGTGTACTTATAATTCAGGAAGTTATTGCCATGTTGTAAATAGCCAGCATGGGCTCATTGGACACTATAAGCACTTCTTCAGCCTAAAACGGGAATTTTCAGCAGTATTATTTGATGAAGAACTTCACACATACTGCTTAATGGTGGTGGCAACTTCATATAAGAGTGTTTATAGATTGGTCCTTTCATCTATGTACAAATTAAAATAACAGATTTTCATCCCAGTTCTATAATAAATGGTGTGTTCTGGGAATCACTGCATATTCTCAATGAGAACAGCCATTTGAGTAGAACTTTTTGATTTGCTGAAGACAAGACTAGAATATTTATTCAAAGAAGTGATCTGGTAAGGATTCTGTGTCCTAATGTTGAGAACATTGGGATGTGAGTCAAGATAGCTAGAATTTTAGCCTTTGTTCTGCATTTAGTTTAGGCCTTAAGCTAAATTCAGCATTCTTTTTTTTTCTCTAGTGTATAGTTGTCCACTAGTTCATTTATTTTTTTATTTTTTGTTTCCCCTTCCCATCCCTTCCCATATTCCCCCCATCCCCCGACCTGACCCTCCCCCCACCCTCCACCAAAGTTGTAAACTTCATTTTTCTTTTTCTTTCTTTTTTTTGGGGGGTGGGGTCTGGTCGTGGGGCCTGAACTCTGGGCCTTGGCGCTGTCCCTCAGCTCTTCAGCTCAAGGCCAGCGCTCTACCACTTGAGCCACAGCACCACTTCCGGATTTTTTCTTTTTGCTTATGTGGTGCTGAGGAATCGAACCCAGGGCCTCATGCATGCAAGGCCAGTGTTCTACCACTGAGGTACCTTCCCAGCCCCTAAACTTCGTTTTTCGACATAAGGACTTGTACATCTCATTGTTGCAATTGGTCCACCTGTATCCCTAGTTAAACAATTTGTTTTTCAGCATTCTTAATGCTGTAATAGAAAAGAAGTAACCTTAGTGATACGGTATTTTTGTTGTTTGCCGGTCCTGGGTGCTATCCCTGAGCTTCTTTGTGCTTAAGATTAGCAGCTCCACTTCCAGCTTTTTCTGAGTAGTTTATTGGAGAGAAAAGTCTCAAGGACTTTTATGCCCAGGCTGGTTTCAAACCATGATCCTCTGATCTCAGCCTCCTGAGAAGCTAGGATTACAGGTGTGAGCCACCAGGGCCTGGTATGATAGAGTATTCTTTTGGTAGGATTTTCTTTTCTTTTTTCCCCTTTTTCTTTTTGTCATTTGTGGGGCATGAACTCTGGGCTTGAACACTGTCCCTGAGCTCTTCAGCTCAAGGCTAGCACAGTGCCACTTCTGGTTTTGTGGCTATAAGAGCCTCACGGACTTTCCTTCCCGCTGGCTTTGAACCGTGATCCTCAGATCTCAGCCTCCTGAGTAGCTAGGATTACAGGCATGAGCCACTGGCGTCTGGCTTGATAGGATTTTCAGTTCACTACCAGGATTACCATGATCACCTTGAAAAGAAGTCTGACCACATTACTCTCCTCACTTTTTTCTTTTTTCTCATTTGAGTTTTTATTGAGTGCTTGCTATGTTTCAGGAAATTTAATAAGTCCTTTATGTGCAATAATTCATTTAATTTCTCAATTACCTTATGAAGTAGGCACTGATTTCAGTGCTTTGTAGATGAGATGAGAAACAGTACTGCCTAAAATAGCATAGTAAGCAGTGACCCTAATTAAAAACCACATAGACCAGTCCCCAAACCCACTCTGCCAATTGCTTTTCTGTACTGCCTGTCAATGAAATTTTTTATTTCTCAAAATCCACTCAGTAAAACATTTCCGAGCTCCTGTTGTGTGCCTGCACTAGTGCTGAGTTTGTAGAGGCGACCAGACAAAGGTACTTGAGTTCAAAGGCCCCCCAAGAGTGTACTTGACCCAAGTGTATTGCTAATTACCTTGAAAGTCATTTATTCAGGAGCTTGGGGCCTCTCCAGCCCCTGCCTGTTACACAGATAACAGCAAATTAAAATTTCTGTAGTTCTAGTGTGGCTTCAGGTCTCCAAAGACATAGGATTTTCATTCTCTACCCTTTCTCACTCATGTGGAAGATGTCTATACTAGTATCTTTCACTACATGAAGTCAATGTTTTCAATGTAGGCAAGGCAATATAGAATGAATAAGGGTATATGCTCTTGTAGACACTGTTGGGTTCATCTCCTTCTGAATCACTTAGGGGCTGCATGATCTCTCAGTGAATGGAGTTCTTCATCTATAGCTGGATGACCACAGCTCCCATGTCATCATTTTGTTGGGAGAAATAAAGAGGTTCATCATTTACAAGGAACTTGGTGGTTACCACATAGTAAATAATCTCCAGGGAGAGAGAGACAGAGACAGAGACAGAGAGACAGACACAGAGACAGAGAGTGTGTGCACTTATGTTGGTGCTATGTAATTATGAAAGTACACATAAAAACACACATAGTTTAGATTTTCTGACTTGAAATATGCACTTCTATTTCTGATATAGAATATATAGTTCATTTAAAATTACTTTCCTGAAGTGAAAATGTTGACATATGAGAGATAATTTTCTTATAGAAACGTTTTCTGACTTAGTATCTTACTTACTGTCTTCCTTGGCTTAAAAAGTCATTGGTTGTGGAGGCTGTGGCAGAAAAGAAGAAGCTAGACCTCAGATTACTAAGGAGTTTGATTATTGGGAGTATGCTGGCTTTCATCGTAACTCGATATCATTTGATATGTGGGTGTTCTATTTGTGAATTATGAAAATAAAATCTGTCTCCCTTGAGAGGAATTCTCTAAAAAGAATATAAATGTTCCTGTTTCATTTTTATTATTTATCTTGTAAACAAAGCTTTATTTTCTTTTTCTCCTACTTTGTTTATTTTTTTAAAATGATTTCAATATATAGCCCAGGCTAGGCTTGAACTTGAGATCCTCCTTCCTGAGCTACCAAACAGGGTACTGGAATTACAGATGACCCCCCAAGAGTGTACTTGACCCAAGTACACCCTGCCTGACTAAAATATGTTTTCTCAGTTTCATATTACCTTGTGATTCTATTTCCTAGCTTTCTGTTGGAAGAGGATAATTGCCTGATGTGAGAAGAACTAGTGTTCCTTTTTGTTTTGTGCAAGGGATCAAACCTGGTGTATCATGCATGCTGAGTATACTTTCTATTACTGAGCTACACTTCATCCTATTTTCTTCCTTTTTATTACTATGATTTTTCTCACTCATTTCTTTCCCTCTAGCATGGTACAGAATAGAAAAAAAAGTTAAAAAAATTTTTGTTGATTTCTTTCCATAAATGAGTTAAACAAGTATGTGTGTGTGTGTGTGTGTGTGTGTGAGAGAGAGAGAGAGAGAGTTAGATAGGGTACCATTTTGAATGGGCAAAGAAAGTTATAGAAAGAACAAATAATGATATTCAAGGATACTTGTTGACTGTATGTTTCTATACATGAGGCTTCTCCCTAAAGGAGATGGTTAAGATATGTCCATATATGTTCTCAGATGATTGGATAACTACTCATGTAGCAATATATCAGAATGCTATTTTTTGGACGGGCGGTGTGTGTGTGTGTGTGTGTGTGTGTGTGTGTGTGTGTGTGTGTGTGTGTGTACTAAATCTTTAACTAAGGGCCTATATGTGTGTGTGTGTGTGTGTGTGTGTGCCAGTACTAAATCTTTAACTAAGGGCCTATATGTTGTCCCTTAGCTTTGATACTCAAGGCTGACTCTCTACACTTGAGCCACACCTATAATTGCAGTTTTTTTGGTGGTTAATTGGAACCAAGAGTCTCACAGACTTTCCTGCCCATGCTGGCTTTGAATGACAGTCCCCAGATCTCAGCCTTCTGAGTACCTAGGATTACAGACAGGAGTCATCAGCACCCAACTTGATTTTAGACTTTTTAAGAAACACATGCATTATATTTGACCTATGATATACATTTTAAGTATCTAATTTGATAAATTTAGCATATTTGTAAACCCTAGAGCAGTCAAGATAGTGAGTATATCCACTATGCTCAGGTATTTCCAGTAGACATATCCTCCACTCAGTAGTTTCCTAGTGGACATGTTCCTCATGACCCCTTGTAATCTTAATTTTCCATTCTTTCTTCCACTCTGTTTTGCTCTGTTTTAAGGCAGTTGCTTATCTGTTTGCTGTTACTAAATGCCAGTTTGCATTCCCTAGAACTTTATATAGATACAATTATACCTTATGTTCTCTTTCATTAGGCTTTTTCACTCAGTGTAATTATTTTGAGAGTAATTTTTGTTGCTATATTTTCAGTAACTTTCTTTTTTTCCAGTCCTGGGGCTTGAACTCAGGGTCTGGGGGATGTCCCTGACAACTTCTTTGTTGTCCGTCAACTTCTTTGGCTCAAGGCTAGTATTCTACCACTTGAGCCACAGCTCCACTTCTGGCTTTTTCTGTTTATGTGGTACTGAGGAATTGAACCCAGGGCTTCATGCATACTGGGCAAGCACTCTACAACTAAGCCACATTTCCAGCCCTGTAGATTTTGTTTGGTGGGTGGTAGGGATTGAACTCTGGGCCTGGGCACTGTCCCTCAGCACTTTAGCTCAAGGCAAGCACTCTGACACTTGAGTCACAGAACCACTTGTGGTTTTCTGATGGTCAATTGGAGATGAGTCTTTCAGGGAATTTCCTGCCCTGACTGGCTTTGAACCACGATCCTCAGATCTCTCAGCCTCCTGTGTAGCTAGGATTATAGGTGTGAGCCACCAGTGCCTAGCTTGTAGGGTTTTTTTCATTGTTAATTTTTTTCTCTGTCCTGGAGCTTGAACTCAGGGCCTGGGGGATGTCCCTGAGCTTCTTTTGCTTACGATAGCACTCATACTCTACCATTTGAGCCACAGCTCCTTTTCAGCTTTTTATTTTTTTGTAGTTTATTGGAGATAAGGGTTTAATGAACTGGACTCTCACCCCAATCTTCAGATCTCAGATTCCCGAGTAGCTAGGATTTCAGGCATGAGCCACAGGTGCCTGGCTTTTATTGTAGTTTTAATTTGTATTTCACTAATGGTGTTGAGCATCTTCTGTTATTTCCCATCATTAGTCTGGGTCACAGTTATTTATCTCTGCCTTTTAGAGTACAAGCAGCCATAGACAATAAGTAAATCAAAAGTGTTGCTGTTTCCAATAGAATTGTATTTACTAAAACAAACAATAAGAATTATAAACAAGTAGCAGATTGTATTTGGCCTTTGGGTTGAAATTTTCAGACCCCCAACATATATGATCATGTCCTATGAAGACAGCTTTACTTCTTCCTTTTCAGTCTGGGTTTTGGTTGTATTGTTCATGTCTAGTTGCATTGGCTAAAATCTACAGTGTGTTGTTGAGTAGAAATAGTCTAGATATCCTTGTCTTTTTCCTGATCTTATGAAAAAGTATCCAGTGTTTTACTATTATAGTCTTAGCTATAGGTTTTTCATGGGAATTGTCAGATGAGGTAATTACTTTTATTCCTTGTTTTTTTGCTTAATTGAACCACCTTTTTGTTTATGATTTCTTTTTTCCTATGTTTAGTTCAGGAAATTCCTTCCTATTACTAAAAAGATATTAGGAAGGCGATTGGATTTTGTCAAATACATTTTCTTATTTATTGAAGTTCATGTTTGTTGTTTTATTCTGGTGAATTATATTGACTGATTATCAAATGTGTTAAACCAATCTTGCATTTCTATGATAAACATTACTTGGCTTTTTCATAATTGGCCTTTTGGATTTTGGAATTTCTGCATTGGAGTTCATGAGGGATAATGGTTATTAGTTTTCTTTATTGTAATGTCTTTGGGTATGATATCAGACTAGTGCTTCCCTCATAAAATAAGCAAGGAAATATTTCTTTGTTTTTATTTTTCAGGAGAATTTATTTAGAATTAATACTTTTTTTTTTTGGGGGTCTGGTCGTGGGGCCTGAACTCTGGGCCTGGGCACTGTCCCTCAGCTCTTTAGCTCAAGGCTAGCGCTCTACCACTTGAGCCACAGCGCCACTTCCGGCTTTTTTCTTTTTGCTTATGTGGTGCTGAGGAATCGAACCAAGGGCCTCGAGCATGCAAGGCAAGCGCTCTACCACTGAGCCACCTTCCCAGCCCCTAATACATTTTTTATTAAGCGTTTGATAGAACACAATGAAGCTGAATGCACTGGTCTGGAATTTTTTGTGTGTGTAGTGCCAACATGCTTCTAACTATTAAAAAAGTCATTTTAATCCATGGAAGTCTGTTCAGGTTATTTATTGCTTAGGGAACTGTTATAGTTATGTCAGGGAATTTGTTTAATATTAAAGTTATCTAGTTTATAGCATGAAATTATTCATAATATGTCATTACTTTTTTTTTTTTTTTTGTCGGTCATGGGGCCTGAACTCTGGGCCTGGGAGCTGTCCCTCAGCTCTTCAGCTCAAGGCTAGTGCTCTACCACTTGAGCTACAGCGCCACTTCTGGCTTTTTCTGCTTATGTGGTGCTGAGGAATGAAACCCAGGGCCTCATGCATGCAAGGCAAGCGCTCTACCACTGAGCCACCTTCCCAGCCCTGTTTTTCTGTTTTCTCTGTCATGGTTTTCTATCTTTATTGCTTCCTTTATTCTGTTTAATTTGTTCTTTTTCCTATTTCAAAGGTCATAACTAAGGACACTGATTTGAGATTTATCTTCTTTTTAAAGTAGTCTCTTTAAGTGCTATAGATATCATATTTATTGCTGTAATGGCCTACCACAAAATCTCATGTCTTGTTTTCATTTCTTAGTTCACAATACTTACTAATTTCTTTTTCAAATTTTCTTTGATGCGTGAGCTGTTGAAAAATGTTATTTAATTTCTAAATAATGAAACTTTTCTGTTATTGACTTCAATTTTAATTGTGCTGTGATTACATAATAAACTTTGTGTGCCTTCATTCTTGAAATTTACTATGATTTATGACCTAGAACATGGCTTACCTTGGTAATCTTCCATATAAACTGAAGAATGTGGATCCTGCTGTCTTTTCACGAAGGGTTGGATGTACAAATGTCAACTAGTTCACGTTAGTTGGTAGTAGTCTTTTGTTTTGGATAGCTATTAATCTTCTATATCTTTAATGATTTTCTGTCTGCTTGTATTAATCATTAAAAATATTGAAATCTCCATAAAAACTGTAGATTGATCTGTTTCTTGAAATTCTTAGCAATTTCTGCATTAAATGAAATGCGTAACTATTTATGATTACAAGGGGACATAGATTAGAAAGGGTCATTAGGAAACTTTTGAGGGTGAGGTTCACTAGGCAACAACTGAGGGTGAAGGATATGTCCACTGGGAAATACCTAGGACTACTGTCCTCTTGACAGATTGACCCCTTTATCATTGTGAATTGACTTTTTTTTTTATCCTGGTAATATATTTTGCACTGAAATCTTCTTTCACTTATATCAACATGGCTACTATACTTTTTTTTTTTTTTTGACTAATGTCATTTATCTTTTAAAATTCTTTTTAAGCTATTTGTATCTTTTTTTTTGACAGGCCTGGGTGCTATCTCTGAACTTTTTCAGCTCAAGACTATTGCTCTACTACTTGAACTGCACTCTACTTCTGGATTTTTGATGATTTATTGGGGATGAAAAAGAGACAGACTTTTCTTTCTTTCCAGGCTGGCTTCAAACCATGATCCTCATGGTTCTTAGCTTCCTGAGTAGCTAGGATTACAGGCATGAGCCACTGGTGCTAGGGTAGCTATATATTTATATGTTTATATCTAACCTTGTCTTGCTTGTTTTCCTTTTTCTAACAATCTTGCCTAAGTAACACTTGGGCTGTTTAGATCACTTACATTCCCCCCGTACTGAGGATTCGATCCAAGAGTATAATTTGTACATACACTAGGTAGACTCACTATCACTTGAATCACATCTCCAGTCCTGATATTTTATGTTTAATGGTTGCTGCCATTCAGCTTAAATCTTTTCTTTTGCTATTTAGTCCTATTTCTTTGTTCACCTTTTCTTATTGTATCTCCTGTGTTAGTTATAGCTAGACCTCATGACCTTGACACATTTAAAGAACAGAATGTGTTGAAGAATTGTCCTTAATTCAAGATTCTAGGATATTCTCTTATGGTTAGACTTGGGTTTTATAGATTGTGCATGTGCCATAGAGTTGTAGTTCCCTTCTCAACGTATATCCTAATGTATTAATAATCATGTTACCTTGATCACTAGTGTTACCACAATGTCTGCCAGACTTCTCCTTTGTAAGCTCTGTTTCCTTTTCTCTTTTTTGTTGCTAGAACTCAGCTTACACTCAAGGGGAGGGGAATTAAATGAGCTTTACCTCCTGGGGTGAAGAGAATCAAATATTTTATAGAACTATATAAAACTATCACAGTAATTAAGAAATGTTTTGGTGGATCTAATATTATGAGGTTATCCAAATACTGTTCCTTTTATATTTGCTTGCAGCAAATATTACTATGTGTTCTAGTAGTAATTTTCTACTTCTTATTCTTTCTGTGTTTAATAATTATATAGAAAAATTATTGTTCTAAAATAAAGAACACAAAAAAGAACACTTTTATATATATATATATATATATATATATATATGTCAGTGTGAATTCATGAATATTTATTTTTTGTGTAATAGTTCAATTTTATCACTTTTTTCTATCAAAAATTCCAAACTTTGACCAGTTGAATAAGCTACTTCAAGTTGGCTCCTGGCTCTTTAATACTTCATTGTTGTTGTTTAGCACTACTTTGCTTTCTTGTACTACAAGATACCTTGGGTTCTTCTATCTATCTATCTATCTATCTATCTATCTTATCTATCGATCTGTTATTTGCTTAACCCTTACATATATAAAAAATATTTTGAGGGGCTGGGGGTTTAGCCCAGTGGAAGGGCTCCCGCCCGGTGCGCGCAAGGCCCTGGGTTCGGTCTTCAGCCCTGGAAAAAAATAAAAAGCTACAAAAAATATTTTGAGTTGCTAACCTATATCACAGTGAGAAAAAGTTTATCAACTAGAGTACAATGTTCTGTGTAAAATCCTTTTCCTTCCTTCCCTCCTTCCTTCCCTCCCTCCCTTCTCCCTCCCTCCCTCCCTCCCTCCCTCCCTCCCTCCCTTCCTTCCTTCCTTCCTTCCTGCAGTTGTGGGGCCTGAACTCTGGGCCTGGGCACTGTCTCTTCAGCTCAAAGCTAGTTCTCTACCACTTGAGCCACAGCACCACTTCTGGCTTTTTCTGCTATGTGGTGCTGAGGGATCGAACCCAGGGTTTCATGCATGCAAGCACTCTACCACTGAGCTTCCTTCCCAGCCCATAAAATCCCTTTTCTTGGCCACCCTATAATATCCAGCCAAAATACTATTTTCCATGGTGGTTCATGGCAGCCCCACCCTCCTCACAACCAGCTTCAGTGAGGTTATATCATTTGTGACACATTTAGTTTTCTTTGTCATAGTCTGTATTCCATCCTGGTTTCCTAGACATCCTAGCTGAGCTTTAAAAATTTTCATGATGTGCCATTCTAAGCAACTTGACCAATGCTTAATGATATCTTCACCATCACTTCATCAGACCCTAGAAATTCCATCATAGATCCCCTTTGTAGCCTACCCCTACTCCAACCATCTTTAGAAAATGGAAGTTATTTATTTAAAGAAGTTATTCCACGAATACAGGCAGTGTTTTTTGTTATGGCTTTTGACTTAAACATGTCAGTTAGGAATGTCTAGATTGATCGAGTTGTGTCTGGTTGAAATGAATAGTAAGAAGACCATTTCATTCTATCTTAGAGTGATAGATGGTCTTCTATGTGAATTCTCAGAGAGTAATTTCCCAACAAAATAGGTACCCTGATTTTTCTACCCATCCTAGACTCAGTTAAGACTAGTGCATGGTAGTTAACTAGTTAAAAGGAAATCAAGGTCACTTGTTAGAATGACTATCCAAAGCCTACCACTACTGTTAATATTTGCAAATTTTCTAGCACTGTAAGGACAAAGTCTAGCTGGCTGATGTTGTGTGTTGCATTTTCTTTTTTATCTCCTTTTTTACTCTGTGGTTGTGTGTGTGTGTGTGTGTGCGCGCGCGCGTGCGAGCGTGTGTGCATGCACGCACGCATGTGCATGCACGCACGCATGTGCATGCATACATGCTTCAGTTCTGGGACTTGAACTCTGGGAGCTGTTCCTGAGCTTTTATACTCAAGGCTAGCATTCTACCATTTAAGCTACAGCTCCATTTCTGGCTTTTTTGGTAGTTAATTGGAGTTAAGAGTCTCACAGACTGGACATTTCTCCCTGGAGTTGGATTTGGCTGCTATCTGTGGTCCTCAGATACCCTCCTGAGATCACCTAGGATTACAGGTGTGAGCCACTGGCGCCAAGCCCCTTTTTTACTCTTTTTTTTTTGTCAGTGTGGGACTTGAACTCTGGCATGAGCGCTGTGCCTCAACTCTTCAGCTCAAGGCTAGTGCTCTACCACTTGAGCCACAGCGCCATTTCTGATTTTCTGAGTGGTTTATTGGAGATAAGAGTCTCACCGACTTTCCTTCCCAGGCTGGCTTTCAACTGTGATCCTCAGATCTCAGCCTCCTGAGTAGCTAGGATTAAAGGCGTGAGCCACCAGTGCCTGGCTCCCTTTTTACTCTTTTGTCCTTCTGTATGCCTATGACTATATGGTTATTTATACAATGAACTTTATGTATCTAGTCCTGACTGTTATTTGGCATTAAAGTGTTTACTTCTGTCTCCATAAGCTATTAATTATATTCTTCAACTACATTGTAATACTGACTTCAAATAGTCTACTTTGTGTGTATATATATATGGACATATAAATAATGAATATATATATAAATTCTTTGTCTTTGTTTTCACTATAGTCCCAGGCTGGCCTTGAGCTTGCCAAGATTCCCTGAATTTATACTTCTCCTAATTCAGCTTCCCAAATGCTGGAATTATAGGTGAATGCCATCAAATCCAGCTGGTTTAAAATTTTTATTCTTCCTTGAAATAAGGAAAAATAGTTAATTTTTTATGTATATCAAGGTGAAAAGGTTTTCCTACTTCTGTCTTAGAGATAGTAGTTTGTAATCTGTTGTTCTAACTCAAGTAGGACTTTCCTGAAATAAGTGTGAACATATGAGAAATTAACTGGTTTGTTAAGAGCCCTTGTTTGTTTTCTCTTCTCCTAACATCTCAATTTCCACTGGAAAACTAGCCTATTTTTTCTCATTATATGTTAAATTTAAGACACGTTTTACTGCTTTGAATAGTATGTTTCTTGTTACTATGACCGTGAAACAAAACCAATAATTAATCTCTATCTTCTGTGTAAGTGGTCTTTGGTAGGTGAAGTTACCTTGTCATTTTCAGCCTTGGGTCCCCAAAGTGGCTGCTACTTCAGATTCAGTCCAGTGATTCTCTTGCACTACCTTTCACAGTAACAGCCAAGGCTATTTCAGTTGCAAAGACCGAGAGGGCCTTACAGAGCTTATGCCAGAGGGAATTATTAGAATCTGAGTTGGACTTTGAATTATCTCTGTAGCATATGAGAGCACAGTCTTCTTTTGGAATTTGGATTCCAGACTGTAGTCAGATGCAAACAGTGTTTTCACGTTACGTCTTCCACACATCAGGGATAATGTATTTGCAGATGCAGCATTTTACAGAACAAGAATACGCCCTGACATATTCTGTGCTTGGTCACACACATTTGTCATGCCTCAGTACCTCTGAGATTGGTCTCCTGGAAACAGGCAGGAGAATTTTGTATGTTTATTTGTGCTTTATTTTACGCTTGGTCTGATTAGTCTGCAGCTAGGAAAAGTGATAGTGCCAAGTTTATGCCCTCCCCCCCAACAAGCCTGTTGTTAGTACAGTGACATTTAAGCACAAACCTAATAAGCTCATGAGAAATAAAGAGGTGTGACATATAATTCTATTTCTGTTTCTATTTATTTGCATCATTACAGTAGATTATAATCTGACTCAAGCTTTTCCTTCCTCCTCCTTTTGCTTTCTGCTGTCCTTTTACCTATCTGCCTGCCCCTCAAGTCTTACCTGCTTCCTTCTCTCTTCTTTTCTCCTCCCTGTCCCAAACTGCTAGTTTGGGGCCACATGATTGTGCTGAAGGAATATATACAGTCCAGTAATCCTCTTTTCCCCTTTTGGTCTTCTCTCACAGATTCCTTTAAACATAGCAGTAATTTCTTCTCTATGACCTCCCAAACCTTCTACTTAAACTGTATAAAGCTACACATTAGGGTGGACAAGATGTGTAATGCTCCTTCTAGGGCATTATTTCTTCTCAAACTGCTATATCTAAGGTGACTACTACATAGAATTTCATTCTGTTGTTATGTTTTTGGATTAACCAGACTCATGCTTAAGAAGTCTTTAATGGTATGAATTTGGAGACAGTGGAACAAAACAAGCAATACAAGAGTGTATTCCAAAAACAGCTGTTGTTCTTGATAGCCTAGCATTGGAATATTACTTGATACTATTTTCACTCTACATTTGGGATTGCCCCTTAAAGCATACTCCATAGAACTCTTTAAGGAGCAACCCTAAATCCAGATCCCACTGTATATTTGCAGTGGAATCATACAGATTTTTTTTTAAGCACTGACATCATTGGAACATTAGAATGTCAGCATTCTCCAGAAAAAAACAGGACGATTAGGAGATAAGTTAAATAGAGATTTACTGTAACAAGCTGACTCATTAGAATTCAGAATCTGCAGTGTGGGCTGGCAGCCTGGAGACCCAGGAGAGCCAGTGGTGCAGATGAGATCCAAAGTCCATCTGCTGGAAAATTCTGCCTTGCTAGGGGAAGTTGGTCTTTTTTGTTCTTTTCAGGCCATCAGCTGTTCGGATGAGACCTACTCACATTATGAAAAATAGTTTGCTTGACCTAGCGTTCACCAATTTAAATGTGAATCTCATCTACAAACACCCTCCCAACAAGATTTATTCATTTTTTTCTTTTTTTTCCTGAGACAAGGCCTTACTGTGTTATCTAGGCTATTTTTAGATTCTCAGTCTTCTTGCCTCTACCTCCAAGTGTTTTAGGATTACAGCTATATACCATTATGCATGGCTTTTTTTTTTTTTTTTTTTTTTTTTTGCCAGTCCTGGGGCTTGAACTCAGGACTGGGCACTGTTCCTGAGCTTCTTTTTGCTCAAGGCTAGCACTCTAGCCCTTGAGCCACAGTGCCACTTCTGGCTTTTTCTGCTTATGTGGTACTGAGGAATCAAACCCAGGGCTTCATGCATGCTAGGCAAACACTCTACCACTAAGCCATATTCCTAGCCCTATACTTGTATTTTAATTATACTTACCTACTTATTTATTTTGGTACTGGGGATTGAACTCTGGACCATATGTATCCTGAGCAGCATCCAAATGTTTTTGTTTCTATTTTGATTTTGAGATAGGGTCTCACTACCTTTGCCTGGTTGACCTCTGACTCATGCATGGTCCTCCCGTCTCTGCTTCCTGAGTAGCTTAGTTTATAAGCATGTACTTTATTTTTAAGGGATTGTTTCAATATATAACTACTTAATTTAGCATAGCTCAATTTATGATATATTCTTTGCTGACACACACACATACAGACAAACACATATTTTTTTAGGTCACTAGGTCTAGAAAATATTGATCTGTGTACTTTCCCTACAATTTCTCTTAAATTCCTTGAAGAACTGGTTAAGGAACTGAGACATTATGGGTAAATGATATTTTATAAGATACAGTTAGATTTTTCATACAGAAGTGATCCATTTTAAAGAATAAGAGTGTGCCTGCTCTCCAGGAGAAAGCCTTCAGTGCCACTTTATATTTAGGCCTGAGCCCCAGGGGTCCAGTGCAGTCCCAGTGATGCATGCTAACGTACACCCATGCAGTGCTTTGGAGTCCTAGTCAGGAGGAGGAGACAAACTGGACACAATGCCAGAAAGCTAAAAATAACATACATAAGCTAGTTTTTAACAAACAACTCATCTAACTTTAAGCGAAACATTTTGAAAAAGAAAAAATACCTTCTATCCTGGTTCACAGTAATGAATACAGCCCCAATTTATTTAATTTGTTATAAAAAGCTAAGACAGCTCTAGATTTTTTTCTCTAGTTGTCCTTGTGTTTAAATAATAATAGCCACTGTTGAAGATAGATGTCCCTTTACTTTTTGCTAGTGGAGCATTAAGTTCCTGAGTCAGTTCTGCTGCTTACATATGTTTTATTTTTTAATATAATTTTGTTATTACTAATATGGTGTTGGACAGAGGGGTTGCCATTTCATAAGTCAAGTAACAAGTACATTTCTTTTTTTTCGGGACAATGTCACCCTCTCCTTTACTTTCCCCCAGTTTCCCCTTCCAGTCCCTGCCCATAAGTTACATAGTTCATTTTCCACTTAGTGTACACTGAATAGCATAATTGTATTTGTTTCCCCTTCCTCCCTCCCTTACATTTTTTTGATCATCAAATTCTCACTTTTAATATTGTACATGAGTTAAGAATATAAATACAAGTTAACTAAGGCAAACTATACAAAGTAACAATAGTTTGAAATTAATTGGTGCTAATTTTCTTGCACTATTCTATGTGCTTAACATAAATCACGAGTTTTAATTCTATTAATTGTCCTGCCTTTAACTCTACTTCATAATTTGGAATATCTATTTTTTTCCTATGAATTTTTTTATTGTGAAAATACCGTACAGAGGGGTTACAATTACATGGGCAAGGTAATGAGTACATTTCTTATCAAGCATTGTAGCCTTCTCCTTTGTTTCCCCTTCCCTTCCCTTCCCTTCCCGTCCCCACCCCTGCAAAAGTTGTAAAGTTCATTTTTCGACGTAACGACTTATACATCTCATTGAGGCATAACATTTGCACATTGACATCTTGAACTATCTGGATGTGGGCTGAAGAGTCCTCTTTGGATTTAGTTTGTTGTGGACTTCAAGATGTTTGCTTTAGTATCTAAAGCTCTTAGAAAATCAATTTAAGAAAATAAGCTAACCTCTACTGAATTAGGATGTTTATGGGCTAAGACGAACAGTTACAATTTAAGTATTTATTTTTTATACTTAGCTATTGGTTGATTTTTGCCTTTAGACACGAGGCATACTTTGTGGCCAGGAACTCCTTAGAATAGTAAAGGGAAACAGGTATACATGTCCTCCTGCTTAACAACAGGGCTGAATTTCTGCATATAATTCCACATTTGAGGTCTGGCCTTTGTAATGAGTAAATTAGAAAGGCTCCCCAAATAAGGCTTGCCAGGGAGTCTTGGAAAAATCCTTCCTGGCCTATTGAATTCAAATTTGAGGTGTATGTGTTCCAAGAAATTAGGTAGTGAGTTTAGAAATGGTATTTAAAAAAGCCAAGTGATCATCATGTACCTGGCTTGCCATCAGTTTCCGTGTTCCCAGCAGAATTTCCGGGAGGTCTCAAAACTGAAGGAGGAAACTACAATTGTTGTCCATAGCTGCTAAAATTGTTCCAGATTAGGAAAAGGAAGGGGAAACAAAGAATACTGTATCTCTAGAGAAGAATATGAGGAGCCATGTGAACAGGGAAGGTGCTGTTGTGGACATCTGTGTAAGTGTTTCCTCTTTTGCCATGTCATTCTTATCTCTTGTGACTTAATCTTCATTGGAAGGAAGTGATGGCTGGGTTGGAGGTGTTAGTTTGTGCCAACTGCTTTTCTTTTTCTTTTCTTTTCTTTTTGTCGGTTGTGGGGCTTAAACTTTGGGCCTGGGTGCTGTCTCTCAGCTCTTCAGCTCAAGGCTAGTGCTCTACCTCTTGAGCCACAGAGCCACTTCCTTTTATTTTTCTTCTTCCCCTGCAAACTCTGCTAAGAAAGTTTCAGTAGAACAATAGTTTATCTTTTTGAGCTTCATTCTCTGACTCATGTCTTCCTTTCATTTCAGATCCTCTTTACACATATCAGTTGTCTTTTTTGTTTTTTTAGCTCTTAATAGATTTTAAGTATCTCCTCTAAGAAAAATTATGAAATAAAGCAGGATTCAGGAACTAGGAATTAAAATTCCTGCCTTTTGCCTTTGCCTTTGCCTTTGTGCTTGTAGCCTTTAACCTGACGAGGATCAGATCTCCTCTTTGAGAAGTACCTTCCGTAAGCCTTACTTAAATTCATGGGAAGCTAGGAGACTAAATCAGTATTTAGAACATGTTGTGAAAGTCATGAGGTCACTTGATTCTTAGCTGCAAAGCATTGGTAGAAGTACATCTATTTTTCCTGCATTACACATCAGGTAATGCAGCAGGTCCACTGTCCTGGAAAAGACCCCAGCACACTCAGTTCTCTTGAGCAGACCAGTCAGCTAACCTGTAAGCAGCAGCGAATCATCACAGTTGTTACTTGTCAAAATAATGCTCTTTGTGAATTTAAAGTTCTCACTTCTTCCTAGCTGCCTATTCAGCTTTCTGTGCACACTACTAATTACTTCCTTGTATGTGAAAAATTTTACTGTCATCCTGGCAGACTTTCCCAAGATATTTCTTCCCCTGCCTACCCTTGTCATCCCAGAAAAAAGCATATATTTTCCTTGTAATACAGTATCCAGAATAATGAGATGCTAGTGATTCGTGGGCCTAGTTGCCTAACCAGAGGATGTAAGAATTTACAAAAATATCCTCAGGAGAAAATGTCCTGAGGTCCTCTGGCTTTCTAGGCTACATTTGCATTGCTCAATTTCTCTCATGAGATGAGTTCAAAGGCTGTGACTCATATGTAGAGCCAGTGCTGCCATGTCCCTAGATTGCTTCATATGCATGATGACTCTGTCATCTTTTTCTAAGAACTAAGAGGAAAACCTCACAGAAATGGGCCTTTGATCTTTTTAGGATAGTCCACATTTCTGTATGTTGAAGGCATCTTTTGAGGCTCTTATTGGTGTAGGTCAAACATGGGCACCAAATGGAGATGATTCAAATGGTCTGTGACAGAACTAGTATAGCAATGCCAGTATCTTGTCAGGTCTTCCTCTATAGAAGCATTATGCCAGATACCACTATTTAGGGAATGAACCATGCTTCTGGGAACAAATCTGTGCAGTGTGTAATCTGTGTTGAATCCTGGTTGTCTCTTTTTCTTGAAATCCCATTGCTTTTTACCCAGCTGTTCAACACTTTGTTTGGGCCTTAAGGATATCAGTAATTTCTGTCTATCTTGCTTGCTGTCATTGTGATATAGATAACCTGGCACGGATGCATTCTAGGATGACCTTGTCTCCGTCCTATCTTCTTGTCACTTAGCATTTAGGAAATATGTGTTTAGATTATTGATGAGGGAATTTCAGACTTAAAAAAAAATCTTCCAATCCCTAGCTTTCCTTCTCTTGTTCTCTCTCCCTCCTCTCTCCTTCCCTCTCTACTCCTTTCCATTTTCTTCATCTTTTCTTTGTTTTGTCTTATTTTGCTTTTTTGAGACAAGATCATAGTCTGTAGCCCAGGCTGGTCCTAATTCAACAATCTTCCTGTCTCAACCTTCCAGGTACTGTGATTATAGCCAGTACCACTATGTCAGCATCATATTTCTTGTTAAATATGCAAGCATTAAAAAAAAACCTAACCAGAATGTTTAATTAATTACTTTCATGGAGTCACATGAGTATTGGACATGTAGTCTGAAGCACCATTTGGAACACCAGTTCTATCACTTAGCTGTGGATTTAAGGGAGGTCACGTGGGTACCTCCATCATTTGCAATTGGACATGAAACCCCTTTCCCTGACAATCTTGAATTGTCTCCACTTTCTACCCCACCTCTGGAACTGTCACATCACTATGGTCCTGGTTTCAAGAATGAGGAATAATGTTGTGGTGTCACTAGAAGCTATTTTAAAGCCTGATGCCTTTGGAAATACAGAATATGTCAAACAAAGAGAACCAATGAATAATGGACTGACAATTGTTACTCCTAAAATAGCTTTAAGAAAAGAACAGAGGAAGAAACTCAGGAGAGAGTAAATGATGCTAGTTGATATTCGGCTGGCCTTTTCATACCTGTGCCTGTTCAAGCCTTCTTTCAAATTCCTCTCCACACGGGATATGTGAACTCACATGTCTCATTGTTGTGGTGCCTCTGGACTGTAAGTACACACTGACTTATGTAGGGAATCAAATAGTGATATTTTTATTTGTAAAAATGAGAGTTTAGAATTTTAGGTGTTGTTTACAGTCAAAAGGAAGAAAAATGCCAGGCACTGGTGGCTTATGCCCATAATCCTAGATACTCAGGAGGCTAAGATCAGAGCATCGTCATTTGAATCCAGCCCAGACAGGAGAGTCTGTGAGACTCTTCAATTAATCACCAAAACAACAGAAGTGGAGCTGTGGCTTAAGTAGTAGAGTACTAGCTATGAACTAGCTCACAGGGACAGTGCCCAGGCCCTGAGTTCAAGACCTAGGACCTGTACAAGAAGATGGAGGGGAGAAGGAAAGAAGGAAGGGAAGGAGAAGAGAAAGAAGGAAGGAAAAAACGAGGGAGGGAGGGAAAAGAAAGGGGAAGGGAGAAAAGCTTGGGTTTTAGCCTTGGCCTAACCCTGTGCTGGTATAGTTTGAGTGAATTGGAGAAGTAGGATGGGAGAGCGTCCATGGATCAAACCCAAGGACTCATAGGTAAGCAAGGTAAGCATGACTCTACCATCTCAGTTTATTTATTATTATTTTTGCCAGTCCTGTGTACACATGTGTACACACATCACATTATAACAAATAAAACTCCACACAGTAATGTATACAAAACCAACCCACAGAACTTTAGACTGGTTCCCAATGTGCCAGGTAAGGAGCTCAGAACCTTTGTTAAAAGAGCTGAACAACCTTCACTTAAATACCACCAATTCTTAGATCTGCTAGAGAACTGAAGTCACAGATCAAACCAATGCCCTAAAACTGGAGAGAAGAGTCAGGTACATGGCATGTTAGAACATAGGTCAAAAAAATCTAGAAGCAAAATCTACCCAAGAGCTAGTATCAGAGTAGGAAAACCAAAGCTACAAATGACATTATTAGAGACATAGACAAGTCTGAGAACTAAAAACACCAGGAGTTCCTGTCTCAGAAGGCCTCAACACTTGTTTTACCTCCAGGAGACTTATCAGTTCTCTCAGTGAAGTCTGAGGAAAAATCCCTTTCCAGCTGAGAAGCAGAATTTTGAAATGTATCCAGACCATTCAGTTCTTATCAAGAGAAACTGTCTTTTCATAGCCTAACATAGAGTTTTATCACCATAATTGGTGTACAGATGATGTAAATACCTACATCCACAAGCTTAGGAAACACTTGTAAAAAAAAAAAAGTCTCTGCTGAAGGGAACAGACTTATTAAAAGACTGGGACCTAAATATGGGGTTCTGGAATACGTCCCCTCTCCACACATATTACCACCACAACACTAAAGCCTTACTTATGTACTTAGTACATCCTGTCTGGCTTTTACCAAAAAAGTTACAAGGCATAGTAAAAAAGCAAAAAGAAAAAAAAAGGCAAAAAAGCAAAATAAAAACAACAGAAGACCACACAATAGTTTGAAGAACCAGAGGAAGTGTCAGAACTGGTCTGGCAGGGATGTTAGAATTATCAGACAGTAATTTAAAACAGATGTGATTAATATATGTTAAGAATTCTATGCAAAAAGTAAGTAACATGCAAGAACATACGGGTAGTGAAAGAAGTATTATGGAAATACAATCACAAAAATGCTAGAGATGGAAAATCTGTAACAGAAATGAAAAACACAAGCCAGGCGCCAGTGGCTCATGCCTGTAATCCTAGCTACTCAGGAGGCTGAGATCTGAGGATCACGGTTCAAAGCCAGCCCAGGCAGGAAACTCTGAGACTCTTATCTCCAATAAACCACTAGAAAACCAGAAGTGGTGCTGTGGCTCAAGCGGTAGAGCGCTCACCTTGAGCTGAAGGGCACAGGGAAAGTTCCCAGGCCCAGAGTTCAAGCCCCACGACCACCACCACCACCAACAACAAAAAAAAAAAAAGAAAAAAGAAATGAAAAACATCACTAATGGACTCATCTGTGGGTCATGTTGCTGGTACAGCAAGGGCTGTACCACTTGAGCTACATTTTTCAGACCTGTAGTTTTCAAATAGCATCACTTTTTGCCCAGGCATGCTGGGGCCTACTTATGTCCTATTTATGTTTCCTGCAAAGCTAAAGAAACAGTGTGCACTGCTCACCCCACCATTTTTATTGACTGAAATGGTGTCTCATAGACTCTTGCCTGGGCTAACCTCAAACTATAGTCTTCTT
Source organism: Dipodomys spectabilis (assembly GCF_019054845.1). NCBI lineage: Eukaryota > Metazoa > Chordata > Mammalia > Rodentia > Heteromyidae > Dipodomys > Dipodomys spectabilis. The sequence continues at coordinate 965,200 of NW_024870700.1, forward strand.
TATCTCAGCCTCCCTAGGATTTTAAGTATGAGCTACAGCACAGCATCTGACTCACTGATGGCCTCTTTAGTAGATTGGGCACAACTGTGCAAATACAGTAATCTGTGAGCTTCAGGTTACATAGAAAATTTCCAAACCAAAGCCTAGAGAAAGAGAACTGGAAAATAATACAGGAGTATCTAATAATCCTGGGACAACTACAGAAAGTGCAACATATGTGTTGTTGGTTGATACCAGAAAGAAATGAAGGAAATATAAGAAATAATTTCAAGCAGTCATGAGTAAAGATTTCTAAAATTTAATGCCAGACACCATGCCAGACATGCCAGATACCACAAGTCCAGGAAACTTGGCAGACACCCGCAGAATAAGTGCCCTAAACCACAGACTTAGGCAGCCCTATTCAAATAGCAGAATATGAAAGGTAAAGAAAACATTGGTAAGCAGATGTGGGAAAACTGCCTAACCTACAGAGGAGGAAGGAGGTAAGTTACTTCAGACTTAAGGAACAATGCAAGCAAGAAGAGAGTATAGGTTTCAGCCTGGGGCATTAAGGTGCTATAAACCTAAGTGTGTAGGATTTTGTGAATGCGGTTGTTTTTTTGTTTTTGTGTTGTTTTTAGGACAAATGCTCAGGAACATTGCTAGGTTTGGTTCAGTCATGGTTACATGCCAAATGTTTTACAAAACTGATAAACAGAGTGCCTAGACCAACAGTTAAGACTTTCGGAGTATATTAGATATTTCTATACTCTCTTTCAACTTTCTGTTAGTCTATAATTATTTCAACACTAAAACTTAAAACCCTTGTTTATTTGTTAAATGACAGTGAATGTCACTATGGTATTTAGATCCCAGAGGATACACACAAAAAAAGTGAAGGAATACTTTGTAGAATTCTAGAAACAACATGCTTCTCTACTGTTTCAACTTAGAAAAAAAATCAGATGATAACCTACATATGTGGAAGTCCGTGGTCCCCCTGAATTCTGTTAAGACAGATAAAGCTTACTTACATTTATAATGAGCCTACATGAGGACAATCTGTTGGTGGTCATGGGTAATTTTTCAGGGACCTATGTGTTTCTGGCATTTCAGTGTTTGAGGTTTTGCCCAGCAGTAGCAGGTAGAGTCTGTCTGCTCCTCCCGCTCACATGTGAGTGAGTGGGAGGAGTGAATTGCCAAGTATACATGAGTGGAAGGCTGTTTCTTCACCCTGGAGGCTTTTCTTGCCTCTGTGTGACACTGACAGGTGAATGTTTGTTCATCATGTGGGTAAATTACATAAAAGTTACCATTTTAACCATTAAAAATGTAAAATTAAGTGGCATTAAAATAGAATGTACAGCCATCACCATCCATTTCTAGAACTTTTCATCAGCCCCAGCAGAAACTGTATTCACTGAACAGTAATGCTACGTTAGCAACTTTCCCCATTTCCTTGGAACCTCTAGTCTATCTTTTTGCTTCTTAATTTTCCTGTTGTAGTTACTGCATGTAAGTAAAACCAGAGTATTAATCTTTTTGTGTCGTATCTTCCGTTTCGCTTAATGTCTTTAAGGTTCATCTGTTATGGCTTGTGTCAAATTGATCTTCCCGTTTGAAGCTGGATCACACCATATTGTGTGTATATTACACATTATCCATTCTAGTATAGATGTTTGGGTTTTTTCTACCTTCGACTATTGTCAACAATGGTTGACAACAAGAACATTGGTGTTTTTGCTTTAAATTCTGTGCATAGGAGTATAATTTCTGGATCACATAACTCTATATTCTAATGTTTTTGAGGAATTGCCAAACTTCTCTATAATGGCTGCACCAATTTACAAACTTGGCAGCAGTGCATTCAGATTCCAATTTCTCTATATCCTTACCAACATTTCTTTTTCTTTTCAATGTCTTGGGGCTGAGGGCACAGCTCCAGGGGTAGAGTGTTCATCTAGGCCTAGCATGGTCCTATGTTCAGGCCCCAGTATCACATAGCCACACAGTAGCCCTCCCACTTAGGTGTATGGTATTGTCTTTCATTATAGTTATGATGTTAAGCGATTTTTCATGTTCTTATTGACCATTTGTATATCTTATTTGGAGGATTTTCCTTTGCCCACTTTTGAATATGGCTGTTGGAGGTTTTTTTAATGATCACTGAATGATTTTAGCATCCTTTTTGAAAATTACTTAAAAATTAGGTGAAGGTTTATTTCTGGGCATTATAGCAGCAGGTAGATGAAAATTCAGCCTAAGCGGATTTCTTAGCTGGTTGATGACTGTGCCCAGAGAGGGTGGATGCCATACTGAAGGGAAGGCTCCACGCTAAGAGTTCCCTCTGTTCGATGTGGTCCTGACTGCTCCTTTGTGGATTTGAAACCTAGAGGAGGTGAGGGGCAGAAAGGAGGAATGACAATAGGCCTGGAAGGTCTGGACCTGAAATGGTAAAAAGGATTATGATGACTGCAGCAAGAAGCAAATGCTTAGAAAGGCTTTAGAGCTCTATTGGCCTGTGTCCTGGGACTAAAGAGGGCACTGAGCTGACAGAACTGACCCCTTCCAGAGGTCAGACCAAAAAGGAAAGCAGTCAACTTGCTGTGTTTCTAAGAGACACTGTTTTAGAATATAATATTTGCCCATCCTCAGTGGTTAGCAACTGTCACCTAGGTAGAAGGGAAAACTTGACTTCAGTTCAAGGGTTTTCTGCTGTTACTGATACATTTTACCTTTCCTGTTCTTTGCAGGTTGCTTGATAGGGGCTGTGAACCTCAAGTCCAGCAACCGAAACCCAGTGGTACATGAATTTGAAAGTGAGTACAGAGAGTCATTGTGAAGGGAATGGGCACCCACTAGTGGACATTGGATAGTCTTGCAGCCAACTCAAGACAGGCTCCCCTATCTATAGCAAGCCACCGATGTGTGGGGTGGCCACTCAGTGGCTGGTGTGTGTATGTCCATGAAGCTGTGAATCAGCAGGCCATCAATGTACAGGTGTGTAGTGGTGAACATCTGTTTCCTGCCTGGCTTTGTGCTTACACAACAGAGAAATCTCATATGAAATAGAGAGGGTGTACTCTGTGTGGTAAAATCCTTACTAATGTCTGGTGCTTTTTTTGTTTTGTTGTTTTGGCAAAAGTCTTACCTTTTCAATAATCAGCTGGAGCCTAGTAATGGCTAACTTTGCAATCTGTGTAAAAGCCCTCTTCAAAGCTAGGTACCAGTGGCTCTTGTCTATAATCCTAGCTATTCAGGAAGCTGAGATTGTAGAATCTCCAGTCAAGTGAGCTTGAGCAGACAAATCATTAAGACTCTTAACTCTAATCAGCAAAAAGCCAGAAGTGGACCTTGACTCAAGGGGTAGATTGCCAACCTTGAGCAAAAGAGAAGAAAAGGCAGAGCAAGCATCTCTGAATTCAAGCCTAGTACTGGCACAAAACAAAATTCTTCAACTAGAGATAGTTGGTAGGGAAGGACCTAGACATACAGAGAGCCCTGAAAAGTTCCCCACTTACCAGTGTTCTTTTACTCCCTTTGTTTATTAGATGTGGAACTTTCTTGTATCATTACGGACTCACAGACAAATGACCCTAGAATTGAATGGAAGAAAATCCAAGATGACCAAACCACCTATGTGTTTTTTGACAACAAGATTCAAGGTATGATCCAGTAGTTTGCTGTGCCTGCTGAGCTCTCTTGTCTACAGCCCACACATGTACTTGTGGCAGGAAACTTAGCCTGCTAGCCTGAGGCTCTAGCCAAGACAGTTTGATTTTCTGAATTTACTATTACAGAAAATTTCAGCCATAGGCAGAAGTGAGGATTCTATGTCACTCAGCTTTGACAAACAACAGTTCATTACTTTGGGCTTGAATCTAATGGCAGCCCAGGTCTCTGAGAAGTCACAGTGAACAGTCTCCCCAGTCATCTTATTGTAATTTCAGTAGTGAGGCCACAGGGGCTTGTTGAGCACTACCATATCCTGGGTTGTCACGGGATATGGTAGTTCTAGTTCGCAGGGAGCTTACTTTTTTTTATAAGGAGATACTGAGGCATTGATTGTAGCCCCAGAAAAGACTCTCTTCAGGTGTCAAGATACCTCTGAAGAGGTTTTGTTAGTGCCTTGCCTTCTTTTCAATAGGGGACTTGGCTGGTCGTGCAGAAATATTGGGGAAAACTTCCCTGAAGATCTGGAATGTGACACGGACAGACTCAGCACTTTATCGCTGTGAGGTGGTTGCTCGAAATGACCGCAAAGAAATTGATGAGATTACCATTGAGTTAATTGTGCAAGGTAGGAACTCATGGAAGGTAAAGCATTTTTAGGATGTCAGGCCCCGGGAGTCTCTAGCTCTAGAGTAAGAGGTTGGTTCTTACTTTGATCTCTTTCCTTCCAGAGCTGCATTCCTTGGTATCCCGTGACTGTGGGAGGGGAGCTCCTGAGGCTGAGGCCGCCAGAGCTGGGTGGGAAGTGAGAGCAATAGCACTTCTGCAGCGCTCCTCAACAGCGGGAGGGTCCTGACTGCTCTAGCACACTCTCCATTGCCCCCTACTGATGGTGGAGGGATTGGAAATGTGTGAGATTGAACATGGGGTGGGATGAGCAGGCAGTGTCTGCAGTGCCCCACCGTGCAGAAGCCCTGTGGCTGGCTCCCTGGTCCTTGGAGCTGATCTGTTACAGTAGACTTTGGTAAAAAATAAAGCCATGTTGCTGAGATTTTAAACACAAACCTGTATTTTACCTGCAGTGAAGCCAGTAACCCCTGTGTGCAGAGTCCCCAGGGCTGTGCCTGTAGGCAAGATGGCGACACTGCAGTGCCAAGAGGGCGAAGGCCATCCCCGGCCTTACTACAGCTGGTATCGCAATGATGTACCGCTGCCCACAGACTCCAGAGCCAATCCCAGATTTCGGAATTCCTCCTTTATCTTGAACCCTGAGACAGGCACTCTGGTAAGGTCTCTCTTGGTGAGGGTGGATGGGCCTTTGTCAGGACAAGGGGTACTTCTGTGGAACCGTGGCTAAGGAGAGACTATGCAACAACTTTGTAAGACAGGAGCTAAAATCTAGAACACCAGATATTCTACAGAAAAAAAAATGGCCCTTCTTGCTTATAAACATGCTAAGGGAATAACCTAAGGGAAGAAAACCTAGAGTTAAAAGACTAAGGAGGGCTATTAAACAAATGTTATGGGTGGACATTATTAGAGCCCTTATTCGGATAATCAAATCATTAAGAGTCAATCAGGGAAATTTGATAACTGGATAGATATTTGATATTAAGTGACTGTTAATTGCTTTGGGCATGGTAATTTATTTTGATTATGGTGTTTAAAAACCCTTGTCTTCTAGAGATATATACTGAATTATTTATGGAATTTGTTCAACATAGTCCAGTAGTGGGGTGGGGGGCGCGCTGCTGTATGGAAAGAGGAAATAGATTGGCCACACAGCAGTGGACAGGCTAGCTTCACCAAGGCCACTGCAGGCTTCTCTGCATATAGTTCTCAACAGGGAGATTTTTGGTCCATGGAATACCCAACTACCTGTGTACTTAGGCATAATAGGACTCAGTATTTGTGAGCTACATTGTGGCTTGGGGAAGTTGTTCAGCCCTTCATAAATCTCAGAAGGTAAAATGAGACCACCTGTCCACACGTGAAGGGGTTTAGTGTCAGGAAGCTCTGAAGCAGGAGTGTCAGGAAAACATGGAGAGGGGTATGGGAAGGTAGACAGGATGATGCTTGCTAAGTCATTGGGAGGCAAAAAGCAAGTAAGTCTGACCATGTGCAGGACCTCAGATGGCAGAGCCTAAGAGCTCTGCCCTGTGGGCTGACTCCTTACTTCTTTCACTTCCTGAAACAGGTTTTTAGTGCTGTTCACAAGGAGGACTCTGGGCAGTACTACTGCATTGCTTCCAATGAGGCAGGCTCAGCCAGGTGTGATGAGCAGGAGATGGAAGTCTGTGAGTTTTTTGTTTTTTGAATGAATTTTACTGGGACACTGGGTAGAGTAGAACATTTAAAGTTAAATGATAGACCATCAGTTTAGGTTATTGCTCTGCCCACTGCCAAGCTTTCTTCTGCTGCTGACAGGATCCAGCGAAATCTACTGGGGAAGTGAAAGCACCAAGCACATAAATGGATCTCCAGAACAGACTTCACAAAGTCTTCTGTGTTAGAAACATGGCATAGTTAAGCATGTAGCTTTCAGAGTGGGTTAAACTCCTATTCTTTGGTAATTGATAGAACCATTGAAACACAACGCTAGAAGTTTGTCCATTTATAGTAACTATTTTTCAGGAAACGAAAGGAACTTTTGCCCCAATACTTTGATCATAATCTATGATGTCACCTTGAGGGCACTGGTTCTAAAGTAGGTATTGAGAGGAAGAGGCAGTAGATTAGGGGGTCCTGACCCATTGGGAGAGTTTCTTGGACTCTTCCCTGTTGCACACACCTGGAGAGGTATTTTCCAAAATGGCTTGATGATTAGAACCGTTTAGATTATTATGTACAGATCCTAGCGCCCACTGCAGACCTGTAAGAAATGTCTGTACAAAACAAGTGTTCCAGGTGATTCTTCTCATCTGTGAAATCTGAGAAACTACTCTATGATGATTTTCTCCTGAAGGAAAGTTCCTGAGTTGGTCAGTTTCCTGTATGTTTTCCCATGTATTTTTTTGTGCATAAATAGGTACTCATGTCACCATAGCAAATAATCAACCAAGCACCTTTATTTGGTATAAATAAATTGGTAATTGGAATGCAAGTTAGGGGCTTCCTAGACATGTGGCCAATGGAATAAAAGGTTGAAGCTGTCACTATTTTTACTTTTAAAATAATGATTAATATAATTTTGTTATTAAGGCGTTGTATAGAGGTGTCACAATTATGCAAGTCTAGTAATGACTACAGTTCTTGCACAGTGTCACCCCTTCCTTCACTTGCTTCTTGTTTCCGTCTCCTACCTTTGTCTACAAGTTGCATAGTTCATTTTTTACATAGTATATACTGGATACCATGACTGTATTTGTTCACCCTTCCTCCCTCCATCGTTTTGCCCTTCCTTGTACCCACCCCCTCCCCCCAAAAAAGAAATCACTATTTTCTTTTTTTTTTTCTTTTTATTGTGAAAATACTGCACTATTTTCATTTTTAAGGCTTGAAACTTTCTTCTCTCAAGTAATCCACATCAATTAGGATTTTTCAAGTAATCCACATCAATTAGGATTTTTTTTCTTCCTTAGAGCTTCTGACTCCTAATTTTTCATATACTGTAACCATTTTCTCCATTACCAATATTCTCAGACATTTATCCCAGAGCATATTTAAGCCTTTCATGTAATTCCAAACCTCCTTGATATAATTTAACTGTAGTAATATCAGGGTTTATGGTGCCCTGCAGGGTCTAGGCAAGATTTAATTTACTCTCTGGGCTAGGAGAGGCATGAGGGGGCAGAGAAACAGATGAAAGGGGGAAAGGAAGTGGATGGTAAGAAGGGAAGGATGGCTGGTTATTCTTTTTAAGGGATGGTGCACATCATTTCTCCCCACAAACCTTTTCTGCAGATGACCTGAACATCGCTGGAATTATTGGAGGAGTTTTGGTTGTCCTATTGGTTCTGGCTCTGATAACGTTAGGCATCTGTTGTGCATACAGACGTGGCTATTTCATCAACAATAAACAGGACGAAGAAAGGTGAGCCTGCCTACCTGAAGGTGAAGTTCAGGCTGGTGTTAGTATGATACCCACAGCACTGAACTGCTGCCCCCTTCTGTTCACAGTTACAAGAGCCCAGGGAAGCTGGATGGAGTTAACTACATCAGGACAGATGAGGAGGTAAGAGAACTGAACAGGCAGCATGTAGGAAACTGGCAGTGTGGGTGCATCCAGTGAAGAGAACAAACATTCCTGCTTGGAAACCCAGCAGCCTTGTATGAGTAGTCCTTGTTTTACACACCAGTGAAACCCACACTTCCCACAGTCTAATGGATGACACTGCTTCTCTGCTTTAATCTGGCCCCTAGCTTCCTCCTTGGGGATATTTTCCCTTTCCTGCCACCTCACTAGGTTCATGGATTGGTTCTAACTTTGCATTGCCTTTGCAGGGTGACTTCAGACACAAGTCGTCATTTGTGATCTGAGATCAGGCGATGTGACAGAGCACATGCAAATACCTCTACCCCTGAAGGCAGCCGTGAGCCACGTGCACTCGGACAGAGCTAGACACTCATGCAGAAGCTTTTTATTTTGGCCAAAGTTGACTGCTACTTCTTAACTCTTTAACAAGCCTCACAGAAAAAAAGAATCTTCCTCAAAATGGGCACAGTAACCACCAGGACAGGACACAGATGGACATCACTATTGAGCTCCCAGTATGTTGCCAGCCCAGTTTTCATGAGGGTGTTAACTAGGATCACCGACATCAGCTTTCCTTGGCTGATGAACACCCACTTGCTGTTCATGTTCAGCATTGGCCGAGGGAGCAGACAAGGTGGCTGAGCAGTGTTGGCAGCAATATTGAGCACCACAGGAAGCCCAGGGCCTTGACTTCCCGCTCTGCCTGGGAAAGGATGTGCATGCAGTGCTCACTCTGTGAGCCCTGACCCTACTGTGCTGTATTTCCTTAAGGCCTTGGCGGTCAGAGTTCTGTCTTGAAAAATCTTTTGGGATCGGCATTTTCCAAAAAAACCATTATCAGGAAGATAAATTGCTTTCTGGATGAGGGCTCTGCTTACCCCAAGGAAAACTGCTTGTCCAGAGTATCAGGATTTAAGAAAACCTTGTCTTAGGCCAAGTCTGAAATGGTACTGAAGTATGCTTTTCTATGGGTCTTGCTTATTTTATAAAACTTTACATTCTAAATTTTTGCTAAAGATGTATTTTGATTAAAAAGAAAATTTCTATTTAAACTGTAAATATATTGTCATACAGTGTTGCAAAAGCTATTTTTTTTAAGAGTTCAACTTACTATGTTAAATTGGAAAATACCAATAATTAAGTTTTATAACCAAGGAATTCTCCTCTCAGAGGTTTACTAGTACATTCCTTTGTCCATTAAAGTTTAAACATTTTCATGAGAAAATTTATGCTGTCTGTATAGCAGACCACTGTTGCTTAAAAAGCCTTTAAAAAATTCCAGTCTAGCAATGTTGGTATCTGCATCTCTCCAAAAGAAACCCTGGGACCCTCAGGTTGGCTTTGAACAGCCTCTTCCTGAGATCAGTAAAACTGCCTATACCCAAAGACTGCCAGAGGCCTTAGACATGTGTACATGCCCACATTGGTGGCTAGTCCACGCCACCGTTCAAGTCAGTTTGGGCCACTAACTCAAAAAAAAGTGTCAGCCAGAATGCCCTCCTCCACTTCGCAGTTGTGACCGTGCTTCTTCTCTCAACTAACTCTAGTAGTGTTGTCAGTGGGCTCAGCAGTGCTTGGAGGGTCTCAGGCGGTATCCTCCATGGGTTGCCCAGCCTGCAGCTTCCTGTGACACCCTCTTTTGGTTATGGATAGCTATGAATCAAAGCAGTCACTGCCATTTGGTTTTTAGGTTCATTTCCATTATTTGTTTAGTCAGAAAGACTGTAGGGCCAAGGCAAATTTGAAATAAAAGCTGTCAACTACAATAATATTTTTCAAAGAAAACAAACCTCCTGGCCTTGAAGAAAGCACTCAACCCTATGGGTTGTGTCTCCTCCTTAATAAGCCATTGTGGGACAGGCGGTCCAGCCTTTTGAAGATTACCAGGAAGTGCACTCATGCTAGAAAAGTAGAACGCCTGAACCAAAAGCAGTTTGCTAATTTTGATTCTAAATCTTTTTATCTACCTGAGACACTGCTCACTTTGTGGGGAACATTAGAAACATCATTCAGAAGCCTTTGTTCTTCAAGAGCAGATGTCTTCAGCCTCAAAACACATGCAAGATGTGAAGTGGTTTGAAGCCAGAAGCTTCTGAAAGGAGGAGCATCCAATTCCTTGTGTGCCCAGGGATGGGTTCATGTAGAATGTAGTCAACCTTGTGATTTATCTTCCAGTGTCTTAATTTTCTATACTTCCACTGTTGTTTTTCATTGAATGCTTGAGACATGTTGACTTTTATGAGTTCTGTGAAATGCTTGTGATGAGATGCTGGCAGGAGCAGCAATTCCGCTCCCCTGGTGCCTGTTTTCTCTTGACTAGCTTAGTGAAGACCACCCCCTCATTTGCCCTCTTGAGGCAGCCCCCCCATCTGATGGTTGGGGTTTGCTAACCTCCCTTATACCAGAAAGCCTTCAGCCACGGGCTGTGGGGCTGGGGCCTGATGCAGTGTGTGAGCCTGGGAAGCAGTGACCGAAGCCACAGAGAAGGAGCACTCATGTCTTTAGCTTGTGCCTCTTTAGGAAGAGGCCTGGGCAGGCTGCTCTTTTGGCCTGTGGTATGGATATTGTATATAGTTGTTATAGACTTGTACTAATGCACCTGGTATTTGTTAAAGCCTCATTTATAAAAAGCTTTTCAAAAAAATCCAATTCCAAATGGTTCTTTCTTATTTGTGCTCATGTTGGATTTACTGTCTTCTTAGTATTTTGCTAAGCAATTACAATGAAGAGGTGTTCTATCACTGTCGACAAGGAAATGAATACCTGACTGGAACCAAGTTTGTCCACTCGAGCAACTTTGTGACTTACTCCATCAATGATGAGGACATTTGTGTCAGAGTTTATTTATGGGAGAGGTATGGGTGAAACACAGAGACTTTCCACCTTCCAAACCCAACTACCATATACGCATGCTAACATGCATACTTGAGGCTGGGGTATAGTTCAGTGGTAGAGCATGCCTAGTGTTCATGAGGCCCTGTGCTCTATCCCCAGCCTTTTGTGTGTGCTTGGGGGTGGGGGAGGGGAAGATACTGCAAGTTTAAAAGAAAAAATTTAACACTAAGTCTACTTTTGCTTCTGTAATACTGGACTCAACAAAATAAGGCTGAGGACCTAGCTTGTGTAGAGTACTTGCCTAGCATGCACAAGGCTTTGGGTTCAATCCTCAGCATTGCAAAAAATAAAAAGAACCAGCAAGACATAATGACATACACCTGTAGTTCAGCTTCTTGAAAGGCCAAGGCAAGAGTTCAAGACCAGCCCGAACAACAGAAGTGAGACCCTGTCTTCCATGTAGTTATCTTAACTACCAGTGAAAGTCCTTTTCTGACACCAGAAAAACTGTAGTGAATGCTACAAGGCTGTATTTATTCTTAACTTTTATTATCTCAACTTAGAAAGCTGTACACTTCTTTTAAATCAGCAGTTATAAATAATAGAAAAAATAATACATTCAAATTTTTGTCAATGGATTTGGGAAAATATGTACTATAAGGAATTCAAACAAGCTAATAGAAGCTTCATTTATATAAAAGAAAGCTGCACTTTAAGTTGTATTCCTGAAAGACCAGATTGTAATCTGACATCCAGAGTATAATACTAAATAGCTAAAGTCCTAAATCTGGCATTTCTTAGTTTTACAAGTTTTGGTCATGTGTCAGAAAGATAAATACAGCTTTGCTGGGCACACATGAGTGACCACACATTTGCTCTGCACACAACGGCAGCATCACGGGGTGTGAGGTGGTTGGGAAGCCCTCTACCTTTCTGCACACAGGACGTAGAATGCCTCTTGCCTTCCCAGACACCAGCTACAGTGTCCTTGTTCAGTTAGCTGCCTTCAGGGGAGTCTTCCTGGACCTCCTACTGGAGCCAGGGTGGTCATCAGTCCTGCCTAGAGTCTTCACATTCCACTGCGGAGGTGGTGGAGTCCTGGGAAGAAATGACATGGTCATACTGAGACCACACCCCCAAAACAAACAAAAACCCTAAACCAAAAAATACCTGACAAAACCAAAAGGAACTTTTTGTCATACTTACGCTTTATCAGGCAGTGATAAACATAAAATGTCATTTCCTTGATTCTGGGCTTCTGTTTTCTCTGAAAAGGAGTCCCGACACAGATTCAGTTTTTCCAGAACTTCAAGGACAACTAGTGTCTCACACAAGAAGGAAACTTACCTTTGGCTGCAAAGGGAGTCTGTGATATTCCTATGAAACTGACCCCTGCTCCGAACGTGACGTCAGTGATGGACCCTGGCAAAGGGAAGCACATCACAGAAACATTAAGGAAAAGCTGGCAGGATGCAGGCACCGTGTGCAGCCGCCTCAGCAAGTCAGCCAGTCTGCTCTGCTCCCGTTGTGGCCTGTTCACATTGAGGTTCTACCTCAACCTAACCTTTCCCTAGGACTTCACAGTGCTGACACTCCTCCAAGAGCTTCTTCAGTCTCTCCTAGCTTTCCCTTTGGACAACAGCCCTGTTAAAGATGCTCTGTACCCTGCTCTTACCTCTGGCTTTTTAGGTACCTTGACTCCTCTCTGCATCCTAGCCTGACACTTCCCATTCATCTCACCATCCCCTGCCTGGACACATCAGAACTCATTACTTCTTGATATGTTCCTGCTATGTTTCTACACACAACAGGATGGACCGGTATATGGTCCACCCAAGCTGGAGCCATCAGGCACCATCAAGCCCTGCTGATGCTAGTGTTCAAGATTCTCTACCTAGTGCCCTACTTCACCATGAATGTCTTGATCCATCATATCCCAACCCTTTATCTGTCACTGCTTCTACCCGCTCCTCCAGCCTCCTCTTCCTCCAGCTCACCCCTTGGGAGGCAGGTGAGCACACACTGAAAAACAGACTGAAGCACAGTGGGTCTGTATCCTTGCTGAGTCTTACTAGTGTGAACTACACAAGAATCTAAAATGGTATTGAAGCGAATTCCAAAAAATGGAAACGAGGTTTTTTTCCTTTGTTGCTGCTTTAATTTCCTTTTTTTTTGGGGGGGGGGGGGGAGCTGTGTCTTGTTTGTTTACATGTCTCTGGGAGGGGCAGGGGAGGCACAGAAATGAAGGAACAAACGATGAACAAATGTGGGTGGGGATTGGAAGGAAAAACGGGGAGAGGGTGAGGGAAGAGGGTGACACTGTCCAAAACGAAATGTATGCTACCTGACTCATGACTGTAACCCCTCTGTACATCACCTTTATAATAACAATAATAATTTTTTTAAAGAATCTAAAGTAGGAGCTAGGCACTGGTGGCTCACATTTTGTAATCTTAGGAGGCTGAGATCTGAAGATCACAGTTTGAAGCCCACCTGAGCAAGAAAGTCCATAAGCCTTTTACCTCCAATTATCTACGCAAAAGTCAGACATGGAGCTGTGGCTCAAGTGGTACAACACTAGCATTGGGCAAAAAAGCTAAGGGACAATGCTGAGGCCCTTAGTTCAAGGCCCAGTACCAAAGCAAAAATCTAAAATGGGGATGAAAATATATACTAATCCCATAAGGGGTTGTTATGATTAAATGAGGTTATATAAAGTATATAACACAGTACCTGATCCAAGGTTAACTGCTAAAGAAATAGTTAGCTATTATCTCTTCTATTAGTGGAGTCACTTTGAGATGGCCCCATTGCCTTTACAAACTCACATGGGAATGCTGCAGGACACCTGCTGTATACCATGTTTGTGAATCAATGTTCTCCAGCAGGCCCTGACCTTCACACCTGTGTGTACGTTCAGCCCTTCCGCCTGGCCTGCTGCTGAGAACAAACCCAGCACTCCACCGGTCCGTGGCACTCCATACTCTAAGCTTCCACCGGCCCACTTGTAGAAGCAGAGCTGGGTGTGAAGCTGGCCCAGCATACTTGTGAGTGTAGCACTCCCACCTTTCTCCATGTTGTGATATCCTAGAAGTATGGATGGTACTTTTCTAAGCTCAATTCTAAGTTACCCAGCAGTGCTTCCCAGCATTCCACCTGCAGATGGACTGGCAAAAGATCCCACCTTCATCTGTGAGCTCTTCCTGAACTGTCATTGGAATCACACAGTTTCTGCAACTCCGAAGCCTACATGCCTTCTAGGTAACAAGTCTCCTGCCTTTACCAAAGCACCTGCACAGGGGATCTTACCCTCCACTCCCCAGTGTACTCTGTGCTTAGAATCAAAGGCAGAAGTGCCTTTGCTGCCTGCATTACAGCTGCAAGAGGGATTTGCTAAACACTATACAGATTTTCAGCTAAATCCTTGCTCTGAAAATGATACTCTCCATTTAGCAAAGCCACTGCCCATCTGAACCATGGTGCATTGCAAGAGTTGAATCGAGTAGCCTTCTTCCTACTGGCTTTTCAGAGTTCAGGCCACATCATGATAGTCATCAATAGAAACCATGCTGAAAAAGGCACTGCATGCTCCTAAGTTCTATGCTAATTCTCAGGACAGCTAACAGGAGACCCTTCTTTAAGTACCTCTAGTTCAGAAATCACAGCAACAAAGACAATACATTTAGCAGCCTGGAGAGAGAACAGGTTTGTGTTCAGACCCAGTGACACCTGAGTCTTGTTTTCAGTGCAAAGATGAGTCCATACATGCAAATCAGCCTCATGCACTGTGCCAGGTTTCACTGGTGAGGAACACATGCTCCCAGGAGATCAACCAGAGCCTGAAACCAAGAACTCATGGGATGAGCAAAACTAAAGTCAGATGTACTGTCCTTGTTTCTCAGCCTACAGCACCCATGTGCCAAAACAGAAGCATTTGGTTCCCTGAGCCAGGAATACTCTTGAAAGAGGAGGACTATTTTACATAACATCACCACATCTTTTGATGTACAGAGAGCCAGAATTATCCACTCCCTTTCATGACAGAGTCATCATTGTTTAGTTGTTGTCTGAGGACAGCTGAGGTAGGAATTCTGTTCACTAATCTCATTAAAAGAGGGCCCTGGATGAAGATTTTTTCCATAGCCCCTAAATATTCAGAGACATAAGAATATCACAGGTTAATAAGCAATAAGCAAGTAGCTAGAAGCCAGGAGGTTCTTGGTGAATATACCCTGCTTGTAGGTGGAGTCAATGAGAGGAAAACATTGGTTTATCTTAAATCTCAACAGTGCCCGGAATCAGGTTGATAAAGAGGCTGCAGAGGCTCACAGAGGTTGAAATCCAGGGTCTGAGCTGAGACCCACCTCTGCCACTGAACAAACTGCTTCTATCACAAACAGAATAAATACAGAAGACTGGTGTGCAGTGCCAAGAGGTTCAGGGAGCCCAGGAGGGGCCTACTTCAGCTTAAGAGGCAGGGAAAGGGCGTCGGGATAAGGGTTTGGTAAGTGAGGGCTCAGGTTAGGGAATAACATGGTTTGGGTCATTGACGAGCCTGCGCAGCACTGAGATACAGAATGGGGCGCATCAGGCAGGTCCTAGGAAATTATACTGTATATTCTGGACAGTAACCATCTCTTCATACTATTGGTTGACTATCCCTAATCTGAAAATCAAAATACATGCCATTCAAAAACCCAAAATGTCATGAATGCTGACCTGAGGTCACAGTGGAAAGTTCTACTCTTGACCACAGATGACAGCAGCCATCTAAACATAAGTGCAGGGGCTGGGAAGATGGCTCAGTGGTAGAGTGCTTGCCTTGCATGCCTGAGGCCCTGGGTTTGATTCCTCAGCACCACATAAGCAGAAAGAAAAAAAAGCTGGAAGTGGCGCTGTGGCTCAAGTGGTAGAGTGCTAGCCTTGAGCTGAAGAGCTGAGGGACATCGCCCAGGCCCAGAGTTCAGGCCCCACGACCAACCAAAAAAAAAAACAACAAAAACAAAAACAAAAAAAACGTAAGTGCAGAAAATACTGTGTAAAGTTACTGTCTGGTTATGTGTGTGGGTCTATGATACATCAGTGAATCTCACTGTGTATAGACTTCGGCCATATCCTGAAGAGTTGTCAGTATGTATATGCAAATACTTCCAAATCCAAAAATATCTGAAATCTGAAACATTTCTGATTCTAAGCATTTTGGAATAATTTTCTCAATAATGATTCTTATGGGATTTAAAACAACTATAAATTAGGGGAAATTTTTCAACTCTTCTAATTTGTTCCTATTTGGGAAAGGAAAGAAAAGAATGGGGCATTTGGACAAAACAGCTGTTGAGGTTCAGAGAAGACAGAGGCACTTGCTATAGCTGGAGCATCAATCTCAACATACCAGAGCCCCCAGTCTAAACATGCTCGGTACACGTCAGCACCAACTTCTGACTACTCCCTATGGTAGACTCGCTGAGTACTATCCAGTACTCTTGTAATGGCAAGAGGTAGCAGGTAGGGCTAGTGACTTGATCTATGTGCCTCAGCTTCCCACAAGGATCCTCTAAGTCATTTTGAAGTTTAAATGAGCTAATAGAAAAACTACTGGCCCACCCCAATGGACTAATGGGTCAAAAAAATGTGATATAGGGGCTGGGAAGGTGGCTCAGTGGTAGAGCGCTTGCCTTGCATGCATGAGGCCCTCAGTACCACATAAGCAGAAAAAAAAACAAAGCCGGAAGTGGTGCTGTGGCTCAAGTGGTAGAGCGCTAGCCTTGAGCTGCAGAGCTGAGGGACAGCGCCCAGGCCCAGAGTTTAGGCCCCACGACTAGACCCCTCCCCCCAAAAAAAGAAAACGTGGTATAGATAAACAATGGCATTCTACTCTTCCATCAGAAAGAATGATATTGTACCATTCGTAAGGAAATGTAAAGACTTGGAAAAAATAATATTAAGCAAAGCAAGCCAGACTCAAAGAAATATAGGTTGCGTGGTTCCCCTCATTTGTTCTAACTAGACTGTACCTAAAAATCTATAAGCAAACACACTGGATGGTAAAAGACAAAAAATACATTTGGACAGAAAAAAATTATACAAGACTGTAGACAGTCACACAGTGAGACCTACAAGGAGGATATTCTTAGGAGAGAATCACAAAGATATAATAACTATGTGCATATGGTCATATAAAATGATATTAATCAACATGAATTCCAAGAGTGGAAACAACAGTTTTTTTCTTTGTTGCTGTTTTTGTTTTCTGTACCTTCTGTCTTATTTGTAATTGTATCTGTTTGGGGGAAGGTAGGGGGCGGGACAGAAATGGTGGGACCAAGGGTGAACAAATGTAGCAGTGATCCTCACTAGACACTATGTTG
Source organism: Dipodomys spectabilis (assembly GCF_019054845.1). Lineage (NCBI taxonomy): Eukaryota > Metazoa > Chordata > Mammalia > Rodentia > Heteromyidae > Dipodomys > Dipodomys spectabilis. Next base: position 982,252 of record NW_024870700.1, read on the forward strand.
AAAATGAACTATACAACTTGTGTGTGTGTGGGGGGGGGGGGGGGGCAGATGGGAGGGAAAAAAAAGAGAGAGAGGGAAGGGGTGATACTGTTTAAAAAGAAATGTCCTCATTACCTGACTTATATAACTAACCCCTCTGTACATCACCTTTATAATAACAATTAAAAAAAGAAAACTTGGTTGAGCATCAGGAGAGCTGCTGTCCAATTACAAGCAGTATCTTGCAACAAAGTTTTCCTACAATACAGCAAATGCACAGTGATCAGAGGAGAGGGTACTTACTCTCTGGGGTACTGATTGCCCGCAACTGCTTGATAGCACCATCAGACTCTTGCTCCAAGCTGTAGGAAGGTGCTAAAATGGAAAACAATATTAAAGACTAAAACCATCAAAGAGAAGGCATAGGACATATATGGCGAAGCTCAAGTTCCCAGTGGTTAAAGTTTCTTAGAGCCAGTTCAAAATGCACTGCAAATATGTGATAAGCCTCAGAAAACATGGGCATTCTCACTAATTTTCTCTAGAAAGTTGAACTATAAAACTCAGCAAACAATGGAAAATTATAAAAACCAGTGTTTCTAAGCTGGAAAATTTAGTTTGACACTGAAGTTTTCTAAATATTCATGACCTTTGACTACTGGGCATAGTTCTAAGGATTCCATACATACAGGCTATACATGCAAGGGTATTTACTGTGACATTATTTAGACTAAAAAAATTGAAAAGCACTTTCAATAGGGTCCTGATCAAAAAGTTTTGGTACTTCTTTAAGATGGAATGCTATAAAACCACTGGGAGGAGTTTTGAAAATTAAAGAAAACTTTTCCCTATGTATCACATAGGGAAGCAGGTGATAAAACAATGTATACTAAGATCACATTTTTATAAGTATACAGAACACACACACACACACATACACACATATGTGTGTATGTGTGTAGAAAAAAGATTAGAGGAATAAACATGTACTACTGTGGTTTTATGTTCTCCAATTCCAAAATCTTTCAGGGAGCCACAAACTGTTTTCTCGCCTACAATCCTAAATCCCCAGTTAATGTCAGATGTCTTGAGATAAGGAAACAGAAAGCATTTGAAGAGGAATGACAAGCAGACTTGTTCTTTTTAGTCAGCTGTGAGCTCTCCCTATGTCTGGCACCAATCTTTAGGCTTACCCTGGCTGCCTGGTTTCTCTGGGCTTTCCAACTTTAAAGTAAAGGGATGAATTCCTGAGCCCTGGCTGCGATGTTTATTCTTGGACTCCACGGCTTTCTTGACGGAATTCAGGATGGCAATGGTGCTCAGGGACATGGGCCTGTGGGAGATAACATGCCACAGATGCTGCAGAGGCAGCAGGAAGACAATGTGGCCCTTGCCCACATCCTTTGAGACATGCTGCTCATCCACCCTCTTTCCAGTCTTCAAGGGAGGGGTATGGAGTGAGGAGACTTCCAGCCAATGCAAAGATGAACAGGGTGTGTCATAGCGGGAGGCAAGACCAGCCTGCCACTGCCTAATGGGCTCCCTACCTGGCACTGGGCATTAACATCTTCAGAGGCCCAGCTTCTTGTGTGAGAGGCAAAGATGGTGTGTGACCCGTGCTAGTGCTAGATCCAGGTATTGAGGGCCAGCTTGCAGCTGGGGGCACAGCAGCATTTTCTTGGCCAGCAGGAGCTGGCACTGCTTCTGAGCCAGGACCAACCTGTTAGAGAAGATGAATGGAATTGGAATCTTCCTATGTTATGAACAAGCTATACCAGTCTTGGGCAAGAACACATTTCTCTTCGACACAGAACTATCAGCCAACTGCCACACATAGATCTTGTGGCCAATTTGTCCTCGTCACGCTTAAGTGCAACAGATCTGTCTGGATTTCTCAGGCAGTGAGAACATCGTGCTTCTAACAAGAGCAGCAGCTAGACCTAGAAACGCCTCCGGGGACAATATGCTCTCAAGAAGGGTGGCTGTGAGAAAGACCCCAGCGAACGAAAACATTAGGAAAGGAGGCTTAGGGGTGGGTGGCCTGGAATTACAGCTCAGATGTCCGGTACTGGTATGCATCTGGCACTAGGCATTTCTCCCATTATTATTGCAATTTTCCAGACAATGTCCTACGGTAGGGACTGCGGAAGGAGAAGCTTGAGCCACTGCTCTGTCTATTGCACGTAACAAGGGAACATGGAACCGGCCAGCAAGCCACATGCCCAGGGGTCTAATGCTGATTCAACTCTGATTACGTGTGGGTTTGGGAGAATGCTGGGAAAGCTGGCATGCGAAAATACTGGACAGTTGGTCAGCCTAAGTCAGACCTCCTCCTACCTGCACAGCTTGGACCCCATCACCACCATCAAGCACCCTGTTCATATCAGCCTGCTTGGCCAGCTCTTGTTCCTGGGCCAGCTGCTCGTTATATTTCTTCATGTCATACTCAAGTTCAGATGCCAGTTGTTTGTCAACTGCAAAGAAATCCTTGATTTCATCCCGGTAATCTTGCATTACTTCCTGAAAGACCCAGAAGCACCCGTTAAGTGTTTTCTTGACTAAAATAAGCTCTTGCAGGCATGGTAGCACCAACTGCAATCCTAACACACAGAGGGCAGAGGCAGGAAGATCACAAGGTTCAGGGCAGCCTGGGCTACTCAGCAAAACCCTGTCTCAACAAGAAAAACAAGAAATAAGCAGTGCAGTACAACCTGACAAACAATAACAACAGTAAAATGTGTCTGAAGCTAATGGCTCCTGTCTGTAATTCCAGTTACAGAGAGCCCATGAGACTCTTATCTCCAATTAACCACCAAAAGTAGAGGTAGGGCTCAAGTCGAGGCCCCAAGTTCAAGCTCTAGTACACAAGCAAACACGTGCACACACACACACACACACACACACACACACACACACACACACACACACACAAAGATTTGCATTACTGAGAGTAGGCAGTATCTATTACATTAATTAGCAGATTACTTAGCATAATGGCCTATTGTAAGGAAACATTAATGATGTTCACATTGTCCACCATGATGTGAGATATTAACAAACAGTTCCCATCTCATAGGAAGCTTCCTGTTTATCTGCCAGGTGAGGGGCAATCGCTCAGGTACCCAATGGGAGAAAGACATGGTCCTGGCCCAGGCTCCCACAGCAGATCCAGGGAGCAGAGCAGCCTGGAAGCTGCTCATTCACTTACACTAGCTTTATCCACTAGACCCAGAGAACCACAACTAAGGCCCTAAACCCATTTTTGTGCCTTTTGATTTTATTGAAAATCTTTCATTACATCTGGGTTCAAGCCTTAGAGGGGGTCTTTTAACCTCTGGGTTAAGAGAAAGAACCCTTTCTGCCTAACAGAACTAGCTACACTGCAGTTCAACCATGACAAAAACTACAGGAAGACTATCAGCTCCGGCAGTCACTACTGCAGAGCTAAGAGGCTGCTGAATGAAATTCAGGGGTGTGGTAGAAACAGGAGGACCTAAACATTTTATATGCCCTCCTCTGATTGGACGGATTGGACAATAAAAAATATAAAAATAATTACAAGTTCTCATTTTTCTCTATACAGTGTGCTCATCCCTCCCAACCCCTTCTTACTTAGCGTACAAGGTCACCTGAAGATCATATTCCATGGCATTTTGTTGCCGCCTTTTCAGAGAAAGGGTTTTTGTTTTTGTTTTTGTTTTACGGGAAAATATGCAATGTTACCAGAGAATAACTGCTAAATTAAGGAAATGGTTGTGGCTTTTTATTTCTGAGCAATTCTATGAAAGATCTGAGGCCTTCCTTAGGTCTGTCCTGCAGACTCACCCTGAAAAGTGTTGCTCAGTCTGTTACTTCCCCACCCCCTTCACAAACAGCAATGCCAGCCAGAGGACAGCAGCTGCCATGGCACCGTTAACTCCTAACCAGGGCCATCTGAAGCAGTGAGAACAAAAGACTTCCCTTCCTCCTTCACCAGAGTGGACTACGACGAAGACTTGCTTTTTCTCCTTGACCGAAATGGAACCTAATCCTAAAATGCATACAAATGTAACAGGCATGAACATATGCTTGGCAGGTGGGAAAGGGCAGGCCTCTGCAGTGTGCCTCTAGCCCAACACCCCATCTCCTCTGCAGATAAGCCAGCTTGGTACATGCATTGTACACACTACTGTAATAAAGGTTTCTATAGCTCTCTGAGCTCTTACCACTCATTGTCTGCCTACACTGGCAGGAAATCCTAAGTAATGAATTTGGGGAAGAGATGCAACCCCAAAAGGCAAACTTATCACTTACCCTGAGATAGTTCATGAGTTCTCGTAAAGCTGGGATCTTTTTTTTCTCCAGCACAGTCTTCAGGGAGATGATAATTGGAATAATGTTTTCTATGAAATTCCTCTTTTGAACCTGTAGTAACACAAACAGAAGCATGTTTTAGATGTACAAACTTCTAAAAGACAAAAGCTTGTCCTTCATCCCATTCTTGTAGCACAGACAGTGTAGCATCTTGTAACAGTTGATTTCTGGTGTTTGATTATGACACTGGGAATGTATTGTACCGAAGGCTTTTCTTCTAAAGTCATCCTAAGCATTACAGGCAAACATTCAGAAGGTTTATAATATAGGCTACAGAGAAATACTACTCACACATTCTAAATGAGAAAAAGGAGTAAGAAATACGTTGAATAACGACAAAAAGCTCAAAATCTCCACACAAGATCTTCTGGACTCTTAACTCTGGTCTACATTCAGTCCTACTCGGGCTGTGCAGAGGTATTTTGTAATCTGAAGATGAGATGACAGTACTATAAAAATGGATAAGCATGGGCTGGGAACGTGGCGTAGTGTTAGAGTGCTTGCCTAGCATGCACGAAGCCCTGGGTTCCATTCCTCAGTTCCGCATACACAGAAAAAGCCAGAAGTGGAGCCATTGCTCAGGTGGTAGAGTGCTAGTCTTGAGCAAAAGCAGCTCAGGGACAATGTATTGGCCCCGAGTTCAAGCCCCAGGACTGGCAAAAAAAAAAAGGCTAAGTATGATGGCAGCCAGCTGCACACACACATACACATACACATATACACACATGTACATGTGTGGCAAGTGCACACGTGAGTGTGTTTTTTTTTTATAACTGTGCACACATTTTAAAAAGTGGTATGAGCTAGGTATGGTACCACTTGCTTCTAACCCCAGCCTGTAGGGAACAGAGGCAGGAGGACTGAGAATTTGTGCTAGCCTTGATTTAAATGATCACTCACCCATCTATTCAGCAATAAGTTTCTTAAGAATTAAAAATCATTCATTATAGCATCTCACATATGTAAGATTTATCTTTCTGAACCTGTACTCTTGTTCTTCTCCAAGCTAATAGTATTTTTCTTGCTTATATAACACCTCATTTGTAAAGGGTCTTCTCAGTCCCTGTAACAGGAGGCCAAAAAATAAACAATTCACTTAAATACAGACATCAACAGATGCTAGTTTAGGAAGTCTTTAGAAATGGCCTAAATGAATTCCCTCAAGTACTATCAAGACCTCAGAAATGCAACAAATTCAGATTGCTTCTAGACCACAGTGTGTGTAGGGATAAATTATACTGGGTGGCAAGAGGAACTGGAACTTGTCTGTGAGGGAAGGGTGTCTACGAAGGAAGCAGGCAGACAAGAATAGTGGTAAGAGGCTTTCTGAGAAGATAGAACTTAGAATATATGGGAATGGGGGCGGAGGTGTAAAAGGTGTAGAACAGGAGAGAATACAGCCTACCACTTCAGGGCTGAGAACCAAGGTGATCATAAGCAAAGAAGAAGGAAAGGGATGGGGTAAGTACCAGCACATTAAGATTGTATCCTGGAGGAGAATTAGTATTTTATTCAGAAATGGCACGATACCACACAAATATCATCCATAAAATAAATTTACCCCCTTATTTATCACCAAGAGAAGAGTTCCGTGAACTGACACAACAACATGCTGAGTAGCAAATACCACAAATCACCTATAATCCACCAGAAAAGTCTCCTGCTGCCCTTCACAGTCAATCTGCCTCTATTCTATTTTATGATCACATTTGTATTTTAAAAACATTGTTCTAAAGCTTGACATAGTGATGTTGCCTATCATTACAGCACTTGGAAGGTTGATGTGGAGGATCATGAGTTCAAGCCCAAACGAGGCTACATAATGAGCATCTTGTCACAAACAAACAAAAAACAAGACTGTTTGGGCAGCAAATGGCACATAGCCTGCACGACAAGGAAACTAGAGACAGAAAGGGTGCTATGGGAACAACTAGACATGACATAGACTTAACAAGTCAGAAGCAGTGGAAATCCAAGAGAGAGATGGATCTTTCAGATAAACAGACAGGATCTCCTGACAAAATGGATGACACCAGACTCCTTTAGGATCAAAAGCCTTCAGGAGCCAGGCGCCAGTGGATGGATGGATCATGCCTGTAATCCTAGCTACTCAGGAAGCTGAGATCTGAGGATCACAGTTCGAAAGCAGCCCAGGCAGGAAAAGTCCATGAGATTCTTATCTCCAATAAACTACTCACAAAAGTTCAACTGGTAGAGCACTCATTTTGAGCAAAAGAAGCTCAGGGACAGAGCCCAGGCCCAGAGTTCAAGCCCCAGGACTAGCAAAAAACAAAAACAAAAAAACAGAACCTTTAGGGATCAGGTTGGAAACATACCAGCTATCCCTATAGGGCCTGGAGAGGGCTGGTAATGAGGCTCTTGAACAGCCATTCAATTTTAAATCTGATACTTCAGGTCAAACAAAGAATGTGCTTAGAATCCTAGACACTTGTTCTGCTGTGGCACAAATTATCCAAGAGATCATTGTGGCAATTTGTTATCTAATGGCAGAAGAGGCAGAAAGTGATGACTAAGTCAGCTTTGACAGAGGAACCTTGAGACACTTGTGGCTCACGAAGACAGACAAGTGGAAGGGAACTCTGTCTTATAAGAGGAGCTGGGGCTAGAAATAGACTTGCAGATTGCTACCTAGGCACTGGTTAAAACCACTGGTAAGAACAAGCCCAGGACCCAGGGACACCACCCAGTATGCACATGAGCAGTCTGTGGGATGAGCCCACACGCACCTGTGAGATGAGCTTTATCTGGGCTTCCTGCATGACCACATTTGCCAAAGCCATGTCATCTTCTTCCAAAAGGAGATCTTTGCATGGTTTAGCTCTCATTGCCAGAAGCTTGATCTCCTTTGAGCTGAGAACATCAAATGTGTCTGAAAGCAATTCACTGGCCTCCATATCGAGCGGTAAGATGCCATCGGCGAAGCATGCTGAGAGAAAGCACAGGAGATCTAAGGAACATGTTAGGCCAGAGGGGGAGGGCAGTTCACAGGCTTACTGGCTGTCTGGGACAGCAACCTGCAGTGGGGTCTGTCTGGGGCACAGCTGATGGCACATGCCAGAAACATGGGTGTTCCTGAAGAACCAGGGCCTACATGGTACAGACCTGTGTTTTATTTTATCAATTATTTTTTTTTTTGCCAGTCCTGGGGCTTGAACTCTGGGCCTGGACACTGTCCCTGAAGGCTAGTACTATACCACATGAGCCACAGCATCACTTCTGGCTTTTTACTTGGAGTCTCATGGACTTTCCTGCCCAGGCTGGCTTTGAACCATGACCCTCAGATCTCAGCCTCCTCAGTAGTTAGGATCAGAGGTGTGAGCCACGGGTACCTGGCCTGTATTTTATTTTTAAACACATATTTGCCACTATCTCCCCCACCAACACCACCATGAGGCCTACCCAGAATACTAAGGCAGATTTTTGAAGTGATATTGAATCGCTGCTCATCTGTGAAGTGTTCTAGAAGAAACTTGTAGATTCTCATTCGCCTCCCCTTGTTGGTCTTTCCCTTCAGTGAGAACAGCCGCTTCTCTCTGTGGCAGAGCACAATGGTTTTACCACACAAGTGGGTGTAGGTGTCAAGGGTTCAGCACAACATTGTACCAGCATCTGCAAGGCTAAGTGCAAAGGACACTGGGATTCCAATGTCTTCCTGGACATATAATTCCTTCAGGACCCTAGCCTCACAGGTGAATTTTCCTAAACTGTCCTGCCAAAGAAGGTAACAAGTACCAAGCAAAATATCCAGATGACAGTCAGTGGTCCAAGCTCTGCACAAGACCAGCCAGACATTTCCTACCTCTCTGTCTGAACAGCCAGCACCTCCCAAACCTCCCCTTACCTCTTACCAAGAGACCATCCACCCCGGCCACTCCACTGACCTCTCGGACTGGGGAAATTTGTTATACTTCTCATGCTTCTCATAGTTGTTGAAGTGGAATATACACTCAATAAAGTGCTGGAAGAACATGACAGGGTTCCTCTTCAGTAGCAAGTGAGCCAGGCAAAACTCCCCCAAACTGCAAAGTGGAGAGAAAAAAGTAGGAAACACGCTTGTTGTTTGCATGGTCTCTACAAATATGTAAGCACTGCCGTGAAGCACAAAGAATGGTAAGCAAGGCTAAAAGATTCTAAAGCTACCTAGGTAGTTGGGTACTTCCTTCCTTCGCAAACTAATCATCTTTGTGTTTTCTTCCTTTTCTTTCTTTTTCTTTTCTTTCCTTTTTGACTTGTTTCTTTTTCTTTCCCTTTTTTTTTTTTTTGTGCTAGTCCTGGGGCTTGACCTCAGGGCCTAAGCTTTGTGCTCAAGGATAGTTCTCTACTACTTGAGCCACAGCTCCACTTCCATTTTATTTTATTTTGGCCCCTAATTGGAAATAAATCTCATGAGCTTTCCTGGTTGGGCTGGCTTAGAACCATGATCCTCATATCTCAGCCTCCCGAGTAGCCAGGGTTATAGGCATGTGTCACCAGCAGCTGGCTTCCTTCTCTTTCTTAGTTGCACTTTATATTAGTCACTTTCTTGCATTGAACACTTATATCTGCTTTTTATACTTCTGCAGTAATTGCTAACTTACGACTATTTGTACTTGGATTTCACTCTGTGTTTACTGGACTACAAGGTCCCCACCTAGTGGGCAGAGGAGGAAATATGTCATGCAACTTTGTTTCCCCCAAATTTGGGGTTATCAGAAACAACTAAAAATGTTGCATAGCCTTGGAGTTTAGCACAATGGTAGAGCACTTGCCTTCAATGCACAAGACTCTGAGTTTGATCCACAGCACTGCCCTCCAATATATATTCATGCAAAAAAGAAACCACTTCAAGAAATCCCATTGGACCACAAGTAAATTCAGTTCTACCACTAGTCTCTGTAAGATCTACACTGGCATTTAGTATGGAAAAATTACTATTAATCAAAGCAGACAGACCTGGCCTTTGGCCTAAACAATCAGAGACCAGACTTAAATTACAGTTCACCAGGTTTCCAAAGTGGAAAATCCTGGCCTACATTTGAACTATGATTTAAATAAACCCAGAATGCAGTGATAAAACTGAGAGGCTTAAAAGTGCACGCGCGCTTGTGTGTCTGTGTGTGTAAAAGGCTACAAGAAGCACTGATAAATCCTACTATAGTGTAAGTTATCTTCGTATCTGTCCTCATTTCTTTCTGATTGATAATATCTATAATTGATAATATCTATATTCAAATTCTACATATATTTTACACATTGACAAGTGCTTAATATATTTGTTGTAATGCATTTTAACTTAGAATTTCTAATTAACAGAGAAACATCAACACTGTATACAGTGTATACTTTTATTGTGCCATGAAATGTTTCAAAACATGTACACACTGTATAGTATTTAAATAAGGTTAAACAAAGCTATTGCCTTGTTTTTTAAACATGCCCATGAATAAGCTCATAAAAAACAGGAAAACAAAGAAATACGAGCTACACAGTCCATCTTCTATCCTACGTTATTGTCTAGAACAGCTCATGCACTTTGAACACTCAGCTCCATCTGTACACTGCATAGACAGCAGTCAGCAGACAGTGCTAAGGAGCACTGCAAAGGGAGGAGGGAGCCACACAACTATTGCTTCCTTTGCCCAGCTATACAAAGAAAAAGAAAACCAGACAGTCCTAGCGTTTTCTTCTGGATCTAGACATATTAATTAGAATGTTAACCTTCTACCATGTGTTGTTATGTGAAATGTTCTTCCTTAGGAAATTACACCCAAAGAAAACTCAGCAGAAATTCTTCCAATGGAACTCAGAGTAAATTATTGGTGACCATTTTTAGAACCAGAGGGACTCATTATTCTATGCTATTTATAGTTAATGAACTCTATAAAGACTTTCTCCTCACTGTGGTAGCTTTTTCCATGGCATTCAACATTCTATTTTCCAATTGCACACTTGCTTTAAAAAGAATTATTCATACAATATAATCTAAGGTAGCAAATTCTATCAGACTATTTCTTAACCCTTAAAAATGGGTCATAAAAAAAAAAAATACCAGGGCCAGGCTCTGGTAGCTCACACCTGTAAATCTTAGCTATTCAGGAGGCTGTCAATCTCAGTTGAAAGCTTGCCTGGGCATCAAAGACCAAGAGATTCTAACCCTAACATACCAGTAAAAAGCAGGTTCAGAGGCATGGCTCAAGGGGTAGAGCACCAGCCAAGCAAGCAAACTAAGCAAATGCGCGATATTGAGTTCAAGCCCTAGTACTGCCAAACGAACAAACCAAAACCAAACAAAAAGAAGCTGTACATTGTGGTACATGCTTGTGACCCCAGTTACTTGGGAGCTAGAGGCAGGAAGATCGTGAGTTCAGACTAGCAGGCAAAGATAGCAAGACTGTCTCAAAAACAAAAGGTCTTGGCGGGCGGGGGCATACCTCAAATGGTGAGTGACTAGCATATATGAAGCCCTTAGTTCAATCCCCAGTGCTACCAGAAAAAAATAAGGAAGAAAAGAAGGGAGGGAGAGAGAGAGGAAGGGAGGAAGGGAGGGAGGGAGGGAGGAGGGAGAAAGGAAGGAAGGAAGGGAGGGAGGGAGGGAGGAAGGAAGGAAGGAAGGAAGGAAGGAAGGAAGGAAGGAAGGAAGGAAGGAAGGAAGGAAGGAAGGAAGGAAAGAAGGAAGGAAGGAAGGAAGGAAGGAAGGAATTGGCAAAGTTATATATCTCACACCTCTTTATAAGGAGCCTTGTAATTTGTATGTTCAAATTCACACTGCAATTATCTTCATTCCTAAAATTTCTTCCTTATAATTTCTGGACTTAAAATAAATTTGGAACTCTTTATCAAAAATAACATTTTTTTAAGTGGGGGGTGGCCTAGAAATAGATATAATCAAGTCAACAGTCAATGGCTTCTATCCTGTACAGTTTGGTATGACAAAGGCATGAATAGTTCTTTATTACTCTTTCGGGGAGACAAATAACATTAGCAAATATAGTCAACACTGCGATCATCTGGATGGATCTAGCCAGGTTTTGTTTTATTTTTAACTTAAATATGAACATCTGTTGTATAGTTCAGTACCGTAAAAGTTGGCTCCTTTTTCTGGCAACTATCAAAAGCTCCCTAAATCTCAAATAACTGATTGTAGATCAAACTGAAGAAAAGAATCTAGTGTACACCAGAATGAGGGATACTGTCCAGCCATGGGACATGTGAGAGACAGATTTACCTGGCAACATCTGGCTGTGAATCGATCAGCGTGCTGACAAAGTGAAAGAACAGAGGGCCCTTCCATTTCACAAACTCCTCCTGTGAAAGAGAAACCAACATATTTCAGGATGAATCTAATATAGAATCCTTAGGTGCATTTAGTCACAGAACCACTCATCTACTTTGTGTGACATTACTCCTGCTGGCTTCTGGTCTATCTAGGACAAATGAGCTCAGTTGGGTAGCAACTCACTGCCCACCATCTTGAAACCTCTTCTCCACTTGACAGTGCAAAGAGATGTGGAGGAATAGTAAGTGGGTAAGATGTCATCAAATCTTAGGAAAATGGCTCAAAGCATATATGGCGTTTACAGGACAGAGCCACAGGTGCCTCTGTGTTAGAAACACAGCACATACATGAGGCTAGATTCTTTCATGCACCAAAATCCCTCACTGAACTCTCAGAACAAGGATGTGAAACAGCCCAGCAAAAGTATTATCCTTATTTTGACAAAAGAAGAAGTCTGAGAAATGTGGATTTGTTCAAGGTCAAGAAGAGTAACAGAACTGAAGCTTGTGTGCTTTTTTGTCCAGGGTATTTATTTGTAAAAGTGGAACTTCATATGTCTTGAAAGGATGCCTACACAAACCCCAAATGAATATTCTCAAGTTAAGGATCTGATAAAACAGGCTGAACTGAACTTGAGAAGCATGGGACTGTAAAGTAAAGATGGGGCTGGTTATTTTTGGACTCTATTACACCGTAAGCACATTTCCTCTGCTAATTGAGTGTTCCCTTAAACCAGAAGCAGTGGTTGGTGGAGTGGAAAAAAGACATACCTGCAAGAGGTTGGTAAGCAAGAACAGAGTCTGCTTTCGGATAAATGGGTCTGAATCCTTCAGACAAATGGAGATATTGGGAATGTACTTGTCAACCATGACAGTGTATCGGATACAAAGATCACACATCACGATGATGACATTGTTGCGAACGGCTACATCCTTACACACTTCCAGCTCTCGCACAAGGGCTGGGATGCTCTCCTTTGCCAGGTCCTCATTCTGTAAGCATAGCTTACCTGTTCCAGAAAAGAGGGAGATACCAGGACTCAGATGTATGGGTTTTATTTAAAGTTAAGCCATCATGCCCACAATCATAAGCAACAAAAGCTGAGACAGACAAAACCATCTAAAGGTCAAAGTACCTATAGGAAAAACAGACTCCATCAGAGGCTGTAGGAGATACATGTTTTGGAATATTCCTCTACATTACTAAAATTATTACTTTGTTTCTTCTTTACAATTAGAGGAGGGTTGCTAAATTGTATTGGTTTGTATGTTTGTCTGGTGGCCTGGGGATTTTGCTCCTATTTGAATTTCTTACATATTTTTAAAGAAATCAATATCACAAAAAATTCATAACTTTTAACTACCACAAATAACAGTCATAGTGAGAGAAAAAGTTCAGATTATAGCACAGAGGTCAGCATTTTCCTAACAACTATTTGAGTTCATGTACAAATATGCTTAAGTCTCATTTGCCAACTCTGGAAAGAATGAAATAAACTGTTTCCTTTTATGACCTGAACTTCAGATTCATTTTTCCATTTCCAGAACTCAGTGTAGCACTTGGAATACAGTTCTTGATAAGCAAGACTTTGCGGTGCTATCACGTGAATATTCTTTTAAAAAAAAAATGATAGGAGCTGGGCGCCAGTGATCACATCACGCCTGTAATCTTAGCTACTCAGGAGTTTGAGATCTGAGGATCACAGTTCAGAACCAGCCCCAAAAGTCCATGAGACTCTTATCTCCAGTTAACCACCAGAACACCAGAAGTGGTACTATGGCTCAAGAGAGAGTGCTCGCCTTGAGGTGAAGAGCTCAGGGACAGCTCCCAGGTCTATTTCAAGCCCCACGACTAACCAAAAAAAGATAGGAACAGGTATAACTGTAATAAATTAACACAACCTAAGAATAAAAGCTCAATATAGTAAGGTTCTGAGTGTCAGTCTTGTTTAGTTACTCCTGAGGACTTTGTCAACAGTACCGCTGTTGCACACCTGGGCTCCTATGAAAATTACTACCTCTTCATATCACAAGAGCTAGAGCAGGTACAACTTTAGCAGCATGCAGCATGTTGCTACAGATGAACTTATCTCAGACAAAAGCTCATGGAGTACCAATGGCTCATATCTATAATTCTAGCTACACAGGAAGTTGAGATCTGAGGATCGATATTTGAAGCCAGTGCAGGCAGAAAAATTGGTAAGATTCTCTCCAATTAACCAGTAAAATGTCATACTACAGGTGTGGTTCAAGTGGTAGAGCATCAGCCATGAGTATGGTCCTGTATGAGCGTACACACACACACACACACACACACACACACACAAACACACACACCAAAGGCAAATGCCATATGTGGAAGCAGACATCAGAGCCCATTTTCTCCCACATGGTACACTTACCTAAGGTGATGATGGCATGCGCTCTGATCACAGAGGGCATGACAGAGCCTCTGACCTGGGAGGCTGGCTGAGCAGGTGGAGCATCACTGGTACCTGGAGATGATGGTACTGCAGGGAAGAGAAAGGGTTCAGTGGACAGGGCATCGGCAGGTAATTCAGCGATAAGACCACACAGCACAGATGTAACTTTGGGTGCCTTACATTGATCTCCATCAATGGAAGAAGCCAGGATGGACTGAACCAGAAGAAAGATTCGCTTCTCTACTCTGGATGGACACAGTTGGGCTACGTCTCCCAGGGTAAAAATATATTTCACCTGCAAAGACAATTGGTTTTGCATTGAAAAGGAGGCAAAAGGAAAATTAGCTGCAGTGAATAATTTGTCAAGGAAGTTTTTTCTTTTTTCTTTTTGGTCTGTCGAGTTATAAAACTTTATTTCAGAAAAGTAGATGCCACTGTGAAAGTGTAGTCACTTCTTGATGAAACCTACCCAAAATTACAGTGACCATGTAATTTTATCATCTAAATCCAGACACGTCTGTGTGAGTAAATGAATCTATGAATTAAGAATCAGGTTGTGTGGCTGGGGAAGGTGGCTCAGTGGTAGAGTGCTTGCCTTGCATGCATGAGGCCCTGGGTTCGATTCCTCAGCACCACATAAGCAAAAAGAAAAAAGCGGGAAATGGCACTGTGGCTCAAGTGGTAGAGCGCTTGCCTTGAGCTGAAGAGCTGAGGGATAGCGCCCAGGCCCAGAGTTCAGGCCCCACAACCGGACCAAAAAAAAAAAAAAAAATCAGGTTGTGATAAAATGTTATCTTGGGTAAACTAAGAAAGAGTTATTTATTTATAATCCCACCTCTAAGGATATCGTTATTGTTTTTGGATGATGTTATTTGAGACCAGGCCTTGCTATGTAGCCCAGACCGGCCTCAAACCTGTGATCCTTCTGCCTCTTCCTCCCAAGTGCATAGGGTTACCATGTCTAGATTAACACATCATTATTATTTTTCTCTTTTTTTCTTCTAGGTCCCAGGATTCAAACTTGGTACCTGTGGCCGCTTTTGATGACTGGCTGGTGCTCTACCAACTGAGCCATGCCTCCAACTCCTCACTATTATTATTATTAGTCAGTTGTGTGGCTTGAACTCTAGGTCAGGGCACTGTCCCTGAGCATTTCAGCTCAAGGTGAGCACTCTACCATGTGAGCCACACTGCCACTTCCAGTTTTTCTGGTGGTTTATTGGAGATAAGAGTCTCACGGAGTTTCCTGCCTGGGCTGGCGTTGAACTGCGATCCTCAGGTCTCAGCCTCCTGAGTATTTAGGATATAGGCATGAGCCACTGGCACCTGGCTTCACTATTATTTTTATGTATAACTTTCTTTTTTCTATAATCACCTGCTTTATCTTTACCTTTATTACACACTTACTAATGATGCTACTTCAATTATTACTTTGAACTCTAGGCATATTTTTATGCCAGCATATACAGTAAATAGGTTTGATGACTACATTAAGTCTGCCACTTAAAAACAAAGGATGCCATCTTAATTTTGCTCATTATCCACAACTAGTGAACATTTACATTATTTCTAACTCTTTGGCTTTGTTTACATCAGCTCTGGTGAATACTTCTGTGTTCTTGAAACTCCTGATCTTCCTGCCTTAGGTTCCGGAGGTCTGGGATTACAGGCATTCGATAACATACCCAGCCCAATAAGAAATTGAGAAACTCAAGACTCACTCAAATCCTGGGCCAAGTTTGTGCTACATATCACGGCCCTAATATCTAAGGCATTCAGATTCCCACAACGATAGTATTTACTACTGACTGTGTCTGTGTGCCTCAGGCACAATGGTTTTCTAGGTAATAACTCTAAAATTTGTCTTTAAGCACCACAGCTTAAGCTGTAGAAACTGAGCATAGAAAAGAAGCGCTCTAAAAAAGAAAGAGAGAGAGAGAAGAAAAGAGAAAGAGAAAGAAAGAAAGAAAGAAACCCATTAAGGGTTAGAGGCATGGCTCAGGTGGTAGAGCATCAGCCAATGAGCAAAAGCAAGCATTAGATAGAGTTTGAGTCCCAGCTATGGACCCAAAAAGAAAAAAAAGAAGAGGAAATAAAGTTGCTGTACTCATTTAAACAAATCAGTAAAGGTCAAGTTTGGTTAAATTGTCCTTCTAAAGTAATTCAAATAGCTCTTACTGCTTTCTTTAGAAGCAAAATAACCATCACATAGCCTATTTGTCAAAAGCCAGTGCTTCATATGTCCTGGCTCATTCGACTTCGACCCTGAAAACTGTTTCTAAAGTAGAAGTGCCATGGAGGCTTAGCCAAGCATTCCTAGGTAGATTCATGTTTTAGATTGTCAATTCATTCCTTTTATTTTACACATTCCAACTGATCAGCCCTACTTCCCAGCTCCACAGTTGGATGCTCAAATAGCTAACAAGATACACTAATTATTTTAAAATAAAAGACCCAAAACATACACTATTACCTTCTTACCTTATTATTTCTTAGCTTGAACTGACACTAGTCTACCAAGCTTGCAAACACCCACTGTGCTGTGCTTGTTGAAATCAAGTTTCTCATAAAGCTAAATGAGGAATGCATTATATCAAGTTTTCTCCAAGATAATAAGGATCGAGGTTCAAAGTCAGCCTGAGAACGAAAGGCCGTGAGATTCGATCTCCAATTAACCATCATAAAAAACAGAAGTGGAGCTGTGGCTTGAAGTGGTAGAGCACAAGCCTTAAGCAAAAAAAAAAAGTCTCAGGGGAAATGCCCAAGCCTTGAGTTCATGACTAACAAAAAAATAAAATAAAATAAAAATCCTACTAAAATGAAGAGAAAGAAGTGGGGAGGAAAAGCGTCTGCTTACCAACAGGTCTTCCTCTACAGTCCCTGCCCCGTCCTCCTTCAGAAGGATCCTGGAGAGGTGGTGCTCACAGGTGGAGAGCACATCCCCACACACGTGCTGCATCAGCTCCTAGAGCAAATCACAGGTCGCTTCTGAAGTGTCCCACACAGCTCCTGAGTGGCCCACCTCAGAGCCTGTAGGATCTTCAAATGCACAAAAGGCCCAACCATTTCATGCAGCTTTCCTCTCCCCTCGTTTAGCCAACCACACAACCCACTCTTAGCCACCTGGCTATGGGAACTGGCTAAGGGAAATTTCAGACAGCAGTGTAGTAACAACATGGCACTCATCAATGTTTGCCAAACTATAGGATAACCAATATAAACAAAACGTGGTTGTTGTTGTTGTTGGGTTTGTTTTTTCTGACATAGCCTAGAATGTTTCAAAACTTTCTTTTTTTTTTTATAAAATCTTTTTGGTATTACTATGGGGGGCTTGAACCCAGGGCCTCACACTCTAACTTGGCTTTCTTATACAAGGCTGCTGCTCTACCATACCTCCACTTCTGTAGAGAAAAAAAAAAAAAAAACTGCACCTAAAATTTTAATAGGGGTATATCCAAACCACCACATGTTGACTAAGAGAGTTGCTGAAATATAGCTGATGAGGAGAATGAGGCTAATTTGTAGGAAAGTTAAAGACTAGAATTTGGTGTGGTCTGAATAATAACTCTGAATTAGAGCACGAAAAAGCAGTCAAGACCAAGGCTAGGATTCACTCCACATAGAGGCTCATGTCACGGATGGCCCAGATTCTCATGAACCCATGTGGCTGGGGATATGTGCTGAGCAAGTCCCTTCGCTTTAGGTGAACCTCAGTAAGGGGCTTCTGTTGGCCCAAATTTGTCTCCTTGTAATTCCTACCCTATTGGTACAACTGGGACCTCTGGGCATAGAAAACACACACACACACACACACACACACTTCTTTTACTTGAAAGTTCTTCATATATATTAACATAGCTAGGTGGTCCATCCTACATAACTTTTCCCCTCTCCATGCTGAATCCTCTGTTAGGCCTTCAGTGGATCCTTATATAACTTTCTTGGTAGCCATCACATCTTGGTAGCCATCACATTGAACTGTTCTCAGATGACATCTAAGTCCATCATTGCTGAGATAAATTATAAAACTTGTCAATTTCGAGTTAACCAGGCAAAGAACAGAACTATCACTCTTCTTCTCCTAAACACTATTTCTACTAAAACACTCCAAGAACTCATCTAGATTGTAATGGTGGCCATAAAAGACCACTAACTCATACCAAACTCATAGATAACAAAAATATATCAAAGACCTAAGTCTTTTCATATATACTGTTGTATATATGGGGTAATTTCTTGTATTTTGTAACATACAAAAGATTCATTTACAGAGAAAAAGAAAAGTATGTTTAGAGGAAATGAACTAATACCAATAAACAATAAACAATTTTGAGGAAATCAGGGGTGTTATTCCATTGCCTCCCACTAGGTGGCGTTGGGAGGGGGTGGTATTGGCCGAAGTTCATCCTGCTTCTACCTTACAGGTTCTACCTTTTTGTCTTTCTCCCAGGCTCTAATAATAATATAGCATACTGTTCTAATAACTATACCTTCCAAGTAAGTAAATGACTTAGGATCCTGACAGCCCACCTCAGAGATAATTCTTTTTCCAGCTAGTGCTGGTGAAAAGAAAACTGGAGAAGGTATCAGAGACATTTAAGTCACAACTCAGCCATAGGAAAACTAGTATGACGGACCCTATCTAGGTCAGTTTCAAAACTGCCTTAGACTTTCCCATTTTCCTCCATTTCACAATCCTTATTCTTACTAGACTCAAAACAGAACCTTTATGCTTGAGACTATGAAAATATGCTCCTTTAAATGATTCTTATTCAAAAGCTCTTTATACAGTTTCTTGGGTCCTGAGATAAAAGGTTAGAAAAAGAACACAAGAATTCCTTTTGCTAATGGAAGTGCTGAAAGGCAGACACTAGGAAAATACTAGCCACTATTTACATAAAAAAAAATAGCTGAAGTTTTTTTTTTTGTAAGCTAAGTGCATCCTGATATTTAAGTTGTAAGCAAGAAAGTTATAATACATTACTGTATCTGATCTGTTATTATAAGCAGACAATGTAACATATAAAGAGACTTACAGAAACATAGGAAAAGAGGGACGATAACTAGGTAGCAAGATGAAGATTTTTTTAAATTAATTCTGGAAAACTTAAGTATATTCCAGCAATTACTTAATTAATCAGCAACCTCTATAATCATTATTAAATAGCCATAGCACTATGATTTCTCATTCTGATTAGTACTGTCTAGGAATCTCTTATGATAAAAACAGAAGACACAGGGTTGGGAGGATTTTTTATAGATACTGCAGTGAGTATCTTTCAAGGGAGTCAAAACAAGTCTCTTCCCCACAAGTCACTGATTTGGATGTATGACCATGTATCTACATAAATAAATATATGTGTATATAACTATATGTATATATAACTATACATATATGTGCATATGTACACATATATGTATATGTGTATAGTTATATATACATAGTTATACACATATATATTGTGTATATAGCTATATATACATATAGTTATATACACATATGTTTATTTATATATGTTATATGTATACAGATATACATATACATGTGTATATATATTATATATATATATATATATACACATATGTATGTATATATATTTATTTAAACCCACCAGCTATAGGCTACCGAACTACTTGGGGACATGATATCACCAAGAGATATTTGATTAATGTAATCTCACAGTAACTGGACAGGGATCTCTCAGGATTATGATTTATCAGAAGATCAAAAGCCATCTGGTGTGCAGGGAACTCTCTGCTTAGGCGAAAAAGCCATGCATTAAATGTTCCTAGAATGAGGGATAATCTTGCAGCATTCTAACCAGGAAATGAGTGTCAGCCAGCTGGTACACCTTACTAAAAGCCTGAAGCCAAGGTGGGGCTGTCTAAGGGAAGCACATCTGTAGTGGCCAGATCTTGTTGGGGAAGAACCTGCAGGCTTCCATAAGCACCGCCTTGTAGCAGTGGCTTCCTAGAGTATTCAGAACACGCTTCCATCTTTAATACATGAGCAACACGTCCACGTCCAAGTACAAGGAAGAAACATGGCAAGGGAGCGGGGTGCCATACCTGTTCTTCTGCAGGCGTCCTTGCAGACGCTCTACACAGCATCTGCAAAGTATCAACAGCCGAGCTGATCACCTCCAGAGACCAATGAAATCCATTCAGCTTGTTCTTGATGACATCTATTATGAAAGTCAATACCTTTAAAGTTCACCTTCTTAAAAGTACTTTACAAATACACAAGTGAACAACAATGCTTTTTCAAGAAAGGTTCTTCAAGGGAAACTCACCCGTCACCTTGTCCCGTATGCTCTTAGGAAGATGTTTAGCAATATGTCCCATGACACACAGTATATGTCCTAAGGTGTTAGAATTTGGATTCTGCTGACTAGAGAAAAAGGAGAAACGCCGTGACAGAACCACACTCAACATTCTGCTGCCAACAAAATGCTTTTTCTTCTTGATTATTAATATAGGAAGTTTATGATTTGGGAGTTAAGCTGTAGGAACATTAAATTGCCTAATGAACCTGGACAAAGGGTAAATTGACCACTGCAATGTGATCCTTCCCCCCCCCCCCCCCCCCCCGCCCTGGAGTTTGAACTCAGAACTTCATATTTGCTAAGCAAGGCCTACCAGTGAGTTACACCCCCAGCTCTTAAGTAATTCTTGAGGTTCCCATTCATAATCCTAGCTACTTAAGAGGCTGAGATCTGAGGATCCTGGTTCAAAGCCAGCCTGGGCAAAGATAAACCATAGACTCTTATCATCAATTAAACAAAAAAAGCTGGAATTGAAGCTGAAGTGGTAAAGCACCAGCCTTGAGTTTTGGAAAAAGCCAAGCAAGAGCACAAGGCCCTGAGTTCATGTTCATTTTTATGCCAGAATTTAAACAGAAGCTCTCTGTTCAATGACCATCAGTGATGAGAGGAACTATGGTAAGAGCATGCAAACCTGCTGACTCTCTCCCAGGACTGCATTATCCTTGTGTGATCCAGTTGGGGTGATGAGGAGGCAATCTTGGACAGCAGCATCCAGGCTGGTATGGAGTGTTCCATGCCAGTGTGAGATACCACATTATTTATAAACGTGGTTGAGAACTTGTCTTGCTTCGACCATATATGAAAAGCCTTATTTAAGTAGCGGCTGGAAAAAAAGCGGGGGTGGGGGGGAAGAATCGTAAGTATATAAAACTGTATCAACTTCAGCAGCTGCAGGATCTCATTGGCACCTAAAATATCTATGCAAAGGATCTAGCTACTAGCATATCTGACCAAAAGAAACTAGGTATTTTCTTTAGATCTTTTACAGAGTAAGATGTGATTATTTTGCCCTTCATAAATTATTTATTCTTTAAAGCAAAGAATATAACTTCACAGATAACCATGGTAGCTCATGCATGTACTCTTAGCTACTTGGGAGGCAGAAATTTGGAAGTCTGGGGTTAGGAGACAGTCTGGGCAAAAACTTAGCAAGCTGCCAATATTAGCTAGGCAGGGTGGCCTGTGCCTGTCACCCCAACTATGTGGGCAGTGTAAATGGGAAGGCTGTGGTCCAAACTGACCTGTACGGGGGGCGGGGGAGGGGGGGGAGTAGGACCTTATCTGAAAATAAAGCAAAAAGAAGTATGGCTCAATTTATAGAGCATCTCCCTACTAAGCATGAGTTGCTGAATTCAAACTTCAGTACTACATGAAACAAACAAAATTTGTTAATTTATTTGAGACCTTTCTTACCTACATCCCAACGACATTTATACACAAACATCTGACATGGAGAATGATGGAAGGGTAACGTTGATACAGATGCATTGTACATAGGACCATATATAATGAAGTATATCAAAATGAACTTCAAGAATTAGAAGTAAGAGGTTCTTATTATGTCCTGTATATAGTTATTTCTATTTTTTTGTCATATATGTTTATCTGGTCTGTGGAAGGGAAGGGGAATCACAGAAACATCAGGACAAAGGATGAACCAATTCCAAAATGGCACTCACTAGACACTATGTTGGAAATGAACTTTACAATCTGGGGGGGAAGGGAGTAGGGAGTGGTAAGCAGAAGAAAATGAGGGAGGGGTTAACTGTTTAAAAAAATGTATGCATTACCTTATATAACTGTAACCCCCTGTTCATCACCTTTACAATAGGTTTTTAAAAGATGTATTGTACATATAAATTGGCAAGTTGAACTGAAACTCCTTTAGGCAAATAAGAGAAGCCCTGTTAGATGATAGGTAATATGATTGGTTAGGCTTAGTGTTGAAGATGTAACCCTGGGGCTTGAATTCAAGGCCTAGAAGCTCTTGCTAACTTTGCATGGTTGCTCTACCACTTGAGCCACACTTCCATTCTAAGATGTAACCTTTTCCGTTTAGAAGCATGTTATGGGTTGAAGTGTATTCTTCTAAAATTCCTATGCTGAATGAAGCCCTACTTTCTTTTTTTTTTAATAAGTTTTTTTATTGTGAAAATACTGTACAGAGGTGTTACAGTTACATGATCAAGGTAATGAGTACATTTCTTATCAAGCATTGTTGCCTGAAGTCCTACTTTCTATAATGTTAGCACATGACGGCACCTGCAGCATGGCCTTGGAAGAACTGATGAAGTCCATCTGGGCTCAACCTAATCCAAGCTGACAATTGTCCTCCCAAGAAGAGGCTTGGAAACCCAGAGACCCTAGGACAGGCATGTCCACAGAAAAGGACCCTGCAAGGACAAAGAAAGGCAGCGGCTCTCTGCAAGCCTAGGAGAGGCCTCAAGAGAAAGCAAAGCTGCTGAAACCTTAATCTTGGAATTCTAGATCCAAACTAACTGGGGCAGACTAAGTCTCTATTACTGAAGCTACCCAGAACATGACAGTTCTGCTATAGCACATCTAGCAAACTAATACCAGGGACTATATCAAAACTCAATTCAAAACACATCTAGACAAAGCCAGGTGGTAGTGACTCACACTTATAATCCTAGCTACTCAGGAGGCTGAGATTAGAGGATTGTGGTTTAAAGCCACCCCATGCAGGAAAAGTCTGAGAGGCTCTTATCTCTAACTAACCACAAAAAGCCCAAAGTAGAGCTGTGGTAGAGCACTAACCTTGAACAAAAAAGTTGAGGGACAGCATCAAGGCCCCTAAGTTCAAGCCCCAGTACCGAGTTCAAGCCCGAGTACCATCACAAAAACCAAACCAAATAAAAACACATCAGGACATTTATGCCTTTTAATAAAGGTATACTATAAAAGTCTTTACTATGTAGTTACATCAGTTAGTGTAGATGCTTTCTTTCCATTCAGTTTTTCAAAAACTCACTTTTTACATACAAATAAAAAAGGCCAAGAATAAAGAAGTTAACACTAAAAAGCTACAAAGGGGCAGGGAAAAGACAGATAGAATTCCTATACAGCAACAATTACTACACCTGTGATACTGACACACAAAAAAAGGAATGGATATGTGAAGGGAGTAAAACAGAAGAGACAACTGGGAACTGAAATTACAAACACTTGTTATAAAGATGATACTGCAAAGTAGGCAACATAGGATGCTCTTTTCAATTAGCATTTCCAGATTAATAGATCTTTATTTAAAAAAAAATCAAAATTGATTCCTAACTAGTATGATGCACAAAAGTCAGTGGCAGTAAGTTAAAGGCTGAACACTAAAGGAAAAGGAAAAACAAATCAGACTTCTAGGAGATTATATAGACAAAACTCTACGGTGAGGGCTGGGAATGTGGCTTAGTGGTAGAGTGCTTGCCTAGCATGCATGAAGCTCTGGGTTCTATTCCTCAGTATCACATACACAGAAAAAGCCAGAAGTGGCACTGTGGCTCATGTGTAGAGTGCTAGCCTTGAGCAAAAGAAGCTTAGGGACAGTGCCCCAAGCCCTGAATTCAAGCCCCAGGACTGGCACAAAAAACAAAAACCCAAAATACTCTATGATGAGAACAGATTTTTTTTTTTTCTTTTGTTTTTGGTTCTATTACTAGGGCTTAAACTCAGGGGCTCAAGCTCTTGTTCATCTTTTATACTTATAGCAGATGCTCTGTCACTTGAACCACATCTCTACACATATCTCCACTTTTTGCTGGTGAACTAAAGATAAGAGTCATATATTTGTCTACCTAGACTGGCTCTGAACTTTCAGAGTAGCTAGTATTAAAGGTGTAAACCACTGAGATCTGGCCAAAAGCAGATTTATTGAAAAATACAGTAACCAGAAAGGAAACTACTCACAAATTGAACTTATCACAAATATCACTAAAAGCTGGGTGTGATGCCTGAAATCCATCACTTAGGAGGAAGTAGGACTGTGAATTCAACTACAGCCTGAGTGACATAGTGAAACCATCTCAAAAACAAAACAAACAAGGCCTTATCTCAGTGGCAGAGCATCTGTCTAGTATGCACAAGGCAATGGGTAGCATACAAATATTCATAGTAGATCTAAGTAAAGACCTGGAAGCAACTCAATTATCTATCAAAGTGGTTGAACAAGTTTACATTCCCACCAACAATGAAGTAAGGTTCCTTTCTGTCCACATCCCCTCCAGCATCTGTTGTTGTTAGAGTTCTTGATTTTTGCTGTTCTAACTGGAGTGAGGTGATATCTCAATGTTGTTTTGATTTGCATTTCTTTTATGGCTAGGGATGTTGAACATTTCTTCATGTGTCTATTGGCCATCCTTCTTTCTTCTTCAGAGAAGCTTCTCTTTAAGTCTTTCGCCCACTTACTTATTGGGCAGTTGTTTCTTTGAGGATTTGTTGTTGGGTGGTTTAATTTTTTGAGTTCCAAGTATATTTTAGATATGAGACCCTTGTCCGTTGTATGGCTAGTAAAGATCTTCTCCCAGTCCGTGGGCTTTCTATTGATCTTGCTAGCTATGTCATTTGCCCTGCAGAAGCTGTCCCTCCCCCACAGTGTAACCCCCGCTTTCACTATATTTGATGTCAGTATAACATGTGGAGGAGATGGGGACAAACAAGTCGTTTAAGGATTCAGGTGGACCTGTTGCAACAATGAGAAGTACAAAATGTCATGTCAAAACCAGCTTTACAATGTCGGTGGGGGGGGGGGGGGGGGTGGGAGGGTATGATTGGGTGGGAGGGAGGGGGGAGGCTGGGAAGGGAGGTGAAGGGTAAACAAAGGAGGAGGCTGCAATGCTGGGTAAGAAATGTATGCATTATCCTGCCCATGTAATTGTAACCCCTCTGTACAGTATGTTCTCAAATAAAATAAAATAAAATTTAAAAAAAAAAAAAATTATCTATCAAGTGTAGAATAAATTATTTGTGGCTGAGTCATAAATGCCATATCTATGTGTGTTTGTATTTTCATGATAATGAAAATGAATAAGCTGTATACATAGTAACATTTCAAATAATGATGAATGAGGCCAGATTTACAAAACATACCACAGAATTCCATTTCTGTAAAGTTGCAGAATAGAAGAAAGTAATATGTAATGTTAAAATCACAGGATTGGCTGCACCGGAGGAGGAGGGAGGGCTGCTAAATGGAAGGAAATGAGGTATGAGTGGCAAGGGCATTTCTTGGGCCCAGTGCTGAGTAATGCTCTATCGCTTGACCTTGGATAAACACATTTTCTTAGTTCTTACTAACCTTATGGTTTGCTATTTTCTAGACATGCTTTACTAAGTTTAAAAATAGAAAAAATGAAATGACCCCTACCTCCAGCATCTTCCCATGTAAAAATGGCTACTACCTTTTATCACTTTACCACTAAGCTTTAACACGCTGAGTAAGTGCGCTAACATTTCCCTATGAAGCAGCAGATTCTAATGCTTCTGGGACTTAGCAAAGCATTTAGTTAGTATAGAGACAACATCTGAGTAAGTGCACTATCAGTAATAAGAGTTTTCATACCAAAAAGGACCTTAAGACATGGTATAAACAAGCTGGGTGCCAATGGCTCATGCCTAGAATCCTAGCTACTCAGGGGGCTGGGACCTGAAAGATCACAGTTCATAGCCAGGCTGGGGAGGAAAGTCCATGGGACTCTTATTTCACACTAACCACCCAAAAAGCTGGGAATGAAATTATAGCTCAAATGGAAAACCACAGCCTTGAGAAAGAAAAAAAAAAAAAGTGTAATATACTGAGCGGCATTTCAAAATGAAGAAACTAAAGCATAGAAGAAACAAATGATTTTCCAGTCAGTCTCTGGTGACTCACACCTATAATCCCAGGTATTCAGTACAGGCTGAGATCTGAGGATCACAGTTTGAAGTCAGCCTGGGCAGGAAAGTCTGTCAGACTCTTATCTCTAATTAATCACAGAAAAGCTGGAAATGACTGCTGTGGCTCAAGTGGTAGCGTACTAGCCTTGAGCAGAAAGGAGCTCAGGGACAGTGCCTAGGCCAAGCTTGAGCCCCAGGACTTGCAAAAAAAAAAAAAAGAGAAAGAGACAGAGAGAGAAAAAAGAATGATTTTCCAAGGCCAGAGAGTAGCAGTTTATGACACAAAATCTACTACTTCTTCTAGCATATAATTCCTCCATATCCAAATGTTAAAGAAATGTATTTTAAAAAAAACAACAACAAAAAACAGTTCACAACAGAGCTCAAACACAAACAATCATTCTGAGGTACAGATTAAAATGTATCATCATAAATCCTAAATCATAACAAGATACAATATACATAGTATATAGTCAGTATGTTATCAAATGGAAAAAAATATTCAGTGTTATTAAATACCTTTCCAAGGAAACAGGGGAAAAAAAAAACAACACGTCAGTTTAACTTGCAAAAACTTGCAGTCACCTTTCAGCCAGTATTGGGAAAGGTACATTGATAGGTTGTTACTATCAGTTACAGCCATTTGTACTACATATGAACATACCAACCTAAAACCAGAAAGCAATAGAAGTGATCACCAGAACCTGTAAGCAGTCAGTCAGGCATATGATGCTATGAGATGTGAATAAGTCAAGAAAAAAAGAAAAAAACAGACCAAGATTAAGCGTTCACATTTTTAGGTAACTTGGAGAGCTGATGGTCCAAGCTGAGAAACATAAGCCATATACAGTTAACTGACCTCAGTTCCTGGCTTTCTGTGGTGAGAAGAGTAAGAAGTGCCCATGCAAGTGCCTGGCTGCCATCCCCAGCGTGAAATTTGCTGGGGTGCGTAATGTGCTGCAGCAGGAGCTGGTCCAGGCACTCCAGGGCCTTCTCCTGCACAGTGCTCTCTGAGTCCATCACCACTGGGATGATGCCTGCCAGCCAGGCCTTTTGGATCGACACACATTTTGGTTTTGCCTAAGGGTTGAAAAATGACTACATTAGAAGGTTTGAGCTGGGCATCAGTGTTTTACACCTCTAATCCTAGCTACTCAGGAGGCTGATATCTGAGGATCACAGTTCAAAGCCAGCCCAGGCAGTAAAGTCTGTGAGACTCTTATCTCTAATTAACCACCAGAAAACCGGAAGTGGCGCTGTGGCTCAAGTGGCAGAGTGCTTGCCTTGAGCTGAAGAGCTCAGGGATAGCACCCAGGCCCAGTTCAAGCCCTACAACCAACAAAAAGGGAAAAAAAAAAAAAGAAGGTTTGATAGAGATAAATCACATCTATGGGGCTACAGACAGAGGTAGAGTATGTACTTTGCATGCTTGAATCCCCAGGGTGCAATCTTAGCACTAGGAAAAGACAAAATTGTGCCTGTGATTACAAAAGGAGCAGAAAGGAGAAATAAAAAGCACTGGGGGAAAAATATGACTTACTTCAAAACATACTGAAAATTTAAACTTAGACATTGAAGTCACTATTTTATTATTAGTAATCAGTGCTTTTTTGGGCATTTAAAACTAAAAGCAAATAATATTTATCCCAGGGAACAATTAGAATAAATGCTGACAGAGAAAGTCAAAACATGCTGTGCATTAAGCCTTCTCTCATGAAATAAAAAAAAATAATTACCCTTTCAAAAGTCTTCAACAGTTAATTAGTTGAGAGAAGTATATTGTAGATAGCATTATTAGGATCTGTTCTTTTGGCAACATCCTCTACATATATCTTAACTGACAAAAATTACTCTAGGCCTCTAGCTTAACCAACTTAATTTTAACATTTCATTTTCTGAGATTCAGGATGAAATCAATGGCATTAGCATGGCTTAGCATTAGTTTCTAACAATATTTAACAGTAGGCAGCTATCAAATGTAATGGAAAGATTCCTTTTTTCTTACATTGTTGATACACCACAATGAATTACTAGGTCCTTTTCTTTTCTCTCTTTTTTTTTTAAATTTTTTCTGGTGCTGGTACTGGGGCTTGAACCCAGGGACTGGGCACTGTCCCTGAGATTTTGGCTCAAGGCTAGCACTCCACCACTTGAGCCACAGCTCCATTTCCATCTTGGTAGTTCCTGACTACCCACTTGACATTTATCAACAGGGTAATTATTATGCAGAATTACTTTTTAAGTGAGTAAAAAAAAGAGAAATCTAAGCTGGGGATCAAACTGTGGCCTCGTGCACGTAAAACATGTGTTTTATCACTCAGCTATCGCCCAGCCTCAGCATTATTTTTAGTGTAAAATATCATGCATTACACACATATGCCTCTCACCAAAAGCAGCTCAGTAAGAGATTGTAAGGCCTGCTTCCGGACAGACACTGCAGGGTCCCGGCAGTGGTTCTGCAGGATTGACAGGTCCTCCTCCATACCCAAGATGTCACAGTGTTTCAAAATGCTCACCAACACCTAAAAGTCAGACAGACGGCATCAAATGATAACCACATGGCATAAATATTGGGAAGACTGAAAGCAGATAATGGGAAACCTTTACTTTGTGATTTGCAACATTTTTGAGATCATACATCCATACCACCTTCCTACAGCATTCCACCCTCCAGAGTATCTGGCAGTTAAGACCTCTCTCCAGAAAACATTTAACATAAACAAATATTTGCAATTAATTTCGTAAACCTGTTGAAAATTCATCCATAATCCCCCTATTCCAAACAAACCAAATTACACAAAAAAATTTATGGTTGATAAAATGCCAGCGACCTTTTTATTAGCAGGAAAGTTTGAAAAGAGGATATTCTTCCAGTTCATCTATATAATTTATATGTAACAGAGTCAGTGATAAAAAAGCAAGTCAAATAATAAATAGGGTCTTGCCATTTAAAAACTTATCCCTTGCATTTCTATGTTTTTAGTACTTCAAACTGGAACAAATTTAAAATGTGTAGGGTAAGCCCGGACCTGCAGTGCACACTTCCTGACGTTGATCTTCTCATCCCTGATTCTCATCCTCAGCATCGCCAGGACACATCTCTCTGTTGAGAGAACATCAAAGAATTACAGGCTTGAAGAAGAGCAGACAGTAGCTTATAGCTCACCATTCAAAACTGCAAAAGAATACTTCTCTTGCTGACTCACTAATTAGCTCCTCCCAATCCCCAGAAATCAGAGCATGAAAAGGTACGTTAGAAGAAAATTTGAATAATTAATTCACTATCAAAAGTGTAAATTTTGGAATATTAAACTATGATTTTAAATTCTAGTTCCCACTTCTAAAATCCTACATGATTTTGCTTCCCTATTGTGTTTAGCTGCAAATGGGAATATCTAACCTACAGAGTTGTTTAAAACATTTAGACCATAATCTTTTTTTTTTTTTTTTTTTGTCTGTCATGGGACTTGAACTCTGGGCTTGGACGCTATCCCTGCGCTCTTTATCTCAAGGCTAGCACTCTACCACTTGAACCACAGCACCACTTCCGATTTTCTAGTGGTTAATTGGAGATAAGAGTCTCACAGACTTTTCTGCCTGAGCTGGCTTTGAACCATGATCCTCAGATCTCAGCCACCTCAGTAGCAAGGATTACAGGCATGAGCCACTGGCACCAGCTGTTTAACACATTTAGATAAGTGACATATAATATAGTTTCAAACACACCATTATGCCAAGCATCAGTGGCTCACATTTGTAATCCTAGCTTCTTAGCTGGCTGAGATTTTAGGATTGTGGTTCAAAGCCAGCTTGAGCAGGAAAGTCTATAAGACTCTTACCTCCAATTAAGCACCAAAATAGGTGGAAGTAAGCTCTGGTAAATGATAGAGCACTAACGTTGAGCACAAAAGCTCGTAGTGTATTAATATATATATATACATAAAATATCTATAGGATAATATAATGATATCAATTAAAGACAGTAGAAATTACTTGGCTTTTAAGAAAAGTTTCCATTCTTAAAGGTGACTTAATCAGAAAATAGTCCAAAGTTGCTAGACTTTCCCTTGGCTCTCTGAATGCAACAGCATTGCCACGTGAGCGTGAGGATGTGTGACATACCCTCAGACCCAGCTCTCTCACTGTTGTTTGTGTTCACCTCCTCAGAGGCTTCACAAGTGGTAGGCGTCTGCTTCCGATAGCAAAACCCTATTTTTAAAAAAGGCACTCATTAAGACACATATTGCTACTTTTCAATAGTATAAACACAACATGTTACTCAAGTATGACATTATTAATGAACTGAATTTCAAATTCTTTAATCAAGAAAGACATTAAAACAGGCAAATACGGAGGCAGAAAAAAACAACACCAACATTTCAAATAGCCAGTCTTTTTACAAGCCAGTTATTCAACACCTGGCGCGTTCATTACCTGATGAATTTCTCAGTAAGGTACCAGTGTCACTCTCTATTCTTGAAATTAAAGGACCTAAAAATAAGTAGACAGATACAAGGGAAAGAGATCATAAATCACTTGGAAATAGCCACAGAAGAATCAAAATCAAGATTAATTAGGCCGATAGACAAAGCAGACAGACCCTAAATTACAGACAATTAATAATGTTCTCTCCTTTCTTTAAAAAGATCTTTCAAGTATGTCAGGCTTCACTATTTAAAAAGTAATTTGAAGCTAGGCCTATAACTCAGTGACTGCATACATGCTTAGCAAGCACAAGGCCTTGGGTTACATTCTCATCATCAAAAAGGGAACAGAAAAGTCATCTGATAATGAGATATACTGAAAGAAGTTTATAAGAGTAAAGTTAATCATGTATTTTTTTTCCATCTCCCCATCCCCGCCTCCCCCCCACCACCCTGTACCCCTAGATGATGGTCTATTTACAGTCTATCTCGATCTTCACTTTCTGGTATGCCTCTTGTACATGCCAGGACAAGTACTTTACCACTGAGCTCCTCCCCCAGCCCCCACTTACTGGTAATGAGGATCTCCAGCACACTTTCAGGTGCACTGCTCACAGACAAATCCAGACAGTGTGCAAAGCTGGACAGGGCCTTGCTGCGGACAGTAGGTGCTTTGTCTAAACAACGGTCAAACATAATCTCTTGCACCAGGAACTTATGCTTTAAGAGCTTCTGATGCTCCAAAGAGACCGTGTCATCTGCTTCTCTTTCAGGAAGCTCTAAGAGAGCTAGAGCAACATCGAGAGTAAAAACTCGGTGTGGGACCTGTAAGGCAAAATCATAAGAATCACTGTCAGATAGGACTAAGAACCAAGGAAAACCCTCTCCTGCAGTCAGATCTGGCTGTCAGAGGTCTATACAGCCAGGATTCAAGACTACATGCAAGCATATCTCATACCTTGGAACTGCGAGAGTATTTGTAAAGCCAGGAAATGAATGTAGCATATTCTCCACAAGGAAGTTTACTCAATAGCTGGACCAGAGACTGGGCTGCAGAGGTCCGATACTCTGATTTATCTATCACCTGAAACATAAAATTAGAGAAGCTGTCTAGCCAATAATCACCTGCAGGACAACTGAACCCTATGTAGGAATGCACATTAAAAACTACTGAGCATAATAAGCTCAATGATCTTTAAATGTTACATGAATGACTACTGAAATTTAAGGTTTCAAACTCCGTTGGAAACTAAATTATACCTACTCATAGTGGTTCATGCCTACAATCTCAGGAGGATATTTTCAAGGCCCAGGCAAAAGTTAGTGATATCCTATCTCAAAAACAAGCTGGGTATAGAAGTACATGAGTGAGGTCAAGAAGCAGAGTTAAGAATATTACAATTTGAGGGGCTGGGAAGGTGGCTCAGTGGTAGAGCGCTTGCCTTGCATGCATGAGGCCCTGGGTTCGATTCCCCAGCACCACATAAGCAAAAAGAAAAAAAGAATATTACAATTTGAGACCAGCCAGGGCAAAGATATCACAAGACTCTAATCTGAAAAACAAACAAACAAAAAACAAAAGCAAACTTAAAAGAACCAATGTTGTGGTCCTGAGTTCCAGCCTCTTTTACACACACACACACACACACACACACAAAACAAATATAGACATACAAACACAATCCTTCAGAACCTATGCATCTTTAGGATCCATAAAATTCAAAGTATGAATATTTATCCACCAGATACTGGTGGCTCATTCCTGTAATCCTATCTGCTCAGGAGCCTGAGATCTGAGGATTGAGGTTCAAAATCAGTTCAGGTAGAAAGAAAAAAGACTCTATCTTGCCAGATGCAGTGGCTCACGCTTGTAATCCTAGCTACTCAGGAGGCTGGGATCTGAGGATCGCAGTTCAAAGCCAGCCCAGGCAGGAAAGTCCATGAGACTCTTATCTCCAATGAACCACCAAAAAAACAGAAGTGGTCCTATGGCTCAAGTGGGAGAGTGCTCACCTTGAGCTGAAGAGCTCAGAGACAACGCTCAGGTCCAGAGTTCAAGCCCCATGAGCAACAAAAGCAAACAAACAAACAAAAAATGACTCTATCTCCATTTAACTGGCAAAATGACTAGAGGCAGGTCCCAAGTGGTAGAGTGCCAGCTTCAAGCTTCTGCTTATCTTTTTTTTTTTTTGTCGGTCGTGGGGCTTGAACTCTGGGCCTGGGCCCTGTCCCTCAGCTCTTCAGCTCAAGGCGAGCGTTCTACCACTTGAGCTACAGCACCACTTCTGGTTTTCTGGTGGTTTATTGGAGATAGGAGTCTCACGGTCTCTCCTGCCCGGGCTGGCTTTGAACCGCGATCCTCAGATCTCAGCCTCCTGAGTAGCTAGGATTACAGGTGTGAGCCACCAGCCCGGCGCTTCTGCTTATCTTTTTAAAGCTAAGTAAGAGTTCAAGGCTGGGAATTCAAGCCCCACCCAGCATAGACACAAGAAAAAAAGTCATTAATAGCAACACAGGGTGGCACACACCTATAATCCTACCACTCAGGATTCAAATTGGAGTTCAAGACCAGCCTAGGCTACATAGCATAATCCACCTCAAAAAGAAAAATAACTCAGTTTATTTTTTTAAATAAAACTAATGCTTTGTAAATCAGGCTTCCCTGTATTCCACCACACAGAAGCTGGAAACAGAAGGACTGTAAATCAGTCTGGGTTACAATGTGAGACCCTACCTCACACCCCACCCTATTCCCAAAAGAACACTGGTTAGAAAAACATGTAGTATTAACTATAGCTACTTTTAGTAATGACACATTCATTCCCAAAACCAAGCAGACACATTTATCTTCATTATGTTATATACATTATTATTATTATTGTTACTATTATAATTTACTAAAGCAAATGGTACCTTGGCACAGATGTGTTGCAGCAAAATGCGAAGGACTGGGAATATACTTTCCTTCAGTTCATCCACAAGTGCACTAGTTAAGGGAAAAACACATATCCATTATTTATAATCTATCCGTTATTACAACAGAATGGTGATTTTCCTTACTTCTTGTGTTCAAAACTCATTGCCCTTAAATTTTAGAGATGCTAACTACTAAAAAACCCCACACTTTCCCCCATGTTACAACAGCTGTTTAAGAATGAGTTTTTGAGCCCTGTCACTAAGCAGCTGTCATCAGGGGGAAAAAAGTACAATTTGTTACAGTTCTTTTGGCTATTTATTAAATTTCATATTAAGATATAAAATATAACCTTTTCGGATAAATATCAGAACAGACTACACAGTACCACCTTGTGGCAGTTCAATGAAATGACTTCACTCCAAATTGTTACTAGGAAGAATTCATTATAGTGTCCAGAGGATCATTTTTAGCCTAAGTTATTTGTATCGTTGTATAAACATTACTGTAACTGGCCAAGCAACAGTGTTTCACTAAAACATCTTGTTTAATTTTCAGTGTTTAAAAATATTCCTCCAACAGAAGCACTGGACACTTCAGAAGGTCACAATAAAACTGTAATCCCCTTATACAACCTTTTGAGGTTCAAGGGGAAAAAAATAAATTAAAAAAAAATCCTCACCAAGAGACCTTTGTTGTGACCAAATGATATGATCCACACCCCATATCTATCTCTAAACACATTACCAGATACACAATGAAGATGCATTTGCTCCTGTACCCCTCTCACCATCTCTCCCCTGACAGCCAGTGAAGGAGGAAAGAAAAGCCAAGGACACAGCAAATACTCCTTTCTCAATAAAGCTAACATGCAACTTTTAGAGTAAAGCTGATTTGTGACAGAAAAAACAATCTATCAAAATTGCTAAGGAACTAAAAGCATTTAGGTGTTTTCCTTCAGAAAGTACTCTCTAGGGGTGCTGGAAAGATAGGAAAATGGGAAGAAAAAGCAAAAAGAACAAAAGCAAAAAGATGCAAGTAGAGGAATAGAAAGGAGGAAGTGGAGGTAGGGTTCTTTCTCTGTGGAGAGGGTGACCGCCTTTGCAGAGAGAGATAGAAGTGTCCCCAACATGTCCCCAACACAGGCTAATGGCATTTCCTTAGCGATGTCCACACAGTGGCTACCAAATTGTGACCCAGACCCTGAGAACACAATTAGCTAGGAAGAACTCTATTTTTCATCACAAAACTACTACTGGTTGCAATCAGATATTCCAAAGTTGTCAGAAGTCTTGGTTAGCACTGGGCCCACACAACTGAGGGAGAGGGATTAAAAAGTTAAAAAAGAAAAATCAAGACTTTTGCGCTTCACCTGATAAACTGGACAGCTTGGTTTCTTCGACTAATGACTTGTGATGTAATAGGCAGGGGGGCGTGATGAGATCTTTTGCCTACTTCTAACATCAATATTACATTTAGCATTTGATGGAAAATATAGGCAATAACCTGGAAGAGAATAGAAAATTCCATTTTGACTGTAATACAGAGCTCCAGGGTCTCAAAGACAGTGATTTAACTAAAGTAAAAACCATTTAAACCCTCTGGAGATAGGTCAGATGAATAGAATTTTTGGTAGAGCATTAGGGACAGGTTTCTTGGACAACTCTCAGGTGTTAAAAAAAAAAAAAAGAACCTTTAAAAAATTTATTTATTTATTTATTTATTTAATTTGTTGTTGGTGCTGAAACTTGAACTCTGGGCCTGGGCTTTTGTACTCAAGGCTAGTGCTCTTCCATTTAAGCCACAGCTCCACTTTTGGCTTTTTGTGGTTACCTGGAGATAAGAGTCTCTAAGACTTTACTTCCTGGGCTGGCTTTGTACACTTATTTCAGATCTCAACATCCTAAATATCTAGGGTTACACAGGCATGAGCCACTAGCACCTATCAAGCCCTCTATTTATTTACTTACTTACATAGATTTACAAGGGTAAACAATGTGAAATATTTGCTTATGGACAATGATTAAAAAACAAAACTAAACCATAATTTCCTTCCCACCCTGGATATCATAACCTGAAGTTTATAAATGCACATTCCAAAGTATCATCTCATAAAACTTAGTCAACTGGTTAATTTATTCATCTGGCAAAAACATTTAATGAAAATCAAATACTTGGCTACTTAGGTTCTAAGCACTTTCACAGATTAACTAGACTTTACTATATTTATTTTTAAACTTCTCAACCCTATGAAGTCAGCAGAACACTATATAATTTCCATTTCACAAAAAGTAAAATAAACTCCAAAGGAGATATCCAAAGTCAAGTAATTAATCTAGTTAAAACCAAGATTGCCTAACACCAAGTTAAATTAACTGCACCAAAGCCATCAAAAGCCACAGGACCTCAATCAGTATACCACATTTCCCCCCAAATGTTATTTTTAAAATAATGTATGATATCTAAGTTTAGCAACAATGTAACACATGAATGACCTAATCTCCAATGTTGACTGTAGTGAAAATACAATGTAACCAAGGGGACAAAGTTTAAACTATTAAGGCCAGAAATAATAACCCATAAATTCTCTGTGGAATACAGAGATACATAAATTCTGTGTGCAGTACAAATACAACTAACAAATTTGAAGTTTACATGAGTACACAGGAGTCGATAAGAAAAACTTGGATATTCTATGCCTGACTCTTCTTTTTGGGAACTAGATGAGTATTTCTATAAAATGTAACTGTTCAGCAATTTATCTGTTCCTCTTTCATTACTCATATATATATATATATCATATATGTGATATATATATATATATATAATTTTTTTTTTCCTATCTGACACCTACTAATAACTTGCTAGGTTCACCACCAAATATATTGGCTATACACTGGATAATCAAAGGTAGAGAACAAATAGAAATAGGTACATCTTTTATTAAAAAAGAATATGAAGACCTGAAAACTAAGACAGCTTCATAGCCACTGCCTCGTATCCAGAGTATACATACCAAGACTACAGAGGATGCCTGACACTATGTTTACTACCAAAGCCTATACTATATACTATGCTTTTTCCTATACAAACATACTCATGATAAAAATTTGACTTATAAATTGGGAATAGTAAAAGAATTAACAAGAATAACAATAAGACAGAACAATTGTAACAGCATGTAATAAGGTAAGTTATATGAATGCGATCTCTCTTCAAGAGGCTTATTATACCAGCTTCTTACCAAAAGCTGAGAAGAGCTAACTGGACTCTTGGAAATAAATGGGGCTACAAATGTTTTTAATGTTTTTCCCACTGTGTGGCTTGCCTGCTTCCAATTGAACTAATAACCAAAATTATACCCTCCTCTCCCTTACCTTATTTCCTTCTCCATGAGTTGGACAGCACAGCAAATGCAATCCATGATAGGCCAGTTCTGCTATGTAGTTTGCTTCATTAAGATTTCTAAAGAAAAGACAAAATATTAGCTAATGGATTTTATGTGTGTGTGTGTGTGTGTGTGTGTGTGTGTGTGTGTGTGTGTGTGTGTGTGTTTGCTGGTCCTAGGGCTTGAACTGAGAGCTTGGGTGCTATGTCTTTGAGCTTTTGTGCTCAAGGCTAATGCTCTATCACTTGAACCACAGCTCTACTTCTGGCTTCCACCTGTGATCCTCCAATCTTAGCCTCCTGTGGAGCTAGGTTTATAGGCACAAACCACCAGCACCTGGGTAGCTATGATTTTACTAGGAATATTCCTTAATGCTATATGCCTGCTTTTCTCTCTCTCTCTTCCTCTTTCTTTTCTTTCTTCCTAAGATTCAGTCTCACTGTTATATAGCCTGACCTCAAATTATTGGATGCTAGCTATCCTCCTGCATCAGTTTCATGTGTCAGCTGGGACTACAAGCACATGCCACCTCACTAAGCTTCTGTAAGTCATCTTCAAATGAGTAACTTCTATTATTTGCCAGTTGACTAAAACAGCACTTATACTTCTGAAGCAAAAATTATTATATTGTATTTAAATTGTAGCACTGAAAACATTTAATGACTCACCTGGCTTGTGTAACATGAAATTCACGGGGAATTGGCTCAAAATTAGTTAATGCAACAAAGACCTGGAAAATGGACACCAAGAAAAGATCTCCATAAGTAGTAGCTATAGTCTACGCCCTCTGAAGGTACCCCAACGTTCCTGAAATTTTCACTTACCTCTACACAAGTCTGTACACACTGTGGCTTTTCTTTGAGAGAAAACTTGGGCAGAAGCCTTAAAAAATTCTTCAAAAGGTGAAATATGGCATTTCGAATTTGAGAAAGGTCCCGGGCAGAAAAATATATGCTTTCTTCATCTTCATCTTCTATAAGCTCATCCATCTGGATCACACACACACATACAAAAAAAAAAAAAAAAAGTATGGCTGAGCTAAGGAATAATACCTAACACTTTGTCTCATGGTTTGCAATTTACTCAAACCAGTTAAACTCCAGGTTTAACTGAGTTGTTCTGTACTGAGTTGTTCACACGATGTGGCTTTGACCAGGTCTATTGACTACTCTAGGTCTCCATGACACAGTGGTGAATAACTGGACTATATTCCTGTACAAGTAGTTTCTGCCTGTATATTTTCTGTCTCAATGAGAATTCATATAATTCTTCAAAATTTTCATGCTGGTAACCTTCTAACACCCTACTTTCTCATGCAAGAATTTGAAAATCACACTAATTATGTTCTTATGGACATGAGCCATAAGAACTTCAACTATCCTTTCTAGTGACAATAAGATATTGTGGCAAGCCAGGCTCCAGTAGCTCACATCTGTAATTCTAGCTACTCAGGAGGTTGAGATCTGAGGATTGTGGGTCAAAGCCAGCCATAGCAGGAAAGTCCGTGAGACTTTTATCTCCAATTAAACAGCAGAAAACTGGAAGTGGGGCTACATCTCAAAGCGGTAGAGCAGTAGCCTTAAACGAAAAAGCTCAGGGAGGCTGGGAAGGTGGCTCAGTGGTAGAGTGCTTGCCTTGCATGCATGAGGCCCTGGCTTCGATTCTATAGCACCACATAAGCAGGAAAAAAAAAAAGCCAGAAGTGGCGGTGTGGCTCAAGTGGTAGAGCACTAGCCTTGAGCTGAACAGTTGAGGGACAGTGCCCAGGCCCAGAGTTCAGGCTCAGTGGTAGAGTGCTTGCCTTGCATGCATGAGGCCCTGGCTTCGATTCCATAGCACCACATAAGCAGGAAAAAAAAAAAGCCAGAAGTGGCGGTGTGGCTCAAGTGGTAGAGCACTAGCCTTGAGCTGAACAGTTGAGGGACAGTGCCCAGGCCCAGAGTTCAGGCCCCACAACTGGACAAAAAAAAAAGCTCAGGGACAATGCCCAAGCCCAAAGTTCAAACCTCACAACCAACTAAAAAGGAGAGAGAGAGAGAGAGAAAGGGAGAATGTGGCAAATATACCAGTTAGTAAACTGCCAACTACACTTGAAAACAAGCCTTGGCAGGAGATGACTGGGAAGGTAGAAAGGTGGCAAAGCAGAAACATGCTCTGGTAGTACATGAAACCCAAAGGACATTTTTCAAATCATATGTATAGCAGAAAATATTTTAAGGATCCCTGAAACCATATTTCACGTAAAGTCAATTGTCAAACAACCTAAAATCTTGTGTTGGTATGCTTAATTATTTCACTTACTTCTTACCTCAGTATCATCTTTCCTAGGTGGTTTTCCTCTTTTTCTATTGCTTCTTGAGTTATCCTGAGAGTTCTTAGCTTGTTCTTTTTTCCTTTTCCTATTCAAGTTAGATTCCTGAGGCCAGCTCTTCTTGAGAATCTGAATGCACTTATCAAACATCACTGGGTGGAATATTTGATTGGCTACACTGCCTAATCATAAGGAGTAGAGAGTAAACAGGTTAGATGGTTTGGTTTTGTTTTGAGATAGTTTCGCAAGAAACTCAACCTGCCCTGAAACTTACCCTCCTCCTGACTCAGCCTTCCAATGCTGAGATTATAAACATGCACTACCACACTCCAGCTTAAGCAGTGTAGGTGTCCAGGTTTTGAAAGAAGTGCATAACAACAGACAAAAAGTTTAAAAAGCAGCCAGGCACTGAAGGTTCATGCCTGTAATCCTAGCTACACAGGAGGCTGAGATCTGAGGATCATGGTTCAAAGCCAGCCTGGTAGGAGTTAACCAACAGAAAAAAAACCTAGAAGTGAAGCTGTGGCTCAAGTGGCAGAATGCAAGCCAGCTTTGAATGAAACAGCTAAAGGACAGCACCTAAGCCCTAGTAACAGTGTGTGCACGCGTGCGCACATGCACACACACACACACACACAAACTATTGCAGTCACACAAAGTTATTACCCCAGGTGATATCTGTAGGATAACAGTTAATATTTGGCCCTGAGCAAGGTCATGTAAAATTGGCTTACTATATGAAAATCAACATAATATACTATGTCATTAAAATAGCAAACAAAAAAATCATAGTATTATCTCATATCTGCAGAAAAGCAAATGACAAAAATCTA
The DNA here is from genome assembly GCF_019054845.1 of Dipodomys spectabilis. Lineage (NCBI taxonomy): Eukaryota > Metazoa > Chordata > Mammalia > Rodentia > Heteromyidae > Dipodomys > Dipodomys spectabilis. The sequence goes on from NW_024870700.1 coordinate 1,022,361, forward strand.
ATACCTTTTCCAAATAGAACACTTAGCAAACAAGGTATAATAAATGGATAAAGGCCATCTTAAAAAACAACCTTAACTAATGTCAAAGACCTGGATGTTCTCCTCCACCATCAGGGACAAGATGGGGATATCCACTCTTCATTTCTATTAGCCCTAGACTAGAAATTTTTGCCAGGGCAAGAAAATAAAAGGTGACAACACCAGAAACAAAAACTAAAACTGTAACTATTAACAGATGACTGATTTTGTTTTGAATAAAGAAAACCCTTGTAAAACCACTAAGGTTGCAGTATACAAGATAAATTATAATAATTTTTAAAAATTCACTTATATAGCTACTAATCATCAGAAATATAAATAAAGACAAGTGCTCCACAAGCTGTGGTATCACAGGCCAGCATGTGGGAAGTGAAGGCTGGGGTATTGTAAATTCCATGCTGGCCTAGGCTACCCAGGAAGATGCTGTCTCAAAAACAAACAAATTAAAAACTGAAAATGAAGTCAGGCACTGATGGCTCATGCCTGTAATCCTAGCTACTTGGGAGGTTGAGCTCTGAACATCACAGTTCAAAGCCAGCCCTGACAGGAAAATCTGTGAGACTCTGATCTCCACTTAATCGCTAGAAAACTGGAAGTGGTGCTGGGGCTCAAAGCAGTAGAGCACTAGCCTGGAGCAAAAATGCTCAGGGAAAGTGCCCAAGCCCCATGGCCACCACCACCAACAACAAAAAAACCCACCCAAAACTAGAAATAATTTCATTTATAAATAGTACTGAAAAAAATACTTAGGAATAAACTTAACAAAGTGCAAGAGCAGAACCCTGAAAACTATAAGACAGTATCAGAACATATTAAAGATTATGAATGAAAAGAAAAGGAACGGAAAGATATCCTGTGTTGATGGACCTGAAGACAGTGTGAAGATCATACTACTCCCCAAACTGATCTCCACATTCCCTGCAGAAATTCACATACAGATCTTAAAACTTACATGGAACTCAGAATAGCCAAAAAATTGTGAAACTAGCGAGTATGAAGTACCACAGCATGCCTACCACAAAGCAGAAACTCTGGTAAGGGAAGGGAAACTGATTTGTGTATTTATGTGTATGTGTGTGTATGTGTATGTATATGCATGGAGTACTGGTTTGAATTTAAGGCTTGTCAGGCAAACACTAAGCCATACCCTGAGCTATTTCTGCTTTAGTTATTCTTCAGAGATGCTACTGAGTGGTTGCCCAGGCCAGCCTGGACCACAGTCCTCTTACTTATGGGGATGACAGATGCATGCCTCTATAAACTTCTTTTTATTGGCTGAGATGGAGTCTAAGTTTTTGCCCAGGTTGACATTGAGCCACAATCCTCCTGATCTAGGCTTTCCAAGAAGCTAGGAATTACAGGTATGAGCCATTAAACTTAGCTGAAACTGGATTTAGAAAACCACAATATTTTTTCAGACAATCTAGTTACAGCTAAGCTATTACAGTACTCAGCAACTAGATTCTTCAGGAATTTATTTGAAAAGTCATTATGAAAGATTTAACAAAATAACATGAGTCAGAGGTCAGTGTTGAAGGCTTTAAGTATTTTTTTTCCTTTTCTCAAATTGTACGGAATATATCTTCAACCTTAATTAAAAATGTATTTCTGGAGAGGCGCTGGTAGCTCATACCAGTAATCCTAGCTACTCAGGAGGATGAAATCTGAGGATCATGGTTCAAAGCCAGACTGGGCAGGAAAAGCTCTGAGACCGTATCTCCAATTAACCACCTGAAAACCAGAAGTGGAGTTGTGGCTCAAAGTGGTAGAGCACTATCCTTGAGCAAAAAAGCTTAAGGATAGCACCCAGGCCCTGAGTTCAACAACCAGAACTGGGTGTTGGGGGGTGGTGGGGAAGCATTTCTGTAAACAATGACAAGTAGCAAATGGACTAATCTTATGATTTTTTTTTTCCAGTAAGAACTTTAGTTCTCTAGGTCTCTATGTTCCATTCTATTATCTTGAGTAGGGGTGGGAAGAAGGCTCTGCACTGCCCAGAGGAAGAACAGCCACTAAACTCTGACAAGCACAGTGACATGTAGAAAAGTGCTTTCCCTCAAGTGTTTCTGGTGAGGATTACTAGCAATGATCACACTTCCTTAACTAGAATCATAGTATTTTTTAAACATCCACAAGGGAGAGATATAATACCATGCTTCCTCACAGCAGCTTTTCTCAATATGATCAGGAAGTCAGGAGAGAGAGCAGTATCAGCATTTTCTTCTGGGTTTGGAAAGGGCATTCCCTCTCCTGAAGGACCTCTCTGTAACTATCCACATGAGCTTATAGACAAAGCCTAATCTCAGAAAAAACACACTCAAATAATGAAGAAGGGAAGACATCTTCCAAATACCCATAAGGTGATTTCATATAATCCTCAGAACCACTCCAGGTGATGAGTTCTCACTGCTTATTTAGTGAGAAAACAAATGGTAAGAATTAAAACAATGCAAGTAAGACAAAATGACAAAAGACTATCTTACCATCCTCTGTTATTCACAGGTAAGGTGGCTTCAGGATCACCCCACAGAAACCAAACTCTAAGGATATTCAAGTCTTTTATATAAAACGCTATACTACTTGGATGGTCCGTAAATATATCCTCTTACAATTCCTAACACAATGCAAATGCTATGTAATAGTTTCCACTTTATATTGTTTAGAGAAGGACAAAGAAACATATTACACAGTAGCAACAATGTAACATGTTTCTGTTCAAGCAATTTTTCCATCCACACATTCAGATCTAATGAACAGTGTCAAATATACAGATACCTGGTATTTCTAGTAGCAGAAAATAAAGCCCAGCAGCATGAAGGCCATATTCTCGATGCTGTACACTGACATTTTTCTTATGTGCTACCTGGACGAAGTGATAGAATAATGCCACCAGCATACTATGAGAAATATTGTTCTCAATGAAGAAGGTCCAAATGTTCTGGAGAGAAGACAAATTCCAAAAGCCAATAGTTAATAAAATGAAAAACATCTTGGTTGATTTTTACAAGTACTTAGTGTCTTAGAAAAAAAAAAAAAAAGAGTAGTAAGGTCTGGAGATGTAGCAACACAACACACACACACACACACACACACACACACACACACACACACACACACACACACACACACACACACACACACACACACACACACACACACACACACACACACACACACACACACACACACACACACACACACACACACACACACGGCCAGTCTGCCTCTCAATGACAAATGTCTGCCATCCTCAAAGAGATTGACACAAAAGATCAAGATGAAAATTTGTTATTCAAAATTACAAAGATAAATATATACAAGACATTTAATTAAATTTTCAAAAAATTGCCAAGTTTGAAGTACATATACTTCTGAAATTATCAGTATATAATATGCTAAGACTTTTGGAACACCCTGTATTAAGTGATTATACTATGAATGATCTCTCCATCTAACTTAAATGTACCCAAATCTATTTATCATTGATTAGTGAGGAAATCAGAACAATTTGCTGAAATTTAAATGTCCACAGATTAAGAGTAACGAAAGCAAGAAACACTGGGCAATTTCTTCTTCAATGGATTTCAGAAAGAGATTAGGCGAGAAAGGAAATCCTAGAACAGAAATTTACCAATCTTATCGTTGTCCCATACTTAGTCCTATTCAATGCATGACGATGACAGGCATTATTTTTATAAACTAAACATAGCTGGAACTACAGTTTATCCTCAGGCATCTTTTTTGGTTTTTTTGAGACAGAATTCACCATCCTCCTGCCCATCTTCCAAAGGACTGGGATTATAGGCTGGGAATGACTGACCAGCAAGCCACACAAGCCCCTGAGTTCAAACCCTAACTAACACCACTTATTCCTCCCCCCAAAAAGTACACAATGGAACTCACAATTTTTCCACTTGACCTCACCCTTTTTACCCCTTATTCCTCACTGTAGTTAATATCATCCTTCTAATGTTAAAATTTTAACTTCTTTCCTGCTTCTTCTTTTAAAATATATTTTTATTGTAAAAATACTGTATAGAGGGGTTACAGTTACATAAGCAAGGTAATGAGTACATTTCCTATCAAGCATCGTTACCTCCTCCTTTGTTTTTCTCCTACCATCCCTTCCCTCCCACCTCCACAACTACATTTCCACTCCTCTCCCCCCTCCCAGCCTAAACTGTAAAGTTCATTTTTCAACAATTGTCTTGTACATCTCATTGTCTTATACACAGTCAATTTGGCATTTTGTACCATGACTTAAATACCCAACGATTGCTTCTTAGTTTACAAAGCCTTATTAAATCTTAACTTAAAAAAATAAAAAATAAAAACACCCCCAAAGTATTTAGATCTTCCTTTCCGGTTTCCAAAACCTAAACTTCAGGCCACACCATTCACACTTATAACACCTACATGACTTATAATAGACTCCCAAGAGGTCTCCCTGTCTATATTTTCCCCACATCTGTCTGCCTGTGCTCAGGACAACACAATACTCAGTCTACTGCTCACCACAGCCTTTTCCACACAGAAGTATGAGTTAATATATCCATCATTTTTAGATAGAACCTCATACACAATACACAACCCCCACAAGTGAACCTCACTCAAAGCTACCCACAGTCAATTCTCAGTCTAGCTTAGTGTCTTACGTGCCACATTTTAAACACTTACTATCATAATCTCCTCAACATTCCCTGCATAATTCCCACTGTGGTCCCTTCCAAGAATAATCCTTAACCCTAACTTCTGCTAGTTCACATTCTACCCAACTAAGAAGACTTGCTTCTGGCAACTTTTATTATGGGAGCTGCAATCCAAGCACACTCTCTTTTCCAAAGCCTTATTTGATGATCTCTGTACCTCTTTTAGAGCACTGCTTAGCAAGTGATTCATAAAGTATTTCCCAGAGGTATTGTGCTTCCCCAACCTGAGCTGGTTGTAGTCACTACACTACAATGCTCTGGTCCAGGTGAGGCCCTTGACTGAGGAAGAATGTATTGTAATGTCAACTCTGTCTAATGCACTTAATGCAGTGCTTATTAGCATCATATTGAAGGACAGTTTAATCAGATGACTTAATTTTTAATCAAATATGTAAAATTTATAATTAATTCTTTTTGGAAAATTAAAAGCTTCAGAGATGTTGCTATCTAAAATTTTTTTATTCTGTTTCCTAGCCCTTTTGTTCTCCTGAAAGGGCTTCAACGGTCTAAGTATTGATAAACACACTAGGTAAAACTTAGTATTTAAAGGAACTCTGTATAAATCTACTGGTAATTTCATCGAATCATTTCTCAGTTTAGTAATAAATCTCCTGATGTTAAGGCATTCCTAGACTGTTGTTTACATTTTCCCTGGCCTTCTTTTCACTTTTGATATACCTAGTTTTCTTTTTTCTTTTCACTTTTATGCTTGTTCTTCAATTGGCTGTTGTGAAACATCATCATGTCTTGAAAATTAATCGTGAGTTCCTTGAGTCTTTTGGAGGAAAGCTATTAGGACAGTCCAATGAATCAACCACAGTCTCTATGTTATTCTTACTGTACTCTTTATGAGCTATGTACTATAACAGCTTAGAGTGTAATGACAGTCATCTTCTATAAACAGTTGGCTTCATCTTTTTTTTTAATTTTCTTACCTCTGAAGATGCATGTTCTTCAGTAGCAAAGGGAAAAAGACTTTCATAGAGATTTGTGAATGCACTCAATCCACTCTCTACGATCTCCGCCTCTATGTTGGGATCCAATGGCTCAGTCTCTGTGAAGTCCAGTTCCCATACTGTATCTACCCATTCTAGAAGAAAACACAATGAAATTAACAAGTACTTTAAAAAGTTAAAAAGAAAAAAAATTACCTCTAGACTCCAGACACATTCTACAGGAATAAATTCATAACTTAGACTTAACATTTCTGGTTTTCTTGTACTGGTACTAGGGTTTGAACTCAAGGCCTCAGTACTGTCTTTTAATTTCTCCTGCCCAAGGCTAGTATTCTACCACTTAAGCCACAGCTCTACTTCTGGCTTTTTGGTGATTAATTAGAGATAAGTGTCTCACAGACATTTCTGCATAGGCTGGCTTTAAACTGTATTGCTTAGATCTGAGCCACTGAGTAGCTTAGGGTTACAAGAATGAGCCACCAGCACCCTAGTAACACTTACTTATATAAGTAAACTATAACTAAAGGGAAGCAGTAAAAGCTGGGTGCTGGTGGCTCACACCTGTAATCCTAGCTATTCAGGAGGCTGAGATCTGAGGATCGCGGTTCAAAGTCAGCCTGGGCAAGAAAGACCATGAGACTCCTATCTCCAATAAACCACAAGAAAACCGGAAGTGGCACTTTAGCTCAAGTGGTAGAGCGCTCGCCTTGAGCTGAAGAGCTGAGGGACAGCGCCCATGCCCAGAGTTCAAGCCCCATGACTGACAAAAAAAAAAAAAAAAAAAAGGAAAGCAGTAAAGATTAAGCAAACCTCCTTTAAAAAAATTACAACTGCCAGGCACTGGTGGTTCATGCCTGCAATCCTAAGTACTCAGGAAGCTGAGATCTGAGAATCGCAGTTCAAAGTCAGCCCAGGCAGGGAAGTCCATGAAACTCTAATCTCCAATTAACCACCAGCATACTGGAAATACTGCTGTGGCTCAAGTGGTAGAACGCTCGCCTTGAGCTGAAGAACTCAGGGACAGCACCCAGGCCCAGAGTTCAAGCCCCACAACCGACAAAAAAAAAAAGTAAATAAATAAATACAACTGACAGCTAGCTATTAAGTTAATCAGCTAAAAGTATCAAGAAAGAAAATACTTTTTACATGTTACAGCTGGTTACCTTTAATGATCAAGATTCCCTATAAGGAGAATAAGGACAATAAGGAGAACCATCAATAATGGCCTCAAGGGTTTCCCTGTGAACATATCACAAACAAGTTAATAAATTGAAGTGAAACAGCACTTCATTGGGCCCTGGGAGGGCCGGGGGGGGGGGGGGGGGGGGGAGAATATCGTATGTTAAAATAAAGATACCAATCCTTGACCTTCAAGAAGTTGAAACTAGAGATAAGCCACCAAATTCACAGACTTACTCAAATGCCTGCCAAACACAGAAATGGGAAGGAGATACGCTGAGAAGGTGACACTGACACATTCTAAGTAGATTCTTTGCCAAGCTCTCAACTCTAAACTTTCGGATACCTTTTTTTTTTTTTTTTTTTTTTTTACAATTTTTTATTATCTTTAAGTGGTTATGCAAGGAAGTTCCCAATCTACAAAAGAGTATATGAATACAAAGTGTCTGATAACATTGTCACCCATTGCTCCTAACCCACCCCTTCTCTCACTTTTCTTTTTTTTTTTTAATTGATATTAGGTGATTGCATACATTTCACATATTTCACAGTATTGTAGAATAGTGATGCTTAGTTAAAGTCACAAACACATTTTAACCCTCACAAGGCAAATTGTCATTAACATGGTCTATAAAGTTTGTGAATTCTGAGCTTTGACAATTATTTCTTCCACATCAGGTGATATGTACATTTCCTTCCTTTTGCTTAGTGTAAGCTGTTCCTTCTTTCCCTCTCATTCCTCCCTTCCCATCACTGTATTTGGGTTGCTTAGTTCATTTTCATCTATGTCCAGCTGATGGGCCCATCTGTTGTACTTTCTCATACTTTTTTAAACAGCTATTTTCTTCAGGCTTTCCCCTACACATATAATTAAGACTAGTAAAAACATGTGGTCACATCGGACACATTATTAGCCTTCACATTATTCTTCACTTATTAGTCTTCATATTAATATTCTTTATTTGCTCACCACTAATTTAAAGTGGTTGAACAGAGTATGAATACAGAAAAAAAATAAAGATAGGAAACCTCCACCTTTATTTAAATGCAAAGCACTGCACTTAGCTAGATTATCCTCCTGAGAATATAATCTGCCCATAGTCTTTTGTCACTTGAGCTTGACCAAGAAAGAAGAATTCTCTTGTACTGCATGGCTTTGCAAGGAATAGGGATGGAGGGACACTGAAAAAATACAACTGTATCCTTCTGCATTATTGACATAAGATCAAAAATATCTTGATCCTTGTTTTATCCCCATTCATAATAGCTCATTCCTGTCAGTAGCATCAAATCTAATTTGGAAGGCAGTAACTGCTCTGACTTCATAGCCCTCATAAAAAGATATGTATGGCTTTGGCCATTTCTAACACTTCTGAGTCTTTACTACTTCTCCTATCAGATGTAAGTTAGTACTGCCTATCAATTTCACAAGAAGACTATTCTATTGTAAAAGTTTTCTAAAAGGTAAACTAGAAGATTAAGTTTACTAGAAGGCAAGCACTCAATTAAAAAAAGAAAGAGAAAGATCTAGTATCAGACAACCTAGATCATATATAGTGACTACTTTTATTTAGCTTTACACTTCTGTCAAATCATTTGATACTTTATACAAACCAAATCCCTCATTTTCTATTTTTCAACTGGAGAACATTCAAATAGAGATCATTCCTGTCCCACCTTCCTCACTTGGAATGGAAAAGGAAGAAGTATACTGTTTATTCATTCAATCAACATTTTATGAAAATATATGCAAAAATCTCTAGTGTAAGTGCTAGAAGATGAATGCTCCAGGTTCTTGTCCACAAAGATCTCATCATCCCACAATTATAATACTTTACATAGTAGTTTATGATTAAAAAAAAAGAAAACAAGCTTTGAGTGACATAGGACAAAGCTATTACACTGACTTGGTCACTTACATCGAATTAATCCCCTACTCCTCACTGGTAAACAGGATTCTTGTGAAAGACAAGATGCTAAAAGGTTCAGATTTAAAAATAAAATAAAAGGTCCAGATTTAAAAAAAAAAAAACTCACTATTACTTTTATAATGGATGGATGTCACAACAGTTATACAAACTGTAAAATAATGAAGTCTAAATAGGGACGGAAAAGCAGGGAGGCACATCTTAGAAATCACAAAAGAATGAAGGTACAAAGTGTTTGGAAATAAAGAAGAGTCACAATGTAAAAGTTTCGGCTGGGAATCAGACTATTAGTAGTATTTGCTCAGCAGTTATTTTGTGCCAGAGCACTAAATTCACTTCACAAAAGCCATGTAAGGTAGATATAATAACTCATTTGACCGATAAAACCAAAGCATAACAAGGTGAAGCAACTTGCTCAATGATACTGATGCTATGCAAAAGAAAGTACGGCTGAAGCATCTGTGACCAAAAGTTACGGGGAGAGCAGGCTGCAGAGAATGGGGAAGGCTCCTAGGGTAAACCGTGACAGTTAACACCAGAAAGCAGCTGAGATACTCTGCAATGGTCCTGGGTGTCTATAGGGCTTGGAGCTGGGCACCAGTTCAGGAATGCAGACTGAACGCAGGACACTTGTGATAGAGGTGCATGAAAGGAGATGCAGAGATGCCATTAACTCTCAGGTTTGTGGCTTGGGTGATGCTATTAGCTGGCTTTGGTAATCCAAGTTTTTTTCAAGTGACATTTGATGATGTCTGCGTATAAGACATCTATCTCCCTGAACGAGGGACTGCGAAATTTAAAAAAAAAAAAATAAGCCTAGCAAGAAAGAGTTGGGTGTCTTTTAGAGATACCCAAATAGAAATATCCAGGAAGACTTGACAGAATAAAGAAGCGGTGGGCGGGGAATACAACATATACACACATGTTGTAAGAGCCAACCAACATTAGCTCTTTTTTCTTTTTTATAAACCCGTTACTTGACTGGATTGAGCCTCTAAGGTTTAAGGCGGCTGGCCACGATTCTGGCGTGTCACAGCCCTGGGGATTCACAATGCCTAGAGGGGCACCCTCACTCTACCCCCACCCCCAAGCGGGCTGAGATACCACTGGGGACACAAAGCACCCCAGCCCTTCTCCCCGGGACCCGCAGCTGCGTCTCCTCACCGAGGTTGAGATCCACCGGGCACCAGGGCTGTAGGCCGCTCCCTAGGCCCCGCAGCGCCACCATGATACCGGAGGAACCGGCTCCCCTCCGCCAGCCACAACTTTCAAAGCTCGCTCCCGCGCGCGCGCCGCGATGTTCCTATGGACCAATCATAGCGTACGGAATTTATAATCGACCAATCACGGTGCCCACCTAGTTTCATTCTCTCAGCCAATGATCTAGGTCGACCGTCGCAGGCCCAAAGAATGGGGCGGGGCGAAGACGAGAGGCTAAACAAGGTTCTCGGGTGCATTGTTTTTCTTTGGCTTGCCCTTGAAATGCGGACCCAAGAGCTAAGTTGAAGCTATCAGGCTTTAACTTCATTCCCGACTCGTTTTTCTTAAGTGGGAATAGGTGTAGAGACAGGTTGAAAGTACTTCCTGTCATCTTTGCTGCCCGTCAAGCGACGTTTCTTGTGCGTGTCAAAGGGTGTCGCGTCAGGCAGCATTCGAATATTGTGCAAGTCTGAATGTGGATGGTAGCCAGAAACTCAGCTAAGAGGGCAAGGAGGAAAAGCAAGCAAACCCATGCCGAGAGGACATCAGTAGTTGTGATTTATGGGATGTCTGGGCCCGAATTCGACTGGAAAGAGGCGGGGGCTGCCATGTCAACTAAGGGAGAGAGAGAGGGGGAGGAGAGGCCGCCTTCCCACGGTGCACATGCGCAGAGAGCACACCTCCTGGCAACCTGGAGGCTAGAGAGCCAGAAAATGCTGTGCGCATGCGCCTGGCATCTCCAGCGCATCCGGGCTGGAGCTCGCCGGCCCCCTCCCCCGCCCGCAGCTTCCGAAGCACCCTCGGTGCGTTGCACCGCCGGAGGCTGGGCAGCTCGCTGTGCTGCTCGGCGCTGGACCCCGCCCGGTGGGCACGCACGCACACGGCCCTGCACTGCTGCCTTCCTCAGCATTGCACGGCTGACCCTCGCCTCCTCCCTGCCCTGCAGCCGGCTACCGGGGTTTGCTCAGGACTGGCGACGTGCGGTGCATTGCTCCTTTGAGCGTTGCTGCTCGGGGCGCTGCAGCCCGCAGCCGCCTGCCTCCCCCGTCCAGCCCCTCCCCAGGCAGTCGGTCCTCGCCCACCGCCCGGCGCAGCAGCAGAGCCGGGCTGGGCTGCGGTGCGGCCACCTAGCGCGCTCCCGCAGCGGGCCCTCTGGCCTTCCTTCCCTTAGGGCAGCCCGCGCCTCGGAGGAAGGGAGCTGTCCTTAACTGAGACCAGAGGGGCCCGGCGGTGAGATGAGCTTCTTCGGCTTCGGGCAGAGCGTGGAGGTGGAAATCCTGCTGAACGATGCGGAGAGTAGGAAGCGAGCGGAGCACAAGACTGAGGACGGGAAGAAGGAAAAATATTTCCTCTTCTACGACGGGGAGACAGTCTCCGGGAAGGTGAGCCTTTCCCTCAAGAATCCAAACAAGCGGCTAGAGCACCAGGGCATCAAGATCGAGTTCATCGGGCAGATCGGTGAGTTGACCCTTGGAATCTTCCTCCCCCAGAGCTGTCAGAGAGCCTGGGCATGGCACTGGGGAGGGCGGGGGTGGGGGGAAAGGGGGGTTTCAGGACAGGGAAGCTGGAATGTTTGAGGGCCCAGCTCAGATGAGGCCTGTCACAGGCTCTTGTCAACGGCAGTCTGAAACTAGAGGGGGGGGGGGGGTGTCAGCCACAAGTCTCGCCCGTGGGCGAGTCCCCTAGCGTTACTGCCCTCCCTGCCAAAAGTGACAGCTCACAACTGGGAGATGGAGACAGAGGACGGGAGGAAGCGCCCTGCTGTGAGGTTGAGTGGGCACCTGGCCCCTAGATATCTTTGTTGACTCTTTAACACATGATCAGATTTGCTTCTTGACCCAGGATTTCCCAGTGAGGTGCTCTGGGACATAGCTTGCAGGTGGGTTTGTTAGGGGAAGATCTGCTCTTCCCATAATGACTTTCCCATCAACTGGACATCTCAGCTGTCAGACCCTAAATTAAGCTGTGCCCCCACCCACTCTCTTTTTTCTCTTGAGATAAGGTCTGAACTACCTATTCTGTACACGTTTTGGCAGAGAAAACCTATAATCTGCTTCAATCTGACTGCGTACCTACCTACCCTATATTTCTCATACTTCCTTATTAGAATACTAGTCATCAGTTGTCTCGTTGTTTTGTGTTTTGTGTTTGGTTGGGTTTTTTTTGTTTTTTTTTGCCTTAAAGACAAAGAAAGGATATATCTAAAATCACAAATAAATGATCAGAATTTGCCAACGTTCAATGAAAGTCTTCAAACCTAGCTACTAATCATTAGAACTAGACAACAAAAGGCAGTAATAATAAAGATTTGGGGAACTGCCCATCAAGATTGGATTTTCTTCGTCTAAGATTATTTGGAGTCTTAGGTGTTATTAAAGTGCTCTAAAAGAAGTCATTTGTGTCATGAGGTCAGGAGGAGCATCACAGTAAACACCTCATGGGCAGCAAACATATTGAACATATGGCATGGTTTTAGACTTCCTTGGGAAAGCCTGTTAAGCTCTCTCCTGTCCTGAGTGTGTAGCAGAGCATTTGTTCTCCATTACAAACACTCAGGAAACACAGAGACACAGGAGGAACCTTGGAAAAGAAGTCCTGGTAGCCTGATTCTGTGGTACTGTGTTCAACCATACGTTATTTTGCCCATTAGTATTTGAGAAAATGAAATAAGCTTGAAGATTGGCTGATTGCAAAGGACCTTTTGACTGTTATTTGGAAGCCAGAATAGGAGAGGCCTGATATCGTCCCAGAAAAGGGCTTGGAGAGCAGGTTTCATGACTTCTATCTATTGCAATTTTCTTCTGTTTTCCTGCTCCTGGCTTAGATGGCAGGGCTCCTCAGAAGCAATGATGTTAACATTTGGAGCTGGATAATGCTTGGTATCTCAGGATGTTTAGCAGCATTCCCCACCCCTACTGACCAGACACCAGTGGCATTATCCACTGTGACACAAAAACATGAAATAGTGCCTTCTGTACTCTGGAGGATAAAATCACTTTTAGACAAGAACCACATGGTGGTTGGAGAAAATCCAAAACATTTTATATCAACCACAACTATATGGAATAGTAGAAAACACTCACATACTAAGAATTGGTACTTTTAAATTGGAGTTTTAAAGTTAATTCTTTGGCACCATAATACCATAATGTCCACAGCTATGCTCGGTCTGGATCCTACATTATCGCTCCCATGTGGAGGTCCCTTGCCAGCATATAGAAGATAATCTAGAATGTCCTCTGACCCAAATAGTGAAACTAGATGGAATGGTGTCACCCTCTAATTATCTAAATAGAAAGGTAGCCGAGGAAGCCAAAGACTATACCTGGCCCACTTGGCCTTTTGTCTAATTTTAAGACATCATCTTTTTTTGTGTGTGCTGGTCATGGACGTGAACTCAGGCTTGGGCACTGTCCCTGAGCTTTTGTGCTCAAGGCTAGCACTCTACCACTTGAACCAGAGCCCCACCTCTGGCTTTTTGGTGGTTAATTAAAGATAAGAGTCTCACAGACTTTCCTGCCCAGTCTGGCTTCAAACCGTGATCCTCAGACCTCAACCTCTTGAGTAGCTAGGATCACAGGCGTGAGCTGTCAGTTCATAGCTTTCTAAGGCGCCATTTTTTTTTTTTTACTGGATTTCTTTTCAGAACTTTCTGTTGCTTCTTCCTGGGCTTTACATACACTGGGCTGAGTTGACCAAGAGACTTGGAAAGTTTTACAACTTTCTCAGTTGTAAAACAAAGATAATAAAATGTTGAGCATGTTAAAAAAATCATGCCTCATGCCCTGTATAGAAGATTCTTTTATTGAAAATGATAGTAGTTAGTGTTATAACTCTCCCATTTCACAAATTCAATCACTGATTTACTGCTTTTCCCCTGTACTCTTATATCTTCCCAATAAGACTGCTATACATAATTATAGGGAATTCACATTTCAACCCTATTGTCTTAATGTTCTTGCTTATGCCGCATGGGCCAGTCATAACTAATGTTGCATGAGGAACCAATCTCATTTGTGTGCTTCAAGTATATAGCTCACTATCCATGATTGAGTAAGAAAATGGTATTGGAAACTGGGTGTTAATGGTTCTCTCCTGTAATCCAGCTGCTCAGAAGGTGGAGAGCTAAGGGATTGTGGTTCAAGGCTAGCCTGGACAAACAGTTAGTAAGCCTTATCTTAATAAGTAGGTTAGGCACGTTGGCTCACACCTGTAATCCTGGGAGGTGTAGGTAGGAGGATGACAATCTGAGGCTGGCCCTGGGCATAAATCAAGACTTAATCTGAAAAAAAAAAAAACAGCTAAAGCAAAATGGGCTGTGGACATGATTCAAGTCGCTAAAGCAAAATGGACTGTGGACATGATTCAAGTAGTAGAGTGCCTAAGCCCATGTTCAGACTCCAGTATTGCCAAAATGAAAGAAAAAGAAATGGCAGTAGATTAAGATGGATGGATACATATTTTATTAGACTTTGAGATATATTTCTTAATCAAGAATAAGATATTGGAAAAATCTTCCTATCTGGAGGTGTGACTCCTTGGTAAAGCATCTATATAGCAACCCTAAGGCTCTGGGTTCAACTCTCAATACCACTTTTTAAAAAAGAAAAAAGTATATCTATCCAGGTTTGGTAGTAAACATCTACGATCCCAGCACTCAGAAGTCTTGAGGCAGGATGACCAAGGCCAGCCATGGTCTTACCAAGTAAGACTTTGTCTCAAAGCCAGAAGAAAACAAAACCCTTCTATTTGCATTTGATATAAAAAGAAGTTTGTATTCACACTGATATGAAAAGTACACCAGCCTGTTTGGAGGCGAAAAGCCACTTTCCTTAGGCAGTTCAATTTCATTGTCATCCTCCTAGTTCCACTAAAGAATCAGGAGACACACCTTAAGACAATCATAAAACTGACCTAAGGGCACTGGAGCAAGACTCATAGAGAGCATTGCTAAAGTTGTGGTTCTGTGGTTTTCTCCTTCATTGCATTCTTCCACTGAGTATCACGTGGGTAGAACTTCTGTCAGGTTCTGGCGGCTGGCTGTATGGCATACAAGGCTAAGAAAACCATCAGAGTTTTATCATCCTTCCTCACTGATTTTGCCCAGGAGTTTTCGAGGAGGTCGAACTTTTTGCCCTTGTCTTTCTCTATAACTTGCCCTTCCATTCTCAGTCATACCTCTAACTTCAGTGTCGGATGACTCCCATACTGTTTCTTCATCCTGATTGGAACTACACAGCCATCTTTCTAGCTGCCTGCTGGGCCTGTTAACCTGGATACCCCACAAGTGCCTGAGTGACTCACCCCAAGGTCTAACACCCCTCTCTACTTCTGTTGTCTCCATCTTGGTCTATGTCACCTGGATCAGTTTAAACACAGAAATCCAGGAGTCTTCTTAGGGCCTTCACTCCTTTTCCCATGTTCTCAGCTGGTCTCTAACAGCTCTGTGATGTGTCCTTAATCTGTGCTGCTCTCACCCTCCAGGCTGCACCCATTTATCATGAGGTCTTCTCCTTGAACCTTCCTACCTTTGTTTCCCCTCTCCCTCCATCTTCTGTAAGGATAAAAGGATGAACTTTCTGATATTGCCAGTCTTCCCCTGAAACTTCTTATCTGGCTCCCTCCTGGGTAGAGGGGAAGGTACATTTATGTTCTTCCTGAGTGGGTCCATGCTTGTCTTTCTAGATTCATCTCTCCCTAAACATTCACCACTACCACCTGTAGCTTCCTCAGAATAATTCTGTTCTGCACAAGGCCATGAGTTCAAAGCCCGGTACTTTTAAAAAATTCTTTTTTTTTTCTAGAATCCTAGTATCCTCCCTTTGTATATGAACAGCTTTCTGCAAGTATGACCTTTCACCTAAGTTATTAGTCATCTATCAAAACCTGCAAATATCACATCAATCAGGAAGCCGTCCTGGCTGCCCCAGACTGACTTAAGCACTTCCTCTACTATTCTTCCAAGCCTCCTTGATAGTTCTTTTCAGCAATCGTCTGACTTCCTCCCCCCAAAGCTGGAAACTGCCTTCAGCACATTATTAGTCTGGCGGCTAGTCTAGCACACAAAAAGAGGCTCCATAAATGTTTGATAAGTGGATATATTGGTCAGATCTAAGAATTTACAGAAACCATTCTCTGGAATTCCTCCCCCCATTTTCTCCTGGAGCCCATTATTTTATTATTTTATTCTATTTTAGTGCTGAGAGATGAACCCAGGATATGAATATGTACCAGGCTAGCACTCTTCTACTAAGTTATATCCCCAGTCCCCAGTCACTTTGTTGGCCGGAAAGGAGAAAGTAGGTTGCATGTCTGGTCTCTAGTACATATCAGGGGCTTCCTGCTTGTACATGGAGGGAAGGCATTGCTAAAGCTGATGAGGTGTAGCTCTCAATCAAAGCCACTGAGAGCCTAGATAACTCATGACCACCTTGCCCTCACCATAGCAGCATCCTTCCCTAGGGAACTGGGATAAGAAAGCACCAAAGTTGAGGGAAGGGATGGAAGGGGAAAAACAAAGGAGGGGGTAACAATGCTTGATAGGAAATGTCTCATTACTTTACCCATGTAACTGTAACCCCTCTGTACAGTATCTTTACAATAAAAATATATAAAAAAATTAAAAATAAAGCACCAAAGTTGATGCCAGTTCAACAGCTTTTTTTTGTAACTTTCTTTTACCATGTTCCTATGCTAAGTTGAGACTGACCTCTCACTCCCTGTATAAGAGGAAGAGGAGTTGTCAATTTGTCAATTTTGTCCTGCAGCAACTACTCAACTCTTACAGTTTGACCAGTGTCCCAGAAAGTATAATAAGATCTTATGTATTCACTTAGATCATGCGTAGTTTTGTTATCCTCAATAAATTTTTCAGCTGCATTGGTGCTCTGCCTGTACCTAGCATGTTCTTTCTGATTAGCTTGGCTTCTGTTCTACAAGGTTAGCAAACATGTGGTAAGGGAATCTTCCGGGTCAGGCCTGTGGGATAGAAAGTTCTAAGACCTGGTCATATCACCATGGCCCCCATTTTTAGAGACATACAGTCATGTGTAAAAGGCACATTGTTAGAAAAAAAATAACCACTTTCCAGTTGGAATCCTTTGGGGAATGCTGCTGGAGAATGGAAGGCAGACCTGGGCCAACTTGGTGACTAATGGGTTCAAATCAACCAAATATAATGAGAAGGTCAAACTTGCAGAAGAGAGAGACACAAACATCCCTGTCTTCCAGGACCAAATGGATATTATCTGGATTTTTAAAGTTCCTAATAAGCCCATGTGTCCCACCCAAACCCTGTACAAAAAAAAAAAAAAACACCACTACCAACAAACCTCCATAGACTTTCTGTTTGTTAACTCTTGAAACACCAAGTGAAAGGCATATTGAGATTAATTGACTTTATTCTGGCCTACTTAATGAAACTACTAGCAGGGTTTGGAATGGAACTGTGCAGGGCAGAACTAGAGCTATGATATGAGAAAAGCAGAGATATGATTGCCCCCCAAGATTTCTTTCTGCCCTGGAGAAGTAAGTGAGACTTGAGAAGTCCAGATGGACCAAGTTTGCCAGCCAGCAAGCAGGAATTGGGAAAATAAGGTGAAAAGGAAACTCTTAATGATTTATATTTCTTCCAGAGTAACAAACCTAGACTATATGTAGTTCTCATCCAACAGTCAGACCCAACCTGGCTGTCACAGAATCAACCTGTGATGTGAAGCTGGCTCAATTTCTTCCCTAAGTGACAACTTCACTTCTCCATTGGTGGCAAATTTTATCGTGAAAACATGCAGCAGGCAAAATTTATTTCCTCCCGTTGGACAGAGAAGGAAACTAAAGACAGAAGTTAATTTAAAGAAGGGGTGGGATGTGGGTCCAGTTCCTATTTCAAGCCTGAAATGTCTCTTTAGACTTTAGTGGTTGGGAAGAATTAGAGATATCTTACAATTGATGCTCTGAGATAGAGTAGAGGTAATTCACATTCTCTTTAGGGCACAAACTTCTTCCCCCCCCCCTTTTTTTATTATCTTCAAATAGTTATATAAAAAGGTTTGAATATAACACGGCCATTTATGTGAACAATGCATTTCGACCAATGTCAGCTCTTCCATCCTTCTCACTCTCCCTTCCCACCTTTCCCAACCCCACCCCTTTATCTTTTCAAGTTTCCTAGTTCTACTGGGTCCAAACCTCTTGAAAGAACAGTTGGACCGGGTGCTCAATGCTCACACCTGTCATCCTAGCTACTCAGGAGGTTAAGATCTCAGGATTGAGGGAAGAAAAGTGAGATTCTTATCTCCATTTAATCAACAAAACACCAGAAGTAGAGGTGTGACTCAAATGGTAGAGCACCAGTCTAGCAGAAAAGCCAAGTGTGCTTACAAGGCCCTGAATTCAAGACACACACACACACACACACACACACACACACATAGAGCTAGCGAGAGAGAGAGAGAGAGAGAGAGAGAGAGAGAGAGAGAAAGAGAGAGAGCTTAGATATGTTGCTTTAATTTATGCAAGATGAAACCAGTCTTTTTGGCAAGTAGCAAAGTAAGGCTACTGTTTCTGCTCCTGTGGCCCATGACATTTGTAAAAGCAAACATGGCAAATGGCTTCTACAGTTATAAAACCAAAGGGCTAAGTGGCCATCCCTGTTCAGGCCTCTGAACAGGCACTTGGCATTTCGTGTAGGAGCTGATTGTAATGTGTTACAGGAGGAGAAGCATAAGGGAAAACGTGATGCTGGGTAGCAAAGGCCACCTCCTGCCCAATTCCCTGGCTGTGGCAGGCAGCCCACTTCTGCCCCGTTGCTAGGATCCTGAATGCTGGCAGCCTAAGCACTCCATGAACCTTCTCTGTTTTGTTTATTTCTCATGTTGCCTTTGAGCTGTGGGATCACATTTGTGTATTTTTCCATCCTTCTCTTCCCATCTTCCTCTGAACTCTGGGATTTCCCACTTAAAGCTCATGCACATTGAGGCCTTTTCTCTCTGGGCTTCTGTACCCTGGAACTAGGGCCAGAATCTAGTGTTTGGGAACTAAGTTACCAGGTTCCCAAGTTAAGGAGTCATCACAATCAACCAGGGCCCAGGAAGCAAGAGTGCTTAGAGGAGTCCTGGTTGCTGGAGCTGATCAAGGCCCTGTTTCTACCTGTTCCTGCAATGTTTTGCTTTTTGGGGGGTGGGCAGTACTAGGCACTGGACTCAGTCTTGAGCTTGCTACACAAGCGCTCTACCACTTGAGCCATGCCCCTAACCATTCTTGCTTTCATTATTTTTCTAATAGGATTTGACATCCAAACTAACCTGGATAGCTGGGTTGACAGGCACGACCCCCACCCCCCAGCCAGATTTTTTTTTTATTGGTTTAGATAAAGTTTCATGAACTTCTTGCCTGGGCCTCTCATGAACTGAAATCCTCTCAATATCTGTCTTCCAAGAAGCTCCTAAGCAAGAGCTGCGGCACTTGGCCAGCTCCTTGCTTTCACTGGCAAC
The DNA here is from genome assembly GCF_019054845.1 of Dipodomys spectabilis. NCBI lineage: Eukaryota > Metazoa > Chordata > Mammalia > Rodentia > Heteromyidae > Dipodomys > Dipodomys spectabilis. The sequence continues at coordinate 1,041,863 of NW_024870700.1, forward strand.
ACATTACTGGACTGCTCGCTTTCCCCCCACATAGTTTGGAGCTGTCATCTCCCTTTAGCACATTTTTGTGGATTATCACTACCCAGAAAGCTGCCCACTGCAGAAATCATTTAATGTTTGGAAGAGAAGATGGTTGTTTGCAGTACAATATTGATCCAACGTACATAGTAACCACAGAATACACTGTAAATTCACATGGGACGAGCATCACTAATGTGGGACCGTCACATTATTGCCACCTTACCAAGGTGGATAAATCTGGTTTTGTTTATTTGTTGCAGTGCTAGGATTACACTCAGGCACTCCTCATACATGCTAAGCAAGTGCATTGTATTAGGCAATGTAGTGAGCTACACCTGCAGCCCAAGCTGGATGTATATTCTTCTTCCTCTTCCTCCTCCTCCTCCTCCTCCTCCTCCTCATCCTCCTCCTCATCCTCTTCTTCTTCTCCTCCTCCTTCTCCTTCTTCTTCTTCTTCTTCTTCTTCTTCTTCTTTTCTTCTTCTTTTCTTCTCCTCCTCCTCCTCTTTCTCCTCCTCCTCTTCCTCCCCCTCCTGTCTTCTTCTTCTTCATTATTATTATAATTATTATTATTGAGTTATGCAAAGGCTTTGCAATTCCATAATGGGTGCAATGTTTCTTGGACATTCCTTCCTTCCTTCGTTTATCCATACCCAAGAGTTGAATAGTTCATTTTTTACATAATGTCTATTGAATACAGTGACTGCATTTGCTCACCTTTCCTCCATCCATTCCTGTGCCCTTCCCCTACCAGGGGAGGAGGGGGAAAGATGTTTGGAATTCACTTGATAAATAGTACCTTAGATATTCAGAGGAGTTACACCTTTGGGTTCCTCCACTAACTATACCCTCCTTTAGTCTGTTTGTGTAAATGAATGAAGTCCTGTATAAGTTCTCATGTGCAGTTGTATTTTAAATCTGGCTTCCCCCTATGAGAGAAAACATGTGCATTTTGTCTTTCTGAGCATGGCTTACCTCACTTAACATGATTTGTTCTAATCTACAAGTTGGATAAATCTTATGGCAGAACCGGCTCTGCTAAGAAATGACCCCACAAACCCACCCAGTAAAAGAACAGTCTCTATGGAATTGGTATGTCAGAGGAAGCTCCTGGACCAGCAATGAGGGAAATGTTGCACTCAGGGTGAAAAGTACCAGCCAAATCCAGTTTTGTTTTTTCTGGGCCTGGTTCTTCCCCCTTGAGGCAGGGTTGAACACAACTTTTTGGCCCTGGGGAGGCAAGAGATCTGGTTTGGGGGGAGGGCTAAGAATGCTTCATTCCTAATCAAGACTTAGATCTGTGCTTCCTGAGCTGGTCCTAGAGCAAAAGCAGCTCTCCTCTTGATGTCAGATCACCCCAGAGAGAGAGAGAGAGAGAGAGAGAGAGAGAGAGAGAGAGGCCCAATGTGTGGTTGTCCCAGAGACTGCTCTCTGTGGACCTCTCTTTCTCCCAAGCAGCAAACTGCCAAAGCAGCAAGTATCCTTTCCTGCTTCATCTCCTAATTTATCTCCCCACTTTTGGTTGCAGCCAACAGAGCTGGACCCCAGGAACACCTGGGGTGTGGCCATGTGTAATTATGGTCAGAATTCAATATTCACCTCTGCAGGGCCGGGTCTTAGTAGGGGTTGGGAAGCTAGGGATATGAACTTCTTTTTTAAAAAAAAAATTATCTTTAATTAGTTGTACAAGGGAGTTACTAGTCAACAAATCAGCTTATAAGTACAATGCATCTTGACCAATGTCATCATTTTCCCCTCTCTCTCCCATCCCAATTTTCTTAATTTCATAGGATATGAATTGAATATTATGACTGCATTCTCCTCTTTCCTCTCTTCATTTGTCAACCCCACTCCCATTGCTTCTCTCCTCCACCTTTTCCTCTTCCAAGTGCCAGATTTCTGGCATTGTTGGGCTATAAGATGCTCTAAGGAATTTCACTGTTTGAATTCTCCCTGCAAACACCATACTTTGATTAATACTTTGGTGTACACTTGCATACAACCCATTTGTGTTTACTTATACATTTATAAATTAGTTCTAGCTTCCACATATAAGAGAAAACATGCATCCTTTGTCTATCTGGGACCTGGCTTCATTTAACATTATATTTTCCCATGTCCATTTATTTCCTTGCAAATGATGTAATACCATTCTTCCTAATGGATGAGTAAAATTCTATTGTGTATATATATCACATTTTCTTGGTCCATTCGTCCATGGAGGGGCATCTGGGCTGTTTTCATACCATATTGACTATTTGTAATGCTGCAATGAACATGGTTGTGCAAGTGGCTTTACTGTGTCTAGTTTGTAATCTTTCTGATAAATACCCAGAAGTAGAATTGCTGGATCATATGATAGTTCTGTGTTTCATTTTTTGAGGAATTTTCAAACTGCATTCCAGAATAGTTGAACAAGTTTACATCCCCACAAACAGTGCATTAGAGTTCCTTCCTCCCCACATCTGTGCCAGCATCTGTTATTGTTTATATTCTTGATGATGGCTGTTCTGTGAGATAGAATCTCAATGTTGTTTTGATATGCATTTCCTTTTGGTGAGAGATGTTGAGGATTTCTTCATGTGCCTATTGGCCATATTTACTTCTTCTGAGAAGTCATTATTTAACTCAGTTGCCCACTTATTAACTGTGTTGTTGATTCTTGGAGGGTTAAGTTTCTTGAGATCTTTGTATATTCTGGATATTAGGGGATTGTGCGACATAGCTGGCAAAGATCTCCTATTCTGTAGGCTGTCTTTTTTAGCTTGTTAACTATTTTCTTTGCCATGCAGAAACTTCTTAGTCTGATTCAATCCTGTTTGTTGATTCTTTCTTTGATTTGCTGAGCCCCTAAAACTTCACTCAGAAAGTTCCTGCCTGTATCAAGAAGTTCTAATGTTTCTCCTACTCCTTGCTGAAATAGTTTTCATCGTTTCAAGTCTTACATTGAGGTATTTGATCCATTTTGAATTGATATGAGTACAGGGTGACAGATAAGGATCCAGTTTGTTTTCTGTATGTGGATATCCAATTTTCCCATGGGCATCATTTTTAAAAGGCCTTTGGTCTAAAGCGGAAAAGAAAGATCTCATATACAAAATATAGACACACATAAAGTAACATGGGACCAATAGTGAACTGAACTTAACATAAAACAACAGAAATGTTCCTTGAAGGGGATGAACTGGGAGCCATGTATCTCAAAGTATGGTACTAGCACCCCTAGAGCTTGTGAGACCTCCAAGCAATCTGAGTTCCAGCCAGCCTGTAGAGAATTGTGAAGCATGTAGAAGTTGGAGAAGGCCTTCTGAGCCATGGGAGCAGTTAGTAGCCCTGTTTATTGAGTATACTATTTTAAATCCTTTCCCAAAATTAACTCTTTTACTTCTCATAAAACCTTATGAAGCCAGGTGCTCATGGTTCATCACTGTAATCCTACCTACTCAGGAGACAGAAACCTAGATGACTGATATTCAAAGCCGAGCTGAGCAGAAAAGTTCACCAAGTTCCATCTCCAAAATAACCAGCAAAAGCTTGGCTGGGGATGTGGCTCAAATGGTACATCACCAAGCAAGCAAGAACAATGCCCTGAGTTGAAAACTCTGCTACTGAAAAGAAAACCATATGAAGCAGGTTGTGTTATTTTTCCCATTAATAGCATGTCCCAGACATAGAGACAGTATAGGAAGAAGCCCTCCATGCTACACCTCAGGTTCCATCACTGTTAAGTAAGTGATAAGATTCAACCTTAACAATCTTGCAAGATTATTCTAAGGGGGTTGATATGAATAAATAACTATGCATATTTTTTCAGAAGTTAGAAATGTTAAAAGGTTTTGCTTGGGGTTGTTTGTTTGTTGGGTTGGTCACTAGGCTTCAACTTAAGGCCTCAAGTTCTTGGTTGGCTTTTTTGCTTAGGGCTGGCACTCTACCACTTGAGCCATGCCTGAGTCCCAGTTTCTACTCTATCCCTATACTTTCATTGGGCTGCACAGTAACTGGATTGCTAATGATGGCAGTGTTTTGGAACAGGGTTATATTGGGTTCTCTATGAACTATGGGACCTCATAAGATGCAGGAGACAGCCAAGCATGGTGTTGCATACCTATAGACCTAGATATTTGTGAGATTGAGGCAGGAGGATCAGCTGAGCCCAGGAGTTCAAGGTTAGTCCAGAACATAGACAGATTGCTTCTCAAACAACCAAAAAAGTGGAGAACTCTTTGGAAACAGGGATACCAGTGAATATGGTGAAGGGCAGAAGTCAGGGAAAGAATCCAAAACTAAGGCAAAAGGGGGTTGATTGTGGAGGGTCCGTCAGGAGAGTGGTGCCTCTAGCCTGGAGCATCCTCACCAGTCTCCACGTGGCCTGGGTCTAATAGAGGAAACTTCCCTGTCCATCTCCCTCTCTCACCAGAACTCTACTATGATCGGGGGAACCACCATGAGTTTGTATCCCTGGTGAAGGACTTGGCTCGGCCTGGTGAGATCACCCAGTCACAGGCCTTCGACTTTGAGTTCACCCATGTGGAGAAGCCTTATGAATCCTACACCGGGCAGAATGTGAAGCTACGGTAAGTCGTCCCTGCTACTTCCCCATTGTGCTCCAGAATCTGTCCCAGGTGAGTAGACCGTGAAGCTGTTTCTGTTTCTGAGGGCCTTTGCCTGATATCAAGAGGGAAGTGAGGCAATCCATGGTGTGATGGTGCACAGGTTCAACATGAATTCTCTGGGAGGAAAGCATCTGTCCATCTCAGTAGCTTAGGTGTCTCTATGGTGGCCAGTTTCCAGTTGCCCTCCTGCCATCCCAGGATGCAGAGGTAGGGAGACATGTGTTTTTAGCATATATTACTCTTGTTTTTTAATATAGATAACTTAGTTGTAAGTTTATGTAATTTCCCTTTAAATAATAGCTAGCTATGTTTAAAAACCAGTAGTTAAAATTCTCAGAGATTCAGCAGTTGGCATTTTTTTTTGTAACTCAGCTGACCCCTTGGCTGGGTGTCTAGAGATGCCAACTTCTGCGTAGCTCTGCTCTACAACAGCAATGTGACCTTAAAGTCCATAACTCACCTTTCTTACCTGAAAAATAGGTGATATAGATTTGGATGCTGATTCTAGATCTGTCCATCTTTCTGGAGGTGGGAGGAGGATAATAATAACAAAAAGATGTCACATAGTGTCTTTAAAAACTAAAGAACATAGGGCTGAAATGTAACTCAGTGATAGATCATTTTCATAGCATGTGCAAGGCTCTGGGTTCAAGCCTCAGCACTGAAAAAAAATTATAAGTACATGGAAATATTTTTCTTGCTCCAGTTTTGGAGCAATAAAATACATAATACACACTGATGCTAGATGAAGTATACACCACACACACACAAACACAAACACACACACACACACACACACACACACACACACACACACACACAGCAACTATAGCTGTTTAGATTTAACCTTGAGATTATGTGATGGGATAAAGCAGACTCCATTGTCACTGAATACCTGATCCTTGGTCTTGATACTATCTCAAAAGACCAGCTTTTTATCATGTCAAGTCTGGACTTAGATGGGTTTAGAGTCTATCAAGACCAATAAACCCCTGCACTCCCCTGGCTTCTTCCCTCCCATCAGAAATGTATCCGGGGCTGGGAAGGTGGCTCAGTGGTGGAGCACTTGCCTTGCATGCTCGAGGCCCTGGGTTCGATTCCTCAGCACCACATAAGAAAAAAGAAAAAAGCCGGAAGTGGCGCTGTGGCTCAAGTGGTAGAGTGCTAGCTTTGAGCTGAAGAGCTGAAGGACAGCGCCCAGGCCCAGAGTTCAGGCCCCACAACCGGACCCCAAAAAAAAAAAAAAATGTATCCGTAGACTTTTCTTCTTATGTCTTTACAGAGTGGCCTAAGTACTGCTGTTATCCCCACTAGAGACAGGAAGTCTTATCCTATCACTCAAAAAAGACAGATAAATGAGGATTATCATATCACTTAAGCTTGGTTATAAAACTTTATTTTTTAATGACAGGGTCTATCTGTGTAGCACAGGTAGTCTTCCCAGCCTCTTGAATTGCCATCATGCCCAGCAATTTTTTCCCAGTGAATTTGTGTTCATATTTTTATGTCAGAGAGGAAAGTTGTTTAAGACATGGGGTTTCTCGAAAAATTAAATATGGGGCTAGGTGTGTAGTTCAATGGTAGAGCATATTGTAACACACATATACAAACACACTGATATACACACATACCGCCACATACATAAAATGAAACATAAACTCACTATTATTTATCTAAAAGGTAAGAACACTAGTCTAGAGCAAGTGTTTGTACATACATGTTCATAGCAGTATTTATTCATAATAACTGAGAGGTAAAATCAACTTAGGTTTCCATCAGTAAATGAGTAGATAAACAAATGCAGTATGTATGTATAATGGATTACTACACAGCCTTTAAAGTAAGAAAATTCTGTCATGCTCAAATGTGAATGAACCTTAAGCCAGTCACAAAAGGGCAAATACTAATTAATTTCCTTTACTTGAAGTACCAAGTAGAGTCAAGTTCATAGACACAAAAGGTAGAGTGGGTGTTGCTAGCGGCTGAGAGGATGGGGAAATGAAAAAGGTAGAACTCATTGTAGAAAGGGCTTCAGTTAAAATTGATGGGAAATTTCTGGAGATGGACAGTGATAATAATGTCACAACAGTATGAATATATATCATGTCATGAACTGTGTTGTTTGTTTTTCTAATTGGTTGTGGGGCCTGAACTCTGGACCTGGGCACTGTCCCTCAGCTCTTCAACTCAAGCCTAGTGTTCTACCACTTGAGCCACAGCGCCACTTCTGGCTGAGGAGTCAAACCCAGGGCCTTATTCATGAAAGGCAAGCACTCTACCATTGAGCCACCTTCCCAGCCCCATGAACTGTGCATTTAAAAGGATTAAAATAGAGGTCAAGAGTTTATCCTAGCACTCAGGAAGCTGAGGCAGGAGAATCTTGACTTTGAGGATAGCCTGGGCTATATAGTGGGTTTAAGTCCAGCCTGGGGCTTCAGAGCAAAAAAACAAAAACAAAAAAAACGCATCAAAGCTGGGCACTGGTGGCTCATGTCTATAATCCTAGTTACGTAGGGAAGCTGAAATCTGAGGATTGTGGACTGAAGCTACCCTGGGCAGGAATATTTGTGAGACTCTCATTTCCACTAAATTACCAAAAACAAGAAGTGCTGGAAGTAGATCTGTGACTCACGAGATAGAGCACTAACTGAGAGTAAAAAGCTCAGGGATAGTGCCCAGGCCTTGAGTTCAAGTCCCGGGATGGGCACAACAGAAAAAAACAAAAAAACATAGAAAATACCACCACCAAACAAAACGACAAAAAAAAAATAAAAATAAAAAAGGTCATAGGAGTTTTTAACGCCCATTTCCTGCATGGGAACAGGAAATGTTTCTCTCTTTTCCATTTCTCCTTATCTTCTCCTGTTACATTAAAATAAACCCTTGCTAAAACTTTGTTTTAAAAACAGTTTGTAATTGCAGAGAAGGGTACTGGTGGCTCATTATTTTAATCTTAGCTACTAGAGAGGCTGGGAAAATTTCTCAAAACTCCTTCTCAACCCATAGCTGGGCAGTAGCATACACCTGTAATCCCAAACTACATAGAAAGCTGAGATTCAGAGGATAGTAGTGCCAGGTCAGCTTGGAAGAAAAGTCCTCAAGACTCCCTGTCCACAGAAGGGAAGCTGGAGCCTGTAGAGCGTGCTCTGTGGACATTGTAGTACATGTGCCCTGTGACACGGGGGAACTTAAAAGTGGATCACAGTTCAAATGCATGTCTGGGAAGGAAGTGAGACCTTATTTTATTTATTTTTTTCCAGTCATAGGGCTTGAACTCTGGGCCTGGGCACTGTCCCTCAGCTCTTCAGCTCAAGGCCAGCACTCTACCACTTGAGCCATAGTGCCACTTCCAGTTTTCTAGTGGTTTATTGGAGGTAAGAGTCTCACAGACTCTCCTGCCCAGGCTGGCTTTACACCACGATCCTCAGATCTCAGCTTCCTGAGTAGCTAGGATTACAGATGTGAGCCACCAGCGCCCAGCATGAGACCTCACTTTAAACAATAAAAATAACTTAGCCACTTGGCCCAGGGCTAGAAGTGTGGCATAGAGGTATAGCATCAACATACAACATGTAAGGCCTTGAGTTCAAATCCCCCCAGTACTGGCACAAAAATTGCTACAATTAATAAAACAAAAAAAGCATTATGTCCAAAATAGATGAAGACTTTAGGATTCATGTTGAGAAAGAGAGGAGGTTTTTAAAAATGGAGAAATTAGGATAGTTTTAGCTGAGGAAGATGTAAATTCCATATCAAGCACTGTAATCTTATACAGGCAGAGGAGAAATATCAAAATTTTTTTCTAGACTATCTTAGTTTCACCTTAGGGGAATGGTTCTTTTAAAGATTAAAGTGACTGATGGGAAGAACTCAGAGACAGAACTGATCGGCAGCTACGAGTTGTACTTTGGTGGAGACAAGAACAGACAGAAATTGAGTTACTTAATAGACAACAGTGAAATTTACTGAGCGGAGGCTTGCAGCCATAGGAAGAGACAGGACTATGAGGAGGGAGAAATGATGTGCAAATAAGATGATTCGTTTGATTCTGGAGAGGAATTTGAAGTGCTGACAATATAGAGAGTTGTAAATCTTCACCAGATTCCTAGAAGTACAGTCCAGGCTCTGAGTACAGGATGGAGGAGGCACTAAGGACTGATTCATATTCCCAAGGAGGAAGCAGTGTAAGGAGGGAAGAACCAGGACCTGTGGGGCTAAGAAGAAAAACGGGTCTGTTAGGGTCCTGCACCTCTAAAGACCCTCAGGAAGTTTAAGGAGAAGGAAATGTTTTTGCACCACTCAGAGAAAAGGAGCGCTGTTTTGGCACCTGGAAGGTCACATAAACTACTGCATGGAAGTGATTGGGAGTAGCAGTTGGTGAAGAAAATGATGTCAGGAACGGGACCTGTCTTATGACAGCTGTCTGTGAAGACAAGAAAGAGAAGCTGTGGTAGGTAGGTCAACAGTGTAACACCGGCCTGCCTGTAATCCCAGCACTTGGGAGACTAGCCTGGGTTAGAAAACAAGCGGGTTTTCAGGATTCGTAAACTTGGGGCTTTTTATAAGCTCAAAGGAAGGAGCCTGTAGCTTTAAAAAAAAAAATAGAATAAAGTAAAACTGAATATTTGGAGAAAATTGGAAAAGCAGAAGGATCAAGATGGCGGACCCAGGTTCCCACATTAGAATCAGTTGGGAAGCTTTTTAAAATGTTATGTCCCTCAGCAGTGTAAGTAAATGTCAGATATGCCAGGGCAGGGAGAGTTTTCAGTCCTTCTTTCTGACTGAGAGTGGTTGTTTGAGATGGAAGAGGTTTGCTGATGAAGAAAGTGGATGGATGAAGGTGCAAAATAAAAACAGCACAAAGAAGAAAAGGGAGAAAGTTACAAACCTTGAGTTGAAAATTTTACTCTCCCTGGTAGAGTAAAAAAGCAGTATCTTCCAAAAACAGGCTTTGGGCAATGTGACAGAAGTTGATGAGCCAAAAAGCAATACATGCCACATGAAAGACAGTAGAACAAATGTGTAGTTAATGTGGTGAGCATATGGTTATAATGATCTCCAATAATGCTTAATAGGCAATAGAGGTTAACTAAGTGCCATTTAAAAGAAGCTATAATTAGGCCAGGCACTGTTGGCTCACACCTTAATCCTAGCTACTCAGGAGACTGAGATCTGAGCATTGCAATTCAAAGCCAGCTGGGGCAGGAAAGTGTGTGAGACTCTTATCTCCAATAATCCACCAGAAAACTGAAAGTGGAACTGTGGCTCAAGTGGTAGAGCACTAGCCTTGAGCTGAAGAGCTGAAGGACAGTGCCCAGGCCAGAGTTCAAGCCCCATGACTGACAAAAAAAAAAAAAAAAAAAGAAAGAAAAAGAAGCTATAATTAAAGGGGTGTTCTCTACCCCCTTAGATATTAGCATAGTGTTATATCCAAGTGACAGGTGATGTTGAAGTAGCTGGCTACAGAACCTGGACCTGTTAAACCTTTAGGGACTTAGGTCTTTTTTTAATAACCCTTTGCCTACAAAACAGTCTCATCCCCAAGTTTGAACCAGACTTCTTTGCTATTCAAACTCAGCCTCTATTGCTTTACATGAAGGTCCGATCTTGATTCTTGGGCTTCCCTTTCTTCTCTCCACAGCACTAATTTGTAGCATCTGGAATTAGCACTTTCCTTGAGTACTTTTTCTTTTTATTTGCCCATCTCTCCCAGTGGACTGTGAGCTTCCCATGAAGCTATCTTATTCATCCCATGACTAACACAGTGCTTAGCTCAGTAAGTTTGCTGGATGAATAGCTGACTTAACTTCTTCCTTTTCTTTTAACCATGAAAACCACTTGAAAAATGTTTATCGATCAAACATTGGTAAGATGAACAGAAATGCAAATATACAAGTATGGGACAGCAGAGCGCTGGGGGAGCATGCCTGTAATTCTGGCTCAGAAGTCTGAGATCTGAGGATTGCAGTTTGAAGTCAGCCTGTAAGATAGATTAACCAGCAAAAAGCCAAAAATGGAGTTATGGCCCAAGTAGGAGAATGCTAACCTTGAGCAAAAAAGCAATTGAGAGCATGAAGGCCTGAGTTTAAACCTTAGATCTGGCAAGAAAAAAAAAAAAAAGATCATAGACAGATCCCTGTGCCCCAAAGGCCAGGTGTCCAGGTGTTAAGTGAAGAAAGAAAACTTGCATAAAAACATATGGAAGAAGACGGGCACCAGTGGCTTACACCTATAATCTTTGCTATTTAGGAGGCTGAGATCTGAGGTTTGAAGCCAGCCCAGGCAGGAAAATCTATAGACTCTTATCTCCAATTAACCACCAAAAAGCCAGAAATGGAGTTGTGGCTCAAGTGGTAGAGTGCTAGCCTTTAGCACAAAAGTTCAGGGACAGTGCCCAGGCCCTGCATACATACAACAACAACAACAAATAGAAGATAGTGGTAAGGGCCATGAAAGGCCTGCAAACAGCTTGCTGTAAACCAAGGTCATAGGCTCCAAACATAAGAGAGTTTCTCGTTCCCTAGAATTATGGGTGATAACATTTTCTATGTAGATGCACATGTGTACTTTTTCTGGGTCCATAAATTCTCAAAGGGATACAAATTCTCAAAGGAATATGAAATCCCAGAAGGTTAAAAATCACCATAAGGGTTTCTCTCAAGTGTGCCAGTTTGGTGTGTGTATCCAGGCAGCATCTGCAAAGGGAGAGATTTCATTCATGACAGTTCCATCTCCTCTAGGTATTTCCTTCGAGCCACCATCAGCCGCCGCCTCAATGATGTTGTCAAAGAGATGGACATTGTAGTTCATACACTCAGCACATACCCGGAGCTGAACTCTTCCATCAAGATGGAAGTGGGGATTGAGGATTGCCTGCACATTGAGTTTGAGTATAATAAATCCAAGTAAGTATCCTGGGCCACATGACTGTAGAATAATTGTTGAACTGGACACTGGTGGCTCAAGTCTGGAATCCCAGCCATTCAGGAGGCTGATAACTGAGGATCACAATTCAAAGCCAGCCAGGGGGAAAAAAAAAAAAGAAACAAAACCAAAAACAACACACAAAACTCCATGGGATTCTTATCTCCAGTGAACTAGAAAATGCTCTAAACAGAGTTTGGCTCAAGTCATGTCAGCCTTGAGCAAAAAAGCCTAGTGAATCTGCCACTTTCTGAGTTCAATCCCCAGTACCGGCATACACACAAAAAATAATTGGAGACAGAATCTGATTTGTATGCCAATTAATAGAGATCTGGACTCTGCTGAATCATAGAGATATGCTGTAAGGGAGGGGGGAAACAGAAATAATATAGTAAATAAATAGATATAATAGATTAGTTCCCGATAGATGGGCCTGGAAATTGATACTTCACTCTACTTACAATACACTAACTTAAGGAGTTAAACATCTGAAGATGCCTTTAATGTCAAGCCAAGTAACTTTTAGGTTGTTTTAGATTCCAGGGATAGCTGTTTCCTTCTGCAGATGAGAATAATCAGAGAACACAATTCCATTATGACTTGTTTCCTCTGTGTCTTTAGAAATCACAGTGAAGAAAACAAACATTTACAATAGTTTGCTGCTTCCTTCTTGGACTAATATGAGTTGTAGTCAAAAATACCCAATCCATTTTTATAAAGATCTTAAAACAGTTTTAGGCCAGGTGCCAGTGGCTCATGCCTGTAGTCTTAACTTATTTAGGAGGCTGAGATCTGGTGGATACAGTTTGAAGCCTCCTGTGGCAGAATTAATATATGGGAATATCTTCAAAATAACCAGCTTAAATAAAATTAGGCTGGAAGCATGATTCAAGTGGCAGAGTGCCAACCAAGTAAATGTGACACCAGAGTTTAAACTTCAGTATGGGCAAAATAAAAACAAAGAAAAAGAGAAAAATAACTTTTCTTTTAACTGGTAAGCTGAGAAACTATGTATTTTGTTGTTGTCATCTGGTTTGTGTGTGTGTGTGTGTGTGTGTGTGTGTGTGTGTGTGTGTGTGTGTGTGTGTGTGTGTGTGTGTGTGTGTGTATTTTTAGACTGTGTTTATTGATAGAACACCAAAGTATTTAACTGCTTATAAATCACAATATTTTCTGGAAGTCTGACAGTTTCAAAAGCATCTTTCTTTTGAATATAATCTGTCCTTGAAAATGTTTGGAAATCAAATATCCAAAAGTAAACAGAATATTCTACTCACAGAGATCTAAAAAGAAGTGTACAAGCCAGACACTGGTGGCTCATGCCTATAATCTTAGTTACTCAACAGACTGAGATCTTTGGATCTCAGTTCCAAGGCAGCTTGGGCAGGAAAGTCTATGAGACTCTTATCTCCTATTAACCACCAGAAAACCAGAAGTGGTGCTGTGGTTCAAAGTGGTAGAGTGCTAGCTTTGAGGGAAAAGAGCTCAGGGACAGCACCCAGGCCCCAAGTTCAAACCCCATGACTGACCAAAAACAAAAAACAAAAAGTGTACAATTATAGTCTCCCTGTGGTGCTTCCCTGCCCTGTCCACTTCACCCAGCTCCAGACCTACTATGTAACAGAGGCTGAGTGAAGTGATAGAAGCTGATCTAGATGGTCGCCTTTGCAGGAGCTGGGAAACAACATTTTCTAAACTAAGAACATACTTAGTACCTGGAATAGATATGAAGTTACTTCCTTCCACCCCCTGGCCTGGAGCCCAGTATGACCTGGAATAAGCCCCTTTGGCCTGGCCCATCTGAAGATCAAGATTGAGGTACTAAAAGGGAGGCCAGTTTGGGCCTGGCATGGAAATTGGCTTCTTCCCTTTCTCCTCTCCGGGCATTGTATGGTCATGTCCACTAATGTGGCAGGTACCTGTTAATGGCAGCAGCTAGCAGATGTGCGCTTATCTTCTCAGGTCTGCAACCTTCCTAATAGACTAAGAAGGGTGCTGAGACCCCTTGAAGAACCCCATCTGAGGACTAGGAATCTGGATTTACCTCTCTCTGCCCCCTCTCAATTCTATCTTCCTTTTTTATACTGTCATATAAGGAGGCTGAAGTCTGAAGTTTCTGGCAGTGTTCGTGTCCACTAGGCTGAGCACACAGAGCACGCAGCACAAGCCATGCAAACAGAGCCCAGAGAGCAGACACTGATTCCAAGAGAGACTCACCCATCTCCCTCTACTGCTTCTGCCTGGCCTGTCCAGCTCAGAGCAAATACAACTGTTTGTTGTGAGCTGTTCAGGTCCAGTTCCCAAAAGACATTATGTGGAGAACAGGGAGGAAAGGAGAGACCTGGTTTGTAGAACTGGCCTCTCAAACCTAAGAAAAACACAGACATTTTAAAAGCACCGATACTGAAGTATGTGTTGATGAGAGAGAGAGCAGATGAGTACCTAAGAATGAGTGAAGTATTATGTAGGATAGATGTCCTTTGAGCAGACTGTGGAAGAATGGGAATCACCCAGATTTGTGCAAAGGAGCAGCAAGGAGGGGAAGATGCATGAATGCACAGCATGGGCAGTCCTGGCAGTGTGCTTTCTGCTGACACAGAGGCCAGCCACTGCACCACCACCTTACTTCCTCTACTTTGTCTTCTTCAGATACCACTTGAAGGATGTCATTGTAGGGAAGATATACTTCCTGCTGGTGAGAATCAAAATCAAGCACATGGAGATAGACATCATCAAACGGGAAACAACAGGCACAGGCCCCAATGTGTACCATGAGAATGATACAATAGCCAAGTACGAGATCATGGATGGGGCACCAGTACGAGGTGAGCCTTCTGGTCCCCTACCACCATACCTTTGGTTCCAGGCCCTGTACAGAATTTGGGAAGAGCTTAAGAGATGACATTGTTGAAGTGAAATGCTTACTAACTTGTGATTTCTTAGTCTCTTAATTGTGTGTACACTGTGAGAGCTAATAAGGAAGAATAAAAGGTTGAATCTGTAGGTATAGCTCAGTGGTAAAGCGTTCTGCATGAGGCCCTGGGTTCAGTCCCCAGCACCACAGGGAAAAAGGAATAGAAAAGTTGAGTCTCTGGAACTTTAGGCTGCAACTCCATCTTTAACCACAACAGTTCAATATTGACTTTATGCATATATTAAACTTAATCTCAAGAATTAGACCTGGAGCTGGGTGCCAGTGTCTCACATCTTATTACTCAGGACGCTGAGATCTGATGATCTCCATTCAAAGCCAGCCAGGACAGACAAATCCAAGATATTCATATCTTCAATTAACCAACAAAAAGCTGGAATAGCTCAAACAGTAAAGTGCCAGACAGCCTTGAGCAAAAAGCTAAGGGATGACACCCAGGCCCTGAGTTCAAACCTCAGTACTGGCACAAAAAAAAAGAAAAAAAGAAAAAAATTAGACTTGTTTTGTTGTTGGTGTTTAAAAAATGTAAGTTTGAAAGGTACTGATTTAAGATACAGTGTGAACATTTTACTTCTTTTTCTAGTTGCCATGCTGACTTTTTGTTTTTTAGAGAGATCATGCGGGGCAGTCATTTTCATCACTTAGCTCTGGTAAAAATTAGTCATTCTGAATTTGCTAATCTAGCATAGAGGGGCCCTATAAGGTACTTACAACACACTACTCAGGGCTACAGCCAGCGCCAGAACCCCATGGAAATGGTCTCTCATCCCACGAGGCTGATAGTACATCTAAGATGAGCAGAATCGAAAGGTGTTTGTAATTCAGGGGATTCAGGTGATTATTGTGGCATAGGAACATTTACATTCTTTACTGACTCCCTAGCAACAGAGGGTGAAGAAGGTTTCTTCTCACGGTGAAGTGCTGGGTGCATCCAAGGTTTTACCCAGTGTATTCCCATGGCCTGTTCCACATAGAAGAAGGAAGGTTACAGAGTTAACAGCCTGCAACACTAGGTATATTTAGCATATTCCTACGTGTCGCAGTGCTAGGCGTTGGGAGAGCCCTTGCTCTCCTGACTCTCTGATGCTGTCATTTTCCTGCACAAATGAAATGGGGTACCAAGAGGATGATACAAAGCACAGATAATTAAGATTATTTATATTTAGACTACATTATAGGTTTGGCCTTTCCCAGTAGAATTACTGCCCTAATTTTATTCCTTATATACTAAGAAAGGTGCAGTGTTAGGAACTAAAAGGGATCAAAAGTAGGGTTTTCCATGAGAACTTAGGTCCAGAAAAAGCAACAGGTATATTCACAAGTCATAAATGGGCTAGTGTAGACTAGGGACCAGAGTGAATATTTCTATGTTCTAGGCCCTCCCCTGCCCTGCAGATCCATATTCAAGATTGGGAATGGTGCTCTAACTTGGATGGAGGGAGGTGGTGTCATAATTGTTGGATGACTGGCCTCTTGGGTTTGACAACTGCCTCTTGAAAACTCAGGAAGCAGGTACATTGTGTATGCCTAAAGATGTTTATACACAACATCCCTATGTCCTTCACACTCAACTGCAGTAAGATGTGAGAAGACAGGCAAAAGGTACCCACAGGGATGAAACTGAAGAAACCCAGTTTTTCTGCAGCAGCTACTAGGAGTTACAGCACAACATCCAAAAGGGAGAAGCCTTTGCTTAGTGCTCTGTCCCTTTCTTAGTTGGAGCCTCAGAAACAGAGCTGGTATAAGATGGAGTTGGGGGTACTTTGTCCCTTGCCTTGATTCCTGCCTCACTCCTTGCAGGAGAGTCCATCCCCATCCGGCTCTTCCTGGCAGGGTATGAGCTCACGCCCACCATGCGGGACATCAACAAGAAGTTCTCTGTGCGCTATTACCTCAACCTGGTGCTGATAGATGAGGAGGAACGGCGATACTTCAAGCAGCAGGTGATTGCCCCCTGCAGACTCCTAGGTGTCCTGGGAACTGCACAGAAAGAAAGAACATCCTTTCCAGGGAAGGGTAGATTCTATTTTTAACAGACTAAACAGACAAGAGAGGAGCTAGTCTGTCTATACTGTTATTTTAGCAAGGGGTGGAAATGTTAGGTTATCCAAAATCCCACAGCAAGAATGAGAGTTCCCACTTGATACTGGACCCTCAGCAGGGACAAGAGGCAGAGGCAGCCCGTTTCAAGGAGAGGTCAGTAGAGATTCTTGCCTAAGATTCTCCAGGACCAAGGTGGGAGCTCCTGGAAGCCCCCTCCCAAGCCTTCCTCTCAGGTTTCCTATTGCCCCCCTCAATCCTGCAGGAAGTGGTGCTGTGGCGGAAGGGAGACATCGTGCGGAAGAGTGCATCCCACCAAGCAGCCGTGGCCTCCCAACGTTTCGAGGGAACAGCCTCCCTGGGTGAGGTGCGGACCCCCAACCCACTGTCAGACAACAATGGCAGGCAGTAGGCCCCGGCCAAGAAGCTGGCTGGGCTGTGGCTCAGCATCTCCATCTACCAAACACCAGCGGCCGGGGGAGGGGGAGGATGGCATTGGCTCAGCTGACCGTTACTTGCAATCTTGAAAACAAATCATGTTTTTTGACTTCAATTCTTTTCTCTGAAGAACATAAAGGGCATTGGGTTGGGAAGCAGTCTCCCTGAGATTCTGCAGCTGATGGGGGGGCTAGAGAGAGGGAGCATCTAGGAAGCTAGTCTCTCCTTGGGAAATGAAAGCCAGCTTCCCCTTGGGTTGCTTGGTGTCTTGAGGAGAGCTGCCGAGCATGCATCCTTGGCTACTGGTTCTCTGGGCTTCCTGATACAGGATCTGTGTGTGTCCCTGGGATGCAGAGCTGCCTGCAGATCTCTGGGGAGTCATGGCTTACACTCCCCTTGACCGACCGTCCTTGAGGTGGCAGCAGAAGGAGTTAGGCCTCTCTCATCCTAAGTAGGGAAAAACACTCAAGATCAGGAAGCTTTCTCTCTGGGAGTCTCGGGCGAGGTGCTTTGAAGTTTCCACAAGCCACCTCTTTGGCCTACCACTTCTGGGACCCAGGTACCTCTCCATCTTTTCAGGCTTGTCAGGAGCATCCTGGAGCAGAAACAAGTGAAAGGGCCTGGAGCTGACTGTCCCCTTACCCATAAGAAATGTCTGGGCACAGAGAAGCCTGGAGTCCATTACACAATAGCCAGGGGACTGAGGAAGAAGGACAAGGCATGGCAACTTGTCTTCCTGATCATGTGACTCCACTTCGAAGCCCTGAGGGCTGGGTTGTGCTAGGGTATTGTTGTGTTCCCCAAACCCTAAGCATGATGGTTGTCTCCTTGAAGCAGAAGTCCTGGCAGGGACCAGGATCATTTTGCCTCCCAGAGTGGACTCTATCACTCCCGACCCCCCACCTAATGTCTGGGAATTAGGGCTTAGTTTCAAACACTTGGAAATTTTGTTCTTATCCCCACATCCCTAGCACCTTCTTCCCTCTACTTGTAAGGGAGGGAGATTAGGGTCCCCACAAAGGACTCTGCTACCACCTCAGAATAATTCTGCTTGCCAAATTATATCTTCATTTTCACAAGTTCACTGACCCAAGATTAGGACCATTGTTATTATTTTTTTTTTTTTTTTGGAAAAACATGAATAGGAAAATTCTCCTAGATATTGTTACCCTAGGGGAGAGGCAGTTCCCTCTCTGTTGCTCTGTATTCAGGCCTACAGTAGTAAAGATGTTTACTGCCTGCCCTGTCTCATCTGGGAATGGCCAGAACTACTCTCCTATTGGCCTCTCTTCCCTCTATACAAAACCAAACAGACCCCACTGGCCAATGGGTACCATAGTTAGTGATCTGCATTACTGGCAATTTGGAAAGTAGAACTTTGGTTGCTGTGTTGTCTCAGTTCGTGTGGAAAATGGGGACCCCTCTTTTCCTCAGAAAACTGCAGTCTTGGGCCTTGACTGGACAGAAATCATGGAACAGAACTGAAGGGAAAGGCCCTGGGGTACACATAAAGTTAACTGGGTGCAGCAGAGCCAAGGAAGGCAAAGGCTTCCCCCATGCCAGACCCCAAGTTCAGGTGCGATACACAATCCCTGTGGAACAAGATCATCCATCCAGCTGCTGTTGGATTATCAAGGCTGGAGCTAAGTGTATGAGGGAGGCGGGTTCAGTGGTATTGCCTTTTTCAGAGCATGAGATTAGGCTCTGGTGTGCCTCCTTTTACTAGAGCTAGTATTCTAATTAAAAAGCATTTGTCAATTCCTCTGCCTCCCAACTGACAACACAAATTCATTCACCCATTTTCCTAACATTCTAAACCTTCCTTCTGGGAGAACTAGAAGAGACAGAATTTGCTTCCTCTTGCACTGTGTACAGCCAGGTCTAGTTTTCTGACTCTGCCCCTGTTCTCATCTCTTCTCTACTGTGAAAGTGAGGGGAAGCTCCTGTCCCCCCTCCTTTAAGGTTCCCAGACCTGGGAGTGCACAGGTACTAAACCAAGCAGTGCAACTTGTAATTACGCAGCTGCAGTGTTTACATGTTTCTTAATGTGTTGTCTTTTCAATGGCTGTATTTTAAAAAGAATACTTGTTTTAATGGTCTCTCTAATTAAAGGAAGCCCCTGTGGCTTTAGAGGCATTGTGCTCACGGTCCACCAGATTCTGTGGTCTCTTGTCTTACAATGTCCTACCTCTGACACTCAGGGAAAGATTCTTATCCCAACTCTACCACAGCTCCTGCTTTCTCAGTGGACAGCTCCTGAAAAGCAAGGATGAGCACCTGTTTTAGATGATTACATGGCTGGAAAGCAAATTTAGGTTTTACCTCTTATCTGGCAACTTACTCTAAAACCCATTTAAACCTCAGTAAAACCCAGAGGACCTTAAAGGCTGGTGAGAAAGACTGGTTTAGGTCTAAAAATGCATTTCAGTGAATGTTACAAGACCAAAGAACTCATCCCTACATTTTTCTATTTGTTAAGTAAATATCAGCAAGGGTAGAGGTGGATGGGAGAGGCTCCCTCCATCTTTCCAATGGCCAAAGGAGCAGCCTTGATCTAAGAGATGTGCAGGAGTATTCTGCCACACCCAATGAAGGTGAAACGTCTTGTTTGCTTGCTTTTTGATAGTACAGTGTTGGTTCTCACTTGGCCTTTTCACAAAAGGATGGAATTCTACTAGTTCAACCACTTCTGGCATTTTGATGGGTGTTCTTGTTTGTTTGTTTTATGGGGTGTTTTGCTGGTAAATTGGCAGACAAGTGTCACAGATTTGTCTGTCTGGGCTGGCTTCAAACCTTAATCCTCAGATCTTAGCCTCCCTAGTAACATGGATCACAGGTGTGAGCCACCAGCACCAGGTACCAATGAAGTTTTAGAAGAAAACTTTCAACTTTGGTATCAAACATTTTATTGAAAAAAAAAAAAGTAAATAAACACATTTGTACATGATCCCAGGTGAATGCAATAGGCAAACTTTTTCTAAAAGCTTTTCTTTCCCCTTCTTTCCTTCCTTCCTTCTTTCTCTTTTTGGTGTCCATTCCAACAGCAATACCTCAGTTAACTTGGTTCCTTTTCCTCCAGGCTCAAAATAAAATCAAACTCTTCTACCAGAAACAAAAAGGGATAAAAAGAAGAAATAGGTTTCTTCCTGAACAAGAAAGTGAATGGCAGGCTCCAGTAGATCTTTGGTGCGATACTGCATCAGGTAGCTAATCATTCAAAAATGATAAAGATGTTTTTAAAATGCCAAGGATTTGAATACTGGGCACATAGCAATGGGAAACTCAGGACCTCCTCCCTCAAAGGTCTCACAAGTGAAGATACTGATTCAAAAGGATTTACTACTGTGCGCAAGTTTAATCAGCTAGTGAGTGAATTCATGGGGGGCAGTTCTAATGTATGGATAAGGGAAGGGGCCCATTCTTACCTTGGGTCAGCGGTTGAATTGAAAGTCTCTGCCTAGTGAAGAGCGCCATATTTTTTAAGGGGCCACCAGTTGTTTTATGAGTCTGGTGGTAGGTTTTGAGCTCAGCCAGGGAGATGAAACGCTTCATCATCCGTACAAACTGTACATCCACCTATGTGACATCAGTGTACGGGTCAAAGGTTTGTCTAGCCAGGCTCTGCAACACTTGTCATATTGCCGAGACTGGCCTTACATGCCTGGGCTCAAACAATCCTCCAGCCTCCACCTCCTGAGTGCTGGGACAATGGTATGTGCCTTATGCCAACACATAATGGTTTTTGGCTGCTTGCAGGAAGCTCCCGGGGATAAGGCTGCCAATTCTGTTCTAATGACCTAAATCAGCATATCCTCAATTGAGCAAGACTTGACTGTGCTCCTTGTATCCTGCCCTTCTCCCTTCATCCACCTTTCCCTGCTCACAAAATAGAACAGGAGTCTTTACCATGGACCATTTGGGGTTGTCCTCTTTGCTGGATGGGTCATAATGAGGATTGTTTTTGTCAAACTGTGTGTGATCTGGGTAAGCCTCCTTAACAATCTGAAACAACATCCAAAGTTTCTCATCATTTCAGCTCCATAGCCAATCATGAATAAAAATCTTTCATTCTTACTCTACCCATTTGTACCCACCTTCCCCCTTGCTATACAGCCAGCCAATCAGTGCTCATATGTCTAAAAATATTATAGCCTAGGGCAAATACAGTTAGGAAATCAGCCTTGCTTTTATTTTATAGTCTTACAAGCATGGTCTAAAACTAAATAGTAATGATTATTACTAACAACAATTTAGATAGGAGAAGTTGTCACCAGGCTTTCTTCTGAGTGAGAGACAAAGACATAGAGATGAAGAAGTGTGTGCTAGTAGGCCCTGAAATGAAAGCAAGATTTATTCTAGTCCTTACCATATTGGAAGGGAACAAGACAGTCTTGTCTCTGTTCCCGGGGAGAAAGACACCTCCTTTTGTTATCTATCTGAGCTGTATCCCTTAGACGAGTAAGTCTCTCTCAAGAGGGAGGGTCTTAATGTACAACCTAGCCCCCTTACCTTCATAAGTCCCACAATGCCTGGCTCTTTGCAATTGCTATGGTAGAAAAAGGCTTCTTCCTCCAACTTCATGGCTCTCAGGAAGTTCCGAGCCTGATCCAAGGGAGAAGAGACAGGGATTATCCTCCCTACCAGCTTGGAAATGCCAGCTTTGGGCAAAAAAAGTTTTTTTTTTTAATCAGTTCTCCTTTTATTAGATCACTTTTTCTATTTTTCAACTTCTTCCCAACTCATCAGTTTGTCCCTTTGCCAAAACATCCAGACTTGTGCTAGGACACTGGCCAGAACCAGGTCACTTACAGATTTCATACAATATATGTAAATACAGTATTAAAAAAATTTTTTTCAGGCTAAGGTTCTAGGAAAACAACTTTCTGGCCAAGAGGAGGAGGAGGTAGACATTTATCCAGTCCTAAGTCTCAGGAGCCTTGCACCTAATCCCCTTACCTGATAGTTTCGAACACCATCCCAGCATGCTGTCTGCTTGGGCTCTGCTTTGAGATCTTCAATGCCAAACTAGGCAAGAGGAAATAAAGCCATTCATGAAATCACCAAGGTCAAGGCCAATTAGTAAGCATATATGGAAGTTTCCTCCCTACCACTAAAAAGTGCAATAAGCTCTAACAGAAATGTGTAGTTTACTAGGAAACAGCTTCACAGAACCATTGATGTTGAATGGATTTAAGTCCTGGATTACTTGGATCTTGGATAATTAAGGGGATTAGCTGAATAGATAGCCAAGATGATAATCTCTTGGTTTCTGGCATTACTCTTATGAAGTATTATGTATTTCTTCTCTCAGGCTGTTATTAACACTGGTTTCCATCTACTTCCTGAATATATACCAAATTAAATAAGGAGGCACATAAGGGCTTGCCAGGGGCAAGCATGTTGGTAAGCAAGCATGTTGGTAAGCATCTGCAATTCCAGCATGGAGGATTAGTGAGCTTGAGGACTTCCTGAGGTACATAGTGAAACTCATCTCAAAACAAGAACAACAACAAAAAAACACGGAAACATTGAAGCTGGCAAACTAGCAGGCTTTAGGATCTAACCCCACACAGTTTTACTTGAACACAACTATACTTGTTTATGTAATATGGCCAATTTCCTACCATACAGGCAGTTTCAACAGAAACTATAAAACCCCCAGGCCTACAATATTTAATATCTTGCACTTCACAGAAGTTTGCCTAGGCCTACCTGGATAGAATCTAGTTACAAAACAGATAAGAGTCTGAACATGCCTAATCTGGATATCTGAAATCCAAAATGTTCTGAAATGTACCAATATTCAAAAGTTTTAGATTCAGATATTTTGATTAGATATGCTCAACCTGTACAACTTCCCACATATAGGACTGGGAAGGTGGCTCAGTGGTAGAGTGCTTGTCTTGCATGCATGAGGCCCTGAGTTCGATTCCTCAGCACCACATTAAGCAGAAAAAACTGGAAGTGGCTCAAGGCTCTTGAATTGAGCGCAAGAGCTGAGGGAAAGCACCCAGGCCCAGGGTTCAGGCCCCACGACCGACAAAAACAAGCAAAACTTCCCAAATACTCTACAAAAAAAAAAATCTCCAAACTGTGAAACACATCTGCACATCTGGTCCAAGGCATTTTGGCTAATATTCAACTTGTAATTGATGGTAATAAATTCTGCTGGTTTTATTCATTTTCACCTTTCCCACCCTTCAGAGGTAAGCTGGTGGTAGAACCCTATGCAGTCTCACATTCACTTTTCATTTAAGAAACAACAGCATGAAGGATTTGTAGCCAGATAGCCTCACCTTCACATCTACACCTTTCTCTAGCCGGCTCTCTGGCTCTGACTTCATCAGCCAGTACTTGCTTACATTCTTCCCATCATTTTTAGGGGCTGAAGTCTTCTGAGGGCTACAGTTTTCCTCTTTAGGCAATTCCTTGCCTGAGTTTGAAGTTTTGGAACGTTTTCCTGAAAGTCCCTTCTTATCTGTGATAGGAATGCAAAAAGCAAAGATCATGAGACAGGCATTGCTGGGTCAAGATTATAATGCTAGCTACTTAAAAAGCTGAGATCGAAGGATCATTGTTCAAAGCCAGCCCAGACAGGAAAGCCTGTGAGACACTTATCTCTAATAAACTACCCAAACGCCAGAAGTAGAGCTTTGGCTCAAATGATAGAGCACTAGCCTTGAGCAAAAAAAGCACAGGGACAGTACCCAAGCCTTGAGTTCAAGCCATAGGACCAGAACCGAAAAGAAAAGATGTCCCATAACCCTTGCTAGCAGGTAATGTGCTATCGTGGGAAAATGTACCCTTCGGTATCATACCTAGATTCAGATCCTGGATTGTAGGAGTACTAGCAGTAGTAGCATCTTAGTCTTATACATATGAAACTTCAGTTTATCTATGAGGAAATGGACAGAAAAACCTGCCTAACAGGGTATCCCTGGATTATCAATTTAATGAGGCAAGCCTTCCCATTCTTTAAGCTAAACTCAAATTCTACCTCCCTTTCAAGGCCTTCCCTGTGATGTTTCCCTCATTATATCCAACAGTCCAGTCTCCCAGATTTCACTTACACCTTTTTGCATGTTTGAGGTGGTCTCAAACATTTTATTTTGGAAAAGGAATTGTATTTCTTTCATCCTCACTTTTTAATCAATTCTTTCTTTCTTTTTCTTTTTTTTTTGGTCGGCTGTGAGGCTTGAACTCTGGGCTTGGACGCTGTTCCTGCACTCTTCAGCTCAAGACGAGCGTCTTCCGCTTGAGTCACAGCACCACTTCAAGTTTTCTAGTGGTTTACTGGGATAAGAGTCTCATGGCCTTTCCTGCCCAGGCTGGCTTAGAACTGTGATCCTCAGATCTCAGCCTCCTGAGTAGCTAGGATTACAGGCGTGAGCCACCGCACCCAGCAAATCAATTCTTTTTTAATTTAAAATTTTAACTGATAGATAAGACATGAAAACAGCACATATCATTGTGATTCCATGTGACATCTTGATACATGTACAGACTGTGTAATGTTTCAATCAGGTTGAATAAATCTATCTCCTGAAACATTCATAATTTCCTTATAGAGATGACATTCTAAATTCTTTCTTACAGCCTTTTGAAATGTACAGTACATCATCTATAGTCACCTTCCTGTGCAATAGCACAACTGAACTTAGTAGCCATTGACCAGCCACTCCCCATCCTTCATTCTGCTCAACTCTTCTGGCCTCCAGCAACTACTTACTGTCAACTCTTCCACGAGATCAACGTATTTTGTATTCCACGTAGGAGTGAGGTATATATATATATATAAAGTATATATATATACATAAATATATATATACACACACATACATACACACACATCATTACCTTCTATGCCTTGCTTATTCACTTAAAATGATGATCACCAGTTCCACCCACGTTGTCTTAAAGGGAATTACCTTTTTACCTCGGTACTTTGGACTCCGTATAACAAATAATAACTGTGGTTTGGGTGAACAAGCAAGAAGAAACTTGGAGGGAAAAGAAAAGGATGGGAGGAGGTTAATGAGTGACAATTGGATACCAAAAGCTTCCATCCACAAGCAGGGAATGGAAAATGAACACTGGGGGGGGGGGGGGGGGGGGAAGGGGAGACAAACTGGCCTCGAATTCCTAATCTTCCTGCCTCCACCTCCCCAGTGCTGGGGTTACAAGCGTGCACCACTGTGCCCAGCTTAAAGCGAACACTCCTGAACCGGCCTCAGAGAAATGCTGTTCAGGGGGACGGCCTTTTCTGCCGTCTCGGGCAGCTCACCTGAGCTGGCGGCCCCAGCCTGCCTCTTCCGGGGTCTTGCCATGGGCTCGGCGAGGGGCGGACGGGCAGATTTCCGGAGTC
This sequence comes from Dipodomys spectabilis, assembly GCF_019054845.1. Classification (NCBI taxonomy): domain Eukaryota; kingdom Metazoa; phylum Chordata; class Mammalia; order Rodentia; family Heteromyidae; genus Dipodomys; species Dipodomys spectabilis. The sequence continues at coordinate 1,067,195 of NW_024870700.1, forward strand.
CACCGGGAGCGGCCAGAAGCCGTTCAGCCGTCCTCCAGAGCCTGCGCGCGGCAAAAAGAAGGCAACGGGAAGGGTAAAGGGCTGGCCTGCGGAGAACCGAGCCGACAGCGCTTACAAGCCCCGAGGGCCTTTTCCCCGGCCATCTATGAGATAACCTCGCACAACCTCACCTAAATCCTCTCCGGTTCTCGGCAACGTCCCCCGCTCTCGCGACCACGCTTCCCCACCTCACACAAACACGGGATCTGCGCAGACGCGGAGCCCGCCCCCTCTCCCCCCTCCCTCCGCCCGCCGGCACGCAGCCTAAGGGTTCCGTGGACTACAGGTCTCTTTGGTGCCTGCCACCGAGGATTTCTGGGAGTTGTAGTCCTCTCTTCCGAGAAGCACACCTGGAGCGAGGCTAACGAGGGTCATGTTAGACTACAATTCCCATAGTGCAGTGCGACAGAGGTCGCTGGTCAGTCCAGGCCAGTGCAAATGCTGCCAGGGTCCAGTTGCACTCCCTGTCTGTCTTTGTGATGGACAAGCTCCGGCTCGGCTACCTCTGCCTCGGGGCGCGCCTCAGCTGGCTTCGTCGCGGTCTCGGGACCCCCATCCAGACCTGCCACCGGAGCTTGACCTCCTGCATCGATCGTAAGGCTGAGACAAAGCGGGACTCCCGTGGGCTTCTGCGAGGAGCCTCAGGCTCGGCCTCCTCTGCGGTTCCCCCGGTGGAGGCCCGTCACCCCGAGCCCGCGTTGCAGGGCATCTCCCGCTCCTCGCGGCATCCTCTACCTCCCGAACCCACTTCCCTCTGCCCCGCTCGTTGCGGACACCCCCAGATGTGTAGCCTGTGACTGATGTGTGTGTGATGAAGTCGCGTGTGTGGATTCCGACGTTCAGGGGGAGCCTAAGCGGCGGGGGGGTTAAATGACCTGCAGGCTTAAAACCTGTGTTGCTGAAACTGGCAAGAAAAATAAACATGCGATTGAGAAGCCACTAGATAGGGAACGAACCGGAATGTCTGAGGGCAAATGGAATGTAAGCTGAAGGTGGAGAAGTGTTGGTCAATTACCAGGACAAAGAGAATGAGCTCTCTGTCTGTCTCCGAACTAGTTCTTGTTTTTTTCTGACAGTTTTTCATTTGTTTAAAAATGAAGGGAGATTTTACCTACAGAAGAATGTACTCTTGAAGCACACTAAGTATAGAATATTGTGTGTTGGGGGGGGGAGGTGAACCCTAAAACTACTCAAGAGGTGTTGCTTGGTATCATCTATCTCTTAGGATTTTGTAAACAAGGTCATTTGATTGATGCCAAAGCAGACTGGAGTGGTTATGGCAACCGATAATATAAATATGAGTGATTCCAGTAGTTACTGGTTTAACTCTAGCTGTTAGGACCTACTTCTGTTTAAAAAAAAGAATTATCTTAAAGTTGCACACAGGAGTTGCCATTTTACAAAGCAGTTTATGAATGCAGTGCATCTTGATCAGTGACCCCTTTCAGCATTCTCATCCATGTCTCCCAATCCACCCCTTCCTGCCTCATTCAGCTTTTCAGAAGAAATTATTTTATTTTAATTAGTCAATGAAAGAAAATTGTCTAATTGTATATCAAACCAAACAAATTAATAGGCTCTGGGTAGAGTGGTTTTGTGGTGGAGAATCTGCTAAACCTACACAAATCCCTGGGTTTAATCCTTATTACTGAAAAAGGAAATTTAAATGAATTGATAATTAACATACTTGAATGTTTCTTTGTGTTTTAAAGCTGAACAATTTTAAGAGAATTAAGATTTATTTTATATGGTACCTATATATTATATATAAAATGTCTTCATTTCATAGGTGAGAAAATGTGCTCAATGCAGCAAAAGTAGCCTTCTTGTTTTACATTGGGCTAACAGGTTTAGAGAGGTCCCTGACTTAAATGATCCATTTTCAGAGCCAGAACTCAAAAGCCTACAATTGTCAAGCATCTGAAGATTCTCAAATAGTTCTACTGGGCTCTACTTAAGTTTTCTACTTTGGATACATTTAAAGATGGTAGTTTTATTTTAAAAGCTTCTGGAGGCTTTGCCTTTTGCTTCTAATTAAGTTGTATGATAAAGGCTTTCCTCATCCCACTTGTTTTGTTTTTCCAATTTGCTTTGCCATTTGAGTATATTATGTGCTTACACTTTCACCTCTGCCTGTAACTGGCAAAGTTCGTGAGTCCTGTTGTTTGGCATATTTTCATGGTTGTTTTTGCCTTTTGAAAATTATGGAGTTTTACTTACTCTCCATGTTTTCCTTTACATACCTTACCCTTTCTCTGTGTGTGTGTGTGTGTGTGTGTGTGTGTGTGTGTGTGTGTGTGTGTGTGTCTGTCTGTCCATCCGTCCATCTGTCTTTGTGTCTGTATATATTCTGGGGCTCAAACTCAGTGCCTCACTCTTTCACTGGGCTTTTTTCATTCACAATTGATTCTTTTCCACTTGAGCCACAGCTACAGTCCTGTTGTGCTGTATTGTCAGGTACCAGGTTCTTGCTTAGCTTGTATACCTCATGTCTGGCACTGTGCCAATTGATCCATGCTTCCAGTCATAGAATAAAATTCTAATATTGTTAATGCTCACTGTCTTCTTTTACTCTCACGTGGCTTGGCTGACTCTACTTTTCTTATGTACTTATTTTTCAAAAATCTTTATTTCAGCCTGGTGCCCAGGGCTCACCCTTGTAATCCTATCTGCTCTCCTTTGGTTGTTTGGAATTGCTTGCCGTTAGGAAGTAGCTCTTTGCTCGGTCAAGTAAGACAATGATGAAGAAGATATAGTAACATACATTGAGCTACTAGGACTAAAACATGGTAGTACCTTCCATTTTGAAATTATTAACATTTAACCAAGTAGTTTATGAATACAATATACCTTGATCAGTGATATCTCTTTTGACATTCTTACCCATCCCATCCTATCCCTACACACCCCTTCCATCTCTCTTTTGAATTTTTCAGGATATACATTGGATTCTTGTCTGCGTTTTTCTCCTTTTTTTCATTTGTCTACCCCTGTCCCTTTGACCCTGCCCTCACCCCTTTTGAGTACCCACTTCCTAGTGTTTTATTTTGCTGAACTTTGATTTTGGCTTTCTAATAAATTACACTGTTTGAGATCTCCATTGGATCTACCATGTTTCAGTTATCATACAACAGGGCCTCAGGAATGCTAGACAACACTTGACTACATTGGACTCCGGCCCTTTAATTTGTATGGATTTATGAAGAGGAAGAAGTAAAGATATGTGCATGTACCAGTTCTGGGATTTAAACTCAGGATCTGGGCACTGTCCCTGAGCTTTCATGCTCCAAGACTTGTGCTCTAGCACTTGAGCCACCACAATCCCCAGATCTCAGTCTCCAGAGTAGGTAGGATTACAGGGGTAAGCCACCAGCACCAGGCCGAGATTAAGATCTTTGAAAAGTAAGTAGGTTGGAAAAATAAAGTCAACCAAGCCCTGTGGGAGTAAAGGGAGATAGGGATATTTCTTAATTGTCCAGTGTCTTGATCCATCCTGCTCTTCCCATTTTTTGCTTTTTGTATCCCTGTTTGCCCCCATTTCTGCCTATTTACAGCTGCCACTGTGGCACTTGTAAGATGTCTGCAGAGTCTGCCTGTGTTGTCCTAGGCTGATATGGGTAAGCGTTAGAACTGTCTCCTCTCCAGCCGAGAAACTGTTACAGGTGTTCTGTGTCTGGGGAATGCTAAAATAACTCTGTCCTCTCAGCTTCCTGTTACTTCTGTTGTTCTCCTCTGGCTTTCATCCTAGAACTGAATATGTGTATTCCTACCCACAGCTTCCTTGGGATTAAATGAGGAGCAGAAAGTTTTTCAGAAAGTGGCCTTTGACTTTGCTGCCCAGGAAATGGCTCCAAATATGGCAGAGTGGGACCAGAAGGTAGGATGCTTCCCTGTGGCTAGATGCTCCACCAAGTGTCTCTGCTCACTCTGACCCATATCTTCCCCTCCTTGTAATTGCAATTGCCCAGTCTCCTTTCTCCATTTACCATAAGAAAACTATTAACAGTGACTCCTTTTCTAGAAGGCATCCAGATCCAGCTTCTTTCTCTCTTCCTCTCTCTCCCTCTCTCCCTTTCCCTCTCTCCTTCTCTCTCTCCCTCTCCTTCTCCCTCCCCCCCTTCTCTCTTTCTAGCTCTGAGGCTTGAACTCAAAAGCTGGGCACTATCCCTGGGCTTTTTTTGCGCAGGTTTAGAATCTACCACTTGAGCCAGAGCATCACTTCCAGCTTTTCTGGGTGGTTAATTAGAGATCAATCTTTCCTGGGCTGGCTTTGAACCATGATCCTCATATCTCCATCTCCTGAGTAGCTAGGATAACAGGTGTGAGTCACCAGTGCCCAGCTTTCTCTCTTGTTTGTGGATAGGAGATGTTCCCTGTGGATATGATGCGGAAGGCAGCACAGCTAGGCTTTGGGGGAGTCTACGTCCGAACAGATGTTGGTGGATCTGGACTGTCACGGCTTGATACCTCTGTCATCTTTGAAGCATTGGCTACAGGCTGCACCAGCACCACAGCCTACATGAGCATCCACAAGTGAGTAAACATTCACATGGAGTGACCAGGAAGTTTCTGGCTTATAAGGAGAAGTTGATTCATGTGGGATGGATTGCTTGTCCTTGAGAAACAAAACTATTGCTAAGACATCCTAGATATGCCACCTGTGGACTTGATCCTATCTTGTACACTGCTTAGAGAATCAGGTCAGCTAGCCTTCTCCCAAGTCCTAGTACCCACTACCAGCAGACTGCTCCAGTAGAGTAGTCAGGGTACTGTCACCTTTTCCCTCTATCCACAGATGAAACTTCCAATAATTTGAGAAAGTAGGAAGTACATTTAACACTTATTTCTAGAAGTTCTAATTGGAAGTAGTATAAACATCCAGGTAAGAAATATCACATCCTAGTGTCTCTGTTTAGAACACATTCCAGGAATATATTTTCGCCTAGTCGTTTCCTTTCAAGTTGAATCTGCTTTGCTGTCCTTTGTTCTCTTCCACTTCACCCCATTTTCTTTTCTGTCTTTATTTCTGTCAATATCTTACTTGATGCATCAATCAGCATGTGTGTGTGGATGATTGATAGCTTTGGAAATGAAGAACAGAGACATAAGCTTTGCCCACCACTTTGTGCCATGGAGAAGTTTGCCTCCTACTGCCTCACTGAACCAGGTGGGTTTGCCATTCTTAGCAGGGGAAGACTTCTCAGGGAGAGAGGTAGAGCTAGTGTGCACTGTTCACCCACTGACCCACAGAGCCCTTACTTAACCAAGTTTGGTTGTAGAGTAACAAGAATCCCATCTGTGTCACAGGTACCAAAGGTCTTCAGATTTCCTCTCAGCTGCAAACCACTGCTAGCTGGTGTGTCAGGAGAGGAACTATGGTCTGCTTAATGCAAGCAGTTTTTACCAAGTACTAAAAATTCCTTTGGCCATGTGGATCTTAAAGTAGTACACACCCAAATGTTTCTTAAAAAGATTCATGAGGAGATAGAACTATGCTGGGCAAGGGAATCATGACCTTCTCACCCCCTTTCTGTTCCATTTGAGCCCTGCTTCAGGAAGTGGAAGCGATGCTGCATCCCTTTTGACCACCGCTAAACAACAAGGAGATCATTACATCCTCAATGGCTCCAAGGTACCAGCATGCTGACCTCCCCGAACAACTCGTGTTTTCCTATCTTCTTCCTGATCCCCTGGGTCCTGAGCCTGAGTTAGTATTCCCACAGGAATGTTATATGCTAGGAAGAAAAACATTGACCCATTTCTCTTTACTCCTCTTCACTCTTTGTCTCTTATGATCTGATTTCAGATAATGTCATTCATATTGGTCTCTTGGGTTTTTGGACTCAACGCCTCATGTTCTCACTTGGCCTCCTTCCCCCACCCCCACCCCAAGGCTGATGCTCTATCGCTTGAACCACACCTGTTGTTCTTATCAACTAAATCCCTGATTCTCCAGTCATTGCATCTACTACTGATCCCTCCTTAGTGTCTTCTTTTGCCTATTGTAAGGAAGACTCCAGTGTTTTTCCCTGGTGTTAGGCTCCGAACTCATGTAGCACTTCTGTATCCACAGGCCTTCATCAGTGCAGGTGGTGAGTCAGACATCTATGTGGTTATGTGCCGAACTGGAGGACCAGGCCCCAAAGGCATCTCATGCATAGTTGTGGAGAAGGGGACCCCAGGCCTCAGCTTTGGCAAGAAGGAGAAAAAGGTGAGTGGCTGATTAGGAAGCTCAAATTAGGAGGCTTTTACTTGTCAGACAAACCCCTCCCTAATTTCATAAACTCGGTCACATACTTGATTTCCTACCTTAAGCACTTGCTTCTTTAGAGTGTTTAAAGAACTGAATAGAATAGGGTATTGTTAAGAAACAATGAGCTACTAGAGAAGGTGACAAAGTTTGCCAGTAAGTTTCACAAAACACCTATTGTTAAATGTTGTCATCATTTCCTCCACTCTTGGTTCAATGGTAGAGTGCTAACCTTGAGCAAAAGTGGAAGAAGTGCGTAGGTCCTGATTTGAAGTCTCTCTGGCACCAGAGAGAGAGAGAGAGAATTTCAACATCATATGCAGAAGAGACAAAATTAATATCAGGAATAGGCTCTAACAGGAGTAGTCTAGTTATACAGAATCTTCTACAAGGTAAAGGACATTATCCTTCCCTGATGTGGCTACAGCTTTTCTGGTAAGTTTAGGAGAGGGGCCATTTTCACAGTAGCTGGTTAGAGCACAAGTCCTAGAGGGTACCAGCTGTCTGTATTTGATGCTTTACTAATTAGACCAATGTGATCTTGCCTTCATATGCTTATATTGTGTTTAGAAAGCTCAGGCTGTGAAGCCCTGAGTTCAATCCCTAGTATTGCCAAAAAAAAAAAAGTGATTGTGTTTTTTTGAGTTAAAAGGGAACCTAGGTGTGTTATATAGTTTATAGTTTTTCCTAATCTGCCTTACTACAGCCTTACAGTTCTTTAAAGTTTTGAAATATATGGAGAAGATGATGAAGGGAATTAAGTGAAGACCTTACCAATTTATATATGAAACACCTCAATGAGATTTTATTTGAAGAAAAAGCTTCTTCCAGTTTTCTAGTCCAGCTCCCCTACTTAAGGTTGGAAAAAGGAAGGCCATAAGTAAGTCAAGTAGTTTTTTTCCAAAGATGAAAACTGTAACTAGGTAGTTACATGATGGAAATTTTCTTGGGCTTATGACTAACATATGGCATCCCCTGATACCCTGGTAAACTAGCTCTCTGAGACAAACAAAAGAGCTCCCATTTGTAGTGTTGGCCAATTTCTGCAGTATGAATGCTCTCATCAAAGTGATTTCAAGGCACCCCTGTATATCACAGAATGCTCAGTTAGAAGAGGTGTAATTGACTCCAATAAGCTGATGCCAGCACACCACTGGATCTCTTTGAAGCTAAATGTTAGACCAAGGGTTTCCCACACACTGCATGCTGTTGGCCTTAATTATAGCACATTTTAACAACTATGCTTCTAAAAGAAGTAAAGCTATTATTAATAAGATCTTTAGAAGTAAACTAACAGGCATGTTGGTACATGCCTGTAATCCAAACACTGGAGGATCATGAGTTAGAGGCCAGCCTGAGCTAAATGGTGAGATAGTATCTTAAACAATCAAAATAATAGGCAACAAAAACAAAATGCCTATAAGTAATTCTGACATTGTCTTTGTTCTTACAAAAGAATATGCTCACAGAATCACAAAAATTAGGTCAGGCCCTGTCCCAATCTTACAAGAAGTTTGTAGATAGAATAGATGTTAGATGTAGATTCTCTTAACATACTTTAAAAAAAATGTTTAATCTGGGCAACAGTGGCTTGTGCTTGTAATCCTAGGTACTCAGGAGGCTGAGATCTGAGGATCGTGGTTCAAAGCTAGCCCAGGCAGGAAAGTCCATGAGACTGTTTTTTTTTGGTTGGTCGTGGGACCTGAACTCTGGGCCTAGGAGCTGTCCCTCAGCTCTTCAGCTCAAGGCTAGCACTTTACCACTTGAGCCGTAGGACCACCACTGAGCCACCTTCCCAGCCCTCCATGAGATGCTTATTTCTAGTTAACCACCAGAAAACCAGAAGTGGTACTGTGGCTCAAAATAGTAGAGTGCTAGCCTTGAGCAAAAATGCTAAGAGTTCAAGACCCACAACTGATCGGAAAAAAAAATGTTTAGCTGAAATAAGCATCTTTGTTTCATGAGTGTTGATAAGCCTTTAACTCTGAACTTTCTTTCTTTCCTTGTTTTACGTTCTTGTGGGTCTGAGTCCCAGGGTGCTTTACTCTATACTTCACAGGCTTCTGTCCACAGAGAAGGCAGCCCTATGTGGGGCATTATTGGGCAGACACCCAGTTCTTGATTTTTGCCAGGTGGGGTGGAACTCCCAACCAACCCGAGCTGTAATCTTCGAAGACTGTGCTGTCCCTGTGGTCAACAGGATTGGGAGCGAGGGGCAGGGCTTTCATATTGCCATGAAGGGACTGAATGGCGGGCGGATCAACGTCGGTGAGGACCAGAAGGAATGGGGCAAGGAAGGAGTGGCTGGGGCCAGCTGCTCATCCTGAGGCCTCATGGAAGCCTTAACTCTCTTCCTCTCTAGCTTCCTGCTCTCTGGGAGCTGCTCATGCTTCAATCATCCATGCCCGAGAGCACCTCAAGGTCAGGAAGCAGTTTGGAGCACCTCTGGCCAGTAACCAGGTAAGGCCCTGAGTATCTGCATTTGCCTTCCATCTTTAGACCTGCTCTAGGACCCTTGTTCTCAGAGAAGACCATGATAGCCCTTGTGGTGCTTTCCAGAATCTGTCTTTTATTTCTATTCTGTCTTACCCATGGTCTTTCCTGGGAGGCAGTAATGCCAAGTCCAGGGCAAACGTAGCAGGCTTAGAAATTAGGAAACACTGTGTTTGCTCTGTAGAGGAGGTAGAAGACAAACATTGGGGTGTCAATTAGAAAGGTCTTCTGCTAGAGCCTATCTAAGCCCCTTTGTCTTGGTTCTTTTTCCTGCTGTGGCTGCAGTACCTACAATTCCAACTGGCTGACATGGCCACAAGGCTGGTTGCCTCAAGACTGATGGTTCGAAATGCTGCTGTGGCCTTGCAGGAAGAGCGGGAAGATGCAGTGGCCCTGTGCTCCATGGCCAAGCTCTTTGTTACAGACGAATGCTTTGCTGTAAGTAATAAGCTCTTTGGTTCCCCTGGAAAGGACAAGGAGCAGCTGCTAGGCGTAGAGATGTTGAAAAACTTGATTAAGTCAACTCTGGGACTCTATCCTTCCAATACAAACAAGAATGGCTTTGAGGCTTAAGGATATAAATTAATGCATGAGAAGCCTGCACAGAAGTTCTCATCGCTGGCCTTTTGGCCTGTCCTGTACTGTTATGCACTTCATTATAGCACTGTCTTTCAGATGTGTTCTAGACATGATCTTTGCAAGGTTCAGAGCGGTGTAGTATCTCTAGCCCAGATTTAACACTCATTGCCCTCTTTACCTTATGAGGACAAAGCCATTTCTACATCAAGGCTGTGTGGCTACTAGATGGTATCTGAGCTTCATATAATCCAGTCAAGGTGTTAGTAGGCAGCTTCTCCTGCGCCACTAATGAGAAAGGCAGAGGTCATTTGACTGGTGGGAATAGACAAGTAAGGTAGATGGACTTCCTTTTGTCTCTGACCATATAAAAGTATGGAGGGCTGGGAAATTGGCTCAGTGGTAGAGCGCTTGCCTTGCATGCCTGAGGCCCTGGGTTCGATTCCTCAGCACCACATAAGCAAAAAGAAAAAAGCCGGAAGTGGCGCTGTGGCTCAAGTGGTAGAGCGCTAGCCTTGAGCTGAAGAGCTGAGGGACAGTGCTCAGGCCCAGAGTTCAGGCCCCACGACTGGACCCCCAAGAAAAAAAAAAGAGTATGGAGCTCCTCTCTGAGCTTGGTGGCTATCTGTTGATTTTCCTCTGGTTAATATACAGTAGGCTGTCAGATTGGGGACTGGCATGGAGAGGGAAAGCAGATGTTCTAGTCTTCATGGAACTGAAGACAGTGAATCCCTTTTCTCCCTGCAGATCTGCAACCAGGCTTTGCAGATGCATGGGGGCTATGGCTACCTGAAGGATTATGCTGTTCAGCAGTATATGAGGGACTCCAGGGTCCACCAAATTCTAGAAGGTAAAAATGGCCAGAGGTTATTCTCTTTCAAAACAGTGATGGGGTAGTTGTCTTTCCAGCCTGGGCTATGTTGGCTAGTCCTCAGGATCCCACCAGGCTCTGTCTTTTGTCTTCCTCCTTCCTTCCTTTCCTCACTCCTGTTTTGGAAGTAGCCTGTTGACACATCAGAAAGAGTACTAGCCTAGGGACCAAGAGACTGCTTTGTCTCTCTGGATGAGACATCTGATCTACTTCTGCACTTTTCTCTTTGTGGATTAAAGAGAAGGTCAAAACTGAGATGGCAGTTTTCACTAGTGAAAAGTACACCAGTGGCTATTCGTCACTGTTACATAAAATACCTAGTCCACAGGGATCCCAGCACTTTTCATGCAATAATTTATGAACCCAGTAAAGGTGACTCACCTATGAACACAGCTTCTGAGGACATAGAGATTGGAAACGTCATAAAGTCCAGCCTGAGCAAAAAGTTAGACCCTGTCTCAACCAGCAAGGTAAGTGTTTTGATATGTACCTATGATCCCAGCTGCACAGGTAGGAGAATCATAGTCAGAAGCCACCAGGACAAAAACATGACTCCCTCCTCCAGAGTAGTAACTAAAAGGGGGAGAACATGTGGCTAGTAAGCGCAGAACCTGGAATTCAAACCTCATTACTTCTTCCCCCCAATTTTTTTATAAAACAAATGTGAGCCAGCAGCTTTACAAATTGATTATCAGCTCTATATCCTAAAATATGTTCATAAATATTTGTATAAACAGTGGATTTTTCCAATAAAGTTGTCAGTATGTGGATTTCTCCTTGGTAGCCACAAACATACTATCTGGGGAGTGTGTGAGATGTGAGTCAAGCTGTGCAAATGGCGCATAAACCTTGAAGTGACATAGCTCTTCTGTTGTCTTGTTGGGTTTGTAATATTGGACTCTTTATGCTTACTAGGTAAACATCCTTCCACTCAAGCTACACACTTTTTGTTTTTATTTTGTTTTTGAGATAATATCTCACAAAAGCAGGGCGCTGGTGGCTCACGCCTGTAATCCTAGCTACTCAAAAGGCTGAGATCTGAGGATCACAGTTCAAAGCCAGCCAGGGCAGGAAAGTCCATGAGACTCTTATCTCCAATAAACCACTAGAAAACCAGAAGTGGCACTGTGGCTCAAGTGGTAGAGTGCTCGCCTTGAGCTACAGAGCGCAGGGACAGTGCCCAAGCCCTGAATTCAACCCACCCCCCCCAAAAAAAAAGGAGAGATACCATCTCACTGCTGCTTAGACTAACCTCCAATTGGTAATCCTTCATTCTTCATCTCATGATTTCCTGTATGATTGCAACTAGCTTACAGTGACAGCACTTGTTCCAGCTAGTATGGGTGGGTGTCTGGGACTACTTTAGTAGGAATATAGAACAATCTTGTGAGTGTTTGTCTCCCTGTCTGTTTTAAAACATCTTTCTCATACCTGAGCAGATACCAGAATTCTCTGTAGAGCCCCACCCCAAATTGTTGGTGCCATTGGGTCTGAGCTTTGCACTTGTAGGAAGTTTAAAGGAAGGCTATGGCTTTATGTGGAAATCACAATTGGAGCCCAATAGAAAGAGTCATAAATTTCCCAGTTACTGTACTGAAACCTCATTTTTGGTCATTGTGCTCAACTTTCCCACAACTTACAACTGTGGGAAAGTTCACCTTTCTTCTAAAGGCTGTCTTTTAAGCTGGCTGTTGAGTGAGAAAAACCACACATTGTTTCAAGTCACATCATCATCACACAGTGAAAAATTAGAACACTAGTCACTGTCACCTTGTTGCTTAAGGACTTTTGGGCAAAAGTGCAATGGTTGGTTTGGTTTTATTTGTCTTGTGTGGTTGTTCAAGACACAAGGTACTTTGTGTGTCTCTTTATATTAAAAATGAAGCAAGCTGGATACCGGTGGCATCCTCACTACTCAAAAGGTTAAGATTTAAGGAAAATGGCTCGAAGCCAGCATTGGCTGGCTTCTTTCCAGTAAACTACTCAGAAAAAGCTAGAAGTAGCACTCTGACCCAAGTGGTAGAGTGCTAGCCTTGAGCACAGAGAGGCTCAGGGACAGTGCCCAGGCCCTGAGTTCAAGCCCCAGGACTGATACGCACATATACACTCAAAAAAAAAAAAAAAAAGCTCCTAACAACTGATTCTCCTCCTTTAAGAGAAAAATGTTCTCTTTTAAAGTTCAGTTTGCTGGGCTGGGAATGTGGTTTAGTGGTAGAGTGCTTGCCTAGCATATGTGAAGCCCTGGGTTCCATTCCTCAGTGCCATATAAACAGAAAAAGCTTGAAGTGGTGCTGTGGATCAAGTGGTAGAGTCCTAGCCTTGATCAAAAGAAGCTGAGGGACAGCGCCCAGGCCCCAAGTTTAAGCCCCAGAACTGTCAAAAATAAATAAATAAATAAAAATTAAAGTTCAGTTTGCTGATTGCCAAAGAAGTGTGTGTTTATGGTTGAAAAGCTGTAAAATAATTCAGTTGTACTGGCGCATGCCTGATACTACCAGTACTCAGGAGGCAGAGATCAGGAGGATCAAGGTGAAAGGTCAGACAGGACAAAAAGTCCCCTAGACTCCATTTTAATCAATAGCTAGGATGCAGTATGGTACACACCTGTCATCCTATGACCTTGGAAGTCTGAGATTGTGAGGATTTTACAATAGTTCTCAAGACTCTATCCTATCTTAACCAAAGAAGCTGGGCACGGTGATGTACATCTGTCATCCCAGCTATGGCAGGAAACTTAAAATAGAATTATAGCACAGGCCTGTGCTCAGGCAAAGAGGGAAAGCCTATCTAAAATACTCAGTGTGTAGATAGATGGGCTGGAGGTGGCTTGGTGGGAGAACCCTTGCTCTGAGTTCAAACCCCATAACACCAAAATACATATATATATATATATATATATATAAAACACACACACACACACACACACACACACACACGGAAAGTAAAAGTATTCCTTTTCCTTCATCCAGAATTATTAATTTTTATTATTTTTTTATTTTTTGGTGGTGGTAGTAGTTATGAGGCTTGAACTCTGGGCCTGGGTGCTGTCCCTTAGCTCTGCAGCTCAAGGCTAGCGCTCTACCACTTGAGCTACGGTGCCAATTCCAGTTTTCTGGTGGTTTATTGGAGATAAGAGTCTCACAGACTTTGCTGCCTGGGCTGGCTTTGAACCATGATCCTCAGATCTCAGCCTCCTGAACAACTAGGATTACAGGTGTGAGCCACCAATGCCTGGCGCTTTTTTTTTGTTGTTGTTTGTTTTGTTTTTCTATTTCTGGAAGTACTTTTTGTTTTTTAAAGTAGAGTTATATTCTACCTTTTTTTTGTATTTGTATGCTAGTTCTGGGGCTTGAACTCAGGGCCTCATGATCTTTCTTAGCCTTTTTACTCAAGGTTGGTGCTCTACCATTTCCTAGTTTTTGGTGGTTAATTGGAGATAAATGTCTCAGATTTGTCTGCTGAGGCTGACTTTGACCCAGGATCCCGTGATCTCAGCCTTCTGAGTAGTTTGGATTATAGGAATGAGATACCAGTGCTCTTCCCCGCTACCCCACCCCCACCCCGCTTTTCTAAATCTAATGCAAGCATTTTTTTAATCATGAGATTTTAAAAAAACAATTATTTCTCATTTCTTGTCTCCTCCCCACCCACCTTGTACCATAGAGAAAAAGGATAAGAGCAACCATTGTAGTTTAAATCCATGACTATCTGCTCCTTCTAGATCTAGATCCTTCCTGCTTTCTCCCTCTTTCAGGTAGCAACGAAGTGATGAAGATGCTGGTCTCTCGAAGCCTGCTTCAGGAGTAGCACACATGGGGTGCCCTGGCATGGTGTTCACTGTGCAGCTGCCACCACCATTGAGTGCTCCCACATGGACTGTTCACTTCCGAGTGGGATCATGGAATATGAAGGGTTGAGCTTTTCCGAGGTGCGACCTGAGCTTTGTGTTGGCTCTTGGGCTGTAATAGAGTGTTCAGAAACAGAAGAGCTTCCCTGACAAGTCATGTCTCTCTCACAAACACAGAACCCCTAATGCCAGAAAGACAATCAGTGAACATCTATTATCAAAGTCTTGCCTTGGATCCCCATGGTCTCAATTGGTCTGCATTTTACCAGCTCCCTTGATTTCTCCCTCAGGGGACTGGGTACTTCCCTGAGGCTTTTCCTCATCATAGAACAAAGATGTTGAGAGGCTAGGAGAGGGAGCCCTCTGTGCCAAAGTAGCAATGTCTGGCTAGCACTCTGAATGTAAATCAGGATTTAGTGAGTATTTGGGAAGCTACTGTTAAGCTGTGCTTAGTGTGTATCTGCACTTCTGAGCTACCCAGTTAATCAAGGACTGTTGTTAATTGGAATTTTGAATGTGTGCTGGTGGTTTCTTTTTGGGCTTTTTTGCGGGGGAGGGAATTTGTTTATTGTTTTGGGGTTTTTGTTTTTTTGAGAGGCTTGTGGTCTACAAATGATATTTAGGGTTTTTATCAACCTTTCTATCTGGGCTTGTTTTCTGTTTCAGATTGCTTCTCTACTGAAATACTTTTAATCACTACATTAGTAAATAAATTCTCTCCCTTTTTATATTATCTCTATTCACTAATGTTGGTTTTTACTTCATCTTATAAACTGTCTATACTATTTTTAAGAGATGTGTTATATTTGATTAAACATTTCACTGAATTTGGAGTAATAGTTTAAAATCTCTCCTCGGCAGTTTTTGTCCTTTGGAAAGTATGCCCCATGGGCTAAAGCCATAGCTTAAGTGGTAGAGTGCTTGCTTAGCAAGGCCTGAATGCAGATACTAGTACTGCTGAAGAAGTGAATACATAGACAAATAATTAAGCAACTATGAGCATGCTCTTTAAATTATTAATAGTTTTCAAAATAAACATGGTTTATGTATATGAAAGTATTTAAAGTATTATTCAAAGATGAAAACTTTTAGGAAAACTGGATACATATAAATTTTACTCCTTTGTCTCTATAGAAGACATATATACATGACCTTCTGTGAACCATTCTGTTAACTACAAGTCAGTATTTATAGAAAAATCTGTTCATCTGTAGCCACAACACTTTTGTTAGGCTGTGCTGGGGATTAAACTCAGGGACTTCTGCTTGGTAGGCAGACATTCTACTCCTGTAGCTACTTCTGTAGCTCCATACAAAACACACAAACACACACACGCTTTCTTTTTGTTTTCTTTCTTTTCTTTTCTTTTTTTTTTTTTTTTTTTTTGCTGGTAGTATTGGGGTTTGACCCCAGAGCTTTGGCTATACCACTGGAGCCATGCAGCCCTTTGGGCTGTAGTTTGTTTGTTTTGACAGTACTGGTCCTTGTAAGGCGATCACTCTGCTGTTTAAGCCATGCCTCTAGCACCTTTTAATGTTGGTTATTTTCAAGGTAAGGACTCGATTTATGCCCAGGCTGGCCTGAGCTTCAGTCCTCCTTCTGTCTTTCCATGTGTCTGGCCTTACAGGCCAGATGTCAAGCTGGAATGACAAACACATACCACTACACCTAGACATTGAGTGAGATGGAGTCTTTTGATGTTTTATGCCCTTGCTGGCCTCAAATCTTGACCAATTTATTCCTCCCAAAGATAGAATTAAAGGTTTAAGCCATTATGCCCAGCTTGCTCTGGTCATATTGTAGTGGTACCTGCACTGGAACTGGATCTTGCACCCTGAGTGGACTTCTGCCCACTGGTAGTACTTCATCACTGAGCCACACCTGCTTATTTTTTTATTGTCTCACCTTTTTGCCTGAGCTGAGAACCATGATCCTCTCAATCTCAGCTTCTCAAATAGCTAGGATAATAGGCATCTATTCCCATACCAAGCTATTGGATTAGATGGGCTTCTTGTCCAGGCTGGCCAAGAATCATGATCCTTTGGATTTCCATTTTCAGGGTAGCTAGGATTACAGGATGAGCCACTGGTACTAGCACAACTATATATTGTTGAAGGCCTACCCTGGAACTGTTTGAGCACTGTAAGGGAACAAGGTGTGAATACAAAGTTTAAATATGATTCTGCTACATTTAACATAGCTGAAGCACAGTACAGCGCATGGAAACAATATATTGGCATAAAACTGAGAGTGATATCACTTCCTGGCATAAATGGTAATTGTAAGATATTCATAGAAGACTTTGAGTTAAGAAGCCAGAGTTTCTTAACCATGTTCAGTGGGGGAGGGCAGTGGAAGGGGGGCACAGGAATAGAGCGAGGGATGGGGAGCAGATGCAGTCGTTCTATTCAGTGTACACTATGTCAAAAGTTGAAGAAGAGAAAAAAGCAAGAGCTTTAAGCAGGAGCAAGGACCATTTTCCAAGGTCAGGAAATGTTCAAGATTCATGTGGAAGATGTTGACACTTTCACTTACTGTGGTTTGGGATTGGCATAGGACACAAAAAGATGAGGTAGGGTTTTATTCAGCAGGTGAAGAAGAAAGAGCCATGCACAGTTTTTATGGAGGAAGATATAAATCCATGTATAAGAATATTCTGGGCTGGGAAGGTGGCTCAGTGGTAGAGTGCTTGCCTTGCATGCCTGAGGCCCTGGGTTCGATTCCTCAGCACCACATAAGCAGAAAGAAAAAAGCCGGAAGTAGAGCTGTGGCTCAAGTGGTAGAGCACTAGCCTTGAGCTGAAGAGCTGAGGGATAGCGCCCAGGCCCAGAGTTCAGGCCCCACGACCAGACCCCCCCCCCAAAAAAAAAAAGAATATTCTGGAATACATATGCAGGATAAATCGATGTGGAAAGGCATACCCATCTTAGTAGGTCTTCAACTGAACAAGAATGGGGCAGTTTAAGAAAGATGAGCTAGGAGGCAGATAGAACATTACACTATAAACTAGTAACTGGGTTGCTTTCTGGACTCCACTTCTAAGAGGTTCCTAGTCTGGAGTTCTGCAAAGGCAATAGTACATTAACATCTTTCCATCTGCCCCTACCTTGTAAGATTTTAGCTAAGTAATAGTTGTTAACAGAATATTTGTTTGCTGACACACTAGCTCACTAGTAGAATATTTTCCCAGCCTGTGGGAGGCCTTAGGCTCTATGCACAGCAGTGTCAAACTAAAACAAGAACATTTCCCACTGTCACCTTCAGGCTCAGATACATAGAGATTTCAGTTTCCCAGTAGCCTGCAGCAAGTAGACGGAATTATTTCTATCATTGTTTATATGGCCACACCATCATTAAAACCAAAAGTAGAGCAGCTAACATAGGAAACAAGAAATCAATGTGTCAGGTACCATTTTCATTGTAAGATACATGAAGACAATTTTGGACTTAACTTCTTGAACTTAGAAGGCTGGTGACTAGGAAAGCATTTCAATCTGCAGGGGACAAGAATGGCAACACTCATGGGATGCTTTGGGCAAGGAACATCCTATGATCATATTGTGTCCCAAGTCAGAATTGAGTTCTGATCACTTTACATGATCTCTTACGATATTACACGGCAGGGCATCTAATTGCCACATATATATATAATAAAGGTGATATAGAGAAGAAGTTAGGGTAAAGAATACATTTCTTTTTAGACACTGTCACCCCTTCCCTTTCTCTCTCCCAGTTTTTCTCTCCTATCCCCACCCACAAGTTGTATATTTCTTTCTTGTTGTTGGTTGTGGGGCCTGAACTCCGGGCCTGGGTGCTGTCCCCCAGCTCTTCACCTCAAGGCTAGCATTTTACCACTTGAGCCATAGTGTCACTTCCGGCTTTTTCTGCTTATATGGTCCTAGGGAATTGGACCTAGGGCCTCATGCATGCAAAGCAAGCACTCTACCACTGAGCCATCTTCCCATCTTATTTATATTGGTGCTTATCTGGTTGTTCTTACTTTGAAAATACTGATTTCAGCCAGGCACCAGTGCCTTACTCCAGTAATCCTAGATACTCAGGAAGAAGGCTGAGATCTGAGGATTGCAGTTTGAAGCCAGCCTGGGGACTCTTCAGTTAACCACCTGAAAACCAGAAGTGGCACTGTGGCTCAAAAGCTCTATCCTTGAGTGCAAAAGCTTAGGTACAGTATCCAGGCACTGAGTTCAAGCCCCATGACCAACCGAAAAAGAAAGAAAATACAGATTTCTCCAAAGTATTTTGCTGTACTTCCTCCTGTCTTGCTTTGAACAGAGGACTCTTTGATAGAGTAGGCACTTGAAGATGTTAGATGGCTTGGAATTAACAGCTCTTGAAAAGATCACTTAGCAATTGCTCCCAGGACCACTGGTAGATTCATACGTGAGGATCTGGATTAAGACTGAATTTAATCACTGACTCTTCTACTCTCTGTGACTTGAAACAGAATCTCTTACTCTCTTAGATTGCTTTCTCCTTTATTACTTGGAGATACTAAGTTTTCACCTTATAGTAGAGTTGCTGGGTCAAGGGAAAGGGTGCATATATAGGGCTCAGAACAGTTCATTGTGTAAAGCACTAGATAGATATTAGTCAACATTACTGACTTTGTTTATAGATGACTATAGTGAAGTATACAAAGAGGGAGTGGTTTGCTCAGACTACAGGAGGTGGACTGAACTTTGTTTAATAATGTATATTGCTTGTACAGGATACAAATAATGGGTTTCATGATGATGCTTTCTGAATAGATCTAGTATCCAAACCCCTTTATTACCTTTCTTATGCTACCACCTCTCTGTCTTTTCCTCTTCCACATCCCTATAGTCATATCATTCTGATAACCCTTTTGCCCTGAGTTCCTTACGTGACAAAAAATATGAAGTACTTCTCTTGGTAAGATGTAGTTTCTTGGCTTAACATAATGGTCTCCGGTCTATCCATTTTCTTGTAGATATAACTTCAGCCTTCTTAGTGACTGAATAAAACTCATCTATGTGATATATACCACTTTTTTATGTGTTTTTTATTTGTTGATGGGCGCTTGGGCTGTCTATTGGGAATATTGCTGTGATAAACATTGGTGTTCAGGTATCTGTGTAGTAAGCTGATTTGAATCTTGAAGGTATATATCCAGAAGTGATAGAGCTGGATTATGTGGTAGTACTAATTTTAATTTTTTATGGTTTCTCCATAGTGGCTCTATTAATTAACATTCTTACTAGTGTAGAAGATCCTCAATATCCTCATCAGTATTTGGATTTTGTGTCCCACCCCCCTCCCATGATAGCCATTCAGACAGTTTAGATATAGTATTAATGTAAGGTTTGTGAGGTTTGGGTTTTTTGGTTCTTTTTTTTTTTTTTGGTGCTGACTCCTTGAACTCGGGGCTTGGTCATTGTCCCTGAGCTTTTGTGCTCAAGGTGCTCAAGCTCTCTACCACTTGAGTCACAGCTCTACTTCCAGCCTTTGGGTGGTTAATGAGGGAGAGTCTCTTGGACTTTCCTGACTGGGATGGCTTCAGACCTCAAACTGTAATCAGATGTCAGCCTCCTTTGTAGCTAGGATTACAGGTGCCTGGCTTCAGTGGTTTTGATAGTCAACTCTCTTATTTTTTTTTCATGGATTTGTTGAGTACCTTCCATCTTTTTGGGGGGGAGGGGATCCGGTCATGGGGCCTGAACTCTGGGCCTGGGCGCTGTCCCTCAGCTCTTCAGCTCAAGGCTAGCGCTCTACCACTTGAGCCACAGTGCCACTCCCAGCTTTTTTCTTTTTGCTTATGTGGTGCTGAGGAATCGAACCCAGGGCCTCATGCATGCAAGGCAAGCGCTCTACCACTGAGACACCTTCCCAGCCCCCTTCCATCTTCTTTAGAAAAATACTTATTTGGTTTATTTTCCCCTGTATTGACTGGATAATTTGTTCTTTTGGTACTTAATTTTTTATCTTAAAAAATTCTATTAGCCTAATTTAATTGTCCAAGGGGTTTCATTGTGATATTTAGAACATGAATGTAATAGATTTTGATTACATTCACCCCACTTATATTATCATCATTTGGGGGGGGGGGGAATACTAAGGTTTGACTTTGGCTTGCTTGCTCTTGACACATGCCTTCAGCCCTGGGGCTTGAACTCAGTGTCTGAGCTCTGTCCCTGAACATCTTTTGCTCAAGACTAGCACTCTTCCACTTGAGCCACAGTGCCACTTCTGGCTTTTTCTGTTTATATGGTACTAAGGAATGGAACCCAGGGCTTCATGCATGCTAGGCAAGCACTCTGCCACTGTGCCACATTCCCAGCCCTCAGTCCTATTTTTTTTTTCATTTGTTTTGTTTTTGTTTTGCTGAGTAATTGGAGATAGAGCCTTGTGGATGTTTCTGCCTGGGCTGGCTTCAATCCACCATCTTCCAGATCTCAGCCCTCTAAGTGGCTAGAACTATAGGCCTGAACCTGGCTCTCTTTTTGTTTGTTATTATTGTTTTCACTATGATCTGCTTGCTTTAATTCCTCTTACTAAGACAAAATAATCAAAGATTAGCTGTGTGGTTTTCTGCTAATAGAGATATATTTGGGTTAGAGCTATAGTTGACAGAAGTAACTGGGGAGGTGAATTAGATTGGGTCCTCAAAAGCTAATTCCCTACAATATAACTAGTTAAGGTAAGGTTATGCTAGAGTAGGGTAGACTTTGAATCCCTCATAAATGATCCTTATAAGAAGACGGTCCAAACTAGGCACCAGTGGCTCATTCTCCTAGCTACTTAGGAAGCTGACATCTGAGGATCACCATCAAAGACTGACAAGGTCTGACAGGAAAGTCAGTGAGACTTTTATCTCCAATTAATCACTGGAAATCCAGAAGTGTAGCTGTGGCACAAGTAGTACTATACGAGCCTTGAGCTCAGGAACAATGCCCAGGCTTTAAGTTTAAGTCCCAGAACTGGCAAAAAAAATTCCAAAAAAAAAAAAAAAAGATACCAAAGGAAAAAAAATTCTTTTAAGCATAGGTAAAAGAAGAACAGCCTTTGAAGATGGAAGCTGAGACAGGAGCAAATCAGACTATAAGCTTAGTTACACAAATCTTAGTTACTCAGTATGTGGGCGTTTTCATTTCTCTTAAATATATATTTAGTAGAATCATTGCATTATATAGTAACTTTTATATTTTTAACTTTTGGAGAAACTGCCAAGCTGTTTTCCGGTATATATAGTGCCATTTTATAATCCCTCCGAGATTTATAGGCACAGATGATCAAGCCTACTGTACTGTATCCATTTTAGTCTGGAGATCAATCATTTCCTAAAACCACAGACCACAAATACATAAATCCATCCTCTGATGTGTCTAAGATGTATTTCTGTAGGGTCTGATAACGACTTTTGATCATTATCACCTTTCATGAATTAAACCATACCTGATATCTTCATAATTATCAGGGTGAAATGTTACATAAATCTCACTGCAATTTTAACCATAAGCACAATAAAACCTGAGGGGTGATAAGTTATTTCACAAAGATCAGAGTTTACTTCTCTAAACACCTGCTCATCAAAGTTCCTTTTCCAGGCATTCCCAAACAGAACACTTTCTTCTTGATTACTGCCCTCTCTTCACTCAAGAGGTCCCTTTCATCTTAGGTATCTTTCTAAATTATTTATCCAACAAAAATTAAGAGAGCCTGTGATGTGCATGTTACTGGACTAGCTGATCTAGATGCTGCCCCTGTGTTAGAAAACAGATGTGAATGTAAACAAAGAAAGTCCCTTATGTTATGCAGGACACAAGTGAAGAATTGAAAAAGAGGAAGCAGGATGCCAAGTAATTCTGAGGTATTTTTAGGGTATAGACATAACACTCTAAAATGAGAAAGAGCTTCCTACTTTAAAGGTGGAGAGGAGAACCTTCCTGCTTGGGAGAATGGCATTTTAGTCGTACTTACATAGCTATGATAACTGAAGCAGTCAACTTACAAAAAGGAAAGATCTCTTTTCATTCACAGCTCAGAAGATTCCAGTCAAAGATGAACTGGCTTCATTGCTTTGGGATGTCAGATTATGGCAAGAGTATGTGGCAGAGCAAACTGCCTACATCTCAAGAAAGGAAACAGAAAGAGACTAAGAACTGGGTTCCACAGCCCTCTTCAAAGGCATGTTCCCAATGACCGAAAGACCTCCCATAAGGCCCCATCACCTTCCAACAGCACCAACCTGGGAGCCAACCCTTTAACACATGGGCCATTAGAGGACACATATCCAAACTGTAGCAAAGAGAATATATAAAACTTTTAGGCCCATGGGCTGGGAAGGTGGCTCAGTGGTAGAGCGCTTGCCTTGCATGCTCGAGGCCCTGGGTTCGATTCCTCAGCACCACATAAGCAAAAAGAAAAAAGCTGGAAGTGGCACTGTGGCTCAAGTGGTAGAGTGCTCGCCAAGAGCTGAGGGACAGCGCCCAGGCCCAGAGTTCAGGCCCCACGACTGGACCAAAAAAAAAAATTTTAGGCCCAAAATGAGCTAAAGTGCAAGCAGGAACAGAAGAAAGAGTTTAAGAAATGGGCCAGTGTAGTGAGCTGCGGGAGCCGACCAAAGATGGCGCGGCCACGACCAAAGATGGCACTGGCTTCCGCCTTTCGCCTTCCTGATGGCGAGTGCTCTCTGTGAAAAAACAACTCCTTATATGGCTATGGCTTGGCTACTGGCTTGCTTCCGTGTTTGCGACCCTATTGGTATATGCCACGTGGCACCTCGGGATTGGCCATCCAGGAGGCTTATAACCGGAGCTCGGTGCGGGGGCGAGAGGAGAAGCTAGCAAACAAGGTTCCTGAATGAACTGCTTTGAGAAGAATCCCGGGTCGTGTCTTCCTTGCTGGTCAAGGTGGTTGCTACAGGCCAGGACTCAGAAATGAGAAGGAAGTGTTCGTGTAACCTCATCTAACAGGCAACTGAAGCTTATATTGATCTAATACTCATATATACATAACAACAACAACAAAGCTGGACCAAATCACCTTGATGTTCCTGTAGACACAAGGCTAGAAATGTTTTGTATCAACAACTAAAATTTTGGATTTTTATTCATGTCATCCTCAGTGTCTGTCATTTTCCTAGACCCAAGCCTTCAGGTTCAAAGTTGTTGACCTGTGTCCCTCTGCTGGTGTGGTGGGTATGCGGGTATAGACATAAAAGAATCATAGACAAAAAAGAATCAGAAACACAAGGCCAAAACCTGAGTGGCTGGCTGGATAGATGAGTCCATTTAAGTTCTCTCTCTCTCTCTCTCTTTTGGTCAGTCATGGGGCTTGACCTATAGGCTTAGGCTAACTAAGCTCTTCAGCTCAAGACTAGCACTCTGCCACTTGAGCCACTGTGCCACTCCCAGTTTTCTGGTGGTTAATTGGAGGTCAGAGTCTCACAGACTTTCCTGCCCAGGTTGGCATTGAACCACAATTCTCTCAGCCTCCTCAGTAGCTATGATTACAGGCATGAGCCACTGGCACCCACCTTTTTTTTGTTTTGTTTTTTTTTTTTTTAACATTTGATAGCTCTGGGTTGGCACAGACCCTGGCCTCTTAGAAACTGACTAGCCGGTGCTGGGAAGGTGGCTCAGTGGTAGAGTGCTTGCCTTGCATGCCTGAGGCCATGGGTTCGATTCCTCAGCACCACATAAGCAAAAAGAAAAAAGCCGAAAGTGGCACTGTGGCTCAAGTGGTAGAGCGCTAGCTTTGAGCTGAAGAGCTGAGGGACAGCGCCCAGGCCTAGAGTTCAGGCCCCACAACCGGACCCAAAAAAAAAAAAAAAAGAAACTGACTAGCCTTGTCTCTTGGGTTGGATTTCTCTGCCAAAGGCCAGTGCCTCAATTTGGTCAAAGGGAACTCTTTCCTTATTTCATCATCTTCCAGAATTCAACCATAATGGCTTTGTGTGGTGTGTGTGTGTGTGTGTGTGTGTGTGTGTGTGTGTGTGTGTGTGTGTGTGTGTGTGTGTGTGTGTGTGTGTGTGTGTGTGTGTGTGTGTGTGTGTGTCGCGCATGTGTGCATGTGTGTTGGGAATTGAATTCAGGGTGTGGGTACTGTCTTTGAGCTTTCTTGCTCAGGTCCAGTGCACTTCTACTTAATCCACAGCTCCACTTTCGGATTTTTGGTGGTTATTGGAGAGAAGAGTCTTATAGACTTTCCCGCCCCAGATGGCTTCAAACTGTGATCCTCTTATCTCAGCCACCTGAGTGGCGAGGATTACAGACATGAGTCACAGGTGCCCAGCTCTCATAATCCCATTTTTAAAAAATTTGAGCCAGGTGCCGGTGGCTCACGCCTGTAATCTAGCTACTTAGGAGGCTGAGATCTGAGGATCGTGGTTCAAAGCTAGCCTGGGCAACAAAGTCCATGAGACTCTTATCTCCAATAAACTACTCAGAAAATGGAATGGCACTATGGTTCAAGTGGTAGAGCGCTCACCTTGAGCTGAAGAGCTGAGGGACAGCGTTTAGGCAATGGCTGACAACAACAACAAAAAAATTAATTTGAAAATAATTTGAAAAGTTTAGTATGGCAAACTGATACAGATGAACATGTTGCAGATGATTCAAATTTATGTGTTAGAATAAGTATATGAACATAACTATTTTAAAAGAAGCTTTCAAGCTTAGCATTGAAGGCTTATGCCTGAAATCCTAGCTATTCAGAAGACATATCTAAGGATCACAGTTCAAAGCCAGCGTGGGCAAAAAAAAAGTCCATAAAACTTAGCTCTAATAAACATGCAAAATACCCAAAGTTGAACTGTGGATCAAGTAGCAGAGCATCAGCCTTGAATGAAATTTTTTTTCCCAAGTATCAATTACTTTTTTCCCATTTCCAGACAATAGACTGTTGATATTTTTCTTCCTTCCAATTGGCATTTCTTCGTTTCTTAGGGGTTGGTCCTGGAATTGTGTTCTTGGGGCAGTTCACATTTCCTAGATGTTTTCCATGTGACTTGAAGGCTTGTGTTGCTGTTTCACATTGGAGGAAGCAGTCACCTCCTCCAGTCTGCACTGACTTTGGGAGATGGGCATCTTCTCCACACGCCTACATGGGGATTCTGAGACTCTCAAAGCCTTTCCACCTCACGCCTCTTCTTTCCTCTTGGGAAGGAATTATTACGATTGTGAGCTTCTTTCTATCCTAAAAGGCCAGACTAAAAGCTGAGAGATTCCTATTTCTTCTCCCTGCCGGCTTCCCAAAAATGTTGAAACTTGTGTCCTTTCCTCCAGTTCTATGGCATGAAGCCAGTAGTCTCAGAAAGACCCTGGCATTTGAGCTTCCTCTTATGCTCTCTCTTCTCTCTCTCTCTGTCTCTCTGTCTCTCTCTGTCTCTCTTGTTCTCTACCTCTCTTCTCTCTGCCCCCCCCCCCTCTAACTTTTGGGAAGCTAGGATGGTGACAGTGAGGCATATAAAGAATTTGGGGTATCTGTGGTCCCCAGTCATATTCTATGCACAATTTTTGAAACAGTTAGTACATTCCTCAAACTTCTAACTACTCCGTAGTGCTGACTCCCCTCAGTATACATGGACAGCAAAGAAACAATTTGAGCCGGTTGGCTAGCATTGCTCATGGGTAGAGGAGATGGGTACCTACTAAGGAGCGGGTGATTCATTCCAAGCTTATTGCGCGTGGTTTTCACCAAGCACAGAACTCCAGTGGAACCGCTGTGTCCGGCGCTGTGTCCGCTCGGGTCCAGTGTGAGGGAGATCGGACGCACTGGGGGCCTCTGGGTGCGCAGCCTGGGGTGGTCCCCGCTGCCTGGCGGAGGCCCAAGCGCCCAGGGCCACGCGCGCGCGGGCCTTGTTTCCTCAGAAGGCAGCAGCGCGCCACAGACATTGTGACGTGGCCTCCAGCCCAGTGGGCTGGTCAACGGCAACCTAGAGCCCCAGAGTCCGCGGGCTGAGCCCGGTTTCTGTGGACGCGCCTCATGGGCAGCTGCCTCAGCCAGCTTGTCCGGCTCGGGCGGATCCCCGTCTCTGCTCCCGGCCTGGCACAGGACAGGCCTGGGCGCCCCGGCCCTGCGCGCTGCCCGCGGCCCTGGCAGCCCCTGCGGGTCCAGCGGGTCCACCGCGTGCTCCCCTCCGCGGTCACAGCCTCCAGAAGGTCGGCCCCCGCCCAGCCGGGGACGCCGCACAAACGCTTCCATATTACCCCTAAAAGGCGCTACCCGCTGCACCAGCCCCAGTATCGTCTTGGCTCACTGCCCAGGGTGTGCTGGCACGAAGGTGACAAGAAAGTGACCATCCGGAGGAGGAGCAACCAGACCACTGTGAGGATCCCCGCTCCCAGCCGAAAACTACTGCACAGCGTCCTCCTGTCCTCCCCCGCCGGCCCTGGCCCGGGCCCCGGCGCGCCTGAGCAAGAACCCACAGGCCTGGATGGCAGCCGCGGCGGGGGTCCCGTGGGGCCAGTGTGCCCAAGGCCGAGTCCCAGGAGAGCCCAGGAGACCCCGTGAGCGTGTGCACGGCTGGCATCCTTAGCTCGGGCAGCAGGAACGCCATCGCCAGCTCCTACAGTGCTCTGCAGCGCATCCATGGGCCACATGTGTGCAGGAGGTGGAGCCCCGCCCCCGCCCGGCTCCAGACTCCACAGAGGCCAGCCAGCAAAGCCAGAGAGGGGCTGTGTGTCCCTCCCAGCTCCTCACAGTCTCACCAGGTGCCGCACAAGGAGCCCCAGGGAGCCAAGGACCCAGGTCCCGACACTCAGAGGCAGCAAAAGTCAGGCACTGGGAGCTCTGGGACCCGCAAAAGGAAGATTCCGCTGCTGCGCCCCAGGAGGGGGGTCCCGCTGACCTTGCCTCCTGCCCCCAAGCTTGGCTATCCCATCACTGTGGAAGACCTGGAGCAGGAGAAGAGAGCCAGGCTGAGGAGGATCACTGAGGTCTTCCTGGACAAGACCGAGGCCACCTCCAGCCCTGTGATGGAGAAGCCACCCTTCTCCCAGCAGCCTCTTGTTGCAGCCTCCATGGCGCCTGTCATCTTGGGCCTGGCGCCTGCTCCCTCCATGGCGGCTGTTGACAGCAATGCCAGTTTATGTCCAGCCCCGGCTTTCAGCCCTGCATTTGGCTTTGGAGCAAGTACCATGGCTTCCTCCTCCCAGCTGCTTCCCTTTGGGGCTCCCCAGGCCAGTGAGGCTGGAGGCCCGAGACCCTCGGCAACAGGCACCTTTAGCTTCCCCGGTGTCACTGGCATGGCCAGCAGCGCCAGCAACACAACTGGAGCACTGAACTTTGGTGCCTCCACACCCTTTGGGGTTGGTGGGCAGCCGTCTCAGCTTCCGAATGTTCTCCCAGGGGCCCAACCCTTTGCCTCAGGTACCCCTTCATTTACCATTGGTGTGGGACCCAAGACCCAAGATGCTCGGCAGATCCTGGAGGCAAGAAGAAAGCACAGGAAAAAGTAGACTCTGTCCCCTCCTTTCTTCCCATCCCAACCCCCTTTTCCCACATCTGGCCCAGCATCTTCCAGAAAGACCTTGGGAGTTTCTGGAGCAAGTGCAGATCTCTGGCTTCAGCTGTGTCCCTCCTGGAGGAAGCAGTGGCCTACGTGAGGGCCACGAGGTGGCCATGGCAGAAGCTCAAGCCTGCCACAGGTAAGGCTGCAAACCTAAGCAGATTGTCCACTTGTTCCCTGACTCCTATGCAGTGTGGATCTAGGTCAGGCACCTCTCCTCCTCTTCTGTGAGTTGCCATTGCTGAGGGGTGGGGGGATGTACCCTGCATCTCTGCTGTGTGGTTAACAGAATGGGGACGCTAAGCTTCCCCTGCTTGGCTTGGCTATGAGAAGTGGCTCTCTCTAGTTATCTCCTCAGGGATTCTCTTGTCCTGTTTTCATTCCATTATCCTCATGGGTCACCTGTGGGACTTGTTCTTTGTTAAATGACTGTGAATCTTGCTTTGCCTCCCAGACCCCGTGGGCGCTGCTCCACTTCCTCCTGGCCAGGCCGAGAACCCTCAGCTCCAGTGAAGAAGCTCCCAGAGTGCACAGGATGCTGACCACTCCTTCCAGTGCCGCTTTCCCACACCTACCCACCATCCACCCCCGACGGGTCACATCTGTATCTCCAGCCCTACACTTACCCAGACTCATCCTGTGTTCCTACCAGATGATCACATATGTTGCTCTTTGCTGAATCTTCTGGGCGAAGAACTGAAGTGGTCATGTGGTGGCCTATTGCCACTGAACTGTTGCTGTTTATACTGCTATGGCCACAGTTCTGGCTGAGACCCAAGGCCCAGGTGTTTTGACATAAGGATTTCAGTCCAGGGCTGGAGCCCCCAGGCACAAAGACCTTCCTGCATGGATGCTCTCCCACAAACCCATCCCCATTACAGGGGATCCCCAGTGTGTATCAGGGGGCTGGAGGGCTCAGACCTTTTTTATTTGTCCCCAGCAGGACCCTCTCCAGCTTCCCCTTGCTCTTATGTTCAAAACCACCCCCGTCCCAAGCCTCACTGCCATACTGACCTCCCTGGTAGATGTAGAGTATTTATATGTACAATTGTAAACTAATTTAAATATTTTTCACAAAATAAATTTTGTTTTTACATTTAAGCTATGTCGTCTTTACTTTTCTTGTTTGTTTCAGTGAAATGGTTAATTATAAATGCTAGTGACTAGGAATGAGCCATATAGTTAATTCTGTCTGTGTGAAGGAGAGGCTTAGGGCTGCCCCTGTATTGTTCCAGGGGCTGAGTGCCTTCTGGACATGGACAAATGTAGTTCTTGTAATGTGTGATATAGCTGTAACCAATGAGAGGTTGAATGTCCTGTGGCAGGGCACTGCCCTCTGCTCCCAGGCACTGTCCTCCACTCCCAGGAAGTGCCCTCTAATCCCAAACAGTACCCTCCTGCTTCCAAGAGCTGCTTTCTGACAAGTGTGGCTTGGCCATATGGAGCTGTGGGAGGAGCCTTGGCCTCAAGCCCTAAACCCTGTCAGCATTAGAAATGAAGCCTTCACTCACACCTCTGTAAGGTGGAGCTTCTTAGTTTAATCTGAGCTAGTGTGCCTGAGCTCCATAGACAGGCTTAGGTCCATTGGTCCCAGTGCAGTCTAACTGTGAGTGAGCAGGGCCTGTCTGCCCTGAACAGGAATGGGAGGCTTTAGACAGCCATGAGTCTTGCTGTACCTTAGAGCTCCAAGTGGTAGTGCTCCATGTTAGGTTTTTAAAGAGGCTGCCGAGTAAAAACACCACCACACACATGGTATTCAGATAAGGGGTAGGTTTATTCATCAGACCGTCTGGCACCAGGCCAAGTTGGTACTTCATGGGGCTGGCAAAGAGGGCATCTGGCCCTGGGCCATGCCTTATTTCTGGCCAGGTAAAGGGAGGTGGAACTAGGTAAGAAGAAGTGGGATCAGGTGGGAGAAAGGTGTGGCCACATAGAATCCAGAGATGACCTCAGCAGCTGCAGATGTGACTTCTTCCAGGTGTGCCAGTTGCCTAGGGAATGCAGGCTGCAAGGAGGGCATTTTGCTCGCCATCCAGGAGCAGACCTTGCATTCCAACCTTTTAATAATCATGAAATAGGACACAGATTCTCTCTGGCTACTTCCTGCTGACAAGGGACATTGAAATTGGGGATAAAAGGCTGGAATTTGTTAGGGGTGAAAGGCCGGAATGTGGTCTCCTCCAGGAGAAGGCAGCAGGAAGCAGCTGTCCTTTGGTGGTAGTCCTTGGATGAAGTCTGGAAGAAGTCTCATGATGCATTGAGGGGCTGGACAGAAAAAAAAATACTAGAGAGCAAACAAATGGCAAGAGGAAGGAGTTGAAGCTGAAAATTAAAAATTGGATGACTTGGCTAGAATGGCTAGTTCTTATCTCCTGCATTCCAGACTGTCCTGGAGTTGGTGGAAATATCCCTAGCTACTTCTGACATCTGACGACTAGGCAGGGGAGAACGTCAGGTAACAAAGGCAATAATGTAAATTCCTGTCCAGTTAAAAGGTAGACTGGTATGGACATTAGATGGGCAGGCTTCTATTGACCTCCCGGCTCTGGTTGATTTTGAAAGGGTAGGCACAAAGTGGCTGATGTGACATCATCTCCTCTTACTCCTCTCCATGGTCCCATGTTTCTCAGACTTGCTGTGCTAGGTGTCTAGGTGCTTGTTGCTGGGATGGCTCATCCCAGTTGGTATTCACTGAAGTTTGAACTCAAGGCCCAGGCACTGTCCCTGAGGACTTCTGCTTGAGGTGAGTACTCTACCACTTTGAGTTATAGTACCACTTCCAGTGTTTGGCTGTTAATTAGAGTATAAGAGTCTCTTTTTTTATTGAGGGGTTATAATTATATGGGCAAAATAATGAGTACATTTCTTACCAAGCATTGTTGCCTCCTCCTTTGTTTCCCCTTCCCATCTCCCCCGCCCTGCTCCCCCCTCCCCAAGTTGTAAAGTTCATTTTTTGACATAATGTCTTGTACATCTCATCATTGCAATGGGTCCACCTGTATCCCTCCACAAATTATACCAACACCAAATACAGTGAAAACAGGGGTTATACCGTGGGGGAGGGACATACAAAGAACAAAGAAATCATCTTATAAATCTGTTAGAAACAATCACAAGAAAGAAAAAACATTTGAATCCTTATCTTGGGGTTCATTTCACCTAACATCAACTGGACCTATGCTGCTTTGGGCCTGGCTTACTTCACTTAATATAATTTTTTCCAAGTCTTTCCATTTCCTAACAAATGGGGCAATGTCATTCTTTCTGATGGAGGCATAGAATTCCATTGTGTATATATACCACATTTTCTTGATCCATTCGTCTACTGAGGGGCATCTGGGTTGGGTCCATATCTTAGCTAATAATGCTGCAATAAACATAGTCGTGCTGGTAGTTTTAGTATGGTCTTGTTTGTGATCATTTGGGTAAATGCCCAAAAGTGGGATTACTGGGTCATAGGGGAGCTCTATGTGGAGTCTTTTGAGGAACCTCCATACTATTTTCCAAAGTGGTTGAACAAGTTGACACTCCCACCAACAATGCAGTAGGGTTCCCTTCTGTCCATGTCTCCTCCAGCATCTGTTGTTATTAGAGTTCCTGATTAAAACCTATGGAATGCGTCACGAATTTCCGTGTCATCCTTGTGCAGAGGCCATGCTGATCTTCTCTGTATCATTCCAATTTTAGTATATGTGCTGCTGAAGCGAACACTATATAAGAGTCTCTTGAGCCATGCTTCCAGCCTGGCTCTTTGCAGATTAGTTGGGAGATGGAGTCTCAGGGATTTTTCTGTCCAGGCTGGCTTTGAACTGAAATATTTGCCACAAAAACCATTTATTATTTCCAATTAAAGCAACAGGAGATCAAATAGAAATAAGTAGAACTTATCTGCTCCTTATCAAGAATTGACCAACAAATATTCTGCAATGACAAAACTCATTAGATGTGATGAGAATTTTAGCACAGATATAATATTAATTTCTGGTGACCCTAACAGTCCACTTACTCCTGTTTAGGCTGAATGCTACATCTCCAGCCCTCTCTTGTCATTCTGCCCCTATACCCTTTGTGGCTCAAGATAACCTGGTAGAATTAAAGGAGACTCTCATTCCAGACAGTAAGCACTTTATTCCTGTCTCATCTAACTGGGATTTTTAATGTGCAGGTGAGATTTCTCCTAAAAAAAAAACACACAGCAATTCACTGATCACCTATGATCCTAGACACATCTATAAAATAACCAGCACAAACCAGAACTAGACACGTGGCTCAAGGGGTAGAAACAAGCCTGTTAAATTCAAGACCCTAAGTTCAAATCCCAGTTCAGACCACAAGGAAGCAAACCAACCAATCAACTGTAATCTATCAAAAAACAATTTAACTTGACAGGGTTTGTGGCTTAGTGGTAGAGTGCTTGCCCACCATGCATGAGGCCCTGAGTTCAATTTCTCAGTACCACATTAACAAAAAATGATGAAATTTTAATAACATTTAAAAAATATCAACTGACTGATCTGGAAGGGTTTTGGCAGCAGCCCCAGGCACCATCTCCACCATCCAGACCTGAAGGAAGGTTTTGTCCACAAAGAAATTCTTCTCAACTTCTTATTTGCAGTTGGCCAATTTCAAATTCCAAACACCTTGTTTATTTGACAATTTTGTCTAATTTTAACCCATTTGTGCAGAAATTGCTCAGCTTTTTGTGCTGCTGTTTCTAGAAAACCTTCTACTTCTTCTTTCGTTTATTAAGATCCAGCCTGTTGTAGTCCTTTTTTTTCCCTAAGGAAAGATGCAGCAAATCCAGCTTTGCAAATGCATGTCAAGCCTGTGTGTGCCTTAACTGGCTTCCCCTGACACCTGTCCATCCTGTTTTCTGAGAAGTCCTTGTAAAGCTGAGTCCTTGTCTGCATCTGTGTATTGACCTCAGTTTCACAGGCTCCAGCCTTTTCTTTTACTTGTTCTAACATTCTCACCCATGGATGGTGGTTGCTGAAGCATATTTGTAGAAAATCTTTTAAAAGCCAGGTCCAATGGCTCATGCCCATAACTGTAGCAATCTAAAAACTGAGATCTGAAGATCACAGTTCAACCCAGGCAGACAAATCCATGAGACTCTTATCTCCAAGTATGTTGTAAGGTGGAAAAGCAGAGAAGCCACATTTTGAGAGGCTGAATCTTGGAGTCTTTATTGGAGTGCTAGCAGTCTGCAGGCAGCCATTTGTTACAAAGGCCTGCAGCCCACAAATACACTTAACACAATTAGGATACAGGCCAGAGAGGAAAGAAAGAACAAAAACAATATCAACAAACCAACTCAGCTCCAATGGAGAGCTGAAGTGGGACATCATGGTGACCAGAGAAGGAGCAAGGAGACACAAGTGGCATGGAGTAATGGCTCCTGTGCGGGAGCCATTCCTGTGACAGGAGGCTCCCAGGGTTTGTAACCTATCAGTCAAGTGTCTGCAAGGATCCAAGTATGCCCATCACCTTGGAGGTGAGGGCTTCACCCTCCCCTACCATGAAGACAAGATACCAGACCTTATATGGACACACTCAGTTATCAGCAGAACTTTTCCATCTAGGGAATATAGGCCTCAGCCTTCCATATAGGGTATACTCAGAGGCTGGTGATTCAGCCCATTTAGGGAGTTAATTAAGGCAGAATCAGAGCATTCTCTATATGCAGAGCTTTCCAAAGGCTGTGATATCTGCATTCCTCAGAAGCAGAGCCCACCTAGCTCACCTTGAGTTAGGCATCTGCATTTGATGGATGGCCTCTCTTAACCTCTAGGCTTTTCAGCACTGGCTGGAGAAGAGGATGCGGGATGGCTGTAAGAAATTACTTAGACTCAACCTCCTTACTGCTTATCCACCCAGAAGCCTGAAGTGGAAATGTGATTTAAGTGGTATTTCACCAATCTTGAGTGAAAAATTTAAGGAACAGTTCCAAGGCTGTGAGTTCAAGCCCCTGTAATGGCACACATACCCCCCACGCACACACTCACACATGTGCGCGTGCACGTGCATGTGCGCGCACACACATGCACACACACGCACACACACACACACACACACACACACACACAAAGTCTTCAATTTGCCTGTGCTACACATATGGGAGTAGAGAAGGAATGCTAAATGTTACAAAGATTTGAGTTTGATATTGAGTGCTTGACTTGATGGATGAAAGGGACAGGGAGGTAGATTTCTTCCATTCACAAATTATTTCATCAGATTAACGCCATTATGAAACACATGGTAGATGAGTAAGGTTTTATGTTTGTTTTTGTTATTTTTTGGTGGTGTTTGTGTTTTGAACTCAAGGCCTTGTACATGAGCTATACCTCCAATCTCTTCTTGTTGGGATTATTTTCAAAGAGGGTCTGGATTTATACCAGGACCAGCCTGGACTGTAAGCTTCCTATTTGTATTTCTCTGTCACTGGAATGACAGGCACGAATTATCACACCCAACCAGTGCTTCACATGGGCTTGTGAATTGCTTTTTCTTCTTCTTCTTGTTCTGGGCTGCTCTTAAATTGTGATTCCCTTTGCCTTCTTTGTAGCTAGAATTACACACACCCTACCCAGCTAGGATGAGTCATTTTCAAGAAAGAAGAAATTTGTCATACCTAACTTCAAGTAGAACAACAAAAATTTAGACTTCTAATAAGATGGATAACCAAATAGGCTAAGCCCATGAAAATTTTAGTTTCAAAAACAGTTGAACTACAATACTGATTTAAAGTAAGTAGTGTAGTAGGAAGACCCCTACTCAGGCAGGCAAGCCCACCTAGTTGTCCAGAGCGACAGAGCCCACCACAACAAAGCTGTTAACAAGAAAGCAACTTTATTGAGAAGGTTCCTACACTGATTGGCCAGGGCCACGGCACAGGCTCTGGAGCTGATACTGTGACCCTGAAAGGCTCACAAGCTAGGGTTTTTAAAGGCAAAATCCATGGGGTCAAGCCTGGTCACACGCAGGTGACCAGTGGGTTAACAACACACACAAAGGATTGCATAGTCATGTTAGGCCACACACAGGTGGCCAATGGAGTTACAGTCTGCCTTATAGTAGCTGTTTAACCTATCATTTTGGTTTGAATTGAGGTGTGAATCTGGTGGGCAAAAGGTGGAGTCTCTCCCCTAAGTGGGTGGTGGAGGCAGTTGGGCAAGATTACAAAGTATTTCCTTTACTGGTCAGCCTTTAACAGAAACAATAAGGGTGTGGGTTAGGTTGTTAGGGGATGGGGACCAGATGTATCCTCCATTCTGGGAACTGGGCCCTTTAGAACTAAGATGTAGTTTTGTAAATGAGTTAAAGTTCAAAATTGAGTTATACCAGCTCAGGTCCTATATTTGAGGGTCCATTTCAATCCCCCCCCCTTTGACTTTTTCCTGAGTCGAATCACTGACTCAGTTCCTCCATAGGGAGAGAATTGTATTGGGTTTGCATTATCATTAATTTTACAGCCCCATCCTCTTTTGCACAAATGACATCAATCCATTTATAACACAAGGGCCGAATAAGAACATTAGGAGGATGAGAATGAGGGGACCAGCAATTGCTGAAATTAGGGTCGTCATCCATGGGGACCAATTAAATAATGATTCCTACCATCCTAGTGGTTCCTTTCGGGTTGGTCCAGTCTTTGCTTAACAGTTGCTAGACTCCAGTTGCTTGATAACTCCAGTGTGGTTCATCCCAAAACAGTGTTCTCCTAAAGCCACACATAGTCCACCTTTTTCTAAGAGTAAAAGGCTAGCCCCCTGTTTCTGCTGTCAAGACTATAAAAATAAAGTCATTGTCTTAAAAGTCTTCTCTTTAAAGGTTTTTCCGGTTCCCGTTGCCCGGTCCATTCGTCCCCCAATGGCAGATTGGCGGCATTCAGATGTGATGCATGGATCCAGGCCTTGATGCCATCCACCTTTACCGCTGACAGCATCGTCAGGATCACAGTATGGGGTCCCTTCCATCGGGGAGAACAAGACTTCCTTCTGATATCACCTCACTCACACGAGGCCCCAAGCAAGAAGTTGTGTCCTAGAGCAGGCGTGGGTTGCTGGACCGCACAGAGTTGAGAGTGTAAGGCTTGCTGTGTGGTTTGTAGGGCCCCTAAGGACTGGAGTAACTTTTGGTTAGAAATTTCAGCAATAACTTCATCTTTTAGCTTGGGTCCTAATGGGGGTGGTCTCCTAAACAGGATTTCCTAAGGAATTAGACCTGTAAAGTAGGGCATCCATCTGGCCCTGAGTAAAGACAATAGTAGGAGGGCTGTCCAGTCTTTGCCAGTTTCTATGGTTAATTTAGTTAAGGTTCCTCTAAGGTCTGATTCATCCTCTCTACCTGTCCTGAGCTCTGGGGTTGGTAAGCACAATGTAAATTCCAATTTATCCTCAAAATCTTGCTCAATTGCTGACTGACTTGGGACACAAAGGTGGGTCCATTATCTGACCCTAAAGCCACAGAGAGCCCAAACCTAGGCATTATTTCTTCTACTAACTTGTTGGTAACCACCTGAGCTGTTCCTGTCATGGCAGGAAACACCTCCACCCATCTGGAGAAAGTATCTACAAATACTAGTAGGTAACTGTATCTATGTTTTCCCATTTTGACCTCAGTAAAGTCCACTCCACCTCCCACAGGGCCTCAGGCATAGTTCCCAGTTCCCTCTTGCCTAATGGTGCCCTCTGCTGTCCATTTTCAGCATTTACCTTCTGACAAGTCACACACCTACCAGTCACATCTTGTAAAATAGAGCTCAAGTTGGGCACCTAATACTGTTAATTAGCTCATATAGCTTAGTCTTTCCTAAGTGTATCCCCTGTGTATTTGGCACACCAAGGCCCCTCCAAAAGCCTGAGGCAAGATGAGTTTTCCATCTTGGGTCACAGTCCATTGTCCTCTCTTTTTAGTGTCCCATAAAGTCTGTATGAGTTGTAGGTCCTCTTTTGTATAGCAAGGGTCTGGGGGCAATTCTGGTTGGGGAATAGTCACAAGGACTGTGGCTAGATCCTTTTCTGCCATCTCCTGAGCCGCTCGGTCTGCTCTCTAGTTTCCCTATGCTTCTAGTGTCTCTCCCTTTTGGTGTCCTGGGCAGTGGATTATAGCCATGGCCTTGGGGAGCCAGACCGCTTGCAATATATTTAAAATCTCAGTGTAGATGTTTACAGCCAGACCCTTTCCCAGAGTTAGGGCCTTGGTTAATGCCACCAGTTTGGCTTTTTGGGCAGATGTTCCTGGAGGTAGTGCCTCGGCCCAGATGACCTCTTTTTCTGAGTCTACCACTGCCCCAGCATGCCTGGTTCTGTCCTTGATGAAGCTACTGCCATCTGTGAACCAGGTACGGTCGGCCTCCTATAGTGGTGTGTCTCACAAGTCTGGCCTTGAGCTATGGAGGTGGATACAATCGTGTATTACAGGGGAGGTCGAATCTGCTGGCAAAGTGGCTGGATTTGAGGCACTGGAAGGTCTAAAAGTTACTTTTGGTTGGTTAAGTAGTAGCACTTGGTATTGAGTGGGCCTGGCACTTGTCATCCATCTGTCAGGTGGGCTTTTTAGGAGGTTTTCTACCGCCTGGGGTGCTGTTATGATTATGTCCTGCCCCAGTGTCAGCTTGTCAGAGTCTTTTATGAGCAAAGAGGTTGCGGCTTTAATTCGGAGGCAGGCTGGCCATCCAGAAGCCATTGGGTCCAGCCTCTTTGACAAATAGGCTACTGGCCAATACCATGGGCCTAGTTTTTGAGTCAGGACTCCTTTTGCCACTCCCCCTTTTTCATCCACAAAGAGATGAAAGGGTCTGGATATGTCTGGGAGGACTAAGGTGGGCACAGACATTAGAGCCTGTTTTAGCTGTTGGAAAGCCTTTTCTTCTCAGCCCATATGGGTTTTTCACCCTCTCCTTTAAAGCCTCATAGAGGGGCCTCGCTATTTCAGCAAATCCCCAAATCCAAAGCCTGCAGAAACTCCCATACTTGCTGCTTGGTCTCTGGAGTAGGGTCCCAGGATGATCTGTCTTCTAGCCTCTGACAACCCCCCGTTTTCCCTCCATCAGGTCATATCCCAGGTAGATGGCTTTCCACACATACAGTTTCACCTTCTTTGCTGAGACTCTATAGCCAAGTTCCTGAAGTGCTCAAAGAAGCCCATCAGTGGCTCGGCGTCAGGTCTCTTTGTCCTCCGCAGCTATAAGCAGATCATCCAGATACTGTAAAAGAGCCACTTTGGATGGGATAATCTGTACTCATGGAGGGCTTTGTCGAATATTGTGGGTGAGTTTTTGAATCCCTGTGGGAGGTGTGTCCATGTCAACTGTCCCTGGAATCCGTGTTCAGGGTCTGTCCACTCCAAGGCAAACGGAGATTGGCTTATTGGAGCGAGGGGGATGCTGAAGAAAGCATCCTTGAAATCTCAGACAATGTACACCTGCTTCTCAGGAGCAAGAGGTTCAGGAGAGTGTACGGGTTAGGCACAGTGGGGTGGATATTTTCTACCCTTTGGTTTATACCTCCTGCAGAGCCTGCACTGGCCCATAGTCCTCTGTGCCAGACTTTTTTTTTTTACTGGGAGTAACAGTGTATTCAAGAATGATCTGCAGGGGATTATATGCCTGTGTCTCTCGATCAATCAATGTGGACTTTAATTCCCTTTTTGGCTTCTGTTTGACCTGTGCTGGCTCGGCCTAGGCTTTTAACTGTAGTATTACAGGAGCAAGGTGAGCAGCCAAACTAGGGGGGTTATCTTCCACCCATACTCGAGGGAAGTTTTGTCTTAAATTCTGTAAAATCTGGGTTTTTGTTTCTTGCTGGTCTTTTATCATCAGCATATATTCATGGGCTAAGGGCACAGTCACCTGAATCTTTGTCTCCCCAGGGGGGTGTAGGTATGTTTGAGTCTGGTCGCCCTCAAAGCTAATTTGTGCCTTAAGTTTATGTAGCAAGTCTCATCCCAGCAATGGATAGGGACAGTCTGGCATTACTAGAAAGGAATGAGTCACCACCCCCTCCCCAAATCCACAGTTCTCTTGGTTGTCAAAGAATAAAGCCTATTCCTGTTCCCCCGCTGAACTTCTGTTTATCCTTTGTTACTTACTTTCCAGGGGTTCCTGTAAAACTGAAAATGGGCCCTGCTGTCTACTACAAACTGTACTGGTTTTCCCTCCACTTTAAAGGTTACCCTGGGCTCCGGGAGAGAAGTCAAGCCCTGACTCCCTCAGTCCTCTAAGGTGAAAGTTTCTGCCTTTCACTTGGGTTTAGGATATTCCTCGGCCCACTACCCTCTTCCCTTACAAATGGCACACTGGTCTCTGTCCAGTTTCTTGCCCTCTCAATTCCTGTCTAGTCTGGTTCTACTGTCCCAGAATTTTTCTGTCTCCCTTGTACTTTCCCCTCTTATCCTTTTGTTCTTCCCCCCTTTTTGCCAGCACCATAACCCTAGCCATACTTATAACTTCCTTGTCCTCATTATCTCTGTTATTAAACATTTTATTGGCCACTTCGAGCAATTTAGATAAATTTTCTCCCGTAAATCTTTCTATATTTTGCAATTTCTTCATGATGTCTGGGGCAGATTGGGTCACAAAGGCTAAATTTATTGCTCGTAGGTTTTCCAGGGCCTCTGGATCGATGGGGCTGTAGGTTCTATAAGCCTCTTTTAAGCACTACAAAAACGTGACTAGACTTTCATCCTTTCCTTGCATAATCTTGCTTACCTTAGAAAGATTAATTGGATTACGGGCAGCTGCCCAGAGACCTCCCAATTGAGTCTGGCAAAAGAACTTTAGCTCCCTATCAGCAGTCTTACTGGGATCCTAGCGTGGGTTCTCCACAGGAAGGACTTCTTTGATTTGGCCCTTGTTGTTGGTCAGCTGCCCTTGTGCGGTGAGGACCAACTTCTGGGCTTCCCATCAGATGCACTCCCGTCTCTTCTGATGTAAAGAGAAACTGCAAAAGCTGGTGGACGTCAACTCAGGTGGATTGGTGTGTTACAAAGATAGACTCAAAAAGCTTAATTAAGGCTTGGGGCTTTTCAGAAAACGGGGGGGAGGGGGTTTCCTAACTTGCCAATTATATAGATCACTAGAGGAAAACGGGGTATAAACCACAAGGGGCTGAGTTTGCCCTTCTGGATGGCCTACTTCTTTTAGGGGAATGATTTTTGGAGTTTCCTTAAAGATTGTTTCCCCTTCTTCATCTCTGAATCTTTCTTTTTTAACCTCTTTTTCAGTTTCCTCCTTCTCCTCCCCATACCTGTATCCCTGGGTGCACTGTAGGAGGGATTGTTCTCAGGGGGTGAGGGGATGGGGGTGGAAGGTAGGGCAGGGTAAAGGGGCCACGGAGGAGGAGCATAAGGGGGAGGAGCAGTTTCTTCCTCCAGGGCCTCCAAAGGCGTAGGCAGTGGAGGTCTTTCTTTTAGAGCCAAAATTGAAGGAGTCCTATTACCTGGAGGTAAATAAGACTTGAGCCAATCTGGGGGTTCCTCCAGTAGATATCTCCAGGCTACAATATAGGGGACTTGGTCAGGATCAAATATTACTTCCTGAGTCTGATAAATTTGGGGGAGAGCAAAAGTGCCCTCTGCTGGCCACCCGATTTGAAAGGCAGGCCATTCCAATTGACAAAAGGTTTTTAGCTTTTTGGGATACACTTTGTCTCCTGATTCTCTTGCTTTTTTCTGGAAGTCTTTAAAATGAAGTAGGACAAGGTCTCGGGGTGTCCTGGGAGTGGATTCACTTTGTCCCATATTTTCCTGTAAAGTAAATCTGATTACAAACACAGCAAGCAAAAGCAAAAGCACAATGAGACACAGACAGACATGACTATACACAGAACAAGGAAGGATTCCCAAATCAAAATACAGTCTGTCCTTTATTTTCTCCACATCAAGCCTCCATCTGATGAGGACTGGTGGCACTGAGGGGTCAAGGCATCCCTAGACCACCTAGGCCATAGAGGACTCTGTTGCATCCAGTCTCACTCTACTTTTGACCTCCCTTGGCACCTGTCCTTTCTAGGTTGACTGTACTTACCTCAAGTCTTTCCTTGGAACTTCTCTCCAACATCTGAGTGTCTGAATAGTGTCCTCTTGGCCAGGGACCTCAGTCCCCCTCAGGGTGGAGTGGCTAAGAGCTCTATCCCAGATGAGCCCCCAGAAATGTAGTAGGGAGACCCCTTCTGAGGCAGGCAAGCCTACCTACTTGTCTGGAGTGACAGAGCCCACTGCAACAAAGTTGTTAACAAGGAAACAACTTTATTGTGAAGGTTCCTACACTAACTAGTCAGGGCTACAGCATAGATTTGGGAGCTGATACTGTGACTCTGAACGGCTCACAAGATAGAGTTTTTAAAGACAAAATCCATGTGGTCTATCCTGGTCACACGCAGGTGACCAATGGGTTCACAGCACACACAAAGGATTGCATAGTCATGTTAGGCCACATGCAGGTGGCCAATGGAGTTACAGTCTGCCTTATAGTAGCTGTTTAAACTAATCTATCATTTTGGTTTGAATTGGTGCATGAATTTGGTGGGCTAAAGACAGGGTTTATATTTTGGCAGGCAAAAGGTTGGATCTCTCCCCACCTTTTGGAGAGCAAGTGGGTGGTGGAGCAAGTTGAGCAAGATTACAATGTATTTACTTTACTGGTCAGCCTTTAACAGAAAGGCATGGGTTAGGTTGTTAGGGGGATAGGGACCAGATGTATCCTTCATTCCAGGAAATGGGCCCTTTAGAACTAAGATGTGGTTTTATAAAAGTTATTACAAAAGTTCAGGTCCTATATTTTAGGATCCACTTCAGTCGAACAGACAGGAGACAGGAGACAGGACAGGAACATGGAGACACCAGGCATGGTATAATGGCTACTGTGCTGGTCCAGGCCTAACTAAGGTCAGGTCAGGGGACAGGGACACAGGAAGCTCCCAGTCCCAGACACTGGACTGACAAGGTTAGTAACCTATCAGCCAAGTGCCCAAGCCTGTGTGCCAGGATCCAGGTATGCCCAGTGCTTCAGTGATATTCCCCTAATATATCCAAATAGGGAGGCCATTACATAATGAAAATTTCCAACCTAATGAATATCCCACAAAAAAACCCAAGATTTCTCACAATATATGGTTTCCCTTTCTTCACTTATTTCAAGCTATTACCCTTAGTATGTGTGTATGAATGTGTGTGTATGTTTGTGTGTATGTGTGTGTGTGTGTGTGTGCACAGTGGAGTTGAGGTGAGGGTTTTGGCACTCTCTCTTAGCATTGTGTGTGTGTGTGTGTGTGTGTGTGTGTGTGTGTGTGTGTGTGCAGTGGAGTTGAGGTGAGGGCTTTGGCACTCTCTCTTAGTATTGTGTGTGTGTGAGGACACGCACGCACATGCGTGAAAAGTTTGTATATCTATAGTAACATGCTTAGACTTAATACGTTTTACTTAGTGTATTTAAACACTTCAAATACAATCCATACCAATAACTAACTATAATAATTCTAATCCTACTAAGCAAGTCTCACACCTAGAGAAGCTCATGTGTCAGGTCACTTGGTCTGGAGGTCAAGAGAAGTCCCCTGAGGGTGTCCTCCTAGCTGCTCTGCCTTCCTGACAGCTTTGCTTCTGGTCAGGTCTGGTTATCAATAAGGGCAGAGCTAGCTTGCCTCTGGCTGGTTGCCTTGGTGATGGTCTGCAGGCTCCTTAGGTGTGTTCTTATCTACCCATTCCATAGTTCTAACTCCTAACTCCTAGTTTACAGCTTAACATTTCGTATTATTTCACAGCACACACACACACATTCAATATATTTTTATTCAATAGTTAAATATTCAATATCATGTCAATATTCAACAACACTATGTCAATATTCAGTAACACACTTTGTCAGTACATATTACATCATTATTCAATAACACACACACAAACTATG
This sequence comes from Dipodomys spectabilis, assembly GCF_019054845.1. Taxonomy (NCBI): domain Eukaryota; kingdom Metazoa; phylum Chordata; class Mammalia; order Rodentia; family Heteromyidae; genus Dipodomys; species Dipodomys spectabilis. The sequence continues at coordinate 1,109,671 of NW_024870700.1, forward strand.
TCAATATTACAATATTCACTACAGTGTTTCAGTCCTGAAGCTTGAACTTGGGGTCAGGGCACTGTCCCTGAGATTATTTTTCTCAAGGCTAGTGCTCTACCACTTGAGCCACCCCACCACTTCTAGATTTTTGTTTAGTTTATTGTAGAGATAAAAATTTCACAGACTTTTCTGTTTGGGATGGCTTCAAACAGTGATCCTCAGATTTCAGCCTCCTGACTAGCTAGGTTTAAAGGTGTGAGCCACTAACATCCAGTATCTCTCAGCTTTTTTTGTTCAAAGCTGGCACTCTATTTGAGCCATAGCTCCTCCACTTCTTTCTGGCTTTTGATGGCAAATTAGAGATAAGAGTCTCACTGACTTTCCTGCCAAGGCTCGCTTTGAAAACCCATCCTCAGCTTTCAACTGAGTAGCTAGCATTACAGGTATGAGTTACAGGCACCTGGCTTATTTGCTCTTTGTTTGATGTGAATATGAGCTATGAAAAGAGAAGCAAGGAATAGTAAACATTACAGAGATTTGAGTTAGATATTGCAACCACTTCCTTTTCATTTCTTCTTCCTCTTCCTCCTCCTCTTGTACTCTGGAGCTAAGGCTTATACCACCAAGTGAAACTATTTGTTGTTATTTGCTTTAGCTGACCTCAAACCTTAATCCTCCTAATCATAATCTTCTGTGTAGATAAGATGTGAGAGCACTGTATTCAGCCCTTGTTTTCCTATCTGGTGGGGAGGTCATTGGAATGAAAGGTCTGACCTGACTTTTCTTTTTTTTTTTTTTTTTTTTTTTGCCAGTCGTGGGGCCTGAACTCATCCTGGGCACTGTCCCTCAGCTCTTCAGCTCAAGGCTAGCACTCTACCACTTGAGCCACAGCGCCACTTCCAGCTTTTTCTGCTTATGTGGTGCTAAGGAATCGAACCCAGGGCCTCATGCATGCAAGGCAAGCACTCTACCACTGAGCCACCTTCCCAGCCCCCCCTGACTTTTCTTTTACTCGTGGTTTTAATATTTTTTCTCAATTTACATTCTGTCTTCTCCATCCTCCTCATTTGTAATAAGTGAAATGTGTCTGAGAGAGAGAAAAATGATAGAGCAAGAAAGAGTAAGACCCAAAGGAATGGGGGAAGGAAAGAGGAAAAAAGACATTGCAGTGGATAAAAATAAAACTTGATAATGCCCTACAGGGAATAAGTCTCTTTCAAAATAGTAGAAGTATCTCCTAAGATTTAAAGAAACAAACTTTGTTATAATACTTTTTAGAAGAAAAATGAAGTAGAGATTTCCCCCTTATTTTAGAGGGGGACAGTAAGTGAGCCTTCTGCCTCAGGAGTGTAGGACTTACAAGCATGTGCCACTATGCCCCCCTTTTTATCTCTGTATTTTGGAATGGTTGATTGCATCCCTGGTAAACCTTTGTAGTTATCCAGCCATAATCTGGTTGTTAATAGGTTTTATTTATTTGTTTGTTTGTTTATGAATTTCTTTCTCTGTATTTGTTTTGGTTATTGCTCAGCTGAGAATTTTTTAAGTCTTCTTTAATTTTTTAAAATTATATATTCCTCTTTCAGTTTTTTTCTTCTTCTCACATTTAATAAGAAGTGGCCAGGATGGGCTAGGAAGGTGGCTCAGTGGTAGAGCATTTCCTTGCATGCATGAGGCCATGGGTTCGATTCCTCAGCACCACATAAGCAAAAAGAAAAAAGCCAGAAGTGGCGCTGTGGCTCAAGTGGTAGAGCGCTAGCCTTGAGCTGAAGAGCTGAAGGACAGTGCCCAGGCCCAGAGTTCAGGCCCCACAACCAGATCCAAAAAAAAAAAAAAAAAGAATTGGCCAGGAGAACCCAAGCATGCTCCTTCAACATTGTGTTTAGAAATCTCTCTGCTGAACATCCAAATGTATCACTTCATAACCCCACTTTCCACAAAACACTTGAAACTAGCTTAACCAAGTTCTTCACTCCTTTAAATATGGCTCATCCAGATTCCAATTCCATGACATGTTCCTTATTACAGCCCAAAGACTTCAGCAGAAATACCTCTAACCTTCACAAGACCTACCAACCTCTTTTGTGACTCTCATAGTACATTGTACTGGTATAACAGAATACCTGAGGCTAGTTTTTTTAATTAATTTTTTTAGGGGGGCAGGTGTCAGTCATAGGGCTTGAACTCTGGGTCTGTATGCAGTCCCTCAGCTCTTCAGCTCAAGGCTAGGACTCTACCACTTGAGCCACAGTACCACTTCCCATTTTTTTGGTGGTTAATTGGAGATAAGAGTCTCATGGACATTTCCTGCCCAGGCTAGCTTTGAACTGTGATCCTCAGATCTCAGCCTCCTGATAGGATTACAGGTGTGAGCTACTGGCATCCCTGCGGAGGCTAGCTTGTCTTAATGAATACAAATGTTCTCTAGTGCTGGTATTATACTGATGTGCTACATGCCTGGCAGCACAGGCAGTCTTCCCATGTCATTCCACAGCAGAAGAATGGATATGGGGGTGCGGAGAAACAGAGGGTAAGGTCAGGGCCCTGAACTCATCCTTGGAAGATTAAACCTCTCTGTCAGTGAAGAGCTACTGCCACAGTAATTGCATGAATTGATTCCTAAGGGTTGATTTTTCATGACTAAATCACCTTTTAATAAAAGTCTTCTCTGAACTCTTTTTTATTGTAACGGTGATACACGGAGGGGTTACAGTTATATAAGTAAGGTAATGAGTATATTTCTTTCAAACAGTGTTATTCCTGCCTTTGTTTTCTCTCACTTTCCCTTCCTCTGCCACTCCCCTTTCCCCCCTGAAGTTGTAAAGTTCATTTCCAACATAGTGTCTAGTGAGTATCATTGTTGCATTGGTTCACCTTTTGTCCCACCATTTGTATGATTCCATTTCTTCTCAACAAATCAGATGAACTTATATACAAGACAAAGGTATGGAAATCAGAAACAGTGACCATGAGGAATAAACCAGAGGAGAAAAAAAACAAAAGCCAAAAGAAATAACTGCAAATAGTACACTAAAAAAAAAGAAAGAAAGAAAAACAAAATGAAAACACACACAAAGCCCTCTGGTTTCCAATTAGCATTATTGTTTCAATTAGCATCATTTTATGCGGTCATATGTACATAGCTATTGGGCTATTGTGCATCTCTGCTAGGACTATCCTAGACATATACTGGGAAATCATACAGCCTATATTTCGTTGGGTCTGGCTTACTTCACTTAATATGATTTTTTCCCAAGTCCTTCCATTTCCTTACAAATGGGGCTAAGTCATTCTTTCTGATGGAAGCATAGAATTTCATTGTACATAAATACACATTTTCTTGATCCATTCATCTACTGATGACTGGGTTGATTCCATATCTTAGCTATGTTAAATAATGCTGAAATGAACATAATTGTGTTGGTAGCTTTAGTCTGGCCTTGTTTGTAATCATTGGGGTAAATGCCCAGGAGTGGGATTGCTATGTCATAGGAGAGCTCTATGTTTAGTCTTTTGAGGAACCTCCATATTTCTTTCCAGAGTGGTTGGACCAGTTTATGTTCCTACCAACAGTGTAGTAGTATTCCCTTTTTGGTAACATCCCCACCAGCATCTGTTATTATTAGTTTTCTTGATTATGACCATATTAACTGGGGTGAGGTGAAATCTCAATGTTTTGATTTGCATTTCTTTTATGGCCAGAGATAGCGAACATTTCTATATTTCACATGATTCCTTCTTAATACTGTTCTCCTTGGGATTACGTTTCTAAAATATACATTTTTGGAGATTTTTTAATGTGTTGTTTGTTGTTTGTTTGTTTTTTTGAGGGGCAAGAGACAAATTCAGACTTTGGCAATGATATATGTAATTGTCTAAATGACAGACATGCTGTTGGCTCTAGCCTGTAATACTAGCTAGTGAGGAAACTGAGAGCTGAGGACCAAGATTTAAAGCTAGCCTGGGGCTGGGAAGTGGCTCAGTGGTAGAATGCTTGTCTTGTGTGCATAAGGTCTTGTGTTCAATGTCTCAGCACCACATAAGCAGAAAAAGCCAGAAGTGACACTATGGTTCAAGTAGTAGAGCACTAGCATTGAGCTGAACAGCTGAGAGACAATGCTCACTCATGTCCAGAGTTTAGATCCCACGACTGACAAAACAAACAAACAAACAAACAAACAAATCCACCTGGACAGGATGGTCCATGAGACTCTTATCTCTGAGTAACTACCAAAAGGTAGAAGTGGAGCTTCCAATAAAATGAAGCTTCCAATAAAATGGCAGAGCACCAGCTTAACATAAAAAGCTAAGGGAAAGTTCCCAGGTCCTGAGTTCAAGACCCCCAACAGACACACACACACACACACACACACACACCACACAAACACACACACGACACACACACACACACAAACACACAAACCAGAAACATCTCCTATGAAGACATTTCTCAACAGAACTATATCTCTTCAGCTTAGTACATATGACCATATAAGATGATGCTAAGAGAAATGAGCCCCAAGATAGGGACTCAAGAGGTTTTATCTTTGTTGCTGTTGTTTTTAATGTACTCATATTGTACTGTGTGATTTTTTTTTGTTTCTTTTGTATGTTCTTCCCCCACGGTATAACCCCTATTATTTGTAATTTGGGGAGAGGTAGGGAAATAACAAAATGCTGAAATAGGATACACATTGACACATTGTAACAATGAGAAGTTGAAAATGAACTGTACAGCTTGGGGTAGGGGAGAGAGGAGTTGGGGAGGTGGGGAGGGAAGGGATGATAGGGGAAAAAAAAAAGGAGAGGGTAACAATGTTTGATAGGAAATGTACTCATTACCTTACTCATGTAACGGTAATCCCTTTATACAGTACCTTTACAATAAAAAATATTAAAAAAAAAGAAATTTTAGGAAACAAGGTCATGTGGTTCCTAGCAGAGCGATTATTTAGTCATTAGTCCTAAAGATGAATGTGGGGCTCTAGATTGTGTCTGGACCTTTATCTTCCAATGTTGTCCTCCTTTGCAGACTTGTTCACATGAAAGTCCAGCACTGGTAGACAAGAAAGTAGGGGAATGAAAGCAAAGACATTACTGTTTCAGCATGGAATTTGTCACATTTCAGATTGTGTCTCCTGTTTTGTTCTAGAGCAGGAGATGGGAACCAGGCCCTTGGGACTTGCCACTTGTTTTGTCAATAAAGTTTTATTGGAACATGGTCCATATGCAGTCATTTATATAGTATCTATGGCTGCTTTTCAGTTAGAAAGCAGAGTTAGCTAGATGGCATAGAGACTGTATGGACCATAAACCCAAACTTTATAGCCCTTGAAAAAACAGATTTTTGATTCTGCTCCAGCAGAGAAATGAAGGGTGGAGGTAGTAGCCATGCGGGGCCAGGCACTACCTGGCAGTCCCAACTTTAGAACTGGTCTGTCTGGATTTGAGATCATTTATTCCTGGCTATGTCACCCTTTTCAGCACCTACTAAAAGACAGAGCTCAGAATGGCATTTTAAATATTCTAAGTAGGGGCTGGGAAGGTGGCTCAGTGGTACAGCACTTGCCTTGCATGCATGAGGCCCTGGGTTCGATTCCCCAGCACCACATAAGCAAAAGAAAAAGAAAAAAAGCCGGAAGTGGCACTGTGGCTCAAGTGGTAGAGCGCTAGCCTTGAGCTGAAGAGCTGAGGGACAGCACCCAGGCCCAGAGTTCAGGCCCCACAACCAGACCCAAAAACATCAACAACAACAACAAAAAAAACCAAATAAATATTCTAAATACATAAAGCACTAAAAATTACCCATACACTAAGCCACCTTATGTGCGGATTTATTCCAGCTGGTTTGACCCAGTGTGATTTTTAAAAATTTCCATACATGCATTGTACAACTCAGTTGATGGGAACTCTGTGTTAGGTCCTTCATTGTCAGTGTGGGGTTTTTTTTGTTTTTAATTAATTACTTATTTTTAAAATTATCTTTAACGTAGAAAAACAATGCTGAAAGTAGAATGGCTGGGTGCAGTGGTACCCACCACTAGTGCTGAGACCAAAGGAAGGATTTTAAGTCCAAGGTCAGCCTGGGCTACATAGCAGGTTCAAGGCTAGCCTGGGGTACAACGTGAGATCTTGTCTTAAAAATAAAATGGGCTCCAGAGGCAAAGGGCACCTCGCCAGCTCCACATCCTGAGTTCAACCGCTAGTGCCGCAAATAAACAACAAACAGACAGACAACAAGAACAACACACCTCAAAAAGAACTCAAAGAAAAGAGAAGTAGGAGGCATTTCCTTTTCTATGTGGAGCCAGCAGCCTGTGGCACTTTCCGTTTATTATCTCACTGAATCTTTACAACTACACTAGATAGGATAGATTGCCTAACAGTGACCAAGGAGGAAGGTTGAGTTCTCAAGTTCAGTCATTTACCAGGGTTGCACAGAGTACAAGTGGCTGAATCAGTACTGAATCCTGCTTAGAGCTTCACACCTAACATCTCTGTGTGGCCTTTCTGCTAAAGGGGGTGCTAGCCACCAGGGGGGTCTCAAATACCAAGTGAAGGAATTTGAGCTTGAATCCCCAAGCCACTTGAAGATTCCAACCAGGAGAATGGCATCATCAGAGATTATTTTTTAATTAGCATACCCTAGTTATACCTCATTTTCTTGATATATTTGTCCATTGAAGGGCATCTGGGCTAATTCCATACTTTGACTATCTTATCTATTGGATAAATACCCAGGAGTGGGATTACTGCATCATAGGCTAGTTCTCTGATTAGATTTGTGAAGAACCTCCATACTGCTTTCCCGAGTGGTTGACCAAGCTTACATTCCCATCAACAGGGTTGTTTTCCTGATGATAGCCATTCTAACTGGGGTTAGGTAAAGTCCCAGTATTGTTTTAATTTGCATTTCCTTTATAGCTAGAGATATTGAGCATTCCTTCAAGTATCTATTGGCCATTTCTTCTTTCTTCTTCTTCTTCTTCTTCTTCTTCTTCTTCTTCTTCTTCTTCTTCTTCTTCTTCTTCTTCTTCTTCTTCTTCTTCTTCTTCTTCTTCTTCTTCCTCCTCCTCCTCCTCCTCCTCCTCCTCCTCCTCCTCCTCCTCCTCCTCCTCCTCCTCCTCCTCCTCCTCCTCCTCCTCCTCCTCCTCCTCCTTCTTCTTCTTCTTCTTTCTTCTTCCTCTTCTTCCTCTTCCTCCTCCTCCTCCTCCTCCTCCTCCTCCTCCTCCTCCTCCTCCTCCTCCTCCTCCTCCTCCTTCTTCTTCTCTCTTTAGGTCATTAATTCCTTTAGTAATTGGGTTGTTATTTCTTTGGGATTTAATTTTTGAGGCTTTAATTTTTTTGAGTATTGAATATGTTCTGGATATTAGACTCTTGTTTGATATATAGCTGGTAAGAAAAAAAAATCTTCCATCCTGTGAGCCTTGTACCTATGTCCTTCACTGTGTAGAAACTTTTATTCAGTTTGATATAATGCCATTTCTCAATTCTTTCTTTGATTCATTGGGTTTCTGGATTTTTCTTAGGAAGATTTAACCTGTAAAGAAAGCCTCATGTTTCCCTACCGCTTTCTGTAAAAGTTGCATGTTTTCTGGTCTTACATTGAGGTCTTTGATCCATTTTGAATGGATGCTGTTATCAGTGCTTTTTAACTGTGCATCTTGAGCATTTGTGGTGTTTCTTCAGGTGCAGTCTTCTTGGATCCAGTTATCCCCAGATACCAGTGTCTATGGCAGTAGTAGGACTTCCTTTTCTGCAGTAGGACTTCCCTGTCTTTTGCTAAAGTGCCTAAATTACTAAAAATTATATTTAATCTGCAAAACCTCAGTTACTTATCTTTTATGGAGTTTGGGTAGGACAGGTAGCTGGAGGGCATGGAATGGAAATGGCCTGGTTTAGATGGCAGCAGGTTTGAAGTGAGATGGTTTGTAAGTTCTATGGGGCAGACAAGGGTGAGGCTTATGGGTTATGTGGTGGTTTCACAGTTCCTTTTGATCCTCACAGCAGTCCTGCCAAATAGACACTCTCATCCCCTTTAACTGTGGAAAAGGTAAGTTTGAGATGAATCAGCTCCAGATGAGAAGCAAGCCTTCTACTTGCAAGTCAGGTTCTTTGCCTGGGATCTCTCCTTGTGACCCAGAGGATTGATCAATGGGGAGATGAAAAGCTTGGATCACAAAGATCACTGATCACAGGCCGAAGTGAGATGGAGCCCTTGGTGGGTGTGTAGACTGAGAATGATGACATAGAGATAGCTCTGAGCTGTGAGTACAGGTGACCTGTGTTTTCCAATGCTCTGATCTTGTACATTTTTGTTACTTCTGAGAGTCACATTTCACACAGAAAGCCACGAGACAGTTTTCAAGCATGAAATGTGAGATGCTCTGTCTCAGCTATTTACTGCTGGTTAAAACTAAACCCCTTCTGAATTTATTGAACAAATCCAACAGAAGTAACTCTGGCATCTAGCCTCAACCTTACTCCCTGCTTTGATGTCATAAATTTACCTGATTGCCTGTCTGTTTGGACATGAGGATGTGTAAATCCTATGAGATGTAACATATGAGTATTTGAAGATGCCAATGTGCAGCTCATTCCCTGGAAATGCCATTTCATCACTCCCCAGCAGCAAAATTATTGGTGAGATGGCATAGAGTAGAAGGTGTTCATGGTGACAGCAGCAGTATTCACATAGTAGGGCATCTCTGGTAGGTGTTTTACAGGGACTCATTCCTGAGGAGCTTCTGGTGGCAGCCATTGAGCCTCTGAGACTAGTGGAGAGAGACTGGCAAAAGTACTAAGACCATGTTTCAAGACAGGTAATGGTAAAGTAAACAGGATTCTGATTGGCTTGTACTCCAATGTCCCATCTGAAAATTTTTACACAAGTGCCAAGCACTTCCATACATGATGCAAAGCGTATGAAAATAATTTCAATGTCTTATATCTTATCTTCACACCTCAACCCCTCAATCTGGAAAAAACTGTGTTATTATATACTGTATTATTATATCAGTTTTGTATGTGTGCATATATGTATGTGTGTATACATGTATCATTATCAAATATGAAGTTAATCCTGGTGGCACATGCCTGTAATCTTATCCCTAAGACACTAAGGTAGGTAGATTGTGAGCTTAACTCCATCCTGGGCTATATATAGTGTATCCAAAAATCCAAAACAAAACCCTTAAACGAGGATCTTTACTATAAAAATCAAAGAGAAAGTAAGGTCCTCTTCCCATAGCCAGTCACTAAGAGAAACCAAACTACACCTCCATTACTGCTAATTGATCTTACAGGCCTTCAATGAACATGTGAGTTTTTGTGCAGCTGACAACTCTAGGTGTATCCTAAAAGGGAATCCAGAAGTATTTGAAGGACTAAGGTTCTTAGAAGTTTATTCTCAGTTCTGGAGTTGGACTTGAACTCTGACAGGCTTGCTCAGCTTTCTCATAAGTATAGCCTTTCTTAGAAAGGGCAGCATCTCTACTGGGTGTATGTGAAGAAGCAGGGTGAAGAACAAGGGAGATGTAGGGCATCCATGTCATAGTGAATGGTTAAAGTACTTGAGACAGTGACCATTTGTTGCTTGTTTCAGAGCAGAGCAACACGTGATGCTAAACTACCTGGTTGTGTGCCTTTATAAGACCTGCAAATCCTTAGCTCAGGGCTCTCCTCCTGGGCTCCGCTGTGTCCGAGTGTAGGATGAGGCCTGAGCTGCAGCCTATTTAAATAAAACAGCTGTAGAGTCTGATTTTCAGTGGTCTTCTTGGTGGGGGTCCTGCAACCTGGATATAACATATTAGTGGGGGCTCATCCGGGATCCCCCTAAAGACCTGCGAGACCTCAGACTCCAAAGGTAAAACAGCACTGTCTTTGTTAATTTGTCTTGTCCTGTCATTTGTCTGTTTTACTTTCATTTTCCCTTGTGAGGATGGCCGATCTGATTCGTAAAGAGTTGTTGAAGCGGATGCGCTTGCACAACAACCCTGGAGGAACTGGGAGACATTCCAGATCCTCTTGTGGGGCAGGGGTAACCCTGCAGTGTGGAGCAAGGGTCCTTGGAACCCCGCCGTGTGGGGCAGGGGGGGTCCTTGGAGCCCCGGCGTGTGGGGCGGGGGGGGGGGGGTCCTTGGAGCTCTGGCGTGTGAATTGTGGGGCCCGGGTCGGTGCGGTGTTGGGCTGGAACTGACCAAGAGGGCCTCCTAATCAAAGTTCAACTTGCCCACTGTAGGTCTGCTCCTTCTGCTGTGGGGCGTGGGTGTCTCATTACAGGAGTCAGCAGACCAATTCAGGAGATCTCCACTTCATAAGGACTGTCAGGCCTGTGTGGGTTTTGTTTGTACTGTTTATTGTTTTTTGGACTGTACAACTGATGGGACTGGAAACCATGGGTACCACTCCATCTAACCCCCTAGACTTACAAAAAGAAACTGAGAAAGAGGAAAAGAAAAGGTACCCCCCCCCCCCCGGGTTTTCAGGGAGATAACTTGGAAGAAGAAATGTTTCCTCCCCCATACTCCCCTTCCCAGATTCCTTTTGCGGAACTTGAGAATGGTCAAGAGGAGGAGGGAGCTATAAAACCCTCGGCAACTGCCCTTAAAGTTTCTGAGAGGCCAATCACTCGACTACACCATGGGATCAACCTCCCTTCTAATGCAGCTGTTTTTCGCTTATGTGCCGTAGGTCCTGTGGATGCATTTGGTTAACAGCAACTCCAATATTGGCCTTTTTCTACCAGTGATCTATACAATTGGCACACCCAAAATGCCCCCTTTTCTGAGAAACCCCAGGATTTAATTCGTTTGCTTGAAACTATTCTCTTTACTCATCAGCCCACTTGGGATGATTGCAGTCAGCTTTTACAGGTCCTTTTTACCACTGAAGGGAGATCGTATCTGAGAGGCGGCCTCGAAACATATCCCTGGCCCCACAGGAGCTGCCATCACAGATCCTGCCCTGATTGCTGCCTATTTTCCTGAGATCTGACCAACATGGGACTACAATATGGTTGAAGGTAGGGAGCGACTCCTCGTCTACTGCCAGGCTCTGTTGGCAGGTCTCAAGGCGACGGCTCGCTGAACTACTAATATAGCCAAGGTTTATGATGTAAGACAGGGAGGAAGTCAAAGTCCGGCAGCATATCTTGAGCAGCTCATGGAAGCTTTTCGTCATTATACCCCATATGATCTTGAGACCCAGGAGTCAGCTCAGATGATTGTGTTTGCCTATATAAATCAAGCTGCACCAGACATAAAGCGAAAGTTGCAGGCTCTACAGACTTGGTGAAAAGTCTATTAGGGATCTAGTAGCCATGGCAGAAAAGGTTTAAAGGAAGGAGAGAGAACGTGAAATTGAGCTTGAAAAGAGAGACCGGGCCAAGGAAAAGAGTTTGATGTAAGAAGGACCTCAGGGAAATCTTGACTTTCATGCCAAACAGAAAGTTTACTCAGTCCTCCTCTCCAACTAAGGGGCAGAAACCTAGGCCCCAATCGCAAGTGGGGAAAAATCAGTGTTTCTATTGCAGAGAGGCGGGGCATTGGGTCAAGAATTGCCCAAAGGTAGCCAGGAGAGAAGAGAGAGGACTAAAGGCAAGATCAAGAGTGTTGTCTGCCTTAGAATTGGCTGAGGACAGTGACTGAGGGAGTCGGGGCTCAGACCCCCTCCCTGAGCCTAGGGTAACTTTGAAAGTGGAGGGGAATCCAGTCACATTCATGGTACACACTGGAGCAGAAAACTCAGCATTACTATCCCCGAGAGGGCCAATGTCCACTAAAACAACATGGATGCAAAGTGCAACTGGCATCAAACCCTATAAGTGGACTACCTGAAGAACAGTGGACTTGGGAGTGGGCCAGGTAACTCAGTCATTTGTGATCCCTGACTGCCCCTCTCCATTGCTTGGGCGTGGTCTCTTAACAAAAATGCAAGCCCAGATACAGTTCACAAATAGTGGAGCTTCTGTGATGGACACCACGGGAAAGCCCGTTAGTATATTGCTAACCAGTAAGTTAGAAGAATATATGCTATTCCAACATTTTAAGCTTGAGCCTCCGGAAGATGAGTGGCTACAGGTGTTTCCTCAAGCATGGGCAGAAACTGGAGGAATGGGACTGGCAAAAAAATGGCCTTCACTCTTTGTGGAACTCAAAGCTGGGGCCGACCCAGTAAAAGTTCGCCAGTACCCTATGTCACTAGAAGCAAAGAAGGCGATCACCCCCCATATTAGAAAATGGTTAGATCTGGGAGTCTTAAAGCCTGTCCATTCAGCCTGGAACACACCGCTATTGCCTGTCAAAAAGCCAAACTCAAATGATTATAGACCAGTGCAAGACTTGAGAGAGGTCAACAAAAGACTAATGGACATTCACCCAACAGTTCCTAACCCATGTACCCTGTTGAGCTCTCTTCCACCGAGCCATGTGTGGTATACTGAAAGATGCCTTTTTTAGCCTACCCTTAGCCCCACAGAGCCAAAGCTACTTTGCATTTACTTGGCATGATCCCGAAATTGGGATAAGTGGTCAATTGACCTGGACCAGGCTGCCTCAAGGATTTAAGAACTCACCTACAATATTCAAAGAGGTGCTATATGAGGACCTGAGTGAGTACCGGTCTGAAAATCCTGAAATAAGTTTATTGTAATATGTGGATGACTTGTTGATAGCCACTCCAGACCAAATAGCTGCTTAAAGGGAACGGTTAGGCTCTTAAAGACTCTTGGCAACGTGGGCTATAGAGCCTCCGCTAAAAAGGCACACATCTGTTAGCCAGAGGTCATCTATCTGGGCTTCATACTAAAGGAGGGTAAGCACTGTCTGTCAGATGCATGCAAAGAAACTGTGCTAAAAGTTCCTATGCCTAAGTCAGCCAGACAAGTCAGAGAGTTCCTGGGAACAGCAGGCTTTTGCCGGCTGTGGATACCTGGGTTTGCTGAGATGGCTAAGCCCCTACATGAAGCCACCAAAACTTTCACAGAATTTCATTGGACTGAGCGGATGCAAAAAGCCTTTGAGGCAATTAAGAGAAGCCTTTTGGAAGCCCCTGCCTTGGGCTTACCTGATGTGAACAAGCCAATCACATTATTCGTGGCTGAACGTAAAGGAATGGCAAAGGGAGTGCTCACCCAGCCAATTGGACCTTGGAAGCGGCTAGTTGCTTATTTATTAGTCAAAGAAATTAGACCCTGTCACTGCTAGGTGGCCTCCGTGCCTAAGAATAATAGCCACAGCAGCTCTCTTAGTAAAAGATGCTGATAAATTGACTCTAGGATAAAACCTGACTGTAGCCACTCCATACGCTCTAGAGGAGGGGTGCTAAGACAACCACCCAACCAGGGGATGAGCAATGCCTGCATGGTCCATTACCAGACCTTGTACTTAACCCCACATGGATCAGCTTTTGCGTACCCATAGCATTAAACCCAGCTACTCTGCAGCCAGATCTGGATCTGGAAGTGCCCCTGCATGACTGTGAGCAGATCCTGGCCCAAGTATATAGTCTCAGGCCAGACTTGTTGGACTCACCACTGTCACATGCCGAGCATACTTGGTTCACAGACAGCAGCAGTTTAATTTGAGATGGAAAAAGGTACGTAGGCACAGCAGTCACCACAGACACTGAGATAGTGTGGGCAGAAGCACTCCTCCAGGGAACATCTGCACAAAGAGCAGAGCTAGTGGCACTAACAAAAGCCCTACAAATGGGAAAAAGGAAGAGACTAAACATTTACATGGACAGTCAGTATGCTTTTGCCACCAAGCATGTCCATGGAACCATTCACCAAGATGGGCTGGGAAGGTGGCTCAGTGGTAGAGCACTTGCCTTGCATGCCTGAGGCCCTGGATTCGATTCCTCAGCACCATATAAGCAAAAAGAAAAAAGCCAGAAGTGGTGCTGTGGCTCAAGTGGTAGAGCACTAGCCTTGAGCTGAAGAGCTGAGGCACAGCACCCAGGCCCAGAGATCAGGCCCTGGACCGGACCCAAAACAACAAGAACAACAACAACAACAAAAAAAAAACAACCAAGAAATTTTAAGGCTCATCCGGGCCATATGGGAACCAGCAAATATTGTTATTATGCACTGCCCTGGCCATCAAAAGGGAACTGATTCTATACCCAAAGGAAATAACTTGGCCGATCAGGCAGCTAAGGAGGCGGCCCTCCAGCCCAGAGCGGAATTACTGACTCTAGTAGACCCAGAGCCACGAGCTTTGCCTCCTGAGCCTCAGTACTCCTAAGAAGACTTGGATTGGATAAAGAAAATTCCCATGGCCTATAAACCCCCGGACAAAGAAGGGAACAAAGACTGATGGAAAACTGGTGAGAGGAAACTTATCTTGCCACAAAGATTGGGAAAGGGGATTCTTAAGAGAATCCATCGGGTCTCTCACATGGGAACCCGAAGAATGCAGGACTTGCTCTGACACTCAGAAGTAAAAATTAGGCAAGGACATCAACTCATTGAGGACATTGTTAAAAATTGTAAAGCCTGTCAGCTCACCAATGCCCCCAATCAACCGGTTACAAAAGGAGCTTGCCTCCGTGGAGATAGGCCAGGTGTGTATTGGGAAGTAGACTCCACAGAAATTAAAACTGGAAAATTTGGATATAATTATTTGCTAGATTTGTAGACACTTTTTCAGGATGGGTTGAAGCCTCCCCAACAAAGCATGAGACCATGAACGTCATGACTTAGAAGATCCTGGAAGAAATCCTACCCAGGTATGGCTTCCCATCCACCATCGGGTCGGACAATGGACCGGCCTTCATCTCAAAAGTAAGTGAGGGAATGGCCGTGGCACTGGGGATGGACTGGAAATTGCACTGTGCTTATAGACCCCAGAGTTCAGGGCAGGTAGAAAGAATGAATCAGACTCTAAAAGAGACCTTAACTAAATTGACCTTGGAGACTGGTGCAAACTGGGTATTGCTCCTTCCTTTTGCCCTGTTTAGAGTAAGAAATTCACCCTATCAGCTTGGCTTTACTACTTTTGAAATAATGTATGGACACCCTCCACCCATTATCCCTAGCCTTCAGACTGAATTGCTTGCTGATTTGGATGATACTGAATTTCTGTATAAGCTTGACTATTTACAGCTGGTACATAAGAGCATGTGGCCCCAGCTTAGAGCATTATATGATTCTGCTTCTATTCCTACCCCCCGTTTGTTTAAACCAGGGGACTGGGTGTTTATTCGAAGGCACAACTTGAGATCTTTGGAACCATGGTGGAAGGGACCTTACATGGTGCTACTGGCTACACCTACTGCCCTTAAGGTGGATGGCATTGCTGCTTGGATCCACTGCTCCCATGCCAGACCAGCTTACCCCTTTGCCCTGGATGACTGTGGGGAAACATGGGAAGTCTCCAAACATCCTACCCAACCACTCCGCATATGCCTCAAGAAAAGAAAAATGAACTGATTGTTATTGGTATTGTAGTTTAATAGTATGGCTAAGGTCAGAGAGGGACTATACCTGTTCAAGATTGAAAGCTATTAGAGTTTAGGTTTGGGCCAGAGCCACAAGATTGTGTCTCAGGACCATAAGTCAAGGGGGGAATGAAGGGTTAAAGTACTTGAGGCAGTGACCATTTGTTGCTTGTTTCAGAGCAGAGCAACACGTGGTGCCAAACCACCTGGTTGTGTGCCTTTATAAGACCTGCAAATCCTTAGCTCAGGGCTCTCCTCCTGGCCTCCGCTGTGTCAGAATGTAGGACGAGGCCTGATCTACAGCCCATTTAAATAAAACAGCTGTAGAGTCTAACTCTCAGTTGTCTTGTTAGTGGAGTCCTGCAACCTGGGTATACCAATAGTAGAGATGGGCTTTTCTGCTTGGCAGCCATGTATGGCAGCCAGGATACCTTTATGAAGGATTTCATGTGCTTAAATTATGGTTCTGTGAATCAAATGAGACCTTTTAACTTTGTGCCATCCTGCTTTTATTGTTTATAGAACTCTGTGTGTGTTCTATGCCTCCATCAGAAAGAATGACATTGCCCGATTTGTTAGGAAATGGAAAGACTTGGAAAAAATTATATTAAGCGAAGTAAGCCAGGCCCAAAGAAACATAGGCCCCATGGTTTCTCTTATTTGCAATATCTAGTATATGTATGACTCAAGCGGAAAAGGTCAGATAATGTGATGTTAGGAAAATGAACCCTTATATATGTATTTTAATGTTTTTTTCTTTCATGCATGTGTTTCTAATGCATTTATAAGATTATTTCTTTGTTGCTTTGTATGTCCCTCCCTCACAGTATAACCCCTGCTTTCACTATATTTGATGTCAGTATAACTTGTGGAGGAGATGGGGAAAAACAAGTCGTTTAAGGATACAGGTGGACCTGTTGCAACAATGAGAAGTACAAGTTGCCATGTCGAAAATGAGCTTTACAATGTTGGAGGGGGGGGAGGATTGGGACAGGGGGGGAGGAGGGAGGCTGGGAAGGGATGTGAAGGATAAACAAAGAAGGAGGCTGCAATGCTTGGTAAGAAACGTACGCATTATCCTGCCCATGTAATTGTAATCCCTCTGTACAGTATGTTCACAAATAAAATAAAATAAATTTAAAAAAAAAGAACTCTGTGTGTGTATTTCCCCACATTCTTCTTTGCCTTTGTACTTACTATTCAACATGGCTGCAGTGTGTTTCTGTAGAGCAGATGTCCCATTTCTCCCCTTGTCCTGCCTTCTCTCTCATATCAGACTTTTGCTCCCTTGCTGAATACATACTTACTGAATCAGTCCCCACAAGCATCTCAGTGACAACCATCTCACCCAAAGTGGATGTTTAATACCTACTGCTTGAAGGAAATTAAAAGAAAAAGGTCCAGAACCAAGGCTTTGGTGTCAGGAGTTTCTATTAGTAGTTTAGTATTCATATATTTTGTTTTTATCTATGTTAAAACTCAAGGCATTTCCAATGTAACCTTCATTTGTTTGATTTTATTTTTGAGCAGTACTAGGGGTAGAATTCTGGGCCTCATGCTTGCTAGGCAGGGACTTGTCCATTTGAGTCAATCTATCAGTTTCTCTCTCTCCCTCCCTCCCTCGCTCCTTCCCTCCACCCTTTCTTTTCCTCTCTCTCTCCCTCCCTCTCTCACTCTCTTCCCCCACCTCTCTCTCTCTGTGCTGGAATTGGGGCTTGAACTCAGAGCCTTCTGCTCTCCCTTAGCTTTTTTGCTCAAGGCTGGCACTCTACCACTTAAGCATCACCTACAGTTGTGGCCCTTGGCTGGTTAATTGGAGTTTTTCTGGTTTATTAGGATTTTTTCTGCCTGTGTTGCCTTTGAATTGAGAGCTTCAGATCTCAGAGTCCTGAGTAGCAATGATTATATGCATGAGCCACAGCTTCTGGTCTGTCAGTCTTATTTTTGTTGGTTATCTGTGAGAAAATGTCTTGCTTTTTATCTTGGCCTGTCTAGACTGTTAACTTTGCACTTATGCTTCCTCCCATTATTGGCATGACAGGTATATGTCTCAGCCCAGAACATTTGCTTGCTCCATAGTTGGGGTACAAAAAGTGTACCCCACTGTGCACATGCACATCAGTTCAGAAAGGGTCTTCTGAACTATTTTTAGCCTGTCTTCAGATTTCTGCCTCCTAGTAGCTTAGATGACAGGTTTGAGCCCCATTGCCCAGCTAAACTTCTTTTCTTTTCCTTATTATTGAGATTTTCTTTGTTCATAATCCTATCTTAAGGTAACTTTGAGGAGTCATTAGAGCTAAGTTTCAACTCTCTGAGCAGCTAATAACTAGCTTTCTGATTTAAAAAATACCTTTAGCTTAATCTTATTGTTTATCAACCATGGAACGATTAATTAGAAAAATTTTAACAGGTAATGTTAAAAATACCAAAGCTTGAGGCTGGGAAGATGGCTCAGTGGTAGAGTGCTGGCCTTGTATACATGAGGCCCTAGGTTCAATTTCTCAGCACCACATAAGCAAAAAGAGAAAAGCCGGAAATGGCGCTGTGGCTCAAGCAGTAGAGCACTAGCCTTGAGCTGAAGAGCTGAGGGACAACGCCCAGGCCCAGAGTTCAGGACCCTCGACCCGACCACCCCCCTCAAAAAAATACCAAAGCTTATGAATTGCTTTAATTAAAACAAAAACAAGCTGAAACAGAAGCCAGAATTAAAACAGAAGTCACAATTGTGGCTCTAAAGCAAATTAGGCTCTGTAATTCATGTGAGTTCCTTTCTGAAAGACCTTGCTTTCTTGAGGGATGTAAGGGCAACTTTTCAGAAGTAGCAGAGTGCCATGCATTAGTACACTGTTGGCTTCATCCCTGAGGTCACCTCCTGCTGGAGGTTTTCAGAGTCTGGAAGTCCTCTATGTGGAGATGCACAGGCTCTTGATGCTCATAGCTATTACTTCTTTTTCTTTATAGGATATGACACTTGAACACAGACTTTAAATTTAATTATGTCTAAAAATGGAGACACACAAACAATCCAAAGCTAATTTCCTGTATTTGAGCCTCCAACTTTGCATTAAAAGAGCATGTGTGTAGGGATGGAGGTCTCAGAGCACATCAAGGCCATCCTCAAAGCACAGGAGATGGAGAACTCTGACCACAGCTGCCTCAACAGGGTGAGAGGGCTTCAAGTCCCCACAGTTTGGTCTTATTCCTCATCTGAGCCACTCAAAAGGGCGGTCTGGTCAGTGTAATCTGACTTAAGCTTCTGAATCCCAATGATCTCTCCATGCTCCTGTTTCTTTGACCTGGCCAGAAAGCTGTAATCAAGAAACCACAAGAACCAATAGTTAGATGAACCAAAAAGATCCCTTTTCTTCTCACCAAAGATATGACACATTTACATGTTCTTACACCCTTTTCTTCACATGTTTAGTAAATATGATTACATGTCGGAATACCTGACTTCTCAGTATGTTCATCAATAGATAAATAGACTCACGGTGACTGAAGTGTCACAACTGAGACCACATTTCAGTCTTCTGCCATCCAGCTTGCTCTTTCACTGAGCAGGAAGTAGCAGTGAAAGAGCCCTTTCCTTCATTGGCCTGTGAGAGCTCTTTGTGGATGAAATCCATCACCTAGACTTGCAAGGGAGTGTGGCAAGAAGGTAGGGGCAGCTGTAACAGCAATAGAATGGTAATACAATGTACTAAAATTCACCCTCCTACTCAAATTGCAAATTGTGTGACTTTGGTGAGGTTATTGAAGCCTTCATTTCATTGTCTGTAAAAACTTCACAGTACCTCATAAAGCACTGAGAAATAAACGGGGCAGTGTAGCATGAATCTTTCTGTGGTGTCTGGCTGCAATAAGTTTGTAGGAGTTAACAGTTCTCAGTAAATTGCTTTGAAGAGCACTACACAGAGGCCTTTCTGCTCTGGCACATGTTTCCCTAGTTATGCCCTCTGTGGGAAGTAGGCAAAGAAAAGAGGAAAGAAACGGTGGATCTGGAATGGAGTGGTGAAAGCAAGAGCAGGGACTACTACATTCTACTGATCCAGAACTGATTTCGACTTCAGGTTTCTCCATCACACCATGGGCTTACCAACTGTAAGCAATTCATTGTATGACCATGACCCAGTCAAGTCTTTAACTTCTCAAAACTTCATCACCTGTGTTGCTCTGGGAGAGGAGATTGCCATACACAGCTTGATACAGAATTGTCACTCATGAGGTTGTAGAAATCAACCAACAATTCTAAGGGGTTGGTGAGGAAGAAAAGGGTTGGCATAAGTTCCCTCCTCCCAGACATACCAGTAAACCAGCATGTAGTTGATGGCCACAATGAACAGGGCAGCAACACAGTGCCAGCTGAAGCACATGGTGATGAACATCATGTTGTGCTCATCTTTCTGGTCCCACTCCACGGTTCCAAAAGGTGGGAACAGCACAAACCCAATCTGATGGAATAGACAAGTTGGTCTTAGGGTTAGTTATCCTGAGAAGCAGTAGGTCCTGTGGTTACCAAGAGTAACTCATGCCACACCCTTCCTCAAGGTTCCTATATGTGCATTAGCACGGAAAGCCCTTTTCATACAGGAAGCATACTTAAGTTGAGCTTGGTTGGATAATAGGCTGATCTAAAGGCAGCAGAATGTTGGGGCATACATTTGGTGTGAGTAGATTGGCAGATGGGGCCAGTAAAAGGCACCATCAACACCCTGTTGCTCAACATCAACAAGGTATTAATGGAGGTCACAGGGCAAGAAGTACACGAGAGAAAAGGGCCATGTAAACCTATCCCCAGCATATGCCGATGGCATTGTTATGCAACAAATTCCCTTCAGGACTTCTCTTGGGCAAGCACCAAGGGAAATCCCTAATCCAGGCCCTGTGCAGAGCATTTGCTGTGAACCATCACCTGCCAGAACCAGGATCCCTGAAGAATAGCAAGACTGGTTCTTAAGAGTTCCAGCACAATATTGTCTCGATGAAGCACCTCAAGGAAGGTAGTGATACTGCCTCCAAATGCAATAAACACCAGGAGCGTGTGAATGTGCTGGTCCAGCGGGGGTCGATTGTGAACGTGGTAGTAGAAGAGAAAGCCTGCCACAAACCAAATGACAGCCATCAGACTTGCTTGTGTCTGCTTAAAAGGATTCACCCTGAGTTTTTTTCCCTCCTTTACCGGATTTCTTCCTTAACTGCCTCAAAGCTAGAGTTGCCAGTATTTAGGAAGTCAGTTATATAACATGATAGGGCAACTAAGCAGCAGAAATGGGGTTTTATTTATGGGTCTGATATGAGTTTTAAAGGATGTAGCTTAAAATCTCTACAAGCCCCACAAATGGTTGGATTCCATACAGGATCAGTAGGGCAGGTGGGTCATGGTGCTGATTTCTACATATATGTTGCATGCATGTATGCTTGAAATTCAGTTTTGCCCTCATAACCTGTTCAGATTTTCCTGCTGAGGTTCAGAAGGGTGAGGTATTTGAATTACAACATTCTTTTTCAGGCACTAAGAGTGCAAAACATATTGGAATGACCTTCCAGAAGGAACTGTTTTTCTTTTTCTTTTCATTTTTTTTCTTTTAGGTGTGAGACTGAGACTCCAACTCAGTAACTACTGCTTTTGCTCACTGGCTGGTAATTTAACAACTGAGCAATAGTTTCAACATCAGAAGGGGTTCTTCAAAAGGTATTTGGGGGCTGGGAAGGTGGCATAGGGGTAAAGTGCTTGCCTAGCATGCACAAAGCCCTGGGTTTGATGCCTCAGTACCACATAAGCAGGAAAAACTACAAGTGTTTGGTACTGGGAGGTGCTTAGGGCACTGGAGCATGTCCTCAAAATCATGAGACCTGTTTCAATCTTTCCTTTTCTAGGTCAAATCATAACCATTTTGTTCCTACATAAGCTCCCATCCTGGTATGCTTTCTGCACCAGAGGGACAACCTACAGTGACCACCTGATGTTGGACTTGAATTTCCAAATAAACCTCCTCACAAACAGCTTGTCAGGAATTCCATTGAATGATGGAAAACTCGACTCATATAGTGGGTCTCCTGAGGTTTGCCATGGAGTGAAACATGACATCTCAGGGGGTAGGATAGGGTGCTCTTCCCAAAAGAGCTCATTCCCCTTCATGGAGGTATTCAGGCAGCTTTGGGCAGTCACTGTATGTTTGAGTGTGTGCACATGTGTGGGGCAGCAGGACTGTGGGGAAGGTTTGTGCAGCATTAGAGGCTTTGGGGATTACACACAAGCCTCACCACCATGGGTTCCTTTTCTTGTTCATTTTTTTTAAGTTCAACATGTCAGGTTATGAGTACAATGCATCTCGTTCAATATCACCTCATCTCTATCTCCCCCATCTCTCTCCATGAGCTCTCTTATTTTTTATGTCATCTGGACCAAAGTCCTGTTCAGGTTTTCAAAGTCCTAAGAGTTGGGTTTTTTCTGGAGGAGGTTCTTATATTTCTGATATCTTTTGTACTCTGTTCTCTCATAAATTCACCTTGTCTATCTGGCCTCCCCTATCTCCATCCACTGCATTCCATTACCTTCATTGAGTATTGACATACACATCACCAGTCTGTCCACCCCCAAGGGCACGATGTGGGTGAAAAGGTAGGTGAGCATGTCAATGATTCCTGAGATTCCGAAGAAGAGGTACATAGTGGAGTGCTGCCAATTCATCATCTTCACCCAGTGATCATCTTGGTAGAGATGGAAGAAGGGCCCATCACCAACAAGCTGCTCTGCCAGAAACCCTGCAGGGAAGCAAGGGTCAAGAGTGAGGAGGAAGAGCTGCTCCCAGACCAACAGGAGACAGCACAAAATAGTCCAAAGGCACACACGAAGTCCAGATATGGGTGACTTGGCCTATGAGTCAGCATCTGCTTTGCTGCCTTGGGAGCTGCTCCTTAGTATCAAATGGGATGTTTGCTGGGTAATCTGTATAATGGATGTTGTTGCCTTTTGTGGATTGGCAATAGAAAAGAAGAAACAAGAGACCTGTGTGCATGTGCGCGCACACATACTCACACACACATACACACATGCACACACACACACACACCCCGAATATTTTTGAACAGCAGAGATGAAGCAGAGGTTGACCTCTTAGGTGATGGAGTGGCTGATGCTGGCAACTGAGCAAGTGAAGAGATCCCAGGAAGAATCAGAGGATAAATGAAGACTCCAGGCAGATGTGATATGGTGTAGATTGCTGTGCCTGTCTAGGGGCAGAGCAGCTCCCATATGTGTGTCCTGGGGTAGACTTTGAGTGAGTGAGGAAGTGAATGAGTGACCTTCCTTAGCAGAGAGTTCTGAGTCCTACAGCTCCTCTGGCCCTCTGTTTTAAAATACTGGCTGAATAAAGCAAAGGTCTGCAGTGTGTTTGGCCACAAGTCTGATGAAGCTATGCCTCAGGGTCACTCACAGTTTCATCCCTTCTACTTTTACAACTATCTCAGAAAGCAGATTTGTCTTTTTGCCCAGCACTTACAGTGTTTTAGGAGAAGCCCAGAAGCCCTCTATTATGCCCCTCTAGACCCCTCTAGACTCCTTCCCAAAACAAATGTGTTTTGTGGAGCAGCCCCTTTTCTGATTTCATATGGAAGTGTTCTGTAAGTTTGTGAAAATGTCCCAGAAAAAGTCTCAGTGATCCTCAAATGAAATACCTGTGAAGTAGAGACCCTTTAGGGTGCCCATCACTTCCCTGGTTCTCAGAAGAGTGCAGTCTGCTATGTGGTTGAAGCTCAGGCTTGGAGCTATTGAATGTTTATCCCTTCCCCCACTTGGCAGTCACACTGCCAAATACAGTTTTTTCTCACTTTGTTTAGGCAATGTTGATACTGTCCTTTACCATTTAGGACAAGTGATCCCAGTCTACTCAGAAAGAGATTTCTGAAGACTCGTCTGAGTGGATAGGGGAAATAGCTGCATTGGGGAAGGCTAAGCAAGCTTTGCTTCCTCCTAGTTACTTCACTGTTCAGTCCCTCCAAGAAAACTGTAGGCCAAGGATGGCTATAGTAGAAGGCAATCCACAATAAGATTCCCTGTTAGCCTACACTTCCATTCCATGAAGAAATAATTGTTACTCTCACCACTTCTGGCTCTTCCAGGCTACCAGTAGATAGAGAATATGACAAAAAAAAAAAAAACCAATGGAAGTTAGGAAAATGCAAAATATAGAGAATAGTTTTCCATCTCTTGCACTGCCCACCTCATTGGTCCCCCTGCATAAATGTACCCAGTGAAAGGTTGCTTGAGATAAGAGGATGGAGGATAGGCCAGTGCATTGGGTATCAAGGACCCTGAGATGCTAGGAGGAGAAACAATAAGCAGTGCTCCAAGTAGCCAGTGGTTTTCCTTAAAATCAGTTTAGAGCTTTCTTAACTCATTTGTATGAGTCTATTCTCTCTTAGTTTTCTTTTCTATTTCTGTTTTATCTTTCTTATGCATTATGCACTTTGTTCCTATGTTTTTCTATATCTTTCTCCATCTTAGGTAAATGTCATAGTTTATCTGGTAGTTTTGCATAGCACATATTAACTCCTAACACAAAGCCCTCTATACAATAGAATGTTAGAATAAGCAGTGGCCTCCTGAAAATCCTTGACCTCTTGTGTTTGCCAGTGAAACACCTGTTTCACAGTGTCTAGGAAGTGAACTAAAGGATTTGGATGTGATGGGGAAAGTCCCTGGACCAAATGAGTTCTGCTCTTACCAATGACACAAAAGAAAATCCTGACTGCAGCTTCAATGATTTCAACCCGCTGCTGCTTCTGGCTCAGCCTGTTCTTCTTGCCCTTTTGGTGAAAGTGCTTTAGTGGGAACTTCACTGACCACCACACTCCAATGATCAAGAAGAAACTCCCGGGGAGAGCGTGGCCCTTGAAGTCTGCCATCAGTGTTCTAGGTCACCTAAACATCAGGAACAACTGTTAGGTGGCTGAATGAGGAAGACATATAAATGCACATAGTAGCATGAAGCAAACAGATGGTTGAGGATTTCAAATCATAAGTGGTATCAAGAAGGATCCATGTATTTATCAGAAAAGCCTTGATGCTAATATTTCAGTAATCTTGTCATCAGTTGAGTTATGGGGTAGAACTCTAAGGATCTTGAGGCTTTAAAAATGGGGATGAGGCAGTGGTGCTATGGCTCAAGTGTAGAATGCTATCCTTGAGGTGAAGAGCTGAGGGACGGAGGCCAGGCCCAGAGTTAGCCCCATGACCAATAAACAAACAATGGGGATGAGCCCAGATGCCTAGCAATAGATGAACAGATTAAACAAAATACAGTACCTATACATGGTGGAATTTTCCACAGACATTAGGTAGAATAATATTATGTCATGATCAGTGAGGTAAACTAAGCTCAGAGACGTAGCTCATGTTTTGTCTCATATGTGGAAGCTAGATCTAAAATTCAGTGGGACCTGATGACTTATACAAGACTCTAGGCATTCACAATAGTGAGACCACAGGAGGATATTTCTGGGAGAGGAACACAAAGGTGTAATGCAAATGTGCATCTGATTATATAAATAACTTTTATCTAAATGAACTCCATTTAATGGAAAGAAATTTTGTTGTTACTGTTTTTGTTGTTGTTGTTGTTTGCCTTTTTTCTTGTTTGTTCATTTATCTGTCTTTGGAAGGGGAAGGGTAAGGTGCTGAAATGGAGGGACAAAGAGTGAACAAATGCAGCAGTAGTATGCCCTAGACACTATGTTGAAAATGAATTATCCAATTTGTGGGTGTAGATGGGGATGGGAGGGATAAATAGAGAGAGCCAGGGATGTGTGACAATAACCAAAAAGAAATGTACTAATGATCCAAATTCTGTAACTGTAACCCCTGTGTACATCACCCCTACAATAACACAAACAATTTTTTTTAATGTGGTAAATATTCATTGGCCTTGATGTAGAGGAACTTACTCTGAGAAATACTCAACTACATGAGCAATTTTGTTTTTAATATCAGAGAAGACACTAGGCCAAGAACAAATCAGAAAAGCTCTGTAGGAGTGATAAGACAAATGACTCAGACATCATAGAGCTTTTACAAATGAAACAGTAACACAAGCAAAAGACATGAATACATAATTTACAAAATAAAACAAACATGATAGATCTGTAATACTAGAGATATACACCTGCAAGTATAGTGCCATTTTTTCAACTTTGATTTGAAAATAATTAGAAGAGATTTTGGAATGGAAATCTACCACAGATGAACATGTTACATGTGGTTCAAATTTGGATAAATGCCAAAATCATTATATGAATCACTTTATTAAACATATCATTTTTTGCTAAACACTGCTTGAAAGCATTATACACACCTTTGATCCTCAGCTCCACCCAGACCTGAGCTCCTCCCAGCCCTGGAGTTCCAGCCAGATAGCTGGCCCCTCCCTCTCTCTGCCTAGACCCATCTGAGCTCCCATCTACCTCACTTCCTGCCTGAGACCCTCCTGCTACCTGGATAGGGACAGGCGCTGTGTGCTCCCTATTGGGGGAAATATAGCTCCTCTAATAAACCTTGTAAAATCTTTCTCTTTTGCCTGCTTGCCTTGGTGTGGTCCTCTGGGATAGATGTGAAGGATCTCATCAATGGTGGCCCGTACAGGGATAGGTTCCCCTGTGAATTAGCACAGCCCCTCCCCCACACTTGGGATGGGGGTCTGACCAGCTATCTCATGACCTGGCCTGAGGTACTACACTCCTGTCCTCAGAGGACCACCAAGGTAACTTTCTTCAGACCTAGCACTCTACCTGCTGCCCATCCAACACTTGCTAATTAAGTCTTACCCCAGGTAAGTGACCAGTTGACCAGAGTTCCGGGTTTCCAATTTCTGTATTTCTGTAGTAAGGCCACCTGAGTATACATTGGCTAACTGAGCCCCCCATCTGACTGAAATCTTGACCAAGTTCGTGGAATTTGCCTCTAGGGCCTACTGTGGCCAAGGCCCCCCGTGGGGAAATCATGATGTTTCCCACTGCCTCCTCTTCTCCCCCCTGCTGTTACAAGCCAAATTACACTGCTAAGGATGCTCCACAACAACTTTTGGTTCCAGGTCACTTACCATGGAAAGGACACAACTAAATTTCTTTACATTAAGGCCATATGGACCTTAGTGGGCTGCTGAGCCCCCATCAGAGTCAAATTTGGCCCCAAATTTAAAACTCCACTTCCGTGAACACTCAATCAGGTAAAACTCCCCCTTTCCTCCCCCCCAAACTCTGCTGCTTGTGTTAAGGGCTGGTATCCTCTCCCTTCTTCTAACTAAAGGTATTCAAAAGGTCAATTGATAGGTAAATGCTCTAGACAATTGGGACAAAACTATAGATGAGTACTGGGTGGGTCAAATTTGGGCTCCAGGGAATCCCTACCCAACACTCTTCAATACAATTATTTGATATGCTAAATGCCTTGGAAAAGCCATGGAAAAATGTAGCCCAGCAATAGTTGGTTTATACTGGTTGAGATAAAAGAATGGATGAGTTTAAGTTTAAACTCCCCAAAAAGGTCAACAAGTTTGCATATTATCAAAAGTGTAAAGAATTATTGCATCGTTTTAAAGAGCAACTTGAGCTAGAAGGTTTTCCATAATTGTTAAACATGGAGACTATTAAATTCTGTTAAATCTTTTCTCTAGCATTGACCATGTGGCAAATGTGCCATCTTGGCATCATGGTAGCTCAGCTGCTGTTTCACACCAACTCAATTTTGCTTCAACTGGACTTGATTCTATGACACACTCCCCCCCCCCCCCCACACACACACCTGACCAGCCCAGGCGCCATTATGGCATGCCACATGCCTGTTCATGTCTTGTTTCCTGTCTACTAAAAGGTTTCTTGTGGCTGGCAAAGTTTCGTGTTTTAAACTGACCATGTGGTTCCATTATAATCAGGCAAAGTAATGCTGCTAAAATTCCAAAACTTTAAATAGCCGATTTCAAAATCTAAGTACTCTCCATAATCTGTACACAGACAGGTCTGTCTATTTGTCTATATTTAAAATATGTAAACAGTTATGGTTCCAAAGTTACCAAGTATTCTGCTTGCTAAAAACCTTTGTCAACAGAGGATGTGATTTAATCTGAATTGCTTTCAAATTTTGTGACATGACTACAAGCCAAAAAACAGGCAGTTTTAAAAGGCCTTGGGAAAGGAGTTAGAAAAGATGGTTTCCTTTACAAAATAAATGAAATTAGTAATTAAGTTGGCTGTGATTTATGTCATTCCTTATGTCCATCTATGCTGAGTGAAATATTGTACTACCTCTGACTAGTGGCTAGTAAACTAACGATAAAGGTTTTAATTCTTCATTTTCTCCCCTGGGCGCTGATCAACTCCCTTTAAGATCATGTGACCAGAGTGACTCAAGATGCAGTGTGCTCCTGTGAATGGAAATGCCTGGGAAACAAAACAAATTTGTCACAGCTGCCTAAACCAGTGGCACCAGCCTGTAAAAGCCAGTGTGAACCACGTCTTAACCAGTATATGTGAAATTTTGCAGGTAACCAGCGGGAGTTGGGACAGTCCATACAAGCTGGGAGATTCCACATCCTCACACAGACGCTGGCCTTGCTCCATCACACATGAACAGAAGCCTGCTAATTTGGGGTAAAAAAAAAACACAAGCCACTTCAGATATTTGTTTCTGTAAAGTTAATCCCCACAAGTTAGACCACAACGGATGTGTGAACAAAGGATATAAGTTGACTTCTATGGTATTTTACAATTGGATGTATTTCTAAAGGAAAAGAGATGCTAAGTCTAGATTCTTGGTACAGTGCTAGTGCATTTAAAAAAAAAAAAAAAAAAAAACTGCTAGCTTCCTAAAGGTAACTCAGACTGCCAGTTTAAAACTTCAGCCAAAAGGTAAAAGGTGTTGCCCAGTGTTTCAATGAAGCATTTAAATGCAAATTAAAGAGACTTTTTAAAAAGAGATTAAAAATAGGGTCCCCTTTGTGAAGTACTCGGCAGTGGCTGGCCTCCCAGACAAAGAAAAGTTTAAAAGATAAAATTGTCCTAAATGTTTATTTCAAAGTGAAAAAAAAAACAAACCATAAATTAAGATTACCAAAATGATTGTTGATTCCAGTTTGCCCTTATAGGTTTTTTGTAACAGTTTCCAGCAGGCCCACAGAAAAGGGCAGAGAACAAATTTGTCATATGTAACTTTGGTCTTTAATAAGTTCCAGGTAAGACCATACTTATAAAACTACTTCCAATGACCATCTTTGTTGCTTTTAATTGGAGTAAAAGTGGCTATAACTAAAGACTCATTAATCTAAAAACTGGTTCAAAGCCACCCCTGGCAGAGAAAGGGCCCTGTGAGATTATCATCTCTAATCTTCCAGCAGTGTTCAAAGGTGGAGTTGCTTTGGAGCTCAAAGTGGCAGAGTGCTAGCCTTGCGATGGAGAGCTGAGGGACAGTGCTCAAACCCTGAGTTCAAGTCCAGAGACTGACCAAGGAGAATGCCAAAGGTGCATTTATCCCAGCATGGAAAAAGGCACTCCTAGAACCTGCAATGATGGAGCATCCAGAGGCAGTTACAAGCCACTGCTTGGCTGGCAGAGATGGTATCCGATCCTGGAGTCACTTGTGCTTGGCCTTTCAAATATTGATCAGAGCCAGGAGGTCATGGCAAGATAGTTTGTAAGCATGTCTAATGCCCATGTCTTTCTAACTGGGCAGGAACTTGTCAGTTATCTGTGGTAGTGGGTAGTAAAAGCTAAGGTTGTAAAATGTGAGGGAAATTGAAATCCCAACCCCTCTGTATTTGCTCAAAGCCCTAATTGACAATGACTTTTGAGTTGGCACAGCCACATAAATTCATCTACTAAGGATTATGTCCCTATTGAGATCTCTCTAAAGCACTATACAGGTAGGCATTGTTGGGGTCACTAGAAATCACATTCTTCAGATAGCCAGAAAAATGCTTTTACAAACAGAGTGTTAAACAGGCTACTCTGTGTAGTAGGAAGACCCCTACTCAGGCAGGCAAGCCCACTTAGTTGTCCAGAGTGACAGAGCCCACTGCAACAAAGTTGTTAATAAAGAAGCAACTATATTGAGAAGGTTCCTACACTGACTGGCCAGGGCCGCAGCACAGGCTCGGGACCTGATACTGCGATCCCGAGCGGCCCACATACTTAGGTTTTTAAAGGCAAAATTCATAAGGTCAAGCCTGGTCACGCATGTGACCAATGAGATTGTCACACACCCAAAAGATTGCAGTCATACTAGACCACATGCAGGTGGCCAATGAGGTTACAGTTTGTCACATAATGGCTGTTTAAACCCTCCTATCACTTTTGGTTTAAATGACTCACGAATTCAATGGTAAGGTGGAGTTTATGGTAAGCTCGTGATTTGCCAGTATGAGCCAGATTACAACCTATCTGTTTAATCGGTCAGTCCTTTACAGAACAATGAAGGTGGATTAAGTTGTTAAGGGGAGGGGGACCTAGAGGCATTCTTTCCATTCCAAGAACTGAGCTGGTTGGAGCCAAGGTTGAGGTAACCTTGTTTAATTTTTTTTCCTAAAATCCCTAAAACAAAGGCAAAGCCTGGAAAGAAACTGTACCAGTCTCCTCTCAGGGCCTACTTCACTCCCCCTTTTGACTTGTTCCTGACTGGAATCATTGACTCAGTTTTTCCATTGGGATGGAATCATATTGAGTTCTCATTACCATTAATTTTATGGCTCCAATCCTCTTTTGTATGAATGACATTAATGCATTAATTACACAAGGGCCAATTTATAGCATCAGGAGAATAAGAATCAAGGTGGGCAGCAATAGCTGAAATCAGTGTCATCATCCATGGAGACCGACAGTTAACCTCAGAAACAAGAGGAGAACTACGCCAGCCAGGGCAGTTATTAGGGTTGTCACCCATGGGGACCATGAGAAGAGAGACTGATAACATGACTCAGTCCCTCAGACTCTTCTAACGGAGGCCAAACTTTCCCTAATACAAAGGCTACCTTGCTTCATGAGAAGAAGTCCAGTCCCTGGCGATTTCAGAGAACTACCTCTGCCAATGGTCTACCTGGCGGCTCTAACTAAACCAGCATCTAGATTGCAGTAGGCACACAGGTAAGACAAAGAATGTTCCACATTAGTGCACCAATCCTGACTTTATGTATAGCACAGCTAACTAAATTTTATACCAGCTTTGCTCATAAGTTCCAATTTTAAGACACACTCATACCATTTGCCACATACTTAAACTTACAAACACTTTAAGACAATCCTTACTTTTTAAATCCTTTTTTATCCAGGAGACCATTTCTTTCCCCCCAATTCCTTTCCCAAGGCTTTCTATTTTTGGGGGGGGGAGGGGCCCAGTCGTGGGGCCTGAACTCTGGGCCTGGCCTCAGCTCTTCAGCTCAAGGCTAGCGCTCTACCACTTGAGCCACAGCACCACTTCTGGCTTTTTTCTTTTTGCTTATGTGGTGCTGAGGAATTGAACCCAGGGCCTCATGCATGCAAGGCAAGTGCTCTACCACTGAGCTACCTTCCCAGCTGAAAGTTGAGTGTTGTTTTTGTTTTGCCAGTCATGGGGCCTGAACTCTGGGTCTGGGCGCTGTCCCTCAGCTCTTCAGCTCAAGGCTAGCGCTCTACCACTGGAGCCACAGCACCACTTCTGGCTTTTTCTATTTATGTGGTGCTGAGGAATCGAACCCAGGGCTTCATGCTTGCAAGGCATGCACTCTACCGTTGAGCTACCTTCCCAGCCCCAAGGTGAGTGTTTTAAGTGTGCGCATGCATTCTCAAGGCTTTCTTTACTACCCTCTTTCTTTACAATTCCTTGAGCTTTGTGGCTAGAGTTTAAAACTGCCCAATTTTTCCTGTGGCTTGTGGAACCAAGTTATCTCAGAACAGCCTCAAGGCAACACTGGGGTGGAGAAGCTTGCTAGATTTTAAGGCTAAGAACAGGACTGTCCCATTCCTTTTACTGCCTGCATTAACACACACTCAGTTGGAAGCAGGTTATTCCCATACCAGAGCCAAACTAGGCTGTGACCCTGAAATGCCTAAGGCAGGCCAGTGATATCCTTGCCCTCAATATCCACTGTGGGAGTAGAGAGGGTTACTGGATATCACTAAAAGAATGTCCCACAAGATCTTAGTTTTAGCAGCTTTCAACCAGGAAGCAGTCGCAGGTGATGGAATCAAGCAGTTTGAGTCTACTTTTACCACGGTGGAGGTGGTCTGGGTGACATGTAGATTTCCTCCAAGTGACTGTGAGGCTGTCTTCAAACTCTATCCATTAGGGTATGCAGCAGTAGCAGCAGGGTCTCTCAGTGGCTCCAAAGGACTGTCACACCTCATGCTGGGCTGTAAATTCCTACACAGACTGGTTAAGAATACATAGGCTTGGGCTGGGAAGGTGGCTCAGTGGTAGAGCTCTTCCCTTGCTTGCCTGAGGCCCTGGGTTCAATTCCTCAGCACCACATAAGCAAAAAGAAAAAAGCCGGAAGTGGCGTTGTGGCTCAAGCGGTAGAGCGCTAGCCTTGAGCTGAAGAGCTGAGGGACACCGCCCAGGCCCAGAGTTCAGGCCCCACAACCGGACCCAAAAAAAAATAGAATACATAGGCTTGGTAGGCCTTGACCCCACTGGTTTTTAAGACCATTTAAACAATAGCCCTGGACAATTTGCCAAAATCACAACTTTTTTTTTTAACTAACCAGATATTTTTGTAAACAGACACAGAAGGCTTAGTCTTGTAACCATCTCCAACAGATGCAGTCTCCACACTTGCACATCTGTTAACACTATTCTTTATGCCTTCTTTAAAAGAAATTATTTTATCTATTTTGCCTCATTTCTCCCAAACTGACTCTGGACCCCTGATCTTAAAGGGGGGATGATGGGCGAAGGTTCATCTTCTATAACTTCTTCAAGCTGACTTCAGGGGCATTGATCTTACCTAGCCAGGAACCTATAACCTTAGCTTATTTTACAAAGAGGCTTTCGGGGTTAGATGTCTTTAAGAACAATATTTTGACAACTGCACAGACCTTTCCTCCAGCTACAGCAGTGTAGCTTGTTTAGCACTCTGGTTTGCAAAAGGCTTAGGAATGTGATCTCTAGTGACCATAACAATGCCTAAGTTACCTGTGCAGTTACCTGTTCAGACAGATGTCAATAGAAACACACTCTCAGGTTTGCAAACTTTTTCCTGAGCAGATGAATATCATGTTGCTGGTGTCAGCTCAAAAGTTACTACCAATTAGAGCTTTTGGCACATATAGGGGTTGAGATTTAAACTATCCCCCACATTTTATAACATTAACTTTTTACTACTATCACAGAGGATGATGGCAAGTTCCTGTTCCTTACAAGGTAGAGACATTAGGCATGCTTACAAATTATCTTCCCATAATCTCCTGGCTCTGACCAATTTTTGAAGGGCCATGCACATATGACTCTAGGATCTGACATTATTTCTTCCATCCAAGCAGTGGCTTACTGCCTCTGGATGCTCCACCATTGCTTTCATCTCAGAAGTGTCTTCTCCACACTGGGATAAATGCCTCATTGGCATTTCCCTTAGATGGCCACTGGACTTGAACTCGGGGCCTGAGTGCTGGCCCTCAGCTCTCCAGCTCAAGGCTAGCACTCTGCCACTTTGAGTCCCAAGGCAACTCTGCTCACTCTTTCAGCACTCTGCTGGCTAATTAGAGGTGACAGTCTCACAGGGACCTTTATCTGCCCGGGCTGGCTTTGAACCAGTTTGCAGATCAATGAGTCTTATAAAAGGCCACTTTACTCCAATTAAAAGTAACAAGATGGTCAACATAGAAGTAGCTTTTAAGCATGCTCTTACCTGGCACTTAAGAGTCAAAGTTACATCTGACAAACTTGTAAGAATCCTCTGTGCTTTACTCTGGGCTTGCTGGAAACTGTTAAACAAACCTATAAGAGCAAACTGGAATAGCAATAATTTTGGTAATCCTTATTTTTCCTTTGTGCACTTTGAGGCAAATGTTAACAATTTTACTTTTAAAATGTTATATCCAAAAATCCATTCTTAATTTTTAAGCTTCTTATTAATCTCTTTTAATATTTTGTACTTTAGTTTTCATTTGTGTTTTGAAAAGATCCCTTGAAATCTTGAGGCCAAGTGTAACTCTTTGCCTCTTGGCTGCTTGTTTTAAAACAGATACGCATTAAAAACTTTTAAACTCAAGTGACAACTTTTCCTTAATGCAAGAATTACAATCACAATCACTGTACCAAGAAGCTAGACTTAACACCTTTATGGCTTTTAAAAACATATCCTAATTGTACAACATCATGGAAAGCAAGTCACATTATACAAATAAACTTTTTAACCCTCTTTTTAAGGCCTTTTTAATCTTAATTTTAACACATCCAAGGAGCAGTTTTAGCAATACTAATCAGATCATCACATCACTAATTTTACCCATCATGTTTCCAGTGTTTATCTGCAGGAAAAAAGGACAGAACAACGATGGGCCCCTCGGCCCCTCCTATGGAATGGGCAGGCACCCAATCCAACTCTTTAGGGTTAGATGAACTGCATTTGTGCCAGCTTGCCTTCTTTCACCGTGCGTGAGCTCCTCCCAGGGCCCGTCCCCCCATGCATGACCAGCTGAACTGCACTTCTGCCTGTTCACCTCTTACCTCTAAAGACAGGTCTTCTGTTGGTTCTTGAATGAAATACAGTTTTAAACAGACAGAACAGGTAATGTCTTTGACAGTATTAAACTAACCTTTACATTTCTTATATTTATCCCCAAATTTTAGCCTAGGGAACTAAATCCCAAACAGCCAATGGATTTTTGTTAAGCCAGATAACTTGATTATAGTGTAGACAGCCTTATGTATTTCATTTTATTTTTTTTCAGAGTAATTTTTTATTGTGAAAATACTGTACAGAGGGGTTACAATTACAGCCTTATGTATTTTAAAATATTAGATTTTAAAATACCAGATTTTCTAATTTTCAAGTTAAAGAATCCTTAAAAAGCCTTTTAAGACAATGGGAAGATTCTTTAAAATTTTTGGTAATGTCCAAACCTCATAACATTTTGAATTTTAAACTTAAATTCACCCAATTGTTACAGCATGCTGACAATTCTTATCTTGAACCTGTTCACACTCATACAAAATACTCACACAGATCTGAAAGTGCGCAAAAATCAAAATCAGTTGTACATACATTTTCTAAAGTTTTTAAACAAAAATGAAGACAATAAATTCAGCCTGAGGCTTGAAGGGGACCAAACTAGTCCAGCAACCTTCTATGCCTCACATAGAGGGGGCCATAGCAGGTCGTGACCAAGCCTAGCTGGAGGCTGTAACTTTTATTCCCCTAGAAATGTTCAAATAAATCACAAAAATACAAATAAACACAAAAACGAAAGATCCACACTTAAAACTGGTACCAATTTTAAAACAAAACTAGACAACAACTAAAGGCTGAGTTGGGGACTAACGGGCCCCCAGTTCATCCCTACCAGAACTCTGTGCCGTTCTCACTCAGCAAGCTGAATCCAGAGTCTGCTGAATAAGCTTGCTACCCTCACCCAAAACTTCCCTACCTCAGAAAACATAGAACAGAAAACACACCAAAGTAAACAAGACAGACGAGTGGCCACAAAGACAAAATCAGTTTTCAGTGAATGGGGCGACATCTCACCACCATTCACTTACCAGGGGACTCGAACCCCCCCACCCCAACTCACCTCCAGAGGATTTTTCTTTTAGATTCCTGCAAATGTTGACCCAGGGGCCTTCCAAAGCAGAGGAAAATTCCCAGTCATCTTGGGGCAAGGGATAAAAAGTCCCTAGTGGCCACCCCCTCAGACTGAAAAGTTCTTCCCCATGCTCAGACCTCCTGAGCCAAGGCCTGAGGCTGAGATCTAATTGGGGCCACTTGCAGGTGGTCAGTGGCAGTTTCATAATTGACAAGCAAGTTACAAAAGCAGAACCAGCAGTTTTTGTTTTTGCTTTTTTTTTTTAAAATGAACTAGGACAAGGTCTAGGGGTGTCCTGGACTCACTTGCCCCATATTTTTCCTATAAAGTAAATCCAATTACAAACATGGCAAGCAAAAGCAAAAGCACAATGAGACACAGACAGACAGGATTATACACAGAACGAGGAGGGATCCCAAAACCAAAAGTTACTTTTTTCTCAACCTATTTTCTCCACAAGCAAGCCCCCGTCCAACTAGGACTGCTAGGCCTGGTGGAATTGAGGGGTCCAGGCGTCCCTGGACCTCCTCGGCCATGGGGGACTCTGCTGTGTCCAGCCTCACCCTATTTTTGGCCTCACTCTGGCTCCTTCTCTACCTAGGTCGACAGCGCTTACCTCGAGGCTTTTCTCGGAACTTCTCTCCAACAGCCGAGTGCCCGCACACTGTCCTCCCGGCCAGGGACTTCAATCCCCCTCAGGTTGGAGCAGCTAAGAGCTCAATCCCAGATGAACCCACATTAAATGAAGTAGGAAGACCCCTACTCAGGCAAGCAAGCCCACCTAGTCATCCGGTGACAGAGCCCACCGCAACGAAGTTGTTAATAAAGAAGCAACTTTATTGAGAAGGTTCCTACACTGACCAGCCAGGGCCGCAGCACAGGCTTGGGACCTGATACTGCAACCCCAAGTGGCCCCCATACTTAGGTTTTTAAAAGC
Source organism: Dipodomys spectabilis (assembly GCF_019054845.1). NCBI lineage: Eukaryota > Metazoa > Chordata > Mammalia > Rodentia > Heteromyidae > Dipodomys > Dipodomys spectabilis. The sequence continues at coordinate 1,145,792 of NW_024870700.1, forward strand.
AAAATTCACAAGGTCAAGCCTGGTCACGCACGTGACCAATGAGATTGTCACACACCTAAAAGATTGCAGTCATACTAGACCACATGCAGATGGCCAATGAGGTTACAGTTTGTCACATAATGGCTGTTTAAATCCTCCTATCACTTTTGGTTTAAATGACTCACGAATTCATTGGTAAGGCAGAGTTTATGATAAGCTCGTGATATTGCCAGGATGAGCCAGAATACAACCTATCTTTTTAATCGGTCAGTCCTTTACAGAACAATGAAGGTGGATTAAGTTGTTAAGGGGAGGGAGACCTAGAGGCATTCTGGCGGCTTGTCCAGGATGTGGTCCTGGCCAGTCAGTGTAGGACTCTGCTGTAGCCTAATAAAAGGTCTGTACATTTGTTAAAAGTTAAATGTTGTATATAAGCTACTTTAAACAGGCTGCCCAGAGGCAATGGACAGTCCTTAGAGTGCCTATCAGCTGCAATTGAAAACATCCACTGGGTTTTGTTATTACAAAACTCTGGCAAGTAATCTTCAGTCAACTGTTAGCAAGTTATAGGTAACCTCTATCTCCATTGATCTCTTTGTTGTTTTAATTGGAAATAAAAAGGGCTTTTGTGAGAAATACTCCTTTTGCCACAGTTCAAAGCCATTCTGGGTGCAAGGAATCCCTCTAAAACTACATCTCACAGCTCATCGGCAAAGAGCCAGGCTGGAGTCATGGCTAGAGACTCTCACCTCTTATGTATCCAGCGAAAGGCTGAAAGTAACACAGTGACAGTGTTACAGCACTAGCCTCAAGCAGAAGTGCTCAGGGACAGTGCCCAGGCCTTGAATATGCCAACTGGGACAAGCTATCCCAGCAATGGATGCTGAGACCACCCCCAGGAAAAAGTCAGTCCTGACAACAAAAAATTATGGCAAGGAGTTAGAGGCTGTCCTTGTGCGGTAAGGACCAACTTCCGGGCTTCCCATGAGATGCACTCCCGTCTCTTCTGATGAAACTGCAGCTTTTGAAACTGCAAAAGCTGGTGGACATGAGCTCAGGTGGATTGGTGTGTTATAAAGATAGACTCAAAAAGCTTAATTAAGGCTTGGGCTTTTCAGAACACGAGGGGTTCTTATCTTGCCAATTATATAGATCACTAGAGGAAAATGGGGTATAAACCACAAGGGGCTGAGTTTGCCCTTCTTCTGGATGGCCTACTTCTTTTAGGGGAAGGATTTTTGGAGTGTCCTTAAAGATTGTTTCCCCTCCTTCTTAATCTCTGGATCATTCTTTTTTAACCTCTTTTCAGTTCCCTTCCTCTCTTCCCCATACCTGGATCCCTTGGTGCACTGTAGGAGGGATTGTTCTGGTGGGGGGGGGGGGGAGGAGTTATAGGAGGTAGGAGATAGAAGGTAGGGCAGGGTAAAGGGGCCACGGAGGAGGAGCATAAGGGGGAGGAGCAGTTTCTTCCTCCAGGGCCTCCAAAGGCTTAGGCAGTAGAGGTCTTTCTTTTAGAGCCAAAATTGAAGGAGTCTTATTACCTGGAGGTAAATAAGACTTGAGCCAATCTGGGGGTTCCTCCACTAGATATCTCCAGACTACAATATAGGAGACTTGGTCAGGGTCAAAAATTACTTCCTGAGTCTGATAAATTTGGGCAAGAGCAAAAGCGTCCTCTGCTGGCCACCCAATTTGAAAGGCAGGCCATTCCAGTTGACAAACGGTTTTTAGCTTTTAGGGATACACTGTGTGTCCCAATTCATTTGATTTTTTCTAGAAGTATTTATTTTTTATAATTTTTTATTGTAAAGATACTATACAGAGGTTTATAGTTACATGAGCAAGGTAAGAGTACAGTTCCTATTGAGCAGTTACCCCCTCCATTGTTTTCCCCTACCATCCCTTCCCTCCCTACCTTCCCCCAGGTTCTTTTTTTTTTTTTTAATTGTGATTAAGTGATTACATAATTTCCCAAATTTTACAGTATTGTGGAATAATGATGTTCATTTAAAGTCACAAGTTCATTCTAACTTTCCTGGAGCAAATTGTCTATCACAGTCTATAACATATAACGGTGTACATATATACACCATACATATGATCAGTAGCATGGGGATATTTAGTAGTGGTTCAACCAGATGAGTGGGAGTTCTTTGTTTCTTAAGTCCTGTTAATTTTGTCGTATCTCCTAACATTTTGGATTTAGCATCCACTTATCAGGGAGACCGTATACTGTTTGTCCCTTTGCTCTTGGCTTACCTCGCTCAACATGATTCCTTCTAGCTCCATCCATTTCCCTGCAAATGCCATTGTTTTGTCATTTCTAATGGCTGCATAATATTCCATTGTGTATAGATACCACAATTTTTGGATCCATTCATCTGTGGTGGGGCATCTGGGTTGTTTCCATATCCTAGCTATTGTGAACAGTGCTGCAAAAAACATGGAGGTGCACATGTCCTTGTATATTGGTTCCTGTTGTTCAGGGTAGATGCCTAGAAGTGGTATGACTGGGTCGTAAGGGAGGTCAATCTTTAGCTTTCTAAGGACCCTCAAGACTGCTTTCCAAAGTGGTTGTATGAGTGTACATTCCCACCAGCAGTGTAATAGGGTTCCTCTTTCTCCACATCCCCTCCAGCATTTGTTGTTGGCTGATTTGTGGATGTGGGACAGTCTGACTGGGGTTAGGTGGTATCTCAGGGTTGTCTTTATTTGCATTTCCTTCACCACCAGGGATGATAAACATTTCCTCATGTGTTTCTTTGCCATTTTTATTTCTTCATTTGAGAAGTCCCTCTTTAGTTCCCTTGCCCATTTAGTAATTGTTTTGTTAGGTTTGAGAGGGATTAGTTTCTTGACTTCCCTGTATATACAGGATGTTAACCCCTTGTCTGATATATTGCTGGTAAATATTTTTTCCCAATTAGTTGGTTGTCTTTCTAGCTTGGTTGCGATAGATTTAGCTGTGCAGAAGCTTTTTATTTTAAGGTAGTCCCATTTGTCGAGTCTCTCTCCAACTTGTTGTGACCCTGGGACTCTGTTCAGGAAGTTCCTTCCTGTGCCTATTAGTTCAAGTGTTTTTCTTTAACTTTTGATAGTTTTCATTAAATAGTTCTTTTACATCTTTGGTTAGGTTAATTCCTAAATATTTTATTTTTTGGGAGGTTATTATGAATGAGGTTGCTCCCTTTATTTCCCTCTCTTCTTGTACATTGTCAGTGTACAGGAAGGCAACTGATTTTTGTGGGTTTATTTTGTATCCTGCTACTTTGCCGAAGTGATTTATGATTTCTAAGAGTTTGGGGATGGAGTTTTTGGGATCGTGAAGGTATAGTATCACGTCGTCTGCAAAAAGGGATAGTTTAACTTCTTCTTTCCCTATGCGGATCCCTTTAATGTCTTTTTCTTGCCTTATTGCCCTGGCTAAGGGTTCCAGGACTATATTGAAGAGGAGTGGAGACAGTGGGCATCCTTGCCTTGTTCCTGATTTTAGGAGAATTGGTTGTAGCTTTTCCCCATTAAGTATAATATTGGCTATTGGTCTGTCATAAATGGCTTTTATTGTTTTTAGAAATGTTCCTTCTATTCCTATTTTCTCCAGAGCTTTTAGCATGAATGAATGTTGAATTTTATCAAAGGCCTTTTCTGCATCTGTGGCGATAATCATGTGATTCTTGACCTTGGCTGTATTGATGTGTTGGATTACATTTATTGACTTATGTATGTTAAACCATCCTTGCATCTCTGGGATGAAGCCTACCTGGTCATACCTGTGTGATTATTTTTTATGTGTTTCTGGATTCTGTTAGCTAGAATCTTGTTAAGGATCTTTGCATCTGTGTTCATCAAGGAAATTGGCCTGTAATTCTCCTTTTTGGTTGGGTCTTTGCATAGTTTGGGGATGAGTGTGATATTGGCTTCGTAGAATGAATTTGGGATAGCTCCCCCCTTCTCTGTTTCTCTGAAGAGCTTGAGGAGTATGGGTATTAGTTCTTCTTTAAAGTTCTTATAGAATTCTGCTGTGAATCCATCTGGTCCTGGGCTTTTTTTTTTGTTGGAAGACTTTTGATAGCTTCCTGTAGGATATTGGCTTATTTAATTGGTTTACTTTTTCTTTGCTCAGTTTGGGCAACTTGTATTTCTCTAAAAATGCATCCATTCCTGCCAGGTTTTCTTCCTTTAGAGAGTATAACTTTTGAAAGTAGTCCGTTAGGATTGTTTGGATATCTTGGATACGTGTTGTGATTTTTCCTGTGGCATCCCTAATCCTGTTAATATGGGTTTCCTCTCTTCTTTTTTTAATTAATCTTGCCAACGGGCCATCAATTTTGTTTATTTTTTCAAAGAACCACCTTTTTGTTTGGTTAATATTGGCTATAATTTTCTGATTTTCTAATTGGTTAATCTCTGCTCTCAATTTGGTTATCTGGCTTCGTCTAGTAACTTTAGGTTCCATTTTTTCTTGTTTTTCTAGCTGTTTTAATTGCAACATGAGATTATTTACTTGGTCTGTCTCCATTCTCTTGATGTGGGCACTGAGGGCAATAAATTTACCCCTCAGGACTACTTTTGCTGTGTCCCACAAGTTTCTTTGTGAGGTGTTTTCATTTTCATTGTTGTAGGAAATGTTTTATTTCTTCTCTGATCTCTTCTGTTACCCAGGCATTGCTAAGGAGTGTGCTGTTCAATTTCCATGTATTAGAGAAATTTCTGCGGTATGCTTTGTTATTGAGAACTAGCTTGATTCCACTGTGGTCAGATAGGATACAGGGGATTATGTTGATCCCTTTGTATTTGCTTAAGTTCCTTGCATGAACTATGATATGGTCTATTTTGGAGAAAGTTCCATGAGCTGCTGAGAAGAATGTGTACTGTGTTGTTTTAGGGTGAAATACTCGGTAGATGTCAGTTAATTCTGCTTGAAGTATGGCCTCACTTAATTCGGTAGCTTCTTTGCCAATCCTCTGGTTGGTAGACCTGTCCTTTGGTGAGACTAGTGTGTTAAAGTCTCCTAGTATTATCGTATTGGGATCTATTTTATTCTGTAAGTTTGAGAGTATTTGTTTAACATATCTGGGTGCACCAATATTTGGGGGCATATAAGTTGATAATGGTAATATCCTCTTCTTGGATTGTTCTCTGTATTAATATGTAGTGTCCGTCCTTGTCTTTCTGTACTGATTTTAATAAAAAGTTTATTTTGTCAGATATCAGGATAGTTACACCTGCTTTCTTACTGGGGGGCATTTGATTGGCAGATCCTTTTCCAACCCTTTACTCTGAATTTGTTTGTATGTTTGGCTGAGAGGTGGGTCTCCTGAAGGCAACAGATGGATGGGTCATGTTTTCTGATCCAGCCTGCAGTTCTTTTTCTTTTGATTGGCGAATTAAGCCCATTAATATTAAGAGAAAGTATAGAGAGATGCATTGTTGTCCCTGTCATTCTGTTTTCCTAAGTTTTTCTTCTTTCCTTTCCTCCTGTGCTTCCTCAGTTAGACTTTGATTAATGCCTGTCTGGGTGCAGGTCCAAGTTCCTGGTTGCTTTCTTCAGGTTCTGTCCCCACTCTTAGTATTCTTTGTAATGCTGGCTTAATGTTTATGTATTCATTTAGTTTTTCTTTGCTATTAAAAATTTTCAGTTCTCCATCGAATGTGAATGCTAGCTTTGCCGGGTATATCAGTCTGGGTTGGCAGTTATTGGCTCTCAGGGCTCGTATGGTACTTTCCCAGGCCTTTCTTGCGTTCAGTGTTTGTGTGGAGAGATATGCTGTGATTCTAATTTTTTTTCCATTGTAGTATAGCTCCTTCTTGATTTTTGCTGCATGCAAGATTGTTTCCTTATTATTTGTATCTATCATTTTTACTATAGTGTGTCTAGAAGTGTGTCTCCTGGGATCTTGCTTGTTTGGTGTTCTATATGCTTCTGTTATGTAGGTAAGATGTTCTTTTTTGAGGTGGGGAAAATTTTCACCGATTATCTTTTTGAATAGGTGTTGCATTCCCTTGCTCTGAAATTCCTCACCTTCGGCCACTCCAATTATATGAAAGTTAAATTTCTTGGCATAATCTGCTTGCTCTAGAATTTCCCTTTGGCTTAATTTGAGTGATTATCCCGTATCTGTCACTTTTTGGTCCAGTTGGTGTATTCTGTCTTCTGTATCTGACACTCTACATTCCATTTCATTCACTCTGTTGACCGGGGCTTCTATTGTAGTTTGCATGGAGGAAATGGATACCTTTATGGATTCGATGTTGGTTCTCAAAGTACTGATTTCACCTCTTAATGAGGTATATACTACCTCTAATTTGGCATTTATCTCATTTCTTACTGAGGTTTGTGCAGCCTCTATTTTTGCATGCATCTCAGGTTTGATATCCTGTATCTCTTTTGATAGTTCATCCTTGTGCTCTTTCAATTTCTGATCTACTTCTCACTTTATTTCTTGAGTCATTGCTTCCAGCAACCCTTGGATGTAGCTTTTGTCTTCCATTCCTGCTTTGCTCCTACTGGGGCTCTCTCCTGCGTGGCTGCTGGCTATTGAGGATAGCTTGCTATCCTGGGTGGTGATAAACCTTGTAATTTAGCTCTGTGATTTTTGCATACAGTATCTTTACAATAAAAAATATTTTAAAAAAAGAAAATTTAGGAAACAAGGTCATGTGGTTCCTAGCAGAGGGATTATTTAGTCATTACTCCTAAAGATGAATGTGGGGCTCTAGATCGTATCTGCCAATGTTGTCCTCCTTTGCAGACTTGTTCACATGAAAGTTCAGCTCTGGTAGACAAGGAAGTAGGGGAATGAAAGCAAAGACATTACTGTTTCAGCATGGAATTTGTCACATTTCAGATTGTGTCTCCTGTTTTGTTCTAGAGCAGGAGATGGGAACCAGGCCCTTGGGACTCGCCACTTGTTTTGTCAATAAAGTTTTATTGGAACATGGTCCCTATGCAGTCATTTATATAGTATCTATGGCTGCTTTTCAGTTAGAAGGCAGAGTTAACTAGATGGCATACAGACTGTATGGACTATAAACCCAAACTTTATAGCCCATGAAAAAACAGATTTTTGATTCTGCTCCAGCAGAGAAATGAAGGGTGGAGGTAGTAGCCATGCAAGGCCAGGCACTACCTGGCAGTGCCAGCTTTAGAACTGGTCTGTCTGGATTTGAGGTCATTTATTCCTGGTTATGTCACCCTTTTCAGCACCTACTAACAGACAGAGCTCAGAATGGCATTTTAAAATATCCCAAGTACATAAAGCACTAAAAATCACCCATACAATAAGCCACTTATATGCGGATTTATTCCAGATGGTTTGACCCAGTGTGATTTTTAAAAATTCCTATACATGCATTGTACAACTCAGTTGATGGGAACTCTGGGTTAGGTCCTTCATTGTCAGTGTGGGTTTTTTTTTGTTTTTAATTAATTAATTATTTTAAAATTATCTTTAACGTAGAAAAACAATCCTGAAAGTAGAATGGCTGGGTGCAGTGGTACCCACCACTAGTGCTGAGACCAAAGGAAGGATTTTAAGTCCAAGGTCAGCCTGGGCTACATAGCAGGTTCAAGGCTAGCCTGGGGTACAACGTGTCTTAAAAATAAAATGGGCTGGAGGTGTAGCTCCAGAGGCAAAGGGCGGCTTGCCAGCTCCACATCCTGAGTTCAACTGCTAGTGCCGCAAATAAACAACAAACAGACAGACAACAAGAACAACACACCTCAAAAAGAACTCAAAGAAAAGAGAAGTAGGAGGCATTTCCTTTTCGATGTGGAGCCAGCAGCCTGTGGTACTTTCCATTTATTATCTCACTGAATCTTTACAACTACACTAGATGGGATAGACTGCCTAACAGTGACCAAGGAGGAAAGTATGTTCTGGATATTAGACTATTGTTTGATATATAGCTGGTAACAAATCTTCCATCCCGTGAGCCTTGTATTTAGCTTGCTAGCTATATCCTTCACTGTGTAGAAACTTTTATTCAGTTTGATATAATGCCATTTCTCAATTCTTTCTTTGATTCATTGGGTTTCTGGATTTTTCTTAGAAAGATTTGACCTCTAAAGAAACCCTCATGTTTCCCCTACTGCTTTCTGTAAAAGTTGCATGTTTTCCGGTCTGACATTGAGGTCTTTGATCCATTTTGAATGGATGCTGATATCAGTGCTTTTTTATCTGTGCACCCTGAGCATTTGTGGTGTTTCCTCAAGTGCAGTCTTCTTGGATCCAGTTATCCCCAGGTATCAATGTCTATGGCAGTAGTAGGACTTCCTTTTCTGCAGTAGGACTTCCCTGTCTCTTGCAAAAGTGCCTAAATTATTAAAAAAGATATTCAATCAGCAAAACTTCAGTTACCTATCTTTTATGGGGTCTTGGTAGGACAGGTAGCTGGAGGGCATGGAATGGAAATGGCCTGGTTTAGATGGCAGCAGGTTTGAAGTGAGATGGTTTGTAAGTTCTATGGGGCAGACAAGGGTGAGGCTTATGGGTTATGTGGTGGTTTCACAGTTCCTTTTGATCCTCACAGCAGTCCTGCCAAATAGACACTCTCATCCCATTTAAATGCGGAAAAGGTAAGTTTGAGATGAATCAGCTCCAGATGTGAAGCAAGCCTTCTACTTGCAAGTCAAGTTCTTTGCCTGGGATCTGTCCTTGTGACCCAGAGGATTGATAAGTGGAGAGATGGAAAGCTTGGATCACAAAGATCACTGATCACAGGCCGAGGTGAGATGGAGCCCTTGGTGAGTGTGTAGACTGAGAATGATGACATAGAGATAGCTCTGAGCTGTGAGTACAGGTGACCTGTGTTTTCTAATGCTCTGATCTTGTACATTTTTGTTACTTCTGAGAGTCACATTTCACACAGAAAGCCACGAGACAGTTTTCAAGCATGAAATGTGAGATGTCCTGTCTCAGCTATTTACTTCTGGTTAAAACTAAACCCCTTCTGAATTTATTGAACAAATCCAACAGAAGTAACTCTGGCATCTGGCCTCAACCTTACTCCCTGCTTTGATGTCATAAATTTACCTGATTGCCTGTCTGTTTGTACATGAGGATGTGTAAATCCTATGAGATGTAACATATGAGTATTTGAAGATGCCAGTGTGCAGCTCATTCCCTGGAAATGCCATTTCATCACTCCCCAGCAGCAAAATTATTGGTGAGATGGCATAGAGTAGAAGGTGTTCATGGTGACAGCAGTAGTATTCACATAGTAGGGCATCTCTGGTAAGTGTTTTACAGGTACTCATTCCTGAGGAGCTTCTGGTGGCAGCCATTGAGCCTCTGAGACTAGTGGAGAGAGACTGGCAAAAGTACTCAGACCATGTTTCAAGACAGGTAATGGTAAAGAGAACAGGATTCTAATTGGCTTGTACTCCAATGTCCCATCTGAAAATTTTTACACAAGTGCCAAGCACTTCCATACATGATGCAAAGGGTATGAAAATAATTTCAATGTCTTATATCTTATCTTCACACCTCAACCCCTCAATCTGGAAAAAACTGTGTTATTATATACTGTATTATTATATCAGTTATGTATGTGTGCATATATGTATGTATGTATCATTATCAAATATGAAGTTAATCCTGGTGGCACATGCCTGTAATCTTATCCCTAAGACACTAAGGTAGGTAGATTGTGAGCTTAACTCCATCCTGGGCTATATGTGGTGTATCCAAAAATCCAAAACGAAACCCTTAAATGTGGATCTTTACTATAAAAATCAAAGGGAAATTAAGGTCCTCTTCCCATATCCAGTCACTAAGAGCAACCAAGCTACACCTCCATTACTGCTAATTGATCTTACAGGCCTTCAATGAACATGTGAGTTTTTATGCAGCTGACAACTCTAGGTGTATCCTAAAAGGGAATCCAGAAGTATTTGAAGGACTAAGGTTCTTAGAAGTTTATTCTCAGTTCTGGAGTTGAACTTGAACTCTGACAGGCTTGCTCAGCTTTCTCATAAGTATAGCCTTTCTTAGAAAGGGCAGCATCTCTACTGGGTGTATGTGAAGAAGCAGGATGAAGGACAAGGGAGATGTCGGGCATCCATGTCATAGTGAATGGTTAAAGTACTTGAGGCAGTGACGATTTGTTGCTTGTTTCAGAGCAGAGCAACACGTGATGCTAAACTACCTGGTTGTGTGCCTTTATAAGACCTGCAAATCCTTAGCTCGGGGCTCTCCTCCTGGGCTCCACTGTGTCGGAGTGTAGGACCAGGCCTGAGCAGCAGCCTATTTAAATAAAACAGCTGTAGAGTCTGACTCTTGGTGGTCTTCTTAGTGGGGGTCCTGCGACCTGGGTATAACATCATATTAGTGGGGGCTCATCCGGGATCCCCCCAAAGACCTGCGAGACCTCAGACTCCAAAGGTAAAACAGCACTGTCTTTGTTAATTTGTCTTATCCTGTCATTTGTCTGTTTTACTTTCATTTTCCCTTGTGAGGATGGCCGCTCTGATTGGTAAAGGGTTTTTGAAGCAGATTCAATTGCACAACAACCCTGGAGGAACTGGGAGACATTCCAGATCCTCTTGTGGGGCAGGGGTAACCCCGCAGTGTGGAGCAAGGGTCCTTGGAACCCCACCATGTGGAGCAAGGGTCCTTGGAACACCGCTGTGTGGGGCGAGGGGGGCGGTCCTTGGAGCCCTGGCATGTGAATTGTGGGGCGGGGGTGGGTTCGGTGTTGAGCTGGAACTGACCACGAGGGCCTCTTAATCGAGGCCCAACTTGCCCACTGTAGGTCTGCTCCTTCTGCTGTGGGGCGTGGGTGTCGCATTACAGGAGTCAGCAGACCAATTCGGGAGATCTCCACTTCATAAGAACTGTCAGGCCTGTGTGTGTGTTTTTTTATACTGTTTATTGTTTTTTGGACTGTACGACTGACAGGACTGGAAACCATGGCCACCACTCCACCTAGCCGCCTAGACTTACATAAAGAAACTGAGAAAGAGGAAAAGAAAAGTTACCCGCCGGTTTTTCAGGGAGATAACTTGGAAGAAGAAATGTTTCCTCCCCCATACTCCCATTCCCAGGTTCTTTTTGCAGAACCCAAGAGTGGTCAAGAGGAGGAGGGAGCTATAGAACCCTTGGCACCTGCCCTTAAAGTTTCTGAGGGGCCAGTCACTCGACTACACCATGGGATCAACCTCCCTTCTAATGCAGCTGCTTATCCCTTATGTGACGTAGTTCCTGTGGATGCGTTTGGTTAACAGCAACTCCAATATTGGCCATTTTCTACCAGTGATCTATACAATTGGCGCACCCAAAATGCCCCCTTTTCTGAGAAACCCCAGGATTTAATTCTTTTGCTTGAAACTATTCTCTTTACTCCTCAGCCCACTTGGGATGATTGCAGTCAGCTTTTACAGGTCCTTTTTACCACTGAAGAGAGAGACCGTATCTGCGAGGCAGCCCGGAAACATATCCCTGGCCCCACAGGAGCTGCCATCACAGATCCTGCCCTGATTGCTGCCTATTTTCCTGAGATCTGACCAACATGGGACTACAATATGGTTGAAGGTAGGGAGTGACTCCTCGTCTACTGCCAGGCTCTGTTGGCAGATCTCAAGGCAGCGGCTCACCAACCTACTAATATGGCCAAGGTTTATGATGTAAGACAGGGAGGAAGTGAAAGTCTGGCAGCATATCTTGAGCAGCTCATGGAAGCTTTTAGTCATTATACCCCATATGATCTTGAGACCCAGGAGTCAGCTCAGATGATTATGTTTGCCTATATAAATCAAGCTGCACCCGACGTAAAGTGAAAGTTGCAGGCTCTAGACAGACTTGGTGAAAAGTCTATTAGCAATCTAGTAGCTGGGGCAAAAAAGGTTTAAAGAAAGGACAGAGAACGTGAAATTGAGCTTGAAAAGAGAGACCGGGCCAAGGAAAAGAGTTTGATGTAAGAAGGACCTCAGGGAAATCTTGACTTTCATGCAAAACAGAAAGTTTACTCAGTCCTCCTCTCCAAGTAAGGGACAGAAACCTAGACCCCGATTGCAAGTGGGGAAAAATCAGTGTTTCTATTGCAGAGAGGCGGGGCATTGGGTCAAGAATTGCCCAAAGGTAGCCAGGAGAGAAGAGAGAGGACTAAAGGCAAGATCAAGAGTGTTGTCTGCCTTAGAATTGGCTGAGGACAGTGACTGAGGGAGTCGGGGCTCAGACCCCCTCCCTGAGCCTAGGGTAACTTTGAAAGTGGAGGGGAATCCAGTCACATTCATGGTAGACACTGGAGCAGAAAACTCAGCATTACTATCCCCGAGAGGGCCAATGTCCACTAAAACAACATGGATGCAAGGTGCAACTGGCATCAAACCCTATAAGTGGACTACCTGAAGAACAGTGGACTTGGGAGTGGGCCAGGTAACTCAGTATTTTTATTGATCCCTGACTGCCCCTCTCCATTGCTAGGGTGTGGTCTCTTAACAAAAATGCAAGCCCAGATACAGTTCACAAATAGTGGAGCTTCTGTGATGGACACCACGGGAAAGCCCGTTAGTATATTGCTAACCAGTAAGTTAGAAGAATATATGCTATTCCAACATTTTAAGCTTGAGCCTCTGGAAGATGAGTGGCTACAGGTGTTTCCTCAAGCATGGGCAGAAACTGGAGGAATGGGACTGGCAAAAAAATGGCCTTCACTCTTTGTGGAACTCAAAGCTGTAAAAGTTCGCCAGTACCCTATGTCACTAGAAGCAAAGAAGTTGATCACCCCCCATATTAGAAAATTGTTAGATCTGGGAGTCTTAAAGCCTGTCCATTCAGCCTGGAACACACTGCTATTGCCTGTCAAAAAGCCAAACTCAAATGATTATAGACCATTGCAAGACTTGAGAGAGGTCAACAAAAGAGTAATGGACATTCACCCAACAGTTCCTAACCCATGTACCCTGTTGAGCTCTCTGCCACTGAGCCGTGTGTGGTATACTGTATTGGAGCTGAAAGATGCCTTTTTTAGCCTACCCTTAGCCCCACAGAGCCAAAGCTACTTTGCATTTACTTGGCATGATCCCGAAATTGGGATAAGCGGCCAATTGACCTGGACCAGGCTGCCTCAAGGATTTAAGAACTCACCTACAATCTTCAACGAGGTGCTATATGAGGATCTGAGTGAGTACCAGTCTGAAAATCCTGAAATAAGTTTATTGTAATATGTGGATGACTTGTTGATAGCCACTCCAGACCAAATAGCTGCTTAAAGGGAACGGTTAGGCTCTTAAAGACTCTTGGCAACGTGGGCTATAGAGCCTCCGCTAAAAAGGCACACATCTGTTAGCCAGAGGTCATCTATCTGGGCTTCATACTAAAGGAGGGCAAGCACTGTCTGTCAGATGCATGCAAAGAAACTGTGCTAAAAATTCCTGTGCCTAAGTCAGCTAGACAAGTCAGAGAGTTCCTGGGAACAGCAGGCTTTTGCCGGCTGTGGATACCTTGGTTTGCTGAGATGGCTAAGCCCCTATATGAAGCCACCAAAAATCTCCCAGAATTTCATTGAACTGAGCAGATGCAAAAAGCCTTTGAGGCAATTAAGAGAAGCCTTTTGGAAGCCCCTGCCTTGGGCTTACCTGATGTGAACCAGCCATTCACATTATTCGTGGCTGAACGTAAAGGAATGGCAAAGGGAGTGCTCACCCAGCCAATTGGACCTTGGAAGCGGCTAGTTGCTTATTTGTCAAAGAAATTAGACCCCGTTGCTGCTAGGTGGCCTCCGTGCCTAAGAATAATAGCCTCAGCAGCTCTCTTAGTAAAAGATGCTGATAAATTGACTCGCCTATATAAATCAAGCTGTACCAGACATAAAGTGAAAGTTGCAGGCTCTAGACAGACTTGGTGAAAAAGTAGCCGTGGCAGAAAAGGTTTAAAGGAAGGACAGAGAATGTGAAATTGAGCTTGAAAAGAGAGACCGGGCCAAGGAAAAGAGTTTGATATAAGAAGGACCTCAGGGGAATCTTGACTTTCATGCAATCCAGAAAGTTTACTCAGTCCTATACCACTCCACATGCTCTAGAGGGGTGCTAAGACACCCGCCCAACCGGTGGATGAGCAATGCCCGCATGGTCCATTACCAGACCTTGTTACTTAACCCCACATGGATCAGCTTTTGCGTACCCATAGCATTAAACCCAGCTACTCTGCAGCCAGATCTGGGTCTGGAAGCGCCCCTACATGACTGTGAGCAGATCCTGGCCCAAGTATATAGTCTCAGGCCAGACTTGTTGGACTCATCACTATCACATGCCGAGCATACTTGGTTCACAGACAGCAGCAGTTTAATTTGAGATGGAAAAAGGTACACAGGCACAGCAGTCACCACAGACACTGAGATAGTGTGAGCAGAAGCACTCCTCCAGGGAACATCTGCACAAAGAGCAGAGCTAGTGGCACTAACAAAAGCCCTACAAATGGGAAAAGGGAAGAGACTAAACATTTACATGGACAGTCAGTATGCTTTTGCCACCATGCATGTCCATGGAGCCATTCACCAAGAGAGGGGGCTGCTGACAGCTGAGGGAAAGACTTAAAAAGAAACAAGAAGGGCTGGGAAGGTGGCTCAGTGGTAGAGCGCTTGCCTTGCATGCCTGAGGCCCTGGATTCAATTCCTCAGCACCACATAAGCAAAAAGAAAAAAGCCAGAAGTGGTGCTGTGGCTCAAGTGGTAGAGCACTAGCCTTGAGCTGAAGAGCTGAGGGACAGCACCAAGGCTCAGAGTTCAGGCCCCACGACCAGACCCAAAAACCACAACAACAACAAAAAAGCAACCAAGAAATTTTAAGGCTCATCCGGGGCATATGGGAACCAGCAAATATTGCCATTATGCACTGCCCTGGCCATCAAAAGGGAACTGATTCTATAACCAAAGGAAATAACTTGGCCGATCAGGCAGCTAAGGAGGCGGCCCTGCAGCTCAGAGCGGAGGTACTGACTCTAGTAGACCCAGGGCCATGAGCCTTGACTCCGGAGCCTCAGTACTCCCAAGAAGACTTGGATTGGATAAAGAAAATTCCCATGGCTTATAAACCCCCGGACAAAGAAGGAAACAAAGACTGATGGAAAACTGGTGAGGGGAAACTTATCTTGCCACAAAGGTTGGGCAAGGGGATTCTTAAGAGAATCCATCGGGTCTCTCATATGGGAACCCGAAGAATGCAGGACTTGCTCTGACACTCAGAAATAAAAAGTAGGCAAGGGCATCAACTCATTGAGGACATTGTTAAAAATTGTAAAGCCTGTCAGCTCACCAATGCCCCCAATCAACCTGTTACAAAAGGAACTAGCCTCTGTGGAGATAGGCCAGGTGTGTATTGGGAAGTAGACTTCACAGAAATTAAAACTGGAAAATTTGGATATAAATATTTGCTAGTTTTTGTAGAATGAATCAGACTCTAAAAGAGACCTTAACTATATTAGCTTTGGAGACTGGCACAGATTGGGTATCGCTCCTTCCTTTTGCCCTGTTTAGAGTAAGAAATTCACCCTATCAGCTTGGCTTTACTACTTTGGAAATAATGTATGGACACCCTCCACCCATTATCCCTAGCCTTCAGACTGAATTGCTTGCTGATTTGGATGATACTGAATTTCTGTATGAGCTTGACTATTTACAGCTGGTACATAAGAGTATGTGGCCCCAGCTTAGAGCATTATATGATTCTGCTTCTATTCCTTACCCCCATTTGTTTAAACCAGGGGACTGGGTGTTTATTCGAAGGCACAACTTGAGATCTCTGGAACCACGGTGGAAGGGAATTTACATGGTGCTACTGGCTACACCTACTGCCCTTAAGGTGGATGGCATTGCTGCTTGGATCCACTGCTCCCACGCCAGATCAGCTGACCCCTTTGCCCTGGATGACCATGGGGAAACATGGTAAGTCTCCAAACATCCTACCCAACCACTCCGCATAGGCCTCAAGAAAAGAAAAATGAACTAATTGTTATTGGTATTGTTGTTTAATAGTGTGGCTAAGGTCAGAGAGGGACTATACCCGTTCAAGATTGAAAGCTGCTGGAGTTTAGGTTTGGGCCGGAGCCACAAGATTCTGTCTCAGGACCATAAGTCAAGGGGGGTGGGAATGAAGGGTTAAAGTACTTGAGGCAGTGACCATTTGTTGCTTGTTTCAGAGCAGAGCAACACGTGGTGCTAAACCACCTGGTTGTGTGCCTTTATAAGACCTGAAATCCTTAGCTCAGGGCTCTCCTCCTGGCCTCCACTGTGTCAGAGTGTAGGACAAGGCCCGATCTGCAGCCCATTTAAATGAAACAGCTGTAGATTCTGACTCTCAATTGTCTTCTTGGTGGAGTCCTGCAACCTGGGTATACCAATAGTAGAGATGGGCTTTTCTGCTTGGCAGCCATGTAACCTAGGCCAGGATACCTTTATGAAGAATTTCATGTGCTTAAATTATGGTGCTGTGAATCAAATGAGACCCTTCAAATTTGTGCCATCCTGCTTTTATTGTTTATAGAACTCTCTGTGTATTTCCCCACATTCTTCTTTGCCTTGTACTTACTATTCAACATGGCTGCAGTGTTTTTCTGTAGAGCAGATGTCCCATTTCTCCCCCCTGTCCTGCCTTCTCTCTCATATCAGACTTTTGTTCCCTTGCTGAATACATACTTACTGAATCAGTCTCTACAAGCATCTCAGTGACAACCATCTCACCCAAAGTGGATGTTTAATACCTACTGCTTGAAGGAAGTTAAAAGAAAATGATCCAGAACCAAGGCTTTGGTGTCAGGAGTTTCCATTAGTAATTTAGAATTCATATATTTTGTTTTTATCTATGTTAAAACTCAAGGCATTTCCAATGTAACCTTCATTTGTTTGATTTTATTTTTGAGCAGTACTAGGGGTAGAATTCTGGGCCTCATGCTTGCTAGGCAGGGACTTGTCCATTTGAGTCAATCTATCAGTTTCTCTCTCTCCCTCCCTCCCTCGCTCCTTCCCTCCACCCTTTCTTTTCCTCTCTCTCTCCCTCCCTCTCTCACTCTCTTCCCCCACCTCTCTCTCTCTGTGCTGGAATTGGGGCTTGAACTCAGAGCCTTCTGCTCTCCCTTAGCTTTTTTGCTCAAGGCTGGCACTCTACTACTTAAGCATCACCTACAGTTGTGGCCCTTGGCTGGTTAATTGGAGTTTTTCTGGTTTATTAGGATTTTTTCTGCCTGTGTTGGCTTTGAATTGAGATCTTCAGATCTCAGAGTCCTGAGTAGCAATGATTATATGCATGAGCCACAGCTTCTGGCCTGTCAGTCTTATTTTTGTTGGTTATCTGTGAGAAAGTGTCTTGCTTTTTATCTTGGCCTGTCTAGACTGTTAACTTTGTACTTATGCTTCCTCCCATTGTTGGCATGACAGGTATATGTCTCAGCCTAGAACTTTTGTTTGCTCCATAGTTGGGGTACAAAAAGTGTACCCCACTGTGCACATGCACATCAGTTCAGAAAGGGTCTTCTGAACTCTTTTCAGCCTGTCTTCAGATTTCTGCCTCCTAGTAGCTAAGAAGACAGGTTTGAGCCCCATTTCCCAGCTAAACCCCTTTTTTCCCCCTTATTATTGAGATTTTCTTTGTTCATAATCTTATCTTAAGGTAACTTTGAGGAGTCATAAGAGCTGAGTTTCAACACTCTGGGTAGCTAATAACTAGCTTTCTGATTTAAAAAATACCTTTAGCTTAATCTTGTGGTTTATCAACCATGGAATGATTAATTAGAAAAATTTTAACAGATAATGTTAAAAATACCAAAGCTTTGGGCTGGGAATGTGGCTAAGTGGTAGAGTGCTTGCCTTGCATGCATGAGGCCCTAGGTTCAATTCCTCAGCACCACATAAGCAAAAAGAGAAAAGTCAGAAATGGAGCTGTGGCTCAAGTGGCAGAGGGTTAGCCTTGAGCTGAAGAGCTGAAGGACAGCGCCCAGGCCCAGAGTTCAGGACCCACAACTGGACACCCCTCCCCCCCCCAAAAATATACCAAAGCTTATGAATTGCTTTAATTAAAACAACAACCAGCTGAAACAGAAGCCAGAATTAAAACAGAAGTCACAATTGTGGCTCTAAAGCAAATTACGCTCTTTAATTCATGTGAGTTCCTTTCTGAAAGACTTTGCTTTCTGGAGGGATGTAAGGGCAACTTTTCAGAAGTAGCAGGGTCCCTGCATTCGTACACTATTGGCTCCATCTGCGAGGTCATTTCCTGCTGGAGATTTCAGAGTCTGGAAGTGCTTTATATGGAGATGCACATAGGTATTACTTCCTTTTCTTTATAGGATATGACCCTAGAACACAGACTTTAAATTTAATTATGTCTAAAAATGCAGATACACAAACCATCCAAAGCTAATTTCCTGTATTTGAGCCTCCAACTTTGCATTAAAAGAGCATGTGTGTAGGGATGGAGGTCTCAGAGCACATCAAGGCCATCCTCAAAGCACAGGAGATGGAGAACTCTGACCACAGCTGGCTCAACAGGGTGAGAGGGCTTCAAGTCCCCACAGTTTGGTCTTACTCCTCATCTGAGCCACTCAAAAGGGCGGTCTGGTCAGTGTAATCAGACTTTAGCTTCTGAATCCCAATGATCTCTCCATGCTCCTGTTTCTTTGACCTGGCCAGAAAGCTGTAATCAAGAAACCGCAAGAACCAATAGTTAGATGAACCGAAAAGATCCCTTTTCTTCTCACCAAAGATATGACACATTTACGTGTTCTTACACCCTTTTCTTCACATGTTTAGTAAATATGATTACATGTCGGAATGCCTGACTTCTCAGTATGTTCATCAATAGATAAATAGACTCACGGTGACTGAAGTGTCACAACTGAGACCACATTTCAGTCTTCTGCCATCCAGCTTGCTCTTTCACTGAGCAGGAAGTAGCAGTGAAAGAGCCCTTTCCTTCATTGGCCTGTGAGAGCTCTTTGTGGATGAAATCCATCACCTAGACTTGCAAGGGAGTGTGGGAAGAAGGTAGGGGCAGCTGTAACAGCAATAGAATGGTAATACAATGTACTAAAATTCACCCTCCTACTCAAATTGCAAATTGTGTGACTTTGGTGAAGTTATTGAAGCCTTCATTTCATTGTCTGTAAAAACTTCACAGTAGGGGCTGGGAAGGTGGCTCAGTGGTAGAGTGTTTGCCTTGCAAGCATGAGGCCCTGGGTTCGATTCCTCAGCACCACATAAGCAAAAAGAAAAAAGCCGGAAGTGGTGCTGTGGCTCAAGTGGTAGAGTGCTAGCCTTGAGCTGAAGAGCTGAGGGACAGCGCCCAGGCCCAGAGTTCAGGCCCCACAACCGGACCCAAAAAAAAACCAAAAAACAAAAAAAAAACTTCACAGTACCTCATAAAGCACTGAGAAATAAATGGGGCAGTATAGCATGAGTCTTTCTGTGGTGTCTGGCTGCAATCAGTTTGTAGGAGTTAACCGTTCTCAGTAGATTGCTTTGCAGAGAGGCCTTTCTGCTCTGGCACAGGTTTCCTTAGTTATGCCCTCTATGGGATGCAGGCAAAGAAAAGAGGAAAGAAATGGTAGATCTGGAATGGAGTGGTGCAAACAAGAGCAGGGACTACTGAATTCTCCTGATCCAGAACTGATTTCGACTTCAGGTTTCTCCCTCACACCATGGGCTTAACAACTGTGAGCACTTTATTGGGTTACCTTGACCCAGTCAAGTCTTTAACTTCTCAAAACTTCATCACCTGTGTTGCTCTGGCAGAGAAGATTGCCACACACAGCTTGATACAGAATTGTCACTCATGAGGTGGTAGAAATGAACCAGCAATGCTGAGGGGTTGGTGAGGAAGAAAAGGGTTGGCATAAGTTCCCTTCTCCCCGACATACCAGTAAACCAGCATGTAGTTGATGGCCACAATGAACAGGGCAGCAACACAGTGCCAGCTGAAGCACATGGTGATGAACATGATGTTGTGCTCATCTTTCTGGTCCCACTCCACGGTTCCAAAAGGTGGGAACAGCACAAACCCAATCTGATGGAATAGACAAGTTGGTCTTAGGGTTAGTTATCCTGAGAAGCAGTAGGTCCTGTGGTTACCAAGAGTAACTCATGCCACACCCTTCCTCAAGGTTCCTATATGTGCATTAGCACGGAAAGCCCTTTTCATACAGGAAGCATACTTAAGTTGAGCTTGGTTGGATAATAGGCTGATCTAAAGGCAGCAGAATGTTGGGGCATACATTTGGTGTGAGTAGATTGGCAGATGGGGCCAGTAAAAGGCACCATCAATATCCTGTTGCTCAATACCAACAAGTATTAATGGAGGTCACAGGGCAAGAAGTACACGAGAGAAAAGGGCCATGTAAACCTATCCCCAGCATATGCCAATGGCATTGTTATGCAACAAATTCCCTTCAGGACTTCTCTTGGGCAAGCACCAAGGGAAATCCCTAATCCAGGCCCTGTGCAGAGCATTTGCTGTGAACCATCACCTGCCAGAGCCAGGATCCCTGAAGAATAGCAAGACTGGTTCTTAAGAGTTCCAGCACAATATTGTCTCGATGAAGCACCTCAAGGAAGGTAGTGATACTGCCTCCAAATGCAATAAACACCAGGAGTGTGTGAATGTGCTGGTCCAGCGGGGGTCGATTGTGAACGTGGTAGTAGAAGAGAAAGCCTGCCACAAACCAAATGACAGCCATCAGACTTGCTTGTGTCTGCTTAAAAGGATTCACCCTGAGTTTTTTTCCCTCCTTTACCGGATTTCTTCCTTAACTGCCTCAAAGCTAGAGTTGCCAGTATTTAGGAAGTCAGTTATATAACATGATAGGGCAACTAAGCAGCAGAAATGGGGTTTTATTTATGGGTCTGGTATGAGTTTTAAAGGATGTAGCTTAACATCTCTACAAGCCCCACAAATGGTTGGATTCCATACAGGATCAGTAGGGCAGGTGGGTCATGGTGCTGATATCTACATATATGTTGCATGCATGTATGCTTGAAATTCAGTTTTGCCCTCATAACCTGTTCAGATTTTCCTGCTGAGGTTCAGAAGGGTGAGGTATTTGAATTACAACATTCTTTTTCAGGCACTAAGAGTGCAAAACATATTGGAATGACCTTCCAGAAGGAACTGTTTTTCTTTTTCTTTTCATTTTTTTTCTTTTAGGTGTGAGACTGAGACTCCAACTCAGTAACTGCTGCTTTTGCTCATTGGCTGGTAATTTAACAACTGAGCAATAGTTTCAACATCAGAAGGGGTTCTTCAAAAGGTATTTGGGGGCTGGGAAGGTGGCATAGGGGTAAAGTGCTTGCCTAGCATGCACAAAGCCCTGGGTTTGATGCCTCAGTACCACATAAGCAGGAAAAACTACAAGTGTTTGGTACTGGGAGGTGCTTAGGGCACTGGAGCATGTCCTCATAATCATGAGACCTGTTTCAATCTTTCCTTTTCTAGGTCAAATCATAACCATTTTGTTCCTACATAAGCTCCCATCCTGGTATGCTTTCTGCACCAGAGGGACAACCTACAGTGACCACCTGATGTTGGACTTGAATTTCCAAATAAACCTCCTCACGAACAGCTTGTCAGGAATTCCATTGAATGATGGAAAACTCGACTCATATAGTGGGTCTCCTGAGGTTTGCCATGGAGTGAAACATGACATCTCAGGGGGTAGGATAGGGTGCTCTTCCCAAAAGAGCTCATTCCCCTTCATGGAGGTATTCAGGCAGCTTTGGGCAGTCACTGTATGTTTGAGTGTGTGCACATGTGTGGGGCAGCAGGACTGTGGGGAAGGTTTGTGCAGCATTAGAGGCTTTGGGGATTACATACAAGCCTCACCACCATGGGTTCCTTTTCTTGTTCATTTTTTTTAAGTTCAACATGTCAGGTTATGAGTACAATGCATCTCGTTCAATATCACCTCATCTCTATCTCCCCCATCTCTCTCCATGAGCTCTCTTATTTTTTATGTCATCTGGACCAAAGTCCTGTTCAGGTTTTCAAAGTCCTAAGAGTTGGGTTTTTTCTGGAGGAGGTTCTTATATTTCTGATATCTTTTGTACTCTGTTCTCTAATAAATTCACCTTGTCTATCTGTCCTCCCTTATCTCCATCCACTGCATTCCATTACCTTCATTGAGTATTGACATACACATCACCAGTCTGTCCACCCCCAAGGGCACGATGTGGGTGAAAAGGTAGGTGAGCATGTCAATGATTCCTGAGATTCCGAAGAAGAGGTACATAGTGGAGTGCTGCCAATTCATCATCTTCACCCAGTGGTCATCTTGGTAGAGATGGAAGAAGGGCCCATCCCTAACAAGCTGCTCTGCCAGGAACCCTGCATGGAAGCAAAGGTCAAGAGTGAGGAGGAAGAGCTGCTCCCAGACCAACAGGAGACAGCACAAAATAGTCCAAAGGCACACACGAAGTCCAGATATGGGTGACTTGGCCTATGAGTCAGCATCTGCTTTGCTGCCTTGGGAGCTGCTCCTTAGTATCAAATGGGATATTTGCTGGGTAATCTGTATAATGGATGTTGTTGCCTTTTGTGGATTGGCAATAGAAAAGAAGAAACAAGAGACCTGTGTGCATGTGCGCACACACATACACACACACACATACACACATGCACACACGCACACCCCGAATATTTTTGAACAGCAGAGATGAAGCAGAGGTTGACCTCTTAGGTGATGGAGTGGCTGATGCTGGCAACTGAGCAAGTGAAGAGATCCCAGGAAGAATCAGAGGATAAATGAAGACTCCAGGCAGATGTGATATGGTGTAGATGGCTGTGCCTGTCTAGGGGCAAAGCAGCTCCCATATGTGTGTCCTAGGGTAGACTTCGAGTGAGTGAGGAAGTGAGTGAGTGACCTTCCTTAGCAGAGAGTTCTGAGCCCTACAGCTCCTCTGGCCCTCTGTTTTAAAATACTGGCTGAATAAAGCAAAGGTCTGCAGTGTGCTTGGCCACAAGTCTGATGAATCTATGCCTCAGGGTCACTCACAGTTTCATCCCTTCTACTTTTACACCTATTTCAGAAAGCAGATTTGTCTTTTTGCCCAGCACTCACAGTGTTTTAAGAGAAGCCCAGAAGCCCTCTATTATGCCCCTCTAGACCCCTCTAGACTCCTTCCCAAAACAAATGTGTTTTGTGGAGCAGCCCCTTTTCTGATTTCATATGGAAGTGTTCTGTAAGTTTGTGAAAATGTCCCAGAAAAAGTCTCAGTGATCCTCAAATGAAATCCCTGTGAAGTAGAGACCCTTTAGGGTGCCCATCACTTCCCTGGTTCTCAGAAGAGTGCAGCCTGCCATGTGGTTGAAGCGCAGGCTTGGAGCTATTGAATGTTTATCACTTCCCCCACTTGGCAGTCACACTGCCAAATACAGTTTTTTCTCACTTTGTTTAGGCAATGTTGATACTGTCCTTTACCATTTAGGACAAGTGATCCCAGTCTACTCAGAAAGAGATTTCTGAAGCCTGGTCTGGGTGGATGGGGGAAATACCTGCATTGAGGAAGGCTAAGCAAGCTTTGCTTCCTCCTAGTTACTTCACTGTTCAGTCCTTCCAGGAAAACTGTAGGCCAAGGATGGCTATAGCAGAAGGCAATCCACAATAAGATTCCCTGTTAGCCTACACTTCCATTCCATGAAGAAATAATTGTTACTCTCACCACTTCTGGCTCTTCCAGGCTACCAGTAGATAGAGAATATGACAAAAAAAAAAAAAAAACAAAACCAATGGAAGTTAGGAAAATGCAAAATATAGAGAATAGTTTTCCATCTCTTGCACTGCCCACCTCATTGGTCCCCCTGCATAAATGTACCCAGTGAAAGGTTGCTTGAGATAAGAGGATGGAGGATAGGCCAGTGCATTGGGTATCAAGGACCCTGAGATGCTAGGAGGAGAAACAATAAACAGCGCTCCAAGTGGCGAGTGGTTTTCCTTAAAATCAGTTTAGAGCTTTCTTAACTCATGTGTATGAGTCTATTCTCTCTTAGTTTTCTTTTCTATTTCTGTTTTATCTTTCTTATGCATTATGCACTTTGTTCCTATGTTTCTCTATATCTTTCTCCATCTTAGGTAAATGTCATAGTTTATCTGGTAGTTTTGCATAGCACATATTAACTCCTAACACAAAGCCCTCTATACAATAGAATGTTAGAATAAGCAGTGGCCTCCTGAAAATCCTTGTCCTCTTGTGTTTGCCAGTGAAACACCTGTTTCACAGTGTCTAGGAAGTGAACTAAAGGATCTGGATGTGATGGGGAAAGTCCCTGGACCAAATGAGTTCTGCTCTTACCAATGACACAACAGAAAATCCTGACTGCAGCTTCAATGATTTCAACCCGCTGCTGCTTCTGGCTCAGCCTGTTCTTCTTGCCCTTTTGGTGAAAGTGCTTTAGTGGGAACTTCACTGACCACCACATTCCAATGATCAAGAAGAAACTCCCGGGGAGAGCGTGGCCCTTGAAGTTTGCCATCAGTGTTCTAGGTCACCTAAACATCAGGAACAACTGTTAGGTGGCTGAATGAGGAAGACATATAAATGCATATAGTAGCATGAAGCAAACAGATGGTTGAGGATTTCAAATCATAAGTGGTATCAAGAAGGATCAATGTATTTATCAGAAAAGCCTTGATGCTAATATTTCAGTAATCTTGTCATCAGTTGAGTTATGGGGTAGAACTCTAAGGATCTTGAGGCTTTAAAAATGGGGATGAGGCAGTGGTGCTATGGCTCAAGTGTAGAATGCTATCCTTGAGGTGAAGAGCTGAGGGACGGAGGCCAGGCCCAGAGTTAGCCCCATGACCAATAAACAAACAATGGGGATGAGCCCAGATGCCTAGCAATAGATGAACAGATTAAACAAAATACAGTACCTATACATGGTGGAATTTTCCACAGACATTAGGTAGAATAATATTATGTCATGATCAGTGAGGTAAACTAAGCTCAGAGACGTAGCTCATGTTTTGTCTCATATGTGGAAGCTAGATCTAAAATTCAGTGGGACCTGATGACTTATACAAGACTCTAGGCATTCACAATAGTGAGACCACAGGAGGATATTTCTGGGAGAGGAACACAAAGGTGTAATGCAAATGTGCATCTGATTATATAAATAACTTTTATCTAAATGAACTCCATTTAATGGAAAGAAATTTTGTTGTTACTGTTTTTGTTGTTGTTGTTGTTTGCCTTTTTTCTTGTTTGTTCATTTATCTGTCTTTGGGAGCGGAAGGGTAGGGTGCTGAAATGGAGGAACAAAGAGTGAACAAATGCAGCAGTAGTATGCCCTAGACACTATGTTGAAAATGAATT
Source organism: Dipodomys spectabilis (assembly GCF_019054845.1). Lineage (NCBI taxonomy): Eukaryota > Metazoa > Chordata > Mammalia > Rodentia > Heteromyidae > Dipodomys > Dipodomys spectabilis. Next base: position 1,171,064 of record NW_024870700.1, read on the forward strand.
ATCCAATTTGTGGGTGTAGATGGGGATGGGAGGGATAAATAGAGAGAGCCAGGGATGTGTGACAATAACCAAAAAGAAATGTACTAATGATCCAAATTCTGTAACTGTAACCCCTGTGTACATCACCCCTACAATAACACAATTTTTTTTAATGTGGTAAATATTCATTGGCCTTGATGTAGAGGAACTTACTCTGAGAAATACTCAACTACATGAGCAATTTTGTTTTTAATATCAGAGAAGACACTAGGCCAAGAACAAATCAGAAAAGCTCTGTAGGAGTGATAAGACAAATGACTCAGACATCATAGAGCTTTTACAAATGAAACAGTAACACAAGCAAAAGACATGAATACATAATTTACAAAATAAAACAAACATGATAGATCTGTAATACTAGAGATATACACCTGCAAGTATAGTGCCATTTTTTCAACTTTGATTTGAAAATAATTAGAAGAGATTTTGGAATGGAAATCTACCACAGATGAACATGTTACATGCGGTTCAAACTTGGATAAATGCCAAAATCATTATATGAATCGCTTTATTAAACATATTATTTCTTGCTAAACACTGCTTGTAAGCATTATGCACACCTTTGATCCTCAGCTCCACCTAGACCTGAGCTCCTCCCAGCCCTGGAGTTCTAGTCAGACAGCTGGCCCCTCCCTCTCTCTGCCCAGACCTATCTGAGCTCCCAGGTACCTCACTTCCTGCTCCCATCATGTTTCCGCCACAGGGGCCCTTGGCCATGGTAGGCTATAATTTTTATTTTAGGTGTATATGTGTGTGTGCTTTAAAAAAAAAATCTCTTTTGACCTTTTGGTCCTTTTAAAAAATTCTTTTCTTTTTTTTCTCTCTTTCTTTTTTGCATGACTTAATTGCTGTTCTGCTCATCCCCAGATATATATCCATTATCGATTATTAGACTTTATCTCCCATTGTGTACACACTTAATCCAGAAATTTATTACTCAATTCACAACCTCTTAGGGTTAACTTCTTTAATAGCAGTATTATCCCTTTATAATTATATAATTTTGAAGTATTCCAATTTTAAGAATTTTTATTTTTATTTTTTCATGTTTCCTTTCTCTCCCTCCCCTACTTTCAGCCTATCATTTTCTTCTCTCAATATCATTTCTTTAAACATATAATTTTTGTGTTTCACTTTTTCAATTTAAATTTTGGTTTTTCAACTTTTCTTTCTTTCTTTTTTTAAATCTCTCTCCTATCATTCTCTCTAATCCATTTCCCTCTCTGAGATTAGGACTTGGTTAAATTCACTCCCCTTTTACCTCTCCACATCCCTTAATCCTATTTTTCCCCACATTTCTCCCTAAACCTAATAATTTCTGGTTGCCAAATCCTCCTTTGCTGTTCTTAGCCCTTTGATCTATAGTTGTTTGATGTTGAATAGATTGTCTCTATTGAACTAGATGGTATCTGCAGCCATTTTTGACTGTGCAACTACAAGATTCTGGTTGATGCTTGCCTTGAAATAGTGTTCTAGCTCAAAATTGGTGTTACTTTCATACCAAATGGGCAGAAGCCAGAGAAGCACAAGAAAAATGGCAAGTCTGGGTATCTCAACTCCCACTCATGATAATCAGGTCACAGAACAGTTAATGAATAATCTAGAGGAGAGTTCCCAAAAAGCTCTACAAACACTACTGGTAAACATGGTGAATGAAAAGATTGAAAACCTGCAAAGGACTCAGTGTGAGCATGATAGGGAGCAAGAGAAGTCAAACCAAAGATTAATACAGGAATCTCATGAGTGTGAGGACGCTACTCAGAGATTAATACAGGAATTGTGTGAGCAGGCTGAGAACAGCCAAAGAGTAATAAAGGAATTGCGTGAGCAGGCTGAGAACAGTCAAAGAGAAACACAGGAATTTCATGAGCGTGCAGAATGTAATCAAAGAGTAATACAAGAATTGTGAGAGTGGCATGAGCATAGACAAAGATCAATAGAAGCATTCATGGAATCCATAAACAGACAGCTGAAAGAATTCAGGGAGACCACAAAGGGAATGTCGAATGGAGCCCGACAGAAGGAATGGGAGTCCAAGGAAACCACAACCAATCAACTAAGTGATTTGAGATAAACACTGAACACCAAATTAAGGAAGTAAAGAAGTCCATACAAGATCTAAAACAAAGCTCCAACAAAGAATTTGAAGTCATCAAAGCCGACCAATTGGAAGGAAAGAAATAAAAAACAAAGTAGAAAGTCTTGACAATAGGTTAGACCATGCAGAAGAACGAATCTTGGGGATTGAAGACAGCCTAGATATTATAGAGAAAGAACATACAGCTAGCCAAGACAAATCCAAGAAATATGATAGATGTATTCAATATTTGGAAGACACCATCAGAAGGCCTAATCTGAGGATAATGGGTGTAGAGGAGCACCTAGAGACATGTTAATGGCCTAGGAAATTTATTTAACAGGATCCTAGCAGAGAACTTCCCAAACATGCAAAAAAAAAAATAGGCCTATTCATATACAAGAAGCTTTTAGAACCTCAAATAGACCAGACCAGAACAAGACATCCCACCATCACATTATAATCTGCACAGGATCAATTCAGACCAAGAAAAGGATCCTTAAAGCTGTCAAGGAGAAAAGATCAATCACCTTTAAAGGGAAACCAATTAGAATCAACTCAGATTTCTCAGCAGAGACAATTAAAGCAAGAAGAGCCTGGAATGATGTATGACATACCCTAAAGACAAACAACTATCAACCAAGAATACTGTACCCAGCTAAACTCTCCTTCATAACCAAAGGTCAAATAAAAACCTTCCATAGCAAAGAAAATCTGAAACAATATATCTCCACCAAAACAGCCCTACAAAAGATACTTAAAGATGTCCTACACATAGAAAACCAACAAGACCACAATAAAGGCCAAGAAACTGCACCCAAACTGAGAATCCAAGAACTATAGGAAGAACCCAGTTGTTGCAGCCCCTAAGAAGGTGGATAACATGGCAGGAACTACCAAACACCTCTCAGTCTTTAACTCTCAACATTAATGGACTTGGGGGCTGGGAAGGTGGCTCAGTGGTAGAGCGCTTGCCTTGCATGCTTGAGGCCCTGGGTTCGATTCCTCAGCAACACATAAGCAAAAAGAAAAAAGCCAGAAGTGGTGCTGTGGCTCAAGTGGTAGAGCGCTAGCCTTGAGCTGAAGAGAGGGACAGCGCCCAGACCCAGAGTTCAGGCCCCACGACCGGACCCCCCCAAAAAAACAAAAACAAAACATTAATGGACTTAACTCTCCAATTAAGTGACATAGACTGTCTAGTTGGCTTAAAAAGCAAGATCCTTCTATCTGCTACCTTCACACCTTGCCCATAAAAACAAACATATTTTGAAAGTGAAAGGCTGGAACAAAATATACCAGAAATGACCCCCATAAACAGGCGGGAGTTGCAATCCTAATATCAGATAAAATAGACTTCAAATTAAAATTCGCGAGAAGAGATAAAGAAGGTCGCTAATTAAGGGATCGCTCCTTCAGGAGAATATTACAATTCTAAATATCTATTCGCCAAACAACGGACCACCCAAATTTATCCAAGAAACACCAATTTCCCTCAAATCTCACATAGATCTAAAGACATTAATTGTTGGGGACTTTAACACACCACTCTCCCCACTAGATAGATCAACTCGGCAAAAACTCAACAGAGAAACCGCAGATCTAAACAACTGTATAGATCAACTAGATTTAACAGACATCTACTGAATATTTCACCCAGCAGCATCAGAATATACGTTTTTCTCAGCAGCACACAGAAAACTTTCCAAAATAGACCACATTTTAGGTCATAAAGCAAACTTGTCCACATTCAGAAACATTGAAGTTATACCTTGCATTCTCTCAGACCACAAGGGAATAAAATTATCACTCAACACCAAAAGCCACCAAAGAAAGTCCGGTATCACATGGAGGCTGAACAACACACTGTTGAATCACCAGTGGGTCATGGAAGAGATTAGAAAAGAAATTTAAATGTTCATGATATTCAACAAAAATGAACACACAAATTACCAGCTCCTCTGGGACACAGCAAAGGCAGTACTCAGAGGCAAGTTTATAGCTCTGAGTTCCTACATTAACAAATTGAAGAGGTCTGAAACTAACAATTTATTGAGACATCTGAACCTCTTTGAAAAAGAGCAGCAAGCCAAACCCCAATCCAGTAGACAGAAAGAAATAATTAAAATTAAATCAGAATTAAACTAATTAGAATCCAAAAAAAAAACCATAGAAAGAATCAACAAAACAAAGAATTGGTTCTTCATAAAACTTAACAAAATTGACAGACCCTTAGCAAATCTTATCAGAAAAAGAAGAGAACACACCCAAATAAAAAAACTCAGAGAATGGAAACATCACCACAGAAACAACCAAGATTCAGAACATTATAAGGAAATACTTCTCAAACCTTTATACTAATAAGTTTGAGAACCTGGCAGAAATGGACCTTTTCCTAGCAAATATCGACATGCCGAAACTAAACCAAGATGAGTTAAATTAACTTCACAGGCCCATATCAAGCATTGAAATAGAAACAGCAATAAAAGACCTCCCATCAAAGAAAAGCCCAGGACCAGATGGATTTACAGCAGAATTCTACAAGGCCTTCAAAGTAGAGCTCACACCAATACTCCTCCAACTCTTCAATGAAATTGAAAGAGAAAGTTCACTATCGAACTCATTCTATGAAGCCATCATCACCTTCATCCCAAAACCAGGCAGGGGCTCATTAAAGAAAGAGAACTATAGACCCATTTCTTTGATGCATAACTTCTCAACAATATTTTGGCCAATTGACTTCAACAATTCATCCAAAAAAATCATACAGCACAATCAAACAGGATTCATTTTAGGGATGCAAAGCTAGTTCAATATATGCAAATCAATTAATATGATTCATCTCATCAACAAGAGCAAGGATAAGAACCACATGGTTATCTCAATAGATGCAGAAGAAGCACTTGACAAGATCCAACACCCCTTTATGATGAAGGCTCTGGAAAAACTAGGAGTCCCAGGAACATTCCTCAATACAATAAAGGCTGTATATGACAAACCTACAGCCAGCATTATACTTAATGGTAAAAAACTATAGCCATTTCCTCTTAACTCACAAATGAGATAAGGATGTCTACTCTTTCCACTTCTCTTCAATTTAGTATTAGAATGCCTAGCTACAGCAATATAAGATGCAAACCTAAAAGGGATCAAATTGGGAAAGATGAAGTAAAACTCTCCCTCTTTGCAGATGACATGATCTTGCATTTAAAGAATCCCTCGGACTCCACTCCCAAATCACTAAAGCTGATTCAAAACTTTAGCAAACTAGCAGGGTATAAAATTAACCCTCAAAAATCAATGGCTTTTCTGAATGCCAAAAATGAGAAGAGCATGGCTGAAATCAGGAAAGCAACTCCATTCATAATAGCCCCACAAAAAATTAAATACCTAGGAATTAACTTAACCACAGAAGTGAAGGACCTCTATGATGAAAACTTTAAAAACCTGAAAAAGGAAATTAAAACAGAACTTAGAAAGTGGAAAAGCCTTCCATGCTCCTGGATTGGAAGGAGCAACATCGTGAAAATGGCAATACTTCCCAAGGCTTTCTACAAATTCAATATGATACCTATCAATATTCCAACCTCATTCTTCAAGGAAATAGAAGAGGCAATCCAAAAATTCATATGGAACAATAAAAGACCTCGAAGAGAAAAAATGATCCTTAACAGAAAGAACAGTGCTGGAGGAATATCAATAGCAAATTTCAAACTCTACTACAAAGCCATAGTAATCAAATCAGCTTGGTACTGGCACAAGAAGAGACCTCAGGACCAATGGAATAGAATTGAAAACCCAGAAATGAACCCACAGACCTAGAGCCACCTAATCTTCGATAAGGGAGCTAAAAAAAATAGAATGGAAGAAAGACAGCCTCTTCAGTAAATGGTGCTGGCAAAATTGGTTAATCACATATAGAAAACTAAAGCCAGATCCTTCTATATCACCCTGCACCAGAATCAACTCCAAATGGATCAAAGACTCAGAGTCAAAGCAGACACCCTGAAAACATTGCAGGATGGTATAGGAGAAACCCTAGGTCTCCTTGTCACAAGTTGAAATTTTCTTAATAGAGACCCGGAAACACAACAAATAAAAGAAAGGTTGGACAAACGGGATTGCAGGAAATTGTAGAGCTTCTGCTTGGCCAAGGACATAGCTAGCAAAATCAATAGAAAGCCCACAGATTGGAAGAAGATCTTCACTAGCCTTACAACAGACAAGGGTCTCATATCTAAAATATACCTGGAACTCAGAAAATTAAATCCCCCAACAACAAATCCTCAAAGAAACAACAGCCCAAAAAATAAGTGGGCTAAAGACTTAAAGAGAAACTTCTCTGAAGAGGAAATAAGAATAGCCAATAGACACATGAAGAAATGCTCAACCTCCCTAGCCATAAAAGAAATGCAAATCAAAACAATAGTGAGATACCACCTCAGCCTAGTTAGAATGGCTATAATCAAGAACTTTAACAACAGATGCTGGAGGGGATGTGGACAGAAGGGAACCCTACTGCATTGTTGGTGGGAGTGTAAACTTGTTCAACCACTTTGGAAAATAGTATGGAGGTTCCTCAAAAGACTCCACACACAGCTCCCTTATGACTCAGCAATCCCACTTTTGGGCATTTACCCAAATGATCACAAACATACTAAACATACTAAAACTACCAGTAAAACCATGTTTATTGCAGCATTATTTACCATAGCTAAAATATGGAACCAACCCAGACACCTCTCAGTAGATGAATGGATCAAGAAAATGTGGTATATATACACAATGGAATTCTATGCCTCCATTAGAAAGAATGACATTGCCCCATTTGTTAGGAAATGGAAAGACTTGGAAAAAATTAAATTAAGTGAAGTAAGCCAGACCCAAAGAAATATAGGTCTCATGGTTTCCCTTATTTGCAATTACTAGTATATGTCTGAGTCAAGCAGAAACAGTCAGATAAGTTAAGGTTAGGCGAAATGAACCCCAAGATAAGGACTCAAACGTTTTTTTCTTTCTTGTGATTGTTTCTAACATATTTATAAGATGATTTCTTTGTTGCTTTGTATGTCCCTTTCCCACGGTATAACCTCTATTTTCACTGTATTTGATGTTGGTATAATTTGGGGAGGGGAAGGGAAAAAATGGTTTAAATAGGGATACAGGTAGCCCCATTGCAACAATGAGATGTACAAGACTTATGTTGAAAAACGACCTTTACAACTTTGGCCAGGAGGAGGGGAGTGGAGATGGGAGGCTAGGGATGGGAAGGGGAAACAAAGGAGGAGGCAACAATACTTGATAATGTACTCATTACCTTGCTCATGTAACTATAAATCCTCTGTACGGTATTTTCACAGTAAAAAACAAAACAAAACAAAACAAAAAAACCCTACTTATTAAGAAAAAAGAAGAAAGAAATCCACTGCACAGCGTCCTCCTGTCCTCCCCAGCCGGCCCTGGCCAGGGCCAGGGCACACCTGAGCAAGAACCCACAGGCCTGGATGGCAGTCACGGCGGGGGGTCCCATGGGGCCAGTGTGCCCAAGGCCGAGTCCCAGGAGAGGGGTCTCCCCTCGGAGAGCCCAGGAGACCCCGTGAGCGTGTGCACGGCTGGCATCCTTAGCTCGGGCAGCAGGAACGCCATCGCCAGCTCCTACAGTGCTCTGCAGCGCATCCATGGGCCACATGTGTGCAGGAGGAGCAGCCCCGCCCCGGCCCGGCTCCAGACTCCACAGAGGCCAGCCAGCAAAGCCAGAGAGGGGCTGTGTGTCCCTCCCAGCTCCTCACAGTCTCACCAGGTGCCGCACAAGGAGCCCCAGGGAGCCAAGGACCCAGGTCCCGACACTCAGAGGCAGCAAAAGTCAGGCACTGGGAGCTCTGGGACCCGCAAAAGGAAGACTCAGCTGCTGCGCCCCAGGAGGGGGGTCCCGCTGACCTTGCCTCCTGCCCCCAAGCTTGGCTATCCCATCACTGTGGAAGACCTGGAGCAGGAGAAGAGAGCCAGGCTGAGGAGGATCACTGAGGTCTTCCTGAACAAGACCGAGGCCACCTCCAGCCCTGTGATGGAGAAGCCACCCTTCTCCCAGCAGCCTCTTGTTGCAGCCTCCATGGCGGCTGTCATCTTGGGCCTGGCGCCTGCTCCCTCCATGGCGGCTGTTGACAGCAATGCCAGTTTATGTCCAGCCCCGGCTTTCAGCCCTGCATTTGGCTTTGGAGCAAGTACCATGGCTTCCTCCTCCCAGCTGCTTCCCTTTGGGGCTCCCCAGGCCAGTGAGGCTGGAGGCCCGAGACCCTCGGCAACAGGCACCTTTAGCTTCCCTGGTGTCACTGGCATGGCCAGCAGCGCCAGCAACACAACTGGAGCGCTGAGCTTTGGTGCTGGACACAATGGGGTCCTGGGCACCTCCACACCCTTTGGGGTTGGTGGGCAGCCATCTCAGTTTCCGAATATTCTCACTAACAACAATGTTCTCCCAGGGGTCCAACCTTTTGCCTCAGGTGCCCCTTCATTTGCCATTGGTGTGTGGTCCAAGACCCAAGATGCTCGGCAGATCCTGGAGGCAAGAAGAAAACAGAGGAAAAGTAGACTCCATCCCCATCCCTCCTCCCCATCCCAACCCCATTTCCCACATCTGGTCGCAGCATCTTCCAGAAAGACCCTGGGAGTTTCTGGAGCAAGTGCAGATCTCTGGCTTCAGCTGTGTCCCTCCTGGAGGAAGCAGTGGCCTTGGTGAGGGCCACGAGGTGGCCATTGTAGACGCTCAATCCCGTTACCCTACCTCAAACCTGCCACAGGTGAGGCTGCAAATCTAAAGCCCTACACTTCCCCAGATTCATCCTGTGCTCCTATCTGATGCTTGCATGTGCTGCCCTTTGCTGAATCTTCTGGCTGAAGAACTGAAGTAGTCATGTGGCAGCCTGTTGCTACTGAGTATTGAACTGTTGCTGTTTATACTGCTATGGCAACAGTTCTGACTGAGACCCAAGGTCCAGGTGTTTTGACATAAGGATTTCAGTCCAGGGCTGGAGCCCCCAGGCATAAAGACCTTCCTTCATGGTGCTCTCCCACAAACCCATCCCCATTACAGGGGATCCCCAGTGCGTATCCGGAGGCTGGAAGACTCAGACCTTTTTTACTTGTCCCCAGAGGGACCCTCTCCAGCTTCACCTTGCTCTTATGTTCAAAACCACCCTGGTCCCTAGCCTTGCTGCCATACTGACCTCCCTGGTAGATGTATTTATGTGTACAGTTGTAAACTAATTTAAATATTTTTCACAAAAATAAATTTGGTTTTTATATTTAAGCTATGTCGTATTTTACTTTTCTTAATTTGTTTCAGTGAAATGGTTAATTATAAATGCTAGTGAGTAGGAATGAGCCATGTAGTTAATTCTGTCTGTCTGAGGAGGGGGCTCAGGGCTGCCCCTGCGTTGGTCCAGCGGCTGAGTGCTTTGTGGACATGGAGGAACACAGTTCTTATAACTCATGGTGTAGCTGTAACCAGTGACAGGCCAGATGTTCTGTGGCAGGGCACTGCCATTTGCTTCATGGCACGTACCTCCACTCCCAGGCAGTGCCTTCTGACAGGTTAGGCTTAGCCACATGGAGCTGAGGGAAGAACAGTTCTCAAGCCCCAAATCCTGTCAGCATTAGAGGGTAAGAGTTGATTCTGTGGTTGAAATGAAACCTCCCTCTGCACCTCTGCAAAGTAGAGCTGCTTAGTTTAGTCTGAGGTGGATTGCCTCAGCTCCATAGACAGGCTCAGGCCCATTGGTCCCAGTGCAGCCTAAGGGTGAGTGAGCAGGTCCTGTCTTCCCTGAACAGGAAAGGGAAGCTTTAGATGACCAAGAATCTGCCTTTGCCTTACAGCCCCCAGTGGGCGCTGTTCCATTTCCTCCTATGCATGTTGAAGGCTTCATCTCCAGCCCTCTTTCCCTATTCAATCCCTATAACATTTGTGTCTCATGGCTGTTAGCCTGAAAGAACAAACAAGAGACTCATACTACAGAAAAGAGCTCCTAGAGCAATTATGGTTTTTGTTCAGCAATAAAATTGCCCAATAATATATTTTGTAGACTATATTTCTCCCCTTAACTGATTAGTGCTGTGTTGGATTTAAAGATTCTTCATTGATATGAAGAATCTTTGGTCCACTAGCTTATGGCATCTAATATGTCTGGTAAGAAGTCATTCACAGGCCTAATATCCAATATATACAAGGAGCTAGTGACTAACCCCTCCTAAACCTAAAAAAAAAATCGCGAGTGGGCAAGGGAGCTAACGACAGACTTCTCAAAAGAGGTTAAGAATGACAAACACACAAGGAAATGCTCATCAACCCTGGCCATAAAGAAAATGTAAATCAAAATAACAGATTCCACATCACCTAAGTTAGATTGGTGAACATTGTGAATTTGAATAACTGCAAATGTTGTTAAGGATGTGGGGGGAAAGGATCCCTATTGCACTGTTGTTGGGAATGTAAACTAGTACAACCACTCTGGAAAGCAGTTTGGAGTTTCCTAAAAAAAAAAAAAAAAACCCTAAAACTAAACCTAAATCTTCCTTAGGTATGACCCAGCTATATCACTCCTGGGCATCTACATCATGAGCCACGGTATGATAAAGACACCTGCACATCCATGTTCATTACTGCACCATTTACAATAGTCAAGATATGGAAACAGCCCAGATGTTCCACAATAGATGCATGGATCAGAAAATGTGGCACGTATACACAATGGAATTTTACCCAGCCATTGGAAAAAAATAAGATAATGTCATTTTCAGGGAAATGGATAGAACTAGATCAAATCATGTTAAGTGAGGTAAGCTAAGCTCAGAGAGACAAATGATACCTCTTCTCTCTGATATGCAAAAATTAGATCTATAGTACACTGGGATATAATAAATTACACAGGATTTTAGATACAGTGAGATCAAAAGAGGATACTCTGATGAGAGAAACAGAAAAGCCGGCTTGGAAGTTGGCTCAGTGGTAGAGCGCTTGCCTTGCATGCCTGAGGCCCTGGGTTTGATTCCTCAGCACCACAAAAGAAAAAAAGAAAAAAAAAAAAAAGAAACAGAAAAGCCTACAAGCCTCTTCATAGTTACATGAAATTACAAATCTAGATCAATATCTATATATCTTGAAATGAATTGCAAAATGTGGACATGAGACCACTCTTCTTTTTTATTTTTTTTTTAATTTTAAATTTTTTGATGATTCTGTCCTTTGCCTTATGTATGGTATAGTCAGGTGTATATATGTATGGTATAGTCAGGAGTATATCCTCAGAAGGGTGGAGGAGGGTACAGAACTCAAGGGAAAATGTAAAAAGTGCAGCAGTGGAGCTCACTGATTAAAGTGAACTATACAGTTCATGAGTGGGGACAGGAGGAAGGGACTTGGAGAGAATGAGGAAACAGAAGACACCGTGTGAAAGGAAATGCTTTCATTACCTGACTCATGTAATTGTAATTCTGTTGCATATCACCTCTATAACAATGAAGTAAATTAAAAAAAAGAAGTCAGTCAGTCATATTGCCATTTCCTTATATGCTGTGAATCATTTTTCTCATGTTGCTTTCAAGATTTTTTTCTTTTTATTGTTATTATAAAGGTATATACAGAGAGGCTTACAGCAGTCATGTAACGAGTACATTTCTTTTTAAACAATGTCACCCCTTCCCTTGCTCTGAGTTGTTCCCCCTTGTCCTCACTCACAAGTTGGATAGTTCGTTTTTTAACATAGTTTCTAGCACTACTACTGCTGCATTAGTTCACCCTTTTTCCCTCCATTTCTGTGCTCCCTCTTACTCTCCCCCAAACAGATATAAAAGACAAAAAGAAAACAAAAACAGCAACAAAGAAACTTTTGTTTCCATTTCCCAGAGTTCATTTAGATAAATATTATTTCATATGATCAGTTGCTTTTGTACTCTTCCCTTAAGAATAACCTCTTTTGGACTCACTGTTTATGAATTCCTAGAGTCTTATGTAATTTATCATGTCCCAGTATATTTTATATAACCATCCAGTGTATTTACTTGTAGATTTATAGGCACATTCTAGCTTCCACCAATGAGGGAAAACCACGAACCCTGTTTCTCTGGTCTGGCTTACTTAATATAATTTTTTCCAAGTCTTGCCACTTCCTCATGAATGGTACAATGTCATTCTTTCTGATGGATGAGTAGAATTCTGTTGTGTATATACATCACATTTTCTTGATCGATTCATTATCCATTGAGGGGCTTCTGAGTTGATCCCATAGTTTGACTAAGGTGAATAATGCCACAATGAACATAGTTGTTCTGGTAGCTTTAGTGTGGCCTTTTTTGTGTTCGAGTGGATAAATGCCCCGGAGTGGGATTGCTGGGTCATAGGGAAGCTCTATGTGTTGTTTTTTGAGGAGCCTCCATACTGCTTTCCAGAGTGTTTGAACATGTATACATTCCCACCAACAATGTAATAAAGTTCCCTTTTGGCCACATCTGCCCCAGCAATTTTTGTTAGTTTTCTTGATATTGGACACTCTAACTGGAGTTAGGTGGAATCTCAATGTTGTTTTAATTCGCATTTCCTTCACAGTCAGTGATGTTGAACATTTCTTCTTGTGTCTACTGGCTATTCTTTCTTCTTCTGTGAAGTCTCCCTCTAAGTCATTAGCCATTTATTAATTGGTTGGTTGTTTCTTGGAGAGTTTACATTTTGGGGGTTTAATTTTCTGAGTTCTAAGTATATTTTGGATATTAGGCCCTTGACTGATGCATAGCTGGTAAAAAAAAAAAAAACAAAAACAAACTCCACCCTGTGGGCTTTCTATTTAGCTGGTTAGCTATGTCCCTTGCCATACTTTTAAGTTTGCAAACTTTTAAAACTTGATACAATCCCATTTATCCAGTCTTTCTTTTATTTGTTGTGATTCTAGATTTTTACTTAGAAAATTTCAACCTATGCCTAGGAGCTATAAAGTTTTCCCTACCCCTTACTGTAATATTTTCTGGCCTTACGTTGAAGTCTTTGATCCATTTTGAATTGATTCTGGTGTGAGGTGATATATAAGGATCTAGCTTCAGTTTTCTGAATGTGGATAGCCAACTTTGCCACATTTCAACAACTGCAAAAAAAGGCTGTCTTTTTTCCAACCAGTGTTTTTGGATATAGATCGGTGGGTTTATTTATGGGTTTTCTATTCTGTTCCATTGGTCCTCAGGCCCGTTCTTGTACCAGTATCAAGATGTTTTATTCTTACAGCTTTGTAATAGAATTTAAAGTTTGGTTTTGGTATTCTTCCAACACTATTTGTCCTACTAAGGATTGCTTTTGCTATTTGGGACCTTTCATTAATCCATATGAATTTTTGGCTTGCTTTCTCTACTTCATGAAAAAATATTGTTGGGATGTTGATGGGTATTGCACTGGATTTGTAAATTAGGCAGTTATTGCCATTTTCATGATGTTAATTCTTCTACTCCAGGAACATGGATGGTCGTTCCATTTCCTTAAATCTTCAATTCCCTTTTTCAAGTTTTCATAATAGAAGTCTTCCACACATTTGATTAATTCCTACGTGTTTTTTTTTTAAAGCTATTACAAATGAGGTTGCTTTCCTGACTTCAGTCACAATCTTCTCATTGTTAGAATACAGAAAAGCTCCTGAATTTTGTGGGTTGATTTTATGCTCTGCTACTTTGCCAAAGTTTAGGATCAGCTCTAATGACTTAGGGGAGGAATCTATTATGAGTCATTTTCCTTCAAGATCTCCTAGTTGAGTTTTTCTTTCTTTCTTCTTTCTGTATGGCTACAATACAAGTAAATGTAGTTCTCTCTGTCTCTTATGGTACTAGGGACTGCATAGGTCTTGGGTTGACTAGTAATATATGGAGAGGTTATCTCATCCTTTATATGATTTTTCTCATTTCTAAGCTCTCCTTGTTGAATTCCTAGTTAATCTGAAGCTTGTCCCAAGTCGGTCTACAAGCTTAGGTTAGCAAAACCATGGATGCTTTCTGCTCATCCTCAATTATCCTTCACATGTCTGCCATCAAAGCTAATGATTTTCAACACCCAGTCCCCTTCTGACCTATTCTCATGTGGCTACATTTTCACATTGTCATTAACTGAGAGAGAAAGCTGTTGAAAGCCTCCCTAGGCACCATCTCCACCATCCCAACCTGAAGATAGGATCTTTTCATAAAGAAATTCTTCTCAATTTCTTGTTCATGTTGGTCAATTTCAAATTCCATAAACTTCTCAGTTTTGACAATTTTGTCGAGTTTCAATCCAGTTTTACAGGAAGAAATTGCTCTCTTTGTACTGTTGTATCTAGAAAACCTACTTCTCCTCTTGTTTCTTAACACAGATTCTTTTCAAGATCCAGCCTGTTATACTCCTAAGCAAAAGTGCAGCAAAACTAGCTTTGCAGATACATATCAAACCTGAATGTGCCTTAACTGGCTTCTCCTCTTTTCTGCCCTTATTCATTATTCTGAGAAGTGCTTTTAAAGCCTGAGTCCCTGTAAAAAGTCCCTGCAAAAACCTAAGACACAACTCCTTGGTCCTGAGTTCATACCTAGTATGAGTGGAAAAAAGTCCATGATCCTGGAGTAGAAGAATTAACATCATGAAAATGGCAATAACTGCCTAATTTACAAATCCATGTTTGGCTGAGTTCTTGATTTAGTGGATAAAAAAGGGAGGTGAGGTAAATTTCTTTTACTCACAAATACATCAGGAAACACATTGTAGATGAGTTAGGTTTTATGTGGATTTTGTTTTGTTTTGTTTTAGTTTTCGAGGTGTTGGTGTTGGGGTTTTGAACTTGCACTTGCTAGACAGGAACTCTACCACATGTACTATACCTTGAGCCCCCTTTTTGCAGGAATTATTTTTAAAATAGAGATTCTACCTATACCTGTTCTAGCCTGGACTGCAATCTATGTGTTTCTCTATGTCGCTGGAATGACAGGCATGCACTATCACATCCAACCATCGGTTCAGATGGGTGCTCATGACCTTTTTGTTGTTGCTGGTTTTCTGAGTTGGTCTTGAATTGTATTCCCTAATCTCTGCCTCTTTTGTAGCTAGGATTATGGGTTTGAGCCACCCCACCCAGCTAGGATGATTTAGGTTTAAGAAGAACTTTGCCATAATTAAATAAAAATAGAACAATAAAATGTAGACTTCAAACAATATATGAATATGGATAATCAAATAAGCTATGCCCATGAGTTTAGTTTAAAAATAATTGAGCTGAAACACTGATTTGAAAGAAATAGTGCATAATTAAGTAGGTGCTCCAATGACATTCTCCCTAATATAAAGATAGTGTTGCCAGTATACCGTGAAAACTTCCAACCTAATGAAAATCCCCAAACCAGGACAAAAACATCAAATAGCTTTTGCAAAGAAGCCTATGCCATCCCTTTTCCTTTTCTCCTAATTTCAATCTATTACTTTTTGTGTATGTGGGTGTATGCCAGTACTGTGGCTTGAACTCAGGGACTGGGCACTGCCCCTAAGTGTTTTTGTACAAGACTGATGCTGTATTACTAGAGCCAGACTCCACTTCTGGCTTTTTGGTCATTAACTGGATATAAGAGTCTCATGGACTTTTCTGTCTAGGTTTGTTTTGAACTGCCATCCCCAGATCTCAGCTGTACTAATATGCTAGAATTACAGGTATTAGTCACTTTCGGCTTGTTTATTCGTTTTTGATGTGACTATGTGTTTTGACAGGAATAGGGAAGAATACTAGATGTTCCAGAGTTGGTAACTTTGAGTCGGATCCACCAACCCAATTCCTTTCCATTTCTTCTTCCACTTCTTTCTCACCTTTGTAGCTGAGATTACAGGTCCAAACCACCACACTCAGCTATTGGTTGCAAAGAGGTCTCAGAAGGAAAGATTTTCCTTTAGTTCTTCCTAATCTCAATCTCCTGAGTAACTAAGATTATGGGTGTGAGCTACTGCACCCAGCCCTTTTCATTTCATATCTGGGGAAATCACTGGAGTGGAAGTTTTGACCTGACCTTTCTTTCTTTCTTTCTTTCTTTCTTTCTTTCTTTCTTTCTTTCTTTCTTTCTTTCTTTCTTTCTTTCTTTCTTTCTTTCTTTCTTTCTTTCTTTCTTTCTTTCTTTCTTTCTTTCTTTCTTCCTTCCTTCCTTCCTTCCTTCCTTCCTTCCTTCCTTCCTTCCTTCCTTCCTTCCTTCCTTCCTTCCTTCCTTCCTTCCTTTCTTCCTTTCTTTCTTTCTTCCTTTCTTTCTTTCTTTCTGTTGCTTGTTGGTCATGGGGCCTGGGCACTATCCCTCAGCTCTTCAGCTCAAGGCTAGCGCTCTACTACTTGAGCCACAGCACCACTTCTGGCTTTTTCTACTTATGTGGTGCTGAGGAATCAAACCCAGGGCCTCATGCATGCAAGGCAAGCACTCTACCACTGAGCCACCTTCCCAGCCCATTGACCTGACTTTTCTTTTACTTCTATTTTTATTTTTTTCTCAATTTACATTCTCACTTCTCCCTTCCCCTCCTCCTGCTCCTCCTGCTCCTCCTCCTCCCCCTCCTCCCCCCCTCCTCCCCCTCCTCCCTCTCCTCTTCTTCTCCTCCTCCTCCTCCTCCTCCTCCTCCTTCTCCTCCTCCTCCTCCTTCTTCTTCTTCTTCCTCGCCTCCTCCCCCCCCCCTCCTCCTCCTTCTTCTTCCTTCTGCTTCTTTCTCTCTCTTTGGTGGCAGTACTGTGGCTTGAACTCAGGGCTTACACACTATCCTTTAGCTTTTATGCTCAAGGTTGGTGCTCTACCACTTGAGCTACAGCTTCATTTTTGGCTTTTTGGTGGAGATAAGAGTCTCATGGACTTTCTTACCCAGGCTGCTTTCCAACCTCCATCCTTAGATCTCAGTCTCTCTAGTAGCTAGGATTAAAGGTGTGACCCCCCTGGCCCCCAGCTAGAGTATACTTCCATATAAGTGTATCTTGAGACTGAGACTCAAACTTCATTGAGAAATTCATTAATGTTTAATATATAACTAATACATAGCCTGAAAGCAGTTGCACACACTATTAATAATAAATTTCACACATAAAGATACTATCTGTGTACACTGAACCACCAGAAAGCAATGGTGTTACTCTCTTAGCTCCCCCAGAAGGACACCTCTGCTGACTGATGTTCACAGGCTTTTAGAGAAGCAGTGATTTCCTTAAACTTGTTTTCATGTGAGTAGTTAGTAGTGAAAAATATGACTGCAGTGGCCAAAGATAATTCAAGGAAACAAAGGCAGTCCGGGCATACCTTCACCAGGACGCCTGGGTCCACCATGAACCAGTGACCAGCCTCCATTGAGACCACTGTGCTAAGGTTACTGTGCAGCTGTGCTAAGGTTACTATGCAGCGTATTGTTTTTGGCAAGAGCAAACACCAGCAGTTGGGGACCAGGAAGCAGGCCCTGCAGATATCTAGAAGTCATGCTAGAGAATATTTTGAATGTCTCAGTAAACAATGCTATTTGTCTTGCAGGTCTGTCTTTGTTGTTAGAAGTTGGCAATAATTTCTTGTTCATAAATTAAGCTGCCCACTCCCTTGCACCTAAATACTTGCCATGTCATGTGTAGACACTCTGTTTATTTTACAATGTAATCATTGCCTCCTTTGAAGGTTTTCCCTACCATGCTGTCTGCAAGTACTTTTCTTGTGTGTTAAAAATGTTACTTCCAATGTTATAATTTCCCCCTCAATGGTAGTATCAGGTTGTATTGTATGCCTCTCTTGTTATCTCCTCTTCTCCCTTCTCCACCCTTCCCTCTTTTCCCAACCTCTACTTCCTCTCTGTCCACAGCACCAGTTCTTGAAATTAAGGAGTCATGCTTGTTAGGTAGAAGCTCTACCTCCTGAGCCATGACCCTGACCCTTCTTTGTTACTGTGGGTTTTTTTTTTTAGAGAGTCTCATGCTTTTTTGCTTAGGTGGGTTTTAATGGTGATCTTTCTCTATCTATGAATCCTGTGTAGTTGAGACCTCAGATCTGAAAAAGCATGCCTGGCTTATTCTTTGAGATAGTGTGTTTGTGTGTGTATGGTAAGTGTGTGTGCTCGTCCTGGAGCTTGAACTCAGAACCTAGTACTCTCATTTGGCTCTTTTTTACTTTTTAATTTTTTTTCCTTTTTTTTTTTTGATGGTTGTGGGGTTTGAACTGAGGGCCTGAGGGCTGTCCCTGAGTTCTTTTGCTCAAGGCTAATACTCTACCACTTTGAGCCACAGCTCCACTTCTGGGTTTCTGGTGGATTTTTGGAGATAAGAGTCTCATAGACTTTTCCTGCCCAGCCTGGCTTTGAACTGTGATCCTCAGATGTCACTCTCCTGAGTAGGATTATAGGCATGAGCCTCACTGCTATCTTGCCTCTTTTCACCACCTTATTTTTTGCCTGGGCTGACCTTGAATCTTAATTCACCTATCTGTGCCTTCTCTTTTCACTTTTTTTTTGTTGACATCCTTGGAGCTCAGAAGCTTTTCATCTCTTTTTGGTGGCACTGAAGGTTGAAGTCAGGGCCTTATGGTTGGCAGGCAGGCCCGCTGTCACTGATCTATACTTATAGCTCTTTTTTGGTGAAGGTTAATTTTGATAAATACTTATTTTTTTTCCCAGTCATGGGCTGGGAACACAATCCTCCTATTTTTCACTTCCCATTGTAGCTGGAATGATAAGCATTTATCACCATGCCCAGCTTCTTCTTCCATTGAGATTGAGTCTCTTAGATTTCTCTGCTCAAGCTAACTTTGATCTCTGATCAGCCTCCAAAGCAGTATGGATTATAGGTATGAGCCATTAGGCATCTGGTTCAAACTCTTAATTTTGATGAAGTTCAACTTCTGTATTTTTTGTATAGTCAGTGTTATATCCAAGAAATTATCACTTAACCAAAGGTTAAGTGATAAAGATTTATTCCTGTTTTCTTCTAAGAATTTTGTAGCTTTAGGACTTTTATTTATATCAATGTCTATTTTGAATAAGCTTTTTGTGTGTTTGTGCTGTGTTGTTCCTGGGGCTTGAACTTAGGGCATAGGCACTATCTCTTAACTTAACGTGCTCTGCCACTTGAGCCTCAGCTCTACTTCCAGAGTTTTGGTAGCTAATTAGAGATATGAGTTTCATGGGCTTTCCTGCCTGGGATGGCTTCGAACATGATACTCAGATCTCAGCATTTTAAGTAGCTAGGATTACAAGCATGAGCCCCCTGCTGAATAAACTTTTTTTATGTGATATGAGAAAGGGATCTAGTTCTATTCTTTCGAGTGTGAATAGCAAGTATCCCAGTCATTTGTTGAAAGAGTGTTCTTTTCTCCCAGTGAATTACCTTGACATCTTGTCTACTCTAGACTCTTCTCTACCCTCTTTTTCTTTTTCTTTTCTTTCTCTCTTGACCTCTCTCTTTTTTTAGTAGTATTTGAGTTTGAATTCTGGGCCTTATGCTTACTAGGCATGTGCTCTGCCACTTGAGTCATACCCCCAGTTCTTTTTTGCTTTATTTTCCAGGAAGGGTCTGAGCCAGCCTCAGACATAGATACTTCTTCCTAAGTCCTCCTATGTAGTTAAGACCATATGTGTCTAGCACTATACCTGGCTAATTGGTAGAGATTGGGGTCTAAATAAGTTGTTGTCTGGACTAGACTTCAACTACCATTCTCCCAATCTCTATTTCCCTAGGAGTTGGAAGCAGAGGTTTAAGCCATCATACCTGTCTATTCTTGAAAGTACACTCCATAAATCTTCAAAGAATGACTTCCTTAAACCTCCTCAAGCTGTGATGAAGCAATAGATTAATTCAATTATTATGACACAAATAATAGAGTATGTAGAGTATTATGAAAATGGAGGATTGCTGTTTAGCTGGGGCAAAATGCCAGCAAACATAGCAAGGGGAAGTGTCACCAAAGTTGTTTTGAAAAACAAGTGAGAATTAGTCATTAGTGTGAGTGAATCTTGCATGCAAAAACCAAAATGTGAGACAGTCAATAATTCTCCTGGCATAGTTGGATTGGATAATGTCACCTGTTCTCCTACCTCTGATCTCCTTTACTGAAGAAGAGCAGGGGTCATTATCTTCTGTGGGTACATCATATCTTAAATCTTGAAGTTGTGTTGGATTGGGACTAACCTCCAAAGCCAATTGAACAGATAAGGCCCTACGTTGGTATGTGCCTGAGATTTCCTGGAAAATCTATCAACTTCCCTTTAGTCCTGAGGAAGGCAGAGATGGTACAAACTTCAATCAAATGTTACATTACAGTCTATTTCCTAGATTTTTGTAAAAGAAATATGCTTCCTAATTTTTTTGTTAAGGAGTAATACAGTCACGTAATAGAAAGGATGTAAACTATGAAGTGTCAGAGCTAGAATTAGTTCTGGTTTTGGTCAGGTTTCTAAACTGCTCTGAATCTCAGTACTCCTTCTAAAGTAGGTGCATGGATACTCACCTTTAGGGGTTCTGATGAAGATCAATTGAAAGGAGCAAATAGGAAACTAGAATAAGTATTTTATAAATTTTCCTCTGTAATCTGGTACCCTTGTGTCCAGTCTCAATATCAATGGGGAGAACCTTGGATTCATTTCCAGAAAGATTATATCTGTTGAGCTTAAACTACTGCCCTTTGTTTTTGAGTAGCTAACTCCATGAAGGGAAAAAAGTACTGTTTAACATCACCTGATTCTAGAGAGGGGTAAGCCAATCTTCTTTATAGGAATGAAGTGTTTGTTTGGTCCATGGTAAAGTGAATATAGCATATTATCTTTTTCATAAACAATGGTATTTGTACTCAGCCTAGCTTCTTGAGAGAAGTGAGTATTTTCTTCAATAGTATATTATTTTGCTTTAAAGCATATTGCTTATTTTTTCAAAAAAATATTTTCTAGGTCTGCCTGTACTCCTGTAGAAGGAATACCCAGATTGCTTCTGTCTGAGTTTCCTTTGGAATATAGCCAACCCTGTTTGACTTCATTTTTGTTACCTTGCAAATAGCAAGGTTAATATCTCTTCCTGTTCTATGAGCCACTGAGAGAATGTAGATAAGGGGTTGAATGTCTTCTCTTGCTAACAGAGTATGTGACTATAGACATGGTCCTGAACTTACAGCTATGGCCTGGACCTGATTTCTAATAGGCTGAGATGCCCTACTAGGTCTGGCGTGCAAAGCTCTCTTTGAAATTTGACAACTGCTAGCATCCTTGCTATTTCCTATAGAGGTAAGTCTCAGGAACAGCACTCCAAACAGGATTCAGACTCTTATTCCTATTAAAGAGTCTGAATCTTGTTTGGTGTGACCTCAAGGTGACATGAAGCAAAATCACCAGAAACAAAAGCTCAATTACATCCCACCCCAGTTTGGATTTCTAAGCAGATGGCCTCAGTCTTAAGTTTTGTCTCTTTTCACTTTCTCTTTCTCTTACTTTTTTCTTGCTTTCTGTCTTTTTCCTTCTTTTATTTCCTTCCCCCTTCCTTCTTTCCCTCTTTCCCTCCCTTCCTCTTTTCTGACTTCCTTCCTTTTTTCCCTCCTTCCTTCTTTTTTCCTTCTTTCCTTCCTTCTTTCTGTCTGTCCTCACTCTTTCTTTTTGTCTTTCTTTGTCTCTTTATCTTGTGAGCCAATTAGCTATCAGATTCTGCTAAATTCTGTGGAATTTATAAGATGAATATAAATGATTTCTAACCCAACGGAGTTCATCATCTAGTAGAGAAACGTATAACTGGGAAAGATTGAATGCTATGTGATTTACAAATAGCAATAGCACATAGAAAAAGAAATAACACTCATAAGAGACCTTAAGAAGGCCTCATGAAAACAGTTGCATTTTATCAGCATCTCTCTTTTTCTTTTTTGCATCTTCCAGACTGTTCTGAAAATTAAGTAGTTTTACTGGAATCCTAAATTACAAAACTTTAGGCTCTGAGTTGGAAGACTAGCTCTCATTTGGCTTTTGCATTCAAGGCTGGCGTTCTACCACTTGAGCCATACCTCTACTTTTGGCTTTTTTCCTGGTTAATTAGAGATAAAAATTTTAAGGAGGGGTTGGGAAGATGGCTCAATGGTAGAGTGCTTGCCTTGCATGCATGAGGCCCTGTGGTTTGATTCCTCAGTACCATATAAGCAGAAAAAGCCAGAAGTGGTACTGTGGCTCAAGCGCTAGCCTTGAGCTGAAGAGCTGAGAGACTGTGCCCAGGCCCAGAGTTCAGGCCCCACAACGGGCTAGATAGATAGATAGATAGATAGATAGATAGATAGATAGATAGATAGATTATGGTCTTTTATTTCTGGGCTGCATTTGAACCATGATCCTGAGATTTCAGCTTCCTGATAAAATAGGAAAACAGGTGCGAGCCACCAAACCCAGCTTAGGATTGTAGTGTTTTATGTTTTTTTGTTTTTGTTTTATTTTTCAGTTGTGGGGCTTAAACTCAGGGCTTGGACACATTTCTTGAGCTTTTTTCTCTCAAGACTAGCATTCTATCATGTAGAGCCACAGTACCACTTCCTGTTTTCTGGTGGTTAATTTGAGATAAGAGTCTCATTCCTCCCCAGGCTGGCAGTGGACTAAGATCCTCAGATCTTAGCCTCCTGAGTAGGTAGTGAAGGACTTGCCTCTCTCCTCTTGGCCCAATCATTTTATGTATCTAAAGATGGAATATGAAGGATTGACCCCCACCCTGTTGTCCCAGGCCCATACAGACTCCAGGCAAAATCCCAGGTATGTGTGAACTTGTTTGGTATGCTGGCAGGGCAATCCACCTAAGCCCAGCTGTAAACATCCCACTGTGGGCCCAACTGAAAGGTCCCCACCTTCCTTGACCTAGTGGCTTTTTCATTAACCTCTGCCTGCTTGCTTGGACCTCCTATAAAAACCCAGCTCCTGTCCCAACTCTCAGACACAACCTCCAAACCCACAGGAAAGTCTGTGCCCCTTGCTCTTCCTCAATAAACAGTCCTCGTCTGTTGACGATCGAGTCTGGCCTATTCCTTTTCTGTTCTCCTCCATTTTCCTAACAGTTGGATTACAGGCCCAAGTAACTGGCACCTGGCTAATGTTTTGTTTTTGAAATGGGTATGTTGCAAGAAGAAATCTCTGTGGCAGTTTCTAATTTTAAAATCACTGATGTCTGTGCTTCTCACTAACACACCAACAGAAATGAAAGGCAGGAATGACAGCAGATTTGCCCATGATGAAGCCAAATAAAGGTAGGAGCTTAGCTCTCCTTCATGGGACTTTGTTCCATATTATGGAACTCTCATTTGGTGAATTACAGGGGCCAGCATTTTCTCACTTAACCTGAAGAGTTTGGTGAGTTCTTTGATCATCTAGAAGTACTGAGTGGCATATACTGGTGAATAGGTGAGCTCTTCTTCCCAAACATGGTATCTCATCCTGCACAGCCATTTCCCCTAAAGATTTTGGGGAAAAAAGACTTTCAAGCTGATACAGATACAGATGTGTTTGGAGTAGCATACATTTATTAGCATTAGCATACATGCCAAGCTGTATTCAGTCTTGGAACCCTGCAAGATTCGATTGTGAATGGTAAAAATAGAGAAATACCATTCGTATTTAACATAGCTTAGTTTATTGTGCTAGAGCCTTCCTATAAAATTTAACCTCCTTGCTGAAGCCAGAAACACCCAGAAAAGACACTTTTACCCTGAGTCTGACTTACTCTGAGAAACGGACTGCACAATTGACAAGGCAGGTATTCAGAACCTAAGACACAGTGTACTTTAGGAACTATATCAGAAGGCAGATAAAGGTGTGTGTGTGGTGGGGGAGTGGGTAAGAAAACCAATATTACAACAGACCAAAGAGAAAGTTTGGATCAAAGAGAATAGGAGAAAACAAAGGGCACCACCTTCAGGACCTGGAAGCCAAGAACAGAAAGGAATCCAGCAGAACTAAGGTTAATAATGGGAGATTTTCCATAAGAACCTGAGAAATAATCAAGCATTTAATAAGGCAGTACGAGAGTTTTCACCCCTGAGAACTTCTCAGTCTACTTTTCTTATAGCTGTGATACTCCCTTAAACTTGAGAAAGAGGCAGTATTGTCCCTCGGATGGTGACATAAAATATGTCAGTGAGACAATAGTAAGGACTGTAAGGTCTGTCCAGGAATAGGCAGGCCCTGTGTGGATACCTCCCTACCTCTTGGCTAAGTTTCCACCCAGTATCTGTTACCTAGGTAACTGGCACACCTGGAAGCAGTCACCTCCCCCTCCTGCTAGGTTATAGCCTGGGCCGCCCCTGGCCTTCCCTTCCATCTGCCCTAGGCCTTCCGTGACCACAGGCTGGTCCCAGACCCTGAGGTTACATCCAGATACAGTGTGGCCACACCTCTTCCTATCCCTGGCCTAGATAAATCCTGGCCTTGGGGTAGGTCTCCCCTTTTGGCCATGTCTCTCACCATACACAGAAGGGACAAGAGTTCAGTAAATAAACTTCTTTTCCTGCCTGAATAGGGCATGGTGTTCTCTTCATCAGCTACCTAATGAAACCTACCTATTTAGTATACCTTACAGGGACACGTAGACGGGCAATTTACAAAATGGATAAATGTGAAGCGGGGCACTAGTGGATCATGCCTATAATCTTGGTTGAGATCTGAGGATCACAATTTGAAGCCAGCGTTGGCTGTGAAGTGTACAAGACTCCATCTCCAACAAATCAGCAAAATGCCAAGCTGGAGGCATGGCTCAAGTTCTGAAATTCAAACTCAGATACTGTCAAGATAGATAGATAAGATAATTTACATATTTCTAAAAAATTAAATAAAATAAAAAATAATGTCTATAAAAGCATACCATACAATGACAAAAAAACCACCAACTAGGAATATTATTAACTATTAGAAGATGAGGAATAAAGAAAATGTTGCACTTCCATAGATGAAAGAAAAGTCCAAGTGATCTGGAATTAAAATGCCAATAACTTCTCAGTAGCACATTAAGGAACTGGGGTATGGCTCAAGTGATAGAGCGCCTGCCTAGCAAGCACAAAGCCCTGAGTTCAAATCCCAGTACTGTAAGCCCCCCCTCCCCCAAAATCAAGCAATAAACCAATATACTAAGAAAGTAGAAGAAAATAGAACATTGCTTTCAAAATTCAGGGAGGAGATTATTTCCAAATGACATTCCAAGCTATTAAGCCAGATTAAAGTGCATCCTAAATTCCAAGTTCTCAAACAGCAACTGAGTCATCTATAATTTGGGAAGCCAACCTTCCAAAAAAGGCATACAATTACTAACACAAAATGAGCTATAGAAGTGAGTATGATAAACAGCACAATAAAAACAAAAAATTCTTTTTTTGGGGGGGGAGGGTGTAGAGCTTGAACTCTGGGCCTGGGCGCTGTCCCTCAGCTCTACAGCTCAAGGCTAGTACTCTACCACTTGAACCACCTTCCCAGTCCAAAGAAAAATTCTTGTTTCCATTTCTTGGAGTTCATTTCCATAAGTATCATTTTATATGATCATATGCACATAGCTATTGAGTCTTTGTGATCCTCTCTTAAGATTATCCCTTTTCTCACTGAGTGAATGTTTAGAATGCTGTTTAATTAATCCTAAGTGTAATAAACATTGGATTTATTAACAGTTTGTCTTCCTTCCTTCTTTGCTTTCTTCCTTTGCTTTCTTCCTTTGCTTGCTTGCTTCCTTCCTTCCTTCCTTCCTTCCTTTTGTTTATTCCATTTTGTGTTTTTTAAAATTTCAGTCCCCTGTGTCTTGTATATAAGTTTATCTGATTTGGAGAGGGGAAGGGGAAGCACAGAAACAGTGGGACAAAGGGTGAACCAACTCCGTTGTGATACTCATTCCACACTACCTCGGAAATGAACAATACAACTTAGAGCAAGGGAAGTTGAGAGGGGAAAAACTGGGAGAGAATGAGGGAAAGGGCGACACTGTTCAAAAAGAAATATAATTACCTGACATATAACTGTAATGCCTCTGTGCATCACTTTTATAATAAAATTTAAATTGAAAAAATGTGTATATATTTAGAATGAGAAAAGAAAACATGACTCATTGGGTCCCTAAAGACTCCAGACTCTTTTTCTTATGATCCTGAAACCTTTTTTTTTTTTTTTTTTTTGGTCGGTCCTGGGGCTTGAACTCAGAGTCTGGGCTCTGTCCCTGAGCCTCTCTGTGCTCAAAGCTAGAGCTCCACAATTTGAGCCGCAGTGCTGCTTCCGGCCTTTTCTGTTTATGTGGTTCAGAGGAACTAAGCCCAGGGCTTCATGCATGCTAGGAAAGCACTCTACCACTAAACCACATTCCCAGCCCCTTAAAATGTTCTCAAGGTAGAAAAACCTACTTTTGCCTCACACTAGTGACTTATGCTTATAATCTTAACTATTCAGGAGACTGAGATCTGAGGATCAACAATCAAAAGCCAACCCAGGTAGGAAAGTCCATCAGGCTCATCTCCATTTAATCAGTAGAAAACTGGAAGTGGCTCTGTGGCTCAAATTGGTAGGTGCTAGTCTTGAGCACAAAAGCTCAGAGACAGCTCCCAGGCCCTGAGTTCAAGCCACACAACAGAAAACAAACAAACAAACAAAAAACAAAAAGAAAACTATCCCACATGCTTCTTGATGATGACCTGGCTTCTCTCTTCCACTAGGCAACTAGAAACAAGTCTCAGTATTTGGAAAGGTGCCATGAGCTTCCTTAGCTGTGGGATAAGTCTGTTTCAACTCAACCCAAACAAACAAAACCAGAATTCAGCATGATCCCCAGGGTCGCAATATGGGGATGGTCCCTGTGTAACTAGAGACCCAAGAATGTCCAGTTCCAGAGAATAGAGATCTAAGCACCCCTTCCTCCAACATAAAATTGATTAAAGACTTCATGTTTACTGAGAGAAATTATATTATTCTGTCAAAGTTTGAGCAAGAGTTGGTGCTGAGTAGTCAAAACAGTAAGCAACTGAAGAAAATGCAGCAATTACTGACACCAGGAATTACAAAAAAGATTGGTGAAGAAAGGAAGGGAAGGTCAGGGTATTTCACCTGTCTGGATTGGCAACTGTAGTTGTACAATTGTTACTGTGTAAATATATCGAAGGTAAACATATCCTCTTTGGGGAGCTTATGAAACAAAAAAAGTAAAGATGAGATGAAATGATAAGGGTATAAAAGAGCTAAGCCCTCACTCAAACAAAGGAGGATGTCAAAGATATTATCTAGAACAGGAAAACAAACAAAGAAAGAAAAAAGGAAAAGATGGCCAATATTCACATGCCAGGAATAGGAAGGAGGTGGTTAATATCAGGCAGAGACAAAAGTATTGCAGGGAGAAACAACTCAGTATAAACCCAGTAAAAACCTACAACTTCCAGGTGCTGGCAGCTCAAGTTTGTAATCCTAGTTACTCAGGAGGCTGAGATCTGAGGATCCTGGTTTGAAGCCAGCCTGCGCAGACAAATCGGAAGGGCTCTGATCTCCAATCTATAAGCAAAAAGCTGGAAGTATAGAATGATTGCGTTGAGCAGAAAAAGCTACTAGTACTGCATCAACACAAAAACAAATAAAAATGAATTTATAAACCACCACAACAAAAAGGCTCCTAGAACTAATACATTTCAAACCTATACATTCATCTGTAACATGCAAACAAATTATCTGGTCTGCCAGTGCCTAGTTCAGGTTCATAGACTTTTCCTAATCTTAAATACAGTCTACTCTCAGTGTCCATGAAGAACTAGTTCCAGAACCTCCATGGATACCAAAATCTGTATGTGCTCAAGTCCCTTATATAAAATAGCATAATATTTCCATATAACCTATACATATCTTCCCATACATCTGAAATCATTTCAGATTACTTAAGAAGATCTGATAAACTGGGTGCTGGTGGCACATGCTGTCATCTTAGCTACCAAGGATTGTGGTTCAAAGCCAGCCAGGGCCAGAAAATCCATGAGACTCTTGTTCCCTATTCATTGGGGCTGTGGCTCTGAGTGGTAGAGCACTAGCCTTGAGCAAAAGAGCTCAGGGACAGTGCCCTGGCCCTGAGTTCAAGCCCCAGGATGGGGAAAAAGAAGACCTGATAAAATGTAAATACTATGTACATAATTGTTATATTATTTGGTTTAGGGAATAGTGACAAGAGAAAAAGCCAATATATGTTTAGTATATTCACACTTATTTTCATATTTTGATTTAAGGTGGTTCTATACATAGAGAGCCAATTATAACTCTAATATCTTGTGCCTGCCTCATCTATGATTGCATTTTGTAAGACAAACCCATTTCTAAATAGTTATTGACTCAGGGTGCACAATAGTGGCACTTTAGTGACTAACTTCATCCATGTTGACAGAACTCCTTTCTTGTATTGGCAACAAGTCCATGTAAAACACAACTATATGATATACTCTTGGCCAATAAGGAAGTGGTGGGGCTTGAACTCAGGGGCTGGGGGCTGTCCTTGACCTCTTTTGCTCAAGGCTAATGCTCCACCACTTTAAGCCACAGCTCCACATCTTGTTTTCTGGTGGTTAATTGGAGATCAAAAGTCTATAGACATTCCTGCCCTGGCTAGCTTTAAACTACAATCCTCAGATCTCAGCTTCCTGAGTAGCTAGGATTACAGGTGTAAGCTACCATCACCTGTCCAGAAAAGCCCTTAGTTATCAGAGAATGTAGGCTCATACATGCTCCTTGCCCTTCTTTTCGCTGAATCTTAGTGAGATTCAGGGCTTAAGCCACACACAGAGCAGTGAGACTGGAAGCTAAAGGACTCTCTCAGATAACATTTTGAAACACATCTTCCAGCCATAAACTTTTTCCCTTCCAGAGGAAAACTCAACTCCTTACTTGTTTAAGTCACCTTAGAAAGGTTGTCTGACACTTGCAGCTGAATGAAATTCTAATGCCATCTTTTACTAGTTCAAACATCTAACACAGCATGAATGCACTGTTATTGTTATTAAGGTAATTGTTATTGTCTACTCTAGGCTCTGTACAAGGAACCATATAGCAGACAGACAAATAAGATTTCTTGCCTCATTAGAACACAGAATCCAGTCAAATCTATAGGATCTATAAGTATGGAGGATACGGTTGACTGGTGATTCAACTCATCAATGTTTGAGTACAGGATAGTATGAAAGCAATATGGTAGCTACAGGACTTTGTGTTTTACATGTTGGCCTTTTGGGTTACTCACATGTGGCATGGGTGACACTTAAATGACTTCCTTTGTTTCTGGGTTGGGACAACCTGAAGCTTCCAGGCAATCAAACAATGATGCAAGAAACAATGTACACTCTGTAGTGTTCTATATTGCTAAGCTAGGATGCCTGTGGGTTTGGGTGTGGGGAAAGCATTTTAGACTGATGATCTATTACATAATCCTTTGGAAGAAATTCTATTTTATTTTATTTTGTGCTGATATTGGGGCTTGAATTCAGAGCCTTGTGTTATTGCTCAGCTCTTTTCTCTCAAAGTTGAAGTTTTACCATTTGAGCCACCTCTCACTTTAGTTCTTTGCTGGCAAATTGGAGGTAAGAGTTTTGAGAAAATTCTGCTGGGGCTGGTTTTGAATGGAGATCTTCTGATCTCATCCTACTAAGAGGCGAAAATTATAAGTGTGAGCTACCTGCATCCAGCAGGAATATCTGTATCTGAATACAGGAATAGGAAGGCTATAGCTTGCAGCCACAAACCTCAAACCAATAGAGTAAATAAAACAAGTTACTATATTTTCCAAAAAGAAATGTACTCTTTACCTGATTTATGTTAACTGTAACCCCTCTGTACATCATCTTTATAATAACAAAAATATTTAAAAAGAGCCGGGTGTCGGTGGCTCACGCCTGTAATCCTAGCTACTCAGTAGGCTGAGATCTGAGGATCACCGTTCAAAGCCAGCCCAGGCAGGAAAGTCCATGAGACTCTTATCTCCAATCAAGCACTAGAAAACCGGAAGTGGCACTGTGGCTCAAGCGGGAGAGTGATTGCCTTGAGATGAAGAGCTGAGGGATAGTGCCCAAGCCCTGAGTTCAAGCCCCACGACCGACAAAAAAAAAAAATTAAAAAGAACAACAAAAAAGTCACTATTTGGTGTTACTGGCTCATACTCATAACCATAGATACTCAGGAGTCTGAGATCTAAGGATAGCAGTTCAAAGCTCGACTATGCAGGAAAGTTTATGAGACTCTTATGTTCAATAAACTACCAAAAAGCCAGAAGTAGAGTTGTAGTTCAAGCGGTAGAGCACCAGCCTTGAGCAAAAAAGGTAAGTGACAGTGCCCAGGCTTTGAGTTCAGGCCTCAGTACCATCACAAAAGCAACACCACTCACTGATTTATATGTTTAGGAAATTCTCAAGAGGCCAGATGCCAGAAAGAATAACCTAAGGAGATGTAGGTTTTAACTGCAATTTTTTTTCAAAAAGTAGATTTTAGGCAGAAGCATGGGGTACTTAAAATTTTCTACTACCTAGTTTTCTTCATTGTGGAACATGAAGGGTGGACTTGACCATCTCAAGGCTATTATCAGCTTTGTAATACTTCTGTGATTACACGGAATGAAGATGGGCATGACATGTACCAAACAAAATAGTTCTAAATTTAGGCTCCAAGAGTACAAGTCAGAGAACATAGTACATTAAATATGCAGAAGATGGGCTGGGAAGGTGGCTCAGTGGTAGAGCGCTTGCCTTGCATGCCTGAGGCCCTGGGTTCGATTCCTCAGCACCACATAAGCAAAAAGAAAAAAGCCAGAAGTGGCGCTGTGGCTCAAGTGGTAGAGTGCTAGCCTTGAGCTGAAGAGCTGAGGGACAGCGCCCAGGCCCAGAGTTTAGGCCCCACGACCAGAACCCCCCCCCAAAAAATAATAAATAAATAAATAAATAAATAAATATGCAGAACAATGGGCAAAGTAGTTCTTGAGAGACTGGGCAAAGGATTGAGAGTCCAAGTCCAGCCTGGGCTACTGAGATGCTGTTTCAAAAACAAACAAACAGATGTATATGTGTTCAGGAGAAATAAATCACAATCTTCTATCACAAAATCAAATGAACAAATAAACAACAGTGACAACAACAAAAACACTTAGTGGGTATTAAGCAGTTCTGGAAGAAATTTTGGTTAGACTCGTGTCTCTGCCATTTAATATATGGATAACCCTGAGCCAGGTCCGTAAGACCTCAGTTGCAGTTTTTCATTTGTGTGTGTGTGTGTGTGTGTGTGTGTGTGTGTGTGTGTGTGTGTGTGTGTGTAAAATGGGGCTTGAACTCAGGGCTTCATCCTTTTTGCTCAGCTTTCTCCATTCAAGGCTAACCCTTTACCCCTTGAGCCACAATTTCACTTTCAGATTTTTGCTGGTTAATTGGATTTGTCTGCCCCAGCTATTTTTGAACCACTCAGATCTCAGATCTTAGATCTCAGCCTCCTGAGTAGATAGGATTTCAGGTGTGAGCCACCAGTGGCTGACTTAATTTTGTTCTTGATGAATACAGACAGGACTAATCTCATGTGCCGCAGCATCAATCACTTTGCACTCTAAAAAAACCTATGGGGGGCTAGGAAGGTGGCTCAGTGGTAGAGTCCTTGCCTTGCATGCATGAGGCCCTGGGTTCAATTCCTCAGCACCACATAAGCAAAAAGAAAAAAGCCAGAAGCGGTGCTGTGGCTCAAGTGGTAGAGCGCTAGCCTTGAGTTGAAGAGCTGAGGGACAGCGCCCAGGCCTAGAGTTCAGGCCCCATGACCGGACCCCCCCCCCCCCAAAAAAAAGAAAGAAACCTACTATGCTTTAAGCCAGAAAGATGTGGATAATGGCTTATAGTATCTTAGTCCTGGGAAGAGGCTTTGATATTTTCAGCATAACAGGTAGGTGGCTGATAGACCTTTTGACTTTCTTTCTAGCCTCCAATGACACACCTTATGCCTATTTAATTTTTACACAAAAGGATAGATGAAAGAAACATAATAGCTTTTAAAAATTGTGTATGTGCTGGTAGAGGAGCTTTCTCAAAGGTGGTGCTCTACCACTTAAGTCATGCTTCTAGTCCTGCATTTTGCTTGTTAAGAGATAAAGGTCTTGGAGACTTTTCTGCCTGGACTGGCTTTGTACCTCTGTTCTCCAGATGTGAGCCTCCCAAGAAGCTAGGATTACAGGTGAGAGCCATTGGTGAGGCTCAACAGTTGAGGGTCTTGGGGAAAGGACTAGCTGGTTAAGAGGCTAGAATTGCAGGGTTCTCATGAAGTATGGGGTTTACAAGCTTTGCCTGTGGCCTTTATTCATATTTAGCCCATTCTAATATGGTGAATAACCTAGTGTGTTTATTGGCCACTTTCTAAAAAGCGTAATAGGTTAAGAAATGTTGCCTATGTATGTGCATATTTGTTGATGACACACTGATGATTTCTCTTACAATTCAGAAGTTTTGAAATTTCAAGGACTTTGACGATGACAGTATCTCTACATAAGGTGAAATTGCTTTGACCCATTTTCCATTAGTAAATGTTAGAAAACAATCCTCTCCTATGTCTTCTTCCTTCTTTTCTCCGTGTCCCTGGTCAAATATGTCATGGAGCCATGTGCATACTAGGGGAGACCCCAAATAGAAGAATAACTGATGTCACAGGTAAGATTCCACAGCTTCATCTCTGACATTACAATTAGCCTTTATCAGAAGGGCTAGGGAAGAACTCAGAATATACAGAACTCAAGGACAAGGGCCCAATTCGACCCTAAGTAGAGGTATGTTTCCACTTCCCACAGAAGAGCTGAGAAGGAATGAAAACTCTTTAGAAAAAAGGAACTCACAAGTGTGGCTGCCATAACATTAGAAAGAATAATGTGCAGAGATAACAGGGTCACCTTCCATTACCACAGCCACTCCCCCTTGTAAAACCCAGGGTTCAGATTCTAGAAAGCCTCAATATCAATTCCATGTCTTTCCCACATTTTGACCAACAAAGGATGACCAAATCACTTGGTTATTAAATCAAGAAACTTTCATGACTTAGCTAAGTCTGAAGTGGCCCCAAGCCTATATCTCACAATGATATTGTGGTACAAAAACCAGATGCTGTTGCAGTCAGGTTTAAAATAAACATACTTCAATTCTTATAAACAATAAGCCACACTATTTTCTCTCTCTTTTTTCCCTTCTCCTTTCCTTTCCCTTCTCCTCCCCCTCCTCTCTCCTCTTTTTCCTTTCTTCTTTCCTTCCTCCCGTCCTTCCTTCCTTCCTTCCTTCTTTCTTTCTTTCCTTTCTTCCTTCCTTCCTTCCAAAAAAAATTTTTTTGTGCTGGTAGTGGGGCTTGAACTCAGGGCCTAGGCACTGTCCCATGGCTTTTTCACTCAAGGCTAGAACAATACCATTTGAATCACAACCCAACCCTTCCCTTCCCTTCCCTTCCCGTTTCTTTTCTTTCTCTTCTTTTTGCTTTCTTGTTAATTGGAGATCAGAATCTCATGGACTTTCTTGCCTGAGCTGGCTTCCAACCCTGATCCTCAGATCTCAGCCCTCCTGAGTAACTAGGATTACAGACTTCCATGCCAGGCCATACTACCTTTTTAAAACAAGTGTGTGATTCCGGCAGAAGGCTAGGGCTACCTCAAGCTGGGAGTGGAGCCCCAGGTGGAGCAATAAGGAAGGGTGTGGCACGAAAGAGGATGTTAAGGGCAATGTTCATTTCTGACTTAGGAGAGAGGCCTATCTGAACATTTTAAAGGGATTTGCGTTTCATCAAGCTCTGGGTTCTCGACTGCGCCAAGGCCCATCCATAGCTAACCTCCCATGTCCCTGAGGTTTCTATCTATTAACAAACTATAATGGCTGGGGGAACTTTTTTTTTTTTTAAATCAATCTATTCTCATTCTTAGATACCAAACTTCCTGGTTTGTGTTCTTGGCAGATTGGAGCTAAGAAAGAGGGACAGTCGGGATACAATGTCCACAAGCTACGAGGGAACCCTTGGTGGGATGGGCCTGACTGGCTGGGGGCTCTGAGCCAGGGCTGTGGGTGCTTTGTTTGGAGACAGAGGTGCAAGGGCTCAGGCTGGTTCTCTGAGGGCGATCGCTCCCCAGCTCGGAGAGGGCTCCCAGGCCGGCTTCCGAGGAGCCCAGACCCTACACCCCGGTCTCTAGCTGAGCGCCCCTTCCCATCCCAGCGTCCCACCTCCGTCAGGACCCCTTCCAACCTGAGAGTCCCACTTCATCTGAGTCCCCACCTCGGAGAGTCCTCCTCACCCCCAGATGATGCTCCCTTCCCGGTTCCAGCCCCTTTTCCCAGAGTCCCCTGCCCCCCTGCATCTGACCTGCACCGTGCCTTGGAGGTGTCCGCTGCCAGCACAGCGTCTGGCCAATTTGCAGCTGCGCCCCGCAGAGCAGGTGCCAGAGCTTGCCGCCGGCCCCGCCCCGCCCATCGAGGGCCCTTCCCACCCCTCCCTCCCTGCTCCAGCCAGCCTGCAGAGCCTGCAGTCTCCGGAACTGCACCTGCCTCCATGCTCTTGACCCTTCCTGACCTTTCCTTGGAGATGTCACCTGTCCCTAGGCACTATCTGCTTCGAATGTAGGCTGTTCTGGTGCCATCCAAGTGGACTTTGACCAACTGTAACCTTCAACTATGCAAAGTAATCACAAGGTCTGAGAGGTGGGGATCACTAGGAGCAGTCTCTAAAAATTGCTTACCAAGTCAAACAATCAGGTAAGAACCAGGGAAACAGCCACGGATCATCTGGCAAAGGGGGTTCCTTCCAGTTGGTACACGCAGTACCAATGTCCAACGGTTAGCTTCTATGCTCATATAGTTCATTCATTTATTATTCCATCCACTCACCCACCCAGTCAGCCATCCACCCATCTACCTGACCACCAATCCACTCATCTATTCATCCATCTACCCACCATTCATCCATCCATCTATCCATTCAACGAATCTGCTAGGGGCTTCTCTTACTACAAACTGACCTATGGATGGCCTAGGTGCTCAGGAGGAGTGGCTTTCTTATCTAGAATAGAAATATGATCCAGTTTGGCTGTCAAAGTAGCTTTGCATCTTTGTAGTTATCATCCTGGTTATCTCTGGCTAAGGGATTAGCTTATTCTGTCATCCTGTTTGCGCCTCCTCACCCCCTGGAGGCATTAAAAGAACTAAAAGAATGCTGGAGCTTGGGCTCTCCTCAGATAACTTATGAGAATTGAGTAGAGGGAATGCAGAACTGTTAAAAACTTCTCAGGGCTAGGTGCCCAGTGGCTCAACCTTGTTACTCTGGAGGCTGATATCTGAGGATTGTGGGTCGAAGCTAGCCCAGGTAAGAAAGCCCATGACATGAAAGTCTTATCCCTGATTAACTACCAATAAAGCCAGAAGTAGAGCTGTAGCTCAAGTGGTACAATAAAGCCCATGACATGAGAGTCTTATCCCTGATTAACTACCAATAAAGCCAGAAGTACAGCTGTAGCTCAAGTGGTACAATATTAGCATTATGCACTAAAAGCTCAGGGACAGAGCATAGGCCCTGAGTTCAAGCCCCAGAATTGGCACACACAAGACAAGCTTCTCAGATGATTGGGGAAAGTCAGGGATGAGAACTGTAAGGTCCACGCCTGGATGGTGAGCTGACTCCACCCTCCTCACAGCAAAGTCTCTGCCCAGTACCTGCGTTACCTAGGCAACTGGCACACCTGGTAGATGTCACAGCTGGATTCGATGTGGCCACACCTCCCCCACCTCCCCCAAGGCCTAGCCCAGGGCCAGATGCCCTCTTTCCCAGGTCTTTTCCCAACTGTATGGAGGGCCAACAAGGCCTGGTACCAGCCAGAATGATGAATAAACCTACCCCTTACCTGAATACTACGTGCGTGGTATGGTTCTTATTCAGCAACCTCTTTAAAACCTAACAAGAGTGGAGATCACTAAGATGCCTTCCAGTTCATTCTATTGTTGTAGGTTTCTTGGAGATCATGCTTCATGTATCCAGTTGTAAAGCAAGGCAAACAATGCTCACTAGGCAATACCAAAGGGCTGCTTCTTTAAAAAATAAAAAGATAATTTTATGTTATTGTTAGTATTAGGATGTTGTACAGAGAGGTAACAATTCCATGAGTCAAGTAGTGAGTACAAGTCTTCTTGGACAATGTCACCCTTTCTTCAATGTTGCTTCTTTTGCAGGGGCGTGGTGCGTAATGGCTTGAACTCAGGGCCTAAATTATGTTCCTGAGCTTCTTTTGCTCAAGGTTAGCATTCTACCACTTGAGCCACAGCTCCACTTTTGGCTTTGTCGGTAATTTATTGCAGATAAGAGTCTTACAGACTTTTCTTCCTGGGCTGTCTTCGAATCACCATCCTCAGATCTCAGACTTCTGAGTAGCTGGGATTACAAACAAGAGCCATCGGCACCTGGCTAATGCTGCTTCTTTTGTTCCAATAATCTTACTTTTCTATTCAGTCAGGAAAGGCACTGGAAAGCATGAAACATTAACTTGAAAAGGTCCTTCCTCTGTGCACAGGACCCATGGAGAGGAGAGATGGAAAAGATAATGGCCAGGAGGCTGTGCTGTCAGTTAAAAGGATAGTGGACCATGCATCTAAGGTGCTGGAGTCTGGAGCTTGGAGAACCTTTTAAGTTGATGCACAGAAAGCCCATCGAAAGGATCTGGTAGCCGAGAACTGTCTTGGGTGACAGATACTCAGGGCTCCACCTTACCCTGCATTTCAAAATCCATGGGTGTGAGCCAGTACAGGAACAAGTCTGGCATCTTAGCCTGAAAATGAGATCACCAGCCCTCATTGTCAGCCCAGAAGCTTCCTCCCTCATGGCTTAACACACTCTTTCCCTAGGCAACACCAGGCCCATGTAGTAAAGGCAGCAAACGATCAGTCCTTACCCACCTTTTCCCTGAGAGAGCACCCTGTTAGGATAGCTATGACCATTTAAGGCCGGGAGATCTCCCAAATCCTGGAGGTATAAACGGTCAGCTGAGACAATTGCCAGCACTTCTTCTCACTTCTTATCTGGTGAGATGGAGTCACGCAGGTCCCATTACTGGCAATAAATCTTTCCTTTGTTCTTCCTACCTGGATGTCCATGCTGGTTTTCTGGCTGAGTCTAACACTCCCGCTGATGCTTGTTATAGCATAGAGTTTCAAGTGGAGGATCAAATGGAGCCCTAGATGGCCATAACCCCGAGGAGGCTGTTTGTTTGGTTTGTGTTTCTTGACTCAAGATCTCACTGTGTAGTTCAGGCTGGCCTCAAACTTAACATACCTCAGTCTCTGAAATGCTGGGACACAGCCTTGTCTCACCATACTTGCTTCTGTATGCCTCCTATTTTCCTCATAAGCTAGTGTCATAAAACGTATGACACCTGTTAATTATATGGTTAGTGGAGGATAGAGATGCTTCTTAGTACTAAAAAATCAGAACTGAGAAATTATTTCTGCCTCAGATGGTAATGATTAGTTGTTAGGACAAATGAAATAATAATTTTTGTGCCAATACAGGGGTTTGAATTCAGGGCTTCACATTCTCCATTAGTTTTGTTGTTTTTTGTTCTTTTGTTTTGTTTTTTTTTCTGCTCAAGGCTGACCCTCTACCACTTGAGCCACACCTCCATTTCTGGCTTGGGAGTGGTTAATTAGAGACATTTCTTCCCAGGCTGGCTTTGAACCTTGGTCCACAGAGTACTAGGATTACAATTGTGGGCTACAACCACCCAGCCAAACGTTTTTTTAAAAAAAGTATGTAAAAATACAATTTGGAATATCATGAATACTAGCATTCTCTATGAGTGACAGAAAAGCCCTCCTCACCTTCTGCACATGCTCCTGCCATAATTTTTTGTGTCAGCATTTTCAGGATTTGTTAATAAGGTCAAAGCCAAGGCGGCCATTGCCCATACTCACATGTTGCATTTCCTATGTGAATGCTCCCCAATCTGTCTGCAGCCAGACAAATGTAGATGTGACTATAAGCTAACCTTCCTGAAACCTTTACTATCTTACCATTTTCCTTAGGAAAAAAAATAACAAAAATCCTTAATATTGCCTTTCTACTTTATGCTTTAGCTTCTGCTTATTTCCCAGCCTTCAAATATTCCATGCTATTGTTGTATAGATAATCACAACAGCTATCCATTGAATATTATAATTGACTATATGACATTTAGACCTATCTAAATGTATTCAAAATGCACTAAGGCCTGTGAATGTACTAAAAATACCAAATAAACATTTTTATGATTTAAATTTTTATTTAATAAAAAGGTACAAGTTTGACCATCTTTAATTTAAAAGAACCTAAATAAAAAATCTTCAAGGAAGTCAACAACAGGAAGACAATTAGGAAGTCAATTATAAAATGATACAATTATGCCAGCTAACAAAAGATTATCAAGCTATTTTAGTATAGAAGTAGAACACATGAATGGATAGAAATGGGTTTTCATGTACTCCTTACTCAAACTAAGGGTGTCATTTTAATTTTATTTTTTCTAGTACCAGACCTTGAAATCAGAACCCCATGTTTTCATTTGGCTTGCTTGCTCAATTGTATTCTACTACTTGAGCTATGTCGCCAGTCCAGAATTTTGCTTCTATTTTAGAAATAAAGTTTCACGGATATTTTTTGAACCAAGATTCTCCGAGTCTTAGCCCTTAACCTTTTGAATAGCTAAGATTATAAGCATGGTCCACCAGCTCAAAATGGCACTTATTTATTTGTTTTGAAGTAAGGTAATTGAATCTAAGTGATTTCTTGCAGCCATCCTGGTGCCTCTTGGTGGGTGAAGAATTCTCCACCTATGCTGAAAAGCCTAGAAGTGAGAGAAGCCATTCAGTGAATGCAGATGCCTAGCTTAAAATGAGCCAGGAGAGCTCTAGTTCAGAGAAATTCAGGTGTCATAGCCTTAGGAAAGCTTGGCATATAGAGAATGCTCTAATTCTGCCTTAATTAACTCCCTAAATGGCTTGAATCACCAGCCTCTGAGTAGCCTCTAAGCAGACCCTATATGGAAGGTTATAGCCTATCTTCCTTAGATAGAAAACTTCTGCTGGTACCTGAGTATGTCCATTTAAGGTCTAGCATCTTGTTTTCATGGTGGGAAACAATAAAGCTCCCTCCCCCCATTTCAGGTGATGGGCATACCTGGATCCCTGGAGACAGGGGTGGGTAATTGGCTGATAGGTTCCTGGAACTGTCAATCCAATGTCAGGGACTAGGAATTTCCTGTGACCCCGTCCCCTGCTCTGACCCTATTTAGGCCTGGACAAGCATAGGGGCCATTACGCCATGCCACTTGTGTCTGTGTTCGCGTCCTGTGTCCTATCTCCTGACTCTTCTGTGGTCACCATGGTATCCCACTTCAGCTCTCCATTGGAGCTGCATTGGTTTGTTGATATTGTTTTTGTTCTTTC
This sequence comes from Dipodomys spectabilis, assembly GCF_019054845.1. NCBI lineage: Eukaryota > Metazoa > Chordata > Mammalia > Rodentia > Heteromyidae > Dipodomys > Dipodomys spectabilis. The sequence goes on from NW_024870700.1 coordinate 1,210,590, forward strand.
TTTCCTCTCTGGCCTGTCTCCTAATTGTATTAAGTGTATTTGTGGGCTTCAGGCCTTTGTAACAATTGGCTGCCTGCAGGTTGCTAGTGCTCTAAAACAGATCCCAGGATTTGGTCTTTCAAAATGTGGTTTTCTGAATTCTCACCTTACAGCAGTTTGGTTATTTATTTATTTATTTGTCCATTTATGTATTGACCTATTTATTTATTTATTTACTACTTTCCAGTACCAGGGCTTAAACTCAGGGTCTTATGCTTTTACTCAGCTTTCTTGCATGCATGGTGCTCTACCACTTAAATCATGGCCCCATTTCACCATTTTGCTGGTTGTTTTGGAAATAGAGTCTCATAGACTTTTGTGCCCCAGTTGGCTTTGAACTGAGGTTTTCCAGGTCTCAGTCTCTTGAGCAGCTACAATTACTGTCATGAAACACCAGCGCCCAGTTGAGGGTGGCATTCTAATGGGAAATGATTTACTTTATATATGAGTTATTAGAATAGAATACTTATTCTTTTGGAAGATCTTGGGCACTTCCAGTCTCCCCTTGGTCCATTGTGGTGCTAGCTGGAAACATATTTACACAGCAGTGTTAGTTTTCCCAGGCTCCCTTGTAACTAGTCTAATAGTTTAGTAGCTTAGTCTGCCTGGGCTTAGTCAAATATATATGACTAAGTTCAGGCCACTGAACTGAGACTAGAATAAAACAGGTAACTTCTAGTGGGTGTGGTGAAAGGGAGGGATGTACCAGCTGGCTTCCTACCCCTTTCTCGTGGACTAGAATTCAGACATGATGACTAAGGTGGTAAGCTATCATGGGCCAATGGTTGAACAAGTGGATGAGAAGAGGTCTCAGGTAAAATGCTGAATTTTTTCAAATATGCCCCTTACTGTGTTGAAGCAGATTTATTTCTAGACTGATAGGCTGTTTCAATATATAAGTATGATTGGGTGCCGGTGGCTTACATCTATAATCCTAGCTCCTCATAAGGCTGAGATCTGAGGATTGTGGTTTGAAACCAGCCAGGGCACTCTTATCTTTAATTAGCCATCAACAAGCTGAAAGTGAGGCTATAGGTCAAGAGGACCAATCTTGAGTGAAAAAGGTTAGGGACAGTACCCAGGCCCTAAGTTCAAGCCCTGGTACCAGAACACACAGAGAAAAAGGAGCTAATACAATATATCGCAATAACAGCATGGAAAAAAAAAAGACTGCATGATTATCTCAATTGGAACAAAAAGAAAAGTTGACAAAATCCATCATACTTTCATGATAAGTTTATGGTGAAACTAAGGACTTAACTCAGGGTCATGAGATTCCTAGGTTGGCCCTGGATCTTTTGAGCCACTCCCCTGTCAAGGAGGTTTTTGAATTGCTGATTTAATCTTACTAGTTATAAGTCTTTAGACCTTTACATTCTTCATCATTTAGTTTTGGTAGGTGACATGTTTTTAGGAGTTTTCCCATCTCATCTAGATTACTGTCTTAGTCTGTTTGTGTTGTTACAACAAAACTCCTGAAACTTGGAAGTTAGTAAAGAACAGAAAATTAATTGTTCAGAACACCAAAGGCTCGAAAACTCATGATGTGTTTCAGGTTTTGTGATGTAAAAGATTTCTTCCTTGTTGCTGTGTCCTTCATAGCATGGTAACACTGAGTTCTCACGTAGCAGAAGAGTTGCAAGAGAAGGATTTGTAAAATCCTTTAATATGGGTAGAGTCATCATGACTCAATTACCTTGCAAGGGCCACAGCTCATTATACAGTTGCATACTGAGCATTAAGTTTTCAGGTGAGTTGGATAACCATGTTGACCATCCAGTTTATTAGAGTAAAAGGTATTCACCATGCGGTCTTATTTTTTTTTCATACTTTCTTTTTTTGGGGGGAGAGGTCCGGACGTGGGGCCTGAACTCTGGGCCTGGGTGCTGTCCCTCAGCTCTTCAGCTCAAGGCTAGCACTCTACCACTTGAGCCACAGTGCCACTTCCAGCTTTTTTTTTTCTGCTTATGTGGTGCTGGAATCAAACCCAGGAGGAATCAAACCCAGGGCCTCATGCATGCAAGGCAAGCACTCTACCACTGAGCCACCTTCCCAGCCCTTTCATACTTTCTTATAATTGGTTTTATTTTTATAGACTCAGTAATATCCCTATTCTTATTCTTGTTTTAAAGTTTTCTTCTTCCTCTTCCTCCTCCTCCTCTCCTCCTCCTCCTCCTCCCCTCTTCCTCCTCCTCCTCCTCCTCCTCCTCCTCCTCCTCCTCCTCCTCCTCCTCCTCCTTCTCCTCCTCCTCCTCCTCCTCCTTCTTCTTCTTCTCCTTCTCCTTCTCCTTCTTCTTTTCTTTTGTTGATTGTGGGGCTTGAACTCTGCACCTGGGTGCTGTCCTTGAGCTCTTAAGCTTAAGGCAAGCGCTCTACCACTTGAGCCACAGCACCACTTCTGGTTTTCTGGTGGTTTATTGGAGATAAGAGTCTCATGGACTTTCCTGCCCAGGCTGGCTTTGCACTGTGAACCTCTTAATTAGTCAAAGTTGTGCATTTTCCTTTATTTTATGTGCCCATTTCATTTAGTCTTAGTCTTAGTCCATTTGTGGTGCTGTAACAAAATACCTAAAACTGGGTGATTTATAAAGAACTGGAAGTTATTGCTCATAGACTAGGAAGATGAAAATGGAAGCATTGGTTTGGTTTTCAAAGAATGAAAGCTGAAGTAAAGAGGTCAGGTCTGGCTGGTGCCATATTGGCCACATGGTGAATTATAGATCTGACATCTTGTCTTCATGCTGGGGGAAGGGAGCCCCCCCTTCCCCATTACCTGTCTCCCAGTTAATGGGTGTGCCGGGACCCCTGGAGGCAGTGGCAGGCACTTGGTGCATAGGTTACTGAATCTAGTGACTGGGACTGGGAATTTCCTGAGGATCTGCCCCCTGCACTGACCTATTTAAGCCCGGACCAGCCTAGCCACTGGACTCCATGCCACGTGTGTCTCTGTGGTCATGTCCTGTGTCCTGTCTCCTGGCTGATCTCCAGTCATCATGGAGTTCCAATTCAGCTCTCCATTGGAGCTGAATTGGCTTGTTGGTATTGTTCTTGTTATTTCTTTCCTCGTTAGCATGTTTCTTAGCTGTGTTATGTGTATTTGGAGGCTGCAGGCCTTTGTAACAACTGGCTGCTTGCAGCCTGCTAACTGTATAATAAAGACTCCAATATTGTATATTTCAAAATGTGGCTTCTGGGATGATTCACCTTACAACAGTCTCTCCTTCCTGCCGCCCCCTTGTCAGGTGGCTAGCCTTAAGGTCCCAATGGGAGAACTGGATGATCTCCTTACTTCTTATTTTTAATTTTCATTAGTATAAATTATTTGTATAAAGGTGTTTTATTGTGATATTTACTCACACGCATGTAATTTCAACTGACCAAATTCAATTATGTATTATTTGTTCTTCATACTCTTCCTTCAGTTGTAAGGTCATGAGGGAGCAGAATTTGAGATCCTTAAATCAGGGGGCTCAGAGGAAACAATATCAAGCTGGCTTTCATTTATCTTTTTTTCTTAAAACTTTTTAGATATATTATTACCAAGAATCAGGAAGAACTGGGTGTCGGTGCCTCATGTAACCCTAGTGACTCAGGAGGCTGAGATCTGAGGACTGTGATTTTAAGGCAGTCCAGGCAGGAAAATGAATGAGACTATCTCCAACTAACTACCAAAAAAGCCATAGGTAGAGCTGTGGCTCAAGTGGGAGAACACTAGCCTGGAGCAGAAAAGCTCATGGACAACACCCAGGCCCTGAGTTCAAACCCCAGGACAAGTATACACACCTAAACACACACCTACATGAATCAAGAAGAGGAAATCTGATAGCTCTATAATTTTGAGTTAGTATCTACTGCTAAAAAACTTCAATGAGGGGGCTGGGAAGGTGGCTCAGTGGTAGAGCACTTGCCTTGCATGCATGAGGCCCTGTGTTCGATTCCTCAGCACCACATAAGCAAAAAGAAAAAAGCCGGAAGTGGCGTTGTGGCTCAAGTGGTATTTTGCTAGCCTTGAGCTGAAGAGCTGAGGGACAGCACCCAGGCCCAGAGTTCAGGCCCCACGACCAGACCCCTCCCACCCCCCCCCCCACCAAAAAAAACTTCAATGAGGCAAAAGTTGTGTATCTTGTTAATAATATAGTGAATTTACATGCCCAATCTTCCTCTGTCTCTTCTCCTCAGGAATGGACAGTGGAGAGGATTCTAGTCATAGAACAGGACACAGAATTCTTCATCAACAGTGTTGCTGAACCTCAAAACTAGCTCCTAGAATCTCATCACTTTTTTCCTTATACATATTGATAAGCAGTGTGGCAAACAGCAATTAAAACCATTCAAGTTACCTCACTCAAGAAAGATAAGACAACTTTACAATTTCAATTACAATCAAACTAAATTTCTCAGGAAGCTAGTAAACTATGCATTATAAGAAATCAAGAAGTAAAATTAGACCAGACAGATGATAAATGTGTGCTAAGTAATGTTAAGCCAGCCACACAACAGTAACTTTTCTGAATATATTTTAGCCGAAGGGATTTAAAGTACTCGTATCAGTACTGTTATTGAAGAGGTGGCCACATCAATGGAATAAGAGACAAGGAAATCAGCACAAAGAATCAGTTGAATAAAAAGATGGTTCTGGGGAAAACAAGTTATAAACTCCTCACTAATTTGACCAAAAGAAGGATAGAATAGGCCCAAATTAATAAGATAAGAGAATACCAAGGAAATAAAGAGGATCATGATAGAATACATTTAAAAAAACCCTATACTCAAACTGTAAAACTTAGAAGGAATATGTACATATCTAGCCAGAACTGACCTACTGAAAGTTAACCAAGAGGATATCAACCACTTAAATATACCTATGTAACAGGCAATGACATAGAAGCAGTAATAAAGAATCTCTCAAAGAGAAAATCCCAGGATGAATTCATTGATGAATTCTACCAAACAAGAAAGAAAAAAGAAAAACACTGATAACTCTCTCAAACTCATCCATGAAATAATGCTGAACTCTCTTTTCTTCCTTCCTTCCTTCCTTCCTTCTTTCCTTTTGTCAGTTGTGGGACCTGAACTCTGGGCCTGGCCACTGTCCCTCAGCTGTTCAGCTCAAGGCTAGTGCTCTACCACTTGAGCCACAGCGCCACTTCTGGCTTTTTTCTTTTTACTTATGTGGTGCTGAGGAATCGAACCCAGGGCCTCATGCATGCAAGGCAAGCACTCTACCACTGAGCCACCTTCCCAGCCTCGCTGCTGAACTCTTTCTATGAAACAAATATTACATTTCAAACCTGATGCAATTTGTGTGTGTGTGTGTGTGTGTGTGTGTGTATATTTGTGAGAGAGAAAGACAGACAGACACACAGAAAGACAGAGAGAGAGAGAGAGAGTAAATACTTGTGCTTGAACTCAGGGCCTGGGTGCCCCTTAGCTTTTTTTTGCTCAAGACTAATGTTCTACCACTTGAGCCACAGATCCACTTCTGTGCTTTTGGTGGTTAATTGGAGACTGGAGTCTCATAGACTTTCCTACCCATGCTGGCTTCAAGTCATTATCCTCAGATCTCAGCCTCCTGAGTAGGTAGGATTATAAACATGAGCTACCAGTGCCCATCACAGAAATTCTTAATAAAATATTTGCAAACTAAACTCAATAGCACAATAAATGATCATATACCACAATTGAGTTGGTTTCATCCCAAGGATGCAAGGATGGTTCAACATATGACAACCATATAAACTGGACACAGAACAAAAATCACGTAATCATCTCAGTTGATGCAGAAAAGCCTTTGACAAAATTCAACATCTTTTTATGAGAGACAGAGGCAGAGCAAGTAATTTCAAACTATAGTGCAACTATGTATGAAGACAGTGTAAGGAATATCAGTGAAAGGTATTGATCAGTAAGGGGGATGGAGGGTGGGGAAAGAGAAAGTGGTAGGGCTACTCTGAGAAACCATAGATGTATATCTGATATTCCCCCCCAAAAGACCCCCCCACACACAAAAAACCAAGACAGACAAGAACATAGGCTAGTTTCTGTTGGGAGGGAAGGAAGGGAGAGAGCTAATGAAGAGGGTGAATGAAGATGAATATGGTTGTCATAATTTATTTGCATTCATGAATATAGAAATTGCTTTCAGAAGGGGCAATGGAGTGAGGGAAAGTGGCCTCCCACTTTCCCAGGATATATTATATCATATATTATATGATATGATATATATATATATTATATATATTATATCACCCTTGTACAACTAATATATGATAATAAAAATACATGTGTTGATTTAAAAGAAACCACAGGGCACCAATGAAAAATGCCTGGCTACTCAGGAGTCTGAGATCTGAGGATCTTGTCTTGGATCCAATCCAGGAAGATAAATCTGAGAGAGTGGTAAGAGTGCGAACTGTGAGTGAGAAAGCTGAGGTCCTAAGTTCAAGACTCCCCAGATACTAACAATAAACACAGAAACAAATAAATAGTTTATTTCTCCCTTCAAGTCTATCAGTCTTTGATACATTTATTTTAAAGCTTTTCTGTTAGGTGTATGCATATTTGGGAATTTTTATGTCCTTTGATTAATTATCTCTGTTAATATTCCTTATCAAAAAGTTGACTTTATCCCTAACAAAGCCTCTTCAGCTTCTTTAAATGAGCATTATTTTGAGAGAACTCTCCCCACCATTTTGTTTTGAAACAGCTGTGTCTTTATGTTCTACACTGAGTTTCTCCGGTGGCTCCTGGGCCTCCTGCTTTCATGATCCTGGGTTGCAGGCAGCCGCTACTCACCTCGTGTGTGTATTCTTCTATTGCTCCCATGCTCCCATGATGCAATGCATGTTTCTGGCCCAATGCTGAGGCAGAGCCCACCCAGAGCTACCTTGGGAACAGGAAGACTGAAGACCAGCATGATTAACAGAAAGCTCAGTGTGAGGCCAGCCAAAAGGTAGAGAAGTAGCAGCCAAGGACATAGGAGGAATGTTGGAGAACCTGGCAAAAGGAGCCTTGTGAAGCAATCGAGGACTCAGTGTGTATGGAGAGGATTGAGGGCTGCTACACACCATAGCCACAGTGAAAGGCAGAGAAAGTACAGGACATGAAAAACAACCTGGAAGAGGCTATTGAACCCATGGATCACTCTGAGCAAGCCTATGTCCCTACCCCATGGAGCTGGAGGATGAGGACAACCAGTGCCCAGATGACCTCGGAGGACGTTGACTTTGCTTCTGAACTCCTCTGGCCATGTGGGAGGATGGAGAGGGCATACCTGCTCCATATATCAGCAGGCCTACTATGTGCCAGGTATCCAAGACCTGCTTTCCTGTGGCATTCTCCCTTCTGGGATTTTTGAGACCATCTACCAGATGGACAGAGCTTCTCCATGTCCCATGTGGGCAGACAGCTTGACTCAGAGCTTGGGCACTGTCTCTGAGCTTCTTTCACTCAAAGCAGTAGCTCTACCCCCCCCCCCCCCCCCCCCACTTCTAGCTTTTTGCTGGTTAATTGGAGGTAAGAGTCTCATGGATTTTTCTCCTCAGGCTGTCTTTGAACTGCAAGCCTCAGATGTCAGCCTTCTTCTGGCATCTGGCAAATGTGTTGAACATACTACCAGCGTTTACACACCTTAGTGTGTAATTAGATGCTTGTGGAAGCTTTATTCTATTCCTAACTTCCCCAAACTGCAGGCAATCAAGATACCCTTTAATCATCGAATAGATAAGTAAACATTGACATCTTGAAAATATGATATTATCACTGAAAAAGAAATGAGATCTTGGGCTGGGAATGTGGCTTAGTGGTAGAGTGCTTCCCTCGCATGCTTGAAGCCCTGGACTCGATTCCTCAGCACCACATACACAGAAAAAAATGGAAGTAGCCCTATGGCTCAAGTGTAGAGTGCTAGCCTTGAGAAAACAAGCTCAGGGACAGGCCTTGAGTTCAAGTTCCAGGACTGGTTAAAAAAAAAAAACAAAAACCCCCAAACAAAAATGAGCTCTCAAGCCATGAAGAGATGTAAGGGAAAACTTACTACTAACTGAAAGAAACCAATCTGGAAAGGTCCACACAGAATATGTTCCAATGATATGGCATTCTAGAAAAGACAAACTGTGGCTTCCCCCTCCCCCCAATTTTGTTTTTCTCTAAATTTGAGATATTCAAGGAAACAGAAGACGGGTGGGGAAGCTTCCACAAAAATGACTAAAGGAGAAAGGAAAACAGCTTTGTTAATTACTCACCAAGACAATCAACTGCTTGTTCAATTGCATGGTACTTTGAACAAACAGTTACATTTTCATTAAATTGATGTGAGGGATACAGGCCAGAGAGGAAAACAAGAACAAAGCCAATACAAAACAACAACAAACCAATTCAGCTCCATAGAGACATATGGCATGGTGTATGGCACCTATGCTTGTCTGGGAAGGGGGCAGAGTCACAGGAAATTCCCAGTCCCAGTTACTGAACTGACAGGTCCAGCCAAGTGCCCGCCCATGTCTCCAGGGATCCAGCTATGCTTATCACCTGAATGAGGTATCACCCTCCCCCACCATGACAACAAGATGCCAGACCTTAAATGGACATACTCAGGTACCAGCTTAACTTTTCCATCCAGGGAAGACAGGCCTTAACATTCCATATAGGGTAGGCTGCAAGAAACTACTTAGACTCAGCCTCCTTGCTTCAGTTCAACACTCATCTGTGCAGAACAGTTAATGGCTCCGAAACTTTGGGAATGAGGATTTAGGCGTAAAGACTCCTGACCTGCCAATGTGCCTGTTGAAGCCAGAGGGAATAGACTGCATGGTGGAGGAAGGCAATTATAAATGGCAGCCATGACCACATGATCAGTGGCAGAGAAGAGGCAGGTAATCGTTACCAGTATTTCTTTCTTATTTTACCATAAGTACATTTGCATGTCTGTATCTTTGTTTTCTCTCCTCCTGTTCTCTTATTACATAATGTAAGATGCATTGATTCAATGCCATAGTGTTGACTTCACATCATGGTTTTACATTATGGGATGTCACAGAGAAGGGTAAGCACCACCCAAGGACTTTCCCTCCTTTTCTAGAAAGGGAAGGGTATGATTTCTTGTAGCCACCGAGACGGCATCATTACAGCCTCATCTTCATGTGGCGATTCAATAGGTATGACTGTAAAGAGATAAGTTCAGTGCCAAGTTGAAAGGTGTGGACTCACGGTCGTTGATTTTATGTTCAAGTTTTCCTGGGTCATGAGATTCCTGGTTAAACATTAAACATATCATACAGGGCATGAAGTGAGTTTCTGGATGAGATAAGCAATGGAACTGGTGGACTCAGTAGAAATAGATTGGTCTCCTGAACCTTGGGCAGGAACACAGATATGTGGCATGGTGTAATGGTGCCTGATGCTGGTTCAGATATAAATAGGTCAAGGGTCAGAGTCACAGGAAGCTCCCATCCCAGCCACTGGACTGACAGCCTTAGTAACCTATCACCAAGTCCCCTGCCTCCAGGGATTCAGGTATGCCCACCACTTGGGAGGTGGGGGATTCACCTTCCCCACCATGAAGACAAGATACCAGACCTTATATGGAGATACTTAGGTACAAGCTCAGGTACCAGCAGAACTTTTCCATCTAGGGAAGATAAGCCTCAGCCTTCCACAGAGGAGTATAGTTAGAGGCTACTCAGAGGCTGGTGATTCAAGCCATTCAGGGAGGAAATCAAGACAGAATCAGAGTATTCTGACATGCAAAGCTTTCCTAAGACTGCTTGGAAGCAGAGCTCACATTGAGTTAGGCATCTGCATTCAAGGAATGGCTTCTCTAACCTCAGGCTTTCCAGCACTGGGTATAGAACTCCCTCTACCCAGTAAGAGGCACCAGAATGGCTATAAGAAGTCACTTAAATTGGGCTACTGGTGGCTCACGCCCGCCTGTAATCATAGCTACCCAGGAGGCTGAGATATGAGGATCACGGTTCAAAGCCAGCCTGGGCAGGAAAGTTTGTGAGACTTTTATTTCCAATAAACCACCAGAAAGCTGGAAGAGGCACTGTGGCTCAAGTAGTAGAGCACTAGCCTTGAGCTAAAGAGCTGAGGGACAGCACCCAGAGTTCAAGCCCTAAGTCTGATTTAAAAAAAAAAATCACTTAAGCTCATCCTCCTTACTTTACTACCACTTGAGCCACACCTCTACATCTGTTTTCTTTTGCTGGTTCATTAGAGATAAGAATTGAATGGGCTTTTCTTCCTGGGTAGCTTCCAAGTACAATCCTCAAATCTCAGCCTCCTCAGCTAGGAGTTTTGGCATCAGCCACAGCTGAGCAGCTTGTAAATAAATATACTCTGACAATGTAAGTATGCTGGCTATATAACTATGATATATACCATTCTTTCTGTTTCACAGAAACTGATTAATACATTTCTCAGAACCTGATGCATGGATTTTCCTATACCTCTTTGAATATACAGAGAGTATTTATAATCACTGCTTTGATAGTCTTATTTACAGGCACTTTACAGGCCTCCAGTTCTTTTTTGCAATGGTTATTTTCTCCTAGACAGAGTCTTATTTTGTACTGTGTCTAGTATTGTGAGCTTCCTAGGGGTGCCCACCCTGTGTTGCTGGGGATGATAATTGAGTGTCCCTGGGTCCAGCTATTGTGTCTCCTCATAGCTGGGATAATGGCACACCCCTTTTGGAATTTTTTTTTTTTGCCCAGCTGACTTCAAACCAAGATTTCCCCAATCTCTACCTCCCAAGAAGTTAAGATAACAGGCTTGAGCCACTGTACCATGGCTAGGACTGTGACTATGGGCTTGTTTTTCTGGCATTGATTGCATTTCAAACGTTGTACATCCTTTGTCATCGGTTGCTGGGTGGCTTGAATGCTTCTAGATTCATTTAGAATGTGATTAAGTGACAGGAATGAGATTAGTTTCATTCATTCAGTGTTTGCTGTGACAGATAAGGCATAAGACACCTTTCCCTCAAAGCCTAATTTGGTCCCTTGAAAGCAACTTGCTTCGTGCCAGCACCTGACACACACACAAGGGGATCTTGGGAGATCTACAGGGCCTTATGTGAACTCAGAGATGCTTGGGGCCGCTTTTGTCTTGGCCCTAGCTTTGGCTGGGAGGGGGGGGGAAGGAGGGGGGGAGTAGGGGGGGCAGCTGCTCTTCATTGTACATCTTAGTTCTCACCACAAGGGGGCGCTCTGCAAATCTCAGGCTTTTCTTTCTTTTTCTTTCTTTCTTTCTTTCTTTCTTTCTTTCTTTCTTTCTTTCTTTCTTTCTTTCTTTCTTTCTTTCTTTCTTTCTTTCTTTCTTTCTTTCTTTCTTTCTTTCTCTCTTTCTTTCTTTCTCTCTCTCTTTCTTTCCTTTCCTTCCTTCCTTCCTTCCTTCCTTCCTTCCTTCCTGCTTCCTTCCTTCCTTCCTTCCTTCCTTCCTCTTCCTTGTACTTGACATCACATCATTTTCCCTGCTGATGCCCTGGACTTTGCCTCTTTCATAATTGTCGGTTCTGTTTGGGTTTTTCTTGTGTGGTCAGTCTGGAAATTTCTCCAGGCCATGAAGTGATCACACCTGTTTCCCTCATGTGTTGTCTCTCAGGGACCACTTATGTTTCAGGTAGTCTCTTCAGCTTTCAGTTGAGAAAGGAGGAGAATAAATCCAATCTGTCTTATTCTATCATGATTGAACACAGAATTCTGTTTTCTGCTTTGATTAAAAAAAAACACACAGGGTTTTTTTTGACATCCATGGTTCACACTTGTAAAGCCTAGCTGCTCAGGAGGCTGAGATCTGGGGATCATAAATTGAAGCCAACCCTGGACAGAAAAGGTCATGAACTCTTATCTCCAATTAACTATCAAAAAGCTGAAAGTGGAGGTGTAGAATCAAGTAGTAGAATGTCATCCTTGAGTGAAAGAAGCCAAAAAAAAGAGACAAGGCCCCCAGTTCAAGCTCTGATACTAGCATTTAAAAAAAGAAAAAGCCAGGCACTGGTGGCTCACACTTGTAATCCTAGCTACTGAGGAGGCTGAGATCTGAGGATCATGGTTCAAAGCCAGCCCGGGCAGGAAAGTCCATGAGATTCTTACCTCCAACGAATCACCAGAAAACCAGAAATGGCGCTGTGGCTCAAGTGGTAGAGTGCTTGCTTTGAGCTGAAGAACTCAAGGACAGCACCCAGGCACAGAGTTCAAGCCCCATAACCGACCAAAAAGAAAAGGAAAAAAAAAGAGTAGTTTTTTCTCCCTTCCTTTTCTTTTGCAGTATTAGGAATTGAACTTAGTACTCCACCTTTTGAGCTACAACTTCAGTATTCTTTTACTTTTTTTCTGATAGCAGTGTTTGTGTGTGTGTGTGTGTGTGTGTGTGTGTGTGTGTGTGTGTGTGTGTGTGTGTGTGTGTGTGTGCTTGCCTGGAGCCAGCCTCCAACTGTGATGAACCTACAGATGATTGACTATTCCTATCACTGGGGTTCTAAGCACTTGAATCGTGACTGATCTGTTTATTGAGATGAATATTTTCTCATGCTGGTCTTCAACCAATATTCTCTTGGTCTCTGCTTCCCAAATATCTGGGATTGTAAGTGTGAATCACTACCTGCCCTTTAGCTAGTTTCTTCCTATTCTTATTTTAACTTATTTTACAATTAAGTTACTATTAAATACGATGGGAAAACATTTTGCCTGTCATTTTGCATTGATTCATAAAATAAGTTTATATTTTTAGTGATTTATGTAGACAGTGTGGAATAACTTTAGCCTTTCTGTACAGAACCCTTCTTGGTCAAGTATTATTTTATATTATTAAAAATATTGTCAAGCTGTGCACTGGTGGCTCATGTCGAGCTACTCAGTCGGTTGAGATCTGAGGATTGTAGTTTGAACGGTGAGACTCTTATCTTCAATTAACCACTCAACTGATGGTGCTGTTGCTCAAGTGGTGGAGAGCACAGAGAGGTTCAAGGACAAAGCCCAGGTCCTGAGTTCAAGCCCCATAACTGATAAATAAATGAATAAATATAAATAACAAATAAATATATTGTGGTAGTATACAATTGTGATCTCTGTACTCAGTATACTCAGTGTACTCTGTACTCTGTGAGGAAATTTTCAAGTTCAATGCCATGAAGACGGCATTGATTGGCAGCACCCCAAGGGTTCTCAATAATGATTTATCTGCAGGGCCTTAGGGAGCAAAATGAGAGCTTCTTTCCTCAATAATCATACTAAAATTCTGATGGGCTCACCGACAATTTAGAGGATGATTTTTCTCCTACGTTTTAGATCTGGAAACATTTCAGTAGATTTGTGGATGTTGTTCCACAGGACATTGAAGCACTTGATTTCTTTTTTTCAATACTTTTTGTTTTTCTATTTCAATCTGGATGGCATCAAGTTCACTAATCTTTTCTCCCTCAGGTTCCCATCTGATGTGAATTATTTTCATTTCAGACCTGGTTAACTTTAATCTCACCAGTTCAATTTGAGTTTATTTACTTATTTATTTTAAATTTTTTTTTTTTGTCTGAGACCAGGACTCGAATTCGGTATGTGGTGTTTTCTGTCTTTGGCCAGCAGTCTCCCGCCAAGAGCAATGCCTCCAACCCTAGCTTGTTTATTTTGAGACAGCGTGTGGCTTGTAGCCCAACCTGGCGTTCAACTTGTGATCTTCCTGTGTCAGCCTCCCAAGTAAACATTATTAGCACCAATTAGTTGTACATTTTGACATGTAGTTTAATAATTAAAGCAATAAATTTTCCACATATTTACATATTTATCATCATATTCCAGTAATCTCTCTGTCTTCCTGGATGTGAGAGGTAGTTACAGTCAATTTTAATGACTGTGTCCAGTGATGTGTCATTTCTAGGTTGCTTTTCACGTTTGCTTTCTCTCCATGATGTCATGTATTTCTTCATATTTGGCTCATAATTCATAGGTTGCCACCCCTGGAGGCCTGTGGAGGAGTAACTGACTTACGGTCCACACTCTGAGGAGACAGCACAAGGTGCCCTCTTGTGGAGACAGGAGCAGCAGCTTCTGTCTGTGATGGTGATCCTAAAAGAGAAAGCTGTGAGAGACAGAGAGGAAAAAAAAAGCTGTGGCCCTCCGTTTTCAAGCCAATGGAACTCACAGAGGGGAGGGCACAAAGAAAAAAGCTGGGTACTAATGGATCATGCTTGTAATGCTAGCTACCACAGAGGCTGAGACCTGGAGGATGGAGGTTCGAGGCCAACTGGAGAAACTCTTATCTCCAATTATCTAGCAAAATAAGGAAAGTGGAGATGTGGCTGAAGTGGTAGAGAACCAGTCTTGAATAAAAAAGCCATGTGAGAGGGGGAGGCCCTGAGTTCAAGGCTCAGGGTTAGGAAAATGGAGGAGAATGGAAAAGGGAATAGGCCGGACTCGAACATCAATGGACGAAGCCTGTTTACTGAGGAAGAGTGAGGGCTACAGACCTTCCTGTGGGTTTGGAGGTTGTGCCCGAGAGTTGGGGCAGGAGCTGGGTTTTTATAGGAGGTCCAAGCAAGCAGGCAGAGGTGAATGAAAAAGCCACTGGGTCAGGGAAGGTGGGGGCCTTTCTTCAGTTGGACCCACAATGGGATGTTTACGGCTGGGCTTAGGTAGATTGCCCTGCCTGCACTTCAAACAAGTTCACACAGCCCTGGGATTTTGCCCAGGTCTGTATGAACCTGGGACAATAGGGTGGGGGTCAACCCTTCACTCAGTACTGGCAGAAAAAAAAAAAAGGTGTAAAGAATATAGCTTTAACCAACAGAGGAGGAGGTGTGTGTGTGTGTGTGTGTGTGTGTGTGTGTGTGTATGTGTGTTGGTCCTGGGCTTGAACTCAGGACCTAGGCACTATCCCTGAGTTGTTTTGTTTTTTTTTTTCCTCAAGAATAGTTCTCTACCACTGTAGCCACCGCTCCACTGCTGGCTTTCATTTATGCTGGCTAAGAGGATTTTTGTTTTGTTTTGTTTTGTTTCCTTTTTGGCTGGTTGAAGATAAAGAGTTTTTTTGCCTGGGGTGACTTTTAAATATAATCCTCAGATCTCAGCATCCTGACTAGGAAGGATTACAACACCCAGCAGGCGATTTTATGTGTCACTATTGATGTCATCATATTCTTCAGCATTAACCTTCGCACACTATGGATCTTAGAGATCACTGATTAAATACACAGGAAATGTTCCTGCACATGGGAAGGAAATTGGATGGCCTGAGAAATATAACTCGGATGTATAACAACATACCATAACCTAGATGCTATGTTTAGAAGGTCTTTGTACACATAATCTTTTTTTTTTTTTTAGATTCAAGCCAGTTTATTAGGATCTTTATGGAGGAATCTCAGTTGAGTTTTTCTAATTTATATTTCCTTACATCAGAAGGATGCGTGGTGGTACACACCTTTAATCTTAGCTACTTGAGATGATGAGTCAGGAGGAATGTATGTTTAAGGCCTAGAATTCCAACAGATTCTGGTTTAAAATAATATTTTAACAAGATAGGATGATAGGATGTGTCTCCCTGGTAAAGCGCTTGCCTAGCACAGGAAGGCTTTGGGTTCGATCCTCAGTACCTCAAAATTAATTATTTTAAATTCTAACTAGTGAGGGAAAAAAGAGACTTATCAAAATCAGTTAGAAATCACATTGTCTTTGAATTAAGTACCTCATTCACACGGCTTCTTCTGGCAGCAATGAGGTCCCCAGTCTCAGGAAGAGGCTCTGGCTAGACAGCCAGCTGTGTGAACAAGCCCCAAACCAGCATGCTCAGAACAGGAAAACAAGGAATAGCAAAACCACCTTTCCCCCTACTCCGGAAGAGATTGGAATCAGAGAACCTGGAGCCTAGAGCTCACTGCAAACAAGGAAAGTGATGTTCCAGGAATGTTCCAGAGCAAGACAGATCTTGAGAAATGCATTGACCACTGACCACTGGCCTCCTCCAACAGGAGCAGCCCATGCCCGACATGTGAAAAAGAAACTTTTTGCTTCTACTTCATTTCCCAGAGAGGTCTAAAATCTACAACAAGGGATACAATCAGAACAAATAGGTTCACTCAACAGAAATGCTCCTATAATGACTTCTGCTTGCTGAGGAATTCAGCACATTATTCCGCACTGGAAACGTCAGGGCCGTCTGAGAACTTGGGGCAGACAAGTTCTTGCACAGACTGACAGGTCTGTGCAAGATACACAGATACACACAACCCTCCTTTTTTCCAGTGTATATGGCAAGGAGCCAAGACTCCATCATCCAAATAAGTTATTTTGAACAGTACAGTGCACAGAACGGGCGGGAAAGACCCCCTTTTCTCAGGGGGTGACGGAAAGGCATTGTGTCGTGCCCTGTGACACCAGGGTGGAACTCAGGGCCTGTGGCCTTCATTGGCTTCACCCCCTGCTCCTGGGCAACGGCAGCCTCCGTAGGGGCCGTTTCCTGACCTCGTTGCACTGGCTTCTCTTCCCCCTCTTCATCATCTTGGGGATAGAGGTCGGGGCACCTCTGCCTGCATCCCTGCGCGGCCCGGAACTGGTTTATACAGTGTGACCTGTGCTGTAGTGGAAGCAGGGGAAGGCCGACTTGACCTGCTCCCCCCAGGGGCCGCTGGCCATTCCCCACCCCCGAGTTAATGTCTCCGTGTGGCAGTGTCGGTCCATGCTCCTCAGCTGGGTCGCTGGGGTCCTCAGCCACTAGCTCCCTGCACCGCTGGGAGCTTCGTGGTCTTCTTTGGTCACACATATGACTCGATCTTTCCCTTCCTGCCCACAGTAGGCCCAGTAGGCTGTGGGGGCGCCTGGCGCTGAACCTCCTCTCCTCCAGGCCTGCCCTGCACACATAATCTTTTGTTGGTACCTGGCTTTTATTTTTCGCTGAGCTTCAAGAATGATTACTGTATCATGACCGGGGGTTGCACGCAATCATAATGTTAGCTTGGTTCTTTACCTGTATGGAGGATATCCAGAGGGCATGGCATATCACCTGTTTGCTGGGTTCACACGTGCTGTGTCACACGCATCGGATCCCTCTAACAACTCTCTAAGGGCTCAGACGCTGTACTTATTCTCTTTTCAATGATTAGTAAGTATATACATGATTGGTGCTATGTTGCTTATTTTATGTAGCCTTCTGAGAAACTGAATTCCACATTTTTATCTCCATTTTCAGGTTTGGGAAACTGAGGCACAGCAGCACCAAATAAATTTCCCCAAAGTAAGGGCGCTGTGTGGCAGAAGTGGTAGCACACTTGCCTAGCAAGCCTTAAGTTCAAATCCAAGCACCACCAAAAAAGAATTCTCCCCCTCCCCCCAAGTCATACAGCAACTGAGATTTGAATTTTACACTTGGCTCTGTGGCATTTATCTGTCATTCTGGCTGCTGGGGAAGTTAAAACAGGAGGATTGTTTAAACCCTTAGATCAAGACCAAGCTAGGGAAAATAGTAAGACCTTCATCCCAACAACCAAAATGAAATGCAACAACAAGAAAGGATTTGGATTCTGCAGTGAACATGGGAATACAGACAGTTCTTTGACATATGGATATATACGCAGGGTGACTGATGGCAGAATCTTACTGAACTGCCATGTTTAATTTTCTATGGAAACTTCATATGCTTCCCAGACAGTGCATTGTGATTGTAATTTGCATGCCTTTGGTGATTGGTGATGTCAAGCATTTTATCTTGGGCCCATTGGCTATCTGTTTTTGTTTCTGTTTTTGTTTTGTTTTTGAGAAATGTCTTCAGGTCATTTACACATCTTAAAAATTGGCTTATTAGGCCAGGCATCTGTGGCTCACACTGGTAATCCTAGCTACTAAAGAAGCTGAGATCTGAGGGTTGTGCTTCAAAGTTGGCCCATGCAGGAAAGTCTGTGAGCCTTTTATCTCCAATTAATCACCAAAAGAGGCTAGAGGTAGAGCTGTGGCTCAAATAGTAGAGTACTAGCTTTGAGCACAAAAGTTCAGAGACAGTGCCCAGGCCCTGAGTTCAAGCCCCAGGATCAGCACACACACAAACATTTGGTTATTAATAATAATTGTCATTTTGCAGTTGCATTTTTGAATTTCTTATATATTCTCGGATACCAGTTGCTTGCCACATGTACAATTCGCAAGTCAAATATCTTCTCCCATTGTTTTTGAAAACTGATGAATAGATAGAAAAATGAAGCATGTTATACACAATGAATATTATTCAGCCATAAAAAAGAATGAATAAATTGGGCAATGTGGCTCACACCTGTAATCCTAGCTTATGCCGGAGGCTGAGATCTAGAGGATCTCAGTTTGAAGCCAGCCAGGGAAGAAAGTTTGTGAGACTGTGTCTTCATTTAGCCAGCAAAATGTCAGGCTAAATGGTTCAAATGGTAGAGCACCAACTGTAAGCAAGAAAGCCCAGTGAGAGTGTAGGGCCCTGAGTTTAAACCTTAGTACTGGCTTACACACACACACACACACACACACTCCCAGAACTAGAGGTTATATTATATTATATATATTATATTACATAATATATTAAAAAAGTTTGATGGGATACATATTTAATCAGATTTAAACATTATATAATGTATACATGTATCAAGCATCAATTGCTCCATCAATACTTACACATTTTGTTTCTATGTATCAGTGAAAATGTAAATAAATGTTTTTTTAAAAATTTAATAAAAGTTGAATCCTGAAACTGTCATATTGACTATGGAATGCTCTGCACCTAATTTACTAAGTACTTACACCGAGTAAATAATGTGCACTTGTGGAGAAATGCAGTTACCCCACATGGAACACAAGAGGGCGCCATAAGCCATCCATCCATCCATCCATCCCCAGTTTGCTGTTGAGTCGTTGAATTATTGAGACAGGACTTCCAAATTCGTTGCTTATAGCCATAATATACAGCCTCCATTGTTTCACTTTATTTTATTATTTTATTTTTTCCCAGGGTTGAGGACCGAACCCAGGGACTTACGCGCGCCGCTGGGCTAAACCCCCAGCCCCTTCATTTTATTTTTTACAGTGGAGGTGAAATGCAATTGTTCATGAATATTTTGGGGAGTATCCTCAGGGGATCTGACAGCATTCGTAAGTTTATTTCAGGCATTATCTAGTATGAGGGCCAGGACACAGAATACTAACACTGAGCCTGCTTCCCTTAAGATGACATTCACACCTCCTCCACACCTTCCCCCAGGACTGTGGAAAACTCCCACAGTCAACTTGCACAGAGCACAGATGCACAAAACAGGCTCTCCTTCCCCTCCAAGTTTCCTGTTCTCTCTGTTAGAAAGTTCTGAATGGAAGAGTGAAGACTAATCCCTATCTTCACCACACTCTAAAGAGAGTTACTAAGCCATCGGCAGTCTACTGATGTGAAGGATCTATGATTCTACTTGGAGCTTTTTCTCTGAATCTGGCACTTCTCAGAACAATCTCCTGGCATAAGTCTCCTTCCCCTATTTACAGCCAGCCTGGGCTCACCAATCACAGAATCGACATCTCGCAAAATCAGGTCCATATCAAACTGGAATTTTCCTTTCCTTTGAAATATAGTGATAAACACTACATTCCTACTGCAAGATATACACCCAACAGAAGTTTACACGTGTCCACTGAAAGACATGTTCTCAAATATTCATGTGTTGGAAACCACAGAATTCCAGAATAGAGTGGATGAATTAACTGTGATATGCTTTTTATTCTTTCCCATGTTAGGGTTTGAACTTAGGACCTTGTTCTTCTTTTTAAAAATATTTTTTTAATTAAAAAAATTTCTTAATTGTTATAATGAAGATGATGTTCAGAGGGGTTACAGTTACGTAAGTCAGGTGATGAGTACAGTTCTCTCACAGTTTTTCCCTCCTGACCCCTTCTCCCCCACGAGTTGTGTAGTTCATTTTCAAGATAGTGTCTATGAGTTCGATCACTGCATTTATTCAACCTTTGTCCCTCTATTTCTGTGAAGGGCCTTGTTCTTGCTTGGCTGGTGCTCTACCACTTGAACCATGCTGGCAGGATGGCTTTTTGCTAGTTAATTGGAAATAGAGTTTCAAGGATTTCCTGGGGTTGGCTTTGGACCTCTAGATCTCAGGTTCATGAGTAGCTAGGATTACAGACATGAGCCACTAGAGGCCAGCCGTACTTCTTGAATAAAGTACCATACAGTAATGAATAACTAGATGCCCGTATGAAGATGAGTCTCAGAAACATTACAGAGTGGACATTTTCTGTGATATCAACACAGAAAGTCCATGGCAATCTACAGTGACTGGAAATGGGACAGCTTTGGGCTTTTGTATGTTTTCTTTCTTTACTGGAGGATATTTTTCAATTTTGCAAGTGCATGCACCATGTGAAAATCTGCAGAATTGTAAACATGTTCATTTCTGTATGCATGTTTTATGAGACTAACAGAAAATAAACATACAGAATGATTTGGACTCCATTTTGGCCTAATTTAGAAATTGTAGTTTGAAGAGAGCTGGTACTTAGAATATGCCCAAACTATTGCAATCCAAGCCCTGGATTCCAGTCAGTTGGGACTCCTTCTCTCTTGTGAAAAGGATCTTGGCGGTCCCTTTGCTGGCCATAAACCTTTCCTTCATTCTTTGTACCTGGATGTCTGCATGATTTTCTGGTAATGTTTATGCATTTTATTTATTTATTTAGTTGTTGTGTTTTGTTTTGTGATAGTCCTGGGGCTTGAACACAGGGCTTGGGCTCTGACCCTTAGCTTTTTTGCTCAAGGCTAGTACTCTCCCACTTGAGCCACAGCTCCACTTCCGGTTTTTTGCTGGTTAATAGAAAGTAAGAGTCTCATGGACTTTTTTTTTTTGGCCTGGGCTAGCTTTGAACCATGATCCTCGGATCTCAGCTTTCTGAGCAGCTAGGATTATCAGTGTGAGTCACTAATGTCCAGCTTGCAAAGTCAGTTTTCGGAGGAGCTATTCTATGTCCCGAAGGTCCTTCAGAGATGAGGATCATTGGGGATCCTGTGTCACCTCTGTCCCAAAGGCCTCACCCATTCCCTACTCTCCTTCCAGGAGAATTCATCCGCACAAACAAGGCCCGGCCAGGCAGCCACTGCCTGCCACCCCATTGTCATTTCTGGGACTCTCGCCACACAACACCTTCCAAAATAACCACGCAGTTGTCCTCATCCTTCAGAGAACTGGCTTAGTTTGGTGAGGGACCCAGCTGTCAGGAGGCTGTCCCAAGACCTTCGGAGAGCTGGAGGCCGGAGGGAAGTTCAGAGGTATTGAACTGCAGGAGGTTTGAAGGGGCTAGGGCCATTATGGCTTGTTCAACACTGCTATGGGGAATTGGGAAGGAAGGGGAGAAAGGATGGGGAGAAATGGGAGCAGGTTGAAGGAGGCGGGGTAAGGATAATGAGAAGAAAAGGAAGAGAGGACCGGTGGGGAGGGGAGAGTGTGAGTGAGTGGTGTTAATAGTGTTGGACAAAAGCGATTTCCGCAGCCAGTGAGGACTGGAGGGCAGCTGCTAGGAGCCTTCTACAGGATGACAAAGAACTCAGTGGGGAAGAGAGGCTGCCAGGAGCACCAGCAGAGCAGTGTCTAGTCATGTGCAACTTCACAGGTGATCAGCCACCTCCCAGCTTCCCTGCTAAGAGCGGCAGCACATGGGTGTGTTCTAAAGGGACAAATGGGCCTTTCCCTGCCGCGTCTCTTTCAATTTGCTCTTGGGAATCCTGGAGTAAAAGAACATCATGAGTTCAGAAAGGCAGTTTTTGCACCCTATCACAAGTTCTCTTGTCCCTTCCACCAGGTGTTCACGGGAGACCTTGCTTGCTTCCACCTGATGGCTTCACGTTGCTCTGCTGGGCACCTGTGCCACTGGGCTCTGGTGGTATGGGCAGGAGAGACTCTTTCTTCTCCTTGCAATTGTATCTTAAGAGATGGGTTTGCACAAATGGATGCTCATGGCCAGAGACTCTTTGTTTTCGGTGTTGATAAACTGAAGATTTGAACTCAGAACCTTGTGCCTGTGAGGCAGGTTGTCTACCCTTTGAGCTATGTCTCCAGCCCTTTTTGATTTCAGTCATTGCTTTTTTTTTGCTAGGGGATAGTGCTCTACCACTTGAGCCACAGGTCCACTTCTGGCATTTTTGGTGGTTCACTAGAGCAAAGTGTGTTACAGACTTCTCAGGCTGACTTTGAACCTCAATCCTTAGATCTCAGCCTCCACTCAGTGGCTAGGATTGTAAGGATCTCTTAGGATTAAAAAAAAAAAAACCTAGACAAGCAAGGAAACTGAGTCAGGAATTTAACCCCTTATTGGGAACTCAAGAATTGAACCTCTTACCGGGAACTGAGGAATACAATAACAGGTAACTGCCATTGTAAAAGTCCTCTGTTTCCAAAAAAAGTTGATGTTATCATATTACTGAACTTTGCAGCTTTTGCCTTCATAAGCCTAGCTTGTATCCATGCTCCGGGTCACATTGTTAGCTCCCCAGTCTACACTGTATCCCTGGCTGGTCAGCTTCTGCAAACACTTCAATAGACTTCTTCAGACTCTAAGCCCTCCTTAGTGGACTTATTCTCCGGCCCTGCAACAGGATTACATGTGTGAACCACCAGTGTCTGGCTTCCCCCTTAAATTCAAGATTCACCCATATTTTACTGTTTGTCCTGTTTTCTTTCTCCCTCCCTTCCTCCCTCCCTCCCTCCATTCCTTCCTTCCTTCCTTCCTTCTGCCCTTCTTCCTTTTTATTTGGTAGTACTAGGGTTTAAACTCAAGCTTTCATGCTCACTAGCCAGGGGCTCTAGCACTTGAGCCACACCTCCAGCCCTTTTTGTTTTAGCTATTTTTTTTCAGATAGAGACTCATAGGTGTTTGTTTTTTACCCCAGGGTCAGCCTGGACTAGGATCTTCTTACCCATAGCTCTGGCATAGCTGGGATTACAGGCCCGAGCCACTGCACCTGGCTTTGTTTGTTCTTTTGAATTGCTTACTAGTATTTCTTGTACGGGTGCATTATGCATGGCTGTCCTACTAATGGACATTCATGTTACTTCCAGTGCTGTCTTTTCTGAGTAACTGTGAAAGTGCTAGTGAAGCTGTGAAAGAAAAGGCTCACATATTCTTGGCCAAACCTTTCTGGTGGAAAAGGCACTAAGAAACTTTCCCAAGCTCACAGAACAAGGTGGAATTTGATCTCATGCTTTGTTCACTGAGGAACTCTGTCTTAGGTTTATAATACAGAAAGACAGCTCACATGATGGAAATAATTATTACCCGTTTTCACTTGATCCCCATTTTTCTCAGCAAGAAAAGCACACTATATTTTTTTACCTTTTCCTTTCATTTCACAAGTACGCTTCAGTATCTACAGAAGTTGGCCAAGCAGCATATAATAGAGTGACCTGCAGATGGTGCTATTTCCACAGTATTGTAATGATGAGCACACCCATGCGGCCAACAGGGGAGGCTGTGTTCTACTGGAGAAATGGTACAAAGAGAGTTCACCACTTCCTAACTTAGCACAACCACCAAAGAATGCATTTCTGTATTCATCTTCTTTTCACTGGACACTAGTGCCATTTCCCCGTATCTCCAAATAGCCAGAGCTCCTATCTCCACAATTTCTTGACTAAGTTTAGTCTATGAGGCGCCTTGTGTAGCTTATACTTAGATCCCTCACTGTAGCAGCAGGGGAAATTCTTCTTCTCCCTTCCTGTCCCCTTGTCCTCTGAGATATTTCTTTGATCCTACACCCCAGGTTGAAGAGCATTTCACAATAGTACTGTACCTGGCTCCCTGGCTCTTGACACTCTGCAGGGAGAGAGGATGCCAGGTTTGGGGAAAAGCTGAGGCAAGTCAGACACAACAATCGATTGGGGCAGCCCTGCTCCACCCTGGCGTTTGTCAGCAGAAAACTGCTGTTGAGACACACAACTGGGATCTATGAACATGCCACCGCGGTGCAAGCATGAACTTCTTTGACAAACCAGTCTTTTTTTTTTGGCTGGAAGAACCCAGAAAGTATTGTGCTGAGCAGAAGAGCCAGCTAAAGAAGGAAAAAGAAAATTCTACTCACAGGAGACCAAAGGTTGCTAGAAGGTGTGGCATTGATTCCAAAACCTTCTCCCTACAACTGTCTTCTCCAGCAGGACTCATGCAGAGAAGGTGCCATAGGCAGAGCAGCTTCCTCTCTGCTCAAGTCCTTCTAGCTGCCAGTCAATAGCTTCAGGAAGCAGAGGATGGTGTGTTGTTTATCTCCACAGGGTTTTGACTACGAGGCTCACCTCTCTCAGTTAGGGGCAGCCTACCTGAGAAAAATCCAATATTGAAAGTAAAATCCAGGGCTGGGAAGGTGGCTCAGTGGTAGAGCGCTTGCCTTGCATGCATGAGGCCCTGGGTTCAATTCCTCAGCACCACATAAGCAGAAAAAAAGGCTGGAAGTGGCGTTGTGGCTCAAGTGGTAGAGTGCTAGCCTTGAGCTGAAGAGCTGAGTGACAGTGCCCAGGCCCAGAATTCAAGCCCCACGACCGGACCCAAATCCAATATTGAATCAGCTCTGTGTGTGTGTGTGTGTGTGTGTGTGTGTGTGTGTGTGCGTGTGTGTGTGTGTGTGTGTGTGTGTGATATGTCCATTTGAAGGTAAGAGGAGTGAGCCAGGCACTGGTGGTTCACACTTGTAATCCTAGCTATTCAGGGGGCTGAGATTTGTGGATAGCAGTTCAAAGCTAGCCTGGGCAAAAAAGTCTGTGAGACTCTTAACTCCAGTTAACCACCAGAAAACCTGAAGGGGTGCTGTGGCTCAAAGTGGTAGAGCACTAGCCTTGAACAGAAAAACTCAGGAACAGCGCCCAGGCTCTAAGTTCAAGCCCCATGACTGACAAAAGAGAGAGAGAGAGAGAAAGAAAGGAGTGAATGAACTTTGGGAAAAAAGAGTATGTAACAAAATATGACTTCTTTTAGTTTTTGCTGGTTTACCTGGTATAATTGCTATACAAAACTACTGCACATTTAGTGTATACTGTTTGATGAGTTCTGACATAGGCATATACCTGGGAACCATTTCCACCATCAAGACAGTAGACATATCTGATGTTTTACAAAGTATTTGTGTGTGCACGCCTATGTTTGTATGTGTATTTGTTTATTTGTGTTGTAAACATTTAACATGAGATTCATCTTTTTAGCAAAGTTTTAAGTGGACAATACTCTGTGTGTTTGTGTGTGTGTCCTGGTCCTGGGGCTTGAACTTAGGGCTTGGGTGTTGTCCTTTAGCTTTTTCACTGAAAGATGACATTTTACAGCTCCACTTTTGGTTTTTTGCTGATTGATTGGCAGTGAGAGCCTCTCGGATTTATCTGCCTGAGTTAGATTTGAACCATGATCTTCAGATCTCAGCCTCCTGAGTAGCTAGGATTACAGGCATGAGCCACACTGGCACCTGGCTCTGATTTCCTCTATAGATGTCTGTCTCCCCTACAAACCAAAGAGTTAATCTATCTCTATCTTCTAAACTGCCTTCCTTGAGGGTTTATTCTTCTCTGTGTCTTCAGCATGGCAGCTGAGGACCAGACCCCAGTCCATGGCAGACACTCCACAAGTGTTTGTTGAGTGGGTGGAAAAAAGGTAAAAGCAGGTTATACTTGCATTTAGAACTTACATAATGTGGAGGTTCATGCAAAAACGAAACCATCCCAATGTCTCATTGACCACACTGATGTTAATTAGTGCTAAGCAATGGTGGGTGCAAGTTCTTTGTTGTCATATATGCTTGTGAACATGGTGGCAGAAATGTTAATATATGAGAGCTTTCAACTGGCCTCAGCTTTCAAAGAAGGACATTCTCTCTTTTCCCATTGGAAACTTTTGTAGGACTGTTACAAGATACTGTACCATCACCACCCACCTTCTCCTCTTATTACTCCTTTTCCCCTCCCTCCCTCTCTTCCTTCCTTCCTTCCTTCCATTTTTTTTGCCAGTCCTGGGGCTTGAACTCAGGGCCTGGGCACTGTCCTTGAGCCTCTTTATGCTCAAGGCTAGCACTCTACCATTTGAGCCACAATACCACTTCCAGCTTTTGAGTGGTTAATTGGACATAAGAGTCTCACAGGGACTTTGGCTTTGAACCACAATCCTTAGATGTTAGTCTCCGGAGTAGCTAGGATTACAGGTGTGAGCCACTGGCCCCCCAGCTCAAAGCTCTTGTTTGCAAGGCAGTAGATGGACCACAGACAGTCAATAAAGGTAAAACCACATTTCCCACTTGGCTCGTTGACACGAGTACACAGGCAGATGGTGCACAGGTTTAGAGCACGGCTGCCTTTATAGCTGCAGGGAAAGCAGCCAGGGTTCAGGGCAGCCCGTACCCCTGGATAAAGGCTCTAAGCAGATGGGGCTTAGCCTGTCTCCCTGGGTCTGTGATGTCGCCTGCACAGTGCTGGAAAACAGACTTCCAGGTCAGTAAATTCCACTCCTCCAAGCTGCCTCTGTCCCCTCCTGAGGTCGGCAAAGCATTAAGTGCTATTTTTAACCCCTGCCTAAAAGTGAAATGCTGGCTACTCACACATCCAGACCGGAGAGAGGGGATTGTCACCTGAAAAGTGGCCATCCATTGTTCACCCCAGAGCCACAGACACACAGCCCTTGTGCTCCCATCTCTCCTAGCACTATCTTTAGCTCTGGAGCAGGCTCAAGCAAAGGAAGAGGTGTGTGTGTGTGTGTGTGTGTGTGTGTGTGTGTGTGTGTGTGTGATTGCGTGTGCGTGCATGCACAACAGTGCTGGGGCTTGAATTCAGGACCTGGGTACTGTCCCTGAGCTTCTAATTGCACAAGGCTAGTGCTGTACCATTTGAGCCATAGGTCCACTTCTGGGTTATATTATTACTACTACTACTACTACTACTACTACTACTACTACTACTACTATACTTCTTAGTAGTTTATTAGCAATCAGAGTTTCACGGACTTTCCTGCCCAGTCAGGCTTTGAAGCAGGATCCTCAGATCTCAGCTTCCTGAGTAGCTAGGATGGCAGGCATGAGCCACCAGCACCTGTGGCTAGGCGGTAGATTTTGATGATATTAAGATTGCAGCTCCATGGCAGAGTCCCCTGTGGATCACACACTTCAGGGCTCAAGGAGTCACCTGGAAGCTTGTTGAAGCTGTGTAGGTCTTCCTGATCCATGATTCTGAGTCAGGAGGGATTGAATGAAGCCCATGCATGGGCATCTCTACAAGCAAGCAGGAGCTGTGTGCTAGTGGCTTACATCTGTAATCTAGCTACTCAGGAGGCTGAGATCTGAGTGTTGAGGTTCAAAGCTACCCTGAACATCAAAGTCCTTGAGATTCTTATCTCCAACTAACCATTGTAAACTAGAAGTGGAGGTGGTAGAGCACCAATCTTGCATGAAAAAGCCAACTGATAGTGAAAGACTTTGAGTTCAAGTCACAGAAAAGCAAATACACAAACCAAAACAAGCAAACAGGGGCTGGGAAGGTGGCTCAGCAGAGCCAACTGATACTGAAAAACTTTGAGTTCAAGTCACAGAAAAGCAAATACACAAACCAAAACAAGCAAGCAGGGGCTGGGAAGGTGGCTCAGCAGTAGAGTGCTTGCCTCTCATGTATGAGTACCTGGGTTAGATCCCTCAGCATAACCTAAACAGAAGAAGCCGAAAGTGGTATTGTGGCTCAAGTGGTAGACTGCTAGCCTTGAGCTGAAGAGCCCAGGGACAGCGCCCAGGCCTAGAGTTCAAGCTCCACAAACAACAAACAACAACAACACAAAACAAAAAACAAGCAAGCAGGTGATTCTGGCGTGTACCTTGGTAAAGAGGAATTGAAGAGTGTTACAAATGGGGACTTCTATCCAGGGCAGTGGAAGAAGGAAAATAGCTAAAGATGGCAGCCAAAGCCAAAGGGGTGACTAAGGCGGAGAGGATTTCAGGAAGGAGATTCAGTGGATCACAGAATCAATTCCAGCCAGGGTAGGGACTCCAAGTTCAGTGGGAAGGACACCTCCAGTCCAATGGGGTAGGGGGAGGGGCTCATGTTGAGGTTGAGGATCTCAAGGGAGGATAACCTGGGATCTACCCTCTTCATACAGAGCATCTTCTTCCTGCCCTCCCTCCCTACCTCCTTCCCTCCCTTCTTCCTTCCCTCCCTCCCTCCCCCCACCCTTCCTCCCTCCTTCCTACCTTCCTCCCTCCCTCTCTCCCTCCTTCCTTCCTTCCTTCCTCCCTCCCTTTTTCTTGCTATAACAGTGTGTGATATTACACGCTATTTTCAGTGCACCTGTGTTTTGACAGTGACCTGATACCTGAGGTCAGGTATGGAATTTTCCACTTGGAGCATCAAGTCAGTACTCAAAGACTTTCAGAGTCTAGATTTTTGGATTAGGGATGATGAATCATTAACTGTATGATTAATTATTTACTTCCCCTCCTCCTTTCTTCCTTCATTCCCTTCCTTCTTCCTTACCTTCATCCTTCTTTTTCTCCTCATCTTCTTCTTCTCTCCTCCTCTTCTTCTTCCTCCTCTGTTTCTCCTTCCTCTCTTGCTTTCTTCTCTCAGGAGTGTTGTACTGTTTAATTTTGCATGTTGTGGATGTTTATTTGAACAGAGAAGCTGAGACTTAAGTTTGCTTTATTTGACGCTGAGTCAGTCCAGGTTGAACATCCTTTATACAAAATACTTGGAACTAGAAGTGCTTTGGAGCACAAGAATTTTTTTTAAACTTTGTAATAATTTCATGAACAAGCTTGAGATCTCTTTGGGAGGGGACCCGTGTTTAAACATTAATCTTTTGTTTCATATATACCTCATATACGTAGACTGGAGATAGCATCACACACTATTTTTGGTGCACCTGTGCTTTGACTGTGAGCTGTTACCTGAGGTCAGGTGTGGAATTTTCCATTTGGGTCATCAGATTACTCAAAGAGGTTCAGATTCTGCGTTTCTGAATTGGGGAATGCCCAATCCTTAGCTGCCCAATCCTTAGCTGTATGATGAACTAATTCTTTCCAGACAGGAAGTCCCTCCTCATACCCTAGCCACTGCCTCTAGTAAAGATAGCTGGGAGCTGGTGGCTCACGCCTGTCATCCTAGCGACTCAGGAGGATTGTGGTTCAAAGCCAGCCTGGGCAGGAAAGTCCATAAGACTCTTAACTCCAATTAACCACCAGAAAAGTGGAAATGGAGCTGTGGCTCAAAGTAAGAGAGCTAGCCTTGAGTGAAAAACTCAGGGACAGCATCCAGGCCCTGAGTTCAAGTTCCATGATGGACAGGAAGAAGAAAGAAAGAAAGAAAGAAAGAAAGAAAGAAAGAAAGAAAGAAAGAAAGAAAGAAAGAAAGAAAGAAAGAAAGAAAGAGAAAGAAAGGAGGAAGGAAGGAAGAAAGAGAGAAAGAGAGAGAGAGAAAGAAAGAAAGAAAGAAAGAAAGAACGAAAGAAAGAAAGAACGAAAGAAAGAAAGAAAGAAAGAAAGAAAGAACGAAAGAAAGAAAGAAAGAAAGAGAGAGAAGCTAATCCAGTATGAAGTAGGACGAGAGGGGCCCAGGTTCTGGATCAAGTTAGGCAGAGAGATGCTATTATTAGCTCTGGAAATGCTTAGGAATAGCAACTGCTTCTTTGGAAGTATGGACCTGGTGTGGGACACGGAGCAGGTGTCGCTTGGGCTTGACTTGCTGGAAGATGGTCTTAGGAAAATGGCGGGAACCCTGGGATCCTCCCAAGCCTGGTCACCACTACACTGAAATCACATTTTACAGAAAAGTTAGCAGAGTGGTGTGGTGGGGTCTGAGGAAGGGAGAGGAGACCCTGGCTTCAGAAAGAACACACAGGCCTTCAAGCCACGTGAGTCCTCAAACCCCAAAGAGAATGTTTCTCAGCCACCTCTCCGCAGGTGTCAGCCATTTATTCATCAGTGGAGAACTCTTGAAGTGGACGCAGGCGGGAGGGAGAGCAGGCAAAGGGGAGAAGGTAAAGTGGGATTCAATGACCGGTCCATTTCCATGCTAGGAAAGTGACCCCGTCTGTCATCTCCTCCCAGGGCTGGTAATGCGTGGTTCTCACATGTGCCCGGGTTGTTCCCATCGCCATGGAGACAGCAGCTGCGCCCAGGTCCCCTCTGAGATCTCCGAAGCATTCGAGACGCATTTGTCCCGACTGCTTGCTATAATCTCCCTTTCATTTGTAATTATTTTATCGCCTTGATTTTCCACGTTGGCAGGGCTCCCATAGCCGACTGGGCTGGCCGACATGGGGTCCGCGGGGAGGTGTCCCCGCCCGGCCGTCTGGGTGGAGATGAAAAGGAGGATGGAAAGGAAGGTTTGTCCAGTGTGGCTGTCTTCACGCAGGGCCCCGTCCCCGGCAGCCAGCCCGGGGCTGATTGAAGTAGCCCGAGTTATGAAGGCCCGAAGCCTTTGAGGCCAGCCGCCCCATCTTGGCCAAGAATAATTGAACAAATAGTTTATCTGACTAACCAACAGCTGTAGAGCCCCGGTGATTTGGAGGGGATTAGCGGAGAGGAGGGAAAGGATACTCCCCCAGGGCCCTCCAAATCCTCGCCCCTGCCTCGAGTCTACCAAGCAAGAACGCATGGAGAGACGCTAACGTCACTTTCTCAGTCTCTTTCTCTTCCTGCCCTAACGCGCCCCAAGAATTTTAAGTGGCCGAGACAACCAAGTGTGGGGTACCCTCCATCGGGTTCCATTCTCTTTTCTCCTTCAGTTACCTCTCTCTAAAGCCCGATTCATCCCAGACAGCTCAGACTCAGGGGAGGATTTGATCCGAGTGGGAGGCCTGGGCTGCGGCCTTCTTCCAAAGTCAGTGCAGCCCGGGACAGCTGTTGTGGTGTCTACGCAGGCCAGGCCAAGTTCAGGGTCAGAGTGAAAAAAGGGGGTGAGGAGGGAGGTGGGCGGAGGGAGAGGATACAGGGAAATCCCTTTTCCTGGGGGGGAGGAAAACTTAAAAAGTTAAACACAAACCATTCCAAAATGAACCAAAGTTTCATTAAAAAAAAAAAAGTACTAATTGGGAATCAGGTGCTGGTGGCTCATGCCTGTAATCCTAGCTACTCAGGAGGATCTAAGGATCCCAGTTCAAAGCCAGCCCAGGCAGGCAAATCCATGTGACCCTTATCTCCAATTGTCAGAAGCGGTGCTGTGGTTCAAGTGCTAGAACACCATACTCGTGCAAACAAAACAAAAAAAAGCTAAGGGACAGCACACTGGCCCCGAGTTCAAGCCTCGGCACTGCCTCCACAAATAAGTAGCACTAGATGAAAACTGGCAAGAGTTGCCATGTTGAAATCTTTAGAACCTTGAGGTGGGTAATGAGGTTCTGATTATGGTTGAATATTCTGGAATCACAAAGGTAGAGAAGAAGAGTATATGAATCAGTGTAAAAACAATTAAGCAATGCCCCTCAGAAGATGAACGGGCAAGAAAATGTGATAGATAGATATATATATATATATAATGGAATTCTATGCCTCCATCAGAAAGAATGACATTGCCCCATTTGTTAGGAAATGTAAAGACTTGGAAAAATTCTATTAAGTGAAGTAAGCCAGGCCCAAAGAAATATAGGTCCCATGGTTTCCCTTATTTGCAAAAACTAGTACACATCTAGGACAAGCAGAAAAAGTCAAAAGCTATGTACATATGACCATATAAAATGATGCTAAGCAAAACGAACCCCAAGATAGGAGCACAGTGGTTTTATCTTTCTTGCTGTTGTTTTTAATGTACTTATGTGATTTTTTTTATTTTGTATGTTCTTCCCCCATGGTATAACCCCTGTTTTCACTGTATTTGATTCCAGTGTCCTGCATCTTGTATATACATTTTTCTAATTTAGGGAGGGGAAGGGAAATAACAAAATGCTGAAGTAAGGATACAGGTTGACCCATTGTACCAATGAGATGTACAAGACACTATGTTGAAAACGAACTTTACAACTTGGTAGTGGGAGGAGTTGGGGAGGTGGAGAGGGAAGGGATGGTAGGGGAAAAACAAAGAAGGAGGTAACAATGTTTAATAGGAAATGTAGTCATTACCTTACTAACTGTAACCCCTCTGTACAGTATTTTTACAATAATATATATAAACAATTAAGCAATATTAAAAAAAATCTGTCTGTAGGTGTGGATTAGCTGTAGAGAGCCTGCCTAGCAAGCATGAGGCCCTGAGTTCAAATCACAATAAAGGGGGAAAAATTCTACCTGACAAAATGCTATTTGCAAATATGATAGATTAGTTAAATATGATAAATAGTTAAAGTAGATTGCAGAATCCACAGCATAGAAGATGATAATCTTCCTCATAGTTAAGGAACTCACAGACACTAACTGTCAAAAGGCCCAGAGGAGAAACGAGTAAAGTGAGTGAACTTGGTTCCTGGATAGAAATCAGGGATAACCCTAACTATATGACTCCTAACTATATGAAATCAGGATAGCCCCTACTATAGTAGCAATGAATTGAAAACTACCTTAAAAGATTACTTTTTTTTGCCTTTCAGATTGGTAAAAAGAAAATCTATGAGTGTTTGACAACATACGTTGATGTCTCTATGGGAAACAGAGTTCTTTACCTTCACCTTCGTAGATAAACTGGACGGTAATTTGGCAATATTTGTTACATTTTCCAAGGCATTTAACCTTTAAACTGCAGTAACATCCTCTGGTGGGGGTTTACCTTAGGCAATTTCGCACTTACACAATGATGTGTGCATAAGTTATAAATCAGTGCTGGCTTTTACTAGCAAAAGACTGGAATCCTTCCAGAGAGTCATCAAGTGAAAGAACAAGTAAATAACTTATGATAGTGCCCTCCAATGGAATACTATTTAGCTGTAAAAACAAAAGCAAAGAATAAAAATGGGTGCCAGTGACTCACACTGTTAATCCTAGCTACTCAGGAGGCGGAGCGCTGAGCTTTCCTAGTTGAAAGCTAGCCTGGGTAGGGGAGTCCTGCCTGATTCTTCAATTATTATTATTTTATTTTGATTTTTTATTTTGGTGGTTTTTTGCTTTCTTATTGTTATTATAGGGGTGGTCTATAGATGGGTTACAGTTACATAAGTCAGGTAAAGAATACATTTCTTTTTGGACAATGCCACCCTTTCCTCCACTCTCTCCCAGATATTTTTCTTTTTGTAGTTAAAAATATCATTAAGTAGTTATACAAACAAAGCAGTTTATGATACAAGGCATCTTGATCAATGTCATCTCCTTCAACGTTCTCATCCCAATTCTTCAGTTAGAGGCAGCCTTCAGACCCTGAATTCAAGCTCCAAAACAGGCACACAGACACACAGACACAGACACACAGACACAGACACACACACACACGCACACACAGAAATAGAATAAAAGCTCTTCAAAGACTGGTATCCAAGACGTCTTCAGTGAAAACAATTCAAAGTGTATTAACTAGGTTTTGATCACTGAAATTTGAGCCTATGTAATACTAATTCGAAGCAAAATGAAATCATTTCCTATAAAAGAGAACTCAGTGACAAGGTCATTGCTCCAAGGTCCAGTTTTAAGGGATTGAGGTTGAAAACATCCCTCACTTCTTCATGTAAGCCCTGAATGGCCAGTGCCCTGTTCTAGTGCAGCCCTGAGGTCCGCTCACAGCCTGCGACCCTCAGCCCTCAGTAGGGAGCCCTGGGGATGTCAGCCTGGGTCTTGTGATGCACTCAAGAGATGTGTATAAGGCTGCTGCTGCTCCAAGACTGGCAACAACAAAAATGTTCTGTAAGTAGAAGAAGATGCCCTAAAATAATGACAAAAAAAAAACAACCAAGCTCAGCACTGGTGGCTCACACCTGTAATCCTAGCTACTCTGGAGGCTGAGATCTGAGGATCAAGGTTCAAAGCCAGCCTAGGCAGAAAAGTCTATAAGCTCTTAGCTCCAAATACCCCCTCTCCAAAAGCCAGAAGTAGAACTGTGACTCAAGTGGTAAAGTGCTAGAATTGAGAAAACAAAGCTCAGAGACACTGCCAAGGCCCTGAGTTCAAGCCCCAATAACCCCTCCCCCTAAATAATGACAAGAAGTACTGATAGTAAATGCATACATAGGCCCGCAATATAGTCATTTTTTTTTCTTTTACTTTGGTTGTACTGTGGTTTGAACACAGTACAAAGCAAAGCAGATGTTCTACCACTTGAACGACGTCCCTAGCTCTTCTTGGTTTTGTTATTTTGAAAATAGGGTTTCACACCTTTTATTGGTGCCAGTTTGGAGGCTTGAATTCAGGGCCTGGGAGCTGTCTTTGAACTCTTTTGCTCAAGGCTGTATTCTACCACTTGAACCAAGCTCTACTTCTGGCTTTTTTGCTGATTAATTGGAAATAAGAATTTCACATGCTTTCCTGCCTGGATTGGCTTTGAGCCTTGGTCCTCAGTCTCAGCCTCCTGGGCAGCTAGGATTACAGGTGTGAGCCACCAGTGCCTAGCTTGGGGCTCACTGTTTTGCCTAGCTGGCTTTTACATCATGCATGGTTAATGTTAGCAGCCACATACCTCCACACCAACTTATTGATTGAAATGGGAACTCACTAAATTTTTGCCAGCTGGTGCTTTTTCACCCTGGCTAGTTTCCCACTGTGATCCTTCCAATTCTGCCTCTCAAGTGCCTGGCATTACAGGCACAAGCTACCATACCCAGCCCGTAAGTCACTGGGATGGTTAACTGCTGTACGTTGTTTTTGTTTTTGTTTTGTCAGTTGTGGGGCTTGAACTATGGGCCTGAGCTCTGTCCCTGCACTCTTCAGCTCAAGGTGAGCGCTCTACTTGAGCCTCATCACCACTTCTGGTTTTCTGGTGGTTAATTGGAGATAAGAGTCTCAAAGACTTTCCTGCCCAGGCTGGCTTTGAACCACGATCCTCAGATCTCAGCCTTCTGAGTAGCTAGGATTACAGGCGTGAGCCACTGGCACCCGGCTGTGCAGTGCTCTTGATTATATGTGCTATGCTTCACATGGTTGGCTAATCAATGGATCTGTTTACAACAGCAGGGCACCCGGTGATGGGATTTTTTCAATGCAATTGTATGGGGTCCCTGTCCAAAGGTGACTCTCATTGACAGAAATGTCAATGCATACAGCAGGGAAGATTGTGTTCTGGTGGAACTTTCTTCATTGTGTCTTTTTCTTGTCTTCTTAGGAATCTTCTGAGTCCTTCAAAAGAAAGGCCCTTCCCACAAAAAGGGCTTCTAACCCTCTCAGAATATGGGACCGGGTTGGAAAGTCTTGCTCATCTCTACTGCCTGGGAACCGAGCCAGGCAGAAAAAAACAAGGCTCGTGGTTGCCGTACTCCCTTGTAAGACCAACACATCCACCTGCCCCAAGCCCAAGGGATGTCCTAAGACCATTCCTAATTCCTGCCTCATGACCACCAAAATGTATTGGCAGGTGCCAGTGGCTGATCCCTGTAATCCTAACTACTCAGGAGACTCAGATATGAGGATCACAGTTCGAAATCAGCTTGGGTAGGAAAGCCTGAGAGTCTCCAATTAGTCTCCAATAAACAACCCCAAAAGCCAGAAGTGGAACTGTGGCTCAAGTGGTAGAGCACCAGCCTTGTGGAAAAAAAAATCTCAAGGACAGCATAGGCCCTAAGTTCAAGCCCCAGGAACATCACACAAAAAATACCAGTAACTACTCCATGCACTAACTGAACACAAACTCTTTGTGATGACCCATGCTCAGTACTTAGTTGACCTTAAGTGAAGGGGCTTAAATAATCTTGGTCAGAGCAACTTTCCTGGAACACCTGTTTTCATGTTAAAAATAACGTATTTTTATTTTATTTTTTTATTGTTCTTATTGCAAAAGTGATGCACAGAGGAGATATAGTTACTTAAGTCAGGTAAAGAGTGCATTTCTTTTTGGACCATGTCACCCCTTCTTTTTTTTTTTTTTTGTCGGTCGTGGGGGCTTGAACTCTGGGCCTGGGCGCTGTCCCTCAGCTCTTTAGCTCAAGGCGAGCGCTCTACCACTTGAGCTACAGCGCCACTTCCGGTTTTCTGGTGGTTTATTGGAGATAGGAGTCTCACGGTCTCTCCTGCCTGGGCTGGCTTTGAACCGCGATCCTCAGATCTCAGCCTCCTGAGTAGCTAGGATTACAGGCGTGAGCCCACCCCTTCTTTTGCTCTCTCCCAGTCTTCCCCTCCCCTCCCCACCCACACATTGTATAGTTCATTTTCAACACAGTGTCTAGTGCGTATCATTGCTGCATTTGTTCACCCTTTGTCCCTCCATTTTTGTGCCTCTCCTTACCCTCCCAAAGACAGATAAACAAACAAGACAAAAGAGAAAGAAAACAAAAACAACAACGAAGTGAAAAAACCATCAGGTTTGAATTTCCTGGAGTTCCTTTTCGTCTGACTTTTAATAGAAGTTCCTGCCTTTCTAAGTCTCTGTTCTTGAGGCCATCATCTTACCAACACACTTTATCTTCTCTCCCGATGACATGCGCCACCATGCCTGGAAAAATCTCAGGTTTTCATCAGTACATGGAGGTGGTGTTCACAGTCTTTCCAAATTTGTTGGCCATGACGTCGGAGATGCTGGCGATGGCTGGCAACACGGACAAGGCTGAGATAATTTCACCAAAGTCTCCTCTGTCATCTCTAGGGGGCGTGCCAGGCCTCGCTACAGCTTCAAAAGGTGAGCTGCCAATTCCTGAGCATTTGTAAGAGATTTGAAAATCTGAATTCCTAAGTGGAACAGAAATGACCGGCTCATGAGGCCGGGCTTATGAGGAATAAAAAAAACAAATGACACCAGATGTTTCCTGAGGAAAAGAGGACAGAGAACAGGTGAACTGGATTTGAGAGACAGAAATAAAAGGAGGCTTTCAGAGGTGGAAGGTCCCTAGAACTAAAGCCTAAAGTTGGAGAAGAGTTGAGAAAGGAGAGGTTGTGGTTCATAGCTATTGTGAGAATGAGTCAACTTTTTTTTTAACTTTTTGGGCTGAGACTGAGGCTGGAACTCAGGGCCTGGGCACTATCCCTTAGCCTTTCACTCAAGGCTAGCACTCTACTACTTGAGCCACAGCTCCATTTCCAGTTTTTTGCTGGTTGATTAGAGATAAGAGTCTAATGGCTTTTTCTGTCTGGGCTGGCTTTTGTTTTTGCTCAAGAAATATTTCTTTTTAAAAATTGTTTTAAAAAATTATTGCAAAGATGCTGTACAGAGGGGTTACAGTTACATGAGTAAGGTAATAAGTACATTTCCTTTTGAGCATTATTACCTCCTCCTTTGTTTTTCCCCTTTCATCCCTTCCCTCCCCACCTCCCCAACTTCTCCCTCCCACCCCAAGCTGTCAAGTTGTTACCTCCTCCTTTGTTGTTCTCCCAGTATCCCTTCCATCCCTTCCCTCCCCGACCTCCCTCACTCCTCCCACCCCTCCCAAAGTTGTGATGTTCATTTCCAATATAGTGTCTTGTGGGTATCACTGTGGCAATGGGTCATCCTGTGTCCTTGTTTCAGCATTTTGTCTGGGCTGGCTTTGAACCTCAATCCTTAGACCTCAACTTCCTGAGTGGCTAGGACGACAGGGGTGAGCCACGGAGACTTCCTTTATATACAGCTAACATGGATTAAGAAGATCCTGGCAGTTAGTAAGGCAAATGGCACATTTGAAAGTGGTCTCTATTACATGGCCAGCCACCACTGCAAAGTTGCTTTTACTGAGGGCAGCAGACCAGAAGGGCAAGTAGGAGCTAGCATATGAAGAGTATAGCAGGAAGGAGGAAGAAATATGCAAGGAAGGGGGTTTAGGAGTCAGAACTGAATCTTGAGAACCACAGCAAACTTTAGAAGACTGGAAGTCCTCCCTCCCAGTACTGGGCCTTGAGCGGAGGGTCTCAACATTCTTGCTTAGCTTTTTTGCTCAAGGCTGGCACTTTACCACTTGAGCTATGCCTCCATTTCCAGCTTTGTGCTGTTAATTGGACATAAGAGTCTCTTAGATTTTTCTGCCTGGGCTGATTTCAAACAATGATCCTCAGATCTCAGCCTGCTGAGTAGCTAGGATTACAAGTGTGAACCACCAGTGCCCATCTGGAAGGCTTTAATGAAGGGTCTTGGGAGAGATATTTCCAGTTAGCGTGAGAATGGACACAAGGAGCAAGGTCGTGGGCAGAGGCTGCAGTTAGAATGGTTGTGATTACCCAGGGCAGAGATGAGATGGACCAAGGTATTGTGGAGAGAATTATGAGACACAGAAACACATTAGGAGGTGGTCAGCTTCGGTTTCCAAACGGATGATTGTATTGACAAACAAGTCCTATGAATCATATGTAAAATGCTGTCAACTCTATTTAAGAAGCACTGTTTTCTTCTGTGGTCTGTTGATCTTTTGCAGCTCTTTTCACTAGAAACAACGGCAGAGAAAGTTTGAGGCTCAGAGCCTTGTACTTGGGTGTTGGTAGGGAGAATACTTAAAAAAATGTATGGAAGAGAGAGCTTTGTGTCTTCAGCCAGGAGCCATGATACGGCCCCAGAAGTGGGCAGAGGTATTCAGAGGATAGGGGAATAAGAAGAAGGGAGCGTATGACTGCAATTCCAACAGTGAGTTTACTATAGGGGTGGGCCATAATATTTGCTGAGTTTTCCAGAATGCAAGATTAACTGGCCATAACTCAGACAGCCTGGGGTCAAGTATGAGGGTGGGTGGGGGGAGAATAGAACAAGCAGGAAGGTGCTAAAGAGGTGGTCTTGGGACCCTCAGGGAGAGGTTGTACATAACCTGTATAACTCCAGAGCTGCCCGGAGCTTGGTATGGTCATAAACTCAAGTCTGATAGTTTATTCACAAGAACACCAGAGGATCTCAGGGGCTCAGATTATGTTCAGGCCCTTCTCTGCTCACCTGCCACTAGAACATGTCACACCTCCCTTCCTGTTTCACAGCAGTGCCCATGCATTTGGGGATAATAATGATACTGATGGGAAATTGAAGGGTCCTTGTTGAGTGTTAGTTTTCCCTTGGTGTTCTATGAGATTTACAGACCAGAGCCCTGAAAGCAGTAGTGGGACTTGAACTCAGGGTCTGGGCCCTGTCCCTTGGCTTTTTCACCCATGGCTTGAACCACATCTCACAGACTTTTCTGCTTCTCTGCCCCAGTGAGCTTGGAACTGTGATCCTCAGATCTCAGCCTCCTGAGAAGCTAGGATTACAGGTGTGAGTCACCAACGCTGCATTCCATAACCTTATGCATGACCTTCTTCAGGAAGATATTG
Source organism: Dipodomys spectabilis (assembly GCF_019054845.1). Lineage (NCBI taxonomy): Eukaryota > Metazoa > Chordata > Mammalia > Rodentia > Heteromyidae > Dipodomys > Dipodomys spectabilis. The sequence goes on from NW_024870700.1 coordinate 1,249,881, forward strand.
ACTGAGGGTCTATAGTAGTGCCAGGCACTGTGTTCGGTTCATGGAACACACCTCTCAATAAAGTAAGCCTCCCTTCTCATGTGGAGATGTCATTTCATTGCATTCCAAAGGGGCATGACACATCAGCCATAACAGCTTCATCATGATTCTAGAGGTCTTCCATTCCATGTGCAGCCAGATCTGCCCAGGAGGGTTCACCATTATTTCCTGATGCTAGAGGTGGCCTGGGGCCAGCTTGTCAAGAAATCTGCCCTCCAAGGGCAGACTTTTTTTTTTTTGTCAGTCATGGGGCTTGAACTTTGGGCCTGAGTGCTGTCCCTCAGCTCTTCAGCTCAAGGCTAGTGCTCTACCACTTGAGCTACAGCGTTACTTCGTTTTTCTGGTGGTTTATTGGAGATAAGAGTTTCACGGATTTTCCTGCCCAGGCTGGTTTTGAACTGCGATCCTCAGATCTCAGCCTCCTGAGTAGATAGGATTACAGGTGTGAGCCACCAATGCCCGCCCAGCTTCAAGGGCAGACATCTTAATGCAATGTAATGAAGAGTCACATGGAGTATAGAGCTAAGAATATCTAAAACATTCAGAGCACAGTGAACGAGAGCAGAGTCAAAAGACATCAAGATACAGTTACAAGTTGTTGTTTTTCTTTTTTTGCAACTGTTATAAAGTTTTTTTTTCCAGATGTCCTTCAATTTGGTCCAGAAAAATGTGGGTCCATGTTTATCCGGGAAGGTTGGTCATCTTAGGTTAGGAAGCATTTAAAAAGGCAAAGAGACAGCTAGGTGCCAGTGGCTCATGCCTATAATCCTAGCTATCCAGGAGGCTGAGATCTGAGGATCACAATTTGAAGCCAGCCCGGGCAGGAAAGTCCTTACGACTCTTATCTCCAATTAACTACTCAGAAAAAGCTGAAAGTGGTGCTGTGGCTCAAGTAGTAGAGTGCTACCTTTGAGCACAGAGATGCTCAGAGACAGAGCCTAGGCTCTGAGTTCAAGCCCCAGGACTGACCAAAAAATAAATAAATAAAATAAAAAACAAAGACGGCAAAGTGACAGCAACTAAGATAATACCTGGTTACCAGAGGTTTAAAGTCCCTTATTCTTTGCTTTTTTCCATCAGAAAATGCAGGTAGAAATCTATGATTATTCCTCTGGAGGGCTTGAGTTGAAACTCACTGAGGGATTGAGTTATTTGAAAATTCTCAAGTGAATAAAGGATGATTGAGTAAAGGATGGAGCATGGGCAGCCGTCTTGGGTTCTAGTCATGAGGGTGAAGTCCTGGCCACTGGGTGGGCTCTCCTATGATGTTCTCTTTCTTCCTGACCTTTTGATGCATGGGATTTCAGGGTTTAGTTCACTGCCAATGAAGCGAGAGGTTGGGGTATTTACTCAACCTCTTCCTGTGTTTGCTAATAATTATCACCTGGTTCATAATGGGTCGTGCAAGGCTCCCACTTCCTTTAATTAATTTGCTCTGTATTAATTATTGGGGTATTTTGTTATATACAGGTGATGACTAACCCAGCACGGCAGGTTCAGAACTGCCCCGTTGGCTTTTGACTGACGAGGGCTTGGTCTCCCGATTCAGCCCCATCCATCCAGGAGCCATGCATCATCCTCTCTTGACATCAGGCGTGCCCAGGAAGCTGGTGCTTGCCAGGCTACCTGACCTCCTGGGGCAGAGATCTTGTCTGCTTGCTGAGTCAGGGAGGTCAGTTTTGTTCACGACCCATATGGAAAGAGCCAGCCACTGCAGAGAACTCCATGGGGGCTAGAGACCTCGAAGCAGAGTATAAGTGATCAAGGCTGGAGAGTTCTCTACTAGAGCCCTGGAAATATATGGAGCATTCTAAAGCATTCTTCCAGGATACAGCTCTTTCTGGAATGGGGGGATATTTCTTTACGTCATTTGTATGTATATATGTATGTGTGAGTACTTGGGCTTGAACTCAGGTCTCAGCTTCTTCCATACCAGGCTAGAGCTCTATTAGTTGAGTGACACTTCTACCTCTTCCTTTCTATTGGTTCATTGCAAATAAGAGTCTCATATACATTTCTGCCCAGGCTGGTTTCAAACCACAATCCTTAGGTCTCAGCCTCCTGAGTAGCTAGGATTACAGGTGTGAGCCTATAACTAGCTCCTGGTGACATTTCTTTGGTTTATTTTTGTGTTTTTTTTTTCTCCATGTGTTTTTCACTTGAATTCTTTCCTGAAATGGATTTTTCCCCTTTGTATCACTTTGTCTTATACTTTCTGCAGTGTGTGTGTGTGTGTGTGTGGATCCTGGGACTTGAACTCAGCCTGGGTACTGTCTCTGAATTTTATTGCTCAAGGATGGCACTCTATCACTTGAGATACTTCTGGATTTTTGGTGCTAAGAGTCTCATAGACTTTCCTGCTGGGGCTGGCTTTGAACCACCATCTTCAGATCTCATCCTCCTGAGAAGCTAGGATTACAGGTGTGAGCCTTTCACTGGCGCCTAGTAACATTTCTTTCTTATTTATTTATTTTTCTTCGTGTGCTTTTTCCCCTTGAGTTCTTTCCTAAAACTGATGATTATCAGTTTGGTGCCTGTCTTGAAGTTTCTACATTTATTTATTTTTCTGTGCTTGTTCTGGAGCTCGAACTTAGGGTCTGGGTGCTGCTATGAACTTTGTTCTTTTTCTTTTTGCTAGGATTATTGGCATGAGCCACAGGTGTCCTGTTAGTTCCTGCATTTTTTAATCCCAATTTTATTCCCAACCACTGCTTTCCAGTATGAAGTTTAAGATTGGTGGACTCACAGTCCAGTATGACAGATCATGAAGGTGTCTTCTGTTTAGACATGGAAGAGATTCCAATACTCACCCTCTCATCTGGATGGCTACATGGTACTTCCACATTGTATCCTCTGCATATACACCCCGCCCCCCCCCCCCCCCCCACCAACCTGCCCCTCTTTCTCCAGTTCACCCTGCCAAGGTGACTTTTTTCTCTTGATCCCAACCTAATCATGCTACTTCCTTCCTTAAAATTTTCTAATGGGTTGGAGAGGCTCTAACTTTTTTGCTTGGTCCACAGGCTCTCCATGAGCTTGTCCCTGTCTTCCCCCATCTCTGGGTCAACTCCTACAGCCTGATCATTGCTACTGAGGACCAGAGCCTTTGGGGGAATTTTGAATACATGATGATGTTTTGGCCTCTCCCTCTTTATTGACACATTATGCTTTGGTCCCTGGATGATCAGGTTGCACACTCAACCTTTTTTTTTTTGTTGTTGTTGTTGAGCTCTCTGCAAACCTGCTCTAAACATTCCTGCCTGACTCATGTCAGGCCCAATTAATTCTCCATCCCCTTCCCATAAGTACCCTGAATGCCAGAACCAGCCCCGTGTGAGAACTGTTTATTACTCGCTCTCATGCTGGCTGTTGGATTATGCCCTTCTCAAGGCTGGAAACTGGGCTGATTTATCTTTGTAATCCCATGCCTCGCAGAGAGCTTTGTCCACAAAAGGAGCTGGGTGACTACTTCTTCGAAGAATGAGCCAATGAACAAAACAACGATCACAATCCGGCCTTTGCTCCAATAAAGATGCAAGAACAAAGTTATCTAAGAATAGAGTTTCTCAATGTTTAAAATTTCACACCCTCTTCTGAGATTAAACATGTGCCCCTCTTCTCTCTCCTTAATGCTATTATTTCAGAAGAAAAAAATCACATATTATTATTAATTTATTAAGCAAAATCAAAGCAGTGGGGTTTAAATAAGTTTATTCAGTCTAACTGGTAATCCTCCTGCCTTGGAAGTCATTACCTTGCTTAGGGCTCTGCTGTGTGGCTCTAGGGTAGTTATCTGAAAGCCAAGTTGGCTAACAGTCCTTGTTTGGGGGGTTCTTTGGTCATTTGGCAATTGGCTGTCTGCCAGACAGAGGGACAGCCTGGATGTGAGGAGGATGCACTGTCTATCTGTCCTTCCACAGGTAGGACCCTTCTGTCCTAAAAAACCTACCCATGGCCAAACAGAAAAGGCACATTTACGACATCTTTAAGCCCAGACTGGGCAACTCTAAAGGCCAGAATTTATTTCTCATAACGACTTCCCTTCCTTCATGCTACTATCCACCTTAATGCCCTTCCTCCCAGCCTGAAAAGATGGAAGAAAATCAGCCTCACCTTGTGTCCGCCATCCATCCATCAGAAAGGAAACTGCAGAGTGAATTTGTTTTTGTAACTGGCCAATGTTACAACTGTGTGTGGGGAGGGGGGAGGGGGAGATCGGGTATGGAAAGGGGGATGTTCAGCCTTGCTATTCAGTCATTGAACTTGTCGTGATGTGTAGGAGAAGGTGTGAAAGGAAGTGTGAGCTCTGAGATCAAAGTTAATGAACAGCGTTAAGAGAGCCTGGTCTGAAATCAATGTTATGGGGCCAAGTGCGGGTGGCTGGTGGAGCAGGTGGGGGTGGATTAGTGAGGAGTTCAGCAGAGCTCGGCTGAGCCCTTCAGAGGAAATGCAGAACTTCCCATGTGTCAGAAGGCGTTCAAAGATGCCAGCTCCCAGGCAAGGATCTGGGAGTCTGAAGGGGAAGGCAGGACCAGTGGATGTGGGCAGATGTGCCCAACCTAGGGGCAGAATGACCTCCTTGAGCAGGAACCTTCTAGATTGAAGCTCTCATTCAGACTCTTTCAGGGTGGGTCTCAGATCCCATACTGTATTTGTTCTAGAAAATTCTCTTTTGGGGAAGTTTTAGCAAGGATTTATATTAGTCTGACAATGTTAAAGTAGGAAGAATGAGGAGCATTTCCTGTTTTCCATGCAAGACATGGGAGCTAAAGACAGCGGGAAAATTCTTTAGCCCCATTCAGATACTTTGAGTCTTATCATATTGAGATCTTCCCCACATCCCTCCCAGGATGGCCTCAGAGAAGCCATCTTCCCAGGGATCTTCTCCTTCTTTTCAGCTTCTGTCCATGTGGTTACCCTTAGAATGGACTGGGGCTTGAAATCGGAGGAGCAGATTCCCCAGGCTTTGGTTACTAGCTCTGCCTCAGTCTGTTGGCCTTGATTTCTCCTTTTTTTTTTTTGTCATGTGGGCAGCATGCCGGCTCACCTCTTCTGAGCTGCCTGCTTAATCCTCACGCCGGTTTCCCAGGGCCTACAGTGCCCTAAAGCTTTCCAGGATGCAAATAGGTAATTTTAATTCTTTTGCCAAGCCTTTTCACATCAGCTCCAGTTTCATAACCTCAGTCACCCTTCCCTTCCCTGCCCTTCCCCTCCCTCGCTGCACGTACCAGGGCCTCCCCTCCAGCTCAGCTGCACACCTGCAGGTAGAATTGGCATCGACTCCTTTCCCATCTGTCACCACCACCACCAGCTCGAGTGTGCTGATGACAGATAAAGTAATTGCAGAGCGTACGAATGACTTAATAGTTGATGTGTTAAAATAATTTTTTAATGCCATGTATTTGTATAATTTATAGCTGGAATCCATAGTTTTCTAGTAGCTTCGCCTTTGCACCTGGCGGCTTTTCCAAGGCGGTGATGGGGAGAGTCCCACCATTGGCTACTTGTTTTGATGTAGTGGGCGGGGTCCCAGGAGAAACCGGGCAGTCTTCGGCAACATCAGCAGATACTATTGGTTTCTAAATCTCCAGAGTCTCGTACTGGAGGTACTTAAAAATATTTTATGAATATGTTATTAAGCAGCAGGCTGAAATTCATCTAACAAATATTTATTGAGTACTCATGAGTGCCATGTACCATCGGGGGCAGGAGAATATCACAGTGAACCAGACAGACTCAGCCCGTGGCCTCAGGGAGATGGGTATTTTGGTAGAGAGACAATGAGTGAGTGAAGAGTCAGCAATGAGAGGAAAGGTTTAGGAAGAAAGGTTAGACGATTCGATTTTTTCTACTGGGAGGAACCCTATGCTGGACCTAGATGTAACTGGTAGCCCCTTCTTCAAGGTAGAGTGGAAATAGACAAGCATAATAGGTAAGGGTCACCATGAACTCCTTTACAGCATCTGAGGTCACCTTGGTCAGATTTGGGCATGGAGAACAGGAAAGACAGCAGGAGATAAGGGGCTATTTCTCTTTAAACAGGACTTGCAACTGGGTGCCGGTGGCTCACGTCTGTAATCCTAAACTACTCAGGAGGCTGAGATCTGAGGATCATGGCTCAAAGCCAGTGAGGGAAGAAAAGGCTATTATATATATATATATATATATATATATATATATAGTGAAAATACTGTACAGAGGGGTTACAAATACTGTACAGAGGGGTTACAATTACATGGGCAAGAAAATGAGTACATTTCTTATCAAGCATTGTAGCCTCCTCCTTTGTTTCCCCTTCCCATCCCATCCTCCCCCCAACCCCCCACCCAACCCTCCTTCTCCCCACCACCAAAGTTGTAAAGTTCGTTTTCGACATAACGACTTGTACATCTCATTGTTGCAATGGGTCCACCTGTATCCCTATTTAAACGATTTGTGTTTTCCCTTCCTCTCCACAAATTATAACAACATCAAATACAGTGAAAGCAGGGGTTATACCGTGGGGGAGGGACATACAAAGCAACAAAGAAATAATCTTACAAATGTGTTAGAAACAATCGCATGAAAGAAAAAAACATTTGAAAACATATTTTAGGGTTCATTTCCCTAACATCAACTTATCTGACCTTTTCTGCTTGACTCAGACATATACTAGTTATTGCAAATAAGGGAAACCGTGGGACCTATGTTTCTTTGGGCTTGGCTTACTTTACTTAATATAATTTTTTGTTAGCCACTAGAAAACTGGAAGTGGCGCTGTGGCTCAAAGTTGTAGAGCACTTGCCTTGCATGAAAAAGCTCTGAGACAGTGCCCAGGCCCCAAGTTTGAGCCCCACAACCGACCAAAAGTAAAAAGGACTTTCAAATACCAGAGAAGGTTTTCTCAGCTAGCAACCCTGTGCCTCTCCCTGACTCCTTACTTCAATGCTACAGATGTGTTCCATCTTATCCATGTGATAGGGGAAGACTGATGAAAAGAATGTGGCCCCAAGTGGGTTCTCAAGGTGTCAGGTGCCCTTTTCTGTGGTGTCCCAGCCACTTCCTTGGTCTGGGGCCCTCTCTGCAGGGTTTCCAAAGCTGCATTACCTTGCCAGTGACATGACACTGGAGTTTGAACTTGACCCTGGGTGAAGTCATGTCATGAAAATCATGGAAACGCCAGAACAGCTCAAGGCTTTTACTTTTCCTGCCCATACACTGCTGCACGCCCCTTCATCATGAAGCTAGAGGCTACAGCCTAAGCCCCTCATAGGTAGTGAAGGGTTTCAGGTTTAGCCATGACACTGAATGGGCTTATTCCTGGTCCTTTGAGGCGTACAATTTCTCTACCCCCCCCCCCCCCCCCCCCCCGCTCTCAGACTTTCAGCTTGTCTTTCAGTTTGAATGAATTACTCTTTTCCTACCTACCTATGTTCTCTAAGTCCCAAGACCTAAGGCAACACAGACCTGGATGGTAAAAGGAAGGCTGGCTGTGCTTCCTTTCTGGAGAAGGGACAGCCTTCCTTTGGACCTTCTGACCTCCATCCTGCCTCCTCATATCTACAAGTGTACATGTTCCTCGACAGACCTTTCTCCAGCTCTGAGATGACCTCTTGTCTTTTCTCTAATTCCCTCTCCATGATAAGCATCGCAGGTGGACAAAGAAGGGATGAGAGGAAAGGAATTAGAACAGAGAGATAGAAAAGTAAGACAAATTAGTTTTGCTTCTTCATAACTCCCGTGGAAGATGGCCAATGGATTACATAATCAAGTTGGTGCAGTGGAAATGTCTGGACATGGGAATAGAAGGCCTGGGCTCAAACCTCCCATACACCTACTGTGAGCCTTCTGAACGTTTCCTCATGTTAAAGCTCAATGGTCCTTATTTGTCAATGGTAATGGGGAGCATAACAAGGTCAGCATGGAATTCTAGCTTGAACTGAGCATGAATTGAACTTGAATTGAGCATGTCTCACGTGTGGGCCTAGCAAGTGTGAGGTCCAACGCTAGTACCACCACTAGAAGGTTATTCTAAGGACAGAATGTAGAAGCTCATCAGCAAATGTCAGTTCTTTTCCTCTAGAGCTACAGGGACCTCCTCCTCCTCCTCCTTCTTCTCCTTTTCTTTCATTTTTTTTCAGTGCCATGGCCTTGACTATGTGGTGTGTGCAGACCTCCACGGCAGTCACCCTGAGATGACCTATCGTGCAATTCTATGAGCAGAGGTAGTGTCATTCTAAGATCTAGAATGGAATCTGGATGTTTGACAAGATGTCACAGAGACTTTGATCCCAGTGATACAATTGACCCCCTAGTACAGGTACCTACCTACACTGTGGTGTGTGTGTGTGTGTGTGTGTGTGTGTGTGTGTGTGTGTGTGTGTGTGTGTGTGTGTGTGTGTGTATACCGAGGCTTTAACTCAGGGCTTCTCGCTCTATGTCACTTGGCTTTTTTTGCTCACAGAGGATGGTGCTCTGTCACTTGAGCCAGAGTTCTACTTTTGGCTTTTTACTGGCTAATTGAAGGTAAGAGTCCAGGAATTGATAAACCTGTGCTGACTTCGAACCAAGATCCTCAGCTCTTAGCCTGTTGTAGCTAGGATTACAGACCTGAGCCACTGGTGTCCAGATTATTTTTTTCTTTCTAATGGCCCTGGGAATGGAACCCAAGGCCTCACTGTACTACATCCTCAGCTCTGAGCTACGTTCCCATACACCTGCTCCTGTGTTCTCACGGAAGGGATGGAGAGGGGCCTGGAAAGAGCAAGAGTAGCTACCTGTCCTAGGGTAATGAAGTTTCCTTGAGGGACAAACATGGAAGAAAAGAGGTGGTTGGCAGAAGCTCATGCAGGAGCAAGGGGTAGGACCCCAGCCACAGGCATCCATGATAACTGGGATCCAGGCTAGTTCAGTGTCCTCAGCCAGGGCATGAAGCTTCATTCCAGGGCCAGAGTGGGGCCTGGAGGTTAACCAGAGTCAGATGGCCTCAACTGCAGAGAAGCTGTGGAATATGGCAGAGGGCCAATCCTTAACTTGGGGGAATAACTAACTACTGAGCCATTCCAGTATAGACGGCCCCTTTCTGGACAATATGTATCCTAGGTCTATGGCCTTGTTTGGTGCAGCCAAGCCCAGGTGTGCACTGGGGACATGCCCAGGCTGGGATTGAGCCAGGAGCCAAGGTCTTGATCTCCAGTCTCAGCTCTGGAGCAAGTCAATAAAATAAGCTACTGTGTTTCTCCTTGGTGCCTTGACAGCTTGGCCATCTGCAGCACCTTTATTGAAGAGCCCAACAAGGACCAGGAGTCACCAGGAGCAGGATATTAACTGCTTCTGCAGCCAGTTGCCCCAGTGTCCTACTCGGAGGAGACCAGACAGCTGCTTTTCTGCGACCAAGCCCTCTCCATGCACCACTTTCCTTCACCTTGTTGTCTGGTCCCCCAAACTATAAACCACAGAAGAAGCCTATAGAGAGCACTGGAGAAGGAGTCTGAAGAGTATAAAGCTCTGCTCCCTGTGTGGCCATGAGCACTCTCTTCTTACCTATGAAATGTAGGCTGAAAGCCCAAGATTCTCACAGCCTGCTCTGAGGCAGAAGCAGTAAACTCATGTTTATTTGGGGGGGGGTGTCCAGGGCACAGTGGCTCCTGTAAAATACAAGCCAGCAAACTTGGTTTTTCGTTTCAGTAGTCTGTCTCCCCTTTTAGATGGGGAGTTTCACAAAATGAAAGATTTTTGGCATAATTCCTTCACTGTATTTAGAGCCCATCTGACATACGGTCGATGCTCAAGCCGACTTGATGCATGCATGCATGCATACATAATGTATGAATGAATGAATGAGTGGGTACCTCATTTGGTCCTCATGCCAACCTTATGAGATGCATATCATTAGTGTTTTTGCTGGGTAGATGGGAAGAACCCTGAGATGTCAGGGGAGCGCATGGTATCACTGGCTTCTAGTTGACGCCATTTAATTCTAACAGGTAAACCACATAGCAAGCTAAATAAAACCATGCAAAGGAATGCCCTGGACACACCATAAAGTGTTATGCAAAAATGAAGTGTTATAGTAATTGCACTTGACCTTACCTGACATTTAAACATCAATCTCACCTTTGATCTATGTCTCCCTGCCTCTCCCATCAGCCTCTTCTGTCTGTTTTAGGCAGCTAAATCAATCTGATCTATGACCAATCTGATTTACCTGGACCACCATGTACATAATCTGCCACCTTCCTCCACTGTCAGCTGGTGGAGAGTGTGCACCAATGCATCTTGTGACCAGACCAAGCCATTCTTTGCTACAGAGAGAAGCCCTGCAAGAGACATGCTGGTTTTCAAAGTCTGTGTCTTGGCTATCTGATATCCTTACTTCTCCCCTTATTAATAAGAATTGGCTGGCAGATCTTTAAAATGTTTTTTTGTCCCAAGATCCACTTCTGCTCTTGCATAGCCTTGTGCATCAACCAAGTTCTTACCCATATTTGATTGTGTGTGTGTGAGTATACGCGCGTGCGTGCACACTCACACTTGTGCATGCGCTGAGACTAGGGTTGAACTCAGGGTCTGTGTGTTGTTCCTTTCTTGCTTAGCTTGGCTTTGAACCACAACCTTCAGATCTCAGCCTGCTGAGTAGCTGTGATTACAAGGGTGAGCCACTGGCGGTAGGAGTCTCACAGATTTTCCTGCTTGGGCTTGCTTCTAATCTCAGTCCTCAGCTCCCAGCCACCCAAGCAGTTATGAATACAGGCTTGAGCCCCTGTCGGCTAGCTTAGATTTAGCACTTTTGTGCACTATTGAATTAGAATGGCCTTCTTGTCTTCCTCCTTGCGCATTAGCATCCCTATTTAGGAGAGGGAGAGAAATCACACTCAATGAAGTACTTTGCTCAGACAAGGTCACCAGGCACCAACTGGTGACAAGATTGGTTTAAAATTCCCTGGTGCCTTCTTCCAGCTCCTGGCTGTTTCCTCGGAGCCAGACCACCTGTCTATCATGAAAGCCTTGCGGTCTCAGGTAACAGAGGAGGAAACAAATCTCACTGAGCTTGTGCAATCGACCCAAGGTCAGGCCTGGGCTTCATGCAAGCCACTACTCAGGAGGACAGGAGATGCCAGGGAGGGAGTCAGTCCTTAGCGGGCCTTTGGGGCTGAAGGGAGCCGGTTTTCTTTTAGACAAATTACCTCACTGCTTTGGGATGATCACCCATACTAATCCTGTCTGCTAATGATGTTGATCAGTCCTCTCCCTGCAAGCGGATTGAGGATTATGGTGAAGGCACTTGGGCACAGGACCCGGGAGTCCAGCTTGCCCACCCTCGCTTGACTTCAGGGCTGCACCTGTCTCATTCTTGTGGCGCCTGGTTTCATCTGGGCACACTTCAAAGCATAATCTCACATGAAAAGGCTAATTTTAGCTTTGATCAAATCATTGCTGAGCACTAATAAATCATTGAACGATCATTACCTACTCCAGTTATTGGTGACTAAAAGAAGAAATGTCTCCTGAAGGTTTAAAAGATAATTCTATGGGCATCATCCAATTGCTTTTTAAAAAAATATTCTTTAGAAATCTCAATTCCTGTATCAGATATCATAGAAACACCACTGAGTAACCTCAGAATGACTATGGGTGGGCAAAGTGGGGTGGGGACTGGAGGAAGAGGCCCACTGAGGGAGATGGGGGGGGGCATTTTCAAAGCAGTATTTCTTTACCTAAGCACTACTGTCAAATGGTGACCAGCAAATTTCCCTGTCTAGGATAAAACAAATAGAGAAAGGTGAGAAAGAAAAGAGGAATGAGAAGCTTCTCTCCCTCAACCCCCAGCTCCTTTGAAATGAAGACAATTGGAGGAAAACTGAGTTCAAGGCTTTGTCTTGCCTGCCTGTACCATTTTAGTTGAGCTGGGAACAAGCGTCCAGAGCTTGGGAAATTTGTTGGGGCCCTGGGGCAATGGTAGGAACAGCTTGATGATTGCCAGATCCCCATCAGCTGCCTGCAGCATCTTTATTATGTCATAAGACAGCCATATTAACCCGGGTTCTCCACAAGAACGAAGCTGCTTTCATTACTCTGTGTGTGAATATGTGCGTGTGTGCGCACGCCAATGCTGGGACTTGAACTGAGGGCTTTGCATTCTTATTTGACTTTTTCTGCTCATGGGCTGATGTTCTACCATTTGAGCCGCTCCTCCACTCCTGGCTTTTTACTGGATAATTGGACATAAGAGTCTGTTGATTTGTCTGCTCAGGTTGGTTTCAAACTGGAATCCTCAGATCTCAGCCTTCTGAGTAGCTAGAATAACAGGTGTGAGCCCTCTGCGTCTGAGTGCTCCACTACAAAGTTTGTTTTAAAAGCAGCAGATCAGCCGGGCACCAGTGGCTCATGCCTGTAGTCCTAGCTATTCAGGAGGCTGAGATCTGTGGATCACCATTCAAAGCCAGACCAGGCAGGAAAAGTCTGTGTGTCTCTAATTAACCACACACAGAAAGTGAGCTGTGGCCTCAATAGTCAAGGGCTAGCAAAAGAACTCTGGGACAGTGTTCATGCCCTGAGTTTAAGTGCCAGGACTGGCACAAAACAAATGAACAAACAAAAAGCAGCAGATTGTTCACTTTTTGTGGTCCCACCTATCAACTTTGTTTTCTTAGCTTGATTGTGATTCAGTTTCAGTAAACCAGGAAGTGGAACTATTTCTTGGAGATAGTGATTGGGTTTCATTTGTTTATACATCTAGAAGTGGGGTTGCTGGCTTCTATGGTAATATTAGTTTTTAACTTTTCAAGGAATCTTCGAACTTTTCCATAATGCTTATGTCCATTTTCATTCCCACGAAGGGAGTAGCTACACTGTGAAAACTGACAAGTAAATTAGAGCTTTCCCTTTGCTGCACAGTTAGATGAAAACACTTGTCAACAAACCACCCAATAAGATTCCCTTGTGTATCTGTGAGAATGGCTAAAGCCCAACATAGGCAGCATTAAATGCTGGCAAGGATACCGAGCAACAGCACTTCTCATCCATTGCTGGTGGGAATGCAAAATGGTACTACCATTTTGGAAGGCACTGGATAGTTTCTCAGAAAGCTAAATATATTCATACCGTATGTTCCAGAAGTCATTCTCTTTGGTATTTACCCAAAGGACTTGAAAACTTATACCCACACAAAGTAAGCCCGCAAATAAATGTTTATTGCCACTTGTTTCATAGTTGCTCAAAACTGGCAACAACAAAAATGTCCTCAAGTAAGAGCTGAATGCCTAAGAAAATTGTAGATCATCCATCCAATATGATGGACTATTATTCAGTGGTAAAAAATGAGGTATCAAGCTGAAAAAAGATATAGGCACATTGTCAAGTGAAAAAAGCCAGTGTTAAAAGCTTACATACATATACACTGAGAAAAGTTTATGTAATTGCTAGTATAAAAAATTATAGAAAAGAATAACTTTTGGAGGGCTGGGAAGGTGGCTCAGTGGTAGAGTGCTTGCCTAGCATGCATGAAGTCCTGGGTTCGATGCCTCAGCACCACATACACAGAAAAAGCTGAAAGTGGCACTGTGGCTCAAGTGTAGAGCTCTAGCCTTGAGCTGAAGAGCTCAGGGACAATGCACAGGCCCAGAGTTCAGGCCCCATGACTGATAACCCAGATGCCCCTCAGTAGATGAATGGATCAAGAAAATGTGGTATATACACACAATGGAATTCTATGCCTCCATCAGAAAGAATGGCATTGCCCGATTTGTTAGGAAATGGAAAGACTTGGAAAAAATTATATTAAGTGATTTAAGCCAGGCCCAAAGAAACATAGGTCCCATGGTTTCCCTTATTTGCAATAACTAGTATATGTCTGAGACAGGCAGAAATGGTAAGATAAGTTGATGTTAGGCAAAATAAACCCCAAGATAAGGACTCAAATGGTTTTTCTTTCTTGCTATTGTTTCTAACATATTTATAAGATGATTTCTTTGTTGCTTTGTATGTCCCTCCCCCACGGTATAACCCCTGCTTTCACTGTATTTGATGTTGGTATAACTTGTGGAGGGGAAGGGAAAAAACAAATTGTTTAAATAGGGATACAGGTGGACCCATTGCAACAAACTTTACAACTTTGGCGGGGGTTCGGGGGGGTGGGAGGGGAGAGGGTAGTGGAATGGCAAGGCAGGGATGGTAAAGGGAAAGAAAGGAGGAAGCAACAATTTAAATGAAAGTTTAAACATTTGTGGTTTCCAAGGCTGGGGAGGTAGGAGCGATGTATAGGGAGAGATTGGGGGAACTTTTTTCAAGGCAGTGAGACTATCCTGTTTGATTAACATAATGGTGGATACATGATATTATGCATTTGTAAAAAGTCGTTCAGCTATACAACAGAAACAATGAGCCCTAACATAGATTATGGGTTTTAGTTCATAATAATGTATTGATATTGGTTTTCATCAGAGCCTCATTAATATAAGATGACGATAAGAACAAAAACCATGGGTACTGTGGGTAGTGAGGGACAGAGGGAGACTATAGGAACTCTATACTTTTTTTTTTGTCAGTTATGGGAATTGAACTCAGGATCTGGGCACTGTCCATGGGCTCTTTTGCTCAAGATGAGCACTTTACCACTTTGAACCACGGCTCCACTTTCAGTTTTTGAGTGGATAATTGGAGATAAGAATCTCACAGGAATTTTTCAAATGCTTTATGCCTAAGGCTAGCTATGGACTGTAATCATCCTACCTCCATTTCTTATATAACTGGAATTACATATATGTGCCAAAAACACCTGGTGCTTTGTGGATTTATATATGTAACTTTCTTTCTCCATTCATGGATTTCTGTCTCATTTTCTTAGCTCAATTCTTTTTATTTGGACATGTGCTTAGAACTCTTTCATATTGTATTGTAAAGGTTTGAAATATCTAGTCTTCCAATAAAGATTTTCCAGATTCAAAAAAAAAAAAAAAAAAAAGAATCTCACAGGGACTTTTCTGCCCAGGCTGGTGTTGAACCACTATTCTCAGATCTCAGCTGCTTGAGTAGCTAGGATTACGGGTATGAGCCACTGGTGCCTAATTCCTTGCACTTTTTTGGGGGGCCAGTCCTGGGACTTGAACTGTCCCTGAGCTGCTTTTGCTCAAGGCTAGCACTCTACCACTTGAGCCACAGCACTACTTCCAGACTTTTCTGCTTATGTGGCACTAAGGAATAGAACCCAGGGCTTCATGCACTCTACTGTTAAGCCACATTCCCAGCCTAGGAACTCTATACTTTCTATTTATCTTTACTATAAACCTAATGTTGCTTGAAAGAAAAAGAAAAGATAATAGTCTTTCAGTCAAGTCTACTGAGACATGCCTGTAATCCCAGCTACCTGGGAGATATAAGCAGGGAGATCACAACTTTCATGCAAGCCTAGGCAAAGTTAGAGAGACCCTTTCTCAAAGCCGGACACCAGGCACAAGCCTGCATTCTTAGCTACTCAGGAGATTACAGCCAAGAGGATCATGATATGAAGCCAACTTGGGCTAAAAAGTTGGTGAGACTCCATCTCTAATTAACCAGCAAAAAGCCAGTTTGGAGGTGTGACTCAAATGGTAGAATACCAGCTGTGAGTGAATAAGCCAAAAGTGTTTGAGGCCTTGAGTTTAAGTCCTAAGACCAGGTAAAACAACCAAACAAGTGGTAAGGCACTTCAAGTTCCACCACAGTCTTCAAAAAGACAATTAAAATGTATTTGCATGTTACTGTGTGGATGTAATAGTTTACTGAGCCAACAGCCTATATGAAGTGCAGTCAAAAGTACTCTTTTCCTTCTTGCTGATATAGCTGGCAGGGACTCCCCTAGTCTCTCTCAAATATTAAAAAAATCTTGCTTGAAGTATTAAAAGACAAGTCTATTTATTTCCTCCTCCTCCTCCTCCCCCTCCTCCCCCTCCTCCCCCTCCTCCCCCTCCTCCTCCTCTTCTGCCAGTCCTGGGGCTTGAACTCAGGGTTTGGGCACAGTCCCTGAATCAATTTGTGCTCAAGGCTAGCACTCTACTACTTGAGCCACAGTACCGCTCCCAACCTTTTCTAAGTGGTTTATTAGACATAAGAGTCTCACAAAGTTTTTTGCCCAGGTTGTCTTCAAACTGTGATCCTCAGATATCAGCCTCCTAAGTAGCTAAGATTACAGGTGTGAGCCACCGAAGTTGAAGCCCGGCTGTATTTACATCTTGAAGGGTCAATCTCTGGCCTAGTTCAAGTCTCCTTGACCCTTCCCCAGGGAGGGGGGGGGAGATGCTGGTCAGTCTGGGAGATCCACAGTGAGGAAAGACGATACTTTGGAATTCTTTCTCCACCCAGAATCCTGCTTTGGCCTTTACTGGAGCAGGAGCTCTGGAAAGGTATGGTGGGTGACAATCTGGCTTTGGTCCTCCCGGGGAGGGGAGCTGTTCTAATGAAGTCTTTGTGCTGTATTGTGTTCCCAGGCCCAGATCAGTCTTCTTGTACACATCTGGTTACTTTAAAAAAAGCACATTATAATCCATGCCACAAAGTAATTTTCTTATTTGTACATCAGTAGGTTCATGTGGACCATATTAACAGATTCCTCTACACCATATATGGATTCTGTGCTCCTGACCAGGTAAATAATGGAAAATAAACTCAGCACAGTAGGCTTGAGAGGATGCTTTACCACCACTGAGGAGCTCTTAGGTCCTACTCTGCCTGGCCATTCTGGAATATGTAAGGTTCTCATTTACTCAGAGCCCCTTCTTGGGCCCATTCATCTAGAAGCTTGGGATCTAAGGTGAGAAAAAAATGACCCTTTTGTTTTAATGTATACGCTGTTTATTAGGATCAATGGATATTACTAAAAGAATCTCTGTGATAAGCATATGCAAGCATCTGGCCACTTTTGATGTTTCTGCTAGATCTCAACAGTGTACCCCAGCAGCACACATCAGGGTCCCATTGTCTTAAAGGTGGTGCTCCTGGCTCAAGGTCACTTCCCCACTGTGGATGAACATATGGACCATATCCAGCCTGTCTGTCTGTCTGTCTGTCTGTCTGTGCAGCCAGGGAGCTGGCCAGCCTCTCTTTACCTTCAGAGAATGGCAAGGCTTGCCCCTTTGGATGCTTTCGTGGCCATGGGTGAGGCAGAATGGCTCCTCCTGCCTCTGTGAGCAGCTTTGTGCACATGGAAACCCTCTCCAGGCCCCACCCACCATCTGTCAAGCCTCTCCTACATCCTCATTACGTGGTGGGCTAAGAGCTGGTGGATTGACATTTGAGCCAAGTCTAACAAATTCTCCATCAATTCAGCAGACAGAGATGAGAAGGGAAAGAAAGAGAAGCTAAACATTCTGAAGCTGGTCTGGTGATCGCAGCTGGACTGGGATAGTTGCCTACTGGACACACCCAGCTTGCAGAACAGTGGCTTCAGAACACCCTGAGAGCATGTCAGCAGAGCTAAAGCAATGCCACTTCTGACGTTTGTCTAATCACAGACACTAGGCATGTGATTCCTTCTGAACACCCATCACCTGCCCGCTCAACTGGAAGGAAAACGGTATTTCTTCATCAGCTTCAGCCTTGCCCTTGTCCTGGTCACCTCCTTCCCCAAGCTAAGATTTCTTGAGATGCCTTATCAGAGAACTGTCTCTACTCTCTTATGGCACCCAATATTGGGCGAACCCTTCTTCCTTTGGTGCTCCTTTGAGTCACATCTCAAAGCAAACTGCTTTAGTAAACTTTTCTAACTCCTCTTTTCTAACTCCATGATGGCTCGGTGACATACCAGCCTTCAACAAGTGACAAAGCCAATTTGTGACTTACTCGTGGTAGCCTTTGGTTGAAGAGCATCGACAGAAACAACAGCAAAAGTTACTCCTTCATCTCTTATTGCCTGGCTCTGCTCTCTCTTAATCCTACCTCATAACTAATATTTTCTTCTTTCTTTACAGCGTTATTCAGGTATACTTTGCATATGATAAGCTATACTAATCTAGAATGTACATTCCGATAAGTATGAGCACGTGGAATCTCCATTAGTCAAAAGTTTTTCTTATAGCCTTCACCTCTGTAGTTCTCCTTCCTCATTCCTGTCCTGTCCACTGCTCACCCCTCAACCATTATGCTGCCTTGGTTACAGCAAATTAAAAGTAGCCATGCATGTGTGTGTGTGTGTGTGTGTGTGTGTGTGTGTGTGTGTGTGTGTGTGTGTGTATTCTTTCCATAGAAAGTATTTGATAGCAGCAGGAATGTCCTAATAATAATGAATACACTTAGTGCTCAGATCTTAGTCTCTAAATTCCACTAAAAGGAGCCAAGACTTGTTGGAGAAACATTTGATCCCATAGTTTGATGTGTTTAGATAAGTCCATAGAGAGTCTGGAGTAGTGTGTGTGTGTGTGTGTGTGTGTGTATTCTTTCCATAGAAAGGATCTGATAGCAGGAATGTCCTAATAATAATGAATAGACTTAATGCTCAGATCTTAGTCTCTAAATTTCATCCTCCACTAAAAGGAGCCAAGACTTGTTGGCTCCCATAGTTTGATGTGTTTAGATAAGTCCATAGAGAGTCTGGAGTAGTGTGTGTGTGTGTGTGTGTGTGTGTGTGTTGCAAACTCAGGAAGTTCTTCGGGAATGATAGTGGCATGGCAAAAGGACACAGGAGGCCTGGCACCAATGGCTCATGGCTTGTCATCCTAGTGCCTCAGGAGGATGAGAGCTGAGGTTTTGGTTCAAATCCATCCAGGGAAGGAAAGTAAGTAAAATTTTTATCTCCAATTTAACCAGTAAATGCCAAACTTTAGCAAAAAAAAAAAAAAAAAAGCCAAGTGAGAGTGCATGGCCCTGAATTTAAGCCTCAGTACCTGTGCAAAAAGACATCAGAGCTAGCTCCAAAGTGTTCCAAGAGACCAAATCTGCTATAATTTGCCCATGAAAATGAATAATGGAACGAGTGTTGTGCCATTGAATAAAATAGCATCCATGAATCTCTACATAATAAATATAAATGGGTAAAACAAATGAGCAGAAGGGAAAGTGTTTCCTCGCCATGGAAGACCAATGTGAATTCTTAGAATGATGGAATGAGCAAGCACCACAGTAATCACTCTAGACAAGAAACATTAGGATATGAAGCTAGAGGGACATGGTTGGATGAGGATTGGTATGTTTTCTTCATCTCAAGGTTCCATACTTATGAAGAGAAAAAGAGCAACATTTGAGCCAGGAATCTGGCTCACAGGGCTTTTTAATCAGTATACAAGCTTACCCAGATGACACCAGACAAAGGAATCATGCCCCATCCTGCACCAAAGCTTCGTGGAACATTCTGCAACATTACTGTCATATAATCTTCAAATGTGTCATTACCATTAAAATCAAGGAAGATGGGGAATATATTTCAGATTCGAATGGACTCAGGAGACATTGGCTGACAGTTGAATGCAGCCAGTATGGAGTCTTGGAAGTTATTGAGACAGCATAATTTGAAAGGCCATGAGGGTTAAATGATAGTTGTGTATGCCTATTCATTTTATTTATATGAATATCATTATGATGTCAAAGAAATGTCCATACTCATGGAAAACATACACTAAAATATTAGAGATAATCTTAGCATTGAACTGACCAACTATTGGATTCCTTTCTGGTTTGAATCTTGCAGCCTCTGAGGGACCTTGAGAAGGTCCATCTTTTTGTCTTCTATGGAAGGTTCTTGAAAGACCCTGGAGAAAGGCAAGGGAGAGTTGAAAACAGCAAGAAAGGAAGAAGTAAAGCAACTGGATTTTGTTCTGTCTCTGGGACTTTTCCCTACATGCACTGGAGTGTTGAAATCAGGAAACTTATTAATGGTATCTCCCTCCTATCAGCACAGGTAATCCCACAGGAGACCTGTGGGAATTCCCCACCACCATAGATGCTAAGCCCCAGAAGGACATGGCCATTGGAGCAACAGTCTGCCCAGGTAGATAAACTTGCAGTTGTCATGTCTTTGGCCCTCAAAGCTGTACAAATCAAGCCATATCTGTTTGTATTTGATCCATGAGTTCATAAGATTAAAAAAAATCAACTTTGAATCCAATACAATAAGCTGGAATTTGCTGGCACTTGATATTCTTCATGTAGGTGAGGCAGAAAAAGAATCTTCTCTGCTGTGGCCTGTGAAAACAGATAATCCTCTTAGTTGGGGTCATGTGTGTGTGTGTGTGTGTGTGTGTGTGTGTGTGTGTGTCTTGAACTCAGGTCCTGGGTGTTACCCTTTAGCTTTTTCACTTAAGGATGATGCTCTTCCAGTTGAATCAGAGCTCCACTTCCAGATTTTTGCTGGTTAATTGGAGAAAAAAAATCTCATGGGCTTTTCTGTATGGGCTGGCTTTGAACCACAATCCTCAGATCTCAGCTTCCTGTGTAGCTACAGGCATAAACCACCAGGGCTCAGATTCCCTCAGTATGGTTTGTTTTTGTTTTTGTTTTTGTTTTGCCAGTCCTGGGGGTTAAACTCAGGGACTGGGAACTGTCCCTGAATCTTTTTTGTGTTCAAGGCTAGTGTTCTACAACTTGAGCCACAGCACCACTTCCAGCTTTTTCTGAGTAGTTTATTGGGGATAAGAGTCTCACAGACTTTCCTGCCTGGATTGGCTTTGAACTGTGATCCTCAGATCTCAGCTTCCTGAGCAGCTAGAATGACAGGCGTGAGCTACAGACACCTGGCTCCCCCAGTATTTTTTTTACTTCTTAGTGCATAAATTAATAAGATGTACTGTGATGTTTCCATATATGCACATGTGGTGAATTGACCATGTATATTTGTTCCGGTTCTATCTTTGATTCTTTCTTTCCTGCCCTTCTGCCCAAGTTTCATTCCTTTTCTACTTCTATCTAGATTATCTACTAAAGTTTATTTATTTTCATTTTTAGATCCCAAACATGAGAGAAAGCATGTGATACTTTTCTTTCTGTGTCTGGGTTATTCTGTTTAACATGATACCCTCCAGTTCCATTCATGTGGCAGTAAATGACAAAATTTTGTTCTTCGTCATGACTAAATAATACTCTTCTATGTGTCAATGTGCCATAAGCAATCTTGGCCCCCATCCAGAACCCAATGCTCTCTCAGAACCCATTGCTGTTGCTTTTCCTCCCACTTACCAAACAGGAGGCAGTGACCTCATTCTTGAGATTCCATCAGTTTCCTCAAGTTTCTGATTGGCTTAATTCAGGTCATTGGACCGGGACTCTAATCTGGACAGCCAATCCCAAGGCTGGTTGCCTTTCAAATCATCTGCATAAAATTGCCATATCCCATCCTCAGCACCTGCCTCTCCCCACATCCACCTCCGTCCCCCAAGCTGCCCTCTTATCCTCCTTACCTCTCCTCTGCTAGTCATCAAATTCTGATTCCTAAAACACAGCTGAGGTTGGATTAACTGAACTCTGTTGATCAGACCCAGACCTATCTTGGCACAACCCAGATTTTTTTTCAGAATCCACTGGATTAAAAAATTATTTATTACTGGATGGGACTTGGGAGTTCATTTTGGTGCTGTATCTGGATTGTATGAGATACCTTGTCCTGTGGATGCATATTCCTTCCCTCATACCATTCCCCTCAGCTAAAATACCCCACTCTCATGTGCCTGAGTCCTTTGCTTATCTTATGTAGAGACAGTTTATTTTCATTCCACAACTACAGGGCTTCCTCTAGGCAGGGTTCTGCAAAATAAGATAAATGCCAACTTAGCAAATCTCATGTCAAAACTCTCGCCTAATGAGTAAAAGCGGGTGATGATGTGGGGGACAGACAAGGGAGAGCCCAGAGCCCTGGGGCTGAGGAATAACCCCTTTATTGATGTGAGGTGATCTAGAGCCAGGAAGCATGAATGGGGGATTGTATACTTCCCTGGCTATAAACCCCTATCTCCTCCTCCTCCTCCTCCTCAGCCCATCTCCCTATAAAAATGATTTGGGATAATTACTGGAAACCAGCCTGTATGTACTTGGGGAAAGAAACTTTTCATGACATAATGATTTTGGACACAATCCCATGAAGCTAGTGCCCTCTGGCTGTTTTTCCATCAAGGTATTTCTCAATATGTGATCACTTCTTTGGAGAAAGAAGGAGGAAGCTCAGCGATGGGGCCCAAGAGGGAATGAGAATGGAGTCTGTTCTCTTTCAGCATGTAGGCATTGGGTCTCTGTGTACCTAGGAGGTCTCTCTGACTTGGCCCTGCTGTCTTTAGCAACTCTGGGCTGTGGGCAGGTCCATTCTGGATGGAATACAAGAAAAAAAATGTGTTATAGAAGACAGACCCATAAGAGGCTGGGTAAACACATCAGTTCCAACAGCTCGTAAAGGAATGGCAAGAACAAATTTCACTGGGTAGGACTTTACTCCTGTAATGGCTGGACTGGCCCTGTGGTCTGGGGCAAGAAGAAAACACATAAGACACCATCAGGGTGTTTCCTCTACCATGTGTGGTATCCCAGGGGATCTGAGGCTCAGGAGTCTTAAATGAGATGACAGTGCTAGATCATCCTGATGGTTGACTCAAACTGATCAGCAAGAACCCAACATCACAGGCATAAGAAAGAGAGAGAGAGAGACAGACAGACAGACAGACAGACACAGAGACATACAGAGAGACAGAGAGACAAAGGCAGAGACAGAGAAGAGAGAAACAGGGAGAAGAAACACAGAGAGACAAAGATGTAGATAAGACAGAGGTGCAGAGTCAGAGTAGAGAGAAACAAAGCGATAGAGTGTCAGAGAAACAGAGTCAGAGGTGAGATAGAGACATCTATGCAGAGACAGAGAGATGAGACAGAAAGATGCAGAAATCAAGAAGAGACAGAGATGATACACAGAGAGATCGAGAGGAGACAGAGACAGAGGGAGACAAAGAGACGGAGGGAGACAGAGACAGAGATGAGATAGGGAGAGAGCGATCATCAAGGGCACTTGGAAAGGATGTGACCCATCAGCCAAGGGCAGGAGGCAGTAGACAGAGTGCCTACCGAGAGGACTCACAATAGCTCATTGTTTTCTTACTCACTTTATAGTCGATACAGCATTCCCTACAGAGCCTCATGCATGGAAACCTTGTGAGGTAAGCAGTTTCACAGGAGAGGAATTTCAAGATTCAGAGACGTATGAGCCTTTTAGAGCCACACAGCGAACAAAAGGCAGACCCAGGACTGGATCTCAGCTCTGTTGATCCCATGCTGGGTGGGATTGTCAAATGCATGGAGAATGTGCTGGCATGGTCCTAACCTGCTAACAGGCTTGTTCCTCTTGTGTCTCTTCTGCATTGTTGTGGCATCATTCTTCCAGGATAGGGCACTGTCTCCAGCATTGTCCTGATAAAAGACAAAATAGAGCAACAAGAGACCACATTTCATGAAATACTTGTGTTTTAGTGAGAGTATTGTGCTTAAACAAAGCTAGCACTCTGCCACTTGGGCCACAGCTCCACTTTGGGCTTTTGTTTTTGCTGGCTAATTGGCAATAAGAGCCTCTCAGATTTATCTGCCCAACCTGCCTCTGAATCATGATCCTCAGTTCTCAGCCTCCTGAATAGCTAGGATTAACAAGCAAGAGCCCCTGGTGCCTGGCAGCCACATTCTTTTAATCAGTTCATGGGCATCTTGGTTGATTTCATACCTGGACAACTGTGAATAGTGTCGTAAATACGGTGGTTCAGTGTCTCTCCATTTCCTTTGGTTGTACAGGTGGCTGTTTTATACTTAAGTTTTGAGGAACTTCTGTAAATGCTTTCCATTGTGGCTGTACTAATTTGTGTTCCCACGGATAGTGTGCAAGAGTTTGCTTCCCCCAACATTTTTGCCAGCACTCAGAACCACACACCTGTATACAACAGTCCTTCCTTCCTTCAGGAGTGAGGCAGTTTGGTAGATGGCTGGTTTCTAGAGACTCAGGAAAGCAGGGTGAGGAAAAGGAAAGGTCCACGGGGTACTAAGTCATAGTCATCTTAACAGATAACAGTTGAAGTACTGGGTATCTCAAAGAATTAGGAGAGAGGGTTTTGAGTGTTTTCATGAAAAATACATGATAGGTATTATGATACAAGCATGTTTAATTTGATTTAAACATTACACAGAATAGACAGATATCACACATATGTAGATTTAACTTGTGTTACCCCTTCAGTACTACAACTTTTATGTTTTTCTCTGTTAGCTAAAAGCAAACCCTAAAAAAGTACTTAATATGGGTATTGTAATATAAACATGGCCTTAAAAGATAGAAATGTATTATATAAATCCTAATGGATGAAAGGGTGATTGCTGCCTCTGCTTTTTCTTTTATGGCCCAATTTTTCTATTTTTCAACCTGGAAAGAATACATGGAATCTCTGTTGAGTTACTACCATTTTATGCTGCATCCCAGGCTAAGTTCAGTGACTCACACCTATAATCCTAGTTACTTGGGAGGCATAGATCTGGAGAATTGCAGTTCGAGGGACTGGGAATGGAGGCTGTGTCTAAAGTGGGCACCAGTGTCTATGAAGATGGTTCTAGAGAGTAAGAGAACCAGGTGTCTATGAAGATAGATCTACAGCAAGAAGACCATGCAGACCAGAAAAGGTAAATGGCGTAATTTACTAAGTGCTCCAACGTTTGCAATAGTGGCATATGATTTGTTTTTCACATGTGATCCCTGCCACAGACTTTCTCCTGGGGGCTGACACCACATGCACATGTAGCAGGATCTGCAGGCTGGGGATTCAAATGTGAGCCCCATGGTGATGGCCCTTTGCATGCATACTCAGGCTAGCTGCATTTTTCCTTCCTTCCTTCCTTCCTTCCTTCCTTCCTTCCTTCCTTCCTTCCTTCCTTCCTTCCTTCCTTCCTTCCATCCCTCCTTCCATCCCTTTTATCTGTCAGTTACTGGGGCCTGGGCACTGTCACTTACCTTTTCTCACTTAAGACTGGCTCTCTACTACTTAAGCCACAGCTCTACTTCCAGCTTCTTGGTGGTTCGTTGGAGACAAGAGTCTCACGGATTTTCCTGCCCAAGCTGGCTTCAAACTGCAGTCCTCAAATCTCAGCCTCCTGAGTAGCTGGGATTACAGGCGTGAGCCACTGTGCCTGGCTGGCTTCCATTTTCGAGGGGGCATGTCCTAGTGCCAACTCACCTGCCCTCATTGTCCTTTTCTAAGGCTAGTCCAGCTCCAGATCCTTCTAAAAGACTCTGCAGCTACACGAATGCTTCAACTCTAATAGAAGCAGACAAAAGCAACAAGCTGGCTATGGACAGGACTTTTGTCATTAGCTTAATCACGTAAGGGTGCTAGGAAGGAAGTTCTTCCAGAGAACATTCTGGAAAGGGAGGTAGAATGGGTTGATGAAAACTGAGCTGGGTGCTGTGGCTTATGCCTATAATCCTAGCTACTCAGGAGGCTGAGATCTGAGGATCGCCATTCAAAGCCAGCCTGGAGAGGAAAACCTGTGAGATTCTTATCTCTAGTTAACCACCTGCAAACCAGAAGTGGCACCCTGGCTCAAAGTGGTAGAACACTAGCCTTGAGCAAAAATCCTCAGCGACAGTGCCAGGGCCTAAGTTCGAGCCCCACAACAACAACAAAAAAGGAAAACTGTGGAGTTGAAGCTAGAGGATTCAGGACCTGTAGGTAGTCTTTCCTCCCTTAAAAATAATCTCCCATTTCACTTCTCATGGTTTTGGTCATCCTGTCCAGGTAAACCAAGGCAGGCTTCTGGGAGAGAGAGAGAGAGAGAGAGAGACTGCTGCTCCCAGACCCTATCACGAATCGTGTTTCATCTTTTCTTCCAAACGGGTGTCAGCATCTGGGTGAGAGGTGTGCGGAAACGAAGATGTGTAAACGTCCCTGAGTTCAGGAAGAAAGCGGAAGTGTCTGTGCAGAATTCCCAGCTGTGTCTTCACCCCAGCTCCTGCTCCAGGCCTGCAGGCAGGGCCTGGCTGCGAGTCCCTGACACTTGGTGCTCAGAACAGGAGGGCGTGTTGCAGCAGGGTGGTGGACCGAGGCCAGATGCCTGCGGGTTACAATGCGAAAGATGATGGAAGGCCAATTAATTTTTTTTTTACAATGGGAAAAATAGCTAAATGATTAACAGGCATTAATTATTTATTGAATTACTGCCTGTTGAAAAAAGGAAAAAGAAAAAGGGAGAAATTGTCCTCTCTGTGGAAATTAATCTCTCAGGCATCTCAACTCAGCTTGAAGGTCATGTCCATCAACTTCAGGTAGTTTAAAAGCCTCATCTCTCTCTCTCTCTCGCTCTCTCTCTCTCTGATTCTGGAGCTTGAACTCAGAGTCTCGTACTTGCTAGATTGGCACTCTACTAAGCCACCTCTTTCAGTACTTCTTTTTTTTCCGGTTATTTTTGAGATAAAATCTTGCGTTTTTGCCCAGGTTGGTCTCAAACCACGATCCTCCCAATCTCTGCCTCCTGGGTAGTTGGGGGTTACAAGCATGAGCCACCATACCCAGCTTTTAACAGTCTCTTGCAGGGCAAGCAAGCCTTGTGGCTCTATTTCCACCCCAGGTGTGTGCTCCGTGGCTCTGAGAGGAGCTTAGGTGACCAGCAAAGCCTGGGCATATGGATTTCAAGCAATTGTGGGGATTCATCTTTGTACTTGTCCATCAGGGTTGCATACGTTGTGAGGAATTCATTCATTCATTCATTCATCCCTGCAGGCATCCATTCGCTTACTATCAGTTACAAGCCACCTACAGTTCTATCACCCTTTGGACCTACGTACAGCTCAGGTTCCTGCGACATTCCATTGTGCCAGAAGTCACCGGCTCGGCCTGTGTGGTGTGCTGGCTGGCTCTTCTCCACAGATGTGTAGCTTGGGAGGGAGGATTCAGGAAGAGGAGGCGGGAGGAAGACTGGGATTGCTGGCTTTGCCTGCTTCGCCTCATGTCTCCCTTCACCTTCTTTTCTCTCCAATGTTCCCTCTGAGGCCCAGAATTTTCTAGACACCTCTCAAAGCCTCGCTGGGCTTTTGTATCTCTTCATAGGCCACCTCCTCCAGGAAGCCTTCCTGAACCCACTAGGACCCTATTTTGGCCATTTTATTGTGTACTTCCTTATAGGTCACATTCCACATGGAATCTCAATAGAGATTCCATGTATTCTTTCCAGGTTGAAGAGAGCGCATTCTCCTTCTTTCTTGTTGGCTGTTCACTCTCTGCCCGGCCTGTAATGACCACCAGGGAAAGTTCAGGACGCGCTCCCCTGACCTCTCATGGTTGTCTTAGACAAAAGAGTAAATGGGGAGCCAAGAAGGGGTGTGGTGAGACCCAGAATCTCAGAGAGTCCAGGAGCTGTGGGCAGGCTTGGGTGGGGCCGGCGCTGGCATTGCTGTGCACACCTGCAGCCCTCTGAGCTGGGGTAAGCGTTACACACCTGCCTGTCACAGGGCAGAGCCGCAGGGTGAGACTTGTACCACTGGCTCCTGTTAGTCCCAATGCCTGGGCCTCATCCAGAGACTCAGCCAAGCCGGGAGACCTGAGCTGGAGTCCTGGCTCTTATGTCTAGAACTCCAAGACTTTCCAAAGAGCAGGTCTTAAGTGCAACTGCTCTGATGCTGGAGAAGTAAACCTTTCTTCAGAGATGGAGTCTGGGAGCTCAGTTTTCCCTAATTAGTCTTGGGAGAAATATGAGGAAAGAGTCCTCCTAACGCCAACCCAACTGTCCTGCAATCACACCTATGACCACCAGGGGGCCCGGTTAATAGCTGTCTGGCTCCAGCACTTACTTCCCTGCTAGAAAAATCTGCCAAGGGCCAGTCACTGTTGGTGTCCTGAAGAGCCCACACCTGTTTCCAGAGGCTGAGGTCCACTCACCCATACAGAGTGCTAGGAGTAGGGAAGAACAACTCCTAGCCAGGCCAGCCCTGCTGTCCTGTGGCAAAGCCCGACCTCACCAAGGCGTGAAGAGCTGACCCCGGGCCCCCAAGTAAGTCGTTCTGCATGGAGGCCCATTGCACTTCTCCTGGGGCTGACAGGGAGCCATTTTCTCACCTTCCCCTCCCCTCCCCCCATAGGCTGGGGCTGAAGGTGCAAAGGGAGACACAGAAACCTTGTGCAGAATGACACACAGACACTTTTCAGCTCTCCAGTTCTGGCTCTATTCACCCTGTGCAAAAGCAGTGAGCAAGACACCGCCACCTCCCCCTCCTTCCTCTTGGGCAGCTGCAAAGACCTCCTTCCTTTGGCCGGGGTACAAGGCATTCAGCCATTTGCCCCGAGCTCCTGGCCGGCCCCTCCCATGTTCTCTTCTGCTGGGAAAGAACAGAACAGAGCAGGTTGCATCCCAATCCACCCTTACCTGTTGGCAAAGGGGTGAATTTGTGACTTGACAATGTCAAGAATGGACGAAGGCCCATTCATACCAGAAAGGCCAAAGTTAGAATCTACTCAGGCTGGGCTGGGCCTTGTCTCTAGGACCTCCTTGCAAAGTGCTACTCAGGTGCCTTTTCTCTGTCTCTTTGCAATAACAAAAGCATCACCTTGGACCTGCTTTGTGCCATCTGCTTGACAATTAGGAAGGGAAAGCACCAGGGTTCCACCTTGCTGAGGAGGGACAGGAAGTCCCGTGAGTGGTGAGGTGACCGGCACTCAGTGACAGGCCCCTGCCTCTCCGTGGTCTGTGGCCTGTCCTATTCAAGCACCCTGGTGGAAATGATCAAAGGCTTGGAGCTGGAAATGGAGACACTCCAGCAGGGTCAGGGAAGCCACAAGGACCTTCTCACTTCATAGTTCTTTACATTTAACAAAACAAGTGGTTTCCTGAGACATACCTGTAAGGTTCAGCCCGGGAGATAATGTTGCTCAGAGCTGCTGGGGTGAGCCCCCCCTTTCAGACTTGGATGCCCAGCTCTCCCTCCTCAGCTTCAGAGGGTGCCAGGAGCTATCTTCTTTGCATCTCTGTGAGCTGTGACACTGCTCCTGGCTGGAAACAGCTCCCCACTGGGCTGAAAGAGGTTTCCAGGATACTCCCTCTACCTCCAACAGGCACAGAGAGGAGATGCTGCTCTGAGCTCCTGTAGTGGAGATCTGGGGGACCCCAGGCCCACCACCCAGGTGCACCAGTGCCTGGGCAGATGAATTGACCAGGCAAGGTTCCAGGCTTGTCCTCCAGGAGCTGATAATATCCAAGGGTCTCATTCCTGCTCCTCCCTAAGCCTGACTTCAGTTGCTACTTAGTATGGCGATGAGATAGTTGTTTTCTTTGTCCAGGCAGGAGTGGGCTTGAAGGATGGGAGGGGGGTCCTGAGGACTTGAATGGAGCCCTAGAGCTCCCACTTAATTAGCTGTGTGGTCTTAGGCAAGTTCTGTAATCTCATTGAACCTCAGTTTTCTCATATGTGAAATGGGAAAACAAAATATATACATACCTGCTCCTGCCACATGCTCACCCGTATCCCACATGGGTGTGCTCCACGCTAAACTGTCCTGCGACCACAAGGAAGCTTGGTGTAGCAGAATGTGTTTTTTGTTTTTAGTTTTGTGGGTTGTGGGGCCTGAACTCTGGGCCTGTTCCTCAGCTGTTCAGCTCAAGGCTAGCCACAGAGCCACTTCTGGCCTTTTCTGTTTATGTGGTGCTGAGGAATCAAACCCAGGGCCTCATGCATGCAAGGCAAGCGCTCTACCTCTGAGCCACCTTCCCAGCCCCAAGAAGGTAATTTTGAATAACTCTCTCTGTCTGTCTGTCTGTCTGTCTCTCTCTCTCTCTCTCTCTCTCTCTCTCTCTGATACTGTATACTGGAGTTTGAGCGTAGGCACTCTACCATCTAATCTACACTTCCATCCTTCCTGTTTTAGTTCTTTTTCTTTTCTTTTTTTATTGTGAAAATACCGTAGAGAGGGGTTACAATTACATGGGCAAGGTAATGAGTACATTTCTTTTCAAGCATTGTTGCCTTCTCCTTTGTTTCCCTCTCCCATTTCTTCCCATACCCCCTCCCCCACCAAAGTTGTAAAGTTCGTTTTCGACATAACGACTTGTACATCTCATTGTTGCAATGGGTCCGTCTGTATCCCTATTTAAACAATTTGTTTTTCCCCTTCCCCTCCACAAATTATACCAACATCAAATACAGTGAAAGCAGGGGTTATACCGTGGGGGAGGGTCTCACATTTTGGCCCTGGGCTGGCTTTGGTCCTTGATCTTCCCACTTATGCTTTCTAAGCTGGCATTCATGACAACAGGGCTGTCTTTAAAATGTACTTGTGCTATAGATTAATTTGTCCATCTCGCTCCCCTGCAAAGGCTTAGCAGCCAATGTAACACATGGTACATGCAAGAGGAAGCCACCTCTCTCAGCTTGTTTGTTGAGACAGGGTCTCACCACCTTTTTTGCTGACCTCAAATTGCAATCCACCTGATCTCTACTTTCTGAGTATCTGGGATTACAGGCATGAGCTACCAGGCCTATTCTGTGAATTTGAATCTTTTGGCTTTGCCAGGTTTACTAGCTGTTTGACTCTAGGCCATGCCTTCTCTGGGCTTCAGTTTCCTTAAATATCAAGTGGAGATGACAGGGCTGTCAGAAGGATGACACAGGGATAAAGTATGTGAAAAGCAAAGAATGGTGCTCAGGAAAATCATCTCCCTGCTTCAGTCTACTAGCAGATAGATGGATACCATTCCCAATACCAAGCTGTAGTGTGGTGATAGTGGCTTCCTATGATGCCCTAACCTAACCCAACCCAACCAAATCAAACAAAGCAATTCACACAATATTAATAGACTCTTAAGACTCACCACAAATCCTGGCCTGCTAAAAATTGCTGGAGCCCTGAGATTGGGTCACCAAAACCATCTCCAACAGGAGTGAGTAAGAGGAGGAAGTCAGGAGGGAGGAGGGAAGCTGGGGCAGAGTAGCCGCAGACTTAGCCACCTGGGGCAGCAGGTTAATTGCCCAGTTAGTCCACTCTCATTCATACAGACACTGTTGTAAAATACAGTGCTTCTCCATTGAGCTGAGGCCCTGGAGCAAGGCTTAGATTTCAGACACCTTGGATAAACTTCAAAAGCAGACCTACCATTTGTGATGTTTGGTATGAATCCACTGGAGGAAAACTAGGCAGATGAGTAGATTTATAACACATGGACTTTTGGGGGGGGGGTGGGTTGGGGCGGGGGGGTGGAGGGAGTCATGGGCTTGAACTCCAGGCCTGGGTGCTATCCCTGAGCTTTTTTGCTCAAGGATAACTTTCTATTACTTTGAGCTATAGCACCACTTCCGGTTTTCTGGTGGTTAATGGGAGCTAAGAGTCTTGGGGCCATTCTTACCCATGCTGGCTTTGAGCTGCCATCTCCTGAGTAGCTATGATGACAGGCATGAGCTACCGGTGCCCAGTTCACACAGGCATTTTTTTTTCTTTCACTGTTTTTTAAAAGAATTATTTTATTGTTATTATAGAGGTGATATACAGAGGGGTTACATGTGTCAGGTAATAAGTACATTTCCCGTCATACTGTGTCTCTGTTCCTTCATTCTCTCCCATTCCCTCCCTCCCATCTCCACCTACGACTTGTACAGTTCACTTTAATCAATATTCAGTGAGCTATACTGCTGAACGTTTTCACCCCTTTTCCCTAGACTCGGTGCCCTCCCTCGTCCCCTCCCATAGATATGCACATGAATTCAACGTATCGGGTAAACAATACAGAATCATCCGAAAAAGAAAAAGCAAATTTAAAAAAGTGTTTTGTTTCCGTATCTTTGGAGTTCATTTCAGTATATATATTGTTTTATATACATATGAAGAGGCGCTTGGGTATTTCGCCTTTGTGATTGTCTCCAAACACTAGCCTCTTTTGGTCTCACTGTATGTATCTTGAATCCTGTGTAATTTGTCGTATCCTAGTGTGTTTTAGATCTAACTTCTGCATATCAGCGAGAACACATGCTCTTTGTGTCTCTGATCTTGGCTTACCTCACTTAACATGATTTGTTCTAGTTTCATCTATTTCCCTGTAAAGGACATTATTTTATTCTTTCTAATGGCTATGTACAATTCCATTGTATACAGGTACCACATTTTTTTGATCCACTAATCTATTGTGGGGCATCTGGATTGTTTCCATATCTTGGCTATTGTGAACATGGATATGCAGGTGTCCTTATCATATCCTGGTTCGTGGTGCTCAGGTAGATGCCAAGGAGTGGTATGACTGGGTCACAGGGAGGATCTATGTTTAGTTTTTTGAGGAACCTTCACACTGCTGTCCAGAGTGGTTGTACTAGTTTTACATTTCCACAAACAGTACAGTAGAGTTCCATCCCTCACCCCCACCGCCCCCCATCTCCTCCAGCATTTGTTGTTCAAATTCAAAATGTTGGCCAGTCTACCTGGGGTGAGATGGGATCTCAGAGTTTCTGTTATTTGCTATGCCTTTATTGCCAGGGATGATGAGCATTTCCTCATATGTTTCTTTGCCATTCTTACCTCTTTTTCTGAGAAGTCTCTCCTTAGCTCCCTTGGCCATTTAGTATTTGGTGTATTAAGTTTGGGAGGGGTTCATTTCTTGAGCTCCTTGTATATATTGGATATTAGGACTTTGGTATATTGCTGATAAAGATCTTTTCCCAATGGGTTAGCTGTCATATGGGCATTTTTAACAGGCCCTTACTTTCAGCAAGCTCTGTTTGAGTGAGGGTTCTTCTCCGTGCTGTCCATATAGCAATGAACAAAGCACACAGAATCTCTGCTCTTGTGAAGCCAAGAAGGAGGGCAGAGGCAGCTAAACAGGAAATAGCATGTTAGCATATTAGCATGTTAGCAAGTGGGAAGTATGGAGGGGGAAGGAAAAAAAAAATGGGTTTGAAAAAGGTCAGTGGCCCCCCAGAGGAGCTGGGAAGGTAGCTGAAATATTAGAAGGTGATCAGAGGTGCCTCATTGAGAAAAGGACATTTAGCTATGACTTGAATGAGGTAAAGGGCTGGGGCAGAAGGGGAATGTATTAGTCAGTTTTCTTTGACTATAACCTGGTAACTGAAACTACATCTTTGGAAAAGCAAAGAGGTTTATTTGCTCATAGTTCCACAGGTTGGAAGGTCTGGTGCCAGCATCCACTTGGCAGTGATGAAAGTCTGGTGAGAGCTGACATCAGGGTGGCTGGATATTTCAGGATGGAGAGACCCCATCTCAAGAGCAAAAAGGAGAATCTGCTCTGGTTTTCTCAGTAACAACCTGGTGAGAACTAACAAACTAAGTGTCACAGGAAAACTACCTTAAGTAGAAGACTCCCATCACCTACTACTGGACTCCACCTCTTAAAGATTCTTCCTCTCTCTCTCTCTCTCTCTCTCTCTCTCATCTGTCACAGGGCTTGAACCTGGGGCCTGGGCACTCTTTTGCTCAAAGCTAGCACTCTAACCACTTTGAGCACAGCACCATTTCTGGTTTTCTGGTTATTAACTGGAGATAAGAGTCTCACTGACTTTCCTGCCTGGGCTAGCTTTGAATCACAATCCTTGGATCTCAGCCTCCTGAGCCACCAGAGCCTGGCTGGTCCTTCACCTCTTAAAGGCAATGCCCTAACATCACCACACTGGGCTTCCAAGTTTGAAGGACAAATCTCATTCAATCCCCAGCTAAAGAACACACCTGGTGACTCCAGGATGCCTCCCTGTCCTTGTGGAGTGGGGGTGAAGGGGACAAAGGGAGGTCAGAAAGATTCTGTGGGGCATGGGGATGTCATATGTCCTCGGTGGCCCTCATAATCACTTGTGGAAGAAAAAGGAGACTCCCTGGTGGGTGTTAAGCGATAGCAAGGTTAGGACAACTCATCGTAGTCCTGGCTCTGCTAGGCATTGGTCCTGGTCCCAATGCTTTGGCTAAATCAGATCAGCACAGGCCTGGGGTTAGATGGAATGCTTGCTTGGGTTGGTCCAAAATCTGTTCTAAATCCTACCGTGTTGCACACTGACTGAGTCAAGCACCCTGCCTATCACCTTCTCTGCCAACCTCAGAAAGTACCAGTCTCATCCTTCCCCTGCCCCCACCTGTCCTTTCCCAGAGTGTTCCCAGAGGCCAACCCAGTCCCAGGTGTCTCTGGCAACAGCACCCAGGGAGACAGCTGCATTCCTTGCCGCTCCCAGAGGGAGCTGAGCGCAACAACTTCCAAAGCAATTAATTCTCCTGGCTAGGACCAAGGGTAGTGCAGTTTCCCATGGCGAGGCGAGTCTGTGGCCTGCCCCCAGCACTGCTACTGGGCTGGCAGGCTTTGAATAGGGAGAGGACACAAGTGACAGGCCTGGACGGGTCCTGGTGGGAGGGGAGCAGGACATGGCAGGCAGGAGGTGGGTGCAGCAGCAGGGATGATAGAGAAAGTGTAGTGGGGGGAGGGGGGCAAAGCCTACCTGGAATCAGACCACACTTTCTCCAAGAAGACAGTGATAACTATGCCGATTGCCAGGAGCAGATGCCAAATGCTCTCTAGTTGCAGGGTTGGCAGAAAGAGAGGAGCTGTCCTTTCCTTGGGAAGGTAGAAGGGGTGTGAGAGGGAGAGGGAGTTGCTCTGGGATTCACACTATCCGGCAGGTTCTCTGCTCTTCCCACTTCCCACCGCCATTGATCAGCTAGTAAGCGGTCATTAGTCAGGTTTCCAATTAGAAACTATCTCATGGCTGTGTGTGTGTGTGTGTGTGTGTGTGTGTGTGTGTGTGTGCCTGGGTGCTGGTCTCAGGGCATAGGTGTCGACCTTAAGTTGTTTTTTTGTTTTTGTTTTTTTCCTCAAGGCCAGTGCTCTGCCACTTTGAGCCCCAGTTCTACTTCCAGATTTTTGGTGGTAATTCAGAGATAAGCGTCTCACTGCCTTTCTTGCTTAGGGCTGACTGTGAACCATAATCCTCAGATCTCAGCCTCCTGAGTAGATAGGATTACAGATGTGAGCCACTGGTGCTCGGCCTGAACTAAGACTTTCTTGATAAGAAAAGAAGTATATTGCTTAAATTTATACCCATAATAAACTTGTTCTTGCTGTTGTAGAAATAGAGTACATATAAGTCAGAAGAAAAGCTTTTGAAGTGGCTGTAATATTTAGGCTGAACCTTAAAAGATGACTAGCCATTGATCAGGCCAAGGAAAAAAAAATATTCCAGATGTGAAGAATTCCCTGCATTCAGGGACTTTGTCTTCTTCATCTTAGTCCCTTCAAACTCATACCTGACACATGATGCCTACCCAGTAGGTGTCTGTGTAATTGAACTGAACATATTGGGGAAAGTAATGAACATGGCATTGCAGAGGGCTGCAATTAGACAGAGAAGGATGATGCCACAGGAACAGAAAAGGTGCATGAGTGATGACCTCTTAGACATGCTAAGGGCTTCTAACTTTATTGCTAACATTATGGGGAAGAAGCTGGGCTCACACCTGTCTTCCTAGCTACTCAGGAACCTGAGATCCTTGAAGGTCACAGATTGAAGCCAGCTCTGGCAGGAAAGTCCATGAGATGCTTGTCTTTAATAACCTATTTTTAAAAAGCCAGATGTAGAGCTGTGGCTCACGTGACACAGCGCTTGAGAAAAAGAAGCTCAAGGACAGCACCTGGGCTCTGAACTTAAGACCCAGGGCCAGCACACACATACATACAAAAATTACAGAGAAGTTGCTTGCCTGACATTTCAAAAGGACCTTCTGTGTGTACCAGAAATGGTAGTTCCAGGTGGGCTAAACTGGAGGCAGGAGACCAAGGGGAGACCCTGGTGACGGTCCCCAGGGATATGAGCTATGAGTAGCATTTCACCAGGGGGCAGTCAGTTGTGTGTCTTGGAATAGTCTCAGCGGAAATTTCTCTAGCTATGCTCTTTCATGCTTTTAGGTAGTAATCTATATATTTCCATAACTTAAGAAGACCATATCTGACCTGTCCTGGGCATTTGTCAGGGAGGAGTGAACATCTTCAAAGGCATAGAGGGGAAGGAGATGAGAGTCAGCCATCTATGCCTTGTGAATCAACCATTGCTCAAAAGACAGTGCTACCAGACCAAAGGAAGGCCAGGTGACTCTTCTCACTCCAAGAGTTATTCTAATCCCAACCATTCCTTTACTAGAGGATCAGAAACTATTCTTCTTACTCCAATACCCCAAAGAACTTTCTCACCCCCATCACCCACACACTAGATTTTGCTAACACTTCAAGAGGTAAAATATGGTTAATGAATTCCTTCCCAGTTATTTCTGAAGCAGTTTCTGGGTACTGGAAACAAATGTGGGATCCACAAAGTATACCAGAGGCAAAACGTGAAGGGGAAACGAGCAATGATGACAATAATAACAGTAAAAACAGCCACGAGGAAAGTTGCCTAATACTGGTACATGAGAAACAAATGTGTGTCTATGTGCTTTTAGTTTAGCAGAGGTAGGGAGGTTATAGCTTTACCCAGGTGCTTTTACTTTTGCTTTCTAGATGAATAACTGTCTCTTGCCCATGGTTTTCTATCATGGATCACAACTAAAGCCACATTTACCTAAAATCTCTCTGTCAGCAGTTAGCTGTCCTCTTGTGACCATCTTCTTGTCTAGTGATTTGGAAAGAGAAAGGGTGTGGAGAAAGAGAGGGAAGGAGATAGGCGAGAGAGAGGGAGAGAGAGGAAGAGAGAAGAGAGAGACTTTAGACTTTCTAAGACTCAAAGTATTCAGAAAAAGAAAACTGAGTCAGTACAGGACTAATGCACTTGGTCATGGCAGAGAATCCGGAGAAGAGAAAAATGCTAGAAACATTACTATGCAGACCAGGGAAGGTGAGCAGGACCACGACAGACTCACTCCCCAATGAGAGTTTGAATAAGAAACAAAAAAGCAACAAAGGATAAAGACTTGGCTGAACTGGTAGAATGCTTGCCTAGTGCCTAGCCAGCACAACACCCTGATTTCAACTTCTAGTCACGTACAGAGAGAGGGAGAGAGAGGGAAAAAGAAAATGAGAGAGAGAACACTTAGATTTAGATTAAAAAAACATAAAACACACTGAGTTCCTCTTTGTAAAACTAAAAACAAAACCATAATGAGTAGAAGAAAAGATAATAAAAAGTAGAAATTAGCTAGGTGCCAGTGGCTCATGCCTATAATCCTAGCTACTCAGAAGGCTGATATCTGAGCATCGCGGTTCAAAGCCAGCCTGGGCAGGAAAGTCTGTGAAACTCTTATCTCCAGTAAACCACTAGAAAACCGGAAATGGCACTGTGGCTCAAGTGCTAGAGTGCTCTCCTTGAGCTGAAGAGCTGAGGGACTGTGCTCCGGCCCAGAGTTCAAGCCCCATGACCGACCAAAAAAAAAAAGTAGAAATTAAAACAGAACAAAAGAGAAAACTTAATGATATTAAAAATTTCTTTGAAAAGGTTAAAATTTTGAAAAGAAACAAAACTCCTAGCTGGATGGATAAAGAAAAAATACAAATGGCCAATATCACAAAGCAAATCTTAGAGTTAATATAACAGATGACAAAATGTATTAAGCAAACTCAAGAGAATTACTTTTGTAATCTATGGAAAATTCTTTTATAGATCTAAATGATCAAAATGCACATAAGGAGGAAGATAAAATCTGAATTATCCTGTAGCTATTAAGTTGGTTTTTAAAAAACATTTCTAATTAAATTGAATTTGAAATTAAGTTGAATTTCCAATAAAAAAAATCTTTATATAAAAACAAAACCCAGACCCAAATGGCTTCATATATAAATCCTTACAATTCAATTAGGGGGAAAATAATACAAATGAAACAAATCTTTCAGAAAATAGAAAAGAAGGTGTTCTTCGTTATTTCCCTTTTTGTTTTTTTCATTTTTTTCTTTCTCCTTTATCACTATTTTTGATTTCTGTACCTTTTGCCTTGTATGTAAGTTTATCTGTTTGGGGGAGGGTAAGGAGATCTCAGAAATCGTGGGACAGTGGATGAACACATGCAGCAGTGATATTCTCTAGATGTTGAAAATGAACTATATAACTAGTGGGAGAGAGGGATTAGGAGGGATAAAAGCTGGGAGAAAGAGGGAAGAGGTGACACTGTTCAAAAAGAAATGTACTGGGGCTGGGAAGGTGTCTGTTTTGAACTTCGTAATACTTCTTAGCTTTATGAAAGATGGTGAGACCAATATTCTGAGATTGTTTCCTTTTCATTCAGAGTAAGGTTGCCAGAATTCATCCAAATCTTTGTATAAAGCTGTTAATTCAATTTTTTTTATGTTGTTGTTGTTTTTGTTGGTCGTGGGGCCTGATCTCTGGGCCTGGGCGCTGTCCCTCGGTTCTTCAGCTCAAGGCTAGCGCTCTACCACTTGAGCCATAACACCGTTTCCGGTTTTTTTCTGCTTATGTGGTGCTGAGGAATTGAACCCAGGGCCTCATGCATGCAAGGCAAGCACTGTACCACTGAGCCATCTTCCAGCCCAATTCATTTGTTTTGACTGCACTATAATGTTCCATTGTGTCGCTGGGTGACTGTATCACAGTTTATCTGTTTTATCCACTCTTCTGTCAATGATCATCTGGATGATTTCCAAGTTTTTTTCTATTATGACAGCACTACTGTAAACATTATTCATGTCACTCGGGTTTCTCTTGGTTATGTTCCAAGAAATGCAATTGCTGAGACACAGACTATGAAAATGAAAGAACAATCAGCTTTTCAAAAAACCATGGTGTTGTTTTTCCTAGGTAGTTGTTAATAAACTCATCATGTTCTTGAATCTGATTACTCAGTTTTAAATTTCCAGTGTTCGTATGAATTTGCTTTTACTTTCCCTGTCTCCTGTTGACATTTTGTAGCTTCCATTCCTTCACTCATCTGGTCAATCCATTTAAGTATCCATATATTATAATCCTTCTCAAATTGTGTAATCGCCTCTAGTTCCCAAGGCCCCATATCTGTTTGTTTTATCTGCTCTTCAGCCTTATAAGACTCCCTCACCCCAGAGTTTTTATTTCTTCATATGGTCTTAAAATTTTTAATGGTGGGCTAGGAATGTGGCTTAGTGGTAGAGTGCTTGCCTATCATGCCCTAGATTCAATTCCTCAGTACCACTTAAACAGAAAAAGCTGGAAGTGATGCTGTGACTCAGGGGTAGAGTGCTAGCCTTGAGCAAAAGAAGCTCAGGGATGGAGCCTAGGCCCTGAGTTCATGCCCTAGGACCAGCAAAAAATTAGTGGTGAGATTATTGCCAGCCTGTTTTACTCCACTCAGGTAGGAGAGTTTTGTGCATTGTGACTTAGATGTGTTTATCTGTTCACTTACTGAAAAACACCTTGGTTGCTCTCAACTGTTGGCGATTCTATATAAAGATGTTGTATATTCCCAGACATAGATATTTTCAGGGACAGAAGTTTTTGCCTTCTTTGGGTCAACACTAAGGAGAATGATTGCTGGACTGTCGCAAAAGGATGTCTAGTTACTTTGGTGAGAAACCACCAAGCTGTTGTCCAAGTGGATTTTACCATTTTATCTCCTCACTAGCAATTGATAATTGTTCCTGTTGCTTCACATCTTTATCAACAGTTGGTGATGTCAGTATTCTGGATTTGGGCCATTGTAATTGCTATGTCGTATTACACCATTGTCTTCATTTGCATTTCCCTGATGAACTGTGAGGCAACATATCTTTACATATGCTTACTTATCGTCTGTGTGTTTTCTTCTGTGAGGTACCTATCTCTGACCTACTTATTTTTCAATTGAGTTGTTTATGTTTTGATTGTTGGATTTTAAGAGTATATTTTAGATACCAGTTTTTAAATCACATATGTATGTATTTTACCAATATTTTCTTCTGATAGATGGTTCATATTTTTCTCTTTTCTCTTGGCAGGGCCTATTGCAGACCAGAAAAAAATGAACTTCATTGAAGCACATCTGATCATGCCTTCAGTTGTGCCAAACTTAAGTTCATGCAGATATTTATCCTATCTTCTAGGAGTTTTTTAAAAAAATCATTTTGAGTTTTATTTTTAGGTATGTATTAGAGTTGGAGTGACTTTTATGAGCAATGTCTAGACTCGTGTTTTTTGAATTGGATGTCTAATTGTTCCAACACAATTTGGTGAAAAGTCCATCAAATTTCCTAGTGTTTCCTTTGTTCCCTTGCTAAAGATCAGTTAACTACAAATTGGCCAATTGGTCTGTGTTTTGTGCCATTGGTTCCCTACTTATTCTTTTGTCAATACCACACTATCTTGATTATA
This sequence comes from Dipodomys spectabilis, assembly GCF_019054845.1. NCBI lineage: Eukaryota > Metazoa > Chordata > Mammalia > Rodentia > Heteromyidae > Dipodomys > Dipodomys spectabilis. The sequence goes on from NW_024870700.1 coordinate 1,290,088, forward strand.
ATAGATTTCCAGTAAACTTATATCAAAGTATCATGAGCCCTCCAAGTTGGTCATCATTCGATCCAAAACTGTTTGGGCCTTTTGCTTCTCCATGTAAACTAGAAATTAGTTTGTTGATATTCACAAAATAACTTACTAGGATTTTCATTTTATTAGGCATATATTAGTGTGCTGATATGAATGGTATTGTGTTTTTAATTTCAAGTTCCACTAATGCATTGCTAGTATACATAAAAATAGGTCATTTTGTATGTTAAATTGTATTTTATGGCCTTACTCTAACTGCTTGTTAGTTAATGAAGTTTTTGTTGATTCTTTGTAAGATTTTTCTCTATAGAAAATCATGACATCCAAGAACAATGAGAATGTTATTTTTACTTTTGAGTAAGTTTGTCCTTAATTTCCTTTTCTTGTTTTATTGCCTTAGATATGAAATGAAACACCTTTGTCTGGTTCTTGATCTTAGCAGGAAAATTTCTGGTTTCTCACTTTCAAGCATATTAACTATGGGGGTTTTATGTATACACTTGTGTGTGTGCGTGTGCGCGCATGCGTGTGTATGAGCGTGCAAGCATGCATGCCAATTCTGGGGCTTGAATTCAAAGTCTGGACATTGTCCCTTAGCTTTTTCTCTAAGTTATTGGCACTCTACCACTTGAGACACACTTTCACTTCTGGCTTTTTAGGTAGTAATTGGAGACAAGAATCTCATGGACTTTCTGCTTGAGCTGGCTTTGTAATCTTCAGATCTCAGCCTCTTAGGTAACTAGTATAAGACACTAGCACTTGGCTGTAGATATTCTTATCAAGTTGAAGAAGCTCTCTTTATTCCTAGTTCACTATTTGTTTTGAATACCTGCATCAAGTACTTTATCTCAATCTATTTATATGACCATGTGCAGATTTTCATTCTGTAGCTCATTGATATGATGAATTATATTAATGGAATTTAATTTAGTTATTTATTTTTGTGCCTGTCCTGGAGCTTGAATTCAAGGTCTGAGTGCTGGCCGTGAGCTTTTGTCTTTTTTCTCCTTTATTGAGCTACAGATCTACTTGTGACTTTTTTGGTGGTTAATTGAAGATATGAGTCTCACAGACTTTCCTGCCCAGGCTAGCTTTGAATGGTGATCCTCAGATCTCAGCCTTCTGAGAGGCAAAGATTACAGGCATGAGCCACTCACTGGTGCCTGGCTATATTAATAGATTTTTTGAACCTCAATCTAGACTTACATATCTGGGATAATCCTACTTGCTCATGGTGTATGTTGATTCTTACATATTGTTGGATTCAATTTGCTAGTATTTTATTGAGAATTTCTGGCTTGTCATATTCTTGTACCTATCTTTGTCTGATTTTGATATTAGAGTGATATCTCCTAAGATTATATTAAGGTAATACCTAATAGAATTTCTGAAATAAATGATGGTGAATCAATGTGATCTCCACCTTAAATGTTTAGTATTGAACTTATCTGATCTGATTATTTCTGGGCTAGATAACTATTTAAAAAAAAACACAAAACAGTGCCTTGAACTTTGAACTCAGGAGGTGCTTTCTGGTTGAATCCAGCCCTTTTTGCTGGATTCTAACTCAGATGGTCTATTTCCACATGTGTAAGCTTTAGTCATTTGTGTCTATTAGGTATTCCTCTATCTTAGGTTATTAAACTAATGGGTATAGTTATTTATAATATCTCTTTATTATCTTCTCTTTTAGTTCTAATATTAGTGATTTGTGTATTTTCTCTTTTCTCTTTAGTATGGCAATGTTTATGAATTTTGTTATTTCTAAAAACCAGATTTTAATTTCATGGATTTTGTTTTTAGTGCTTCCTGTTTTCAATTTCGTTGACTTCTGCTCCAATTTTTATTATATCATGTCTTCTGCTGAGTTGGGATCAAATTTGTTCTTTTTTTCTACTTCCAAAAGATGTAAAATTAGATATATTTTTTTTAATTTTAGATATTTCTCCTTTTCTAATAAATGTTGTACTCATTGTTATAAATTTCCCTCTACATTCTGATTTCACGGAGTCCCAAAAATTGTGGTAAATGGTGTTTTCACTTTCATTTAGTTGAAAGCATTTTTATATTTCTCAGGTTTCTTTTTTTACTCATGTATTATTCAGAAGTATGTTAATTGGGGATAGAACCCTGGGCCTCATGTGTACAAAGACACTCACCCACTGAGCTACACCCCTAAATTGGGACTTACTTCTTGGTCTACTCTTACAATCTCTGTTTTAGTTTATTTTTTTTAAGCAGGGCTTGATTGCCTCTTCTTATCTGGGACTGGCCTCAGAACTCTGATTTTCCTGCTCCTATTTCTTGTGTCACTAAAATTACAGGCATTCCTCACCCTATTCAGCTTGTTTTATTGAGATAAGGTCTTGCTATCATTTTTTTTTTCTTGTTGTAGTTGCATGAGTTGGCCTCAAACCACAATCCTCTCACCTCCGCCTCTTGGGGATCTGGGTTTATAGGTATGTGCCATTACATCTGGCATATTATTACTATTACCTTGAACAAATTGTAACCAATTTGATCCATTGAGAATAAGAAAAACGAAAGCTTTATTCTATCCTCACTAATGTTTTCTTTGATGTTCTTATTTTTTTTTTTTGTTTATTTTGTTTTGTTTTGTTTCTTGAGACAAGATCTCACTATTTAGTCCAGGCTGGCCTGAAACTTGCAATCGTCCTACCTCAGCTTCCTCAGTGCTGGGACTATAGGCATGCATCATCATGCCTAGCAAGATGTTTAATTTTTATTTCCTTGCTATGTGAGGGACCAAACCCAGGGCCTTACACATACCAGGCATGTGAGCTACATCACCAGTTATCTTCCATTTTTTTTAACATAAGTTTTAGTTTTGGGCATGTATCCTTTATAGTTCTTGCCAAAGAAATTCTTAGAATATTTCTTGCAAGATAGATCCACCAGTCACAAATTCTCTCAAGTTTTTCTTGTCTGAAAAACTCTTTAATTTGTCTTCATTTTTGAAAAAATGATTTTGCAGGGTACAGAATTATAGTTTAGTGAGTTTTCTCCTGTCTCTCAGTACTTCAGATACCTTTTTACTCCCATCTCTTTCTGTTTACATGGCTTCTGAGATGTCAGAGGTATGTTGGTTATTCTATAGGTTAAGGTATATGTTCCTTCTGGTTGCTGTCAGTATTTTGCCTCTCTTTAAATATTATATGCATAGATTGTGTGGAGTGGGGTAGGGAAAGAGATTGCATTTATCCTATCTGATATTCTCTGAACTTCCTGGAACTGACTTGTCTGATATTAGATTGGGAAAATTCTCAGCACTATTGTTCCACTATTCTTGTTCTTCTCTTTCTCCTTCTGATAGCCTCATCATGTGTATGTGGTATTACGATTGCTCAGTAGTTCTTAGATATCCTGTAATGTCTGTAGTCTTTTACTTTTTAGCTTATCTTTCAGTTTTGGATGCTTCTATTGAGATATCCCCAAGCTCAGATTCTTTTCTCATCTCTGTCCAGTCTATTAGTAAGCCTATCAAGGCAGATTATCCTTTTTTGTGTAATGTTTTTCTTTTTCTTTTTTTATTGTAAAGGTGATGTACAGAGGGATTACAGTTACATAAGTTAGGTGATGAGTACACTTCTTTTCTTTTCTTTTGTCGGTAGTGGGGCCTAAACTCTGGGCCTGAACGCTGTCCCTCAGCTCTTCAGCTCAAGGCTAGCGCTTTACCACTTAAGCCACAGTGCCACTTCCAGCTTTTTCTGCTTATGTGGTGCTGAGAAATTGAACCCAAGGCCTCATGCATACAAGGCAAGCACTCTACCACTGAGCTACCTTCCCAGCCCCTGAGTACATTTCTTTTTGAACAGTGTCACACATCCTTCATTTTCTCCCAATTTTTCTCTCCCAACCCCCTTTACTCCCAAGTTGTATAGTTCATTTCCAACATAGTGTCTCATGAGTATCACTGCTGAATTAGTTTACCCTTTGTCCCACTGTTTCTGGGCTTACCCTTCATCCCCTCCCCAAATCAGTTAAACTTACATACAAGACAAAGAATACAGAAATCAAAAACAGTAACAAAAGAAAAAAAACAAACAGAAGAAAAGAAAGAACTGCAAACATTTCCTAACAAATGGGGCAATGTCATTCTTTCTGATGGAGGCATAGAATTCCATTGTGTATATATACCACACTTTCTTGATCCATTCATCTACTGAGGGGCATCTGGGTTGATTCCATATCTTAGCTATAGTAAATAATGCTGCAATAAACATAGTTGTGCTGGTAGTTTTAGTGTGGTCTTGTTTGTAAACATTTGGGTAAATGCCCAAAAGTGGGATTGCTGGGTCATAGGGGAGCTCTATGTGGAGTCTTTTGAGGAACCTCCACACTACTTTCCAAAGTGGTTGAACGAGTTTACACTCCCACCAACAATGAAGTAAGGTTCCCTTCTTTCCACATCCCCTCCAGCATCTGTTGTTATTAGAGTTCTTGATTTTTGTCATTCTAACTGGGGTGAGTTGGTTCTTAATGTTGTTTTGATTTGCATTTTTATGGCTAGGGAGGTTGAGCATTTCTTCATGTGTCTATTGGCTATCCTTTCTTCTTCAGAGAAGTAACATAGGTCCCATGGTTTCCCTTATTTGCAATATCTAGTATATGTATGAGTCAAGCAGAAAAGGTCAGATAAGGTGATGTTAGGAAAATGAACCCTGAGATATGTATTCAAATGTTTTTTTTTCTTTCATGTATTTGTTTCTAACGCATTTATAAGATTATTTCTTTGTTGCTTTGTATGTCCCTCCCCCACTGTATAACCCCTGCTTTCACTGTATTTGATGTCGGTATAATTTGTGGAGGGGAAGGGCAAAAACAAATCGTTTAAATAGGGATACAGGTGGACCCGTTGCAACAATGAGAAGTACAAGTTGTCATGTCAAAAATGAACTTTACAACTTTGGGGGGGGGGGGAAGGACTGGGTGGGGGGGCTGGGGAAGGCTGGGAAGGGATGGGAAGGGGACACAAAGGAGGAGGCTACAATGCTTGATAAGAAATGTACTCATTATCTTGCCCATGTAATTGTAACCCTCTGTACAGTATTTTGACAATAAAAAATAAATAAAAATTAAAAAAGAGAAAGAACTGCAAACAGTACAATAAAAATCTCTTGCTTTCATTTCTTGGAGTGCACTTTGATAAGCATTTTATATGATCATATTCACATAGCTATTGAGCCTCTGTGATCCTCTCCTAAGAATACCCTCCATTGGTCTCACTCTGTGAATGCTTAAAGCCTGTATAATTAATCATGTCCAAGTGTAAATTTTTGTCTTTTATTATCCATTGGATTTACTTGTAGAATTATAGGCATATCTTAATGAGGGAAACCATACAACCTGTATTTCTTTGAGTCTGGCTTATGTTGCTTAATAAAGTTTTTCCCAAGTCTTTCCATTTCCTTATGAATGGGGCATTAGCATCCTTTCTTATAGAATCATAGAATTCCATTGTGTTTATATACACATTGTCTTGAGCCATTTGTCCACCAAGGGACATCTGGGTTGAGTCCATATTTTAGCTATGGTAAACAATGCTGCAATGAACATGTTTGTGCTGGTGGCTTTATTGTGGCCTGGTTTGTGGTCATTTGGATAAATGCAGAAGTGGGATTTCTGGGTCATAAGGAAGCTCTATGTTTAGTCTTTTTATCTCTAGCATCTGGTTTTGGTTCTGTCTTAGGAGTTCCAGCACTCTGCTTAGTATGCTTAGCAGTTATTATCTACTTTCTTCAGGAATACATTTCATGTTACTATTCACAGTAGTTACTACTCTGATCATTTCAACATCTTTGCCTACTGTTGCCAAGTCTTATCTAGGTGCTTTCACTGTCATTTTAAATGTGTTTTTACCTTTCAGTATGCTTTGTAAGGTTTTTTTCTTTTGTAGCTGGACATGAAACACTGTGGTAAATATGCCTATAATATGTTTGTAGGGTGTGTGTGTGTGTGTGTGTGTGTGTGTGTGTGTGTGTGTGTGTGTGTGTGTAAGGGACATTCTTTTTTTTTTCTTCCAGTATTTATGGTGAGAAATGGGTTGAACTCTCAGAAGCTAAATTCACAAAGAACTGAGATGGCGGTGAGGGGAGTGGGGGCCCTTGTGATAGAGGCTCCCAGAGTGTTTAACTCTCACATTTAACCATATTGAGCTTCCAATAATTTACCAATCACAGGCAGTTCAAGCACTGGTTTCTAGTGAAAGGTTGTGATCCTCTGTCTTTACCTGTCCATCTCTCTAATTTGGGGGACAATATTTTGCCATGTCCTCATTTCTCTTACAAGTCTACGGAGATTTGTCAATTTTTTTAGTTTGTTCAACTTTTTACTTGTTGCTAGGGTAGAGGGAAAACCAAAAATTGGAATCCTTATATATTCTTATTCAAGCATGTAATAGCATCCCCCTGTGAATTTTTGTTAATTGAGTACCTCTCACACTGAAGGTATATCACTGAGGTTGTCCTTTGCACATACATACATATGTGACTCTTACCTCAACCTATTAATATGCAATAGATATCTGTGCAAGCCAGCTCTCTGTTATTGTCACAAATATTTGAGATAATCAACTTAGAAGATAAAATGTTTGTTTCAACTTCCAGTTTGGGAGGGTCTAGTCCTTGATAAATTGATCCCTTGCTTTTGATGGGGCAGCACACTATGGTAGAAGTGAGCAATGGACTGTGCTTCTTATCCATGAGTGGGACCAAAAGGGAAAGAAGGGACAAGGACCTTACAATTCCCTTCAAGGACATGCCCCCAATAACTTATGACTTTCTACCATCTACTTGTTGTGCCACAGGAACCTGTCTTTTGGGGGACAGTCCCAATTCAAATGAAAGTTGAAAATATTCAAATAGAATTGTGAAATGCTTGCATAATGAATAAATACATTAGTGAATGAATGCCATCAATTAGCATCATACTAATACTCTCCAAATTCACTTTCTTATAAAAGCTTGTTTCTATACATTAGTCAAAGAATTCCCAACATATAGCAAGATAGAAGCCTGTTCAAAGCTACAGCATACCAGTCAAGGTGCTGGACAAAGAATTTGAGAATTCTGAGCAGTAATTTGCCGATTCTTCTCTGTTCTCCAAAGAGAAGGAGGTATAGGACAACACCTATGTGCTGGATCTTTTATAGGTCTTTGTATGATTGTTTTTGGTTTTAGAATGGGTAAGCCAAGGCTTGAAAAATCTGAAGGGCAAGAACCCCTGGAGGAAGTTCAGAGTGCAGTCAGCTCTTGTGCAAATGCACCTACTCTCAGTGCTGATTGAGCTCCACTTGTTCCACCTGAAATACTCCTGCAATCCCTTTCATGAATGGAGAGGTAACAATGCAGAGCTTGTGTTCTTAAGTGAATGTGTATGTGTGTGTGTGTGTGTTACTGCCTGTGTCCTAGGAAAGGCAAAATGACACTGACACATAACTGTGTCAGCTCTTAAAGATTCTACCAAAGTGGCTTATGTTTCTTCCTCCTCTCTTAAATTATTTCTTTTCTTTTCTTTGTTCTGTGCCAACACTGGAGCTTGAACTCAGGGCCTTGTACTCTCCTTAGAATTTTTTCCCCACATCTGGCACTCTATTATTTGAACCTCCAGTTCTAACTTTTTGCTCATTAAATGGCAATAAGAGCCTCATGGATTTGTCTGATCCAGCTGGCTTTCAACTGTGATCTTCAGATCCCAGTCTCCTGAGTACTTAGGATGATCAGTGTGAGCCACCAGCAGCACCCAATAAGTTGTGTTTCTTGAACGTAGATCCTAATTCTTCTCATCTCCATATCATGAAGACCAAGAGAATAAATGTCTGCTGATCCAGATTATAAGGAAGAAGCATGGCACAAGATGCCTGCAAATACTCCAGATGTTTTTCTTGGCCAGAATTCCATCAGCCCAAATTTCCATTGATGCCGTTACCCACCCCCCTTACTCTCTCTTTCTAATGTACAAGGCAGACATCAAGCTGACTGCATCTTTCTTTGCTCAACTTAACTCTTTGTCAGCTTTGTACATGGATGTTAAATAGGACTGTTCCCACCTTCCAGAGCTAGAACCAGTTTGAGGCCTCTTCATGAAGTGTGTGGCAATGGTGTCCCCAAATGGCTTGGGGTGATGAAAGAAATCAGCCTGAGAGAGCCACCTCCCGGTTTGTCTTCTCAGCCTTGGGAGTGGGCCCTCATAGGCTTTGCCTCAACCCTGGCCTCTTTCTCTGCCCAGGGCTATGAGGTACTCACAGTTGCTGCATTTGGAGTGTGTGAAAAGAGCAAAGAGAATATGAGTCAGAATAATTCCTAAGGCCAGCCTCACCCTAGAATTGTTTCATCAAAATGGGAAGCTAGAGAGAGGGGGAGCCAGCCCTTTGCCAAAGTCTCCACACTGTTCCAACTTGCCTTTGACTTGAGGACTCAGCAAACACTGACAAGGTTGACAAACCAAAGCAGGCTTGATTTACCAAGCACTCCTCTGTCCTAGGGAGAAATCAAACATTGTAAATCACTAGGGAATGTCAGAGGTTCCAAAGTACTTATAAACAATATAGGTTGGCCTTGCTCTTGTCTCCACAGAGAGTGGATTTCCAGTGGGCAGCATGCCCTCTTAAGTGGTAAGAGGGAGAGCAAGTGCTTCTGTGCATTCACCAGGAGGTGAGTCTGACTGAGTGGTACAATCAGTGGAGGTCCTCTTCCTGGCTGGAATCTTGAGGTCACTAAAGGACTTCATAAGAGATCCTATGCTCTTTTACCTGGCTTCAGCAGAGTTTCCATTGGCACCAAGGGCCATGGTATGAGGAGGGATGACAAGTTCAGTTTTCACATTCTGGCCTGAACAGCACCAACACTAGAGTTAGTCTGATCTTTCTCCAGATGGCTGGCTCAATGAGTGTTCCCCGCGGAACTGTACTATACTATACTATACACTGGACTGTACATTTTTCTTCTCTACAGAAGAGGACTCTAGGGATGACAGTATTAGGAGCAGAAACTGCTGAATGTGTCTTAAAGCTGAGCTTCCATGAACCATGTGATCATCTGACCAGAAATGAAACAATTAGTTAAAAATTACATAGTTTGTTATAAAGAAAATAATCTTCTAGGCTTTATGAGCATGAAATCTGAGATGTTTACATTATTTGTACTCAGTCAGTTACTCCAGTTATATTTTGTGGCTTTTTTGCTTAATTTTATTATTCTAGACTATTCTGTGAGCACATTATCTTTGGGAATTAAAAATATATACATTGTAATCCTACCTACTCAGGAGGCTGAGATCTGAGGATTGAAGTTGGAAGCCAGCCCAGGCAGAAAACTCCCCATGAGACTCTTATCTCCAACTAACCACTCAAAAACCAGAAGTGGCGGAGGGTTCCGGGAAGATGGCAGGTGAGAAGCTGGAATCTGAACAAGCTCTTGCATAGAAAACAGTTTCAGAGTTCCAGTGAACAGTCCCAAGCCAGAGAATCACACCAAGTGTCCCATCACAGGACAGAGAGTTAGTCAAGAGAGGGGAAGCCAAGCAGACACATCTGAGCGCCTGCCAGCAGCTGCTGCTGCTGCGGCGGCAGGGTCGCAGCGGCGACCGCAGCCGCGGCCATACCTGAGCGCTCACACAGAGAGTCCGGGACGAAGGAGCCAGACGCAGCGGGCGAGCGGATTCTACTCAACACCAGCAAGAACCGACAAGGAGCGGACAACTTCATCCTGCACTTTGCAGACCAGAGACGACCCAGGATCCAAGACTCGGCGTGAGTAGAAGCCCCACTTCCTCACTCCTTCTCTGGGAGCAGAGGAGGGAAGGCCACCCCTCCCCCCCAGCACCGGTGATCTCCATCTTGGATACCGACAAAGCTCGGAGGAGCGGCTAGCTCCAGCTCAGGCCTTGGAATAAAACGAGTCATTTAGCAGGTCACAAGAACTTAACGGCGAAGTGACCTCACAGACTCAGTTCCATCCAGGGAAAAGTCACCCAGCTCAGGCGCCAGCCATTGGAGTGGCTCTCCTCACCGGGTAACCAGAGCCAGAGGCTGCCCCTCCCTCTAGCAGCCACCACAATCAATTGAAAAACAGAAATCCTGAGAATGGCTCCAGGCTGGGTGCTGTGAGTTTTTTTTCACAAAATAGCCCCAGGGAAAAGCTACTGTTTGTAGAAAGGCCTCAACTCTACCCAGAACCTAGCCTCATCACTGCATCCCCCCTCTTTTGTGATTCTCAAAGCAGATCACCCTCCCAGTAAACTAACCTGGGAGGGGGATCTCAAAATCTTGGGTAAAGCAGAGCATTTTTCTGCCTGTTCCAACAAACTGACTTAAGAAACCAATCAAGCCACAGGACCTCAAGTTGACCAGAGACTCCAACCAGACTCTGGTTACAGACAAAAGGGAGATACAGGACTCTTCCCACCCCTCCCAAAAAAAAAAAAAATCAAAGAACTTTTTTTTTCTTCTTCTTCTTTTTTTTCTTTTTTTGTTTTGTTTTTTTTTTTCCGTCTTATGTTACCTTATATATATAAAAAAATTTTTTTTTGCTTTTCTAAAACTTTTATTAATCTTTAATTTTTGCCTCTTCTGAAAAAATAATTGTTTTCCATTAACTTTTTTTTTTCTTTCTCCTCTTATAATTTTTATTTTAGGAATACGTGAATGTGTGTTTTCCTTTCTTTTCTTGTCTTCTTTCTCTTTTTCTTTCATTCTTAATTATCTTTTTGTTTTTTGTCTAGCTCTACTGAATTTCTGATCTTTTCTTCTCACTCTCCTATCCTTTCCATCTTTTCCTCTTTGTTCTTCTTTATATGACTTAACTCTTGTCCTGCACATCCTCAGATAAACCCGTAGTTAACCAGTAGACCCTATCCCCCATTGTGTACACACTTAATCCACAAACTTATTACTCAATTCAAAACCTCTGAGACTTAAATTCATTAATAGCAGTACTACCTCTTTATACCTATATAATATTTTAAGCATTTTTTTAAAGTTTTTCACATCTCCTCTATGTCCCTCCCTTTCTCTCAACGTATTCATATTCCTCTATAAATAGATGGTCCTTTAATCTCTAAAATAACATTAATTTTTACGTTTCTTTTTTTTTTCTGGTCTCTTTTCATTCCCCTTTCCCTTTCTTCTTTTTCTCTCTCTCTCTACTTGCATCCTACCCAACCTATTTCCTGCATTGTGATTAGGACATAGTTAACTCTCCCTGTGCCTCCCCACACCAATCTATTCCTATTTTTTACCCACATCTCTCCCTAACCCTAATAATTTCTGGTTTTCCAAATTCTTCTCTGCGGTTCGAAGCCCTTTAACATATAGTTGTTTGATGTCGAATAGATGTATCTGTTGAACTAGATTGTATCTGTAGACTATTGACTGTACAAATGCAAACTTTGGTTGATGGTTGCCTTAAGATAGTGTTCTAGCACAAAACTGGTGCTATCTTCATCTCAAATGGGCAGAGTAAGCCGGAAAAACACAAGAAAAATGGCAAATTCGGGTATCTCAATTCCCAATCTTGATAATCAGGGGTTAGAATAGATAATGAATAATCCAGAGGAGAGTTCCCAAACAGCTCTACAAACACTGCTGGCAAACATGATAAATGAAAAGTTTGACAACGTACAAAAGACTCTGTATGAGCGTGATAGGGAGAGAGAGGAGGCATCCCAGAAGTTTATACAGGAATATCATAAGCGTGAGGAAGCTACTCAAAAACTGATACAGGATTTGTGTGAACAACTTGAGAATACTCAAAGAGAAAGGGAGGAATGGCGTGAGCAGGCTGAGAACACTCAAAGAGATCTGCAGGAATCCCACAAACGGGAGGAAGCTAATCAAAGAGTAATACAGGAATTGAGAGACCAGGTAGAGAACACACAAAGATCACTAAAGGCATTCATGGAATCCATTAACAAAGAGCTGAAGGAAGTCAGGGAGACCACAAAGGGAATGCTGAATGGAACCCAACAGAAGGAATGGGAGCCCAAAGAAACCATAACCAATCAACTAAGCGATTTGAGGACAAACACTGAACACCAAATTAAGGAAGTAAAGAAATTCATACAAGACCTAAAACAGAGCTTCAACAAAGAACTTGAAGCCATCAAAGCTGACCAACTAGAAGGAAAAGAGATAAAAAACAAAGTAGAGAGTCTTGACAGCAGGTTAGACCATGCAGAAGATCGAATCTCAGGGATTGAAGACAGCCTAGATATTATAGAGAAAGAACATACAACCATCCAAGACAAGTCCAAGAAATATGATAGATCTATCCAACACCTGGAAGACACCATCAGAAGGCCTAATCTAAGGATAATGGGTGTAGAGGAGCACCTAGAAACAGAAGTTAATGGTCTAGGAAATTTGTTTAACAGGATCCTAGCAGAGAACTTCCCAAACATGCAAAAAGATAGGCCTGTCCAGATACAAGAAGCCTTTAGAACCCCAAATAGACCAGACCAGAATAGGACATCCCACTGCCACATTATAATCCACACAGGATCAACTCAGAACAAGGAAAAGATCCTTAAAGCTGTCAGAGAGAAAAGGGTAATCACTTATAAAGGGAAACCAATTAGAATCACCTCAGATTTCTCAGCAGAGACAATCAAAGCAAGAAGAGCCTGGAATGATGTATGCCATGCCCTAAAAACAAACAACTATCAACCAAGAATACTGTACCCAGCTAAACTCTCCTTCATAACTGAAGGCCAAATAAAAACCTTCCATAGCAAAGAAAAATTGAAACAATACATCTCCACCAAACCAGCCCTACAAAAGATTCTTAAAGATGTCCTACACATAGAAAACCAACAAGACCGCAACAAAGGCCAAGAAACTGCACCCAAACTGAGAATCCAAGAACCATAGGAAGAACCCAGTTTTCGCAGCCCCCAAGAAGGTAGATAACATGGCAGGAACTCCCAAATACCTCTCAGTCCTATCTCTTAATGTTAACGGACTGAATTCTCCAATTAAGCGACATAGACTGTCTAGTTGGATTAAAAAACAAGACCCTTCTATCTGCTGCCTGCAGGAGTCACATCTTGCCCGTAAAAACAAACACATTTTCAATGTTAAAGGCTGGAACAAAATCTACCAAGCAAACGGACCGCATAAACAGGCGGGAGTTGCAATCCTCATATCAGATAAAATAGACTTCAAATTAAAATTCGTGAAAAGAGATAAAGAAGGTCGCTACATACTAATTAAAGGATCTCTCCTTCAGGAGGATATTACAATTCTAAATATCTATTCGCCAAACAATGGAGCACCCAAATTTATCAAAGAAACACTACTTTCCCTCAAATCCCATATAGATCCAAAGACATTAATTGTTGGGGATTTTAACACACCACTCTCCCCACTAGATAGATCAACTTGGCAAAAACTCAACAGAGAAACCGCAGATCTAAACAGCTGCATAGATCAACTAGACTTAACAGACATCTACCGAACATTTCACCCAGCAGCATCAGAATACACGTTTTTCTCAGCAGCACATGGAACGTTTTCTAAAATAGACCACATTTTAGGCCACAAAGCAAACTTGTCTAAATTCAGAAACATTGAAGTTATACCTTGCATTCTCTCTGACCACAAGGGAATAAAATTAGAACTCAACACCAAAAGCCACCAAAGAAAGTCCGGTATCACATGGAGGCTGAACAACACACTGCTGAATCATGAGTGGGTCATGGAAGAGATTAGAAAGGAAATTCAAATGTTCATGCTATTCAACAAAAATGAACACACAAAATACCAGCTCCTCTGGGACACAGCAAAGGCAGTACTCAGAGGCAAGTTTATAGCTCTGAGCTCCTACATCAACAAATTGGAGAGATCTGAAACTAACAATTTAATGACACATCTAAACCTCCTTGAAAAAGAGCAGCAAGATAAACCCCAATCCAGTAGACGGAAAGAAATAATCAAAATTAAATCAGAATTAAATGAATTAGAATCCAAAAAAACTATAGAAAGAATCAACAAAACAAAGAGTTGGTTCTTTGAAAAACTTAACAAAATTGACAGACCCTTAGCAAATCTTATCAGAAAAAGAAGAGAACACACCCAAATTAATAAACTCAGAGATGAGAATGGAAACATCACCACGGAAACAACCAAGATTCAGAACATTATAAGGGAATACTTCTCAAAACTTTATGCTAATAAGTTTGAGAACTTGACAGAAATGGACCTCTTCCTAGCAAATATTGACATACCAAAACTAAACCAAGATGAGTTAAACTATCTTAACAGGCCCATATCAAGCATTGAAATAGAAACAGCAATAAGAGACCTCCCAGCTAAGAAAAGTCCAGGACGAGATGGTTTTACAGCGGAATTTTACAAGGCCTTCAAAGCAGAGCTCACACCAATTCTCCTCCAACTCTTCAATGAAATTGAAAGAGAAAGCTCACTACCGAACACATTCTATGAAGCCATCATAACCCTCATCCCAAAACCAGGCAGGGACTCATCAAAGAAAGAGAACTATAGACCCATTTCTTTGATGAACATTGATGCAAAACTTCTCAACAAAATTTTGGCCAACCGACTTCAACAATTCATCCAAAAAATCATACACCACGATCAAACAGGATTCATATCAGGGATGCAAAGCTGGTTCAATATACGCAAATCAATTAATATTATTCATCACATCAACAGGAGCAAGAATAAGAACCACATGGTTATCTCAATAGACGCAGAAAAAGCATTCGACAAGATCCAACACCCCTTTATGATGAAGGTTTTGGAAAAATTAGGAATCCATGGAACATTCCTCAATACAATAAAGGCTGTATATGACAAACCTACAGCCAGCATTATACTCAATGTTGAAAAATTAAAGCCATTTCCTCTTAACTCAGGAACAAGACAAGGATGCCCACTCTCTCCACTTCTCTTCAATCTAGTATTAGAATGCCTAGCTACAGCAATAAGACAAGATGCAGACAGAAAGGGGATCCAAATAGGGAAAGAAGAAATAAAACTTTCCCTCTCTGCAGATGACATGATCTTGTATTTAAAGAATCCCATAGACTCCACTCCCAAATTACTCAAGCTGATTCAAAACTTTGGCAAAGTAGCAGGTTATAAAATTAACCCCCAAAAATCAATGGCTTTTCTGTATGCCAACAATGAGAAAAGTGTGGCTGAAATTAGGAAAGCAACTCCATTTGTAATAGCCCCACAAAAAATAAAATACCTAGGAATTAACTTAACTAAAGAAGTGAAGGACCTCTATGATGAAAACGTTAAAATCTTGAAAAAGGAAATCAACACAGAACTTAAAAAATGGCAAAACCTCCCATGCTCCTGGATTGGAAAGATTAACATCGTGAAAATGGCAATACTTCCCAAGGCTATCTACAAATTCAACGCAATACCTATCAAAATTCCACCCTCATTCTTCAAGGAAATAGAAGAGGCAATCCAAAAATTCATATGGAACAATAAAAGACCCCGAATAGCAAAAACGCTCCTCAACGGAAAGAACACTGCTGGAGGAATATCAATACCAAATTTCAAACTCTACTATAAAGCCATAGTAATCAAAACAGCTTGGTATTGGCATAAGAACAGACCTCAGGACCAATGGAATAGAATTGAAAACCCAGAAATGAACCTACAGACCTATAGCCATCTAATCTTCGATAAGGGAGCTAAAACAATAGAATGGAAGACAGACAGCCTCTTCAGTAAATGGTGCTGGCAAAACTGGTTAACTACATGTAGAAAACTAAAGCTAGATCCTTATATATCACCCTGCACCAGAATCAACTCCAAATGGATCAAAGACCTTGAACTCAAAGCAGACACTCTGAAAACATTACAGGATGGAATAGGAGAAACCCTGGGTCTCCTTGGCTCAGGCCGAAATTTTCTGAATAGAGACCCGGAAACACAACAAATCAAAGAAAGGCTGGACAAATGGGATTGTATAAGGTTGCAGAGCTTCTGCAGGGCAAATGACATAGCTAGCAAGATCAATAGAAAGCCCACGGACTGGGAGAAGATCTTTACTAGCCATACAACGGACAAGGGCCTCATATCTAAAATATACTTGGAACTCAAAAAATTAAACCACTCAACAACAAATCCTCAAAGAAACAACTGCCCAATAAGTAAGTGGGCGAAAGACTTAAAGAGAAGCTTCTCTGAAGAAGAAAGAAGGATGGCCAATAGACACATGAAGAAATGTTCAACATCCCTAGCCATAAAAGAAATGCAAATCAAAACAACATTGAGATATCACCTCACTCCAGTTAGAACAGCAAAAATCAAGAACTCTAACAACAACAGATACTGGAGGGGATGTGGACAGAAAGGAACCTTACTTCATTGTTGGTGGGAATGTAAACTTGTTCAACCACTTTGGAAAGTAGTATGGAGGTTCCTCAAAAGACTCCACATAGAGCTCCCCTATGACCCAGCAATCCCACTTTTGGGCATTTACCCTAATGTTTACAAAAAAGACCACACTAAAGCTACCAGCACAACTATGTTTATTGCAGCATTATTTACCATAGCTAAGATATGGAACCAACCCAGATGCCCCTCAATAGATGAATGGATCAAGAAAATGTGGTATATATACACAATGGAATTCTATGCCTCCATCAGAAAGAATGACATTGCCCCATTTGTTAGGAAATGGAAAGGCTTGGAAAAAATTATATTAAGTGAAGTAAGCCAGGCCCAAAGAAACATAGGTCCCATGGTTTCCCTTATTTGCAATATCTAGTATAGGTATGAGTCAAGCGGAAAAAGTCAGAGAATGTGATGTTAGGAAAACGAACCCTCAAATATGTATTTTAATGTTTTTGTTTCTTTCATGCATGTGTTTCTAACGCATTTATAAGATTATTTCTTGGTCGCTTTGTATGTCCCTCCCCCACAGTGTAACCCCTGCTTTCACTATATTTGATGTCAGTATAACATGTGGAGGAGATGGGGACAAACAAGTCGTTTAAGGATTCAGGTGGACCTGTTGCAACAATGAGAAGTACAAAATTTCATGTCAAAACCAGCTTTACAATGTCGGAGGGGGGGGAGGGGGGTTATGATTGGGTGGGGGGGAGAGGGGAGGCTGGGAAGGGAGGTGAAGGGTAAACAAAGGAGGAGGCTGCAATGCTTGGTAAGAAATGTATGCATTATCCTGACCATGTAATTGTAACCCCTCTGTACAGTATGTTCTCAAATAAAATAAAATAAAATTAAAAAAAAAAACAACAAAAAAAAAAAACCAGAAGTGGCACTGTGGCTCAAGTGGCAGAGAGCTAGCCTTGAGCACAAATAGACTCAGAGACAGTACCCAAGTTCAAGTTCTACAACTGACAAAAATAAAAATATATACATTGTCACTATTCATTTAGTTAAAACATACTTATATGTTTGTTTATTTAATTTGTTGGGACTTTGGATATGAAGTGGATAGAGTTGGTTGATAATATTGGTCCTGCTAGTTGTTCCTAAGTCTTTTGAGCTTGAGAACAAATGTCATCATTTGAAACTTAGCCCTAATTATGATGAAACTTAGCCCTAATTATATGTCTAAAAAGGATCCAACTGAACCTAAACCATGGGGATTCCTATAGCATGAGAGCGAATTTTTACTTCTCTGCATATTTAAATTTCCTGTAAAACAAAGGTTGGACCTAGATGATGGAGGTTTAATTCTGCTGGCTTTCATTCTAGTCCCAGCAGACTCACTTTTCTCCTATCACTACAGCCCAAGAGTGAGTTTTTTTATGCTTCTTGGCCTCATGGTCTCCTGCCAAGTAAGACAATCTCATTGTATACCCCTTACTTTCCAAGCAAGTAGACAAAGAATCTCAACATGTCAGGTAGGAAATGGGATTCCTTCCTTCCTTCCTAAAAAAGCACTGAGGCCCAGCCAAAGCTTTTTGAAAATTATTCATTAGTATTGTTTATTAATTAAAGTTCAGTATTTAAATCAGAGTTCTGCCTTAGTCTATTTGGCTGCTATAGCAAAATATCACAATCTAGATGGCATATAAACAACATACAATTATATATATAGTATATATATATATATTTATAAGATATATTGGAAGCTCCACCCACTCTTTTTTTTTGTTTGTTTTGTTGTTTTTTTTGGGTCCGGTCATGGGGCCTGAACTCTGGGCCTGGGCGCTGCCCCTCAGCTCTTCAGCTCAAGGCTAGCACTCTACCACTTGAGCCACAGCACCACTTCCAGCTTTTTTCTTTTTGCTTATGTGGTGCTGAGGACTCGAACCCAGGGCCTCAGGCATGCAAGGCATGCGCTCTACCACTGAGCCACCTTCCCAGCCCCTCCACCCACTCTTGTACTCACACAAGTGGACATTTCCTCTCTTGAGAGGAGGAAACTGAAGAAGAGAAACAGAGGATTGGTAAGGTCAACCAGGCCCTCAGCCTTGCATAGGCGGTCTCCTGCTGCATGCCTTCATGGGAAACCTGTTGAGTTTACAGAGAATTATAACAGGAAAGCTTATGGTAAGCATCTTAATATCTTAGCTTTGGAAGATGATGTGAACTGGATCAATTCTGATTAAGCCTGGAACCATTCTTTGCCTTTAACAGTTAAATACACAAATTGTGAACCAAATCAAGAAAAATAAGTAGATACAGCACCTTCCTTCTAAGAGTTAGAGTCTAACTTAAACAGTACAAATGTAACATGAGAAAATACCTACTGAGCTAGGGTGCTGGTGGCTCACGCCTGTAATCCTAGCTACTCAGGAGGCTGAAATCTGAGGATCATAGTTCAAAACCAACCTGGGCAGGAAATTCCATTTCTCTTATCTCCAATAAACTACTCAGAAAAAGCCCGTAGTATCGCTGTGGCTCAAGTGGTTGAGTGCTAGCCTTGAGCAAAAAGAACCTCAGGGACAGCACTCAGGAGTGCTGTACCATTTTATGGTTTTTTTTTTTTTCCTATTTTTTGTCAGTCGTGGGACCTGAACTCTGGGCACTATCCCTTAGCTCTTCAGCTCAAGGAAAGTGCTCTACCACTTGATACCACAGTGCCACTTCCAGTTTTATGGTGGTTTGTTGGAGATAAAGTCTCACAGAATTTCATGCCTGGGCTGGTTTTGAACCATGATCCTCAGCTTTCAGCCTCCTGAGTAGCTAGGATTACAGGTGTGAGCCACCGGCACATGGCTCCATTTTATCTTTAAGATTTCATTTTAGTTTGCGAACATAATTTATATGATTACAGTTGAAGTGAACAAGGTGTGTGTGTGTGTGAGTGTGTGTGTGTGTGTGTGTGTGTGTGTGTGTGTGTGTGTGTGTGTGCATGTATGGGTGCTAGTCCTGAGGTTTGAACTCAAGGCCTGGATTCTGTCTCTTTGTCTTTGGTGATTTTTCACTTTCATTGAAGCTTGTTACCCACTGATAAACAATCAAGGCCTTTCTCCCCTAGTTCTGTGGTCACCAGAAATTCTGGTGCTTTCTTCTGCAGTTCATGATTGAATTTGTAGGAGTTGTTACGTTCACAACTATCCTTTTCATTCAAGGCTGGTGTGTTACCACTTGAACATAGTTCCACTTCTAGGCTCTTGGTAGTTAATTAGAGATAAGAGTCTCACAAACTTTCCCACCCAGGCTGGCTTCAAACTGTACTCCTCAGATCTCAGCCTCCTGAATAGCACAGATTACAGGCATGAGCCACTGGTGCCCAATGTGAACAAGTAATTTTACTAAGCTTTGTTCCATTAAGTTTCAGTTCCTAATTTATATAATTTTCTCCCATTGCTCATTTTTCCTCTTTGTTCTTTTAGATAATTCCTAGGGAACATATTCTGATATATAGCATTTTCTCCTTGATAAGTTCCTTTGTGGAATTATTGGGCTAGAAATAATAAATCCTTTCATGGATTACAATGCATATAATGAGATTGCTATTTCTAGTGAATTGAAGGAAAGAATGATATAGACCTTGACTGTATTGCTCCTAATATTAAATTAAATATCCCAATAACAAATACAACATAAGTAAAGTTTCTAACTTCCCAAATGACTCCAAGTAGTTTATATCATCCAAGAGAAATGTTATCGACTCAACCTCAAGTCCACTTACTGTTGAGTTACATAGTTTACTTAATCTTGGCTACCTAGCAAGTTAGGCAAATTAATTCAGTCCCAATTTCAAATTATTTATAGTGTTCAACTGAATTCTTTATATTTTCTAACTCTTCCAATACCTCCATAACATAAAAATTTAAGGCAAGACTTTAAGATCCTAAGTTTTTTGTTTTGTTTTTTTTTTTTCCACAACAGACTGTGAATGTGAATTTTAGCTGGATATTGCTGACACTGTGAAGGCAACATCTGGACATATATTACTTTGTCTTTTGGCTTGTTATCTATATTTTCAATAAATAAATAAGATTTAATGGCTCTTTGTCGTTGGTGATGATCAGTTTTATTGTAGCTGGTCACCCACTGATAAACAATCAAGGCCTTTCTCCCCTAGTTCTGTAGTCACTAGAAATTCTGGTGCTTTCTTCTGCAGTTCATGATTGAATTTGTAGAAGGAGTTGTAATGTTCACAACTATCCTTAAATCTAAGCCATTTCTCCATAAACACTCCATCTAAGCTTCTGATCATACTGCTCTCTGAAACTGCTCCAGCAATGAGCAATGAAGATTTTGACCTAAATGGAACATCCTGATCCTAAAGGCAATTCACAAGGAAGAATTCCAGAGGCGTTTAGCATGAGATAACTTTTATAGAAAACTGAATTTGGATCACTACATTCCAATATGCTTGTGGCGGGAAAGATGTACCTTTTTCTTTCTTTCTTTCCTTTTTCTTTTGGCCAGTCCTGAGGCTTGAATTCAGGGCCTGTTCCTGAGTTTCTCAGTGCTCAAGACTAGTGCTCTATCACTTAACCACAGCTTTACTTCTGGCTTTTTCTCAGTAGTTTATTGGAGATAGGAATCTCATGGACTCTCCTGCTTTGGCTGGCATTGAACAGCAATCCTTAGATCTCAGTCTTCTGAGTAGCCAGGATTACAGGTGTGATTACTGGTGCTCAGTAAGATGCACCTTTTAAAGTTCTATATGCTCAGACTCCATCAGAATCCTTTTTAAATGGAAAGAATGTCTATCCATTAGTGGATTGAATTCCATTGCACTGCAAAAGAATTATTTCTGGACTCCATATCAGCCTAATGATATATGTTATTGAATCTGGCTACTATTCTGGAGTAGGAACATGGAATTCCTGAGACTACAACTATGTAATAGGTGTTACATGAGTGCAAATAAATGTGGAGCTGTCCCTTTTAATAGCATATATATACATATATATATACACACACACACATGTAGATTTATATGGCATCAGATCAGGATACAAAGTGCTATCTATTACTTACGAAACAGCAGCAACAGTTCAAAAGAGAAAACCAAACGACCTTTTTATTTTCAGCACTTCTACTGACAAGCAAACATCTGTGGTATTATTTCTTAGAACATCACAAATTCTTGTTTCCTTAAAGATCTATTCAGATCAGAATGTATCCAAAGATTTCCTGAGAAAGTGTAATTTCATTATTCGAATAGGTAATTGTAATAAAGTAAATAAAATTCATCACAAGATGATAGTAGTTTAAACAATTATTATTAAACTCTTGTTGTTGACTTCTCCAATTTTCTGTTTGATGTCGTGTGTGTGTGTGTGTGTGTGCGTGTGCAAACTTGTGCACAGATATATAATTGCATTTAGCTAATTGTGGCATGTTTAGTGATTTTCTATAAAAACTAGTCTGGCAGGTGTTTGTAATGAATATGGCTCACTTTCTACTGGAAACTCTGATTCAGTTTACATCATTTTGACTTATAGCACCTTTTCCAGGAATGTAATGCAAGAGTACAGCATTGCTCTGGTGTTTCCCAGGTCTGTAGAGGCCTGTTGGTTTTAATGGGTTATGTGTAGGACACAAGGATGTGACTCATTTATACACTTCATAGTCATAAAAAAAAGCAATGAAAACAGCTCAGCTGCAGTCATAATGCTCATTGCTTTTACTGAATGTGTAGCACCATTTAGTTTTTGTGATTTTATATGGAAATGGAAAAGGGTTCCCTGTGAACAAAGTACCTATTACACTGAATGTCATCAACAGAACTTCTTTAGTGAGCATAGGATAAGTGTGTGGAATTATTTATTACTACAGAACATCTCTGCCATATCCTCTTAATGTGTCCTGTTTTGTAGAACACAAGTCAGAATTCTGTTCACTGTGAAGTTCCAAAAGCAATCATCTAACCAGAGGCATTCACATGAGGAACAAGGAAGAGAAGGCAAGATCAACATTCCTCTAGAGGAGCTGAAGGTAGATTCCCAGAGAGATATGGGATCAACAGTAGCTTTCTGAGATGTAGCTATATTGTGTTACAGGCTGAGGCCAGGTGGCAGAATCTTACAGATTCGTACATTCTCCCAGGTAAACTGGAGATGCATATGATATTCAATAATGGGCTGAAAGTATTAGTAATGTTTTCCTCAGCCTTCCCCTTCTGATTTTTACAGAAGACTTAGCAACCTTTTACTAACACTTGGAAATTCTGTTTTTTGATAACATCCTAACTGAGGTAATAAGTAATTATCAAAAAATATCAATACAGAACTAGAAAATGATTAATTGAAATAAATTACCCAGGGCTTATATCTACCATAAAAACAAGATTGCTAAAGACTGATCAAATAAAAAATTAAAAAGAATAAATCAATTAACCATAAACTAATGTATTAAATATATGCTCATATAAAGTATTTATTCCAATACTTATATATAAAATATGTGGATATATAAAATATGCACATAAATATATGTTCTATATAAATGTAATATAAATTTATTAAAGATATAGTGCTAATTTATATTAAATATTGTAATATCAGTAGTCTCAAGATGCTACTAATAAATTTCACTTGAGATATAGCTTTGCCTAGGGTCATTGAAAATGTTAAAACCAGGCCAGATGCTAGTGATGCACATCTACCATGCTAGCTACTCAGGAGGCTGAGATCTGAGGATTTTGGTTCAAAGTCAACACTGGGCAGGAAATTCTATGAGACGCTTATCTCCAATGAACTAGCAGAAAATTTCATGTGGCTTAAGTGGTAGAGCACAAGCCTTGAGTGAAAAAGCCAAGTGAGAGTATGAGGCCCTAAATTCAAGCTCCAGTTCCAGCACAAATGAAAACAAGCAAGCAAGTAGATAAGTGAAAATGTTCATCCCACAAGTGTAGTGCAAGATCTAGAACACAAACACTAAGCTTCTAGAATTCTAGGTTCAGTAGCACTGACCAAAACCTGGCATGCAGGTGGAACAAACAAGAAACAAGGACTGGAGAAGACACCACACACAGAGCTGGAAACACAGAAAATCACAAGCTGATCCATTCTATTTGTTCCTGCAACACATATTTTTGAACAGCTACCCTGCCCCAAGAACTATGTTAAATGTGGTGATGCAACATTGAACAAAATGGACAGGGTCAGAGATCTTAAGTCTTTAGAGTCTACTTGGAGACATAGACAAATAAAGAGCCAGAGAAAATCAAGTAGGAGGTGGATCTTATCCAGAATTAGAAAGCAGGATGTAGAGGATAGGAAAGTCTTTCAGAGAATATGAACTCTAAGCTGAGAGGTTAGAAGTAGAGAATATGGAGGCTGTCTCCATTTTGTAAAAGGACCCAGAGGACAGAGGAGACTCAGAGTGGTAAGCACTCCACTGTGGGGTGGTAGTAGAAGCAGGAAGGAGCAATTGTAGGGTTTTAAGTAGCTGACTGACATCAGATTTATGATTTTAAACCATCCCTCTGGCCAAAGAATCAAGAATGGGTGGGCAGGGACAGAACAACTCAGGGGCTGTTGTAATGGTTCATAGCATGGACTTTGACTCTCACAGTGAGGATGGAGCAAAGCTAGCAGCTCGAAAGGTTGAATGTACAACAGGTAAAGGGTTAGAGAGTGGGAGGAGTCAAGCAGGAATGGGTTAATGCATGCGGAAACTGAAGCTTAGAGGGATTAAAGAACTCACCTAAGGTTACACAGCTGGGAGGCAGTGAAGTCAGGACTCAAACTTGCGTTCATCTGACATGGAGTTTTTGCCCTGGAACCCTACATTTTATGGGCGACAAATCAGAAGATGGTCACAGATGTTCAGCTCTTGCAAAAGATTTACATGAGGTCCCTGTGTTGCATAAGCTCGCTGTTTTTTGTTGTTGATTTTTGTTGTTCATTTGGCACAGGGGTTCTTCTAGTCTCTCCTTGTCTTTACCATAGTGAGATACTTATCATTTTCCTTGTTGACTGAACTTATTTCCATAAGCTTTCCCTCCACACATGTAATCCGAATGTTGTTGTCATGACAGGAAAAGGAAAAGAGGATGAAGATGATTTTTCTCCCTTGACTAAAACTTGAGTTCCAATTTAAAGTAAAACCAAATGGCATGCTTTACTTTCTGAAGTATATAAATCTGTCACTCTGAAAGTTTTAGAAGAAAAAAAAACCCAAACCCACAGCCAGCTGGTGCATTTTGACTGCCAAAGTGACTAAGGTAATGGGAAAGCTGTAAAAGAATTATCCTATATCGCCTCCAAACACCTCCTCTCCTATTGCAGTTGAGATCTATTAAACAAGCCCAGAATAGTTGGAAACAAGTTCTGACTTGCCCAGTGTTTTAACTCCTGTTTATTTGATGATGAATCTCAAGTCTCCTTGTCCAGAATAAACCCCTTCATGATCCCTAGACATTGTAGACATTCTAGAATATTCCAGCAAAAATGCCCAGTCTCCTTGAATTGTATGTGTTCTCACAATCTCAACTAAATTCGTTGACATCTCCATCTTCCTACATCCCAATGTCTTAATCAACCAACTCTACAAGATTAAGGCCTTGAGAACTTATTCCAGATTCCTTTCTTATTCCTGAAGCTACTCAACCATGAAACCCTGGTTTCATGCTACATTCTAAAAGACCTCTCTAATCTTTTCTTTACACTATGGCTGCCATAGTACAGGACAGTGATTCTAAATTCTGATACATATTGACTCTTGTGATGCAGAAAAAAAAACTACTTCCAAAATTTTGGTGATTCACTTATTTTTTTTTCTGTTATTATTTAACTAGCACCAGTGTTTGAACTCTGGGCCTTGTGCTTGCTCAGCTGGTACTTTACCACTCCAGGCATGCTTCCAGTCCAACTTGTTGCTAGTTATTTTGGAAATGGGGGTCTTATGTTTTTTTTCTGCCCAGAAAATCCTCCAGATCTCAGATTCCTGAGTAGCTAGGATATAGATGTGAGCAACATAAACATGAATTATAGTGTCTAATCATTTTGATCTTTGTTTAGAAAGTTATTTATTTCAGGTGTTAGAAAAAAACATCACACTGATGTTTGTTGAAGTGGTTGACTAAAGATATATTTTATGCCATTGTGTTTATTCAGTTGTGGGGCTTGAGCCCTGGGCCTGGGAGCTGTCCCTCAGCTCTTCAGTTTAAGGCAAGCACTCTACCACTTGAGCTACAGTACCACATCCTAAAGATGTATTTTAAAACATCTTTAACTTGGGTGAAAGAAAACGTGATTTTAAATAAATTCTTTCCCTTTTCATCAATGAGAATATTTTGTCTGACTGTTATTGTCAGGAGACTGGTCAGTCATAAGCCATGCCGACTGAAGGACAGGTCCATCACGGACCATCCTTCTTGTCCTTCCCATGGGCTTTTGCCTCTTTCTTCTGGTGGTGCTGTGTGCAGCAATTGTAAAGTTGTAGTGATCATGACCTAAAAGATTTCAAGACGTGACTAGAAGTGCTACCAAATTGTGAATGGTAAATTTCACATGACCATAACTTACGCTGTCATTCACACTCTGCTTACTCTAGATAATCTTGCACTTATTCCTGTGAATGATGTACAAGAGCAACTTTTTAGAGTCATTAGGAATCAGTTTTCATGGTCAACATGATGGATGATGCATTGCCAGGAGCAATCATGTAACTCACATTTAGTTAATTAAATGGCTTTAGGACTACATAGGCAAGGAAATCAATGATGTTTCAATATAAACCAGTTCCAGAGAGTTCAGCATGCATTAGAAATCAGTTTACAATGGAATTCTATGCCTCAATTAGAAAGAATGACATTGCACCCCATTTGTTAGGAAATGAAAAGGCTTAGAAAAAATTATATTAAGTGAAGTAAGCCAGGCCCAAAGAAACATAGGTCCCATGGTTTCCCTTATTTGCAATAACTAGTATATGTCTGAGTCAAGCAGAAAAGTTCAGATAAGGTGATGTTAGGGAAATGAACCCTAAGATATGTATTCAAATGTTTTTTTCTTTCATGTGATTGTTTCAAACATATTTATAAGATGATTTCTTTGTTACTTTGTATGTCCCTCCCCCCTGCTTTCACTGTATTTGATGTCGGTATAATTTATGGAGGGGAAGGGGAAAAACAAATCGTCTAAATAGGGATACAGGTGGACCCATTGCAACAATGAGATGTACAAGTCGATATGTCACAAACGAACTTTACAACTTTGGTGCGGGGCAGGGGGGGAGCCAGAGGATTAGGTGGGGGGGGGGGTGGGAGAGGGGAGGATGGGAAGGGATGGGAAGGGGAAACAAAGAAGGAGGCTACAATGCTTGATAAGAAATGTACTCATTATCTTGCCTATGTAATTGCAACCCCTCTGTACAGTATTTTCACAATAAAAAAAAGAAATCAGTTTACATATGAGTATGAATTTTGCAATACATTCTAAACTGTTTATGGAGGCAATAACTCTGTAAAATGTATCTGCACAGGATCCCTTAAGGGTGGCTATGTTCCCAGCTTCTCTCTTCCAGGTACTATTTTGATGACTTTCCCTGTTGGTCTCCAAATGGATTCTGAAGATGTGATACCAGGAATATAGAATGTAAGCTTAGATCAGTCCAAACTGATTGATATTAGAGCAGTCACCTGGGATTCTAGATGAAATATTTGGATGGAAACACCTAGAAAAGGCATTTAACAGAAACCTAGAGTCAACAATGCTCTACATCAGAGTTTCTTAATGTTTAATTGCACTTGCCAATCTTGTTAAAAATGAAGATTCTGATTCTGTATGTCTGGGGTGTGCCTAGGATTAAGCATGTCAAACAAGTTCTAATTTACAGATCATACTCCAGGAGTAGAAATCTACAACTAATAATGTACAGAAAGGAGTCCAAAGGCTCAGGAAATGGGCGGTGGGAACTGATTTAAAATGAGCAACCCAAGAAGTCTTAGAAAATAGCTCCTCTAGTAAGACATAGGCTCTGCTTCCTCAGAAGAGATCCAGAATAACCGAAATAGTATTGTGGCTGTCCAGTGTAGGACAGAGACCATGTTAGAAGTTGCCATGAATTACATTCTCTGATCTTGGATATAATGGGTCAAAGCATGAATGAGGACT
The DNA here is from genome assembly GCF_019054845.1 of Dipodomys spectabilis. NCBI lineage: Eukaryota > Metazoa > Chordata > Mammalia > Rodentia > Heteromyidae > Dipodomys > Dipodomys spectabilis. The sequence continues at coordinate 1,317,613 of NW_024870700.1, forward strand.
GGTGGGTAATGTTTATCTTGGCTCAGTCACTCAAGACAGGTTGGACAAAATTACCATTATAAGTTGCTGAGAGAGAAGTGCTATGGTCAATATGTCCACGTCCCTGAATTCTGAACCCCAAGGTGATCATGTTAAGAGCTAGGCCTTTGAGGGATGAAGACAAGTTGGTGATGAAAGTGGAGTCCAGCACAATGAACTTAATGTCCTTTTAAAAAGAGGCCTTGCAGATTTTCTTGTGTCTTCCACAGAAGAGAACCTATCACAGGAGAGTCATTAGTTTAGTCTAGCCTTGTCAGACACTGTAACTACTAGTAACTTACCATCCTCTAGAACTGAAGGAAATAAATTCTGCTGTTTATAAACCACCCTGTCTAAGCTATTTTGTCACAGAATCCCTGGCAGACCAAGACTGAGGAACCACCTATGATTTTTCTCACATGAATCTAGGTGATAGCAAATTGGTCCTACAGAATAGAATAGAAGGGCAGTCTACTAGAGTACTAGGTACTTTAATAGTTTCGCTTAGTACTAAACGCATAAGTAGAACTATGCTAAGTCTGGTAGGCACAAATCTGACCCTAGACAATTGTCCTGTAGATCTTAATGCCTTTTACTCAATTTTCAGACAAGTCAGTTTAAAAGACTTGAAATATCTGGCTTGAGGAAACATTAAGTCCTTTTGGGAGAGGGCCCTCCAATGTTATCTCACCCGTGTACTGTGAAGGTTTTTCCAAATCTTTGTTTGAGAGAATATAGTATCCATTTGCCAAGGTAATTGAGCGTGAGTGAAAGAGAAATAAGCAGAACTTTCAGGTGTTCTTAGGTTCTGACTTTGAGTGGATTCTAATTTCTAGTCTTCCAAAATGGTCTGGCATCCAATACATGAACGGACACTTACACTATGAGGTAAAAGATGAACATTTGACTCAAGTTCATCTCACTGTGGGCCTGGTGATATAAAGAACTGAACCCACCATCACCTCCCAACCCCAAACTGTACAGTGGAACTTAGATACTCTTGATAACATGGTTTTTGGCTCGCTGAGCTGTGGAATAAGTTATTAGCTTAGGAAGAGCCAGAAAGAGATCTTCTGAAATGACCTTTTATAAGTGAATTTCAGATATATATCCTCCACCAAGAATTTCTTTTTTCTTTTGGTGTTGGTAATGGGGCTTGAACTCAGTCCCTGGTTTTGTACCTGAGCTTTTTTGCAAAAAGCTACTAGCATGCTACCACTTGCTCCACAGCTACACTTCTGGCTTTTTTAGTGTTTAGTTGGTGATAAAAGTCTTATGGACTTTTCTGCTTGGGATGGCTTCAAACCATGATCCTCAGAGCTCAGCTTCCCGAGTAGCTAGGAACCCAAGCATAAGCCACCGGCGCCCAGACACCAAGAGCTTTTGAAAGGCAAGAAGGTGGTGATTCCTATGGCATCTCCCTTTAAGCCACAAGTTTTGCTGGTAAGAAAGTTATACGGGTCTTTGAAATGACTGTGGATTATCTCACATATAATCCCGTGGTAATCTAAGCTGCTATTAATCTGAATATAGTGTATATACTGAGAGAGTCTCCAGAGGTCCTGGCACCTGATAGAAACCTCCAGATCTAAAACAGGTTTTCCTATTGTATTTCCATTAATCAAGATGAGCAGAAGCACATCAGAAGCAGTTTGCTTCTACCTATGGCAGCACCCAGGTCAGCAGTTCACTTTCATTTCGTCCCTCCCAGGCATGTCAATCTCCAGCTCTCTGTCATCATGTAGCATTGCAGGATCTCGAGAAACTTGATATTCCACTGAACAGCATTCTGCAACATTACAATGATGACATTATGCTAATTGTACTGGTAAGCAGGAAGTATCACATAGCTCAAATAACTTAATAAGACACATGTGTGCCAGAAGATGGGCGATAAACATCGTGAAACTTCAGGGACCAGAAAAGTAAAATTAAAAAAAAAAAAGACTGAGAACAGATTGTGCCAGAATATCCTTCTAGAAAGTCAGAGCCAACTCTTTGTCCCTGTGTGACCCACCTCGAAGAGAGAGGTACAGTATTTAATGGGCCTTCTAGATTTCATCTAAGTGGCTACAGTGATCTACTTACCAGGTGATCAATAAAGCTGTCAGTTTTCAATGAAACTGAAACAACTGGGTGCCTGTGGCTCACACCTGAAATCCTAGCTATCCAGGAGGCTCAGATCCGAGGATCATGCTTTGAAGCCAGCCTGGCCAGGAAAGTCCATGAGACTCTTTTTTTTTGTTTGTTTGTTTGTTGGTCATGGGACTTGAACTCTTGGCCTGGGCGCTGTCCTTCAGTTCTTCAGTTCAAGGCTCAGATTCTACCACTTGAGCCACAGCACCACTTCCAGTTTTCTGGTGGTTTATTGGAGTAAGAGTCTTGCGAACTGTTCCTGCCCAGGCTGATTTGAACCACGGTTCTCAGATCTCAGCCTCCTGAGTATTTAGGATGATTGGCATGAACCAGTATCCAGCTCTATGAGATTCTTATCCCCAGTTAACCAGCGAAAAGCCAGAAATGGAGCTGTGGCTCACGTAGTAGAGTGCTAGCTTTAAACACAAAAGCTAATGGTAGTGCCCAGTCCCTGAGTTCAAGCCCCAGGATGAGCATCAAAAAACAAGCAAACAACAAACCTAAAACAGATTCATATTATGCTATGAGATTCTTTACCACTGGGGGCATAATCTAGCAGTTCTCCAATGGTAATGACAGTGGTTCTCATAGATGGCTGGCTTATGGATCTTGTAGTAAGAACCAATGAGGAAATAACACAGCAGACCACTAGGGATCTGGAGCAAGGTTGTCCATCTTCTGCTAATAACTATAGAAATTAATTCTTGACATGCTAATATGTAGTGGTCTAAGCTGACCTAGAGACACCAGATAACTGATCTGAAGCAACTATCATCCCCTGGCATTCTCTGAAGTACTAATTGGTAAAGTTGGATATGTGCAGCAATGTTGAATGGAAATGCAGATCCAAAATGCACAAATACTTACACAACCAGGTGGCTTCATCTCCTTTGCTATCTGCACCTACTCCCTGTTGCCACAATACCTTCACTCCACACAGCTATGATCTTATGGAGTGTGTGTGGCGGGTGGGGGGGGGGGGAGCGGGAGGGAGTTGGGGATCTGAAATTTCCTATTCAGGCAGAAGTCAGTAATCAAGTAGAAATGACCATTCTAGGAATGTCCATTAGACTTCTCTCCCAGCTACCTTGATGCTTGCTCAGTGGACCCAGACAGAGGGTGTGGGAAAACAGACAATAGCTAATAATCATGGTGGCACAATGGAGATTATTCATGGGCATAGCAGCATGCTTCTCTTCCTCCTCCTTCCTTCTCCCCTCCTCCTCCTCTCCCCCCCTCCTCCTCCTCTCCCCCTCCTCCTTTCCCCCCTCCCCCTCCTCCTCCTTCTTCTTCTTCTTCTTCTTCTTCTTCTTCTTCTTCTTCTTCTTCTTCTTCTTCTTCTTCTTCTTCTTCTTCTTCTTCTTCTCCTCCTCCTCCTCCTCCTCCTCCTCCTCCTCCTCCTCCTCCTCCTCCTCCTCCTCCTCCTCCTCCTCCTCCTCCTCCTCCTCCTCCTCTTCTTCTTCCTCTTCCTCTTCATCTTCCTCTTCTTCTCCTCCCTCTTCTTCTTCCTCTTCTTCTTTTTACCAGACCTGTGCTTGAACTCAGGGCCTGGGCACTGTCCCTGGGTTTCTTTTGCTCAAGGCTAACATTCTACCACTTGAGCCACAGCACCATTTCCAGCTTCTCTGTTTATATGGTTCTGAGGAATTGAACCCAGGGCTTCATGCATGCTAGTCAATCACTCTACCACTAAGCCACCTTCCCAGCCCACATATCTTCTTCACTAAGGGTGTCCTGGTCATCACCACAGGGAACAATGCCTTTCCACAGCAAAGGACAACACTAAGTCCTCCAAATGGCACCTCCAAGAAAAGCAGCCTCCCTCGCGACAGATTGTTGCATTCCTAAAGGCCAGTGGCTTGTTTTCATAAGAATAGGCAAGTAGGATGTCCTGCCAACATATAAGGCTTCCTGTAAGTTCATGATGGTGATGGCAGTACCACTTTTACTGCAAAGATAAATCCATCTCTGAAACCCATGTCTATCCTTTTTCAACAAAAATGCAAAGGCAATTGATTCAATGGGGTAAAAGGAAGGTATTGTAAAGAATGGTGTTATAATAACTACATAGCTATCTGAAAGGAAGAAACATCTATCTTTTTCTCACATCATACATAAAAGCAAATTTTCAATAAGATAATGTATTTAAATGTAAGTTCTACAACTCTAGAACACATAAGAGAAAAATTTTAACTTGGGCAAAAATTTCTTAGAATACTCAAGACAGGGGCTGGGAAGGTGGCTCAGTGGTAGAGTGGTTGCTTTGCATGTATGAGGCCCTGGGTTCAATTACTCAGCACCACATAAGCAGGAAAAGCCAGAAATGGCACTGTGGCTCAAGTGGTAGAGCACTAGCCTTGAGCTGAAGAGCTGAGAGACAGCACCTAGGCCCAGAATTCAGGCCCTACAACTGATACAAAAATACTAAAGATACAAAAACATAAAAGAAAGCATAAAAGAAAAATGGATAAATTGGACCTTATAAAAGTAAGTAAATAAACTTGCTTTGTGAAAGATATGGTTGGACAAATGTAAAGGAAAGCCAAGGTTGGAATGTAGCTTAGTGGTAGAGTGCTTTCCTAGAATCCATGAAGCCCTGGGTTCAATTCCTCAGTACCATATAATCAAAAAAGCCAGAAGTGGCACTGTGGCTCAAGTGGTAGAGTGTTAGCCTTGAGCAAAAGAAGGTCAGGTACAATGCTAAGGCCCTGAGTTCAAGCCCCAGGTCTGGTGAAAGAAAGAAAGAAAGAAAGAAAGAAAGAAAGAAAGAAAGAAAGAAAGAAAGGAAGGAAGGAAGGAAGGAAGGAAGGAAGGAAGGAAGGAAGGAAGGAAGGAAGGAAGGAAGGAAGGAAGGAAGGAAAGAAGAGAGAGAGAGAGAGAGAGAGAGAAAGAAAGAAAGAAAAGCCAGAACCAGGGAAAATAATATGTATGCACATATATATCATATGTATGTCATATATATGCATAAATATATGTGACAACTCAAATGCATAATATAAAAGAAAAATCTAACAACTTAATAAATAAGAATAAAAGTAACCTGAAAACATGGCTGAAAGATCTGACAGACATTTCACCAAAGAAGATCTTTGAATGGCCATTCCCATGAAAAGGCACACAATGCAAATTAAAACCACAATCAGATATCATTCTATACCCATTAGAATATCTACAATTCAAAACACTGACCATACCAAGGACTGGTGTGCGTTAGGACAACTGGACACATAATGTGGTAGTAGACACACTGGAAAAACTTGCAGCTTCTTAAAAATGAGCACATACCTACCACGTTATCCAATCACTCTACCTCATGGCATTTTCCCAAGAGAAATAAAACATGAGTGAAGACAAAGGCTTATACAAGAATACTCATCACAGCTTGTTTGTAATAGCCTCAAACCAAAACCAGCCCTAACGATCATCCACAGACAAATCCAGAATGTGGAATGTGCTGCAAGATGATAGACCTGGATTCTGGAAGGATTGGCTATAATGGAGAAGGATGAGGGAGAGAATCTGATGGCTGATGGAAATGAGAGACATAGTATCCAGATGTACACAGAAGTTCCAAATAGATACTAAATCAAAGGGGAAAAAAATCCAGCTAGATAGCACATAAGTGAGTCACCTATGAAAATGTGAATATGCACAGCATTTTACAAGACACTGAATTAATGTTGCCTTCCCTGCGTATGGTGATGGCGATGCAGGGCTATGAAAAATGCTTGTGTTCTCTGGAAGTGTGTGTTGAAATGCTTAGAAGTCAAGTGTCGTGACACGTGCAGCCTATTTTCAGATAATTTGCCCCCAAAATGTGTGTGTATGAGTGAGAGAGAGAGAGAGAGCAAGAGGAGGAGGGAGGAGGAGGAGGAAGAAAGGAAGAAGAAAAAGAGGAGGAGGAGAAAAAGAAGGATAATATACATGTATATGTGTATAACATATATATGATATATAATGTATATATGATATATAATGTAACATATGTGGTATGGTATATGATACTATTTTATATTATTATATTATAATACAATATGATATATATATCATGATTATCTAGCCCTGTGCATTTGCTGACCCCTGAAATCAACCTATGAAATAAAATTCAAAGCACAGAGACAAGTCAATATATGGTCAGAAGTACCATTTCAAATCAATAGGCAGAAATGACATTTCAAATCAATTGGCAAAAGATGAAATATCCCATTTGCGGATTCCAACCAATTAATTACGTATGGGAAAAATGCAGATTTCTTTTTCACACCTTACCAAAAAGTAATTTTTTTTACTATTCTTTTTTTTAATTGTGAAAATACTGTACAGAGGGGTTACAATTACATGGGCAAGATAATGAATACATTTCTTATCAAGCATTGTAGCCTCCTCCTTTGTTTCCCCTTCCCATCCCATCCTCCCCCTGCCCCCCATCCTCTTCCCCTCCCCCAAACCAAAGTTGTAAAGTTGGTTTTCGACATAACGACTTGTATATCTCATTGTGGCAATGGGTCCACCTGTATCCCTATTTAAACGATTTGTTTTTTCCCTTCCCCTCCACAAATTATACCAACATCAAATACAGTGAAAGCAAGGGTTATACCGTGGGGGAGGTACATACAAAGCAACAAAGAAATAATCTTATAAATGTGTTAGAAACAATCGCATGAAAGAAAAAAACATTTGAATACATATCTTAGGGTTCATTTCCCTAACATCAACTTATCTGACCTTTTCTGCTTGCAAAAAGTAAATTTTGAAGGATTAAAGACCTAAAGTTTGAAAGGTAAATCTCAATGTTATAGATGAAAGTATCTACACTATTTTATGAACTTGAGATAGGGAAGAATCTGTCAAATAATATGTAAAAAGTGTAAATCAGAAAGGAAATCATTGATAAGTTTGGTTCTATTAAATTTGTAAACTCCCATACAGTGGAATATTCCACAGACCATGTGAAGAGACTAGCCACACACAAGGAAGAGAGATCTGAAAGGCAGAGAACAGGGAGAAACTAGTTTCCCAAATACATAAACAATTATCAGCCAGGGAGAAAAAGACAACAAAATGGAAACAGAACATTGCTAAGATACTCACAGAAAAGGAAACCTGATGGGTTCCAGAAAGATTTTCATCTTATTAGTAATTAAGAATGTTTTAATTAGATATCCATAGCTATCATTTCAGAGAAAAACATTAGTCTGATTACATTAATGTTAGCCAGAATGAGGGGAAATTGTTCTTTGAATTATTCTTGTTTGATTTTAGTATTTATTAACATAAACAGTATTGAGAAGAGGCTAAAAAATGGGGTAAAGATGAAGATGCACAAACTCTGGGACCCAGTATTTTCCCTTCCAGGACCTCCTTTTGTAAGTCTTGCGCACAAGAGGCCAAGGAGATGTGCATATACAAGTCCAGGGTGGCTTCACTAGTGACAGCAAATAAGCAGAAATAATCTGTCTACTATCACTGGGGAAGTGCCCATTATTTTACCAATGGTGAAGCCTGGGGGTCATGTAGGAGGTATGGAGGGATTCTCATAGGAGAGAGCATCTTCTGAGGGAACTAGGGGCAAAAGGCTCATTGAAGGATGATAATGGGTGTGTCTTGAAGTATGAGCATATGTTTGAAATTCAGGAACACAGAAGACAAAACAAATTCAGGAAGGGTAGCCCAGGCTGAAGGACAGAAGCTGGAGCTAGGTTAGCACCTGGGAGGCTGGGGAACAGCCATGGCTGAAGATAGGACAGGCATTCTGGAGAGCCAGTCAGGGAAGGTAATGCAAGCCAAAGACCAAATGACCTTGCTGGTTATACAAAGAAGTTTGGTTCTTGTTTTCGTAGGTAATTCATTCCCAAGTGGTAGCTTTCAGAATCCTTCACACTTTAAAAACGTATGGAGGATCCAAAGGGTTTTTTTTTTTTTTTTTTTTTTTTTTCCAAAGGGTTTTTTTGTGAATATGTGAGTCATTGATATATTTAAAATTGAAGCTTTAGATATGTAATATTAAACATTTGAACGTATTAGTAACATAGGTTACTTATTTGTATTGTAGAGTAGAACAGAGAAGCCACCACTTAAAAGGCTGAATTTTGTAGCCTTTATTGGAGCAGTAGCAGGCGACAGGGGGACTACAGTCACAAAGCCCTACCTCCCCGAATACAACTAACACACGGTGCATGAAATTAATCTTAACAAAGTGGAAAGCAAATGAGATGTGAACACAATCAAAGTAAATCAAAATCCAGTGAACACTCAAAGAAGAACTAACCAAGATGTTAAATATAAACTCAAGCAAATCAAATGTGGACACAATCAAGGGAAATCAAGAACGAATCATCTAAGGAGAATAAGACTTTTCTGGAACTTACCAAGTTAAAACACATCTACAAATCAAAGAATGTCCTCCAGCATCAAGGCCCATTGCCCAGAGCCAGTATTCTTACTTCAGTATTGTCCAAGCCCTCTCAAAAATAACAATAAAAATCCTAAAGCCAGGTGCTGATAGCTCATGCTTGTGACTTTAGCTACTCAAAATGCTCACAGTTTGAAGCCAGCCCACAGAGAAAAGTCTGTGAGACTCTTGTTTCCAATTAACCAGCAAAAAGTGTGAAGCAGAGCTGTGGCTTAGGTAATAGAGTGCTAGCCTTGAACAGAAAACACTATGGGACAGTATCTAGACTCTGAGTTCACATAAACCAATCAAAAAAATCACGAGAGGGCTGGGAATGTGGCTTAGCAATATAGTGCTTGCCTAGCATGCATGAAGCTCTGGGTTTGATTCCTCCATACCACATAAACAGAAAAGCTGGAAATGGGACTGTGGCTCAAGTGGTAGAGTGCTAGCCTTGAGCAAAAGAAGCTCAGGGACAGTACCCAGGCCTTGAGTTCAGCCCCAGGACTGGCAAAAAAATTCATGAAAAATTTCTGGCTTAATAAAAGATAGCTGGATTCTCACAACACATTGCATTTGTTGTAGCAAGTTGTTTTGGTTGAAGTTATGAAGAAAAGCATGTTTCATACGAATTTGGAGCTGGAAAAGGGGAGAAATCTTTTTTAGATAAGCATGGGTGTTCTTTGAAACTACCGAAAATTGGTCAAATATCTTTTCTTTAAAGGTAGTTGTTTGTAGATCTAGAGGTACATTCTAGTTACTACAAATGAAGGAAGACATGTAGCCTGTGTTTCTTTGACTATGGCTTACTTCACTTAATATAATTTTTTCCAGGTCTTTTTTTTATTTCCTCACAAATGGTACAAATATAATTCTTTCTGATGGATGTGTAGAATTCCATTATGTATATATGTGCACACATTGGCACATGATTAATTATATAGAACTCTAGTCGTTCATATACTGAGGCCAAAGGAAACTATGCATAGGAGTGGTAGACAAAGTTTCAATAGCTATGTACAGATGATCATATAAAATGATATTCTATGAAATTAACTCCAAGAAAAAGATATTTTTAGTTGCCGTTGTTGCTGTTTTATTTTCTTTTCTTTTTGCCTTGTTAGTTTTTTTTGTATTTGGGAGGGCTCATAAAAGGTGGAACAAGAATGAACAAATGCAACAGTGATACGCACTAGACACTATGTGGGAAATGTACTGGATACATTGTGGGTGGGGATGGGAGTGAAAACTTGGAGAGAATGACGGAAGGGAGAAATGGTTCAATAAGAATGGTACTCATTACTCATTACCTGATTCGTGTAACTGTAACCTCTCTGTATATCAACTCCACAATAACAATAAATTAAAAAAATAGGTTAGTTACCCCATGGACTCTGCAGCCATATTCATGAACATTCCAAGCTATCCACGGGTCCATAGTGCACCTTAAAAGGTCATATTTTTACATATTATGAGTAAAAAAATCTCAAAATCAGTCATTTGGTAAAAAAAAAAATTGCTTTTCTGTGTAATATACACCTTCCAAATATGTGTACATCTCATTCAACAAGATCCCAGTCAAGCGCATACACTTAGGAAAACCGTCACGCATCTCATCAGGAAAGCCATTAAGAGTTGGGAAGCTCTCGTGCTCATGGGCCTAGATATACATTTCCCCAAATTTTGGGTTTTATTTGAAACACTCCATTTTTTTAACACTGGCACTCAACATTGTCAGTCATTTTCCTTCAAGTGACAAGCTCACTCAGTTTTGAAACTATGACTATCCAATGCCCAGCTCTAAATAACCACAGTGCATCTGCTAGTATGCTTTCAAGTAAAAAACAATGTGTTTGGGGTAGATGGAGTTAGTAGAGCTTGTGATTCAACTGATTGCATAAATACTTCCCTGCCCCCCATCCCCCAGACAGCCATCATCACACTGTGTGTGGCGGCATGAAGAGGAAGGGCTTCATGAGCGCTTTGTACCTTGGGACGCAGAATAGTTAACAGATGCACATTTAAGAGCTGGGTGCCAGTAGCCCATGCCTGCCATCCTAGCTACTTAGGATGCTGAGAGCTGAGGATCATGGTTCAAATCCAGCCCATGCAGAAAAGTTCATAAAACTCTTTATCTCCAGTTAATCAGCCAAAAGCTTCAAGTGGAGATGTGGCTCCAGTAGTGGAATGCCAGTCTTGAGCAAAGAAGCTACATGAGACCCTGAGTTCAAGTCCAAGTTCCAGTACTGGCATGTGCGTGCACGTGCACGCGCACATACACACAATACTGATTCAGTGGCTGAGATTTTTTAAAGTTCCGTTTTTTACTACTTCATAAGGGTATGATTAAGGGACCGTAGCTCTTTTTTCTTCTGTACACAGAGTACAGAATATAAATACTAGGATGTGATACAATTTGCTTCCATGAGTTAGTTCACATTAAGACCTGCTTTTGGACCCCCAGTACAAATGTCAGCCCAGTGCTAAGGGTTGCTAGTGGCCCATTCTTATCCTGAAAATAACTTAGTAACTTAGACTTCCTTGACCTCTTAGAATGTCTTGTTTGCGGGGAGGGTGTCTCCTTTTACACTATAAGCACTGTTGCTAGAGGAGATGGAGACTCCTGGGTAGGAACTTGGCCGAAGATGCAATTTAGGAAGATAGCTCTGCCAGCAGCGCAGCTGAGGGGTCTGCAGGCCGAAGGCTAACCAGGGTTTAGAATGAAAGAGAAGGCACTGAACTGGACCAGAGGCTTGGGCACAGGGAGCAAGTGGTAAGAAAAGTGAAGAGTCCAAGATGACTCTGAACTTCCATGATTGCATAGCAGGGTTGAACAAGCTGGAGAACCCAGAAAAGGAGCAGCTGGAGGCTGAGCACAGAGAACTCCTCTAGATCATTTTGTTATTGAGGTGCGATCGATGGGGAGAAGTCCAGACATAGCTGGTTATATGGGCAGAGAGATATGTGTTGGAGAACCAAAACCAGGAAAGGTAAGATCTTGAAAGGCTTAGTCTAGAGCCTAGAGCACAGCCTACTTAATATCAGGCTTTAAGAACTTGGTAGAGGAAGAGGAATCTGCAAGGAGATGAAGAAGGAAAGATAAAAATAAAACAAGAACCATGGGAGATTGGTGTCATAGAATGCAAACGTATTTCAAGAAAGTAATGTCCAACAGCTGCAAACAATACAGAGACCCAAGGACTAAAATGAAATCCACAAAAACATCAGCTCCAAGAAAATCTTGATCCCTATTATGTCCTTGTAACCCAGAAATTGTCAGATTCAGAGGAAAAACAAAGTAAATCTTGTGGTATGGATGAGTCCATTGGAAATGGCCATTGAAGACATTGATAAACTTTGTCATAGAGGTTTGAACCCAGAGATTCCATGGATTATAGACACAAACCAGGTAGCCATGTACAGAAATAGAAGATGTAGGTGTTCATTCATTCATTCATTCTTTCTTTTCTTTTCCTTTCTCTTTCTTTTAGTCTCTTTTCCAGAACTTGCTTATCAAAGGAAGAAAAGAAATACATAGCCAGAGTTTGTGAATACAAGCTCTTATATTTAGTAAGTTTGACCTTTTGCCTCCTTCCCTCCCTCTCCTCCCCTTCCTCCCTCCCTTCTTTCCTACCTTTCTTCCTTCCCTCCCTCTTTCCCTCACTCCCTCTTTCCCATCATTTTTCCTTCCTTTTCCAGAATGCAAGAAACTTTCAAGTATATTTTCTAAGCTCTAGAGAAGAGCGAATAGACAAGCACAACAGATTCTAGTACTTTCTTCACAGCTTCTGATCTTTTTTTTTTTTTTTTTTTGCCAGTCCTGGGGCTTGAACTCAGGACCTGGATACTATCCCTGAGCTCCTTTTGCTCAAGGCTAGCACTCTACCACTTGAGCCACAGTGCCACTTCCAGCTTTTTCTATGTATATTGAAGAATTGAACCCAGGACTTCATGCATGCAAGGCGAGCACTATACCAGTGAACTACATTCTCAGCCCCTTCCAATCTTCTTAACCCCTTTAGTCATCAAGGTGAAATGACTTTAAGATTTCCCTGTCACACAGCCACCTTGGGTAGATCTTTGCCTGGGTCCATCAGCAGACAAGAAGGCACCATGGTACCAGGAGACATGTGCCTACCACTCTTTCCTGTCTTAGTACCAGGCTGTCATATCTCTCATGACCTGGGCCTCTGGTGCCTTACTGGCTTCCTGGCCCACCCCAGACACAGATCTAAGATCTACACTGGTAAGTACAGCCATAGGGCTCTTCAGAAGTGTCTTCTACTCTCTCACCTCTAATCCTTGCCTGGGCCAGTCTTCCCCTTTGTCGAGTGAGCACCCCTCACTCCGAGATCCCCATAAACATCCACACTCCTGTTGAATTCTTCTGTCACAGGACTAGGTTTCAAATTCCTACTCAGGTCACCCACCCACCCATCCCTCTTCTCCCCCAACCCTGCAATCTAGAACCTACAGGAAGGGAGTTACCACATCTTTTTCCAGCCCCTCATGGAATGTGTGCCGCATGGTTGGATGAAGAATGGTTATGTTCCAAATCCTCTTTCATCCTGATTCTCTGCCTGGAGAAAGAAGATGGGGAATGAAGCAGCAGACTCAGAATTGAATCCAAAGAGTCCAGTTCAGTTATGCACAGTTTCCCAACGCAGAGTCTAGTTTTCTTTAGCTGCAGACAGGCTGCAAGCAGCCTGCAGTCTTGGATGCTGTACAGACTACATCATAATAACCATCCATTAAACTTCAAAGGGAGAAAAATTAAAAACATGAATAGAGCTAATTGCTGGCTGCCACAATTTGGTTCCTGGGCATTATAAATGGTTTAATAGTTGATCTAGACACTATTGAGTTGGGTTGTGCCACACACAAATCTGAACACTTAGAGATTTGGAGATAACCAAGACCAGACTGTGACCTCACCACGTCACAGCTCCATGGCCTAAAGGAGAGAATTTTACATCTTCTCTGTGTTTGGCATAATTATCTGTCACCAAATGACCCAAAAGACGCTTGTTTAATGATTGTACTACCTAAAGACATGAAGTCTGGGTGACACAGGCCAAATGATTAACTATTATCCTGAGCTGGGACTTAGGATGCCTGGGGACCAGACCTGGCTCTGAAGCAACCAGCAGTGCCTGCAGGCCAGCTGCCTGTCATTCCCTCAGTGGGGAATGGTATGAGACCTGTGCTCATGCATTCACTTACTTAGTTAATGTTTTGGGTACCTCTCATATTGCTGGCACCATGCTGGACACTGGGGAATCTCAAGGGAAATAAGACAAAGTCTGTCACCTTGAGATCACAGTCCACTGTCAGCATCATGGAGACTACCATGTGACAAAGCTGTTTGGGCATGTGTGAATGCACTGTAGGAGACCAGAAAGGAGTAACTGAAACTGGGAGAAAACAGGGCAAATAAGTCTCTAGGGGGTAGATATTTAAATGGGCTTTCAATGATATGTAGGAGTTTTTCAGGCAAAGGAGATGCCACTCAAAAACAAGAGGAACAGAGCCATGAGGCACCAGTGGTTCATGCCTGTAATCCAAGCTACTCCTGAAGCTAAGATCTGAGGATCGTGGTCCAGAGCTGGCCCAGGCAGGAAAATCCATGAAACTCTTATCTCCAATCAACCACCAAAAAGCTGGAAGTAGAACTGTGGATCAAGTGGTAGAGTGTTAGCCTTGAGCACCAAACTTCAGACAGTGTCCACAACCTGAGTTCAACCCCCAGGACTGACACAAACAAATAGAAAATGTTTCAGGAAAATGTTTAGGGAACAGCAGGTTCAGGTGAGTGTGGGTGAGTAATAAGGAGGCAGTGAGGTCGGAGTGATGAGGTCTCAGAGGAACCTTCCATTCTCTGGGAGGCCGTAAGACCATGAGGCTCAAACCGCAGCATGATGAGCCAGTTCTACATGGAGGGCTTGTGTGAAATGCTAAGCTAAAGGAGGAACAGTTCATTTTGGCTCTTGGTGCCAGAGGTTTCAGTCTACAGTCACTGGATCCTCCTGGCTGTTTAGGACCTGTGGCAGCCCAATACAACATGGCAGGGACCCTCTGCAGAGGACTTCATAGAGCCTAGGAAGCAAAAAAGAGAAGAATGAGCTGGGTACCTGTGGCTCATGCCTACAACCCTAGCTACTCAGGAGGCTGAGAGCTGCAGGATCATTGTTCAAAGCCACTCCAGGAAGAAAAGTCCACAAAACTACAGCTCTAATTAAGTGGCTAAAAGCCAGGTTAGAGGTATGGCTCAACTGGTAGAAAATCAGCAAGCAAGCTGAGTGAGTTTGGGGTCCTGAGTTCAAGCCTCAGTACCAGGAGAGAGAGAGAGAGAGAGAGAGAGAGAGAGAGAGAGAGAGAGAGAGAGAGAGAGAGAGAGAGACCTATAGACTTATTAACTTATGACCTCAGTATCCCTTCCAAGGGCATATCCCCAATTACTTAACCTATCACTAAGCCACACCTCTTAAAGGTTCCACCACTTCCCAATACTGTCACAGTCTGAAG
The DNA here is from genome assembly GCF_019054845.1 of Dipodomys spectabilis. Lineage (NCBI taxonomy): Eukaryota > Metazoa > Chordata > Mammalia > Rodentia > Heteromyidae > Dipodomys > Dipodomys spectabilis. Next base: position 1,332,683 of record NW_024870700.1, read on the forward strand.
AACAAAGCTTCAACACATGGGCCTTTGGGTAATTTTCAAGAGTCAAACTATAATAGCTTGTTAAAGCACAGATTACTGGGTCTGCTCTAGGATTCCTAAATTAGCAGGTCTAGGGCAAAGTCTGAGAATTTGCGTCTGTGCTACTCTCCTGAGTCCACAATTGGGAAGTATTCCCTTCAGATGCATTTATATACAGTTTTTTTAAATGTACAGGTCTTTTATGTACAGGCGTGCATGTGTGTGTGTGTGTGTGTGTGTGCGTGCGCACACGTGTGTGCATGTACGTGCATGCATGTGCACGCACGCAGGTCCTAGAGCTTGAACTCAAGGCCTGGGCAATGTCTCTGAGCTTTTTTTAAATTTTTTTTCTCTCAAGGCTAGTGTTCTACCACTTGAGCCACAACTCCACTTTCAGGTTTTAAGTAGTTTATTAGAGACAAGAATCTCATGGACTTTCCTGTTTGGGCTGGCCTCAGACCACAATTTTCAGATCTCAGCCCCCTGAGTAGCTAGGATTACAAGGTTAAGCCAACAATGCACAGCTGCGTACTGGTTTTATATACAGCCAGCACCACACACAACCATTAGGAAGAGGACAGACAGAAGGCATCGAGGTAGGCAGAAGTTTGTAGACTCCTAGGAACAAAACTACTGTCAATACATTCCTAACTCAAGAACCCTAGTCCTTTATGTTTATTTTCTTTATTTAGCTGGTGCCTGAATATTTTACCATTGGCACTTTCTTCATCTGAATTATGAATTGTTTCCTATTTAAATATGAATACATTTGGAAGGGGCAACACAGGAAATTGCTACCAGCGATTTACAATAGAGTGTTCATTTAATTATGAGATCATTTTTCATGCAGTGCCTGAGGAGACTACAGTCATTTTTAATGACCTGGGAGAGTAGACTTAATCAGGCCTGTGCCTCACCCTTGACGGCATGATATTACCCACGCCTCTTCACCTTCCCCTGTCTAATCTCAGCTTCCTCTTTGGTGAAATTAGGGATGACAACGCCACCACAGTGCTGGTTTGGGGACTTGCATTAAAGGAGATGATGTGTGAAAGCTTTTGGAATCTATCAAGTGCTAAACAGAAGTGTTCACACCCCCCCCCCACACACACACACCTTTTAGTCTTCTCTCAGTATGGTGAAAGCTCTCGATTCTTAATGACTCAAAGAGGTTTGTCCAGCCTGTGGGGGTGTTGCTGCATGGGAGGGGCAAGAGAGAGGAGTGAGGAGGAATAGCTCAGGACAGAAGGAACTTTGGTACTGATTCCATTGTTATTATTGGGCTTCAGGGATTCATGCCCAATAACTTTTTAGATGTGTCTTAATTAGAACAGGTTAAGATTTAGAAATCTTAGAAATTTTCTCTTGTTATCAAATACAAACAACAACAAAAACAGAAGTTCTTTTCTGAGGCCTGGAGGGATTTTCTGGGTTCTCTCTGCAATACTTCCTTGTGTTTTATTTTTCACAAATTCAGAAGCAAGCAGTATTGATCAGTAATCTCTTCAAACAAATACACATCCAGTGAGTTCTAAGAAGCCTTTTCTTAACCTAGGTGGTTTTCTCCACCTCCAGGATATTGACAGGCTAAGTTCCAAGAGCTCTTCTAAGTAACGTGACTAAAGTGCTCCTGTCACCAGGGAGGGCTGCTTGGAGGAGGTCACTCAGTATTTGGGAGTGTGTTGGCAGCTGTACCTTGGGACAAGGAACTATCAGCTTACCCATAGTGAACATTTACTTGGGCGGCATGCTTAATGGTAGAAGAAAAACAATGTTCTGTCCATCTCCCTCCCAAAGAGAAAGGTGATATCTCCTAATTTGACAGAAGATAATTTCTTAATTATCCCATGATGTTTGTTATCCCTGGAAAACACAGTAGGTTGAAAAGGGTGCAACTGAATCCCTGACCTGATGAAACACAGACTAGGCTAGGTTTTCAGTGTCTCCTCTCTACAGCTAAAGGAAGAATTTGCTAATGATTGAAGCCTGGAAGGCAACCTGCAGAAGGCCCTCAAGTGTGGCCAGCCAGGGCTTTTGCTTCACAATGGTCACAAAGTGACTGTCAAATTAACTGGAAAAACCAGGCTCCTGAATATGATGAAGAGGCCTGGGCAGAAGGCATGACTCACATACCTCATTAACTCCTCAGTATTTTAGAAATGAAGCTTGTCTGCACTTTAAGCAACCATTAAATGCCCTTCAAAGCATTTTGTGGGAAATAAAGGAGGGGCATTTTGGTAGTGATTATCACCCCATAACCAATTCCTGCCATATTCTCTACCACCCACAGGTACTCAGATAATTGGGTCCTAGTCAAAAAAAGAAGCCACCATTCCTGTAAGGTCTGCCATGGCTTCTAGAACTTTCCCCACCTCCTCCAAAGCAAGGGGGAACAGCTGCTGTTTTAAAGGGGGAAATTTAAGTGTCAGTCAAAAATCCCAAAGACACAGCTTCATACCAGGAGGAGGAGGCCACTTTGAAACTCTCCTTATTCAGAGCTCTGCAGCTCCCACTTTTCTGTGCCCCGCTCTCTGGGGAGGAGGGGATGCTTAAAAGCAGGAGATGAGGAGGGAAGCAGAGGCAGGCAAAGGTTTAGTAAGAACAGGAGCAAGGAAGAAAATGGATGAGAAGACGGCTTGATCCGGGGCAGGGAGTGTTTCCATACTAGAGGAAGTGTTTGTTCCAGTTCAGCCTGGTTCCCCTCTGCATCTAGTATCCCTCATCATCTGTTTATTACTCTATCTGGCACCCTAATGGGAACCTCACAGCCATCAAACATCGCCCTCCCCTCAAGTTGCTAACATTCTAGGGGACTTTCTCTAGGGCAGTTTCAGGAGCCGCTGTCTCAGGCCTACACACATCCAAGTCAAGTAGGTGTGTGCTCGCTCACTCGCTCACATCAGACACTTAGGGTGGCGTGCCCACAACCCCTTGGCTGGTAAGCTCCCCCTCATGCTCACACCCACGCTGAGTTGTGAACACCTGGAAACGCACTGCATTCACACTTCACATGTATGGAACACATGCACACGTGCGCACACTCATGGACGTGCGCGCTCCCGGCTCACAGGTGCAGACACGGGCACTTGCGTGCAGGTGCAGCACCGTGGTTTTCCATGCATGCGCCATGGGGGAAAAGACACTCCAAGGTGTTCCAGCAGCCTAGGCAATACCCCTTTGCCCAGGAAGAAAGCTGTGCAGGAACTGCTCGCAGTTGCACCATTCAGCCCCCCTCCTCCGTCCTGGGGCCCAGGGGGGTCTGCAGAGGTGCCCCAGGGCAGGGAAGTGTGAGGAAGGGTCTCCACCTCGGCAGTGTGAACCCTCCCAGGCTTCCTTGAGCACACGCCCATAGTGCTTCTAGGCCTCTTCGCCACCCAGGGGCAGCCCCGGCCTCCCCCTCCCTGCACGGATTCCTCCCTTCACTTCATTATTTATGTCCTCCATCTGCGGGTGGAGAGAAAGGAGCGTGGCTCTGTGCGCCAAGCAGTGGAGCTTGGGCAAGGCACTGGTGGAAAACAATTATGGAGCTCTTTGGAAACAGCCCCAGCCCTCGGTCTGTGGCAGAAACTTGGACTCAATGGCCTGAAACCAGGCTGAGGAACCCCGTCAGGCCGTGCTGTCCCTCGGGGCTGATTGATGAGACACACTCCTCCTTCCTCCCAAAGCATTTGCAGTGGGTGAGTTCTTTGTTTCCAACCCTAGCAACTGCCTACCTATCTCGGGTTCTGCGAGGCTGATGCCATCCCTAATGCCAAGCGGAGGAAGTCAGGGAGCTCATTCCTATCCCAGGCTCCAGCTCTTGCATGCTCTCTCAGCCTGGCTCAACTCCTTACTAGACCATTTGTATTTCTTTGGGCCAGTCTGTTTGCTTGTTTGCTTGCTTGTTTGCTTGCTTGCTTGCTTGCTTGCTTCCTTCCTTCCTTCCTTCCTTCTTTTCTTTCTTTCTTTCTTTCTTTCTTTCTTTCTTTCTTTCTTTCTTTCTTTCTTTCTTTCTTTCTTTCTTTCTTTCTTTTTCTCTTTCTTTCTTATTTACTTCCTTCCTTTCTTCCTTCCCTCCTTCCTTCCTTCCTTCCTTCCTTCCTTTCTTTCTTTCTTTCTTTCTTTCTTTCTTTCTTTCTTTCTTTCTTTCTTTCTTTCTTTCTTTCTTTCTTTTTCTCTTTCTTTCTTATTTACTTCCTTCCTTTCTTCCTTCCCTCCTTCCTTCCTTCCTTCCTTCCTTCTTTCCTTCCTTCCTTCCTCCCTTCCTTCCTTCCTTCCTTCATTTCCTAATATATTTTATTTATTGTAGAGGTGATGTACAGAGGAGTTAAAGTCAGGTAATGAGTACATTTCTTTTTGAACCATATCACCCCTTCCCTCACTCTCTCCCAGTTTTTTTCTTCCCATCCACACCAACAAGTTATATAGTTCAGTTTCCACATAGTGCCTAGTGAGTATCACTAATGCATTTATTCACTCTTTGTCCCTTCATTTCTGTGCTCCCCTTAAGCTCCCAAAGACATATAAACTAACATATAAGACCAAAGGAAAAGACACAAAAAAACAGCAACAATAACAGTAAAAATATCTTGCTTCCATTTCTTGCAGTTCATTCTGTAATATATTACTATATATGATCATATGCACATAGCTATTGAGCCTTTGTGATCCTGTCCTGTGAATATCCTCCTTTGGTCTCACCGTGTGAATGTCTTAGAGACCTTTATAATTTATCATGTCCCAGTGTAATTTTTTTTTTTCTTTGGGTCTGGCTTACTTCACTTAATATAGATTTTTTGCAAGACTTTCCATTTCATTACAAATGATACAATGTCATTTTTCCTGATGGATGTGTAAAATTCCATCATGTATACCACATTTTCTTGATCCATTTGTCCATTGTTGGGGCATCTGGGCTGATTCCATATCTTGGCTATGGTAAACAATGCTGCGATGAGCATAGTTGTGCTGGTAGCTTCAGTGTGGCATTGTTTGTGTTCTCTTGGATAAATGCCCAGAAGTGGAATCCAGTCAGCACTGTGGACAAGGTCTCTCACTGGCCATCCATACTTTCCTGTCCTCCTCCATCCCTACTTTCTAATCTTCCTGGATTAGACAGGAGCAGGGCACCGCTCTTGCCGCTTAGAACAGCCAAACCTATTCAGAAAGCGCTAGATCTTCAGGGTGCCTGAGCCACTGAGTGTTTATTAGGGATTCCTCATCCCCACCTCAAGATCAGAATGCAGGAAGATTTCTGGATAGGTGGCCTGAGCCATCCCCTATCTCTCCTGTTGTGCGATCAACACAGGACTGGCTTTCTCTCCTTTACACGGCACCAGGATCTCACCTCTGCCCCAAATGGTTGGAGTAGAAGCTGGGCAAAGCAACTAGCAATGTTCTTGGGAAGAGATGGACTTTTAGGAGCAGGAGGAGGACCTTTCTTTTCCATCTGAACCCAAGCCAGAAACTGGGAGGTCTGTTGGAAAAATTGCCCTCCTTGTCTGACTCTTAGCATTTGCCCCCAGGACCTGCATGTACCATTCTTTTTCATTTTGTGGCTCTGCTAGACATGCATAACCGTTTATACTAAAAATAAGGGCTTTCCAAAGCTCCTGAACAGCCAGGAATGTGACAAGCAGAGCAGGAGGACCCAGACCACCTTCTTACTGCCAGGAGGAACTCCCTTTTCTAGCTCTTGTAAAGCAGTGGATCAGCTCCAAACTGAGATGCTCTCCTCTGCCATCCTAGTTTTGCCTCTGCCCCACAAACAGCCCAGGCTCTTTTGTACCTCTGGCATGCTCCAAGGACTTTCCCCAACATGGAACCCCACTGTACCTTCCACCAATACAATTCTTACAGACCTGCTGTGGCCCTGCTAGCAAACCCCTTCTCCCATAAACCTATCCCTGCTCCCTCTAGTTTCCATCCATGTTCCTTTATACTAGCATGTACATTCTCTGCCATAAAGTTGAGCCCTTCCTGACATAACTGTCTTTGATGATTCTGGCATTGTTTCCATTTCATTGGTCTCATTCCATGAGACAGATGGTCCTCTTAAGGGCAGGGGTTATGAATAGATACTTCTCTTAGATACCCCCAGAGTGTCCATCCGTCATGGCACTAGGCACAAAGTTGCTTTTGTTTAGCTTATCAGACGTGTTCTAAACCAGCTTTTGCTATGAGACATGGAGGGTGGTATGACTGGGCTTTGAGCCATTAATCCATTAGCAGCAACTCCCCCTGACTGCATGGTTTGCCCACCTGGATGGGCAAATTGGCTGGTTTCTTTAAATCTTTGAGAAATGCTTGTACTTGAATTAGCTGAGGAAGGAAGACAGAACTTCATTGTATTCAGTGCTCACACTAAGACACCCCAAAACTACTCAGATCAGATGCTGTGTCTTTAACAATGTCCATGGTATGTGGTAATTGAAATGCAAATGATTGTATACATAAAAGATTGGATCTAAAATTGACTTCAAACCAGAAAGTAAAGAATTGGTTTGGGGAGGAGTACTTCTATGCTTCCTGTTGAAGGTTTGAGGGTATTTAAATACACCACAAAGGCTGAATTTTAAAAATAATTTTCTGTTAGTTATATTAAGTGTACAAAGGGGTTCATTATAATATTTCCATACATTCATATAATGTACTTTGATTGAATTCATTCCTTCAATTACTCTTTCTCATTCCCCTCCCCTTTAAAATATTTTAGCAGGTTTCATTAACCTACTTTCATATGTATACAAATTACTTCAATCATTATCATCCCCTTTCTTTTTTTGCCCTCCACCCTCCCATCTGTTTCACATTATTCTGTTTTACTTTCTGGTCTAGCTTCCACATAAAACAGAGAATATGAGATATTAGTCTTTCTCAGTATAGGTCAAGTAGTTTTTTCCCTCATCCTATTATCTCCTTAGAATATTTGAGTGGCTTACCCTGGCAACTTATGACATTCATCATCTCATATATTTCTCATAAAACACAGAGTGTGAGGAAAAATGTTCACTCAGAAGTTAGTACTTTCTGCCAGGCACCATGGCTTACAGCTATATTCATAACTTCTCAGGAGGCTGAGATCTAAGGATTGTGCTTTGAAACCAGCTTAGGCAGAAAAGAGTCTGTGAGACTCTGATCTCCAATTAACCAGCAAAAAGTAGAAAGTGTAGTTGTGGCTCAAGTGTAGAGCACCAGCTTGGAGTGAAAAAGCTCAGGGACAGCACTCCAGCCCTGAGTTGCCCTAGTACCAATATACATATATTAGAAAAGTCACATTAGGTACTCTGCTCAGGGTTTTATGCATATTAATTGGCTTATTTCTCCCTATTTTCCAGAGTAGAATCATTGATATCAGACCACACGATCTTCCATATACCAACGGTGGACTTGAGCCAGGTCTCCTGACCTATAACCCAGCAGAGGACAAGGGCCACGTCCCCTGTCCTATACCATATCAAATACTCTCCTAATACAGTTCTTCCAGGAAACCCCAAGAGAGAAGCCTGGGGAAGGATCAGTTACTGAAGTTGCTATCCTAGACTCTAGGGCAGTGAACAGTGACACAAGAGAGCTGGGCTCAGAGCAAAAGCCAAGCCAGACAGCCTGCTCTGTTGCTTGCTAGCCAGATGTGAATTTTCTCATTCACTTAACCTCTCCATAGCAACACACCCTCTGCAAGTGAGGAATGGTGATCTGACCTAATGGGGCTAATATGGGGACTCAAGTTGGATGGAAAGAGGCAAGGCCCTAAGTAGAGAGCACTCACTCCCATGATCATCTGGAGAAATGACAGGAGAAGTGACAGGAACTCCGGCATCTTCCTCTCCCATTCTGAAACTTGAGGACCTAGACAAGATTGCAGAAGGAAGAGGGTTCCTGGGGACCATGGAGCTGAACTGAGAGGTCCCTTGATGTGGGCCACATGGTGTACAAACAGCCCTGTGGGTCACTTGCATGGTACTCTCTGGCACTATCCTCTCCCCCTTGAGTTTACATTTTCTTTAAAAGCTCCAAACTGGTCTTAGTCAGGCTACTGGGGATCACAGAGGACCCTAATCTGGAAGTAAGAATAGCATAAGAGTACCAGTTGGCATGATGAGGTACTCAGAGTGTAGGTTGGTAGGAAAGTTGCCAGTACAGAGGAGAACCAAAATCTATGACTACTCAAGAGAAAATCTTCCCTCCTGGCCATTGTCCCATGGCTAACAAGCCTCCTGCAGGGCTTCTTTTGTGATCAGAGCTGCACTGAGAGAAAGAAGATATCTAGACATTTAGTAAGAAAACTAACACTGAGTGCCTACCTGTCCTCTGCCAGCCACTTTATGGAAATTGTGTGTGCACGCGCATGAGTATGTGAGCATGCGCAGCAGTCCTGGGACTTGAACTCAGTGCCTGAGCAATATCCCTAAGCTTCTTTGGCTCAAGGCTAGCACTCTACCCTTTGAGCCACAGTGCCACTTCCAACCTTTTCTGGGTAGTGTTTTTGGAGATAAGAGTCTCACAGATTTTTCTTCCCAAGCTGGCTTGGAATTGTGATCCTCAGATCTCAGCCTCCTGAGTAGTTAGGATTACAGCTGTGAGCCACCTGCACCCAGTTCTTTAATCCTCATAATAGCCAGTACAAGATAGGTGCTGTGACCTACCCCATGTCTGGGAAAACTTGGATTTACAGAAGTCAGTGGGCTGTCCCAAGGGTCAGTTAGTGTATAACTGAGCCAGGATCTCAGCCAGGTGTGCACAACTCACCTGCCCATGCTGTTTGCATGACGTGGCCTTCTGCAGCTATTTGTTTCCTTATGAGAGAAGGGAGGCACTGTTTACTTCCCTGGCGGGGATGGTGAGATCTCTATCACCCTCAGAAAAGCGTGTTTTAAATCCCTAATTGTGCGTGGCATTGAGCACAGCATGGAATTGTTTTGTATACAGAAATAATTAAGCTAAGTACACAGACAGAGTGTCTGCCCTCTGGGAACACAGATCCCCAGCACATGAAGGTGGGCCCACACAGCACATCCACAGGCAAGGGTCTTTTTGATGCCATTTTGTCAAGACTATCTCAGTCACAGGCTGCATACTTTTCCATAGCAACAGTGAGTCCTGGCCATGAAGATATAGGAAGGCCTTGCAATTCTATCCCCACTGCTGGGAGAGGGGCCTGAGAGGTAAACTGTAGGGGCAGATTGTGGGTTGGAAACCTTCATAAGACCTGTGTGACCTTGGACAAGTTTCTCATGCTTTCCGTGCTCGTTTTCCCTTACAGAATCAGATGAATAATGCTGAACAGCATTGTTGCACAGGCTCAATGAGATGATATATGGGAAACATTTAGCACAATGCTGGATAGATGGCAAGTTCTCTGTAACTTATGGTTGTGCACACACACACACACACACACACACACACACACACACACACACACACACACACACACACACACCAATCTTGGGGCTAGCACTCAGGGAATAGCATTGTCCCTGAGCTTTTACCCCTTTACCACTTTGAGCCACCGCTCCATTTCAGCTGTTTTGGTGCTTGATTGGAGATAGTAGTCTCATGGACTTTCCTGCCCAAGGTGGCTTTAGACCACAGTCCTCAGATCTCAGCCTCCTGAGTAGATAGGATTACAGGCATAAGCCACCAGTGCCCAAATGTTAATGGTTATTATTATGGCAGTTTGTCAGGAGGCTCGTCCCTAGAATGGATTGAGGAAGAAAAGTTGGGAAGATGTCTTGGATTACACAACAAAAGCTTGATCCTTAACACCACTGATTTGGAGACCTGCAGCAAATCATAATTTTCTGACCTGCTCCTTTTCCAGGGATATTGAGGGCTTGGCCTTTATGGGCAGCCTCTCATGTGTCTGCTTCTTAGTCGGCCTTTGATCCTTAGTGTTGCTCATCTCTCCAGATGTACAGCTTTCATGAGGGTAAAGACCTGTAAGAGCAGTAAAACGCAGGATACTAATGTTTAATGAATGTCACACAGTAGGAACTCAGTATATTTTTGCTGACCCAGATGCTTGGGGCTCCATCTCCCAAGACCTGTACAGGAAGCTACTAGTCCAATAAGGGCCAAATTATCAACCACCTCAGGTAAGCCATTTGGGATTGCTGAAAGGCCACATGGTGGATCGAAGTTTCCAGAATGTCTTTGGAACAGCTTTTTCTCCTCTGTAGAATTGATCAAGGAGTGACCAAGGGGCTTCAATTATACAGAAAACCTCTTTGTTTCTTCTTGGCAGAGGCCTAGTTCAACAGAGGCTTCATGTTTAATGTACTGTCAGGAGGGAGGAAAAATATCTGCAGAACTAAGGGAGAAAAAAGATTAAACTAATAATAAAACCAAATCCAAACATCTCCCACCTTCCTGCCCCTCCACCCTAGCCCTTACTTAACTGTCTTCCAGTTCCCCTCCCAGGCAGATAATATTTACTCCATGAGGATCTGACACTCGGGTCCACAACAAGACAATGCTTGATTGTTTCTTCCTTTCCCCTGAGGCGAAGGGCTGGGGCAAAGGCATAGAAAGGGAAAGCCAGAGAGCTGCCCGACTTCTCTTCTCTTCTTTGGGACTCACTCCTGTGTTGTCAAAACAAGCCTGGGCCTAGTAAGGGGAGCGGGGGAGGGTGGCAGGCCTGAGATTAGTGCAGCTACTACCCAACCTGCTCAGAAAGTTTCACTCTTTTAGCAAATTTCCTGGCAGCTGTGACCACTTAAATGGCTTTTGCTTCCATTAGACAGGAGAGTCATTAAGTCACGGAGCTTAATGCAAGCTTAAAAGGCTCAGGAGTCATTGCTCAGCGAAAAGTGCCAATTCATTGTGTGGTAGATTAAACAACAAAATAAAACAAAACAAAACTGGAGATTCAGATCAGAGGTGAGTTTCTCTAGCATTAGGGATTGCCGGCTGACCTTCAAGTGACCTTGTGCTGAAAACACTTCTGGTATCAGTCAAAGGTCCAGCAATTTCCATGCAGGAGGACTGTGGAAGGCATATAACCAGGTAGAGAATGGACAGTCCAGCTCCCCAGCTTCTCAACACTTGTGAAGTCTACTGAGACCATAAGGACTCAGATGGAAAAAAATCCCTCATCAATGTTAGGGTTTAACAAGTGAATACATGTTGAAGGCCAGACTGACTGAAGTCTATGTTGCCTAATAAATTTTACTTCCAGCAATCACTATTGGAGATTGGGTCTGGGGGAACTGGTTCTCCTGTACCTCCTTGAAGCTTAAGATTCTTCCTTTTCTTCCTCCTCCTCCTCCTCCCCCTCTTCCTCTTCTTCCTCCTCCCCCTCTTCCTCTTCTTCCTCCTCCTCCTTCTCTTTCTACTTCTTCTCTTCTCTTCCTCCTTCCCCTCCTGCCCCCTCTCTCCTTTTCTTCTTCCTCTTCTCCTCTTCCTACCTCTCCTTCTCCTTCTCCTCCTCCTCCCCATCTCTCTTGCTCTCTCTCTCTCTGTCTTTCTTTGTGTGTGTGTGTGTGTGCTAGTACTATGGCTCTCCCTTAACTCTTTTGCCCAAAGCGGGTACTCTGACACCTTTAACACCTCTACTTCTGGCTTTTTGCAGTTAATTGGAGATAAGAGTTTCATGGATGTTCCTACTCAGGCTGGCTTTCAACTTTGATTCTGAGACCTCAGCCTAAGCAGGTGTATAGGTATGAGCCACTGATGCCTAGCCTGCCTCTTTCTTCTTTGAACAGTGCTCAGTACTGGAAAAAAAAAAAATAGAATCTCCCTATCACCAAATCTCACTGCATGTGGAGTGACATTACCACTCAGCAATGGGCAGACATGCGTGAACTAACTCAGGTGTCAGGATACCATGGCTGCTCACAAGAACAAAGTAGGGTCTTATTTCTGGGCTGTACTGATCTGCTTGCGATTTACCAATATACTTAAGCAAGGTGAGTAGGGGAGGTATTCCTAGCCCCGTGTTGCAGAGGAAGAAACTGAGGTTTTCAAAGGTTGACATAAGCATCTCAAACCCTAGAGCTTGTGATTCCTAGTCTTCAGCTCTGATTAGGTCAACTGTCTCTCAATGAGTGGCCAGGGGACTCAAGGAAGAAGCTCTAATCTGCTCTCTAGCTATCTTGCTCTATGGCCCCAGAGAGTCTATCTCTGCCCACATTGCATCGGGGTCAAGCAGCCCTTGGGAAAAGAATGAAAAGTTCTGGGGCTGTTGCCTTTCCCAGCAAAGAAATATTTTCCTGTCTTAAAGCTTTCATCAGCAATCTTGCTTTTTCCTTGGTCTGCACCTGCAAGGAGCTCAGGCCTGAGGACTGTGAGATCTGGGGGGGGTGGGGGGGGTTGCATTTTCCAAAGTAGGGGAGACTCCATTGGGGAGGAGATGCTGCCCGGTCAAAGGCCAGCATCCTGAAAATGCCTAGGCCTCCCAAGAATTTTGACAGGCACTACTACAATCCAAGACCAAAGAAGTTTGACCCCTGGCTGGACAAAGCCAGGGTAACTGACAGTCTGGCTTAGCCTGTACGGGATTACTCAGCCCATAAAAGTTCAGTGTATTTGTTAAGGGAGGGGCAGATCCATATCCCATCTGTTGACACCTGGACCGTAGGGAAAAGAGCTGCACCTCCTCTCGCCCATCCCAGCACCCTCGCTGGGGCACTCCCTGCCCAGACGATGTGGTTGATGGGAAGAACACCTGGTGGGGGAGTGCTAGGAGAGCCTCCTCTTGGCAGCTGCCACCTCTGCCGAGAGCCATGATCGTCATTCAGTGGGATGGAAGGCCAGGCAAGAATCCTGACAACACGGTTCCCAACATGTTTCTCTCCAACACATGCCCTGAGTGGGCCTGGCTGGGGCAGTGAACCAGGTTCCTCACTCCCAGCAGCTGCCTCTTCAAGAGTCGCTCCGAACCTTCCCCATGGCTGTGTAACTTTTAGCTCCAAGATTCCGGAGTTTTAGATGTCTTTGGTGTCTTCATGCTGTGGCAGGGCAGAGGGCAGGAGAGCGAGGAGGAAGAGCTAACGTATGTGGAATGGAATGATTTGCTCAGTTTGGGGATGAGGGTCAAAACATAGGGAATGGTTGTGGGACCGACTGGCATGGGAAAAGAGCAGAGGTCAGTGTTTAAGATGCATGCCTGCCAACAGCACATGACCGTGGGGAGCTGCGTTCATCTTTCCAGATCTGCTTTTCCTCATCTGGAGACAAAATAAATTGGAATGATGCCTTCCCCTGGCCCTTTCCAAGCCCACATTTTAGGATCGTTCAAGTACCGAGGCCTTTTAACTCAAAAAGAAGCCCCTGGCACACCTTTAAGGTAGGAGGTGTGCTTTGAGTTGTTTTTCCTGTTGTGCTGAATCTCAGTGCCCCACCCCACACCTGCCCATCTCCTTTGCCGACCAGTTTCCACTCAGATTGTCCCTTTCTTCCCCTGCAAGTTTCTTGGAGAGTGCCAACCAGGGTCATAATAGACTGGAAGGGCTAGGTCTCAATTCTTTTATTTATTTATCTTTTTTCAGTTGTAAGGCTTGAACTTGGGGCCTGGGTGCTATCTCTTAACTCTTTTGCTCAAGGCTAGTGTTCTACCTACCACTCTGAGCCACAGCACCACTTCAGTTTACTGGTGGTTAACTGGAGATAAGAGTCTCATGTACTTTCTTTCCTGCCCAGGCTGACTTTGAACCACTGTCCTCAGATCTCAGCCTCCTGAGTATCTAGGATTACAGGCACAAGTCTCCAGTGCCTTAATTCTAATCAGGAACCGACTTGCTGGGAAATTGCAGTAGAGATTTAGCTTCTTGGGTCATTTGCATCAAGTGGAATGAAAAATCCATCCTAGGAAAGCACTTTGGGACACTTTATGAAAGAAGCACAGCCTTATGGTAGTGCTTGTAAGTCTTTGGGCTTTCGGAAACCAGGAGCCTTTTACCAATGAATGAGCTGCTTGCCCAATGGAATTGGTTGGTTTTCCAGTTGACCTGGAAGTTGGGAAGACGCTAGTCACTTATTCACATGCATCCTGACCTTGGATCAAGACACCTTCTTTTTAAATTAGTTCTGAGCCTGGTTTCAAAGCATCTTGCTGGGAGAGTAAAAGGTTTTGCAATGTGTCTCAGGGATTTTTTTTACAAGCTCACTTATCAGGCCTTGGGGACTAGGCTTACTTCCTCTGACATGGCTAGCCTCCCAAGCAGGAGGCAGCTGAGTCACGCAGGCGCAGGCCCGTTACCTGCCAAATATGGTTTTCCTGGATCCAACCTTCTCCTGTGATGATCCCACAGGATTAACGTGAGAGTTCTTCTCTCCTTTCCTATCTTCACTCCCTCCTACCCTCTGGCCCTTACCCTGAAAGGTTTTCTTCTCAAGTGGAAGACCCTTGTCTGGGAAAGTGAGAGTCATTAGACTTTCTAGTTTCTAAGCGGTTTGCCTTTAAAGAAAAGTCAGGCAACGATCTAATCACCATAGAGAGGAAGTGGTTCTGTGTTCCATGAGACTCTCACGTGGACATAGAAATGAATAGAGAACATCCTTCAGAACCACTTGGAGTTACTTGTATGCTCCTTTGCCAACTTTTCTCTCAGCTTCTGTGGCTTTGAGTCACTGCTTCCTCTCGCCATCTTCCTATGCCAGGTAAATTCTGACATGTTCTGTAAGATTCACCTCATTGATGAAGTAAACTCTTTTTACCATATGTGTCAATGAAGCACCTACTATGCACGCACCAGGCATTATTTAGAAGTTGGTAAACAAAATAACCCAAAATTGCATCTTTAATAGAGATTCTAATAAAATGAGAGGGATAGATAGAAGACATTAATATATAAGATATCAGATGGTGATCCATGCTATGACAAACCAAATCCAGGTGAGAGAAGTAAAAGATTGTTTTTGATCAGGGAAGGGCCCTCAGAGCCAGCAACATCTCAGCAGTGAATAAAATTAGGAACTGAGCTACAGTTCAAGTAGAAGAAACAGTAATTTCAAAAGCCCTGAGAGGGAAATGAGTTTGACATGTATAGGAAAATCAAGGTTTCTCATAGACCTGGGAATGAGTCTGTAAAGTGAGAAAGGTCAGAGAAGGATTAGAAATGAGATCACATAGGATCTTACGGACCTCTGCAAAGATTTTTATTTTCACTGCAAATCATTAGATTCTTATTTTTGTTTTTACTTTTACAGTTCTCAGAGCCTTGCACTTGCTAGACAGGTACCCTAATACTTGAATTATGCCCCAGCCTGCCATTTGGATATTTTTTGTGTGCTGGTTCTAAGAATTGAAGTCAGGGCCTGGGAACTGTTCCTGAGCATTTTTTGCTCAAGGCTAGCCCTCTACCACCTGAGCCACATTTTAATACAAGCATTTTAGTGGTTATTTGAAGATAAGAATCTCATGGACTTTCTGCACCAGGCTGGCTTCAAACCGTGATCCTCAGATATCAGCCTCCTGCGTAGCTAGGATTACAAGCATGAGCGACAAGCCCCCCTGGCCTTGAACAGAGTACTAATACAATCAGACTTGGGATTCAGTTGTGTTACTCAGGTTGCCAAATAAAGAATCATCACAGGATACAAGAGTATCAAACAGGACAGAACTAGGAAGAAAGTTCAGTCATTCAGGCTGCAGAAAATGGCAACTAGGACTAGGGAGTAGGGCAGGAGTATGGAAATGAAGAAGAGTGGTTGGCATCTGATCATATTTTGGAGCTTAAGCCAGTGGGGTTTTCTAAGAGAAGCAGGAGAAATTGAGGAGTCAAGGATGGCACAGCCAGAGACATCCAGAGACTTGGATGTGCATCAGGTAACATAAGAAAGATGGTGGGTAAAGCAGGTTTTGGAAAGATCACGCACTCAGCTTTGGACAGGTTAAATGGATGCCAACAATAATATAGCCAGTAAAAAGAAAGCCAGATTGGCATTCTGATTGGTGGAACTTGGAGAGATGCTGCGAGAGGTCTGGTTTGTAGGTGACAGTCAAAGAGGAAGATAAGATTGACTAAAAAAGAAAAGTTTTCCAAAGACTGCAACTGGAGGGACTCCCAGGCTCAGAGGTCAAGGAGGATGGCGAGAAAGACACTGAGGGAGGGACAGAGAGGTAGGGAGAGGAGGGTCAACTTCGGGAGTCAGGGAAAGGGTCTGTCAAAGGATAGTATTATTGAATTTGGAACTCAGAGGTACTGGTGACCTGGCCACAAGGAATTTCAGAAGTTTAATGAGAAGACCTAAGAAGAAAAATGATAATTCAAATAAACAACTCTTTTAAGGGAGTTTGCTGCAAAGCAGATTTAAAAAATAGGTAATTAGCGGGGCGCCGGTGGCTCACGCCTGTAGTCCTAGCTACTCAGGAGGCTGAGATCTGAGGATCACGGTTCAAAGCCAGCCCAGGCAGGAAAGTCCGTGAGACTCTTATCTCCAATAAACCACTAGAAAACCGGAAGTGGTGCTGTAGCTCAAGTGGTAGAGTGCTAGCCCTGAGCAAAAAGAAGCTCAGGTACAGTGCCCAGGCTCAGAGTTCAAGCCCCAGGACTTTCAAAAAAAACAAAAATATTGTGTGGACTCACTAATTAGTTAAGGGACCATGGAAAACATGACCACACATTTTGAGAATTTATTCCAGGGCCAGGAGCAAAGATTGAGCATCCTTTCCCTACCAGCACTTTTCCATAGGTACTCATCTCCGTGTGTCTTCTTTCTTTCCCTCAGTAGTGAGAGATGTGGACATTTCAATTCTGTTATCTTCATACTGGAGTGTCTTTGGTCATAAGGGAAGCCTGTATTACAAACGATATTAGCTTCTTCTCTAGAAGATGGACATTTGCCTGCATAAAACCATTGACAATGTCTGCTTCACAAGTTCTAATGTGATCTTGTGGTAATACAGAACTTACCACTTGGAGGCAACTTACTACTTCCATGGCAGGCATGATCTAGTTCATAATTTTTTTAATAATAATAAAGATGTAGCAGCAGGAACTATTGACACGAGTTTAATTTCAGTGTCTTGATCTACCAATTTCCAAACAATGGCTAACCTTCTTCTAACTGTGATAAAACATACACCTGAATACATGGATTCTGTTTGCAGAGAAAATGAGGTGTCTGTGCCTAATACTGTTTATAAATCAGTGAAACTCATACAAATGTCTGATCATGTGTTACTAACTTCAGATATATTCCAGTAGAACACAATACTAATCAATAAATCAATGCAATAGATAATAATACTAAAATAGAAAAGGTTAACTTATATTGGAGCTGACTTGGGATGGTGTTTTGTCCTCATAACTAGGTACAGCGTTTCCCTTTAGAACAACTTTTTGTGGTCATTGAGCTTGAACTCAGGGCTTCAAGCTCTCAGCGTTCAGCCTGCTCATGGCAGGTCCCCTACCACTCAAGTCATGCCTCCAAATCTAACATTTTACCAATTAATTGGAGATAGAGTGTCAAGGACTTTTCTGCCAAACTCAAATCTCCAAGTAACAGCCTCTTAAATAAAGAGGATTTCAGGCATGAACCACTGGCCTATGGCCCTTTGAACATTTTAATTCCAATATGAGTAGTCTTTATTCTCTCCTTTCCATCTTGACAGTGTAAAGAAAATAGTGAGCAAAGAAGTCAGGTAGATCTATATTTAAACAACAAAATCAAACAACTCTTTGCTGTGTAAATGTGAGACTCTGAGAAAGTTCCACCCATGAGTTTTAGTTTCCTTATGTATAAAGTGGGAATCATTACATCTAAACCCACAGGGAGCCTTTACCCTGCTTTCCTTGCAGTTTGTCTATTGGCAAAAGGACATAGTTTGTCATGGATTTGTATTAGTTATCGTTTATCAACTAATTTGTTGAGAGTCTTAGAAATTCTAAGCAATAAAGACCCTGATCTCATAGAGCTTGTGTTCTAATCAGTTTGGGAAACAACCTAGATTTCCCAAGATTTAACATCTTTTTTTTTTTTTTTCACTCGCCTTCTATCTTCATAGCTTTCATTTACCATCCAGTTGTCAACCCATCTGCTGCCAGTATGAAAAAAATCTGAGGCAGGCTAGGAGCAGTGTCTCATGCCAATAATCTCAGCTGCTTAAGAAGTAGAGACCAGAAAGGTCACAGTTTGAAGGCAGTCTGAGCAAGAAGTTAGTGAAACTCCATCTCTACCATTAAAGCTGAATGTGGTAGTACTTGCCTGTCATTCCAGGTTTATGGGAGATTAAATAGGCGGATTATGGTCCAGGCTGGTCCATGCAAAAAACACAAGACAAGTGGAAGTAAAGCTGTGGTTCAAGAAGTAGAGTGCCAGCCTTGAATGATAAAGGTAAGGGACAGCACCCAGGCCCTGAGTTCAAGCTCCACTCACAGCAAGCACACACACACATACACACAACAACAACAATAACAAATATACGTGGGCATTGGTGGCTCATGCCTATAATCCTAGCTACTTGGGAGGCTGAGATTTGAGGATCGGGGTTCAAAGCCACCCTGGGCAGCAAGGTCCATAAGACTCTTATCTCCAATAAACTACACAGAAAAGGCTAGAAGTGGCACTGTGGCTCAAATGGTAGAGCACTAGTTTTGAGCCAAAGAAGCTCAGGGACAGCTCCTAGGCCCTGAGTTCAAGCCCCAGGACCAGCAAACAAACAAACAAACAAATACAAGGCACTCAATCTGAAAAATGACTTAAACCAAAAAGGGCTGGGGAATGTGATATAACTCTATGTCACTGGGTTCTGGAGAACCTGAATATTACTGTGCCACCTTGGAATGAAGGGGCCACAGAACCCTGTGCCTTGCTTTGCTCTTTAACTTGTGGGATAGAGTGGATGAGAGAAATCCTAGGTGCTCAGAAAAGGGGAATAATCTAGAAACTCCTGGGGTTGATGGTAGGAAAGAAGCCAAAGGGCTAGGTCGGATCAGATAAGAAAGTCTGAGTTCCACTTGAAGACCTCGCTTTCCTACAAATAGGCTGTGAAGACATTTAATAATAATACAAATAATGAGCTGTGTGTTTGCAGGAGTCCCACCCAGGTGCTTAGTTTTTTCCCCCGCTCTGGGTCTCAAGCCTGCTCCCTGGCTGTCAGTGTGAGTGCCGTACAAACTTTGGTCTTGTCAAGGCTGGACAGTGATGATAGGGGGGGAAAACCAGTTTGGCACCCACATGAACCCTTCACCTACAACTCAACCCCAGGGATTTCTGAGCTGTCGAAGAAAGCGTGATGGCTTCCCTTGTTTAATCAGGCTCTGGCTAAGCTCCCTTGAGGTCAAAGAAGGAAAGAAGCGACCAGGAGTTTTCTGTCTTTCTGTGGGAATGTGTCATGTCTAAAAGCAACAATCTTTCTCCAACTGAAAGTATAATTGAAGGGGAAAAAATGCTGCATTCTCTGCTTTGTGAAGCCTCGATTCCCTTTATTATTATAGACATTCTGGAATCTTCATGGCTTAGCAGAATAGCAATATGAAAGATAGATTTAAATATATGTGTTACTATGTAGAACGTGAACTGGATATCTTGTGGGTGGGGAGGGGAGGAAAAGATTGGGAGAAAGTGACTTAAGGGGGAAATGTTTCAAAAAGAATTGTACTGATTGTACCTGATTCATGTAATTGTAACCCCTCTGTATGTCAGCTACACAAAACCATTAAAAAAGAAAAATAAATATATGCATTAAACTAAATACATGTAGGTTTAAATAGCCCTTCTATTCCTTTGTTATCTGCCACTTATGTCCAGTATGCAGTGGGGACTGCTAGATATTTAAACTGATCTGTCCCAGTGCTCAGAAAGTAGCAGCTCCTGTTTTTCTGACTTGCTACCCACAGACAGGTGCATCCTCCACTGAACACCAATAATTAAGGACTTAGTGAGTTCTTTATGTTTTACTAACCCTTAAATCAACAGTCTGCTACTCATTTATTGGCACATTCTCTTGAGTGGTAATTGCTACTCTTCCCACAGGTAAGTTTTTCTAGAAACAAATGATTTAATAGTGGATAACTTTAGCCAGGCAAAGAATACCAGAAGCTCTTAACTCTGCTTGATTCGAAGGAAATCCCTAATGAGCCTCATCCGAATAACAAAAAGACATGATATAAAAATTAAGCTAATTATCATCCTCTTTCCCAAAAAAAAGGAAAACCATTTCCTTATACCTAGAGGTAGTCTTCATATATATTAAGACCCTAGGGTCTGAATAAACCATATCTGTGTAGGAATCTCTGATCTAGTAGTTAGCTACCCAGGTGACTTTGCCCAATGGCTTTTCTACACCTACTTCATAGGATGTTCTAAGACTTCATGTACCTTTTTTCAAAACCACATTGTAGCGATTAAATAATATATGGTGCTCAATTAATTTAAAAAGTTATTCATTTCATGCCTGTGACTACAGATATTAATATGCAGTGCTAAGCTACAGTTGTGTATAGAGTAACAGACTCACATTACTACATTCTAAGGATTTCTGCTCTAGGAAAAGAAAAAATAATATCTTCTATCATAAAAGACCCTATATTGTGTGAGGCCATTTATATCACTGTCCATAATAGATTGCTTTATGGAAACAGAAAGTAGATTGGAGTGCTTAGGGACAGAAGAATAGGAAAAGAGACTGCTAATGAGTTTAGAGTTCTTGTCAGGGTGATGAAAATGGTCTAAAATTGGTTGTGGTAATGATTACACAACGCTTTTAATGTATTATAAACCACTTTGAGTGAATTATATGAGATGTGAATTATATCTCAATAAAGCTGTTATAATTTGCAATCCACACAATCAACTCATTTAAAGTGTATAATTCAATGATTTACTGGTGCTCATTTATTACCCAATTAATCTTCATAATAGCCCATGGATTTAATTGCACCATAGTGAAAAAAACTGAACTAAGACATATTAAGCAACTTACAAAGGCCCATAAAATTACCATGTGAGAGCCAGGATATTTTTTATTCATTGATTGGCTGGTTGGATCTTAGGTTCACAGAGTTGGATTAATCATAATCAATTATCTTTCCTGGTCCATTGAAGGGCATTTTCATATTATTTTTATGTATGTACACTAAATAATATTAAACACTTATGAATCTACTGACCAAACCAAAGCCAGAATATTCTCAATAGCTTACAACTCTGGTGTGTTACTTTGCTTTCTATTCCACCATCTCCTCCCCAGAGAAAACCACTTTCCTGCTTAGCATGTTTTTATTTTGCATAAGAATATAGATCTAAAGACTAATTTTGTCTAGCTTAGCTTTAAAAGTTTTTTCATAGTTTTCAAACTCTTACAAAACTAGATCATGTTATGTGTAGTCTTCTGGGATGGCTAAAAGTGTCGTACAGTATGACTCTAGATTTATCTATGTGAAAGGGTCTACCTGTTGCCTTTGTTGTTTTCATAATGTAGAATTTTCTACATTTTGAATACACTTGTATTTATTTGTGCATTTTGTTTTTCCCGATTATTTAAAATCACTTTAGGTTTTCACTATTTTGTCAACTTCATCTATGAATTATCTTTTGTGTATTTATCCTCTAGTATGTGTATATACCTGTAACTATATCTATCTACCTATCATTCATATATATATACATAGTTCCTATAGACAGACAGACAGACAGACAGACAGACAGACAGATAGACAGACAGATAGATAGATAGATAGATAGATAGATAGGAACTAAATTTCCTTTTGGTTATATGCTTAGAGAAATGGCAAGTATACCTATCAGATTTGCTGAACAGATATTCATATATTGAACTTTTCAAGATGTCAATTTGATTTCCAAATTCTCACCAGCATTATGTGTGAGATCCTATTGATATCCAAAGTTTGCTAGCTAGCTTAGCCTTCTTCCCACAGCCCCTATCATCATCTCTCTAGTAGCTATATAAATGAAAGACAGTGTCAAAGGAACACATTGAGACAATACCACTCCCTTCAGCCTTATTTCTGAGTTGTAACTAAACTTATGACTAAAGTGCAGGAAAGTAGAGTTTGCAGTCAGAAGCCCACAATCCTGTGAGTTGCTCTTCCCTGTTGAGCTTTCCTTTCTCCATTCTACTCAGGAGATAGCCAACAGTGGTATTTGCATACCATAGTCTTCCTGTGCTCAAGAATTCCTACATGCTCTCAAGATCTTACCATGATCTGTCCACTACTACTCTCCATTCCCATATTGCCTTCTTCCTTACTGTCTCTGTTCTGGCCATTTTGATTTTTTGAGTAGCACTGAACAGCCACTCTTTGCTCATGTCTTATCTTACAGACATTTATCACTAAGAATGATGATAACATTCTATATTTATATGAGGCACCTTCAAATCCATTATTTCTTGGCATCTGGAAGAGGAAGCATTTGAAAATTATTGTCTCAACAACTAGTTGATCAGGCTCAAAGGGTGTCTTGTCCAAAGTAAAGTCTCTTTGTTGGCAGAGCTAGCATTTTTTATTGTTTTTTTATTATTAATGTTTTTTATTGTGAAAATACTGTACAGAGGGGATACAATTACATGAGCAAGGTAATGAGTACATTTCTTATCAAGCATTGTTGCCTCTTCCTTTGTTTCCCCTTACCATCCCTGCCCTCTCATTCTTCCCCCTCCCCCTGCCAAAGTCATACAGTTCGTTTTTTGACTTAACATCTTTTACGTCTCTCATTGTTGCAGTGGGTCCACCTATATACCTATTTAACCAATTTGTTTTGTCCCTTCCCCTCCACAAATTATACCAACATCAAATACAACAGGGGTTGTACCATGGAGGAGGGACATACAAAGCAACAAAGAAATCATTTTATAAACAACAGCTAGTATTTTAAGTAAGAGCTAGGGCTTCCAGCTCTTTGCCTAATATCATTAAAGTATCACCAATATGTATTTTTTTCAATCTTAAAGCATAAAAATGTAGACTGTGATATAAGCAGAAGGGAAGGAGTGTCTTGGAAGACTAGACCCTGAGTCATTCACAGAATTGAAGAGAGCTAAAAAAAAAAAAGTCAGCCAGGCACCAGTGGCTCATACTTACAATCCTAGCTACTCAGGAGGCTGAGATCTGAGGATCTCGGTTCAAAGCCAGCCGGGGCATGAAAGTCGGTGAGACTATTATCTCCAATTTACCACCAGAAAACTGGAAGTGATGCTGTGGCTCAAATGGTAGAGAGATAGCCTTGAGCTGAAGATCTCAGGGACAGTGCCCAGGCCCAGAGTTCAAGTCCCATGACCAACAAAAACAAAAACATAAAAACAAGTTTTGGGAAGGTGAAGAAACAGGATGCCCCGAAACATCTGAATAATATAACTTTGGACACAGTCATTGAAAGACAAAGCTCTAATTCCTTTTTCTTCCCATGTGTCCCCTCTCAAAATGACAACTCTCAGGAGAAAGTTTATGCATTTACTCCTCTGCTAAAGGCCAGGAAAGGATTTAATTGCCCAGCATATCAAAACGGCAGATGTCCAACACAGCCCCCTAGAATATGATCCCATCTTGTCATTGTCCCCCGTGTGTGGTTGAAGATCTGACCAGTTCTGTGGTCCCGTGAGTTCCTGCTGCGCAGCCCTCTTCCCTCCCTCAGTGTCTTCCAGGAATTTCACACACAGTGCTGTGTACACAGTGAAGTCTTAATGGATGACCTTTGAAATGAGTGAGTTGGGAAGATGAGCTCTGTTCTCACAGGACTTGTGAATAAGCCTTTTGGTTGTGTTTGAATTTACTTTCCCAGCAAAAACCAAAACTAAAAGTCAAGCAGTCAAAACAGAGAAAGGTGAGAAAGGCCTTTCTCTACATGCTTTCCCAGGTGCCAGAGTTGGTTTGGAGAAACTTTGCTGAGATAACCAAACACCCACTCAGTCCATAATTGATCACCAGCACCTGGGTGAATGTTTACCACTGAGCCTTGGCAGGAAGGATTCCCTGTTCAGCACAAACAGCAGAAGCAAGAGAGAAAACAATCACCACAGGGCTCACAGCACCACCCTTAACTGTGGATAGCCTCACTCTTCTTCAGCAGCCATGGATGGAGTATAGGAATATCCCAGGATCCTGACCCTGCCTCTAGGCACTTGCTATTATCACTGTGCGAATTCTTCACCCAAGCTAAATAGAGGGCTGGGTGGAGTGCTATTTCTTGTAATATTTATAGGCCCTTGAGAGTTATCCCACAAGACTAGGAAGGGAATTGGCTGACCTCAGCAATTTCTGTGGTGAGGTCATAGGTACTAAGGCGGATCAGATCATCTGAACCTGGTACTCTGACTCCAAAGCCACTGAGTTCTTATTTGCTTGCTTACTTCATTAACTTTTATTTAATATTCCGGAGTTTGAACTTAGGACATCTACTCATCTGGATCTCTATCCTTTGAGCCACTTTTCTAACCTAGTTTTTTGCTGGTTACTTTTTGGAGATTGAGTCTCATAGACTTTTCTGCCTGGCTGGACTTTGAACCATGGATCCTCTGGATATCAGCTTTCTGAGTAGTTAGGATTATAAGTGTCAGCCACTGGTGTCTGGCACCACTGAGCTTTTAAAGACAGGTATAGAAAAAATATGGGCAGGAAGGGGAACTTTGGTTCAACTAACGCTAAGCCTCATTAAAAAAATTTTTTTGGTAAGGTTCCAATTACACTTCTGAACAGAGAAAATTTTCATAATGTTCCAAATGTAAAACTTGGAAAGAGACGACTAATGAAAACAATCTGGTGACACATAAAGCCCTAAATAAGCCAAAAATGATCTTAATTACTTAACAACCTAAGGCTAAGTGAATTTGAATGCTTTGCAAACTTATAATCTGGATCCACCTTCTTCTTACATAGAAAGCTCTAGAAAGTGACATTGTTTAAAAATAGACTTAACATCTCAGACCAATTCCTAATTGTGGGGTCCTGGCAATAGCTGAACCTTTCAGTGCTTGACTACCATCATCTACCCAATGCATACAGTAAGACCTGCCATGGCTCTCCTAGGATTTTGTTTGTGAGTTCAAAACAAATTGGTGTGAATGAGAACTCTGTAAGAAGTGGGGCTTACATGGATACTGGGGTCTGGGGGTCTGGGAGTGGGGCTTAACTGGCTTCTTAGCACATGACTGTCCACCTTGCTCCTCTGTTCTCTTCATAACCCATGTCTTACTTCTTCCTTGAGTATCCTGCTATTCATCTGTCACTGCAGACTTATTTGGAGATTTCTGTCCCTCTTGTAGGCTTTAGTTAAGATTTCCCAAAGGACTATATGGCTTGCCACTCCTCTGAATGGTCTACAACAGAAGGGCTCTTAAAGGAAATTGATCTGAGAAAGAATGAGTACCAAATCCCCTTTCGGAAAACCACAGTTCTCATTAGGTCCCTGGGAAGCCTTGCAGGAAGAAAGCTGGTGGTCCTGTGCCCTGTATTGGTTGGTATTTGACCACAGACGCTATTTTACAAATATTACTCATTAAGCTCTTCGACATATCATTTGGGAAATGTGTGAGATGGTGATGACGAGGGTGGTGGTGGTGGTGATGACAATGGTGGTGATGACGATGGAGGTGGTGGTGGTGGTAGTGGTGGTGGTGGTGGTGGTGGTGAAGATGGTGATGATTTGATGACAATGCTCACTGATTAAATTTTCACACCTCATCAGACATAAATATTTATCTCCCAAACAGCATAGTAAAGTGGGTGAGTGGCAGAGCTGGAAGGTGAGACCCTGATCAAAACCCAGACCTGACAATGTGTGGTCTACAAATACAGAAAACGAGACTCAGGGACGGTAAGCATTTTACCCTAACTCTGATGGCTGGTAAAGAGTGGAGTTGGATTGTCTTACATAGATGTCTCACTTTACTTGTAATTGTTACACATTTGGGCTTGTGGTCTGACTCACAGAGGGTCTGGAGACCATGAAAGCCTGGCTTCTACTCTAATCGGAATGACTAAAGGTCCATTGGGATCAGTGAAATACTTGGTCCGCAGCAGCCTAGGAATGACCCTAGCCAAGAGATGGAGTAGTGTGGATCAGTGAGGATCTACCAAGTAGCAGTCATGTTAAAACATGGACAGGTCTGTCCTTCCAGAAAACTTAGCTCCTCCCACTCATGACCATTGCTTTCGCCTTGTTTCAAGCTGCTTGTGTTGCCTGGCTGCTGCTCACTAATGGAAACCTGTTTTGGTGTCTGTTGCTATAAACATATTGCCCATTTGCATAAGTATGTGACATTGTAAAGGTTCCTGAATGATCTTATCCACATTTCTGGCACAGGGCCCCACATAAAGAGCCAGGTAGGAAGACAATATGTACATTATTTTTTAAAAGAAAAAAAAGGAGGGAAATATCCTTGTTGTTTTTGTTCCCTAGGCAGGTGAACAGGGCAAGAAAGCATATCCAATTCAGAGGCATTGCTTTGTTTTGTTTTGAAATTATTTAAGAGTTATTTTTCTTGTACCTCCTAAGCCACCTGTCACGTTTGAAAAGCTGGAACGGGGCTGTTAAGATTATATAAATGGATTTGTGTTTTGGAACAGCAGGTTCTTAGTGCTGGAGATTCACAGAGCTGTGGAAGTTTACCACATTCAGAAGTGTCCTTTTACAGATATGAAAACTGAGTCCTGTGATCTGTACAGGACAGCCACAGACCAACTGCAAGCTGAGCCAGGACTCCCGATCTCTTGATATCCTCACTTCCTGAACTTTGCCAAATGCTTCAGTCAACCTACCTGCTCACCTTCATGTTTAACCAAATGAAATGTGTGTAGATGCAACCAGACAAAATTGAGTTCCTCCCAAGCACCAGAGCTACTCTAGTGAGCCCTGGTCTTTCTACAGTCTATCACTACATTAAATCTAGTAGAAAGAGATTCCACTTTGTGCACATGTGCAGATTTATTAACTTCTTTTAATGGTATTGGGGTTTGGACTCTGAGCCCTGAGCTTTGCTAGGCAAGTACTTTACTATTTGAACCATGCCACCAATCCTTTTTGTTTTGTTTTTCAGATAGTGTCTTGTTTTTGCTTAGGTGCTGGCCTTAGACTATAATCTTTCTGCTTCTGCCTGCCTTTCGAACTGGGATTTTAGGTGTATACCAACTATGCCTAGCTTGTTTTGTGAGAAGGTCTCATTGACTTTTTCTTTTTTGGGGTGAGGAGACACTGGGTGGCCTCAAACTACAGTTTTCCCATCTCTGCAATCCTTCTGCATAGCCAGGATTATAGACACATACCACTACTCCTGGCCTATAACGTTTATTAGTTTCTGGGTTGGTTACATCTCTTAGCTATGGTAAATAATGCTGCAATAAACATGGTTGTGCTGGTAGCTTTAGTATGGTCTTGTTTGTGATCATTTTGGTAAATGTCCAAAAGTGGGATTGCTGGGTCATAGGGGAGCTCTATGTGGAGTCTTTTGAGGAACCTCCATACTATTTTCCAAAGTAATTGAACAAGTTTACACTCTCACCAACAATGCAGTAGGGTCCCTTCTGTCCACGTCCCCTCCAGCATCTGTTGTTATTAGAGTTCTTGATTATAGCCATTCTAACTGGGATGAGGTGGTATCTCAATGTTGTTTTGATTTGCATTTCTTTTATGGCTAGAGAGGTTGAGCATTTCTTCATGTGTCTATTGGCCATCCTTCTTTCCTCTTCAGAGAAGTCTCATGATGAATGGATAAAGAATGGATGAATGGATCAAGAAAATGTGGTGTATATACACAATGGAATTCTATGCCTCCATCAAAAAGAATGACATTGCCCCATTTGTTAGGAAATGGAAAGACTTGGGAAAAAATTATATTAAGTGAATTAAGCCAGGCCCAAAGAAACATAGGTCCCATAGTTTCCCTTATTTGCAATAACTAGTATATGTCTGAGACAAGTAGAAAAGGTCAGACAAGTTGATGTTAGGTGACATGAACTCCAAGATAACTATTCAAATGTTTTTTTTCTTAAGATTGTTTCTGACATATTTATAAAATGATTTCTTTGTTGCTTTGTATGTCCCTCCCGCATGGTATAACCCCTGCTTTCATTGTATTTGATGTTAGTATAATTTGTGGTAGGGAAGGGAAAAAAACAAACAGTTTTGCAATGGGTAGACCCATTGCAGCAATGAGATATACAAGTCATTATATCGAAAAACAAACTTTACAACTTTGGCCGTGGGGGTAGGGGGGAGTGGGAGATGGGAAGGGATGGGAAGGGGAAACAAAGGAGGAGGCAACAATGCTTGATAAGAAATGTACTCATTATCTTGCCCATGTAATTGTAACCCCTCTGTATGGTATTTTCACAATAAAAAAAAGAAAGAAAAAAAAGATTTATTAGTTTCTGATTCACACCAAATGGCTTCATTCACTTCAGTGGCCCAAATATTAGTATCCAGCTGTGTTCAAACCTGTTAATGCTTGAGGGGTTGGCTGGTAGTTTGTAACCAAGCTAATTGTCACTCAAGAAGCCAAGATGCTGTTAAATGATCTCCAAAGTTCATATTGGCAAGAAGGATATTTGTCCTTGTCTCATTTCTGAGCCAGCTAAAAAAATCTGCATCTCTTGTTTCAGGTGACCATGTTTGAGCAATGCTCTAGCGACAGGTGCTTGACCTCCATCATACCTACTATTGAACATTCAAGAAGCGTAACTCACCATTCCACGCTGATCTGTATAAAGACGGTGAAAGGGAATGCAGAACTCAAGAAACTCAGGATGCAAGGCCTGGGCCAATGAGAGCTCATGGGTTTAGCTAGTCTGTCCATTCTTTCATTAGGAAGTTTCCCACACAGCACTCCAAGCAGGGACCAGCTCTGCTCTGCCCCTCATGCCAATAACATCACCAAAACCAAAAGCATAACATCAATCTATCATAAGGAAACCAGAGGCTTTCTCTCTCCTCCTAAACCCTCCTCCAGGCAGGACATCTTGAGCTAGAACACCATGTCCCATGACAAGAGGCCTGCATTGATGAGATGGGGGCATGAGGAGGCAGACACAGGTCCTCAGAGTTAGTGTTAAGGATAATGGCCACAAGGAGATGAGGACGGAAAGTCATGTTTATTGAGCATATATTATATGCCAAGAACCTGACAGCTATGATCTTGTTTAATTCCCACAGAAGTCCTGTGAGGTAGGAATTGTTATCCCCTTTGCACCAGTGAGGAAACAAGGTTGGGTAAGTTGCCTGGGCAGGGGGGGGAGGAGGGGGGGAGGCGGCACCTGACTTCTAGGGTGGAACTAGAATTGAAATGCATGCCTTTTGATTCCCAATCCGGTTTTCTTTCCACAAGCACTAGCACCCTATGAGAACAATTGCTAAGTGCTGACTCTGTCACTTGTTCATATCACCTTGCAAACCCAAGCATGCTACTTAAATGCTTAGCATCCTGGTCTACAAAATGGAGATAGGAACAGTACCTACCTGCCCAGGATTGCTGTAAGGATGAACTGAGATGTGCATAGAAAGGGCTCAGAGTATGTGTTAACTCTCACAAGAACAAGAAAAGAACAAGCAGCCTTTACTTTTTTTTTTCCTTTACTTCGCTACTGTTTTACGAAGTCCTGTCCTCTACCTCAGATTTCCCATCTGTGAAATGAGCAGGACAGGATTGGACTGGATGATACACACTCCTTCCTATACACATTCTTTCTCTTCTTCAGCTTGACATTTAGTTTAAACTTACCTACCCACCCTGCTTCCCCAGGGTGCTACCCTGAGTACTAAACTACTTGGCTGTATCAGGGGTACAGTTCACTTTGATTTTTCACTTTGCATGGGCCCTTCTAGCATTCCCTCTTGCGCTTTGCCCTTCCTTGATCATCCTCACTTTCCTCTGCCAACCTGAATGCCATTATTCTCTCAAGGTGCAGATGAAAACAACTCTTCCATGAAACCACCCCTGGCCACCCCACCCTGCGATGACTTCCCTGCCCTTTTAAATTCCCTCAGCTATTATGCTGCTGTCTGAGTCACCTTGCTTCCAAATGACTTGTATTGTCTCACTGAAGTCTGTTTGATTTACTCAGTTCCCTAAAAGTCAACTCCCCAAGGGCAAGAAACTTGTTCTCTACTTCTGTGGAGCCTCAATAATGCCAGCACGCTTCTGGCACCTGCCTGGAGAATTAAGGACCATAGTTGTCAATAGTTTCCTCCTCTGGATAGCTAGGAAGAAGCTTTCTGCAGGCTGCCCAGGACTAGGACTGTCGGGAAAGAGGGTTTAGGGAAGACGGAGCCTTGGTAAGAACAACCAATTGTAACTGGACCCACCTGAGCATGCACCTGCCTTACTTCCTGTCCCCCAGACCCTCCTGCTACTTGGATAGGGACGGGTGCCATGTGTTCCCTGTCCTGGGAAATATGGCCCCTCTAATAAAACCTTATAATAATCTTTCTCCTGGCCTGCCTGCCTCTGGGTGGTCCCCTGACATGGTTGTGAAGGATTCTTACATTCTCTGTCTTAATTTTTGGAGTTACTGCCAGGGGGCCATTGAAATATAGCAGCTCCCACTTACCTGTGGTTCCAGTTACACCTCTGGGTGTAACTGGCCTCTGCTGTCTTTCAAAATTAAATGGAAAATTCCAGAAATCAACACTTCAGAACTGTTATAATTGCTCTAGTTTATTATGATTGTTGTTAAACTCTTATAACTAGTTTAGAACTGAATCCTAGGCATGTAGGCATGGTAACAAATACAGTATCTGTAAGGTTGAGAACTATGGGAAGTTTTAGGTGTCACATAGATACAATGGGGGAGGGGCTACTGTGTGCAGAAATGAAGAACAAGTACAGTGTGCATGCAACCCTTAGGAAGACAGTGAAGGCCTAGAGCTCCTAAATAATTTCTGCTTCCTGTTTATGGATGGCAGGTGTGGCCAGCGCTTATAGTGGGGGCTTAGGGAGGTGAAAGGAAGGCAGTGATTTGCTTTGATGGCTTTAATTCCTGTCCTCTCTTGTGAGGGGTGTAAGCCATCTGAGGTACCCAATGTTCTTTGAGCCCCTTTCTTCTCCCAGCTGTTTCCATCTAGCTGCCCCTCCTTCCTGGGAAGGGGATGGAATGTGTCCTTCTTCCTTCAGAGTCTCTTGTGGGGAAACTCTGACTTATCACAGATCTCCTGTCTTTCAAAGCCAGGGCTGACAACTGTGATTTCTCATCTCCAGGTGCGAAGGAAATTGCCCCTTGTAAGCGTCTGCACATCTCAATCTCTTGTCCCTCAGGGTCCCTCAGTGCCTGTCAGCTGAATTTGTACTAATGAGATTAAAGTTGGTGTGTTGGAACTTTCAACTATTTTGCCTGGATCAGGCTAAAATTCCTAAGGTAAGAACTTGCCTGAATCAACAGCCATTTCCAATATTGAACTGTCCCTTTCAGGGAATTGTAGTCATTTTCTAGAAACAAGGGAGAAACAGCAGGGCTCTAAAGACATAGGTACCTGGAGAGATGTGGGGTTGGGATGAGGCTGAAATTGGCTTCACAATTAGAAAGGCCCTCTCACATGCTGGATGGTAACATCCACTTTGGATAATGGTTCCTTGTATAGGAAACGCGTGCGTGCACACGCACACACACACACACACACACACACACACATTTTGACCATTCCTCCGATATCTTTTCCTAAGTCATGTGACAGTCATGCTTTTTACTTTTCTTCCTTCCTGAGATGCTGCACTAGAACCAGAACTTAAGCAGTGCTCTGGAGTCAGGCAGGCACAGTGAACCAGCCTTCTGGAGGGCTAGGAGCACCTGAAGTGCTAAGGGTCACTCTAAAGGACAGTGTTCCAGGTCTAAAAGATAATAGAGGCTTGATAACTAGCTTGATGTGTGGCAGAGTAAATTTTAGAAAGAATCTTTGTTTTCTGTTACAATTATAAAAGGAAGTGATTTATTTGATCTCATGTTTCCGGAGGTTGGGAAAGCCAAGAGCATGGCTTAGCTTCCAGCAAAGGCCTCATTCTGCTTTAACTCACGGTGGGAAGCAGACATAGGCGAATGCAAGGAGTAGACTTGCTTAGTAAAAGTCTATTTTCCAGGTAAGCAGCTCCAAGAGAGTAAAAACTCAAGAAAGGCATTCATTTCTCTCAATGTGATCACCTCTTAATTCTTCCACCTCTCAATGTTGTCATAATGGCAAATTTCAACATGAATTTTAGAGAGGATAATCTATAGCAGAAAGGTAAGCTATCTGTAGAAAGATTTCTATATGTGAGCACACACACACACATCTAAG
This sequence comes from Dipodomys spectabilis, assembly GCF_019054845.1. Classification (NCBI taxonomy): domain Eukaryota; kingdom Metazoa; phylum Chordata; class Mammalia; order Rodentia; family Heteromyidae; genus Dipodomys; species Dipodomys spectabilis. The sequence goes on from NW_024870700.1 coordinate 1,364,837, forward strand.
TCTTTGATTAGTCCTGTATTTATGGATTTCTTTTATAAAAACAACTCCTCAACCTTTTCCAAGTGCACTCATTGACAATAGTCCACCTCCATGATCCTCTTTGTGTGATGATTGATATGGTAGATGAAGCAGAAGCAAGTTATATGCCTCCTCTCTCCTCTCCCCACCAAGGAGAACATCATAGTCTAGATAAACACCCATTTATTGTCTCCCAGGTCATCATGATGTTGGGTAAAAACCCAGGGAATTGTGACACTTGCTTCAATATAAGTGAACCTTGAAGATATTGTGTAGTGAAAAATTAGTCACAAAAGGAGAAACACCATGTGATTCCATTTACATGAGGTATCTGACCAGTCAACTTCATTGGAAAAAATAGTAGACTAGTGGTTTCCTTGAATCAGGAGAAAGAAGGTGAGAGACTTTCCATCCAATGGGTGCAAAGGTCTGGAGATGAATAATGAATGTACTTAATGCCACTAAACTCTATACTTTAACCTGGTGCATTTTATGCTATGTATATTTCACCTTAATGATTAAAGGTGAAATACTAAATCCCCTTATACAGGAAAGGGTTCATCATCTTCTTCTGGGCGTCTTCAGCCAAGTTGTCAAGTTCCAGAAATATATTAATCTTTTGTTTCTTGCATTTTAACAACGGGCCTAGTGACCTTGCATTTGCATAGTTAATAAATAGATGTGGAAAAGATGACATCTCCCTTGGCTTTGAGTTTTTAATACTGGTTTTTATATAGTGGCCATCCACAGGTTCTGGATATTAGTACCACACAGAACAATGAGAGCATGAGAAGATGGTGATTTGATGGCATGGGAAACTCAGGAAAGACAAGTAAGCTTGGAGGGTGACATAAGAGGAAAGAAATAATTAGGAGTGGTAGGAGCGTGAATGGATGCTTTGATGGCTAAGAAAGGGGAATAGAGCAGTTGGAAAAGGAAACAGTAGATGGAACTTCCAGATTCCTGGGTTAGCAGTGAGCATGTTCCACTGGAGGCTGCCATTTTAAATGTGAATGACTCACAGGAACCATTCACAGCACTGTGATTCCCTTAAGATCTAAGTTCATTGACACCTTGGGAAAGTAAGTTATGCTATCTCCTTCTCCCCCCTCCGCCCCCCCCCCCCCAGCTCCTATCAAGCTTGTCACTTCTCAACATCCCTCTCCATTGACATCAGTAGGTGGAGTGCCAGAAGCATCCTACTAATTAATTATCCTTGGCCTGTGAGCACAGGTGTGTTTTTATCAAGATTTCCATGCCTGGGGAAAACTCCACTTTCTGATCCAACAATACCCCCTGCCAGGGCAGATTTTGAAAGCCTCTCTGCCAAGAATGCTTCCAGGGCACATTTACCTCCTTTACTTCCATTGGAATTTTTTAGATGCCTACTTCAGAGCAAGAAGTGATCTTGGAAGTCATCTAACCCAGCTTCTCAAAAGTCAGTGTGCTGGTGAATTCCCAATGGATCTTCCCAGAATCCAGATTCTGATTGTACAGGATGTCAGCAGTTAGAGTTGTTTCCCAAATTGTGAAACAGAGAATTACCCTGCAGCCCACTCAAATGGTTGGAATAGGAAAATTCCCCCACAGGTTCATGTGCTGAGTACTTGGTCCCCAGCTGGTGCTACTATTTTGAGAAGTTCTAGAAACTTTAGGAGGTGAGGCCAGCTGGAGGAAGTAGGTCACTAGAGGCGGGTTGTTGGAGATATCTTATTCCTGGCCCTTCCTGGCCCTTCCCGTTTCTCTCTCTCTTGCTTCTCTCTCTCTCTCTCTCTCTCTCTCTCTCTCTCTCTCTCTCTCTCTCTCTCTCCCCTCTCTCTCTGCTTCCTATAGGTCTCTCTGCTTCCTGTTGCCCTCTCTGCTTCCCGTGATTCTCTCTGCTTTCTCTCTCCCATGATATATGCATCTCTCCTCACCACCCCAAGTTCCCATTGGTCAAGCAAATGGGGCCAAGTGACCATGGGCTGAACTTTTCTTAAATTATTTTTTGTCAGATATTTTATCAGTGGCAAATAAAGTAATAAATACACCCAACCATTCACTTGTAGGTCTACACCCAGGAAAAATGAGAATATCTATTCACACCAAAATTGGTACATGAATGTTTAATAACATTATTTGTAATAGCCAAAAACTAGAAATAATCCAAATGTTATCATTATCTGGTGAATAGATAAACAAATATAGTATCTATGAAGAATGAAATGTTTTTCAGTCATAAAACGTTATGATGTACTGACATATACAACATGGACAAACTTTGAGCACATTATGCTAAGGAGCGACTCACCAAATACAACAGATTCTGTGATGCTATTAATACAAAATGTCCACAATAAAGACCATCAAAATATAAGGTATAAGGAGATTTATAGTTTCTCAGGATTGGAGGAATGGGAGATAAAGAAACAATAGCTAAAACATATGGTGTTTCCTTTTGAAGTGATTGCTACACATATCTATGAAAATACTAAAAGTCAATAAATTATACATTGTATAAACAGGTAAATCAAATGGTATGTGATGCGGGGGCATGCGTGTTCTAGAAGCAGAAAAAAACCCTAGTCAGTTATTAATGTTGATTAATGTCATTAATGCCTGGACAGTGCCAGTGGCTCATACCTATAATTCTAGCTATGCAAGAGGCTGAGACAAAGAATCTTGATTTGAAGCCAGCTCAGACAGAACATATCATGGAGCCTCTTTGTAAGGTTTTAGGCAAGGAAAGAACACGCAGAAGGAGGTAAAAGTGAAGAAAGTAAAGTTTATTGGGTATGCTCCCGGGTGAACTCTCTGGTTAGGATCAGAGCAGTCACCAGAGTCTGGTTGTGGCAGGGTTTTTATGGTCAGGGTCAGCAGGAACTTTTAGCACGTAATTTGTTTTGCAAGTTTGAGCTGTTTCAGGCCAGTGTCCCCAAAGAATGATTGGGACAGGTGGCGTATAATTGGGACAGATGATGTATAAGGTAATGGCTTTTCTCAGCTGCCTCTGCCCTCCTGTGACCTGTCACTCTTATCTCCAATTAACCAGCAAAAAGCTGTGAATAGAAGTGTGGCTCAAGTGGTACAGTGCCAGCCTTGAACGAAAATGCTAAACAAGAATCCCAAGTCCTGAGTTGAGCCCCAGTATCGGTACAAAAATAAACGTCATTATTAAACAATTTGTTGTTTCTGCTCAACGCTGACTCTGTGGTGATAGACTGAGTGCCTTGGTTTCCTTTCCACTTCCCTGCATTTGACCCCCATGCCACCCCTCCATTGGGTTATAGCATCTTCCTGGCTCCTTGGTCACTTTCCACAAAGGTCAAGTCTTACTGTTCATCCTTTCCCAAAGGCCAGCACTACTTTCCTGCCTTGTGTAGCTATTCACCTAGCACTCCAGCTGTGGCTCCTATCTCTCTGGAATCTCAGATCATTGCTGACCCTTTCTGGTTTCAATTTCCTCTCCTGCACAATGATGAGATTAAGCTTCCAGGGTCATCTCAAGAAGAATGGAATTGCTTGAGATGTTCAGAAGGCTTTTAAAAAAGGAACAGCATGGTCAGTCAAGAAAAGTTGGGAAACAACGGGTTTAAACAAGTCTTCTTACCACAGATCTATTCAGAGTGATTATTGGTTTGTTTTTTTAATGGGAACTTTGTGGTGTTTAATGAAAAGATGGGTGTACATGTATATTCAAGTCAGTGGTAGTAAGAAAATATCCCAAGGTCCATCATGGCAGAGAGAACAGTGCAATGAAATTCTTACCCAGCTTCAATGATTTTTCAGTCTTCTCTCTTCCTACTCCCTTCCATCTCCAGTTATTTCCCTGGAGCACATCCTGCCCCACCCCTGCCAAAAGCATTTTATTCTTTATTTAACCTTTTATTTTAAGTTGTAAAGGTGATATACAGAGGGTTTACAGTTACATCAGTCAGGTATTGAGTATATTTCCTTTCCAACAGTGTCACCTCTTCCCTCATCTCCTCCCAGTTTTTCCCCCTCTCGATCCCTCTTCCCCTCCAAGTTGTACAGTTCATTTCCAACATAGTGTCTAGTGAGTATCACTGATGAATTAATTCACCCTTTGTTTCACTATTTCTATGCTTCCCCTTCCCCCACCCCCGAAATCAGACAAACTTATGTAAAAGATGAAGGGTAGAGAAATCAAAAACAGTGACAAAACAGAAAAAAAAAAAAAAAACAGAAAAAACCTACCTACTTCTTGGAGTTCATTTGGATAAGCATCATTTTATCATTTGCACATAGCTATTGAGCCCTAGTGATCCTCTCCTAAGAATATCCTCCTTTGGTCTCCCTGTGTGAATATGTAGAGTCCTGTTTTAATTTAAAGTCCAAGCATAACTTTGTATCTTTTTGTCTACCCATTGGGTTTACTTGTAGATTTATAGGCACATTCCAATTACTATAAATGAGGGAAACCATGCAACCTATGTTTCTTTGGGTTTGGCTTACTTCATTTAATAATTTTTTCCAAGTCTTTCCATTTCTTCACAAATGGGGCAATATCATTCTTTCTGATGGAAGCATAGAATTTCATTGTGTATATATACCACATTTCCTTGATCCATTCATCCACTAAGGGGCATCTGGGTTGATTCCATATCTTAGCTAAAGTAAACAGTGCTGCAATGAACATGGTCCACATAAACATTATAAAGCACATTATTTCAGCTACAAATACTTCAGGAGGTAGGAATTGAACTTTTGGGGTTTTGGTTCTGCTTTGGGGATGAAACTCAGCATCCCATAGTTTCTAGGTAAGTGTTAATCTTGTGAGCTATACTCCTTGCCCCAAATGCAGCTTTTCAATAGAATCTCAAAACAACACTTTCAGGTCTAAGCTGAAAAATAAAGCTTGGAGGTCAATCCAGGGACATCCTTTTTCTCTGTTTCTATTTAAAATCAGTTGAACAAAACCAACGAGTTTTATAATGGTATTTTCATATTTATATTCTGTGTACTTCGATAATATGCTCCCCCCACCAACTTCTCTTATTCCCACCACTCTACTCGCTGATCTCCATCACCTCCACAGTACCTCCCTTTTTCCTCTCACAATGTTTTTTTTTCAAATCTAGATTTCATGTATGAGAGGAAACAACATTATTTGTCTTTCTGTCTGGTTTATTTCACTGAACATGTTGATCTCCAGTTCCATCCATTTTCCTACAAGTACAGCCAAATAATACCTCATTGTGTATTGTGAAAGTATGCATCATACTTTTTTCCCCTCAGTTGCGGGGCTTGAACTCAGGACTTGGGCACTGATCCCTAGTGCTTTTGCTCAAGGCTAGAGCACTTTGAGCCACAGCATCACTTCCAGTTTTCTGGTGGTTAATTGGAGCTAGGAGTCTCATGGACTTTTCTGCTCAAGTTGACTTTGAACTATGCTTCTCAGATCTCAGCCTCTTGAGTAGCTAGGATTATAGGCGTGAGCCACCAGGCTTGTACCCTACTTCCATCCATTCATTTTATCCATTCATTTTTTTCCATCCAGAGACAGTCACCTGGGCTGACTCCATTGCTCAGCTGTTGTGATTAGTGCTAAGATAAACATGCATGTGCAGGTATCTCTATGGTATACTGACTTTGGTTCCTTTGAGCATATATCCAGGAGGGGTATAACCTGATCATGTCATAGTTCAATTTTTAGTTTTTTAAAGAGCCTCCATACTGGTTTTCAAAATGGCTATACTAATTTAACATTCCCACTAATAGTATGTAGGGGTTCCCTTTCTTCCTACATCCTTCCTACAGCATTGTTTTTGTTTGTTTTCTTGAAGATATCTCTTCTGTGCAGAGTAGGGCAGAATATCAATGTCATTTCATTTCATTTTCAATTCCTCCATGGCTAATGTTGAAATATTTCTTCATGTATTATCTTCAGCCATTTGTACTTCTGAAAACTGTTCAATTCATTTCCCCGTTCACATTCACTGAACTATTTGTTCTTTTTATGTTTACACTTTTTGAGTTAAAGTCAATTAGTTTCAGCTTTTGAAACTTCTTTAACCAGCACCTTGACTCCCATGGAAACCTGAGTGGAGGCAGAGCAGTGGCTGATGTCCAGGACCCTTCGAGACAATCATCCCACTGTAGTTTGTTGCCTATATTAGCATTACTGCCACCTTTATTTTGAGCCCCTAAGACAGGCAAAGTGAGCCACAAGGAAGGGACTATGATTTGCAGCCCTCTCTAGGCTTTTAACACACACACACACACACACACACACACACACACACACACACACACACACTTTACAGAATATCTAACCCAATAGAATAATGGTCAAAATTTAAGAGTGAGGTTAGGGAATAGATAGGAAGAGAGAGATGAGAATGTAAGGGGTGACATTAATCAAGATGCATTAAATTCATAAACTACTTTGTTAAATGATACCACCTTTGTACAGCTACTTAAAGATAATAAAAAATGTAAAAAATTGAAATAATTTATCTTCATGTATTCTTCTAGAAACAAAAAAAATCACTGTATCAAAACCTGTTAACTTCATGGGAGCTTTTCCAATGCCTCTACTTTGAAGCCACCTTGATGCCCTCTGTATTCCCAGAGGGGCTGAGATGTGGGACCGTCTTGTACAATTTGGGGTTCTGGAGAGGAAGAGACACGATATTCCAAGAGGAACACAGCTGAAGCCAAAATGCAGAGAGAGAGAGAGAGAGAGACGGAGACTGAGGGCAGAGCTGTCTTGCACAGGGATGCAGGCTGCATACACAGTTGCTGAGTTTAGTTCCATGAGGCATTTCATCCAATGTATTAGGAAGAAGAGAAAAAAAGAGGTTGCTGCACTTAGTCTCCTCTTTCTCTGTCACATTCCACTCACCCATCTCAAGCCTTCCCTGAGGCTGAGAATTCAGCTCAAGAGATGGACTCTTGCTAATGGGTCTTCAGCCAGTGACTAGCATGGAGCAGTTGGGGAGCTAGAACAGACCGCCTGCAGGCTGGGTATCTTCACAGTCCTGGAAAATAGAGGGTAAAGTCATTAGTCTCTTCATAAGGGAACCTCATGGCAGGAAAATGGTAAAGAGAGTTCCCAGTTCTGTAGACTTTTCCATCTATGACTTGTCATCCCTTGCCTATGTCTAGGTCTGTTCACCTGTCCTTTGTCTGAACAGTTACCAGTAGATTGTTCCATGGTAACACAGCTGACCGAACACAGCATCTTCCTCAGTCTAAGGTACCCATTATCCTCTTTGGCCCATCCCTGGCCAGCAGTGTAACCTTGGAAGAATTAAAGCTGTGTCTGGTTACCTGGAACAAAGTAAGCATTCAATAAATGACCTATTAACAATAATGCCATCATTGTTATTATCAATACATAAACTAAAAGACAGACACCAGAGGTTTGTGATAGATGACGTTGTTAAGCTTTTATAACTGTGCTCATTTTTCTGTTCTAACACAAGATCACACAGAGCTTTTCTTCACTTAGACAGCATCCTAGTAATGCTTGGCTCGCTATGCCTCAATTCCCTATAGGGCAACGCAGTGCAGGCCATAGGTTAGCAACATAGAAATTTGTAAGAATCAGAGTTCATATGAGGCCATGGAGAAGAGTTTGTGTTTGCGTATTGTATGTGTATATAGATGAGGAGGGAGAGAGAAGTGAGAGAGAGGAGAGAGAGACAAGACACACACAGAGAGAGAGAGAGAGAGAAGTCACCATTCTTTGGAATGTAAGCAGTTCTCTTGCAGGTCTCTAGGTTCAGTACTCTAAGAATGTAAACAAATGGCTTTGAGGAAAGACAGCCTTTAAATTTCCAGGGAGCAACTCGCCACTACTTCCAGCCTCCAAGATCTGTTTAACCATTCAATCACCTTTAAGCCCAGTTAACAGTTCTCTGCCTGGAAAAACCAATCATGTGAAACTTCCTGCAAAACTGTGTGTCATAGGGACTTCCTCTGAGCAAGTGCATGACGAAAAGTTTACAGCGCTTGCCCTTAACACCCCAGAGTTAATTGTGTGGCTAATCCAACTATATTTAATTTAATTTTACTATATATGTACTACAGATGAATTATATGATAATTATATGTTCATAATTGACTGAGTTAATTATATATATAATTTCATGAGTAACCTTTAAGTTTCCCCAGAGCAACTCAAGGTTAATTATCCATATAATTCACTCATATACTACATAGTATACATATAATGAATACCATATATACTATACTGTGTATACTATACTATATATAGTGTGCACTATATATATGCATATGAGCATGTGCACAAGTATATCAGTGCAAGAACTTCTGACTCTGAATTTCATAATTGCCTACAAAGAGTTGACAATTACTGAGAACTTTCTGTGTGCCAGGTGTAATAGAAGTTTTTAGTATAATGTGGTCTTGACCTAGTTTTGAGGCCCTGGCTTTAGAGATGGCCAGTTATGCTTCTTGAGCAGCTGACTAAATAAATCCGTAACACCCATCCACCTCTCTTAGGGGATTTTTAAACCCCATGCTATTAACCATCTATACCCATTGCCTCAGAACTGGGTTCTAGAAAATCATGACAGCCCTATACCCAGAACCATTGAAATTACTAACACAAGCCAATACTGAGCCTGCTCATCTTGCCTAACCTGCTTATTCCCATGGACCACAATGAAGTCTCCTGCCACAGTCTGAGGCTATTCATGACTGACCTGGCACTGTCCTCTGTGGTCCAGTGTGATGCTCTGGGGTGTTGTCCCCAGAGAATAAGGTTTAGGAAAACTCTGTGTGTGTGTGTGTGTGTGTGTGTGTGTGTGTGTGTGTGTGTGTGTGTGCACATGTGATGATACTGGAGCTTGAATTCAGGACCTCATAGTCTCACTTGTCTTTTTTCGTCAAGGTACTCTACTACTTCAGCCATACCTCCACTTTTGGCTTTTGGGTGGTTAACTGGTAATAAGAATCTCACAAACTTTTTATCTGGGCTAACTTTGAACCTCAAGCTCCAGATCTCAGCTTCTGGAGTAGTTAAGATTATTAGATGTGAGCCACCAGTGCCTGCTTTAAGAAAAATCTCTTCATTTGCATCTGGCCTCAACCCAGAGCAAGAAACGTTTGAAAGTCTTTTACATTTCTTTATTTAATCCTTAATACAAGCCAGTGAGCTAAACACTGTCATGATTCCCACTTGACAAGAGGGATTCATTCATTGTAAATAAAGGGGCATCATTGGCATTGCCACCATTCTAACAGGATACAACCTCATTCTAACAGGATACAACCTCCTCGTTGGATTTCTTTTGACTGAGAAGGAATATAGTCACAGACATGTTGAACACTATACTTCTCAAAATAAATGTCCACTCTCCACAAGTGTTAGGAGGTGGAGCCTAGCAGGAGACTAGTCAAAGCGGGTGCCTGCCTGACATAGTAAGGCAATTTAAAACATCAGAGCCACACTTAATTTAATTTAATTAAACCTTGCTAGTACAGATCCACACCCCAGCACAGCTGGTTGGTTTAAAATAACATGGAAGACTTGGCCTCCTTTGACTTTTCTGGCCAATAAGTGCTCAAAGATGGGAGTTGGAGGAGCCAGAGTGCATAGATCATCATGCAGGACCACTGGGCAGTACCAGGTCATCCATGAACAGTCTGGGACTGTGACAAGAGGCATTAGTATGGTCTCTGGGCATGGGAAATAAGCCAACCTGTCTTGTTTGGATCTGAATGTAGAGTTGTTACTGGTTGTCTAGTACCTAGCTCTAGGCAATTGGTTTAGATGCATAGTGTCTTGGAGGATGAGTCAACTAGGTCAACTTTATTAGCCATGCCATTCAAATTTTCTCTATCCTTACTAATTACTGTCTATTCTTTCTTTTCTTTTCTTTTTTTCTTTCCTTTCTTCCTTCCTTCCTTCCTTCCTTTCTTTTTTTCTTTCTTTCCTTCCTTTCCTCCTTCCTTCCTTTTTTCCTTCCTCCCTTCTTTTCTTTTTCTTTTTGAAGTCAGAATCTTGAGCTTGCTAGGCAGGCACACTACTACTTGAGCCATACTTCTTTTCATTTTTTCCTTTAGGTATTTCTCCCATAGAGTCTTGTGTTTCTGTCCAGGGTCAGGTTCAAACCACAATCTTCCTACCCTATGCCTCCCAAGAAGATGGGATTACAGAAACACTCCACGTGCATCTTTCTTTTTTGAGATACAGTCTTACTAAACTTTCTTTTATTTCTGTTAGCACCCAAGCTGGCCTTAAACTAGGATCCTCCCGATCTCCTCCTTTTGAGTAGCTAGGATTATGTTAGGATTATGTACTACCACATCCTGCTTTTTTTCTTCTTTTCTATCAATTGCTGATAGACATATATCAGTCCCCCATTTTAAACTCTATGTTCTTATAAAGAGAATGTAATAGTGATTTTTTTAATCCAGCCTTAAAATATTTTCTACTGTGTAGACTAATCATGGTAGTTGGTATGATGTGCATTTTGATTTACTACCTTACTACTTATTTTCTATTTTCTTTACCTATTTTGTGTTCATTTTTCCTTTATGTTTGTGCCTTTTTATGTGTGTGCCATTAACGGGCCTTAAACTCGGGGCTTTATGTTCTGACTTGACTTTCTTATTCATAGTTGGTACTCTACCTCTTGAACCAAGCTTCTGGTCCAGCATTTAACTGATTAATTGGAGATGAAGTCTGGAAGACCTTTCTACATGAGCTGGTTTTGAACTTCAATCCTCTGGGTATCAGCCTCCTGAGTAGCTAGCATTATAGTTATGAGCCCTTTAGATCAGTTTTGGCTTTCTTATTTTAATCTTCTAATCACATACACACAGTGTTTATGATTATGATTATGACTACCCTTAAGATTATAATGTGGATTTTGTCCCCCTCCTAAACAGATGGAGGAGAATGATACATTCTACTCATCAGCTGACATGCTGACTTCAAACCCCTTTATACAACTAAAAATAGGAAAAATAAATAACTAACATAGATTTACTAGAACCTAATGTAAAATTTGGGCTTGTCATCTCTTCCCACATAATGCTAGGATCTTGGAATAAGATTCTATTTACTCCAGTCCTACCTTTTTGGTTTATGGTATTGTGCATATAATTTCCATGTTTCCTGTGAATTTTGTGTTATTCTTATTCCTTTGAGAAGATGGTAATTGAAATGTACACACTTGCCATTTGTGTCATTTCTATCCAAAGTCACTTTCTGCTCTTAGGGATTCCTTTAGAATTTGCTTTAGTGAAGGTCCCTTGGCAACAAAATTGCTCAGTTTTTGTTTCCTTACAATAATGTTATTTCACCTTCGTGGTTGAGGGCTATTTTCAATTTGTAAGTAACTACAAGTTGACAGTAATTTTTCTTTTCTTCTGGAACTTAAAAGAGGTCTTCTGGCCAGGCATCTGTGGCTCATGTCTATAAAGCCTAGCTACTTTCGAGGTTGAGATCTGTGGATTGTGGTTCAAAGCCAGTCCAGGCAGAAAGGCTTGTGAAACTCTTATCTACAATTAACCACTAAAAAAAGCTGAGAGTGGAGCTGTGGCTCAAGTGGTAGAGTACTGGCCATGAGCAAAAAAAGTTCAAGGACAGTACCCAGGCTCTGAGTTCAGGCCCCAGAATCAGCACACACACAAAAAGATTTCTTTCTTTCTTTCTTTCTTCTTTCTTTCTTTCTTCCTTCCTCCCTTTCTTTCTTTCTTTCTTTCTTCCTTCCTTCCTTTCTTTCTTTCTTTCTTTCTTTCTTTCTTTCTTTCTTTCTTTCCTTCTTCCTTTCTTTCTCTCTTTCTTTCTTTCTGTCTGTCTGTCTTTCTGTCTTTTTTTCTATTTTTCTTTCTATCGTCTTTCTGTTGTCTTTCTGTCTTCCCTTCTCTCCCTCCCCTCCCTTTCCCTTCCTTCTTTCTGTTTCTCTCTCTCTCTCTTTCTCTCTCCACTTTCTTTGTTTTAATACTTTAAAGGTATCTTCTATTCTGTCATTTTCTTCAGGCAGCTGTTGTATGGGTGGAAAAAGCAACTGTCAGTCTTCACATTGCTCTTTTGAAGAGATTTACTTAGATGTGTGTTACTATGGGTTTCTTTGTATTTATACTTCTTGACTTTCCTTGTTCTTATTTATCTTCTATATTTTAATTGCTTATGACAGCCTAAAATATTCTTGGCCATTACAGCTTAAAACTGATTTCTGTCCATTTGTTTGTGGAACTTTCAATTATATAGACATTGAAATTTTCTATCGTCTGTCATGTGTCTGCTATGCTTTTTCATGTCTGAGCTTTAAGCTTCTCTTTAATTCTGTCCACTTTGCTTTTTGAATAAGTTTTGTTATTACAGTTTTCAGTTATAGTATTTTATTTAGCTTTTAAAAAGATTCTGGCTGTGGCCATTTGCCAGTGGTTCGTGTCTGTAATCCTAGCTACTAAGGGGGCTGAGATCTGAGTATCACAGTTCAAAGCCTGCTTGAACAGAAAAGTCCATGAGACTCTCCTCTCCAATTAACTACCAAAAAGCTGGAAGGGGTTCTATGGTGCAAGTGTTACAGTGCTAACTTTGAGCATAAAAAAAGCTCAGGAACAGCACCCAGGCCCTGAGTTCAAGCCCCAGAACTGGCACACAAAAGATCTGTGTGTCTCATATTTGAGTCTCGTCTATTTTCTTAAGTATCACTGTAGTTATATTCAAGTTGGCATCAGACAATTTCTATGTGCATATTTTCATCTGCTTTTTTTCTTGGTTGTTTTTCCTATGTCCGGGTGAAGTGTACTAGCTGCTAAATATTGTGTATATAATACTCTAGAGGCTCTGAGTGATATTTTCTCACTCCAGAACATTCACTCTACACTTTGGCAGGCGGAGAGGATGAAGTCACTTCAGTTCAACAAGAATTAAGTTGAGGCATGTTCTGGTCTTTGTAAGGCTCTATTCATTGCTGGTTTGTTTTTCTGCATGTGCACATCCAAAGGTCATAAATAAGATCCTGAGATATTTTGTAGGCACTCTGCACCAGCATACTTGAAGGCACACTGAGCTCCATTTTTTTGTGTCACACTGAGAGCCTCGGGAAAATGTTGCTTTATTTTTCAGCCTCTTGCTACTGTTACTTTATTATTGACCCAGCTTAATTAATAAAAGCCTTAGAGAGTTTATTCTGTGCTGCTGTAACAAAACACCGGACACTGGGTGTCTTACAGTGAACAGGGGCTCTCAATTCTAGGCACTGGTAAGCCCAAGGCATTGATATCCAATGAACCCCTTTTTCCTGCATCATTGAGAGATAACAAGGGGGAATTGAATTTAACTCTTTCCTATCCTTCCTTCCCCTCCTTCTTTCTGCTTTAGAAAGAGTTACTGGAAAGAGCTCTGAGGGTCTAGCATTATCTTTGCCACTACCCTTGAGGGACCTTGAGCCAAACTCTTGCTCTCTTGAAGCCTGGGTTTCTGTATCCATAAAATTAGACTCTGAAATAGATTACCTCTAAGGTCCCATGTTCCTAAAGCCAGCTGTGCTGTGAAGTAAGTCTGAACTCCCCATTCCTTCACAGGGTCTTTTCAGTGGTTGCAAATAGTGACAGTTCTCCTTTCCCCACATTCCATTGCCTTGTTGAAACATGTTCCTTCAGTCTTATTTTTGCTCTTCACACTAAAAATGTTTATCCATGAGGATTTATGTCAAAATGGCTGGAGGCAGGGTGGGCAAATTATTTCTGCATGCTGATGAGATGGTCTTAGCTGTTCAAGAGCAAAAATGTTGCCCTGAAGGGGAAGAGCTGTCCTTCAAAAAGGTTGTGTCCTCTTCAGCCCCACCCTCAGTGTGCCTGATGCTAGGACTAAGCCAAGTTCATGACACAGCAAGCCATAGCCCTTCGTCCCTTCCCTCCTTTCTTCCTTCTTTCCTTCCTTCCTTCCTTCCTTGCTAGCTTGCTTGCTTGCTTGCTTCCTTTCTTGCTTGCTTGATTGCTTGCTTGCTTGCTTCCTTCCTTCCTTCCTTCCTTCCTTCCTTCCTTCCTTCCTTCCTTCCTTCCTTCTTTCCTTCCTTCCTTCCTTTTTTCCTTCCTTCCTTTTTTCCTTCCTAGTGGGCTTCACTGCTGATGAGTTTCAAGACAGGGATCATGAGTCAGACATAGAGAATAAGCAGACTGAATTGCATTTAAAGGGAAACTTGTGTAAGATGATGGAGTGGATGGAGAGCAGATCTGAGGGAAAGAAGAGGCAGCAAAGAGGCAGGAAGCTCTCAGGGTAGCACACGAGTCAGGAGTGGGTGGAACATAGGACTGGGACGGAGAGGGTTGGGTTAGAGAGAAATGGAGGGATTCCAGAGAGACTTAACAGGATTTCATGATAGATTGGACATGGAAGCAAGAGAGAATGTTCAGGATGACTCCTTGGTTTCTGCCTTGCATAAGTGAACAAGGAAAGCTGATCCTCACTGGTGTGACTGGGTGTGAACAAATACAGAATGTTCCAGAAGTTGGAAAGTGCTGTTCCCATGTGTGGACTAAGAGGATCCCACAAGGGTCAGAGAGAAGTTAAACATTCTCCTTGCTGAATGTAAATCGGTGTCTTTCCCTGTGAGGTTTGTGTCTAGGCTTATTACTACTCTTCCTTATTACTGACAGGCACCGCTCCCTGGGCCAACTCGCCTCTTGCTCCCTCCCCATACTTGTGGAAGATTTTGGCTTGTGGCCCAGTCTTTGTATTTTCTGTCACACTGCTCTCCTGAATGACCTCTACGCTTCCCTGTATCTCAGCTACTAAAAGATGGGTATGCCTGGCCTTTGTCATCCCCCAAAAATGCGAGAATGCACTGCTCCAATCTTCGGATGGTATGAGTGACAGAGTGAAATGAAGATGGGAAGAACATGGCACTGTTTCTGATTTAGCTGTGTAAACCTAAATGAGTTAAGTCACTTCTGAGATTCAGTTTCTCAATCTTTTTATAAAGAATAGCTACCTTTCAAAATCAGAATTTTTTGCAGGGAGCAAGTATTGGGATTTTAACTTGGGGTATCAAATACTCTATCACTTGAGCCACATCACCAGCACATTTTGCTTTAGTGATGATGATGATGATGATGATGATGATGATGATGATGATGATGATGATGACGACGACTATTATATACTATTTTATTATTATTAGGTAGGCTCTCCTGAACTGGCCTGTACCATGATCCTCTTACTTATATATCCCAAATAGCTAGATGACTGGTATCATTACACCTGGCAGAGATGGGAATCTCAGGAACTTTTTGCCCTAGCTGGCCTTTAATAGCAATCCTCCAAGTCTCTGCCTCCCAAGTACTGGAATTATAAGTATATGCCATCACAACTAGCCTTTAAAATCAGAACTTTTAAGAAGCTTGACAACATCTATCTCTGGCTGGTGTCGCCAGCCTCCTCTCCCTTCAGTTTTCCATGCACCCAAAGCTCAAGCGAATTCTTCCTACTCTTTCATCAGATTTATTTCTTCATTTTCTACCCCACTTGTTACTCGTTTCCTATCCAGTCTATGACTTATAATTACATACTCTCATTCCATTTACAGTTTATGTGAGTGTAATATTCTGGCTGGCTTTTCATAGCATACAAATGACTGTTGCCCATATTGTATTTTCATTGTTTTGACACCCAGTCTAATGAACCATTATTATTTTCCTGTTTTATATGGTCAATATCTGGTATCGTTATCTATGTACCCATCAACTTTCCTGCTCAATATTCCTTCTGATATATTTTTTAATTTCAATGGGGTTTTTATACATATATAATTTAGCAGGCCTGTCACTTCTAAGTTTTCTTCTGGTTCACTTCTGTAACTTCTCAGTTTTCATTTACATGGAATTTCATCTTTGTTTCATCATAGTTTAAGTGGAAAAATTGTCTTGGCTTCATGATAATTTTTCCTTATCCCCTGTCCACATGCCCTTCTAAAGGTATTCCATCTTCCTCTCTGTTCAAATTTTTGAGGTCTTTTGTGTTCTATAGTTTTACTGAACTGAATCTTTGTGTGGATCTTTCTTTCTTTTGTCCTCTTCTTTTTTGCTTTTCTATTCCTTCCTCCCTTCCTTCTTCTCTCTCTTCCTTTCTTTTTCCTTTTCATTCTATTTTTTATACTAGTACTGGGTCTTGAACACAGTATCTCATGCTTTTGTGTGGCCTTTTGGCTCATGGCTGGTATTCTAGTACACTGGAGGCATACCCTCACTTCCAAATTTTTACTGGTTAATTGGAGATAAGAGTCTTATGGACATTTCTTTTCAGGTCTGGCTTCAAACCCCAATCCTCAGGTCTCAGCCTCCTGATTAGGTAAGACTACAGGTGTGAGCCACTAGAGCTTGGCTAGATTTTTATTTCTTTATCATACCAATTACTTGGTATGCTCTCTGGATTTGATGATATCTTTATTCATGCTGGGAAATTTTCTCCATTCTTTCATTCTAAAACCATAATAGATACATTTTGGCATTCTTTTTCTATTATGCATGCCTATTCGCCTCTATTTCTTATCTTTCTGATGTAATTTTCTTTGTCACTCTGCCAGGTAACTAATTCTTGTCAACATCCTCTAATCCACTTAATTCATTTTAATCTTAATGGTAATATCTCTTACTTCTAAAGATTCAACTGACTTCTTTCCCAGGAAACCATCTTTTGTGTCTCCTTTTTTTCCAGTCTTCATTTTTTTTTTTTTGCCTTTAATCATTTCAACAGAACTTGAAGGCTTTTCCTGTATGTGTGTTACTGAGTCATTAAAAGCCCAATATGATTCTTTTACTCATGATGACTGGTTTGTTTGGTAATTTTGGGTTGTGAGCTCATCTTCAGTAATGACTTATTTGTGAAAGCCTAGATTACATCTATATTTATGTAACTCTAAAAGGAAGAGCCTGTGTCCTTCCAGGAAATATACACATTGCTTGTATCAAAGGTATCTGTTACAGACTACCTTTTTGTTGTTGTTAATTCCCGGCCATGATCATAAGGTCTGTAGTTTTGGCTTTTCAGGAGAACTATAGGAGAGGAGTCCTCCATCCGAACTTTGGCTCTGAAAAATGAGTGTTCACATTAATTGCTTTTATCTTCCAGTCTGTGTAGTTAAAGCTTACCCTTTCACCAATGGAGTAAGTCCTGGATTACATAAGGGTCTCAGTTCTTACTCCTTACTTTGGAGAAGTAGCCAAAGTCTGACTTCCTGAACCAGTATGAGCATTTCAATCTAAGCCATAGTTATTGAAATGGATGGTAGGAAACTGGAGGAGAGAGAACAGGCCAGACTTGATCTCAGCAGGTAAGCGAGGGGCAAGCAACCTTCCCACAGGAATGGAGGTTGGCAAGGAGATAGGGTTGGAAGTAGGTTTTTATGGGGTCTGAACAAGGAGACAGATTATTGGAAAGGCTACTAGGGCTGGGGAAGTGGGGGTAGATCCTGATGTGGACCTTAAAAGGCTGCTCCTCACAACTGAGTTCTCATATCTTTTCCAAAGTACATTGGAGTGGGGTTGATGGAAAGTGGAGATGGCCACACTTCTTTCATCTCTTCCTCTTTTGTTCTTTCTATCTTTTTCTATCTGGTGCTGTCTCCAGCACCTACGTGTAGCCTTTTTTAACCATGACAAAAGTAAATGTAAAAAAAAAAAAATTCCAGTCCAAGTTCTGCCTCTGATAAGCTGTGTGATCTTAGGCAGTGGCCTATATTTTTTTTGTCAGATGTGGGGCTTGAAATCAGGGTCTGGGTGCTGTCCTTGAGCTCTTTGACTCAGGGCTAGCACTCTACCACTTTGGCCACAGATCCACTTCTAGTCTTCTGGTGTTTTGTTGAAGATAAGAGTCTCATGGACTTTCCTGCCTGGGCTGGCTTTGAACCATGATTCTCAGATCTCAGCCCCCTGAGTAGCTAGGATCACAGAGTACAATGCAGTTTGATCAGTGATTGGCTCACTCCTTTCATCATTCTCTCCTCTCTCTCCAACCCCACTCTTCCACTCCATTTTCTGGCTCCATTTTTGCATATGTGCATTGATTAATATGACTGCATTCTCTCATCCTTCTTCCCTCCCTTCAGCTGCCCTCCTCCCCTTGACCTCCACATCCTCCCCCACCCCCCATATAAGTTCCAGCTTCCTGGTATTCATTTTGTTAAACTGTAGTTTGTGGTTCAAAGGAATTATACCACTGCCATTCTCCACTTTACCTAGCTTTTCTTATCTAAAATTCTTAGTAAGGAACATGAGAAATGTGGGCTCCATTGTGCCTCAAGTCTTCCTTGATATGAATAGTTTGTGACTAATTGGGAAATGTTCTGTCTGTTAAACTACTGTCAACTTTCCATCACTGCATAGGTGCACGCATTGTCCCCCCAGCCTAGTTCCCTACCTTTGTCCCTTACATACCAGTTACCTTGCTTCTTCCCATCCCCACCTTCACCCCTAACTTATTTGCTATTACAACAGGTAAGCTACTCGAGGGTGGGGTAATGTTTGTACAGAATTTTCAGATTAATAAATGCTCGCCATTATAATAATAATAATTATACCTTTATTTTTATCCTGATCCTTTGGGCTCAGACTAATCCTGCCCTGCCCTCCTAAGTTGACAAGTAAATAATTGCTCAGATTCTTCTAATGGAAAGATTTCTATTTTCCAAGTATCTCACACTGCTTGTGATACGTTGTTAATGTCCTCTCTAGATTACTAAGGAGTTGAAAGGAACACAAATGAAATTCTTCTTTGAATATGGTAGGAAGTAATGGATGAACTAGGAGGAATATTTGGCTATGTTTTGGTGGTGCTAGAATGGATTTTAGTGGAGATATTTTGAGTGTTCTTGGACAAGTCACTTCACCTCTCATTGTCTTCATGTATCATAAGAAGGGATTTGAAAGCTGAGTACCAGATGTTCATGCCTGTAACCTGTAGCTACTCAGGAGGCTGACATCTGCCAGCCAGGGCAGAAAAGGCCGTGAGACTCTTATCTCCAATTAACCACCAGAAACCAAAAGTGATGCTGTGGCTCAAAGTGGTAGACTACTACCCTTGAGCAAAAGAGCTTAGGGACAGTGTCCAAGCCCCAAGTTCAAGCCCCATGACCAACCAAAACAAATTGATCAGAGAACTGCTAACTATGGGCCTTAGACTTGGCTACATTAGTAGCTGCTTAAATGTAGTCATGAAGCCCTCTGAGACTCCATTTTCCTCCTTTTTCTAACTTTCCAGATGAGATCAGCTCTGAAATGAAAGACTTCCATCTTAGGCTATTTTACCTTCTGTACTAACTGGCTCAGTTAGTATATTCATTCATCCTCATTCACTATTCTTTCTGCTCCTTCTGCTCCCTCCCAAGATAGCAATCCTTCTTTGCATTTACAGACATCTATATACCCTCACACTCCACAGAATCACACAGACTCGGGTTTGTACTGTGATCACTATTCATATGTTGAAGGTCAGCTCCCTGAAAGCCAGCCCCCAATGAGTGACTCTCTGCTCTAGCCAATGTGGACTTATGATCAGTGACAAGGAATGCACATCTGTTCACCTACTTTTGCCTTCTCTCTCCATCCTGCCTACTCCCTTCAGTAAATTGGCTTTTATCATAAGCTGAAAAAATATAGCTCTTTAATTTTTATACCTTACAGCACCAGTTGTAAGAGAGAAACTGGCTTAGATTATTTGAATCTCACACTTAATAATGTTGGAGAGTAAGCTATTTGTTGGCACTCCTTGTTTCAGATAAGAACAAGACAAGTCATAACAACCACCCAAATGGAGTAGGGATGCAGTTGCCAGAAGGAATGAGGGGGATCTTGGCTAATAAAGAACAGGAATGTTCATTCTAAAAAAGCAAAAATTAAATATCATATAGAATACTCTTGAGAATCCTCTAGGAATATATTATGGTAGATCTTGAAATACAAGTAAGTCCAAACTTATCGTCTTTTCCAGTATTTGAGTACACTGTTGCTTTCTTATCAGATGATGCTTGTGGATTGTTTCAGGTGTCCATGTGAAATTAAAACAAAACAAAAACAAACACACAAAACCATAAAGCACAGATAATCTCACCAAGATGCTATGATCTGAAGTTGTTTTTTGTTTTTTGTTTGTTTGTTTGTTTTGGTCTTTTTGTCAGTCCCTAAGAGGGTGGTGGGGGAAACAGAGGGAAGCATAGTAGATAACAAGGTATACAGAAAAATCAATTGATGGGCTAAGAGGTTCTCCGGATGCAGTTAAGCAACAACTGTAGCCCTCTTTTCTCTCTTTTCTGTCCTGATGTGTCAGTGCTCCTACAGTTCCTAATTGTTCCACATCAAATCTCTCTTGGGGACAGATCACCTTGGCCATGGTTACTGTGGTTTGATCAGAAGGTCTATTTTACTTGGAGATTGCCATACAAAGAGCCATTGAGAGAAAGAAATCTAATAGCTGAGACTCTAACACCAAAGATTCCTCCTGCCCCTGCCCTTTTTGGTTGAAGACCAAAGGCTACACACGTGTCCCAGTTCTTAAGATTAAGAGATTACTTTTAGAAAATAAGAAGAAAAATAGATAGTGTTAATTAATTTTTACTTGAAGCCTCCACCCTTTTCCTGCTTTCTATTCCTCTTTTGTCTAGTCTCAGGGAAAATCAGTGAGAGAAGCCTGCGCTGTCAGCAGAGTTGGTTGCTCTGAGTCCAGGGACTGACTGCAGCCACTGTGTGCCACCCTGCCCAGGCCACTCCTCTTCCCCTACAGCTCTTACACAACAGCCAAGCAGGCACATCAAGAGTCCAGCCTGTGTTGTTTTTTTTCTTCTGGGTTCCTATGCTTTTCAAAGGATCTCTTTGTTAGTTAATGTCAACTCTCCCTGAAGGCCTAAAGTGGGAGCCAAGGAGACTGAACCCACATGGGGTGGTGGCTTCTTTAAGGGTGCTGTACAGATGAAGACTGGGTGGGCCCTGGGATAACTTTGGAATCTCTTTGCTTTCAGGATGAAAAAGGCATTGCATGTTTTTGGAAAAGTCTCTTATAAGACCTAGCTTCTAAAGGAATCCCTTCCGATTGGTCCCATTCCTGAGCTAGTGTGTCTTCCCTGGACATTCTCTCAGGTTGGCATCCATGAGACCAGAAGCTCTTCACAGACATTGAATGATCAGGCACAGGCTTGAGTCAGAGACTAACTCAAAGCCAGATTCTTAAAAAAAAAAAAAATCTGTGCTCTTTTACTATCCTAAGCTCTCGGGTTGACACAGTACTCTAGTTGCAGGGGCCCAGGGAAGAGATCATGTCTATTTGCAAGCCCGGTACTATTCCCTTACAATGCTCAGTACTCACTCATTGCCTGAGTGCCCAGGCTCAAACATGGCACACCCTGTCTTTTCAGGAGCCTGGGGTATTTTAGGGCCACCAAGAGGAGACCCCCACTTTGAGGTCACATACCGCACTTTTCCAAGCAGACCATCAAGGACCAACCTTCATGAGATGAGTAACATCTGTTGATATGTTGGTGATATCTTGCAATCATATGGAAGCACATCAACCCAGCCGGACTTTCATTCTGACTCTGTTATTACTTCTTCATTAATTACTCTCACAACTCTGTAAGGAAATTTTCCTCTATTGAGTCTTTAGGAATTTCAGACATAGATCTTGTAAGAAAGCAAGACGAGTGCTTTATCCTTTATTTTCCAGTTTTCCAAGTGCCGCTTTGGAAATGCACCATTAAAGTTGTTTCATTTCTTTTCATTAACTTGTAGATTTAGACATATGTAATGTCAAATTGCGCCATCTGTGATTTGTGGCACCTTCTTGGGGCTCCAATTTTTGAAGTATTCTGGATTTCTGGGTGATAGAGAGTACCCCAGGCTCATCTTGCACAATGTGCTACAGACTTGGATAAACCTTTTTTTTCAAGTGTCTCTGGCCCCTTTCATTTGAAAATAGTACTTAGAACTATTGACTGGGCACTGTGTGATATGAATAGAGGGCCCAGAAACAAGGGCCAACTCATATTAATGGCACCTTGTTATTCATATTGCATTAATAGTGAATTGGACATTGTTTCTGAGTCCTCTTAATTACTGTATGAGGAAATAACTTTCCAAGTACAATATATCACAATTTATATCCATATTTCCAATCCAAACTCAGACTATACTTCTTTATGCATCAGTGATGAAACACCTTATATTAGAGCAACTATTTCACTGAAAGTGACAATGAAGGTTGAATTTCAAAATGAAGAAAGTTTAATCCCAGTTACTTAAGAGCTGGAGATCAGGAGGAACAAAGTTTGAGGCCAACCCAAGTAAAAAGAAAGCAAAACCATATCATAGTTAATAAACCAGATGTGGTGAAACACGTATGTAAGCTAAACTCTGCAGTAAGCTGTGGGTAGAGGGATTGAGGTGATTTCTGGGGGGAAATAATCCCATGTTGCCCTACCTGAAAAGTAACTAAAGCATACAGAGCTCAGATGCAACTCAAGTGGTAGAGTGTCTGCCTAGCAAGAGCAAGGCCCTGAGTTCAAACTATAGTATTGAAAGAGACACAAAGAAAGGGGGAGGAGGGACAAAAGGAGGGAGGGAGGGGAGGAGGAAAAGAAGGAGCAAAAGGGAGGGGAGAGAGAAGAAAAGAAAGGAAGAAGGAAAGAGTAGGAAGGAAGGAGAAGGGAAGAAGGAAGGAAAGGAAACAAAAGAGTAATATTCTTCATGAACAGAGACCCAAAATCTTAAAAAAAAAATCTTAGCAAGTGGAGCTCAGCAATACATAAAAACAATTGTATACTATGACAATATGGAATTTAAAGCTGATTCAGTATTGGGAAATCAATATCATCCATCATATTAACAGACTAAAGAGAAAAAAACATGGTCTTGTGCCTTAAAGTATTTATAAAACGTCTTGGAAAACTACAAATAAGGATTTCCCAAGCCTGATAATGAGCATCTAACACAAATACTAGGACTAATATTTTACCTCATGGGAAAAGACTGAATGCTTTCCTGGAGTAGAACTAGGCTAGGGTATCTACTCTTATCACTGCTATGCAATATCATGTTGGATTAGGCATTAAAAGTATGCATAGCTAGGCATACATATACAGGAGAAAAGTTTTAGGGACCAAGAGCTAAATATAGAACTGGATTTGAAAATAAAAACATGATTCTTAAAAGGAAATATAGATCAGGCGTTATCAAATTGAGGGACTTTTGGGCCTACAAAGCATCATGTTTTTAAAAAATGGAAAAGCAAACTACACACTGTGGAATATATTTTCAAACCACATATTCAACAAAAGACTAGGATCTAAACACTTGCTAGTAAGCAAAAAAAAAAAGCAAACAGTACAATTAGACTCTAAATAACAGACAAACTCAAGAAGATATGCAGGTAGCAAATACACACATGAAAATATGTTCAACATAATTAGCCACAGGGGAAATGGAAACTAAAAATCACAATAAGATACTACTACATAACTATTGGAACAGTTACAAAAGAGGAATGGCAACATGAAATACTGGCTAGGATACAGATAAATTAAATCATTTACACATTGCTGGCAAGAATGAAAAATGGTAGTCACTGAAAATAATCTAACTAGTTTCTTAGAAAACTAACTGTCACTATCATTTAACCAGTAATTATACTACTGGATATTTACATCCTCCCCCACCCCATCCCAAAAAAGAATGAAGATTATGTTCACACAAAGACTGCAAATGAAGCTAGGTGTAGTGGCTAAAGCCTGTAATCCTTGCTACTTTGAAGGAAGAGATCTAAGGATTGAAGTTTGAGGCCAGTCCACGCAAAAAGAAGTTTGCAAGACTCCATCTCATCCAATGGCTAAGTGAGGTGGTATAGGTCTGTTATTCCAGCTATGAAGGAAGCACAAATGGCTGGGTATAGCAACACACACTTGCCATTTCCATAGACATGGGAAATACAGGCAAGAGAATTATAGCCTAGGCCAGTCCAGGCATAAAGTGAAATTCTACCTTGAAAATAATCAATGCGAGCCAGGCACTGATGGCTCATGCCTGGAATCCTAGCTACTCAGAAGGCTGAGATCTGAGAATTGCGGTTCAAAGCCAGCCCGGGCAGGAAAGTCTGAGAAACTCTTATCTCCAATAAACCACCAGAAAAACACAAGTGGCACTGTGGCTCAGGTGGTACAGCGCTCGCCTTGAGCTGAAGAGCTGAGGGACAGTGCTCAAGCCCAGAGTTCAAGCCCCATGACCAACAAAAAAAAGAAAGAAAGAAAGGAAGGAAGGAGAAGGAAGGAAAGAAAGAAAGAAAGAAAGAAAGAAAGAAAGAAAGAAAGAAAGAAAGAAAGAAAGAAAGAAAGAAAGAAAGAAAGAAAGAAAGAAAGAAAGAAAGAAAGAAAGAAAGAAAGAAAGAAAAAAAAATCAACGCAAAAAGGGGCTGGAGACATAGTTGGCTCAAACTCAAGAGGCTGACATATGAGGATCAAAGTTCAAACTAGCTTGGACAGAAAAGTCCATAAGATGCTTTTCTCTAATTACTACCTCAAAATCCAAAAGTAGAGCTCATCTTGTAGAGTGCTAGAGCACAAAAGTTCATAGACAAGACCCAGGCCCTGAGTTCAAGCTCCAGGACTGGCAAAAAATAAAAATAAATAAATAAAAGTGACAAGCCAACTATAAGGAATATTTACTACATTTATATTATATAACTCACATACTAAAAAAGAACAAATTGCTAATCCATGCAAGAGCCAGGATGAGTCCCCAAAGAAATATGTTCAATGAAAACATCTTTGCACTTTATACTCTGAATGATCTCATCTACGGAGCATCTCCGAGATGACAAATCCTGAAAATGTAGGAAAGAAGTGAATGATTGTGGGGACTGAACAGGGGGCCAGAAGGAGGTGAATGTGATCTGAAAGTGTGTTATGAAGGATCCTGGTGGGGACATAAATGTTCTGCATCTACACTGTAGCCGTGATAATATCCTGATTAGGATATTGCCTTTGCCCAAAATGTCACTATAAGGGGTAAAATGTACACAGGATTTGTGTTGCTGTTTACAACTGAATGTAAATGTGTAATTTTCTCAAGAATATGAAGATAATTAAAATATATTTTAGCCTAATCTTTGTATTGGTGTATATTAAGTTGTGCATTGTAAGCTGCTTCATCTTAACATTTCCAATAGTTTGTTTTTGGTTTTGTGCTTTTACTATGGCTTGCCCTCAGGGCTTCGCAGATCTTGCTTGGGATTTTTCTCTCAAGGATGGCGCTTTGCCATTTGAGCCCTACCTCCACTTCTAGCATGTTTTTGTTGTTGTTAGTTGGAAATAAAGGTTTCTAGGATTTCTCTTCCTAGGCTGGCTTTAAACTATGATTTTCCAATCTCAGCTTCCTAAGTAGCTAGAATTATAGATGTGAGCCACCAGCAACTTGACACTTGCAGTTTTTGGTTTTGTTTTGTTTTAATTTTGTCAGTCATGGGGCTTGAACTCTGGGCATGGGTGTTGTTCCTCAGCTCTTCAGCCCAAGGCTAGCATTCTAACACTTGAGCCATACATAGTGCCTTCTCTGGTTTTCTGGTAGTTAATTAGAGATAAGAGTCTCACGGATTTTCCTGCCCAGGCTGGCTTTGAACCACGATCCTCAGATCTCAGCCTCCGTACCTAGGATCACAGGTGTGAGTCACTGACACCTGGCTACTTTCAGTATTCTTAAAGATTTGAGTAGAGGAGCGCACATCTGTACTCTCAAGTACTCAGGGCTGAGACAGAAGGATAACCAGAACCTAGGAGTTTCTTGTCAACTTGGGCAATATAATGAGATCCTATTTTTTAAAAAAAATATGATTAAAAAAAAACAGGTGCATGACAAACATTTAGGGAGGGCAGAAGGATTTAACCTGTGCTTAGGCAAGAAGCACTTATAGAACAGCTCCTATAATAACTATGTCTCTTTACTGAACACTTACTCTGTGCCTGGCAAGTTCAAGTGCTTTTATGCATTCTGTAATTTAATCCCTTTAACAGCCCTGAGAGATTTAGAGAGCTTAAGGAATCTTGTGCAATTCCCTCAGTAAGTGGTAGAACCAGGAATTTTAATTTGGATGTGCTTGACATGAAAGTATGTATACTGCACCATAACTTCCCTATTGCCGAAGGAAGGGAACCCATAGAAAAGGTATAGGTTCAATAATGGAAACTTTTGAGATATATATATATATATATATATATATATATATATATATATATATATATAACTATATTTTTCCTCTGCATTTGACCTTTCAGGAATACACTTCCAAAACCAAATCACCATGTGTTCATTGTCTTCCATTTGGTGCCAGGTATTGAGTTGGGCATTGAACATCTCAAGGTGCAGAAAAGTGTACAACCTGCCCATGAGTTGTTCACACACCAGGGGAATGACAGCGATACCTATACAGCCATTCTTCAGTATCTTTGAGACATTTGTTTCAGGACCCCTTGTGCCCATGGCTAGGAGCTGTGGCTCATATCTATAATCCTAGCTACTCAAGAGGCTGACATCTCAGGATCACAGTTCAAAGCCAGCCTAGGCAGACAAGTCTGCAGGATTCCAACGAACCAGCAAAAAGTAAGAAGTAGAAATGTGACTCAAATGCTCAAGCAGCAATAGTTCATCTTTGATGCCATTTTTTCCTCTCAATTTCATTTAAATGATTTTTTGTTGTTGCTTCATTACAAGTCTCATTTTGCTGCTTCTTGGATATGTCTGATAAGTTCTGACAATGCCCTAGGTATTATATATTTTATTTTGATACTGAATATCTTTGTAACCCTATAAATATTCTGTAACTTTGTTCTGGAATTCAGTTAAATCACCAGTAAGTAGTCTGATGCTCTCAAGTCTTACCTCTCTATTCATTTGGTGGTATCAGAGCATCACTTCACCTAGGAATAAATTTTCCCCACTACTTAAGCAAAACCCTTCTGAATTCTCTATCTTATACGACATGAAGTACTAAGTTTTCCACCTTGGCTGAAAAGACAAAACTACTCTGCACCCTGTGCATGCTCCAAACATTATCCCCTCTTATCCTTCTGTGCAAAGTTCCCTCATTCTGGAGTTGTTTCCTTGCTGAGACATGGTCTTAGACAACTGAAAAGAACCCAGAATTACTCATTTCAGCTGGCACACAAAAATCCCAAATCTCCACCAAATCAACTTGCATTAATGAACTTGACGCAATCTAATTCTATTTCTACCCTTCTTTATCCACCACTATCATCTATTACCATTAATATCCCTTTTATGACCATGTAAATGAGAAAAATCTTACATTAGCTTGCTTCATCTCCTCAGATTGACTTTGCCTTAGCATATCCTGAGAGGAGACTTTCAGGTAAAGATCAGAGGCAGAGAAGTGGTTAGTCATATGCACGAGGACAAAATTGGCTTCCACCACTAAGCTAACGTCTCTTAACAAAGTGATTACAGATATTCATCCAGAAAGGAGTGGCTTTCATGAAGAAGGAAGGAAATGTTCCTCTTGCTGGCTCTTCAGCAATTAGATATACTCTCCATGTTCCCACACTCATTCTGCATGTCTCACGCTTCCCATTCAGTGTTACAACACCACACAAGAACCCTCTTAATCCAGCCTATTTATCTTTCTACATCCCGCTATGAGTTTGATTTTCAGATACTTCAGTTCTGTGGCTTCAAGAGGTTGTATAGAAACTACCTGGTTAACTTGTAACTTACCATTTTCTCTTTAAAACTACCAACAAAAAGGCGAGGTGTGATATTCAGTAGTAGAACATTTGTGTCCCATGTGTGGAGGCCCTGGTTTGATCAATCCCAAAACATAATTCACTAAAACCAAAACTCAAACAGGCCTTGAGCAGGTAGGTTAGGTGATAATTTAAGGTAATTATTTCATAATTGTCTGTCACAGGCTACCAGAACCACATTGCCTCTAATGTCCATTAAATAATCATTACCTTACCTTCAAATCAACCATTTTACACAACAAATCAGTAAGTCTCCCTTCCCTTGAAGATCTGTTGCTGGCAACCATCCCAAGTACCAATGATACTGGTCTGTCAGGGTCAGCAGAATCTATTCCAGTAATTTAAGCAAGAAGAAATAAGCTCAAGAATATTAGGTAAGTTCCCGATTCTCCCGGAGATCAAGTGAGCCAGAATCTATAAATATACAGACAGAATCAATGTCCAACAACTAGGTCTTCTACCAGTTTACCAGATGCCAGAAATTCAACCCCCAAAACTCCCAATGATCTGGGGACCTCTGTCACCACCCTAGCTTGAAGATTTTTGGTGCCTGTGTGGCTGCCTCCTCCAACTATTGACTTTTAAATCAAAGTCTTATTAGGATGTAAGTGATTGCTAGAATCTTACTGCGTAATTGTGCTCTGTGTACAATTGGCACTTGGTCAATTTTCTAGATTCTACCTTGGGAAGAGGGACTTCATAACCTGCCAAAGTATCAAATCAAATTTCAAGGAGCAGTTTAAAGCTATAAATTTATAGCCATTGTTACCCATCATATACCTGTATGTACACACACCACCATATGTCTTCATATGTATGTACACACAGCGTATGTCTTCATATGTATGCACACACATGCTCAAAGAATTCTGAATTTAGAGGTCCAGAAAAGGTTTGATTTGTATTTTCTACCCATCTACTACTTTTGTTCACCTAAAGTGCAGGTGATATGGAACTGAGCCAAATTAGCCCACAGTACAGTCTCATGTGAGATAGGATGCCACGTATACCCCTCCCCCTTGGAAATTTCCTGATTTGATCCCATGCCATATGCTTCAGGGACCATTGCTACGGACGTGCCTAGTGGTTCCTCTATTTATAAAGCAGAATTTCTTGGTAGGAGAGTCCTGGCAAATATCAGGCTGTCTCTGTGCCAAGATAGGATTAGCATTTTCTACATCTTGGTCACACCAATTGCTCTTAGAAGAGACCAAGGCAGGCTGTGACTAAAATTACAGTGTCCAGCCCCTTCCACTCCTCCTGCCTAGCAAGCAGCCCATCATACCCCTTTTGGAAGAGCTAATGCTCCCTGCTTCTTCTGGGGGTCAGGTGGCTGAGGACGGAAGCCAGGGCTGTTCTGATGGTAGTGTGGACTCCAGGGTTTGCAGCGGAAGCAGCATCACGTGGGATTAAAGGATTGCCGCCTCTTTAAAGCTGATCTCTCTCAGAGTTATTCGTAGGCTGTTCTTTGGCCTATTCTTCTACCATCATTCAGAACTATAATTTGATCAAGAGGAATAGATCTCTGGGTTCAGGAGTGTCTTTCTTAACCAGTAAGACTACATGGGACTATCATAATTAGCATAACACATGCATCAAATTACATATTGCTATCTGCTCCAACAGGATTCTATAAGAGAGAAGCAGAAGATGCAGCCGTAGCAGCAGCAGCAACACCCAACTCAGCACAGACATGGGGGCTGGACAAGTCTGCAAAGGACAGAAATGTGAAACAGAAAAGCATGAGGTAGCTGATACATAGCATGATGTATGACATCATTTCAGTTCAGGTCCTCACTTCCACATCCCGAAGTTCTGTGCACCATCTCCTTGCTGGGTTCCTGCCAATAGCCAACCTTTCCTGGGTCTACACAGCCCAGAATCCAGAGGGGCTGAAGCTGCTTCCCAGAGCCTTTCTTAGTTGAAAGGGTTTGGAGCCTCAGCTGGGTGCTGGTGGCTCACACCATAATCCTAGTTACCCAGTAGGCTGTGAAGAAAAATCCATGAGCCTCTTACAGCCAATTAACCAGCAAAAAAGCTGGAAGTGGAGCTGTAGCTCAAGGAGTAGAATGTCAGCCTTGAATGAAAAAGCAAAGGGAAAATGCAAGGCTCTGAATTCACACCCCAGGACCCAGAACCCAGTACCAGAACACACACACACACACACACACACACACACACACACACACACACACAGCCTCCTACCTAATAGAAATTGTACATCTTTGATTTGTTAAAAATAACCAAAAGCTAGCCACAATTCAGGCATTTTTCTATTATATTTTATTAATCCAAGTACTACTTTTATCCATCCAAAATGATAAATACATAGACCAAATCTTGTTCTTCCCAAATATAATGGTGGTTGCAAGGTAAAATTTCAGGAATTTAATATTCCTAGATTCTGCCTTTCTCAGTAGAAGGTTGGAATGTGTCATTACCTTTTTAATCAGCCCGCATGATTAGATTCCATATATCTACTCATGTGTAGACATGGTGTACCTGTACTGGGGCTTGAACTCAGGGCTTCATGCTCTCACTTAGCTTTTTAATTCAAGGCTAGCATTTTACCACTTGAGCCTAGCTCTGGTTCCAGCTTTTCCTGGTTAATTGGATGTGAGAGTCACATGGATTTTTCTTTCCCAGGCTTGCTTCAAACTACAATCCTCATATCTCAGCCTCTTGAGTAGCCAGGATTACAGGAATGAGGCATCTGGTTTACCAGTCCATTCTTTGAGTTTTTTACTCTATATCCACAACCTTGCTCATGCTGTCTGTGCTCTGAAAACCTCTCCTGGCCACTGTAACCCTTTTGCCATTATTTCCCCATGTCCTCTTAATAGTCTGGATAGTAACTTAATTGCTGCCAAGAGTATCCTGCTAAACAAGGCTTCCCTGGACTCTAGTCTTCCAGTTCCCTAATTCTGAGATTTAAAAACAAAAACAAAACCCTAGGAATTTGTATTTTTTTATTCATCTTAATAATGGTCCTTGTCTCCCTCCGACTTGGAAAATACCTTCTAGAGAGCTAGAGACCTTGGATTCTTGGATTTCATGACTCACAAGATATAAACATCCATGTGTATGTGCATGTGCACAATTGAGGGACTCAGAGCTACCAAGTTTATATTTCACTCAACAAGGATATTAGAAGATATCAGAAGGAAAGGAGGCAGCCCTTTATGTCTCCAGAATAAAACATCTTCCCATTAATGAAGTGGGAGACATTGCGCTGTTGTCCCTACCCAAGAGGCTTACAAACTAGGTGTGGAAGCACAAGTAAGATTCACTTGGAAAATGATTCAGGTCCACTTCCGGCAGTGCTAGTTCGTCCACGGCGAGAGTCAGCACTCAGAATCTGGATATAGGAGTAGGGGCCCTCAAGGAGAGGAAGGTAGAATTCCAACTGATTCCTTGAATGGGAATCTAGGAATGGAAGAGAAGAAGCCAAGGTGATGGGAAGGGAGCCACCTGGATTAGAATTATAAACCTGAAAAATCTGCCTCCTCACAAGGCAAATTTCTTAGCCTGTGAAGAGAAGGATCTTAAATAAAGCACTAAACAGAGACCTCGGGCAAGATATCAGCATTGTCAACAGAGCTCTAGGTTTGAAACACTGCTGGGTACCTTACCCACCTGTGCAGGTTCAGGTAAGAATGGCAGAACAGAAAGAGTAAAGTCCAGAGCCAGCCCTAACTCAACTGGTACCAAACATGTGGCTTTGCTTAGCCCCATTTTCCTAGTCTGAATGATGACAAGTAACATCTCCATGCAGGGATGTTGTCAGAATTAGGTAAGATGAGCAGCCATATACTCAGCCATGACCCTGTGCATGAACCTCATGTCCTGATCAGAAGCCACCACTTCACACTTTGTGCCCTGGAGTAATACGTAGCAGCTTCTATCATGATTTTATTTTTGGTCCCTACTGGAATGTGAACCCAGGGCCTCAGTCTTGTTAGGCAAGTACTCTACCTGCCCTTTGTGCTTTAGTTATTTTTGAGAGATAATGTCTCACTTTTTGTCTGGTTCTGTCTGAATTGAAATTTTCCTATTTTATGTTTCCTACAATAGCTAGGATGGTAGTAAGTCCCACCATGACCAACGTTTTTTGCCCACTGAGATAGAGGTCTTATCTCAGGGCTGGCCTGATACATGGACCATCTCTAGGCCACTGATACCTGCCCTTTTCCAATCCTCTTCACAAAAACCCTTCCATCTTCCCATGGCCCTCCTGCTGGCCTGGTATGTTGGTTTGAATCCATTATTTTAATATGGAGAGGTCCATTCCAGTTTGCTGTTCAACTTGATCTCCATTCCAAATCTGCCATCAGCCTGAAAGTTACACAGAAAAGAACTAAACTCTGTGTGTGTGTGTGTGTGTGTGTGTGTGTGTGTGTGTGTGTGTGTGTGCATGTGCGAGCTCCCTGAAAATTCATATGACATGTAGAATTTTGAATTCAAAATTCCTCCTCCTGTAATTCCCTTTGGTGACCATATTTTTGTTCTTTTTCAGTTCTGTATAAGCCAGGTGAAAAGTTAGACTCACCACATAGTTCTCTGAAGTGGCCTCTAAGTGGAATAAAGCAGTCTGCTTTCCAATTATTTGCTCACAAATTTCCAAACCTTCCATTCCATTCAATTTAATAAGGCCTAGTTCTCCAGAAACAAGCTTTGACAGTGACCAGCCACTACTCTAACATGTGTGTTAATCATAGTAACATAACAAATACAGATAGGTGGAAAGTAAGGCCAGAGGGAGTAAAAGGGACCTTACTCTGCTGGGCATATTTCCTGAAGAGCTGCATGCAAGGCAGCTTTTCCTCAGTAAAGTATTCTCTGTCCCTGGACTTTGGTGTACAGGGGTGATCTTAACCTTTTATCTCATAGAAACAACTCAATAGACCAACATGGGATCTAAGTCATTCTCTTTGTAATCTGACCTTTTATTCATTCATCCATAATGTTCTTCTGGCACTTAGTCAGAAAAGCCAGCCCTAAGGAAGGTAGACAATGACAAATGCCTGACTGTATTAGTTGCTTGTTACTGACATAAGATGCAGTAGGGTGTTTCGAAGTGTAAGGAAGAGTCTGCTTTTGGTTTCCCTCTAAGCTTTTATTCCCTTTTTTATTAGTGTATATTAATTATACAAAAGGACAACACTATGATATTTCCATATACACACATAATGTATTTTAACTACACTCACACCAATTTCATCTTCATCCCCCTTTTAAAACAATTTAAATGTTTTTCATTGTTCTATTGTCATATGTGTCCATGAAGTACTTCTATCACACTCATTTAAGCTTTATTGTTTTGATGTCTCTATTTTTTTTTTTGTATCAGCACCATGGCTTGAACTCAAGACTTTGACTTTAGTTTGCTTGCTCACTGCTAGCACTCTACCACTTGAGCTACACTTTCAGTCTGGCGTTTGTTGGTTGATTGGAGATAGAGTCCTGGACTTTTCTGTGTGCCTGGGCTTACTTTTGAACCTCTACCTTCAGGTCTCAGCCTCCTAAGTAACTGGGATGATAGGCATAATCCATCAGTGCTTGGCAAGCTTTGTTAATTCTACAGCAAACAGCACCAGAGCAAATGGAACCAATTTAAAAGCCAACATTGAGCATTCTATCAGTTGGTGATACTATTTCTTTCTTTTAATGTTTTTTATTGTGAAAATACTGTACAGAAGGGTTACAGTTCCATGAGCAAGATAATGAGTACATTTATTATCAAGCATTGTTACCTCCTCCTTTGTTTTTCCCCTACCATCCCTTCCCTCCCAGGTCTACAACTACACTCCCCCCCTCCCCCACCTAAATTGTAAAGTTTGTTGTTCAACAGCGTCTTGTAAATCTCATTGTTACAATGAGTCAAACTGTATCCCTATTTAAACATTTTGTTTTTTCTCTGTCCCTCCCCAAATTATACTGACTGGTGATAATATTTCTTGTTCTCTCTCACCAAGCAGATTTTTAAGAACTTCTAGTCTTCATTATTTAATCTCATTAGTTCTACAAAACCTCAACTTTCCAGCCCAAGGTATGGCTCAGTGGTACACTCCTTGGTTAGCCTGTGTGAGGGCCCAGATTCAGTCCTCAGAACTGAAAGAAAAAGCAATTAAATTCTTCTATTCTTAAGGTTATCTTTTCTCCATTCAAGCCACGCCTTCTCTTGCCTCAGCACTCTCTTGTCTTTACAGGGAAAGAGAAAAAGTAGACTATTATCAGGGCATGCACGCCTTACTCTCCTAATCTCCTCACCCTTCTAAATGCTTCACATCTGAGTTTTATTTATTTGGCCCATACTATTCTTTCCCTATTTATAGTTATATACGTCTATTAGAAAAGTAAATGTTAGAATCGGAATGGAACCAAAAGGTCACCTGATCCAGCTCCCTTAGTTTATAAATGTGAAAGCTAAGACCCCCAAACTATTCACAAAAGCACCTATTTCAGGCAGGTAATTGGTGGAAGCTGGCTCAAAATTCCCCTGACTATCCAGGTGCCCCAGGCCACTTTGTGTCCTATTAGTCACTGGCTTTAGAAGAGTAGTATATGCTGGGTATATGTGGGAGGCTCTTCCCACACCTCTGCCTCAAATAATTCACTATCTTCCGTCTTCCATCACCCCTGTGTCTTTTGTAAAGGGTGTCACTGTTACCTTCTCCCGTTCACTCACTTATTGTTCATTCAGCACACATTTCCATGCATCAGGATAAACACTAAGGCAAGCAAAGTGAACATGATATTCTTGCTCTTATAGAGTCTATATTCTTGGTGGGAACCAGGGGAGGACTTAGATAATGTCAAAAGTTTTTATGACACACTGGCGCCCAGTAGGCACTTGAAGTAAGCCAAGTATCTTAAGAAAAGCAAATTGAGAAACAACTTACTCCTTAAACTGACTGTATAGGGCATTCAGGTTCAACAGTTTGGCTGGAGCATATAGAGCAGCTTTATAGTAAAAAGGGTAGGAGATGTAGGAAGAGGAAAAATCATAAAGCCTTCGTGCACCATGTGTAGGAATGTGGACATTATCTTGTAGTGTACCAGGAGCCCTAAAAATGTTTAAGCTCTGGGAAGTGGCACTGTGGCTCAAATAGTAAAGCACTAGACTTGAGCACAAAGACCCAGGCCCTGAGTTCAAAGCCCTATAACCACCAAAAAACATGTTTAAGCTCTGAAGTGGGAACCAGTGGCTCATGCCTGTAATTCTAGCTGCTCACAAGACTGAGGATCATGGTTTGAAGTCGGCCTGGGCAGTAAAGTCTGGGAGACTTTAATCTCCAATTAACCAACACAAAGCCAGAACTGGAGGTGTGGCTCAAGTGGAAGAGTGCCAACTTTGAGCCAAAAAGCTAAGGGATAGAACCCAGACCCCAAGTTCAATCCCCAGTACTGGTGTATACACACACACACACACACACATACACACACACACACATACACACACTCAAGCTCTGCTGTTAGGTAGCTAGGTAAGTAGCTAAGACAGATTACTTTAGGGAATGAATGAGAAGTGTAAACAGAGACTAGGAAACAGATTGGCAGGAGTGAAGGGTTAGAAGGGCCTGGGTAGTTGTAGCAACCAGCAACTGAAAGCATATTTAAGAACAATTAGCATCACTCGGGAGTGACTTGGATAAGACAATATGATGGGGAGAGGTTTGAGGTTAGATCCAGGATTTTGATAACAGTGTGTTAGTGGACTGTGGTTTTATTCACTACAAAGCATAGAAAATAGAACAGGGTTGATAGAGATGGCATGTAGGGAAGTAAACATGACCTCAAGTGTGAGAGTCCTGTGGTATATCCAGGTAAAGATTTATCATCAGCAAATGGAGGGATAGTTGCTCAGAAGAATGATCCAGACTGAAGCTGCCAATTTGAGAATAACTCTAAGATAGTTCATAACAAAAGCCTTAAGGGCGAGTAACTTATCCAGTACACAGAGTACTGAGGATGGAGAATGCCAGTATTTTGGGTGCTAATAGGATTAAGGAACAAACTCAAACAGTATGGTAGTTTGTAACCGTAATCTCAGCAGGAAGACTAAAGCAGGAAGATCATGAGTTTGAGGCTAGCCTGAACTATGAGACCTTGTCTCAGAGAAAAGGAACAAAACACCAACAAACTCAAAAATTGTTGCCAAAAAGTAAAAAATAAAATAAAATAAAAAGGCAGAGAAAGAGAGTATGAATTTTATAGACCAGAAAGGAATCATTTTTAGGAAAGAATTTGTGTCCAATAATGTTCTATATTAAAAAGAAGCCAAGTAAGACTAATAGGCTTAAACATTAGAAACTCACTCATAACCTCAATAAAACTCTAACTCCCAAGGCACTGGGAACAGAAACAAAATATGGTGGATTTACTGTGGAAGAAATATGAAAAAGTTGAGATGGTGAGTCTAGACAACTCAGCCTTAAAGAGGAAATCAAAAGAGCAAAAGCTGCAGGAGCTTACAGACTGGGTCAACAAGTTTCTTGAAACAAGCCAGGCACACTTGGTATCCTGGAGCAATTGCCCTAAGGCTGACATTCCTCAAAATCACAGACACTTAACTAACTTGAAGGACAATGAGGGCCTCTTATGATGAAATTTAATGGACAAATCTCTAAAAGGTTACTTGTACACCTTAAAAATATCCCAACAGAACAATGCTTACAATTGTGTATATGTATGTGTATGTATATGTACTGTGTGTACTCAGGGCCTGAGGACTGTCTCTTAGCTTTTTCACACAAGGCTGGCACTCTATCACTTGAGCCACAACTTCAACTCCTGGATTTTTAGTGGTTAATTGGAAATGCGAGTCTCCAGGACTTTCCTACCCAGGCTAGTTTTGAACCACTATCCTCAAATCTCAGCCTCCTGAGTAGCTAGATTTACAAGTCACCAGTATATGGATATTATTATGCTTAATAAGTGATCTTTGTATTTTTCTTTTACATAAGAGATCAGGACAACTTTATCTATGGATTCAAATACAGCCTGACTGAAACTCACAATTAATTATTTTGTCGATATGGGCAAACTGATTCTTTAAAAAAAAAAAAGGATTAAAGACCTAGAATAGCTGACACAAATTGAAGAAAAACAAACATGGAGGGCTGTGCCACTTTTTAATTTCAGATCTTCGTATTGATTTCTACAGTAATTAGGAGAGTATGGTATTGGTGAAAGAAACAACAAATATATCAGTGGAATAAACAAAGAAACAACAAGTAGATCCGTACAAATATAACCAGCTAACTTTGGTCAAAGGAACAATGGAAATATAATGAACAGATACCCTTTGCATAAAATGGTGTTGACACTTGGACATCCAAATACAAAACAATAATAAAACAAAAAGGAGTCTAGACACAGATCTTACACCTTTCATGAATAGTAGCTCAGAATGTGTCAAAAACATGAATATAAAGTATAGAACATAACATTCATAGAAGATAACATTGGATTTGGTAATACCACAAGCATGATCCATAAAAGAAAGGACTGGTAGGTTGTGTTTTGTTAACAATAAAAACTGCTCTGTGAAAAATGCTCCTCAAAGAATGAGAAGTCAAGATAGTGGGAGTGGGGTGTCTGTGGCTCACACTTACAATCCTAGCAAGTCAGGAGGCTGAGATCTCAGGATCCTAGTTGAAACCCAGCTCAGACAGGGAAGTCCATGAAACCCTTAGCTCCAATTAATCACCAAAAAGTCAGAAATGGAGCTGTGGCTCAAGTGGTAGAGCTCTAGGGTTGAGCACAAAAGCTCAGAGACAGTGCCCAGACGCTGAGTTCAAGCTTCAGGAACACACACACACACGCACACACACACACACACACACACACACACACAGTATAAACTAGAAGAAGATAAAAAAAGATACAAACAGAAAACAATAGTTGCAAAAGATAAAATACTGATATCAAAAATATATAACTCTTAAAACTCAACAATAAGAAAGCAAATAACTAGCTTAAAAGTGAGCCAGAATGTCAAACAAACATCTTACCAAAGAAGTTGACAGAGTTAACAAATATGCATTTGAGAATTAAAACAATTAAGATTCTACTATGTGCCTATTAGAATAGCTAAAATCCAAAACACCGATAGCACCAAGTGCTGACAAGGATGTAGAGCAATGAGAACTCTCATTCATTACTTCTGGGAATGTAAAATGGTGTACAATCCCTTTAAAGACGGTGTAAAATCTCCTAAAACACTAAAAACAGTCTTACCATATACTCCAAGAGTCACACTCCTTAACATTTACCTAAGGAAGTTGAAAGTCTAGGTCCACACAATTATTCACACATAGATGTTTATGGTAGTTTTCTTTGCATCATGTATGATTCCAACTATATGACAATTTGGAAAATACAGATTAATTAAGATTGCCAGTTATCAAAGGCTGGGAGAAGGGAAGCACGAAATGCTGGTTGATGGAACTACTCTGTATAAGACTATGATGGACGATACATGGCCTTATAAATATTACAATACCGTAGAGTGTATATACATATATATGTGTGTGTGTATATATAGAGAGAATATATATATGTATATATAGTGTACTATATATATAGTATATACATATATATGTATATGTAGAGAGAGTATATGTATATATATATAGTGTACTGTATATATAGTGTACTATATATATATATATATATATATGTATGTATGTATGTATAGTGAACCCTAGTGTAAAATATGGGCTTCGGGAAATAATGATGTGTCAAAACATCAGTTGTAAGACATGGACTGCTCTATGAGATGTTCAAAGTTGCCAGAGCCATTTGGAAGGGGTAAAATATTGAATGAGAACTTATATTTAGCTATTTTTAAAATGTTAGCCAAGAAATTTAAAACAAATAAAGCAATTGCTAAGGAGACAAAATGGTAGTGGTATTTGTCCTAAGGAGCTAAGACAATACTGATTTTCTGATTTTCCTAAAAATTACAATATGTTTAAGCCGTACAAAAGCAAACATTCTCTGGAACAGAGGGCTAAATGGGCCTTCACATCTCTGACCTGATCACTCATGGGGATCAGAAGTCACTGAGGAGAAATCAGTAATAGAGTGTCCTGCCACAGATTAGATTCTCACTTCTTTCCCCTTCTTTGTCTAGAAAAATCTCACATAAACCACATGAAATTCACTGAATTGGCTTTCATTGGAAAGGGGTTGAGTACACTGAACGGACATTTACCACACATGGAACCCTGGATCCAGAATGAATTCCCTGTACCATTAAAAAGGTAACGCAATCACAGAATCTCACAAGGAGGATGGGTGGGTGAAAGAAGACTAATGTTATTAAGAAAAAGAGGAAACCTTTTTATTTCAAGGGGAAAAAAACCTATCTGTCCAAAGGGAAGTCTAAAGATGGGAAGAACAAAGGTTTGAGAATTGACATAAGTGAACTAAACTTGGCTGATGTTCAAGGTAACCAGTGGCCAGAAGCCCATGGTTCACAATTAGATATTTATGTATATTTGTTTAATCTCTGCCTCTCACCATGTTGTAAGTGCCAAGATGATAGAAATCCTGCCGGTTTTTGGCTTATCATTATAGCCTTAACACTGCAAACAGTTCCTGACAGAGTGTCGGAATATACAATGTTCTGTATAATAGGTGAGTGGATGAATGAATGAATGAATGAATGAATGAGTGAATGGGTAAATGAGAATTTAGAGCTCATCCTCTGGAGAGGTAGCTGATTGGAAGAGCCCTAATCGATAACGAGAAAAGAATCAAGTTCATGCCCTGATTCTGGAACTGACATTCACATGTCACGACTGGCCACCTGTGTATAACCCTCCAGGCTATCCAGCAGTACAACATCTTGTTACCTCTCTACCTCTCCTCTCTATGCAGACCTGATTCAGGACTCACCTTGGTGGAAGGAATCTGACAAGGAGATAGCCTGCTGTAAATTGTGAACACTGGTAAGCACTGATGCAGGGTCCTCACGGACGTACTTTCTAGAGAAACTGACCCTCTCATTTTATTTTTAAAACATTTTGATGATTGTGGGCTTAACTTGTAGATGGATAATGCTATGTGATCTCAACCATCATGCTTGCTTTGGGGTTTTCTTTTGAGAAGCCCCATGGTGCCTGATTATTTGTCTGATTACCCTACCAGTTATTACTTATTTTTCAAATTTAGCCACAAGGAGTTGACTGGCATTCAAAAATAGTATATGCATTAAACCGAAGAGGTAGAGATAGAGACAATGGATAGAGTCCCTACCCTGGGACTCATGGTGGGAAAGTGGTGGCTTTGTACTTCCTGGTATTAATGATACATAAGTGGGAGTCCTGAATACCCACACTCTAGGGACATTTGGTTCTACTCCAATATTTAGTTACATCTGGGGAGATTTCAATATCATTATAACTTGGGTATTTTGTACAATCCAGGTTGCATTGTGGTGATAATAAAATCAAGCTTAAAGTAGAATTATAATTTTAAAACTATAATTACTATTTGCCCCTAATTTTTAAAGATAGGCCTTAAAATGTAGCTAACAATTTTTTTTTCAGTGCTGGGAATCAAATCCAAGGCCTTGCACCTGGTAGGTTAACGCTCTACCATTAAGAAACATCCCAGATGATAGGCCCTACATTCTTATTCATTTAATTATTTATTCAATAGAACATTGTGTATTCTGACAATGTGTGTCAGGGACTGTTTGTAGTGTTAATGCTACAATGATAAGCCTAACCAAGCAGGATTTCTACCATCCGGATACTTGCAGTCTGGTTGGAGGTAGACATTAAGCAAGTACAGATAAATATCGAATTGCAAACCATGTTATTACTTCAAAAGCAAGCTAGGCAACAGATAAAAGGGAGAGCTAAGTTGGTTTGGGGGTCTGCACTGTTTCCCTGAATTAGCATAAAGTTTGAGTTGGGAAATAAATCACTAGTGGAGCTTAACATGGAAGGGAAAGGAGGGAAACATATTTTAAAAGGAAAGAAGGGCATGCATAAGAGCCCAATGAGAGGAGAGAGCATAATGTTCTCAAAGACCTAACAGATGACTTGTGTAGTATGATGACAGAAAAGAAATGGGAAGAGTAAGTAGGAGAACTAGATGTTGAAAAGGTAAGTCAAGTCAAGCAACATCAGACTTTGTAGGCCAAATTAAGGATTGGGGTATCCTAAGAACAACAGAAAGATGCTAACATGCTTGAAGAAGAGAGTAACATAATCACTCAACTATGATTGTGCAGACGGAGAGTAAATCACACATACAAACACACACACAGATACACACACAAGAAAAGAAAGATATCCATGTGGAAAGCTTGGTTATATAACACATAGAAATGTGGGTGAAGTGAAATGCTTGCTTAAAACCAAGTAGTAAGATAGATGCCAGTAATAAGATAGGTAGCTCACACCTGTAATTCTAGCTACTCAGGAGGCTGAGATCTGAGGATTTGTGTTTGGAGCCACCCTGAGAGGATAAACTCAAGAGACATTTGCTGGGCTGAGAAGGTGGCTCAGTGGTAGAGCACTTGCCTTGCATGCATGAGGCCCTGGGTTCCATTCCTCAGCACCACATAAGCAGAAAAAAAGCCGGAAGTGGCGCTGTAGCTCAAGTGGTGGAGTGCTAGCCTTGAGCTGAAGAGCTGAGGGAAAGCGCCCAGGCCCAGAGTTCAGGCCCCACGACCGGACCCGAAAAAAAAAAAAAAAGAGAGAGACATTTGCCCCCAGCTAACCAGTAAAAAGGCAGAACTGTAGCTATGGTTCAGGTGGTAGAGCACCAGATGTAAATGAAAAGGTTGAGTGAGAGCTGGAAGCCCTGAGTTCTAGCCTCAGTATCCCCCCAAAAATACTTGGTAGCTGAATTTAACAAATTACAAAAGATCCTGCACCATAATCAAGGAGATTTTATTCCAAGAATGCAAAGATGGTGCCACAAATGCAAATCAATACATGGAATACAGTACATGAAGAGAATAAATGACAAAGGTCACATGATCATCACAGTATAGGCAGAAATGCAGAAACATCCTTTGCTAAAATTCTACATCCTTTCATGATAAAAACTGAAGAAACTGGGAATGGAAAGAACATAGCATAATGAAAGCTATATACAACAAATCTATAGCCAATACATACCAAGTGGGGAAACACTGAGACATTTCCAGTTGTGATTTTTAAAAAAACAAGAGCACAAGGCCTGGAGGTAAGCCCAATACTGGCATGAAAGGAAGAAAGAAGGAAAGAAGGAAGAAAGGAAGAAGGAAGGAAGGAAGAAAGAAAGGAAGGAAGGAAGGAAGGAAGAGACAATATCTGGTCAGAAGGGCTGTTGCTAAATTTCAGCAGCGAGTGGAAGAGATGGAAAGGAATCCCATACATTGTTGTAAATTGGTTCAACTACTAGAGAAATCAGAATGGAAATTCCTCAAAACAAAAACAAAACAGATATAAAACTCTCATATGATCCAGCTATATCATTTCTGGGCATATATAGGAATAAGTCATCATACAACAAAGACATCTATGCATCCATATCTATTGTAGCACTATGCACAATAGTGCATAGAACAAGTTATGAAAATAAGCTGGGTACCTATCAATGGAGGAATAGATATAGAAAATATCACAGATATAAACAATGGAGTATTTTTCAACTGTATAGATGAATTAAATCATGTAACTTGCAGGAAAATAGATGGAACTGGAAATCATCATGTTAAGCAAAATAGGCCAGATTTAGGATGACAAAAAAAAAATTCTTTCATTTGCAGAATCTAGAGCTTTTTTCTTTTTTAAAGACTATGGAAATAGGAGGGAAACTATTTGGGAGGAAGAAAGGGACCAATGGGAGGTGAGAAGAGACAGCAATAGAGGAGTGACCATGACCAATGGGAATATGACACACATGCATCAAAATGTCATCATTGAAATGCAGCATTTCACACAATTCATATGCACTAATAATAAGAACAAAGTATTATTTTTAAATTGAACTCACAATTCTATTATGCTACTTTCATGACTCCTTCATACTCACCATCACAACTAACGCTAGCTGCCTTTGGAGTTGTCTGTATCAACTGACATATTAAATAGCTATTGCCTGACACTAAGCCTAAAAGTGGTCTGATTCTAGAAAGTGCATCTTCCACAGCTGCCTCAGTGTACAGAAGCCTTTCTGAGAAATATATACTCATGAAGTCTCTGATTTCTGTGACCACAAGCCAGTGTTCCAGGGTTTAGACAGCCACAGCAACCTTGATAACAAAAAACCAATGTTTGCCATCCTTAGAAAGCTGAACAGAACAACGAGCTACAACCTATCTCAAGCTTCTGTATGTCAGTGAGCAGCCCTGTCTCTTCCTGTTTGCACACAAACACTCGATTTGACTGGACAATGTGTGTATGTGTGTGACGTTGCTTTATTCATAGTAACCTTTTCACAGTATGGGCTTTATGAACACAAATAGAAAACAAGGTGAAAATTAAAAGAAAGACATGATTGGAAGAGGAACCACAAGGAAGGGAAAGAGGAAGAGAGGGTACAGAAAAGGGAGACTAGCTCTGGGGCTGATGAGGTACAGAAGCAAGGCAATACGAAGAGCCACCATGGGGCATGAAGACTTCTGAGACCTTAACTGTCACTCTGCAGAAGGGCCAAGGAACAGAAGGATTCTGCACAGGGGATTCTGCATCCCAGAAATCATTTATGAATTGGCTACCAAGGCCCCCCAGCTTCTACTCATGTCCCCTCACTCAGGAGAATACAATTCTGTCCCTGTGCTACAGACTTCACCTCTCTATCCAACTTCCTCCAAATGCTAGCATCCTCTTCCAAGTTCACTGCCAATGACAGTACACTCCAACACCCCTGTGCCTTTCGATCCACAGCAGATAGATGGGAGGGGTCCTGGCCTTATGTTTCTTGCACTCAATGATGCCCCTGTTTCAGCTTTGTGGGAGCACAGGCAAGGAGCATCTGCAGGGGAAGCTGAGGAGCCCAGGGCCTGTCTGCCTCAACACTTTGCTCTGGGGTCAGCCTCCACCAACTCAGCCTGCTTCTCAGCAACCCCAGGCCCAATTAAGAGAGCCTGCTAGTGTGGCACCGTTGGCTCTCATGTGTAATCTTTGCTACTCAGGAGGCTGAGATCTGAGGATCAAGGTTCAAAGACAGCCCAGAGACTCTTATCTCCAATTAATCATCATAAATAGCCAGAAGTGGAGGTGTGGCTCAAGTGGTAGAGCAGTGGCCTTCAGCAAAAAGCTAAAAAGACAGCACCCAGGTCCAGGTTCAAGTGCCAGTACTGGTGTGTGTGCGCGCACACGTACATGTGCACCTGCACATGTGCACATATGCACGTGCATACACATACACTAGATAGCTATGGAAATGGTCTAACCACATTAGCCCTCAGTTTTCCCATCTTTGAAAGGGAGGTGGTAATAATGCTTATTTTTTTTTTTGGGTCCAGTTGTGGGGCCTGAACTCTGGGCCTGGGCGCTGTCCCTCAGCTCTTCAGCTCAAGGCTAGCGCTCTACCGCTTGAGCCACAGCACCACTTCCGGCTTTTTTCTTTTTGTTTATATGGTGCTGAGGAATCGAACCCAGGGCCTCATGCATGCAAGGCAAATGCTCTACCACTGAGCCACCTTCCCAGCCCATAATGCTTATTTCTTTGGTCTGCTAAGTGAGTTAGTGTGATAAAGGAAAAAGAAGAGTCCCTAAGTTTCTGGCATAGAATCAGGGTGCATTAAAAAGACATTGAACCCAGAAATTGCTACTTTCAGCCAAGTAATTTGTTTGCCACAGG
This sequence comes from Dipodomys spectabilis, assembly GCF_019054845.1. Classification (NCBI taxonomy): domain Eukaryota; kingdom Metazoa; phylum Chordata; class Mammalia; order Rodentia; family Heteromyidae; genus Dipodomys; species Dipodomys spectabilis. The sequence goes on from NW_024870700.1 coordinate 1,409,392, forward strand.
AGCCAGGTACTTCGAAAGAAAGGCCACCCAGAGGAGAGAAACCCTGGAAGAACTGGGGAGGGTTTGGATCAAGGAAGTTGACTTCAGATCCCAAAGGGGCAAGGACTCGGCTTGACTTGCCTTGAGGTTGTTGGCAACAGTTTTTGAGCAGGTGCACAGCCGCCACTCAGCCTGCCCCAAACTGTGTACTCTCCAGGAGCCCAGACAAAAGAATGAACTCTAGACCCCAGCATCCCGCAGGAGAGATGACACATGTCTTGACGAACAGGGCAAATTGGAGGCAACTGTGAGGGCCCTTGTTACATTCTTGAGCTGCAGGAGAGGCCACCGCTGAGGTTTCGGTTGGCTTCCTCACTGACCTGGGGCATTCTTTCCTCCTTCTTGCCTCTCGTCTCTCCTCTGCCTCCCCCTCCTTCTTTAAAAAAAATGTTTAAAGGGTTTTGTCCGTGAATGATCTTATTCATGAAGCAGGCATGATGACAGTTTGCAGAGCTAAATGGGCACTTAACTGTGTGTCTAATAAATCCACAACAAAAATAAACAGAAGGGAAGAGGGTTTGGGAAAGAAGAGGCAGGCTGGCAGGCACAAAAAGAGCCTGTCATGGTGATTTACACAGCCCCCCCCCCCCCAGAGGCAGAAGCACCTGGCCCCTCCTCCCGGCCACCACTGACCTGCAGATGCAAAAGAAAGCTGACAGAACAGGATAACACAGAGCAGTGAAGGTCAGGCCAGCTCCATAGCATATCTGCATGGGGCACGAATGATAGAAGGGAAAGGGAGTAGTTCGGCCACTCCATCCACTGCCCATCAAAGAGGCCCATGCTGAGTGCCAGGGGGATAAAACCAGACTGGTCCTGAGCTACCTTCCCTTCAGGATCCACACCCAGATTACAAAGGGCATTACCAGGATCTTGCTGCCGGCCCCAAACCACCCTCCACCCAGGATTTGGGAGACAATCTGGGATTAGAGGCATATTCAGGTGAATTCAACAAACACCTGTTGTTCCAGTGTTAATCACCCTTCCAGGTGCACAAGAGTCCTACCTAAGACATTAACCCTCTCCTAGCTGGCCCAGCCAGGTAAGGAGAGGCTTCGGGATGTATTTTCCATGAATCACCATCCTGGCCCAGAAAGAATGTCACCTCACCAGGTAAGGGAAGGTGGATATAGAACCCAACCTGGCTGGAATTCCTCACCCCATCCCCAGACTCATAGATCATAAATTTCCCCAAGATCTTAGCTCAGCAGAGGACAGAGATATGTTAGGTAGTCCCCACTCCACAATGTTAATGTAGGACTAGGACTAAGCACTAAGTAGATGCTGAGGAAATGCTTGGGGCTTTGAATTGTGGCTCAGGCTGCTCATGGCTACAGGAAGTCCTGAGCATTGTTTTCTAGAGACAGGGATGCCCTGGCTTCTGATCCCATCAGGCCTTGAGAACTTCTTTCAAGTCACTGTCATCTGTCCCAGTTTCCCCAGTGAAAAATGGGAAGGATGGCATTGACCCAAACACAGCTCAGACCTTCCAGCCCTCACTCTTTCAGCCACTTCACTCCATACCACTCCAGGATCTCTTCATCTTCCCTCCACTACCTGGAAAAATCACCGACCAGATCAGCCTCCTAACCAGTGTCCAATATAATTTTGGTCGAACAAGATTTTAATTTTTTTGTGCCATATTGGGGCTTAAACTCAAGACTTGGGTGCTGTCCACTTTTTTTGCCAGTCCTGGTGCTTGAACTCAGGGCCTGGGCACTGTCCCTGAGCTTCTTTTGCACAAGGCTAGCACTCTACCACTTGAGCCACAACACTCCATCCGGCTTTTTCTCTTTATGTGGTACTGAGGAATGGAACCCAGGGCTTCATGCATGCTTTCCAGACACTCTACCACTTGAGCCACAACTCCACTTCTGGCTTTTTGGTGGTTAATTAGAGATAACAGTCTTACAGACTTTCTTACCCAGGCTGGCTTTGAACTGCAATCCTTAGAGCTCAGCTTCCTGAGTAGCTTAGAATTACAAGCATGAGACATGGACACCCAGCTTAGATTTTAATTTTTATTCTAGACAAAGGCTTCAGTAGACATTGCTTTCTTCCCAGGATGCCAGATACAACTCTATCCAGGATCCCCATGAGGGAAAAAAAAGAACTGTGACGTTGTCATCTTCCTCAGAACTCTTTCCAAAAGGAATTTGTACTACAGGTAGCCTCTCATCCCATGGTGTGGCTTTCAGGAGTGGATTCCCATCAACCTTGGTTCTCTGCAGCTTCCCTAGGGAAAGTGGCCCAGTGTGTCATTTTCTTTGGGCTTTGTGGGAAGTTTTCAGCAGACAGTAAAGCGAAGTGCTCTTCCTTCCATCTTGTCTCTGCAATGTACAGGATGATAAACGCTGCTCTGATGATAACCAAGGAACAAAAGAGGCCGCACGCCAGTGACCTGTACCCAGAGTCCCGCTGAGGGCACAGAAGCTCCGAACCTCCAAGAAAGAAGTCAGCTGGAAGCTAGAAGAATTCAGACCTTTTGTTGCTGGCCTTTGGGGCTTGGAAGACCTCAGCAGAGAACTGGGAAGTACAAACACTTAAACTGGAAAATCAGTCTCCAGGAATTTATGCTATAAGAGGAATCTGAAAAATAGTGGGACTGCTATGTGGCAGAAAGTGCTTTAAGGAGGAGAAATGCACAAATTATACTGAAGAAGAGGTGGGGTTAATTAAGGAACAGTTACAGGAAAAGGAAAAGGTGACAGAAGCTGAGGTGTGAGGAAGAGAGGTGAGACAGGTAGGAGACAGGACACCATCTCCTGGGCACAGAGCATGATGGGCACAGCCCCTCAGAGCTGGATTGACAGGATCTGAAGAGGAGGAGAAATCCTGCTTGTCTTCAAAGGTGGTGAAGGCTACCAGGGAGAGAGGGGTGAGGAGCTTAGAAGGGGAATTTCACACCAAGAGCCCCAGACACTCAGGACTTCAAGCAAAGCAAATGGTTAAGTGTATAGCTATCCTGAGAAGGGAGTTTGGGTGCAAAAGCCCATTTCAGCTTTCTTATCCCAACACTTCCTGATTCTCTAGGGTTCCTTTCAAAGTGATTAATCACCTACAAAAAAATTGTCAGAGGATCAGGCGTTGACTAGTTACTGACTTAGGCAGGGAGGAAAGCAGAGAAAGATATTTCTAATGCAGAGCTGGGACCCTACTGCATTCTCTGCCCATTTCCTGTTGAATAGATAACTCTGGCAGAGCTGACTATGAATTGATCCTATCTATAGAAGAACTCCAAGCCCTCCAGGATGTTTTTGTTTGTTTGTTTGTTTTGTTAGTTGTGGGGCTCAAACTAAGGGTCTTGGCACTATCCTTAAGACAGCTCCCGCTTCTGATTTTTCTGATGGTTAATTGCACTTTCCTTCCTAGGCTGGCTTTGAACCATGATCTTCACATCTCAGCCTCCTAAGTGGCTAGGATTTCAGGCATGAGCCACCAGTGCCTGGCTTCCATAACAGTTCTAACCCAGGCCCAGCCAAAGGTCTCAGGGCAAGACCAGATAAGAGAGGCTGATTGGTTCTAAGAGGGACAGCTAACTCTTAGCACTCCGTGAAGGGGAAGAAAGGCTTACATCATCCTTAGATCTCCTCTTTAAGACAGTTGGAGAAAAGTTCAAAGATAGCTGTTTTCTGATTATCTCTCTCTTTAAACCAATTTGAGGGCTAGGGACTCATATCATGAGATCCATTTGACTACTATCTGAATGGAGCAAGGGCTGGGTATTGCGGCCTAGCAAACCTTTGTGACAATGTGTAAATAAATAGGGTTCGGCGAATCAGAACTAATTCATGAATTTGGATGCTTACTGACAGCTTGGCCCTATACCAGGAAGCCTTTTCCCTGTAACAGAAACAATGCACACAGTTGGAAATAGAGCCAAGAAGACCCCTCTAACCCGCTGCATGGGGACCAAACCCCACAAGCCATGTCCAGGAGGAAGGATGAAAACAAGGAGACAGCAGCAGGTTAAAGTGGGTACAAAAGCCCCACCTCCCTTCCAAGTCGTCCCAGAGCAGACATCCAGAGAGAGTAAAGACTGGGCAGCTTCTCCAAGTTGTTTCTGGGAGAAACCACCTCAGCTCTTCTTATTCTTCTGGAAAACTTCAAAAATCAGCCAGCGACAGATCCTCAATAAACCTCTGAATCCCTCCAGATGCCAAAAAAGGAAGAGAATGCCTTTATTTAGAAAGACTTGCAAATGTGGATGTGTATGGAAGAACAAAAGTCTAGGGCTCCCCAAGAGAGACTCTGCAGAGAGATGGAAGTGAGTGCCCTGGGTGCTGGGGTCATTGAAGACCTTGTGCCAGAGCCTGCAAGGAGCCACCCCTGCTCACAGCTCCTAGGAAGTGAGGAAGGTGGCTGCCGAATGCCCTTCAGCACAAGTCTTACCAGTCACCACTGAGAAAAGGGAAGGATAGAGTTGTAGGAGGAGCAGGACTTGGCTTGCAAGCCAGGCACAGGTTGACCTATGACCAAAAGGTATATTGCTTTCCTCAAAGAATTACAAATTGGTTTGCCATATGATCCTGCAATCCCACTACTGGGTATAACTCTGAAGGAAATAAAATCAATATGTTAAAGAGATATTCACACTTCTTTTGTTCATTGAGATTCTATTCACCACAGAACCAACTCTGTCTATCAGCTGGTGAATAGAAAAAGAAAAGATGGGTCATGCACATGATGGAATACTATTCTGCCATAAAGGAAAAGGAAATCCTAGCCAGGAAATTGTGGCTCCTGCCTGTAATCCTAGCTACTCAGGAGACTGAGATGTAAGATCTCAGACTGAAGCTAGCCCAGGTAGAAAAGGCTTATGTGACTTTTATCTCAAGCTAACCAGCAAAAAGCCAGAAGCAGAGGTGTGACTGAGTAGGAGAGTACCAGACTTGAGCAAAATGAGCCCCAGTATCATCTATCACATACATAAGAAAGAAACAAGCAAGGAAGGAAGGAAGGAAGAAAGGAAGGAAGGAAGGAAGGGAGGGAGGGAGGGAAGGAGGCAGGGAGGGAGGGAGGGAGGGAGGGAAGAAGGAAGGGAGGAAAGAAGGAAGGAAGGAAGGAAGGAAGAAAGGGAGGGAGAGAGGGAGGGAGGGAAGGAGGAAGAAGGAAGGAAGAAAAGAAGGAAGGAAGGAAGGAAGGAAGGAAGGAAGGAAGGAAGGAAGGAAGGAAGGAAGGATGGAAGGAAGGAAGGAAGGAAGGAAAGAAGGAAGGAAGGAATCCTGTCTTGGACCAAAATTCAAAATGGATAGGCCTAAAGAATATGATGTCAAGTAAAATAAACTAAATACATATCACACCTTTTTGCTGATATATAGAAGCTAAAATAGTTAATTTCACACAAGTATAAAGCATTGAGGTAATTACCAGAGTTTGGGGTAGCAACGGAGACTTGGAAGATGCTAGTTGAAGAATACAAAATTTCATTTAGACAGGAGATTTGAGTTCAAGAGTTCTATTGTACAACCTGTGAACTACAGATTATAATACCACATGAATGAAAATAGTTGAAAGTAAGCCAGTGGTTCGTGTCTGTAATCTTTGCTACTCAGAAGGCTGAGATCTGAGGATTCTGGTTCAAAGCCAGCCCCAATAGACAAATTCAAGAAGCTCTTAACTCCAATTAACCAGTAAAAAACAAGAATGGAGCTGTGGCCCAAGCAGAAGAGTGCCAGCCTTGAGATAAACAAAAAACAAAGCTAATCAAAAGCAAGCCCAGTACAAGAACATACACATACATCACACACACACACACACACACACACACACAAATAATTGTGGAGAGTAAATTTTACCTCTTCTGACTACAAATAAATTACATATGAGATAATGCACGTTCATTGGCAGAATGCAACCATTCCACAATGTAAACATACTTTAAAACATCATGTGTGCCACGCATACATGTAACTTTTTTCAATTAAAAAAAACTTAGAGGCTCTGACTACCCCCCCCCCCCCCCCCCCCCCCCCCCCCCCCCGCTTTGAGTCACCAGGCAAAGCCATATAGAACTGAGACAGAAGGATAAGCCAAGAGCTTATAAGTGGAGGTAACCTTGGGCTGGGCCTTACAAGACATAAGAAAAGATAATCCTAGGTCTTAAATTCACCATTGAAATGTCTTCAGCCCTAGGGGTAAGAAACAAAACAGGCCAAAGAGTCAGAATTGGAAGTCAAAAGCACCTGGAAGCTAAGGTGCAGAGAAAGCAGCATTGTGTATGCATACATAAGCTCAAGAGGTGAAAGTCACTATCAGACAACACAGAAAAGGTCATCCTAAGAGTTCATTAAAGAAAACCAGCTTCCAAAGGAAAGGCTTCTCTGGGGGTGAGAACAGGACAGAACAACCCCTTAGTAGACTTACCTGGCCCAGATCTACCTGTTTGCCTTAACCATTGTGTACATTCTTTGGCTGGTGATGACACCATCTGGTAGGCTGATCATAAAATTGTACCATAGGGTGGACTGAAGGTGAGGGAGACAGCTTTCTGCATGCTCAGTACAAGCAGCCTCGTACAGGCAGCTAGGTGTGGTCTGTGCAAACTGGTTCTCAGAGGCTGAGGCCTTACTTAACTCCTTTGTCTATTCACAGAGCTAACAGAACTGCTTTCTCCTAGCTGATTTCAGTAGCAAAGGGAATGAAGGTACTAACTCTGTGTTGTGAAAGCTTCAGTCATTTCCTGACTGTCTGTGCTGGTTGAGAGAAGCAGGCAGCCAGGTGACTAAAAACAGGCAGATCTTTTCCTGTCAGGCTCTGAAATGAATTCTATGATTGTTTAGGTCCCTATGACAGCTGCTAAGAACTCTCCAAACCTGCCACTTGAAAGAAGAACTGTGAAGGGAATGGCTGAAGGTGGGAAATCAGCATCAGAGCTGGAAGTCATGCAAGTCAATGTGTCCAGGCAGGAAATCCAGTCCTATGCCTTAGCTAGTCTTACTTGAAGTGAGACATTGCTTTTCCTTTGTTTTCCTTGTTTATTTTGGTGGGCTGGGAATGGAATCCAGGACCTTGTGCCTACTATGCATATGATCTACCAGTGGACTACGGGATGTCTCTTTTAAATCTAAAATCATTGAGCTCATCTAGCCAAGTTGTTCTCAAATCTTTTGTGAATAGTTGCAGATCCAATCATCCAAATGGGTATTTAAGAAAGAAAAATAGGAAGGGTAAGCAAGAAAACAATAAAACCCATTACCTAATAAGGGATGAAAGACTTCTTTTAACATACTTTTTACTTTGAAAGCACAAAATTTGAGAGGATGGGTGGGGCCGGGAGAGATAGGAGAGAATGGATCAAGATGCATTGTACTCAAAAGCCAAGATGTTGAATTGAAACCACTTGGTACAAATGCTTGCAGAAATAATAAAGCATAAAATTCAACCTTTAAAAAAAAAAAAAAATTTAACATTTAGAGTTGGAAGCCAAGAATATAGAGCAGCGGACAGTGGGTCTGCTGGGAGGGGAAAACCCAGGTCTCTTTCCTCAACTCGAGTTTCCACACAGCTTCCCTGGCTCCCTGCACTTAATACTGGTGGGCCTCGACCAAGCTTTTTGTTTGTCAGTTGTGGAGCTTGAACTCAGTGCCTGCGCACTGTCCCTGAGCTCTTCCGCTCAAGGCTAGTGCTCTTCCACTTTGAGCCACAGCTCCACTTCTGGTTTTTGCGTGGTTAACTGGAAATAAGAGTCTCACAGGGACTTTCTGCCCAGGCTGGCTTTGAATTTCCATCCTCAGATCTCAGCCTCCTGAGTAGCTAGGATTATAGGCATCAGCCATGAGCTCCTGTCCCTGTCCCAAACTTTTACGTTGTGGAAGGGAAAGCTGGTGAGCCTGGCTAGCTCTTTCTAGAGGACACCTTCAAGTAGGGTTAAGTATAGTCTCCCAAAGAAACAAACCACTCCATCTTTTTGTTTTGTTTTGTTGAAAGATTTATTTAATTAAAAAATAAAAGTTATCTTAACAACATCTGCATTTGCAGCTTCAGGGTTGGCAATTGAATGAAGCGAGAAGAACAAAGCTTATCAGTTCTTGGGTCACCTGACCACCTTATAATGGGTACAAAGGCACACGTCTCCAAACACATGAGATTCAGAAACATTCCTAATCACACACAACTCCCTTCTTCCAACTCCTTTTTTTTTTTTTTGCCCATCCTTACAATCCTTCCCCCCCACCCCCACCACAACAAAAACAACAACAAAAACCAAAACTATTAAATTCTCTTTTAAACACTACAGAAATAAGTGCTGAGTCAGCAAGGAGCCTGGGCAGGCTGCCCAAGCATCGCCACCTCTCTCTACCTTGGTGACCGGCTTGCCCAGAGGGTGGCAGGCAGGGAGGGAGGAGAGTGAACCTCCATTGCCGACCAGCACAACACTGGAAATATAGGCAGGCTGCTTGTATCCTACCCAACAGCTGTCTTCTGAACTGAGGCAGTTATCTCCAAGGTGCCATCTTCCTGAACCAAGGGCATCTGTGGCTAATACAGCCTTCCAGGAAGAGAAAGGCCCAAGGCAAGCAAGTGCTCATCTAACCTTTGGAGACTGGTAGATCTTCTCCCCGAGCTTGCCAGACTATTACAGGTTTCCTCCCTTGAGTCTCCCTACCTTCTTTCTTCTCCCTCTTTCCCAGTCTCCCCCTTCCCTCAGATAACTTTATTTTAGCTTAGAGGTGGGGGTTCAGAAGAGGGTACTGGTGACTCCTGGGGCTGGCCTGATGGCTCTGCAACCTCCAAGGGCAGGTCACATGCTTTAGATTCCTGGGCCTCACAGAGCCTCTCCTGTCCCTGCAAGGGCTCTAGGCATTCCTGGCCTTGGGCTTGGTTGTTCATCTTCTCCTCAGCTTCAATCTCTTCTGATGTGGGGATAGAGTTCTTCTTGGGGCGACCTTTAGGTTTTGTGGGTGCTTCCTGTCCACCTTTAAGAACCTATGTGAGAAAAAGACAAGTTGTTGAGTCTAAAAACAAACTCCTCCCTTTTACTTTCCCAGTCCTCAGGTTCAACTTCCCACAGCATTTAAATCTTCTGAGCAGTGAAGTTACAGGGTGTGGCCTAAAGTATTCTCAATCCTTCCTTTCCCTGTGGTGTGCAAAGACAGCTTCACCCATGCTCTGGATACTTTTAGTCAGTTTCATGGTTTGGTATTTAAAAATATAAGCATTCAAAGCTCAACTTCAGGAAGAAAAGAAGTGAAAATTAAGATGTTCGTGTGATAACTATGATGCTAACAAATGAAAGTAAAGTAATATTTATAGCAAGCAAGAGAACATTCAAACACCATAGTCTAAAAGTGTAATGGGTGCCACCTTTTTGAGACAATCTGAGAATTCAAATCAAAAGCTTTAAAATGTGCATACCACTTCCATAGACATAGAGATTCCCTAGGATAAATCCTCAAAACTGATCTAAGAATGAAACAAAGGTTAATCTGCAAGAAAGTATTCACCTCAATATTGTCCAATGTTCAAATCCCAGTACTGCCAAAAAATTCTCTGTATATGTTTTATAATAGCAAAAGTTTTTTGAGGGGTACCCAAAAGGTTTAGCCATGTAATTGGTCAGATAATTATAGTACATCCCAAAGACAAAATACTAGATAATCATTACAATCCTTAGAAAAGAATGTTTGCCAGGTGCCAGTGGCTCATGCCTGTAATCCTAGTTACTTAGGGGGCTGAGATCTGAGAATCACAGGTCAAAGCAAACCCTGGGCAGGAAAATCCATGAGATTCATTTTTTTTTTTTTTTGGTCATGAGGCTTGAACTCTGGGCCTGGGCACATTCCCTGTGCTCTTCAGCTCAAGGTGAGTGCTCTACCACTTGAGCCACAGCACCACTTCCAGTTTTCTAGTGGTTTCTTGGAAGTAAGAGTCTCACAGAGTTTCCTGCCTAGGCTGGCTCTGAACTGTGATCCACAGATCTCAGCCTCCTGAATAGCTAGGATTACAGGGGTGAGCCACCGGGCACCTGGCCGTGAGATTCTTATTTCCAATAAACCACTCAGAAAACCAGAAGTGGCACTGTGTTTCAAGTGATAGAACTCTAGCCTTAAGCTGAAGAGCTGAGGGACAGCGCCCAGGCCCAGAGTTCAAGCCCCGTGACCAACAACAAAAAGAAAAGAGAGTGTTCAATGACATGGGAAATATTATGATAAATATTTTTATAAAAAGAAGAATATTATACAACATAGTCCAACTCGGAAGCTAGATACCTATTAACCTAGTTTGCACTGTTAGGTTCATGGATTTTTTCTCTTTTTCTGTTTTATTTCTGTATTTTCTAAATTTTCCATAAGCATCATGGTTAAATATTTCTATTATCAGGTTAAAAAAGTCTCATAAAAATATATTGTCTTCAAAGCATTCTGGTTGTATAGGTAGGAAAACTAGGTTAAATTCCATGCCCTAGCACTTTTTCAGCTTGGTCTTTGAGAAAGCCTTTTATAGAGATTATTTTCCTAATCTGTAAAATGGGAAGAGAGTGAGGGAAAACCAGCACATATCAGACTGAGTAGGCCAAGAACTGGTCCTGAGTAGAGTGGCTTTCCTCTACTCAGAACATACTTCTGCCTGGTTGACTGCTTTTGAAAACCTTCCCCAAGTCAGTCAAATTCTTTCCTCCATGTACCTCAGGAGCGCTTTTCAAAATGTTGTCACTACATGTTTACTGGCCCTGCCCCTCCCACCAAGTCCCTGCACGTAGCAGGCGTTTGACAACTGTTATGGCATGAACTAACTTTTCTCAATAAACATTTCCAGAGAGCTGAAGAAAGATATAAAGCAGGCAAAAGAACTGCACCCCAAATGGCCTTTGCTGATGTCAATGGACTTAACACATTTATCGTCACAATTTGTGATCTACACAAGAATCCCATGAAGAGGCAGGGTTATTATTTGAGTATTTATATGTTATTTAGACTGTAACAGGGAGTTCTTTCTCCATTGGCTCCAAACCCTGGCTCAGTATAGATGGTTTTCCTGGACAACTAGGGCTTTGGGAGGACTTGCATTAAATGGAGAAGTAGGGGGTGGGAAATATCTTTGCTACTTACTTACTGTGCTAGTATGATTTTATATCTCTGTGGCAAAATATTTGTGATAATCCAATTGATATGAAGGAAAGGTTTATTTTGGCTCATGATCAGTTGGCCCATTGCTTTGGGCCATGGTGAGGCAGCACATCACATGGTAGGAGCTTGTGATGGAGGAAGCTGTTCACCTCATGGTGGCCAGGAAGCAAAGAGAAACAGGAAGAGGCACAATCCCCAATGGCCTAACTGCCTCCCCCTAGGTCCTACCTTTTAAAAGCCCCTTTGCCTCCCTAAAGTGCCAAGGATAGAGACAAATTTTTCAACACATGGGCCTTTAAGGAGCATTCCATATCCAAACTGTAGCATATACCTACACTTATCCTCTCTGTTTGCACAAGAGCTCCTTGCAGGAAAATTCTACACTGTTCCTATAAACATCTAATTGCTTGTAGCTTTCTCTATAGTCACTGCATATTCATTAGCATTTCCTCTAATAGCAGCAAAGGATCTCCAATGCTAAACTTTAAGAATGACTATATTTACTCATCAAATTATAGTTCTTTTTTATAAACAACGGAGACATAATTTACATATACATCTTCTATTGAAAGCACACAATTCAATGACTTTTCCAGTCACAGTGTTGGGTAACTTAACACTACAGAGAGGTTTCAGAACACTTCATCATGCTCAGTGGAAATTCTATAGTCATTACCAGCCCTTCATTGTTTCTCTCCAAATCCTTATTCTCCACCACCAGTGTGCTTTTATTCTTTATAGATATGCCTTTTCTGGACATTTCATGTAAATGGAATCATAATTATGTGGACTTTTATGACTGGTTTCTTTCATTTGGGATAGGGTTCTCCAGGCTTGTGTATGTTGTAGCATATACCAGAAAACAGCCTTCATCCGATGCATATACCACATTCTTATTGGGCATTCACTGGTTGTCGGGCTATCTTCCACCATTTAGCCATTATAAATAATGGTGTTATAAATAGTGATGTGTGAGTATCTCTTCACGTCCTTGCTTTTTACTTCTTTTGGACCCAGAAATGGAATTTCTGGACCAAATGACAATTCTATGATCAACATTTTTGAGGAGTGTTTTTTCCAAAGCATCTGCCCCATTTACATTCCAGTCAATAACATGGGAGGATTCCATGTCTCCACATAGTCACCAAACACTTGCAATTATCCCTTCCTGATTACAGCCATCATAGCAAGAACAAAGTGGTTTCTCACTGTGGTTATGATTGGCATTTTCCTGATGAGTAAGCAAGTTCAGCATCTTTTCAAGCACTTCTGGCCAGTTTATTGGAAGAAAGTCTTGTGCTGTAAGAGCTCTGTAGGTTTTCTGGATACATGTTCCTTATTATATAGAAGACTTGGCAAATATTTGCTCACATTTCGTGGGGTTGTCTTTTCACATTTTAAATGATATCCTTTACAGCACATAAGGTTTGAAATCTAACTTGATTTTTCTCTTCTTGCACATGCTTTTGGTGTCATTTCTAAGAAGGATTTTGTCTAATCCCAAGTCACAAATACTCAGATTTTCATCTATGAGTTGTTATAGTTTGGGTCTGTGATTCATTTTGAGTTTTGTGTGCAGATGTGCAGAAGACCATATATTCTTCATAAAACACTTCCTTTCAGCTAAGAATCTGCTCTGTCTGTTAGAATCCACGCTGAGAGCTAACACAGACATATAAAGAGACCTTTAACAAGGGCTAGACAATGACAGTAACCACCTGTGGGGGGGGGAGAGAGATGCCCTGTACTTTTCAGGTAAGTCAGTATCTGATTTTGATTCCAGTGTGAGCACAGGTTTTGAAAGCACATGAAGGTGCCAAGATGGAATTTCCATGTTGAAAGCCGCTCCACTGGGTATGAAAGAGGTTATACAAAAGTGTGTTGTCCCATGTAGTAATCAAGCTAGAAAAGGGCAGGTCTGAGGAAGCCACCTAATTGGCAAAAGAAAGTCCAGCCCAGCAATTAGAGAACACCACCCACACAGCTTGGATCAGCCCCACCTGGCTATTTTCCTACAGCATGAAAAAAAAATCAAAACAATCAGACCATTTTCTAAATGGAATAATACATTCCAATGCAAGCAATAATTAGGAGATAACTACTCTCTTGGCTGCTTTCCCCATCGACCTCTGGCCCCCTGCCTCCCAGCACACCTGAGACATGCAATTATCCCATAGCCTCTCTGCACCAGCAGCTACGGTCTCACATGCACTCTGTGGCCTTGCTCCTCTCAGGGGTTCTTCTCTCTATCATTCCTGCAGCCAATGTGTCCCCTTGGTCCAGAGAGGCCAGACAACCCATTGCAACAGAAGTCTATACTTCTCTTTGTCTCTTGGCACCTCACACGCTGTCTCCTGAAAAGCCCTCCTCTGAACTCTAAAACTAGATGTTCTCGTTGTTCTGTTGTTGAAAGTAACCAGATAGAGCCCTTTGCTTCCTTCTCAAGGTGCAGACTGTAGACAGGCATAGAGCGTGAATTATGGGGTATCAGGGCAGGGAGACCATCTCAAGTAGTGTCTGTGTCCCTCACTTTTCAGACCAGAAACAGCAGACAGAAAGAGTTGTCAAGATCCAAAACCAAGCCAAGTACAGCTGGGATTTAGACTCCAAACCTCTGGCCATTTGAATCCAGAATTATGTTCTGTATAAATTGTGAAGGACGTGGTTTTCTTTTTTATTGCTCTTACTTACCTGCAATAACTCAACCTTCCCACAGATTCAAAGCAGACTCAGAAACTGAGGTGATTTTGCCTCTCTCTTTCTTCCTGTGCCCCTATATTCCCTTCCCTTGTCCTTCTTCCCTCTCTCCCTCTCCCTCCCTTTTTCCCTCCCTCCCTCCCTCCTTTTCTCTCTCTCTAACAATGAAAGCCACCTAACTGAAGACAGTTTCTGCAAAGCTGATTCTCCAGCATGAATTTCCTCCCAGGACGTTAGACAATTATCCCAATTGGAAGACAGAATACACCCCAAACAGGGCCCAAATGCCAAAGCTCTGACCAGGATCAAACATCAGGTTAAGACAGTCTTAGCCAAAGAGATGCTCAGGGTCCCAGAAACCTATAGAACTCACTTTCAGCTTATCTATGTTGACCTTCAAAAGTTGGAATTCTCTGGAGACATAGATTTTGGTGAATAACAATAGCAGTAGTAATAATAATAATTACTATTATAAAAAGGTAACTAGCATTCCTCATTTGCATCCTGTGGCAAACACTATTCTCAATATTTCATAGATTATTTCAGTCAGCTGGGCACTGGCATCTAATGCCTATAATCCCAACTGCTCAGGAGATTGGCGTCCAGTGGATTGTGATTTTAAGCCAGACTAAGCAGAAAAGTCCAAGAAATTGCCTCTCTAATTAACTAGTAAAAATGCCAGGCTAGAAGCATGGTTCAAGTGGTAGAGTAGACAGCCAAACAAGGAGGCCCTGAGTTCAAAGCCCCAGTACCAGAAAAAAAGAGGAGGAGGAGAAGGAGGAAGAGGAGGAGGAGGAGGAGGAGGCGGTGGCGGCGGCGGCGGCAGCAACTCAGATAACAAATCTATAAAGTATACGCATAGCATTTTATTAATGAGGCACATAGAGGTTTAGTATAACCTGTCCAGAATTATACAGACAACAACTTGTAACTTGCTATCTGGAGACTTTTAAATCGAAAGCTAATGTTGCTTGGTGTGTGGCCCACCTAACTCCTGTGAGTGGGAGAGGAAGTTGGTATCCATTTGCATCCCCCCACGGAAGAGAGCTGTGTTTGAAAGCTGAAGACCACTAAACAGTAATAAGCGGTTTTCAGGCTATTTTTACAAAACACCGTGTTTCCTACTGGAATGGAAGGCAACAGAACTGGAATAAAGGGTGAGCATCCCATCTCCCCATGCAAGAAGAAATTTACTCAGCCCGCTATAAGTTATAAAGCTGACCAGTCAAAACTCGTCAGAGATGCTATCTGGGCTTTGGCAACATTGTCTTTTGCAGCCGTGTGAATCAGTCTGAGAATCAAGTGCTAATCTTTTTTCCAGTTCCAATTAGGTTACTAGCCCTGAGACATCCTTATGTTACCCAATTATCTTTTTCTTTTCCTCTAGTACCTGAAGAGATAACCTTGAAAGAGTTTTACCAGGAAAAAAAATCTATGAAGCAATAAGGCCCTCAACAATGCCTTGTTGTTCTGAGGGAATTAGAATTCAACAGTCCCTCACTCCATCTTGAAGTTCTCAAGTCCTCACCCCTACACACACGCTTGTGTTCCCCTCTTTCTACCTGCAGTTCCATTGCCACCCTCAGCTGCACACATCCACTAAGGGCAGGTTACATGGTTCTTCCTCTAGGAAGCTTTCCCTTCTCTGTTCTGATGTGGAACACTGTACATTCTCTACTCCTGTCCTGGCTCTTCCATCTAATTATATTTTAGGTCCATCTCCCCTACTTAACTTGAGTAGCTTTTTAATGATCTGTTGTTGTTTTGTTGGGGGTTTTTAGTTCCACTGGGGTTGGAACTCACAAACTCCTGTTGCCTGGGTCTATTTACTCAGCTGGTGCTCTATTACTTAAACCATGCCTCCAACTCAGCTTTTTGTTGGTTAACTGGAGATGGAATCTTAAGGATTTTTCTTCCTGGGATGGCCTCAAACTGATCTCCACACCTCAGTCTGGTAAGTAGCTAGGATTAGGCTTGAGACACACGCCAACAGCTAATTTTATTTTTTAATGGCCAGATTCCTACCTTTTCATTATAGCACTATTGCCTGATGAAACTAAGTTCTCCATAAATGCTTGCTGATGTGAATTACAAGTTTGGCCCTTATCTTTCCTGCATGGACCTGAATAATGATTGACCTAGAACATTCTCGGAGGTTAAATCTGCTGAGTTACTTCCATTTTGATTTATATGGCATTGATAACTATCAAGAGCCAGCCCACAACTGTGCCAGCAGCACCATGGCTGGGGGAAAAACAAGTGACATCAGAAACTAAGGCGCATGCGTTGTCCCACGGTCCTGGGCGGGGCAGGCCGAGAGGGTTGGCTGTCAGTTTGTGAATCATCTGACTCATGAAAAGATTGCTGATAACCAACTGAAACAATGCCTCTGCTGCTCTAGAGACATTGATTTCGAGGGCGATGATTGACGAGGAAGGAGGTGGGTGGTGGAACTTGCACAGAAAGCATTGAAGGGACTTGCCCAAAATCAACCAGGGAGGGGCAGGCATGGGAATGCAGCCCAGCATTTCTCACTCCCAAATCTGCTTCCTTCAGAGAACAGTTTCCCCCAAAGGTTTCCACCTGAAGCTTCATATATGCAGTACGGCAGATTTGAGATTATCTATCTGAATGGATCTCAGTCATCTTTCAGTTTTAACTTGCTGCTACCTTCCTCACTCATTGTCTTTTTTTTTTTTTTTTGAAGTGTTGAGGTTTGAACTCAGGACCTTGCCCTGGCTAGGCAGATGCTCTATCATTCGAGCCACACCACCTCTGAACTCTTACGGGATGGTCAGTCATAATAAATGAACAAGCTTTTAGTCAGAATGGGCTCCTCAGCTACCTCTTGGCCTTCTTTCTCTATCTGGATCCTAGATTCCATCCAATAGGCCATATTTTATTTCATTATTCATGGTTCATAGGAAACTCTAAGTAAAAATTTGTTGGTTCATGCAATATGTGATTGTCATACATATAACCTCATCTCTGCCTTACTTGGAGAGGTATTTGTGGGCCAGTCAACTCCCCAGGAAAACCCTTCCCTCAAGGGTCAGGGCCTCCCAGAAGGAATTCTAACTTCTGTTTAGGAACTCCTTTCTGAAAGCCAAATCACTGCTACTTCTTGACTTTTTCTATTTTTTTCCTACCAATATTCATTTATGATTTACTTATTTATCCTTTCTAGCATGTGATAACATAGAGCGTCCATGTTATGGTACAGATTTGAAAGGCATACAAATTGAAGGTCTGATCCCCAGTGCAGCAATCCTCAGGAGGGTGGGAGGAAATTTGGGGAAGTAATTGGATCATGAGGGCTCTAATCCAACCAAGCGATCCAGTCCATTGGTGGTCTTTGGGGAGATGATGAAAACTTAAGGGGTGTGGCCTAGCTCTTGATGCTGTTATCTGGTACCGATGCCTCTCTCTGTCACTCTTGGTGTCTCTCTCTCTCTTAACTCTCCATCTCTCTCCTTCTCTGTCTTCTCTGATATAAGCATCTTTGCTCCCCACATGATGCTTTGCCTCCCTGTAGGACCTACAGGCCCAGTAGCAAAAGAACCAAGTAATCCATGTCCAGAAGCTTCTGAAACTACAAGTCAAAATAACACTCCCCCCCCTTTAAGTTGATCTGTCTCGTATATTCCCCCCACCCCACTTAAGTTGATCTGTCTCATATATTTTACCACCATGGTAGAAATCTGGCCAATATAAGCAAGAGTTTAAGGTTTAAGAAAAAGAGCAATAGATAAAACCACAATCTGAGAAAAGTCTCTTTCCACTGACTTTTTTTCCTAAAAACTGAGGAAGACGAGCATCTCAGAAACTCAACTGAGGTAGTAAACATCCTATTCCAGCACTCAGCACTCAATAACCAGGAAATATGAGCCTGTGATAGGAAAGCTTAGCAAATCAGAATGTTGTTGTGAGGAAGGTATGGTATTCTTGGTCTATACAGAAGGAGAAAGAGCCAATAAGATCCAATGAAGTTGTGAGAGACTCATGTGGGATGATGTTGGGTACTACTTTCATCCTGGAAAGAGGAGGGGAGAGGAGGTAAAATGGTATAAAGTGGCCACAATATGGCCACTTGAGAAGCAGAGATTGGGAGGATTGTTGCACAAGGCCAGCCCAGGCAAAAAATCCCATCTCAGTAAGCAATCTGGGTGTGATGGTAACCCATATGTAATCCCAGCTACAAGGGGAAGGAGTAGGTAAGAGAATCACAGTTGGATTCTGACCCTGGGCAAAGTCAGTGGAGACCTTTTCTAAAAAATACCTGAAGAAAGAGCTGGAGTGTAGCTCCAATGGTTAAGCACTTGCCTAGCAAGTGGGATGCCCTGAGACAAATCCCAGCACTGCCCCCAAAAAGAAAAGAAAGGATAAATGATAATGACATTGAGACCCACAAAACAGGTGTTTTAGTCCCAGTATATTTAAGAAAGACAAGAATTCTCATTTGCTAGGAACTAGAGCCACAGTATGGAAATACTAGAGCCATTGTATGGAAATGAGGTCATAGACTATGTACTTTGGAGTACTTGCTAACATGCCAGTTCCCAGACCCATCACAGATTATAGAACATAAGTTTTGGGAAGGAGCTTAGATCCTGCATTTCCACCTGCTTTTCAAGTGGCTATAATGCCCTCTGAGTTTAAGGATGCTTGAATTACAAGAGTAACAGAACAGATGTGCCCTTACTGTCACCTTACCAGAGGGTTCTGCCCTCTATTCTTAGTTATTGGTGGGAGGCAAAGGAAATGATTTACAAAGGCTAGAAGGCAAAGATCAAACTAGCAGCTAAGAAGCCAGTGGGCTTTGTTCCTCTCTAATTTCTAAGGGAACCTTGTAAAAGAGTATCTCTTATTAAGAAGGCATTCCCATCCTACAACCCAAATGACTGAATGGTCCTTCCTATCTCCCAACAACCCTGTGGTAGGAATTCTCCACTGTAAGATGAATGAAGTTAAGACTCTCTCCTTTCTTACCATTTTCTTCCATTTCATCCTGCGGTTCTGATACCAAGTCTTCACCTGCAGCTGAGTGAGTCCCAGAGACTGGGCCAAGTCCAACCTAGAAGGCAGGAAATACAAAGGAATAGTGAGGAAGACAGGAGAGAATAAGAAAGATGGGTTCCTAGGGACCCACTCTGGGCACTTACAGGGCTTTTCTTTTAAGAATCTTATAAAGAAATGTGAGACTTAAAATTAAACAAGACAGCCACCCTGACGGTCATCTGGGATAGTCCTCAAGTCTTTAATTGACTTGGAAAGGATGACTGAGCCTTCCTCAAAAAGTCCTTTTGCTGATCTGATGGTCTTCACCCTGATCTTCCATGAAATGTGTCCTCTGACCCAAATCCCAAACCAGAAATGAAGTCTAAAGTAAAAGGTATGTCATCCCACTTTCAGGAGATCCCTTCCTCCACTGCTTCCCACAAACCAGCAGCCAGCACAGGGTCCCATGATCTCAAATGGCCTCTCATCTCTTCATATGTGTTAGTCCTACCTTCTAACCAAACAGCAAACCTACCAGGTCATTTTAGCCACAAAAAGTGGATGGTCCACCTATGTGCTGATTGGAAAAACTGTCTTCCTGAGCCAATGCTAGCTTCCACCCTACAGCCCCTGCATAGTGAAGCAGCGTACACTTGTAAAGCAGCAGCAGCAGCAGCAGCAGCAGTAGCAGCAGTGGCTACCACTGTGTAAAAGTCTCCAGGTTTCTGACCATTGCCATTTGTGCTATAAGGCCTACTCATTCACAGAGGCTTACACATTCACAAACCTGTGCCATCAGGAGTCCTGGGTTCATGTTCTCAGCTGCAACTTTCTCTACCCAAAGAGATGGATACATTGGTAAGATCAGTGAGCACCAGCCCCAAAGATTTTAGGTGCTAACTCTTGGTGGTCTCACGTATAGCTACCCAACTACTGCCATCTCACTCTGACCAGAGTGCACAGAGCAATCAGTTTCTGATAATCAAAGTAGAGTGTACCCTCAAGGATTTCTAAGCTAGTCTTAAATCTGCATTCACCTATAGCTGCTCATTCAGACCAAAGGACAGCTCAGAGTTTTACTGAAAATGATTCAGAGAACCAAGCCAATAAATGTCCAGTGCCAACAATAGCTAGCTCTTCCCATTATAAAAGCACCCATGTTCCAAGTAGTCTATACTGAGAACCAAGAACCCAGGGGTCTAATCTCACCGATTCTGGCTTCCCAGTGCTCCATGGGCTCTGGTGATTGGCCAAGTTCTCCTGTCTGGGCTGCTGCAGAGGCTTCCCCACCCCCACCTACCACGGACCTTGCGATCCTGGTTCACCTGAGGCCATCAGGTGCATTAGTCAATGGAAGGTTCACAGCTCTGCCAGTGCATTAGCAAATGGTGTTAGCTCACTTGGGAAAAATGCATCCTTGACTCACTCTGGCTACAGAAACCATTGACTGTCATCAGCTTTCTCTCATTACCTGCCACCGTTACAAATTCTCACTTCCCTGCATATTCACTTAGATGGGTCACCTAGGAAACCAGGGAAACAAACAAGGAGGAAGGGGGAGCAGGAGCTGCAGGAGGAGGGAGCACCCATGGCCTTGGTCACGTAGGGAGGTGAGGAACATGTGGAGGGCGGGTCTGGCGGCAGCTTCCATGCCAACCAGATGGTCCCTTCCTCTCCAGGCAAGTGAATCAGTCCTGTGTTGGTCACCTGAGAGACGCCTGGGCAAGTATCAAGAAGCCTCAGGAGATTTATAAGAGAACTAATATGTTTGTAAAAAAAAAAATAGCTAGAAGCTAGCTCAGAAGACCTTGAAGGCACTCTCTATTTTAATAATCAGAGACTGATTGATCTGTACATTCTGGTCAGAGTGAGAATGGCAGTAGTTGGGTAGCTATATGTGAGACCACCAAGAATTAGCACCTAAAATCTTTGGGGCTGGTGCCCATCAATCTTACTAATGTATCCATTTCTTTGGGTAGAGAAAGTTGCAGCTGAGAACTTGACCCTAGGACTTCTGATGGCACAGGCTGGTGATTGTGCAGGCTTCTATGAAAGAGTAGGCCTTATTGTGCAAATTTTCTGAAAAACCCCTGTATACTAAAACCCTTCAGGTATACCACCATGCATATCATATCACCATACCACCGTAAATAATGGTACCATAAGACTCTCAGTTACCTGCCGGGGACATCACCATACCATCGAACGTCTATCTATGAAATCCCTTTTCACAGATCTGTCTCCATTGTCTACCAAAAGCAACCCCACATGCACAGGTCCAACACAGAACTCACCTCTTTCCCCACCAGGGCCCCCTTGTCTGTCCCGCCCTTCTCACTGCAGTAAAAGGCCCCCACAAGAGGTTCAACTCTTCCTCTCTTCCTTCCCTAAGATTCCCTATCCATTCCATCTTCAAAATAGTTCTCCCATGTATTTTCTCGCCTCTCTCCCCATGGTCTAGAGCCTCTGTACCTCTGCAACCATCCTGGATTCTCTTCTAACTGGTTTCCCTGCTAATCAATCAGTTATGGAACCACCAAAGCCATGATTCTGCGATGTCTGTCAGGTCATGTCATTTCCGGTTCTGGCCTGCCTAAACAGCAAAGCCCACATTCCTCAGCCAAACATACCAGACCCTTCCTACCTATCCAGATTCATCTCCCATACTCACAACTGGAGCCAAGATGTCCCAACCACCTGTCATTCCCTCAACATATCTGAAAGATACATTACTGTATAAGCAATCACCCTTTGCTGGAACCAAATCCTTTAATTATCACCTCCTCTGAGAAGCCTTCCTGACCTGTACCTGCCACACACATAGCAACATCTTTGGGTTTCAAGGCCACTGGCACTATATGACATTGGTATTGGCTCTTTGAACTGCAGCTTCTTTAGCTATTCTTTCCCTATGGTCTCCTTCAAAGTAGAGCCCTGTATATTGTTTTCTGGCATCAGAAGCCCTGGTACCCATGAAACCCTCAGCAAACAGCCGATAAGGTCTGGCTATGACATCAGTCTTTTAGAGGGTAGTTACAGACTCCTGTTTTACTTCCATTTGTGGCACAGTTGCTAATAATAGCTTCAGAGAATTATTTGTGTTTCTTTCTCATTTGCTTTGACAGGACCGAAGCTAGGCCTCATGTGGATATGGTGGTGAGCAAGAAAAAAAAAAAGACCTAGAAAAATCCACTTAACTCATAGACTCGCACATTATCTCAGCATCTCAGACTTGAAGGAATGAGGCAAGATACACACTCTTGTATATTTTGCAATGAAGATGTAATTTTAAGAGATGGAAGGGGAGTATTGGGCACTGGTGGTTCACAAGAAAAGTAGCTAATCCAGATCTTAGTCGACATCTGTAATCCTGATCCCAGGAAGCTGAGATCTGAAGTATCACAGTTCAAAGCCAACCTGGGCAGAAAAGTCCTTGAGACTCTATCTCCAAAATAACCAGCAATGGGGAAGAATGATGGAAGGTGCGACATGGGTCAAGATGTATATGTACTCATAAATTCACATGTTGAATTAAGATTTCTTTGTACAACTACTGTACTTAAAGGTAACAGAACAAACAAATAGCCAGCAAAAACTTGGGCTAAAGGCATGTCTCAAGGGTAGAGTGCCAACTGAGTAAGCAGATTGAGCAAGTACAAGGCCTTGAGTCCAAGAATTACTGAGTCCAAGTCCTAGTATTACTCCTCCCAGCCCTCTCCCCCCCCCCAAAATGGGGAGGTATGAGGCTCTGCATTCCTCTCAGAGAGCAAAACTCCCCTTCACATTACCTGCAGAACACTCACCCACTCACCTGTCTGGGGTGGACAAGTACTTCTGCTTCTGGAATTTCTTCTCCAGGCCCATGAGCTGCAGCTCAGTGAAGATGGTACGACTCCGGCGAGGCTTCTTTTGCCGAGGTGTGGGCTGCTCTGCTTCTGACTCACTGCTGGCTAATGCCTCACCCGGGGCCTCCACAGAGGCAGCCTCAGTGGCTGGGTGGCGGGACAGCACAGGGGTAATTCCCGCAGTGGTGGGGACCAGGTGGGAGATGACCGTGGGCTGTCGGGTGATCACAGAAAGGAGAGGATAGGCCCGAAGAGAAGGGGCACCTGGAAAACACAGCAGAGAAACAGGTCATCATAAGGGGCAGTGGGTGGACAGAGGTTGGGGGCCCAAAGAGGACATTTGCTGTGACCTGTTCCCAATGGCAGAGCTTCCCCCTTGGGAGTGAGGGAGGAAGGGGGGGGGGGGATGAAGAAAAGGCATCTGGAGATGACAAGGGAAGAAAGGCTATATGAGCTTTGTTCAGTTTAGGGTATGAGACTATCCATGCACCCCCTCAGATACAAAAAAAAGTGCCCCACAAGTTCTCTAGTTTTAAGTAAATCTATTCCCAATCATCCAAGAAGGCCAAGCAAATGAAAAGAAGTCATCAGAAGATACTAGAAACACATATGTCTCAATTGCAAAGTCAATTTGTAATATTCAAACGTCCTGAGAACAACCTGTGGTCTTTGTATGTGTATATGCTAGTACTGGATGGAGCTTGAACTCAGGGCTTACTAGCTGTCTTTTTGTTCTTTCATTCAAGGACAGTGCTCTACCACTTGAGTCACACCTCTACTTCCAGCTTTTTGCTCAGTAATTGGAGATTTTAAAAAAGCCTCTCTATTTGCCTGCCTGGGCTGGCTTTGAACTGGGATCCTCAGATCTCAGCCTCCTGAGGATCGAGGATTACAGGCATGAGCCACTGGAACCCAGCTACAGCACTGGATTTAAGATGTCTTGATCATGACCTATAGACATCATTTTGTCTTTCTGGGCCTCCATTTGGGCATACTGATAGTAAAAGTAACTAATTTCAAAGAGCTCTTCGAAGTCTTTAATAAACTGATGCCACAAAAGTATCTCTCAGTCCACTATTTGGAAATAAAGAAGTCTCAGGGCTGCCTTGTGGGTCTAAGTGTAGTTCTAACAACAGACTATGGGGAGGAGATAAGGCAAGCAAGTGCCAACCAACATCCACTGTTCTATGCTAAACCTCATTTATGTCATAGGAGCCCCCCAGGAGCTACTTGTGAACCAGCTCTCCTCTCTGGTTTGGCATTATTCATCTTACTCATGTTTTAGATGCCAGGCCAAGTCATTAAAACAGCTACATTCTCTTGTTCTTTGAGTATACTCCTAGCAGGGCCGGGCAGAAACCACAGAGTTGTTAACTATCATTAATCACCAAGTGCTATATCTACCATGAACTCTCCAGCCAACTCTAATACCCAAGCTTTTATGTTATAGATTCAAGAAAATTTAAGAAAGAAAATCATCTGGGAACAGTGTTTTACAGCAACAAAATGAGGCTACTAGTTTCATACACATACTACAAGGTATGTGATAGAAAGAAACCCTCTGGAGGTTTTTGCCTTTTCTTTTAATAAGGACTACCTTTCTCTATCAGGTTACTTTTTGATCTAGAAATGTAGGAGCTAACCTAGGAAATGGATAATGCCTGCATGTAAGTCCAGCTTTTAATTACTTTGTGTGTGTGTTCCAATAAAGCTTTATTAACAAAAACAACTGGAGGGCCAGATTTGATTCATGTTATCACTTTAAAAAGTTACCTTTGTTTTGCCTACCATGGAATATTATCTAGAAAATATGTTACTATCTATAATGGCAAAAGCATGAGGCAATCACAATACTGTTGATATTAAAGTTTTACCAATAATTCATACCAAGAAGTATCTACCACCAAGTCCCCAGTTTGAGTTCTACTTGCCCATGTGTACAAAGATTTGTAGACAAGCAGATTTACTGTCATGAGGAGGGAAATAGCCATACAAAATAGAAGAGAGGACAGAGAAATAGCAAAAATACCCAAACAAACAAACAGGATCCCCAGGTGTCCCAATACCCAGTACTTCTGTATGATTTTGTCATACACATGAGTTATATGCATCATTTTAAAAAAGGAAGGCTAAGTTTGGGTGGAATTCAGGGCCCTTCACTTGCTTGGGATGCTCCACCACATGAGCCATGCCACCAGCTTTGTTTTTGCTGCCTTTCTTGTGTGTGTGTGTGTGTGTGTGTGTGTGTGTGTGTGTGTGTGTGTGTGTGTGTGTGCTGGCCCTGGGGCTTGGCCTTAGGGCCTGGGCACTGTCCTTGAGCTCTACCACAGCTCCACTTAAGGATTTGTGATGGCTAATTGGAGCTAAGAGTCTCATGGACTTTCATATCTGAGCTAGCCTTGAATCATAATCCTCCCACTCTCCACCTCCCAAATAGGATCACTGGCCCACCAGGAGCCAGTTTTGATAGGTTCTTTTAAAAAGCAAACTCCGCTAAAAACTTGGTAAAAATTACACTGACCTTATCAATTCATTTAGGGAAAGATAGCTCTTTTAATGGTTCTACCATTTGATAAATAGAAAACCCAATTGGGGATTATTTTTCTAAATGGCTTCTGATGATGTATGCAATTTGGGTCTATATGTACTAAACCTGGCCAGGCAGTGGTTTGTACATATAACACCAGATACTCAGGAGACAGAGATATGGAAGACAAGTTTGAGGCCAGCTTGGGAGGTGGGGGGCACGGAGGGAGTTAACAAGATGTCATCTAATAAAGCATGCTGGTCGTGTGGTGATGTGGATCTGTAATTTCAACTACACAAAAGGCATAGTTAGGATAATCTCTATCCCAGAGCAGCCCAGGCTAAAGGGCAAGACCCTATCTGAAAAAAAAACTAGAGTAAAAAAGGGCTAGAGGTATGGCTAAAAGTGGTAGAGCGCCTGCCTAGAAAGCACAGTACCCACAGTTCAAACTGCAATACAGGGAAGGAAGGAAAGGAGGGACAGAGGGGAGAAAAAAGGAAAAGAGAGAGAAAAGAAAGAAAGGGAGAAAGAAAGAGAGAGAGAGAGAGAGAGAGAGAGGGAGGGAGGGAGGGAGGGAGGGAGGGAGGGAGGGAGGAAGGAAGGAAGGAAGGAAGGAAGGAAGGAAGGAAGGAAGGAAGGAAGGAAGGAAGGAAGGAAGGAGAGAGAAAGAGAAAGAAAGAAAGGAAGGAAGGAAGGAAGGAAGGAAGGAAGGAAGGAAGGAAGGAAAGAGAGAGAGAAAGAAAGAAAAGAAAGAAAGAAAGTGGGAGGAAGGGAAGGAAGGAAGGAAGGAGAGAGAGAGAAAGAAAAGAAAGAAAGAAGAAAGAAAGAAAGTGAGGAAGGGAAGGAAGGAAGGAAGGAAAGAAGGGAGGAAGGAAGGAAGCAAGCAAGCAAGGAAGGAGGGAAAGAGGGGGAGAGGGAAAAAAGAGAGATTAAACCTTATGAAAACATCCTTTAAATGAAAAACATAACTTCTAATGAATGTTAGTGACAGAAGAAAACATCTGAATCACTAAGTCCATAGGTTCAAGAATTCCTTAATCCAATGTTCTCAAGCAAATTCCCTGACAAAAATCACACTCCCCCACCCCGGCTCCACCTCTTGCTCAGAACAACACCCTCTGAGATGCTGAGAAATGCTCCTCAGGATTAGTTTTAGGAGGAGAACTCCTGTAAATAAATCCAACTATACAGCAAGACACTGTTTTTGGCTCCTCTGCATTCAATTTGGCTCTAGGTTTGGAAGGAAGAGGCTGGCTGGGACAGCTCTGTGGCTGATGGGCAGGTGGCAGAGCACTGAATCTCCTGGAGGAGACAGAAACCCAGGAGACAGAAAAGTGAGATCACCAAGAGCTATATCTACCTTCAGCTAGCTGTTTGCTATCTTTCTGTGTTTTCATATATGTCCCGATTTTCCACCAAATAGCTTTGACCCAGAGCATGTAATTTCACAGAGCAGTTACCAGTCAAGAGGAGTTCTGAGATCCAGCCATATCTAGAGTTTTGCCTTACAATTCTGAAGATCAAGGCAAAATTCTGTGTTAATGTCTAATTTCTGGGAATCCTCACCATGTGCAAACATGGCATGCAGACAGCTGAGCTGCCCTGTTACTCTGGACCATTTACATATGCTTATGAAACTCAAACACGTTTTTTTGCTACTGAGAGAGAGTGATGACTGTCATAAGCCAGAGACACTGCTTAAACAAACACATTTCTAATTGACAAAAGGCATGTCAACATGACCACACTGAAGGCATTTTCTAAGAATTGTTTTTCTTCAACCTTACCCAATGTTTGGTTATAGGATGAATATCATAACTTCATGTATCACATACCTAGAAATAGTTCCTTGCCCAATGTTTATCCTTTAGAGAATTCTTTGAGATTTAAAACCCGAGTACGTTAGAGGTTGTCTGTGCTCACAAAGGGAATTTGAGAGATGTGTATCAATCAGTAAGCTGAACAGCTCCTAGGCTCTGCATCCAAGTGTGTGTGTGTGTGTGTGTGTGTGTGTGTGTGTGTGTGTGTGTATCCCAATACTGGGACCTGAACTTAGACCTCACACTCTGACTGGACTTTTTCACTCAAGGCCAGTGCTCTACCACTTGAGCCACAGCTCCACTTCCAGGTTTTTGTTGGTTAATTGCTGATAAGAGTCTCCAGGTTTGTTTTGAATCTCAGACTTCAACTTCTTAAGTAGTTAGGATTACAGGCATGAGATACTGACTCCCAGCTGCAGCCATGAATTTAAACCAACCTCTGATTGAAGTAAGATATTGGCAGTACTGAGGTTTTGAACTCAGAGCCTCACGCTTGCTAGGCAGGTGACCTCACTACTAAGCCATGCCTCCAGCCTTTCTTATGACTTTTTAAGTATGGTCTTGCTTTCTGCTGGGGTGTGCACCTGAGCTTCCATGCAAACACATTAGGTGTCTCGCGTAGCTAAGGTAACTGGTGTGCACCACCACATCCAGCTCTCCCTTAAAAAGAGGTCCCATGAGCTTCCCTACCAAGATTGGCCTCAAACCAAGATCCTTCCAGTCTCAGCCTCTCAAGCAACAAGGACGACAGGTGTGAACCACTGGCACTCAGCTTGAATTGAAAACTTTTATTTTTAATGTATGATGGGGGCTGGGAATGTGGCTCAGTGGTAGAGTGCTTGCCCAGCATGCACAAAGCCCTGGGTTTGAATCCTCAGCATCACATGCACAAATAAAGTCAGAAAAGGGTCAGGGACAGTGCTCAAGCCCTGAGTTCAAGCCCCAGGACTGGTAAAAAAAAATGATGGAGGGGGCGAATTTTTCCCAAATATGCTGTGTAGGAATGGCAATACCACAGCTCATATATAAGCTCATTCCAAATTAAATTTTAAAAATTAGGTTTTCCCTACCCATGTGTACTGTTTGCCATTGTTATCTAAATAGTGAAAGATAATAACTCTTTACATGGACTTTTCCTTGTACTTGGTATCGTAAGTAATCTAGAGGTGATTAAACGTATTTCGCCGGGTCTCTATGGGTTCTGGTAAATACTGAATCGCTTTATGTAAGCAACTTGAGCCTCCTTGCATATCAGTATGTACATGGACAGGGGATTCTGGAACTAATCCCTACGGATACTGAAGGTGACATATTTCCAAGTCCTGAATGTGTGGAAGCTGAAGCATGTGGCCGTGCGTGATCCAGGCACAGTCTCCCCCAGGCTGCGGGCCCCAGCACACCTCAAGCCTGGCTTCATGGCAGAAACCTGTCTTCCTCCAGCCCTGAGCAAAACAACATATCAACTGCCCACTTTCCCCGGGGCTTCTGTTCCACATCTCCCAACCCCAAACAGACTTTCCATTCTCACATTTCCAACTGACACAAACACAGGCCAAAGGTCTGAGTGGATAAGAATCTCTAAGCTGCCTGCCTGACAGATTTACGCTCCAGAAATGTGTGACCTATATGAAAGCTTCAGAGGGCCATGCCACACGCACACACTCCGATACAGGTGCATTCATGGAAGCCTGAAAGAGACTCAGGAGAAAGACTGCACAGCAATAGCTGAAATCCCTGGGGGGGGGGGGGGAAACCATTCATACCAAATAATTCATAAGACTCCCATTTCTACCAACTGCCTAGTAGATTTGGGTACTAGAGAGAAAAAGGCCTCTACCACTACCTCTATAGGTCAAATCGATACCAGCTAGGTTACTGTGCAGATTTAAGGCATTAAAGTATATGAAGTACCCAATGGGCTTTTAATTGCTTTCAGTTCTTTTCTTTTCCTCCTTTTACCGTAGTTGTTTGATGCTCTGATGGGACCACATGAATGAAGATTAGTTTTCTAATCAAGAAAGCAGAGCTGCTTGTAAATCCTCTGTGAGTTCAGACACAAGCAACAGCCCCATCAACCTCTTCCTTTCTGCCCAGTAGAGGTCTTTAGATGCCCTTGTAGCCTTGTGCAGAGATAGCCAGCAACCTGAGTGGCAAAGAGGAACCGAAGCAAAGGCCAAGCTATCCACACATCTTCCGAAGACTGCTGAGGCACCAGAATCAGTAGTTTTGGTTTGGCAGAACGAAAGCTAGAGATGTAGCTCAGTGGTACAGTGCCTACTTAGCATGCCCAGGACCTTTGATTGCATCCCTAGCACCAAATACAGAAGGTTCACCGAACAGCTTGCAAGTCCCAAGGCATAGCCCTTGTTAAAGTTAATAAAAGGCAAGGAAGGATAAACTTGGTGAGGAAGGCACCAGACAAAACCAAAATCAGCTTCTACAAAGTGCCAGGAAAACAGCTATGGGGTGGTTAAAATTACTTTGTCCTACTTTATGCTGAGAGTGAGCCGAGGGAAGGCTGGACCGAACCTATGCAGTGACTGACTGTAAGTATTGGGAAATAAGGGACAGGAGGGAGGGTAGGCATGGGACAATGGAAGGGAATAGGAAGGAAAAGGGGAAGGGAAAAGGAAAGGGGGAGGAGAAGGGAAAGGAGGGAGAATAAAGATAAAGAAGCTCTGAATGGCATTTAATTTTGTTATACATGAAAGTTTCTGGCCAGCAGTCTTGCTGAATGAAAAAGGCACACACTTATGGCTTTTTATGAATAAAAAAGTGGAGCATTTTGAGAAGCCATTGCAAAGATTAACTAAATGTGTTAGGCATGAACTGCCTCAGTAAGAGGGAGCATCAGCATTTGATGAATTACATGTAAGTGAATTTTTAAATGAAGAATAGAGCCAGGCACCTATGGCTCACACGAGTTATCCTAGCTACCAAGGAGGCTAAGATCTGAGGATCTAGGTTTGAAGCCAGCTTGAGTAGGACAGCCCATGAAACTCTTTACTCCAATTAACCACTAAAAAGCCAGAAGTGGAACTGTGGCTCAAGTGGCTTTAAGTGAAAAGCTGTAATGAATTTTATTCCAAAATCCATATGATAGCTCCAGGATGTAGGCTCTGAAATAGCTACCTACTTAGAGGAAACAAAAACCAAGTTAAGAAGACTCACAAAGGTTCGAAAACAAAGGACACAGAGATGGATCCAGGAGCGACCCCTGAGGAAGTGTAGAAAAATGAAGAAAGCTTGGGAAGCAAGCACAGGGTTTCCAGAATCTTGGCAGGCTGATTGCATCACCTTTTGGGGTTTGTTATTTTGTAGAGACAAGCTCAGTCTCATCACATTCGATCTGCCACGTCATCAGATTTGGAGATGCCCACAAAGACACAGAGTGACACTAGGAGCTGGGAATTATGAAACTGGCCAGGCAGATAGATTTCTAGGCCTTCCTTTGCTGACTGCTAGTCATCATCTTCTATGAGCTTCTGCCAGCCCTCAGCTCCTCAGCTGGCCAAGGACACACTAGAAGTGCTCTGGTCTTTTTTATCCCCTCCCTGCCCAGCCATTCTGCTGTCTATGCACACCTGTTTTCCCGCACACCTCCCAGGCCCTTGCTCATGGAAAGCTGCCCACAGCAGCTGTTGTTTATTACAAAGACAGAATTAATCACTCCTACCTTGATGTACCCACACTTTTTGTTTGTGTCCTTATTCACCCTTACTTAATGCAAACCTTGAATTGCCAGTTAATTTGTTTACCCATCTGCTTCTCATCAAATCACAAACTTCTTCAGCACAAGACACAAATCAAAGAAGACTCTAGTGTTTGGACCCATTCCCCCCGCCCCCAATGAATGTGTAAAATCTGGAATCCAGAGAGTGAGACTGGAGATGAATTTCTGACCCTGTTTGCTCTGTAGCCTGGATCAGATCATTTTAACACCTCTGTTTTCTCTTCTAAAGAGACCATAGCTGAGCACTGGTGCCTCATGCCTGTAATCCTAGCTACTTAAGAGGCTGAGATCTGAGAATCAAGGTTCAAAGCCAGCCCAGGTAGAGACTCTTATCTCCAATTTACCAGCACTCTTTTTTTATTCAGATGCTCATTTAGCAGAGCCAAGTAAAGGTCCCTATTTTACAGGTACCTCAATTTATCACCAAGTCTCAACCTAGCTCTCTCACACTAACCTAACTCCTCTCTCTGCCTCTAACAATGATTTCTGTTTAGGGTTCTGTGTTCAGGAGGACAGCATCTAACAAAATGATCCTTGGATCACTGTCACCACCATCAGAAAATTCAACAGCTACAAAGTTCTGTGCTAATGGCAAAGACATGAAGAGGCAAAAATTCTGATCTCTACCTTCAAAGGGTGAATTATTTAACCTGGGAACTAAGAGGTTAAACTAACAGGTAGATAGGAAATGCATGAGCATGTGGCAAATGCTGAGAGGCAGAAGAATCACATGAATTCAGGATAGGCAACTGTTTTCCAGAGAGTTAATGCCCAGCAGTGGGGTAGGAGGAACAGCTGGGTCATAAATGGAAAGGAAAGAATATTCTAGAGGCACTGTCAAGGAACCCACCTGACTGGTATAAGAACAGGGGCAAATATACAGGAGCTGGAAGGCTCAAAACCTTGTTATTGATCACTAGATTTCAAGAACTGACAAATCAGAAATCTGTCATGGTGGAATGTTTGGGAAGAAAGGATGAGGTTTAAAGTTGAGGTGATGATTGGATATCTAAATTTCAGGGACTGACACAAACTGGTGCTCCCGAAGGGTCTTAAGTTGGTTTTGTTATTCACCCACATTGAGGGACTGCAAATAGGAGGAGAGTCCTCAGAGGAAAGACTTAAGAACCTCAGGGTAGATGGCCTTCACCTTCACCAACATGGCTGGACAAGAAAATAAACCAATGGAAGAGACAGATGTTCTAGGCTAGTCCAAGCAGGATCACAAGGAAAGACTGCAGATTCAAAACGAACTTCAAGGATGGGAAACTTTCAAAAAGGTTAATTATCAAAGCAGTTTATGAAAACAGCATCTCTTGATCAATTTTGCCTCTTTCAACAATCTCACCCACCCCTTCCCACCTACCCCTTCCCTCACTTTTCTTGATTTTTAGGTTATATATTGGATTTTTTTTGCTGTTTAACAAAACTTTATGTATACCATACGTCTCAATCTGTGCCATCCCTTCAACATCTTCACCCTCTTTTACCCATCCCTTCTCTTATTTTTCTCAATTCTATAGTATATACAATGAATTCTTGCCTACATTCTTCCTCATTCTCCCCTTCATTTTTCTACTCCTCCCTTGGTCCTACCATCCCATCTTTTCTTTTCTCTTTCTTTCTTTCTTTCTTTCTTTCTTTCTTTCTTTCTTTCTTTCTTTCTTTCTTTCTTTCTTTCTTTCTTTCCTTCTTTCTTTCTTTCTTTCCTTCTTTCTTTCTTTCTTTCTCTTTCTTTTTTTTGTCAGTTGTGAGGCCTGAACTCTGGGCCTAGTCGCTGTTCCTGAGCTCTTCAGCTCAAGGCAAGCACTCTACCACTTGAGCCACAGCGCCACTTCTGGTTTTCTGGTGGTTAACTGCAGATGAGAGTCTCACGGACTTTCCTGCCCCAGCTGGCTTTGAACTGTGATCCTCAGATCTCAGCTTCCTGAGTAGCTAGGATGACAGGAGTGAGCCACTGGCACCTGGCTCCATCCCATCTTTTAAGTATTCATTTCCTGGTACTTATTTTGTTGGGCTTTGACTTAGTCTCTCCCCATAGAATCTATTAACTTCAGTTAATTCATTTGTAACCACACAAGCAATTTTTTTTGATATGTTTAATACTTTCCTTTGACATTTGCACACCTATATTCATGGTTTAGGAATCACCAACTGGGAGGAGGCACATGATAACTATTGGATCACAGAGCAAGGGTTCTAGACAACCATCCTTTCTGCAAACCAGCCCAGAGGTCCACAGGCAAATTCCTGTTTATCCAGGAAGAGACCACTTCAAAGTTAGACGATCCTATGCTAAAATGTGATTTTACAAACCCAAATGGAATCCATTCTATTACCTACACATCTTGATACTGGCTTAGATTTCTCAATGGCTTGCCCAGGCTGCCAATCATCAGAAATAAAGGAGAACAAAATTGAATTCAATGAATTGTGAGATCTCTAGATATTGGGCCAAGAACGGGTGAAAGCAAGGCAGAAGTTGGACCAAGTCCTTGCCTAGCTCATGAAAGACTTCCTTTCCCTTCTCTCTTCCTCAAGCCATTAAGATCAAGTGGCAGCTAGTGTATTTCCAGCCATGAAAAAACAAAATCTGATTGATATCAATATTTCCTCATTTCTAAATCACTCTTCAAAGTACTTACCATAGTAAAGAAACAGCTGTAAGATTTTAGAACATAGTGAACATCAATTGTGCAGAAGCTGGTACCCAGTAGACAACCTGGACCAAAGAAAGTTGGCTTCACATTTAGACTGCCCTGAACCAGATCCTGTCTATTAAAATCCAACTCTACCTGCAGCAACTCTACTAGGCTTGTTCAGCTTACAGTCCATAGTGAAGTCTTTCTCTCAATTTTCCTCATCTGTAAATGAGGGAAATAAGATGCTTATCTAGCTCCTTTTTGGTGCCCAAAGACAGCCATTTTGAATGCTATCACATTGAGATACTTGACTTATGAGTTCAATTTGAAGTGTTTGTCTACTTCCTTCTCCTCTTCCTCCTCTTCTTCCTCTTTCAGTACTGGCATTATACTCAGGACCTCACATTTGCTAGTCAAACAGTCGACTAGTTGAGCCATATCTCCAGGCTTTTTGTTTTTGTTTGTTGGTTAATAAGAATCTGTTGTTGACTGTCCAGGCTAGCCTCAAACTCAGATCCTCCTCTCTCCCAAATAGTTGTATAGGTGGTACCATGACACCTAACCCTTTGTCTTATACTTCTATCTCATCTGTTTACAGAATACATCAACTGAGCAAACAGTTGAATTAAACAGGGGTGCAAAGAAAACTAATACATACATAGAAACTTCTCCAGCTCTGCAAAATCTCCTTGGTTCATAGGAAGTGGGATGATAAACTATTTAGTAGTCTGATATCCCCACAGATAATCTAGATTAACTACTGCAAGCAAAGGATTATATTTGCATAATTCTCATCTTGCACAAGTAGGACTTGGAGGCTCTGTGATTTACACCTAATGACATATTGCAAACAAAACATAACCTGGCTTTTGAAGGCTGAGGCAGAGAGCAGTAAAC
This sequence comes from Dipodomys spectabilis, assembly GCF_019054845.1. NCBI lineage: Eukaryota > Metazoa > Chordata > Mammalia > Rodentia > Heteromyidae > Dipodomys > Dipodomys spectabilis. Next base: position 1,443,659 of record NW_024870700.1, read on the forward strand.
AAAGTGATAAAGCAAGCCCAACTTTGAACTAGGTCCTCTGAATAAGGGGACAATGTATGTGTGCATTGCCAACTGAGGCCAAGGCCACTGCTTGCCAAGTACTGTTGGGCTATCGGCACTCATTGGTCTCTTTCATGTGACCTATTTGAGTATGTCAGAGATCTTCAGGTGATCATCAGATACACTGCCAGCCCATTCATAACCTTCTCCTTGCAAGTTTCTCTTAAATAGGGCCAATATATGTTTAGGGCAAGAGGAGGCAAGAAAAAGCAAACCTGTGATTGCATGACAATCCAATACCCACTGAAATAATAATAATAATGATAATAATCACAGCATACTTTATGGTAAGGGCCTCAGGAACGGACAGGCTTTCCAATAGCAGAGAAGCTCAACAAACCACTAAATAAATTTTCTATCTCTTCAGTAAATATAGCAAAGGAAGGAAAAAGGAGAGGAGAGGGGAGAGAAGGAGAAGGAAAACACCACAATATAACTCAGCTCCTCCTTACAAATCTGTTCAATGACTAGGGTGTATATCTGGAATCTGAATCTAAGCCTAGTTGGTTCATGGTCATCCTCTTTTAATTATATTATGCCACCTTACAAAATTCTGGAACACAATTTACCTTTCTGGTAAGTACGTTTTTGGTACTTTAGTGCACCAGGCTGTAGGTATATATTAAGACATTGTTTTAAAAAAAAACAACCAAGGGGCTGGGAAGATGGCTCAGTGGTAGAGTACTTGCCTTGCATGCCTAAGGCCCTGGGTTCGATTCCTCAGCACCACATAAGAAAAAAGAAAAAAGCCGGAACTGGCGCTGTGGCTCAAATGGTAGAGTGCTAGCCTTGAGCTGAAGAGCTGAGGGACAGCGCCCAGGCCCAGAGTTCTGGCCCTACGACTGGACCAAAAAAAAAAAAAAAAAACCAAACAAACAAATAAAAAAAAACCTCCTGCATCTTCTAGGCTGTGCTAATGAGCTAGTGCTAGCTTAGACTGCTTAAAAATAATTACAACTTATCTCAAGCCTCCATAGTTTATGTGACTTGGCACCAAATTCCCAAAAGAAAGACAGTCAAAGGATGCCCTTTTGTTCTTTCTTAGATCACAATTTCTTTCTCAATAGGAAGTAATATAATTCAGTGTTGAAAACTAAGAAAATACATAAAGAAAAAATAGCTAGATGTTACTATCTTGTGCCCGTAAATCCTAGCTACGCAGGAGGCTGAATCAAAGGATGGCAATTTAAAGCCATCTTAACCAGAAAAAAGTCTGAGACACTCCATCTCCCATTACCAAGCCAGAAGCCAGACTGGAGGTGTGGCTCAAATGGTAGAACAAGCAAGCCAAGTGAGCATCAAGTCCTGAATTTAAGTCCATCTACCAGAAAAAAAAATAGTTGTACATATTCTCACACAGAAAAATCAATGATGTTCACAAAGTTCTAAAAGACAAGGAACATACGAAAGAAACAAGAGAATCACATAACGCATTATAAGTACGTTCAAAATAATAGCAAGAAAGAAAAAACCACTTGTGTCCCTGTCTTGGGGTTCATTTCGCTTCACATCATCTTATATGGTCATATGTACATAGCTTTTACCCCTGTTTTCACAGTATCTGATTCCGGTGTCCTGCATCTTGTATATACATTTTATAATTTGGGGAGGGGAAAGGATATAACAAAATGCTTAAATGATACAGGTCAACACATTGTAACAATGAGTTGTACAAGACACTATGTTGAAACCAAACTTTACAATTTGTGGGGGAAGGGAGGAGGTGGAGAGGTGAGAAAGGAAGGGATGGTAGGGGAAAACAAAGGAGGTAACAATACTTGATAGGAAATGTACTCATTACCCTGCTCATGTAACTATAACCCCTCTGTACAGTATTTTTACAATAAAATATATATATATATATATATATATATATATATGGAAAGAAAAAAAGACAAGGGATGCCGTATTCAGGCAGGCTCTTCTCTATCTAGGAGAAAGATGACTCTTCAGTTTCCATCCAAGTAGGAAGAGGGCAACACATTCTGTTCCCTGGGGAATGGCTTGTGCTGAAATAATGTGACACTCTAAAATTCACTGACTCAAAAATAATGACCCCAGTACCAAGACAAGAACTGAACCAAGACATACATATGGGCAATGGACTCAGATTTGTAGCCAAATGCCCAGGCATTTTCTCATTTTTCCGTGAACTACTTTTCCATTGTAAAATGGGAATTATTCCTAGATGTCTATACTAATATTGCTTTGGGTTTCCCTTCATTAGACAAATTTGCCTCCCTACTTGGCAATAAGCTACATTTATACCAAATAATTTGAAAAGCCAGTGCAGAAAACAAATAGACAATTTCTCCTGAGTTCAGAATTATAGACTCAAAAAAAAAAAAAGAGATTCAGTAAATAAACACAGGGTAGAGTTTTACCAACATTATTTCAAAGCATGTATTTTCACTGTATGTAATGGCACACATCTGCAGTCTCAACATATAAGAGGCTGAGGTAGGAAGTTCTTGAGTTCAAGCTTGCCTAGACTACATCATGGGACCCTGTGAAATAAGGAAGAAGGAAGGAAAGATGGAGGGAATGGGGACTGGAGAAATGGAGTGAGTCAGGAGAGAGAGGTAAAGTTGTATGATATCTTGTCTGTAGTTAGTAAGATGACAAACTAGAACAAGATTGTGAGAGTCTATCAGAAAGGGAGAGATTATAAAAATATCAATATAATATTTGGCAGAGTTCATTTCACAGACACTGTGATAAACTAAATGTAGGCTATTGTTACCATCTGACAGGGATCCTGCAAATGAGCACAGTCCATCCCAGAATATCCCCCTTCATATGGTGGCAAACCCAATTCTCACCTAATTCTGTCATAACAGCACAGATAGTTTCCACCGCAGCATGCCCACATCATTCCCGCAATGCAGCTGTCATTTCTGCTGTCCATGATTGACACAGAAAAGAGGATTCTTTTGTGTGCTGGTCCTAGGGCTTGAACCCAGAGTCTGAGATCCAGGCCTAAGTTTCTTTTGCTCCAAGGTGACACTCTACCATTTGAGCCACAGCTGCACTCTGGCTTTTTTAAATTTTATTTTATTGTTAAGATGTTGTACAGAGGGGTTACAGTTACATGAGTAAGGCGATGAGTACATTACTTGTTGATCATTGTTACCCCTTCTTTCCCTTATTGTTATCCCACTATCCCTTCCCTCCCCCACTTCCCACACTCCTATCCCCCCTCCTCTTCTTGCCACCGGGAGTTGTAAAGTTCATTTCCAACATACTGTCCAGTAGGTATCTTCATTGCAATGGGTCATCCCGTGTCCTTATTTCAGCGTTTTGTTATTCCCCCTTCTCTCCCCAGATTAGACATATGTATATACAAGATGCAGGATATCAAAATCGAGTACAGTGACAACAAGGGATATTCTGGCTTTTTTTTTAGTAGTTTATTGGAGATAAAAGTCTTGCAGACTTTTATACCCAGGTTGGCTTCAAACCATGATCCTCAAGTTTCAGCCTCCTGGATAGTTAGGATTACAGGCAGGAGCCACCAGTGTCCAGCTAGAAAAGAGGATTTTTGCATGGTCAACTCACGGGTACCCAAAGAAAAGAGATTATACATGCAGTTGGTCCTGCAGGCAGTGACTGTTAAATTGAGCCATAGCTTTCTTCTAATGCATAGGCCTACAGGCTCCCCATCCAATGCTCATTGGGCCTTTCACAACAGACTCTCTTCTCCTCTCCCATCACACATCTGGGAGCAGGAAGAAAGTTGCTATCCTTCCTGTCCTAAGAACAAAGCTGAGTGGGAGGCAGGGGAAAGCTGTACCTCCATACCATTGGGCTGGCCACGAGGGGACCTCTTTGTCTGTATTTTTATCCCACAACTGGCAGAAGGCATAAGTGAGTGTTGTGATGTTCTTTGAAGTAAAAATAAAGACATTGGCTAGATATACCCCAAGAACATTCCAAAAACCTCCAAAAAATAGCCTCAAGTAGCAGTTGAATCTCCCTATGCCAACATCTCCATAGAAACCATGCATCCTAGAGGGGAGGAGGAACCAGTTGGTCTTGTACATTTTTAGGCTGTCATGAAGTTATTAGGGTCAGGTTCTAGTTGTCACTTTTCTAAGGTAGTAATGAAATAGAAACCAGTGTTGTCAACTTGTCACCCATCCACTTACTGGTTGGCACTTTGGCTGCTCGTTTCAGGGGGCTGGGGTGAGGGAATGAGCAGTCTCCACTATCAACTCCAAGTATTTTTGGTAGACTCTGTAATTTCCTACTCTTCTGAAGCTGTGAGGAGCTAGGTAGTCCATAATTTCAAAATTCCCTGGGTGTCCTAACCAAAGATAAGCAATCAGAAACACTGAGCCAGGAGAAATTTCTGAGAAAGTTTCTGTAGGAAGAGCTCATGTTGCCAAACTTCTCTATACCTAAGCCCTGCTCCTCCTACTTCTCCACACCTCAATATTAGCTAGTCTTTCTTAATCAACTCCACATACCTCCACCCCTAGCCACACCCTACTCTCTCCACAATAACCCCTGAGCACCCCCCATGGATAAAGGATCTAAGACCCATCTATGTGGGCATGACTGCCCAGATGAAACGGTAGATTTCAGCAGTCAAAAGCGAGAAGACTGGAAAGCACGTTCAGATTTAGCCTGTGTACCAGCCAGAGAAGGAACCCACCTGCAGACCCACCCACTAGATGAGAAGGCCTGGTATTTCCAGTGTCTATCCAACCCAATCCTTCTTATAAAGAGATAGCATGAGAAACAGATCACTAAGGAAATCTCATCTCACCTAGAACAAATCGTATTGAGGTAAGGCAAGCTCAGAGAGACAAATGCATATGTTTTCTCTCCTATGCAGAAGCTAGATGTAGACATGATAAACTCTATAGGACTCTGGGCCTTCACACACAGTGAGACCAAAGGTGGACACTCGTAGGAGAGGAACACAAAGGCTCAATATCTATGTGCACCTGGTCATACAAAATAAGGTTTATCAAAATGAACTCCAGGGGCCGGGCGCTGGTGGCTCACGCCTGTAATCCTAGCTACTCAGGAGGCTAAGATCTGAGGATCGCGGTTCAAAGCCAGCCCGGGCAGGAGAGACCGTGAGACTCCTATCTCCAATAAAACCACCAGAAAACCGGAAGTGGCGCTGTAGCTCAAGTGGTAGAGCGCTTGCCTTGAGCTGAAGAGCTGAGAGACAGTGCCCAGGCCCAGAGTTCAAGCCCCACGACCAACAAAAAAAAAAAAAAAATGAACTCCAGGAAATGAAAACAAGAAGTTTTTACTTTGTTGCTGTTTTTGTTTTCTTTTTGCCTTGTTTGTTCATTTATATGTCTTTGGGAGCATAAGAGGAGGCACAAAAAAGGAGGGACAAAGAGTAAACATATGCAGCAGTGGCACTCACTAAACACTATGTTGAAAGTGAACTATACAACTTGTGGGTAGAGACAGGAAGGAAAAACTGGGAGAGAGCCAGGGAAGGGGTGACATTGCCCAAAAAGAAATGTACTCTTTACCTGACTTATATAACTGTACCCCCTCTGTATATCACCTTCATACTAACAATAAGAAATACTTTAAAGAAACAAATCATTTCTCTAAACCTGGCTGGATCTGAGTACAGATTCTGAGGACCTTAAAAAAGGAAATAAAACCCCAAATGCATCAGACCCAGTAAGAAGAAGCCACAGGAAGTAGAATTATTTGCGGGACTAATTAAGACATTAATTTACTTCAAAAATATCTTGGGTTCTCTATGGATTCAGGTAAGACTTGACTTAGCATGTGGGCAAGTTTTCTTCAGAGGAAGGGGTACAAAGGAAAGGAAGGAGGAGAGATATGTTTATTAAACCAAGTCTTTTTCAAATTCAATTTATTTTTAACTAATACATAAAACACTTAAATTATATGTGACTATGGGGTATTGTTTTTGTTTTGATACTCAAAATCAAGGTAAACCCATTGCTTCAAATATTCACAATTTATTTATAGTGAAAATATTCCAAATCTTTTCTTCCAGGTGTTGGAAACATTTTGTACACTATGACTTAATTTGTTGTCATCATTTGGTGCACTAGCAAATCAATGTTCATGCATCACTACAACTAAGTACCTACTGGTCTAGCTCCTCCATCTTTACTTAGGCTTGGTTAGCAACATTCAATTCTCAATTTTGATCATACCAACTTTCAGTGTGTGTGTTTGTGTGTGTGTGTGTGTGTGTGTGCGCGCGCGCACGCGCGTGCATGTGTGTATGTGTGTGCGCCAGTCCTGAGGCTTCAACTCAGGGCCTGGGTACTATCCTTGAACTTTTTTGCTCAAAGCTGGCACTCTACCACTTGAGCCACAATGCCACTTACACTATTTGGTGGTTAATTGGAGATAAGAGTCTCATGGATTTTTCTACCCAGGCTAGTTTCAAACCTTGACCTTCAAATCTCCATCTCCTAAGTAGCTATGATTATTGGCATAAGCCGTCAATGCACAGCTCTGATCACATCAACTTTTATATTCCACATATTCAAAAGAAATCAAATGATCCTGCCAAAGAGATTTTTTTTTTTTGTCGGTCGTGGGGCTTGAACTCTGGGTCTGCGCCCTGTCCGTTAGTTCTTCAGCTCAAGGCAAGCACTCTTCCACTTGAGTCACAGTGCCAAATCCAGTTTTCTGGTGGTTAACTGGAGATAAGAGTCTCACAGACTTTCCTGCCCAAGCTGGCTTTGAACTGCAATCCTCAGATCTCAGCCTCTTTAGTAGCTAGGATTACAAGGTGTGAGCCACTAGTGCCTGGCTCAAAGAGACATTTATTACCACCATGTTTATTTCAGTTCTATTTACAATAACCAAGAAATGGATCCAACCTAAGTGTCTGTCAAGAGACAGACTAAAGAAAACTTTGTACATATAGACAATTAAAAACTATTTGTACACTAAAAAGAATGACAAGCTAAGATTGTATCTGAATGGTAGGATGCTTACCTAGCCTGCATGAGGTCCTAGGTTTGCTCTTCAGCTCCTTAAAAAGAAAAAATGAATAGAATCCTTCCATAAGAAAAAAATGGGAAAAAAAAGAAAAAATGGAAATAAATCAAGTCTTGATAAATTGTCTGTGTGTGTGTGTGTGTGTGTGTGTGTGTGAGAGAGAGAGAGAGAGAGAGTGCACATTCACACACATGCATATGCTGATACCAGGGCTTGAATTCAGAGCCTAGGCACTGTTCCTGAGCTTTTGTGCTCAAGGCTGCCACCCTACCACATGAGCTCCACTTCCAGCCTTTTAGTGGTTAATTCAATAAGAGTCTCATAGTCTCACCTGCCTGGGCTGGCTTTGAACCATGATCCTCATATCTCAGACTCCTGAGCAACTAGGATTACTAGTCACTGGTGCCTGGCTTACATCTTGACTACAGATATCATGCATGTTGAAATATATATACATATATATGTGTATATATATGTGTATATGTGTATATATATATATATATATATAGCTCTTTCAATAATCTAGGCCTAAGAAGGAATCCAAAGGTTCCAAGACTCAGACCTATATATCTGGTAAATGGTGCCAAGTACATTTTTCCTCCCCTTGGGGAAAAAGGAGAGATCTGAAGGTGCTGAAAAATACACTTAACAGATACACTTCAACCAATGGAATCTAGTAAAGTTGTCATTATCTTTTATGGCAAGTCCCTGGAGAGGTGTAAAAACGCAAGCTTGCCACCTGGGATGGTTCAGTAGGAATATGTCCCATCACATCCTACAGACTTTGATGAATAAATAAGAAAAAAGGGTTTTCCTGATGGCTTCTGAGCTAAAGGAGAGATGGATCACAGAGAGAACAATGGACCAAGCTGACCCCATGAAACCAAGTCAGAAAACATGAGTCTGTTTTATTAGGCAATCCAAGCCTACTGAAAACTCATCATTATCATCAATAACACCATCAAGCCAATTATGAAGAGCCCAATTATGGGACCTATCACAGGGAATGAATCCAGAAAACTTCAAAGTACTAACCCACAATTGTGAGGTTTATAATGGCAGAGGGGAAGGAATCAAGACCATCTGATGTTGAAATAAAAATGAAAGCTTTCAGATCAAGTTTTAAAATGGAAAGTTATATAAGACAAAATTAAGAATACTGTACTAACTAAAGGTACAAATAGGCAACATGAGACTACTTCTCATGAGATGCTTCATGCCTAGAGCCAAAAAGAACAATGAGCTCATTCATTCATTAATTGCTATCTCATTATTTAGGGGTGTTGTTGACAGCGCTATTGTGCACTTTAATTATTTTTGGCCTAAACTCTTTAGCCCTTGTGAAAATCATTAGTAAGAAGGTATTTGAATCTCTCACACCTTGTTCTGGGAGTATCTGCACATACCTTTGATACCAGTAATCAAGGCCAGGGTCTTTCTTAAGCTAACACAACAGAGCTATAAACAGACTCTGATTCACCCCTGGCCTCTCCCAACGGCTGTTATTTGCATGCTATGCTAGCTTGATTTAAAGACATAGATCAGGTATATACATACAACATTACAGAAGCCTGGGGAAGGACACATGGAGTTTTCCCAAGCAAGACTTAGGGACAATCTCCTTGGGCAGAAAAAGTCCTGAAGTTGTGTAAAAAAAAAAAAAATCAATCAGTGCTTGACCTAGCAGCCACAATTAACATGACAGGAAAGAGCACAGGGAAATAAGAAAACAAATTATTGGCATGCTGAGAATTATTACCAGGGTTCAGAATCAAACATTTGTCCCGAATCAATATAATTCCTCTATCTCAGAAGCTCTTAGATAGGTTACAGGAAATAGCCTAGGACCCAGGACTAAATTAAATTACATCCAGAATGGAGCTAAATCAAAGGCAATACCATCCTTTTAAGTCTTGTACCTGTCTAGACAGAATTGAAAATTTTCAGAAAAAAAAAAACCATCATTTGTGTTGTCCACAAAAGTCTCAATGTATACATATTCTCAAGTCTAAAAATCTCCCTTTAGTGCCATAAAATGAGGAAGTTCAAACAGACAGCAAACCCTGAGGATCTCCCCATTCCTATAGGCACAGCCCTGCAGAGTTGTAAAAGAGTTATTCTTTTCCAAAGTTCCTGATGCTCTCCCTCTCCTTTCCCTTCTGCCATGGCCTCCCCTACCCAGGCCCCTCGGTTTTCATTTCTTACACACTCTACCACTTTCTTTTAGGTAAGTCCTCATGCTTTTATCCAGTTTAGCCTCAATCACCAATCCTCCTATCTCTGCCTGCTAAGTATCTGGAATACAGGCATGTCTCTAGGACTCCAGACTTTTTTTTATGGCCTTGCTAAAAAGCACCTTCCATATCTGCCTCAAAAACATTCAAGATAAGACTCCCCAGTGTCAAGCAGATAATGTTAGTGTCTATGTGGTGTCAAAATCCCCCATTGAGACCAAGCCTCAGTGACATATGCCTTGTGAAAATCATTAATAATATGTATTTGAATCTCTCACTCCTTGTTCTGGGAGTATATGTGCATACTCAGAAGGCATGCACCTGCCATCCTAGCTACATGAGAAATGTCAATAGATGGCCCCCAGCCCTGACTGGCCTGGGTATATACATGAGACCTTATTTGAAAAATAATGAAGGTAAAAAGGGCTTCAGATATAGTTCAGGTGGTAGAATGCCTGCCTAGCAAGTGCAAGGTCTTGAGTTCAAACCAAACCTACCAAAATAAACAAACCACTCACAAACTGAACTGGGCGCCGACTTGCCTTTCCAGTCAGATATTTACTCAAGCTAATCCACTGCCTACTCCATGTGCAAGAACACATCCTGCCAACTCTGGTCTCTCTTCTCTACTCGGACTTGTTTCGCAGAGAGAGGATGAGAACAAGCCTCTCTCAAGAACTACACAACTCTCCATCACTTAGTAACTCATTTGACCTTTGTCAAATTTCTTTAACCTCAATAAGCCTTGGCGCTTCCACCTACAAGACATAGTTCATAGGGATACTAGGAATTAAGTGACACAATCCATGCAAATGTTTGGCAGGGTGCCTGGAAAGTAGTACATACTTATTGCTCAAATTTACTTATTTCTTAATTACAATTAAGTAATTAGTTTACTTATTTGCTTATTGTTTTAATACTGACAGGGAAACTCAAGATCTCACCCTTGCTAGGAAGGTTCCCTACCACTTGATCTATCTCCCCCTGACCCCTCAGCAGTCCATTTTTTTTTGCCAGTTCTAGGGCTTGAACTCAGGGTGTGGGCACTATCCCTGAGCTTCTTTTGCTCAAGGCTAGCATTCTACCACTTGAGCCACAGTGCCACATGCGACTTTTTCTGTTTATGTGGTACTGAGGAATGAACCTGGGGCTTCATGCATGCTAGGCAAACACTACCACTAAGCCACATTCCTAGCCCTGTTTTTAATTTATTTTTTAGATCAGGTCTATCAATTTTTTTATCAGAACTATCAATTCTCTTGTTTCTGCCTCCTGAGAAGCTAGGGTTACAGGCTTGTACTACCACACCTGGGTCATCGTTCACTTCTTAAATTAATTAATTCACTCTGGTTCTTTAAGGCCAAACTCAAATTATATCTGCAGCTAGAAACTTTTCTCAACTAAACCTAAGAATATCTCTTCAAACTCCTACTACAGTTAAATTTCCAAACATAACAGCAAACAGCGCTGTTTTTTCAAGCTTCTTATTCTTATTTTCCTCTACCTAAAATAGAAGTTTCTTGAGACACGAACTGTGTGCTGTTTGCCTTTGTGTCTCTTCAGAATGTATTTCAGGGCCAGGCACAAAATTGCTCTTGGTTAATAGTCTCAAACTATCCTCATTACAAAAATATCTCCCTATTCTGAGCCCATCTGCATTTTACTTTACAAACTACTTATTTGGCATTTTAAAACACCAATATTATTTAAATTTTGAGTGTTCAATAGTTAAGGGCCAACTCAGTACCTTAAAAGGATAGGAGTTCTATTTTCTTCTGATCCTCTTACAAAGAGATTACATCCCTACAAGTCTCAATCCTAGTTGCAAATCAAAAGGACCTGGGAAGTTTTTTAATAATAGTAATTCCCAGTTCCCACACCCAAGGGTTCTGGTTTAATTGGCCTGTGGTAAGGCCTGATGATTTTATTGTGCAGCCAGAGTTGAAATGTAACTTGTCAACAAGTACAAATCATAATTCAACATGTTATTTTCTTGTTTTTTTATTTTCTATTTTTCATTTATCGAGGGGGGAGGGCAATGTTAGGTTTGAACTCAGAGCCCTGAGCTTACTAGGTAAGTAAGTAACACTCCAGCCCTTTTTGTTGTTCTTACTTTAGTTCACTTTTCAAATAAGGTCTCCTGCTTTTTTTGTATGACCTGGTTTCAAATTGTGATCCTCTCATCTCTGCCTCCCATGAAGATAGGATTACAGAAACGAATTCTTGTCAGTTTTCAGACTGGATATCATGGCTCAAAGCCAGCCTGGACACGAAAAGTCCATGAGATTCTTGTCTACAATTAACCAGCAAAAAGCCAGAACTGGAGACATAGTTCAAATGAGTGAAAAAGCTAAAGGACAGTGCCCAGGCCCTGACTTTAAGCCCTAGTAACAGCACAAAAAAGGGGGGGTAGGGATAAGAGCATCAGGATATAAAATATAATATAAATATAAACAAATACATAGAAAATAACAGTAACACCAGTATCAGGTACTATGCTAAGCATTTTATATTGACTTGTATTTTGGATCTTAAATGGCCCTCTGAGGTCTGTGTGTTGAGGGTTTGGTGGTCAGCCTGATGCACTATTGGGAAGTAGTATAATCTTTAGGAGGTGGGGCCTAATGGAAGGAAATGAAGTCATCTGAGAGGAAGGGGGTCTAAGGTCCCTCCTCTTCCCTCCTAGCTGCCAAGAAGTGAGACTCTTCTGCCATGCATTCCACCATCCTGTACTGTGTTGTCACAGGCCCAAAACTAGCCCCAAACTGAAACCTCTGAAATAACCTTCCCTTCTTCTAAGTTATTCACCCCAGGTATTTTGTCAAAGTGATGGAAAGCTTACTAACACAGTATAGTTACATTTCTTTGATACCTACGTCAAGGGATCATCAACAACTCCATTTTACAGATGGGGCTGTGAAATAACAGGTATGTTATGTGACTCCCTGAGGTTCTGTGACAGTGCACAACAGGGTCAGGATATAAATAAAGTGAAAAGGAAGGTTAGAAAATTAGGAGTTCACCCAAGGAATTACAGTATCTAGTTAACGTAAGTTTCCAAAACAAGAAAAAAGTCAAGGAATGCAAAACATTATCAAAGGAAGAGTATAATAAAGTATTTCCAAACTGAAAATGAACTAGACAGATCTGTCTGCTACCCTTAAAAATATCTGCGAAAAAAACGTACAAAAGTTTCAGAAAACTGAGGATATAAATAAATCCTAGTGTTTCCAAGAGTAAAAGATGGGATAAATTAAGCCAAATGTATTTTTTGTTTGTGCTGGTCCTGGGTCTAGAACTCAGGGCCTGGGCACTATCCCTGAGCTTGTGTGCTCTACCACTTGACCACCACTCCACTACTGGCTTTTTTTGGTAATTAATTAAAGATAAAAATCTCATACGCTTTCCTGCCCAGGCTGGCTTCAAAGCCCAGTTCTCAGATCTCTCAGCCTCCTGAATATCTGGGATTACAGGAATAAGCCACTAGCACCTGGCTCTATATGCGTTTTTGATATCTTAATAAAAGCATCCTAAGAGAAAACAATTACTTGTAAATGTTCTCTAAGGCCAGACTTAACTTTGACAAGTCACCCAAAATTATCACTTCTGAATGGTGAACAGACCTCAATTTCTCTATCAAACAAAATCATCTGTAAACTGGAATGCTTCTTCGAGTTCCTTCCCATCCTCTTCCATCACTTCAGGAAGTACCTTCCTTCATGGTTTTACAACATCTTGCATGCATAAATATCCCACACAGTACATACCATGGTAATTTCTGTTTATGCATCCTTCCTACTGGACTCAGCTTGACACCTCAAACCATATCTTTTGTCCAAATTATCTTAAAAACAACATCTAGCAGGAAGCTAAATATTTTATAGATATTTAAGGATTGCTGAATAAGCAATCTATTAAGTAAATATAATGTAGGAAACATTTGACCTAACAGCTGTGTGTGGAGAAGGGATGGGTAAAAGGCAGGATTTGAGTCGACCATAGTTAAGGAAGAGCCAATCCAAGCTGAGGCTTTGTTAACAAAAGGACAAAACATAGACTACACAGAGTGGTGAGTCTATTGTTGAAGCCAAGCTTTAAGTGAGACTTGACTCTCAAGGGAAACATGGCAAAATACCATCCCATGCCTTGTTAACAGAACTAGAGTTTCAGTCCTTACAACAGAAAAGACTGTGGCTCATTTAGCAGGATATCCTTGTAAGCTGCATTATCCACAAAATAGATGCTTTGTTCTGTGAAGATGTATGGAGTTTGGTCCTCCGCGTACAAGGAGAGGCAACCAAGTCTCCTGGTACTCTTTGGACAAAGATACTACAGTATGGGGGAAGGTAGTCCGAATGGCTTTTCTGGTTCCATCTGGTGAGCTGTAAGACTGTGTTCAAACATGTGAGAGAGCAGAGGTGTTCCCTTGCATGGAACACTATCAGGGTTTCTCATGAGATGTCCACTCAGGGCCTCCACATTTTCCTCCACAGTCTGAATATTATTTCTTTAATATCTCTAATGGTTTCTCAGCCACTCCTCATCATCATCACCACACTATCACCCTCTTTATGTGAGTCAGTGTTACAGTAAACTATGTAAAGCAGGCTTCCCTGAACTAAGACCATAAGAAGACACCACGATAGTCCAATCAATGTTGAGGCTGGTTAGGAAATATGTATCCCCCTTCTTCACTGTCCCTTCAGATACAGATCACTGATTGTGTACGTGTGTGTGTGTGTGTGTGTGTGTGTGTGTGTGTGTGTCTGCTAGTCCTGGAGCTTGAACTCAGGGCCTAAGTGCTGTTCCTGAGCTTTCGTGCTCAAGGTTATCACTCTACCACATGAGTCACAGTTCTACTTTCAGTTTTTTAGTAGCTTATTGGGATGAAAGTCTCATGGACTTTCCTCCCAATACTGGTTTTGAACCACAATCCTCAGATCTCAGCCTCCTGAATAGCTAGTATTACAGGCATAAGCCACCTGCACCTGGCTTAAACCACTGATTCTTGAGAGATGTATCATAGAGCCTCTCTTCTCCTATTTCTGCAAGTCCTCTCCCAGCAGTCATGTCTCCAAAAGAAGTGACATCACTTGCCGGGCGCTGGTGGCTCATGCCTGTAATCCTAGCTACTCAGGAGGCTGAGATCTGAGGATCGCGGTTCAAAGCCAGCCCGGGCAGGAAAGACCGTGAGACTCCTATCTCCAATAAACCACCAGAAAACCGGAAGTGACGCTGTAGCTCAAGTGGTAGAGCGCTCGCCTTGAGCTGAAGAGCTTAGGGACAGCGCCCAGGCCCAGAGTTCAAGCCCCACGACCGACAAAAAAAAAAAAAAAAAAGAAGTGACATCACTGTAGTACACATGTAGCCCCCCCACACACACATACCCCAGCCCCACACAACACACCCCAGCTGCATTGCTTAGAAGTTCCAGCTATGATTTGACATGCATTTGCAGAGAGATTACCTATGAACAATACAATCCAAGGGGTATGAATGTGGTTTTGGAGTCAAACAGAACTGAATTTGAATTCAGACTCTATCACTAAAGAGTTAGATGGCATTCATCTTTTTGAGCCCTGTTTTTCTAAACTGAAGCAGAGCCAAAAGTAAAATCTATGCTATGGCATTATTATGAGAATTAAGTGAGATTTGTGCAATGTTTATTCATGAAGAGCTCTTTAAATGTTTGGTTAAAATAGTGGGCATAAGAGATATTATATGTGGGCATTATGTATTAGTACCATCCATTTATGTTTTGTTATTCTCTACAAATAACAAATATGCTTTTAAAAAAACAACTATTTGTCTATCAACTCATAACTTAATAAAAAAAAGAATAAAAGCAAAGCAGTTAGTTAAACAGAGAATATAGAATGTAAATGTCCTGGAAATCCAGTAGAGAGAGTAATCCAGTAAGAAGATGGCAATTAAGCTGGATTCTGAGTAACAGAGGATCTTGAACAGCAGAGAAGGTATGCAAGCATTCAGTCAAAGAGGACATCAAGATGGAGGCATAAATATAAAAGCATTGATAGGACAAGTCATCAAAGGTAAGTAGAGATTAGTAGTAGAATGAAAAACCTCATGTCTAAACTGTCAACTTAGGTAGCCTTTTGCAAGTCATCATTTCTTCTACATATTCTTGACAGCCTACACGATACGCCTGAGCTTCCCAGTCTATCTCTTGTATTCCCCCCAAAACAATTAGATATTAACATTACCATTCAGTATAAAGTTAAACTATCCATTAGCAAACTTTTGTGCTAGTCTTGGTAAAAATGGCATGAACTTATTATGTCAATGAAGACACACAGGCAAAAAAGAAAAAAGAAAAGACAAGCTAAACAGTTTATGGAGACGAATCAGAGGTGAGCAATAAAAGAGGCAAAGGGTTCTCCTGAGCTCACATCTAAGTGAGGAAGCAAATTCCATCACATTAAAAGAAGGATGGACACCAAATGAAAGAGCCCCTTGGAAGAGCTAGGAGGAAATATGAGTTTGGTTTCAGAGTGGTGAACTGTCTCATCCAGGCATAAATCTCCTCACCTCTACCAGAAAATCAATTCAAGCTATGTAGATCCAGAATGTGAGCCATCTACTCTTGGCATATCAAGTAAAAACGTATTATTTTATTATATTAAGTATAGTGTAAGTATATTCTATTAAGCCAAGGTGGTGTTTAGCTGATAACGGGGTTACATCCCAATAAAACCACTGTGAGTTGAAAGCACATGCCCAAAATGCATCTAATACACAACAGTCTTGCTTAGCCTAACCTGCTCTAAATGTGCTCAGAATAATTGTATTCATCTACAGCTTGGCAACATCATCTAACCCAAAGCTTATTGTTTTATTTTACTATTTAGTGTGTGTGTGTGTGTGTGTGTGTGTGTGTGTGTGTGTGTGTGTGTGGTGTGGTGTGTGTGTGTGTGTGTGTGTGTTGCTACTGGGGCTTAAACTCAGGACTTGGCCTCTGTCCTTAGCTTAAGGCTAGGTGCTCTACCACTTGAGTCACAGTTTCATTTCTGAATTTTTGCTAGTTAATTGAAGATAAGAATCTCCAGACTTTTCTGCCTGGGCTGGCTTTGAACCATGAACCTCAGATCTCAGCTTCTTTTTTTTTTTTTTTTGACCTCAGCTTCTTGACTAGCTAGGATTATGGCCATAGCTCATTTTATAGTCCAGTGTTGAATATCTCTTGTTACTTACTGACAAACATACTGCAAATGAAAACTGTTTTAAGGGTACACTTCTACCTCACAGTAAAATCAGGCAAGTCCTAATTCAAGCTACCAAAAAGTTGGGAACTCTCGGTAGCTATAACGCCTCAAAAATGACCCACATCTGGGGGGTAACGAAATGCATCTACCCAAATGTTCTGGCACTTTAAACCCCTCTGATTACTAACGGAGGCTGGATTTCACTGTGTTCGATTGAAATGTCTTGAGGATCAAGTGGTGGTCATAAGGACGCAGAAGACAGATCAAGAGGATTCCTGGATGAATGTATATATAACCCACAGATTCTTGCGTACATTCAAATTGCATTGTTTATGCAGCTGTTCACAAACTCGGCTTCCCTGTTTATTTTCGTCCTTAGAGGAAACAGAAGAGAGTTCTGCCTATTAGGCACAGAGAGATCAAAGAGTCCCCTAACCAGCCTGAGAGACCACTCCACTCTAGCCTTCCATCTGAGCAAAGATCAAAACAGGCCTAATGCCTTCGGAATGGCTTCCCTACCAGGCTCCTGATGGCACCTGTTGGGACCCTCCTTTCACTGGTCAGACCAAATGGCCAAGCTTTGGGTTCCCCTGGGAATGAAGCATGAAATAACATGGAAAGTTTCCAAGACAGAAAAACAAGTATTTTCCACCAGGTTTATGAAGACGTAACTTATCCCCGAGCGATAGCATCATGTTGTTTAAAAAAACAAAAAGGTCAATGTCAAACTAAAGGTTACCCAGCAACTTGTAAGTGGACCTGGGAAGATGGCAAGCACACTTGCTTTCTCTCTTGGGCCAAGAGGAAAAGTTGACACCCCACTGTGATTTCTTTTCACACTCTACTATGTCACCTTCCTTAATTGGCTCTAATCACCTGAAGCAAGAGCGTAGCGCGCCATTTATTCCCCAGCATCATTTTGGTTGGCACAAGAGACAGGCGTGCCCTTGTGGGCTGTGAATGGAGCTTTGTTCATCACAACGGCTTGTGGCTTCCCCTTCTCTGCCCCCACCAGGCTGCCTGGCATTTTCATCAGGATGTGGCAATATTAACAGCAACCAGAACTGACACAAGAACGGCCATGTGGCCGCCTCGGTGGCTCTAGGTTTCAATAGTTCTTCTCCCTTTGGGAAGTTTCAAGGTGAAAATGGACAGTGTCTGTATTATCTCTCTTGGATTCACTGAATCGTTACATGGAGCAGGGTTCAAGTCCAAGACCCTGAGCCTCATACCTGCTGGCTTTTCTATGTCTGTGGGGAAAAAAAAAAGTAAGGACCATTTGGCCCAAACTCGAATGCAGTAGAAGCCACCAAGGACTCTTTCATCAAAAACAGGTGTGAGCCAGGCACTGGTGGCTCACACCTGTAATCCTAGCTACTCAGGAGGCTGAGATCTGAGAATCGTGGTCCAAAGCCAGCTTGGGCAGGAAAGTCAGTGAGACTCTTATCTCCAGTTAACCACCAGGAAGCCAGAAGTGGCACTGTGGCTCAAAGTGATAGAGAGCTAGCCTTGAGCAAAAAAAGTGTAGGGACAGTGCCCAGTCCCCAACAAAAAAACAAATAAACAAACACAGGCAGTGGCTGAGTCACTGCTTTCCCATCCAGGCCTCAGCAATTCAACACACTGGACAGAGGGAAATGCCAGTTGGTCATAAGGTAAACATGAATGGGGAGTTAGACTAGAAAGTAGGGTACCCATCAGCACTGGAGCCCAGGGGAGGGGGCCCAAAGCAATGGGAACTGTTAGGAATTCGTGGCCCAAGAAAAAGAGTTGAGGACTCAGAAGCAGCCTTATAGGTGAGCTAGAAACAAGACAGACCTCTATTTCAAACAGGGAAGGGAGAGGCACGTCACCCAATTTCCAAGATAGAATCTGAGCTTGCCATTCTGCCCTCCTGTATCCCCTTCTCCTTCATCTACCACCTATCCTGTGGGCAAGGTAGTATATGGAAAGCCAGTATTTCAAAGTAATTGATTGCCTATGGCACCTATTCCCACCAACCAGCTGCTGCTAAGCAACCTAGAGGCTCAGGAAACCGTGCAAGCCAAGAGCCTTGCACAGCAGAAGAGCTGCAGGGGAGGTGGATTCAACTCATGGAGGACTTCAGTGCCTTCTTCCCAGGACACCATTAGCATTTACCCTTTATCACATGCTGATTAGCAAGTGCCACCCCCTCTGAATAATTCATCTACTGCTATTGTTTGGCTACTCACTTGGCCTACTCATTACCACCTTGCTGGAATGGCGTGTGTGTGTGTGTGTGTGTGTGTGTGTGTGTGTGTGTGTGTGTGTGTGTGTGTGTGTATGGTGTGTGTGTGTGTTACTGGGCTTGTAAATTCAGGGCCTTGCACTTGCTGGGCAGGTACTCTTAACACTTGTGCCATGCCTCCCCTTTTTCTGGCTTGGGTTATTAGTAAGGCCTAGACCCTGAACCTCCCTCTTACACCTTCTTCATAGTTGGGACCAGAAGCCAGAAGCATGCACCAATACACCCACCTTGTTTGATGAGACAGGTTCCCACTAACTTCCCCTCCCACCTTGCCTATGGTTGGCCTTAAACCTTGAGCCTCTGAATCTCCACCTCCCAATTAGATGGAATTACAAGCCTGAGCCACCATGCCCAGTTGAGAATGTCTTCACTTTTGATAGACATTAACCTCCTTGAGGGCAAAGACGTGACTCGTGGGGTTCTTGTGGTTGTTGTTTGTTTTGAACTCCCTGAGTGGGTACAATGGTATCTTACATACTTCAGGCATTTAATTAGCAGTTGTTGACTGACTTGATTCATTTCTTCTATGGAGGGCCTACAAGGAACTTGAGAATAAAAAGCAGTTAACCAGCCAATTAACCCTCTGACCACCAAAGCCTCCTTAGTCTCACAAAGTGAAATGATTCCTTTAACATCTGAACATTTAATTTCATGAAAGTGCTTTTCATGAATGGCTCATATTTCTCCTAATAAAATCCAATATATGAAAGAAGAGCACTTTCAGAGCTTTTTCAGACCTGAAAACATTTCAATCTTCCAGTATTAAATGGCCTGCCGAGGGCTGGAGGCATCGTTCAAGCGGTGGACCATCTGCCTAGCAAGTGCAAGGCCCTGAGCCCTAAACCCTGGTACCACTAAAGAAAATAAATGGCATGTCTAGTCATGCACTGATTTATACATTCCCACAGTCACTCAAAAACCTGTCAGGCTCTCATCATCTCTATGTACTAGTGTATATACCTGACAGTTTATGCGCAGCTAGTCATTCTACTGTGTTATGTAGTGGGTATCACTGTGCCTTTCTTTAGAGATGAAAAACACTCCAAATATCAAAGTAACTTGTCCAAGTTAACAAGCTAAGACACTGAGACTTCAAACTGTTATCAGTGCATAATTTTTCACTTAAAGTAGCCCTCCAACATTTTAGTCCCATCTTCACCCATCTGGGTGCTTAATTGGAGCTAAGAGTCTCATGGAATTTTCTGCTCAAGTTGGCTTCAAATTGAGATGCTCAGATCTCAGCCTCCTGAGTAGCTAGGATCCTTTGTTTGTTTGTTGACTTATTCATTTCATACCCATCCTACTCATCACAAGTCTTTAGATAACTCTGGTCAAATGGATGACAGGCTAGAGTTATCATCTCTCTATCATACGTCAATCCATTGCCGATGCAATTTCTTTCTGACTACAAAACTTTATCATCAAATTACTGAAGCCGGAAATAATTTGCTCTATTTTGAAATAAAGCCACTTTTAATGTAACCTTGATTTCAACCCCTGTTCTGCTCCAAGACCACCATCACCTACTGTCTCAGTCCATAAACCTCAAGTTCTCTGCTTATCTTGAAACCACAAGACAGGTGCTCAACTCTCTACTATTCAAAAAAGACAAAAACGTCTTCCTTATATCCATCTCTAGAAATTTCTCTTTTCCTCTCTTAGCCATGTTTCTTGTAGGATGATGCTACAAATGAAATCTTACTGACATTATCAACTATGAGATGGAGGGGATGTCTTTAAGTGTGGAGCATGTGTTTGTGCCCTTCACAGTCTCCCAGAAGCTGCTGCTGGTGCTGCTGGCCCATGGACCAGAGTTTAACTGGTGCTGCTCAGGGTCTTCATTCAGTGGACTCCCTTATTTGCATCTCATCCTTCATTCCTTTTGAAATTCTCTTATTGACACTCTTCTGATTTTCCTTGCATGTCTCTGGCTCGGGTTTTCTTCAGGCTCTGAATTCTCTCCACCTCTGAAATGATAAGACTGGCTAGGGCTCTGTCCCTGGCTCACCCTGACCACTGTCCTAGCTTATCACCTCTTGCCCAGATGACAAGACTATTCTAACTTGTTCTTGTCAAAGTCATCCTCCACAATGATTCTCCCCAAACCCAAATCCAATTATGTTCTTCCCTTGCTTAACACCTATTTGTATTCTCCGGAGCCTACAGAGGAAAATGTCCAGGCCATCAGCCCTTTCTGTCCAAACTCACCTCTTAATGATTTTTTAAAATTACATTCTGATAACATTCACTTCCCCAAAGTTCCCAAATGCAATGAGTTGTTTCAAGTCATTTTTACTTTAGTCGCATGTTTTTTTTCCTCTCTCCACAATGTCCCTACCACACACATAAACCTCTGCCCTTAGGAGTCTTATTTCCCTAACTAATTCTTATTCATCCTTCAGAATTCCTTTCAGGTTTTCTCCTCCAGAAAACACTTCCCAGCCTCTTCCTGTTCCCTCCAGTCTTGCACAAGCTGGGTTAAATCCAATCGTTTGCACTATGAGTGTGCACCATGGAGACTCACCTCCATGTTTTGGCCTCTTTGACAGCACTCTCCGGAGCCTAAATTGACAAAGTAAGGGCTCACTGAGTGATTTCAGAACTGACTTAAGCCACCGTTTCTCCACTAGTAAAGGAAATACATTTCTCCTCTCCCAAAGTGCTTCTAAAGTGAGTCTTAAGTACTTTGAGCTTTCACGGTCTGCATTTCTAACCAAAAACCAACTCTATATATTCAGGAGGAAGAGCTGGTTTAGTCCAAACTTGTCCTGTTGGCTGTCCAAGCCAATTGCAAGCCCACTTTGCCCTCTGATTACCCTAAAAGTCCTCCCATGAGGGCAGTACTACAAATAACAAGCTCTCTAATTAATTAGACTCCTGTGGAGCCTACAGAGGTGAGACATTATTCATTAGGTTGCAATACTGAGGTGCTAATCTGGGCAGACAGGAGCTAATTCATGACACCATCATGTAGCCAGTCTGTCATGAAGTTTCTTGAAGTTATTAAGAATGGTTTTTCATCTCCTCTTTCTAAAAACTTCACTAGAGTTGAACTGTGGGGCTATAATGGTGGCTTAAGAAGGTAAAAGGAGTCCAGCATGGTTTTCCCTGAGCCACTGTGCTACAAAGAAACAACTATTAGCCTTTCAAGGACAAACAAATTAAAAGTTATACTGCTCTCACTACTTCATCAGCCAGGTCAGTTCCTTGTTGTGCAATCAGAGTTGTATTCAAGCCAACACTGCTATGATGTCATTAGGAAATCTATGGGCTTGACTCTGTGTGTGTGTGAGAGAGAGAGAGAGAGAGAGACAGACAGAGACAGAGAAAGACAGAAAGAGACAGAGACAGAGAGACAGAAACAGAGACAGAGAGATACAGAGAGAGACAGAGAGACAGAGACAGATAGACAGATGGACAGACAGAGACTGATTACATGGGAAGTCAACCTCATTTTACAAATGCTGCTGAACTGTGTATGTGCAAGGTTGTTTGGGGGGTTTTGTTTTTATTTTTGCAATATTGAGGATGAGACCTAGGGCCTTGCTGATGCTGGACAAGCACTGAACCACTTAAGCTACACACACACACACACACACACACACACACATACACACACACACACACACACACACACACACACACACTTTTGTTGCTAGTTTATTTTTGAAAGAGGGTCTCTATGTTTGTCCCATCTGGTCTGGAACTTGTGATCCTCATACGTCAGCCTCCCAAGTAGCTAGAATTACTAGCATGTTCTACCACACCCTGCTTGAATTGGGGACAGTACAAAATGAGCTAACACAGTTCCTGATCACCTGTGGAGAAATTTGATGAGATTTAGTTAATTAACTGATAGATGAACCACAATAAAAAATTATCAGACATGAAACTCTAAATTTACACTGGAAAAAGCATTGTCATCCTGCTGCAAACTGGGATTCTAATGCTTTGCTAGGAATGGTGGATGCTCACTCTTAAACACGTATCAAGCCGGCGCTGGTGGCTCACGCCTGTAATCCTAGCTACTCAGGAGGCTGAGATCTGAGGATCGCGGTTCAAAGCCAGCCCGGGCAGGAGAGACTGTGAGACTCCTATCTCCAATAAACCACCAGAAAACCGGAAGTGGCGCTGTAGCTCAAGTGGTAGAGTGCTTGCCTTGAGCTGAAGAGCTGAGGGACAGTGCCCAGGCCCAGAGTTCAAGCCCTACGACCGACAAAAAAAAAAAAAAAAAAACACGTATCAAGTATCTGCTTGGAAATATGTGTACAAAATCATATCTGATGTTTAGAAATGTCAAGTACTGCATTATCAGTTTGATATATTGATTCAAAAACGAGAAAAAAAAAACAAGTTAAAGAGTAAAACAGCCTATCCATGCCACTGCAGGGCCTTGTGACAAACTTAAAATTAAATTCAGTTATACTACATGAGCCTCTAATCCTGGTAAAACACAAAGTCCTAATTTCATCAAGAGATATGGAGAATCCCCTGACACTCAACGTATCTATGACAAAAAAGAAAAATATGAATGTATGATGTAGCAATGAGAAATAATTCAAACACTTTAAAACTATATAATCTACCTTAACAGCCTACATTGTACCCCGACTTATACACATACTTGGTTGTCAGTTTAGGTTCAAGGTCTTGGTTTAAAACACAGATTAGAAGGTTTCAAGTTCCCAAATTTTTCATATTTCAGAGTTTCCCATACTTTAGAATATTTTCAGAGACATTACTAATTAAGCATTCCTAACCCCCTATATCCAAAATTCCAAAATCTGAACCATTTCATAATATTAATCTTCTTGAGTGTCTTATAGGCACTCAAAACTTATAGATTTCATATTTTAGTGCAGTTTGGATTACCACTGTTCTGAATAAAGATGTTGAACTTGTCCTGAAGTTTTGATATACTTGTTTAAAGCGTATTGTGGCAGGGCACCGTTGGCTCATGCCTGTAATCCTAGCTATTCAGGAGGCTGAGATATAAGGATCACAGTTCCCAGTCAGTCCAAGTAGGAAAGTCCATGAGACTCTTATCTCCGATTTATCACAGAAAAAGCCCAAATGGCACTGTGGCTCAAGGGGAAGAATGCTAGCCTTGAGTAAAAGAAGCCCAGGGTCCAGCCCAGAGTTCCAGCCCCAGGCCCAGCAAAAAAATTAAAACTCTGATATTATATAAAATCACACACACACACACACACACACCACACACACACACACAAACCCGCCACCTATACAACTTCCTTTACATTAAAAGAAACAAGTAAACTTACTAATATTTTTATTCCTAAGTGCTCTCAAATTATGCTCAAAACATTTTGAAGGCACCTTCCAGAATGCTAAACCAGGTCTGAGTCTCTTACAAAAACATTGTCAATGTTTGCTAGCTAAAGATGTTGGATAGCCAATCTTTCCCCTTTCTTTACATTTTCATCTCAGAAAGTTTTTTTTAAGGTTTTGCAGTTCTTTTTGTTGTTGTTGTTAGTCGTGGGGCTTGAACTCTGGACCTGGGTGCTAGCACTCTACCACTTGAGCCACAGCACTACTTCCATTTCCTTTTTCTGATGATTTATTGGAGATAAGAGTCTCATCGACTTTCCTGTCTGGGCTGGCTTTGAACCATGATCCTCAGATCTCAGTCTCTTGAGTAGCTAGAATTACAAGGGTGAGCCACCATACCCAGCTTTACAGTTCTTTGTCAGTAACATTAAGGGACACTACATTGGTAAGAACGATTCTGTCTCTACTTTATGGAAATGTAACATAAGATGTCAGGAGAAGAGGAAGCACAGGATCAGATGGGAAGTTGCACAAACTAGATGACCCTTCTAGTAATTCTACCAGTTTTTATTATGCAGCACCGTAGGATAAAAGCTCAAAAGAGTTTCGTTCTTAAGGGACAGTTATTATCTGCAACTGCAAGTTCAAATCCCATGTCCCAGGAGCTCTCATCAAATTCCAGCATATTCTATTACTCCAATTCCTTTTTCATGTTTAAGCTGTTGTGCTGAGTTGCTATGCACTGTAACAGCTGTCATCCAGCCCCTGTCCCCCACCCCAAGAGCTTATACTTTAGTCTTGAGATTAACTTGAAATGAACCCTTATCCCTCCCAATGAATCAAAATGAACTTACAAGAATTTAACACACACACACACACACACACACACACACACACACACACACACACACAAAGGAGACACTTTACTATCTATAAATAAAGTCTGGAGCATGTCTGCTCCAGATAGCATGTAATCTGTTAGCTAAATGCAACGGAATCTGTATTATAAATACAACAACAACAAAAAGTAGGCTCAAGTCCAGCCACATTGGAAAACTGCAGGTACATTGTGGTTAGGGAATCTCTCAGCAGGAAAAAAACTCATGTGTACAGAGAAAGCAGGCAGAGGTTGATCATGAGCAAAATTGCCTACAGTAAGAAATGTATTGCAAGTAAGGTACTGGTGACTCACACCTGTAATCCTAGCTGCTCAGTAGGCTGAGATCTGAAGATCACAGTTCAAAGCCAACCCTGGAAAGAAAATCTGTGAGACTCTGATCTCCAATTAACTGCCCAAAAAGTGGGAAGTAGAACTGTAGCTGTAGTGGTAGACTGTAGTGTTTGAGCACAAAAGCTCAGTGATAGCTCCCAGGCCCTGAGTTCAAGCCCTAGGAGGGGCTGGGGGATAAGGGAACAAGAAATGTAAATGGGGGGAGGGAAAGTGGGAGAAAACGAGGGCAGGGGTAACAATGTTCAACAAAAATTGTCCTCACTTCCTTATTTATGTGACTGTAACCCCTCTGTACATCACCTTTACAAGAAAATAAAAATAAATAAATAAGAGAAATGTAAAGGGCCATCAGGCAGAGACAATTCTCAAGTTTGGTAAGTTTCAAAGCACACTGTGAGGACTTGGAATGAAGCTCAGTGGTGATAAGTTTCATGACCTGTATGCCATGAAGACTTCCATTTGATCCCCAGCACTGTAAAAACAAAACAAAACAAAACAAAAAAGTCCTTTGCACTTATGTGCCAAAACAAACACTAGGTGCTAGAGACACAGAGACAAAGAAGGTACAATCCTTGCTTGAAGGGAGTTCAGAGTCCCACCCAGAGAAAACACAATCAAATAAAAACCATCAATACAGCTGGTGCCCTGGACACTGGGGTCAGGGCAGCTGGTGTATGGATCCAGCGCTCACTGCTGACTCTAGCTTTCTGCATATTGTGTTCACTGGGTTTTCCCTATAGAGAAACACGGATCTCAGGAGGCTGAGATCTGAGGGTCAAGGTTCAAAGATATTCTTATCTACAAATATCAAGGAAAAGCCCAAAGTGGAGCTGTATGTGGCTCCAGTGGTAAAGCACCAGCCTTGGAACAAAAAGCTAAGGTACAGCCCTGAATTGTGCCCACTGCAGGCACAAAAAGAAAAGAAAAGAAAGAAAAAGAAATGCATTGAGTTTGCATGTATTACTTTCTTTCAGAAGTGCAACGTTTTATCCATGACAGATTCATCCATGTTTACAGAAGTCCAGGAACCTAGCTGACTCACACCTAGGTCACAGTTAAAGGTACAGCAACTTCTCAGAGACTTGGAGCTGTCTGCCCTGAGTCTCCATGTGAACCGCAGAACTGGAAAACAAACCACCAGGCAACTCTAACTTCTGCGTTCCTCTCCCACCCATTATTAAAACAGATCTGCATGTGCAGAGATTTCACCTGAAAGAGAAACCCACCCCCTTGGTAAAGGCAAAGCTCACCAGCTCCTGAGAGATTATAATAGCGTATTTCTTCTAGGTAGACAGAACTATGGCTATTTCAGGATGGAGGCAGAGGGTGAGGGATGTGATGGGGAGGACTGGCAAGGTGGGGGGGATTTCAAGCACATGAAAAGCCTCAAATCCAGTCCTAAATGCACCAGCCCCATTGTCCACTGCCCACTGCCTAATCCAGATGACCTCATTAAGATCTCTTGCAAAGCTGCTGTTTGCTTAAGAGAGAAAGTCCCAGGACAGTGTGGAAAAGCTATCTAGACATGTCTGAGCCATTATTTGTTGACACAACATCAGGATCCTTCAAGCCTAGAACACCATTGGCAGCTGGTGAGTTGTAAGACCATGGAAATATTGTCTTCACCAGAAACCACCCTATGTGAACTGAAGAAGATCTCACAAGGCTCAGCACAGTCAACAACATGAAGAAAAACCATTATTAAAAATGAGACCCCTGTGGTACCTACCCACAATGGAATTTGACACCGCCATTAGAAAGAATACTACAATGTCATTTTCAGGGAGGTGGACAGACCTAGAACAAGTCATGTTATGTGAGGTAAGCCGAGCTCAGAGAGACAATGGAGCATGTTTTCTCTCATATGCAGAAACTAGATCTAAAAATACACCAGGATATGATAAGTTATACAAGACTCTAGGTGTTCACACACAGTGGGACCAAAGGAAAATATTCAGTGAAGAAGTACAAGGGCACAAGGCCTATGTGCCTCTGATCATATAAAATAATGTTTTTTCAAAATGAACTCCAGGAAATGGGAACAAGAGGTTTTATTCTTTATTGTATTGTTTTCATTTTTTATTTGTTTTTATATCTTTGGGAGGGTTCAGGGGGGCACAGAAATGGAGGGACAATGGGAGAACAAATGCAGCAGTCTTATGTTGAAAATGAGTTATAGTTTGTGGGTGAGGACTGGAGGAAAAAATGGGAGAGAGCGAGGAAAGGGGTGACATTGTCCAAAAAGAAATGTACTCATTACTTGACTTATATAACTATAACTCCTCTGCCCATTAGCTTTATTCCAACAATAAAAATTAAAATAAAAATCAGACTCCTGAAACACACTTTTCACAAGGAGTAAGTCTCAAGGGGAGGGGTATGGATGAATAGAGAGAGAACGAGTGGGGAGATTGAAGTACTAGTATTCAATGAAACCAGTTAACTTGGAAGAAAGGTAGAGTTTGGACAGATGGGAAGGAGAACGATGCAAAGAAAGACATTAACAGAATGTGTTGAACTTGTACAGTGACATGTTAAACTGAAACCCCTTTATACAACTACTTAAAGATAATTTTAAATTTGATTAAAATTTGAAAGGAAAGCAGGGAACGAAACAGATCTCACTGTCATTGATTACAGTGATTTGGTTTTTTAAATGATATTAAATCACTTGAAATCAGAGGCATTGAAGCAAAAAATATTATAATGAAAAGAGGCGTGTGACTTTCTAATTTAGAAATAGCATGACAGATTCACATCACTATTTTAGAGAAGTTAAATTTAAAGGGACTCTATGTGATCCTAAGTAACTGATTTCAGTACTCTAGGCTTTGGTTTTCTTTTCCGTCACAAAATGGTAGAATAGATTATAACTCTTTGCCCGCCATAAATTTTGGTGGTTTTGCAGAATTCTACAGATTATTCCAAAGATGTCTTTACGGTGTATCTTTTCAAGCTGAGAAAGGTACAAATTCAAATTTCTTCTTCAGTCTACAAGTACACATGACTAGGGGTCAGAGACCATCTATCTATAGAATGCAGGCAGTTATTTTGTTGTTGTTGCTGCTCTGCATGAAAAAGCTTGCATAGTGTAAAAGAGGAAAACACATTTTAAGCAAATTATTTATTTTAAAATGTATAGTGATACTCTTATAATTATATTTGAGAGCAGCATGAAGAAACAAAACAAAAGCTGAAGATGAACAGGAGAATGGGGGAACAAAGGGAGACTCTGGGTGGGTGGGGACTAGAGGGAGGGAACAGGAAGGATAAGGATGGTTGAATATTGTCAAAATAGATTATTTGCAACTATGAAAATAGAACAGGAAAATATTTTGAGGATGCTATTTTTTAGGCATGGAGTGCAATACAGTGGGTAAGACTTATTAGAATACAGTGTAAACACGTGTAAAGATGTAGCATTGAAATTCTTCCCCTATAGAATTCACATGAGCCAATAAAAATAAACCACACTTAAAAAATTAGTGTGACAATATTTGTAAAACCTTTCACTATTAAATCAGGAGGACTTATTTTCCAACGATGTTCAGTATAAATGCTTCAATTCAACCTTCAAAAATAAAATGAGATTGCTGTTCAGTTGTGGAAAAAAGTAGCCAATGAGGAACTATTGAAATAAATCGATACAATTTGTAATCTGTGACCCAAAATTAAAGCTACATGTATTTATACAAAAAAAATAGATATAATTTTCATTAAACTGTAAGGGGGCAAAGCCTCATTTAAATGAGTCTTCTAGATTGCTGGTGAGAAAAAGAAATTAACAAGAATGCTCAATACCTATAATAATAATAACTGGAAACAACCCAAAAATCCACCAACAGAGTGTAGTATAATTACACAATGTACACCAATGAAAATAAATGAATGAATAAATAACCGCACACGAGCAGGAACAGGAATTTTGGAACTGCAAGACTCTGTGATAAAGAGTATCATATAAAATATTCACAATGTGATTATATTGACATAAAGTGCAAAAACAAGCTAAGCTAAGTAATACACGCTTCAAGGATACAAACATATAGCCAGACTCTGAGAAGAACCATCTGAACAGAGAACTGAGACGCTGGTGACCTCTAATGGGGACAAGTGCAGACAGACACTCAGAATCAATGCTCTTTTTCTCCAAACGGGATGGTGGGCATGTAAGTGATCATTGCACTGTTATTCTTTATATCCTACCTGTATTTTTAATCAACACTTTTACCCATTCAATATTTGTTGTTTCTTTTTGGTTGGGGTCGGGTTCGGGGGTTGGAGTGCTGATTATTGAACCCAGGGCCAGACTAAGTACAGCCTTCACCACTGAGGCACATGCCAGCTACAGTCTTTAATTTGAAGTCACATTAGCAATGAGATAAAATATATTCAATCCTATCCACCCCAAAACAGTACCTAAAGCACTGAAGAGTGAAAGGTGTATCCTTGTTACGGACTCACTTTGTAAATGTGGATCCCAAAATATGCCCCAGGACATTAGCTACATGATAATGTGATAGCTATATATATATATATATATATATATATATAGAGGGAGAGAGAGAGAGAGAGAGAGAGAGAGAACATCCTAATAATTCTACAGTTGGTTTTATATGCCCAAGAATTTTTTTAAACCCTGGATAATAAAAATCAATCTGTAACAACTAAATAAAATCAGAAATTAAAAACATATAAGGCCGGGTACCAATGGCTCAGGCCTATAATTCTAACTACTCAGGAAGCTAAGATCTGAGGATCATGGATTGAAGCCACCCAGCAAGAAAGTCTGTGAGACTCTTAGCTCCAATTAAGTAACAAAAATCCAGAAGTGGAGCTATGTCTCAAGTGGTAGAGTACTATTTTTGAGCCAAAATAACATGATTTGTTCTAGATCTATCCATTTCCCTGCTTAAGGACAATGTCCAGGCCCCTAGTTCAAGCTTCAGGAATGGCGCACGTACACACATATATTGCTGAGGATACTAAGCACTCTGTGTTTTTGTTTTACATAAACTCTTCAGGTAGCCAACAACTGAATTAGACTATGAAGCTCCTTAAGTACGACAAGGTTTGGATTTGTCTTCAGCTCTGTGTGTGTGTGTGTGTGTGTGTGTGTGTACATGTGTGTACTGGGACTGGAGTCTCAGTCAAGGCCTGAAGCTGTCCTTTAGCATTTTTGCTCAAGGTTGGCACTCTATGACTTGGCTGCAAACTCACTTCTTGCTTTTTTGATGGTTCATTGGAAATAAGAGTCCCATGGGCTTTCTTGCCTGGGCTGGAACTTTGATCTTCAGATCTCAGCTTCCTGAGTAGCTACAATTATAGGTGTGAGCCAGGGCACCCTAGTGTTTTCAACTCTTTCACCTACCGTTTTAGAGTACTGTTTCTGGACTTTTTTTCTTGAATTAACATCAGATACCAGAGATTAACCCTCAATGTAGTTAGCTCTCTTAACACCGCAGAAACCTATTCCCACACTCCCCTGCCCATGAGCAGTCTCTCTCTGTGTTCAGAGGTTATCTGTTTCTTTCTCTGTCAAATGAGAAAGTTTATTCTTTGTCCTCCATGACTGTGATCGGAATTCAATAATTGAATTCATGTCAGGCATTCAGGACAGTGCTAGGTACAGAAAAGGCACTACACAAGTAGCTGCCATGGTATGTGTTCATTAATTGTAATCATTGGATTTTTTTTGAATTTCATCTTCAACCTGAAGTAAGATCATCTAGGGTGCCACGCACCTCCCACACTTTTCCTTGAAATGGAATTTTACCCACCACCATCCACACTTTCTGCCTCTGAAATTAACCAGCTCTCAATTTGTATCTACTAACCCACTGAGTGATAAGGACTCAATCTATAGCATTCTTAGCCTGACAACAACGCAGAAGTTGTAGCAAGGGATATTAATTTCACATTCCCCCAGCTCCCCATAGGGCTTCCCTGATTGAAAGCCTGCCTCACCCTGAGCTGAGGTCTGGTGAAAGAGAAGGCACTTAGAAAACAAACTTAGTCCTTCCAGAAAGGCCTGAGAGCCCCTGACTCTGGACACAAGAGTCCAACAACAGGCACAGGAGATGTGTTGCCATGATCACGATTAGGTGCTTTACCTGGCTGGCACACTCTTTCTGGGTAGGGCTGTGTTAACAAGATTACATAACTCTTCTTCGTATCACTATTATTTCTAGGGATAGGCCATGAGTCAAAGTCGATTAAGAAGCAGGACAAATTGGAACCCTCAATGACGCAGCTACTCCCAGGCTCTCCTGAGCCCTCAACCTCAGCTTCTCTCTGGGAGAAAGAAAAGCAGCATAGGCTAGAATAGCAAAGAGAAGGTCTCCAAATCACTGTGTCACCTCACTGTGATTCCATCCCAATGACATTGTTTTACATAGTTTGCCTCTCTCTGTGCAGGAAACCTTTAAGTTATTTCTAGAGAGGTTTAGAAATGGATCTCTATTTATTAAGGAACATTTCAAAATTTCCCACTAGCGTGCCACAGGCAGGCGTATCACACGCCACAGGACGGCAGCATCATGGAGGGCTGGGATGCGTCAAAGGAGGTATTTTTGTAGCCTAGGATCACGTCATAGCTCATGCATCAGTAACATTATTTCACAAGTGAACAGTGCTGCTTCCAATAGTCTAGTTCAAGGGAGCAAATGTTTCCTGGAAAGGACCTGGGAGTGAATCCTTCAGGCCGTGTGGTTGTTCTCTCTGGCACATTTCCTTGGCTCTGCTGTAGTGACACAAAAGTCTCCATTGACAATCCATAAAGCAGTGCACATGTCTATGTTCCAATAAAATCTATATATATTTTGCATACCGTATAACCTTTGCACATCACTAAAATATTGTTCTTTGGATCTGTGTGCAACTATTTACAAATATAAACATTATTCTTACTTCACAGTAGCAGAAAAATAGATGGTGAAGCCACCCCATCCACCTGTCTACCAAATACAGTAATGTGCAGAATTCCAACAGACTACTCTGCTTCCCTCCTACTAAGGCTCTGCATGCTCCTTCTGGGTTTTCTTTTATGTTCTTTCCAAACAGTAAATTTATACTTTTTTTTGAGGGGGGGGGGCGGTCGTGGGGCCTGAACTCTGGGCCTGGGTGCTGTCCCTCAGCTCTTCAGCTCAATGCTAGCGCTCTACCACTTGAGCCACAGCTCCACTTCCGGCTTTTTCCTTTTTGCTTATGTGGTGCTGAGGAATCGAACCCAGGGCCTCATGCATGCAAGGCAAGCGCTCTACCACTGAGCCACCTCCCCGGCTCTGAACAGTAAATTAATACTTTTAATCGGTCACTTTTCCCCAACGCATTAGGAAAGGGGAAGGTCTTGTCTTGTTAAAAGCAGATATAGAGACATTGAGACAAGAAAGGGTCCCAGAAGAGGTGTCTTTCTGGCTTTGTTCTGTGTGTGGTGCTGGGGATCACACACAGGGCCATGGGCTAGGTGAAAGGGTTGTTCTTGCTTTTTGCTGGGGGGGAGGGAGGTGTGTTTGTTTGTTTGTTTTTACAGGATTTCAGCTCTGACCTCTGCACACGGCTTCTTTACACTCAAGTCCACACAATTTCCTGTGTGGCACTCCATAATTATCATGACTGCATCATAATATAATCAGAATGATCTTCTATGACCCAGGATGATGACACTTTTCAAAGGGTCATTAATATTCATGGTAATTAAGTGACATTTGTGGCTGAGCAAGCCATTGCCCAATCAGAAGTCACTGACTGCTATCAGGAGCAACACCTCTGAAAGAAGCATGCACTTACAAGGCCATTTCCAAATGCAGTACTCAACTCTCATTTTTATATCTGTGTTCCCCAACCTCCAGCAAATACTGAGAACGTATCTAAGGACGCAAGCTTCAAGAGGTGAGCTGATGTCCTTCTTACTGACTCTTTAGTCCCAATTTGTCAGTACCCCTTGTCCACTCACTATCTCCCACTCTTGCCAATTCTCCCATAAGAACACTAACACTAACACTTTGTTTTCCCAAACCTACAATCTTAACTGAATATTTGCAATGAGCTGCCAAAGATCTATATCTTCAACTGAGTTTTACTTTAGCAAGAAAGAAAATTCAGACTATACATCTAAGGACCTTAGGACACTATGCCCTTCTTCCATGGTGACACTCTTAAGTGTCTCATCCCCCCTGCCATCTGCCTGGCCCCATCTGTCACTCAACCAGAATAAGGTCACTGAGATGGGTTGCAGGAGTCACCCTTCCAAATGGTTGGACAGAGGTGTGACCTGCTCCCTGAGCCTCCATTATACCACAGAAGGTAAGAACTGTTCAACCGCAGAATTTTTCTCACACCATGGAGGGCGTTCACCAATGAAGGCATTTCCTTAGCATAGATGACATTTCATGAATTACTACAGATGGGCTGAGAAACGCAGTTCCAGAAAGATCCATGCAGAATCTGCACCATCAACCATCATTACCACGTAATATCAACATGAGCTGGGCCCAACAACAATGAAAACTGTAGAATAGAGTCTTCACATGGAACATTCTGAATCAGAGATCTAATAACATACCAGGAAAGTGATTAGCTCTCAAATTGCTACTTTCTTCTCTACCACCTAATTAAAACACAATACTACTACATCTCCATGGCTTATTCTCTCTCCTCCCTCTCTCCCTCTCCCCCCTCTCTCCCTCCCTCTCTCTCTCTTCTCTCTCTCTCCCCTCTTTCTCCTCTCTCTCTCTCTCTCTAAAAACAAGAGTACCACTACTCTGAGCACTCTTATTCTACTTTAAAAGCAAACATTATCCTTAACTCTACTCTTTAAAGAAGAAAAGAAATCAAACTTCTCCTTGGGAAATGTTACCACTTTTCTAAGACTGTTCTTGATTTAAATCCTTACAGCTGTAGTGATGAAAGATTTCCTGAGGAAAATGAATCCAGAGCATCTCTTATTTAAAAAACGAAGAAGAAGAAGAAGAAGAAGAGGAGGAGGAGGAGGAGGAGGAGGAGGAGGAGGAGGAGGAGGAGGAGGAGGAAGAGGAAGAAGAAGAGGAAGAAGAACAAGAACAAGAAGAAGAAGAAGAAGGAGGAGGAGGAGGAGGAGGAGGAGGAGGAGGAGGAGGAGGAAGAGGACGACGACGGAGGAGGAGGAGGACGACGACGGAGGAGGAGGAGGACGACGACGGAGGAGGAGGAGGAGGAGGAGAGGAGGAAGGAGAGGAAGGAGGAGGAGAGGAAGAGAGGAGGAAGGAGAAAAAGAAGGAGGAGGAGGAGAGGAGGAGAGGAGGAGAGGAGGAGGAGGAGGAGGAGGAAAAGGAAGCAACAAAGCACAGTCTGTGATGCAAGTAATGCTGACTGTTTATGCCACTCATTTAGGAATTTGCAACCTCAAACTCACATTATAAAGTAGAAAGTCAGGAGTAACACAGGAAGACTTGAGCTCCAACAGCTCACGGGCCACCCAGGTTCCCTTACAAGACAGCTAGCCCCATGACCTAACCAGAAGGATGCCCTAGAGTAAGGTGTTTGGATTTTTTGAAGATAAGCTTAATTTTGCTTGTTTAAAGCTCCAATTGTAGTAATCTTTCCCTGCAGGGCTGTGCACCAGTCAACTAAGATGTGTTATTATAAGATAATTATTTTTAATAGAAGCTATCAATTACGGAGTACTTTGTTGTCAGGAACTATGCTAATAGCTTTGTATACAGTATCTTATTTAACCCATACCACTAAGCCTATTACGTAGTTATTACTCATTTTACATATGAGGAAATTGGGTGTCAGAGAGGTTAAGTAACTTGCCTAAGTCACACTGATAATAAAATACAGACAAACCTAGGACTGTCTAACTCAAAACCCATACACAAGGATCCCTCCACTAAATGTTTTGGTGCACCTGAGTCATGGGGTGCAAATTACATCAATCTTATCTGCACAATAGTGGTTCTCCAACTTGAATTTTCATGGTAATCATGGAGACAGATTTTTACAAATTCAGAGGAGGAGGACAAGGAGGACCAAGAAGAGGAGAAGGAGGACAAGGAGGCTTAGAGTGAGAAAATCACACTGTTTGAGGCCAGCCTGAGTAGAAAAGCTCAAGCAACTCCTTCCCAACTCATATGCACATGTCTCATAGCTATACGGGAAGCTGAGATTGGAGGATCAAAGTTCCAGGACAGCCCAGGCAGAAAAGTATGCAAGACTTCTTCTCAATGGAAGAAACTTGACCACACTCCTGTCATCTCAGCTGTGATGGGAAACCTAATGGTCCAAGCACACACTTGGATACAAAGCAAGACCATTTCTCAAAAATAACTAGTGCAAAAGTAAGGTTGGAGGTGTGGCTCAAGGGTAGAGCACTTGCCTAGCAAGCATGAGACCCCAAGTTCAAACCCCAGTACCACAATTAAAAAAGAAAAAAATCCTGTCATTTGCAGTAGAATGGATAGATCTAGAAGATACAAGATGAAATGAAATAAGCCAGGTAAGAGGAAAAATTACTGAGTGGTCTCATTCATAGGTAGAAGCTAAAAAGGTCAATTTGGAAGAAGCTATGAAAGCAAGGAGAATAATTGCAGAAGGGATAATGAATTCAAAGCACAGTTAGATAGAAGTCCTTTGTTCTGCAGCACAGTGCAGGTACTACAGTTTACAACACCTATTGTATATCTTTTTTTATTTATTTATTTATTTATTTATTTATTTATTTTATTGTGAAAATACCGTACAGAGGTGTTACAATCACATGGGCAAGGTTATGAGTACATTTCTTTTCTTTTCTTTCTTTTTTTTTTTTTTTTTTGTTCCGGTCGTGGGGTCTGAACTCTGGGCCTAGGCACTGTCCCTCAGGTCTTCAGCTCAAAGCTAGCGCTCTACCACTTTAGCCACAGTGACACTTCCGGCTTTTTTCTGCTTATGTGGTGCTGAGGAATCGAACCCAGGGACTGATGCATGCGAGGCAAGCATTCTACCACTGAGCCACTTTCCCAGCCCCATGGGTACATTTCTTATCAAGCATTGTTGCCTCCTCCTTTGTTTCCCCTTCCCATCCCTTCCCATCTCCCACTCCCCCCTACCCCTACGGCCAAAGTTGTAAAGTTCGTTTTAGCATGCAATGTATTATGTATTTATGGAGAAACTAGATGAGAAGAGCTCAGAAACTCAAAAAGGAGTATTGGGAAATGTATAAGGAGATGGAATCATCACATATAAGATTTGATTATTACATATTGTGTAATGCAGTGAATTACTACACTGGGCCCACATAATTGATTATGTGGCAATCAAAGGTAAAAAAAAGAGGTGATTGGCTTTTTGTTGCTAAATGTGTTCATTGCAGTTTATAATAATGTACAAAACAAAGGGAATTCCACCCTTGCTTCTCCTTTTAAAAGCTTCCTTTGCTAGTACATGTAGAACAAGCAGAGAAGGTCAAAGGCTGTGTACATATGACCACATGAGATAATGTTAAGCAAAATGTACCCCAAGACAGGGACACAAGTGGTTTTTTCTTGCTTGCTATTGTTTTCAATGTACTTATAATGCACTATGTGATTCTTTTGTTTCTTTTGTATGTTCTTCCCTCATCCCCATGGTATAACCCCTGTTTTCACTGGATTTGATGCCAGTGTTCTGAATCTTGTATATACGTTTTTGTAATTTGGGGAGGGGAAGGGATATAGCGGAATGCTTACATGGGGATGCAGATTAACCCATTGTGACAACGAGATATACAGGATACTATGTTAAACGAACCTTACAATGTCGAGGGGGGGAGGGAAGTGATGGTAGGGGGAAAACAAAGGAAGAGATAACAATGCTTGCTATAAAATATACTCATTACCCTACTCATGTAACTGTAACCCCTGTATACAGTATTTTTACAATTATATATATATATATATATATATATATATATATCTTCCTTTGAGGAATCACAGCTCCCAGAAGTACAATAGCCAAAAGACTCAGCGAATGTGACACCAACTGGGACATTCAAAGAGATGAGACTCATAACAAAACAGCCACACCCACCCGCTGCTTCATTTTTTTTTTAAAAAGTCTACTGTAAAAAAAAAAAAACATAAAATCTTGTGGTTTATTGAGATTCATTAAGAAACTTAAATCATCCCAGGAAATATAGCCCTGGCACACTGATTAGACTGACTGTGTGTATATAAACACACATAATATAATGGGGCTTACACATAAAGGTACATATTTGAAGCCTAACTAACATGCATAATCCTATACAGTATGTAACTTTTTACTAAATGAGACCCAAGTCCCAGCCTCAACTCTATCACTTACTCGTGTGACCTTATTGCCATTTTTTGACGTCCCTGGGTTTCATTTTTCTCATCTGGAAAGCAATGTTGATTATACTTTTTTCTTGTGTGTGTGTGTGTGTGTGTGTGTGTGCATGGCTCAACACAGAGGCTCACTCTTGCTCAACATGCTTGCCCCACTGGCCTTCTACCACTTAGCCACACCCCCATTATGTTGGAGATAGAGTCTCACAGACTTGTCTGCCCGGGATGGATTCCAACCATGGTCCTCTGGATCTCAGACTTTTGAGTAACTAAGATTATAAGCATGAGCCACCAGCACCTGATTTATTTCATATAATTTAAACACCTTTATGTATCCAATACCTAGTACAGTGCCTGGCATATAGCTCTCTATTTTAATTATTTTTGTGATTAATATCATCATCATCATCATCATCATCATCATCATCATCATCATCATCATCATCATCATCATTCTAGTTTGCATTGTCCTAAATAGTAAAACACATTCTATTGAGGAAGCTAATTGTTAACAACCATCAGGGGGTGTTGAATCTCCCAATAGAAAAACTGAAAAGTAGCAAGCACTCCAACAAGATTGCCCATTATCTTGTGCTCAAAACAGAGTATTGAAAGCACACTCTTCTACTAACATACTAAGCATTAATGAATTACCATGGTAGCTAGGGTAAGAAAATTAACAACAACCCCCCCGACCCTCCCCCCCCAAAAAAAAACTTCTCTAGGAGGACTTACCAATTAATTCCATAAAAACACTTTTAGACATGTAACTGAAGGGACTCACATCCTTACATCCTTCAGTGAAACTTGCTGAAAATTTACCCTTGGTATCTTAACTCTTCACTTACCTTTCCCTCAAGAACGTCCAAAGTACTACGACCTGGATTCCTGCCCTTCCCCCAGTCTCTATATTTCTAAATTTTACCCACATTAACACGTATTTGATTCATTTATTTTCATCCTTGAATAAAAATTTACTGTATGAATATAGAATGTTATTTTATCCCCTGGAAAAATAGTTAGATTGGTTTCAATTTTTCCCTAAATACTCATAAGTGAAGCTATTATATGTGTTACAAGAGAGCAGAGTCCCACACTGCCAGAGTTTGCAGGAGGAAGTTCTTCTATGTTTTCCTTACACACACATACAACCACACACATAACACACATACATGTGTGTATGCACATAAATACATCAAAGCACTGCATCCCATTGGAATACATTTACTCCCTTTATCCAAAGGAGACTAGCTATGTTCCAAGACCGTCGGTGGGTATCTGTGATCGTATTGAATCTTAGGTAGTACTCCTTTTTTCATATATATGTATATATATATATATATATATATATATATAAATATAGCCTATCATAAAATTCAATTTATAAATAAGGCAAGTAAATGATTAATAACAGTCATTAATTGTAAAATAGAGTATTTGTAACATCATACTAATATAAAACTTATGTGACTGATCTCACACCTTCCTCTGTCTGCCTGTTGTCTGTCTCTCTAACATTTTACTGAAGCATATTCATCTTTCTCCTTGTGTCCTTGTGAGATGATACAATGCTTCCTTTTGTATGCATTTATTTGGGCTTACAGGGAAATGCTTTGGCATTTAGTCTAGGGAGGGGG
Organism: Dipodomys spectabilis; assembly: GCF_019054845.1. NCBI lineage: Eukaryota > Metazoa > Chordata > Mammalia > Rodentia > Heteromyidae > Dipodomys > Dipodomys spectabilis. The sequence continues at coordinate 1,482,873 of NW_024870700.1, forward strand.
AAAAATTTGTACAAACTCAACTATACCAACTGGTTCTCACTAAGAAGGACTTTTCCCGAAGGGCCACTGTCTTGCCAAAATGTCTAAAAGCAACATTGCTAAATTGGAACTATTTTGCAAAGAAAATAAAAATGTCTGGACTGAATAAGGCATCTGCCACTCCAGTTGTCATTACGGAATAATGTGGTCTAGATTAGCTCCTCTAAACAGCAAGATGACCATTTATTACTGGTGACAGACAGGGCTCTGTGGGATCACCATGGTAACATTCATGCCTTCCAACAATCTCTGACACCACATACTGAACAAAGTTTTCAAATTGAGTCATGGAGATGGAATATAAAGAGATTTCGAACAGATAATATGTTTATTAACATGATTACTCTCCCTTGCAATGAAGCTACGTGTGTGTGTGCGCGCGCGCGCGCCCGTGCGCGCGCACATACACATACCGGTCCTGGGGCTGAACTTTGGGCCTGGGCACTGTCCCTGATCTTTTATGCTCAAGGCTAGTGCTCCATTACTTGTGCCACAGCTCCACTTTCAGCTTTTCTGGGGTGCTTAATAGGAGATAAGAGTATCCCAGACTTTCCTCTCCTGGCTGGGTTTGAACCACAATCCTCAAATCTTAACCTTCTGAACAGCAAGGATTATAGCCATGACCCACTGACGCTTGACTTGAAACTGCATTTTAACATTAGACTCTTTGGTATTTAATCACTGTTAAATTGTCCCTAGACAATTTTTGTAAATTAAATTGTCAATACTAGCCCAGCGCCAGTGGCACATGCCTGTAATCCTAGCTACTCAGGAGGCTGTGGATCTGTGGATCGCAGTTCAAAGCCAGCCCAAACAAGAAAGTCCATGAGACTCTTATCTCCAATAAACCACTAGAAAACCAGAAGTGGTGCTGTGGCTCAAGTGGTAGAGCACTCGCCTTGAGCTGAAGAGTACAGGGACAGCTCCCAAGCCCAGAGTCCAAGCCCCACGACTGACAAAAATAAAAGAAAGAAAAGAAATGTACTCATTACCTTGCTCATGAATTGTAACCCCTCTGTACGGTATTTTCACAAAAAAAAAAAAACTTATTAATAATAAAAAAAATTGTCAATACTAGCTGGGTGCCAGTAACTCACCCCTGGCTAGCTACTCAGGAGGCTGAGATCTGAGGATCACAGCTCACAGCCAGCCTGGGCAGGAAAGTCCATGAGACTCTTACCTCCAATTAGCCACCAAAAAGCCAATGAGGAGATGTAACTCAAGTGGTAGAATGTTAGCCTGAGAGGAACAAAACAAAGCTTAAGGATGGAGAACTTCAAGATCCAGGACAAGCACAAAGAAAATAAAAAGAATTCTTTCAAGAGCAAGTACCCATCTCAGAATCTGGTTAGTTAGTTATGTTAAAACATTTGTAAGGGAGCATCACCTCCATCAATCAGGATGGGAAGGTAAGTTCCAAAACCAACCTCAGAAGCCACAGCAGCTGTTTTATAGTGTGAGCTGAACATACATTTAATTCTATAAAACATTCTCATATACCCCAATGAGACTGTGTACAACACATTTCAAAGCTTCTGTTTGGACACAGAAAACTTATTAAGAAAGCCATCCAAAGCTAGGTGCCAGTGGTTCATGCCTGTAATCCTAGCTACTTGGGAGGCTGAGATCTGACAATCACAGTTCAAAGCTAGCCTGTGCAGGGAAGTCCATGAGACTTTTATCTACAAGTAACCACTAGAAAATCAGAAGTGGCGCTGTGGCTTAAAGTGGTAGCATTCTAGCCTTGAGTGAAAAAGCTCAGAGACAGTGCTCCGGCCCTGAGTTTAAGCACTGTAATCAACAAAAAAGAAAAAAGGAAAGTTATCCAAGTTGCACAAGATTATGAGTTTCATGATACATGTGTTCTCTTCTGCTATCATTTTCAATATTTATGCCCTTATATATGACCAATATATTAGGACTTTATATTATGACCAATATATATGAAAAGTTTCAAATACAAAGACTAGTATCATCACCATCTGCATGCCATGGTCAAGTTTTGTCCCATCCTATTGCTCAGTCATATCTTTTTTTGTTTTTGTTTTTTGGTCAGTCGTGGGGCTTGAACTCTGGGCCTGTGTGCTGTCCCTCAGCTGTTCAGCTCAAGGCGAGTGCTCTACAGCTTGAGCCACAGTGCCACTTCTGGTTGTCTGGTGGTTTACTGGAGATAAGAGTCGCACAAACTTTCCTGCCTGCGATGGCTTTGAATTGTGATCCAGATCTCAGCCTCCTGAGTAGCTAGGATTACAAGCATGAGCTACCGGCTCCCGGCTACTCAGTCGTATTTACATTAGGCTTGTTTTTTGCTTATGAAATAATTACATAGGAAAGTAAAAACCTGTGGGTAGCATTCTCCAATCCCATGGTCCCTACCTCCTTTGCCCACATGAAGTATTAGTTGACATATTCTCAATCATTATAGAGACAGTATCAGACAATATGCATGGATCTATAACTTGGGGGTATTTTTAACCCCAGTATCTGCATTTCTAAAATTTGCCCATACTAACACAACTAGATTTGGCTCATTTATTTTAATCCCTACATAAAAACTTATTGTATGATATAACATGTTATTTTATTCCCTGAAAGGGCAGTTCAACTTTTTTTCTCTCACCTAAGCATCATAGAAATGAACATTCTTACAGAGCATCCTTTCACACATACCTACAGACACAAAATTGGAACGACTCAGTTGAAGAGTAGGTGCCATCTGCAGCTTTATTGACAATTACCAACTGCTCTCCAAAATAACCATAGTGGGGAAGAGGAATGTTATCACTCAGTTTCCACTCAGCATATACAAGGTCCTGAGTTGATCCCCAGAAAACACACACACACACACACACACACACACACACACACACACACACACACACACACTAGGATTCCAGAAGTAATCAAACTAAATAACATTTCCTTCATCAATATTTGTAAGGAAAAAATGTTGTTCCACATCTTTGTCCTCAACTGAGTTTGCCAGATAGGCAAAGGCCTACCTGATGTGAATGAAAACAGTTTCCCATTTTACTTTAGTATTCTTGTACACACTGAATCTGAGCATCTATCTACTCTATTCACCATTTTGACCTTCATATTTATGGATTGTAGACTTTGCCCACTTCACCACTTGCCTTTCACCTCCCTGCTTCTTAAGGAATCTCTCTATATTCTATGCCTTTGGTAAAATTACTCAACTTCACAGGTTCTCATGAGCAAAGTGGAAATAAAATAATAGCTATGTCTTAGAGATGTTGTAAAACCAATCAAAAAGCACTTAACTAAAAGTGGTGTGACATGTGAAGCAACCAAAAAAATAGTATTACTCTGGTTGTTATACATATGCATAAGATGAGTAAAGTATGAAGTGTTTCTGGCATTTCTCCCAAGTTTGGAGTCCCTTTTGGATAAACTCTGTGAGAGGAATATGAGCAACTCTCCTTGCTCAAGATATTTCCCCAAGATAAAAAGGTATACTATCAGTGTCCTGCTATTTATAAGGTTCCATTAGGGAAATGTACAAAGTCGACAACCTAAGCGAGGTATTGTGTGAACTAAACACAATCCACGTATGCCTGTGATCTTGTTTGTTAATGGACCATTATCCTCTATCTAAGCAGTGGTTAAGTCACATAGTAAAGGGGACTCTGGGAAAGAGGAAGGTGGGAGGGCCTCCCACCTCTCTTCCCCACTCTCTCCCTCCCAGGATCTTCTGTGCCCAAATATTTCCTGGGATGAGAATACAACCAGGCTTCCATGAAATTTCACCAGGCCCCAAAACACTCTATTTCCCCGCATCTCCCCAGTGATCCTCAAATACAAAAACTGAAAGGGCAGTCTATTGCTTATCAAGTCTATTGCTTATTGTTTGCTCGAGGCTTTGTTTTAATTGGGCTTGCGGGGAGAATGGTTGTTGGAGTTTTTTGTTTGCTTGCTTTGTTTGGTTTTTGTATGTCCATACTGGAGCTCAAAGTCAAAGCATCACACTCTCCTTTAACTTTTTCAACTTAAGGCTGATGCTCCACCACTTGAGCCACATCTCCATTTCCAGCTTTTGTGTTTTTGTGATGTAGTTGTTGTTTGCTGGTTAATTGGAGATAAGATTTTGGAGGATTTGTCTGTCTGTGCTGGCTTTAAACCTTGATCCTCAGATACCAGTCTCTTGAATAACTAGGATTACAGGCATGAGCCACCAGTGCCCAGCTTCCTAAGTTGAGTGCTGATGAATCAGTGGTCAATAATACCCTGATATCACTAAGGCAGCAGCCACCCAAACAATGAATATTTACCTGTTGAAAACCTTTCTCTCTCCTGTTAAGCAGAACACATACCTAAGAAGAGACATATCATTAAGCTACAGAGAACAACAACAACATTAAAAAAAATGTTCTAAACCATCTGCTTGGATTCATGACACATTTAGTTTAAGAACCTTCCAAACTGGCCTTTCTCCACTCACATCCTGACCTCTTCCTGGAGGAAGGCCATTTTCAACTTTGTGACCTCAGCCAGTGGAGTCAGAAAGCATATCTAGCTACTCTGCAGGCCTATCAAGTAATCCTGACATCAGCTCCCACTAGGGACTGGCAGGGGGCCCTCTCCGATGTACTTGCACATCATCTGAAGCTCAGATTTATCTCCTCCGTGTTTGATTTCAACTGGCACTACAGACACAAGAGACTTCCCTTAGAACAGAGGCGTGCTCTCCAACCCTGCTGAGCAATCATAGGCCAGACTCAGCTCCAGCTCCAACAGAATTGAGTCCGTCGTCTTTAGTATCTATCTAGGTGTAAGGCTTTCTTCCATACACGCGTGCCAAGTCTCCACTTTCAAGAACTTAAATTGCCATATAAAAACGCTCTAGCGCGGATGAGTAATTAGACGCTGTAATGGAAAATTAACTGTGTTTTTATTTAGAGCATTTATTTTAACAAGACTTTTTTTCTGGTATTAAACTGCAATAAAAATAAGTTAAATCCTGAGGGTTTACAAAGGTTTTCTGTTAAAGAAAAAAAAAAAGTGGAGAGGAGGTGGCAACAAACAAAAACAACTACCTATCTTCCTGGAGAGTATTTATTTTGCTAATGTCACTAAGTTTGTACAAGGTCTTTTCTGAGCCTTGGAATTAATAAATCCTAATTCTGCCACCCAGGTTACAGAAAGGAAACACCTTTCCCAATTCTCAGGCAGCCATATCCGAGGCAAGCACTATCAAAGCAGGTGGATGGGCTTTTCTGTGAATAGTCCATGCAAATCCCTTCCATCCTTTTCTTTTCTTCCAGGGAAAATGATGCCCCCTTAACCCTCTCTCCTGCTGCACAGTGGCTGGTGACCATTCTAGGAGCACCTGAGAGCTTTAGCAAGTTCATTAGCAGCTACCAGATACATCTGTGAATCTATCTCCAAGCCAGACTAGCAATACTAACTCCACAAGAACAGGAGGGTCAAAGCAGCAGTCACAAGTAAGGATGGAAACAAAGCTGACATATCTATATCCCCCTCAAGTTTTTGCAGCCCTCCAGACACAGCCGGTGAAGAAGTGGTCAACAGGATTAGCCATGGGACCCCACTACTCTCTGAAAGTATTCAGGGGTTGTTCCATGACTCCCATAAAAAGCCACTCGCCTAATAATACACATGAGGGAACCTAAGACTGTGGCTACCACTTTCCATCTGTGTTCCTCCCGCTGCCTGGATTCCAAACAACGGGCACAGAGTCCCTCCAAATGCTATTACTTTAACATTTAGGCAGTCCTCCCCAGTGAACTAAACACCACCCTCCAGGTATGTCCCTTCAAGGGTCCCAGCATGCATCCAAGCAGACCCAGTGTTGCTATTTCCTATCTGTGAGTAGGAATTGCACGGTCAACCTCGGTTTAGCCTATATAGCCACTCGGAAGAATACCTTAGACAAAGGCTGGACTTGCTGGCCTCAAGAATTTCAAAGAAACCCATTTTCCCTCCCCCCTCCCCAGTTTCTCTTTTTTTCCTTCTGATCTTTCTTTACAATTTACACATTTTCAGACCTTAATTGCTTCTCATATAGAAGGCTGAGATATGTTTCATTTAATGGTCTCTGTACTTTAACTCCAGTACTTTACTAAACCAAATCATTTTAATACTGCCCATGCCTGCAGGACCTATTTGCCCTTCCATCCAGGAAAAAAAAAGTAAAGAAAAGAAATACGATTTCTTACAGAAATTGGCCTCGTAAAGAGGTTTACAAATACACAGTTTCACTTGACTTGTGCTTACTGAGGCTAATTTAACAAGGCTCATGTTGAGAACACCCTATAGGTAAAGGTCCGAACAAAATTCCACTTCAAACACAAAACTATAAGACTGTCACCGTGTCCCCTTTCCCAGTCCAGATCATCCATTATGTTCTCTAGTAAACTATAAAGGGAAGTTTAGGGGTGGTTCATCGGTCAGTAAAGAGATTTTTAATACACCTCAACTGCTAGTCAAGATTTACAGTAAGTTTAAAAAAATAAAGGACTCAAGGACAATAGCATCACATAATAAATATAAATATTTGGTGAGTCTAATGGCTGAAATAAATGATGCTAAAGGTATCATTTCAGCTTGTGACTAGCATCCAATCATTTTCCCATTTGTTATTAGAAAAAACAAGAACTAATGGAGACACTGCTCAGTTAAAAACACTTGCTAAGAAACCCCTCAAAGGGTTAACAAAGGGATGGCAAATTTTAAGAAGTAGTGAACTAACTGCTCATTCTGACCTGGGATAAGTCCTGGATCCCTGGTGTCACTCAATTTATTTACCCTTAGAATGGGAACAAGAGAAGCAGTTATAAGTAATTGCTAATAAAAGCTTGTTTGCCTCTGGCAGAAATACAAATGTGTGCTGATAATGATCATTTTCCCAGACCTTAGTTTATGTTTCTACATTAACATTCCAAGGCCCATCTCTCTGGTTCCCAAGATCCTATAGGTTGTCGTCTCCGACTAGAAGACGAAGCTGAGATTTAGACACTCAGTGGACCTTATTTCATGTTTCAGTGGCCGGCTCTGCTCTCTCTCTCCCCAAGAAGCCATCACACATTGTCTCCATCTCATTTAATGGCTCAACAAAATGACATACAATTCTTTGTGATGAATGCACTCAAGGACACCACCCCAGAGAACTTGTTTCTCTAAGACCCACCAAAGGATAAAATGTTCTCAATGCCTCCTCCTAAGATAATCGCCCTTTCTCAAATTCCCCCTTTAATTGGCTGGTTGAGCGTCCCTTGGGTGTGACAGCACAAGTTTATCCCAGGTGTGTAACCAAGATAGAAAACCCTTCCTGGTTTTCAAGCACCCTGACCTGGACCATGGCATAAACGCTGGACTGTAACTCTTGAAAATGGCTGCAACCACAGGACTTTGAAGAAAAGGATCATCTACTTGAGGAGATTGACCTTTATGACCTCCTTCTGTAAATGGGAGCCAGACCTGTGGGACCCACTGCTGCAGACCCAAAACAGATTCAACAGAACCATTTTGCTAGAGAAAGGACAGAGTTAAATGGCAAAGTTTAAGCGGAATAACAAAAGGTCACATGGCTGCAGACTGTCAAAATATCAATACTCCCTTCTTCCAAATGTGCACCCACAAAAGTAGCATCATTCTAGCAAGTATAAATGGCTACAATAAATTCTAAGTAATTACTATTGCACTGTTTGTCTGTCTATCAGCATCCCATATGAAAACTCTTAAGGTAAATTGTTACATTCTTGTTCTGGGAAAACAAATTACTCTTTTTTTGCCAACTACTTCTCAAATTTATTACCCCCCCCCCCAATTCCTAAAGATTGTATTTAAAGGTATCACCTTTGAAAGTGACGAAGCCAATGTCCCCCCTGCCATCCCCATCCTAAGGAACCAGCTTTGTCCAAGTGACTTTTTTTAACCACTAAACATTGATCAGAACTAGAAAAGGACAGCAATACACCCTACCGTCAAATAGCATCCATAAAAGACCCATCAAGGGTCCTTTCAATCACTGTCACCATGCTAATGTTTATACATAATGATCCTCAATAACTGCCCATATATTTCTATGCTAAATAGGGATTAATGCTATCAGGTTTTAAGATAAAACCACATTATCATATACTAAACTATTCTAAATATAGTCTAAACCTCACCATTGACCTAAATAACAATAGTTAAAAATCATTTTTATCACCTTTAGTTGTACAGAGGGTTTCGGTTTCATGTGTCAGTTTATGTGGATAATGCATCCTGACCAGTGCCACCCTTTTCTTCATTCTTCCCCATCACTCTCAATGCCACCCATCCCCGCAATTTTCCTAGTTCCATTTTCACTTCCATTGCTTGAATATTATGACTGCATTCTCCCTCGCTTCCTCTCTTCATAAATCTACCTCTCTCCCCTTGACCCCCCACTCCCATCCCAATGCCTCAAGTTCCATTTTTCCGGTATTCATTTTGTTAAGACTGCAAGATAACTGTAAATACTATATTTTAAAAGAAAGCTTTCTTCAGCATTAATTTTAGCTTAATGATAAACTTGCCTTTAGTTTGGCCTGGAAGGAAAGGATTCCCTTTCTAAATGTCTATGTTAAATGATCTACAAAGAAACAGGAAAATGTAAGACCTCTTTCTGGAACTAAAATGATTGAGGTTAGAAGAAATGCCTGTTAAAAGAAATAAATTTTGAAGGTGCATATTCCGTCAAGGGTGAAGTGTTTAGTAATAAATTACTATCGAACGATTATCTGCCTAATTAAAAATATTTCCATTCCTCTGTTTACTTGACTACACACTCTTCTGCCTGAGGAGATTCAATATCGTAAATTGACATTGGGATTGCTAAATCCAAACAGCATGGACTGCTTCATATGTACATATTTTCTGCATGCTGAAATATTCTTTCCATCTCAACTATATGTACTTATATTATATGTGCTGTTAACTCAATTTTGAGGAAATGTCAAATCTTAGTTTTCATTATTTTCCTGATAGAGTTCACTTCTGTTGCCGTTATTTAAACCCCAGGTGAACAAATAAAAGGACGAGAAAAGTTCAGTAATTCTATTTCCAACATATGACTTGCACTTGGTTTGAACTTTGTCTAGATTACTTCTACCAAAAGGGCTAACCATTTCTATCCAGCTCCTCTCCCCACCACTCACAAAAGAAAAAAGAAAGAAATTACAGTTTCACTATGGATGTCAGCAACTTATTGTCACTATTTTCAGTTAATTTTTAAAAGATTATATTCTTTCCATCTAAAATAATTTTTGACCCTGAATTCAACTGCTAGAAACAACAAAACTGCTTTAAAGTATCAAATTTGCAACCAAAAAAAAAAAATCTCAAGAAGTCACTAATGGGATTCCCATGACCTAATACACATAAGGCTTTAGCTGTAACCATAAACTCACAGGAAGCTTATGATCTGAAAGTTGGGAGTATTGTAGCCAGTTTTTATGAGTTTAATTCCTCTGGCAAATCCAAGATTCTACATTTTAAGTCTCTTCAACTAGAGAAAAATCACAGCACATGTAGACCAGAATACTAAAGAAAGTACAAAAAAAGAGGGAGGGGACAAAGAAAATCGGTGCTAACAACCACCGTCTACCCCAAACCATCAATGAACTTCTAGAAACACAAGACTGAACAAACTTTAAGCCTGAGATACATGTCACCTCAGTTGTAACACCCATAAATCTACCTGTGAATCACTGTGTTTTCTCCTATTTTATTTCCACACTGAGAAATCAATAAATCACAGAACTTACTCAGCCTACTCTGATAGAACAACAATTTTCTGAGCCTATTTATTGCTCCTTTCCTTGCATATTTTATTCTATGTTCTATGATCCAATTCTGTGACTCTTCTAAGCCAAGAAAAGCTGCCTTCAAGTTAAAGCAAAAGGACTGAAATTCAGCCTCCTGAGGTACTTAGAAGTTGTGTTTTGTCCTGGGAACCCCCCTCCTCTTCACAAAGGCAGTGATTGAGCAGGGTGCCTTAAGAGTTGTGATTTGAATAAACTCTCTTTTTTCTTCAAAGGATTTTGAGTTATTATAGCAAATGGTTGTTCTCAAAAGAAGATTTAGCCTACTTCTCCTTGCAAACAGTCAGACAAGGCATCACACATAGCAGATACACTCATGTAAAAACCTCAACATCAACTCTACCTCTCTTGTTCCTAAAATTTCTCATTTCTTATTTCATATATATATAAAACATATACTTATATGTTATATGGAGTAGAACATATTATAAACTATAATATATTTATAAAAATATTCAATATTGCAATGTTTGTTATAGGTCGACAGGCTCCACTATCCTATCCTGGAGACAAACTGTTAACAAAAAAAGTATTAGCAAGTAGTTGTCATTTGGTATTTCATTTCCAAATGCACAGATTTTAAAACAATTCCATGGTGTGCATTTATTATATACATTTACCAGTTAACCTATAGGAACCATCAATAGATTCAAGATGAAAAACCTAGGAGTACAAACACTATGTATACTAGTGAATGTTTCACAAAGTCTTTCAAAACCACTGCTGGCAAGATTCTTCACCTTTTCAATGCAAGTATAGCTTAATTAAAATTTCATGCCAGCTATACAACAAACATAACCTCAAAGGTGCTTTTGGTTTGGAATGCACTAAATGTTTACCTTTAATGAAAAGCAGGTCAACTTCTTTGATAAAAATTGCTTCAACTTTTTTTTTTTTTTTTTTGCTACACCCACATTTTCATAGCCTAAATACTGACAATGCCAAGGCATTCTGTAACTTGGAACTTTTCTTGTGGCACTTTTTCAAATGCCCTTGGCTTTATATTCTTCACAGATTTATTTTTTCCAAATTTGTTTTTTCTGTTTCTCTTTCCTACTCATCTTAGCTTCTTTGAGGAGAGGGAAACAGATTTGAGGGATATTTTTATTGTCCGTATTATAGGTTTTATTTACTAAAGACAAATGGGGGAGATTAGTTTCTCCCTCAGACTGGGCCACAAATTCAATGTACTCTTGACCAAAGGGAGACCATTTTAAGAACTCAACCTAAACAAATTTGTCGTGAATTCCTGGGCACCAATTAAACTTGTAAAAATTATCAGTGGAGACACCCGAAGTTGGACAAGCTAACTCCAGGCGAGAAGAAAGACCCTCCATGCTCAAGTGGAAAAGAAAGACCATCCATGCTCAAGTGGAAACTCACAACCCCACTTCCCGAAACAAGACTTGGGTGCTGAGTTAGGTCGAGTTTGAATTTTCTAACTGGAAACCACAGCGGTGCGGGGAAAGAAGGAAGTAAATGTTGTCCTCTGAGCCCAAGGAAGAAAAGCACTGTCTTTGCTTGATTTCCAGTCCTGGGACAGGCAGACATCTTTCTGGCCCTTCCAGGCCTTGAAGCAGATGCCCACCGCTAGTGTCCAGGTTAAGTTTCCTTACAAGGGCACAAGAAAAGAATCCCTTGACTCTTTTCTTTTTGCCCTCTGGTCGGAAAACAGAGGAGACCGACCGACCCACCAGGGCGCTAAAGCCACCGCACCCTACTCATCTCCCGGCGGGGCGTCTTACCCGTACAGGAATGCAGGGGCTTGGGTCGGACGACCAGCGACGGGCACACGGAGTAGAGGGAAAGTTTCTCAAAGTAGTCGCAGGTCTCCTTGGAGAGGATCTCGTCGATCATGAAAGTCTTGTAGCGCCGCCTGGCTGCTTTGAGCTGGCCCGGCGAACTCAGTCTCAGTTCGGCGTGGCAGTGCATGGTGAGCCGCGACGAGCGCCCGCAGACCCGAACGCGGCTGGGAGTGCGGGGTCGGCGGGGCGCGGGGGTGACCCCAGAGGCTGGCGCGCGGCCGGGGGCCTGAGCCCCGCTCCTCTGCGGCGGGACGGGCGGCGGGGCGCGCCAGGCGCGCGGAGGGGAGCAGGCACGGGCGCGCCCGACTGCGCGTCTACACCCACCCGCAGATCAGCAGCATCTTTGGCTAGCCTTTTTGGGACACCGCAGCTGTCAATCAGCGAGAATTTCCTGCAGGGCCAGGTGCTGAGTGCAAGCCGAGGGGCGTCGGCACCCACTCCTACCCGGGCGATCAAGCGATGGGGCCCGACCGGCGCGCTTAAGCCACTCTCCCTCGCCTCCTCTCGGTTGTCAGCGTCTAGCGCTTTCGCTGAGAGCGCTAGACACTGCCCGGCTCTCTATTTTAAGACATTCGTTTTGGCTCTCCTCCTCCTCGCCACCCCCTCCCCCACGAACTCCAGGTGTGTGCTCAGCTGTGCGCGCGCGCGTGTGCGCGCAGTGCTGGCCGCGCGCGCCGCCCCCTCGAGCAGCCCAGGCCTCAGCAGGCTGCGTTTCCCAAGCGGGTCCCCAAGCGCGCGCGCCCCGCTGCCAGTCACCTGCGGGCCCCGCTTGACCTGGAATCCGGCAGATTCAAAGGTCAAGAGGTCTTTCTAGAAAGAACCCTAGTCCTCCTCTGGACTGCGGGCCACATTTCCAGGTACCTCCCGAGGACCCCAGTGGTTTTTCTTCTCCACCCCCTTTGGCCATTTCTTCACCACGGATTTCTTTTCTCCGCTTGCAGCCTCGTCGCTGCCCGCGCCAACTCGTGCGCTCCACGCAGGAGGCGTTTGCGCCGTTTGTGAACCTGACCGCTCCACCAAGATCCCAAACGATCAGTGACCATTGACAGTGACCAGGGACAATCCGTTACCCCAATAATAAGCTGCAAAATAAAGTAATTAAAGGATGCGGGTGTTTTGTTTTGTTTTGTTAACTTTTAAACTATCAATACGTTTCCTTACCAGAAGGGGCCAGACATCGCCATTTCGGGGCGCTGGCAGCCTTTCAGCCCCAATTCTTGCTTCCAAGCGCCCAACTCCCCCGCCCAGCTACCTGAATTTCATCCCCAGGACGTTTGCCATGGGGTAGAACTCGGGTAACCGCGTAGATGATATTTATTTGGGGGGTTGCCGTCTTCTTTCTGTGACCCCCAACCTCTGAGTGTATCCCCGGTGTTTATTTGCGCTAACTTGTTTTCGATCGTAATCACTGAGTTGAGGATACCTTCGCGCAGCTTCCGCGCCCCGGACGGCTGCCGCGATCCCCGGCAAACGCAGCAGTAGGCGGGAAATAGAGGAAGCACACTCGTTTCCACGATTTTTGTCTCGAAATCGATAGGCAGCGGGGCTGGAAAGCAAAGTCACTCTACAGACCCAGTATGGTGGACTGGGACGGTTGAGATTTCCTCACCTGGAAGTGGCCACGAGTTTCCCGCAGCTCCTCGGAGCTGCTTGCCCTGAGGGGATTGGAAGCCGGGGGAGGGGGGGAGCGAGTGGGCGCACGCCTGGGCAGATGATTAAACCCAGAGGAACGATCGGACTTGGAGAAGTAATAATTAGGCACTTAGGGAAAGTTGCTATTAACAGAGAGGGTCAGGCCCCCCAGCTTTTAGCCCGCAGCATCTATTGAAGACTTCCATTTCCCAGTGTTTCGTGTGTCCTGATTCTCCATTTAGAATTGTTTTTAGTTATTTTCCTCCGTGCCGAGGCGGCTCGAGGGCCCGTGAGAATTGTCTCCAGATGTCTCAGCGGCGGCGCACGTTCAGCCGCACAGCCCTGGGGTCCACCTCACCCCCTCACCCCCACCCCACCCCGCCCTGGCCTGTGCGCGTTCCCCAGCTTTTGCGGTTGACCCTGTGACCTGAGGATTGTCAGGGTTGTTGACCCAGAACTCTTTTCGCTCAACCTCGGCGCCGCCAACACCCCGCTCCAGCACCAAGGGTAGGACAGGAAGCCACTGCTCCGGGAACCCCGGCTGGATCCCCGAAGGCGCAGCGATAATCGCTCTATTTGCCTCCTCCCGCCTCGCCCCCCAGAAAAGTGTGGAGCTGTAGGCAGCCACCAAGAAAGGAGAATTTGAAAAGGATCTGAGTGTAGAAGGGCTGACTGCGGGGCGGACGTGGAGCGCTCCGAGGCCCGCGCGCGCGTGCGGGATCGCACCGATACTGAGCAGCACCAGGGCTGCGCGTTACGCGTTTAGGCAATGACAGACCCCACTCTGTGCGTACCGAAGACCCACACTCCGGCCTCCTCTTCCCCGACCCTGGGGCTTTCTCGGTCCCCCTTTTCCTCAACTGTTTTTCCCTCGCCAGTCCTTCCCATTCCTCCTGCCCCTCGCGGAATTTTGTGGGTGTGTTGGTTTTTATTTTCCTTCCCGTTTCTCCCTTTCCCCATTGCGACCCCCCCACCCCGCCGCCCCTTTTGGCCTCCACTCCTGTCGAACTTTCTACTTGTCTTTTCTCCCTTCTCTCAGTCGATCTATCCTCCCTCTCTCTCTCCCTGTAGCGCATCTTTTGCTCCTTTTTCTTTCTTTTCTTCTAACTCTTCTCCCTTTTCTCCAAATGGAGGTCGAAGGTGGGGGTGCCTGGTGACAACGCCACGCGGAAAATCTTCAGCGTGGATAGTGTGGAAGACTACTCGCCCCAGGAGGTCAGGAATTACCCTCCCACCAGCTTTGTCCTTCTGCGCCCCCCTTCCCCCCTCAACTTCCGACTTGGACAGAATGAGCCACGGGCACACAATTCTCCCAGACACTCCCTAGGATTTGACTTTTTTGAAGTCTGCGGAGTTTTAATAGCTAAAGAAGTAAAACTCTGGGAAGAGGAGATTTGAAATAAACGAATGGGGAGCGCGATGGGTGAAGGCAGTCATATTGTTCGGTGGACATCTGTAGAAATGAGACCGGATAAATTGAGGGGATGGATGGGGCTGAGATCTGGGAGAATTATGGAAGGGGTGACACTGATCCAGATGCATTGTCCTCATGAACTGACACGTCTAATTGAAACCCCTGTGTGCCCCAACTTAAAGATAAGTTTAAAAAAATTAAAGGGAAATAGCGCATCCCAACCAGCCATTTGAGTTTTCGAGTTTTTTTTCTTTCTTTCTATATTCTACTGCAGAGGAAAGAAATGTCAAAGGGTGGACCTGTGAGCACAAATCTCCAAAAGCAGAAGTGGGAGATTTCGGATCTTGGAGTCCAGCCTTCACTCAGCTGCTCATAACCTAAATGGAGCCTCTATTTTTTTTTCCATTTGTTAATGGTAATCATAATACCTACTTTGCAAGGTTGGACTTTCATAATACGTATCTTTATATAAGCTTGCTCCCTCTAATGAGAATGCCCTAAGCACTCCATCTCCTCCTCCAGAAAAACGAGTTCTAGACACTTCTCAAATGTCACCTCCTCCCTGAAGCAGTTTTCCCACTCCCTAAGGCTGCCCATTGCCATTCCTCCCATATACGCCCAGCTCTTCGTTTACTTAAAGTGTCTCTTTACATGTGACTGGCACACTGGACAATGATCTTCTGGTGATCCAATGGTCTTCGCCATATTATCTACACCGATCACCAATACCCACATGGCACCTGGCACATGGTGGCCCGCAGTAAATGTGTCATGCATACATGAATTTGTGAAAGCTGGGAAAACTAAATTATATAATGTGTTTGATGGGACATCAAATCTTAATTAGTTGTACTAAATTTGTCTTTCTCTTTAAATGAGTCTCTCCTCTTGCCTTGATAATTTGGGCTTTTAGCTGTGGCATCTAGCCCAATTCTCTTTCTGCTCCATGCCCCTCTTTCACTCCCTGCCTGTGGCTTTCAGACCATAAAGCACTTCTGTGGGAGGGAGGAAGCACAGCCTAGCTGTCAATCACAAAGTGGAACTCTGGTCAGAATAGCCAGGGGTTTTGTTTTCAACCATAATGAAGTGACTGGAACAGCAAACCTCTGCCAAGGATTCAAGCCTTTTCCAGCTGCTGGAGACCCACAGACACTACTCAATCTCCAGGGAAGGACCCCAAGCAGTGTCTGCCCCTGCACCCACAGAGGAACACCAATGGAAGGCCAGACTGATGAAAGAAGTGGGGACATTCACAGCCTCCTGGGGTTGAGGGCTGTAGCAAACCACTCCTTCCCAGTCTATCTTAGGGACTGAGCCCAATCAAAAAGGGTTAAGGACACCTTTGTAAAGTTAGAGCTAGGAGCTCTGACAACTAAAACCCAAAGACTGCCTCTTTCCCTTTCTATCTCACATCCAGTAACGCCACTCACCAAGAACTCTTGAAGTTTAGCTTTTTAAAAAAACAAACATTGATTTTTTTATCTTAAGTTGTATGTACATATATACACACATGTTTATAACACTTAAGTTATATGTAGCCCTCGACAGTCTGTTAGTTACCTATCCTTGGCTAATCTTGAGCTATGTGTTATAAATATTCAAAAGTACCCAGGGCATCCTAAGGCTAAACACACTCATTTCTTCGCCATCTTTACTCCAAAGGGTGAGGGAGGGGCCAGAAGCTCTTACCTTCTATTTAAGTGTATTTAGTAACTTGTATTTCAGCCGCTACATTTTGAAATCATTTCAGACATGTAAAAGCAAAATAGGGAAAGCCTTGTAAGTTAATATTCCCCTGAGCCCCAGGGCCCATGCCAAGACTGCTGGCTGTCTGAGCTGCCCACACAGCAGCCTCGAATAACAAGTCAAAGGGTGTGGATAAGAGAGGGCAGCTTATTTTTAATGATGATATTAATTTACAAAGCTGCTCTCCTACATTGGAAGGTATCTTTTGAAGAGAGAGGAAAAATGCAATCCACCTGACAAATGAGCTAACTAGAGCCTTCTCTCCTGCCTCAAAAACCTATTTTAAATTGCAAAAAAAAAAAAAAAAAAAAAACCTAGACAGTACACTATATCATCTACAAAGCACTGGACATGTATAGGAAGATGTATAGGTATTTCCAATTTTTGAGAAGCTTTGTGTACAGATTAAGATTTGAGGATTCTTTCTCTTTGTAAAGTCATTTCTGCAAATACCCTTATGTCTCAATTACCCGAAATGATATAGCCAGGAAAATAAAATTTAATACCCTGAACTTTATCATAATATTGTGAAAATAGATAGGGAAGTTTGGAACAACACTGATTTTGACTCCTCCACCACTACCACATGCCATTTCTTCACTTTAGAAATGATGTAACAAGAGAGACATGGCCTTTGAAGTTCATGATGGAATCGTGCCCTGGCCGTGTGGAGTAAGGGAAGTGAATGGAGTCAGGTAGACCTGGGTTCCATCCCCAGACCAGTCACTGAGAAATTTCCCTGACCTCTACTCCTCAGCCCCAGGATGGGTAAGGAGAGCCAATTCAGGTTTGCCAGAGAGTCCTTTAGAGATACTGACCCAAACACTAGTTCTAGTCACCTCTGCCACCTTTATGGATTTAATCAAATAATCAATTTTCTATCAAAACCCATCACATGGAAGTGTTGTGACTCAAATTATAAAGCACTGGCCTTGAGCCGAAACGAACAAACAAACAAGAGTGCAAGGACCTGCATTCAAATCCCAATGTTGGCACACACACACACACACACACACACACACACACACACACAATCACAAAGCTAGATACAACTGTCTCATGCCTATAGTCCTAGCTACACAAGAAACAGATCTGAAGATCTTGGTTCAAAGCCAGCCTTGGCAGGAAAGCTTGTGAGACTCTTACCTCCAATTAACCACCAAAAAGCTGGAAATGGAGCTGTGGCTCAAGTGGGAGAATGCCAGCCTTGAGTGGACAAAGCTAAGGGTCAGAGAGTGCAGACCCTGAGTTTAAACCCCAGTGTTTACACACACACACACACACACACACACACACACACACACACACACACACACACATCACATCACATCACATCACAAAACTGTCAAAGAGCATCAGATCAAAGTGAAAAGTGTGGGGTATGGGAAAGAGGAAGTACACCTGCCTTCTGAGATGCCTTCCTGGGCACTGCCACCTCCCCAGCTCTTACCTTGACTTGTCCAAGTTCAAAAACAGGTATGGATAGAGCCAGACATCAGTGGTTCACACTTGGAATCCTAGCTATTCAGGAGGTGGAGACCTGAGGCTTGATACAAAGCCATCCCAGGCAGGAAAGTCCGTGAGACTCTTATCTCCAATAAACTACTCAGAAAAAGCTGGAAGTGGCTCTGTGGCTCAAGTGGTAGAGAACTGGCCTTGAGCAGTAGCTGCTAAGGGACAGTGCCTAAGCCCTGAGTTCAAGCCCTAGGAACAGCTAAAAATAAAAAATAAAAATAAAACCCCACAAAAACAAAAACAAACAAAAAATAGCTATAGAAGCATGTAGAATTCAGGGCTGGGAAATTGGCTCGGTGGTAGAGCGCTTGCCTTGCATGCCTGAGGCCCTGGGTTTGATTCCTCAGTACCACACAAACAGAAAAAGCTGCAAGTGGTGCTGTGGCTCAAGTGGTAGAGCGCTAGCCTTGAGCTGAAGAGCTGAGGGACAGCACTCAGGCCCAGAGTTCAGGCACCACGACAGGACCCAAAAAAAATAAAAGCATGTAGAATTCAGTTTTCATAAAAGCAAATGAGATCAAATATAAAATTCCTCATAAGGTATATTTAACATTGCCTTATTTGAGAATACAGGGAAAAAAATCTTCTCTTAGAGGTATTACTTATTTATGACAAAAATTTAAATATATTATGCCAAAAAATTTTAAAAGCACCAGAGACTGCCTCTGCATTTCACATTTGCAGTTGAATTTTGTCTGTATTCCAAATGCAAAACAACCAAGAAATTCTGACCTAGAGGGCTTTACTGTTGTTAATTAAAAAAAATACTTCTAGCCACCTGGAGTCCCCAACTTCTACTAACCTGGCCCTACAGCCTGAATCAACCCAACTTTGGGTGTCAGTCAAACTAGTCCATTACAAGAAAGTGGGTCATTTATAGATCTTACAGGTTTAGTCCACCATCCCAATATCATGTACCCATTACAAGGCATCTCATCCAAATCATCTCAGCTTTTGATTTTTGCCTGGCCTCAAGAATCCATAGTCTTCCCCAACCCAAGACAAGTCACCCAGCGAGGAAGGATTTCAAAGAGAACAAGCTATCATGGGTTGTTAGCATCTGCTGTTCAATGGGGACAAGAAGATTGCTTTGTCAACCAGCACCGGGAAAGACCTGTAGAGCCAGTCTGCCTTTGAGCACAAGAGGAAAACAATACTGGCAGAGAACTTGAGACCATTAAAGAAATCTGCTGGCAGGATTACTACTATGCTAATACAGAACATTTACCAAGAACACTGGCTGTAATTTGACAGAATGTAGTGATTTCTGGTCTCCAAGTCCTTAAGAAAGAGAAGATTGTACAAATTCCAGGTGTTAAGCACCTATTTCTTCGAAGAGCAGAGGTGTGTGTGTGTGTGTGTGTGTGTGTGTGTGTGTGTGTGTGTGTGTAAGTATATTTTACTCTGTGTACTGACACATACATTTGATGACCACACCCTACCAACTTCTGCAATTTTTTTCTTTTCCCTTTTATTTGAATGGAGAAAAAGAAATTAACCAAAAGGGGAAGAAAAGACAATTGAAAAAAATCTTCGTTATATAAATACAAGAGAATAAAAAGCCAAGAAAGCTGAGCAGGTTTCCAGCTCAAAAATGTCACACTTGTAATACAGTCTTTTATGCATGCAGAGAAACATAGACTGCTTCATTTCCTAAAAAAAAAAAAAAAAAAAAAAAAAAAAAAAGTCTACAATTTGAAATATTTCTTACAGTTATGGGGTTTTAAGTGGAAGACAACCTGCATATATTATATGTAAGGAATTTTTTAACCATCAATGGAGATTATAACACAGCAGCTGTGAGCAAAGCAAAACATAGAAACCCCAAAATGTGAGACATTTCGTATAAAACACACTTTCATAGGAAATACAACAAAACAAGAAAACGGATCATCTCATTCCTATGAAATTTTGCCTGAAGTTTTTCCCTAATCTGAGGATTTTGATTTCACTTCAGTCTGTGCAGACAGAACTCCCGGACAATTTTTAGAGATCTCTTTTGCTGTGGTTTTTGTTTTCCCCCTTCATTACTTTCGGGCATGATGAAAGTAATGAAGTTACAAGGATGCTCAGTTCTAAATAGGCTGTAAATTACCAAAGTAAATGAGTGAGATGGTGCGAATCTTTATGCATTTCAATTACACAAGCAGCCTGCCTTTTCATAAATGAAATCTGAAGTCATCATAGAACTGAGAATTCCCCAGTCCTCCTGCCAGTCTAAACCCTGATACGTTTACTTAAATCAATTATTGAGTCGCTTAGATTAGGTCTACAGAAGCTGCCGAAACATCTGGTCATTTCAATCAGTTCAACAAAAGATTCTGCCAAGTGACGGGGAGGAAAAAATTAGTCAAATTACTCATTTATATAGGCAGAACAATGATTTGTTTTCTTTGGGTAGACAGTAAGTGGATATAGCTCAAAAGGTTTTGGTTTTCTCTTCCGACACCAGACTACAGTCGGTAATTCCTGAAGGAGGTTGTGATTTTTATAATCAGTGCATGCTTAGGAGAGAATGTGATAGATCTCTAGCCCAAAATGTAATGAGTATTAAGATGACTTAGCCATGTCTCAGTGACAATTCTGTGCTCATTTGAATTTTATGTTCCAAAGGTTGGGTCCAAGCCAGAAGTAAGCCACATCAGTGATTGCAAAATGTTGAAAAAAAAAAGGAAAGGAGTGTTACTAGAAATCACAGCTCAGTGCTCCTTCCCCGGAAAGCCCCCGGCGTTCCTGTGTATGTGTGCCTCACATTAACAAAATTCCATACACGATTAGGAATACACCAAAACTGTTTTGTACCACAGGCTTTTCCATGCCCCAAATGCTGCTCTGTAAATTCAAGCACAAACACAAGCTGTCCTTTGGTTTCCTTAGTCTCTTATGCTGTATCTTCATTGAATAGTTGGAAATTCAAACTCTTATCTTTATGAATCACATGATCATATCTCCAAAGAGAAGCAAATACTTGGAGAAATGGAGAGAGAGAGAGAGAGAGAGAGAGAGAGAGAGAGAGAGAGAGAGAGAGAGCTCTAAAAGCCCAATATGCTGGTATATTATCTTGTTTTTCCTTTCTCCTTAAAAAGTAGACTAAAAATCCTGTGATCTGAAATATTCTATAAAATGGTTTAGTTCAGAAGTCTGTATTATAATACGCGTTTTCTCCTTTGAATAAACAAAGTAGAAGAAAATATTTTCATATTCTTTTGGGGCAGTATTCAGTACAGGTAGCCTAGCCATGTCTAAGTTTTTGTGACTTTGTTCTCAGCATATACATTGTAAGAGGTCAGTCCTGGAGCTTGAACTCAGAGCCTGGCCACTGTCCTTGAGCTTTTGTGCTCATAGGTAATTCTCTACCAACTTGAGTTACAACTCCACTTCTGGCTTTTTTTTTTTATTGTTTTGCTTTTGGTGCTTAATTGAAGATAAGAGTCTCACAGATTTTCCTACCGGAGTTGACTTCCTGAGTAGTAGAATTAAAGGCAGGAGCTACTGGTGTTGGTGTCTGCACGTACTTTTTTTTAAGTTTAGAAAAAAAAACTGAGACAATTACCAACTGTTGTTTTCATAAATGCATAATAGAAACTTTATGAGGTCTGAAGTCACACCTACTGAATATTACAGAGTACATGATCTCTCAGGCTGCTATCTGTGTATAACTTAAGTGTCTCTAGCTTAATTGTCAAAGGGTTAAATTGTAACTGAACTAGATTTTAAAAAAAGAAAGTCTGTCTCCTTCAGGAGAAAAAGTAGTTCTTTGTTTCAAGGACAAACAAACTGAAAGGAATTTATTCCTCTTGGTAGAAGGAAGACAATTTTTAAAAACAGTAGAAATCATATTTAGAGCCGCTGTATGAATAGAATCTTGCTTTATTTTAAAATGAAACAACAGGAATGTTAGCAGGCTAAATCTGAGGCCTGGCAAAGGGATTGTGTTCATGCGGACAAAGAGGAAGATTTCCATTTTGACCAAGGCACGCAGGAAGTTGGTAAAATCAAGGCTTTTCAGAGAACAAGGCAGAAGAATAGGATTAACAGGAGTAATCACACTGCACAGGCGAAGGTAGATCATAGTTCACTTCTTGTGAACAGAACTAGAAATTGCAGAGTAGGATTTTTTAATTTTTCATTTATTTCGCTGGTTAGTTTTGTTTTTGTTGGTACCACTAAGGGTTGAATTCAGAAGCCTCCCACTCATACGAAGCATGCACAGGACCACCGAATTATACCCAGTCCCCATGCCAAGCTCAGATCATTTATTTAGTAGCATTTTAGAAAAGCAGGGGTTCCTGCCCCTGAAGGCATAGCCCGGGAGAAAGAGAAAAGGACCCAAACCTGAACTGAGTGTTCAAGAAATGAGAGTATGTCGCTGAACAGGGATTCCCTAAAAGTTCCTGATTTCCAGTTCAGACTCTAGAACACATCCCTCCACACACAAGCTAAAAAGCCTAGGAGTGTATCACTGTCCTGATGACAAACCCAGACACCTTTTACAAGGTAATGCTCTGGAGCACTGAGAGCCACATAAAAGAACCTAAATGAATCACTGTCTGTTTGTGGGAATGTAACCTGGCATGACACTTCTGGAGGGCAGCTTGGCAATGCATCAAACCAACATCGTCCCAGCAAGCCCAGTGTAGGAGTTGAATCCAAAACCAGGGTTTTTCAAACCTGATAACACATATTACATGAAAGGAGGACACTACCAACTCCTCACTTTCTTCCTCCAGAAATGTGTGGATGTGAGAACTGACATTTTTTGTTGTTTGTTTTTGTTGTAGCACTACTTGGGGCTTGAACTCAGGGAGTGGGCACTGTCCTTTAACTTTTTCACCCAAGGTTAATATTCTCTTACTTGAGCCACAGCTCTACTTTCAGTTTTTTTGGTGGTAAATTGAAGGTAAGAGTCTCACAGACTTACTTGTTCATGATGACTTTGAAATGTGATCCTCAAATCTCTGCCTCCTGAGTAGCTAGGATTACAGGCGTGAGCCACTGGTGTCCAGCAGAGAGCTGACATTTTTTTTTTGTTGTTTTGTTTTTTGGTCGGTCGTGGGGCTTGAACTCTGGGCCTGGGCGCTGTCCCTCAGCTCTTCAGCTCAAGGCGAGCGCTCTACCACTTGAGCTACAGCGCCACTTCCGAGAGCTGACATTTTTAAACAAGCAGTGCTCTTGATTTTGCTACTGATTAGCAAACAGATCACTAAAAAGATAATTAAAATGGGAAAAGTTTTAAGCAGAAAGAAATATTAGTTGTAAGATTGTTTAAAAATCACAAGAAGTTGAGAACTCTTACACCACATCTCGGTACCTCAGTTCCTTGCCCCAGTTGGAGTTTTGTGGAATTAAATGAAATATACAGCTTTAGGCAATACCTGACAGCAATCAATATGTGATAACTATTGTTACTGAATTATTTAAACAGCAAATAGTAGTTACATTGCAAATACAATTAAAGTTTTGGCGTATTATTTACATGTACATACTAAACATGTAGAGATATCCTAAAGTATATTCAAGTATGAATAGAGATATCTTTTTTATAGTAGTATTTTAAGGAATTTTTTCTCTTTTCTGAAGTTTTTGTTTGTTTGTTTTGTGCCAGTACTAGGGCTTGAACTCAGTGCCTTGCTCTCTTGCTTAGCATTTTTGTTCAAGGACGGAGCTCAACCATTTGAGTCATAGCTCCACTTCTGATGTTTTGATGGTTAATTGGAGATAAGAGTCTCATAGACTTTCCTACCTAGGATTACAGGCATTAGACACCAGTTTTGAATGCTGTTTTAATTATTTTAAAATAGTATTTGTCACTTTCCAAAACAGTACTATACTATTTAAGTTCAACAAATATATTTAAGTCCAAAAATGTAAAGCATTCCTCAATAATACCTGCATTATGCATTTACAGAAGTTTACATCTATTATATCATACGGGCCTCAAAGCAACTCTAGGCATGAAAATGAGCATGTCTCGTGGGGCCTGAACTCTGGGCCTGGATGCTGTTCCTCAGCTCTTCAGCTGAAGACTAGTTCTCTACCACTTGAGCCTCAGCGCCACTTCCAGCTTTTTCTGCTTATGTGGTACTGAGGAACTGAACCCAGGGCCTCATGCATGCAAGGCAAGCGCTTTACCACTGAGCCACCTTCCCAGCCCGCTAAATATCCCCACTTTTACAATCCACTTTCAACATGTTTCCTTAGTCATCTCAGTTATTTTTCAAAATAAATAAATTCTAGCTTTGTGAGTTTTTATTTTCCTCTTTCCACCCCTATTTATATTTTTAAAATGCTAAACCCTTGAAAACACCGAGACAGATTAATCATTAAGAAAACTGAGATTAAACTGGTAGCCAGTACTCAGGCCTATAATCCTAGCTACTCAGAAGGCTGAGATCTGAGGATAACAGTTCAAGCCAGTCCAGGAAAAAAAGTCCCTGAGACTCTTATCTCCAATTAATCCCAGAAAACTGGATGTAGTTCTGTGACTCAAAGCAGTAGAATGCTAGCCTTGAACAAAAAAGCTCAGGGACAGCACCCAGGCCTTGAGTTCAAGTCCCACAACCAACAGCAACAATAAAAAAAGAAGACTAATATAAAAAGATACTACAGGGTGACATTACTCAAGATGCATTATACTATAAACTGAAATGTTGACTTAAAACCCCTTTGTACAACTACTAAAAATAAATAAAACGTACTACACATGAAAGTTAGGCTTTTGACAGAAACCTGAGCCATATCATGAGTCATAAAGCTTTAGCTACTATGTAATCTAAACATAGCTCCCAATCACGTGTTAAAATTAAGAGAAATTTCATGAGCTTGAAAAATGAGTTGAGAAGTATGTAGAAATTCGGCCGCCAACTGGGATAGCACTGAGTTCTCTTGTAAACTTCTCATCTGCCAGAAATCAAGCCCGTGATTCTGAGCTTTGTCGCCAAGCAGATCTTGCTGATGGACTTGCTTGGAAAAGCAGGCAGGATCCAAGGCAGCTGGACTATCTCAGGGTTGCTGTGAGGCTGTTACCACCCTCTACCAGAGGAAATGGTAGTGCAACATCTACGTGGTGGAACCATGGCTCCCTCTATTGGTAAGAAAGGGTTACATCCCTGAGTAGTGTTAGGTGCCGAGCTAACACTAAATCACTGGTCCAAAATATCTCTGTGAAAATCCAGAGCCTTCTGGACCTCTGCATATGTTAGAGATATAGCAAGTTTCTATTCTTTCCTAAAAGAACGAAGTACATCAGGGGACATTATTTAGATGTAACAAAAAGCTCTTTGCTAGTCCTGAACTCTAATTTTAGTCTTGATAATTCCCACCATCAAGAACCTGAATTCACCAACATAGAACTTAACTCAACATCCGTTTAATAAGGGGACTGTGTATGAGCAGTACAGAATGCAAGGAAAGGGTCTGCAGCCCACACCTCCAAGATCGATGCTGCTGCCCTGGAAACTGGGTTTACAGATCTCAACTGTTGCTACAAGGCCTGCTTCCCTTAGCTCTGGCTGCCTCAAAGATCTCATTACTGCCTGGTGTTTAATTTCTAATGTGATCTGCAACATGTCTATCCTTTACATGTTCGTATATGTTTGCCTACTCTAGGCCATATTTTATCATATCTTGCTTGTGTGCATTGGATGTACTTGAACTTAGAGATGCTATCTGGTTGCCTTTAACTTGGGTTTTGGAGAAGCTGGGTACCAGTGGCTCATACCTATAATCCTAATTACTCAGGAGAATGAGATCTGAGGATTGTGGTTCAAAGCCAGCCCAGGTGGGAAAGTCCATGAGATTTTTATCAATTAACTACCAAAAAGCCAGAAATAGAGCTGTGGCTCAAGTGGTGGAACACCAGCCTTGAGCAAAAAAGCTAAGAGAAAGTGCTGAGCTCCAGAAGTTCAGGCTCCAGTACTAACACATACACACACACACACACACACACACACACACACACACACACACAATGCAAATTTCAAATTTTCCAAGACTGTAGATTTTAAATGCTTGTACCACACACATAAAAGAAGTATGTGATAAAATGACTCTGTTCATTAGCCTGACTCAGTCATTTCTTCACAGTGAAACATCACAGTGAAAGGCTGGGAATGTAACTCTATGGTAGAATGCTTATTTAGCATGCACAAGATCTTGGGCTCAATCCCTCCACACTGAAAAAATAAAAGTGCATTTCCTCCAGACGTGGTGGACATGCCTGTAATCCCAGTAATCAGAAGGCTGAGGTAGGAAGAACATCTGAGCAACATAGATCCTATCGCAAAAGAGAACAGTGAATATATTTTATTCCTCCTATAAATCTGTGTTGGTATTTTTTGGCTTTCTTTGATGAGTAGAATATGGCAGAAGTACCAGTGTGACATAGCAATTAAGAGAACTAGCAGGTCCACATTTTCTCTCTTAGAAGCCAACCTCCTAAGAGGAATGAGACAATACCATTTAGACTCTCTAACCAAGCTAGTGATCTCACAGCATGAAGACATAACAAGATATGTATGACCATCCAGTCATGCTCTTCCCAAAAGCTGAACCCACAGCAGCATGAGGAATAATAGGTCATTGTCTTAAACCACTAAATTCTAGGATGATTTTTTGCAACAAACAATGGAAGCATTGAGCTTTCTGAGCCAGTTCAGATCTGGCCTCATGACTGCCATTTGCATCTTACAATGACGTTACTTTTATAGGTATAATGCTAAACTTAGTCAAGCAGTTAAAATTATCTTAAGGTGGGTAGTTTAGGTTACCTAATCACTTAGTGTCTTATGGCCAGACATTCAGTCTCTGTCAGGACCCAGAAGCAAGTCTGGAGGAAAATAGAGTTGGGCATGGTGTCTGTGATCTCAGCTACACAGGAAGCATATAAGTAGGAAGAAAACCATAAGACTATCAGAAAAATAGCTACTATTTTGATGCTAGTGGCTCATGCTTATAATCCTCAGAAGGTGAGATCTTAGGATCATGGTTCAAAGCCAGTCTTGGCAGGAAAGTTTATGAAACTAGTATCTCCAGTTAACCACCAGAAAGTCAGAATTGGAACTGGATCTCAAGCGATAGAATGCTAACCTTGAGTGAAAAAAACTAAGGGACAGCACCCAGGAGGCCCTGAGTTCAAGCTCTAGTACAAATACAAAGAGGAGAGGTGGGGGGAGAGGAGAAGGAGAAGGAAGAGGAGAGAGGAAGAAGGAAAGAAGGAAGGAAGACTGGTTGGGATATATGACTCTAGTGGTAGGACACCTGCGTTGCAAGAGCAAGGACCTGAGTTCAGATTTCAGTGGCACCAAAACAAGAACAAGGAAAACAGCTTTGTACAGGAGCTGGCCTGATTTTGCCATGTCCTGTTAAGGCTGAGCGAAGTTTACACACAGCATGTCTACTTGCCAGAAACACAGTCATTTTAAGTGTAAAATTATTTAGGTTAGATTTTATGGTGCAATTGATGAGACAGTGGGAATTGAAGCCTGGGCCTCTATCAAACTATTTCTTCTATTGGACCCCATTAAATCATGCAGAGTTCTGGAGTACACTGTGCAGCACACCCAAATGTCACACAAGATACTCCAGCGAGCATTCCAGTAATTACCTAGAAAGGAAATTGTAAATGATTAAGGATCATGAACGTGAAAAGTCAGTGATGCATGTTGCTTACCAATCAGGAATGTGCCTTTCCTTCTGTGTGTGTGTGTGTGTGTGTGTGTGTGTGTGTGTGTGTGTGTAGAGGTTTGCTTTTTGGCTTTCCTTTGTTTATCTTTAAGTAGTTGTATAGAGGGGGTCCAATTCAACATGTCAGTTTATGAGCACAATGCATCTTGATCAATGTCATCTTTTTCATCATCCTCCCCCACTTTCTCCAACCTAGTCCCTTTCCCTCAGTTGTCCTAGTTCCATTTGCACATGTATACATTGAATCGTATGGCTGCATTCACCAACTCTTCCTCTCTTCTTCATCTGTCCACACCCCTCCCCCCCTTAACCTCACTCCCTGCCAACATCTCGAGTTGCAGCTCCCTGGAATTCATTGTGTTAGATGGTAAGTTGTTTGAGGAGTTATGCCATTGGACTCTTCCCCTGCAGGTACCACACTTAAGTTCAGCTGTTTGTATATGTATGCATATGAACTTATATAAGTTTACATATGTATTTATAAATTGGATCTAACTAACATGCAGGGCGCCAGTGGCTCACACCTGTAATCCTAGTTACTCAGGAGGCTGAGATCTGAGGATCGTGGTTCAAAGCCAGCCCAGGCAGGAGACTCCGTGAAACTCTTATCTCCAATAAACCACCAGAAAACAGGAAGTGGCGCTGTAGCTCAAGTGGTAGAGCACTAACCTTGAGCTGAGGGACAGTGCTCAGGCCCAGAGTTCAAGGCCCACAACCAAAAAAAAAAGAGAGAGAGAGAGAAAACATGTATCATTTGTCTCTCTAAACCTAAATTATTTCACTTGATAATTTTTTTCAGGTCCATCCATTTCTCTGCAAATGACATAATGTCAATTTTCCTGTATATATGTATGTATAGATAGATATGTAGATATATAGATATACACACACATATATATATATACACACATACACACAGTAGAATTATTTTTTTTATCATTTTTCCATATATCACATTTCCTTGATCCATTCGTTCATTGAAAGGCATCTGAGCAGTTTTCATACTTGGCTATAGTGAAGAGTACAATATTGAACGTGGTGGCTCAGCAAATCAGAGAGAGAACTAACAAATGGGATTTCATAAAGGTAAAAAGTTTCTGCACAGCAAAACACATAGTTAATAAGCTAAAAAGACAGCCTACAGAATGGAAGAAGATCTTTGCCAGCAGTACATCTAAGAATAGCCAAATTAAACCTTCATAATTACAACCTTGAAGAACAAGAATAGAGTGATTTAAAAAAAAAGATCTGGGATGGGAAGGGGAAACAAAGGAGGAGGCTACAATGCTTGATAAGAAATGTACTCATTATCTTGCCCATGTAATTGTAACCCCTCTGTACAGTATTTTCACAATAAAAAAATTAAAAATAAAAAGATCTGGAGAGCCAGGTGCTGGTGGCTCACATATGTAATCCTAGCAACTCAGGAGGCTGAGATCTGAGGACCATGGCTCAAAACCAACCCTGGGCAGGAAATTCCATGAGATTATTTCCAATTAACCACCAGAAAACCAGAAGTGGCACTGTGGTTCAAGGTGGTAGAGTGCTAATCTTGAGCAAAAAGAGCTGAAGGGCACCAAGGCCCCCAGTTCAAGCCCCATGACTGACAAAAAAAAAATCTGTTCATTGAAGACCAAGAGTCTAACAAAAATCTTGAAAAGGTTTTATCTCAAAAGTACAAAATGTACAGCTAATGACCTAAATTCCAGACCAAACACAGAAATACATCCCTTAGCACTTCTCAGGTCATGGCCAAAACCATTTGTTTGCAGTGCTGACATCAAAGGCTGGACTCCATTACAATATTGGCTTGATGGAGCTTTGGGGGATTTAAGTGATTCAGAAATCATTACCTATTAGATTACAGGAAAGCAAGTGGGGCTTCTGTGAGTACTGGTGTTAAGATAGCTGGAGGGTTTTTGGAAGCTCTATATAAGCTAATTGTTGGGGAGAGTGTTGGTGGGAGAAGATCTCCAATATGGAAGAAACCTCCTTGTTCTGAAAAGAGAGATCTGAAGGGACTTTCATTTGCAAGGAGGCTAACGGCCTTCAAGCCTCTAACAGCAGCTGATAGTCAAGGTCAGGCTCCAAGAGGAAATGCCTTGTGACCTGGTGCCATGAGAACCCAAGGCCTTGAAATCCATGAGCAAGCACACACTGCAGTGCCCAGCAGGGCAGGGATAGCCCCATCCCTTACCTCAGGTGCCCTGTCAAATCACCATGCCAGCAACACAGCAAGTCCTATTTGGAGAGTAGATCACCACTTGGGATCTTGCTTCTTGTTGATGTTGGTGCATCTTGTATGCAGTGCATACCCTTCTCTTGTAGGCGATCTTCATCCTGAGAATAAAGTGGCATTTCTCCCTGCAAACCCCATCCCATGACTCAGGGAACTAAGGACTTTGAATAGCTCAGGAAAGCAGCTCATTTACTATTATTCACTTAAAGGACAGTTGAGGACACAAAAGATCAGCCAGAGCCATTTTCTTAAGTTCTATGAGCCATTCCAGAACAGTATTGGACTCCTACATAATTGGGTTGGTCAGAAACACAAAAGGTCCAGATTTCCATCAGTATCTGAAATGGGACAGGCAGTGTGATGGGCCTATAACCCGTGCTAACTCCAGGTGGTTACGTTCAAGACTGAATTGTAAGACATCTAGTTGGCGTCTGAAGAGACTTGGAAAATCCTTAGTGTGGAAAATCCACACATTTAGTGTCAGAAGTATTCATGTGACTATCATGTGAGGCAATATACATCCCAGCACTCAGGAGGCTGAGGCAGAAGGATAGGGAGTTCAAAGACAGCCTTGGCTACATAAAAAGGATTGTCTCAAAAAAAGGCAACCCCCCCCCCACAAATATATATATAATACAACACAAGACCCACAGCATCAGCTTTGTGACAAATACAACATTTGAAAAATGCTGCACAAGCCGGGCGCTGGTGGCTCACGCCTGTAATCCTAGCTACTCAGGAGGCTGAAATCTGAGGATCGCGGTTCAAAGCCAGCCCGGGCAGGAGAGACCATGAGACTCCTATCTCCAATAAACCACCAGAAAACCGGAAATGGCACTGTAGCTCAAGTGGTAGAGCGCTCGCCTTGAGCTGAAGAGCTGAGGGACAGCGCCCAGGCCCAGAGTTCGAGCCCTACGACCGACAAAAAAAAAAAAAAAGAAAACTGCTGCACAAAGACAATGGAGAAAACAAAACTGTATTGCCTAAGGAAATAAGTATAGATGGTAAAATAATAATTATAAAACTGCATTGTTACAGCAACAACATTCATAGGTATAATAAATATAATAATACCACAAAAGAGAAAGGAAAGGAACGCGAGCGAGATAGTAGTCACATTTGTATATATCACTGGAGTAAAGGTGGTGAAGATTTGAAGCTGATTCTGCTAAGGTAAAATGCATATACTAAACTCTGAGTAGCATTAACAAAATACCCCTAAAATATAGTAACACGACCATTAAGTAAACTTAAATGCTACAGAAAACATTCACTTAATGTGGAAAGGAAAAAACAGTGACGTAGGGATAAAGAAGAAAAGAGATATGAGTCATAAAGAAAAGGCAAAAGGGCAGATGTATGTTTAATTATTTCAGTAATAACATTAGGTGCTGGAAGAATGGCTCAAGTGATAGAGTGTCCATCCAGCAAACAGGATACCCTAACTTTAAACCCCAGTATAGACAAAAAACAAAATTAAGAAATTAAATGTGAATGGGTTAAGTAATCCAATCCCAAAATAAGAATTTTCAGACTGAATATATAAGCAGTTTACAGGCTCTATAGAAGGTACACCTTTGTTCTAAAGATACATTGCAATAAATTAAGTAAAAGGGAGGTGAGGAAGGTGGGCACTGGTGGCTCACACCTGTAATCTTCACTCCTCAGAAGGCTGAGATCTTAATATCCCGGTTCAAAGCCAACCCCAGCAGGAAAGTCTGTAAGATTTTTATTTCCAATTAAGCACCAAAAAGCCAAAGATGGAGCTGTGGCTCAAGTAGTAGAGCATTAGCCTTGAGCAAAAGAGCTCAGAAGCAGTGCCCAGGACCTGAGTTCAAGCCCCAGAACCAACACAAAAAAGGAGGAGGCAAGGGGAAAAAACATATCAACCAACAAGAGTTAACAAAAGGGGGAAAACAATTTATCTGAAAAATTATTTTTTTAATTTAAAGGATTTATCATACAAAAACACCAGAATATTGAAGTAACTATACTAATAGTAAACAATAAGCTTTAAAACCATAAAAACATACAGGTGCCTGTGGCTGACACTTGTCATCATAGCTGCTGAGGAGTCTGAGATCCAAAGAATCATGTTTCCAGGCATGCTTGAGCAGAAAAGTTGCAATGACAAAATAAGCCTGGAGGTGTGGCTCAAGTAGTAGAATGCTAGTCAGGCAAGTGCAAGGCCCTGAGTTCAAACCCCAGTTACTTAAAAAAAAAAAATACTACTATACATATAGATAACAATGAATTCTTTTTCTGAAAACCCAGTTCATCAAGAAGCTATAACAATCATAAAGAAACATGAAATACACACTAACAAAATGCAAACATAAAACAGCTATTAACAAAAATACTGAACCCGTAACGCAAAATCTGACCCAAAGAATGAAATAAATAGATAATCCAAGAGTAATATTTGGAAATTTGAGCAACACTGAAAGACATCAATAGTTACTATATCCCATCAGCAGCACAGAGTCCTCTCAAAATCACATCCACATTATCCAGATTCTAAACCAACAGTCAATACATTTAAAATTGATACAATGCATGTTCTCTGACTACAATATAAAGAAATTAAATAGCAGTAAGGAGGAAATCTTGACAAGCTCACAAGAAGTCCTTTTTCTCATCAAGGGGGTAAGTGAGGCTTTCTTCCAGGCTCAAGTACATTTTGGCTGTTTTCTTCTTTCCTCTGATAATTCCTCTTCCAGGAAGCTCCTTGTAATTCCTGTATGCTGTCTTTGGAGGAATGGCTCTCTGTGACTGGGTATTATACCCAGTTCACCAGGCACTCTTCTTCCCTCTGAACCCCAGGACTGGCCACAGCTCCCATTCCCTCCCAGGAATTTTTTAAGCCCTCACACAATTACATTCTGGCTTCATGATATATGCAAACAAGATGTTTCAATCCTATCTAGAGACCTCTCACTTCATGGCTCTATATTACATTTATATGCCTGAAAAATTGCATTCCTGTCTATCCAGGGTTGAATTATAAATTCTGTGGCTCCTACTCTATTTAGCCTTTGTGAACTTCCCCTTCCATAAAAATACTAAAAGTTAACTTTTTAATATTAAAATTCTAGTAAAATTTTGTCTTGATAGAGCTGAGACTATGGTCAGTGGTAAAGCACTTACCTAGCATACAAAAGACCTAGGGGTTCATTCCCCAGTCCCTTTCTCCTGATATGTTCCCAGTTGCCTTGGCCTAAAACCTTTCTTTTCTTCTAACTAGAAGTTCATTTTAAAAATTCTGATTTCTGATTTCTGATTTGTGTGTGTGTATGTGTGTGTGTGTGTGTGTGTGTGTGTGTATGTGTTGGTACTAGAGTTTGAACTCAAAGTGAGAGTACGGTCCCTTAGCTTTTTCACTCAAGGCTGGCTCTCTACCATTTGAGCCACAGCCCCACTTTCAGCATTTTGGTGGTTAATTGGAGATAAAAAGTCTCATGGACTTTCCTGCTCCAGCTAGCTTTGAACCATGCTCTTCAGATCTCAGTCTCCTGAGTAGCTAGGATTACAGGTGTGAGGCACCAGCACCCAACTTCTAAATGAACAATTTTTTCATGGATCCTTAAAAACAACATGAAAAACATTTCAGGCACAAGGCTTTTAAATTCAATTGAGCCTTGTCTTTCCATTTTCTTATCTACAGTTTCCAGCTTAAGCACATATGATTATCAACGTATTTGTGAATGAGATTAATATTCTAGACCAGCCAACTCCAAAATGTTCGAAAGTCAAATGTAAAAAGTATTTCAGAAGTGATTTATAAACTGTGAGGTCTATATGAAGAAAAGGAATCTGGGGGCTGGGAAGGTGGTTCAGTGGTAGAGTGCTTTCCTTGAATACATGAAGTCCTGGGTTTGATTCCTGAGTACCACATAAACAGCAAAAGCTGGAAGTGGCTCTGTGGCTCTAGTGGTAGAGTGCTAGCCTTGAGCTGAAGAGCTCAGGGACAGCACCAAGGCCCAGAGTTCAAAATCCACAACCAACAACAACAAAAAAAGGAATCTGGAGGAGGGGAGGAGATGTGAATTTGGGGTATAGAATTCAAGATTTTGCCCAAAGGGGGAAGGAGTAACAGGCTGAAAATATCATTGATATGGCAAGCAGCAGAAAACCCAAAGAACATTTTTTTCTCTTTCACTATCAAGCGTGTTTGATGCTCTTGGATTTGGATAGCTGTCAGGAAACCCAGCAGGGAATGGGGGTAAACATATGTTAAGACACAGGCAACAGCAGCCTGTGAAAGCTGTGACACAGGCTCCGTTCCACCAGATGGCACTGTGTTCACAGGAAGCCTGATGAGTAGCTCTAGGAGCCCCATTAAATGACCTTGCACTCATGCCAAAGCAGGAGAACTGTTTGCTTGGATTAATGCTGATAATGTTTCTTCTCATTATCTAATGAGTGTTTTATTTTTTTAAACAGAAAACACCAGTATCAGTATAGTACAATAGTCCTTGCACGTAGTGAAACTGTAATCTGGATAGGGAGTTAAGTCATACAAACAAACCAGTGATATGTATTGATAGGCACTGGCTTCTGATTTCAATCATCATCACTTCCAGGCACTGATGGCTCACACCAGTAATCCTAGTTCAGTCTAATCTCAGTCTCTCAGGAGACTGAGATCTTCTGGTTCAAAGCTAGCCTGGGCAGGAATGTCTATGACATTCTGATCTCCAATTACAACCAAAAAGCTGGAAATGGATTTGTAGCTCAAGTGATAGAGTACCAGCCTTGCAAGAAAGCTAATGAATAGCACCCAGGTGCTCATTTCAAGCCCCAGTATGGCCACAAAAATAGATAGATGATAGACAGACAGACAGACAGATAGATACATAGATTCATGGATAGAATTGTTATAATGATTTACAAAATGGCCTTGATACTGAGTTTACCATGATAAGACTCGACTTCCTGCCTGAATCTTACAGATGTTGTAAATGATATGGACAGGATAGAATCATATTCATTCCAAAAACATTTTCCAAGAGAGTCAGAGGCTGTGTGTATCAGAGGCCTCATCCAGTGGCCAATCATAGGCCTCACCCTCTCCTCTGCATCCAGGCACATGCACAGAACTGCCACCCAGCCTCCTAGCCCCATCCTGCTCACCTGTGGTGTAAGTGGTCTCAGTCCATCAGGCAGAAAAGGCTCAGTGCCTAAAGCAAGCCCAAGTGCCTGCAAAAAGATCATGGAGAAAATGTTCTCATTTATTCTGAAATCAGAAGAAACAAATGACCTTCTATAGGAAAGAAATAGTAGTTTTTGTGCCAGGGCATTCTGGGTTATTTGGGAGGGAACAGAACTAGGGATTGAACCCAGGGTCCTCTCCATGCTGGGTAAATGCTCTTCTACCATGCCATATGCCCAGTCCCATCAACACATTTTTTTAATAGTTTAAAAACAGAACATATAGTACTTTTTTATGGTCAGTCATGGGCTTGAACTCAGGGTCTGGGCACTGTCCCTGAGCTTTTGCACTAAAGACTAGCACTCTACCACTTTGAGCCACAGTGCCACTTCTGTTTTTCTGATAATAAATTGGATATAAGAGTCTCATAGACTTTTCTGTCCAAACTGGCTTTGACCCACAATCAGCTCTCAGCCTCCTGAGTAGCTAGGATTACAGACATGAGCCACTGGCACCTGACACTTTTAGTACTTTTATGCAACAACAGGGGTATGGACTTTGCTATTAAGACAAAACCTGCTACTAAGATCTTGCTATTAAGATTTACTCTCTAGGGCTGCCATATCAACCTGCCACAGGCTGAACAGTTTAAACAACATAGATTTGCCAGTAGTTCACATCTATAATCCTAGCTACTCAGCAGGCTGAGATCTGAGGATCAAAGCTTGAAACAAGACTGGCTAGAAAAGTCCATGAGATTTTGATCTCCAATTAACTACCAAAAACCAGGAAGTGGAGCAGTGGCTCAAATAACAGAGCTCCAACCTTGAGTGAAAAAGCTTAAGGACAGCACTCAGGCCCTTAGTTCCAGCCCAGTATCAGCATAAAAAAATTAAACATATATATATATATATATATATATATATATATCAATTTATTCCTCACAGTTCTGGAGGCTAGAAGTCCAAGATCAAGGTGTTGATGGGATTGGCATCTTCTTAGACCTGTCTCCATCTTACTGGTACTTCATGTTGTCTTATTCCTGTTTAATTTAATTATTCTTAGAACACCTTATCTCCAAATAGGGTCCGGTTCTGAGGTGCTGGGGCTTACAACTCAGGAAACGAATCTAGGAGGGAAGCAACCTCAATAGTCACAACACCCAAACACTTGTCCTGTCTCCCACTGCCTAAGTGGGCTTTGTCCTGACCCTAAGAAAGTCGCTCTCCAGCCTCAAGCCCTGTGGTCTAAAAAGCTAAGATCATCAATTTAGTCAGTATGACTGATTTTGTTTTTTCAAGAACCAGAGCAAGATTTCCAAATCAGCTACAAAGAACAATCATCTCTGTGAATGGAAATCAGTGTGTGTGTGTGTGTGTGTGTGTGTGTGTGTGTGTGTGTATTACACTCACGTCTAGCAAAACAGCTTCCACCAAATTTGAGGCCATAGTCCCCATATATACAAGAACTCAGGACTCTTCTAGGTTTGAATCAGAACAAAACCCAATATAGAAATGTGTTTTTCAGGGGCTGGTGCCTGTAATCCCAGCTAGTTAGGATGCTTAGCTGGGGAGGATCATGGGAAGAAAGCCAGCCTAGGCAGAAAAGTAAGAGAGATTGTGTCTCTAATTAATTAAGAAAATTCTAGAACTGGAGGCACCACTCAAGTGGTGTAAAAAAAAAAAAAGCCAACTAAGAGTGTAAGGCCCTGAGTTCAAGTCTCAGTAACAGCACACGCATGCACAGATACACACATACACACACACCAACCTGTCTAAATTCCAAAAAAGTAGACATCTGTCTCAGATTCTTAGGGGAAAGTCTATTTAGCTAACTTAGGAAAGAAGGATTTTAGTTTCGTTTTATTTATTTTTGTTGTTTGAGATAGGATTTTGCCTGTAATCCAGACTGGCCTCCAAGTCCTGATAACCCTGCTTCAGATTCCTGAGTGCTGGGATTCAAGATGGTACCACTGAGGTTAGCAGTTAGCATAGGGTCCCTGGTTGCCAGGGCAACAGGATCAGAGCCACTAAAGAGCCACTCACAAGACCCACTCCCATGTAGGAAATGCCCCTAGACCTCAAAATAATCTTCCCTAGGGTGCCATAAACATACTGATAAAATTCCTTGGCCCAGACAGCTGGCGCCAGGTCCTGATAGTCAGGGGGTTTATCAGCAGGCAGAGCCCCCTCCTCAGTGCACAAGCTCAGACAGTCAAGTCCTAACCCTACCACGAGCTCCTGGCCTTACAGTGCCCTGGGATCTCAGTTCCAGACCATTAAATCTCTGTAGGGAGTCAGCACACGGAGTCTCAACAGATCAGAGCATGCACACATACAGGTGTGAGACATTGCCACATTTGTCAATCAATTTATCTGAATTCCTTCCAAATGAAGGACTGTCCACAGTGGAATTGTTTAAAATCTCAGTTGGGCAAAATTCAAGGCTTTGGAGCCTTGTTTGATCCTTGTTGCCCTCTTACTGTGTACCTCACTTTCTCTTTAATAAATTTTTCTCTCATTTTCATGATGCTTCCACCTTACCTGAATTCGTCTCTAGCAAGGCAAAAGAATTGAGTTTAAATGTAGTGAATTTTCTAAAACATAGTATACAGTTTAGCTCCATGCCTGTCTGGTTAACACCATCATGCCCAGCTTGAAAGGAAGAGCCTAGAAGGCAGGAAACTATAATACACCTACAGAACTTGGTGCATAGCTGGAGGTAACTTACCAGGTAAAGCCAATCAGATTTTGAGAGTAGAATGCAGGGTCAGAGCCCAGTGGCTAAATAGACATCTTGACCAGATCTGGACATGGATTCTAAATCCCAACCAACAGAGCTAAGCTGCAAGCGTTAGCATTGCTGGGGAGAAGTATAGAAGTGAGAAAGACATCTGTCTGTGCTATCCTATGTATTTGACTGTTTCAAAGCCATGGACAGTCTAGCCTCCAGATTCCTTTCCTTTGCGTACACGTGTTAGCCAGCTGAGCAAAGAGGTACTGATAGAGAAGAGAACAGGCAATGTTTGAAAGTCTAAAACTAAAGAGGATCCAGCTCTGTTGATAGCAAAACTGAACAGACCCCACTTTGGGGTTGGGTGCTGTGTGTGAAGCTGCTCTGGGCTGGTGAATCACACTACAGAGAGAGAGAGAATTGTCTCTCTCTGAAGACCTTTCTTTCTGCAGGAAAGTGACTTAGTCAGAGTCTGAGAACTGGGGCCAGTCTGTGTGACTAACTATAGGCCCAAGCTACTCAGTGGTTAATGTTTTATTCTTTCTCGCTCTGTCTGCTTTGCCCTTACTGGCATTTCCTCACAGTGACAATTCACATGAGTCTGGAAGGTCACCATTGCCTCTGCAAGTCCATTTCCCTTCCAATCCAGCCTTGTCTCCCAGAACCAGGATGCTGATCCAAGACAGATGGGATTCCTTCAGCTCAAGTGACCCTGAGGCTCCTGGAGCAGTCCTGAGGGGGAATTGCATTTTACTGACTGCAGCGCAAACAGGATGCCACCTCCTTCAAGCACTGCAGAATAATAAACCTCACGGAAATACCAAAAAGTCCTTCAGGGGAAAACACAGCCTTGACTCTGGAGTAAAAGGAAAAATTGTAATAATATGACCCTCAAAGAGAGAGGAAGGAGTCAGCTGATTTTCTAACACAGAGATGAAAGGAAAACACCATGAAGAAAACTGAACAGCCAAAGGAGGTCCCTTGAAAGAGTTGCTATTGCCTTGGCCTTGGTATATCCAGATGGTTCCCAATAGAACAGACAAACTCTCTTGGAGAAGGAAATGGGGGACAGACAGACAGACAAAGAGAGACAGAGAGAGAAACATTCTATTCATGCCAGGCCTGGAAAGAGAAATGTGCATTTAATTTTAAACTATCTTCTTGGGCTAGACACTGCTGGAGTCCACCAGAGAAGAGAAGGAAGGAAAAGAGCAATACTGTGTGTGTGTGTGTGTGTGTGTGTGTGTGTGTGTGTGTGTGTGTGTGTGTGTGTTCTCACTCAGCATTGTGTGTACAATTTGCCTATGGTCCTTCAGAACAGCAACTGCCAGCAGAGGTCCTTCCTAGCACTAATTCTTACAGCTGTGAATCTGTATTATAGTTGGGGGAGACAGGCAAACACATCTATCATCAAACGAGTTCAGAAATACTGGATTTACCGAAAAGTTGTTGTTGTTGCTGCTGCTAGGTGTTAAACTCAAAGCCTGGGCACAGTTCTTTAGCTTTCTTGCTCAAGCCTAGCACTCTACTACTTGAGGCATAGCTCCACTTCCAGATTCTTTGAAGATCCAAGTCTCACAGAGTTTGAGGCCTGGACTGGCTTTGAGCTGAGATCTGAAGATCTCAGCCTCCCAAACTAGCTAGGATTACAGTGGTGAGCCACTGACACCTGGTTCTAGGTTCCTTTTTGCCTTCCAGTACACATTGCAACTTTCTAAAAAAAAAAAAAAAGGAGGAAAATAATTTCCCAGATTTAGATGTAAAATAACATCTCAGTCTTTTCTGGAAGTTGAATTGGATTCTTTTTTAGAGTTTTGTTTTTTTTTTAACAAAATCCTAACTAATCTGTCATGCAATCCTGTAATGTTTTCTCCAATTTGACTTTTCTTTCCACTACTGATTTCCCACCCTAGTCTCAGCAACAGTAGCAACTGAGTGGGCTGCTTAGCTGAGGGGCTTTCTTTGGATCTTCTTCAACCCAAACAATAGCCCTTCTCCCTTTGAGGTACCCAAATTCTGGATCAATACCTTAAAGTAATGAGCAGATCTTGAGTATCAGCTGAAGGCATTGAACTGTCCTGAGCTCTTTCCTTACACAGCATCTTCCCCCTAGCATTGATACTAAAATACTGCAACATCTAGGTCAGAGCCTTCAATCAGGTCTATGATCTCAAAGAATGAGTCTGAGGACCCAAAGGGGGAAATCTAGTGGCAAAGATCTATTGAAGTAAAATATAAGCAGAGCTCCTGCAAGACAGGAAGGAGAGTAGGGGGTGGGGGGAGGGCGGGGAGCACACCAGGAGGGTTGTGCAGAAGTTAATACGGTGTTTTTCAAGGGAGGGCTACATGACTCTCAAAATCATTGGACAGCCTGCAGTCCATATCAGCTCCCAGACCCAATCAGAGGCCCCATAATAGCCTGCACAAGCTCTCCATACATCATTTAGCCCCTGTGATTGAACGCTCATTCCAGGTGACACTTGGAGGTCCAATCACCTTGCTCGTTCACATGCAAGGCTTCCAGGGGTAACGGGCCACAAAAATGATGCCCAGTGGCTCACACGCATGACTGCTCAAGGCCATGGTGATATGAAATGTCTAGGGGCCTGCATTCAGAACAGCTCAAGGCCGTGTAAGGGAGGCAGACTTTGATAGGACAGCGCCTTGGCCCTGATTGCTCAGCCAGGCTTTTTTTTCCCCTACTCTCAGCATCACACAGCTTATTAGACACAGATCTAGAGTCCCTGAATTTGTGACGTTTCTTTTCTAGAATCAGCCTTAATAATGGGACTACTGGGATTTGACATTCTCAGGACTCTGGAATGAATCACTGAAAA
The DNA here is from genome assembly GCF_019054845.1 of Dipodomys spectabilis. Classification (NCBI taxonomy): domain Eukaryota; kingdom Metazoa; phylum Chordata; class Mammalia; order Rodentia; family Heteromyidae; genus Dipodomys; species Dipodomys spectabilis. The sequence goes on from NW_024870700.1 coordinate 1,523,502, forward strand.
GCTTTTCTCTGTTCCCAAAAGGACTACACAGGAAGTCAGGCTTTCAAGTCCATTGATTTCATGTAGGATTCCTTTTCTCAAAGCAGGGCTTCCTGGCTTTTCTCTAGATCCCAAGGGACATTGTCCTCTGGGACAGTAGAGTTTGCTCATCCATTTATGGGACAGTCTCCAATCCTCTTATTCCTTTTTTATTTTTCAGTACTAGGAATATAAGGCAGGGCATGGTGCATGCTAGGCAAGCATTCCCACTGAGCTATATCCTCTGCCCCATTATCTTTACTGACCTCTTCAATTACCCAGAACAGATGGGCCCCAAGTCATACAGTCATAAATCTTTAGCCAGAGGGATCTCTATCTAGTCCAGCTCCCTGCCTTGAGATGAGATTTTTATTAACCCTTAACTTTAGGGAGAAGGGAGGATAATGAACTTGCCCAAGGTCACACAGAGAATAATTAGAGCAGCATTACCTATTTAAGAATCCTAGTGGCATAGAATGTGAGCGACAAACGTGTTCTTAAAATACAGGGACCAAAATTTCAGAACCCAAAACTAGGACACTCAGCCTGACAAACCCTACTGCATTTCCAGGGACAGCAAAGAGATTATTTGAACTGGCACTGCCCCAGAAAAGGGGATTTATGGCTGTGGCTGCAAGAGATCATCCGGTCAATTCCCTCGCTTCATAGTTGAGGCAGCTGAAGCCCCAAGAGGCTGCTTGACCGGCTGGCTGGAGGAGGTGTAGGCAGAAATGTTTTCTGTTTTCTCAACTCCCAAGGTTGAGTCAACAGGGCGTGGGTGGGGAAGGACAAGAAGGGGCCATTGTTCCAGGGCTGCTTTCCCTCAAACAGTTAGGCCTGACCTAACCCTACAGGGCCTGCTTTAATCCAAACTGGGTGTGGCTGTCCCCTTCACACCAGACAAGTCTGGTGTGAAGCACCACAACCATTCAAGATTTCAGTTCTTAGACTCAAGCAGCTAAGCAAAGTAAAGACAACTAAATGATAAAGACAAACTAAAAGATAAGGCTGTGGAGCATTCTATACAAAGTAGTTGAGGTTCTTCCCCCCCCCCCCCCCAAGGTTCCTGCCCCTTACAACACAGTCTGTTAAAAAGCCTTGTGTCTATAATCGTAGCTACTCAGAAGGTTGAGATCTGAGGTTCAAGGTTCAAAGCTAGCCTGGGGAAAAGAGTCTATGAGACTCTTGTCTCCAAATAGCCAGCAAAGGGTGGAAACAGAAAGTACAGTTCAAGTGGTGGAATGACAACATTGAGCAAAAAAGCCAAACAAGAGTATGAGGCCCTGAGTTCAAGTTCTAGTACCAGTACAAACAGATGGAAGGAAAGGAAGGGAAGGGAAGGTAGGGAAGGGAAGGAAGGGAAGAAGGGAGAGAGGGAAGGAGGGAGGGAGGGGAAGGGATGGGAAGGGGAGGGAGGGAGGGAGGAGGGAGGGAAAGAGGGAGGAGAAAGAGAAAAAGAGAAAGAAAGAAAGAAAGAAGTTAAAATACAAGGTCCAAGCTAATAACTCTTCTGGCAACAAGTCAAAAAAGAGAGATATTTACCAAGTATCTATGTAAGCCCTGTAATGGGCTAGGCTCCAGAAATATTTATGATAAAATCTTCAATTTGTTCATATTCCCTATGTCTGCACTATTTGACCTTGTTTTATATTTAGTAAGAGAAGATACACCAATGAACAGCTCAAATGTACATTTCTAGCTAATTCCTTTGGCCTGGCAGCCCTGGATCTCTGGATCAACACCCTTTCCCACATTGAAAAGTACATTTCACAGTGTCCTTTTAACACCCCAGCTATCCAAATTAGAAGTAGCAGATGGAATCCTTCCAACCGGCAGCCTAACCTCTCCTCTATGCAAATGCAGAACTGCTCTGTGGATAGAGAAAAACGCTTCCCGGAAAACCAATTTCCTCCTTATTGTCCTATCCTGCCTCTGGGAGAACCATGCTGCATAGTGTGGGCCCCCAGCTTGCTTATTCCACTAAGAGAGAAATTGCAAAGAACTGGTGGCTAAGGGGTAAGATTTAGAAGATGTGTTTGAAAGGGAGTTACGTTCCACTTCCCTAGTTTAGACATTGTTTTTCCTCTACTGCTTATTTTCCCTTGTCTGGTTGCTTTGCACCCTGGAAGGGCCTGCAGCTAGTATTCTCAAAGCCTCACTGCCCATGCTACACCCACTATTTTCAGAGCTCAACAATTATTTCATTCATCACTTCGTTCATTCATTTCCTTTAAATTTGTTTCCAAAGAGCTCGAGCCCAGCATTCAAGCTCATTCTCTATTGGCAAAGAGTCTGGGTGGGAGGTGAATAGCTGCATTCAGCCAATGTAGTGCCAATATACTATCTAAATTAGAGCACTTTTCTGCATTCCCCTGTCCATCCCAACCTTCAATCCTCCCTTGAATAAGAGCAAGTGACAGTGAACTTGAGAAGAGCTAATAAAAACCTGATCTCCCTGATAGCATCTTCTTTAATTATTTACAGAAAGGGACAACCTGTTTAAAAACCCTTCCTGTTCCAGTTCTTCTGTTGAAACCCTCTTAGAGTCAACGACAGGACAGGTCGTGGAGCCAAGACTAGAAAGGGTCTGGCGTTGCTGAGAAAGCATAGCAGGAAAGATGCATATGAAGTGCAAATACCTTTGTTTAGAAAACTCTTATTCACACACTTTTTTTTTTTTTGCCAACCAAAAATGTGAAAATAGACACCTTAAGAAAGAGCAGAATTGAGAAGGCCAAGAGAAGTCAAGTCTAACTTTTAGGAGTGAAAATACAAAGTAATGAACAAAAGAAATACAAAATGATGAGCATGAGATTTGGAAGAGAGGACTGTCTCCATCTTAATGTTATAACAAAATACCAGAGACAATAATTTCTAAAACACGGACACACTTCTTTTTTTTTTTTTTGGTCCTGAGGCTTGATCTCAGGGCCTGTGTGCTGTCCCTAAGCATGTTTTGCTCAAGGCTAGTGTTCTACCACTGAGCCACAGTACCACTTGTGGTTTTTTCATCATTAATTGGGGATAAAAGTCTCATGGACTTTCCTTGCAGGCTGGTTTGAACCACTATCCTCAGACCTTATTCAGCCTCCTGAGTAGCTAGAATTATAGGCATGAACCACCAGTGCTGGGAAGAAACTGATTTTCTTATAGCTCTGAAGACTGGAATGTTCACATCCAAGATACTATCAGATTCAATGTCTGGTTAAGGGCTTGATCTCTGCATCTAGGGTGGTGTTTGCTGCAAATTCTTTTTTTTTTTTTTTTGTCGGTCATGGGGCTTGAACTCTGGGCCTGGGCACTGTCCCTCAGCTCTTCAGCTCAAGGCAAGCACTCTACCGCTTGAGCTACAATGCCACTTCCAGTTTTCTAGTGGGTTTTATTGGAGATAAGAGTCTCACAGATTTTCCTGCCCGGGCTGGCTTTGTACCATGATCCTCAGATCTCAGCCTCCTGAGTAGCTAAGATTATAGGCGTGAGCCACTGGTGCCTGGCATTGCTGCAAATTCTATAGCTTCATATGGCAGGAGGATTAGAAGGGCAAAAAAGCCAGCTCTGCCCAGACTTTTCTGTTTATTCATTTTTTGTGTCCGTCCTGGGGCATGAACTCTGAGTCTGAGTGTAGTCCCTGAGCTCTTGTGTACAAGGCTAGTGATCTACCACTTGAGCCACAATTCCATTTCTGGTTCTATTGGTGGTTAATTAGAGATAAGAGTCTCATGGAATTTCCTGCCCAGGCTGGCTTTGAACGGCAATCCTCACATCTCAGTCTCCTGAGTAGCTAGGATTATAGGTGTGAGCCACTGATGCCCAGCTTGTCCAGCTTTTTTTACAAGCTACTTAGACCAATAGTCAAAGCCATTATAACTTAATCACTTCCTAAAGATCCCACTTTTGTTTTTTTTAGTAGTACTAGGGTTTGGACTCAGGAGATGCTCTACTGCTGAGCCATGCTTTCAGCTTTTCTTTCACTGGTTATTTTGAGATAGAGTCTTTCTTTCTCTTTGGCCTATTCCTGGACCTCAAGCTGCCTATTTTAGGATTCTCATCGTAGCTGGGTTGACCAGCATGAGCTACCATGGCCAACTTATGAACCTTTTTTGGCCTGGGCTGGTCAGGATCTACAGTCCTCCAGATCTCAACTTACCATGTATCCTATCTGAGATGACAGTCATATGCTATCACACGCAGCTATTGGCTGAAAATGAATCTCAAGTATATGTCAGGCTGGACTTGTGCTGACAAGATCTTCCCAATCTCAGCATCCCAAATAGACAGGTTTATAGGCATGAGCCACCAGCACCCAGGTTATTTTTCCCCCTTATTTTGGTAGCACTAGGAGTTGAACCAAGGACCTCAAGTGTGCTTTGCTTGCATGCTCAGCTGGCTCTCTAGTATTTGTGTCATATTTCCAGCTTGGCTTTTTATTGGCTGTTTTAGAGATGGAGTCTCAGAGACTTTCTGTCTGGCTTTGCTTTGAACCATAATTCCCTGTATCTCTGTCTTTCTGAGTAGTTATGATAATAGGACTGAGCCACCATACCCAGCTGACATGTCTTAAATGTAACTCTTAGAACCCAGTGAAATAGGGGGCTATAAGTATTGGTACTGTACAGAAGAAGAAAACAAAGTTCAAGAAGCCTTGTGACTCAGTAAAGCGGGCAGGAAGTGATCAAATTCTACCATACACACTTCCTCCTGGATCTTCCAGGCACGACATCTACCATGCCCTCAGGAAGCTGAGATGATGAATGTGATAACCAGGCCATATCAGACAGATGCAATTATCATAGCTGTGCAGCAAGACTTTCCCCAGCCCAATCTTTCCTCCCCTCCAGCCGCCACTACCTTCCAGGATTAAGCTTCCATTTTGCTGGGGGTTAGATAGAAACGATCAGATTTGAGAAAAACACGTGAAAGCTCCCCCTCCCCTATAGTGCCCTAAGTCCTGGGAGTTTAACATTAGAGTCAGCTATTGCATTCTATTGCTGCCACTAGTCTAACCCTTGTCCTTCCTTCAGTCCCCAGCCCCCACACAGCCTTTCTCTGCCCTCACTCTCTCTTTGTCTCCCAGTGGATGTGGTTGAAAAATAATCCTCTCTGGGTGGAGGAAGGGACCTCAGTGAGATGAAAGAGGGAGGAAGAAGATAGCTGGGTGGGTGGGGAGCAGAGTAGAACCCAGAGCTCTTTTCCTCGGGAGACTGACCTAAGTGTTGGTGTCAGTGCTGGGGGTGAGGAGAAGGAGAAAGACCAAGCATATAGCAGCATGGCTTCCTGCACTTCCAGAAAGTGAGTATGGGAGAAGCTAGCTCTGTGATATCTTTCTCTCCATGCAGTAACCAGAAGTCCAGAGGTTTTGGCTCCTGTGGCTTTGAAGTCTTGCCCTTTGTCCTCTGCTTCCAGAATAGATCAGTCTTCCCAGGGCAGACGTGGCATTCCTCAGGCCACATCATGCTTTCTAAAGTGGCTGAGGTAAACCTGGCCCAGCCGGTTGGAGCTGGGGAGGAGTCCTGCAGGCTGCCAAATCCTAAGCCCTTGTTACTAGAAAAAGCCAGGAGCCAATGAGAGAATAGCTATTAAATCACCCTGGACTGAACCTGGGCTTCATATCCTCTTTCTCCACCAGAGAAGCTAGAGATAGTCTAGAGCCTTGGAATTATTCAGGCAAGCAAAACTGGGGTCTGGAGCCCATCAACCAGTGCTTCGAGAGGATGAATTCAGATTCTGGGAAGGAAAAAAAAAAGACAAGTATACAGCAGCAGGTGGGGAGGAAGCAGGGAGTAACCAGTCTGGGACAATTGCCTGGAATAAATGCAATTGTCTGTCACAGGCTTTTCTGTGCCAGCCTGGGCCTGCTGAGCCAACAATGTTTTAAAGGGCCAGAGGCAAGCTGAGAGCAGTACTGCAGGTGCTGACCATGCCATAGAACCTGAGATGCATCATGGGATAGGAAGAGAGGGACAAGAGTTGGTGGCAGGAGAAAGGGTGAAGGCTGGAACAAGGCTGGTTTGTGTGTGTCTCTCAGACAGAGAGAGTACTGGGGCTTGAACTCAGGGTCTGGGTGCTGTCCTTTAGCTCTTTCTATCAAGGTTGGTTGGTGTTCTACCACTTAAGCCACAGTTCAACTTCTGGTTTTGTGTGTGTGTGTGTGTGTGTGTGTGTGTGCGCACACGCACGCACATGTGCATGTACATGTGCACACTTGTCCTAGTCCTGGTCTTAAACTCAGGGCCTGGAGGCTGTTCCTGAACTTTCTTTTCTTTTTTTAATTTTTTTTTAAAATTTTCTTTTATTGTAAAGACGCTGTCTAGAAGGGTTACAGTTACATGAGTAAGGCAATGAGTACATTACTTGTCAATCATTGTAGTTACATGAGTAAGGCAATGAGTACATTACTTGTCAATCATTGTTATCTTTTCCCTGGTTCTTGTCCCATTATCCCTCCCCTCCCCCTAGTCCTCTTCTCTCCCCCCCCCCCCCGCCCCTCCCCAAAGTTGTAAAGTTCGTTTCCAATATCCTGTCCTGTGGGTATCATTGTTGCAATGGGTCATCCTGTGTCCTTGTTTCAGCATTTTGTTATTCCCCTTCCGCTCCCCAGATTAGACAAATGTATATACAAGATGCAGGGTACCAAAATCAAGTTTACAGTGACAACATGAGGTATACCATAGGGGGAAGAACATACAAAGGAAACAAAAAAAATCACATAGTACATTTAAAACAATAACAACAAAGACAGACCTCTTGTCCAAATGGATCAAAGACCTCAAAGTAAAAGCAGACACCCTGAAAACATTACAGGAAGGATAAGAGAAACTCTAGGGCTCCTTGGCACAGGCTGAAATTTTCTTAATAAAGACCCAGAAACACAACAAATCAAAGAAAGGTTGAACAAAGGGGATTGCATGAAACTGCAGAGCTTCTGCATGGCAAAGGACATAGCTAGCAAGATCAATCAAAGATCTCCCATGAATTGGGAGAAGATCTTCACTAGCTATACAAAAGACAAGGGCCTCATATTTAAAATATACTTAGAACTCAAAAAATTAAATCCTCCAAAAACAAATCCTCAGAGAAACAACCACCCCATCAACAAGTGGGCTAAAGACTTAAGGAGAGACTTCTCTGAAGAAGAAATAAGAATGGCCAATAGACACATGAAGAAATGCTCAACTTCTCTGGCCATAAAAGAAATGCAAATCAAAACAACATTGAGATTCTACCTCACCCCAGTTAGAATGGCTCTAATCAAGAAATCTAATAACAACAGATGCTAGAGGGGATGTGGCCAAAAGGGAGCCCTACTACATTGTTGGTAGAAGTGTAACTTGTTCAACCACTTTGGAAAGCAGTATGGAGGCTCCTCAAAAGACTCCACATAATATTATGCAGCCATTAGAAATGACAAAATAATGGCATTTGCAGGGAAATGGATGGAGCTAGAAGGAATCATGCTGAGTGAGGTAAGCCAAGAGCAAAGAGACAAACAGTACATGGTCTCCCTGATAAGTGGATGCTAAATCCAAAATGTTAGGTGATACGACAAAACTAACAGGACTCAAGAAACAAAGAACTCCCACTAATCTGGTCGAACCATTACTAAATATCCCCATGCTGCTGATCACATGTATGGTGTATATGTGTACACCGTTATACGTTATAGACTGTGATAGACAATTTGCTCCAGGAAAGTTAGAATGAACTTGTGACTTTAAATGAGCATCATTATTCCACAATACTGTGAAGCTCGGGAAATTATGTAATCACTTAATCACAGTCAAAAAAAAAAAAAAAGAACCTTGGGGAAGGTAGAGAGGGAAGGGATGATAGGGGGAAAACAATGGAAGGGGTAACAATGCTCAATAGGAAGTGTACTCATTACCTTACTCATGTAACTGTAACCCTCTGTATAGTATCTTTACAATAACAAATAAAAAAATATTTATTAAAAAAAAAGACTCCACATAGAGCTTCCCTATGACCCAGCAATCCCACTTTTGGGCATTTACCCTGAAGAAAACAAACAAGCTACCAGCACAACTATGTTTATCGCAGCATTATTTACCATAGCTAAGATATGGAACCAACCCAGATGCCCCTCAGTAGATGAGTGGATCAAGAAAATGTGATTATATATATATGTAGTGGAATTCTGTGCTTCCATCAGAAAGAATGACACCACCCCATTTATTAGGAAATGGAAAGACAAGGAAAAATAATATTAAGTGAAGTAAGCCAGTTCCAAAGAAATTTAGGTCCCATCGTTTCCCTTATTTGCAATAATTAGTATACATATAGGATAATCTTATCAGATGAGCTTGAAAAGCTCAAAAGCTATGTACGTGTCCATGATGCTAAGTGAAATGAATCTTTTCTTTTTTGCTCAAGGCTAGCATTCTAACACTTGAGCCACAGCTTCACTTCCAGCTTTTTGGTAGTTAATTGGAGATAAGAGTCTCACAAACTTACCTGTCTGGGCTAACTTTGAACCACTATCCTCTGATCTCAGCCTCCTGAGTAGCTAGGATTACAGGCATGAGTCACTGGTGTCCAGCAAGAATATTTTTTGTTTGTTTGGTAGGTTGGTTTATCAAAGGACAACTACCTGGTAAGGGACATAGACCTCAAAGTCTCTGTCCAGATATCTGTGGGCAATGTCATCATGTACTTGTTGTTTTCTCAGTCCTTGAAATTCATGTGCTGCCTGAAGCCACATCTACTCCACTTGTCCCTGTGATCCAGCAACTTTATGGCCTCCCAAGAGCTATTTTTCTGTTTCATAGGAAATTTGCATTCTTCTATTATTATCTTCACTGCTCTGAAACCCAAACTGTGAAGACAGAAAGATTTAACCATATTAACATCCACACTTTACCCTCATTTTACCCACAGTGATGTAATGCACCTCCTACTTCCTGGGGGGAGATTTACAACCTCTTCTCTCCTCTCTCATTAGAGAATGTTAAGAAACTATCACTTTGATTAAAGTCTCAATGGAGGAGGGGACGATGGTGACCTGGAAACAGACCTGGAGAAAATGTACCTCTAGAGCAGACTAGCACACCCTGATTTCTGTCCTGGAAAATGGGGCAGTTCACTTCCTGCCTCAAGACCTAAGTGAGGTTTCTTTGTCTCTCTGTTTTTCTCTCTTCCTTTCTTTTTTTTTTTTTTGGGTCCAGTCGTGGGCGTGAACTCTGGGCCTGGGCGCTGTCCCTCAGCTCTTCAGCTCAAGGCTAGCGCTCTACCACTTGAGCCACAGAGCCACTTCCGGCTTTTTTTCCCCCTGCTTATGTGGTGCTGAGGAATCGAACCCAGGGCCTCATGCATGCAAGGCAAGCGCTCTACCACTGAGCCACCTTCCCAGCCCTGCTCTCTTCCTTTCTTGTGATGGTAAGAACGAACCCAGGGTCTTATTCAGACTAGTCAAGCACTCTCCACCCTCAGGCCTTTGTTGAGATCTTTTTTTCGAGAAATAATAAATGCAGATCTCATCTAGCAAAGCCCTTTTCAAACTGCTGCTGGAGTTAGGTGAAAGTCCAGCTGCAGGAAGAGCGAGGCTGTTGTCTAAGTCTCTGGCTCACACTAGATTGGTGCCATTGCTCCCAGTCCCTTTCTCTAAGACAACCAAGAGAATCTTTGTGGTTTTGTTGTTGTTTTGGGTATGTTTGATTTTAAGCATTGACATTACAGCCTCTCTCATAAAACACAAAAGCACTATTCTGCTGCTCAAGGTGAACTATTTTTATTTCTTATAGGAAAGAAGGAAGGAATGAGTGAGAGAAGACTGGATGGAGAAGAGGAGGAGAAAAGGCAGGAAGGGAAATGGGAGGAAGTAGAGAGTGACAAAGCAGTAATAGTAGCAGTGTCACCTGACTGATTATAACTTGTCTATCTTTTCTTAAACTGCAACTCTCACCTGAGTCAGGCAGTTATAAATGAGCCAAAAATAGGAGCTAAACAGGGCCAGGAACAGGAGAGGGAAGAGACTTGGGGCAAAAGCATTTGGTCAAGGAGGAGACAATGCTTGATAAGAAATATACTCATTACCTTGCTCATGTAACTGTAACCCCTCCTCTGTACAGTATTCTCACAATAAAAAAAACTTATTTAAAAAAAGCATTGGGGTCATGCATGTATCCTTTTACTTATTTCACAGCCAAAGCCTACTGGTCAATTTATTTGGACTCCCTTTTGCTCTAGCAGGAGGTGTGAATTGCTTTGTTCTACTGTCCTAGTACTTCAGGTTTTTCTTTGTATAATGTCCATAAAGCATGAGTAAGACATCCAGAATGTATCCTTGTGATTTCCTTGAATGCAAGAGTCCACTTGCCTAGCCTATTAACTGCATACAAGTAATTAATAACCATCTGAAACTTGAAAGCTTCCCACTGCTTCTTTTAAAAAAAAAAAATTGGTTTCATAGTAGTCTCTGTTATGACATTCCTTGGCTGAAGTTCAAAAATCATCATTGCTATGTCTAATCTGAAAGCCAGTGGCAGAAGGAGTAAGTAACAAGTTTCCTCATTAAACTCTTTCGCATCTCTCCACTTACCAAAGCAGGAACTGCCAGGAAAGCGTGGGCACTGAGACGCTGAAGAAAAAGGAGTTTCAGAGGTTTTGACAAAATGCTAGCAGAAGTAGCCTCCTAAAGAACCTACATGATCATTATTATCCGAAAAGCATTGCACAAAAAGGCAAAAACAATATGACAAGGCTCTGGGAAAAGTTCTTACTGCTAGCAATGGGCCTTTCCTGGAGGATAGGTTCAGCCAATCAGAGCTTTGTCTGATGACGTCATACTTTGCAAACAAGTTTTATTGGTGAGCGAGCTCTTAGGTATTGTGAGAGTGTAGAGTTTCCACTGTTGCTCAGGGAAAATCATCTGTGGCTTCGTTTAAGGTTCTACCAAATTCCATTGTGCTTATATTTCCAACCAAGCTGAGCTTCTATCTGGCACTTGTGAAGAACTGCGGAATCAAGAAACTCCCTTTGCCTTAGCTGTTCAAAGTTGCTGACTCCTCAAAGTCAACTCTTCTGTGGACATCATCACCTCCAGGCTGTACATAGCTTCCACAGAGGCCTTAGGATTCTGACCCACAGAGCATCAGTCCACAGCAGTAAGTCGGAAATGAGGCCACCACAGGTCAGGCTGTAGAAAGGAATCTTTTGGGTGGGAAGGAAGTCAGAGATCAGACTCTGCCTGCCTGAATTTCCATCTGATGAATTCTCAGGCACGCATGCCATACGTCCGTTATACACAGAGATGCAGCTCTAAAAATAGGTCAGAGCTGACTTCCCTTCTTTCCAATGTGTCGTTCCTTCCCCAGCTCTGGTGCTTTTCCTCTCCCAGACAAGGCCCTGCTGTCTGCCAGTCTGAGCTGGAATTAGCACACCATGTCTGCGCATGGCATCCCTGCTGGTAGAGGCCGAAGTTCCAGCAGTTCTAGTTGGGCTTTCTCTGCTCTCATGTCCCTCGGTTACCTGCATCGAGGAGGCCACTGGCACCCGCCCTTAGCCACAGAGTGAAAGGATGTCATGGGGTGACTCATTCTGTCCCTCTGTTATTTCAGATGGCAGGCTGCTCCTGCCCCCCACCTCTCCACTACACTGCAGCCCTTCCTCTCGCTAATCCACCCCACCCTCACCTCCTCCAGGAAACCTCAGACTAGCTCCAATCCTCCCAACCCTGCAGCCAATTCTTTTCTCCCAGCTTTTATCTTTGCTACCTTTTACCCAGCGATGTGACAATTACAGATGTCTCAGACTGTGCTAGTGACTCATAGGTAGGTTTATGTATTTTAGCTCATTGAGTTTCTGTGAGCATTTGCCCCCTACGTCCCCAGCATAGTACATAGAAATAGCAATAGGCCTGGAATCAAGTGCCCTGGCAATCAAGATGGAAACAATATTTGTATTGCTGGGATTTTGAAAGTGTAAGCAAGATAACATATGTGGCACATTGGAGCTTGATAAAGATTGGTCAAACCTGAATCCTACAATATGAATGTGTATGTGCATGTACAGGCATGTGTACATATGTACATGTCCCTCTGAGAATAGGGACATGTGATAAACACTAACTGAAATATCTTGCTATTTTGTGCATGTGCACTAGTATTGGGACTTGAACTCAAGGGCACAAGCTCTTGCTTAAAGCTGGCACTCAACCACTTCATTCATACCTTTGGCTGGTTAACTGGAGATAAATCTTTTTAGATTCATCTGGCCAGGCTAGCTTCAAAGTGGAATCCTATGATCTCAACATCCTAAGTGGCTCAGCTTATAGTCGTAAGGCCTGGTACCCAAGCCTGCCTGAATTTTTCTTAGATTTCCTTTTTGGACCAGGAATCCTTAATAAATAGGTGGTTTGATTTTGCTTAGAGACAAAATCTCACCATGTTTCCCAAGCTGACCATAGACTCCTAAGTTCAAGTAACTCTCTACTTCTGTCTTCAGAGAAGCTGGAACTAATGCTTAGCACCACTAAGCCTGGCTCACAAATAGGTAATTTTGGCCATGAACCAACTGCAGTGATGATGAGATTTAGCCCCAGCCTCCTGTGGCCCTCAGAGGTTGGGAGGGAAATGACACTTTTATTGCCAAGGCAAACAAAATTTCAAAAGGCATATTGCCATCTCGTGCTTGTCAGGACAAAGGACCTTTCTTCACTTAGTTCCTCTTTCTCTTGTGACCTGTTCTTACTTTCAGCTGATATTCCACTAATTAATTCCTATGGAGGTGTTAACAGATAAGGCATGTTGGATAAGGTGTGAGCTGGTAATGGCACAAGGCCCAGCTTAACTTGTTTGTCACGCCTCCTACCACATCTGCAAAGCAGAGGTCAAAGACAAAGCCTCTGCAGGCTCTCCAAAAATGTTTTATGGGGGGTTAAGAAAGGAGGGAGAAAGATGTGGGTGTGGTTAGCATGTGGAGGTTCCACACAGCCTCCCCTCCCACCAAAATAAGAAAAGAACAGGAGACAGGTGCAAGTGATTTATGCTTATATACTTAGAAGGCTATGGAGGTATGGTTATATACTTAGAAGGCTATGGAGGTATGGTTCAAGTAGTAGAGCAAAAACTGATCCAGCAAGCCAAATAAGAAGGCTCTGAGTTCAAGCTCTGGTCCTGGCAATAAAGAAAGAAAGAAAGAAAGAGAGGCATATGATTCTCTGGCCCTCAAGGCCTATGACATAGTTAATGGCAGCTGGGATGTGAAGAAAGGTTTTTTGAGCAGGATGAGTAGATGAGATCTTTTCTCTTAATCCTACTCTTTCAAGGTCCTCGCTGGTGTCTCCAGGAAGCCATCCCCATTGACCTTCATTCAATTTGACATGAGGAAGAAATTGTTTTCCATTTGTTAAGTCACCTGGGGTATTTTTTTTTAGTGCAAATTAAATATACAAAGGGGTCTCAGTGTGATATTATGATATATACATATAATGAACGTGAACTTTGATCAAATTCACCTCCTCACTGTTTCTTAACATGCCCCCTTTTCTAAAAACAATTTTAGTGTTTTATTTTGCAACTTTTATTCATATATATGTATGTGAATACATTATACATACATTATATAAATACATTATACATGCAATATGTATATATACATATGTATGTATGTATGTGTGTGTGTGTATATATATATATACATATAAATGTATGTCAGTCATGGGGCTTGAACTCTGGGCCTGGGCACTGTCCCTGAGCTCTTCAGTTTAAGGCAAGCACTCTACCATTTGAGCCACAGTGCTACTTCTGGTTTTCTGGTGGTTAATTGGAGATAAGAGTCTAATGGACTTTCCTTGCCTAGGCTGGCTTTGAACTGTGATCCTTAGATCTCAGCCTCCTGAATAGCTAGGATTACAGGCATGAGCCACTGGCACCTGGTTCTATAATATATATTTATGTAAAACATATAATACATTTTATATTTTGGTCATATTCATCTCTGCAATACTCTTTATTTTCTCCTTCCTGCTCCTACTGATTTCTTACCAGACAGCCCTCCCCACTTTTGCAATCATGTCATGTAACAATAATAATAATAAATAATAACTTTTTATTTGGGTCTAGATTCTGCGTATGAGAAAAGACATGGGATATTGTCTCTCTCAGCATTGTGATATCTAGTTCCATCCCTTTTCCTGAAGACAACATAATTTGATTCATTTCTATGACTGAATAATACTCCATTGTGTGTATATAATACATTTCGTTTATCCATTCACCAGTTGGGCATTTAGCTTGATTCTGTAGTGTGACTATTGTGAATAGTTCTGCAATAAACATGGGTGTGTAGGTATCTATTGTATATTGACTTACATTCTTTCCAGTATATGCTCAATAGTAGTAATAAAGGAGCATATGGTAGTTTCATTGTTAGTTGTTTTATTTTATTTTTTTTGAGGAACCTCCATACTGACTTTTATAATGAGCATATCAATTTACATTTTCATCAAAAGAGTATGAACTCCTTTTCCATCTAGCCAGTATGTGTTCTTGTTGTTTTATCTTGATGGTTGCCATTCTGACTGGAGTGATACAGAATCTCAATGTTGTTTTGATTTTCTTTTATGATTAAATATGTTGAGCATTTCATGTGTTGAGAACTATCCAATTGGCTTGCCAATTTATTAATTTTAATTAAGTATTATTTAATTGTTTTGGTGATAGGCTTTTCTTATGCAGATCAAGGTATCCCAGAACTCAAGATCCTCCTGCCTCAACCTCCAGAAGGTCATTGAGATTATAGGGTTTGTTATCACTTCAAAAAAAACTCAACATTACTCTGACCAAAGCAATATAGTAAACTTCCAGCATCTACCACCTACTAGGAATTGCTTTTTATTTTATTTTATTTTATTTATTTTTTGTCCATTGTGGGGCTTGAACTCTGGGCCTGGGCGCTGTCCTTCACCTCTTCAGTTCAAGGTAAAGTGCTTGCCTAGCAGGCATGAAGCCCTGGGTTCAATTCCTCAGTACGACACAAACAGAGAAGGCCAGAAGTGGTACTGTGGCTCAAGTGGTAGAGAGCTAGCCTTGAGCACCGAGAGTGAGTTCAAGCTCCAGGACCGGCAAAACAAAAACAAAAACAAAAAAACAGAGTCTCATGGACTTTTCTGCCCAGGCTGGCTTTGAACTGCAATCCTCACATCTCAGCCTCCTGAGTAGCTAGGATTATAGGTATGAGCTACAAGCACCTGGCAGGATTTGCTTTCTAAGTAGCTTAATTTTTTTTATAGTAAAGGTGATATTCAGAGGGGTTACAGTTACATAAGTAAGGTAATAAATACATTTTTTGTCAAGCTTGTTACCCCTTCCCTCATTTTTCTCCCTCTTTCTCTCCCCTCCTACTCCCTACTGATCATTTCCAACATATTGTCTTGTGTATATCGCTGTTGCATTGGATCCCCCCATCCTTTGTCTCACCATGCTTTTGTTCCCCAAACATATAGACAATACCAGGGTACCAAAACCAAATACAGTGACAACAGGGATATACCATGGAGGGAAGAACATACAAAAGAAACAAAATTCACATAGTACATTAAAAACAACAACAAAGTAAAACTTCTTGTGTCCATGTCTTGGAGTTCATTTTGCTTGTCATCTTATATGGTCATATGTACAAAGCTATTGAGCTATTCTTATAGCTTAAATTTTTATGAATAATGTGCTTGTTATATAAGTTTATAATGTGTTTGTTATATAAATGATTATGAAATTCAGGGCGGAGGATATGGCTCAGTGGTATATGCCAGAAACTTTGAGATTAATCTTCAGCACTAAAGAAAAAGAAAACCCAAAGAAAGGGAGGGAGAAAGGAAGAAAGATAGAAAGAAAGAAAGAGAGAGAGAGAGAAGAAAAAAATCATCTCTACTCCTCTTGGCCACAGATAATTATAGTCAATGTTATTTTGGAATCTACATTTCTTATTTCTCTTTGCATGTTGAAATAGAAATGCATATGCACACATATATACACATAAACAGCCTCACTAGTGGCGCTGTTGCTCAAGTGGTAGGGCACCAGCCTTGAGTGAAAGAGCGCAGGGACAGTGCCCAGGACCTGAATTCAAGACCCACAACCAACAACAAAAAAAAAAATGCGGAAAAAAACCTCACACATACATATACATATACTTGCATTTGCATACTGTTTTGAAATCAACTGTTTCAGTTAGTTGATAAAATGTCCTGCTGCTTTTCCCAAAGCAGTAAATACAATTTTAGAACGCAACCTTTAATCAATGTGTAGCACTGCATTGTGATAGTATCATAATTTATATACTGTTGGACACTCTGCTCTCTTCTTCCACATAAATTGCCTCAACAACATTTCGGCTCCTTTTCTACATATTGTATCACTTTCTCTACCACCCACAGACTCTCAATCACCTACATTCCTAGAATGCAAAAATAATAAAACAGTCAAGAAATTCACAATGTGATATTTTTGGATGGGGAAGGAAGAAGCAAAGCTTTTTCCATCATATTCATTGTTGCAATTGTTTTTGAGAGGGTGGAACCTCAAACTCAAGATCCTCATATCTCAGCTTCTTGACTGCTGGAATTGTAACCAAGTAACCACCATACAGATCTCATAGTTATGATTATTGTTATTATTCTTATTTTACTTTTTATTCTGAGTAGTAATAACTGATGTGGAGGAGTACAGGAGATGACAGGATTGGAAGCAACAGGAAGTTGTTGTCGTTAGGATTACATGTGGTTCCAAGAAACAAAAGGCAACAGTAAACTCAAAAGAACAGTGGTATAAATGAAACACAAGCCTATTTTTTTCTCATATGGAAGTCTAGAGAAAAGTGTTCCTATATGCCATTATGAGGAGTGTCAGAGACCCAATTCCTTGTGTTTATCTCCCACAAGACCACCCCACAAGGTCTGAAATGGTCACTTTAACTCTAGACATCTAGTGAAAATAGAAAGGAAGAAGAAATGCATTCTTTAGGGGAAGTTTTCTAGCACTGCATTTTGGGGGAGGGGAAGGGGACAGTTTAACACACACTGAGTCTACATAGTTTGCTTTTATTTTGAATGTCTTTGAGCCCAGATAAAATCAGGAAATATTACTGCTACAGAAGAAAAAAGAATGGGTACTAGAGCTATCCACATTTCTCTGCTATAACAATCATCAGGGATGCTGGTAGCTTACATCATCTTCGCTACTCAGGAAGCTGAGATCTGAGGATTATAGTTCGAAGCCAGCTTTGGCAGGACTGTCCATGAGATTCTTATCTCCAATGAACTAACCACAACAACAACAACAAAACCAGAGCTAAAAGTGTGGTCATGTGATAGAATGTCAGCCATGAGTGGGTAAAATCCAAGCAAGTGCATGAGGCATTGAATTCAAGCCACAGGAATGGCACACACACACACACACACACATCATCATCATCATCATCATCATCATCATCATCAACATCATCTTTGAATTCAGTTAATCCAATCCAGCCACTAGAAGTGGATCAAACAGAAGAAAAGCATCTATCCCATTAACAAGAAAATGCAAACTCCTGAGATGAACAGATGGGCTAAATAAATACCTGCTCAGTGTCTTAATCCCTGCAGGATTTCTGAAATTAGCCAGGTCCTTTAAACCTATGCTAAAGGAAAGAACAGCTGATAACTCCCAGATCATGTGAAGGTGCACCTGGCTTCATGGGAATGGTGCTACCTGATCCATTGACAGCGGAGTATGGCAGATTCCACTACGTAGCTAGGTATAGTTCCTGTCTCTCAAGTAACAGAAGTGAAAAGAGTTGGCTGTCTTTGTTCTGGTTGTGGCAACTTCCTAGAATACCACCTCCCTTGTATATGTGAAGACATTCTGCTCTTTCTTATTTCCTTATTTTGTTTTTCAGTACTGTGGTCTGATCTCAGGGTCTCATGCTTTTATTCAACTTGCTCACTCACAGTTAGTGCCTTACCACTTAAATCACACTTTCATCCTTCCTTTTTGCTGATTAATTGTTGATGGAGACTCCTGGACTTTTCTATTGGGGATGACTTTGAACTTGAATCCTCTAATCTCAGCCTCTTGAGTAAAAGCATGAGCTAGCAGTGCCTGACTCCCCCAGCCCTTCTTGCTTTGTTTATTTTTCAGATATGGTCTAATGTTTTTCCCTGGACCATCATCCTCTTCCATAGTCCTTCCGCATAGTTGGGATTACAGATATGAATTGCCTTGTTGGTTGAGTTGGAGCTATTGCTAACTTTTTTTCCCCTGGATGTGGGGCTTGAACTCAGGGCCTGGGCACTATCCCTGAGCTTTTTTGCTCTACTTTTTTTTGTGGTTGTTGTTGGTTATGGGCCTGAACTCTGGGCTTGGGCACTGCCCCTCAACTCTTCAGCTCAAGGCTAGCACCTACCACTTGAGTAACAGTGCCACTTCTGGCTTTTTCTGCTTATGTGGTACTGAGGAATCAAACCCAGGGCCTCATGCATGCAAGGCAAGCATTCTACCACTGAGCCACCTTCCCAGCCCAGGGCTCTACTTTGAGCCACAGCTCCAATTTTGACTTTTTGAGTGGTTAATTGGAGATAAGAATCTCATATGGACTTTTCTGCCCAGGCTGGCTTTGAATTGAGATCCTCAGATCTCAGCCTCCTGAATAGCTAGGATTACAGGCGTAAACCACCAGCACCTGACTAATCAATAACATTTTATCTTAGCTGACTTTGAAACATAATCTTCCCAATCTCTGCCTTCCGTGTGAGCTACCACGATTGCCCTTATGTTTCTTAGAATACTTTCAAATCTATACACACACACACACACATACACACACACACACATACACACACACACACCGCCCCTTCCCCCTCCCCCCCCCATGCTTGTCCCTTGACTTCATTTATCACTCATTCATTCATTCTTCATTCATTTATCAAATTCTAGTATAGTCTACCATGTGCAGGGCACTTTGCTAAGCATTTGGGGGTTCAAAGGAAGACACAAACTATACAAGTCTGTGATTTGAAATCACATACAAGAGGCTAGTGCAACATTCCCTCAGTGTGCTGGGATATTTAACTACACAAATGATAGACAGCTCCCACAGGGCACACAGCTGGTATATTAACCAGCAGGTATTTATAGAGCTCTTGCTACGTGGCAGGCCCTGTTCTGTTCTTTATGTGCTGAGTGTATTGACTCTAGTAAGTTTTATGCCTACATATACTATCACCCTCTATGATAGAGGATGAAACCAAAGCATTAAGCCAAGGTTAAATAACTCACCCAAGGTCACACAGCTAGTAAATAGTCAAGTCAAAATGAAATCCCAGTGTGCCGGTTAACTGATATGTCCTATTGTGTTATTATCTATTCTATTCCATAGTCCCCTTATTTAATAGGATGACAGGAATGTAGTCAGTAGTCAATCAATGTGTGTTGAATAGAAATGAGCTATCTGCTCTACCCTGAGCCAGTTATCTGATCCTAGTGATCCTCACCACAAGTACAGAAAGTCATCTGACTAAGAGACCTCTAAGGTCCTTTAAAACTCTGAATTACAGAACCATATGCTTTCCTCCTATTCACCTAGTAAATAATCTTTTTTTTTTTTTTTGCCAGTCCTGGGGCTTGAACTCTGGGCTTGGGCACTGTCCCTGAGCTTCTTTTTTTTTTTTGGTCGGTCATGGGGCTTGAACTCGGCCTGGGTGCTGTCCCTCAGCTCTTCAGCTCAAGGCAAGCGCTCCACCACTTGAGCCACAGCACCACTTCTGGTTTTCTAGTGGTTTATTGGAGATAAGAGTCTCACGGGCTTTTCTACCCAGACTGGCTTTGAACCATGAACCTCAGATCTCAGCCTCCTGAGTAGCTAGGATGACAGGCATGAGCCACCTGCACCCAGATTCCCTGAGCTTCTTTTGCTTAAGGCTAGCACTCTACCATTTGAACCACAGAGCCACTTCTGGATTTTTCTGTATATGTGGTACTGAGGAATCAGACCCAGGACTTCATGCATGCAAGGCACAAGACTCTACCACTAAGCCACATTCCCAGCCTCGCATAGTAAACACTCTTGAAGGATCATCTGTTGGGATCCCAGAATTTAGATAGACTTCAGTTAGGAGATTGGTGAGAATGGCTTTAGTTCATCCAGTCCTTTAAGAGGTCTCACCTTTTTGGAACTAAGGAGTAATAGATTTTGTGAATCATATGCTGTAGTAGAATGGATAAGATATGCAAAATGTTCTCCCAGAAATTGGGAAGGTACAGAGCTTTTCTATTGCATAGACAGCAGTTTTGTGCAGAAGACACACACTGATCATGTTTCATTTTCATTTGATGAAAAGGCTTCAGACCATGTTCTTAGCTGTTGAGGTACTTAAAATAGCCAGGGCATTGTCACACTTTTCAGACCTCTATTCTTTGTAAATTTGTCTGCAAACACTACATTATTCCAACAGTCTGCCCTAAATGACTCCTTCAGAGTATTTGGTGAGTTGACAATGTTTCCCAAAGACCAAAGTATACACAGCATCGGACCTTTGATCAAAGGCCAACAAATTCCCCATGATCTGACCAAATGCCAGCCCAAGGCATTTTGCTTTGGCCAGTCTTCTCTTCCCCATGGTGTCAGTTGGCTCCATTAGCGTTTCTTACCCAGCCAACACTAGTAGTAATCAGTGAATTTGTAGGACTGGTTTCTCTGGTGAGTAATGGGGCCTAGAAAGAGGCTTTGAAGTGAACTAATACTGATCATAGGGGAGAATATTGGTGGTAAGGAAATTCCCTACCTGAAGTCAACCAATGGATTGTTTCCTCTGCTGAGATGAAGTTAACAGGAAGCAGACCTGTGTGCCCTTGTATTTGAGGACTTAATAACTGGAAGGTTTTGACTGTCTGCTTGACTGTCTGCAAGACTACAAGAGAAATATGGAATTCACGATAAGGCACCTATTATCTGTGATGTGGCTCCATTTGAGTGTTTAATATGTACTCTCCTTTCATTTTCTTGACAGTCCATAAGATTCTTAATATATCTCTCATTTTACAGGTCACACAATTATATGCCCTAGGGCTGTCTACACAAATTAAAAATATTAAGAGATTCTGGGTACCACTGGCTCATGCCTGTAATCCTAGCTACTCAGGAGCCTGAGATCTGAGGATCTCAGTTCAAAACCAGCTGGGGCAGAAAAAGTCTGTGAGACTCTTACCTCTAATTAACCACCAGAAAACTGGAAGTGGTGCCATGGCTCAAGTGGTAGTATGCTAGCCTTGAGCTGAAGAGCTGAGGGACAATGCCCAGGCCCAGAGTTTAAGCCCCACAACCAAAAAGAAAAAAAATAGAACCACCTTCTGCCAAGACTGTCTTGCTATATAGTCTAGGCTGGCTTCAAACTTAGGATCTTCTTGTTAAATTTAACTCTCTTTTTATGTTCTGTATTATTTCCAAAAAGAGCTACCAGGCAAATAAAATCTTTTAAGTCCAGACAGTCTCATCCTTCCAGGGGGTTTGTAATTTTGTACTATAGTCTTTCTTTGACTCCTACTCTCTTATCTTTTGTGGTAAAATCCAGATATATGGACCAAGCAAGCTTATCAACCACCTCAAGCCAATATTCCATAGGATTTATAGGGAGATTCCACTAGTAGAAAAAAAATACATGAAGCATTATACCTGCAAAGTAGGTATCCAGACCTTCTTGCAAAATCCCTCTCACACTGGTTTATGTATCTTTATTAACTCAGAGTTTGTGGAGTAAACAGGCATAGGCCAGATCCCAGAGCATCTGTGGAACTCCTGCTGTTCCTTGCCTGTGCCTGGCAGGTGCTGTCAGCATTGATCTTTCCATAACCACCTGCTTATTTCCTGAACCATCAGGGTACCTAGTTCAAAATGATTTTTTCCATCTTTTCCCCATAATCCATCCACAAAAGCTAAATGAACTCAGAGATATAACTTTTCCTACCACGGTTACAATATACTATTTTGCATGCTGCTTTTTCATACAAAAACTTTACATTAGGTGGGCCCTTGTGATTCATACCTGTAATCCTAGCTACTCAGGAAGCTGAGATCTGAAGCTCATGATTCAATGCCAGCTTAGCAAGAAAGTCCATTAGACTCTTATCTATGGTAAACTCCAAAAAAAGCCAGAAGTGGAGCTGTAGCTCAAGTGGTAGAGCACTAATCTTGAGTAAAAGAAGCTCAAGGGCAGTGTTCAGGTCCTGAGTTCAAACCATAGGACCAGCACCAAAACAAAAACAAAAACAAACTAAATGTATTCTGTTATCACTTGCTTAGCCAAAATTCACTTTGTCTTTTGTTTCATCTCATTTTAAGACAGGATCTGTTTATATTCCCCAGAATGGCTCAAAGTTGCCCTGTCTCAGTCTCTTGAGTGCTAGGATTATGTGTGTCCTAACAAGGCCCACCTGGCCTCTTCTCTCTTAAAATAAGATATCTTTGACATAGTTTATGAAAGTAAGGAGGCCTAGCTGTAAGATGGTGCTTCTCACTCTGTTTGGCAGCTGGAGATTGATATGACCATTGGGCCAATTAAAATGAAAGTCAAGCTGGAATTTTTGTCAAGCAAGCAAGTAGAGCAAGCACCAGGCTCTGAGTTAAAACCATAGTACCAGGAAAAAAGAAAAGAAAAAGAAACACTAAAAATAAGCCAAAGTTATTGTGTGCATCTTTTAGCCAAGTTCTTTAAAGAAAAGTAACTCCTTTGGCATCCTAGAATGCTCTCACCAGGTCTTCTTCCTGCCTACAGTGCAGTTAGGACTTTCGAGTACAACAGGTTCTATTTTGATATCACCAAGATAGAGACAGCATATTCTAAGCATGACAGATTGGGAAGATAAAGCAGAGACTAAGTTCCTTATGATGTCATGGCACTACCATTACCGTAAGGAGGAAGCTCTTGGCTAAGTTTCTGTCCCGTACCTGTGTCACCTAGGTAACTGGCACACCTGGATGCAGTCACCCTCCTTCCTCAGAGGTCACACCTTCTGCTGCTCTCTGTCACACCTCCCTCCTCTCATCCAACCACGGGAGGGTCCCAAACCCTGAGGTCACATGGGCATACAGTGTGGCTACAGCTGGCCGTACCTTTTCCTGTCCCTTCCCTACTTAAACCAAGGCTGGACATCAGCTCCCCACTTTCGGCCATGTGCTTTTCCACCGTGCATGATGGGACAGATAGTTCGGAAATAAAACTTCTCTTCCTGCCTGAATATCGCATGGTGTTCTCTTCATTGGCTACCTAACTAAACCTACATATTTAATTTACCTTACAACTACCACCTGGATTATTTTCTTCTAAGTAGCTTTATATAATGAAAGAAAAATAATCAGAAGCCCTCAAATCAGTTCAATTTCTGCATGTTATCAACAGCATGGATGCAAACTTGAATCAAGCTTGCTGTACTGCTTCTTACTGAGAATTTTGCCCTGGTTCAAAGGAAGCCTGAGAGGAAAACCATCGGATTATGCTTTGTGAGAGCCTCATGGCTCTTGAGGTCAGAACTCTAGTGCCCATTTATTGAGTTGGAACAGTCTGCCTCTCTGCCCCATCACAAACTTTATGTGGGGAATACAGGATATATGGTTTAGAGGTTTGTGGTTTAGAGGTTTGTGGTAGACAGATGCTTTCCTCCTTGCTGATACAAACTTCCTCCCATGATAAAGGCAGAAAACACCACAAACTCACTTTTGTAGTCTCTTGAGCCACAAGGTATGGACATGTGATCTAATATTGTCCAAAGAGTTCAGCTGAAGGCAGAAAATCTCCTGGGGGAAAAAAATCTCTCTTAAGGAAAGCAGGGGGGGGGTGCAGAAATAAATGTCTTCTTCTTCCCTGGAAATGATGGCCTGGAAATGCAGAGTCATCTTGTGGTTGATGACTTCACATTACAGATTGCAGAAAGTCCTAGATGGAGAAACTCCAGGATCCTTGGCATGGCACCAGGTCTCATCCACCAACCCTGGACACTCATACCTTTCACAGCTGTTACTGCTGACATCAATTTTCTTTTAAAGTTAATTAATCCTGAGATATTTATCATTTCTTTTTTTTTTCTTTCTTTCTTTTTTTTTTTTTTTTGTCTGTTGTGGGGCTTGAACTCAGGGCCTGGGTTCTGTCCCTGAATCTCTTTGTGCGCAAGGCTAGTGCTCTACCACTTGAGCCACAGCACCACTTCCTGTTTTTAAGTGGTTAATTTGGAGATAAGAGTCTCATGGGGACTTTTCTTTCCCTGGCTGGCTTTGAACCATAATTCTCAGATCTCAGCCTCCTGAGTACGTAGGATTACAAGCATGAGCCACAGGTGCACAGCTTTTTTTTTTTTTTTTTTTTAGTAATTTCTTACCTGAAAACATTTCAATTGGTTTCCTCCACCTTGTTATACCGTTCTGGAGGGTATCCTGTTATTGGCACTTAAAAGAACTTTGGCTGATTGTAGAGGAATCAGAAAAGGGCTGCTCCCTTAACTCCAGAATTCCTAGGTCTTTTCCTTCCCACAAAATTCTGTAGCTCCTCAGACTGCTTGGCTGGCCATAGGGACATGTCCAGACAAGAGGCAGACTCTGCCCAGACCATACTTTAGGTTTCTCATATTTAATATAGTCTCATCTCATTTTGCAAATTTTATACAATAAATGCCTTGTGGTATACTGTTATTATTTAAACACTAAGATAGTTTTATGCTCAATGAAAAGTATATATAAGGGAAACTTCTTTGTTAAAGATAACACTGTTGGGCTGGAGTGTAGCTCAGTAGTAGAGTGCATGCCTAGCATGGACAAGGACCTGAATGCAATTCCTAGAACTAACTTTTATTTTTTTAATAATATGTGCCAGGTACCAGTGGCTCATGGCTATAATCTTAGCTACTCATTAAGCTGAGATCTGAGGATCATGTTTCAAAGCCAGTCAAGGCGAGAAAATCCTTGAAACTTTTTTTTTTCTTTTTGTCAGTCATGGGGCTTGAACTCTGGGCCTTGGTGCTGTCCCTGCGCTCTTCAGCTCAAGGTAAGCGCTCTACCACTTGAGCCACAGCACCACTTCTGGTTTTCTGGTGGTTAATTGGAGATAAGAATCTCACAGACTTTCCTGCCCAGGCTGGCTTTGAACCATGATTCTTAGATCTCAGCCTGCTGAGTAGCTAGGATTACAGGTGTGAGCCACTGGCACCTGGCTTCCTTGAAACTTTTTTTTTTTCTTGCCAGTCCTGGGGCCTGAATTCTGGACCTGGGCACTGTCCCTCAGCTCTTCAGCTCAAGGCTAGTGCTCTACCACTTGAGCCACAGCGCCACTTCAGGCTTTTTCTGCTTATATGGTGCTGAGGAATCGAACCCAGGGCCTCATGCATGCAAGGCAAGCACTCTACCACTGAGCCACCTTCCCAGCCCCTTCCTTGAAACTCTTTTTTTTTTTTTGGTTGGTCGTGGGACCTGAACTCTGGGCCTGGGCACTGTCCCTCAGCTCTTCAGCTCAAGGCGAGTGCTCTACCACTTGAGCTACAGCACAACTTCCAGTTTTCTGCTGGTTTATTGGAGATAGGAGTCTCACAGTCTCTCCTGCCTGGGCTGGCTTTGAACCGCGATCCTCAGATCTCAGCCTCCTGAGTAGCTAGGATTACAGATGTGAGCCAACAGCGCCCGGCTCCTTCCTTGAAATTCTTTTTTTTTTTTTTTAATTTAATTTTATTTTATTTGTGAACATACTGTACAGAGGGGTTACAATTACATTGGCAGGATAATGCGTACATTTCTTACCAAGCATTGCAGCCTCCTCCTTTGGTTTACCCTTCACATCCCTTCCCAGCCTTCCCCCTCCTCCCCTATCCCAATCCTTCTCCTCCCCCCCCCCCCCCCCCCCCCCCCCCCCCCCCCCCGCACCGACGTTGTAAAGCTCGTTTTGGACATGACAACTTGTACTTCTCATTGTTGCAACAGGTCCACCTGTATCCTTAAACAACTGGTTTTTCCCCATCTCCTCCACAAGTTATACTGACATCAAATATAGTGAAAGCAGGGGTTATACTGTGGGGGAGGGACATACAAAGCAACAAAGAGATAATCTTATAAATGCGTTAGAAACACATGCATGAAAGAAAAAAACATTAAAATACATATCTACTTCCTTGAAATTCTTATCTCTGATTAACTACCAGAAAACTGGGAGTGGTGCTGTGGCTCAAAGTGGTAGAGCTAGCCTTGAGCAGAAAAGCTCAGGGATAGTGGCCAGGCCTTGAGTTCAAGCCCCACAACTGAAAAAAAAAAAAAAAAGTATGTGAAAAGTCCACGAATGTGAATTCAAAAGTGTAGAGTCAAAATAAGCCCTAAACTTATTTTCCAATTAAATAACTGAAAATAATTTTCAAGCTGAGAAGGTGCCAAAGGACAAATATTTAACTTGTTACAAATATGTATAATTTTCCATCTGTACAAGCTAATAAATCCTGATAAGGTACAGTCAACCCTTTGTAGCCACAGGGTTTGCATCTGCAGATTCAACCAACTGTGGATTGAAAATATTCAGGGAAAAAGTATTGCATCTGTAGCAACTATGTACAGACATATTTTTCTCTTGCTATTTCCCTAAACAACACAGATAATAACACAGACTAACATGACCTTGAATTAGGTATCATAAATAATTTAGACATGATTTGAAGTATATGAAAGGATGTATTTAGGTTATATGCAAATGCAATGCAAATTATATAATGAACCTGAATTTCCATGGATTTCTGTAAGAAGTGGATCCCCATGGGTACTGAAAGATGATTTTAATTCGTATAATAGAGCAGGTGGACACGGCAGTACAGGTAAGTAGAATATAAAATGTTTCTATTTAAACTTTCAAGATAGGTGTAGATTTTAATTAGGTTTCTGCTTCTTTTCACTCTGTGGCAGAAGAAGCAGTTAGATGGTCAGTTTCCTTCCCATTGCTTTTTGAAAATCTTAGTTTACAAAAGGTTTCACTTCAGCATGTCAGTTTATAAGTTAATGTATCTTGACCAATGTCACCCTTTCCATTGTTCTCCCCCCTCTCTTTCAACACCATCCACCCACCTCCTGAAGTTACCTGGTTAGATAGTCAATCAAGCAGGAATGGCTCTAGCTTTTTCCCACGTATACAAAACACTTGAATGAAAAGTAAAAAGTTCAGCCTGGCCAGGTGGTTCATGGTTACAATCCTAGCTACTCAGGAGGCTGAGATCTGAGGATCATGGTTCAAAGCCACTCCAGGCAAGAAGGTCTATGAGATTCTTACCAGAAAACTGGAAGTGGCACTGTGGCTCAAAGTGGTAGAGTATTAGCCTTGACCAAAAAAAAAAAAAAAAAGCTCAGGACAGTGCCCAGACTCTGAGTTCAAGCCCCCTTGACCAACAAAAACAAAGAAACAAAAAGGAGTGAAAAGTTCAGTGCCTGGAACAGTTTCAAATGCAAGGACAGATCATTGGAATTCAATGTTTTTTCTTTGCTTTTCACAAAGATTAATTTGGGTAAGGTAGTTATTGTTTTTGTTTTTGTTTTTTTTTTGGTTTGGTTCCTCAAAAAGATACTAAATTAACCAAGAGGAAATCTCTTGACTCTTGATTAGGAAAAATGAATCTACAGATTTGTATTTTATAACTACATATTGTTACAAAGGATGTTAAACTTCCTCAATGATGAGGTGGTATTCTAAGAGGAAAGATGGCTACATGGATTTGGAAAGTATCTTTTAGAAGAGGTTAGCTAATTTAGCAAGGAAGTAGGGAGTTGGAATAGGATTCTTGGTCAGTCAGAAACCAACACAGGTCTAAACAAGAATTAACTTCTTTGTGTAGTTTATTACTAGAGTGCTTTGACCCCTGTTCAGACCACCTTTTAGTTTTTTATCCAGTTAGGAAGCATCCTGGGGCAAGAGGGAGAAACTAGCATCCCTGACCTGACCTGACCCTGACAGCAACAACAGTGACATTGTTAAATAGTTCCAAAGACTTGGAAGGGGAAGGAGGGGTGTAACCCATTGCTTACTTACTGCCCAGATTGTGTAAGGGTTCATCCCTGGCATGGGGGTAGAGGGAGTTTCAGGAGTTTGGGGAAAGAAGATACCATGATCTTTGCTTGGTAGTCCACAGAAGCACATATGGCTGGTGAACAATAGTCAATGAATCAGAGCAGAAAGGAATCTGAAGAGTCACATTGTCTAAGTTGTCATGAATAAGGAAACACATCCAGAGTCTTAAGAGTTTTGGCAGATTCTGGGTGAAATCTCCATTCTCTAGAATCTCAACTCAGTGTTCTTCCAGTATGCCATTTGGCCAAAAGGTTACTAGAGATGAAAAATGCTGGGAGTGGAGGAAACATGTTGCATTTTTATCTATCAAAGGAAAATGGAAAACAATCAGCTACATGTCTCCATAGCTGAGAAAAGACTTTGCCAGAAATGCTAAAAATAGTTCCTCAAATGAAAGCGCCATTTGAGAAAGTGGATAAGAATGTCTACTAGAAACATAGTCATGTTTCTAAGCTCTCTCACCTTCAAGGTCAAGCATTGTTAGGGTTTGAGTGATGCCTAGAGAAAGAGAAAATGGGGAGAGAGAAAGGGAGGGAGAGGGAGAAAGAAAGATACAGAGAAGAAGAAGAGAAATAGAAAAAGGGAGGGAGGGGGGAGTGTAGTTGTGGAGATGGGAGGGAAGGGATGGTAGAAGAGAAACAAAGGAGGAGGCAATAATGCTTGATAAGAAATGTACTCATTACCTTGCTCATGTAATTGTAACCCCTCTGTACAATATTTTCACAATAAAGAACTTATTTAAAAAAAAGAAAAAGGGAGGGAGGAGGGATGTAGTGGAGGAATGGAGGAAATGGTGGGAAACAGAGGGGGGAAAGAAAGGAGAGAAGGAGGAGGGAAAGAGAGGCTAGAGCAACAAACTGCCCAAGTTTCCAAACAAGGAAAGCTGGTGAAAATGTGAATTCCACACTAGTGAAAATGGGAATCTTTGATCTCACTATAGGAATCCACTGATGTTACTAGCACTAGCATTCTCCTGCTTGTTATGGGCCTTGCTTAAACAGATCATGTAAATTGTTCTTCCCTTGTTTTTCTTTTTTTTTCCAAAAGCCACCTAATTCCTAAGTTTATTTTTTTTAATGAGCTTTCAAATTTTTAGAAAACTTATCTGGAAAACTGAGACAGGTGAGTAGCACTTTCTATTAATGTCATAGGTAGGGACAAAGATTGCCTTGGAGATGTAGAGAGATATATTTACTTTATTGTTTACTACTGATTAAACTTTCCAGGCTTAGTGACATTACTTGCTAAGTTGTAGATCTTTATCTGGAAGAGATGCAAATAATTTCTGTCATGTAAAACAGATTATCTCAAAGATTTACGGACTGTTGAGAATTAACCGATTTTTTTTTCTTTTGTAAAATTCAGCTGTGGCAATCTCATCTTAACATTTCTTTGTTTGATTGTTTATGGACACTGAACTTTTCAAATACTTTCTAGTCTGTTATGAAATCTTACTAGCTTCTTCATAAATCAGTTTTTGCTATATGCTCATTTACTTTCTTCTAGTCATGATGTACCTTTCTAAAACTTACATTGTAACCCATCATTTTTTTCCCCTTATGAAGCATCTTCAGGGATATTTTTTTTATACACTTGTTTAGGGAGAATTATCAACTTTCCAGATAATGAGGTCTAGGGATACAAGGCCATTCATTCCTCTATCAAATAAAGAATTAAGAGGCAGAGGGGTCATAAATGTAATAAAGCTCCGGTGGCTCACGCCTATAATCCTAGCTACTTAGGAGGCTGAGATCTGAGGATTGCGGTTCAAAGCCAGCCGGAGCAGGAAAGTCCGTGAAACTCTTACGTCCAATAAACCACTCAGAAAACCGGAAGTGGCACTGTGGCTCAAGCAGCAGAGCGCTTGCCTTGAGCTGAAGAGCTGAGGGACAGCACCCAAGCCAAGAGTTCAAGCCCCACAACCAACCTCCCTCCCCCCTTCCCAAAAAAGCAAGAAACTGAAAGTAGAGACTCTCTGTAGAGAAAAAGGGTCCCAGAGCCAGGAGTCCACTGAAGTGGGCTTTATTAATTCTCCTCCTACACCAGAACACAATTGGTCAGTAAAGACTCACCTGCCTTGGTTCTTCGTTAGTCTCTGCCCCTAGACAGGAATGCAAAAGTAAATCTGACTGGTGACACCCAATCAAGCAAGAGGCATTACCGCCCTGCACTACTGGCAGGATTTTGAGTGAGAACCCAGGGCCTTATGGGAAGTACAATTTTGAGCACTTTGAGAATGGGAAATTCTGTGGTATCCATCACCTGTTCTGTTTACCATTTATGAATCCTACTTACCTAACAGTTCCTTTTCTTTCCCACTTAGATATTAATTTTTTCTTTCTTCAGAGTTTTTATAATTTATTACCTTTTGATACTACATATATTTTTGTTCAGCTTATTTCTGGGTAGTTGATATTTTTGTTATTACTAATGAGAAATTAATGTCATACTGGGGTTTGACCTCAGTGAGTCTCAAACTTGCTAGACAGATGCTCTACCACTTGAGTGACTCTGCCAGCCATTTTTGTGGGGGTTAATTTTTTAGATAGGATCTTGCTTTATGCCAGGCTTACTGGGACTGCAATTTGCCTATTTGTACTTCTTTAGCTCATCACTGGGATGATAGGTGTGTACCACCATACTTAAACGTTATTTGAGATGGAATCCCTTACACTTTATTTTTTCTGCCTGGGCTGTCCTTTTATAGTGATCTCTAAATTTCTGCCTACCAAGTTGCTAGGATTACAGGCTTGATCCACTGTGCCTGGTTTAATTTTTACTTTTTAACTGCTTAGTTTTAAAACAGAATATTTTTGGCATATATATTTACACTTCATGAATTCAACCTATCATCTTAATGAATAATGAATTCTGATACTATTTCTTATAGTCTAACTTATTTCCCAGTTATACAATAATATTGTAATCAAATAGTTATAATTTTACTGGTCCTTTGCCAGTTTGTAGTTCCTGTTGTCATAAAGCACATGCAGAGCAGAGTTGAAGAAAAGAGGTGATTAACCTTATTTTGCATAACATCATCCAAGTATAGCTCAGTGATGAAGAGCTTACATTGTGTAGGGGGTGGTGTTCCAGTCCCTACCATCGCATAAAGGAGCAAACATTTAAAAAGGTAAACATTTCAAAGGCCTGAAAGAAAAAAAATATTTTTAGTACATTAGACACATGAGAATCTTTAGATAGCTCAGTCTTTATTTTTATACAGTTCCTTTCTCCTGCCAACATACCTAAAGCCTTGGGTTCTTTTGTATTGAAGATAGGAAGCTCCATGTGATACCAGTGTGCCATTTGGTTATCATTATGCTAATAATTTCCGCATATAACAGTGATAATCTTCTCTGAATTTATGAATCACTTCAAAAGAAGAAGAAGAACAAACATTTCTGCCTTGACAAGTAAAAGATATCTTTAAGTTGGGAGAAATGACTGGAACAGAATGTCCCATTCCTGGCACTCTTTGCCTTGTCCAGGTAAAGGAAGGGGGCCAAACAAGCAGCCATTCCTTCTTCTGCCAAATGGTCCTGGTGTCTCTTCCTTGGCTTTGCCAAGGGCAGGCTCCACGAAAGTCTCTGTGAGGCTGGAAGCTGAATACAGAATAGTTCTCTGTGCCTCTTGCCTGGGCAGCAGGCTTGTCTGCCCCAGATCACACTTGAATAGATGAAAAGAATCTGCCCCCCCCCCAACCCCCGCCCACTATTGGCCTGAGGCCTGCAGTGGAGTCCACAAAGGAACTTACAGACAAGCTGGAGTGGAAGGGCAGCAGGGAAAGCAGAGAGAGGATTTGGGAAAGTCTAAGAGGAAATGAATAAGAACATTTTCAGCTGATGTAGATTATCAGTTAGTCCAATGACCTGTTTGCTCCCATTTGGAGAAATGAAAAATTGCAGAGTACCCAGTTAGTGCCTTTTGTGGTTTCCCCAGAATCCTGTCTTCCAACCTCTTTAAGGAGATGTAGGTGAAAAACAAGCTGTCACTCCTAAAAGTGGGATCCTGGGAGACAAGAAAACACATCGTAAACAAGTCAAAGTTCCTTCTGAAGCTGGATTTAGGAATTCAAGAATTTAACCAAGGTAAGAGAAATGTGTTCATGAAGGATATTGGTACTGGGTAATCTAGTAGTGATTCTTACCAATGTGCTCTGTTTGGTTGGTAATTGTGAAAACGAGCCCCTTTGTTTAAAAGTTGTCTTTGGGACAAGTTGAAAAAAAAATCCTTGCTCTATTTCTGCTCTAGTTAGAGCCAATGTAATGGGGATTCTCACAGTTAAGAAATGACCTAATTACACTTGCAGAATACAGTCTCACAGATGTT
The DNA here is from genome assembly GCF_019054845.1 of Dipodomys spectabilis. Taxonomy (NCBI): domain Eukaryota; kingdom Metazoa; phylum Chordata; class Mammalia; order Rodentia; family Heteromyidae; genus Dipodomys; species Dipodomys spectabilis. The sequence goes on from NW_024870700.1 coordinate 1,555,912, forward strand.
TAGGTGGGAGCTGTCTGTAATCCTAATTCAAAGTTGAACAAGAGAATCAGGAATGGATGGCTCATGCATGTAATACTAGCTACTCAGGAAGCTGAGATCTGAAGATCTTGGTTTGAAGTCAGCTTAGGATAGAAAAATAATTGGTGAGACCTTTCTTCAGTTAACTAGCAAAATGCCAGAAGAGAAGGGGTATTACATCGGGCTTGAATAAAAAAAGCTAAAAGCACCAGGTCCTTGGTTTCAGCTCTAATATGGTGTGATGCCACCCCCCCCCCCCCACACACTCCCTGCCCCATTACACTAGGAGAGTCTTCAATCCTTGTAGGTAACAAATGGGTTAATTTCTGGCTGTTTCTAGATGATAGAAAGCACATTTTGAAAGAAAAATAAGTAGACTCTCAGGAAAATCAAACTGTCAGGTCTAAGATTTTGATAGCAAAACCTCTTCTAGATTTTTTTCCCCAACTCTGTTTCTATCCTTTATGCTCATGCTTGATCTCTGCTGATGTCTCCGATAGTGTATCACATATCTGGCATGGGTACTTGAGCATCCATATCAATGCACAGCCCTGGCCTCACCTCAGAACTGCTGAGTCAGAATATCTGAGAGGCCAGGCATGAGTGGTTCTCAGGAGGCTGAGAGCTGGGGATTGAGGTTCAAAGGCAGCCTGGGTAGAAAAGTTCCAGTGAGACTTATCTCCAGTTCATCATTCAAAAACTGGAAGTATAGCTGTGACTCAACATAATAGAAAGCTAGCCTTGAGCAAAAGAGCTCAGGAACAATGCCAAGGCCCTGAGTTCAAGCCCCACATTTGACCAAAAAACAAAGCAAAACACAACAGAATATCTGGGATGAAGGAGAAATGTGCATAACTAATTCTCTTTTGAGAAGATCTGGGGCCTCTGGAGACATAAAGACTTGAATTCAATCTGTAGTGTTACTGGTTCTTGCATGATGTTAGGCAAATTATCCAACTTTTGTTTGTTTTCTGATCTGTAAATCAGGGAGATAATTATACATATTAAAAATACTGCAGATATTCAGTGGCATATTTATAATGAACAAGAACAGCTTTGTTGGGCACCTGTGGCTCACATCTGTAATTCTAGCAACTAAGAAGGCTGAGATCTCAGGATCCCAATTTGAAGGTAGCCTGGGCAGTAAAGTATATGAGACTTTTATCTCCAACTGACAAAAAGCTGGAAATGGAGCTGTGGCGCAAGTGGTAGAGCAACAAAGCTGAGAGATAGCACCCAGGTACTGAGTTCAAGCCAGCATATGAGAGAGAGAGAGAGACAGAGAGGGAGAGACAGAAAGAGAGAAAGAGAGACAGAGAGAGAGAGAGACAGAGAGAGAGAGCCTGGTGTGGAAATGTTCTACATATGTGATGGATTGTATGAGCTTTATCCTGTATGCAACATGTCCCCTGTTCCAGGCCTAGCTGTTGAAATCAAGGCTATGCTTTACTCCAGGCCTAGCTGTTAAAATGGATGCTATGCTGTGCTCCAGGCCTGCCTGCACAGTCTGGTGTATACTTTACCACCATGAACCATTCAATAGCCAGTCCTTCTGCATATGCTGTGACTTTATAAGTAAAGACCCATGGGCAGTGAGCCCTTGTCTTAGGATTGGCCTAGGACAACTTGCCAGATTGCTTTGCCCCAATGCTCTCTGCCTTGGTGGTCTTGTCTCTTTACCTGCTAGTTCTGGCTTTCTGGCTTCCATCTCTGCTGCCTTCCTCTACTTGATGGCCTTTTCAGGTTACTTTTCCTGACTCACGATTCTCGCCTCTCTTAAATCTGCATGCTATCTTTATTTTGGCATTACTTGCATTTTTGTACAAGACTGCCCTCATTCCTTCCTTTTCCTGTGGAACTCCCAGTGGTACTATGAGGTCCTCCATCCCCTGTCGGGAAAAGGTTCCAAATGACCCACACTGGAAGCCCAAATTCCCTGTGAACACACATGGGTAATAATGGAAAACAGTTGGAATATTTGCTCAAACATACTGACCTCCTAGTGCCACTGCAAAACGAAATAAACAAAACATGACAAAACAAACAACAGAAAGCCCAGCCTCCTGGTTAGAGACTTTAGTCTGTATTCCATATTGTGAACGTATTTATGTTAGCTTTTAAACTTCCATGCCACTTTTTCACCTTTCAAGGCCAGAAAGTGGGTTTTTGTGAGTCTTTTTTTTTTAAGTTGTGCTAAAACAAAGAAAGCAGCTGTGAGCATGACAGCTTCCAGTTCAAGGAGTTGATTATTAATTGCTTAAAGCTTGAAATGCCAAGTAGATGTGAGTGGGTGGTTATGACCTCTCCTGTCCCCCCCTCCTCTTCCCTCCCCTTTCCCCCCCTTTGCTCATCCCCTCTCCCTCCCCCCTCCTTTTTCCTTCTTTCCCTCTCCCTCTCTCCTTCATCACCACATCCTTCGCTGTCATATTTCTCACCCTGGTTAACTTTCAGTAAGGGGGTACTCACTGTCCCCAAGAGAACAGTATAGAAAGGAAGCGTCCTTAATGGCCTATAATGGTTGAGTGGATGTATAAGCTATAGAGGAGGTTTTCTGAAGTAATAATATAAACGAATTTGTACTTATGCCTTTGTAATCGAAGCAGTCAGAAAGTATCATCATCTTTGGTATTCAGGTATGAGACTTGAGTAACCTCTTTTCCCTGAGGTTGCTCCCTGAGTCTCTAGTGTACTCCAAACTACAGCAACAGGGCAATTAGTACCTGTTAAGTATCTGGTAGCCCTTGACAGTTCAGACCCTCTGTCCCTGGAGATGTAATAGCTACCTACAAAAATAGACTCTCTCTCTCTCTCTCTCTCTTTTCTCTTCTCTCTCCTTCCATCTCTCTCTCTCTCTCTCTCTCTCTCTCTCTCTCTCTCTCTCACACACACACACACACACACACACACACACACACACACACAGAAAGAGAGAGAGAGAAAGAGAGAATTGTATTGAAACAGGAGTTTTCTACTCCTCAGCTTGACTTTTTCATAGGCTAATCAGCCCATTATAACAGAGCTCAGAGTACTTTGCAGGATTGAAAAAAAGTCCTGGATTTGTGCTGGGAAGGTGGCTCAATGGTAGAGTACTTGCCTTGCATGCATGAGGCCCTGGGTTCAATTCCTCAGCACCACATAAAGAAAAAAGTTGGAAGTGGTGCTGTGACTCAAGTGGTAGAGCACTAGCCTTGAGCTGAACAGCTGAGGGACGGTGCCCAGGCCCAGAGTTCAGGCCCCATGACCAGACCCCCCCCCAAAAAAAAAAGGACTAAAAAAAGTCCTGGATTTATATGTAGAAAGAACTATACTATCTCTTTGGGAGAATTATAGTGTACCGGTTCTGAATTCCTGAGATTACACAGTTGTATTTCTTGGAAGCAAAATAAAAAAATCAAGGTCTCATAGGTTGGAGGTGTGACTCAAGTGTTGGACTATGAGCTTGAAGCCCTGAGTTCAAATCCCCAAACTGCTCAGAAAATTGATGTCTCCATGAGGTTAATTCAGTGATCACATGATCATCATCATCATCGAATCAAGGGCCATGTAATAAAGATCAAATATGAGGTAGAGAGATTATATTTACAGAAATTAAACACACACCAACTATACAAAACTTAAGAATAAAATTAATGACTATCTGGGCCAGATCCTGAGGGGATATGTAGAAACTGAACCTGTTTCCTATAATAAACTGAATATAGGGAGTAATTAGTACCAGAGAGCATTAACTGTGTTCCCAGCTGCTCAAAGATTTTATTCCATTATTAAAGTATAACAGTTCTACCAAAACTATGCATGAATTTTGGAACTTAGTTCCTAGTTTGTTCAGCCAAGGGGCCCAGAACCAATGCCTGAGCATAAAACCAGTCTTTGAAACCCTTTTGAGACTTCCCAAAAAACAACAGGAAATAAACGTTAGAGGACTAGCCTGGTTGTGCATGTTTGTAATTACAGAACTTGGGAGGCTCAGGCAGGAGGATCAAGCCAGGGCTACATAGCAGGACCCTGTCTCAAAAACTAAACCAAACCATTTTCCTAAGGCTCCTAACTTTTTAATGCAACCAAGTCTGTAGCTAAAGGGCTGAGGTACTAAACAGAATTTAAGGTATCTGTTAGTAGGGAAGTTGCCTTCCCTCCCTCCCTTTCTCCCACTCTCCCTCTCTCCCTTTCTCATTCCTTCCCTCCCTCCCTTCCCTCAAACCAGGGATAACTGAACCAGGGCTTTGCACCAGGCAAGCACCCTATCACTGAGCTATACCTTGTATAGGAGAGAAGACTTCTGATTCTTTCAGTCTATGATGTACATATATCTTTAGTAACAAAGATGACCCATAACCAATGCTATAGGGAACTATTAGTGACCTATTACAGAAACTACTGTATAGACATGTGATTACATGAAAATGTGGTACGTTATTTGTTGAACTGAAAGCTAAAAGACATGAAGATGAAAAAGCAAGTTCGCATTTTATTTTCACTATGATCTCATTTTATATATGCACACATAGTCACATATCTCAACATATACAATGATACATGCTGAAATATTGTCTCTCAATTGTTGGTTATAGATTTTTCTACATATTCCTAATTTTATTTATTTATTTAGTCAGTCATGGGGCTGGGAGTTGTCCCTGAGCTCTTTTTGCTCAAGGCTAGCGTTCTACCACTTTGAGCCACAATACCACTTCTATTTTTTGAGTGGTTAATTGGAGATAAGAGTCTCTTGGGGACTTTTCTGCCTAGGTTGGCTGCAAGCCATGGTCCTCAGATCATAGCCTCCTGAGTAGCTAGGATTACAGATGTGAGGTAATTTACTTTTTGTTTCAGTCTTGAGGCTTGAACTCAGGACCTGGACACTATTTTAGCCTTTTCTACTCAAGGCTAGCACTGTACTAGTTGAGTCAGAGCACCACTTCTGCTTTTTTTTTTTTTTTTTGCTGGTTAATTGGGGATAAGAATCTGAAGGATTTCCCTTCCAGGGCTGGCTTGGAACTGCAATCCTCAGATCTCAGTCCTCTGAGTAGCTAGGATTAAAGGCATGAGCCACTGGAGCCCAGCTTCCATTCCTAATTTTAAAACAAGAAACTTGCATTGTTTTATCTCATTTAAAATCTTTAATGTTTTTAAATCCAAGAAATACTATTTGTATTTCTGCACGGATAAAATATAGAAAGCTTTCCTTCTTGTCTCCTAAAGTAAGGAGAGATTGGTAAGCAATTTAGTCATTCATCTATCATTTATGTGTCCATGCCTTAGGTGTCAAATGTAGGAACCTTGGCTAAATAAAGCTGTACTGCACCCCGAGTTTCTCCCTAAGGAAGACTGAGGACATTTCCACAAGGCCAAGCTACCAGGCAGTTTCCAATGGCAGTAGAGGCTACTGTAGCTCTTTTTATTTAGCTCTGGACTCATGTATAATATCAAGCTGTCCTTTGAGGTAGGACAGTCCTGGTGGCATCTCTTAGGTCATTTCACTGGGTTCCCGCTGTTGTTGGCCACTGGGGCCATCTCTGTCACTTTAAAATTAGTTACTGGAACAGATTCCTGAAAGCATCGACTGACATATAAAAGTCCTTTCTGAGAAACAAAGTCAGTGCATTCTGAAGACCAAGTTTAGAGGTTGTGAACTGGCAGACAGAGATTTATGTAACACTTTGTCTTTGTTCTTTGAGCCTTGTATGACCTTCCTACTCCTTCCTGCTGTCACCATCCCCAACAGAAAAATTGAATCTGTTTAGCCCAAATATTTCTCCTTCCCTCTCCAGCCCTAGTAAGAGAAGAATAGCAGCAGCTGCATGACTTTTACATAATGTAAATACTTTATTTACTTTGGGTATTTAATTTATGCATCTGGCCAATGTTTGCACAGCTGTTTGATGTCTGTATGCCCATAGATTAGCCCTTGTTGATTTCATCTCTTAAACTCTAAGCCATTGAGTACTGGAGGGCCCTCCCTCTTCGTTTTTTCTTTGCCCAGCCTCCTGCATAGTACTATACAGATGAGAACTCAATCGAGAAGGATGCTTTGCAGTAAGATTTATTCAGCTCCCTAAAGACACCATTCTCCTTTGGTTAAAAGAAGAGGCAACATTTCCTGTCCTGCTCAGGGAAAATAAGATAGTTGGCTTTGTTTTCTCTGCCAAGGTGATACTGGGGAGGATTTTATCCATTCTAAGAAACTCTACTTGGAGGTTGAAGATAAAGGAGCCAGTCTAGGAGAAAGGCTGGGCACGGGATGGGGCTGGTTAGGAAAATACCCTCTTATCCAGGCATTACTTGTACATTGAGAACCACTAAGGGTAGTTGGCCAGAGTGTCACACACCTGTAATCCCAGTACATGGAAGGCTGAGGCAGGAGAAATGAGAGTTCAAGGGCAGCCTAGGCTACCTGAGGTTTTTTTTTTTTGTCTCAGGAAAACAAAATCAACCAACCAGCCAACCAAATACCTCTTGCCCTTCCAAAAAGCAAAGGATCAGGCATATGAAATACCAGTGGTTTCCTAATTGGCATCACTAGATCTTACCTTGAGTTCCTGTACCCACCTGAATGTCTTTGTCATCTTCTTATGGGCATAGGAAGAGTCATGGCCAATTGCAGCAGGTGCATTAACAAAAATGTAAGATTTTCTTCCTCGTTTTCTCGCCTCTAATGGCAGATGGAAAATGGATATTGTCTTTTGAGGGGCTTTCTCCCCTGAGGTACAGGAATCTAAATACATGGTGTGTTAAGCAGCTTTCCATTACTATAATGGAATTCTTGAGAGGATTCACTCATTAAGAGAGAAGGTTTATTTTGGCTTAGCTTTGGCAGTTCTACTCCATTATCCATTGGATGGGTAACATAATTTTTATTTTATTTTATTCTTTCCTTTGGTACTGGAGTTTGAGCTCAGGGTGTTGTGCTTACTAGTCAAGTACTTTGTTTTGTGGGTCGTGGGGCTTGAACTCTGGGCCTAGGTGCTGTCCCTGAGTGCTTCAGCTCAAGGCAAGCACTATAACTTGAGCCACAGCACCACTTCCTAGTCAAGACTTTTGGGCTATACCTCTCAGCATGTTTTTGCTTTAGTTAGGTTTCATTTATTTTTTTTCACATAATGTCACAAGCTTCTGCCCAGGGTTAATGTCAGATCATAATGCTTCTAATGTCTTCCTAATAATGGAGATTACAGATATATTCCATCATGTTCGACTTACTGGTTGAGAAGAGGGTCTTCCTAAATTTTTTGCCTGGACTGGCATTGAACTATGATTTTCTCAGTCTCCATCTTCCAAGTTGCAAGGATTACAGGTGTGAGCTATTGCACCTGCCACATTATTCTTAAAAAAACAACAACAAAACCTGTTCTTGTTTCATTTTGTGTGATCTGGTCATCAACATGAATTTACCAAGAGGGTAAAAAAGAGATTTCCCTTTGATTATCTTACAGTATGGGCCATATTTTAGTCACCTTTTGAATTTCCTTATGCTTCAATTTCCTCAAAGTCAACTTGATTAAGCATTAATTATGCTGCTGAGAGGTACCAAGAAATGACTGAATTAACTAACTTACAATTTTTCTCATCTGTTTAGTTCTATCACTTTGGCTCAACTCTTTCCCAAACTTTTTTGTTGCTATATTGTTGTCTTTTTATTGTTTAAGGAAAAAATCCATTCAGGACTACAGAGAAATACTTTTAAAAAATTAGACCATGACCTGAAAAAGAAGGAGTGAACTAGCAAGTTTGAATCTGTTACCAACTCTGCTTGAGGTCGGCCTTTAATATCACCCGGAGGAGCAGTACTATTTGTTTCCAGCATGAAATACTAAGAGGAAAAATTGAGTGGGGAAGAGGGGAATAATATTTTGATAGGGTAGTTTTATTGTTTTGTTTGATATATTACAACCCCTGATCCCCAGTATATCCAGAGGTCATCTATACTTAAAGTTAAATACAAAATAACTCCCCAAGCCAAGTACAAGTGATTGAAAATAATAAAACGCCATGTAGGATTATTAGTATTGTTCTTCACAAGTTGCCTAGAAACATCCTATCTACCACATTCCCTTTTGGAAACATAGGTAAAATTTCAGCCAATATGTATTTTGAAGATTGCAGGAAAAACGCAGATGCTATAAACCTTCTGAGATGCTTGAAGTTCTGGAAGCTATAAAAGACAGAATTGTGGGAGGGACTTGCAGAGAGCACCCTGGGAAAGCAGCAGCCCGGGAGAGCTGAGTGACCTCTCTTTGATCTCCTGCTTTCCCAAGTCACTTTCCCATGCATTTTGTCCAGGCTGGTTTCAGTTCTTTAGATGGAATAAAAGGCTTTGGGGTTGGGAGCATCACCACGTGTTTAAGCAGAGTGCTGCTTCTGAGAACTCAGAGGGAGTACTCACTGGATTTACAGAAAAGTGTGTGTGTATGTGTGTGTGTGTGTGTCTCTGTGTGCATGTGTGTTAGTGTGTGTGTGTGCGCAAGTGTATGTTCCAAAGAGAGTAGCAACATCTCATAGACACTAAGGAGGAAACCACTTTCTCTTTAAATAAAGCAACATGCGTACTGCAATACACAGATTTTTTGGGGGGCGGGGGTTGGTCCTGGGGCTTGAACTCTGGGCTTGGGTGCTATCCTTACGCAATTCAGCTCAGGTGAGCACTCTACTGCTTGAGCCACAGCTCCACTTCCTGTTTTCTAGTGGTTTATTGGAGATAAAAGTCTCATGGACTTTCCTGCCTGGGCTGGCTTTGAACCGAGATACTCAGATCTCAGCTTCCTGAATAGCTAGGATTACAGCATGAGCCACTGGTGCCCGGCAATACACAGACTTTTTAAGAAAGCTGTCACCACATTTTCTCTACAGATATGTTGCTGCCTTTTAGGATCTATATATAAAAAGGTCAGAGCTGCCTTTTTAAGTTTTCCCCCTGCTATTAGTTTGAACTTAGGGTTGGGATATTATCCCTTAGCTCTTTGCTCAGAGCTTGTTGTTCTACCATATGAACTGCAGCTCCACGAACAGCTTTTTTGTGGGTAATTGGAGGTACATTTCTGGTCAGGCTAGCTTTGAACATCGATCTTCAAATCTCAGTCTTCAGAGTAGCTAGGACCATAGACACGAGCCACCCTTAGCACCATAGGTGCCCAACTATAGCAGCTTCTTTGTCCATTAATTCTTTCATAAGACTGCACCTAATTTTTCATGATAAGGAACAGAATTAATGCTTTGTACAAAGGTTTATATTTTAGGGCGATTCCTTTCATTTTTTGGTCTAAGTTCTTAACTGACTCTAAAATGATCTACCTGTTGTGCTCATGAGTCTACAGAGGATAGAACCTCATATAGATGATGTGTGTGGGTGATTGTGCAGGTTGTTTTGTGTATTACTCTGTTTTCCATTTCCAGAATAAGGTGCCCAAGGCTAGATAATTTGCAGAGGAAAAGGGTTTATTCAGATAATAGTTTTGGAGGATGAAAGTCTAAACAGCATACGGTGTCTCTGGCAAGGGCCCTCCACTGTATCACAGTATGGAGGATGGCATCACGGCAGAGGCAGGTCTGAGAGGAAGAGATCTCTTTTACCTAGTGAAACAGGAAGCCAAAGACTTCAGAAGGACAAGGCTACCATGGGATTCAGGGTACAATGAGAATTACCTTAATCCTTCCCAAGGGTAGTGCTTCCAGTCCTACTAGGTCTCACCTCTTAAATATCCCAGTCATCTACAATAGTGCATGACTGTAGTTCCAACTACTCAGGAAGCTTAGGTAGGAAGATCACTTAAGCCTACAAGTTCAAAACAACTTCAAGACTGGGCAACAGGGTATGACCTTGTTTCAAAAAAGAAAGTATCCTATTGCCTCATAATATCTCTACACTGAAGACCAAAATCTCAATAAATGTACTCTTGGAGACGCACAGAAATCATATCCAAACCATACTACTCAGCTATCTATGTTAGAAACTTTTTCCTGATAATTTTAGAAATGCTACAATGACCATTAACTTTAGCCTTAAAATTAATGTTAAAATTAATGTCATCAATCTTTAAAAATGTGATTTCTTCTGCATTCTCAAAATGTTAGACAAAACAATTAGTAATGGCTGTTAATTTCCAAACCTTCTTCCAAGACATTTTTATATAATTAAATCATTGTATGTTTATGCTATTCAACTCAAGAAGAATGTGAACCAGCCTACTGTACAGATAGAAACAGAGATATTAGCTGATTTACTCAGGCTTACATGCAAAACAAAAGGTAGAACTAAAATGTCCCATATTCCTTTTTAACACAGTGATGATTTCATTTGGGAATGAGAAAACACTTCATCTAATTTGACTTTAATTTCTCAGAGCCTTTATTTCTACAAATCAAAACCTAATTGCAAGATTAGGTTTGATAAGCCTTAAATTACTTATTTAATATATACCTCTCTGCTCAATCTTGATATTTTCTTAGATTTGGAATAGTTTGTTTTTATTGGATTTGCAAATTATGTAATTTTTTAAATTTGAAGTTGTTCCTATTTGCAGTAAGTGTAATGATAGTTCCATGGCAGTAACCAGCAGCAGCAAAGAAGTGAATATCTGGGCTCTGATGGCTCTTACCTGTAATCCTAGCTACTCTGGAGGCTGAGATTTGAGAATTATGGTTGGGCAGGAAAGTTCCTAGTACTCTTTATTTCTAATCAACCAGCAAAATCCAGAAATGGAGGTGTGGCTCAAGTGGTAGAGTGCCAACCTTGAGTAGAGAAGCCAAGGGAGAGCTTGAGGCCTTGAATTCAACCTCTTGTACTCACATACCCACACCACTCCCCGCCACAACAAACCTAGTGAATAATTTTATTCTGTTAGTATTCCTTTACATAATATTATGGATACAATGGTGAATACACAAAGTCTCAACCCCTGTGAACCTTATATTTAGTAAGAAAGACAAATAACAAGTATCAGTCACACAACATGATTACATAGTGACTAGTGCTATAAGGGGGAAAATAAAACAATAACAAAAAGAAGACTAAGAGGGCAGATGAGGCGGAACTATTTTAGATGGTTATTTGAAAGGCCAGGAAGGTGAAAGTGGCCCTGGCAGATTGGAAGGGACAGTGGGAGGTGGAGCCCAGTGAATGGCCAGATGTAGAAGCTGGAGAAGTGAGCCTTCCTGAAGGGCCCGGAAAGGATGGGAAGGGTATTTTGGATTTCATTGTTAATATGGCTACAAGAGTAGAGCCCTGGAAAGTTTTGAGCAAAAAGAATGGCATTGTCATACTAACCTTTTGAAATAAATTCTCTGATGAACGTGTTGAGAATAAACCGTAGAGAAGAAAGAATAGAAGCAGGGAGCCAGTTTGCAGACAGTTGCAGTTGCCAAGAGAGAGGTGACTGGGGCCAGATGTGGGTGTGCATAATAGCTAAGAGGGAGAGAAAAAATTGTGTTCCATTCTGGGGGTAGAATTGCAACGTTTAGCTGCTGAAACAAATGTGGTGGTTGGGAGAAAGATGTTTTAGTCCTGAGTTGGGAAAGATTTAGAGAAATCCATTTTTGGTTTTGCTTTGAATAAAGACAAAATTCTGCTTTAGACCTGAGGATGCAGCTTGGTAGTAGAGCAACATCCTAGCATGTGCAAGGTTTGGAGTTCAATCCCCAGCATGATGGTGCACAAATATGTATTCCCTGATAGAGACAGGAGGATCATTTCAACCTAGCATTTCAACAAAAAAGAGCTCTGTTATAGACATACACACAATAGGTTTAAGATATCCAAGTGGAAATGCCGGGGAGAGAGCTGGATATATGAGCTTAGAGTCCTAGAAGAGGTCAGGGTTAAAGGTACACATCCCTGTGTGGGGTTATTTAAGGTCTTAGGCTGGGAGAGGACTATGGAGGATGAGAGAATAGAAAGAGAATATGTAGGGGCCCAGGTCAGAGCCCTGGGGCAGTGGATAGTTAGAACTCTGAAAATGAAGGGCCCAGTGGAGGAGCCTTTACAGAAGCTGTGGATTGAAGGGTTCTAACGTGACATGAAGGTAGGTATTAGATTTGCAGATAAGTGTTAAGATTTAAAGATTGAAAAGAAAAAAAAATCTTCCCGGGGCTTAGGGCCTTGGTGACTTGTAATCCTACCTACGCAGGAGGTTGAGATCTCAAGATCGTGGTTCCAAGCTAGCTGAAACAGTCTGCCAGACTCTTATTTCCAATTAACCTGCAAAAATGCCAGATAGGAGTTGTATCTTAATTGATAGAATGCCACTCACCAGAGAAAAAACTGAGCATAAGGACTATGCCTTGAATTTAAACCCCCATATACAAACACAGACAGACACACACATACTCTCTCATACAACACACACACACACACACACACACACACACACACACACACACACACACACACACAGAATCTTTCTGGGAAAAATACTAAAACTCAATTACTATGATAAGACTATTATATATGTTCCTTAAAATGTTAACAATAGTAGTTTTGTTGATTTGCAAAGGGTTGTTTTTTTTTTTTTTTTAGAATGGCTAATCCAACAGGCTTCAATATTAGCTAGGAAAATGTTACAGATTGACAGTCTTTTCCAAAGTCTTCTTTCATCATCTTGTCTTATTTGTAAGCAATATGGAGTTGGCCCTTTGGCCAGGAAAAAAATAAACAAGCAAGACAATGTCAGTGGTCACAATGGAAAAATTCTCTATTAAACCTGGACCACTGTCAGCAATTCACATTTTCTCAAGCCAGCTGTTGAACATTTCTATTTTGAGATGCAAATAAGCTGCTTTTCTCTGCCTCACTCAGATTCCAGGCTTTCTCTAAAACTCTAGGTTAGGTAAGTGTTGCAGCCATCTGTGTGGCTGCCCTCTGGCTGGCTTTACTTGTCTGCACTGACTCTGCTTCAGTGCCTAGAAGGGACTGCAGTGCATCAGATCTGATATGCTGCTAGTGAGCCTGATGCCACCTTCCAGAGGACTGCCTGCAGCCTCTGACAGCTTCAGAAAGGTTGCTTTCCCCTTTCTGCCCTCACCTTGTAAATCTCAATCAAACCATAAACAGCTAACACATTCAGTAATTTAGCATTGTTTTTACAGTTGGACAGACTCTTTTTTTAAGGGAATGTTGTAATATTTGTGATTTATGTATTTAACCACTTGAGCATTATTAGGACGAAAGTAATTGATTATAATATATATCTGAAACACCAAGGTCAGAAAGACTGGAGTTGCCCAGTGATGGTAATCTTCCATTTATTGGTGCTTTGGATAGAGCTATTCAGGGACAGAGATGGCTGGCTCAGAACAAATTAAGGAATATCAGTACCAGGGAACTTGCTCAAATTCCTCTGGTATTTCGAAAACACATGTGAAGCTGGTGGCTCAGGAAACTGATTGTGGTTCCAAGCCAGTCTGAGCAGGAAAATCCATGAGACCCATTTTCTCCAATTAACTACCAGGAGACCAGTAGAGCTCTGGTTCAGGTGGTAGAATTTCACCCTTGAGTGAAAAAGCCATGGGACAGGGCCCAGGCCCTGAGTTCAAGCCCCAGAAATTGCACAAGAAATAAATAAACCAACAAATACATAAGAAAACACATGTGGAATCCATTTATTCTCTCACTAAACTAGATAGAGTTCCCTAATGTTTTAAGGATCTAACAGGAAAATATTTAAGTGACTTTATATGTCACTCACCTCCAAAACACCAAAGCATAAACAATTTAACATTCAGTTGCTGTAGCAACTGTGAGGGCTTTCTGAAAAGAATGAAGGCTCTCAGAATCTTTTTCTTTTCTTTTCCCTCCCTTCCTCCCTCTTTTCCTTCCCTTCCTTCCCTCCTTCCCTCCTTTCTCCCTTCCTTGCTTCCTTCCTTCCTTCCCTCCCTCCCTCCTTCCTTGCTTCCTTGCTTCCTTCCCTCCTTCCTTCCTTCCTTCCTCCCCCCTCTCTCTTTCTTTCTCTTTTTGTGCCCATCCTGGGGCTTGAACTCAGGACCTGTGTGCCATCTCTGAGCTTCAATTGTGCAAGAATAGCGCTATACTACTTGAGCCACAGATCCATTTCTTTTCTTTCTTTCTTTTTTGTAGTCTAGTGGAGAAAAGTCTCATAAACTTTCTTGCCTAGACTGGCTTTGAACTGCGGCCCTCAGATCTCACCCTCCAGTGTAACTATGATGGTGTGAGACACCTGCACCCAGTTCTGTCATGTTCATTTTTTAAAATTTAATTTATTTTTTAAAAATTACTTTTAGGGGGCTGGGAAGTTGGCTCAGTGGTAGAGCGCTTGCCTTGCATGCCTGAGGCCCTGGGTTCGATTCCTCAGCACCATGTAAGCAAAAAAAAAAGCCAGAAGTCGCACTGTGGCTCAAGTGGTAGAGCGCTAGCCTTGAGCTGAAGAGCTGAGGGACAGCACTCAGGCCCAGAGTTCAGGCCCCACGATCGGACACACACACACACACAAAATTACTTTTAGTTAACTGGGTGCCAGTGGCTCACACCTGTAATCCTAGCTACTCAGGAGTGCTGAGATCTGAGGATCGTGGTTCAAAGCCAGCCCAGACTGGAAAGTCCATGAGAATCTTATCTCTAATTAACTACCAGAAAACTGGAAATGGTGCTTTGGCTCAAGTGGTAGAACGGTAGCCTTGAGCTGAAGAGTGCAGAGACTATGCTCAGGCCCAGAGTTCAAGCCCCACTACCACCACCAACAAAAAAATATCTTTAGTTGTACAAATGGTTTCAATTTAACATAACAATTTATGAATACACTGCATCTTGATCAATGTCACCCCTTCTCCCCATCCCTCCCAACCCCACCCATCATCCCCTCAAGTTATCGGGTTCCATTTTCACATATGTACATCGTCTACTACGACAGTATTTGCCCAGCCTTTCTCTCTCCATTCCTCCGCCCTTCCCCTCTACTTCTCCAGCACACATCACATGTTCCAGCTCCCTGCTATTCATTTTGTCTTTAAGGAGTTACACAATTGCAATCCACTCTTCCAAATTCAGAATTTCTAATTTTTAAAAAAATTTTGCCAGTCCTGGGGCTTGAAGTCAGGGCCTGGGTGCAGTCCCTAAGTGTCTTTTGTTCAAAGGATAGTGCTCTACTACCACTGAGCCACAGTACCACTTCCAGCCTTCTGAGTAGTTTATTGGAGTCTCATGGCCTGGGCTGGTTTCAAATAGCAATCCTCAGATCTCAGCCTCCTGAGTAGCTAGGATTACAGGCATGAGTCACCAGTGCCTGGCACAAATGCCATACTTTAGATAATATGCTTATATATATATGTACATATTCAAATTGTCATAATCTTATCTGAGAGTAGCCAAGAGCCTGGGGCCTTGGGCAAAACCTACCACCTATGGTTTTGTGTCCCACATAGAGTGCTAGATTTGTAGGATAGTTACACTTAATGCTCACCAAACCCTAAGAGCAACACAGGTTATAAAATCTATATGGGTCCCATTCTGGCTGAGAAGGCTTTCTATGGCCCAAAGGTGAACTCTAGAGGATGGTTACCATTTGATAAAATATTAATTTTACAACCATGATCGTAAGTCCTTGAGGCTTATCTCCAATTGACCAGCCAAAAGCCAGAAGTGGAGGTATGGCTCAAGTGATAAAGTGCCAGCACTGCACAAAACAGAGTTCTTTAGCACCAAAGGAGTATTCTGAACATAATTACTGATTCTAAAAAAAACTAATGATTTTCAGTAGAGAGTTGAGATGCATTTATTGAAACTTGGCTCATTTCCATTTTTTCCCTTCCCAGTTTGTGCCTGTCAATTAATTCTTCACATTCCTGGTTCTGTGCTAGAAAACATCCAGAATTGGTCTCTAAATCAAACTTTGATTCTACCAAAGCTGACCAGCGAATGGTAATATTGCACATATTCCCTCTCTAATTTCTCTCCAGGAGGTGGTGGAATCTGGTGAATTTCATGTATGCCCTTGAAATGTTGCTAATTGGGGCCAAAGCCATGTTTTACATTCAACAACTCCTATTGAAATGACTAAAGGCTGAGTGGACCCAATCTCTGAAATGACATTAGATGGTGCAATATTTGGTGTTTAACAGGCTTGAGAATAAGAGTTCATTATGTAGGTTAACCCTATCGCTTGCCCACAATACTTAAGACACAGAATGAGCCAGAAGGACTAAAAGGAACAAACATAAAAGGAAGAAGAAAGAAAGAAAGAAATGGAAAACGGTAGAATGTTAACTTATCTTTCCTGCATTCTGTCACACTGACCATGATCTTTGCAGGTAGAGGCCCAACACCCGCTTTGGAGGAGCAACAAAAGGAACTGGGAAAGAATCAAGGGCCCAGCCATCCACAGGCAGGGGGATCCCTGCCTATAAATCTTACAGCCTAATCGTGCAGCTTGATGTTTCCTACTCACTCATTCCCCCTTTCGGGTCTTCTCTCTTCCTTGCTACGCCTCTGGCGATTTTCTGGCCCATAAATGAATGAGGAAGCCAAGTGTAGGAACTTTCAGGCACACCCCTCTCCCCCCTCCCGGATTCAAAGAACGAGCGGCTTGAGTGGATTCTAGATCCAGATGCGCCAGGGGGAAGAGTGGCGAGGATCTTCCTGACTGGCGGCAACGCCCCCTTCCCCTGCTCCGCGGCGCGGTGACTTTATTCTGGGGTCGGATGGGACCGGGGGAGAAACCCCAGCCACAGTCTTCTAGGGTGCCTCTTCCTGGCGCTGCTGGCTGCGGCAGGTCTTATCCCCCCCACCCCTCCGCACCAGAGCACAACGCCGAGGTCCAGGCAACAGAATACGTCCAGCCCCCTGGAGGCAGCGTCTGAGCCCCGGGTGGCATCGGGATCGCCCTCATCCCACCCCGGGAGGGACCCCAGCGCGCCCGTCGCAGTAGCCTCCCCTCCACCCGCGGCAGCGCACGTGCGTTTCCCCGGACAACAGCAGGCGAGGCCTCCGCGCGCTCCCGCCGCGCGGCCGCGCGCGCGCTCTCCGCCCGCCCTCCTCGCGCGTGCTCGTGCTCGCGATCGCGGCGGCGCGCCTCTTCTCCCCGCTGCGGGCGTCGCGGGTGCAGGAGGAGGCGGAGCGGAGGAGGCGGAGGCTGGGGCGGGCGGCGGGCTCCGGCGGGGGCGCGCGCCGGCCAGCGGGGCGGGGGCGGCCCGAAGGCATCGGGGTGAGGGGGCTCCAGAGCCCGAGGACCAACGTCTTCCCCCCACCCCGGGGTCGACTCCGCCGCGGGAGGGCGAGCGCGGGGCGCCCCAGCGGTGGGGACTTCGAGGCCGCGGCCCGGAGCCGGCGCCCCCGCCCCCGAGCCTGACGGGGCGTTGAGGCGGGATGAGGCGCTGGCGCTGGGGGCGCCCGGCGGAGCCCCCGCGGCGGCCCTGGGCAGCCAGGCGCTAGGCTCGGAGGCAGCGGCGGCCACGGCGACCACGGCGGCGGGTGAGGGCGCCGGGCCGGGCCCGCGGAGGGCAGACACGGAGCGGCGAGCGGGGCGCAGCGACGCCGCGGCGGCGCGGCGGGGCCGCGGGGCTCGGTAAGGCGGGGGCGCGGGAGGGCCGGGGGGCTCCGGGTGACGTGGGCCGGCCCTGCGAGGGTGAGGCTGCGGGCCGGGCGGGCGGGCGCGGTGGGGGGGGGGGGGGTTGCTCTTCCTTTCCAGAGGGAAAAAAATGCGGTTGAAAGTCAAGGTTCTGGATCGAATGTTCTCGGAGGACCATCTCGGGTTTCCCTGGGTCTCTTCCTCTAGACTCATCTCTCTGGCCTCCCGGGCGACAGGGTTGCGGGGCGGCGGTGGGGGGGGGGCGCCGCCTCCCGCGCTCGCACCCTGCGTTCCCCCATTGCCTCAGCGACCGGGGCGGCGGGGGGGGGGGGGGCGGTGTGGCCGGTCTGCTGCAGTGCTCCCCGCCGCAGGCCAGAGTCAGGCCACAGCCGCAGCTCCCCCGGGAAGGGCCAAGTGGGGTCCAGGGGATCTGGCTGCTCCTAGAGCAGCCTTCCCGGCCCCCTCCAGTTGCGCTGTGGACGACCTGTGAGGAACTGGTCCTGGTGTACTTGGGGGGGGGGGGTGGCGTTGAGCAAGATGTCATCGCGCCCCCGCCCCCCCCCCCCCCCGCCCCCTTGCTTGTGGAGTTCCTCCCCCCTTGTCTTTCTAATTGGCTGAAGTTGCTGCTACATGTTGGACTACAGTGGTGACAGAGCCTCCCCCTCTCCCCCCACTGCAGGGTGCCTTTCTCATTTTGTTGACTAGAGTAAATATTTATGTTACACATTTTCAGCACACGCTATGGAGAGGGACTGTCAAGACCTGATTTCTGAGCGTTAGGCAGCCTCTGGGCCCATTCTGCATCTGAATCTTAGAGAAGGTGATGGGATCCAGGAGGAGGAGGAGAAGGAGGTGCCTAGGCAGATGCTTGGGATGCAGTTCGAACAGTTATCTTTTTAGGAAATAGAATTTAGATAATTATAATTTTGATCTGCATGCGGAATTACAATCAGCATGTAAACTGCTCGGGGCACTGCATGATGCTACACGGGTAAGCTGGCAGCTGGGCCAGGGCATTGTTGTCAGCATCTCTTTTATTTTCCATTCTTCCAGAGTTTTATTTGGCACTGATTTAGACCTCTTAAGTACATCTGAATGGGAATAACTTTGCTGATACATTGGTTGCTTTTGTAAACATTGCCCTCATTTGTGTTTTTATTGGAAGAAGAAAAAGCAAATGGTGCTGTAGTGTAGTGGCTCTTCCAGTCTACAAAGTGTGTTCCTTTGACTCAGTATCTGGATTTGTTGTAATTTTTTGAGTAATGATGGTTGTGATTCTTTTGTGTATTGTCCTTTATTGAGCTAAGTGAAATCTGAGAATCAAGATTTGTTCTTTGGACTTGAGTGGGAAGGAAAGTAGCATCAATAATTGGCTGCCACAACCCAATCTCAGAGTTTTTTTTTCAGGTATTTCTTGGCATATACTTCTTTTCAGAGGATTGTTGGTGGAGATGAGGTGTTACGATGTTTCCATTTCCATTTTCAGGAATGCCTGGGGTCTGATTCTTTCTAAAATCGGACATGTGGGAATGTTTTACAGAATAAGTATCTGTAATCGTGTGAGGTTGGGGCTGTGATAAAGCCCAGCTATCTTCTTATCATGGTCCTGTTAGCAGTCCTTGGAATAAAGCAGCACTTTGGACAGAGACTTGTCCAGCCACAGCTGGGGTGGCAGTCCACTTTACTCATGATCCTGCACATGGAGGTGGGGGCGGGGGAGACAGGGTGAAGTAGTGGGGGGACAATAGAAGTGTGACAGAGAGGGAATGTTAGTTGAAGAACCTTGTTCAGTTATATAACTGTTTTGTTTTTGAGGGAGAGACTAAGAACCAGCAAGGCAGGCTCAACTGTCATTAGAGCCTTTGATGTTGCTTTGAATTCCAGTAGTAGTTAGGTTCCTTTTATTTCCCTTTTCAAACCCTATGTTATTTCCCAATCACCAGAAGCTTATCCACACTTGGGCCGAAGTCTTTAGTGGCAAAACATTCATCTGAACTTCTTTCTGCCTCTTATTGTCTTTTTTTCCGTTTTCTTTTTTGGTAGGACATCAAAGATGGTTTTGTTATTGTTGCTTGGTATGTCTGAATGATTTTCATAGTTTTTCCTATGCATGTTGACCCAGGCATATTAACTGCATAGTATATGTAGGTTCAGTGTTGCCTGTAAATGCATTTAATAAATGTCAGGGATTAGCAGCCGTTTTCTTCATAGCACTGGTAGCAAATGAAAAATGAAATGAACTAATAGTAGTTTTATCTTTAAAGGTAACTAGCATTCTTGCGATCTCTTAGTCCATTAATGAGCAGTCTGATGTCTATGAAAGTGTTAGAAGGCAGCCAGGACTTGAGCTCAGTCCATGGCTATACTTCTGTCACTTATACCTGAGTAGGCACATCATTGGCATTTCTGAGTTTGTTTCCCTTATTTATAAACTAGGGATGAGAACACTTGAAGAGGTTTTTTGTTTTTTTTTTAAGGACTAGATGATTAGAAAGGATGTGGAAATGCTTTGAAAACGGTTTCAATGTGTAAGGTATTACTGTTATTCCATTTAAATTTAGTATATTTAAATACAGACCTACTTCACTTGGCAAATTGACCTAGAAAACTGTTTCATTTTGCTTTCACGTGGGACCGAGGATGGAACCCAGGGTGTCTCATGTGCTATACAGGTACACTAGCACTGAGATACATCCCCAGCCCTTTGCAGACGTCATTTATTTATTTTTTTTGTGCTGCTTGCTGGGGTTTGAACTCAGGGCCTGAGTGATGTTGCTTACCTTTTTTGCTCAAGGCTGGTGCTCTACCACTTGAGCCACAGCTTCACATCTAGCTTTTAATTAACTGGGTTCAAACAAAGATCCTTAACATTTTAGCCTCCTGAGCAACTAGGATTATAGCATGGACCATCAGTACCCAGCCCTTGGTAAAATTTTTTAATACTTTAACGGAAATATAAAAAAATGTTGCTAAATACCAAGAATGTGCTAGATTTCTTCTAGTTCCAAAGTTTGTGATTCTGGGTCATTTTTGAGGAAATCCATAATGTAGCGCTTAGAATTTTTGAGTCAGGAATCTTTAGTTATTCTGAAACAAGTTTGTTGAGACTCAAGAGTTTCTTGTGTTGAGACTTAGAGTTTCTTGAAAGTATCAGTTCAAAGTACCCAAGGAAGTTACAAGTTGGAATTTGTGAGTTGCATTTTTTAAAACTTTTTTTTGCATTATTTAGGACATATTTGCCAAAATATGTCTGTGGACCTAGATGGCTCATGAGCCATGATTTTTAAATGATTGAAAAAAATGAAAAGGAGAGTAATGTTTCATGAGAAACTTTTTTTTTTTTACATATATATTTTTTTAATTGTGAAAATGCTGTACAGAGGGGTTACAATTACATGGGCAAGATAGTGAGTACATTTCTTATCAAGCATTGTAGCCTCCTCCTTTGTTTACCCTTCCCATCCCTTCCCAGCCTCCCCCTTTCCCCCCCCAATCCTCCCCCCCCCCCCCACCAAAGTTGTAAAGTTCGTTTTGGACATGACAACTTGTACTTCTCATTGTTGCAACGGGTCCACCTGTATCCTTATTTAAACAATTTGTTTTTCCCCTTCCCCTCCACAAATTATACCGACATCAAATACAGTGAAAGCAGGGATTATACTGTGGGGGAGGGACATACAAAGCAACAAAGAAATAATCTTATAAATGCGTTAGAAACAAATGCATGAAAGAAAAAAAACATTTAAATACATATCTTAGGGTTCATTTTCCTAACATCACCTTATCTGACCTTTTCTGCTTGACTCATACATATACTAGATATTGCAAATAAGGGAAACCATGGAACCTATGTTTCTTTGGGATTGGCTTACTTCACTTAGTATAATTTTTTCCAAGTCTTTCCATTTCCTAACAAATGGGGCAATGTCATTCTGATGGAGGCATAGAATTCCATTGTGTATATATATCACATTTTCTTGATCCATTCATCTACTGGGGCATTTGGGTTGGTTCCAGCTATAGTAAATAATGTTAGTGTCTTTAAGTAAAGTTTTAGTAGGGCATAATCCCACTCACAATCATTTGTGTTGTATATGGCCACTTTGGTGTACAGTCGAAGAGCTGAGCACTTTTGGCACAGTGTGGCCTGCAGTGCCTACAATGTATATTTTTTGTCCTTTTATAGAAAATGTTTTTCAATCCTGATTTAGCACTTGACCATTTTTTACTGTAATTAGCACGAGTAGTATTTCCTATCATAGCATTATAAAGTTAAGACCTGTGGAAATGCACCAATTTTTGTTTTAGAGCGAGAGAGACTTAAGTTCAGATTCTAGCCGTGATGTTTACACACTTTGCCCCTGGGAATCCTAACATCGTGTGCTTTGAGCATTTCCATTGAAACAGGATATAGTAGTGGTTCTACTTTAGACTGTTGTAGGAAAGATTAAATGAAATGATACACTGCCATATAGCAAGCATTTGGTAGGTGACATGTGAGAGTGCTGTAAATTCTGTGCTAAAAATTCCTAAAATACTCTATATTAAATCCAACCTCAGATTACAGAGTTTTTCTCCAGAGGACTTTGCTATTTGTTATGAAAATTTCTCTTTTATTGAGATCATTTGTTTAACAGCTAATAACTACAACAACTTGAGAAATTTCTTGTGTTTCGCTGTATATTTAATAACTACCTGCATATTTCAGATAGTTAAGAATGAGCGGATTTCATGGATTGTTGTTATTGATCGTTACTTGAAATGTTCTTAATATTTGCAGGGTGCAGTTAAATACCAATTCTATTTTGGTGCTGATTTTTTTTTTCTAAAAAAAGAAATGTGTGAGAAAAACCTGTTTTAATTAGGTCAGGGTTAGATAATGTTTCCTGTGTGTATGTTTTACTCTTAAGTCTTTCTTGTGATTTGCATTAACATCTCTGTTAACCATTCTCTTCAGAGTTGAAATAATAAAAGTTAATTTTTTTCTTAATGTTAAATGTAGCTTACTATATAGAGACTATGATATTAAACTTCTTTTTCAAGCATTTGATTTAAATTATCTTACAGTTGAGAAGTTTGGTGTGTTTCTCAACTTCAAGTGCTGGTTTATTTAACACTAATCCCAAAGGAAGAGTGAACAAATAAAAAAGGCTATTGTTCTGACTGAGTTAAACAAAACAGAATTGGGGTCATTGTGACTCTTGTAGTCCGGCAAATTGTACAGTAGCATGGCCTTGGATGATGCTTAAATACTGTGGATAATCAGGGGAGCTGGGTAGGGTGGAGATTTTCAGACTGTCCTGTAGAACTGTAGGGTGGAGATGTGGGCCCTTCCATAGAACTATACACCCTGACCTGGAAATCTGCAGGACTCTCATTGTAGCAGATCTCAAGAAGGCTCTTCCCTAGATGAAGTAGTATTTTCTTTTGAGGTTAAGAAAATGAACCAATGAAACCTGAGATTTCCTGTTTGGACAAATGCCGAAATATTAATCAAGGTAGTAAAATGTAGGATTTGATCACATAATTACAATTTTACAGTATATCTGTACAAAAGAGCTTTTCCTGATCTGATGTTTAAAAGGAATTTGTTTTAGGATAGGTAAAATAAAATGAGAAACTCATATTTGTTGCAGTTTCTCATGAGGTTGACCTATAGATTAGAATATTCAAGGTGGACATAAATTTCTGATTTTCAGGGATACCCAGCTATTTGGCTTAGTCTTATTCGCTAGCTTCTCTTATACCATGACCTATCTTACACATTAAATCCTTCAGGTTGTGGAGATGGAAAATGTTGAAAGGATGCATGTATGATCTACTCATTTTAGAAATATCATGATGTGTTCAAGTTGTCTCTATAGGCACCATACTCTGGGCAAGAATTCTAAAGTAGATAATCTATATCTATTTGTCTTAACATGGTAAGATGTTTATGGAAGTTAGCCTTGATCTTGATCTTGGGTTGGTCATTTGACCATGCTGTTTATATTTCCTTGTGTGTAAGGTGGCAACAATAATTCCTGACCCTCCATTCATTGCAAGGATATATGGTCAAAGTCATCTTTACGGGACTAGAATTTTTAGTGGTTTGGAAAAAGACATCATGTGAAGTTCATTACTCAAACTATTAAACACTGACCAAAAAAAAAGGGTAACTTTTAATAGAGAAAGGAGTTTTGAACTTGGAGGCCAGAGGTCTTGGGTAATTCTTTTGGCTGTGCTGTAAACTGCCTGTGATTAATCATCTTTCCTAAATTCATTCTTCTCATATAGAAAATGAGAGGTCAGACTGAAGGTTTCTAAGCTCTCTTCTTGTTGCAAAATCAATCCCTTCCTCTATTCCTTCCTCCTTCCCTTCCATCCTTATTACCTCCCTCTTTCTTTTCCTTTTCTTTGTAAAAAAACCTAGGTGGGACCTGTGGTCTCTACTACTTTTTCTATTCCCAGCCTCCTTGAACCAAAATTCTGTGATTCTCTGATTTGTATTGTTTTAAGTGGAGACCATCATTGGGCACTCACCTATTTTCTACAGACTTATTTACCAAGGAAAAATTGACAAGACTTTTTTTTTCAATGGTCTTCTACATTGAGTGACAATCCTGGGCCCAGTGAAGGTGAGAGAAACCAAGTGTCTTACCAGTAACCATCGAATACATCTGTACTTGTACATCTTGAGTGAATCTTGTACCATACATGGACCAGAAAGTGGATATGAAAGAAGGTATCACTGAATCTATGCTCTTTGGAGGTGGTCATTTCATTGTAAAGATGAACTATGTTACGCAAAAGCTGTTATTGGTATGATCTGGTAGTTTGAGAACTTGGATGTAGTATTGGAGAGAACACTATGTGACTTGTGTCTCTGAACCTACATAGGGTGAGATTTGATCATTCTCAGAGCAAAGACTGAGTCATATGTTTTGTGACAATCTTAATGAGAATTGCTCAATCCAGGCTATATGCTTCATTTACCACATGGACAGGAAAGAGTTACATTAATTTACTAGGCAGACTTTTTTTCTGAAAAGCCAAGCATGTGAAAAATGACAAGAGATCAAAGTGACCCTGTTCCTCAGGCAATCAGTTTGTGTCCTGGATCTCCTATCTTATGTCTTCTTATTTTCTTAAGGGGTTTTATTTCTGTAATCATTTTCTTTCCTAAATTATCACCCAGTTTTTACTGGATCATCTCTTGGTAGGTACACATGGCTTATGTTACTGGCAGCCTAATAACTAATTGTCCACCAGATGCCATGCATCTGAGGTTCCCTCAGGTTTTATCTGGGCACATGGCTGCCCAGTCAGAGACTACTTTGCTTAGCTGCTCTCTGACAGGTGGATGTGGCCAAATGGGATTCATTTCTGGCTAAATGGATGTGAACAGAAGTGATGTGTGTGATTTCTAGGTCATGGCCTCAGAAAGGAAACTAATTGCCTTTTACTACTTCTTTCCCTCTTTTTACCGACAAGAATATAGGACTTTAATGCAGTGCTGAGTTGTAGTACTCAGCTCTGTAAATGAGAGAAGCCCCTTAGAGGGAAAAGGATAACTAAAATGGATTCTTGGGTAGTCTTGTGAAGTAGAGTTACATATTAGCTTGAGACTGCTCATTTTCTGTAGCTTGATAAGTTGGGAGAGCAGTGAAGTTTTGTTTTTTGAGCCATTTGTACATTAACTGAATAAATTACTTGTCTTTGTCCTCCTCCTCCCCTTTTGAGACAAGGCCTTACTATGTAGCTCAGATTGGCCTTCAGCTAGCTCTTCCTGTGTCTGCCTCTGGACTGCTGGGATTATAAGTGTACCACAATTCCTGCCTGGTCACCTCTCTTAAACTAGCTTTGCCTCTACTCTAACCATCCCTTCTGTTACTTCTCATTTTTTTTTTTCTTTTGAAGCAGAGGGTTTCCATAGTTGTTAACATTTGCTGTCTCTTTCTCACTGTTCATTGTCTCTTCAGCTTGATCCATTTGGTCTTTCACCACTCAGCCCTGTCCTGCTGTCCTTGAGCTTCTTTTGCTTAAGGCTGCAACTCTATCCCTTGGGCTACAGCTCTACTTTCAGCTTTTTGGTAGATTATTGGAGATAAGAGATAAGAGTCTCACAGACTTTTCTACTCTGTCTGGCTTGGAACTTTGATCCTCAGATTGCAGCTCCTTGAGTAGTTAGGATTATAGATTATGGGCATGAGCCACCAGCTCCTGGCTTTTTTTATTTTATTTTTTATTTTTATGAAGGCTTCATTGACTTGTATCTTGGCAGAGCTAAGGATCAGTTTGGTGTTGCCATCTTATTGACCACTCACCAGCACTGACTGCCTAGTACTCATTTTTATTTTCTGTATCCTTTTTGTGAGCTTATCTCTGCTTACCCTTTGAAAATTTGGAATGTCTTTCGGTTCCCAGGTGGACCATCCATTTTTATGGCTTTTGAAGATCATTTATATCCTGGTAAGACTCAGATTGCTGTCAGTGTTTACCCTTTGGGTGCTAGACTCATCTGACTCCATGCCTTAGTTTGATGTCCAGTAGAAGCTTTGGAGATAGGATGAACAAAGCAGAGCTATGGATTCTTCCTTTTATTTAGTCCTTCCTCCCATCCTCAGGTATTCCCCATTTCTGTGTAGTGCCATCATCTACTTGTGTGGATTAAAACCTTGGGAGTCATCCTTGACATTTTTTTTTCCATCTCACATTAAGTCCAATCAGCTCTTCCCTCAGAATATTTTTTTTCGTTAAAAAACTAGGCTAGTCTAGTTTCTCTTCTGGAAAACTTTGAACAGACTTCTCTGCCTCTGCATAAGTCCCTCTTCTCACCCTGCTCATAGGATTACAGGATTTCCAATATGCTTAACACTAAAACTAGACTTTAAAATTTTATTATGGGAACAAAATCTTCATCTTGATCTGATCTTGATCTCCCCTGATCTTCCAGGGGAGATTTTGCTCTGGAGGGCATTTGGCAGCATCTGAGGTACAGTTTTGATAGAAATTAAAGAGGAAGTTGTAGATAGAGGCCAGGAATGCTACTAAGCATCCTGCAATATACAGAACAAAAAATAACAAAAATTTATGTAATCCAAATGTCCATTGTGCATGGGCTGGCTTCTTTTCCAAACTGGTCTTCCTCTGTTATCTTTTAGTTTAGTAGGCTTCAGTAACAATGATCATTTATTTATTTATTTACTTAGTTCTATGGATGGAACCCACGCTTTTGCACATGCTGGGAAAGCATTATACCACTGATCTCCATCTTCAGCCTCTGTAAGCTTTAATTTTTAGATTACAAAAAACAGTAGAAGGAACAGAGATTTCCCTTACACTCCCTACCCCACACCTACACAGCTTCCCATTCTCACTGGGTGATACATTTGTTAGTGGAACTGTCCTGACAAATCACCACCTAATGTCCATAGCTTTTACTCTATGCATTTGGGCAAATATATAATGATATGTATTCACTGTTATAGTACTATGAAGAATAGTTTTACTGGTATAAAAAAAGTACTCATGTCTATCCCTGCCTGATCACTACAGGCTGTTTAACTGTCTCCATGGTCCCCTCCCCCCAACCTTGGCCAAATGCCATGTATTTGGAATCATGCATGTAGCCTTTTGGGATTGGCTTCTTTCACTTAATACGGTGTAGTTAAGATATAGGTATCTCTTTTCATGGCTTGATAGCTCATTTCTTTTTGGCACTGAATAATATTCCATTGTCTGGATGCACCACAGTCTGTTTATCCATCCTCACACTGAAGAACACCTTGGTTTCTTCCAGGCTCTGGCATTTGTGAATAAAGCTGCTATAAACATCTTGTGTGCAAGTTTTATATGGATATAAGTTTTCACTCGAGTAAATACCAAGACTACATGTACATTATTGTAGGATCATCTGGTAGAATATGCTTAGTTTTGCCAAACTGACTTCTTAAGTGGCTACACCATTTGTATTCCCAGCAGCTATGAGTGAGGGGTTTCCCATTATTTGCATCCTTGTCATCATTTGTTATAAAATGGTCGTGATTTTGGCCATTTTGATAGTTGCGTAGTGGATGAGGATTTTTTTTTCCTCCTTGAGTAATGTAAATATATACTTTCTTAGGGATATGTATTTGCTGTTGGTTTCCTTTATATTTTTTCCAGATGTGGACATACTGCCTTCTTCCTCCTCAGAGAGACCTGCATGCAATACCCATTCCATTAGAATCTTCTACATCATTGCATTTTATTTCTTTATTTGCTTAGGTGTTTAAATCTCTACCCTCTCCATAAGCTTCTAGAGGGTAAAGACTTGTCTTAATAAATACTGTTGCTAGATAGGTGCCTGAGCCTGTTGTAGGAATGGACAGGGTTTCTGTGATAACTGCAAAGCAGAGCATCCACTTTTAAGAGAAGATTATGGTTTTGTGAAGGTGAAAAAAATCCCCCATAATTTAATAATTAATTTTTATAGAATGGAGGAATTCCCCCTCATTTTTGTGAGGAGGCAAATGATAAAAAGAGTAAGCTTTTTAAAGACGGAAATTTACGTTAGAATGTAACATATTCTCCATGTCTGATATGTCTATATTGCTTTATCGTCATGAGTTTAGTGAATACTGACTTGGCTATATAGGCTTCTAGAGAATATGTGACCTTACCTCTCCATATTAGAATATTACTTCCACCCATCCTTGGTTGAGGATCACCTTTTCTTCTGTATTTTCAGTGTCTGCAAACTTCAGTATTCACATGACAAAAATCCTTTAAACAAAGTTCTCACTTAAAACAAATCCTCATTTTATTAAACTGAAACACATATCTCTGAATTTCTAACACTATAACAGATCTGATTTGTTTTTTACAAGATAGCTCTTTAGCTGTCATGTGAAAGATGGCTGGCTCTTAGGTCTTCTCACCAGCCCTGTCCTTTTCCAGGCTTTAGATACTTTTTTTAGGCCTATCCCTAACATTTTGGGACTGGGTCAGAGTACAAATAGAAATCCATGTGTTATATGTATGAAAACTTACAAGTTATAAATCAGGTTAATTGAGAACGATGTCCCCTTGTACTCTGCCTTAACAAAACCTGGAGCAGTGTCAGAGATTTGGATTCCTGTTGTTCTATTTGAGAACATAGAGAAATGCTTTTGACCTCCTAACATGAGGGACTTACCGTATGCACATTGTGAACACTCACCCTACATATCCCCACACACTCTTCAGACAGCAGTACTCTGGCCATCCCTTGGTCTAGAGGTCTACATGCTAGTTAGTGGTAACTACAACTCAGGGAAGAGGCCTGAGCAGATCCTGGAAGCAGTCAGGAAATTCAGGGGTCTTGGTTAAGATGAAGGCATGTAGGCTACAGATAGGCACATTCGTAAGGTCCTGAGAATAGTTGGCTCCAGGGTCACTAGTGTGGCCAGAGGAAGGCCAGTGCATGGCTTTCTAAAGTCTGGCTTCCTGGACAAATGTCTTTGTTGCTTAGATTCAAGACAGCACTGTTCTATCCTAGTCAAATATGAATTGATCCCATTTACCAGAGTCAATTACTGGTAAAATGCTAACATCTCTCTTAGACTTATATTTTATTTATTTATTTATTATTATTATTATTTTTTTGGTCCGGTCCTGGGGCCTGAACTCTGGGCCTGGGCACTGTCCCTCAGCTTTTCAGCTCAAGGCTAGCGAGCGCTCTACCACTTGAGCCACAGACCACTTCCCGTTTTTTTTCTTTTTTGCTTATGTGGTGCTGAGGAATCTAACCCAGGGCCTCATGTATGCAAGACAAGCGCTCTACCACTGAGCCACCTTCCCAGCCCCTAGACTTATATTTTAGTTAGTGCTCTCTAACCAGTGTGCCAGGCAATACTTTGAGAGTGAGAGAGATGGACTAGAAGTACTGATTCCCTTGTCCTGAGAGATGACAGAAAGGGACAGAGTGGCAACAAGTAGTCAGATCATATTTGGAGTCCAGGAGCATGACCTAAATCCTCAGGGTGTCTGCACCAGTACTGACATTTTTCAGTATGTATTATTAGGTGAAAAAGACCGGCAACCCTACTCTAGACTGACACGTGAAATTCTCAGTATCAGATATTCTAAGAGCATTTTTTACAAACATTATTTGACCAGTGTGACAATGTCAGAGGTGTTAAAGTAGATTTTATGCCCTTCTTATTAATGAGGAAATAAGTTGAAGTTAAGTGACTTATCTAGCAACACATTCTTACTTAAATAGGCCAGCTGAAACTAGAACTCTATTCTTCTGGTTCTTATTTTGGAATTTTCTCTCTACTAACCCAAATTGTATTTCTTATACTTTTTTCACTCCTTTTCTGGTTCATTAAAGGATTGCAAACAATTTAAAATATATGTGTGAATATATACACATACATATCTGTATTTCACACATATATCTTTATATTTCTCTTTATAGATATATATGTATATATTTAGAACGTTCCAATCCCAACTTTGATGACATCGTCTGTTTGTACTATTTTTAACCTAAATACCTTAAATGTTTTATATTTAATCTTTATTAAATGTTAGTATTTTTACAAGATTCAACCCACTTACCTTGTATGTTGAAACTTGATTTTGTATGTTATCTATTTTGATAGTTCTTTTCCTTATAGTAATGTTTTGTTTATTATTATAGTAATGTTTGTCTGAAATGCTCATTTTGAAGTCATCTTTCAATTACATTAGGTCAGGAAAACATGCAGTACATATTCTTCTAGGAAAATGATTATAAAGGATGAACGAATACAGCAGTGGTACTCACTGAATACTATGGTGAGACAAAGGACAAAGGGTGAACCAGAGCAACAGTGATACTCACAAAACACTATGTTGGAAATGAACTTTACAACTTCGGGGAGGGGGGAGTTTGTGGGGAGGAATAAAGGGAGGAGGTAACAATGTTTGACAAAAATTATGCTTATTTCCTTATGTAATTGTAACCTCTCTGTATATAACCTGTACAATAAAAGTAAAAAAGAAAATGAACTATACAACTTGGGTGAGGATGGAGAAACTAGGAGAAGAGAGAGGGAAGGGGTGACATTGTCCTAAAAATATACTGTATTTCTTTTATCTTGGGTCTTGAACTCTGGGCCTGGGCGCCGTCCCTCAGCTCTTCAGCTCAAGGCTAGCGCTCTACCACTTGAGCCACGGAACCATTTCCAGAGGTAAGAGTCTCACGGACTTTCTTGCCTGGCCTGGCTTTGAACCATTATCCTCAGATCTCAGCTTCCTTAGTAGCTAGGATTACAGCGTGAGCCAGCAGTGCTCAGCTCTGAAAATATACTCTATACTGATTTATGTAACTGTAACCTCTCTGTACATGACCTTTATAATAAAAACAAAAATTTATTAAATATGATTTATGAAGTTTTGGCACCTAAATGTAAATTTTCTCTCATTCAGTGCCTACTTTGTACTTGCCCTTATGTCTTTCGCATCTTGCAGTGTTCTCGCTAGTCTAACTGTCCTTGAAAAACAGGTCCCAGAAGAGTGTGGTTGCTCAGGTTACTTTACTAGGTGGTAGATTTTTTTTTTTTTTTTTAGAATTCAAGTCAGAGGTCATTTGACCTTCAAGTGCCCATGTTTTCCTCAGTACTACTTTATAAATTTTGTCAAACGATTTGTAAATATTGAACCTGTTCTGGAAAAGGACATTTTCTTGATTTATATTCTCAAATTTAGAATAATGAAGTCTCTAATATTACAGGTCAGAAATGTCAGTAGTAGCCATTAGTTCATGCCTGTAAGACTAACTATTCCAGAGGCTGAGATCTGGAGGATCTTGATTTGAAGTCTGCCAGGTAGAAAATTCTGCAAGACTTCATCTCCAAAAATACCAGCAAAAAGTCAGACTATAGATGTGATATAAGTGGTAGAATCTCAGCCAAGCCAGCTAAGTAAAGCAGTTACAAAGCTCTCAATTCAAATGTTGATATTGGCAGCACACACACACACACACACACACACACACACACACACACACACACACACACACACACGCACACGCACACGCACACACAGAGGCACATGCATAGTTACACACCTACCTCAGTAGTGGAAAGGTCAAGAAACCCTGCCCTTTGAGGTGGTTTTTGTTTGTTTGTTTGTTTTTGTTTTTTTCCAGGCATGGGGCTTGAACTCAGGGCTGGTGCTCCATCCCTGAGCTCTTTTGTTCAAGGGTAGCACTCTACCACTTTGAGCCACAGTGCCATTTCTGGCTTTTGAGTGGTTAATTGGAGATAAGGGTCTTATGGGGACTTTTCTGCCTGGGCTGGCTTTGAACCATAGTCCTCAGATCTCAGCATCCTGAGTAGCTGGGATTACAGGTGTGAGCTACCTTTGACTTTTAAAAGAGTTTGAGAGAGTGGGGAGGGAGATGGAAGAAAGAGTGAGGGAAATGGAGGGGAGAGAGAAAGAGAGGCTTTAGTTTTTTTTTTTTTTTATCATGGTGATGGATATTAGAATATGGGAGAGTGTGAGGGACTCCAGAATTTATTTATTTTTGAGATATGGTCTAGCGATGTAGCTCAAGCTGGCCTGGAACTTGAGATTCTCCCATCTTTGCTATTCTAGGGAGTGAAAGCATGTGCTGCTGGGTGCCAGTGGCTCATGCCTATAATCCTAGCTACTCAGGAGGCTGAGATCTGAGGATCCTGGTTTGAAGCCAGCGCAAGCAGGAAAGTCCATGAGATTCTTATCTCCAGTTAAGCAGCAAAAAGCCAGAAGTGGAGCTGTGGCTCAACTGATAGAATGCCAGCTTTGAGCAAAATAGCTCAGGGACAGTGCCCGAGTTCAAGTCCCAGGATGGCATTAAAAAAAAAAAAAGGCATGTGCTACCATGCCTGGCTGCAGAGTTCATATCCTTAATTTGTCTACCTTTCTCTCTCTCTCTCTGCACCTGGGGATAGTAAATGAGAGGAGAGCATGATATTTGCCATTTCAATTCAATTCTCTGTTGCTTGTAGAAAACCAGAGATTTAAATTATTTTTGAGGGGACAGTGTTGGGAATGAACTTAGGGCCTCACATATGCTAGGCAAATGTCTGCCACTGATACATATTCTTAGAATCAGGGACCAAATGATAAAACTTTGGTGAAGTTTTAGTTTTAGTATTATTTTTTAAACTTTATGTGGGGGTTGAACTAGGGTGAGAATTCAGGGTCTTGTAAGGCAAGCACTGGAGATAAACTTCAACCTTTTTGTTTTTATTTTTTTGAATAGGGTCTCACATATGTGTTCAGGCTGGCCTAATCTTTGATCCTTTTATTTATGCTTCCTGTGTAGCATGGATGACAGGTGCACACCATTATTTCTTATTGATTGAGATAAGGTCTCTTGAACTTTTTACCTATGCTGGCCTCAAACCACTATCCAACCTCCCAAATAGCTAGCATTACAGGTGGGAGCCACTTCACCCAGCTTATTTTGATAACTTTTATAGGAAAAAAAGCTGATTTGAAATATGCAGCTAAGCTGGCCTTTGTGTATTGACTTGGAAACCAACCTACTTCTGTGGGAAGTTGTGTTTATTGCTTAGAGCTTAGATTTGAAGTAATTGTTCCATATTCTAATACCAGTCCTTTCTCTGGTTTTAGTTCAAAGCATGACCAGAACTTCACTGAAGTACTTACATCCCAGTTCTTTTTAGCTTAGCTCTGGCTTGATTTGGTGTCATTTTAGTCCTCTTACCTCATTCACCTATTTAAATTCCACTTTTAAATTTTAGTTTCATTGTGTTACCTTAAGTATTTAGAACAGTGATGTTTCCTGCTTCTTCGGGTTCTTATTAAAACCTCTTATTTGGTTTCCAAGGGAAGCTTTTAAAAATAACCCATCATAATTCAGGATTGAGCTACATTATATGAGAAATATCTAGTATTACCTGTAGTTTTTAATATTGCTAACATTTATTTATTATTGATAGACTAGCAACAATTCTTTTTACAGGCATTAGTACCTGAGATAATAAGAACAGTCTGCAAGATTTCTCTACTGGGGCAGCTTCAAATCAAGATCCTCTGATCTCAGCTAACTATTCAGATCTTCCCAAGTACTCCATGAGCTACTTTATACTTCATGTTTTCATAGTTAAATGTACATAAAATAACATTTGCTCTCAGGCAGTTTCAGATATATGTTCACTGGTGTTAAATATATGCATATTGTTGTGTAGTAGCGTATTTTCATCTCCTAAAAGTAAAACTTGGGATTCTTCAGTGGCGATTAAACATTCTCCTCCCCTGACATTCTGCTTTGTGTTTTTAGGAGTTTGACTGCTTTAGACACTTCGTATAAGTAAAAACAGACAATGTATTTCTTTGTGACTGGCTTTATTTCACTTAAAATAATATTTTCAAGGTTCATCCATGTTGTACCATATAACAATTTCCCTTTTAAGGCTGACTAATATTCCATTGTATGTACATACCCATTTTTGAAATATTCATCATCATTGTGCCCACTTGGTTATTTTCAGTAGTGTTGGTAGGAAAGTACTTTTGCAGTTACCCCTGGAAGATCCTACTTTCAGTTGTTTGGGTATATTCCTAGAAATAGAGTGGATTTGGTGGATCATATGATAATTATCTCCCCTCCCCCCTTTTTTCCTTAACAGTACTGAGATTTGAACTGTGGGCCTCAAACTTGCTAAGCAGGTGTTCTACTGATGAGATATGTCTCCAGAAATTTCTTGTGCACTGGTTGATTTTGAGATAGGGTCTTTGTGTTTGGGCTGTGATCATTATCTTATTCTATCTGGGATGATAAGGCATATACCAGCTTCTGTTGGATGGAGTCTCACAGACTTTTCTCTCTAGATTGCTCTAGACCACAATCCTTTCAATCCTAGCCTTCAACGTAGCTGGGATGATAAGCATCTGCCACGTCCCCAGCTATTTGTTGAGAAGTGGTTTTATGTGTGGGCTGGCCTTGAATTCTGCAGTCTTCCTCACCTTAGCCTCCTAAGTTGATAGGATTACAGGGGGAGCCACAGGCATTGGCTTTAAAAGTTTTCATCATCAACATCATCATCATCATCATCGTCATCATCGTCATCATCGTCATCATCATCATTATGGTGATGTATAGAGGGATTAGTGTTTCATAAGTCAGGTAATTAGTGCATTTCTTTTTGAGCAATGTCACCCTCATACTCTCCCAGTTTTTCCCTGACCCCACCCATAAGTTGTGTTCATAGTGTTTACTGAGTCCCACTGCTGCATATTTCTTCACCCTTTGTCCCTCCATTTTTTTTTTTTTTTTTTGCCAGTCCTGGAGCTTGAACTCAGAGCCTGGGCACTGTCTTGGAGCTTCTTTTGCTCAAGCCTAGTACTCTACCACTTGAACCACAGCACCACTTCTGGCCTTTTCTATTTATGTGCTACTAAGGAATTGAACCAGGGCTTCATACATGCAAGGCAAGCACCTTTACCACTGAGCCACATTCCCA
Source organism: Dipodomys spectabilis (assembly GCF_019054845.1). NCBI lineage: Eukaryota > Metazoa > Chordata > Mammalia > Rodentia > Heteromyidae > Dipodomys > Dipodomys spectabilis. The sequence continues at coordinate 1,590,899 of NW_024870700.1, forward strand.
GGCCTCCATTCTTCTTTTTTATTAAAAAATAGATTTTTGAGAAAAAGTCATACTCTTTCCTCATATGACTTTATATTTCACAAGTCCATCAAGAGTGTCCAAGTGCTTCACTGTTTGACATTCTCTCACAGTGCTTACTGTTTTTATCTTCTGGTACTTATTAATTAATTCAGCTAGTAGCAATTCTGATGAGTATGAAGTGATATCTATTGTAGTTTTGATGTGTTTTCCTAATAATAGTGATGTTGAATATTTTTCATGTTTGTTGGCATTTATATATCTTTCAGTTGTTGAGTTGTAGAAATTCTTTTTATGTTCTGAGTATTAATCCTCTTATCAGATGCATGATTTCAAATATTTCCTCCCATTCTATGGGACTAGGTTACTCTTTTACTTAAAAAAAATTTTTTTAGGCAGTCACCAGTGACTCATGTCTGTAATCCTAGCTATTCAGGAGGCTGCAAACTGAAGATCACAGTTCAAAGCCAACCTGGATTCTGAGGTTACTGCAAAGTAAGTAGCTTAGAACAAAAGACATAAATATAAAGTGGGATGACAAACTTCATGGGCTCAAGTAAATATTTAGTCTTCTCTCTCTTTAAATTTTTTTTTTTAATTTTTGAACTCAGGGCCTGAGCGCTATCCCTGAGCTCTTTTTACTCAAGGCTAGTGCTCTAGGAATTTCAGCCACAGCACCACTTCTGGTTTTCTGGTGGTTAATTGGAGATGAAAGTCTTATGGGCTTTCCTGCCTGGGCTGGCTTTCAACCCTGATTCTCAGCTCTCAGCCTCCTGAGGGGCTAGGATTACAGTTGTGAACCACTAGAGCCTGCCTACATTCAGCCTTGTTTTAAGGAGAAGCAAGTTTAAGTACTTGCTAAAGGAATACCTTCAAACCAAATGAAGTTCTGTTACAGAGGTCAGTGTTAAAAAACATTTTCTTGTTTAGGTAGCTTTGAGGTTCTACTTGTGATTCATTTTGCTTAATTTAAATTTAACTTGACATTAACTTGAGAGTGTCAAGGAGTGTCAGAGAGGGTCAAGAAGGCCTTGACTTCTTTAGTGCCGAAATGTGGGCTTCTTGAATAGCTTAATAGCAACTTGGATGGAGACTGTATTCTTCCTTCCTCTTTCCCAAGGATCTGAGGATACATGTCCAAAGATATTTCATTTCATTTTTGTGTGTCTTGAGTGGTTTAATAAGATAGAAAGATCATACTTTTTTTGTAATTAGCTTTAGAGTAAAAATTTTATATTGGAAATTTGATCTTAATTTATGTCAGCAGCATTTGTTAATTTTATAATGAAAGATACTGATTTTATGATTTAGCATGGTTTAAGGTCTCAAAAACATAAATCGTCTTTTTCTCTCTTTTTTTCTTTTTTGTGTTGTAGTGTAGCTTGAACTCAGGGCGTTGCGTTTTCAGCTAGCTCTCTTCCACTTGAGCCATGCACCCAGTTGTGACTGTTCGTTCATTAATTGGAGATAAAGAGTCTGATAGATTTGTCTGCTTCGGCTAGCTTTGAACCTTAGTCCTCAGATCTCAGCTTCCTGAGTAGCTAGGATTATAGCCATAAGTCATCGGTGCCTCTATGACTATTATCTCAGTGCTGTGCAATGAAATTAAGTGGATTTGTAGAGCCTGTGATGTTTCAAACCTGGTGTAGCGGGTTAGTGCTTTCTATTTACCAACAGTAACAAATAATCTTATCCAGGATAGATAGCACAAGTTTTAGAAGATATCTTATTTTTGTTTTGTTTGACTTATTTTGTGTGTTCTTGGTCCATTCACACACAACTTTGTATTAGTTGGCTTTAGGAAAAAATCCTCATGTGTTCTCTCTTGGGGCATTGCAGATATTATAAAAATGTATCAAAATGTGTAAAACTGTTTTTAAAAAAGTTTTAGATTTAAAAATTGCATCTTTAGCCATATTTTACAATTTCATAGTATATAAAACTATTTTGTTAAATAAGATTTAAAAATACCAAGTTTAGCTCTTTTTAATAGCTCTTTATTTGGAAGTTGGATTCTACTAATATGTTCAACTATTCAGTAGATATTATAACTGCCTATCTATTAGAAGTGTTTTGCTTTGGGGCCTCACACTTGTTAGGCGAGCACTTTTCCTCTTGAATCATGTCCTAGCCCTCCTGTTTGTATTTTATTTTTCTTTGTTTTGTTTGTATTGCTGATATTTTCTAGGCTGGCATCCAACTTGTACTCATCTGCCTTAGCCTCCTGAATAGCTGGGGTTTACAGGTGTGTAAATGTATACTCATTCTGCCTAGTGTGGAAGTTGTTTTTTGGTATCTAGATGCAGGACTTCCTTTCTACTATTTTTATTGTTATGAGTTAAACCATTGTAAGAGATCTGGAATAATTGAAAGATAAGATGATACCACATTTTCTTTAAAAGTGAACAAATTAAAGGTAAAAACATTAAAGCTTGAAAGATCTATTTTAGTTCTAATTTGGTCTAGCATGATCAGTTTTTCATAAGTATTTCCATGTTTTCTCTTACTTTCTATGTTGTGAAGAGCAAACAGTTTCTCTGTTTATGTGAACTTTTCCTTCACTTATGTGGTGATTTGTTTCTTCAGTTATAAACAAATTATAATTTGAAGATTTTTTTTCTTGTTAAAGCAAGGAAAGAAATGTGTATGTACCATTGGTAGTAACATTAGTTGCTTGCTAAGTGATATTCTGATATATCAAGTTGTATCATTAATATTCTGGGATCATGTAGTGAGATATTTAAAGTAAAATTATTTTATTAACAGAACAACTTGCTGTTTCAGTTCTTTGCTCTTGATAGGAAGCAATTTTCATATGTTTGTTTACTTAAGAGTATTTCCTGAAAATTATCTGATGAACACTGTTTTGTTGCTGAATGGAGAATTGGTAACAGGAAAAAAATGCATGGTTTTTACTGACTTTATTTCTTTTAGCATTTTTATATAAGCAAAAATGAGTGTGTGGTTTGTGTACCTGGAGCTTTTCTGCTGTCAGCCAGACTCCTGAAAGGTAGAGAGAGAAGACTGAATAGGAGTTAAGTTTTAGAAAATCCTTCAAGTTAGTTTTAGTTTTAGCCAATTAAGTGACATGAAACAAAATTAGGAGCTGGGCATCAGTGGCTCACTACTAGAATCTTGGAAAGCTGAGAGCTGGAAGATTACAGTACAAGAGCTACCTAGGCAGAAAAGTTTTTGAGAGCCTGTCTTATGAAAAACAAAACCAGACCAAAAGATAAACACAAACAGAATGTCAGAAAGTAGGACTGGAGTTGGAGCTCATGTGGTAGAGTGCCCATCTAACAATCTTGAAGCCCTGAGTTCAGATTCCAGTATTGACCCTCCCAAAGTATATTTGAAATTCTTAGGACTTTAAAGTTACCAATTTTAGAAGAAGGAAAAATTCTTGGCCTAATCAATCAATAAAAGCAACCATGGTTTGGATATACTTCTGAGTTACTGAATGTATGCAAAAAATCTGAAATAACTTTTCTTTTTTTCTTTAGATCTTATTTTTTTTAATTTAATTTTCTCCAGAGCCATGAATACTCAATTTCAGCAATATTTCTTTTTCTTGGTTCCTGTGGTCTTTGCTTTGTAATTTTTGTGTCCTTTTTTTCCCTTCAGCTTTCAGCTGTATTTTTCTTCACTTTGACACTTTGAGCTCATTAAAATAAAACAACATAAGGTAACTCAGACATTTTAAGTAGTACTTCCAACTTTGTAGATCTGTTTACCTTGGTTAAAAAATCATTGTGGAAAGTGAAGGAAGTTATTGTGATAAAGCTTGTTCATTCTCTCAGTGCTGTAATTCAGTTGTTTTTTTGTTCATATAGGTAGGTATTCACAGTTTTGCTGCCTAAAAATGTACTTCTATGATGCTTATGTAACCTCCCCCTGGCTAATATTTTGTGAGTAATTTTTTTTTTTGGGTCCGGTCATGGGGCCTGAACTCTGGGCCTGGGCACTGTCCCTTAGCTCTTCAGCTCAAGGCTAGTGCTCTACCACTTGAGCCACAGCGCCACTTCCGGCTTTTTTCTTTTTGCTTGTGTGGTGCTGAGGAATCGAACCCAGGGCCTCATGCATGCAAGGCAAGCACTCTACCACTGAGCCACCTTCCCAGCCCCTGTGAGTAATTTTTATAAGGCTATTCTGTGGTAACAGTATGATATTGGGGCTAAAATAGACTTTGAAGTCTGCTATTAGCATGTAAAATTAGGTATTTACTTAAAAAATGAGTGTTTAATCAGTTAAATGTTTGATAAATACTTTAAGATTTATTGAAATGTATAAAGGCAACATTTCTTTTTTTTCTAAATTTTAGTAAGGTTTTTTTAATGTATGAAGAGCTGTTTTCTTAGGTTCTTGATTGTATCTTAAATTTAATAACTGAGATTTTTATCTACATGTATTTATTATTGTACTTTAAGAAATAACTTTTAGGTTTATAACTGTATAAAAGCTTATAATACATTTATTTATTTTATCATGTATGATTGGATTATTACCATTCTTTTATGCCCAGGTAAACACATTTTATTTCACAAAAGATATTTAATAATTTAATAACGTATATGACATGTTATAGCCCTGTTGAGTAAGCACAGTTAAGTCAGCACAATGTTGATGCCCATTTTATTGAGAGACCAGGGACAAAAGTTTGTTTGTAATGACTATGGAAATGAGCACAAAGATCTCAGTGACCTTTGAACTTTTGTGGCTGTGTAACTGAAGGAGGAATTGTTTGAGAATGGGAAAAGCTGCGGGTAAGTTAGGGTTGGCATTTTCCTTACTTTATGCAGAATGGTTGTCCTACAACAAAAAGCCTAAAAGGTTTGTTGGAAGAATTCCTGTTGTCTCAGAAGATTCTCCTGTCTACATAAAAATATTCATGTTCTTAAGTGACAGTCATTAAAAATATTGTTTCTACTTCCACAAATGGGACAGTAATCACTGCCATTCTACACTGACAGGGCTGATGGAGGCTTGTGGCTCTTTCCTCAGCAGTTCTTACTAGGTTTGTATTAACAATTGTCTTTGGCCAGAGTGGTTGGGAAGCCTTGTATCTGGGTTACTAATTCTTTGGCTTTTTAAAATTTTACTTTGTGATGTTGAACATTTTTTCTGAGAGTAAAACTCATACATATTTGTCAGATAAATAAGTGACTAATGGCATTTGCAGTACTCTTTTCCTTTTTTCTTCTCTGTTCGATTTCCAGAGTGGTTAATAAAATCATAATAACATGTCTGATGGGAAGATACTATAAATACAGTATCTCTTGCAGATATTATATAAACAAATATTCACACAATGATAAGAGTAGCTCCACTTTTCAATGTAATTCTTTTGCTTGCACTAGTCATTCATCAAACTAGACTCAGCCAACAAAACTAGTTCAAATATGCCCTCTTGGAAATAGCTTAGGGATTAAAATACTATGCTTTCCATTTTGGAAATCAGATGGCTCTCTTTTATACTGACTGACTAGTTGCTCTCTTTCCTGTAATTAGTAAAATGTGGTGTTAGTATTTGAAATTAATGTACCAATTTATCATTAAATAATGCATGTGCTTTGAAATGATTCTTATTTGCCATCAATAATGCTTTTGTTTTTTTTTTTTTGGTTGGTCATGGGGCTTGAACTCTGGGCCTGTGCACTTCCCCTCAGCTCTTCAACTCAAGGCTAGCACTCTACCACTTGAGCCACAGTGCCACTTCTGGTTTTCTGGTGGCTAATTGGATATGAGTCTCCTGGACTTTTCTCCCAGGTTAGCTTTGAACCGGATCCTCAGATCTCAGCCTCCTGAGTAGCTAGGATTACAAGTGTGAGCCACTGGCGCCTGGCAATAATCCAGTTTTTTTTTAAATGTAGTTTTAGGTATTTCTTTTTATGACCAGTGGCAAATACCATGTTATGATGTGTTTCTTAACTAGAGACATAGGTTTGCATCTGTGACTTCATTACAAGTGGAATCATAGGGACTGAGCCTGTGACTTCATTAGCAGTGTTGTCTTGGTGAAAAGGGACAAGGTGAGAAAAATTAGTATGATAGTTAAGATAAAAAGTGATTGAGGGGCTGGGAAGGTGGCTCAGTGGTAGAGCGCTTGCCTTGCATGCGTGAGGCCCTGGGTTTGATTCCCCAGCACCACATAAGCGAAAAGAAAAAAGCCGGAAGTGGCGCTGTGGCTCAAGTGGTAGAGCGCTAGCCTTGAGCTGAAGAGCAGAGGGACAGTGCCCAGGCCCAGAGTTCAGGCCTCACGACCGGACCCAAAAAAAAAAAAAAAAAAAAAAGTGATTGAATTTTGAGTAACTTCAAAATGTGTTGTTACATATTAGATATTATCAAAATTTAACCTAAAAACAGGTTGATATTTGGAGAATTTTATTGATCATAGAAGCGGGTGACAGTGGCTTAGTCCTCTAATCCTAACTACTCAGGAGGCTGAGATCTGAGGACTGTGGTTAGAAGCCTGCCCCAAGCAAGAAAGTCTGAGACTCTTTATTTCCAATAAACTACAACCCCCCCCCCAAAAAAAAACAAAATAAACCTCAAAACAAACAAAAAACCTGGAGATAGAGCTGTTGTTCAAATGGTAGAGTGTTAGCCTGAGCAAAAAGAAGCTCAGGGACAGTGCCCAAGCCCTGTATGAGGCCCGGAACCACTCCCCTCCAAAAAAAAAAAGAAAAAAAACCCCACAAAAAGCAAACAGTTTAGCTTTGTGTCTTGCTTTGTGTCTTGATTTTCTTAATTGTGTATAACTGTTTATTATTGGCAAAGACTCTTTTTTTTTTTTTTTTTTTGGGTCCAGTCGTGGGGCCTGAACTCTGGGCCTGGGCGCTGTCCCTCAGCTCTTCAGCTCAAGGCTAGTGCTCTACCACTTGAGCCACAGCGCCACTTCTGGCTTTTTTCTTTTTGCTTATGTGGTGCTGAGGAATCGAACCCAGGTCTCAGGCATGCAAGGCAAGCGCTCTACCACTTAGCCACCTTCCCAGCCCCTGGCAAAGATTCTTTAAACCCTTCATTGCATCTGTTTTAAATGTCTTAAGACAAGGAGGTCTCTAGGAGTCAGTTAGCTGAGACCAGATCCTCAGAAGACCAAGTGAAATGGAGAGGACTGTAGCCATGAAAGAAAGAAGTTGGTTTCCAGGGAAGATGCTAGAATGAACTGGAGCCAGGACCTGGAAAGGGATGAATAGAAACAGAAAAGCTAGAAAGAGCAGGAGCCAGGACCTGGAAAGAGATGAACAGGAACATAGAGGGTTCACAGTGCTGCTGATGAGCAGCCTTTCCGATTTGGGCTGAAGGAGAAAGAATGAAGTTGGACTTGATAGCATCACATGAGTTTTAACATGGTAGAGCAGTTGATCCTTAATGACTCACAGCGTTGAAAATCTATATAGATTGGTGGTAATTGATGTATGTTTAATTCTGTTTTAGTTTGGGTTTATTTAGAGTTAGTCCTTGCATGTGTTTAAGTTGGTTTAAGAAAAAAGCTGTAGCACACAATAAAGAATACATTGGATAAAATGCTATAAAAATGCTCAAATAACATTTAATGAATTGCATTTGTTAAAAAATTAAACTTTACTCCTCCCCCTGTACTGGAAATGAACTCAGGGCCTAGCATATGCCAGGCACATTATCTTCTACTGAATTATATCCTCACCCTCTGAATATTAACTTGTAAAAATTCTAACATTCGGGAAAGGAGGGGATATAGCTCAGTGGTAAGAATGCCTGACAGTGTGCTCAAACCTCTGAATTTGTTCCAAAAAAGTTAACTTGAAATGTATTAAATTAACATTTCAGACAAAAATGAGAATTTAAAATTGTATGTTTTAGGGGTTGGGAAGGTGGCTCAGTGGTAGAGCGCTTGTCTTGCATGCATGAGGCCCTGGGTTCGATTCATTAGCACCACACAAGCAAAAAGAAAAAAGCCAGAAGTGGCTCTATGGCTCAAGTAGTAGAGTGCTAGCCTTGAGCTGAAGAGCTGAGGGACAGTGCCTAGGCCCAGAGTTCAGGCCCCACGACTGGAACCCCCCCCCCCAAAAAAAATTGTATGTTTTATTAAAATACATGGTTTATGCACGGAAAACATTGGACTGAAGAATATTAGAAATACTAACTATAGCATTATTCATGTATATTATACTTAGAGAAAAAAGTATATTCTGATAGTTACATATAAGCAGAAATGTCATATGTATCTCAGAGCCCGCATCTATGGTTTCAACCAACTGTGAATGTAAACTTTCTGAAAGAAAAAAAATTGTACTGAGCATATACAGACTTCTTTTAATCAGTCCTCAAATAATGCAATCTGACTTCAGTCACTTGCATAGTATTTACATTGTGCTAGGTAATTGAGTAGTATAGAGATGATTGACAGTACATGGAGCATGTGTAGAGGTTCTGTGAACCATTTTAGAGGAGGGATTTGGTATTCCTGGATTTGAGTGTTCTTGAGGATCCTGAAATCAGCCTCCTGTGTGTGCATATTTGACCAATGTTAATTTAACTTGAGTAAGTGGTAAATTAATTTTGAGGTTAAAAAAAGGTAGATGGATAAACAATTCCTTCTTCCTTCCTCCCTCCTTCTTTCTTTCTCTCTCCCTCCCTCAGTCCATCTGTCCGTCTGTTTGTCCCTCCCTCCCTCCCTCTCTCCCTTCCTTCCTTCCTTCCTTCCTTCCATTCCTTTCATTCCTTTCTTTCCTTCCTTCTTTCTTTTTCTATTTTGTCGTCATGGGGCCTGAACTCTGGGCCTGGGCACTGTCCCTCAGCTCTTTAGCTCAAGACTAGCATTCTACCACTTGAGCCACAACACCACTTCTAGCTTTTTCTGCTTATGTAGTGCTGAGGAATGGAAGGCAAGCACTCTACCACTGAGCCACCTTCCCAGCCCCCATTGTTTATTTTGAGAAAATATTTTCAGGAAATAAGTATATACTCTAGGACCCAATTGTTTTGAGTCATTATTAACTTAGGTCAAGTAATAGCTATTTTAGAAAATTTACTCAACTCTTTCATTACTTTCCCTATAAAAGATTGAAATCAGGAAGACAGACAGTCTGGACACCAGTGTGCAGCTATTGGCTGAGGAAATGTGCCTGTGCCTGGCCTTTAAGTGATGATGCCTGAGCTGCTACCTTTTCCTACAATGATAAACAGTTTGAACAAATAGTCTTACTGGTTGAAATGGGGGTTTTGCTAACCTTTAAAACCTAGGCTGGCTTTGCATCATGATCCTCTGATCTCTGCCTCCCAAGTACCTGGGGTTACAGGTATGGACCACCATGCTGGTCTGATGATGTTTTTAACTTAGTCCTTCTGGTGGGTATATGTTATATGAAGTACTTTTCCTGACATTTGCCAGTTCTTTTTATTATTATTCCTGGGAGGACTTTTATACTGTGGATACTAGGGCTTTTTTGTCAAATATTTATATAATGAACATCTTTTCCTATTCTCTGGGTGCTCTTTTGTTCTTTTAACTATGCCTTGAAGACTAGGTCTTGTATGTTCTGATTTATTTCATTTTCCTTTATGGTTACTGCTTTTTGCATATTTAAAAGCTATTTTCTACACAAAGCTGAGCTTGTTTGTTTTCCTTCATAAAACTTTGATTTTCCTTTTGAATCTAAATTTGCATTCTTTTTGGATTTGCATTCTTTTTGCTTTTATTTTTTAAATTTTATTTATTATTATTGTAAAAGTGATGTACAGAGGGGCTAGATTACATTTATGTAAGTCAGGTAAGGAGTACATTTCTTTTAGGAGAATGTCACCCCTTCCCTCACTGGAATTGTTTATAGAGTAGGATGTGAGGTGATCATCACAGGATATTTAGGTAAGCACTATTTGTTAGAAGGATGATCATGTCAGCTTTGTGGCACATCAGGTAACTAAGTCACATGGGTTATGTGTGGTTTTTATTATTATATTATGTCAATTTTTTTTACCCATTTACACACTACAGACGAATAGAATTATTATAGTTTTGTGATAATCTTGTTAACTCTTAGTGTTAAATTTTGCAACTTTTTTTTTCTTTTAGTGTTTTGAAATAGGGTCTTATTGTAGAGTCTAGGTTGGCCTGGAACTCTTGATCTTCCTGTCTCAGCCTACTGTGATTAAGGGAGTATACCACCGTACCTGCCCAGATTCTATGTTCTGCTTCAAGATGACCTTAGCTAACCTTTGAGCTTGTCAACTGGCACGATAGAGTTAATTTATATTCATTTTGCTTGCCTCTACTTTCCACTCATACATAACCCTCAGCCAGTTGAGTGACATACTGGCATTAATCCACTCACCCATCAGAATAACTCATTTAGTATTGCCAATGTCTTACTGGATTTACATTGTTATTGAGTAAACAGAAAAAACTTTCTTGGTGCACAGATTATACATAACATTTTAAAAGCTCACTTTTAGCATAAATCACTGTAGTGTGCAGCAATCAAATATTTAGTTCAAATGTGTGTATTTAATTGCACTGATACTTAATTTTCTCATTTGTAAGTAATCAGCTGTTTTGTATACATCATGACCAGCTCTGTAGATGCTGTGTTTGGAAATTAGCTTGCTTCAGAAGCATGAAACAGGAATAGTATGGCTGAGTCCATCTGGAAGAGTGAATCATCTTTGCATGACATTTGAAAGGAGTGATCTTTATTAGTAACAGTCTGATTTTGTCAATCTGAAAGACATTTCTTTTCAGTAACCTGCTTTCTTTTCCCCCGTGTTTCATGTGGATTCAGTTGGGGGCAATCATACAAGGTTTTCAAGTTAGAATAGCTACATTTTATCTTCCAAGTGGACCTTTAAGCTTTAATTATTTTATTTGGGAGTAGAGAATAGGAAGGAGGAAGAGAGTAGGAGACCTATGGATACAGTGACCATGTGTTCTAAATTTCTGTATTTCCATCATTCATGTAATGTTATTTAAAATTGAGTCTATGTTGGGAAACTGGAAATACATGATCACTGTAATAAAACTTTGGGAGCTTTTTCTTTCTTTTTATAGTAGAAGACCAGATATTAGAGATTTGTGTGTATGCAGGTTACCTTCGTATTTCTTCTTTCCCATTCAGTAAATGTGTAGTGAACTATTAAGGGAAAGGTTCATACTGGATTCAAGAATTACAACTGAAGATGAATCAAAGTATATAAAGCTTTTTTTTTTTTTTTTTTTTTTTTTTATCCAGTTGTGGGGCCTGAACTCTGGGCCTGGGGGCCGTCCCTCAGCTCTTCAGCTCAAGGCTAGCGCTCTACCACTTGAGCCACAGCGCCACTTCCGGCTTTTTTCTTTTTGCTTATGAGGTGGTGAGGAATCGAGCCCAGGGCCTCATGCATTGCAAGGCAAGCACTCTACCACTGAGCCACCTTCCCAGCCCAAAAGTATATAAAGCTTTAACCATACTCATTTACATTCCTTATTTACAAATAAGGAATGCACTATTTGTCTTATAATGAATACAGTTTCAGTGGAAATAAACGTAGCACAGTTAAAAATCACATAATCATTTGTATTTTGGTTAGTTTAACAACCAGATTTGCTCTTGTACTTGATGCAGGCTGGTTATACAACTGTTTATGCAATTGTGGACAAAAGTTCTTCTGTGTTAGCAGATAAGATAATACACTTCTATCTGAGGAGTTCAGTAACAGTATTTAACAGGTACTTACTGAGTACATATTAGATTTTCAAATGGCTTATGCACATAGAATAGAAAAGTGTGCAAAATACATGTGATTACTGCCATTATAAAATATTCTACTTAAAGATGTGAGCCCCAGGTTTATGACATATATTTTTGTGCTTGGTAAATTTGCTTGCTGCTAGCAATATAGTATTCCCTTATGTGTTGGATACATTCCAAGAGCCCCAGTGGATGCCTGAAACCTCAGATAGTATCAGACCTTCTATATACATACTCATAATAAAGTTTAATTTACAAATTAGGCACAGTGAGAGATTAACAGCTTTTATAAAATACAACAAATAACAGCAATGCCTGTGTTAAAAGTTATTTTATCTTTCTTAAGACATCTTATTCTACTCTTTTCATATTATTTATGATAATGTAAAATAATACAATGCCAACACGATTTAACAATAAAGACATTATGATGGAGTGAAAGGCTGCTGTGTAAGGATTACTTAACACTAGCACTGTGATACTGTGATGGTTGATCTGGTAATCAAGATGACTACTATGTGACTATTGGGGGTATAGCAGATGTGCTGGACCAAAAAGGATGATATATATCCTGGGTGTGACAGAGCCAGACAACATGAGACTATGTCATACTACTCAAAGCATTGTGAAATGTAAAATTTAGGATATGTCAGGTGCCTGTTACTAGATAAGGTTGAGGCCAGCCTGAACATATGGTTCATGAGACTCCAACTCCAGAAATAACCAATACAAAAGCAGGGCTGGAGGCATGGTTTCAGCCTAATAAGCACAAGGCCCCGAGTTTAAACTGTAGCACTTAACCCCCCCCCTTCAGACTTTTGAATTGTTTGTTACTAGATTTCCCATTTAATATTTTCGGACTGAAACTGTGGAAGGTGAAATTTGGTGAAGGGTGCGCTATACCATAAATAATTTCTGATTGTTCTGTTAAGATTCAGGATTTCTACTTGACCTAAGTATAAACTTCATCATAGTTATGCATACAGTGGCTATTTTCCCTCAACATGTAGTTTAATTAATAGTGTATAATGTAGCTACAGTTTGCCTTTTACATTCAACCTGCAAAGTGTGTTCTGTCTGAAAGTATTACGGTTCTGTTTATGAGTGCTGTGGAAACAAGAACTGAAGTTTTCAAATGAGCATGCAGGACTTATATGTCATGTTTCCTATCCACCATTCTCTGCATAGTGAAAATGTGTAGTTACAGATGCATACATTATGGCCACATTTAGTAATATAATCTGTGTCTTCATTGATAGACATGATTGAATTACTTTAAATAGCTCTTATGATCCCATTTAAGAAGCAATACAAGAGGAGCTGGCAATGTAACATGCTTGGCTAGCATGGACAAGGCCCTGGCTTCAATCACTAGCACTACAGGAACATAAGAAATAGAGCAAAACAAAAACCAACATCTGTGCAAAGTAATTAATGGAGTGGAAAAGGGAATGGATTTCTATCTGACAATCCCTTTCTCCAGTTTGGCTTATTTTCTTTGTATAGTTATACTTTAATATCTTTTAAAATCACTGTCTTGTCAGCTTTTCTCTGTTTCCATTCTACTACCCTAGTTCTGATAGTCTCTTTTCCAGTACTGCAATTCTCTCCTTAGTACTGTCTCACTCCTATTCCTATTCATTCTAATTCCTCTGAATTTTGTTTAGGAGAGAGGGACCTTCCTATGCTGTCCCTCAACATCTGGTCCTCTTGTGGCAGCCTTCTTAGTAAGTAGATGTGACTGCAGGTATACATAGCCATATTGGATTCCTTCAATTTGAATCTAGAATAAGGTGCATATGCAGGAGAACTCCCTAGTCAATATTTCATGGGTGAGTTGACAGTTCTGTGAGAAAGAATGCATCTTGCTGAGGGAGAGGGGGTATCATTTGCAAAGGTTTTCTTCTTTTCAACCACAGTATCATCATTACAGCAGGGAGACAGCCTCTCAGGGAGACTGTGGTTCATTTAGGCTTAATACTTAATACCTCTATATATGTTGGAAAAATTAGTCATATTTATGACGGCATAGGTATAATCTGCAAATGATCATAATTATATGCCAATATACCTTTGAACCTAATTCCTCTTATAGTTGAATTTGGATTACCAATGCTGCTCTTTATGTCTGATTGCTTCTTTCTATATAATTTTTTCCTCATAGTGTTTGCTTAACTGTGTAGTGTTTGTTTAGTAATAGAAATAGCTAATTTATGTGCTATTCCTTCCTCCATGTTTACTTCTCTCCCCTACATGGTCTCCTTTTCTCTCTTCCTCTCAGTATGTTGCCTAGGCTGGATCTGAACTCCTGGATTCAAGTTATCTTCTTGCCTAATTCTTTCAGGTAATGCACCACTATACTCCAGAGACTGAGATTAAGTTATCATAGTTCCAGGCCAATCTGGGCAAAAGTTTTAGTAAGTATATTTCTTTTTTTTGTCGGTCGTGGGGCTTGAACTCTGGGCTTGGGTGCTGTCCCTGCGCTCTTCAGCTCAAGGTGAGCACTCTACCACTTGAGCCACAGCACCACTTCCGGTTTTCTAGTGGTTTATTGGAGATAAGAATCTCACGGACTTTCCTGCCCGGGGTTGGCTTTGAACCGTGATCCTCAGATCTCAGCCTCCTGAGTAGCTAGGATTATAGGTGTTAGCCACCGGCGCCTGGCTCAATAAGTATATTTCAACAGGAAAAGCTGATTGTGGCGGCTTGTGCTTGTCATCCTAGCTATGGCAGGAAGTTTAAATAGGAGAATTGTAGTCTAGGCTGGTAAGGGAAGAAAGCAAGACAGACCCTGTCTCAAAAATAATCAGAACAAAAAGGGTTAAAGATGTGGCTAAAGTGGTATAGTGCAAGCCCTAGTACCCAATGCCAAATCCTCCCTCCCTCCCTCCCTCCCTCTCTTCCTTCCTTCCTTCCTTCCTTCCTTCCTTCCTTCCTTCCTTCCTTCCTTCCTTCCTTCCTTCCTTCCTTTCCTTCCTTCCTACCTTCCTTTTTTTTTTCTTCACTCAGAGGCTCATATTTCTTAGTGAAACTGTTCTAAGATATTGAATGTAGTTTGGTGGGAAATTACTTATTTAACAGAAATTGTATTTCTACAATCAGTGTTATTATTTGAAGATATCATATTTACTGAAGGACAGATTTCTGAGAAAAAGAGGAGGCACAGTAGACAGAAACTAATCATATCTTATCCAACTTTGTTATCACTATCATCTGAGTTACTTAGTCTACCTGATCAAGAATAGACCAATTTACTTTTTCTTCTTCCAGAATTTTCTAATCAATATTTAAGAAATCACAACTGGCTGATTTGAATCAATTTGGAAATGTAAATTCAAGTTTGTTTCGGTTTTAGCATATAGCATAACTTTCATACATCTAGTATTTGGATAAATCTATAAATCTTTAAAAGGCAAAAATAATGTGATATAATCTATACACTGTGTGCTCAAATGGTGTAATTTTTATGAAGGACAGTATTTTGAGGGGAAAAGTATCAAGAGTCATTAAATGTTACTTTTGAGCTAGTAATTGAAGTTTTAGGATCATGACTTGGGCTTCACAAAGGAAAATTTTGAAGATATAAAAGTGAAATAAATATGAAGAATTATATAAGAAGGTAAACTCTCGAGTAATTGGGTAGTAATTACAAATGTAAATCATGCGTGTGTAACTCAGTGGAAAAGCATTTAAGTCTGCATAAGTCCCTAGGTTTGGTTCCTAATGCCAGAAACAAAGCAAACTCCAAACTCCAAACCTACAAAATAAGTTAGAATTGCGTATACAAACTTGCAATAACCATAAAGACACATTGAATGTAAAATAAGAATATATTTTTTTTGTTGGTTGTAGGGCTTGAACTCTGGGCCTGGGTGCTGTACCTCAACTCTTCAGCTTAAGGCAGTTACTCTACCACTTGAGCCACAGCACCACTTCCAGTTTTCTGGTGGTTTTATTAGAGATAAGAGATTTACAGATTTTCCTGCCCACGCTGGCTTTGAACCGTGATCCTCAGATATCAGCCTCCTGAGTAGCTAGGATTACAGGCGTGAGCTACTATCGCCCAGGTTGCACTTAAATATTTTAGACTACATGTACACACGTGCACACTCTGTACATATTCACAAACACATAGACATGCATGTGTAGAAAAGTCATACATAAAACCAAACATAGTAGCTTAGCCTGGTGGTACACACTTATTTATGATCCCACTGTAATCCTAGCTTTTCTTAGGTAGGAAGTAGCATTGTAATTTAAGGCCATCCTGGGTGAAGTAGGCAAAACTCTTAAAAGCATTCAGGCCATGGTGGTTTGTACATAATCCCTGCTACTCAGGTAGAGAATAGTGGCCTGAGACTGGCCTGGGAAGCATTATGAAACCCCATATAAAAGCAAAAACAAAAGTACCGACATATCTCAAATGGTAGAACACTTGCATAGCAAGCACAAAGCCCTGAGTTTAATCTCCAGTAAACAAACCATACAAAGAAACAGATGCCTAAATGAATTTACTTATGTTTATATGTAAGTGTATACAAGTATAAAAAAGTCTGTTTAGTCACTATTTGTAGCAATGACTAGTTATGGAGAAAGGATAAGGTGCACTTTGACTCTTAATTAAAATATTTGAACAGAGTATTTTATAAAAAAAAATAGCACTGGGCCGGGCCCAAGTGGCTCATGCCTGTAATCCTAGCTACTCAGGAGGCTGAGATCTGAGGATCATGGTTCAAAGCCAGCCTGCGCAGGAAAGTCCGTGAAACTCTTACCTCCAATAAGCCACCAGAAAACTGCAAGTGGCGCTGTAGCTCAAGTGGTAGAGCGCTAGCCTTGAGCTGAAGAGCTGAGCGACAGTGCTCAGGCCCAGAGTTCAAGCCCCACGACCGACAAAAAAAAAAAAAAGAAAAAAAGAAAAATAGCACTGGGGTTGTAGTTCAGTGGGTAATAATGACAAGGCTTGCCAGGTATGGTGGTAATGTATCTGTAACTCCAGCAAACTGGGAGGTTAAGGTGAGTCATAAATTTGAGGACAGCCTGGATAACTTAAAGAGACTCTGTCTTAAAAATAAAAAAGAAGGAAAGAAAAGGAAGAAGAAAAGGAAGGAAGGCAAGGAAGGAAGGAAGGAGGGAGGGAGGGAGGGAAGGAGGAAGAAAGGAAAGGAAAGGAAAGGAAAGAGGGAGGGAGGGAAGAAAAGAGGAAGAAATAAGCAAAGCTGAGGATGTTGCACTTGGCATGCTTGGCCTTGGTTCAGTAACACTTTATTCAAAATAGTGAAAAATAAATGATAAAAATACTGAAACTTAATATTCCATCTTGAACAGAAAAATATTAAGATAAAAGCAGTGATTCTGTCTAGAAGGTATGAGTTCAAATAGCTTTAATTTTTGGTACTTTTCCTATAGTTTCCAGACTGTTGACAGTGAACAAGCCTTTTTTGTAACCTGAAAAAGTGAGATTTTTTTTTCTGGTACTAGGAGATGAGCCTCTGGCCTCATACACGCTAAATATTTGTTCTGCCACCGACTGGATTACTCTCAAGATTTCTTTAAAAACAAAAACAAAAACCAGCCAAAGTCACAGGTAGTTGCATAGTCTAGTATCAAGATTGCTTTGATTCAGATTCTGGTTCTAATGTTCACTAGCTATGTGAGTCTGGAGAGATTGCTTTACTTTTCTTACAAGATGTTTTTAAAGATTAAATAAAGGTATGGCATGCAATCTAGTTAATTGCCTTTTGTCTCTAATGCCATAATAGTTAAAATTCTTCAAAATGTATCAAAAATGAAAATGTTAACAGAGACAGATGTGAAAAAGTGTATGTTTGGAAAGCTTATAGCAGTTTCAGAAATGAGTCTGCTACAGTGTAAATTTTGTGCAGAGTTTGCATTAGGGAAAACAAAGCAAGTAGCCTGTGCCGGGAGTGAAAGGACTGAAGGCTCAACTAGTTGTTAGTCTCCAGTCACATTGTTTCTTCAAAAAAAAAAAGAGGAAAATTCCTCAGACTGTGTTGCAGGTAAAAGTTCTATCTATCATACCTCTCAGTATTAAGAAATGAATATTTGGGTTTGCAAACCCTGCAGTAGTCATTCACCTGTAAAATGAGAAGTCTTTGTAAATTTCATAGATGGTTTAGTGGTGTAAATAAAGTAACACCAACATAAAATGGTAGAATGATTGCATTCTTGCACACATTTAGTAGAAGTAGTAGAAAATTCAGAATTCCCTGGTTTACAAAGGAGGTATGTGTCATAGGCTAAATGAGAACCAGTTTTGTGGCAAAGTAGGGATCTGATCCTTGCAGCTTTGGACTTTAGAATGCCGTTATTGCTTCCTCTACGTGTTTTCATGAAAAGGAACAACTTCTTTAACTTACTTTAAGGGGCTGATAGGTTTTGTGGGTAAATGTTTCCTTTATTTCATTTATTTCCTTATTTAGTCATGTTTTTTGAATTAGCAAGTAGGGTTTTCTTTATGGCTTTCTTCTTGGTCTTTTTTTTTTTTTTTTGAATTGTAACCCTTCAAGAATACAGATACTAAGAATGGTTTGGAGTAGATTTTCATGTGGTAGAGAATGAGTGTACTTTGGGAAACCACTTTGCTGTGTGACTGTGAGTCAGCGTTAAGTGTCTCAACTTGAGAACCTGCAGTTGTTACTCAGCATCAGCAGCTCTCTTCTTATCAACTAGTGATAGAAAACTTTACTACTAGTTTCGAGTTCCTTTCACACTTCTGGGAAAGCTCTTGGGATTGAGTTCTTTTCTACTGTGGTAAATGTTTTTCTTCATGTAATATGATTTCCCCCCTGAAATCCTAAACATCTTCCTTTCAGTGGAACCAGATCTTCCTCACTCTTTAGTCTAATCAAACAGTTTTGTTGTTGTTGTTGTTGTTCCAGTCGTGTCTTTATATACAGATAAGTCCTTGCCTGAAGAGTTTTAGGTTCTGCCTTAGGAATCCTGCCTTTTGGATGGTTCAAATGCTATACACACAGGAGAGAAACTATACTTTGAATCTTGCAATAGGATACCCTCTTGCCTTGTGAACTACATGGAGTCGCACAGCTCCCAACCAGCCATGTGGGTTGGAGAGGAAACAATGGATGATGCTCTTCTATATGCTGCGTTGCCACTTTGTGTTTCACATGCCATCCTCCCTAGAAATATTCCGATCTGTGTGTATGCATGATAATCCAACACATTGTTACAGAATTAGCTTGTGTTAGATTAGTAGGCTAACGTAAATGTTCTGAACATGTTTAAGATAGGTGAGCTCAAGCTATCTGATGTTCAAGGTTAGGAGCAGTATGGGCATTTTTAAATTATTTTTTTACTGAGATTAAGTAATTACATAATTTCACAGTGTTGTAAGATAGTGATAGTTAAAAAGTATGGGCATTTAAAATTTATTTATTTATTTTTGTCAGTTGTGGGACTTGAACTCTGGCCTGGCCGCTGTCCCTCAGCTCTTCAGCTCAAGGCTAGCACTCTACCACTTGAGTCATAGCACCACTTCTGGTTTTCTGGTGGCTCATTAGAGATAAGAGTCTCACGGACTTTCCTGCCCAGGCTGGCTTTGAACTGTGATCCTTAGATCTCAACCTCCCGAGTAGCTAGGATTACAGGCATGTGCCACTGGTGCCCTGCAAGTGTGGACATTTTTGATAAGATATTTTTAACTTACGATGGGTTTGTCAAGGCTTTTGTGTAGTGCTTAATTAATGACTTGCTAGGAAATTCTATGCTATTTATAAGGAATTATAAGTGTTTCTCTTTTGACTGTATCCTTCCATCTTTTGGAAGTCTAGTACCTTTATCTATTTTAGTGTATTATTTTCATTCTTGAACTATATAACTTACTATAAGAGCTAATCTCAGTAGTATTGTGTTTTCTTCTTGGTTTGACTGATGATCATGTCAGAGAGAAGGGCTGACATGAGGGCTGACACCGTGTTTTATGTATTATACTGAGTTTGTACAATATCTGGTGCACCCCAGGCACATGCAGTAAAGCCGTGTATTCAAGAGTATGATTAATCATAGGTATACTAAGAAAAGCCATGGAGTCATTGTTAACTGCAGCCTCAGTTATTAGCAGTATTGGTAGGGGTGGGGGAAAGGAGTTGGAAGATTCAACTAGAAGTATGTAAGAAATTAGGTTATAATGCCTTTAAAATTATTAATAATTGTGTAAAGGAGTTCCATTTTAACATGTCTTCATCTATACAGTGAATCATTTCATTTATTAGTCTATAATTAAGGGAATTTTATTGCTACATCTCTGTACATATATACAATATATTCTCATCAACCTCTTCTTCTGTCACTTTCCCATACCTTTCTTCTTCCTTCTTAATAGAATTTCAGTAGGTTTTGTTCTATTTTTGTACTTGCTAACAGTCTATTTTGACTATATTTGCCCCCTTTCCCCTTATTAGTCTTAATTCTTTTCATTAGTAACTGCTCAATAGAGCCTGTTTCTCTTCTCCCTCACCACAGCTTCCTCTTGATCGAGAGTTCTCAATGAATTCTGTATGCTATTTTCATGTATAGTTACAGTGTATTCTCAAAATTATATGCCCTCTATCTTTCCCCCTTCTAAGTAGAGTTCTATATTCATCCACCTACCTATCTACACACACACACACACACACACACACACACACACACACACACACACACGTATATATATGCACATATACACACACTTGTCTATTCACTTATCTACCTACTATCTGTATACCTATCTGCATTCATAAACAGGGATATCTATCTATCTATCTATCTAGAGGTAATTTAAGTGCAGAGAGCTTACAAAGACATTTTATCCAGTTGAAAATAGAATGATGTTTAATTAGATTTTGAATAGAAGTAAGCTGAAAATATTCACATAATATTGTAATTAAAATGAATCCAAGACATAAATAAAAAAATTCTTTGGATTTCATCCCAACGAAATCATTTATGGTATAAAATGCTATGAGGTATACATTGTGAGATCCTAAGTTTATACAGACTCTAGAAGAGAACAGTTAAACAGGTAGACTGGGTCAGATAAACTTTTAGGTTTTCTACCATTTGATTTCATGTAAATCATTTAGAGGAAGGACATTTTGGTTTCCTTTTCCCTTCCTTCCTTCCTTCCTTCCTTCCTTCCTTCCTTCCTTCCTTCCTTCCTTCCTTCCTTCCTTCCTTCCTTCCTTCCTTCCTTCCTTTCCTTTTTTCCTTCCTTTCCTTCCTTCCTTCCTCTCTCTCTCTCTCTCTCCCTTTCCTTTCCTTTCCATCCCACCCTCCTTCCTCCCCTCTTTCTCTTTCTCTCCCTTCCCCCTCTTTCTCTCTTTCTTCTTTCTCTCTTCTGGCTTTCTTTCTTCTTTTTCTTTTTTTCTCTCTTTCCCTCCCTCCCCCTCCCTCCCTCCCTCCCTCCTTTCCTCCCTCCCTCCCTCCTTCCCTGTCTGTCTGTCTTGTCTGTCTTTTCTTTCTTTTCTATCTTTTCTTTCTTTCCCCTGTATTGAGACTTGAACTCAGAGCCTCACATTGGCTCAGATTGCTTGGTCACAGCTGGCACTGTACTACCTGAGCCATATCTCTAGCCTGGCTTTTTGCTGGTTAGTTGAAGATGGAGACTCTTGGACTCTTTTCCCAGTCTGGCTTTGAACCTCAGTCCTTCAATAGTAGCTAGGACTAGAGTTGTGAACCAAAGGAATCCAGCCTTTCATTTTTTTTTAACATTAATTTAGGGCTTATTTAAACTGAAGATACAATGAATACAAAGGAAAATCTGCATTGATTCCGTTTCATCTTAAGACCTGTACTTAATTGTAGTTTATACATATAGCTTTACATCTCTTTTACCTTTACAGTAGTATTAGTTTCTCAGAAAATATTTTTGCTAAAATATAAAGATTGTGCTTACAAATGTTGCTGTTTTAGTGTGTTGAAAATGCCCTTCAAAGATGGAAGAAAATTTTAAAACATGTATTTTATGTTTTATAAATAAAACGTTTTCTTCCTTTAGTGTAAAGTTGCAACATTGAAGGAAACTGATTTTTTTATATAAAATTCTTCTAAAAGCAGATGAGTAAGGTTTTACATTTTTCTTTTTGAGGAAGTATTGTCAGAATAGTTGTGCTCTCCTTTGATGTATGGGTGGTGTTTGTGAGGTCTCTTTAATATCCTTAAAAAAGCCTCATATTTACTTTGAAGTCATGAGACAGGACGTATGAACGATTAAGATAAACCTGTGAATGAACTTAATTATTATCCGTTAAAAAAAAATCTTATGACCTGGCACCTTGCCTTAAAGACAGATAGGACTGGCAAGCTGCACATTATTTCCATGATTTTTTTCTTTTGAGACAGGATCTCATCATGTCTCATAGGCTGGCCTTGTATTTGCCCTGTAGTTCAGGCTGGTGTAGCACTGGCCACACTCCTGCTTCAGCCTCTTGATGTGCTTCCATGTGCTTGGCTCACATTTACAATTTTTTATTAGGGGTGGGTGGTATTGGGCTTTGAACTCAGCACTTGTTTGCCAGATATGTAGGTACTCTACTGCTTGAGCTATGCCCCCTCCCCCCACTTTACATTTCATTGTACAAATACCCTTAGTATGTAACCAAGGCTTATTTATATGGAAGGGCAGACATTTATTCTACTCAGTTTTTTTTTTTTTTGGTCCGGTCATGGGGCCTGAACTCTGGGCCTGGGTGCTGTCCCTCAGCTCTTCAGCTCAAGGCTAGCCCTCTACCACTTGAGCCACAGGGCCACTTCCGGCTTTTTTCTTTTTGCTTATGTGATGCTGAGGAATAGAACCCAGGGCCTCATGAATGCAAGGCAAGCGCTCTACCACTGAGCCACCTTCCTAGCCCTCTACTGGGTTTTGAGAAAAATATTTTATTGCTTAGTTTGATCCTTTAATGTTCACTTGCTAGCTATAAAGACCTGCTGTGTCTGTAGGGGAATGTTGAATAAAACTTTAGCCCTGGAGCTTCCATTTAATGTTAAAAGAACTGTGAGAAGGTTGCAGTACTTGTGGAAGAAGCTGCTTGAGGTGAAGACAAGCCAGCCACTCTCAAACCCAGATGTTACTATACATGTTTTTAAGAAGACAAATTTTATTGAACTTGTGTATCGCCTTTGGAAATATTGCCATTTTCACAATGTTAATCCTCTCAATCCAGGAACATGGAAGGTTATTCCACTTCCTGAGGTCTGCTTTAATTTCCTTTTTCAGATTTTTTGAAGTTTTCATTGTGGTGGTCCTTCTCTTCTTTGGTTGATTCCTAGGTTTTTTTTTTTTTTTTTTTTTTTTAGGATATTGCAAATGGAGTTACTTTCCTAATTTCAACCTCTTTCTTCTCATTGTTGGCATAGAGGAAAGCTACTGATTTTTATGGATTGATTTTATACCCTGCTACTTGGTCAAAGTTTTGGATCAGCTTAAGTAACTTGGGAGTAGAGTCTATGGGATTCTCTAGATATAGGATCATGTCATCTGCAAAGAGGTAGAGTTTTACTTCTTTTCCTCTTTGGATCCCCTTTATGTTTGCCTCTTGCCTTATTGCTTTAGCTAGGAATTCTAATACTATATTGAAGAGGAGTGGAGAGAGCAGACAGCCTTGTCTTGTTCCTGATTTCAGAGGAAATGGCTTTAACTTTTCACAATTGAGTATTATACTGGTTGTAGGTTTGTCATATACACCCTTGATTATATTGAGGAATACTCCATGGATTCCTAATTTCTCTAGAGCTTTCATCATAAAGGGGTGTTGGATCCTGTCAAATGCTTTTTCTGCATCTATGGAGATAATCACGTGGTTCTTGTCCTTGCTTCCATTGTGTTGAATTATATTAATTGATTTGCGTATATTGAACCAGCTTTGCATCCCTGGAATCAATCCTGTTTGAGCATAGTGTATAATTTTTTTTGATTAGTTGTTGAAGTTGATTGGCCAGAATTTTGAGAAGTTTTGCATCAGTGTTCATCAGAGAAATGGGCCTATAGTTCTCTTTCTTTGATGAGTCTCTGTCTGGTTTTGGGATGAGGGTTATGGTGGCTTCATAGAATGAGTTTGGTAGTGAGCTTTCATTTCTGATTTCATTGAAGTGTTCGAGGAGTATAGGAGTGAGTTCTCCTTTGAAGGCCTTATAGAAGCAATCTAAAAATTCATTTGGAACAACAAAAGACTCCGAATAGCAAAAAAAATCCTTAGCAGGAAGAACAATGCTGGAGAAATTTCACTATTGAACCTCAAACTCTATTAGAAAGCCATAGTACCCAAAACAGCTTGGTATTGGCATAAGAACAGGCCCGAGGACCAGTGGAATAGATTCGAAGACTCAGAAATGAACTCGCTACCTAATCTTTGACAAGGGGGCAAAAAAAAATAGTTTGGAAGAAAGACAGCCTCTTTAATAAATGGTGCTGGCAAAATTGGCTAAACACATGTAGAAAACTTAAAGTTAGATCTCTATATATCACCCTGCACCAGGATCAACTCCAAATGGATCAAAGACCTTGAGGTAAAAGCAGATACCTTGAAAATAGTACAAGAAGAAATAGGAGAAACACTAGGGCTCCTTGGCACAGGTCGAAACTTTCTTAATAAAGATCCAGAAACACAACAAATCAAAGATAGGCTGGATAAATGGGATTTCATTAAATTGCACAGCTTCTGCATGGCAAAGGACATAGCTAGCAAAATATAATGAAACCCCACAGACCAGGAGAAGATCTTCACCACCCGTACACTAGCCAAGGGTCTCATATCTAAATACCAACAGTTCAAGAAATTAAATTCCCCCAAAACCCCCCAAAGAAACAACCACCCCATTAATAAGTGGGCTAAAGACCTTAAGAGGGTCCTCTCTGAAGAGGAAATATGAATGGCCAATAGACACATGAAGAATTGCTTAACATCTCTGGCTATAAAAGAAATGCAAATCAAAACAACATTGAGAAACAAAAAGCAAAAAACAAAAAAAAACAACATTGAGATTCCACCTTACACCAGTTAGAATGTCCATAATCAAGAAATCTAACAACAACAGATACTGGTGGGGATGTGACAAAAGCGAATGTTACTACACTGTTGGTGGGAGTGGAAACTTGTTCAACTACTCTGGAAAGCAGTGTGGAAGTTCCTCAAAAAAACTACACATAGAGCTCTCCTATGACCCAGCTATTCCATTTCTGGGAATCTACTCAAATGTCCACAGACAAGGCCACTCTAAACCCACCAATACGATGTTCATCGCAGCATTATTTACCATAGCCAAGATAGGGAACCAACCCAAATGTCCCAAGATGATGAATGGATCAAGAATATGTGCTACATATACACAATGGAATTCTATGCTTCCATCAGAAAGAATAATTGTTCCATTCATAAGGAAATGGAAAGACTTGGGCAAAGTTACATTAAGTGAAGTAAGCCAGACCCAAAGAAAAGCAGGTCACATGATCTCCCTCATTTGTAAGAACTAGAATATGTAGAAGATACTCTTAACAGGGGATATCAAGAACTCAAATGCTTAGTGCAAAGGACTATACATAATAAAGCATATTACCATGAACTCCAACTTATGGAAACAAGAGGCTCTCATTAGATCCTGTATATAGTTCATTCTTTTTTTTCTATTGTTGTTGCTCTGTTGTTCTTTCTACATTTCTCTTAGCTTTTTGTACCTCATGTTTTGCATAATAGACAATGCAATATGTGAAAGGGAAAGGGAGTCTCAAGCAGCAGAACAATGGATGAACCACAGCAACATTGATACTAACTTGACACTATGTGGGATATGAACATTACAACTTGGGGGTGGGTAGGAAGGGGTAAGTGGGAGATAAAAAGGGATGATTAAAAACAAATGTACTTATTGTTTTTCCTATGTAACTGTAACCCCCCAGCACATCACCTTTTCAACTAAAAAATAAAATTAAAAAAAGGCAGACACGTTTTAGTAGCATCATTCGTAGTAGAGAGGAGTTTGAGAGGAGGCAGACAGAAGTATAGGCACCTTTTAAAGTTTCATCCCCGTGGTATGATGGAATTCCTTGAAAAGTCTGGAACAACTTAACAGAGCTAGAGTATTGAATTAGAAATTGTTAAGATGGATCAGACTGAAGGTTTAAACTCAGTATTGCCCCTGTGAACTGTAGCTTAAAATAGCGCTACTTCTATGGGTGAGCATGATTTTCATCCCTTACAGTTAAGTATTGCCCTGTTTGTTCAAAGCAGTAGTTTAAAGCTTTGAACCTTCTTGATTCACTTTATGTATTTGTATGTGTTGCATTTTGAGGTATTGGTTTTCATAATTTTTTCTTTTGCTATGGGAAATAGAACTTTTTTTAAGCCTACGTATGGCCAAAGGATCATAGGAATTCAATGATTTCTGATTTGATATTTTTAAATCTGTACCACTATGCTTTCATAGATTTTTTTTTTGTTCCAGCTGTTGCCTTTTCAAACTGAAGTCCTTTGTTTTTGATTTTACTACTTGATGATATTTAATTGAACTTCTTTGATCTTCCATTAAAATTTGGCTGTCTTTGGATATTCTACCTATGAAAATATTAACATGTTTGGTTTGAATAAGCATTACAACTGACCTGAGAGGGTCTCTTTAAGTGAGTTTCTGATTCATAAACCAATTTTTCTAAGCATATGATTACACCATTTTAAAATCTATTACCCTCTTGAAGGCAAAGGTTCTATTTTTACTGATTTATGTCCAAGGACTGGTAGTATCTGATCAGGCTGAGCTGTAAATAAAGTTTTGTTGACTAAATGGGTGAATGAAACGTTATCAAGCATTTAATGAATAGCTGAGTAGATTGCATACTTAATTTCCTTTTATCTATGCATATATGATCTTTTAATAAATTAAGCATAATTTTTTAGAACACTGTAAACAATAGAAATGTCCCTGCAAAACAATGACCATAAACCTGGTATGCGTATTACAATTATTTAAGATAAAGAATTATGCATACTACCTTGTGCTTTGTTGAACTAAATTAATAAAAATGGTCATGGGGCTGGGAAGGTGGCTCAGTGGTAGAGTGCTTGCCTTACATGCTTGAGGCCCTGGGTTCGAGTTCTCAGCACCACATAAGCAGAAAAATCCAGAAGTGGTGCTGTGGCTCAAGATGTAGGGCACTAGTCTTGAGCTGAAGAGCTGAGGGGCAGTGCCCAGGCCCAGAGTTCAGGTCCCATAACCCACACACACACAAGAAAGGTCCCATACCAGGGTGAGGTGGAGCCCGTACATTTATTTGATATATTATTGGTGACTTCATAAAATGTTAATCCTTTTCAAAAGTAATAAAAATGAATATGAACAAGCATAAAAACATCTGTACTATTTTAATGTTAGTTTTTAGGATTTAATGACATAGTTCAAATTAAGGAACTATGTATAAATATATCAATTACAGAATTATTTATATAGGTTGAATAGTATAAAATTATTGAGCTAATTATCTCTCTGCCTTTGTTCTCTTTTATCTGTAATAAGCATCTCTAAGCTAAAGTACTCTAAAACTTAAAACTTTTTGAGTGTCAATATCATGCTCCAAGGGGAGAATTGTGTACCTTACTTCATGTAGCAGGTAGCAGTTAAAATGCAAATGCAGTAAAAATACTGCATTCAGTTATGTTTATGATGCTGGGCACCGGTGGCTCACGCCTGTAATCCTAGCTACTCAGGAGGCTGAGATCCAAGGATCACAGTTCAAAGCCAGCCGGGGCAGGAAAGTCCGTGAAACTCTTATCTCCAATGAACCACCAGAAAACCAGAAGGGGCGCTGTAGCTCAAGTGATAGAGAGCTAGTCTTGAGCTGAAGCGCTGAAGGACAGCACTCAGGCCCAGAGTTCAAGCCCCATGACTGACAATAAAACAAAAAACAAAAAGCATAAATGATTTGAGTCTTACAGATACACTTATTATGCATATGCAAATGTTTCAAAATTTGAAAAAGTATAAAATCTGAAACACTTCTGGTTCCAGGCATTTCATATAATGGATACATATAGAATGTTAACTCAGAATAGAAGCATAATGTTCAGGATAGTGCCTGGCATTTGTTCAGCACCCTAATTTGGGTGCTGCTGCTATCATTCTTACTGTTATTGTGATGATGATGATGTTGTTGATGATGATGATAATGATGATGTGGCTGGGGTTTGGATTCAGAGCCTTGCCCATGCTTGACTTGTTTGCTTTTCTGGTATTCTACCACTTAAGCCATGCTTTTTTGCTAGTTATTTTTGTCCATGGTATATAGTGGACTGTTCTGCGTGGGCTGGCCTTGAATTGAGATTCTCTGGATCTCAGCATCCCAAGTTGCTAGAATTATGTGTGTGAGCCACTGCCAGTGGGCTCATATTTTATTAATATTATTGATGCACGTATCTCCTTTCTTGGCGACTTTATTATGGTATTGTGCCAGGTATTGTATTAAGAGAGATAAATAAAAGTGTGGCTCTTGGACACAGGATCTGACAATTCATTTGGTGGTTGTGGTATTCTTCTATCACTATGACAGAATACCCAAGATAAGTCAACTTAAAAGCTGGAAAGATTTATTTGATTGTGGTTGTTGAGATTTTAGCCCATGGCTGGCTGGCTGTATCATTTCTGGCCTGTGGTGAGGCTGAACATCATGGCACAGTAGAGCAGAGCTGCTTACCTCAGGGAGGTTGAAATCTGAGAAAGGTAGGGAAGGTTTGGGGATGGGACATACTTTTTTAAGGCAGCCTCACTGCCTTGGAAGGTCACCTTCCTCTAACCAGGCAGTAGAGTATCAGTTCAGCATGAATTCATGAATGGATTAACCCACTGATGAATTTAGTTGTGCCACGACAAATCCACTACTCAGTGTCACCAGCTGAGAACCAGGGCTTGCAGTACTTGAACTTTTTTGGGAGGCATTGGATATTCAAACCACAACATTGGTATGTATTGGAATGTATTGGTATGTATTGTATGTATTGGAATGTATGGAGAAATTTAGTTCCACAACTATACATGGCTTTCTTGTGGTAAGTGCCATAAGAAAGACAGCACATGATACAAGATATAGGAAAGCACAGAGCACTTTGGGTTTGTAGGGAAATGAAAAGGTTTTCATTGAGCTTTGAAGGAAAAAATTTTGAGAGTTTAGAGTATGGACGATGGCATTTCATGGGACACATCAGGAAGGACACAAAACTGGTAAAAAACAAACAAACATGTATGAAGTGGATTAGAATTAATGGGATATAATGACAATGAGTGGATTGAGGGTGAGAATATGTGGGAGTGGTTTGAATGCCAACCTGACAAATTTTATTTTATTTATGTGAAATGGGGAAGTCAAGATTCTTGTGACCTAATAAGAGCTAGCTTTCGAAGACTGAATAACTTCAAAGTGGTTTGTTTAAGGTAGCAGTGATGGGAAGTGCAAAAACTTGGCTTTTCATTTGGTCACTCACTCACTCACTCAAAAAAATGTATTGTGAGCTGGTGATGTAACTCAGTGGAAGAGCACTGTATAGCATAAAGAAGGCCCTGGGTTTGATCTCCAACACAGAAAAAGATTGTTGCCTCATTCTTTGCTCCTTTTTTTTTGGGGGGGGGGGGGGTCAGTTGTGGGCTTGAACTCTGGGCCTGGGCACTGTTCCTCAGCTCTTCAGCTCAAGGTAAGCGCTCTACCACTTGAGCCACAGTGCCACTTCCAGCTTTCTGGTAGTTTTTATTGGAGATAAGAGTCTCACAGACTTTCCTGCCCGGTTTGGCTTTGAACCATGATCCTCAGATCTCAGCCTCCTGGGTAGCTAGGATTACAGGCATGAGCCACGGCACCTGGCTTCCATGTTTTTCTTTGTATTGAGGGAGAGTATTGTATCATATTTACTTATATAATTGTTAGTAGATTTTCAGGGTATACATAATGTGGATTTAAACCAATATGGTGTTTGTGTGAATGAGAGGTAGATATCAAATGCATTAGAAGGTTGGATGACAAACTTGCTAAATTTACACATGGAGTAAGGGAAAAGTAGAAATTTGGGGTTTTAAAACTGAGCGACTTGGGGAGCAGGTTTTATTTTATTTATTTTTGTGCTGGCAGTGAACCTAGGCCTTCCTACGTACTAGGCAAATGCTCACCACTTAAGCTTGTCCTTTTGTTTGCTTGTGTTTTGGTGGTCCTGGTTTGAACTCAGGACCTCCTGCTTGCTAAGTGGGGACTCTACCACTTGAGCCAGATAACCAATCCTTTTTGTATTAATTACTTTTCAAATAGGCTCTTTTTTGACTAGGTTGGACTGCAATCCTATTTATGCTTTTTGTGGAGTTGGGATAAGAGACACGTGCCACCATGTCCATCTTTTCATTGATTGAGGTGGGAGTCTCATTAACTTTTTGTTCTGGCTGGCCTTGAACTGTAGTCCTTCTGGTCTCTATCTCTATATAGCTAGAATTACAAGTGTGACCCATCAGTGCCTGTGTATATCTAAATTTTATTCCTTGGGATCAATTGCCATTAATAGCCAAGGTAATTATTCTAGATTTATTATTATGCATATTCACAGGTAGGAATAGTTTTAGAAATACATAAATAAAATATATGAATGGTAGTTCAGATTTCTTACTTGTTTGGGTTCCTAAAACACTAGCCCCATGAACAGGGCTGGGGAAAAGGCAGCACTGTTAGAGGGTAGAACCCTTAGAATGGTATGTGATATGACTCTAGTCAAATGAAATAGTAAGGATTCCTCTAGAATTAGTTTGTAATTTTTTTTTTTTTTGGTCGGTCGTGGGGCTTGAACTTTGGCCCTGGGTGCTGTCCCTGAAGTCTTCAGCTCAAGGTGAGCACTCTACCATTTGAGCCACAGTACCACTTCTGGTTTTCTGGTGATTTATTGGAGATAAGAGTCTCACAGATTTTCCTGCTTGGGCTGGCTTTGAACCACTGTCCTCAGATCTCAGCTTCCTGAGTAGTTAGTATGAGCCACCGGTGCCCAGCTAGTTTGTACTTTATCAGTGTATTTGTGAACATAACAGTAGAAAGCAGTACTACTTTGGAACATTTAAAGAAAACAGTCTTCTGGCTCTTCCCATCTCAGCTAACTTAATCATACCTTGTTTCCCATTTCTACTCTGTTATAAGTGACAGTTTTCATCACTCCCCAGCTTTCCTCTTTGAGATTTGCTGCCTGTCTAAATACTTGGATTTACTGGTTGGTTCTTTATATTTTATATTTAGACATTATTTAGATACATTTGGATATCATTGAATACATTTTCTCAAGAGGTGGTACTTTGTCCCCCCCCACTGAGATTTTTATTGTTGAGTTATATAGCCAAAATTATTGTATTGTGACTTTAAAGGGCTTCTCTGTAAGAGAGCATTGCATAGACATTATTTTTAATAAATTTGGTAGAATATGCAATCTGTTCAACTTTGTAGGATCAAAATTGGCCATCTTAACACTTCGTGAAGATTTTTCTTAAGTACTGTAGGAAAGGAAATCTAACAAGTGTCAAAATTATCTTATGTCTGTAACTCTTAATTAAAATGTTTAATCATCTTTTCCCTGAAGTTTTTTACCTCTCTGTAGGATATCAAGTACTGGCATGTGTTTTTGTATATATGATGTCCTTTTTCTTTACGACTTAGAGGTGCCAATGTCCCCGTGGTATGGGTATGGACACAGAGAATGAGATGGATTAAAGTCTATCTAGCCCTTCCTTCAAGTTCCATTTCCACATTGTCAATAGCACCAAACGAATGTTTCATTGGCCATTTAAAGTCAAATATGGGGCATTGTTTGTTCAACCACTGTCTTAAACATTCACTTAGCAATATCTCATTCCTAAATCCAAGTTCTTGACAAAATTAAATTTAAGCTGTATATTGTAGTTTCCTGTAGTATCCCAGATTTCTCTTGAAATGTTACCTTTTATTTCTTCTACTTAAATACTGTTTTTAAATATTATCAGATTTACACAGAAGTTAGACTTTTGCAGACTCAAACTCTCACCCATTCACTTACTCATTCATTTGTTTATTTAACTATTTATTTTTGAGATAAACTCAGTTTAGGTAAGCTTGGAACTCCAGGTTGCCTTCTAACTTGTGATCCTACTGGTTCAGTCTCCTGTGTGTTGAGATTATATCATGAAAGGATACTGAATTTTGTCAAAAGGTTTTTCTGCATCTATTGAGATTATTGTTTTTGTCTTGATTTTGTTTATATGTTACATTACATTTATTGATTTGTGGGTGTCAAACATCATTGCATCCCTAGAATGAAACCTACTTGATCTTGATGTATGATCTTAATATATTATTGAATTTGGTTTGCAAGTATTTTTATTGTGAGTTTTTGCATCTATGTTCATTAGGGATCTTGGCCTACAATTTTCTTTCTTTGTTCCATATTAGGGCAATGCTGGTTTCACAGAATGAATTTAGTAGTATTATGTCTTACAGAATAGTTTGAGGAACATTCATATCCTTTAATGGCTTCATATAATTTGTCATTGGGTACAACTCATTGTGGGCTTTTTTGTGTTGTTATGAGACTTATTACTAATTCAAATTAATTGCTGTTTTTGGATTTGTTTAAATGGTTTATACTTTTCTTGGTTCAATATTCATAGGTCATATTTGTCTAGAAATTAACTATTCTCAATTTTCAGTTTATTAGAATATTATGTTTTGAAAATATTCCCTAATCTCTGAATTTTATTGTTATTTGTGTGAGATCCCCTTTTCATCTCTAGTTTTATTAATTTGGTTTTCTCCTTCTTTTGGTTAGTTTAGCTAAGAATTTGTCAGTCTTGTTTATCTTTTTTAAAGAACTAACTTTTTAATTGATTGTGTTTTTTTAGTTTCCATTTTATTAATTTCTGCCATAATTTTTATTATTTCTTTCCTTGTACTAATTTTGAGTTTGCTGTTTGTTTTTCTAGGAGTCTGAAGTGTACCGTTCAGCTATTTATTTGAGATATCACTGATTTTTAAATGTTATCACTCATAGCTATGAAATTTCCTATTAGCATTATCTTTGCTATACCCCAAAGGTTCTAGTAAGTTCTGTTTTCATTTTCATTTATGCTAGGAATTTTTTTACATTCTATTTATTTCTTCAGTGACTCACTGGTCATTCAGCATTGTGTTCTTTAATGCCCATGTGTTTGAATATGTTCTGTAGTTTCTAATGCTGTTAATTTCTAGTTTTATTATGTTGTTATCTGATGAAAATATGTATTTTAGTTGTGTGTGTATGTGTGTGTGTACATACCTACACCTGTTCTGGAGCTTTAATTCAGGGCCTGGGCACCGTCCTGGAGCTTTTTTGCTCAAGGCTGTCACTGTACCACTGAGCCTTAGTTCCAACTTTTAGGGTTTGTGGTGCTTAATTGGAGATAAGAGTCTCATGGACTTTTCTGCCCAGACTGGCTTTGAACTGTGATCCTCAGTCTCCTGAAAAGATAGGATTACAAGTGTGAGCTTCTGGTCCCTAACCTATTTTAGTATTTTTAGTATATCTTAAGACTTGCTTTGTGTTCTAAAGTAGATTTCAATTAAGTCCATTTGGCTTAGAGTGTCATTTATTCTGTAGTTTTTCTATTGATTTTATTTGGAGGGTGTATAGATTACCTACCTATTGATGAGACTGGGGTAATGAGGGTCATCCATTATTACTGTGTTGGAGTCTGTCTTTTTATGTCCAGTAGCATTCGTTTTATGAAGTCGTATGTGCTGATATTTGTTTATATATATTTACACATTATTTATCCACTTGATAGATAGTTCCTTTTATTAGTATGGAATGACTTCCTTTGTATCTTCTGAATATTTTTGAAGTCTGTTTTGTCAGATAATGAATATTGCTATACCTACTGGGTTTGGGGCTCCAAACTAAGCCTATTTTTCTCCTTGCCAGTGAGGTATATTTCTTATAGGCATCAAATGGTTCGATGTTGTTCTTAATCCAACCTGCCATTCTATGTCTTTTGGTTGGCAAATTTAATCACTAACATATTTAGTAGTTACTATCATTTTGCCATTTTTCTTACGTTTAAAAGCATATTTATTTTGATTTAATAAGTAATTTAAAATCTTTAGAAGTTATTAATATGAGGGAATTACATTTGTTTTTAAAATACAAAAATTAAATTATGTATTTGTGAATTTATGTTAATGAATTTTAAAATTGTATTATAGCTGTGTTTTCTCCTCTCACTGATGTTAGTGTGAGGCAAGTGGACAATGTAATAAAATCGTTATATATTACAGTTTTTGAGTTGCAGATACAATTTTATTAGATCATCTTTTTATGGTTTTATAAGCTATTTGTAATTAACATTTTGTTTGGTTGTATTCCTCATATGCTTTTATAGTCTTATCTCTCCAGTGTGATAACTAGCTTTATTCCATGAAACTGATTTTAATGAACCAAGAGACAACAATAAGAATAAAATAATTTCTCCTGAGTCTTTTGATTGTGAACGAAGAGGCAGTAAGTTGTACTTAATGGCCTTCTGAAAATGATGATGCAATTTTAGATAAAAATAACTACAACATTTTTAGTAATAGTGACAGTATAGATTATTCCCTATAAAAATGCTCAACTCAGAAACTTCCTTTGACTACATGTGTGACACATTTCCCCAGGCTGTGATGAGAAATATTAAAAAAATATGATTATGAAGAGTAGTGGGTGAGTAATGGAATAGACATTTTGGAAATAATTTAGAGGACAGTTAACCTCAGTATTTGCTTTAGAATAAAATCAATGTCTTATGCAGACATTTTGCAAACTGTCATTAGGATTTCTGCAAATGTAAATGTATCCTTCTGATAGTTTGACTATTCACACACTGAAGACTGCTACAGCAAAATACTGTTTATGGTACAATATTGTACTGAAATACAGAGAATTACAGAATAATAGCAGAGAAATTAGCCTTGTGTAGTATCTGGTGCTTGTTTAAGAAGAGACATTGATAAAAATTGACCAGAAGAAGACTAGAGTTGTAGTAATGGTATAAAACACTTAAGTAAACATGCCTCACCCCTCTACTCTTGCAAAAATCAAGAATAACAACTGACCCAAAGAAATAAAGGTTGGAGTTGGACTTGTGAATATTTTGTATCACATGTACAGTTTATCTGTACATATTCTAGGAGAGTGATTGATTTATCATTCTCTTGATTTCTCTAGATACAATCAGTATAAAAGTGGTTGGTCACGAGGGTTGTTTTTAAGGCATTATGCAGAGAGGCATTTTGTTTGTAGAGTCCTGTTACCTCATGCATATATTTTTACTGAACTAAAAATAAAGAAAACTCATAATAAGTTTGCAAAATACCTTATGTCAGATGAAAGTTAAGTGGCTCTAAAGTTTTTTTTTTTTTTTTTTTTTTTTATTGTAAAGCTACTATACAGAGGGTTACAGTTACATGAGTGAGGTTATGAGTACACTTCCTCTTGAACATTGTTACCCCCTCCATTGTTTTCCCCCTACCATCCCCTCCCTCCCTCCCTTCCCCGAGGTTCTTTTTTTTTTTTTTTTTTTGATTGTGATTAAATGATTACATAATTTCAAAGTCACAAGTTCATTCTAACTTCCCTGGAGCAAATTGTCTACCACAGTCTGTAATATATAACAGTGTTCACATGTTATGTACCATATTTGTGATCAGCAGCATGAGGATATTTAGTAGTGGTTCAACCAGATGAGCGGGAGTTCTTTGTTTCTTAAGTCCTGTTAGTTTTGTCGTATCACCTAACCTTTTGGATTTAGCATCCACTTATGAGGGAGACCATGTACCGTTTGTCTCTTCGTTCTTGGCTTACCTCGCTCAACATGATTCCTTCTAGCTCCATCCATTTCCCTGCAAATGCCATTATTTTGTCATTTCTAATGGCTGCATAATATTCCATTGTGTATAGATACCACAATTTTTGGATCCATTCATCTGTGGTGGGGCACCTAGGTTGTTTCCATATCCTAGCTATTGCGAACAGTGCTGCAATAAACATGGAGGTGCACGTGTCCTTGTATATTGGTTCCTGTTGTTCAGGGTAGATGCCTAGAAGTGGTATGACTGGGTCGTAAGGGAGGTCAATCTTTAGCTTTCTAAGGACCCTCCAGACTGCTTTCCAAAGTGGTTGTATAAGTGTACATTCCCACCAGCAGTGTAATAGGGTTCCTCTTTCTCC
Organism: Dipodomys spectabilis; assembly: GCF_019054845.1. Lineage (NCBI taxonomy): Eukaryota > Metazoa > Chordata > Mammalia > Rodentia > Heteromyidae > Dipodomys > Dipodomys spectabilis. The sequence goes on from NW_024870700.1 coordinate 1,626,843, forward strand.
ACATCCCCTCCAGCATTTGTCGTTGGCTGATTTGTGGATGTGGGACATTCTGACTGGGGTAAGGTGGTATCTCAGGGTTGTATTTATTTGCATTTCCTTCACCACCAGGGATGATGAACATTTCCTCATGTGTTTCTTTGCCATTTTTATTTCTTCATTTGAGAAGTCCCTCTTTAGTTCCCTTGCCCATTTAGTAATTGGTTTGTTAGGTTTGGGAGGGATTAGTTTCTTGAGTTCCCTGTATATACAGGATGTTAACCCCTTGTCTGATATATTGCTGGTAAATATTTTTTCCCAATTAGTTGGTTGTCTTTCTAGCTTAGTTGCGATAGATTTAGCTGTGCAGAAGCTTTTTATTTTAAGGTAGTCCCATTTGTCGAGTCTCTCTCCAACTTGTTGTGACCCTGGGACTCTGTTCAGGAAGTTCCTTCCTGTGCCTATTATTTCAAGTGTCTCTCCTACTCTGTCCTGCAGTAGTTTCAGAGATTCAGGTTTAATGTTAAGGTCTTTAATCCATTTTGAGTTGATGTTGGTGCATGGTGATAGGCTGGGGTCCACTTTTAGTTTTCTGCATGTGGCTGCCCAGTTTTCCCAGCACCAGCGGTTGAAGAGGCTGTGTTTCTTCCATTGTATGTCTTTGGCTCCTTTGTCGAATATCAGCTGGCTGTAGGCCTGTGGATTTATATCTGGATCTTCTATTCTGTTCCATTGGTCTTCGGGTCTGTTTTTGTGCCAGTACCATGCTGTCTTTGTGATTATAGCTCTGTAGTAGAGTTTGAAGTTCGGCATGGATAGCCCTCCCATATTGTCTTTATCCCCTAGAATTGTTTTGGCTATTCTAGGTCTTTTGTTGTTCCATATAAATTTTTGGACTGTTTTCTGTATTTCAGTGATGTACGTCATTGGGATTTTAATAGGAATTGCATTGAATTTGTATATTAGTTTTGGAAGTATCACCATCTTTACTATATTAAGTCGGCCTATCCAGGAGCATGGGAGGTCTTTCCATTTCCTAGTGTCTTCTGCAATTTCTTTCTTTAACTTTTTATAGTTCTCATTAAATAGTTCTTTTACATCTTTGGTTAGGTTAATTCCTAAATATTTTATTTTTTGGGAGGTTATTGTGAATGGGGTTGCTCCCTTTATTTCCCTCTCTTCCTGTGCGTTATCAGTGTATAGGAAGGCAACTGATTTTTGTGGGTTTATTTTGTATCCTGCTATTTTGCCGAAGTGACTTATGATTTCTAAAAGTTTGGGGATGGAGTTTTTGGGATCGTGGAGGTATAGTATCATGTCGTCTGCAAAAAGGGATAGTTTCACTTCTTCTTTCCCTATGCGGATCCCTTTAATGTCTTTTTCTTGCCTTATTGCCCTGGCTAAGGGTTCTAGGACTATGTTGAAGAGGAGTGGAGACAGTGGACATCCTTGCCTTGTTCCTGTTTTTAGGAGGATTGGTTGTAGCTTTTCCCCATTAAGTATAATATTGGCTATTGGTCTGTCATAAATGGCTTTTATTGTTTTTAGAAATGTTCCTTCTATTCCTATTTTCTCCAGAGCTTTTAGCATGAATGAATGTTGAATTTTATCAAAGGCCTTTTCTGCATCTGTGGCGATAATCATGTGATTCTTGACCTTGGCTCTGTTGATATGCTGGATTACATTTATTGACTTACGTATGTTAAACCATCCCTGTGTCTCTGGGATGAAGCCTACCTGATCATAGTGTATTATTTTTTTTATGTGTTTCTGGATTCTGTTAGCTAGAATCTTGTTAAGGATCTTTGCATCTGTGTTCATCAAGGAGATTGGCCTGTAATTCTCCTTTTTGGTTGGGTCTTTGCCTGGTTTGGGGATGAGTGTGATATTGGCTTCGTAGAATGAGTTTGGGATAGCTCCCTCCTTCTCTGTTTCTCTGAAGAGCTTGAGGAGTATGGGTATTAGTTCTTCTTTAAAGGTCTTATAGAATTCTGCTGTGAATCCATCTGGTCCTGGGCTTTTTTTTGTTGGAAGACTTTTGATAGCTTCCTGTATCTCATTATAGGATATTGGCTTATTTAATTGGTTAACTTCTTCTTTGCTCAGTTTGGGTAACTTGTATTTCTCTAAAAATGCATCCATTTCCGCCAGATTTTCTTCCTTTAGAGAGTATAGCTTTTGAAAGTAGTCTGTTAGAATTGTTTGGATATCTTGGGTGCGTGTTGTGATGTTTCCCGTGGCATCCCTAATCCTATTAATATGGGTTTCCTCTCTTCTTTTTTTAATTAATCTTGCCAACGGGCCATCAATTTTGTTTATTTTTTCAAAGAACCAGCTTTTTGTTTGGTTTATTTTGGTTATGGTTTTCTGATTTTCTAATTGGTTAATCTCTGCTCTCAATTTGGTTATCTGGCTTCGTCTAGTAGCTTTGGGTCCCATTTTTTCTTGTTTTTCTAGCTGTTTTAGTTGCAACATGAGATTATTTACTTGGTCTGTCTCCATTCTCTTGATGTGGGCACTGAGGGCAATAAATTTGCCCCTCAGGACTGCTTTTGCTGTGTCCCACAAGTTTCTTTGTGAGGTGTTTTCATTTTCATTGAGTTCTAGGAAATGCTTTATTTCTTCTCTGATCTCTTCTGTTACCCAGGCCTTGTTAAGGAGTGTGCTGTTCAATTTCCATGTATTAGAGAAATTTCTGCGGTATGCTTTGTTATTGAGAGCTAGCTTGATTCCACTGTGGTCAGATAGGATACAGGGGATTATGTCGATCCCTTTGTATTTGCTTAAGTTCCTTGAATGAACTATGATATGGTCTATTTTGGAGAAAGTTCCATGAGCTGCTGAGAAGAATGTGTACTGTGTTGTTTTAGGGTGAAATACTCGGTAGATGTCAGTTAATTCCGCTTGAAGTATGGCCTCACTTAATTCGGTAGCTTCTTTACCAATCCTCTGGTTGGTAGACCTGTCCTTTGGTGAGAGTGGCGTGTTAAAGTCTCCTAGTATTATCGTATTGGGATCTATTTTATTCTGTAAGTTTGAGAGCATTTGTTTAACATATCTGGGTGCACCAATATTTGGGGCATATAAGTTGATGATGGTTATATCCTCCTCTTGGATTGTTCCCTTTATTAATATGTAGTGTCCGTCCTTGTCTTTCTGTACTGATTTTAATGAAAAGTTTATTTTGTCAGATATCAGGATAGCTACACCTGCTTTCTTATTGGGGGAATTTGATTGGTAGATCCTTTTCCACCCCTTCACTCTGAGTTTGTTTGTATGTTTGGCTGAGAGGTGGGTCTCCTGAAGGCAACAGATGGATGGGTCTTGTTTTCTGATCCAGTCCTCAGTTCGTTTTCTTTTAATTGGCGAATTCAGCCCATTTATATTAAGAGAAAGTATAGAGAGATGCATTGTTGTCCCTGCCATTCCGTTTTCCTAAGTTTTTCTTCTTTCCTTTCCTCCTGTGCTTGCTCAGTTAGACTTTGAGTAATGCCTGTTTGGGGCAGGTCCCAGTTCCTGGTTGCTTTCTTCAGGTTGTGTCCCCCCTCTTAGAATTCTTTGTAATGCTGGCTTAATGTTTATGTATTCATTTAGTTTTTCTTTGCTATTAAAAGTTTTCAGTTCTCCATCGAATGTGAATGCTAGCTTTGCCGGGTATATCAGTCTGGGTTGGCAGTTATTGGCTCTCAGGGCTCGTATGGTGCTTTCCCAGGCTTTTCTTGCATTCATTGTTTGTGTGGAGAGATCTGCAGTGATTCTAATTTTTTTCCCGTTGTAGTATAGCTCCTTCTTCATTTTTGCTGCATGCAGGATTGTTTCCTTATTATTCAGATCCATCATTGTTACTATTATGTGCCTAGAAGTGTTTCTCCTGGGATCTTGCTTGTTGGGTGTTCGATAAGCTTTTGTGATGTAGTTAAGATGGTCGTTTTTGAGGTGGGGAAAATTTTCATTGACTATCTTGTTAAATAGGTGTTGCATTCCCTTGCTCTGGAATTCCTCACCTTCGTCCACTCCGATTATGCGAAGGTTAAATTTTTTAGCATTATCTGCTTGCTCTTGAATTTCCCTTTGGTTTAATTTGAGTGATTTTTCCATATCTGTCACTTTTTGGTCCAGTTGGTGTATTCTGTCTTCTGTATCTGACACTCTACCTTCCATTTCATTCACTCTGTTGACCGTGGCTTCTATTGTGGTTTGCATGGTGGAAATGGATCCCTTTATGGATTCAATGTTGGTTCTCAGAGTACTGATCTCACCTCTCAATGAGGTGATATCAGTATGCATTACCTCTAATTTGGCGTTTATCTCACTTCTTACTGAGGTTTGTGCAGCTTCTATTTTTGCATCCAATTTTTGTTTGATGTCCTGTATATCTTTTGATAGTTCATCCTTGTGCTCTTTCAATTTCTGATCCATTTCTCGCTTTATTTCTTGAGTCATTGCCTCCAGCAACCCTTGGATGTAGTTTTTGTCTTCCATTCCTGCTTTGCTCCCACTGGGGCTCTCCCCTGCGTGGCTGCTGGCTTTTGAGGTGAGCTTGCTGTCCTGGGTAGTGGTAAACCTTGTGATTTTTCTCTGTGATTTTCGCATGGGGGTTCAGGAGACTGCTCTTCATCTTGTTTTGGTGTGTCTGTCTTTGCTTGGTTGCTGATTCTGTATTGGTAGAGAGAGTCTGTGCCTGATCTGGATTCTGTTGGGAGCCTATTTCCAGCTGCTATTCACTTAGGATTCTCAGCTCTCTGCTGTAGCAATTCCCGCCTTTGGAAGGGTTGAGCAGCCTGGACTGCTTGTGTTTGCTCCTGCGGGTGCTCTTGGGAAGATCAGATGCTCTGGATGCACTCTCCCAAATACTGGAGTCTGCTATGGGCTCCTGATGTGTTTTTGTTTGTTTGTTTTGGGCTGGTTGTGGGCTTGAACTCTAGGTTTGGGTGCTGTCCCTCAGCTCTTCAGCTCAGGGCTGGCACCCTACCATTTGAGCCACAGCCCCACTTCTGACCCTTTTTGCTTTGTTCAGGCGCCGGTCCCCTGGCCTGGTTCCGGCCCCAGCCTGGAGCGCGCTCGTTAGGCCTGTGCTAATGTGTATACCACCTTGGTTATGCAGCCTGGAGGACACAGTTCAAATTTCTTCTACTGTTGGTAGTCTTGACCCAGGGGCACTGTTCCTGGCTTGAGCATTTAAGTTCCCTTCCAAGGGCGCTCTTGCTCTGGCCTGGCCAGCAGAGTGTGCTCTACCGGCTGGTGGAGCTCTCGAACAGTTCCCAGTTTTAGTGGGTCCTGTGGTCCGGGTGTTGGGGTAGGGAGTCTAGGTCAGGGTCTGGGGATTCCCTCCAGCTCTGGTCTCCCTTGATGGATTCCCTGTCCCCTGATGGGTACTCACCCTGTAGGTCGTCAGTTGTTGTTGCAGTCCGTCAGTTGTTGTTGCAGTCCGAGTTCAGTTGGGGTGGTTGCGGGCTGGGTTGGGCGGCCCCCCGCCGGGTCGTTGCGATCGCGATTGGGCGGGTGGGTCTGCAGACAGGTCCCTTTGTGGCGCTGCTGGTGCCGGGCGGCTTTGGCGGGATGGAGCCTCTCCGCTCCGGTGGAGAGTGATGGGTGGGGTGGGATCCTCCTGGAGACTCCCGGCTGGTAGGTTTCTCTGTTCCTGGCGATCCGCTGTTCTGCAATCCGGTACCTGGTGATCTGCAAGCAGCCCCCTGTGTCTCTGTGGCTCCGGCAGCCCCCGCCGGGCCGGCTGGCCGGCGGCTTGGCGCACTGCCGCGCGGCCAGTAAAGGTTGGGGGAGGGGTCTTCGCTCTTCTCTGTTCTGAAATTCTTCTTTTCCTCTCTTTCTTTTTTTTGTTATTTTCCACCTCTGGTTTTTCTCTGAGTGTTCGTCTTTTTGTTGTTGTCGGTCTCTTGGGGAGATTAAACGTTGGAACTCGAACTCTCTTTTTGGTTGGAGAGAGCTGTGGCGTTTCCCTACTGCCCCGTCGCCATCTTGGTCCCCCCTCGCTCTAAAGTTTTTTGAAATTTCACAAAATATCTGGAAAATCCCTGTAACTTTTACAACTCATGTCCCATAATATATTCAATTTTATGTAAATATAATGTTTGGTCTTCCACCAAGATGTTCCATTTTTATGTTCCTTAACATATTTGCAAAGTACCTTCATATTGAGAAGTCGTGTGAAGATGATCTTTTTTTTTATGGTACTTGGGTTTGAATTTAGGGCCTTTCACTCTACTGCTTGAGAAACAAGTCTGGCTCAACACAGTCAGTTTTTGATGTAATTATTATTCTTAACATTATAAAATTTAATTATTTGACATACATGGAATCACAACAGTGTATTACTCTTTAACATATACTTTGTAGTCAGATTTACGGAGGAATTATAGGTGGTCTTAGAGGTAAATATTTGACTGTCTAATATAACCCAGCATTCTTCATCAAAAAACAATATGGCCATTTTGTTTTTCACTGTCTTACTTGGGTAAGGTGGCACAAGCCTGCAGTTCCAGTGATGAAGGGAGAACAAAAGTAGACATGGCTGCTCACGCTTAAACCTGGACAGGAAGCTAGACCTTATCTTAAAAATAACCAGTAAAAAACAGGAGTAGAGGTGTGTCTCAGTAGTATTAGGACATCCTAGCAAATACAAAGCCTTGAGTACAAAACTCATTAATATAAAAAAAGTTTAATTGAGCCACTGGTGATTAAGAAGTTAGACATGGACTGCTACCAGGTTGGTTGCATGTTTTTGCTAATAATAGAGACAAATCCTTCTCAAGCTGAAATAAATAAAATGCATATATAGGTATACCACACCCCAAATATGAAAAGATGTTAACTCATGATAAAACCCAATTTACAATTCTGAAAAAGCTTCAGGTAAGATTTGTAAGACCCACTATGTGCTGACAACGTTTTTGCCATCCAAATTATGAGTGTACAAAATGACGATGATAAGAACAACTACCTTTTAGCACATTCTCTTTGGAAAAGTCCCACATTAAGAACCATCAGTGCTCTTTACTATGTGTGTTTTTCTTGTAATCTCTTTGTATTTTAAAATTTAAAATGATTTTTGATTAGTTAGTACATTCAGATGGATCAAACCTGAAAAGAAATTGAAGTGTTTACAGCATTCATTCCTGTCATAGAGATATTTTAAGAGTTTGCAATTATGTGTCTATATATGTACTTTCCTTTCTCTCCTTTTAAATAGAAATGGTAGCATTTATACAGATTTAGAATGGGAGATGAGCTTTCAGTTTTTAACTTTTGCACCTTGGTGATCTTTTTGTAAAAAAATTTATACATTGTCTTCTATCAGAATGTAAATTAATTAATTAATTAATTGCCAGTGATTGGTGTTAGATTTTAAAAGTTATTCCTTAGTTTCACACCACAGCCTGGACTCCATAAAATATTTGTGTTAATGAAGGAGGGTAGTCTGGGAGTTCTGAACAGATTCAAGGCCTTGCAGGTATGGATTATGCATAACCTATCAGAATTTATGCATAATTCACTTCTATTTCTGAGTAATTAAAATAAGTTAGATAGACAGCCAACTTGCAAATCAATCAGGTTTAAAAGCATTTTTTAATAGAACCATTGCATTTGTCTTTGTAAACCCTATGTTGTACTGTGCTCTAAAGTCTATAATTTCTCTTGATCAGACTCTATACTCCAATAATATCATTTGTTTCTGAGTTGACTTTATTTTGCCCCTGCCCAGGGACAGAATTGGTTTTCTCTTATTGGAAGAGCAAGCTCAATAGCACCATCTTTCCACTTAGCCATATATAATCTTGCTATTTTTATCAGTCCCTGAATTCCAGAAGGTAACTGCAGAAATTGTATAAAACTTAATTGTTGGCCATTTTTATGTTTGAGAATTTGAGAATTGTGTTAGTTTTTTGTTGCTATGATAACATACCTGACAAAAACAGTTTAAGAAGGAAAAGTTTATTGTGGCTCACAGTTTACAAGATTTCGCTCTGTTGTCATTTCACTCCATTGTTTTCTGGTCCTAAGGTGAAGCAGAATCATCATGGTGGAGGCACATGACAGAGAAGAGCTTCTCACTTCATGGTGGCCAAGAATGTGTGTGGTGTGTACAGGAGAGAGAAGAGAGGGGAGTGAGAGAGGGAGGAAAAGATTTAACATTTGAAGACATTGTAACCTTGCCTCCTACCCCCAGGACTGTGACCTGCTTCCTCCAATTAGTTCTCAGCTCCTAATACCTAGTAGCCTGTTCAGCTATGGATTTAACCATGGAGAAATCTATTGATGACATTATAGGTGATTCATACACTCACCTCTGAATATTGCTTTTGGGAACATTCAATATCCAGATCATATATAAACTTTTTAGTTTGGTGTAATTCCATTTGTCTACACATGAAAGTCTAGACTTTTATTTTAACTATTGCATGTCTTTTCATAGTATAAAGTATTTCATACTTTATTATCCCATATGAAGATATTTAGATTGATGCAAATATGTTTGTGGTTAAAGATTATGCTGCATTGAACAATCTTTTGTTTCTTCATACATGACTTCTTTAGGGTATCCTAAAAGTGAGTGACTATTGAAATTAATAGATTTATACATAGAGCAATCTTTAAATTTGGTTGTACCAATTTATACCCAAACCAAGGTATGTTAGACTTCTTGTCAGAGGATCGACAAAAATGTGTCACCCTATCCTAAAAATAAACTACAAACACAAAAGGCCTGGGGCTAAGCTCAAGTGGTAGGGCTGCTTACTAGTAAACTTAGGGCTATGGCTATGGAGTTCAGTTCCCATCACAACAAACAGGTTTTTTGTTTTTTTTTTTTTTGGTCATCGTGTATCTACCGCCAGGAATTGGTTAGGTCAAGAATTTTTGTTTCAGATATACAAAAGTAAAGATAGAATATAAGAACTCCCCTGTTCCCCTTACCTATCTGTTCAATAGCTTCTTTATAGAACTAATTTTTAGTTTCATCTGAAGCCACTACCATAGTGCTATAATCCTGTCCCTTGGGAGGCTGAAGGAGGATTGCAAATTCTAAGCCAGCCGGAAGTGCACATAAATGAGATCCTTTTTCATAAACAGAATAAAACAAAAAGAAAAAACAAAATCCAAAACCATTCTCATGCCTACCATTATTTTGAAGTAGATCCCTGACATGTCATCTGTAACTATTTCAGTGCATACCTCTAAAAAATAAGGGCTTCTCCTTCCTTAGTAACATTGGTAATTATTTAGAATAAATTTACCTTTAATGTTCACAGGACAAAATGTATGTCTTAAGTGCCGAGTGTGACAAATTAATATATGTCAGTGAGCTGTACTCAGTCATGTCTATAGAACACTGTCATCACTTAATGCCAGGGCTATTTGGACATTTATAACACTATTTGTCAGCCTTACAAATTTGTTTTTACAGTAGATGGCCATATCAGCTAATGAAAAGCACATATGTCTTTCCAATTATGTCCCAAGTGAGTCTTAGGGCCTTAGATAGGCCATGGGCTTGGCATTCTCTACCCCTGATTAAAAGAAGAGAGCTGTACAGACCTAGTCTTTGTAGAAAAAGTAAAAAAGGCTGGACAGGAGAATGTCTATTGTGGTACAGTTTCCAAAGTTTTGGCAAAGTTGGCTGAGGAGTTATATGCTTCCCTGGGAAAGCTTGCCCTTACATTCTCATGACATTCAGTTGTTGGTTACAAATAACTCCTGAGAAGTGTAGTTGGTAAGATTCTAAAGATTTCTCCCTTTCATTTCTGTCACCTAGTGAGTGAAATGCTAATCCCAGTACTGATTTTTCACTTGACCCCTAGAGGTGAAGAAGGGCCATTTCAGATGCTAATGGCAGATGAGGAAGTCAGAGATTGAAAATTGAGATAATGGGTTTGCATCACTGGCTCCAAGAAGGGAAAGGGACCAGTGACAATGCTAGTGTTCTTTGGAAGCTGAGAGTAGCCTCTGGCTGATAGTCTGTAAGAAACTTTAATGGTACAACTGCAAGGAACAACCTAGTGACCTTGGAAATACCTTTTTCTGAGTGCCAACCACATGTGACACTGATTGTGTGTGTGTGTGTGTGTGTGTGTGTGAGAGAGAGAGAGAGAGAGAGAGAGAGAAAGCTTTACAGAATTTACAAAAATTTACAAAATTTACAGAATTCAAGCTGTTAAGCTCCTGTTGCCAGATACAAAATTTCCAAAAGCTAACTTTTTTATGAAAGTTCAGATTTTATCACTTTGAACAAATAGTGCTACTTGTTTTCCTTGAAGTGACAGGCTCATTTCACTCATTTGCAAGAAAATATCTGCCAAATATCATCATTTGAGAAACCCTTACTTGTCTTTGGTTCTTTACAATAAAAATGATGTTCCATGAAAAATGGAGCTAGTTCAGCTTGTATCTCAGTCACTCAGGTGCTTTTCTTTGAGACAACTCCGTTATATGCTTAAGTAGAAAGTACTTTATACATAATTCCCGTTTACCACATAGGATATCAAAAGCATTTTAGAGTCAGAGGCTGGCGTTAGAATAAAAGTCATAATTTCTTTGTTTCCTGTAGTATAATGGTGAAACCAGATTTTGCTTTGGAAAATGTAGGCATGGTAGTGAAGACTATAATAGCTTGCTAGTATAACTTAATGCATGGCCTTTATTCATTTAACCATTTGGTTTTGTACCATGAGTCCAAATAAGAACATAAAGAGTAAATGATTAAGAAAACGAATCTTATTTTGGCAGAACTTTGAAAGGACTAGGTTATACTTTGAGAACAGCTGCCTGTCATCTTCACCAGTATTTATGTCTTCTGCTTTTCACCTTTATATCAGATATGCACTGGTATCTCATTGTGGTTTAATTTTCATTTCCTTATTAACTAATACCACCTGCTCACCTTTAAACAATACTGCTACTTTTGACCATTTTGGTAACTTCTTTGAAAAGGTGGTGTTTAAAAATTATTTTGTTTAATTTTAGCACAACTGGAATTTGAACTTAGGACGCTGTACTTGCTGGGCAGTGTTTTACTAATTGAGCCATACCTCCAGGCCTAGGATCTGTGTTTTTGAAGTTGAGCTTCTGGTGGAAAGACTATAGAAGGACTCAGTTTTAGACTCAGTGCTCTTATTTTATTTAGTACTGCATAAGTGTAAGTCACTTGGGAAAATGTAATTTAACACAAACACACACACACACACACACACACACACACACACACACACACACACACACACACACACACACACACACACACACACACACACACACACACACACACACACACACACACACACACACACCCTGAGCTTGTATGTGTAGTCTAGGAGTAAGTCACTTGGGAAAATGTAATTTAACACACACATACACACGTGTGCACACACACACACACACACCCTAAGCTTGTATGTGTAGACTAGGATTTGAACTCAGACTATCTTACCAAGCAAGTATTCTGCCATTTGAACCATACTTGCAGTTTTTTTTTTTTTCCTTCTAGTTCATTTTCTAGATAAAGTCGTATGCCAGCTTGGCCCGGAATGGCCTCAGACTGCATCCTCTATCCTGCCTATGCCTTCAGAGCACTTGGGACTACAGATGTGAGTCAACATGCATGGCTTGTTTTTGAGTTCGGGTGTCACTAACTTTTGCCTAGCTGTCCTCAAACTGTGATCCTGCTATCTCTGCCTCCTCTGGAGCATGTGCCTGGCCTGTAACTTGTGATTTGTGTTTTAAAAGTTGAAGTCAGGCTGGGTGCTGGTGGCTCATACTTGTAATCCTAGCTACTTAGGAGGCTGAGATCTGAGGATCACGGTTCAGAGCCAGCCTGGGCAGCAACGTCCCATTAGCCACCAGAAAACTGCAAGTGGAACTGTGGCTCAAAGAGGTAGAGTACTACCCTTGAGCAAAAGAGCTCAGGGACAGTGCCTAGGCCTCATGTTCAAGCTCTGCAACTGACAAAAAGAAGTCATCCAGCTAGGTGGTTTATTATTATCATCATTATCATACTAATTATTATAATTAATTTTGAGACAGGGTCTCTAGGTTTCACTATATAACCCAGGCTGTCTTAAAATTTACAATTGCTTCAGCCCCTACCCACTTTTTTGAGCTAGGATTACATGCCTGTGTACCACCATGACCGGTGATTTTCATTCTTACTGTTTACGTTTTTTTAGTACTGAGGTTTGAACTCAGAGCCTAGTACTTGCTAGCCAAATGTTCTACCACTGAAGCCACAGTTCTATTCCTTTATGCTTTAGATGGTTTTAAAATTTTAAATATATATTTTTATTGTAGAGATACTGTACAGAGGGGTTACAGTTACATGAGTAAGGTAGTGAGTATATTTCCTACCGAGCATTGTTACCCCATCCTTTGTTTTTCCCCTACCATCCCTTTCCTCCCCACCTCCCAATTCCCACCCTCCCAAAGTCCTAAAGTTCATTTTCAACATAGTGTCTTGTACATCTTTTTGTTACAATGAATCATCCTGTATCCTTATTTCAACCTTTTGTTATTTCCCTTTCCCTCCCCAAATTAGAAAAATGTATATACAAGATGCAGGGCACCAGAATCAAATACAGTGACAACAGGGGTTGTACCATGGGAGAAGAACATACTAAGAAATGAAAAAGAATCACATAGTACCTTATAAGTACATTCAGAAGAATAACAAAAAAGATAAAATCTATTTTGTCCCTATCTTGCGGTTCATTTTGCTCAGCATCAGGTTATATGGTCATATATACATAGCTTTTGGCCTCTTCTGCTCGTCCTAGATATCTATTACTTGTTTATACTTTAAGTATTTTTTGGATAGAGTTTCAAGTTATTTCCTAGGCTGGCCCCTGATCAACATTCTCAACCTTCTAACTGTGTAGACCACCATGCCCAGCTAATTTGCTGAGATGAGATCTTGCTGACCTTTTGCCTAGGTTACCTTAAATTGATATTTTTCCCAATTTCATCCTCCTGATGAGTTGAATCCCTGAGTAGATGTGAACTACAGTAACTGGCCTGCTTGTTTTTTTAACTCACTTATTTTTTGTTTCTACTATTACTTAAGATTGCATGTCATTATTATATCCCCCCTATCCCCTTTGTTTTGTTCTTGGGATTGAACCCTGGACCTTGGACATAGACAAACACTCTTAATACTGAGCCACATCCTCATCCTTGTTTTTACTTTCTTTTGCTTTCCATTTAATTAGCTTTCTTTCCCTTAGATTATGGGTAGAAATTTAAACTGTAGATTTCAAACATTCTTTTCTAATGTATACATTTAATACTATGAGTTTCCTTCTAAGCACTGTCTGAACTGCATTCCATAAGTTTTGATCTAACAAGTTTCTTTATCACGTGTAGTGGTTTCTAATTTTTTTTTTTTTTTTTTTGGAGTCAGGTCGTGGGGCCTGAACTCTGGGCCTGGGTGCTGTCCCTCAGCTCTTCAGCTCAAGGCTAGCACTCTACCACTTGAGCCACAGTGCCACTTCCGGCTTTTTTCTTTTTGTTTATGTGGTGCTGAGGAATCAAACCCAGGGCCTCATGCATGCAAGGCAAGCACTCTACCACTGAGCCACCTTCCCAGCCCCATGGTTTCTAATTTTCTCCTAATTTTTTTCTCCTAATAACTCATTGGTTATTCATATGTGGTAAATTTCCACATTTTTGGGTGTTGGCTAGATATTGCTGTTACTGATTTCTAATTATATTGTTACCATACTGACATACGAGACCTGGGTCTGTTCTTTTTTTATTTTTTAAATTTTTTTTGGTCGTGGGGCCTGAACTCTGGGCCTGGGCGCTGTCCCTCAGCTCTTCAGCTCAAGGCTAGCACTGTACCACTTGAGCCACAGTGCCACTTCCGGCTTTTTCTGCTTATGTGGTGCTGAGGAATGGAACCCAGGGCCTTATGCATGCAAGGCAAGCAATCAGCCACCTTCCCAGTCCAGGTCTGTTCTTTATAGTCCAGTATGTTTTAATTTGAACATTCCACATGTTAAAACAAGTTGATTTAATATTATTCTCCTATATATCCCCAATTCTAATTTTTTTTAGTCTAGGATTTTCTTTGTGTTCTCTCCCTCCAGATTTCAATCTCAATCTCTGTCATTTTCTGAGTGTGTGTGTGTGTGTGTGTATGTGTGTGTGTGTTTGTATGTTTGTGTGTATCTATCTTTTTAAGGAGCTTGTCACTATATCTAAGCCAGTCTCAATCTCATTATATTCCTGCCTTCATCTCCCAAGTTCTGGGATTATAGGAATGCATCACCGCACCTAGCTTAAATATTTAATAATTTATTTGTGACAAGGACTCATTGGGCAGTATAAAGTAACTTTGAACTTGCTAAGTAGCCCACATAGGATTCAAGTTTGTGATCAGCCTTGTCTCAACTTCCTCCGTGCTGGGATTACAGGTATACATGGCCATATTTGGCTTTATTTGTCTAGGATTGACTACAGTGGGTATTAATATTTTTCTGATTATGGGGCGGGATTTATTTTCTCTTTATTTCTGTATTTTCAAATTAAGTTATTTAGAGCATACACATTTGTGATTATTTTATTTCCTTGAGGAATTGACATTCTTTTTCATAATTTACAGATGTCCTCTTTTTGATCTTTTTTTTTAACTTAATCTTCTTTTTCTTACACTGACTATATCAATATAGTCAAGCAGGTTTTCTATATTGATTATCTTTCTTATGTCCTTTTACTCTCAGTCTGTGTTCATTTTTGTTAGTTTGAACTCTGGTTTGAACTGTGGGCCTCAAGCTTGCTAAACTTGGAGTAGTTGAACCACACCTTAGCACTTTCTGCTTTAGCTTTCCAGATAGGATCTTGTCCCTTTCTCTAGCCAGTTTGGGATTATATTCAGCTCCTAGTGTGAACCACCATTCCTGGCTGTTCCTTTTTTTCTCCCTCCCTCCCTCCCTCCCTCCCTCCCTCCCTCCCTTCCCCTCCTCCTCCTCCTTTTCCTCCTTCTTCATCCCTCAACTCTTTAGCCTAAGGCTAGTGCTCTACCACTTGAGCCACAGTGCCACTTCAGGCCTTTTCTGCTTATGTGGTGCTGAGGAATTGAACCCAGGGTCTCATCCTTGCAAGGCAAGTATTCTACCACTGAGTCACCTTCCCAGCCCCCCCCCCCCCCCCCCCCGGCTTGCTTCTTGTAATAGGGTTTTGCTTACATTTTGCCTGTCTGTCTTTAAATTGCTCTTCTATTTTCATCTCTCAAGTAGTTGGTTTTACAGATGTGAGCCTCCATGATCAGCCCTCTGCCTTTATTTTAATATCCTCTGGTATCCTGCATTTTAATTGGGGTGCTTATATGTATGCTAGTTACTAAGTTTAACATCTCAGTCATTGTTTATTTCTATTGACTGCCCTTTTTACTGGACCTAATAATTTTAAAATCATATAGCAGCTGGTATGAATGATATATCATTGAGAGCCAGTTATTGTTCCTTGAGTATTAATTTTGGGTCTAGTAGGCAGAAGCAGTCTCCACCTTGCACCAGTGTCAACTCAAAATGGACCAAAGACTTCAACATCAGAGCTGAAACTTTGATACTCTTACTACAAGGAGTGGGATAAACCTTAGAACTTGGAACTGCATAGGTAGGACCTTTCTGAAGAAAGTCCCAGGGGCACAGCAAATACACAGCTTGACAAATGGGATTACATCAGACTAAAAAGTTTCTGTACAGCAATGGATATAGTTAGTAAAATAAAAAGACAGCCAACAGGCTGAGAGAAGATCTTTTCCAGTTTATAGTCAACATGGGTTTCATATCCAAAATAATACAAGGAACTCACAAACTGACCACCCCTAAATTAATAACCCAATCAATAAATGAGCAAAGAAGCTAAATAAGAGACTTATCAGAAGAAATAGTAAGAATAGCCAATAAACACACAAGGAAATGCTCAACATACTGGCCATAAAGGAAATGCAAATCAAAACAACATTGAGATTCCATCTTACCCTAGTAAGATTGGCTAGCATTGAGAATTTGAACAATAACACATGCTGGAAGGGTGTGGATCTAAAGGAAACGTTCTACACTGTTGGTGGGAATGTAAACTAGTACAACCACTCTGCAAGACTGTTTAGAGATTCCTCAAAAAACTAAACACAGAACCACCCTACAATCCAACAGTACCACCCTTGGGCATCTACCCAGAGCATTATGATAAGATATGGTAAAGATACTTGCACATCTATGTTCTTTGCAGTGAACATAGATTGCTATGTTCATTAGCTATGCTCTATTCACAATAGCCAACTTATGGAAATAGTCCAGTTGCTCTACAATGAAACAAGAAAATGTGGTACCTATTTACAGTAGAATTTTACTCATCCATTAGAAAGAATAATATGTCATTTGCAGGCAAATGGATAGATTGGGAATAAATGATGGTCAGATGAAGTAAGCTGGGCTGAGAGAGACAAGTGTCATGTCTCTCATATATGGAAGCTAAGTATAAAATGCAACTATGCATAACATATACAGGGGTCAAAAGATTGATACACAAACAAACTGACTAACAGATGGTATTGGTAGGAGGGGAAAACAAAGGTTTAACTCTCCAGAATAACTAATGTACTGTTCATCAAAATGCAAACCAGGAAGTGGAAACATGATTTGGGGGAGGGTAAAGGAAGGTACACAGGAATGGAGGGAGGAAGGCTGAGCAAATGGTAATTACATTCAATGTACATTATGTGTAAAAATTGTACTATATAACTTGAAGATAGGGACTGGAGTGGGAAATGGGGGAAGAACAAAGGAAGGGGTGATATTAAGAGCCATTACCTGACTATGGAATTGGAATGTTTGTACAACTACTTACTAATAATAAAACAAAAAATAAAATACTTGCTGTTCACATTGAACATTTAGAATTTTGTCTTTATTACTGTGCTAGAGTTACTCTTGTCTTGGTGGATTCCATGAGTTCCAGGATGTAGTCTTTATTCCTAAGATGTACACAATAAAGCCTGAAGTTTTTACTCATCACTTTAACTTTTCTTTTTTTATTATTATTAAAAAGTTTTTTTTTTTTAATTGTGAAAATACCGCACAGAGGGGTTACAGTTACATGGGCAAGGTAATGAGTTCATTTCTTATCAAACATTGTTGCCTCCTCCTCTGTTTCCCCTTACCATCCCTGCCCTTCCCTTCACTCCCCCCCCCCCCCTCGCCGCCATAGTTGTAAAGTTCGTTTTTTGACATAACGTCTTGTACATGTCATTGTTGCAATGGGTTCATCTGTATCCCTATTTAAACAATCATCACTTTAACTTTTCTTCACTCAAATTATAAACTTTTCCTTGTTGTGTGCAACACCCTGCTTGACCTTTGACCTCTTCAATCTTCCTGCTTTTTCTTGGGTTCTGTGAAATCTTTCTTGAACATGTGAATTGGGGCTAAGAATTTGAAGTGGGTTAATTTGCAAATTTTAGGTATCCTGTGTAGTCCTCTCTTTCTGAGATGTTGAAAGGTCATTATTTGGTAAATGGTGATCCACTCCCAGTCATCTTTCAGACTTACCAGTTATTCAGACGTACTGTTTTATATTTGTTACATGTAGTTCACTGTTTTTAAGGTGTTAAAGATACAAAACTTACTGGAGAAATAAGATTGACTTCACAATTAACAGAACCAGGACTAACCTGTGTTTCTTTAAAAGTTAAAATTGTATGTACTTGATTTGTTGGAAGCACACATACACGTGAAGGTATTTTATTAATAATACATTAATAAAAATGTGCTTCTGCAAGAAGTCTCATCTGTAATCATACACAATGTAGTTTTTAGTCATATATTTAAAAATAGAGCAGGATTTCTTGATTTCGTTTAATAGCAACAACCCAACAGTATTTGCAGAAATATAATATATTTGCAGAACTGTAATATGAAAACTGATTTCTATTTTGTAATGTTAGATTGTATATTAAATTTTAAGTTCTTTTTTGATCTTTACATTTTATGAATTAGCTAGTAGTGAATTGATTTGATTTGATATACAACATTTTTATATACTTTCTACTGAAATCAATTAAATCAAAGATATTGTAATTAAAAGTTTTACTGTCAGAGAGGCACACACTTACTGTGAATTACCACTCATGAGAAATAGTATTTTAAAAGTACATTCTAGCAACAGGAGAGAGTTAGATATGGGAATGTGGGGGAAGGGTGAACTTGTTTAGGGTGTACAGTGTGATTCTATGGTCTTGTCACAATGAAGTCTTTTGTATTATTTATGCAAATTAAAAATTAAATGATAAAGATGTATATTCTAGCTTAATCTGATACCTAATTTAGCTTAAAGGCAAAAAAATGAAATATGAATAAAATTGTTTATATTTTTCATAGTTACTTTAAGGATTTTTTTTATTATTGTAGATTTGATATACTGAGGGGTTACGGTTGCATGAATCAAGTAATGAGTAATGAATACAATTCTTTTTGAATCATTTGTTGCTCTCTCGCAGTGTTTCCTTCCCATTCCAAGATATCCAGTTCATTTTTCACAGTGTCTAGTGACTATCACGTGTAGTTGTTCATCCTTGTTCCAACTTTTATGTGCCCCCTTACCCTCCCAAATACACACTAACAAGACTAAAGAAAACTAAAAATGTCTCTTGTTCCTTTTCTTGGAGTTCATTTCATAGAATATTATTTTATATGATCATAGAACATAGGTTTAGCATAGCTGTTGAACCTTTGTCAACCACTCCTATGCATATCCTCCTTTGGTGTCTGTATGCTAATGATTAGGGTCCTATATAATTTATCATATTCCAGTGAGTATACATGTATTTTCTGCATAGCAAAGGACATAGTTAGAAAGTTATAAAAAACCCACAGAATGGGAGCAAATCTTCACTAGCTATACATTAAAAGCTTCATATCTAAAATATACTTAGAGCTCAAAAAATTAACCCTCCAAGACATACACCCTCAAAAAACTCAACAATCCAGTCAGTAAATGGGTTAAATAATTAAAGAGACTTCTCAGAGTAAGAAAAAGGAATGACCAATAGATATATGATGAAGTGTTCAACATTCCTGGCCATAAAAAAGTGCAAATCAAAACAACATTGATATTCCACCTCATTCTAGTTAGAATGGCCATTATCAGGAAAACTAACAGTAACAAATGTGGGTAGTATATGGCCAAAAGGGAACCCTGTTACACTGTTGGTGGGAATGTAAACTTGTTGAACCACTCTGGAAGGCAGTATGGAAGTTCATTAAAAGACTAACATAGAGCTTCCCTATGACCCAGCAGTTCCACTCCTGGGCATTTATCCAATGGCTCACAAACAAGGCCACACTAAAGCCACCAGTACAACCATGTTAATTGCAGCATTGTTTACCATAGTCAAGATACGGAATCAACCTAGATGTATGTCCCTCAGTGGACGAATGGATCAAGAAAATGTGATATATATTTATATATATGTGTGTGTGTGTCACATATATATATGTGTGTGTGTGTGTGTGTGTCATATATATATGTGTCACATAGAAATCTCATCCATCAGGAAGAATGATATTATACCATTTATATGGAAATGGAAAGATTTGGAAAAAATTATGTTAAAGTAAGCCCAAGCCAAAGAAATATAGGATGCATGGTTTCCCTCACTTATGGTAATTAGAATGTGCCTATAAATCTACAAGTAAGCACACTGAATAACAAATATTTTTTAATTTTTATTTTGTCAGTTGTGGGGCTTGAACTCAGAGCCTGGGCACTGTTCCTGAGCCCTTTTTGCTCAAGGGTAGCACTCTGCCACTTTAAGCCACAGCTCTACTTGCTGGTGATTTTCTGGTGGTTAATTGGTGATAAAAGTCTCATGGATTTTTCTGCCTGGGTTGGCTTTAAACATGATTCTTAGATCCCAACCTCATGATAAGCTAGGATTATAGGTGTGCACCACCAGCACCCAGCTTTCTTTCTTTCTTTCTTTTTTTAATGTTTTTTTTCTTTTTTTTTTTTATTGTAAAGATACTATACAGAGGGTTACAGTTACATGAGTGAGGTAATGAGTACACTTCCTCTTGAACATTGTTACCCCCCTCCATTGTTTTCCCCCTACCTCTTTCTTTCTTTTTTAATTTATTCTTTTGGTCGGTTGTGGGGCTTGAACTCTGGGCTTGGGCGCAATCCCTCAGCTCTTCAGCTTAAGGCGGGCGCTCTACCACTTGAGCCACAGCGCCACTTCCAGTTTTCTAGTGGTTTATTGGAGATAAGAGTCTATGGACATTCCTGCCCTGCTGTCTTTGAACTGTGATCCTCAGATCTCAGCCTCCTGAGTAGCTAGGATTACAGGTGTGAGCCACTGGCACCTGGCTCAGCTTTATTTCTTTATATTCTATTTAAATAGAATGTAGTGTCTTCCTTACAGCCTAAAGAACTCTTTTTAGTATCTCATGGGACAGGTTTTACAACTACCTTCTAAACTTTTATCTAGAATTGTCTAACTTTCATTTTTGGAGGACAGTTCTGGTAGATATAGAAGTCTTTTTTTTTAAAAAAAAAATTATCTTTAAGTAGTTGAACAAAGACATTTCTGTTCAACATGTCAGTTTGTGAATACAGTGTATCTTGACCAGTGTCATCACTTTCATCATTCTCCACCATCTCTCCCAACCCCATCGGTCCCTTCAATTTTCTTAGTTCCATTTACATACACACTTTTACATGATAGGTCGCTCCTTTCTTGCTTTGGACAGTTTATGATATGTTTTAATCTGGATCTACTGTAATTTATTCTACTTTGAGTTTTTGATAATGTTTCTTGAATTTTAGATAGTTTTTCATCAAATTTTGGAAAAATTTGACTATATTCAATTTTTTTGCACTATTCTAAATGCTCTTACTCTATGTCTGTTTGTCTATTGGTTTTGATGATATCCTAGTTTTCTAGGCATTATTCTTTTTTTTTTCCCTCTAGTTCTTTCTGTTCCCTAGGTTGGATTTCAACCAAGCTGTCTTCATATTGGCACTGACCTTTGTTCCTCATCTCTTCTCTATTTGAATATAAAACATCATTGAGTGTATAGCAGCATAGTCCTATCAGCAGTTTGATTTTATTACTTATCCATCAAAATAGAGCTTGTCAGAACTTCTCTCGTACTCAGAATGAAAGCCAATAAGTAAATTGCATTGGCATCCTTTTGTTTCTACCCTGACCTTTCTGGTACCATTTGTTTATGTAGTTGTGGCTATACCATCTAGCTAGGTGTCTTACCAGAAAGAAGGATAGCACAGATACTGTGATTATATGTCTGATGAGCGAGGATTTGAGGTGAGATTTGATACATAGTAGAAGTGATAACAAAGTTAATTGAGAATAATACATAAGTAAAACCTATTAGGATATAAAGATACTTTAAGAGGTAAAAGTAGGGTTGTTTCAGAAAGGGAAATAGAGAATTACAGTTAACTCTGCCCTGGCAGTCTTTTTTTGAAATTTAATGGGGCCTCAGACTCTCAGATCCCTCTCAGATCCCTCCCTTCCCTACAGTGAAGTGTGAAATAATAATTGTGATATTTCTTAATAATCAGTCTGCTCATGCAATTACCCATAAGAAAAATTCACAGAGGGAGGGGGTGAAATTTAAAAGTACAGTGAAATTATAATGATATGATAATGGGGAAAAGGCAACTCTAGGTCAGAATAGTCCACCTAACTGGTTTAAACCAGAACTTGTTTTTCATTCAGAACCATAAGGAGACATAAGGAAGTTTATTTGTTCCAGAGCAAGGTTGATCTTGAAGGGGGGTCCTTCTCCCCTTCCTCATGTTCATATCAGAGTCCTTTTTATGTTATGAGGTGTGTTACCAGGTTGTAAACCTAGAAGCCTAGGTCAAGAGGGGTTTAATGTGCAGAGCAGGCAGACCACGAGAAAGAAAAAAGAATGGAACTCTTAACACATAGGCATGGAATCAAGGATTCTTCACTTTAGGTTCCCTTGTGTATTCCCTTGGCTCGTGTCTAGCTGTTATCTTTTAGATGTATATTACCCAGTGCAATCCACAGAACATTGTAAGTATATTCTCTGATGTTCACCCAGTGATGAAATGGCCTAAGGATGCATTTTGCAGAACGTATTTCTGTTGTTAATACATGTTTGTGCTTGCTTCAAAGTAGAGCCAAATGCACTTTGGGTTAAGTGTCATTGGTAGGCAGATAGATACCCAGTCCATTCATT
Source organism: Dipodomys spectabilis (assembly GCF_019054845.1). Classification (NCBI taxonomy): domain Eukaryota; kingdom Metazoa; phylum Chordata; class Mammalia; order Rodentia; family Heteromyidae; genus Dipodomys; species Dipodomys spectabilis. The sequence goes on from NW_024870700.1 coordinate 1,649,054, forward strand.
GTCTGAAACTGCTTTTGGAAAGCATACCTTGTTTTCATTGCTTAATGTTCTTTGGGGAATCCAGGCATATAGAAACTTGTTTGTCCTTGACAGGAGAGTTGAATTCACCTTTGGTTTTGTTTTAGATTAGCTGTCCTTTACGTTCTTAGCTATTTTTTAAATGTATGTTTGATATTTAAATTGATATTTAAGGCAGATCTTTATTTTAGACTTCAAAAAATGTCAGTTAAAAAAAGTCTGTATTCATAAACGTAAGCATCTGTCTTTTCCACTCCTTCAGTTGTGCTGGATTGTCTTAAAAATACCACTTTCTCTTTTCCCACTGTCATTCCTGTCCAGATAAAAGGAAAATGGAAGAAACAACTCTTTTGTCTATTTGTGGTATTGGTACCACAAGTTTTTTATGTTTTTTCCAGTATAGGGTTTGGACTCAGGCTTCATATTTGTTCGGAAGGTATTCTTTACTGCTTGAGACATACCTTTGGCTTAATGACTTAATTTTTGTCAAGTGGGCTGTGTAAGGTTCAGCCAAAAGGAGATTGCTACATGGTTCAGGCAGAAAAGAGTTTACTGGGGAGGAGAGCATACTGCTAGCCTGCACAAAATGGAGGCATGCAGGGGGTGCAGGGATTCAGGGGAAGGAAAAGAAAGGGAGGGTGGAGGAGAGGAAAGGGAAAGGCTGCAAGGGGGCCAGGGACAAAAAAGGGATGAACTAATGATGGAGACTGATATATAGGGAGAGGGCAGGGAGGAGGTGTGGCTGCAGTGGAGACCTCAGAGCCTGGGGGAACCTCCCACTGCCCCCAGGTGTGCCAGTTATCTAGGCGAGGGAGGGGACTTCTAGGGAAGGGGCTATGAGTTCACCCAGGGAGATCAATGGGGAAGAGGCCATTTTTCCTGGTGGATCTAACAGACTGATGATAGATTTTGTTGCATTTACTCATTACAAGAAAGTAGAAGTGCAGAAAAATACAAATTCAGACTAGAGGGCCTGTTCTACAAAAGATAACCTTATGTAGTTATTGAGCATTGAGTAGTAGTTATTCTAATATTTACTGGAAGGTGAAAATTCATGCTGGATTTCAAAGACTTGGTAAAGAAAAGGAATGTGGTGATCTCATTGATTTAAAAATATTGAGTACCTGCTGAGCTGACAATGGTTGGGGTATTTTAGATTACATTATGAAAATTTTGTGCTTTTAAAAGCTTTATTACAGCTACAAGAAAATTAAAAATAATATGTCACATCTGTGCGACTACACAGCAATGTGTGAGACTTGTTAATGTAGGGTATACTGAAGTATCCCATAGGTTTTTCATTGAAATGAAGAATCTTTCCATATTGAGTCAGACTCTGAATTTTAACAAGATCCATGTGATTTGTTGTTTGTACATTAACTTTGCAAACAAAAAATAGTTATTCCTACATCGTTAAAGGATAAATAGCTGAAGTAATGTTTTACAGAGAATCATTTGCCAAAGAGGTTATATACAAAGAATATTAAAAGGATTAAAAAGAAGGTTGTGAATGGTAGCAGTGGCAACTTTCCTCTCTATTTCTATTTAAACTTAAGAAAGTCAACCTTGAGAGCTTCCTTTTTCTTCTCTTGTTATATAAATTGATTTCCTAAATGTGTAGCTTATCTGGACCATGCATAAATTATCTTTCTTTGTGACATGTTTGTACTTAATATATCATAAAACTTACGATGTATTTCCACTTTAAGTTGTGTGTATGTGGATTGCGTGTGTATATGTATACACACAAACCACAGCTCCACATCTGGGTTTTGTGTGTGTGTGTGTGTGTGTGTGTGTGTGTGTGTGTGTGTGTGTAGTTTATGGGAGATAATGTCTCACAGACTTTCCTGCCAGCACTGGCTTTGAACTATGATCTTCAATTTGTAGCCTCCTGAATAGCTAGGATTACAGGCATGAGCCACCAGCACCCTGAAATTTTCTGTCTTTTAATTCAGCAGTGATTAAAAGATCCAGATTTATGTTCTGGCTTTGTTAGTAGTTGTATGTCTTTGGGAAAATGGTTTCATCTTTCTGACTCTGAATGTTAAAGAAAAATTAAGTTGACAGTTTTCATGTACTTACTGGTAAAACTTGACCAAGTAAATCTGCTACATTATATAATGTCCTCTTTGAGGGTTCTGTAACTCCTACATTCACTTGTCATATCTTTTCTTGATAGCAGCATGGGTGAATATGCAACGAGGTAGCAGAAATTCTTTTAAAAAAAGAGAGACTATAAAACACCTTAGTTTAATGCTGAAGGCCAATATGTGCTTCAGTGTCAGTCCTTTTACTTCTCATTAAATGCTGCCAAGAGCTTTAGTTGTCAAGATATACCTGCAGTCATTTTTCCCACAGTGCCCATCAAGAGAATGGGTTAGCCAGGTGCTAGTGGCTTATACCTGTAATCCTTGCTCCCCATGAGTCTGTGATCATGGATCGCATTTCTAAGTAAGCCTGGGCAGGAAAGTCTGTGAGACTTTGAATTCCAATTAATCATCAAAAAGCCAGAGGTGGAACTCTGGCTTGCATGGTAGAATGCTAGCCTTGAGAAAAAAGGCTCAGGGGCAGTACCCAGGCTCTGAATTCTAGCTCAGACCCCTTATCCCACTCAGAAAAACAAAAGCCTGGTTACTGACCTTTGTTAAAGAGGGCCAGTGACTTAGTGGGGTCATAGAAGGGAAGAGGAGATACTAGTGCCTGCAGTGACACTATGGACACAATCTAGAAGAAACAAACAGTGGTTTCGAGTTTCCCTGCACTCTCACTGTTGGCATGTGCCTGCCTTCATGTCCCTTGTTCTTTCCTTCCCAGAATTCTTCATGGAGTATGGGTGCATAGAGCCCCAGAACTGAATACACACACACACACACACACACACAAGCACACACAAGCACGCACACACACCCACGTGTACACCCACAGGTCCACATGTATGCACACATATGCAAATGGTAAAACAATTGCAAAACCTTTTGAACATAGTATAGTTTTGGCTAGTGCCAAAATATTATATGTATTTTCTTCTCATTCTCTTTATGTAGAAGTCTAGCTCATTTTCTGTTCCTTGTTCCTTTGTTTTTCAGACAGGATCTAATTATGTTTCCCAGGTTGGCTTTGAACTTAATCTTCTTGGTTTAGTTTCCTTAGTGCTGGGATTTTAGGTGTGCTTTACAATGTCTAACTTCTGACTTATTTTAAATTTTCTATCCATTAGTAAATTGAAGTTGTGTTGTAATCAAAAGTTTACACAGTGATTGTTTCTATCAAAAATGACTTTAAAATAATGGTTTTGCTGATGTTTTGTGAGTAATGTAATTTTTCATTTTTATATCATATTGGGGAATTATGTATGCCTTTATTTCCTAGACCTGTTTCATTCATTTTTATTTTCTGTATATACCTTCTCTCCATAACAATTAGAACATTAAGCATCTTCTGAGTGAGTGGTCTTTGGGCATGGCCTCAGAACTTAATGCAGGCTGATGCCTTTCCCTGCCCACTGGTATTGAGTCTCAGGTTTGTTCTGATTCAGAAGCACTTTGGGCAATCCTAATATGTAGTTAGACTTGAGAATTTTTGTACAATTAGTTCAGTTTTTATCTTGAATAGTGGTTGAAGTAAGTATATGTATATTGAAACAAAAATTTTACCTTTACCGATTCTTGTAAAGGAGTCATATTTACAAAGAAAAATCAGATTTCTGTTTAAATGACCTTCCTAGTTTTAGAATTTAGCCAGGAACCTGAATTTTCAGTGGCCTGCAAGTGATTGTGGTGTACCAACTCACAGTAGTTTAAGCAATGCCTTAAACCATGCAAGATTTTAGCCCAGGAGGAATCTTGAATCCTTGTGCTGCTAAAATCAGCCATGGCTCAGTAAAATTGAAATACATTTTCTCCTCTCATTTTACTTGTGATTGAGCAGGTTTTTTTTAATTGTTGATTTTTTAATATTGATTTCTTTCTATATTGGGTTCATCCCGTATTGATTATAAAGCTTTTGTTGTTGTTGTTGTTGTTGTTGTTGTTAGTTGTGGGGCTTGAACTCTGGGCCTGGGCACTGTCCCTCAGCACTTCAGCTCAAGGCTAGCGCTCTACCACTTGAGCCACAGTGCCACTTTTCTGGTTGTCTGGTGGTTTATTGGAGATAAGAGTCTCAAGGATTTTTCCTGCCCAGGCTGGCTTTGAACTGTGATCCTGAGATCTCAGCCTCCTGAGTAGCTAGGATTACTGGCGTGAGCCACTGGCTCCAGGCAAAGCTTATTTTTCTATATTATTTTAAAAAGTGCCACTATTGGAGAATTTGATATTATTTTGCTATTGCTATTAAAAACAAAGTTGTTGGATATGGTAATACTGGAATGGAATGTAATTATAATTCACAACTTACAATTCCATTTTTATTTCATATCTATAGTAGACTTATTTGGGGCCAGGGAGAAACTTTTTATTACCTTAAGTGGGTGGAATTTTAACTTTATACTTAACTTCTCCCTGTGTTCCTTTTGAAAATGATCTACCAGCATTGTGTCTATAATATACTTTTAAGTCTTTATTGAGGATAAATTTCCCTGACCTAATTTAAACAATTATTATCAGAAATAACATTTGACTTTCATCCAGCCTGTACATAGCTTTGGAGGAGGTTTGTGGCTCACATCTGTAATCCTAGCTATTCAGGAGGCTGGGATCTGAGGATCATGGTTTGAAGGCAGCACAAGCAGAAAAGTCCTTTTGAGACTCTTATCTCCATTTAACCACTCAAAAACTGGAAGGGGCCCCAGTGGCTTAAGTGGTAGAGTGCTAGCTAGAGTAGAGAGAGGCTCAGACAGCGCCCTGGCCTTGAGTTCAAGCTCCACAACCAACCAAAAGAAAAAAAAAGCTGTGTACATTTTCTAGTTAATGAGCCCTGCATAAAATGGCATATTTTTTTTTTGTCTTGAAAGATAACCTTTTTTCTCTCTTCTCTGTCCCTAAAGCTTTATTTATGTATCTTTCTGCTAATATCAATCACAGGTCTCAAAATTCCTGATTCCATCCCATATACCATGCCAACATCCTTTATTTTGCTTCAAAACTCAATGCTAGAGTTATTTTTTTCCTCTATTCTGTGCTTTCCTGAATACACCATATGGTGAATAAACACTCTAGGACTTAAGTAGCGTTATCTCAGTTAATGATACTCTGGTTTTAGAAGTTAATCTGTTCCAGAGAATGTTCCAGATTGAGAAAACAAATTTACTGTTACTCGATCCAGTCTGCCTGCCTGGTCTAGTTTTCCTATGCGGTTTATGCCAGTCCTGTAGCTATAAAGTCCTCATTTGCCTAGAATAGATTTCTTTCTCACTGTCCATGAGCTTTTGGGTAAAGAGATGTAACTGAAAGCTGGAATTGTCAGGCTTTATTTTAGGATTTTAATTTAGCCTAATGGGCTAATTTCTATGGGATTTTGAATTAATTTTGTGTTTCTGGATAACTATATGAATATTAATAACCTCTAGATCTTAGATTCTTTTTATTTGGAGGTAGGAGATTTTCTTCAGATTCCTTTCCCATTGTATGAGACTGAGTATTAATTGCTGAATGGAAGAAAATAAAGTGGACTGACCTTCAGCAAGCCCTAATCTTCATAAAATGCTAATGTTATTGAATGTATGTATTAAAAATTAGATAAGTTTGAAAATTCCTCGAGAAATATTTCTAGGCCACAGGTATAGAAATACGACCAACTAGCCTGTCAGATTAACGAGAATGTAGTTTCTACTATCTGGGATTAATTCTCTACTTTATAGTATTTTATGTAAAACAGATTGCAGCATATACCTTAGAAACAGCCTAAACATAAATATGTATTTCCAAGAAGAGTACTGTGTTAGGAAATTCCTAGAGTCAGTACTTAACAGAAGATGCTTTACTCATGATAACACAACCCATTAAAGTCATAATTCCTTTGAATACCTTTGATGTCTTCATTTTATCATTTCAGTTATGTGCATTTACTTTTAATTTGATTTTTGGGTGTCAGTTGCTTTTTTGGAGGCCTAATTTTCACAAAATTATTTTATGCATTTTATTTTTAATTTTCTTTAAGTAGTTGTACAAAGGAGTTGCCATTTAACAAAGCAGTTTATGAATATAATGTATCTTGATCAATGTCACCCCTTTCAACATTCTCACCCACCCCTTCCCTCACTTTTCTTTCTTTTTTTTCTGTTGGTCATGGGGCTTGAACTCTGGGCTTGAGTGCTGTCACTCAGCTCTTGAGCTCAAGGCTAGTGCTCTACCACTTGAGCCACAGTGCCACTTCTGGTTTTCTGGTGGTTAATTGGAGATAAGAGTCTCACGGACTTTCCTGCCCAGGCTGGCTTTGAACCATGATCCTCAGATCTTAGCCTCCTGAGTAGCTAGGATTACAGGCTTGAGCCACTGGCACCTAGACCCTCACTTTTCTTAGTTTGTAGATATACATTGGCTTCTTGACTCCATCTTCCCCCTCTTCTCTTCATTTGTTCATCCCTTCCCCCTTGACCCTATCTATCCCTTTTTAGTAACAGCTTCCTAGTGTTTTATTTTGCTGAACTTTGACTTTGCCTTTCTAAGGAATTACATTATTGTTTCAGTTAATATACATTTGTATATACTTGCGTACCACCCAGCATGTTTACTTGGAAGTTTATAACCTACATCTAGTGTCCATGTGTAAGAAAAACATTACATTCTTTGTCTCTCTGGACCTGACATCACTTAACATAATTTTTCCCAGGTCTTTCCATTTCCTTACAAATGGTACAATTACATTTTTTCTAATGGATGCGTAAAATTCCATTGTGTGTGTGTGTGTGTGTGTGTGTGTGCGTGCGTGCATGCGTGTGTGTGTGTGTGTGTGTGTGTGTGTGTGTGTGTGTATGTGTGTATTACATCACATTTTCTTGATCCATTCTGTCCATTGAGGGGCATATGCAGAAAACTGAAACTTGATCCTTATGTTTTATGCATTTTAAAGTTTGATACTAGATGGGGTTCTTGGAATTACAGCCATAAACTATTATGGCTTGCCCATTTTGCTTCTTTTTAATGGCATTAGTCTCTTCAGGGAAACACTACAGATCACACAACAATTTAAAAGCAACTGATGATGAGACTGAGAGCTTTCCTGCATCAGTGAGCTGGGGAGTGCACGTGATAATTCAAACTTTTGTTTTTGAACTTCTTTTGATTAAAAATACTTAGTTTAGTATTTGAATGTTAAGTTAATCAAAATCTTATACAATAAATCTGAGTAAGGCAGGCTGACTGTGCCAGCAAATTATAAAAAAAGATGCCTCATCCTGAACTCAATAAAAATAATAACACACAGAGGATATGCTTTGTAAATCCTTAACAATTTTTATAGTTGATAATTATAACTATATAAACATGTTGGATAAGTATGAGAAAATAATCTACCTGTATATTTTCATGTACACACAACTGAAGTTTGTATTTGTTTCTGAGGAGAAATATATATAGCTTTCAAAATATACTATTTTTAAATAAATGCCCCAAATAAAAGGAAAAATTATTTTAAAAATTAAGGTATCAAGTTCTTGAGTGATCTGAGTTTCAGACCTTGTGTATTTATGTGTGTATCTTCCCTTCTCAGTGTTGCCCAATGGTTAGTTGATGCACAGGTATAAAGGGCTGTGACTTTTTCACAGTTCTGGAAGCCAGAAGTCTAAAAGCATGTTGTGGGCGGGTTACACTCCCTCTAGAAGCTCCAGGAAAGGTCAGGAAGTCCGTCCTGGGCTTTTTGCTTCTGATGGCAATTGACATTCTGTGTTTGTGGCTGCACCCTCCTTATTACCATTCTGTTCATTTTAATATCACCGTTTCATCTTCTATGTTTGAACTCTTTCTACCTCTCTCTTTGAAGGGTCTTTGGGATGCCATTTAGAGAACACATTGGTGATCTAGAGTTATCTTCTCAAGATCCTTAATCATATCTGCAAAGCTCCTTCTTCCAAATAAGATACCATTCATACATTCTGGGGATTAGGACATGACACATCTTTGGAAGTTGTATCAGTTTACTACACATGGCAGAGGGACTTCACAAATGTGAATAAATAGAGGAATGTGAGATGGAGAGATTATCATGTACCATCTGTGTGAATGTAAGAATCACAAGGGATTCTTACAGGAGACAGGAGAATCAGAGTGGGTAGCTGTTATAACTACAGAAGCAAGAAGCTGGAGTGATAGGAGGAAGAGCATAAGCTAAGTAATGTCATAGCCTCTAGAAACTGAAAGCCAAGGCAAGGAAAGTCCCCTCTCCTCTAAAAATCTTGCTTTTAATTCATTGAATCAGATTTTGGACTTCTGACCTATGAGAACTATTTGATAATAAATACATGTTTTGATTCATTAAGTTTGAGGTGATTTGTTGCAATAGCACTTGGAGACAAAGTCAAAAAGCAGAAGTTAATACATATAGAAAGCATTGAGTGCCAGGATATGTTCTATGTAAGATATGTATATGTGTGTGTATGAATTCCTTTATTAGAATAATCTTACGAGAAAGCAATTTTTATTACTACACTAAGGCACTAAAACCCTAACTCTGACCCTTATCATGCCCTAGTAGCACTATGATTAAGAAGAACAGTAAAATTAGGGTGCGGAGGACTTGTGGTGGTGGCTACTTGTGCATGGAAGGACTGTAGTATATGCCTTATCCTGAAGTGGTAGAAGGAGGCTGCTCAGTAGCTAGGGACAGTTACAAGACAATGAGCCAGGAGTGTGGCTCATTGAGCCAGGAGTGTGGCTCATTGTCTTGTAATGCGTCTCCTGTCTCCTGTAAGAATCCCTTGTGATTCTTACATTCACACAGATGGTACATGATAATCTCTCCATCTCACATTCCTCTATTTATTCACATTTGTGAAGTCCCTCTGCCATGTGTAGTAAACTGATACAACTTCCAAAGATGTGTCATGTCCTAATCCCCAGAATGTATGAATGGTATCTTATTTGGAAGAAGGAGCTTTGCAGATATGATATATACGCATTATGTATCTTAAGTGTCTTGGGTCAACATTGTGCAGTTTTGTTCATTCACTTATTTTGAGGTTGCCAGACTAAGCCCTGGCTTGGTTTAGTAAATGAAGTTTTATTGGAAAACAGCCATGTCCATGATTACTATTGCCTAGTTGCTTTTTTTCTCCAGAGGCAGAGCTGAGCAGTTGTTCTAAAGAGCATGGTCCATTAAAGCCTAAAATAGTACCTGGTCCTTTGCAGATGTTTACTGACCCAACTTAGTACTTCCCTTATAGGAAAGCGTTAGTAAATACAAAAGTTATGCTACTTTCAAATTATATGTTAACCAATTAGAAACAGACTTGCCTGTTCAAACAAATGGGGTAGAAAAGCTGTGTGTATATATGAAGCCCAAGACAGTAGTCTACATCTGGAGAGTAGGGTGAAGGCAGAAAACTGAGATGCTTCTTGACGTCATCTTAACCCCTGAATCTCTGCTCTTGCAATGGGGCTAGCCCTTAGATATTTTCTGATATATAAACCAATACATTTATGTTTAACCCAGTTGTTTCAGTATGATTTTTTTTCTTAAAAAGACCCTTTGTATTACAACAGTTTCATATTTCACATATCCGGTTTCCCCAATGCTAACATCTTACATTAATAACAATCGGACATTTGTCATTTATAATGAACAGATATTGATATGTTATTAAATAATGCCTATTTTTGAAATTCTTTATTTCTTCATAGTATTTTTTCTGTTCTGTGAGGTACCAACCAGGTACCATTTAATCACCCATGTCCTATGCTCCTCTTAGTTGTGACAGTTTCTCTGACTTTTCTTGGTTTCAGTGACCTTGACAATTTTAACTAGTCCTGATTTCTTGATTGGTTATTTAATTTTAGACTGTGTCTCTTACTTTGTGTTAACAGATATTTTTTCAGCATGGTTTGCCCCTTGATGAGTACAAAGCCAAAATAGCCCAATCAGGAGAAAACAGTGACTAAAAGTTCAAATATTATTTGTACTACTGGGGCTGACTACTGAAGCAGTGTCTTCCCTGACAAAAGAAGCAAGGAGCTTTTATTGGGAAAACTTAGTGCATAGTCATACTAGAGGAATGATCTGTGTAGAGGTAGGCACATTTCTGAGCATTCTCAGATCAAGATCATACTTCTATGTTTAAATATGGTGTAGAGGATGCCTCCTGGGTGGAGATTCTAGCATTGTAATGATGCTAAAATGAGATTATAATGAGCAAAGTTTACTTGAACTCTCCCACAGGAGTGAATCAGAATGACTCAGTGATTTTGGTTGGTTCCTTGTGGCTTTCTCTGGTGAGATTTACCAGGAACAGTAGAATAACTGGAAGTGTTAAAACTCATTAAAACTGCAACATTTTTGTCCTAAAAAAGTACCTGCCTAGGAACTAATAGAATGGAGCTGTTTTTAGGGAGAGACTTAAAATTCTCTTAAAAATTTCTTCTTGAGATTCAAGCATATAACAAGATAAAATAAATGTAATTATTTAAATATTTTCATACCTTTTCATTAAAAAATCATATTGAGTGAGGTAAGTCAGGTCCAGAGAGACAAATGGCACATGCTTTATATGAGGAAGTTAGACATAAAGTATAAACATAATTTAAAACATATACATGGCCATATGGATATTTACATGGTCAAACTGAGTAATATCAGACTGAATGTAGGAGTGAGATTCCATGGTATAACTTCTGAACAATTATCTAGCGGTTCAACAAGGTGATGTTAGGAAGCTGAACATGTGTTAATGGAGAGGGGTAAAAACTAAAAGAGGGGCTGAGGAGTTAAAAGAGTGGTGGACAAATATGGCCATAATATTCAATGTACATATGAGAAAACTGACATAAGGAAACTTGGGGAGATGGGTGGGATAGGATAGATGGGGGTGAGAGAGAGAATAATGGAGAAGTTGAACCTGATCAAGATGCGCTATACACATAAATTGACCTGTTCGGATAAAGCCCCTTTGTACAATTGTTTGAAGGAAACATTATTTTTTTTTTTCTGTTGGTCATAGGGCTTGAACTCTGGGCCTGTGCACTTTCCCTGAGCTCTTCAGCTCAAGGCAAGCACTCTCCTACTTGAGCCACAGCGCCACTTCTGGTTTTCTAGTGGTTTATTGGAGATAAGAATCTCATGGACTTTTCTGCCCAGGCTGGCTTTGAACCGTGATCCTTGGATCTCAGCCTCCTAAGTAGCTAGGATTACAGGTGTGAGCCACCAGCGCCCAGCTGGAAACAATTTTTAAAAAACTGTTTCAGTATCATTTACATGATCACTAATCATACTTTTTAATTTATCTGAAAATAATTTATACTTCTAACATTTCTCATTCATACTTACATGAATCTACCACATTTGATAAATGGTATCACTAACACACTGCACAGAATAGTACAACCAGAACATTGTAGATGGAACTTAGAGAATATTGACCTTATTCAACTAAAACACACTTCAAAATATCACATATAATGTATCTAAATATTTGTGATACATTGACAAAGAAAGCTTCAATTGGAGGACAAAATTTTGCTCACCTTATTTGGGCTTATGATAGTGTCTCAAATGATGTTTCCTTTTGGCCTTCTTTAATTGTCCAAAAAACATATAAGTAAATTTTTATTTTTATTATCAAATATTTCACAATATTATGTTCCAAACAAAATGTAGCGTAATAGTTAAAGGTTCTGTCTGTATGTCTTAGATATTTTAGTCAGTTGGTAACTCGGCTATTTAAAATTTAAATGATGTCAATTGAGATATAGAGCGATCAAAAGATGTCTCCAAACTATACTTAACATGTGGCTATGCTCGTGAAACTCAGGCTTTACTGAAAGTGGACAAAATCACTGCTTCTACAGTTAAACCAGAAAAATACCTCAGGAGGTGTACCTACATAAATGATATGATTTACTACCAATAGTATCTAATTTTTTTGCAAAAACAGTAAGTGCCTTTTATTACCACATACTAATGTTCAAAGGGTTTCATACAGATTATAATATATTTTGATCTCAGCCACCCTCCCTTTATTCTTATCCTCTTCCCACTTCCAACTTCTATTATCTAAATTTTAAGCATCCATTTGTCAGCACTACATGTCAATGCCAAAGGCCAACATACAATAGTGTAACGAAATTCTCTGCCAGTAACTACTGGAGAAAAGTGACTGTGACAGAAGTATAAGATGTCACCCGCAGCATCTCATAGCACATTGTTGGACATATCGAAAACAGTGCACCCTGTCTCAACTGCACTGAAGTGTAAATATTTATGATAAATCTGAAAAAGGTCCCTTTGAATTAAGTCTTTACATTATAATAACATTTTTAGTAGTATAACATTTTCATGTTATATAAACTATTGAAAAGCAGATTTTTATATACATACATACATATCATATTTTCTTGAACTATTAGTTGTAGGGTATCTGAGATGAGTACCTCTTCCATATTCAATTGTTCAGTTCTGAAATAGTGATAGTATGCTTTACTTTGAATATTTTTTTGAATTACTGATATTGCAGAAAATAAAAACATTCTTCTGGAGCTTAGTTTTTGTGCTTTTGTTCTTTAAATATATGATCACTAAACAGAAAAAACTGAGGAACTTCTTTAGGTACACATTCTAGGATCTAAAATATGGAGATTTAGGAAATCTAAGTGTGGATAAGGAATTTTTATTTTAAGCTACTCAGATGATTCAGATGCTTATATGTGCAGTCAAGCTTAGTAAAGGAAGATAACATGCTTTTTCAGGGTTCTTGTAGTTTCTTAGAAATTCTTGAGTTGAAGATGTGGAAGGCTCTGAGTTGAATCTAGAATGAATAACTTCTATTGTATTATATGCCCCAGGGGTTTTTGTTTTTGGGAGACAGAGTCATGATTTGTAGCCAAACATGGCCTTTGAACCCTAGTAAAAATAAAAGCAGAAATAAGCTTTGGCATACCTATAATTCCAGCTACTTGGGAGCAGAGAATTAAAATTCAAAGATTTTAGGCTAACCTAGGCAAAAAATCCTGGGCATGGGTGGCAGGTACCTTCTTATGCTGTCTATGCAGAAAGCATAAATAGGAGGATTTCAGTCCAGGATGGTCCAGGTATAAATTCAAGATTCTTTTAGACAAATAAAGCAAAAAGAGCTTATGGAGGTGTTTCTTAAATGGGTAGAGTTCTTGCTTAGCAAATGCAGAGACTTGGGTTCAAATCTCAGTACCACAAAGACTAAATCCTCACAGAAGATATCAGTGATAGTTGGTTGAGAAAAAGACATGCATGAATTGTTGAGCCTGCTATACGACAGAGACAAGGACAAATTGTACAAAGATGAGCAAGTGCTGTTCCAAAGCATAAACATAATGTGTGTGTGTGTGTGTGTGTGTGTGTGTGTGTGTGTGTGTGTGGTTGTGTGCACAAGTAAGTCCTGCAATATTTTTGCATCCAGATTATGATAGAAAGTTGTTGAAGTGTTTAGTTGAATAAGGTCAATATGCTCTAAGTTCCATCTAGAATGTTCTGGTTGTACTGTTCTGTGCAGTGTGGTAATGATACCATTTATCAGATGTGGTAGATTCATGTAAGCATGAATGAGAAATGTTAGTAGAGAAGTATAAATTATTTTCAGATAAATTAAAAAGTATGATTAGTGATCATGTAAATGATACTGAAACAGCTTTTTAAAAATTGTTTCCAGCTGGGCGCTGGTGGCTCCCACCTGTAATCCTAGCTACTTAGGAGGCTGAGATCCGAGGATCTGAGGATGGGAAGGGAATGGGAAGGGGAAACAAAGGAGGAGGCAGCAATGCTTGATAAGAAATGTACTTATTACCTTGCCCATGTAATTGTAACCCCTCTGTATGGTATTTTCACAATTAAGAAAAAAATAAAAAAGAAAGTTGTCTTGGGGTTGGTTGAAGGGGGTTGAGATTATTGAAAGGAGTGACACATTGTATTCATTTATTGCTTTGTTAAATGACACTTCCCTTGTACAACTACTTAAAGATAATAAAAGGAAAAAAAAACTTTTCTTAAACTAGGTACAATTTAGTAGGTAGCAAAATAATTAGATAAATGTTTAGTTTCATTAACATTATGCTACTATTTTCCAACCTAATATGAACTAAATCACATTACAGAAAAGCAGTATAGAAGAGACCATTTTTAGACTGTTCTTTATAATGGTGACTATTTTGAGAAATGGTTTGGTTGGTCAGGAATTAATCTGTGGAGTCAAATCCTAGTTCCACCTCTGTGTCCTTGGACAGATATATCTTTTTATGACTGTTTCTCTTGAATATTGGAAAATATGTAAAAATATTTGAAAGAAGTTATTTTTGAAAGCATTATAGGAAAGCAGAAAGGAGAACATTTTTGTCTGGGGAATCATTTGAAAGTTTCTCAATGAAAGAGACATTTTAAGTGTTCCTCCACTGGTAATAGGTGAGGTAAATGACATTTGTAAATTGTGTGACCTAGGGCAAGCCTCAGTTTTCTCAGATGACATGTAGGAACAGTGTTGTTTTTCTTATCACAGCACGAAGGTCTTGTGGGTATCAGAATGAAAATGAAGTTGTACATTAAAACTGGCCATATAGTGTGAGACCAAGGAGAAAAATGTGTTGGTAGAGTTTTGGTTTCTAGCTGACTTTAGCTGATTCAAGACTTTTAACTATGAAGTAACTGAATCTATGAAATCACAGTAATAATCATTTAAAATTATTGGGTCTTCTGACAGAAGTGTTTCTCTTCATTTTTTTCAGCAGTAAGAAGTTACTGATCAAGTTTTTCTTCATGAGATGCTCAGGCAAAAACCTTCCTTCCTTCCTTCCTTCCTTCCTTCCTTCCTTCCTTCCTTCCTTCCTTCCTTCCTTCCTTCCTTCCTTCCTTCCTTCCTTCCTTCCTTCCTTCCTTCCTTCCTTCCTTCCTTCCTTCCTTCCTTCCTTCCTTCCTTCCTTCCTTCCTTCCCTCTTTCTTTCTTTCTTATCTTTCTTTCTGTTCTCTTTGTCATCTTCACTGGCTGCAAACTGGTGATTTTTCTTTCTTTTTTTTTTTTTTTTTGGGTCCGGTCATGGGGCCTGAACTCTGGGCCTGGGTGCTGTCCCTCAGCTCTTCAGCTCAAGGCTAGCGCTCTACCACTTGAGCCACAGCGCCACTTCCGGTTTTTTTCTTTTTGCTTATGTGGTGCTGGGAATCAAACCCAGGGCCTCAGGCATGCAAGGCAAGCACTCCACTGAGCCACCTTCCCAGCCCCCAAACTGGTGATTTTTCTACCTCTGTCTCCTATATGCTAGGTGTGCATCACCATTTTTAGAATGATAGAAGTTTATTTTGTCTTTTGTGAGATTTATAAGTCTGAAATAGAACTAGTATTTCAGTTTTGAAAACCTGTGGTTTTGAGCAGTGGATTTTTGTTGTTGTTGTTTGCAGTTTTCTAAGTAATTTCTTTCTTTCGAATTCAACTTATGTCCAGGCAAGTCCAAAAAGGTACCTCCCAGTCGCCTAGACAGATTTTCCTGCTGCCTGGGTATATATAGTATGTTACTTCCTTTCTTCCCCACCTGCCTTCCTTTTTTAAGCTTTCCTTTTGCCTTAGCTGACCAGATGTCCTCAGTTCTTTTCTTCCATACTCTGCTTTCAACTAAATTATAAATACTTTTTGCCTTGAGGTTTAAATGATCAAAACAATAACTCAAATATTTGCTTTCTCTCAAAAATAATTTCCTTTCTTGTCTCCCTCCACCTCCTGGTATTGGGAATTGAGCTCAGGGTCTTGCTCTCTTGCTACGCATATCTCTCAAGCTGGTTTTTGTGTCATTGTTACTAATGAGAGTGTACCTATCCTTGACCTGTTTGGGGGCTGGAACATGTAAAAGGCTGCCACGCTTTCTGTTCTCAAACTGTTCTTTTGAAGAAACCATGCTGTGAAGTGACTCTACTTTTCTGTGGCATGCTCATTTCTTGGAATATGTTGCGCCTGATATATTATTAAACTCCTTAACTAGCTTGTATATGGTTATTGAAAAATTGTAAAGAATTCAGTTCTACATATGTTTTGTTCTCTTGGAAGTTCTCTAGAATCTGCATTTAGATTCAACATTCCTACTTTTCCTTTCTCTTTTTTCTTTGTCACTTATCATTTACTTTGAAATGTGAGAGGGCTTTGAAAATATTAAGCTTCAATATTAGTTCAGCATGTTATTTTTATTATACTGCCACTTTGTATTTTATATTTGAAAATGAGAATTGGGTCTCACAGCTGATTCTTTGAAGTCCAGCAAAACCAGTGCAGGAGAAATTATCTTTTTCATTTATTCAAGACTTTCTTTTTAGCTTGTGAATATGGTTAATACTCACTATTTTTAAAAAGTGATAATAGTGTTGGTAGTGTAGCTCAGTGTAAAGTGCTTGGCTGCCATTCATGAGGTAAAAAGGGGGAAAAAAGATGGCTCACAGTAAATATAAAAGCTAGAAGAATCTATAGAAAACAATGTGAGGATATAATCAGCACACACACACACACACACACACACACACACACACACACACACACACACACACACACACACACACACACACACAAAATGTCCAGTTAAATGATAATTTGAATTCTTCTCTTAAAGGAATTAAGTATTTTGGAATGTGTCAACCTGGATTCCTGAAGCATCTCTCTTTTTGTATTACTCCTCACATATATTGTGTATAGATATTGTATATATGCCTTTTCATTTCATCACTTCAAGAATTTGACTGGATATGATTATTATTAAGAAGGAAAAATTAAATTTTGGAAATCTGAAATCTCCCGAGTTGATATAGGAAATAAATTGGCCCAAAGGAATTTAAGTCATCTGAGCTCAAATTCATTAGATTACAAAATCAAAATTATTTCTAGTATTAAACCATGGTAACTCAAAAGTAGTGCTGTTGTCGATTTTTGTGCACATTGTAACTTGAATCTATCTGCAAAAAAGAAACAACAGCTTTATAAGATGCCTATCAGTAACCAATTCTAACTCTTGTTTCTAACCAGGCTTATCTTATCATAAGGGTATAGTGATATAATACAAGGGTCTGAATTAGCTTTCAAAAACAATGATATTATTTTTCAAGTACTGGTCAGATAATCAGAAAAAGTGCATTTATTTCCTAATTTATGCACCATTAAAATTTAATATAAATCTGTATGATCAAAAAGCTTTTAATCTTTTTAAGATTTATTATTAATTTACGGTTGATAAAATTTACTGGAACAAATTTACATAACAGAAGAGAATAGGAGACATGCTTTTCTGTTTCCAGTATAAATTAAGTGATCAGAGAGGAACTTTATTCTCATGTCTTGTGAAAATACACGTGGAACAATCATTGATACCAGGATTAGCAGTATACTTAATTTAAATCTCTGTTACTTGAGGATATGATGGCTGTAAGTTTAAATGTAGTTTAAAATTCTCTTACATGGTAAGTAGTAGTCATTGTTTACGTCCACTTTTAGCCTTTTCACTTCCCTCTATGGTTGTAGAGCAGTAGGCAGAATAAACCTTGAAACAAGCTGTAAAATCACTGCAGTCTCAACCCAGTAAAAATGAGCTAACCAGGGAAACATACCAGCAGGTAAAAGAGTATATTCAAGAGACTTTGTGTTTCTTCAACTAGTTTGGAGGGAGAAACTCAATAAGCTTATTAATGCCCTGTGTTTTTAAAGCATGCAGGCTTAGTGAATTTTCAAATAGCCGTAGTCTTTCATCCTAGTCCTTCCCTTCTCCACTGAGGTGAAATCTGCTGAGATTATTTGCTTCTTCACTGATTAATATTCACTGAATTTATATATATTGCCTTTGGAGTAGGATTAGGAGGAAGTCTAGTTACAGTGGTCACAAGGAAAGCTGTGCCTACCTATGGTTCAGTTTTTTCCAGGACCTCAGTTTATAGGGCCCTAAATTTGTAAAAGTAATGTGTCTTCCGTTTTCAGCATTTTACCGACCATGACACATTAGCCAAAATTCTAGCTCCAATGTTTCCTTTAATTCTATCTTATAGATAGAATAATATAGAATATAGATAGAATAGCTTTTATTATCTTTATAAGACTTTGACTAAAATCAGTTGTGATGTCACATAATTAGTCCCTAATTTTCAGAATATACTTAAGTATCAATTAACTGTGGCTTACTTCCCTCAGACCTGCAGATTTTCTTTTAGGTACAAATACTGAAATACAGTTTTATTCTCCAGTGATCATTCAGAAAGATGGTTAAGGTTTCTTTATTACTTTTTCCTATTGTTTTTGTGTGTTATTTTTATTTGAATTCTACATATGAACATGTATTTTGGTAGCCTTCAGCTCATTGTTAAACTTATTCTAGACTTTATTAACCACCGAATAGTTTTGCTCTACTTTATTTGTAGAGTAGTTCTTTAGATTGAGGGAGAATGGTGGCTTAGTGAGAAGGGCTCGATTCCAGCATACTGGTAATGCAAGAACTTTTTATATTTATTGGTTGTAATGATGGAATTCTGAAGTTAATACAATATGCTTATTTTTCGTGCTCTCGGCTAAGTAGATGTAGATGTTGTTCTAGTAGCCTCTGCTGAATTTCATATGATGTGATAATGTTGATGCACATTCTTTTTTGTTTGTGTGGTTGGAGGCTATGGGGACTTGGATTCTAGGCCTCATGTCCTCACATGACTTCTTCCACTCATATCTGGGCTCTACCACTGGAGACATATGTCCACTTCCAAATTTTTCTTGATTAGTTAGATATGAGAGCCTCATTGATTTTGTCTGCTTGGGCTGGCTTTGTACCTAGATTCTCAGATCTTTCTTAGCTTCCTGAGTAGCTAGGATTACAGGCATGAGCCAACACTGCCTAGCCTTTTCATCTCTTTCATAAGAGAATCTTGTATTCCTGAGTAAAGGAAACAAAGTATTTCTGGGTTTATTTTGTGAACAGGTTGAATTTGACATTAAGTAAGATGTAGTGTCTATATTTGTGGAAATGCTGTAAGCACATATGTATGCACATGTGTAAATGTAACCTCTTTGTATAACTAATAATGCTAATAAAACTTTAAAAATGAATGGAAATGCTATGTTGAATTGTCTTATGATCTGACTTTATATGTATAGAAGTTTCACTTAATGTGTTTTTGCTTTCTGTAGTTTCAGTTATCTTTGATCCACTGAAGTCTGAAAATACTAAATGGAAAGTTCCAGTAATAATTTGTTAATTTTAAACTGTAGATCGGTCTGTGTAACATGATAAAATCTCTTGCCATCCTACTCAGCCTCACCTTTGATAAGAGGCAGACATGAATTATCTCTTTGTATATTGTATCCACACTATATGTACCACCTGCTGTTTAGCTATGTTGTAGTCAGCTTAGTTATCAAGTGGACTGTAGTGGTATAATAGCATTTAATTTAATTTAATTTTACTTTATTTAATAATGGCAACAAAGTGCAATGTAGTGATATAGACAACTTGGATATACCAAAGGAAATCTGCAAAGTGTTTCCTTTACTTAAAAAGGTAAACATTCTTTGTGATGTTAGGAAAACGAACCCTCAAATATGTATGAGAAGTACTGGGGAGGCTGGGAAGGGAGGTGAAGGGTAAACAAAGGAGGAGGTTGCAATGCTTGGTAAGAAATGTATGCATTATCCTGCCCATGTAATTGTAACCCCTCTGTACAGTATGTTCTCAAATAAAATAAAATTAAATTAAAAAAAAAAAAACAGCCAAAAAAAAAAAAAAAAAGGTAAACATTCTTAAGGGGAAAAAAAAATCTGCTGAGGTTGCTAAAATTTGCGTGAAGTTGTTTATCTCTTTTCTGTGCCTAATTTATAAATTAAAGGCTATCATAGGTATGCATACATAGAATATATACATAATAGTTATCTCATAGCAAAACTATGATATCAAGGTTGTCTAGGCTAAGCAATTGAATGTGGATCACAGTGAAAAATCACATATTCTTTTAAAAAATAATATCCTACATGATGGTTAGGTTTGGGCTGATTTTGTGAAAAGCATTTTTCCTTTTATTTATTTATTTTTTGCCAGTCCTGGGGTTTGAACTCAAGGCCTGGGCACTGTCCCTGAGCTTCTTTTGCTCAAGGCTAGCACTTTAGCACTTGAGCTACATCGCCACTTCCAGCTTTTTTTTTTTTTTTTTTTTTTTTGTTGGTCATGGAGCTTGAACTCTGGGCCTGGGTGCTGTTCCCTTAGCTCTTTAGCTCAAGGCTAGCACTCTACTGCTTGCCACAGTGCCACTTCCAGCTTTTTCTGCATACATGGTATTGAGGAATCAAACTCAGGGTCTCATGCATACAAGGCAAGCACTCTACCACAGAGCCACCTCCCCAGCCCTATTTTTACTTCTTTTTTTTTTTTAATTTGTTTACCCTTCACCTCCCTTCCCAGCCTCCCCCCTCCCCCCCACCCAATCATACCCCCCCTCCCCCCGACACCGACATTGTAAAGCTGGTTTTGACATGACATTTTGTACTTCTCATTGTTGCAACAGGTCCACCTGAATCCTTAAACGACTTGTTTGTCCCCATCTCCTCCACATGTTATACTGACATCAAATATAGTGAAAGCAGGGGTTACACTGTGGGGGAGGGACATACAAAGCAACAAAGAAATAATCTTATAAATGCGTTAGAAACACATGCATGAAAAAAACAAAAACATTAAAATATATATTTGAGGGTTCGTTTACAAATTCAACGCAATACCTATCAAAATTCCACCCTCATTCTTCAAGGAAATAGAAGAGGCAATCCAAAAATTCATATGGAACAATAAAAGACCCCGAATAGCAAAAACGCTCCTCAATGGAAAGAACACTGCTGGAGGAATATCAATACCAAATTTCAAACTCTACTATAAAGCCATAGTAATCAAAACAGCTTGGTATTGGCATAAGAACAGACCTCAGGACCAATGGAATAGAATTGAAAACCCAGAAATGAACCTACAGACCTATAGCCATCTAATCTTCGATAAGGGAGCTAAAACAATAGAATGGAAGACAGACAGCCTCTTCAGTAAATGGTGTTGGCAAAACTGGTTAACTACATGTAGAAAACTAAAGCTAGATCCTTATATATCACCCTGCACCAGAATCAACTCCAAATGGATCAAAAACCTTGAACTCAAAGCAGACACTCTGAAAACATTACAGGATGGAATAGGAGAAACCCTAGGTCTCCTTGGCTCAGGCCGAAATTTTCTGAATAGAGACCCGGAAACACAACAAATCAAAGAAAGGTTGGACAAATGGGATTGCATAAGGTTGCAGAGCTTCTGCAGGGCAAATGACATAGCTAGCAAGATCAATAGAAAGCCCACGGATTGGGAGAAGATCTTTACTAGCCATACAACGGACAAGGGTCTCATATCTAAAATATACTTGGAACTCAAAAAATTAAACCACCCAACAACAAATCCTCAAAGAAACAACTGCCCAATAAATAAGTGGGCGAAAGACTTAAAGAGAAGCTTCTCTGAAGAAGAAAGAAGGATGGCCAATAGACATATTTTTACTTCTTTTCAGACAGGATTTTATTATGTAGCCCAGGTTGACCCCGAAACCCCTTCTCCCCATCTTCATGATCATGCCTTATTTCCCCAGTGCATGAAAAGCACTTTTTAATGTGAAGTTCTGAGCTAGACCTAGACAAGTAAGTATGTTAAGTCTTGTTTTTTTTCACCTGTTTTATGAGGATCATGATGGTTCTTGCCTCTCAAAGTGGTTGTAACAATCATGTAAAGGACTCAGTACAATGCTTAGCATATAGATTACTTGGTATTTGCTGGGCTTACTACTGCTTACTACTAGAAAAATCAGCTGCTTTTAAACCACATTTCTCTTAAAGAATTCATTTTAACAGCATTCTTCAGCTGTTGGTTGGAGTGCTTCCTTCGTTGCCTTCCTATCAAAGGAGTTAGTCTTTTCTCTTTCCTTTCTTACTTCATGGGTGGAAAATCATGTAGTTTTAAAGTACTGTTGCTGATTCCTGTGGTTAGGTTAGGACTTAACTAACATGGCATTTGGGGTTGTGAAGTTTTTTACGCCATTCAGGATTAACATGGTCCAGAACTGTCCTGTGGTCTTCGGGAGTACGGAGTATCTAATCCTTCTCACTCTGGTAGCCTGTGACCCACTCTGCTCTGTTCCATCCTTTTCCCCCTGCCACTTATTCTTGTTTTGTTTTGCAATATTTTTGTTGCTTGCTGAAGAAGAGAATAAAAACAAACAGATGTTGACCTTGAAAACATTTTTTTAAAACCATTGATAACAGAGGCTGGGAGAATAATTCCTACAAGGTCTATTTTACCTATATTAGTGGTGGGAGGAGGATGAAACTGCCATGTGTAGTGGGGTTTCTGAAATGACAGCAGGGCAGAAGGAAGGCAATTTCCAGAGCAGTTTTGTACAGGGTAGCCTGTACTTTAGTGTTATGTGTCAAATAATGCACAGGTTAGTTCAGGTCTTCACATTTGAAGGGCTGCAGAAGTTAAGTTATATGACCTGTGGTAACAGAAGAACAAAAGGAATAATAAAAAAGAAAGGGGCTGAGACATAAAAGCTTATCTGAGTGTTAGGATTGTTTAGAAGAAAAAGAAGACCTAGATTTTTAATGATACTATGTAAACAGTGCAATTATTTACTGAGGGACATACAAAATAATTGTTTTTTTTTCATTTTATTTTTTTTTGTGAACATACTGTACAGAGGGGTTACAATTACATGGGCAGGATAATGCGTACATTTCTTATCAAGCATTGCAGCCTCCTCCTTTGTTTACCCTTCACATCCCTTCCCAGCCTCCCCCCCACCACAAAATAATTGTTAAAACTTTTTCTAGAACTCTATGTGTACAATATAGTAAAAAATAAAAAAGCTTCTATTACCTTCTCTGCCAAGCACCTTTCTTCTTGGAGAAATTGTTATTAATGTTCTTCCTCCATAGAAATTCAGAGCACCTTGGCAGCCACTTATATTTCTTCTTCCTCCTCCCTGAAAATGTGAATGATAGCATACTATGTGTGCTGTTCTACATTTTTACCTCTTTCTTTTGCCTTCATATATGTTTGTCTCATTGTCTCATTTTTTATTCCATATCATGATCATTAGGCCCGCTTTGTGTTCTCATTTATTCACAAGTAATGTGAGTGGATATTCATTGATTTAATTTTGTATTTGATTTTAATGAGTGAGTTAGATTGGTTTTTGATGTTCTCTCTTGCAATTATAAAGTGCACTACAATGAATATTCCTATTTGTCTCTTATTTTTATTTCTGAAAATAAGATGGTTTCCTAGAAGAGAAGATTGCTGGGCAATTTATCCACAGATGTCTCTGTATAACATGTTAAGGAATTTTTCCAAATTACCTGTTGTCAAGAGCAATTTGTTTCCTAAATTTATTCCCAGACTTGACAATGAATTTTAGTTTCTGGCAAGTAGACTAAAAAGTACATCCATTTTCAGAGCAGCAAGATTAGAACAGCACATATGTAAGTTGTACTTTTGTAGGAAGGAAAAGGTGTTGTATAAGCAAAGTAAGAAGTTCAAGAGCAGCCCAGTGAATGTAATTTTCTCCATCTTCGCCTTTTTCTTTACTTCCACTCTCTCTCCTCCTTTCTACATGCCCTCCCTCTGTTTCTTTTCTTTTTCCCTTAAAAAATATTCTTAGATTTAATGGAAAGCCATGGCTTGGCTGTTGGTTACTTCTCAGTAGAAGACAAATAACCATAACTATGTGACCTGGCAGTGATTGGCACCAGTGTGGCTGTTTTCAAAGTAACGTTATCAACAGTGTTAAAGATGCTGTAATTTTTACTCATTCTTAGTCAGTTTTATTGCTAGCATGGATGTCTGCAGTATAATTTATCTTATTTTATGTTCAACTGATGGCAGTCATTTTTCTTTAACGAGCTATAAACAAGCTAAATTTTGGTTTTTGGTTTTGTTTTTGCTTTTTTTTTAACCTCATGCTGCACTCCTAAGTGAAGGTCTATATGGTATTATTACTGAGAGGAAGGAGAGACGGGTGTTGAAGGCGTGGGCCTAGGCAGGTGCTTAGATAATGCCTATCTTCTCTATTTATCAGTATCATCCTTAACTCAAGGTCTGTAACTGTGCTTCACATTGTATCTGGCTCAGAACTCCTTTATGTATAGATATGCTTTGTAGCCTTCTGTTTATTTGTAGTATATCTGAGATTGAAAAGGATATAAATAAATGCTTGGTTTTTGAAAATACCTATTTCCAACTTATTTCCTGGAAGTTTGGGGAAGAGAAAAATAGTTATTAAAATGAATAGTGAAAAATCACCATCAGTTGGACTCTGCTTTTGGTATGTAGGTCATAGAGCCTAAGGCAGTGGGAGGGTCTGAGATGTGACAGGTGCAAAGTCAGATGCAGTGAGTGTGCTCTTGGGATTTCCTGTCTGTCCCCAGTGGTGATGAAGCCAGCACCGTCACTCACTCACTTCTGGTGGAGCAGCCACACACCTGAGTGTGCAGCAGTAGAGCCGAAGCACCTCAGCCTTGGTGCTCTCTATCCCATGCCTTGACATTTAAAGTTTTGAAATACAGGATGGAGATAGAGTGTGAGAGTAGCACTTCAGGGGATGACAGTGTCTTTTGGTTGGATTCTGAAGTTATGATCCAGCTGACTGATGGAGAAGAGGAAGAAGGGGAAGAAAATTTCAGGTAATTAAGGAATGTGAGTTTTCTCTCTCCTTTTTTATCCCTTGGCTCTTGCCTCTCAACCCTCCTTCCATCATCTTCAGTCTCTTTCAGTAAGTATTTTCTCTGGGAGAAGGCTTGGGGCTGAAAGGAACAGGTTTTGAGTTGTATAGAGCATTCTTTTTGCAACTTGCCATGAGCTTGTAAAATGTATTTTCAATGACTTGTTAGAACACCACGCAAGAAGGAGTTAGACAGGTTTGGTAGTAGCATTTCAGGAATTTCAAGTAGGGACTCATAATGAACTACTAGTACTTTTCCTGTGTCTGATTTGTATCTCATAGATTTGATCTGAATTTGTATCTAATAGACTTCTCCTTTTTTTTTCTTAAAATGTGTTCTGGAGTTTATGTGTTTGTTTATGTGTGTGCATGCAAGTACAAACTCACCTGCCTGCCAGCTTTGTTAGCTTATGCATGTGTGTGAAACCACTTGGTTAAGTACGAATTGGTTATTTTGACCCTTTTTCTTGTCTCTGACCTTACATTCCACCTCCTTACCCATCCCTAAAACTTTCTAGGTTTTTGAAATCTGTAGTGATAACTTCATAATGAAACATTTTAGAAGATACCTCCTGGTTAAATACCTCTCAAGAGTTTAGTGTTACTGGTTATGAAAGAGGTCTTACCAAAGCTTGTGAAAATGGTGCTAGTTGTCAGTTACTTCTGTTATATTAAAAAATTTAGGAAGCTTTATTCTAGCTTTAAAAATTCAGACAGGGCTAGTAACTGAATATTTTTGTAGGTATTAAAATATCTTGATGAAGCTTGAGGTTTGTACTACGTATTATCAGTACCACCCACGTGGGCAATTAGATGTCTTATAATTTTAGCAATGAATACTTGGGAAGGTGAACATATCATTTGCTTCAGATACTGTCTTTATGTTTAATGTTTAAAAAGAGTCTCTCTGAAGTTAAAGGATTTCTTTATATACAGAGTTGATTTTTAAAATGTAGGTACATAACAAGGGAGATATTATATGTTAGGAATTCTTGATAGCCTACACTGAATTTGTTGATCAGGACTTAAAATCAATGAGAAGTGTATTTAAAATGTTAGAAGAAGCCAGGTGCTTGTGGCTCATACCTGTAATCCTAGCTACTCAGGAGGTTGAGATCTGAGGATTATGGTTTGAAGCCAGCCCTGGTAGAAAAGTTCCTGTGAGACTCTTCTCTCAAGTTAACTATTCAAATACTGGAAGTAACACGGTGGCTCAAGTGGTAGAGTGCTAGCCTTGAGCACAAAGAGGCTCAGGGACAGTGACAAGGCCCTGAGTTCAAGCCCCACAACCAAGAAATAATAATAATAATAATAATTTTAGAAGAATAATTTAATATTCAAAGTATCTTACTACTTTATTAATACCAAATATAGTTGTATGTGCTGCTGTTACATATATCCTGTAATTTTGAATGTTGTCAGAATCTTCCTAACAGGTAGTATTTGTTTTGTTGATGTTGAAACTGTTTGACCTATTATAATTGTGTAATTTTCTGCTATTTGTCAAAGAAAGAAACAACTTGAAATTTATTTTGATGATGCTTTAGAATAGTTTTAGTACTAAAATTTTAGATTTATTTGTTAAGCAACGAAAGTTTCTCTGGTACTTTGTGCTCACATTTACAAGCCAATCTGTGTAAAGTGTTTCCTTTTCCCCTCAGGAGTATGTGACAGTATATTGATACTGAGAAAATGAGCCTAGTGTATGCATGTTTTAAGATGCTACGGTTCATAGGACATTTGTTCATATTACCTAGCAGGACATTTCCATAGGTCTCCCAAATCCAAGATGTCTTTGAGATTTGGTCTTATTTACAAATGCCACAAAGTAAGGTGGTAAAGCTTCATTTTTCACCTATTCAGCAGTTAGGCATGAGGAAGGATGGCAGTAGAGGGCTTTCACAACATGCACAGTGTGTTCCTGCTGAATGCCCAACAGAAAAATGTGTGTGGGTGTGGAAGGTGAAGGGTTGGATAGGAGGAGCCATAGCTGTCACTTGGGAGAACCAAGCAGTACACTGTGTTAGATGAGAATTATTTTTTTATAAAATCAGTTTACTAAGTAAATGTGTATATAAAAGTTGTAGTTTGTTTCTTTAAAATCTGTATAAATATACATGAATCTCTTGAAAGAATTAGCACTGTGTCATTTGAGGCCCATGGCTGGGAGAGTCAAGTCACTTGCACCTAGAATGTAGGCTTCTGGTGGCTCTAGCTACCATTTGCTTTAGGGGGAAGCACATTAAAGGTAATCTTCCTCTACCAGCTTTTAAGAAACTGTTTAAAGCAGTAGTTCAGACTCTCCTAACACTGACAAAATTCTTTCATTTGTATTATGAAGTTAACCTGTGTTGCTATGTACTTTATCACTGTGGCAAAAATAACCTAGCCTATTTAGAGGGTCTCACTCCTTGAAAAGGAATCATCCTGTAGTCATGTGATGGGGATGTAGCTCAGTGGTGGAGTGGTTGCCTAGCATGTGCAAGGCACATTCAATCTAGAAGAATCCAGTAAGTAAGGAGGAGCAATATGACAGAAAAGAAAAAATTAGTATTCTAATTCTGCCAAAGATAAAAAAACAACTAGGAGTTGTTATGTACAATTGTCCTAGGATAAAGATGTTATATACAGGGTATCTGTTGATTACATATAAACCCTATAAATTAGATCATATCTTTTCATTCCCAGATAAAGTAAAACTTTATACATGATAAGCCCAAGTGTAATTGACTTTGAAAGTGAAATCGTTTTAGAAAAAGTTTGTTCTGTTTTTACAGATGTTAATCTCTGCAAAATGCTAACATCCAAGAGGGCTAAAGCTGCCTTCTCAGATTTGAAATGCCATCTTTGCCATACTCTTTATATTTGTGAAATAGACTATGTCCAACATAAAGGTTCAGTTAGGAAACACCATATTGTGACAGTGTAAGAACGTAACTAGGGGCTGGGAAGGTGGCTCAGTGGTAGAGTGCTTGCCTTGCATACATGAGACCCTGGGTTCAATTCCTCAGCATCACATAAACGGGGGAAAAAAGCCATAACTGGTGCTGTGGCTCAAGTGGTAGAGTGCTAGCCTTGAGCTGAAGAGCTGAGGGACAGCACCCAGGCCCAGAGTTCAGGCCCCACAACCGACCAAAAAACAAAAATGTAACTTTGAGTCATCTAGGAATTACCATTTACTCAATGCTATGGAAGGCTCTGACTGCCACTGGGAGGTAGACATGTTAATAATATAATCTTTAGTTTCTCTTTCTTGTTACTAGTATTAGACAGTCTAGTAAGTAACATGTAATTTGAAACTATGACACAGATAATATAGTATACAACTTGGGAATACTTTTTGTATTTTTTTTTTTTTTTGGTCGGTCGTGGGGCCTGAGCTCTGGGCCTGGACACTGTCGCTCTTCAGCTCAAGGGTAGCACTCCACCACTTGAGCTACAGTGCCACTTCCAGCTTTTTTCTGCTTATGTGGTGCTGAGGAATCGAACACAGGGCCTCAATCATGCAATGCAAGCACTCTACCACTGAGCCACCTTCCAAGCCCAGGCACACTTTTAAAACTTTTTAGATTTTTAATCTGTAGTTGCTCAAATCTTTCAAATCTTCACCTGTATCTGCATTGAGAAGAGAAATTTCTGACTCCAGTTAATCTGGATGATTTGGTGAATAAACTTCAAATCTGAGGTGGGGCGGGGAATGGCTTAACTAGTTTTTGGCACTGTAGGATCAGTAATATTTCCTGCACTTGTCTAATTTGTTGCTTCATTTCTTCTTTCACTTACTTGGATTGATGCCTCAGGTTAGAAGATACTATACAAACCAAATAGGTAACAAGAGCTGTTTTGCTCATATCTCACTGTTGGTGCTCTATCACTCAAGCTTCCAGTTCTGGCTTTTTGCTGGTTAATTGGTGACCAGAGTCTTATGGATTTGTCTCCCTGGGATGGCTTTAAACTGCAGTCCTCAGATTTTAGCCTCCTTGAGTAGCTAGAATTACCAGCAAGAGCCTGGCAGTTTTCTGTTTTTAATGTAAAATACATCAGGCCACTATCTTAGCAAGATTACAGAGTAAATGAAAACTTCCCGGATGCTTGATTTGGGGGCTTCATTACATGTTTACTTTTCTCTAATGATTAATTTTCCTTTCCATGTTCTCATTTGGATAGCTATATTCTCTATTATTATTTGAAATAGAACATGTTATTTTACTCAGATGTTATGTTTTCCTGTCCTGTTTCTTTTATCCTCTATTCTGTACCTCATAAGTTAAAAACTTAGAGTAATTTTACTTTCTTATTTTCTCAGTACCATTCAAGGATTTTAGAATTCTGATTATTCCCATCCTATCCCATCCCTGATATTTAGTTGAGAGCTGTTTTTTTTTTCTTTTTCTTTTTTGGTACAGGGCTTGAACTCTGGCCTCTTGCTCTCCCTTGGCATTTTTTTTTACTCTAGCACTTGAGCCATGCCTCTACTTTGAGCTTTTGCTGATTAATTGGAGATAAGAGTCTCACTGGCTTTTCAACCAGGGCTATATTCAAACCTCAATCCTCAGATCTTAGCCTCTTGAGTAGCTATAGGCAAGATCCACTGGCTTCTGGCTTAGTTTAGGTTTCTTGATTTTCTTGAGTATTTTGTCCAAATAATTCCTAAGAATACTTTAATTTCTTATGATTCAGTCTTTGTTTTCCATTGTTAAATGTGTTAGTCAACTTTTCATTGCTATAACAACTACCTGAGACAAATAACTTAAAAGGATGAAAGTTTATTTTGGCTTACAATTTCAGAGGCCTCATCATGGTCAGTTTTGGTCCATTGATATTGATTCTGTTGCAAGGTATCATGGCAGTGAAAGGAAGGGGCAGTGACAGAGGAGGCTATTCCTCAAGCCTATCAGGAAGCAAAGAGAAAACCTGGAAGAGGCTGAGTGGAATCACAAGATCTCTTCAAGGGGATCTAACTTTCTTTCATTAGAAAGGTTATACCATCTCTCCATAGTGGCACAGCTAGAGACCAGCCTTATTATAAGGTCATTGGGGAATATACTTAAATCCAGACTATAGCAGTTGGTAACTTGTTCATTCTACCAAAATACATGCAAGAGTTTTTGTTTTTTTAAATTGGTCCTGGGCTTGAACTCATGACCTGGGCGCTGTCCATGAGCTCAAGGCTAGTACCTTCCAACTTGAGCCACAGCTTCACTTCCCATGTAAGAGGGTTTTTTTATCCTTAGTTACATATCTAGGACTTTTACTCTTTAGCTTGGAGATAAAATAATATTTGATACTAATAAAATATCAATATTTTATTAATTAAAATTAACATTTGAGTATCCATTAATAAAAATTAATTAGCCATATTAATCATAAATGTTTTGATAACTTAATAAAATTAATGTAATTCTTTTTACCAATGTATGCATCTCCTTTCTCTCTATGCTTTGCTCTGGGGAAGTTAATGGCTTATGATCCATTGCATTTCTGGAGAAGTCTGTCTTTCTAGAGAGACTTAAGTTTGTTGGGTTACCCTGAGGCTTCAGTGATCTGATATGTTTGATATGTTTCATATCTGATATAAAAAATTAGATTTTTCAGATTATCTGCATTTTCCTTACTGGGATGGGAGTTACAGGTTTCTGCCTTATAAGCAGAAGCACAAATGCACCATAGCCATTTTAATGACCCTTTTTGATAATACTACAATCTGAATTCAAATGAGTCTGGATAGCAGATAATACAGATGAAAAATTTTCAGAGAATGACTTTTCTTCTAAAGAGGGTTAATAATTTGGCACTTTTGATCCTGTCAAGAATTTGTTTTTAGGTCTCCTTAGTGTTTGTCTATTGCTTTTCTTCCCTAACTCTGAAGATGTGGCTTTTCTGGAATCTTAGTTCAAGTTTGTTATTTTTGTTTGTTTCTTGTTTTTGGTGCAGCTCCATCTTATCACTGCTTGCTATCCAACCTGTCCTCACTACTACTGGGCTGATGAAGTGTCTAGTTGTTTTTTATTTTTTCGTCTGAATGACTTTCTTGACATGTTTACTGTGTAGTTAACAAACTTTGAAGCCAGTTGTTGATTTAAGGTATATTCTTTTTATTACCCACTTTGGAAACCCAACCTCTACATTTTCAGTCCAACTAAGATTGTAGTATTGGGCTGGGAAGTTGGGTCAGTGGTAGAGTGCTTGCTTCGCATGCATGAGGCCCTGGGTTCAATTCCTCAGCACCACATAAGCAGAAAAAAGCCAGAAGTAGCTCTGTGGTTCAAGTGGTAGGGCACTAGCCTTGAGCTGAAGAGCTGAGAGACAGTGCCGAGGCCCAAAATTCAGCCCCCACGAATGACAAAAAAAAAAAATAGTATTATACTTGGGCTGTATTTCTATCATTGATTTGGAATTTTTTGCATGCCAGAACAAAAGATTAAATGCAAAATTCATTTCATTGGTTGTTTTTCTTCTTAAAGATTTTACTCTTATGGGGTGGGGTGTATCAGTGGCTAAGTACTTGCCTAGCAAATGCAATATCCTTAGTAACAAAAAAGATAGGACAAAAAAAAGTTTTAAAAAGCCAGGTACCAGTGGTTCATGCCTCTAAACCTAGGTACTCAGGTGGCTGAGATCTGAGGATCATGATTCAAAGCCAGTGGGGCAGGAAAGTCTGTGAGACTCCAATAAACTACCAGAAAACTGGAAGTGGTACTGTGGCTCAAACTGGTAGAGCATCAGCCTTGAGCGTAAGAGCTCAGGGACAGTGCCCAGACCTAAGTTTGAGTTCCATGACTGGAAAAAAAAATGTGCTCTTGGAAGTGCCACATGTTTTAGTTGCTTTTCAGTGTCTTTAGACAAATAATTTGATATATTTTACCAGCATTCACAGTTGTTCTTATTGAGAGTAGTACTTTGATGCATTTATTTATCAGAACAATTTCATGGACATGGACATACTCATACGAATCTCTCATGTTTTGATCTCTAGGAAGATGAAGTCTTCAATACATTCTGAAGAGGATGATTTTGTTCCAGAACTACATAGAAATGTTCACCCTCGAGAGCGGCCTGATTGGGAAGAAACACTTAGTGCAATGGTAAATCTGTTATGTTTGTATGTATGTACGTATGTACGTTGTACTTATATAATAACAAGGAACTGAAGAAGCATTATTCACCAAAAATGTACAGTTTTTTTGCTTTGTTAATTGATTCAGGAAGTATTTATTGAACAAATACTTCAATTTAGGCATTTTTGTAGACTGTGGGCAGAGTTACTGGGTTTGAACGGCTAGATAATGTGACAAAATGGTTGCTGGTTATGTAGGATTATGAAAATCTCCCTTATTTTAGGAAGATTTTATGTTTAAGATTTTTTTAACTAAATGATTTTCCTTGTTTGATGAGATTTGAGCAGGCACTTGGATGTGAAGGAGCAGGCCATGTATTTATCTGAGCCTACATCATTTTAGGCAATGGAGTTAAAGGCTGTGGTTTAGAGTTAAAAGGCAAGCTGGAACAAACACAAGTAGGGGAAATTAGCTGGAACTGAAATTTCTTGTGGCTGAATTACCTGGAGCAAGAGAAATAACAGGAAGAGACAAGATCAATGAAGTAGTTTTAAGTGGATGGAGAGCAGACTATACAATTTCTTATAGTCCATTGACAAGATCTTTGTTTTTTAATGCTGAGTGAAATGGAAACCATTAGAGGATTTTTGACAAGGAGATAACATGATCAGGGTTGGAATTTTAAAGGAAGTCTTAGATTGTTGTGAATAGGGGATGGGCAGAGGAATAAGGGTGTTATAGTTGGTAAAATAGAGGTGGTAGCTTGAATGAGAATAGAAATAGTTATAGTTACAACTGGCTATATTCTCAATATACTTTTTGTAGATAATGCCAATAGTTATTGTTTATGAAGGATGACTTCAAGATTTTTGACCTTCTTAACCTGAAGAATGGAATATATACTTACTGAGTTGCTGGTAAAACAGTGTATGTTGAGGAATAGATGGAAAAAACAAGCATAATTTTTTACAAAATCTGTTTGATTTGCTCATGTACTTTATCAGAACCTTTTAAATTTAGGTCTATTAATAATTTATAATTTAGGTCTATTAATAGGGACAATGAAATTATTTGTGGGAATAACATTATTTAGTTGTGGTTCTGTCAGCAAAACAGTGTAACTGTTTATCTGTTAGTGCTGATTTATGTAATTTTACATATTTCATTTTTGAAAATGTCTTTCATTATTTAAATGCTATTTAAGCATCCACAACATGGACATAAGTTTCTAAGTACATGATCCTAATTGGGCATTTTTCAGCACTAGTGGAATTCTATAAGATTCTCCTGTTTATATTTGCCTTTTACCATCTCATTGTATTTCAGATTAATCATTTACAATTGAAGATTAGGTGTAGTTGTTTTCAGTTGCACAGTTAAATGGGATTTGCAATATGAAATTTACTTTGCACTTACATTATGCTTTGACAATCCCTTCTGAGCCTTCATTTTGAGCTTGAAAAAATATTTTACAACAAATTTGCATGAGCATGAAAATCACCCTTATTTTAGGGTGATTTTATTTTTCCCTTATGTATTTAAGTAAATAACTTACCTTGCTTTTTTTGCTTGACTAACAAATGAGATACTAACAGATTTTCTTAGATTATAATTTTGTTGTTATTTTGTGTTTTAGTGAAAAAGTCTTGTTGGTAACATGCTGTTTTATTATTTTTGAGTTTTTCAGAGTGTTATCTTTCTGTAAGTTGAGAATATTGTGGTGAATGCATAATTTAGTTGAAAAAGTATAGGCAGTAGCTTGTAACTGGGAATTTTAAATTCAGAATTTAAATTTAAATTGAAAGAGTTTATCATAATATTTCTTACATAATCTGTATTTTACCTTGTGATTTTAGGTTAAAATCATCAGAACTATATCAAGACTACAGCAAAATATGGTTACCAAAGCGATTTAATGTTCAGGAATAGAAGTTAAAAATATGTCCAACTAAGTCTTTTTCCACTTCATATGCATTGTACCAACATCACTTGTAGTGTATCATAGTATATTCCACTTGAGTTGTACTGAATCAGTGTTTTTTCGCTATTCATGAGTATTCTATCCTCCAGATATCCTGCAGATATTGTTCATAAGGGCTAATTCTTCAGTTACTTCCACAGTACTTGAAGATCCAGTTATATTTGTTCACTCATGAAGAGATAAGGAAAAATACTTGAAATCATTTATCTTATTTTCAAATTGACTACTGATAATCTCTCCTAATGGTCTCAACCCTTCAACTATTCTCATCAAAATGACCAATGAACTTAAGCCAGTTTTCTTTTTTTGGACACATTTCTTTGGCTATTGCAATTAGACATAATTTAGTTGACTCGTAGTTGTAAATGGCTTTCCTTGCTTGGCAAACTAATGAGATACTTAAAAATATACTGAAGTTATAAGATTGTCAGTATATTATATTTTCTTGAATACATTCTGGATTGTGATATATATTATGTTTTATAGTTTAAATTTCTTTGGAGTGTTGCTTTCCTGTGAGTTTAGAACATTTCGGTCAGTGCATAGTTTAGTAATATTGGTGTACATTTTGTTCTTTTAGAATGACCATAGTGTCACTGTGTGGTAAACACAATGTTTGCTGTGAACATTGTGTTGTTCCTTAAAAGGGTGATATTTAAAATTCCCTTATCTCTTCTTTTTTTAAAAAAATATTGTAAAGGTGTTGACAGAGGGGTTACAGTTATTATTTCTTCTTATTTTACATGATGTGTGTGCACTGGAATTGAAAAATGTGAATCGTTGAAGGTACAAGTGGCTCAAACCTGTAATCCTAGCTACTCAGGGGGCCTGAGATCTGAGGATTGAGGTTTGAAGCCAGTCTGGGAAGGAAAGTTTATGAGGCTATTATCTCCAATTAACCAACCAAAAACAAAAATCGAGCTTTTTTGCCTTGAGCAAAAAGCATTTCTTTGGCAGAAATTATTGTATTATCATCAATTTTCTATAAATCCATTTCAGTCTCTGTTGAGTCAAAAAAATTAAAAGGCCAATCAAGTCCCCAAACCTTACTGATTAATATAATCTCTAGAGGAATCAGCATTCTTTTGGAAGGCTATTTTGGAATCTTTTTGCCTATTTTTTGAGTCTTTTATAATTTTTCCTACTATTTTTATAACCTTCAATAAATCTATGTTGAGTTTAAGATATGGAAAGGAAGGTAACATTAGTTTTTATGTAGTGGTCATTCTTAAAATGTGCAAACAGTTCATAAATGCTACTATAACAAACAAAAAGTTTCTGTGCAGCAAATGACAATAGTTACTAAACTTTTAAAAGACAGCCAACAGTCTGGAAGAAAATCTTTACCAGTTATACATCTGACGAGGGCTAATATTCATATTATACAAGGAGCCCAAGAAACTAAATCCTCTCAAAATTAATAACCCAGTGAATAAATGGGCAAAGGAACAGAGGCTTCTCAGAAGAAAAAGAGAGAATCACCAATTAACACATGAAGAAATACTCAATATCCCTGTTTCTAAATGAAATGCAAATCAAAACAACACTGAGATTCCATCTCACCCCAGTAAGATTGACCAGCATCTAGACTTTGAACAATAACAAATGCTGGAGGGCTGTGGGGAGCAAGGAACTTATGGTGGGAATGTAAACTAGTACAACCACTCTGGAAAGCAGTTTGGAGATTCCTCAAAAAACTAACCATTAGAACTACTCTATGATTCATCAATATGACTCATAGACATCTCCTAGAGCATTACAAGTAAGAATACAATAAAGACACTTACACATCTATGTTCCTTGCTGCACTATTCACAATAGCCAAGTTATGGAAATAGTCCAGATGCCTTATAATGTGTTCAAAAAATGTGATACCTATATACAATAGAATTTTACTCATCCATTAGAAATAATAATATGTCATTTTCAGGGAAATGGGTGAAATGTTAGGTGAAGTAAACTGGGCTCAGACAGACAGATGGTGGGTGTTTCCTCTCATTTGTGGAAGCTAGATCTAAAATACAACTATGCATATACAAATATGTATAATATATACAGGGATCCGTGCATTTACATACAAGCAAACAGACCAAAGGATG
The DNA here is from genome assembly GCF_019054845.1 of Dipodomys spectabilis. Taxonomy (NCBI): domain Eukaryota; kingdom Metazoa; phylum Chordata; class Mammalia; order Rodentia; family Heteromyidae; genus Dipodomys; species Dipodomys spectabilis. Next base: position 1,685,053 of record NW_024870700.1, read on the forward strand.
GTATATTTAGGGGAGGAATCCAAGGATTTAACTCCTCCGAAAAATGAATGAATTGTTTATCAAAATGCATACCAGGAAATGTAAACATGTTTCAGGGAAGGTGGGTATGTAAAAAGGAGACAGAGGAATGGAGGGAGAAAGGGTGAGCAACTGCAGTCATTATATTCAGTTACATCATGTAAAACATGAAGCATGTAACTTGAGAGTTGAAAAATGAAGAATGAAGGAAGGGATGACATTGACCGCGAAGCATTAAATTCATAATAGCTTAACTTATGGAATTGTAATCCCTTTGTACAGCTATTAATAATAATATTAAAATGTCATAACAGTATATATATACAGTGTACTTGGCAAATTACTGAATTTTTCTCTTCTGAAATTCACATTGATTTGTCTAAACCTGTATAGGAATTACTCTATCTATCTATCTATCTATCTATCTATCTATCTATCTATCTATCTATCTATCTATCTATCTATCTATCTATCCATCCATCCATCCATCCATCCATCCATCCATCCATCCATCCATCCAGATTCAACAGCTTGTAATAGTCTTTTTTTTTTTTTGGGGGTCCGGTCATGGAGTCTGAACTCTGGGCCTGGGCACTGTCCCTCAGCTCTTCAGCTCAAGGCTAGCACTCTACCACTTGAGCCACAGCGCCACTTCCGGCTTTTTTCTTTTTGCTTATGTGGTGCTGAGGAATCGTACCCAGGGCCTTGAGCATGCAAGGCAAGCGCTCTACCACTGAGCCACCTTCCCAGCCCTGTAATAGTCTTTTATATTTACTGGTCTGGGGCTTGAACTCAGGGTCTGGGCCCTGTCCCTGGGCCTCATAGTGCTCAAGGCTAGTGTTGTACCATTTGAGCAACAGCGATACTTCTGGCTTTTTCTGAGTAGTGTATAGGAGATAAGAGTCTCACAGACTTTCCTGCCTGGACTTGCTTTGAACTGCATCCTCAGATCTCAGCCTCTTGAGTAGTTAGGATTACAGGCATGAGCTACTAGTGACCAACTGTAGTCTTATTTTTTAGACTTTAGATTTCTTTATGTGTAAGTTCTTTGAGGGCAAGTGCTGTAGTTCTTCCTCTAGGGAAAAGTACCACACTCAATGGCATGCTCTTAGACTGCAGAAGTAGAGGGAATGATAAGAAAAGATGATCATGACTTTGAGATGTCTGCCTTTTATCTAGACAGTCATGCTCATTTTAGACATTAAGGATACAAAGTTTGGCACTGTTTTCTCTCAATAATAAGCCAAATAAAATATAATCTCAAGAAAGAAATTTATTATTAAGAGAATTGTTTTCATATAACAGTTCTCCTTGTTAATTTTTGAATGATGGAAAGGTCTTAAATGTTGAATTTTTACTGATTTGTGCAGTGTAGCTATAAATTAAGTTTTGATATTTATATCTAAAGGAGAACCAGAAATTGTTTTTCTTTTTTAAAAATTTTTTTATTTATTTTTTATTGTGAAAATACTGTACAGAGGGGTTACAATTACGTGGGCAAGATAATGAGTACATTTCTTATCAAGCATTGTAGCCTCCTCCTTTGTTTCCCCTTTCCATCCCTTCCCATCCTCCTCTACCCCCCCCCCCCCAATCCTCCCCCCCCCCACCAAAGTTGTAAAGTTCGTTTTCGACATGACAACTTGTACTTCTCATTGTTGCAATGGAGAACCAGAAATTTTTTAATTGAGTTTAAGTGATTTTAAATCAAAATGACAGCAAAGTCATAAATAGTGCCATATTCATTTGTGATTCATGGTTAAATACTTGTCAAATCTGTAACCAAGTATTTTAAGAAATCTGAGTATAGTGGCCTCTGGCCTGTAGTCTCAGCTGCTCTAGAGGTTGAGATGGGAGGTTCACTTGAGACTAGGATTTTACAGCCAGCCTAAGCAACATAGTGGAATTCTGGTCTCTTCAAACTATAGACTTGATTAGAATAAACTCTAATGCTTTCCTTCCAAAAAAAAAAAAGAAAGAAAGAAATCCCAAAAGAGTTACAGAGTTTCTCTAAATTACCGTGAGCAAATTATCTACAACTATTTAATAGCATTAAAAATCACTTGGTGATTGCATATTAAGATCTTTTAGACACTGAGAAGCAATATACTCTGAAGAGTTTATGCATTTGTATGTGCATGTTGAGGAGAAGGAGAGAAAGAGGAAAAGGGAGAGGCAGGCTTTCCTGATCACCATATTTATGTTTCTGCACTCATTTTAGTTAATCACTTAGGCTTTCTTCATTTTATTTTCAGTATTGAAAGCAATTCTGTATGAATGAGCTACATGATGTGTGTGCAGATTGATATTTTTAAAAAGTATGTCAATGCAATAGAAATTGAAATGCTGTTAAATATTGATTTAATATTGCACCTTGTAGCCCCACTAAAATGAGGAGAGCTCCATTTAAGTGTTCTCAGAGGAGATCTTGTTAATTTTGTCATTTTTTTGTAGTGGTACTTTCTGTAGTGGTACTTTCTCACTTTAGTTTCCTTTTCAGCCAATAAAATTCTTATATAGTCAGAACTCAGGGCAAATAAAATTATTGTTAGCATAAAATAAAAATTTCTAGCTGATAATGCTCATTATGCTGACAACTACATATCTGAAAACATGATATAAAACTTCAACTTCTACAATGTCAAAGATTTTTAATGCAGTTGGAAAATATAGCCCAGCGTTGTGGACACGGCATGTATGTTTTGGAAATGCTCCATGTATGCACACACTTGTTCACTCAACACACACCCATTTACTCCTAGAGGGCCCATCCTTCAAGTCTGCCCTCTTTTTTCTACCTGCTGGGTGTGGGTATCCACAAGTGTCTGTGCTTGTCTCTATGTTTGTCCACATCAGCTCTGCAGCATTGCTATGCAGGTGACTTCACGTCACCTGGAAACAATCATCTTACCCTTACTGGCTCTGTAGATACCATCAACCACAGATCTTCACTATCTCATCTATGCTGCTTCCTGAAACAAGCCTCTTCTTTTTAACTTTATTGTGATAGTAATTTCATGTGGCCACTCTTGTTTGAAACCTTGTATTTGTTACCAGTCAGATGTTTTCATTTCACTTATTTTATTTGTTTGGGTAGTACTAGTCCTTGTGCTTGGTAGGAAGGCATAGCTCATTGGAAATAAGAAAGCAAACCTTGCAAATGATCTGGGAAAAGCACGTTCTAAACAAAGGAATGAAAGTGACTTGGAAAAAATGTTCAAGTGGAAAAGGACATTAGCTTTTCCCAGTCACTTGGGAAGCAGAAATGGGGAGGATCTAGGCCAGTGTCCTAGGCAAAACATTAGCAAAACCCCATCTCCCATCAGTAAGCAAGGTATGGTGATGAATACCTGTGTTCCCAACTGCACAGGAGGGCATATGTAGGAGGATCATGGTTCAGGGTAAAATGTGAGACCTTCTCCCAAAAAAAGTAAAACACAAAAGGCTAGAGTTGTAGCTTTACTCATCATCTTAGAAGAACAAATAACTCTCCTCTCCACTGTCTTTCTTTCTAAGTATTTTTATTTTTAAGTAGTTATACAAAGAAGTTGCCACTCAACAAAGCAGTTTACAAATTCAGTGCATCTTGATCAGTGTCACCCCTTTCAACATTCTCACTCATCCCTCCCAACCCACTCCTTCCTCCACTTTTCTTAAATTTTGTAGATGATACATTGAATTTTTGACTGCATTCTCCCTTTTCTCTTTACGTGTCCACCCCCTTCCCCTTGACCCTACCGCTGAACTAATTTTCTCTGTAGTCTTACAAATATGTAGAAGCCGTTTTCAAATTATAAGGTAAACTCCATGAGTAAAAACACTGTCATTTTTGGATAGTTACTGTTTTCTCATTTGTGGCTCACATCATAAATTCTCAATAATATTTGTTTCATAAATGAAATTGTCAATTGTTGTACACATTAAGTGATTTCCAGAATTTTCCTGCTTTTCTTGTCTCATTTGTTGAATATTCTTGTTTTGTTTTCTTTATTTTCTTCTTCTGAGAAAGTTGTATATTTTTCTTAGGCTATTATAACTGGAAGAAGTATATATTTTCATGATTGCTCTGTTGTCAGATAGGGATAACACTTAGACTGTTCCTTTTATTCATCAGTTTGTAAAACATATTTTCAGTTTTCATAAAAGAAAATATTTTGCAAATGCCCCAAAATGATTATCTTTAGCTATGTTATTACTGTGTGTGATGTGTAACTGCTTAGTTTTGATTGATGGATGAATTGTAATTCACAAGAGAACTTAGGATGTTTATCATCCCAGTATCTAAAATCTAGAAGTTGAATGTTTTGTGTACTATTGCTTTATGAGTGACCACAGATGCAACCATCGGTTAATATGCAAATCCGAGGTTTGGATTTTGTTGATTGCTTCAGAGTTTATCAGTAAACAGCTTTCATGGTCCAAGGTATTCTGGCCGAAGATTATGGAAATCTGACGTGAATCAAGTTGTATTAATCTTTGAGGATAACAAATAAAGTACTGAGAGCACTGAGAAATATGTTAGGTTGAATTATGTGAAATTGCAAATTTTATTAGTCAACAAAGTTGAAAATTGATAGTTCTATAAGAGTAAGCCTAAAGTCCTTTGAAAAATAGAACGACTGTGTAAACCTGTCATTTTACTGTTATTTAGTAAATGGAAATTTACATGTCAAATATTAAGCTAGGTTAAGCTGTTCCGGTATAACTTTAATAAACCCTTAAAATATCCAAGGAGAAAATGACACACATCATGCAATTAGAAGAATAATAGTTGTAACAGGTCTCAACTGGAGTGTTATATGTAATCTTGAATCTGGCTGCTTATTCCTTTAATTCAAGTACTCATATATATATATATATATATATATATATAGTAAAAATGCTGTACAGAGGAGTTACAGTTACATGAGCAAGGAATTGCATATAAATCTTTATAAGTATAATGTGTAAAAATTCAATTGTAGAAGCAGGTCAGTATCATTTTTTTTTAGCAACACTGAAGGGAGCAATTTATTTTAATGAAGTACCTGCAGAGGGTGTAGTATACTGTTCATATATTTTCTCTGAAAATTTCTGTGAAATATATGATTAAATTGTACATGCTCTTAGAACCAGATGTCATCTAAATAAGTTAAATTATTTAAGTGATCAGGGCAAATGGAAGTGAGATGAAGGAAAGGAAGTGTCTCAGGTATAGAAAAGTATAAATTGCAGAGCATTAAAAGTTTTGCTAATATGTTAAATGTGTTAATTTTGCTTGATTAACCAGATGTTGTTTGCCTAGCAGAGGAGTTGTAATAATTACACTAATGACGCTAATAATTTTTCCAAATTGCTTTTTCCCATCCCTGCTGTTAATTGTTTCTCTCAATGTGCAAAACTGCATATAGAATGGATTTTAGCATGCATTCTTGAAATGCAGGATGTGAGCTGACTTGTACTAAGTTAGATCGGGGTACTTTCTATAATCCTGTGGATCTGCAGAATTTGTTCTTTTTCCAGAATTTGCCTTCAAGTGAACAACTTACTTTGTGAGAGAGCTTTGGCAGGAGGTTTGGAAGTGGCCAATGGTCATACATGCGGAGGAGCTTCTGAGCCTGTCATTACAGACCTGGGAAGAGAGTCTTAATCGCATGCGAGGTGAAGGTGCATGTGAAACATGAGGTCAATGAAGAACTAGCAGGGTCTTAGGGGTCTACCTTGTTTTACTGTTTTGTTTTGTATTGCTAGGTATGAAATGATCACAAGCATAGAGACAGAAAATAATAGCCATTTACTATCGCATAGTTCATTAATCTGGGAAGGCTTAACAGCATGCTCTGCTTAGTGCCTCCTATGGCAGAAATCATGTCCACTGGGATGAATTCTTATCTGGAGGTTCTGTGGAGGAATCTGCTTCCCACCTGACTTAGGTGCAGGGCAGAAGGTAGCTTCTTGTGGTTGCATGTTGGTGGACTTGTTTCCTTGCTCTGCTCTTGGAGGTGACCCCAATTCCTTCTCCAACTGCTTCCACAAATCTTCCAAGCTTCCAGCAATGCTTCCTGCTTCAGATCCTCTTTGATTTTTCTTTTCCAGCTGGAGAAGCCTCTATTTTTGAAGTGTCTATTGTTATTATATTGAGCTCTACAGAATATACTTTAGGGTATATTTTAGGATACAGAATATACTTTAGTATATATTTTAGAATCTACTGACCTGAGATTTTTAACTATATCTGGAGAATCACTTCCCAGCAGTGCCTAGATTGAATACCAAGGAGGTGGAAAGAGAACACACTTTAGAATTGTGTCTACCAATATGCTTCACTTAGTGCATGTGCTGGCATTATTTAGTAGAAAAATTAAGATAATCCAGAAATTTTAAATCTGTTAATATTCCTTAAAACTAATTGTCTGGGGGGGGGGTGATTTATATGTGCAATGTGTCGTTACTGGTTTTAAGTGAAAACAGTACACACTAATGATACGCAATATTCCATAGAGTAGGACATATTCCTCCGATTAGTAGGACCCTAAATTTATTTTGTATTATTCTTTTTAGTGAGTATCTTAATGGGATTTCTCTCCTGCTCTCATTATCATACATGGAGTTACTTATCCAGAGATCCCCATGTTTATTAAATAAAAAACAGATGTCGTTAATTTGTATGGTTTTCATTATTCTAACCTTTACATTCTTATATTACATTGCTTTTAAACAGTTCTGTATATGCTTATTTTATTATCTGTATATGCTTATTTTAGACATAGGAGTTGTGATTAAAAATTCAATTTAATTCAAATACTGTGACAAGTCAGTATTTCATATTTCAGTTGGAAAGGCTGAATCAGCTCTTGATTGTATGTGGAACACTTCTGGATCTCTTATTTCACCTTAGTTTAAAGCTTGTGATAGGTGTTAATATCCTGTTAATACCTGTCCATGTGTACTCCACAGCATTCGGCGATAACTCATTGTTGTGGGGCCACCTGTAGAAGTGGCCAGCCTTTCAGCAGTTTCAGAACAGCCTGTTATAGTGCTGCTAAAGCACCTCACAGTTACCCAACACCATTAGTCCTTGTTTAGGACATTTTGCTATTTAAAAGATTCTTTCAAGATAGGCACCAGTGGAGGAATGGTAGGCTAGTTTTCAGGATGGGTGGGTTGGTAGAAAGAGAGGATAAAGTTTTCCATATCAACTTGTGTTTTCTTCAAGTAGGTGAACTGTTCCTAGGTGGGTTAAATTGATTCAGATTATAGGGAAACAAGTACTTCTCTTGTTGGAAACACCACATTTAAGACTGCATTAGTTTTTCACTGTAAGGATATCCTTTTTGCTTATATTAAACTGTGGTAAACTATTGGCTTTAGATATGGTTATATTAATCTTGCCAAAATGAGCCTCTCACTCCCATCCTTATGTAACCCAGTTTTGAGCACATACTCAGGGCTTTAGTTTTCATTCTGTGAGCTTCACAGTTGTTTGACTTCTGTTTGCAGCTTACTAACATCTCTCTGAATTTCATCATTAAATGTTAGTGTCCTTTCCATTTGTCTCCTATATATATATATATATATTTGACAAACATACCATAGATATTTTTGTCTTTTAAGAAAATGTTCAGGAAGTTCAGAATAAAGAGCCATGTGATACTACCTCCCTTTTTGTAGTAATTAGTATTCATTGTTTTGTTTAGTATCTTTCTAAAATTACAATTTGATTGTGTAAAGGTGATAAGTACATTTCTTATTTTGGACAATGTTACCCCTTCCTTCACTCTCCCTTAGTTTCTCTCTTGCATCCCTGCCCACAAGTTACATAGGTTATTTTCCACATAGTATATACTGAATAGCATAATGACATTTGTTCATCCTTCCTCCCTCCCTTTCTGTGCCTCCCTGTCACTCCCAAGGGAAAAAAAAGCAAAAACAAACATCACTACCACCACCACCAACAATAACAAAAAAACACAAAACTATGAATTGAACTGGAGTTCATTTCAATAAATAGTATTTTAAATACTCAGAGGAATTACACATTTCAGTTCCTCCCCTAAGAGTATCCTCTTTTAGTCTGACTGTGTGTGAGTCCTGTCTAAGTTATCATGTCCAGTTATATTCTAGATCTAGAGATAAAAGATGTACCTTTAGTCTCTTTCAGCTTGGCTTACCTCATTTAGCATGATTTGTGACTAAGTCCATTTATTTCCCTGCAAATCTTACTTTAATGACTAAATAAAATTCCTTTCTATATAAATGTCATACATAAAATGTCAGATATAGATGATATTTCATCGATCCACTCATCTGTTGTAGGACATCTGGGCTGTTTACATAACTTGGCTATTGTGAATAGTACAACAATGAATATGGATACACAAATGTCTCTACCATATCCTGACTTGTAATGATCTGGGTGGGTACATGCCCAAGAGTGGTATGGCTGGATTATAGGGAAGTTCTATGCTTAGTTTTTTGAGGAATCTCCAAACCTTCAAGAGTAGTTGTACGAGTTTGCATTCCCACCAAGAGTGTAATAGGGTTCCTTTGCTCCCACATTCCTGCCAGCATTTGTTGTTCAAATTCTTGATGTTGGCCAATTTAATGGGTGAAATGGAATCTCAAAATTGTTTTTGATTTGGATTTCCCTGAAGGCCAGGGATATTGAGCATTTCCTCATGTCTATTTGCCCTTCTATTCTCTCTTAAACTTTTTTGCCCATTTATTCATTGGATTATTGGTTTTGAGAGGTGTTAAATTTTTGAGCTCCTTGTATAGTTTGGATATTAGGCCTTTGTCTGATATATTGCTGGTAAAGATTTTCTCAGTCGGTAATCTCTCCTTCTAGTTTCGTAACTATATCCTTTGCTGTGCAGCAACTTTTGTTGTAATCTCATTTGTCAAGTCTCTCTCCCATTTGCTGTGCCCCTGTGACTCTTTTCAAAAAGTTCGTACCAGTGCCTATAATTTCTAACGATTCTCCTATACCATCTTGCAATAGTTTTAAAGTTTCCATTCTGGCATTGAGGTCTTTGACCCACTTTGAGTTGATATTGGTTGGTGCATGGTGACAAATAGAGATCCAGCTTTAGTTTTCTTCATATGGATGTACAGTTTTCCCGACACCAATCACTGAAGAGTCCATATGTTTTTGGTTTTCTTGTCAAATATCAGATAACCATAAATGTATGACTTTATTTCTGGGTCTTCTAGTCTGTTCCATTGATTTTCAGGCCTGTTTTTGTGCCAGTACCAAGCTGTTTTCGTTATAATAGCTCCATAGTAGAGCTTGAGGTCTGGGACAGTAATATCCTGTTTTTGAACCAATTTGTACTCTACATCTTTTGATTTAGAGAATTGAATCCATTGATATTGAATGCTACTATGGAGAAATATGTCATGTTTTTTTCCATTTTGTAGTTTTTTTTTTTGTGGCTTGTATCCTTCCTCTTGTTTACTAAACTTGTATGCTAGTGATTTTTACTGAATGTGGTATTCCCTTGACTTGGATAGTCTTTTTCAGATATTATGCTTCCCTTTAGAATCCTTCATAGTAGTGTTCATATGTTCCATTAGTTTTGGTTTGTCATGAAAAGTTTTAGTTTCTACATCAACTTTGTTCTGTTGACTGTGCTTTCAGCTATGCTTTATCATAAGGCGATAGAGCCTTTCATGCTTCCAAGCTCTTGGCTGATGCTGACTCTCATGTCCTTTATTGACATTTTCATGGTGTCTATCTCTTTGTTGAATTTGCCCTACATTTGCTTCATAAGTATTTAATGTTTCATTCTTCTTGGATGTCTAAATGCATTTTCTTCATCATTTCCTCCCTGTATTCTTCTATTGTTTGTGGATCTGCACTTTTATTTCATTGGCCAGTTTTCTCATTTCTTTAATGATTATTTTGCATTTCCTTATTTCTTCTTTGTTCTTGCTAGAGTCCGCCCCTCTCTAGTCCTCATGTTGTTTAGTATAACATTAATACTATTAACTATTGTTTGATATTTCCATTGTTTTAAAATCATTTTCCATTGTTTTTCCTCTTTTCCATCCTTGAGCCTATTGAAAATATATTGTTTTTCTTTTTTTCTACGAGTGTCTATTCTTACTTCTGTATCTTCTTTAGTTGGTGGCTTTCCTCTTTGTTATGCTGTTTTACCTAAATTGCTTAGAGTTGGAATGGCAGGTTATGTGAGGTTACTTGGTATGTAAATATTTTAATTTACTTCATCCCTCTGGTGCTTGGTTTTCCTTTAAAGCCCAACCCTAAGTCAGGTGGCAGGTTTGCAGGGAAGACTGTTCCTTTTAAAGTCCAGTGATACTTGATACTGCTATTTGAAGTGTTGGTCTCGCTTTGTTGGTCAGTTTTTCCTCTATGTGCCAAAAAACTTGAGAAAAACAAGTAAAAGGAAGAAAAATTTGTTTTCCCAGGTTCGAGTCCATATTCTGCTTTTGATGTGTTGTATATATCTGTGAAACTACCAACACTAAGATACACAGCATTATTTAGCACCTAGGTTTCTCTGTATTCCTATAGGTCAGATGTAACACCAATACCTTTCCTATGAATAATTTTCCCTATTCATGAACCTCATCTAAATGTAGGGACTTAACAAGATGTCCCTTTCTCTGGGTTCCTTCACACAGCAAAATAACCTGTATTTTTAATTTTCTTTGATAGATTACTAATTAGCTATTTTCCAAGCACAGAATTCCATTGAATAAATATGCCATAACTTATAATTTATTCAATTTACTTATAATTTATCCATCCCCATGTATAGGAATATTTGTAGGATTTATTAATCCTTACTTCAATATCATAATGTCTCTATTAGTATTGCTTTAAAGGATTCCTGAGATCCAGGCCAGCCTGAACTAAATAGAGATAGAGAGACCTATGTAAAAGAAAACAAAAACCTGAAAAGCAGAAAACAAAATACTTGATAGAATTATTTTGTCTTATGATTTTGGAGGCTGAAATGTCTGCTCTCAGGTGGCTACACTGGGTGAATGAAACTTGCTTTATAATAACCCATTCTTACAGGACTTGACTCAACCTTGTCACAGTGCATTCATGGTTTCTTGAGGTGGTATGGAAGTGATTTGGTCCTTTCTCACTGAGCGTCACCTCTGAAGGTTCCAAATCTTCAGTCTTCAGTATATAATCCTTCAGAGGATAAGACATAAACAACTTACAGTGAGAAGCAAGTTCTTCAGCTCCAGGCTTATACATTTCAGGGTAAACTATTAAATGTCTTGGCATATTATGTGTCAGACAAATATGGCTAGCTTTACCTTTATATTTTTATATTTATAAAAATATAGAAAACAAGAATAAAATATATTATGCAAAATAATACATATGCCTAATAAAAATATGAAATTGTGTTCAACTCTTTTACTTTCCTATCTACAAATGGAAGGTGAAGAAACAGTGTTGTCAGAGCTGCCAAGGTAAAGATCAACAGTACTCAGTGTTTCTGACACTGTGAGAAATGTGTATTCAGGGTACCCCATAGTAGGGATTCGTGTCAATTAGATCAGGCATTCTGAAGGATTATTTAGCAATGTATAACCAACTACTAAGAGTTAGGTACTTTTACATAAAAATAGTGCTATTGATATAAAGAACTATAATTCTTTAGTTATAGATTTCATAGAAACTGCTTTTTAGGGTAACTACAATTTTACATTTCTTTAACTGTTTTCCTTGAGACATAATAAATTTTAGGTAATTGTGGCATTTGGGATATAAGATACAAATAAATGTGTCTACACATTTTATTGGCCCTTGCTCAAGGAATTTATCCTCTTATGAATAGAAAAGACTTTAGAGAATAAGACAATTTGCCATCAGATGTGAATGGAAAGATAAGATGTTCCAGTGTGTACTTGGATGGATTCTATGAAAGATGCAGAAAATTATTGGTATTTATCAAAGTTATGGATACAGTTTTAAGTGGAATAAGTAGATTTGAATTGCCTTTGATAGAGACAGCTATATATGGGGCAATGAACACTTCAGTTTGAATTACATAATGAAAAGAAATATGCTAGTGATGGCATAATATACCTCTAATCTCCATTTCAGAGGCTGAGTCTTTGTGAAATTGAGTAATAGAAGTTTGAAACCAGCTTGGACTTCATGAAGAGACCCTGTCTCAAAAGCAGAAGCAATCTATTAGTCTTTTTGGAGCACATCTTTTTTTTTTTTTTAGTAGGCCATGCAATTTGTAGCCTAGAATGGCCTTAAACTAAAAGTCCTGTCTCTGCCTGAGTATTGGGACTATAGGCATGTGCTACCATACCCAGTTTTGATGAACTTCTGTTATCTTTTTTCTATTGATGAATGATGCCATTTATATGTAGCTGATTTTATAAATTCTGTTTTGGAAATATAATTAAGTAGAGATTCTAAAATGAGTAAATAGGCAAAATTATGTATTTTCAATGAATGAATTTCACTTAATGAACTATTTTTGAAAAGTATACCTGCTTAATCTTTGATGAGGAACAACAGCATAAAGTTACTAAACTACTTATTTTCAGTAGAGACTTAGACAGTTTTATATTTTTAAAAAATATAGATGAGATTATTAGTTTATTAGGTGATTAAGTAATAGGGTACTATATTTCCTTTTAATTCTATTCACTTAATCTTAAAAGAATATGACTCTGTAAGGGTGTTTGTATTTATTAGTTCACAAAGCATGCTGAGCAGCGAGGATGTGCTTGGATTGTTGCCAGAGTAAGGAAAAATACTGAATCACAGATGGGTTGAACTAGTAGAGTAAATGTGCCTTCTCCAGTCCTCTGAAGCTTCCTGGTTCATTATTACCACTTACCTTTTTTGGCAGAGGTTTTCCTGTCATGGCCTCTGTATGGCCTGTGCATCTACCTCTGCACAAGTAACATGTTTCACCTAAGATTGCAGTCAGTTGTGGTTGCAGAGGTATCTGTTCCATAATGTGCTTCTCACTGGGGGATGATAGTCTGGGTAGCTTCTTATTCTGGTTTACCTGTTTATTAGAAACGATGGCCTCTCCAACACAGATGGCTTGTTTTCATAAGAAACTATTTTAACCTTCAGTCTATCAAGTGACATTATCATCACCCACCAACTCAATCCATCCGGTGGAGCCTTTTTTTTTTTTTTGGTCGTGGGGTCTGAACGCTGCGCCTGGGCACTGTCCCTCAGCTCTTCAGCTCAAGGCTAGTGCTTTCCCTATCACTTGAGCCACAGTGCCACTTCCGGCTTTTTCTGCTTATGTGGTGTTGAGGAATCGAATCCAAGGCCTCATACATGCAACACAAGCACTCTACCACTGAGCCACTTTTTTAAGTCCTTTTTTTTGCCAGTCCTGGGGCTTGAACTCAGGGCCTGGGCACTGTCCCTGAGCTTCTTTTTCTCAAGGCTAGCACTCTACCACTTGAGCCACAGCGCACTTCCAGCTTTTTCTATTTGGTACTGAGGAATTGAACCAGGGCTTCATGCATGCTAGGCAAACATTCACCACAAAGCCACATTCCCAGCCATATTCTTTTATAATTTTAACTCAAATCTTGTAATTTACAGAATACTGAAACACTATTAAAATTGCAACAGGTTAAGCCTAGCCAGCCAGATAAATTTTGGTATACAAACATATATCATATTGAAAATTAAAAATACATATTAAAAAATGAAAAGTCAGATGGGCACTGGTGGCTCATTCTTATAATCTAGCTTCTCAGGAGGCTGAGATCTGAGGATTGTGGTTCAAAGCCAGCACAGGCAGAAAAGTCCCTGTGAGACTCTTATCTCCAATTAACAACTCAAAAACCAAACCAGAAGTGGCACTGTGGTTCAAGTGGTAGAGAGCTAGCCTTGAGCACAAAGAGTTTCAGGGACAGTGCCCAGGCAAAAAAGAAAAATGTTTGAATATTTTTTCCCCCAGCAAAACAAAGATGATCCAGGTTGTTATTATAAGTGTTACCTGATGAAGTCTTTTAGCTGAGTGATTTGAGGAAAATACCATTATTTTGTGCTTCTTTAGGATATTTTCATTAGTCCAAAATTTTTTATGTATCTTCACATTTACCCTCATTATTTTCTAGAGTGCTGTTGTCTCCCTCTTTTTCTTTCTTCTTTTTTTTTTTTAAATCAGAGCTTGAACTCAGTTCTTTACAATCTCACTTAGCATTTTCATACTCTGAGGGTGCTCTACAACTAGAGCCATACCTCTAGTTCAGTTTTTATTTTCTTTTACTGGTAATTGGTGTTGTGTACTTTTTTCTGGCTCTGAACTGAGATCCTCAGATCTTAGTTCCTGAGTAGCTAGGATTATGGGCATGAGCCACCAGCACCCAGCTTCATCTTTTGATGTTTGTAATCATTGTGAAATACTTGTCAAATTTCTTGTCTTTTTGATTTTGGATGGAAAGTGAAAGCTATGGGATTAGTGAATATATTCAATGAAATAAAAATGCAGACTGTAAAAATATGCCTCTGTACTCCCAAAAATATGTCCACGAAAGAGAATGTAACCATTTGGGCACCATAATACAAGCACTGGATGATGAATTATGAATTTTTTTTATTGTGGTATCAACTTGTAGGTCAAGACTTGGCGAATTTCAGCTTCCTGGCTACTTCTTAGTGAAAATAAACATTAATTGGAACGTGGCCATGTTTGGTCATTGTGTGACTACTTTTATACTGCAATGTCAGAATTGAGTAGTGGCAGAGACAGTGTGTCCCACCAGCTAAAATATTTGCCAGTTGCCCTGTTAAGAAAAAGTTTGTTAACTTGTATTCTAAGTATTATTTTTCCTTTCTTTCCTTGTGCCTTTGTTAGCACTTTTTCCTTCCTTTCTACCTTCCTCCCTCTCCTTTCTCCCTCTCCTCTCCTTTTCTACCTCCCCTCTCCTTGTCCACCTCCCCCTTCCCCTCCTTCCTTTTTATTTTTCCCCCCTTCTTCTCTCTCTCTCCCTTTTACCAGTTGCCTTTGATTTATTCTTTTGTTGTTTTTTTAGGAGGGTGTTCTGGGTAACTCATGGCCTACTGCTGGTCTGCTACTCCACTTGAGCTACACCCCCTAGTCCTCATTTCTTAAAATGATTTTTATTTTAGTAATTTTGAATTATTGATGAATAATAGTAAAATACTGATAAAAATAATTCCTAGATTTATGAAATAACTTGCTAGACAAAAGAAGAATGTAAGAGTCAATAATACATAAGATTTATTTTTAAAAATCTATGACAATTGCGAGGTAAGAAAGTTTTATTTCACCATTAAAGAATATATATGTATATATTTTATATGTATATATACATCTATATGTATATATATTATTATTCCATGATAGTCTTCTAAAGGGAATAAAGGACATTAAGGAGTATCAGCTATTAAAAACAGGGCTGGGCACAGAGTGGCTGAGAGCTGTAATCCTAGCTACACAGAGACACAGGCTAGGAAGCTCACTGTGGAGCCTCACCTTACATGAAAATTGCAGATTGTATGTGAAGAGTAAGTGTAAAGCACAAGGAAGTAGGGGATATGGCTCAAGTGGCCCTATGTTCAAACACTAGTCTTTTCCCTTTTAAAAAACCTTAATTTGCTGGGCTGGGAAGGTGGCTCAGTGGTAAAGCACTTGCCTTTCATGCATGAGGCTCTGAGTTCAATTCCTCAGCACCACATAAGCAAAAAGAAAAAAGCCGGAAGTGGCGCTGTGGCTCAAGTGGTAGAGCGCTAGCCTTGAGCTGAAGAGCTAAGGGCTAGCGCCCAGGCCCAGAGTTCAGACCCCACGACCAGACCCCCCCCCCCAAAAAAAATCTTAATTTGCTAAGGAAAAATAGGATCTTAAAAATAAGAATTTGTTCTTTTAGTGTTTGTGTACCAAGAGCTAATGTGTACAGCTCATAGATTGTTAGCTTGTATTACTGGAAAATCAAAACAAAACACAACTACTTTGGTCCTTTCTTTTTCCTATAGGAATTTTTTTCTTCTTTTCGTCTTGTGTCATTTTGTGTGCTTACTAAGGCTTGAACTCAGGACCTCTTACTCTCATTCCATTCACAGCTTGCATATTCTACCACTTGAGTCATGCCTCTAGCTCTGACTTTATGCTGGTTAATTGGTGACAAGAATCTCTCAGATTTGTTTGTCTTGCTTACCTCCAAGCTCTGATTCGTAGATCTCAGACTCCTTAGTAGCTAGAATTATATGTGTGAGCCACCTGTACCAAGCAAGAAAATCCTTGGGAGGGAGGGGGGAGGCTGGGAAGGGAGGTGAAGGGTAAACAAAGGAGGAGGCTGCAATGCTTGGTAAGAAATGTACGCATTATCCTGCCCATGTAATTGTAACCCCTCTGTACAGTATGTTCACAAATAAAATAAAATTAAATAAAAAAAAATTCAGTTACAGTGAATTTTCTCAACTCACATTACTGTTGATCTTCCCTAATAAATCATGTAGCATAGTCTACATCAGTTCAGTGGAAGCTTTTCTGTTCTAAATCATGGTAATTATAGTGTAAATTTATTCATGATAGATATTTGGACTTGGTTGTCTAGATGGTTTAGAGCTTGTTTGTTTTTCAGTGTTTTAAAAATGATGCAGCTTGGGCTGGGAAGGTGGCTCAGTGGTAGAGCGCTTGCCTTGCCTTGCACGCATGAGGCCCTGGGTTCGATTCCTCAGAGGCCAAGAGTTCAGGCCCCACGACCGGACTCCCTCTCCCCCCCCCCAAAAAAAAATGATGCAGCTGAATGTATCACTAAAATTAAAAATTCCCCTGTGAAAGCTAAGGTAGAATAAGGAATATATTGAAAATATACTTGTCACTTCCAAGTAATAGAATGAAAAATGTATGTTGTGACCTGCTTATTGTTTATATTAACATTTTATCCTTTATTATCGTAACCAAGATCATTTTGCTGTAACAACTCTCAGGGGAGATTTAATCTTATTCTGAGACTCATAACAGCTACTTTTAAAATTTGATTGTGAAACAAGAAAATTCTTAATTTTACAGAAACTTTTTTATATGGTAAAGCCAGATATTTAAATTAGGTCAGTATTTTTACTTATTCTTAATTCAAACTTGAATGTTACAATTAAGGAGCAATTATTAAACTGAAATGTTTTGCTATTGGCATAAAGTCAGCAGAACCAGGAACATTCACATTAATCTGATTTTTAAAGAAATATTAGTATTAATGATCATCATATATCCTTTCTTTGTTTTTTAAGGCAAGAGGAGCAGATGTTCCAGAGATTCCTGGAGATCTTACTCTTAAGACATGTAGCAATACAGCGAGTATGAAGGTTAATAAACATGTAAAAAAGTAAGTATAGTTTTTGTTTTGTTTGGTTTTTGGTTTTTGTTTTTTTGTCGGTCCTGGTGCTTGAACTCTGGGCCTGAGCGCTGTCCCTCAGCTCTTCAGCTCAAGGCAAGTGCTCTACCACTGGAGCTACAATGCTGCTTCCGGTTTTCTGGTGGTTTTATTGGAGATAAGAGTTTCACGGACTTTCCTGCCTAGGCTGGCTTTGAACTGCCATCCTCAGATCTCAGCCTCCTGAGTAGCTAGGATTACAGGTGTGAGCCACCGGTGGCCGGCATATAGTTTTTTTTTTTCTAGATGAATTTCTGTAAATGGAAATTTTTTATCTCTGATGGGTTTTTTTGTTTGCTTATGAAATAAGCTCATACTACACGTACAGTAAATTATACGGTTAAGACGTAAATTATGATTCAGTAATCAATGGACCAAGCCTGCAGATTATTTACCTTTTTTAAAAAATATATTTTATTTTTTGTCTTGAAATGTCAGTGTCTGTTAGTTTAAATTTGTAGACCAGGAATAATCCAAGCATGTGTTTCCTTTTTGGTACCTGCAATGTATCCTTTCATTCATTTTGAAAAATTAGCTTTGTTGGTTAAGTTATGGGATTGTTAGGTGTTAGGTTTGTTTTGAGGAATCTTGAAGTAGATGCTAAGAATTGACTGTTAAATGAAACGAATACCTAAAATTTCCCCTGGTTTTAGGGAAACCCATCTTTTTACTCAGTAAAGAATGGTTAGCTAGTTAGCTCTTCTTCTTTTGTAAGTAGAGGAAAGAGAAGGATAAAAATGTCCATTCTGTATCCAGGTCCACCACACCAGGACTGATGGGCTGTGACAACATACACAGGTAACATCCTGTTTGTACTTTGCTTTGTGAATGATGCTTCTCCTTAGAAGCTGGAGGGTCACCACCAGTTTTGATAGCATTTGCCAAAAGTACAAAAGCTTTTCTGTGGGCATTGACTTGGGCAAGATTAGGAAAGTACAGTGATGGTTTTTATTTTTCATTTTTGGTTAGCTCTTTGTACTTAATACATTTGATTTAGGTATTTCTGAAAAGTTTTATGTGGATGTTTATGGCTTACGTGCATGTAATTAGCAGGTTTTTTTTTTCATTTCATTACCTTTAGTTGCACAAAAGAGTTGATATTTTAACAAAACAGTTTATGAATATACTATATCTTGTTAGTAAATTGTTGGTTTGCATGACCTCTTAATATTATGTTTTTCCCTAGATATGGTAATTTTGACTATTGTACTTTGTGGTTTCATATTTATTTTCATGTACTTCAGGTTACCATTCACGAAGGGTCACTTTCCAAAGATGGCTGAATGTGCACATTTTCATTATGAGAACGTTGAATTCGGCAGCATACAGGTATGTTTGATACAATTACATCCTGAATCAGAGTAATGGGTGTGGCACTTCCAGGTAGTTTTTCTATTGGATGAGATAAAATATTTTATCTTGCCTAATACTGACTAGTATTTGATGCTAAGTTAACACGTAGTATCAACAACCGTACTAACATACATCAGTTAAGGAAAATCCATACTCCCACACTCTCTCTTATCTTGTATTATGTCTTTGGGTTTCATTGTGGCTTTCACTTCTGATTTATATAACCTAGCTAATCACTAATAGGTGATTATTAATCACTGTAGGTACTGACACTTGGTAGGTTACAGTGCTCCGATTTGATTCTTTTTCTGAGTTATTTTGTCTGTGATTAGCATTTACATTCACATATAATTATAGAATTTAACTTGTTGACATTGAGCTAAATACTTTGCTCTTATTATCAGTCATTTTCACCTTAATGTGAAAAACCTATAGAAAAAATTTTAAAAATTAGGAAGATAAAAATTGTTTTATTTCCTAAGAAGATTAAACAAATGGCATTCTTCATTTTACCTGTTTTTAAAATAGGCTAAAAGAAACAAACACTTTTTTATTTTTCCAACACTACATAGAGAGGTTCTCTACCTTGTGCCTGTCTCTCTAACTCTGTTTTTTCTGGAAGAGCCTATGTTTCTTGAGGTGCAAGTAGAGACATTTTAGCATAGAATCTACTGTTACCTTCTGATGCTGACAGGGTTTAGGGCTTGAGGCCCAGGCTCCTCCCTCAGCTCCATATGGCCAAGCTCAGCCTGTCAGAAAGCAGCTCCTGAGGGCAGCATGGTATGCCCTGCCACAGGATATCTGACCTATCACTGGTTACAGCATTACAAGACTATCCTTCTCCATATCCAGAAGGCACTCAGACACTCTGACGATAAGGGGCAATACTGAGCCTCTCCTTCAGGCAGACAGAATGAACGAGACAACTAGTTTCTAGTCAGCAGCATTTGTACTTAATCATTTCAGTGAACCAAACTTAAACAGACAACATAGCTTAAATACAAAAACACAATTTTATTTTGTGAAAAATATTTAAAAGTTGGGGAGGCTTGGGGCTAGGAGAAGGCTGGAGAGGATCCAGTTGCAGACAAGTAACTAAGGTCCAAGTTCCACCAGTCTCCTGATAGGCTGGGGATGCTCCCCTGCAACCAAGATAAGTTTGTGGGAGAGCATCCATGCAGTGAAGGTCTTTGCTTTCCTGAGCTGCCAATCCTTAAATGTCAAAATACCTGGGCCATAGTTCTTAGTCAGAACTGTGGTCACAAAATTGTGTCAGTTTCCATCTTGATTTAGCCAGGCCCAGGAGACTGAAGATAGTTTAGGCCACAGTGGCAACATGTCTCCTCCACATATCCACTTCAGAAATGTGTGGTGCTAGAGAGGGAGACGTAACCCATGGGGTAGTGCATGGTTGGTGGGTATGGAAGGAGGCTCTGGAAGGCTCGATCAGCATCCTGTGTGCTCTGGGAGCTACTTTACTGGAGTTGAGGACTCTGAACTGGGGCAGGGGATGCAGAGCACTGTCCACTGTGGTCTTTAAGCAAAGCAAGATTCATGGTTGTATAATAAGGAACAAATTCCACAGGTGACTCAAGAGGATAAAGGAGCAAAATTGGGGCAAGAGAATCCCTGAGGAACCAAACAACTGTTTGAGTTAAGGGCTTCTGTAACTGCCACTTCCTGCACTTCACCAAGGCAACTGCTACCTCTAGGAGGAATACCACTGAAGCTTGGGCTTGGTTTGCTTCATGGAAGTCAGAGGGTCAGAGGTTCTTTCTGGCAGGTGCTGGGTCCAGATTTCTGCAAAGGATGTGTAGCAGAAGGGGTAGTAATGGAGTCCACTTCTTGTGGTTGTGCTTCCTTTGGGCCTCCAGTATCTGTCCAGCATCTGGGGTTTTGTACCCTGCACCATCGACAAATGAAGGTGCCACATCCAAAAGGTTGAACACCTAGGAAGCCTTGGTTGTATCCGACAACATTGAGAAGGCGAGACTGCTGTCTACTACCCACAAAGGATGTAAAGGTGCCTGCGACTGCACTGCGTCTGGCTTAGAAGCTGAATGCTCTACACGTGTTACTGGTGCCTGGGATGGCTACACCTAGTCCAAAGTTCCAACTACCAGCTGGGCTGCTGAGCTCTCAAATAGGAAAGGATAAGTAGACCTGCCAGTAAACTACTAGCCCCCTGGTCATCTGGGTGAAGTCTGGGAGGCAAGAGGGGCCTGACATGAAGGAAGACATCATGCTGGTGCCTCTGAAGGTGGAATGCATACTGGCAGAGATGTGGAAGGTAGAGACTGTGCCTTCTGGAACATTCCAAAAGGGAAGAAGCTGCCAGAGCTCTGGCAAAGGCTGGCCTGATACTGATGTCCCTATATGGCCCCAAATGGCTGAGTGTGGGCCCCTGCATAGTCCTAGAGAGTGGACAGGACATCAGAGATATAGGGAAAGTTAAAGATAGGGAATAGGGAAAGTTGAAGATAGGGTTGGTGGTGTTAGGGAAGTCAGGTACTGTTGGTGGGTGTTGGCAGCAGATATGGTGGGGAGTGGACTTGGGAAAGCACTATAGCTGGTTTTGCTGCTACTGTTGGCCACAGAAGTGACACTGGAGAGGTGCTGGCTAGAAGAGGTGGCAGCTGCTGAGGGCTTCAGGTCTCTAGGCTTACTTAATTGAAATAAGGTGGTGGGGGGAGCCCGAGACAGGAGTGCCTGGGAGGAAAAAGTGGTAGCACTTGCCATAACATTCACCCCAGGGTCAGATGCAGGCTTGGAAGCTCAGTTTTTGGCTGTTGCTGAGGATCTCAGGTCTGGAGGATTGCTGAAATGGAATATAAGAAAAGGGGGAGCACCAGAGAGGAGAGGCTAGGAAGAGGATGTGATGGAACTGGCTACAGCATTTACCCCAAAGCTAAGTGGCAGCCTTGGAAGCTGAATCATTAGATGAACTGGCAGTGTTGACAAAAGCTATAGTAGAAGGAGCAGTGGCTAGAAAAGGTATAACAAAGTAGCTGGTTGCTTGGAGAAGAAGTCCTTGGCTACAGCTGGTGTCTCAGCCTGAGGGGCTGCAGGTGTCTTGGTGTCAATGACTTGGGTCCTGGATAATGTCCCAGGAAAGCATCAGAAGAATTGTTCTGTTGCAATTCAGGCAATGAAGTGCCTATAGGGACCTGAGAAAGGCTGGGTGTCTTGGGAGATGCAGGGGCTGAAGTGGTGGCTGCTCCAGCTGTTTTGGGGAAGACCTGCGTGTCTCTGCGATTCTCCATGTTATTCTAGCTCTCCAACAGACAGTTAGTGTCTGGATCTGGGAGGGAGGCTGGTGAGAAAATAGGGCCCGAGAGTGGATGAGGCACCAGAGTTACAGGAAAGGTTGAAAATGAGGGTGGTGGTACTGCCAGTAGCACACATAGTAAATGTGAACAAAGGCTGAGTGGTGGGTGGCTTCTCAGTGACAGAACTGGAGATGGATGCCATTGTCCTTATCCTATAAGGTCTCTTTAATTCTCAGCAACTTTGCTCTCTTTTCTTGGTCCATATCTTCAGTAGTTATGGCATAGCCAAGCTGGGGACCTTCTCCTGGGGTGCAGCTGCAGTTGAGCCTTCTGTTTATGGGTACCCGGCCTTCCTATTGTGAATAGCAAAGCCCAAGTTTGGCTACTTCAGCTTGTCTATGTCTGGGACTCTCTTCCTGGAACAACTTGTCTGTCCCCTTGTCTTCAGACACTTTGTCTGAAGTTGAAAACTTGAAGGAAGACACAGGTCCTCTTCTCTTTTTTTTTTTTTTTTTGGGGCTGGCCTCTCTAGTGTCTGAGGACAGGAGAAGGTAGGGCTGTTCCTCTTGGACAGCTGTGAGATGCTGATGCCTACAGTAGAGCTGTATGAACTAGTGATGACATTGTGGTCACTGAAGCCTAAGAATGTCAACTGTGTATGTGCTTGTCATGGAGCATGATTGCTGATTCAAGGGGTCATCTGAGCTCTTGGAGGTGAGATATGTCTTCTGGGCCTTGGGCTTAGGCCACCAGGGATTCACCAGCCAAATGTCTACCGCCACTGCTGCCACTATCTTCTCTGGAATTTTTTTTTACCATCAAGGAATATTTGCCTTTCCTCCTAGGTCCTCTTCTTCCTCTCTGTGAGGGCATTGGATGCTGGCTCCTTTGCACATGGCTCTGGGTCTTATTTCCTGTGGAGGACAGAGAGAAGTTGCTTTTCTGACCTGGTGCTTGGATAGCACAGTACAGTAGTTTTGTGCTGTCCCTGGGTTGTACACCGTCCTGCTTGTGACAACCTTCTTGTGACCTTATTCATCCCAGCACTCTTGGGCAGTGACCCAGAAGATGTTATCATGTCCCACCTGGGGGGAACGGGAAACTGTTGGAGGCTCTAAGATCAGAGAGGAGCACGTGCTAGACATGCTGGACCTGAAGGGGCAGTGATGGCTGCAGGGAGTGTGCAAGGGAGTGTGAGGCAGCCAGGCCTCTCCTGCACACGAGGCCTCCCTCAGGGAACAGAGTCTAGGATCCAGTATGGCTGGACAAGCTGGCTTAGGCAGCTCTTAGGCTTGTCCATAGCAATCATGCTCAGCAAGTAGGGTCTGTGGCTCTAAATTTCCTTGACCATGGTCAACTGGGATAGAGACAAGGCAATGACAGAAGGTTTGCTGATGTGCTGAGTTCTGATGAAATAAGGACCAGGTCCTCATCATGGCTCTGTCTCCATGGCAACAAGTACCACCCAATAGTGAACACTGAAAGGCCTAGCAGGACTGTCCTGCCTCCTTGACACTGAACATGAGTCCTTATAGCTGCTGAAACATGGCAGCTCCACTTGATTTTTAAGCTTTATTGTTTTTGCATTGACTGTACTTGGGCTAGAACCATGTGGAATAAACTTTGAATATGTCACACATGGTCTATAGTAGTAGCTGCCCCAGATTTTCTCTCCATGAGCATTGCTAATCTACAAGTCCATATTCTTTCTCAGTTCTTTGTGTAGACTGAGGGGGGTCAGAACCACTGAGGGGCTAGAGACTGGGAGAAAGAAGAGAGCTTTTAGAACCTACTAACTGTTCCAGGGATTGTACATAGGCCATTACAAGGGGCCAGAGGCATCCTAAAGTCTCCATATGCCTCACTGGTACCACTGTAATTTCCCCAAAGTGCAACACACACAAGAGCAAATGCCTGGGTCTCATTCGGGTTGATGACGTCACAAGTTTTAATATTTTAGGGAACCTGGTAGAGAAAAGAAATGGGAAGTTCTCAGCTTTCAGTCTGGCTTTCCAGGATAGAAAGAAGTTCACAGCCATACTGATTCTTTTCCTAGACGTAAGAAGAGGTGTGAAGTGGTAATATTCATTGAAAGGTTTTGAAAGATTCTCAGACTCTCTATGTAGGCAGTCTAGTGAAGATGTTAATCTTCCAAAGATAGTAAAGACTGAAAGAGATGACTGCTTCCTCAAATGTAAAACAGCGACACAAGACTACAAGTTACATGAAAATATTGAGCAAATGTGATACTACCAACTCTCAAAAGAACACAATTCCAGGACAAACACCAGAGAAATGGAGAAATGTCAATTCCAGAAAAAAAGAATAAAAATGTTATGCTATAGTCTCTTGTCACTGTAAATGGCATACAAGCAAACCATACCTGAAATCTTTCATTTTTTAAATTTATTCATCTACTTTTTTTGGTGTCAGAACTGGGTTTGAAATCAGGACCTGGAAGCCGTCGAGGCTTTTTGCTCAAAACTGGTACTCTAGCTGGGTACTGGTGGATCATACTTGTAATCCTAGCTACATAGGAGGCTAAGATCTGTGGATCACATTTCAAAGCCAGCCCAGGCAGGAAAGTCTGTGAGATTCTTATCTCCAGTAAACCACTCAGAAAACCAGAAATGGAGCTGTGGCTCCAGTAGTAAAGTGCTAGCCTGGAGCTGAAGGGCTGAGGGAAGGCCCAGGCCCAGACTTCAAGCCCCATAATCGACCAAAAACAAACAAACAAAAAACAACCCCCCCCACACAGAACAACAAAAACAAAAATCAAACAAACAACAACAACAAAAACACCCTGATACTCTACCACTTGATCCACAACTTTACTTCTGGCTTCTTTGTGGTTGATTGGAAATAAAAGTCTAAAAAGATAAAAGCTTGTCTGCCCAGGCTGTGTTTGAACCACGATCCTCATATTTCAGCCTCCAGAGTTGTTAGAATTGCAGGCAGTAGCCACTAACTCCGGCTTTTCTACAGATAATAATGGAGTTCCCATATTCATGTATGGGAATTTTGACCAGGTAAAAGGGAAAGCTGAAACCTAATGGAACTGATATCGGTACATAGGTGCAGACAGACACTCTGGCTTTATAAAGGCTTCTCAGAAAATTGAGGAAGGCCAGGGAAGAGGGGAAGCCAGTTAAGGTACACACAAATTTGACATGTATTTGCACAGGTAGTTTTTCTGCACCTTTGCATAGTAAAACAAAAGAGTATAACAGACTAGCTCTTGAAAAGAATCTGTTAGAGCATTAAACTAAAGGAATAAGAGATGGTTTTTTAGTTATAACAGCAGGAAGAGATGAGCAATTCCTTTATGCAAATATGGATTAAAATTAGACAAAATTAAAACCATTTTATGAAATTAAAAACTGAACAACTGCAAAAAAAGAAATTGAGGAGAATTTGTGAAATGATCCTATCTTCAGGTCAAGACAGTGAAGATAGTGCCTAGGACTGCTTCCAACACCCTCTCTAGCTCTCTAGCTCAGTTAATGACGTTTTGAAAATGTTGCTACATGAGACTTGGTCAGATGGGGGCTGAGTGTTGAAACCTCTTGGCTTTCATGGTAGCCATGTGGATGGATACTTGGGGATGAGCAAAACTGCCACAGTTTTGCTAGCTTAAGTTTACAGTCCCACTTCTGGAAAATTTCAGACTAACCAAGAATTGAGCAAGGAGAGCCTAGAAATGAAATAATAGAAACAGTGAGATAACCTCTTCACACATCTCAGCCTACCCTAGTATTATCGGAATCAGAGAGAAAGAGAGACAGACAGATAACCACACAGAGATACAGTATAGTAAATAGAAACAGTGAGATAACCTCTTCACACATCCCAGCTCACCCTAGTACTATCAGAATCAGATAGAAAGAGTGCAAGGCAGGCACAGACTGACAGAGATACTTTATAGTCAAACTGATATTTTTGAAAGTCAACAAGCAAAGTCTTGACAATAGCATGAAGAAAATGTCTCAAGGCATAGGGGAATGGCAATAATCTGATTAATGAGTGACTTCTTGAAAGAGACTGGATGTTATAAGCCAATGGAATAACAGGTATCAACACAGAATCCAGTAACCAACCCATCAATAATCAGGCATCATTTAATGACAAGAGTATGATCTAGAAAATTTATCATTAGGCAGTTTCTTTGCTGGGAAAAAACATCATCAAGTACACAAACTAAGAGAGCTACGTATCATTAGACAATATAATCTATGACACCACCATCAGCCCGTTGTTGACTAAAATATGGTTGTACAATGTGTGACTATTCTTAAAAATTAAGATGAGCATATATCCAGATTCAAAAAATTTAATTCTATCAGAACTTCCTAAAAGTGAAAAGCGGAGGTGACATAGGAAAGATAAGGCAGTGCAGGCTTCCTGTAATCATCTTTAGTGAAACATCAGGTTGCCCACTGTCCATGACCCTGTGTTGGGGTCTGAAGGTCTAATGGAGCAGTCCCTGCATACCACTGACTAATATAATCCAACAATAGATACACTAAAGGATGCTAAGGTGTGTTTCTCAAAAAGGTCCATGTGTTCCTCAGAGCAGTGCTAATTGGAGGTGGTGGATCCTTTCGGAGATATGGCCTAGTGGAAGGTCCTGAGGGGAAGTGGACATAAGTGAGATTGTGCAGTCTTGGTTTCTTTCTCATTACTTCCTGGCTTATGTGGTTTTGATTTGCCATGTATTTCTTTTCTTCCAACCTAGGACCCTTGGCACTGGTCCGTAGCAAAGAGCAAAGATTTGAACCTCCAGAATTCTGAACTGAACAAAGCCTTTCCCTTTGTAGGTTATCTCAGGTCTTTTGTTATAGTAATGGAAAGCTGACCCATACAGGAAGGGAACAACAGTTAAACGCTGTGCATAGTATCTCACTCCAAAGATGGCACAGATCAAAATTGTGGGAATGCATATCATTTTTTTTTCCAGAACTGAGTACTGAACTCAGGGCCTTGCACTTGCCAGACAAGTGCTTTTCCACTGAGCTAAATCCCCAACCCTAGTTAAAAATTGTTGAAAGTCAACAATTAGAGACCCCGAGAGCCTGCTATTTCTCCCATGCAGTAAAATTAGAGAAAGCTAGACCTTTGGTTGCCCTGAGTCTGTATCTCCCAGAAGACCACAACTGAGGAAAAACCATGGGTCCTCAGGATGCATAGAGTTCAGTGATGTATTGCAGATGCTTCATTCATTCCTTATAAAATACCAGTCAACTTTTGTCTTTCAAAAGTTGATAACATTTTCACTTTATGAATTGAATACCTGTTATGGCTTGAAAGGGTTGCTACAACTTTTACTTTTTGGGGTACTCACCAGGGGACTCATTTTCTCAAAAGGTTAATAAAATACTTAGCACATCACAGAATTTCAACAAACTGATGCTAACTTGCGATTGAGAGCTTCTCCCTATTAACTGAGCTGCATAATTTTTGAGCAGGAATTTAAATTGAAGTTTGAGAGGTCTAGGGATAGGGATAAAGTGGTAAGGCACCTGCCAGTAAAGCACAGACTCTGAATTCAATTCCTATTATTGCCAAAAGAAGTTTCTTTGATTTTTGATAAGTCACTCTTCTTTGCTTGCTTCCTTATGGTCAGTATTGGGGTCTGAACTTGGGGTCTTTGAGCTTACTAGGTTCATTTCTACCACTTGAGCCACATAGTCAACCTTGATTTGTGCTCATTATTCTATAGATAGTGTCTTTTTTCTGTCCAGGCTGGCCTTAGACTGAACCTTCAGATCTCCAACTAAAAATCTCAGACTTCACACAAACTACTGTGGGAGCTTCTTTCTGGAGTAAAGGTCTTTCCCTGGCTCTGCCAGCCTAACAGTCTTGAACCACCAGGTTATTGGGATTGAATGGGAAGGTTGTAGATGAAACATCTGGCCTAGGCAGGAGGAAGTGGAGCAGTACCCACCCAGGGATGCAAGGCAAAGGTCATGGTCATCTAAAGCCTTCCATTCCTGTCCAGTATGACAGCACTTGCACATTCACTGACATTCACCCTGTCATCTTGGTTGAGAACTGGTTACAGATACACCACTGTATTATAAGAACCATCTTTCTTCATTCCAGAAGGCACTCAGTTCCCTGGACGATGCAGAAGCAGCATTGGCCCTCTTCTTCAGACAAAATTAGCTACATAACTAATTTCTAGTCAGCATTTATACTTAACTAGTTCAGTGGCCCAAACTTGAAAGAAGGTAAAGGCCAACATGGCTTAAATACAAAAACACACTTTTATTTTATGAAAATAGAGCCAATATGGCCATGAGGTTTGGGGACTAGGGTTGTTTTAGAACACAGGCACAAGGAGAAGGCTGGAGAGGATCCTGTTGGTCTGAGTTCCTCCAGTTGCCTGATACACACTGGGAATGCTCCCCTGTAGCCAGAATGGGTTTGTGGGAGAGCATCCATGCAGGGAAGGTCTTTTTCCCCTGGACTCCAGTCCTGTACTGCTGATCCTTAAATACCAAAACGTAGGCCCACAGTGGGGACATGCCTCTACATCATCTTCCAGGAGATTCATAAAAGAGCAGCACACATGAGCATCAGACAGTGGCACAGGATTAAGCTGGAAATGTACAGTGTTGGAGAGGCAGTTAAGAGCCAGCAGGTGGTAGATGGTGGATGTGGAAGGAGGCACTGGAAGGAGCGGCCCACATCCCGCGTGCTCTGGGAGCTTCTTTACTAGAGTTGAAGACTCTCAAGCCTGGGCAGGAGGAAGTGGAGCAGTATCCACTGGGATCTGTAAGGCAAAGCAAGATTCATGGTCATATATTAAGGAATAGATCCTACAGATGACCCAGGAGGATAAAGGAATAAAAATAGGGCATGAGAATTCTTGAGATGAAGCTCTTTCTTATAGACCGGGTAGGCAGACAAATCTTAGTTATGGTCCATTTCCCCATTCTGTTAAATGTACACTAGAGATCAGAGAGATAGACCCCCCCCCCCCCCCCCCCGTGGTTCAGTAATGACAGTGCTCTGGAGTGGGAGGGGCCTGGCTGAACTATGCTACCTAAGAGTCAGGGGAACAAGTGGATGATGTGGACAGGTGTTTCTTTAGATCTTCAGTCTCACCTGTACAACCGAGTAAAGGTACTAACTTGGGCTTCTACATGAACCCTGCCACCTCCTACCCCTTACCAAAGTACCTGCTTCCTCCAGAAGTACATGGCTGAAACTAGAGATCTGGACACGGTTTGCTTTAAGGAACTTGAGGGGCAGAAGTTCTGATAGGTTCTGAGGCCCAGATTTGTGCAAGGAGGTGCAGGGAGGGAGAACAGGAACAGTCTACTTCTTGCGAGAATGCTGCCTTCGCGCCTGCAGAATCTGTCGAGCCCCTGAATTCTTGGACCCTGCACCACTGGCAAATGCAGGGGCTGCTGATCCAGCAGGTTGGATGCCTAGGAATCCTTGGTTAGGTTTGAGGATGTTCTGAAGGTGAGGTTGCAGCCGCCCACTCCCAGAGGGTGTGAGCCTACTCTGCTTGGCCCTGAAGCTGAATGCTCCGGAGGTATTGCTGTTGCCTGAGGTTGCTACATCTAGCCCTGTGTTCCAGCTGCCAGCTGGGGCTGCTGAGTCCCCAAATGTGAAAGGAGACGGAGTGGACCTGCCACCTGAGGAACTATTAGTCCTGGTGTTGGTAGTCTGTGTGGAGGCTGGGAAGCCAGAAGCTGCTGCTCTAAAAGAGGAAACTGAGCTAGTGCCTCCGAAGGTGGGCTGCATACTGGCAGAGGTGTATAAAGCAGAGGCTGTGCCTTTCTGACCAGCAAAAGCTGTCTGTTCTGAGCCACTCACAGCCAACTGGGTCTGTGCTGATGCTGGTGCTGCAGATGAGGCCAGAGTGTTTCCAAAAGTGAAGGAGCTGCCAAAGCTTGGGGCAGAGTCTGGCCCAGTGCCCTGCTGCTGATGTCCCTGTGTGGCCCCAAATGTAGGCAGGGCGTTGGGTACCGGGTAGGGCTGGGGAGTGGACTTGGCACGAGAAGCAAAGGGGAAGTTGAAGGTGGGGGTGGTAATGTTGGAGGTGGCCAAGTACTGGTGGCTGGTGGTGGTAGCAGCAAGTGTGGTGGGGAGTGAAGTGGGGAAGCCACTGCAGCCAGTGATTGTAGTGGTGGTAGAGGTGCTGCTGCTGCTGCTGCTGGCCATTGGAGTGACACTGCGGAGGGGCTGGCCAAAGGAGGTGACGGCTGCTGAAGTAGACACAGGCAGAGGCTGATGGAAGTTGAATTTAGCGTTCTCATTTTTGGGCAATCCAGTGGCAGAGGCAGGAACTGACGCAAAGGGGATTGAGTTTGAAGTGGAAACACTGGTGCTACCTATACCATTCACCCCAAAGCCAAATGTGGGCTTGGAAGCTGATTCTGTGGATGAACTGGTAGTAGTGACAAAAGCCACTGTGGAGGTAGTGGTAGCCAGGCCAGTGAAGACTGGGGCAGAGGTGGCTGTAGAGGTTGGTTGCTTGAAGAAGGGAGTTGACAAGGGCACAGAGCTGGGTGGCTCTATACTGCCAAAGACAGGCTTGGAATCCCTAGTAGTGGTGGTGCTGGTCATGGTAGAGAGGGTGGAGCTGGTAGCCACTGCCATTGTGGATGAGGGGCTAGGTACCAAGGCGCTGCCACTGCCACTTTTATGTGGAGAAAGGAAAAGGATCTGGAATGTGGAGTAGGCAGAAGACATGTCAGGGGCTGCAGAACATGAAGAGTTGGAAGGCAGGTGGCATGGCACTACAAATAGCATCCCTGGATCGGTAGTAGGGAGTGGGGCAGGGAGTCCTATAGCTGGTGTCTCAGCCTGAGGGGCTGCAGGTGTCTTGGTGTCAATGACTTGGGTCCTGGAGAATGCAGGTGCCTGTCCCAGGAAAGCATCAGAAGAGTTGTTCTGTTGCAGCCCTGGCAATGAAGTGCTTATAGGGACCTGAGAAACGCTGGGTGTCTTGAGAGGTACAGGGGCTGAAGTGGTAGCTGCTCCAGCTGGTTTGGGGAAGACTTGTGTATCTCTGCGATTCTGCATGTTTTTCCAGCTCTCCAATAGATGGTTAGTATCTGGATCTGGGAGGGAGGCTGTCGAGAAAGCAGGCCCTGTGTCAGGCATGGTGAATGTGAAGGAGGGCTGAGTGGTGGGTGGCTTCTCAGTGACAGAACTGGAGATGGCCTTGTCTTTGTCCTTGTCCTCTAAGGCCTCATTGATCCTCTGCAAGCTTTCTCTCTTTTCCTGGTCCAGATCTTCAGCAGTGACAGTATAGCCAAGTTGGGGAGCAGGAGGCAAGGTCAACGGGACTCCTCTCCTAGGGCACAGCAGCTGAGTCTTCCGTTTACGGGTCCCAGAACTCCCAGTTGAGGAAAGCAGAGTTCCTGAGTTTGGCTGCTTCAGCTTGTCTATATCTGGGACCTTTTCCCCCTGAGATACTTTGTCTGTCACCTTGTCTTCAGACACTTTGCCTGAAGCTGAAGAACTAGAAGGTGGACACAGCTCCTCTTCTCTTGCTTTTTTGGCTGGCCTCTCTAATATCTGGGGCCAGGAGGAGGTGGGGCTGTTCCTCTTGCACAGCTGTGAGATGCTGACGCCTAGCGTAGAGCTATATGAACTACTGATGGCATTGCGGTCACCGAAGCTAAGGATGCCAGCTATGTGTGTGCTTGTCTGGGAGTTTGACATCAAGCCATCTGGGCTTTCCGAGGGGAGACTTCCCTTCTGGGCCTGGGGCTTAGGCGAGTGGGAAGCAGGGGCTCTGGTGGTCACCGGGGAATCACCAGCAGAATGTCCACTGCTACTGCTGTCATTGCGTCTTCTCTTGGTTTTCTGGCCATCAAGAAATATTTGTTCTTCTTCTTCCACAGTCCTCTTCCTCTCTCTGTGGGCATTGGCCACCAGCTCCTTTGTACACGGGTCTAGGCCATTACTGGCTGGTGAGGACAGGAAAAAGTTGCGCAGTCGTTTTCTGTTGGGGGGAGGGATCCTCACTGTCATTGGGTTGCACACCATCCTTTTGACAACCTTCTTGTAACCTTCCTCCCAGCACACCCTGGGCAGTACCCCAAGGGGATACTTGGCCTGGTGGATCAGATGGCATCTTCGAGGTGTTATATGAAAACGTTTGTGTAAAGCCCCACCTTCACCTGGGGGAGACCTTCGGGAGGCTCTGTGTAGATGGGCGGGGAACATGGGGTGGATGAGATGGGACCCGCAGGAGCTGCCAGTGCCGCAGGGAGCCGGCTGGGCCCGGTGGCCAGGCGTCGTCCGTCCGTGCCGGGACAGGAACAAGACAGTATGGAGGCACAGCCTTGCCCAGTAGTTGTCCCTGAGGACCGTTCAGAGGGATCGTGTGTGTCCAGCGAGCGGCGTCCTGTGACCCCGCTTTCCGTTGACCCTGGG
The DNA here is from genome assembly GCF_019054845.1 of Dipodomys spectabilis. NCBI lineage: Eukaryota > Metazoa > Chordata > Mammalia > Rodentia > Heteromyidae > Dipodomys > Dipodomys spectabilis. Next base: position 1,717,455 of record NW_024870700.1, read on the forward strand.
GACTTGGCTCGAGGCAATGTGGGTAACGTATGCTGCCTCGTGCGTGCGTTTAGATGGAGCGAGTCCGCGGGCGAGTCCCCGCGCGTGGGCCTTGGCGCGCGGGCCTTGGCGCTTTTCATCCCTATCCCGAGGGCCCAGCCCCGAGGGCCTAGCCCCGCCGCACTCCCTGACACGCCACTCCCTGTGAGCTGCTGCGGCCACAGGAGTTTTTTTTTTTTTTTAATTTATTGTTTGTTCGTTTTGGTCATTGTTTTAAATGGATTGTGGCCAGTCAAAACCACGTGTAACTGGCAAGTTGGGCTTTGTGTTTATACTTTTACATTATATGGTTGAGTGGAAAGACATAAAACCCAAACATAGTAATGTTAACTTCCAGACAGTATACATGCTGTCCAGTAGGATAACAGGTAAAGGTGGGATTAAATGCCTCAGTTCATATGATTATAAGTATGTTGTTTTCAGAATAGCCACATTGCAACATATTAGATCTTAAACGTGTTCTTAGAAAATGAATCATCATTCATTTTCAGTGTGAGAACTGTTACCTGAAGTCAAAAATCAGTAAAAAGTGATATATGTCTGAAATAGATTTTCAATCTTATATGGAGTAGGGCTATTACTTAGTAGGTTATTCAAACTGTCAGTGGCCTCCTTAGTTTCTTTTTATTATGTCCCATGTGACTTCACGACCGTAATCCTAGCTATTCAGGAGGCTGAGATCTGAAGGTTGCTGTTCAAAGCCAGCTTGGTTAGGAAAGTCCTTGAGACTCTTAATTCTAATTAACCACTAGAAAACCAGAAGTGGCTCTGTGGCTCAAGGTAGTAGAGAGTTTAAAAAAAAAAAAAAAGCAGCTCAGTGGTATCGCTAAGGCCCTGAGTTTAAGCCCCACAATGGATGAAAGAAAAAAAAAGTTTGTATTTAGAGCTCTTATCTCCCCAGATCCTAGAAATGTATATTCTAAATGTATAAATCTAAATGTAAATCTCTCTTATGGCACATGTCAGTATTTACTAATTTTTTAAAATCAAGGCAAAACATTTTAAGTCAAGTGCTTTCAGTTATAGCATGAAAAAAAAGGGAGGGATCAGGATTTACCTTGAACTCTTGGTCATCATGTCCTGATTTCCATCACAGTCATAAAGCACTATGTGTATATTGAAAATTATTGCATCTATATTAGAAATTCCAATTACTATTTTTAGACTGAAAGATACAAATGTTACTGGAAGTATTTAGATACAAATACTTTGAGTTAGTACAGCCATTTACTATAAAGTATAAAGGACATTTACGTGATCTGCCCTTCACATTCCATCTGCCTTCCTAGCACCTTCACCTGGATGTCTAACAAGCATCCTAAGCTTAGCATGCCTGAAAGAGTCCCTACTCTGAACAGTTTCTCCTGTTGTCTTCCTATCTTGGTAAATAGAAATTTAATCCATTCCCACAGCCAGTCAGGGAGCTCAGAGACGCACTGGATTGCTTTTAGTTAGCACTCACATCCAGCCCATCATATCTTTAAAATAAATAAAGGACCTGATTACACTAACTTTTTAGGTTCTCTGTCTTAACTGTACTATGGTATTGACACAACATACTAACAGACTGGAGCATCTATCTATACATATATGTTAATGTGTGATCAAAGGTTTCAGTTTAGCACTCATGGGAGGTAGGATGACCAGTGTGTGTTGGTCCACAGACCGTACACTTAGAAAAATAAAGCTTGGTTAATAAATTACATGAATCTTTTGAGTAGGTTCTCTGCTTTCCAGTTTAAAGAGATAAAAACATTTGAGTGATGAAGGGGCCTGCTGGGGTGAGCCAGGATTTGACACCAGAGAGTCTGTTTCTTAAGTATCAGGAGAGTATCTGCACATTTCTAACTTAATTTGTGCCTGATAATAGTGACTCTCAAGACAGTGGCTATTTTTCTGGTGGATTGGCTATACATAAGCTTTAGGTTCCAAAAATGTGTTAAAAATCCTATTTAGCTCCTTTCCAGCAGTGACCTTAGGTAACTTGCGTAAGCATTGGGGTATACTTTCTGGACCACAGATGAGATTGTCTTCTTTTCCTTATCTTCACACTGAACAGACACTGCAGTTCCTGGATACTCTAGAGCATGGGATGACAGGGAATGTTCTTTTTTCAGGCAGGAAATTGTAGGTGAGCTGCAAGCTCTGATTTAATGAGTTGAGGTTATGACAAGGTGAAGTGGAAAAGAGACAGGAAAGGCTGTGTTGTAGCATGGTCCTATTTTAGTCCTCTTCCCCAGAGTGCAGATAAATAGTCTTTAAAAACTAATACTAACTTTAAAAATTGCCTTGCTATAGAAATAGATTATTCCAACATCTTTACATTTCTGGGATAAATGCTTATTACTCTGTTAAGATTTTATAAATTTTTGTGTGTTAACTAGTAGTATTGATATGTGTTATACTTGTTCCTTAGTTTGAATTTGGGGGATTTCTACTTCTCTTCCATTTTTTAAAATACATTCCTTGGAATAGTTTATATAAACTAGAATTGCCTTTTATTTGAAAGTTTAGTGGAATTTACCTGGTGAAACCTTTGGGGCCTGATTCCCAACGAAGTGGTTAATTGTTAATTAGCATTTCAGCTTATAATTTGATTATTAGTCTAGTTAGGTTTGTGTTTGTCTTATAAGGGCAATTTTTAATCATTCAGAAAATTATTTAATGTAGCTTTTTGTTATAGTTTGTAGTTTTTATATGCTGTAAGTTGTACACAGGTTTTTTTTTTTTGTTTTTTTGTTTTTTGTTTGTTTTGCCAGTCATAGAACTTGAACTCAGTCCCTGAGCTTCTTTTTGCTCAAGGCTAGCACTCTGTCACTTGAGCCATAGTGCTACTTCTGGATTTTTCTGTTTATGTGGTGCTAAGGAATCGAACCAGGGCTTCATGCATGCTAGGCAAGCACTCTACTGCTAAGTCACATTCCCAGCCCCTACACAAGGTATTCTTAAATTAAATTTTAACCAAGAAAGAAGATTGTATTTTCAGTGATCAAACTAAATGTTTTTCATGCCATTAATCACTAAGCAGACTTTTTTCTATTTTACTGTTCTTGCATGTGAATCTTCAATCAAAAGCTTAATTCTTTTAGTTTGCTTGTTTTCCTTGAAAAGTTGAGAATAACAAACATTTATGTACTTGCTACATCCAGCTTGCCAAAAATAATATTTTTCCTAACCAACTTGGTTCAATATTAATGTTATATGATATATATGCTTGGTATGTTTTCTCTAGAGAAATAAAATGCTATACATAGCTCATTTTCAGATACTGGTTTGTTTGTGGGGTTTATTTGGGAAGGAATACTGGGTGTTAAACATGCATGTTAAACTCGTAGTTCTACTGAAGTATACTGTTACCTCCTTTATTAGCAGTATACAATAAACTATTAAGTACTTAAATACTATTAGTATTAATGATTAATAAGTATTAAGTATTAATAACTTATAATAGTTAATAAATGAATATATTTTTAATAAATACTTTCGTTTGGATAGTTTCCTCTGAATAATGTAGTATTTTAGCTAAATTCTATATATTTGTTTTTGAGAAATTAAAACCTCAAAAAAGAGATAAGTGTTAGAAAGGGCTTCTTGCTTTAAGTAAAAGGGACATGTAATATAAATTTGGTAAATTTCTGCCAGGCACTGGTGGCAGGCCTGTAATCCTAGCTATTGAGGATCACAGTTCGAAGCCATCCCATGCAAGAAAGTCCGTGAGACTATCTCCAGTTAACCACCAGAAAGCCAGAAGTAGAGCAGTGACTCAAAGTGGTAGAGTGCTAGCCTTGAGCAAAAAAGAGCTCAGGGATACTGCCCAGACCCTGAGTTCAGGCCCTGTGACTGACAAAAAAAAAAAAAAAAAGTAAATTTAAGTATGTCTTTATTTCACTTCTTCTGTCTGTTATAGTATTTTGTATCCAAAAAAAATTACTCACATTACACAAAATAATTTACAATAAGAAGGGAACAATATCTCTTGCAAATTGCAGAGAAATGATGGATTTATTTTGCAGCAGTAAGCTCTTCTGTTATGCTTTATGTTATACTGCCATCTAGTGTTCAAGATAGTACAATGGTGGATGTGTTTGCTTTACATTCCCTTTATCATCTAGTTGGTTATCTGAAGCTGTCAACTAGTATCTTTTTTTTTTTTTTAATCCAATTTCATGTGAAGTATTGGTTAAATTAGCCTCAATACAAGATCTCAGATTTTGACCGAAATAAGGTCTAGGAAACCATGAATATGATATCTGTTTCCTGAGTTGCATATGCAGGAGCTGGGAAGGGGCTGGGAAATACTGCTGTGGCTTTTGTCATTAGATATAATATAGTCTTGGTTTGATATAGAGAAATGTGAAAAGAGATAGTGAAGTTTCACCTAAATAATAAGAATAGTGAAGCATAGTAATACCATTTTTAAAAATGGGCTTCTGTTTCACATTGTTCCATTAACTCTTTACAACACTTTCAAATAAAGAAGTTGTGGTTAAACAAAACATAATTTGGTTTTGAATCTATTGTATTTGAATCAAGACTATCTGAATCTAAGGCTGTTCACGTGTTCTTTTTTTTGGGGGGGGGGGGTCCGGTCGTGGGGCCTGAACTCCGGGCCTGGGCGCTGTCCCTCAGCTCTTCAGCTCAAGGCTAGCGCTCTACCGCTTGAGCCACAGCGCCACTTCCGGCTTTTTTCTTTTTGCTTATGTGGTGCTGAGGAATCGAACCCAGGGCCTCAGGCATGCAAGGCAAGCGTTCTACCACTGAGCCACCTTCCCAGCCCTCACTTGTTCTTTTTGTTGTGGAAAAGATTAGACTGGCAGAAGTACTTTTTTAAAAAATGTTTTTTAGAGCAGCACTGGAGTTTGAGCTCAGGGCTTATTATACTGGCAATCACTCTATTACTAGAGCCACAATTAAGCCCTTTTTGCCTTTAAAGTTCTTTCTTAAACATCTTGCTCGGCTTCTCCATTCTACAACTTCTCATTCTCATATCTGAATGACAGATGCATGCTACATTACCCAGCTTGTTGATTGAGATAGAGACTAGACTTTCGCTCAAGCTGTCTTCCAATCATGATCCTACTGCTTTCAGCTTCTCCCTATAGCTGAGAATACAGGATTGAGCCACCACACTTAGCTTAGAATTACTATTTTGCCGAAACTATGAGCCATAGTTTTGAAATATCTTGTGTCTTTAATGAAGCTGAAAGCTTAAAAGTATAATTATAATAGTGCAGTATAAACTGTGATCTAAAGTAAGTTCCTTAGCATTTATAGTCCCCCGTTTCCTTATTTGTTGAGCAGAAACAACTTGATCTATTTCAGTTACATCACAGAGTACTGTGAGAATTAAGTGCAATGATAAATAAAATATAGACTAGATTGCTCAGTATGTTTGGAAACTGAAAGAGCAGAGTTCTAAGGTGGCACTTTGCTGGAGTCAGACCTCATCAGTACTATGGGAGCAGCACGCTTGCCTGCTATGGCTAGATGTGTTGTCAGGATTGAGGCAGTGCTGAAGCCTGCCCAAAATGCTTTATTATAGTGACATTCTCATTGTTAATAAACATGAATTAATTCATGAAAATACTGTTTTTTGCATGTGATTTTCTTGTGGATATTTGAGTTAAAATACTACAATCACCTGAAAAAAAATTTATGCTAATATTTCACTATTCTCACCCTAACCACAAAGTATTTTCCTCAAATCAAAAAAAAAGAAAAATTTGGTTTTAATTTTCTGTATATTCTATGATAATATTCCCTCCTATAAAGTAAATTATTCTTGTGAAATGAAAATTCAGGTACTGAGCTATGAGTGCTAGCTATTATCCAAGACCTGGTTTTTAACTTGACCCCATTTGACCTTATGTAGTCCAAGACTTAGAGGTGTGAAAGTGTTTAGATTATAAATAAGTAAATATAAACATAAATATATACATATATTCACCATGGAGTCATGATTGCATATATGATTCACATATAGGAATTAAATGACTGTGCTTGAAAAATAGTATTGCTGAGTTTGAAACTATGAAGGGTCCAAAATGTTATCTTAGTTATACACTAACAAGTTGGCTTGCCACAGTTTGTCACATACCTCTTTCACCTCAGGAGAAACAGTGGGTCGGCCTTTTATTTAATCATAGTATAACTTACATTGATTTCTTAGGTCCCAATTCTTCATGGAGGGAGGGAGGGATAACCAGATACACTCCATGTGTATGGTAGAAGTTTGGATGAGTGGAACTCTGCAATTGGACTGTAGAGTTACTCTTCCACCTGCCCTGAAATGTGTAGTTTTGAATTCATATGTTCAGTGTTGTATATTAGGAATTAAAGCATGTATGGACTACATAATACTAAAAGGAGAAAGTATTTTTTTATGTCTCTAGCTCCTTGAGTCTACTGAGTTGAAAGGGAACCTCTTTCAAAGTCCATAGCATAGGTATGCCCCAATGAATTTGCAATCATTGTAGAACTAAAAAAGATGAAGGCACTCTTTCTTTTCCCTTTGCATTTTAATTAGGCACAAATGAATGGTTTTTGCTGTGGGTAGAGTGTTATATTTTACCTTCTCTGTTCTCCTTCCATGCTCCATATACTTTTATGAACATTTGGAGGTTCTGAGTAGAGTTGTATATTTAAAGATCCTAACAACACTAATTGTGATTGGTTTCCATAGTGATGAAAGTAGTCTATACAGGAAATATAATGCCAAAAATAGATTTGGAACAATTTAGAAATAATAGGATTTGAAAATCTTGCTATTCAGAATAGACAGTATGAGATATTGTTAACTTGAAGGACATGAAAATTACTTAGGTCACTGAAGTTCATATCATAAATACAGGCAAATGTAGCCTGCTCTTTCATAGTGTATACTCTTGGTACTTATGGGGTAGGTACTGCATAAAACACATTCATGTTCAGACTTGTGTATAGGTTGTCTTAACACAGTCCATACCAGATGGTTTTGTTGGGTATTTTGTATGTGCTAACCATCTCCGTGATACCTCTGGCAGAATAGCCTATCCTCAGGGAAAACAAACAGTATACCAATCAGCATATGATAGGAGAAAGTAAGTATTTTGTGAGGCTGCTTGTAGATATTTATATGTGAAAGAGGTTATTTCCTGTGGCATTCAAAGATTTACCTTTATTGAGGACTGGAAGGAAATTGAATACTAGAAATGGAAGACATTCAGGCAGGAAAACTAGGTACCTGCGAGGGAAGAGGATGAATGGAAACATGATTGTGGGAACAGTGAGTTTGGAAAGTACTTGGAGAAATGCCATGGAGGTCCTTTAGTGGTCATCATAGGTATGTGGGCTTCACTTTTAAATTGCTTTAGTGGGAGTATAGAAAGTATTGCTAGATGTTGAGAAGAGAGTACTGAGCCCGATGTGTGATGGAAAATGGAAAAGACCAATTAGACTGTTGTAATCACCCACTCTGCAACTAGGTACAATGAGGCCTAGTACCAGATATTTGACAGCCAGGGTGGAAGAAAAGTGTAGAGGTGAGAGACACGTTTCAGGAGACAGGACCAATTAAGGACTCAGAGGTTTAGGTTAGATTTTTGTTCCTGGGCTTACAAAAAGACAGCTCATTTTAGAAGGAGAAGTAGAAAAAAAACGAGTGTGATTATTAGGTTACTCAACTGGTGAGTGATTGTCTAGCATATATACCTCGGAATTTGGGAGGAAGAAAGAGAGTCTGTGAGTAAAATGAGGAATCTTGTTCGGTTAGCCTTTCGTCAAGTGCATAGTGATCCCCATGTAAGTTGCAGATACTTTCCCAGGTCCATCACTCTCCTTCCTTTTCCCTTCTCATGATTACCAATCTGTCAACTATGTACTATGAATGTTTCTTTTTAGATCACAGCTTGTGGCTCAGCTTTTCACTTTATATAGGTGCTCCTTGTGTGATAACTTTCCAAAGCAAATCTAACTTTCTTCCTAGTCAGGTTCTCCTAGATAGTACCTGCCTTGTCATAGTGGCAGCTCTCAACAAAGAGACCGCAGAACCAAAGTAGAAAGAAACCATGGCAATAAAAACTACAACTAGGCAACTTCGTTGCTAAGAGAACTTATAGAAGATATTCCCAGGACATGGATTAAATGACTTGATGTTGTTGTCAGTACTACCTAAACAATCTGCAGATTTAATGTTATCTCTTTTAAAACCCCAAATGGCATTTTTTTCATAAATAGAAAAACCCATCCTGGAATTACTGTGACTTCTCAAGGAATTCTGAACAATCAAAAACATCTAAAAAAAAAATAATAGAGTTAGCTGGGCACCGGTGGGTTATGTCTGACTCCTCAGGAAGCTGAGGTATAGAATTGAAGTTCAGAGCAATGGCAAGCACACAAATAGGTATCCATCAGCAGCAAAAGGAACCAGAAGCATGGCTCAAGTGGTAGAACAGTAGCTATGAGTGAAGAAGATGAGTGATAGTGCAAGGCCCTGAGTTCAAGCCCCGTAACTAGCACAAAACAAACAGCAACAAAGTTGAAGGGCTGTTTCTTAACTTCAAAACGTACTGCAACTCTATAGCAATTAAAAAAGAGTATGCCACTATCATAAAGACAGACATTTAGACCAATGAAATAGAGAAGAGAGGCCACGGATAAAATCTCATTTGTAGGTCAATAGAGTTTCACTGAGGTGGCTGATACCATTCAATGGAGAAGTGTTTTCCACAAATAATGCTGAAAATACAATTTATTTACACAAGCCAACAAATAAGATTAGAATCTTACATCATGTACAAAAATTAACTCAAAACTGGTTCTAAGACCTAAATACATGAAGTAAAACAATAGCCAGGTGCTGGTGGCTCATACCTATAATCCTAGCTACTCAAGAGGCTGAGATCTGAGGATTGCAGTTCAGAGCCAACCCAGGCAGGAAAGTCCATGAGACATTTATCTCCAATTAATTGCCAGAAAACTGGAAGTGGCCCTTTGGCTCAAGTGGTAGGTCACTCACCTTGAGCTGAAGAGCTCAGAAATAGTGCCCAGGCCCAGAGTTCAAGCCCCATGACTGACAAAAACAAAAACAAAAAAACCCAACAACAACATGACAGAGAACATAGGAGAAAGTCTTTATGGATATTAGATTCAATGATGATTTTTTGGGTTTGGCACCTAAAACAAAGCCAAAAACAAACAAACAAAACAAAACAAAATACTAAGTGAAGTAAGCCAGGCCCAAATAGGTCCCATGGTTTCCCTTATTTGCAATAACTAGTATATGTCTGAGACAAGCAGAAAAGGTCAGATAAGATGATGTTAAACGAAATGAACCCCAAGATAAGGACTCAAGTGGTTTTTTTCTTTCTTGCTATTGTTTCTAACATATTTATAAGGGCCCACGTGTGTTGTTGCTTTGTATGTCCCTTCCCCCATGGTATAACCCCTATTTTCACTGTATTTGATGTTGGTATAATTTGGGGAGGGGAAGGGAAAAAACAAATTGTTTAAACAGGGATACAGGTGGACCCATTGCAACAATGAGATGTACAAGACTCTATGTCAAAAAACCAACTTTACAATTTAGGCAGCGGGGGTGGGGTAGGGGTAGGGGTAGGGGGTGCTGTAGTTGTGGAGATGGGAGGGAGGAGGTGGTAGGGGAAAAACAAAGGAGGAAGCAACGATGCTTGATAAGAAATATACTCATTATCTTGCTCATGTAACTATAACCCCTCTGTACAGTATTTTCACAATAAAAACCTTTTTTTTTTTTTTTTTTAAACAGCACCTGTCGCTCATGCCTGTAATCCTAGCTTCTCAGAAGGCTGAGCCAGCCCAGGCAGGAAAGATTGTGAGCCTCTTATCTTTAGGTAACTGCTGAAAAAGCCATAGTGGGGCTGTATCTCGAGTAGTAGAGTACTAGTCTTGAGCAAAAAAGCTCAGGGACAGTGCCCAAGCCCTGAGTTCAAGCCCCAGGACTAATAATAATGATAATTATGACAATAATAATAATTTCCAGTGATACTGCTTCACTAACTGTATTTCTTACAGTTTTAACATTACATTTCGTATATTAAGTACTTCTTAAGTACCAGTCACCTTGGCAGAGACTTTCTGTACATTATCTTAGTTAATACCCCTAACATAGAGAAGAGGTATTTTTATGTCACGTCCCTTTCCAGGTGAGTTATGAACCCAAGTGAGTTCATATGAAACCTCTCAGCTTGTTTAAATAAAAATAAAACCCAACATGCAGCCCACATGGTGAGTCCGAAATTAAACATGTTTGGAGGCTCAGTCCGTTTTCGGGCAGCCAGTTTGCATTCCTTATAATAGAGCCTGAGCTCTTTTAAGTGTTTCATGCTGTCTCTCAGTGCCCTGTTTAATGTCTTCCTTTAACATATATAATAAAGAAATGAAGACCCACTCTGGAATGAATTTGTGTGTGTGTGTGTGTGTGTGTGTGTGTGTTTCAATTTAAAAAATTATCTTCAAATTTTTGTACAAAAGGATTTCAAGATAACTTGTCCATATATATTTACAGTACAATGTCATCCCTTCCATTAATTTCAACCCTATCTGTCTCCTCAATTTTTCTGGTTCCATTTTCATACATATACATCTGAGTATAATAATTGTATTTAATACCAACATTTTACTTTTATGCAGTTGTCCTAGGTTAGAAAAACTGCAAAGACAGGTCAAATAATGATATTTTTTTAAATCCTGAATTCTTAACTGGGTCTCTCATGCCTGTAATCCTAGCTACTCAAGAGGCTGAGATCTGAAAATCATGGTTTGAAGTCAGCCCAGGCAAGAAAGTCTGTGAGCCTCTTACTTCCAGTTAACCACCAAATGGCTGGAAGTGGAGCTGTGGCTCAAGAAGTAGAGCACTAGCTTTGAGCAAAAAAAGCTCAGATAAAGTGCCCAGGTTCAGAGATCAAGCCCCAGGAGTGTTCCTCTCCCCCCAAATTGTGAATTTCTCACTTATTTACCAATACAAACAATTACCTTAAATTTGATGTGATACTGTGTTCTTTTTCATTAATCATGATTTTCTTTCTCCTCCCTTTCTTCTGTGACATAGCTTTCACTTTCAGAAGAACAGAATGAAGTAATGAAAAATGGCTGTGAATCTAAAGAGCTGGTCTACCTCGTACAGATTGCTTGCCAGGTAAATGTGTGGGTGTGTCCTCTACATCTCATAGAGTGCATAAGGATTATTTTGAATAATGATTAAGTTCCTTAGTATAGTACATTTCTTTTTTCTTTTTTTTTCTATTTTTTTGGGTTCGGTCGTGGGGCTTGAACTCTGGGCCTGGGCGCTGTCCCTCAGCTCTTCAGCTCAAGGCTAGTGCTCTCCACTTGAGCCACAGCGCCACTTCCAGCTTTTTTCTTTTTGCTTATGTGGTGCTGAGGAATCGAACCCAGGGCCTCATGCCTGCAAGGCAAGCGCTCTACCACTGAGCCACCTTCCCAGCCCAGTATAGTACATTTCTCACATTACCTGGCAGACTAATTCACAGAAAGATACTTGAAATTGGGCTGTGAATGACTAGTATAAGAAAAGAAAACAAAATGTTATTCTGCAAAAAATGCAAAAGAAACATGTTTATGCAATGCTATGTGGAATTCACAACTTAGATATTGCAACTTGTATATCTTCTCATAGTTCCAAGCCAGACACTGGGTGGCTCACACCTACAATTCTAGTTACTCAGAAATTTAAGATTCAAAGCCAACAGACAAATCTGTGAGTTTCTTATCTCTAGTTAACCAGTAGAAATCTGGAACTAGAGACAAGGCTCAGGTGATAAAGTGCCAGCCTTAAACATAGGAATTTAATACATTAGAGACAGAACCAAAGAAGGCACAGTAGCTGTTTGTCCTACTACTGTTCATAGAGTACACACACTACTCACACATTGATTTTTTTTTTTTTTTTGTCAGTCATGGGATGACCTCTGGGCCTGAGCATTGTCCCTCAGCTCTTCAGCTCAAGGCTAGCGCTCTACCACTTGAGCCACAGCACCACTTCTGGTTTTCTGAGTAGTTTATTGGAGATAAGAGTCTCATGGACTTTCTTGCCTCAGATTTCAACCTCCTGAGTAGCTAGGATTACAGGTATGAGCCACTGGTGCCTGGCACACATAGATTTTTTTAAATCTTGGTGATTTGTAGCTTTAAGCAAGATATTTAATTCTACAAGTAGTTAGAGGATGAGTGGCTAAGATCTGGTGGGGAGAGAAGTAAGCAAAGAAAAGCCACAGGAGTATCTCAGGCCCTAGATGATGAAGGGCAGTTTTATTAAGAGAATTATGGATATTGGTCAATTCTTTTCTTTTCTTTCTTTTTTCTTTTTTTTGTCAGCCCTGGGGCTTTGAACTAAGAGCCTGGGCACTGTCCCTGAGCTTCTTTTCCTCAAGGCTAACACTCTACCTCTTGAACCACAGCACCACTTCTGGCTTTTTCTGTTTATGTCGTACTGAGGAATTGAACCCAGGGCTTCATGCATGTTAGACCAGTACTCTACCACTAAGCCACATTCCCAGCCTGTGATCAGTTGATTTTTAAGTCACAACAGCAAGTGATTTTCTGATAACCTGTTAGTAGTAAACAAATGGAAATCCTCTTATCTAGAATACCTGATTGTTATGTCAAGAATAAATTAATCCCTCTATAGCCTACCCGATTTTAGCATCCTTCTTCTTACCAGTTCCCCTAGCTTCCAGAATGCAAGTACTTTTATTCCCATGAGCAAACCATGTCAAAGGTATTTATACTTTTGAAAGTTCCATTTTAAAATTTCTTATGTGTTTTAAAATTGCCTTTAAAAGGTAAGCAGTAAACTGTATGTTAGAATTCATAATTCTTGCTTGATTGTTCTTCCAGGTGTTAGTTACCTACATGATACATTATTTCCTAGTCAATCTGCTTTAAATTTTTTAAATCAACTTGGGGTACTACTTAATTACATCAAAGTAGTAATTATTACATTACAGTAATGCCCTCATTAGAAGTAATCATTGAAGCCATCCCATGGCTTACCTATGAATTCTTGTCATGTGTTTCAGCCACAAACCATATTAAACTTAGAATCAGTTTTTATAACTAAAGAGACTCACAACCAAACCCTCTAATTTTTGCAAGCAAGATACTGAGGTCCAGGTACTGAAGTAGCTGCTCTAAGCTATGTGAAGTCAGTTTCCTAACTGCCAGCTTTTCCTACATCTCTGTGGAATTTCCAGTCTGGAACAGATTTGAGAAGTGCCTAATCTTGAGATCACCATTACCTGTTCACATATTGTGTATCTCTGCCAGCTTTTACATTTTAATAACATTTAACCAAAATTCTTGGTCCTTTCTTTAACTCTTCATTCTCTTATATATTAGCTTAGTTGGTGACAAATTAAATGGATGAGATCTTTTTTTCCTTCTGAAGGTTGAGTGGCGCTACTTTCTTTGATTCTTAACTTTGAAGCTCTTAATTGTGATTTTGCCTGCCCTTTAATTTTATGTCTCTTAAAATTGTGAGTACAGAAATGTAAATTCTTTCTTCCATAGAAAGGAACCAAATTCAGTAAACAGTTTCTGTGCCTACTATACCAATAGTATGCCATTTAATTCTTATGACAGCTTGTTGAGGAAAATAATCTGATTTCAGTTTTATAGATGATGGAATAAAGACTTGGAAATATTAATACTTTTCCTGAGCTCATTCAATAAAAGACCAGAGTTTCAATCTAAATAATATGGATTTTTTTTTACTCAGCATTTTTTAATAATATGATTTGAACTTGTTTGGCTACCCTAAAATCTGCAAGCATATCTCCAATATTAATTTTAAAAAAAAAACTACAGAAGTACACTTACCTACTTAGCTGATTGATCCTGTAGTTGCTTTATGGAACTGCATTGAATAGGAGCTCAAGCCCGCCCTTTCTATCTCTCTCTCTTTTATCTGCATACACACAATATGAATCATTAAACTTTATATCCCTAGAAGAAGATAGTTCAGACTGAGTACAATCCTAGTCCAACATACTATAGTTTTAATGATAGAAAAATTTTAATAGCTGATACTAGTCAAAGAAATCTAATTTACCCATCTTTCACTAAATATTAACCATAGACAAAACTTTCCCAGATGCTTTAAATAATAAATCATTAGTGCTCTGAGCATTCAGCTCCTGCTTATATTGAACATTAGAGTAAACGCAAACATGTTGCATCTCAGATATTCTTTACCATAGTTTTCATTCTGTTTGTTAATGTAGTGTAACCAGTTTACAAATCAGTCTGTGGATGAACAGACACTCTATCTAATATCTGTCTTGATGTTATTGTGCGAAAGTTCTTCTCAGTCTCTTTTTTCCTCTGAAAATTCATGGTGTTTTTTCCTTCTGCTTATTATCCCTTACTTATCAAGAAAAGGATTTATGTAGAAATTATTGAAGATTAATAAAAATCATAAGAAATTCAGAAGTATGAAAGAGATAGAGACTTTACTAGTGTAAATGTTGAAAATTCAATAATCTAGAAAATATTGAAATTAGATGAACTATGACACTAATTATTTTAAGTTCCACTATGTAGGATAGAAACTTTATGAGTATAATATTAACAGCATTAAGTTTGAAAATCTGCCTTCTTTAGCCAATAAATAAGCATCAACTTTTAAGTAAATTTTAAAGTGGCAAATTTAAATCCATTCTAATATACACCTTAATGAAATCTTATTTTAATTTCTTCCTTCTGCATGAGTAGTTTTATTGTTTTAAGGATAATTGTTTAATAAAATACTTAAAACTTTGTCATTTCTTTGTCCAATGAGACTAGATGATACTAACAATTCTTATTGAAGTTAAAGTATATTGAATACTGTTCTATTCTAAATAGAGTTCACTAATACTTAATAGTATATTTTTGCAGATCAATATTTAATAACTGTTTCTATTAGTTCAAGGTTCCTTTATGTCATGGTAGGTGGGGTAAGCAGTTGGTTTCAAGGGAATGCCTCTTGGTCTCAAAATATCTCCAGTGTGCTGATGTTTCCATGCTTGAAATTCCATCAATAGAGACGCATTCCTTGATATGAATTATCTCCTCCTCTATTCAGTTCATTTAGGAAACATTGTTACTACAGCAGTGGGATAGATTATGGATTGTAGAGCATGTGTGTGTGAACAAAATGCATAGGCAAGTTGCTAGCATTCTATGTAAACTGCATAAGGTTTCTGTGAAATTAGCTGTTACTGTTCCCATTTCACAAATAACTGAACTGTAGTTCATAGATGTTGAATAATTGTAAGATTCTGTACTTAAGGTAGATCAAGCTAAGATTCAAGTCAAGTCTTCTTTTCTCTCTCATTTTAGAGAACTTCATACATTTAAGGAGAATGATATTATCAGTTCTTTTCAGATTAACTTTCCCAAGACAAAGGATTTTGGATATTTCCAAGGATATTTGCAATGATGTTCTTCTAAAAAAAAAAGACAGCAAACACTTATACTTCTTTTTTTCATGTTATTTCTTAGCCTTATCAAGAAATACTGGTTTTGGCATCCTTGGATAGAAATAAATTTAAATTGAGGAAGACATACATATTAAAGCATGTTGTTCTTGTTTTGTTCCTTTATCATTTTCAAACTTCTACAATACTCTGATTAAATTTAAGCTGTTTAGAAGTTGAATTATTAAAGCTGTGATTTTATTAAAGATCTTGTTTCATATCTACTAAAATATAAGGTGATTTTTTTTAGAAATTTACTTCAGTAAATATAACACATTTAGATGTTTTGCAAATTGTGTGTTGAGCTTCTGATTTCATAAACAAAAATCTGTGTAGAAGAGCTGGCATTTTGTTGACATGAGCATTTTTAAGAGACAGTTGAAAGAAGTCCATAGTGGTATAGTTGTTAGAATTGATGAACCTACATGGACACAGCATTATCTTCTGAAGTCAGTAGTTTTTATTAGAGTTCATTCTTGGGGTTGTATATTCCAACTTTGGAAAATGTTATTTCTCCATTGTTTTAGTTGTACAGAATGCTATTTATGTCCTAAAAACATTTGTGTTCTAACTATCCTCCTTTGTTCCCTCAATCCCTTTCTTTCTCTCCCTCTTATTCCCTTCCTTCCTAAGAAACCTTGACAACCACTAACTTCTTCCTCCAACCTCCACTGGAGTTTGAACTCAAGGCCTCATGCTTGCTGCCCTGACACTCTACCACTCCTACATTCCCATTTTTGCTGTTTATATCTGAGATAGTATTTCTTGAACCTTTCTTCCAGGGCTGGTCTTGTACTATGATCCTTTCACTACTAAATAGGATTATAGTCATGAGCCATCAGTGCCCAGAGACCATTAACTAAGCTTTTTATTGCCTGCATAGTTTTATCTTTTCCAAAATCATATAATTGGAATCATTTTCACATGGGCTTCTTTCACTTCATAATATGAACTTAAGATTCTCCAAATCTTTTTAAGGCTTCAGTGCTCTAGCACTAAGTACTGTTCTATTGTGCAGATGTCCACAGTTTATCCATTCACCTGCTAAAGAACACCTCTACATTTTGATGATTATGAGTAAAGATGCTAGAAATATCACTATCTAGGTCTTTATGTGGCTATTAAGTTTTCAATTCATTTGGGTAAATAAGCTGTGATTCAGGTTTGCATGAGAAGAGTTATGTTCAGTTTTATGAGGAGTTAACCAACAGTTTTCCAAATAGCTGTCTCATTTTGTATCCCTCCCAGCAATTAATGAGAATTCCTGCTGGTCTACATTTTTGTCAGTGTTGGTTACTATAAGTGTTTGGTATTTTGATCATTTTAATAGGGGTCTTGTTGTTTTGATTTGCAATTCACTAATAACATAGGGAATAGAAGCTTGAGCAATTTCTTATATGCTTATTTGTCATCTATGTATCTTTGGATGAGGAACCTTTTGATGATTTTTAATTGACTTACGTATTTTCTTACTATTGAATTTTGGGAGTTCTGTAACGGTCTTTTGTCTCTCTGTTTTGGAATTAAGATAATGTTGATTTTGTGTAATGATTTGGGACATATTTCTGTCCTATCTTCTGGAAGAGAATGTAGACAGTTCCTATAGTTCTTTTCTTAGTTGGTATGGTTTATTAGTGAAGCCATTAGGGCTAGTTGCTTTCTGTTATTGAAATCTACTAATTGATTAATTGTTGATATAATTTCTCTGAGTTGTTTCTGCCTGGGCTGGCTTTGAACTTTGATCCTCTAATTTCAGCCTTCTGGTCAATAGAAGTGAGCCACCAACTCTTGACTGATTTGATTTCTTAAATAGATATAGGGACCTTCACATTGTATGCTTCTCTTTGTGTCAGTTTTGGCAGGTGATGTCTTAAACAATTGCTCCATTTAATCTATGAACCAAATTTTTTGAAATGTTGATAATATTCTTTCCTTTTCCTTTAATGTCTCTGTGTGTGTGTATGTGTATAACTGTAACAAAGTTGTTCTCCTTTTCTGATGCCAGTAGTTTCCTCTCTCCCTAACCCCCTTATTTTAAACAAGCTTATCAGTTCTACTGATATTTTTAAAGAATGATATTTAGTTTTGTTAATTTTCTCTATTGCATTCTTATTTTCAATTTTTCTGAATTCTGTTCTAAATTTTACTGTTTTATTCTGCTTAATTTGGATTTAATTTACTTCTATTTTCCTAGCTTGGTGACACTTTAACTGATTTTAGATCTATTGCATTTATATTATATCAGCTCAATTGTATAAATTTACTACATCATACCAATTTGGATAAATTGCATTTGCATGTTAATTTAGTTCAAAATATGTAATACTTCTTTGAGATTTCCTTTACTCATATTTATTTAATAATGTATAACTTAATTTCTAAGTATTTGGGCACTTTTGCAACTGTCTTTATGTTATTGGTTTCGAATTTAACTCCATGTGGTTTGGAAACAGACACTATATAATCTCTGTTCTTTTAAACTTATGATAGTATTCTGTGTCTTAGAATGTGGCCTGGTAAGTGCTCCCGGTGAATCTGAGCAGTATATGTAGCAAATCTAGATTGTCTAAGAGTGTAGATGTCTAAGTAGTCCACACATTTCAGTTATAGTTAGTTGACTGATGGTACTGAGTCAAATATGTCCTTGCTGATTTTTCTGCTTACCAGATCTGTCTTTTTCTGGCAAGAGTTATGCTAAAGTTGTCAATAGTGGGCTTGTTCATTTCCATTTGCAATTCTATATAAGTTTTTGTCTCCCAGAAATATATGCATTAAGGATTGTTCTATCTTATTAAAGTACTAATCTTTTTATTATTATCTGCTACCTTTTTTATCCTTTGTAAATCTGACTCATCTGAAATCTGCACTTTATGAAATGAATATAAAAACTCCTGCTTTCTTTTTATTAGTGTTAGCAATGGTGTACCTGTCTCCATGCCTTTGATTTAATCTATTTGTCTTGCATTTAAATTGCCTTCTTGGGTCTTGCTTTTTAATTCATTCTGATAACATCAGAATGTTAGTTAATGGCCTAGATCATTGTTTTTTTAATATATATTTTTATTGTAAAGATACTGTACAGAGGGGTTACAGTTACATGAGTAAGGTAATGAGTACATTTCCTGTCGAGCATTGTTACCCCCCCTTTGTTACTCCCTACCATCTCTTCCCTCCCTACCTCTCCAACTCTTCCTCCTCCCCACACAAAACGTAAAGTTCATTTTCAACATAGTGTCTTGTACATCTCATTGTTATAGTGGGTCAGCCTGTATCCTTGTTTCAGCATTTTGTTATTTCCCTTCCCCTCCCCAAATTAGATGTGTATGCAAGGGTACTGTGAAAACAGGGGTTATACCATGGAGGAAGAACATATGAAAGAAAAGAAATCACATAGTACATTATAAGTACATTAAAAACAACAGCAATAAAAAAGACCCTCGTATATCCCCATCTTGGGGCTCATTTCATTTAGTATCATCTTATATAGTCATATGTGCGTAGTTTTTGACCTTTTCTATTTTTCTGGTAAGATTATCCTAGATATATACTAGCTATTGCAAATAACTATGTTTCTTTGGGCCTGGCTTACTTCACTTGGTATAATTTTTTTCAAGTCTTTCCATTTCCTAACAAATGTGGCGGTGTCATTATTTCTGATGGAGGCCTAGAATTCCATTGGATCATTGGGTTTTTGTTTCTTTGTTTTTGTTTGTTGGTCATGGGGCCTGAACTCTGGGTCTTGGCCGCTGTCCCTCAGCTCTTCAACAAGGTTAGCGCTCTACCTACCACTTGAGCCACAGCACCACTTCCGGCATTTTCTGCTTATGTGGTGCTGAGGAATGGAATCCAGGACCTCATGCATGCAAGGCAAGCACTCTATGACTGAGCCACCTTCCCAGCCAGCCCTGATCATTGGTTTTAAAGTGACTAGGGACATTGATGGATTAATATCTGCCATATTTACTACTATAGTTTATTTGTTGCCTTTGTTCTTGGTTCTTATTTTTGTCTCCTACACTTTTGATGTCTCCACCCACCCCTGTGGGTGTAATTGACAAAAAAATGTACATATTTAAGATATAAAACATGACTTTAAAAAATGAGTTGTTGAGGCCCAGAACCAGTGGCTCATGCCTGTGATCTATACTCAGGAGGCTGAGATCTGAGGATCATGTTTTAAAGCCAGCCTGGGCAGGAAAGTCCCTGTGAGACTATTTATCTCCAATTAACCACTCAAAAACTATAAGTGACACTGTGACTCAAAGTGGTTGAGTGCTAACCTTGAGCAAAAGAACTCGAGAACAGCACTCAGGTCCTGAATTTAAGCCCCTCAATGGACCAAAATGTAAAAAATAAAAAAATTTGGGTTAAGATGTAGCTCAGTATCAAAGCACTTGCCTAGCAAGTGCAATGTCGTGGGTTTGATCCCAGGACCAGAAAAGAAAAGACAAAAAATGTGTACAGTTTAAACCAAACCCAACAAGCAAAGAAAAAAATGAATTATAGTTCTGAGGAATTAACAATGACCTCTCATAAATGCTAGGCAAAGAACTCTACTAGCTATAGTTACTCTATACTCTGAACATGATGTGTTGATATATACATTCATCGCGAGATAATTACCACAGTTAAGGTAATTAGTATACTTATCACCTCATATTGTTTTATGTATAGTGAGAACATTTAAATTCCGCTCTTTTGTTTGTGTGGCTTTCTTTTGTTAGAGACTGGACTTTTGAACTCAGTATCTGATGCTTTCGCTCATTGACGAGAACTCTACTATCTGGCTGCATTTTAATTGGGCATTTTAATGATTCTGTTTCTTCTCTTCTTTCCTTTTTGCTGGTCCAGGGCCTTGAACTCTGGGCCTGAGCATTGTCTCTCAGCTTCTTTGGCTCAACATTAGTTCTTTACCACTTAAGCCACAGCACCACTTCTGGCTTTTTCTGAGTAGTTTCTTGGAGGTAACGGTCTCACAGACTTTCCTGCCCCCAGCTGGCTTCGAATCATGATCCTCAGATTTCAGTCTCCTGAGTAGCTAGGATTATAAGCATGAGCCACAAGCATCCGGCATGGTTCTTCTCTTTAATAGTCAGTTACATGATTTTTAAACTTCCTTAGTGATTGTCATAAAGTTTGCCATATGCATTTTAGCATTATGCCACTTTACAGATTAGATGAGTACTTCTTAATAGAAAAGTATTCTACAAAAGCCTCTATACCGGCATATATACACCATCCACATCCCTGGTAGAATACATCGTTATTATTTTGAACATACTTTGACCAATTAAGTAAAACAATAGCTGAGTATATGAGGTCGAAAGCTTGCCTAGCTAAGTATAAGGCTTTGAATTGAAACTACAGTATCACAAAAAATAGTTTTCTTTTACCTTCACTTAGTTCTTTAGTATCTTTTTTTAAATGTAATATGAATTTCTTACCTACATAATTTTCCTTGAAGATTTTCTTTTAGTGTTTCTTATAAGTCTCCTGGTCATAAATTTTTGCTTAACTTTTGCATTTGAAGGATAATTTCAGAATTTTAAGTTGGACTCATTTGTTTGTTTTCTTTTCTCAACAAATTTTGTTTACATAGCTTCTGTTCTTTTATAAATAAGGTATTTTTCTTCTCGGGCTTTTTTGAAGTTTTTTTTCCTTTATCTTGAATTTTCTAAAGTTAGAGTATAATATGCTCTGGTATAAAATATTGTATTTTTGTTGTTGGCATTTGTTATGTATTGTGTTCTTTGAGTTTCCAACGTCTTTAGTTTGATATCTGACCCTAATGGGAAAAAATTGTCAGTCATTATTGTTTCAAATATTACTTCTCATCTTTTCTCTATTTTCCTCCCTTTAACATCTCTGAATGTTCTGTTGTTTCTCTAGACTTTTTTCCCTTTCTTTTTCAGTTTGGGAAGTTTTCTGTTGTGATACTCTGAAACTCAGAGATCCTTTTCTCAGCTGTATTCAGTCTGTTTATGAATTTATGAGAAGCATTCTTTCTTTCTGACAGTGGTTTTGGTCTCTAGCATTTCTTTTTCATTCTTTATTACAATTTCCCATTTCCTGCTTATGTTACCCATTTAGTTTTGCATATTTTCTACTTTTTCCTTTAAAGCCTTTAACATATTAATCATAGTTTTTAAAATTTCTAATTTCCTGCATTCCTTCCATATATGACTCTTGTTCTGTTGTTTGTTCCTTCTTTTAAAACTTTTTTCCTTTTTGTTCACCATTTATCTTGCACTTTTTGTGGAAAGGCAGATATGATGTACTTGGGTAGACAGGGTAGAAAGGGGAAGAGAGCTCCAGACAGGAGACTGTTAGTAATGTAGTAAGATTTGGGAGATGCCATGTCTGTAGTGTGTGGTTCCATCCATTGTGAGTATGTATATATTTTAAACCTCCATTCCAGGTATATGTGAATATATACATATGCATGTACATGCATATGTATATATATACATATTTACCTTACATAGTTACTTATTTTTCCTGTATAGCTGTAACTTTATTCCTTTGAGTAACATCTATGTCCCTGTTCTGTGTAATCATCCCTTCCCCAGCCTTCATACCACAATTCTGCTTTCTATATCTGTGAGTTTGATTATTTTAGATTCCTTCCACTTATTAGAGAGAAAATGGGGCTTTTGTCTTTGTACCTGCCTTATTTTCCTTAGCATGATGTATATATACATTATAAATATGGATTTATAAATAAGTATACTATAATAATTTATAAACCTTATAAAATATATAATAAAATAATGTATAGTATACATATTTTGCAGTTTATACACATATGTGTTATACACATACTGATGTGTGTCACATTTTCTTTTTCCACTCATCTATTGATGGGTAGAGATTGTTTACTTGGCATTTGTGGATAATGTTACAATGAACTTGAGAGTACAGATATGTCAAATAAGCTACATATCCAGCATTAAAGATGCCTGGTTATGTGGAAATTCTCTTATTAAATATTGAGGAACTTCTATATAATTCCATAATGACTGTACTAACGTATATTCCTTCTCAATATGTTCATCAGCATACAATATCTTTTTTCTTTATAGTAGCAACTATAATGAGTTGATACAATTCATGATGGTGTTGATTGTGTTTCCCTTGTGACTAGTAATATTGATCATTTTTCATATACCTTTAGACCAGTTGTATAACTTCTCAGGAAAAATGTCTATTTAGTCTATTGTATATTTTAAAAATCAGATTCTTATTTTGCTATTAAGTTACTTGAATTCCTTATGTAGTCTGGATGTTAGTGCCTTTCAGGAGGATAGTTGGATATTTTTTATTTTTGGTATATTTTTAGTCTCAGCCATGGAAAATGTTGTTGATAACTAATCAATAAACTAATTTTATTGTTTTTTAGTTTTAGGAAATGTCCTCTGATCAAAGTTATTTTATTGTTATTTCAGTAAGTTTTAGGTTAAGTATTACCATACCATCTCATGGTTATTCTTAGAAAGGCAGTGGACTTTGACTAAAGGTAGTAAAACAGTTAATGGAGAGTACTATCTTATTTTCTATTACTGATCTTTTAATAGTATAGCTAACTAGAGTGATTTAGTTTTAACTAATTATCAAGTTAATAGAAGTTCATCTTAAATAAAATGCCATTAAATAAAATAAATAAGAGAATAGAATACCTTTGTGAATTAAGTCTTAATTCCTAAGAATTTTCAGGTAAAGATGAATTCTAGGAATGCTTTCTTTCCTTACCTATAGGGCAAAAGTTGGATTGTTAAAAGAAGTTATGAAGATTTTCGGGTACTTGATAAACATCTTCATCTCTGTATTTATGACCGACGGTTTTCCCAGCTCTCAGAGCTTCCCCGTTCTGACAGCCTGAAGGAGAGTCCAGAGGTAAGTATTTGCTACATATGAACCAGCAGTTATTGTTAGTATTAAATAAAAACTTGGTTGAACACTTAGAAGCTGGGATTTTTTATTTTATTTCATAATGGGAAACAGTAAGATGTTTAGGGTTAAAGTAGGCTCAATGTATAATTTTAAGAAAGTAAAAACTCCTAACAATGATATATAAACAGACAATGTGTTAAGAGACCATTCCAATGAAGGAATAAAAATAAAATGAAAATGTGAAGTTTTCTTCACTAATAATTAAAGAAATCTGTGTTTAAGTGCTGTTTGTTGAATTTAGGATGATATGCTGTAGGTATCTGTATTCTCACCAAAAAATTCTAGTAAAACGAAAGATTATAAACCGTTCTTTTGGTGGTATTAGGGTTTGGACTCATGCTTGCTAGGTAGATGCTTTACTTTTGAAGTATTCCTCCAGCCATTCTTTACTTCATGTTTTTGAGATGAAGTCTCACTTCCTGTCTTGTACACGCATGGATTGTGATCTGCGTATTTTAGACTTCCCATTATATCTTGGGTGATAGCTCCTTTCCTGTTGAAATGGTCTTTAGACTTTTCTGCCCAGGCTGACCTGGAACCACGATCCTCCCTATCTCAGCCTTCTATGCAGCTGAGAGATGAGAGCTGCAGGTAAGAGTCTTATACCAATGTATACTAGCTGTTGATTGACTTAGGGGTGTCTTGTGTACACCCAAGCTGGCCTCAAACCATGATTCTTCTGTTCTCAGCCTCCAAAGTAGCTGGGATTTCTAGAATGAACCACCATTAAAACAAAGATTTTTAAAATGTGAAAAAAAATGAAAAAAATATTGCATCAATGAACAAAAAAAAAATGGTATGGAGGAATCAAAATTTGTGAGGTGTATTGAGAGTAACTGGGTAAGATTTATAGAGAAGAGAAAATAAAACCTAAAAATCCATATATATACTATATAGAATGATTGCGGAAGATAAATAAACCAGTTTTCTACAGAGCACTGAATAAATAAAGGAGAACTGATAAGGATGTGTAGAAAATAAGGCTATTCTCCTTCAAGTGGGAGAGAATCTGTCAAATCCATGAAAGGAAAACAATTTTATAAAATGAAGTAGGTCTTGGAAATGAAAATATTATTTAAGTTAACTTTAGTAATAGCAAGCCTGAATAATTGAACTATATACAAAATGAACACAGGTAAGGAGAGAATTGAAGAGCTAGGATATGATGTGTTTAATAAGAATACAACCTCTGAAAGGGAAAAAAAAAAAACTAAGAAGTTGGAAATTGTGGAGAATAAGGCCAGAATAGTTCCCACTTCAAAGGGTTGTAAGGGAAGAGAATAGATGGAAGGAAACAATTAAAACATTATTAATATACAGTTCGCTGGAGACAAATGTTTTCAGATTCAAATTGTCAATTAAGTTCTGTCATATAATGAGTGGAGACTCATATTTAAGAAACATTGTAGCTAAAGCAAAATAATAAAACAAAATCCTGAAATTGAGAGAGAAAAAAGTAGGTTCCCTAAAAAGAACCAAAATTACTCATGCAGTCTTCAGCCACAGTGGACTAGAAAGCAGTGTAGGCACAGCGAGGGAAAGTCATTTTAAGTCTAAAATGAATCCCAATCGATGGTATTAGAGGCATGAACACCAGCTCTCCAGGAACTATTGCAGCAGAAGCTCAGGAGTGTACAAAAACACAAAGATCCTGCATACCATAGAAAATCTGCATGTCTCTCTGCCTTTATTTCCCAACTCTGCCTTTCTTTTTCACCTTCTTGCCACAAACTCTCTCATTCCAGAACAATGAGCCACACCATACCAAGGTATAGAAGTGAATGAATGTGCTGCTACTGCCTCACCATGTGCTGAGAAGATTATAGAGAGTCTTGGGTCTTCGTGTAAAAAGGCTTAAGAGGAAAAAAGCTAGGCATTTTCATTTAACAAAAAGTAGGAAGAGAAGCAATAAAATCAGAATCTATAGAATAGTATGAACCCTGACCATTAGGTGAGACCAGGCTCCAAATTACTGTGGAAGTGCCCGTGATTTCAGTGGCTACTCTACAATTATCAAAATGCCTAAACATCTATAGAAATTTTTTCCCTAGAAAGAATCAATTTATAGGACAGTTCCTCAGGCAGAGAATGTAGTTTCTTCCTACTCTGAGTTGTGCTGGGCTTTTCTCTCTTTTTAGTCCGTCACTCAGATGCTCATGGCTTACCTGTCACGCCTTTCAGCTATTGCTGGCAACAAGATCAACTGTGGTCCTGCACTTACCTGGATGGAGGTATTACCCAGTTTACCTTTGATGAAAGTTTATTTTAAAATTATTCACTGAAGTTTAATATTAAGTTAATATTTGATAACTATTGAATTTTCAAAATCAGCGAAATTAAATTTATTCTCATCTACTAGGAGAAGGTCATGTGATACATGACATATTTTTCATTTCAAATCTTTAATGATTTTTAGGTATTTAATTAATGTTATTAATTATTAATATTGATTTTATATTTGATTAATATCAATACTTGACAAATATCTATTTTTTAGTTGACTTGATCATGGAAAATATTTTAGTTGTTTGTGGGCAGATGAAAGCTATTCACAGGTTCTGATTTAAGCATATTGTGAGTGAAATATCCAGTAAATGTATTCAATATTTTTTATTCATTTGTGCATATGTAGATTTATTCTATGCTTCCCATAGAAATTGGGAAGGCAAGGTTAGAATATAAAAATATGAACCAAGCCAGCTTGAGCTTGTACTGCTATCTTGACTTCTCCAGTATTGCCTCTGTTATCTTGGAAAAATAATTTAACCTTTTTAAATTACAATATTTCTTTTAGCTTTAGCATCTTCACCTTTAGAAATGACAATTACATTTATAAATATCTTAGAAATATGAGGATTAAATAAAAGCATAAAGATTACATATGTAGCACAGCTGTGCTATATTAGCTGGTATAATTAGGGTTTTTTTGAAAGACCTTTTAGGTATATTGTCTTTCTTAATTGAACTACCTTTTATAGTCATGGATACATTTGCAAGCTCCATGTCTTTAATCATCTCATGGTTCATGTTCTTCCTTACAGATTGATAACAAGGGAAACCATCTTCTGGTTCATGAGGAATCATCCATCAACACTCCTGCTGTTGGTGCTGCCCATGTTATAAAGAGGTACACTGCTCGGGCTCCTGATGAACTGACTTTAGAGGTAAGTACTAAAGGTGCCTCATCCTTAACTATTTTAATAGGTGACTCACTTAATGTTTTTTGAAAAATATTGAAAGTGCCATGACTTTCTGTAGTGTTTATCTTTCAGCCTGGGATGGTTTCTACTTCTGTTTAAATGGTTGTACTCATCTTTAATCCTCAGATGTGGTGTTTTAGGAAGCAGTTCTTGATCTCACTCCATACAGACACCACACCCCCAGTGTTGGATCGAGTCACATTAGTAACTGCTTTCATGGCTAAAATGTATCACTAGCTACATTTAATTAAAGTTTTCTTTCTCAATGGACCTCTTAAAAGCAAAGTCTTTATCTTTGTGGTTTTTGGTGCCTAACAACAATAATACTAAAGGATACCTTTTTAAAATGTTTGTTAAAAATGTAGTTGAAAAAGCAGATGAAAGTTATTATCAGATGCAAAAGTACGTGAATTACTTCTTCCTCTAAAAGAGACATTAGCTGTTGGGAGATAAATTAAATGCTCTTCCATCTTAAGAAAGAATAGTATACATTTTTTGCAGAATAGAATCTGAACTATTCTCAACTAATGTTTTATAGAAAAAGAAATGCAGGACTTGAAAGATGCCATATTGATTAGCAAACAGAGCTTTGAAGATGACTTGTACATGACTTGAAAAAGTCACTGTAAATATATGAAGACAGATTGCTAAAAATTTGCTACTGTAGATCCATGGTATAGACAGGATCTTAGGAAGACTGCTGCTGAGAAAAATGCAAATGCCTAGAATGTATATAGTTCAGTACTTTAAAGTTATTTAAATTTATTTAGATTCTACGTATAGTAGGTCTAGGAATCCATAACTTGAAACTGCATAAGGTAGGCTTCATTACTGTCAAACAAAAAAATGACTGCTATTCACTTTTACTGCTCACCAAGAACTAACTCTTACATCCTACTCTTTATTTCAGTATTTTAGATCTTATTCTTTTTTTTCCCATAACACTACTTAACTTTGGCTAAAAATCTGCCATCTTTCAGCAAATATATTTTCACTTTATCATTTAAATTAGACACACTTTACTAGCTTCCCAAATAACTAGGATTACAAGCATCAGCCACTGATGACCAGTTAATTTTTATGTATGCACACACACACACACACACACACACACTTTTTTTTTTTTGGGTGATACTGGAGTTTGAACTCTGAGATTTACACTTGCTAGGTAATTGCTTTTCTGCTTGAGCCACACTTCCACCCTGATTAATGAATGTAAATAAATAAATATCATACAACAATTATTATAATTTTTATATTTATGATTTTGTTTAGAGTTGTATAAATTCATTCCTTTATGATCTCCAATGGAAAAAAATAGCCCTTTATGGAATATTATATTGTAGTATCTAATGAAAGAAATGGAGTTATAAAATTTTACACATATTAATACTCCTCTTACGTCTTTTCATATGTGATTAAATAAGATATGTCAAATGTTTAGTAAATTGTGCTTGGTAGTTAGTATTATCTCATTAGTAGTATTCGAAGCAAAGTGAGTCAGTCATTTGTAGTGACATTATTGACTAACTACAGAAGTACCTTGGCTGAGGATGGGATTTCAGCCAAATTTAAGTTGAAAATTTCATTAAGTAAAAACTGCATTTAGGTAGATATGGTGGTATATGCCTGTAATATCATTATTGAGGAGGCTGAGGCAAGAGTATCATGGATTTCAGGTCAGCCTGGGATGCATAATAAGACTGTGCCTCAAGACAAAACAAATGTATTTAACATTTAGCATCCTAACCTATTTAGCATCCTAGCTAAGAAAACTCTAGAATACAGTTGCTTGCCCATTGATTACACTGTGGACTGGGAACTGCTGTCCAGCATCACCAGAGTATTACACACAACATATAACTCACTAAAAGGTGAATTAGAGTTTCTACTAAATGCATATTGCATTTATACTGTAGTAAATCCTAACTGTCATAAACTGGAGATTGCATTTTAACAGCCATAATAATGATGAGATGATGCTTAGCATTAACACTAGATTTGGCTTCTGAACTTACATACAATGGTAGCTGTATCACAGTTTTTATGCTATTTAACTTTTTGTAAAACTGCTTAATGAAAGGTATGATTCTTAAAATAATATGTTTCATCAGAAATTACTAGGCAGAACATAAAATAGTACTTTACTTTTTGTATAGCTAGGTCAAGATTAAACAGTTAATTCGAGATATAATAATATAAAAATTTATAAATAAACCATTTTATATAAAAATTGGTTCTCCTAGGTGGGAGACATCGTTTCTGTTATTGACATGCCCCCCAAAGTGCTAAGTACATGGTGGAGAGGCAAGCATGGATTTCAGGTAAGCCACAAAAAGTTAGCTATGAGAAATCATAACCCTTTTCTTTTTCATTAATATTTCTGTTTATAAAAAGTACTGCCCATGGTTTTAGTCATCAGAAATTTTGTCTGCAGTGATAGAAAATAAAGATGAGCCGGGTGCCAATGGCTCATGCCTGTAATCCTAGCTACTCGAAAGCTGAGATCTGAGGATCCAGCCCAGACAGGAAAGTCCATGAGACTCTTATCTCCAATAAACTACTCAAAAAAGCTGCAAGTGGGACTGAGGCTCAAGTCGTAGAATTCTAGCCTTAAGCAAAAAGAAGCTCAGGGACAATGCCCAGGTCCAGCGTTCAAGCCCCAGGACTAGCAAAAAAGAAAAAGAAAAGGAAGATGATGATGACATTAGACTTGGATTCCTTTGTCTCATTGGTTTTGCAGTTGCTTGTCTCTTCTGCTTCTTCATCTCTAAATGGTAGCATAGGCAGAATGTGAGAAGAATCTCAGTTCTGAGGACCATCTTCATTATTAGTAGTTTTAAATCATGACTCATATATGTTTTCTTTTCAGAACCATTGATGAGTATTTTTAAAATAAATGACCATTCATACAAATTTAGTGTACTAATTGCAGAACAACAGAATCTACAGCTGTTCCATTTATTTTTCCCTTCTAAACAATTTGAGTTCTGACAACGCTGTCTTTTAAATTGACCTAGCATTAGTTTTTTGTTTTTTTTGTTAATTGACCTAGCACATAAGATAGATAGGTTTGGGCTGGGAAGGTGGCTCAGTGGAAGAGTGCATGCCTTGCATGCATGAGGCCCTGGGTTCAATTCCTCAGCACCACATATGCAGGAAAAAGCCAGAAGTGGTGCTGCGGCTCAAGTGGTAGAGCGCTAGCCTTGAGCTAAAGAGCTGAGGGACAGCACCGAGGCCCAGAATTCAGGCACCACGACTGACCAAAAAAAAAAAAAAAGATAGATTTTTCTGTGGTTTTTTTTTGTTTTTGTTTCCTTCTGGGGGCTTGAACTCAGGGCCTGGGTGCTGTTTCTGAGCTTTTGTGCTCAAGGCTGGCACTCGAACATGTGAGCTACAGATCTACTTCTGCCTTTTTGGTGGCTAATTGGAGATAAGAAACATGCAGACTTTCTTACCAAAGCTGGCTTTGAACCATGATCCTTAGTTCTCAGCCCCCTCAGTAGCTAGGATTGTAAGTGCAATCTACTAGCACCTGTCCCTTTCTGATCTCAGGATGTTGTGTTTGCTAGGCAGGTACTCTACCACTTGGCCCATGCCTCTAACACTCTCCACCAGTTTTCTGCACCATAGAAGGGAATATCTTTCCTTCCCAACTAGCAAGGAGTTCAGTAAAGATTAGTCAGCTGTGCGCTGCAGAGTATGTCTGTTCACTGGAGAGAACATTATTGTCACTATGTGTCGGGCTCTTATATAATGAATAGTATACTTATGCCTGCCCTGAATGCTTGTCCTCTGGCTACTGAAGGTATCTGTGTTACACATCCCTCCTGAGATGCTTTGTTGAAAGATGAAGAATTTCTAATTGTACATGAGAACTTATTGTATGTGGTTTTTAATTTTAAAATAACTGGAATAATAGCTTAATCCAATAGTCTTTATGTAATTTTAAACCCTGTGTAGTTATTTAATCAAACAACAGCTCACACAGAACCTAGTGTTCTGTGTAAGTTGACAGTAGAGCAACTCTGGTTAGTTCAAGTCAGCTTATTGGAACACAAAACCTCATGGCCCTGCCACAGGCTTACTGAAGCCCATATGCACCTGGTGTCTGCTAACAACTGCTAAATACTGTATGTTACCAGTGGGCCTTATTTTATGTAGTACATATGTTATAGCAGAAGCTACTTAAAATTTTTAATTTTGAAAATCCAGAAATTAAAAATTAGAGAGAAACATATTCTTTATAAGAGAATTTTTGTATGATCCCCCTTGAGGAAGGACAATATTCAGACTTAAAATTTCTCTAGTGTAAAGTATGCCTGAATTCCTGGTATTTCATATATTTATGTGTAGATGGATGGTGACAGGTCAGAATGGAGACATTTGTATTTATTTTGTGTGTTTTTTCTGTAAAATATTACCTTTAAAAATAATTAATGTCTGTTTTTAGTATAGTTTTAAATTTCCAGCATAATTGAGCAGATGCTTCTTGGAATTTCATAGCTTTTCTGTTATTTACATCTTGTTTTATAGTACATGAAATAGAACTAGCAAGTGCTGACTTTTACCAACACCTATCGGCTGCTGACTCCGTTTACTGGAATAAGCACAGTTTCTAGAACTGTAGAACACCCAGGCCAGAGTCACATGGATAAAAGAGCAATTGGAATTCCTAACCATGATCGCAAAACATTTTTCGTCTTTTGTTATGAATAAGCCAGTGTTGATATGCTGTCACACCATCATTTACATCAGGGTTCATTCTTGATGGTGAATGCTGTACAGGATTTGACACCTGACTCATTATTCATCATTGTAGTTTCATAGAGAATATTATAACTCTCTTAAAACTGCTGTACTTCACCACGTATTTGTCTCTCCTTCCTGTTGAACCACAGGAACCACACATCTTTTATTATCATTAGAGTTTTCCTTTTTCCGGCTGTAATATTATTGGAATCATTCACCAGTGTGGTCTGCTTTTCTGGGTGATTTCTTTGTTTAGTAATATGCAGTTAAGATTCTTCTTCAGTGTCTTTTCTAGGCTCAATGGTTTGATTCTTCCTTTTTAAAATCATTGTTTAAAATCTAGAACTATAGATATGCCAATGTATTTATCTTTAATAGCTCTTTTTAAAAAATTATGTCCAAATATTGAGTACTTGAGAAGTGCCGGTTCATCTGTCTAGCAGCTGAAGGAAATCTTAGATGCCTCTGTGGTTTTGCTGTTGTGGTAGTGGTGGTGGTAGTGATTCTTTGTTGTTTGAGTTTTTTGTGTGTATGTGTGTATGTATGTGTGTTACAGGTTTGTTGTTGTTGTTGTGTCATCCTGGCTCTTAAAGTCAGGCCCTCTCACTCTGGCTTGTTTTTTGTCTCAACATCTAATGCTCTACCACTTGCTTCCAGTTCTGACATTTTACTGGTTATTTGCAGATAAGAATCTAGCAGATTTGTCTTCCTTTGCTAGCTTTGAACCCTGATTCTTACATCTCAGCCTTCTGAGTAGCTAGGATCATAGAGAGATGAACCACCAATGTCCAACTTCTATCATTTTCTGTAGCGAAATAGTATTATTTTGGAAGAAACTTTACTATAACTTACTTACTTGTTCCCAACTTGGTGAATATGTGGATGAATTCCAGTCTTTAGATATTAAAAAAAAAAGTGTTGACTTATAAATTGTCCACATCATTGTGTAAGTGTAAAATATTCTATAAGGTGAGTCACCAAAGAAGAGTGTTCTTCTCTCTTTGCCACTGAGTGAGTATAAGATTCACTAGGGAACCACATTCAAAAGATTAAATCCCAGGGTCTAAGCCCCCAAATTTTATTTCAGCATTTGGGGAGGATGTGAGGCTGACTTTGTGTGTTTTATCTCTATGCTTTAGGTGAACTCTGGCAGTCGGCTGGTGTTGGTAAAGGTCAGCACTTTGCCAAGTTCTATTTACTCTTTTATCTTTAGCTACACCATAATTTCTCCTTGGGAACAGAAGGATAGGTTCATTCGTGTGTTTAAATTACATCATGACTTTCTTTTCTTAAACATCTAGGAGTAGGAAGTGTGAAATTCTCTTAACTCCAGTAATTTGAAATTCTGAAATCCGTGGCTTTCTCTCTTGTGGAGTATCTTGAATTTTTTATCTTTGATTTTTGAGATATTTCATCATGAAATATACTTCAAGGGAAAAAAAACCTTCTGTTTATTTCTTTGTTTTCAAAGTAATGGTTGTCACTGTCAGACTTGTGTTCCTGTGTGGAGACGATTGTTGGAATGGGGTGAGGCCTTGGGAAGCCCTTGTAGGTAAAAGGTAATATACAAATATAACATTACTGTGTTTGAGATTTTTGAGATTTGTTTCTTTAGTTCAGAGTTAAATTTTATGTGCAACCACTGGCATCACAATGATTCGAGAAGCATGTTAAAACTGGATGTTGATTGTTAACATAGAGCTGGAGTCAGAGTTTCAACAAGTTCCTCAGGTAATTACCGTGTACAAAATGTGAGATGCACATTGTTTATCGTGTGTACAGGAGAAGCTAAACACAGTTCACCAACTGTTTTGTCCTTCCTTCCTTGCTATAGATCTCCCTTTAAAACACATTTGCAATACACTTAGTCTAGTGGAACTGACAGAAGTTTATACATCTATGTCCTCTTAGTTTTCTACAAGTTGATCAAGTATCAGCTATTTTATTTTTTATTGTTATCCCAGAATATTGTGTGAGCATTTTTGTGTACAACTATTGAAAAAGCAATTTACAGATGATAAAATTCCATACTATAAAATTTTAATATGCTTTTAAGTTATTGATTTTCAGACAAATCTGAAAAATGTTCATATCTAGAAATGTTATTGCTCTAATACCCTGGAAAACAAAACTGTACTTTATCATTATTCAAATACACCAGAATGTTTCCTTTCCAGTTAAAGAATGGGAACTCATATTGTTGATAATTTTTTTCATAATTTTAAGAAAAAGAGAGAATGTGATACTACAATTAAAAGTGTTAGCACTTCTTGAGTGCTCAAACTGTTCTAAATTCTTTCTGTTAATCTATAATTCTTTTTTGCAAAAACGTTGCTGTTATCTCATTTCACAAAAGAAGGAACACCTTCCCACTTATTTTCCAGCTGTTTAGTGTTGAGCTTACATTGAAATTGATACACTCTAGACCAAATGCAGATCACAGTTATTTAATGGGCACTCGTGACTTTTATTAGTCTCCTGGCATGAGTCATAGATTTGTATAGAAAAGATGGCAGTGAACCATCTGATTCTAAACTGCCATTTTATAGTGACAGAATCTAGAGACAAGGAAATTTGATAAAGTGTTCTGTTTAACAAAACTATTAAGTGTATGGCATGGACCAGAACACTAAAATGGTGAGCTCTAATTTTGTGTTTCCCTTTTTTTGAACCTTCAGATACAGCTTTTTTTAGATTTTAAATTTTCAAGTTTAAGAGACATAAAAGGAAAGTAACTTAAGTCTTTGACTATATCTATGTAGATATAAATACTTGGGACAACTTCATGAGAGTCTTTTTACTTTAAAGGTAGTTCTCAGAATTGAAGCATTAAGTCAAAAAAGATGTGAATGATCTGTACACTGAAAACCATACAGTATTACTGATTGAAATTAAAGAAGACCCAAGTAAATGGAGCCTGTATTTTCCCCCAAATTGATTCCAATCAAAATCTCAGCAAACTTAATCAACAAGCTGATTAACAGTTTATATGGGAATTCAAGGACCTAGAAGAGTAGAGCAGAAATAAATTCCAAAAATAGTGGATTTAGAACAATAACACTACTTGTGTCTTGACTATAAAGATATACCAGTACCAAAGAGTATGTAGTATTAGTCAAATAGAGGTACATAGATCAATGGAACTGAACAAGAAGTCTAGAAACAATCTCCTGCATACCTGGAAGTGATTTTCAATAAAGTCAGTTCAGTGAAGATCATGGAATATTTTTGCTTCCAAAATACTTTATTTCTTGCAGCATCTGCAAAATTTAAGTCAAATGGATCATATATCCCAAAGTAAAGTGTAAACAAAAAGAAAAAACTTGGGGAAAGCACTTGCAGCTTCAGATTAGGTAAAGATTTCTTAAATATAACATCAAGAAAGCAATTAATAAAATAAAACAGTGTGTTTTTATCAAAATGTAATCATCCTGCCCTTTGAAAGCCAGTATAAGGAAACTAAGAGGACAATTCAGAGACTGGGAGAAAATATTTGCAGTAGTTGTATCTGATATTATAACTGAGTTTGTGTACAGTATATACACAAACTCTCTAAACTCATTAAGAAACATAATTCTGTTGAAAAGTAGCAAAGATTGGAATATACACATCACCAAGGGACATGAGTGGCAAATCCATGAAGGAGATGGTCAGATCAATAACCCTTACAGAATTAAAACAGCAGCAAGGCATAGCCCCATACTTACTGGAGTGCTGAGCTTGTAGAAGAATTAAAACTCTCCTACTGTGCCCATGGGAATGTGAGTTACCACCAGCAGTTTGGAAAACAGCTTGACATTTGCTTAGGTCAAATAAATACTTATTATATGACCTATCCGTTCTATTCCAAGGTATGAAACTTGAATGTGTTTATAGCACCTTTATAGTTCAAAACTGTAAAAATCCCTTATACCTATTAACTATAGATCAATGAATAGACCAGTGATTGTATTCATACAGTGAAATATTACATCAGAATTAAAAGGAATGAATCACTGATAAAAGCAGCATCATGAATGATAGAATAGATATGTTGCATGGAAGAAGACAGTAAACGCAAGTTCATTCCACGTGACTCCATATAAAATTAGAGGAAATGCAGAGTAACAGAAAATAGATTAGAAGTTGCCCAGAAGAAGGGTTAAGAAAGAGTGGGAGAGAAGGAATTATAAACAGAAACAAGGGAACATTTGGATTTATGTATACATTTGTAATCTTGATTGCAAAGATGCTCGTTTAACAGAATGTACATTTTTAACTGTGCAGTTTGTTTGCCAATTATACCTCATACAGAAGAAAACTTTGCAGATGCATTCTTTATCTAAGTTTGATTGTGCATCCAATCTAGTTGATAGTTTCTATTTCCTTTAATTCTGTGTCTCTTTTATTCATTTACCCTTTTCCATTCCATTTTCATATTTTAGGTTTTTATTATCTCCTGTTTGTAGTCAGATGCTACTTTAATGGCATTCAGCTTTCTTACTTTCCTTCCTTCTGCTTGGAAAGACACACACTACTAGAGTTTTCTTCCTAAAACATACCTGTTTCTGCCTCCCTCTCATGCTTAGAAAAAGAAACTTCCTATCTCCTTGTCATTATATTAAAATTCATCCATGAATTCTACATCACTGTCTTTTTCCAGTTTTATTTTTCACTACTCTTATTTTTTAAGCTCACCATTCTGCCATGTTTAACGATCATTTCTCTCCGTGTTACACACACATTGCTCTTTTCTATTCCATGTCTTTTGAATGTCTTCCTCAATCCTTAATCTTTCCAGGGAAGGAAGGGTAAGGCAAAATAGTTATAATTTTAAAGTACGTGTAATTAGTTTTATCTTATGTGTTTCCTTGAGTAACTAGGAAAAGAAATTGTATTTCTTTGGTTATTTGCTGTGCAGTCAATAGTTAGGTATTGAATTTGATACGATCATTTCATCATTTCTTCCCGTTCTGCCTCATTACCTGCATCCTTCCTTTCTTGTGCTCATTTCGCCTAGATTCTAGGCCTATCATTTCATGGAGGGGGAGAAAACAATAGTTTTTACACAACTATCAGAAGTGTAGTTGGCACAAAACTCTTCTAACATAAAACAGACAAAAACAATCAAATTTTATTAACAAGTTCAAGGCACATAACATGAAAGAAACCTCAGTGAAAGTAACTGCAGGCCCTTGCCTCAAGTCTGGCATGCATGTATTATCTTCAGCAATATATGGATATGCACAATAAACTTTATAGAGAAGTGACAAAAGAAAGCAATTCTAAGCTCCAAAAGGCAAGAAACTGAGGGAAGATCTGTGGAAAATAAACTAATAAGTAAGGCTGGCTTCCCGATTGTTCTAGTGTCGTTTCTGGGCTGGTGAAGGTACTAAAGCAGCTTGTATACCCTCTCTTTAGGTGGCAAGCAGGAGTGATGGGAGAATAGAAAATCTCCTCTTGCCACTGTGGTCTGTTTTAGGCAAACAGAGGGAAAGCAGAGAGTTCTCTGTGTTAATATTCTTCAGGTCAGTGATTCTCTTCATGCTTTTGGGGATGTCCTGGCTTCCTTCAGCATTTATCACAAATCCATTCTTAAACACTTCACCCTCACTTTCTTCTCCTGAATTATCTGTACACTCTATTTAGCTTAATGAAAACACACTTATTTCACTATTCCTATTACCTAAACTCTTACCAGTATCTGATTTGGCCTTTCCTGATACTTTCTTTTGAGAAAATATTTTTAAAGTTCTTCTGCCTTTCTAGTCATCTTTACCCTTAGATCTCTCTAGTTTGGAGCAGTCTGCCTTTTTACTACTCCTTTAGCTTTGGATGCCATGTCTTTGCCCAAATCCAGATCGATACCCTGATTTCCGAAGTTACTTCTGAGTTTCTAGTCTGCAAGAATATTTTTAATATATTTTTTAAATTCAACTGCAAGAATAATTTTTAAATGGAAACTAGGTAACTAACATTTAAAGATGATATAAATCAGCAGAGAAACCAGAAGTCATGTGGTGTTTTTGTGGAAGTTAAAACAGAATAAGAGAGGGAGATTTAAGGTGGAAGCCTCAAAGATCCCAGCTCCACACAAATAATAGAGCCAGGAACTAGGAAATAAGGAATTGATTAAGCTTCTCTCATTTTTTTTAAATTTATTTGGCACACGGGAAGCTACTGTTTTTGTCTCTTATTTTTGAAAAATATTGTTTTCTAGTTCTCACAGCTTAGTAGAAATAACTAAAGGTTTGGACCTAATTTCAAAATCATAGATAGACTGCTGGTTTACTGATATGCCTCTAGGTCTGCTGAGGTGGTGCTGAAAAAGGGTCATACCACACGGCCTAAAGAATAGATCCTCAAGAATGTTTTGGTACTGGGGAAAAAATAATAGCCATTTCTGGACAAAAGTCTATGAATTTATATTAGTTTGAATTTCTTCACTGATGTGATTTTTTTTTGGTTGGATGTAGGTTTGAACTCAGGGCCTGGGTGCTGTTCCTGAGCCTCTTTGTGCCCAAAGCTAGTGTTCTACCACTTGAGCCACAGTGCCACTTCTCTTTTTTGAGTGGTTAATTGGAGAGAAGAGTCTCACGGGGACTTTTTTATCTGGTCTGGCTTTGAACTGTGATCCTCAAATCTTAGCCTCCTGAGAAGATAGGATTACAGGCATGAGCCACTTATGCTTGGCATGATTTTTTTCTTTAGAAACATATGACATGAAGGTAAGGAAGTCTGGTTCTATTTTGGGGGATTGATTTTCTATCTTGGTTTGACACAAGATTAATATTTCAAAGAAACCAGAAGTATGATTTAAAAATTCAAATGGTCAACCATAGTATCCATACTTGTCAAGAAAAAAAAAGTTGGAAGGTAAATAGTATTCTGGGGGGGGATCTAGGAATGAAGGAATGAGTTATCTCCAGATTTTAGTACTCCTTTCATGAACTGTAAACACTGGACCAGGAGGACAGGAACTTGTAGTCAGAAAATGAACTATTGGGGGTTTGACTGTGCAGCCAGAGTCCCAATTGGATAAGTATGTGATACGTACTTTACTAAGCTTAAAAAAAGGTTTTGCTGTGCAATAATCCTGAAGTTTCACTAGACATAAATTATATTAAAAAAACACATTAAGCAGGATTTTTTAAAAAGTCAGTGATAAGAATGTTGTTATGTTGAAATGCCTTTTAGGGTTTGGTTGGTTGCCTCTGAGAGACTATGGTTAGAATCAGGTCCCACTGTTGAGCAAGGATTTTTCCCATCCCTTCTGTTGCCAAAGGTCAAGGCTTGTTGTACTACAGTTGTTTCCTATCTAACATTCTCTCCAAGTTACACCAAATTTGTTTTCAACTCATTCACTGTTGTAACCCCTTTCATTCCTTAAAAGTCCGAGGGCAAGCTATGAACTTGCAAAGTGTTGGAGAGTAATTCTAGGAGCTACTAGTGGTAAATAGGCATAGAACCACCTGCTTGGCTTTAGATGAGTAGTGAATTGGTGTCAATTATAAAATCTTGGTGAATTTTTTATAGGACAGTTGTTTAACATAGCTATTATTAAATATCAGAGTGTGTAAGTTTACCATTAACAGTGGTAAAATGGTAGTATTTTAGAGTTATCTGCTTTTGCTGTTCATCTTATGGATTTGTATGATAAAGGTACTACACAAACAAGTACTACTGTGCATCTCTTTTCTATTTTCTGCTCAGTTGTGTCCTGATGATAGTTGGAAACCAGCTATGGCATGGGTGTTTTTAATGGCGAACTCTGTAAATCAAGGCCATTTACCCTATGGGGAGCCAGTCATTACACATTTAACACCACAGCACAGGAAATAATAGCCCTCTAGCTTCTCACTGTAGTTGAAACAGCTGAGGAGAAACTACCAAAATGATCTTTGCACCATACTGGAAGCCCCTCCCTAACCTATCTATACCAGCCTTACGCTAAATTGTTCCCTTCCTTCTCTTACCATGTCTTTATTACCCATTTCTTTGTCATCATGTGCCCAAAGGGTGGTTTTTCTTTCCCTTGCATATTCTTCCTAGAGAGGAGTCTCATTTTTTGACTCCTGACCTAATTTCCTTCTCCCTTTACAGCACTGCTGCAGAAAGAATAACCTGGAAAACAAGACAACACATTTAGTACATCATACTGCCAGAACTCCAGTCACTTTTACCATTTGACAGTTTGGATTTATCAGAATTGCTTACAGTGGTGAAATACTATGTTATGTATTTGTCAGAAAAGTATAAATGTTTAGGAGTTGCATGCTCAGGATATGTTCTTATGTGTAGTATATTTTAACAGAGTGTGACTTTATGTTATGATGAAAAATTTGTATAGGAAAATAGAACTGTTATCCTTTAACAGAGTTATGAAACTGACTACTTTAAATAAAGGACTGCTTCACTATTAAAAGGCCTTTGGCTTCAAGAAATAGAAAGGTAAAAAGAAAATATAGATGCTTGCTGCAGGTGAGCCAGCAGCTCCACAGTGGTAGGCAAAAGGCTCTCAAACTGTCTTGGATTTTTATTGTGGCCAAGTGATGGCTACTCCAGATCCAGCTGTGATGCCTCCATTCACAGCAAAGAGAGAAACTACAGTAGCCCAGTGGTGTTCATGTATGTCTTAGCTTCATCTGAATGCTGTGTCTGGAAAGCTAGATGGATAACATGTAGTAATGTTACAGTGCAAAAAGGAAGGATGTTGAGAGTAGGGATTGGAATTAAGCGTTAGATGTGCCCCTGTATAATGTAAGTAACACTTGCCCATATACCTGAGCCCACTGCATTAAGACAGAAGCATGAAACATGTAACTAATACATATTATACAGCTCCCTGAAGCAGTTCAGTAAGCTTCATTCATTCCTTAAAACAAAACAAAACAAAAACAAAACAGGCACCCGGTGGCTCACGCCTGTAATCCTAGCTACTCAGGAGGCTGAGCTCTTAGGATCATGGTTCAAAGCCAGCCCGGGCAGGAAAGTCCGTGAGACTCTTATCTTCAATAAACCACTAGAAAACCGGAAGTGGTGCTGTGGCTCAAGTGGTAGAGCACTCGCCTTGAGCTGAAGAGCTGAGGGACAGCGCCCAAGCCCAGAGTTCAAGCCCCAAAACCGACAAAAAAAAAAAAACACAAAAAACCAGCAATAGAAAACTGAGTGGGTTTTTTTGTTTGTTTGGGATTTTTCTTCTTTTGTTTTCTTTAAGTCCTGTGCACTGTCTCTGAGCTTCTTTTGTTCAAGGACAGCACTCTACCACTTGAGCTCCACTCCAGTTTTTCTGATAGTTGAAGATGGGAGTTTCATGACTTTGCTGCTTCAGTTGGCTTCAAATTGCAATCCTCAGATCTCAGCCTCTTGAGTAGCGAGGATTACAGGTGTGAGCCATGGGTGCTCAATAGAAAACTGGCTTTTATTTGATGAAACATAGCTGAGCTAAAGAACTAGGATAAGTAGATGCTTTCACCTATACTGTTATAATAATGTACATAATGTACAATATTTATCCGTGCATATAGTATTCCTAATGTTACAAATTAGGAAACTGATTAACTTCAGATCATGGAGCCTAGGAAATGAGTGAGCTAATAACTTTTGAATCTTTTCTCTATGGCAAACTTCAGATATTTATAAATTGAAATGAATCAGGATTTTCTAACAGGTATGTTTGAGAATAAGGAGGCTTAAACACACACATACAAAATACAGTAGGATGCATCCTATCCGTTTAATGGAGGAACCCTAGGTCTTCAGTACCCAATATAGTAGGATAATAACAAGTAATATTTGACAAATGCATCCTACCTTCCTGTAATATGTTAAATGTTTACATATTTTTACCTATTATTATCCTGTTTAGATAGAGAAGCTGAGTTGCAAACCCAGTTTAGTAACTGGTAGATTTAAGAACAACTTATGCCTCTTATTCCATGAGAGAGGACATAGAACACATTAAAAAAAAAATAGAAGGGTTTTTCAAGGTTATTTTTACCTAGTTTTAACCAATCTTTGGAGAATTCTACTTGTTGAATGAAATAGAAACTTGAGTAGAATACATTATACAATTTCACTAACAAAGCAGTTATACAAAGCATCATTTTGGAGAGCATTGTTTAAAAATGCCAAATCCAGATCTTTTAAGCAAAACTGGTAATGTGGTAATAACTCACTTTCTGCTCATGATAACTGGTTATATCTTCATAATTTTATTAAGTACCACAAAGTATTGATCCAGAAATTGATATAAGAATGCAGCAAATAGATATGTGAAAATAATTCCACACAGATGGAAATTATGTAGCTCAGAAGTGCATGATGAGTCACACTCTTGGAAGTGTGTTCCATCCTTCCCCAGAGTCTGTCAACAGAGGAGATTCAGTGTGATGTAGTTTTCATGTTTTAGCTTTAACATCTGCTGCATGGCAGCCCATTTATATCCACATCTACGAAAACATCTATAAATATTGTTAAAGGTTTCCTTTCTACTCTTTTCCTAGGATGTTTATCTCTGCATTTATCCTATTAGCCACACAGTATCTCTGGATTATCTTGACCTCAGTGTTTTTCTATACAGCCTGTTTGGATTCTAGCTATAGCTGTCTATGTAGTTCTGCTGTAAGATGAATGTGTTGTTGTGTTCTCCAAAGCTAGCCCTGCCTATTTCCAGCCTGGGGAAAGTGACCTATTTCTTCTCTGTTACTTTCCCTCTTACCATGCGCTGCTGGCTCTTTAGCAGCAGTGAATACCAGGATTTTAGATGAATTATTGTTTCAGAAATTTACTTTAATTGTATCATTTTATTCCGTGAAGCCTGCAGGATAGTGAAGAGAAAATTCATACAATAATTTAAGTTTTGATTTAGGATTAAAAAATCTTTAAGGAAGACAGTAATTACATTAGCAACAAGTATCAATACAACTAGATTAAAATGTGGGGCAGAGAGAATTATTAAAGAGGAAAAAATTTTACCTGCTGCATGCCTAGCCTGTGATGTCTAAATACCTTAGTTGATTTAAAAGAAGTTTGTGAAGTGAAAAACAAAAACTGAAAAAAGCAGACATAGATATTTGGACAGAGAACCCCACATAGCTCTATATACTCATAGCAACAGATTGTTTTATTATTTGTTTGTGTAATTGGCGTCTGCTCTTCAGAGTCTTGGAATAACAGAATCATTTGGGAGGGCCTGGGGAGTACATTACTGGAACTGACTTGGCAGTGTTCATCCTCTAGTCCGTTTGCTGTTCTGGAATCCTTTCTGTGTTGCTTTTCTTTAGGTGGGACTCTTCCCTGGTCATTGTGTGGAGTTAATTAACCAGAAAGTTCCCCAGTCAGTGACCAACTCAGTGCCAAAACCAGGTGAGTGAATTTTTCCCTTGGAGCAATTGCTCACAAACACAGATGTCTTCTAGTCAAGTATGTGGCTTGTTCTGATGGTCTTTGCACTTGCTGCATTCTTCATTTTCAGTGGTTTGATTTCTTTCCTGAGAAATGCATTCAAACTTTTAGACAGTTTTAAAGAATTATATGCTATGTTAAGCTCTGTTATTACTTGCTTTTACAGTTATACAATTAGACTACATAACTTACTAGTAAATAAAGTGACTAAAAATGGGCTTGTAGAACTAACCTGGGTATTACATGATTAATTAGAATGTAGCAGCTGAAAGGATGTATATTTTATCAGTGACTACAAATGTTAAAAATAAAATTGAGTTTAAAAACTAAAAAGCATTTGTCACTTATATACTTTTATGGTGCTACATTAGTATGTAGCATAGTTTACAAATAAAGCCACAGACAAAAAAATTAAGACAATTAGATTTTTTTGTGTTTGGGTGGTTTAATCTGGGCAAGACTACAAAATACCTAGTATGGAAATATGTGACCTGATGTACTTATTTTTTTTTTGCCAGTCCTGGGACTTGAACTCAGGGCCTGCACTGTCCCTGAGCTTCTTTTGCTCAAGGCTAGTACTTGGCCACAGTGCCACTTCCAGCTTTTTCTGTATATATGGTACTGAGGAATCAAACCAAGGAATCGAGGCAAGCACTCTATAACTAAGCCACATTCCCAGCCCCTGATGTACATTTTTAAAAAGAAAATAATAAATATGTAAGAATTTTAGAGGGAAGAAGTAACCAAGTTTATTTTGTTAGTTTTATAGTACATTCCTTCTGCCCCTTTCTTATACTGCAATTAAAGGAGAAGGAAACGTTTTTGGGCCTCAGAGTTTAATTGAACTGCTTTCCCTAAAGCCATCTTCAAAACCTGTATATAAGAACCAGGGGAAAAAATTTTTTTTTTTCCTTATTTGGTATTTTCTCACTTCTGCATCCAAAACTTATATCAGTCTGTGTAATAGCTCCATTCAAAGCTTAGATCTTTACAGAAGAACTAAAGAATTCATTTACATTGGGAAAACTTTCTTGCTTAGTAAAGAAACTCCTTCAAAACATCGTTATCTGTATCTTGAGCCAGGAATTCGGTATTTCAAGGCAATTTTATCCTGCTTTGGGTGAACTTAATCATAAGTCTGTCTATATATGTACTTACTTGGCAAATGTTAGTAGTAATGATACCCTAGATTTCTTTATTTTACATAATAGGTCTATAGTTATTAAACCAAAACAGGTTGGTTGAACTATAATACAAGCTATTAAAGTGTATAATTCAGTATTTTTAGTCTATTCTGTTGCACAACTATACTATCACAATTTCAGAAAATTTTTATTACTTCAAAAAGCAATCTTGTATCCTTTAGAAAATACTTGATACTTTCCCCCTACCACTTCCTGACCCTAAATAAC
This sequence comes from Dipodomys spectabilis, assembly GCF_019054845.1. Classification (NCBI taxonomy): domain Eukaryota; kingdom Metazoa; phylum Chordata; class Mammalia; order Rodentia; family Heteromyidae; genus Dipodomys; species Dipodomys spectabilis. Next base: position 1,761,684 of record NW_024870700.1, read on the forward strand.
TAAGTTACTATCTGTCCTTATTGTTTCCTGTTCTGGACATTTCATATAAGGGGAAACAAGCATTATGGTTAACCTTATTAACTTTAAGTATTGACTTTTGTAACTGTTTTATCTTTTTGTTTTTTTTTTTAACTTTAACATGTTTTTGAGGTTCATCCCTGTTGCAATGTGTATCAGTACTTCGTTCCTTTCTTAATGCTGAATAATATTCTGTTTTATTTGCATAACATATTTTATTTATTCATTTTATTTATTCATGTACCGCAAACACTTATGTACAAGTTTTTGTGTGTTCATATCTCTTGAGTGCATGTCCGAGTAGAATTACTGAGTCACAGCTTTACTAGCAGTAGATGAAAAATCTAGTTGCTCCATATTATCAACACTTATTTGTTTTCTTTGGATGAATTACTGCCGACTTTAAAGGTATGGATAGTACCTCATCAGGATTCTTCTGATTTGCATTTGCTTGTAATTAGTAATGTCTATGAAACATCTTTATTTGTGCTCATTGGCCTTTTATACGTTTTGTCCATTCAGATTCCTTGCGTATTGTTTAATTAGGTTATATTTCTTATGTATTCTAGATTCAATTCATTTATTCAATAATAGTGATTTACAGGTATTTAATCTCATTCTTTTTGGGGGGGAATGTTATTCACTTTCTTGGTGGTATCCACTGAAACCTAAAAATGTTTATGTTAATTAAGTTTTTCTTTTATCACTTACATTTTTGGTGCCTTTCTTAAGACTAACTAAGCCAAGGTTGTGAAGATTTATTTCTGTTTTCTTCTGTGTCATTTATAGTTTTAGATTTTTACTTGTTAGCCTGTGATCCATTTTTAGTTACTTTTTAGTTAATTTTTAATCTGTGTTGTGCAGGAGTTGAAGTTCATTTGGATAGCTGATTGTCCCAGCTCTACTTGTTAAAAAGCTATTTCTTCCCTACTAATTGTCTTGATACCCTTGTAGCAAACCAAAATAATTCATGTGGATCTGTGAGTGATTAGGCCCATCTTTAGTCATAGGGACTTGGGAGGCAGAGATCTGGATAGTTGTGGCTCAAGGCCAGCCAGGGCAAAACAAAAACTAGTGAAACCCTCTTTTCAACAATTAAGTTAGATGTGATGGTTCATGCCTGTCATTCAAGCTACTCTATAGGCATAAGTAGGAAGATCACTACCCAGGGTTTGCCTTAGGCAAATAACTTAAAATCTTATAAAAAGTAATAAATAAGTAAAAGCAAAAAGAGAGCTGAAGATATGTCATAAGTGGTAGAGTGCCTGCCTAGCTGTCATGAGGATGAGTTCAGACCTCAGTTTGGAAGGGAGGGAGAAAGAGAATATAGGAGGGAGGGTAGGAGGGAAGGAAGGAAGAAAGGAAGGAAGGAAGGGAGGAAGGAGAAGGAATCTTGTTATTTATGTGTTTGAATGGCATGGTTGTCATGGGGAAGTATATATTCTTAATACATTTTGAAAAGCATGATGTAAATTCAATCAGCCTTGGGCTTGTTTCACACTTTAAAACTGTCTTTGCCTACAGTATAAACAATTTGAATGTTCTATTTATTTTTAACATTACCATCTGTCACTGTTAGATGCCAAATCAGAAAAATGCAGCTATAGTTTGAGAGTGAAAACTTAAAGCTTCCTATACTGTTATACAACAAGGGCAATAGGAATTTTTTTCCTTTTAAAGCTGTTCTTTATGTTCTCAGTATGTTCATTTATTTGTGTATACAAACATAAAATGGATTTACCATGTCCTGACCAAATAGCAAGTATCCATAGTTATCCATGATTTCTTCAGGGGTGAAAAAAGGTAAAACTTCAGGGAGAGAGAAAAAGAAGTTTAGTTCAGCCATTTTATGACAAAACTGGATGGAACCACTTGAAAGAAAAGTGAAAGGGAGGGGGAGGACAAACCTTTTTGTATTTATATATTGCTTGGAGTTTACTGAGAGTCTGTTTGATATATCTTGTCACATTTTGGATGTCTGAAGCTCTTATCACTAAATATTCGTGTTTTTTTTAAAATTTTTACTGCGTATATAAAAATATTTATTTTGGAACAGATTAATCATGTTTACTATGCTCTATCTTTTTATTTAATTCCATTCTTATTTTTAATTGATATCCTTTTTATTATCTTCAGGTAGTTGTACAAAGGAGCTTCCATGTAACAAAGTAGTTTATGAATATAATATATCTTGATCAGTGTCACCCCTTTCAACATTCTGACCCATCCCTCTCCTATGCACCCCTTCCCTCACTCTTCTTAGTTTTGTTGGATATACATTGAATTTCTTGTCTGTATTTTTCCCCTCTTATCCTCTTTATTCATCTACTCCATTTCCACTTCCGGGTGTTTTACTTTTCAATGGATGACCAACTTTCAATGGATTACCACTCTGTAAGTGGTACTTTCTTCTATTTTCTTCTGTAGTAAATGAAGGAAAATTTTGTCAAATTTAAGTATCTTAAGATATGTTAAGATATGTCAGGCCCTGAGAGAAAAAAGATCTATGTTTTCCCTTACATACAGAAGCTAGATTTATCTAACAAAATCCTCTAAGTAAATACATTGGGTGGTATGCAAGTATATACAAATGTATTAACTGAAACAGGATAGATTCAAGGGAGATTTCAAATAGTGTAATTCCTTAGAAAGGCAAAGTCAAAGTTCAGCTAAATGTTTGTTTCCATCGGGTTGTTGCTTTCTTCTCATCTTCACATCACTTACATTCTTGGATTCTGTTCTCTTTCTTCCTCTCCCCCCACCTCTCTGTTCCCTTATCCTTTCTCCTTCTTCTAGAGATTCTTTTTCATCTTCTTCAGTGATTGTTTTCTCTGCTATGAATAATCTTCTTTTAAGCTAATATACTAGTTCAGTTTTCATACTTAAGATTTTTTTCCCTAGAAACATTTGGTCTTTTTAATTTTTATACTGGAATCCTACATCTTCCCACATTACCTTATTGAGAAAGAACAAAAAAAGAGAAAGGATTGGAGGAGCGGAGCAGACAGAGGAGTGAGAAGAAAAGCAAAATGTACTTTTATAGTATGAATATCTGAAAATAATAGACTAGGGATTTAGATAAAGCTCTCTGGCAACAGAAAAGTTGGACAGAAGTATAAAAGATACCTCTTTGAAACATTAGAGAGTTAATACAGCAGTAAGCCATTACTGAACTATAGTGTAACAGAAAAGAGAAATATGTGGGGTGGCCCTAGCATTAAGCGACTTATTCTCTTAGAATATGTGCACATGCTGATAGAGTAGAGGAAGGGACAATGCCCAGGAACAGAAATGGAGAATGAGATGTGCTTCAAGCTTTTAGCTGGGTCTTCTGTGGAAATTGACATCGATTCTAAAATTTATACGGAAGTGCAAAACCAAGAATACTCAGAATAATTTTTTTTTAAAAAAACTAGTGAGAAACTTACTGTTGCAGATACGAAAATTTAGTGTAAAACTTCACTAATTAGAATCCTGGTATAGATCCAAGTATAGACAAATAGATTAATGGAACCACATAGAGACTAGAAACAAGCCTGTAAATATATAGATATTGCAAGGGCATTTCAGGACTCAGCCTACCATCCAGTTCTTCCTTGAGAGCTTCCCTGACCCAAATCTTGCTAACCCTGGTCAAATGTAAATGAACTCATCCTATTTGTTCACTAAATTGTACTCTCCTTACAAGCAGCAAAAATGTCCTGTTTATCTTTCTTTCCCTATAGGATGTGTGTGCAGTGAATGTACAGTTAATGCCTGCTGAATCAATCCATCCTAATATTTGATTGTTAAATTTTAGAATTAAGCTTTTATAATTTATATTCAGAGAACTTTGTCACTTTATGTAAGAATTGTATACAAAATCTTTAGTCTGGAGTGTAAAGTACTCTGAAAATATTGGAATTAACTCATCTTTGTGGCCTGTTTTGTCCCTGTACTTTGTAAAACAGATTATTTTGGTTGCTGAGTTAGGAATAGGTAAGGACAGATGAAGGCTGGTGATTCACACCAGTAATCCTTATGGTTCAAGGCTAACCCAGGCAGAAAAGTTCACACAAAATTGTAGCTCAAAAATAACCATTAAAAATAGGGCTGGAAGTGCGTCTCAAGTGGAAGAGCACCAGCCTCATAAGTTTAAGGACCTCAGTTGAAACCCTAGTTACACACACACACACACACACACACACACACACACACACACACACACCAATTGATAAACAAAAGAATAAATAAATAAAAACGTAACTAAAAGCAAAGGATAGGTGAAGACAAGTGTAGAGGAAAGGAGGCTGCTTAGATGAGACAGGTGGCTTAGACCAGTGAAGCAGCCAGTGAGTGAGGACTGATGTGATTGTGGATATTTATAGCCATAGAGCATAGTATAAAAAATTTGAATCATTCTGATAAATTTTATAACAGAAGGATTGGAATGTAGTCATTGTCTTTCCAGTGAATTCTCTTGTTGCCTCTCCTGTCCATACGAAGGTACAGCTTACTCCATCAGAGGTAAATAGCTAGTTGTAAACATTTTGTTAAATATGAGAGAAAAGTGACCAATGACTGATTCCCCCTTTGCCATAAACAGCTACTTACTAATTGACACAGCACAATGTTGGTTTCTGCTACACTTTTTAAAATTATGTTAAAATTATGTTTAATGTTTTAAAGTTAATTGTTTTCCTTTTTGTGCCTACCATTTATTAACAAGTTATATTCACAGCTATGTTCAGAAAGGAAAAAATATAGTCAACAACATAAGATTTTGGTGTAGAGCATAATTATGTCTGTGGTATGTAACATTATAGTAGTAATGTTAGAACATTGTTTTATTGAATACAGACATAAATAGCATCTGAAAGTAGAGTTTACATTGGAATTAGTAAAGAGTCTTTTGGAACAGGAAATATATTGATCTTTCCCAGTTCACTTCTATAAATTTAATGGAGTTAGCACAGTTCAACAGTGTATGAGTAATGTATAAGTAATGAATTTAGTATAAGTAATGAATCTTTTTTTTTTTTCTGGTTGGAAGACTGTTGAGCTAAGGACTTAGGTGCTATTTCTGAGCTGCTTTTCCTCTAGGCTAGCACTCTACCACTTGGGCCACAGTGTCACCTCTGGCTTTTTCTGAGTAGTTTATTGGAGATAAGAGTCTCCTAGACTTTCTTGTCCCAGCTTCAATCTGCAATCCTCAGATTTTAGCCTCTTGAGTAGCTAGGATTACAGGTGTGAGCTAAGAGCGCCCAGCGGTGAATCTCTTTAATATATTGCAGTTAAGCAGGTTAACTAGTAAGAATGTTCTCTGAAGCCACAAGTTAAGACTGGCTGAATACTAATTTCGTGGTAGTTGCCAGGGACACTGTTTTGTTTTTAGATAAATGTTTTTGTTAAGAGATGGAGAAGCAGTGGGAGAGCCCATGGTGAAGTATAGGTGCATACTTACCTAGTACTTGAGCAGTGGAAGGAAGGAAGAATTCTCTCAGGAAACTGTATTTAATACTGGAGTTTGAGTTTTGGAGAAATCTTTGATTTTTTTCCCCTAACTGATGTATGAGATTTTCTTAGAATTTTTTACACAAGGTGTGTAAATAAATAACCTTAAAAAATGTGTTAGTGGCATTGCCATCACAGCTCAATATAGACAAAGATACTGAGGATCTGTTTCTTCAACCCTTATCTATGAGGTTGAATATTGTGTATGTGCTCATTTAACTTTTTTATTGGAGCCTGAAGTTACAGTCATTTTTTGTCGGATTATGCTGCCTTCCACTTTCTTAGCAAATAAAAACAACTGGAAAATAAGTAACTACCCAAAAGACAAAGGACACAGCTTCACCCGGCTGCTTTCTGAGCAGGAAGCACTCACCTATGGTGAGGCGGATGGGTGGAGCCATGCTGGTGAAGCCTGTTCTGCAAGTGTGTGCGTTTAGGCAGGGGCGTTCCTGGGCTGTGGTAAAGCTGTCCTGCTGAGAGAGCAGGATTAAGCTCCTGAAGTCTCGAAGGAGGCTGGCTCCCACACAGGCCTAAACTAGGCCCCGGAAAAGCACCCTGGAGAGGGGGCAGAAAATAGAGCTGGCACCACGGGTGCTGTGGAGAGCTGACTGGGAGCTGTCAGTGCTGGACCTGGTCAGAACCTGTGCGACTAAGATTCCTCCGAGCTTCTGCACCGAAGACGGAATCACCATTTCCTGTTATGACTACTGCTAAATACAGTTACTTGGAATAATTTCAAATATCGATCCTAAAACTTGTACCACAGCACCAGGTAAGGAGATTTCAATCGGATTTCAAATATTGGATTCAAACATTTGGAATACTTCAGTTAAACTAATTTTAGATTATATTTGGGTGCATGTTACCTAGGTTACTCATCTGAATGGTTCTTTAATTATCTGGAGAATATTTGTCTTATTTGTAGAGATCATCACTTCTTGAGGACTTTGTTAATTGTGCCACACAGGTATTATTTTCCTGGACAGATTTAGGAAATGCCTGTTTCCGTTTGGGTTTTTTTTTCCTGTTTATAATCATCTTATTTCTTAACATTTTCTTAACCTGAGGTTAATATGCTGAAAGTTTTCATGCTTAAAAGAACATGCCTTTATTTTTTTAAGCAATGTGTGTGCATGTGTGCGTGCGTGTGTGTGTGTGTGTGTGTGTGTGTGTGTGTGTGTGTGTGAGAATGATTTTGCAGTACTTTCCTGGTGGATTAATACCATGCCAGTAATTGATTAGTGGAAAATAGGCACAAGCATGAATTTAGTTACAAAGCTTAGCAGTCTCTGTGAGAGGCTACTCAATTAGCATAAACCCTTCTGCTCAGCTCTTTGTAACACTGCTCCCCCAGCTCACCTCCCTCCTGGTATTAACAAAGATAGCCTTCCCCACCCAAATAATATTTCTTGAAGATATTATTAAGATTTTATTATTAAGAGAGTATCTGGACTTGTGTGGTATTTCTTTAGACTTCCTTGATAAACATTCTTGATGGTTATTTCATTAATTACTATTTCTTGAATTACAACTAAGTCCTGTGAAGTTTATTTTTGAAGATCAATAATGATCTTGCTTAAATGATCATCAGTGTTTTAATTTTCAAAACCGTAAGTGGGGCAATTTCACAATGTATACTTCTTTTCCATAACCAATATTTTTTAAAGCACTTGTCACTTATATCATGATCCAAAAAGCATAACTTAAAAAATGTTAAATAATACTGCTTAATATTTAGTAGAAGGGAATAGAAGATTACTTAGATTACTTACATTTAAGAAAATTTTAAGGCAAAATCTAAAAATGGACCTAGTTTCTCCCTTACTTTGTGAGCCCAGTTTTCAGTTTGGGTATACAAAAGCCAGCTGGATTGTATTTGGTGTTAAAGCTGAGTCATGTTTCTAGTTAGCTCTGTATCTTAACCCTATATCTAGGAAAAGTCTAGGCAAAGGCTCAAGCTTTCCAGATCAAAAGTAAAATGAGAAGTAAAATTAGCTTCTCTTTCCTGACCTGGAGCTAAATGCTTGGCATGTATCATTTCCTGTAAAACATCATAGGAACCTTTATTGATGGCTGTTAATATTGTAATTCCACTGTATAGTGAAGGAACTGAGATTTCAATAGGTAATTTGCTCAAGATAACTACAACTGAGAAGTAATTAGGGACTAGCTTGTAACCATCAGGTCTTCCAAAGCCTGTGCCCACATTCCTGTGTTAAAGGTTATTCATGTCTTCAGTAGGGTGAATTCCAAGACTTTTGCCTTTAAAGAGGTGTTATCCTTAGTCACATACTCACTTTCTTAAAAAATCAGAATTGAAAACCACCTCCCAACACCTTAATGCCCTACATAATGCTTCATAGTCTATAGGAAGAGTACAAGGGATTATGAGGTGTTCACTTGCATCTGACTGCATTTTAATGTCATGAAAAAAGAAAAAGTAATCTCTAGAAAAGAAAGTTTTCACATCATTGAAGCCCTAAAGTCTCAGATTTGTAGAACTTTTAATTATTTTATTAGTCCTGTTACCTTTGATGCACTTGAATTTCTCAGGTATATGGTTGATATACTTTAATTTTTATAAGAGAATATACAAACAAATGTCTCCGAAAATAGTACTACTTTTTAAGTAAGGTTATTGTCAAATAGTAAGAGTTCATCCTGAAAAAAATAAGAACCCAGACAATTTTAAAAACTCTTAGCAGGTTAAAGAAATCTATAAACTGTGTATTACATCCCATTCTGGTGTTAAACCACTTTTAGCTTCTGGAATTTATATCTACCTCATGTTTCCTCCTACTTGCTTCTGGTAAAATGCAAATTTTCCTTTTGTTCTGTTTTTAGAAATGAAATTAGTCATAGTCATTTATATAAGAACTGAGTTGGTAAAGTCACCAAGTTATAAAACACAGACCTTACTTTGTTTTTGTACAGAGTTTGGGAATAAAACCATTCACATGTATTTCTATTTGTAGCTGAACAATTTAAATAAAAATTAATGAATATAATTTTGAGCAAGGGTGAAAAGTATAACTTACTCATATAAACCTAAAATTGCATAATCTAAATTTGAGCCTTCTTGGATAGCTGTAACAGGAATCTAAGTTTCTGGAAAACTAAATGTATAGTATAAATAATGTCTTATCTTAAACTTACAGCCATTTTCCCCAAGAAATGTGGTTTTGCATGCTGTGGCTTAGCCAGCTCTACACTATTACTGGCCCTGGGCTCCCCTTGAGGGGCAGCATCAGGATGCTACTTTCATTCCATTCTTAACTCTGAAGAAGATGTGGCTGCACCCAAATGCTCAAATATTTTAGGCATGTCATTCACATGAGTGGTGCGAGATATTCTGAAATTGGTTGTTTGTTTTCTGCTTGTCTTTTTCCAAGTGAATTGTTGTTATTTCTCTGTGCCTCAAAAACATTTTTTAAATGTACTGCAGATCTTATTTTCTGAGCTCTTACTGTCCTTGACTTTTATTCTGCCTTTTGAAATGGCTCCTCTTGTTCCTCATCAGTAAAATGGAAGCCTGTTTGACTTATGTAACAGCCAGTAGATTGACTATATTTTAAGTCAAGAGCCATTACTGTCAATGCCATTTTAAATTTAGCATGAAATGAACATGGCATTTCTTGGATACCTGGTGTCCTTCCTTTCAGATTGGAATGTTCAGATATCAAACTGTCATAGCTGTTTGCATTCCAGAACTTCATTCTCAAGCTGGCCACAGATATCTTGTCTGTGGCAGCCTCTTGCAGCTGTTGCCTGTGTCAGTGAGAGCTGGTTTTCTTACTTTCCAAAATTGTTTATGCTATACTGACCACAAATAATCTTGTTCCACAATAACCTCAATAGCATATTAAAATTTGAAAGGTATGATAGGTTGCTGATATCTTACATTGTAGCACAGAAAAATACCATTTGAAAATGATATTGTACTATATTAAGCCATATACATAACAGACATTAATCTTTATGTAGATTTCAGGAAGTCGTTATAGTAAAGGAAAATAAGGTAGATTTTTAAAATTCTGAGCTTTTAACAACTTACGTTAACTAGGTTGATGCTCAGAAATCAAAATTCTTACTGTCTTCTCTAGAACCCACTAGAGTTAGGTTCTAATTTTGGAATCAGAAGTCCAAAATCAAATGTTGCAGCTTTGGATAATGTTTATCCCAATCTCCCAAATATATATCCAAAGATAGCTTTCTTTTTTAGGATCGTTTATCTGCACTTGCACCCCATAGAGAACTCTTCTGTGTATCTTCCTTTACTAAAAATGTTATTCTAATGTTTACAGTTCACATATGTTTATTTTTTTTTTATAAGTTGTATTTTTTATCTTTTTATTTATTTATTTTTTGGGTCCGGTCATGGGGCCTGAACTCTGGGTCTGGGCGCTGTCCCTCAGCTCTTCAGCTCAAGGCTAGTGCTCTACCACTTGAGTCACAGTGGCCACTTCCGGCTTTTTTCTTTTTGCTTATGTGGTGCTGAGGATTCGAACCCAGGGCCTCGAGCTTGCAAGGCAAGCGCTCTACCACTGAGCCACCTTCCCAGCCCTCACATATGTTTATTACAATTTCTCAGAAGGAATTTTGCCATGACATAATAGCTTTATGCTTTTTTTGCTTGTTTGGTTTGGCTGTATTTTTTTTTTTTAATTTTTAGCAGTTTAAATCCCTATTTAAACTCAGGACCTTGTACATGCTGGGAAGACACTCTATTTGAGTCTATTTTGCTCACTTCACCAGCTCTTTTGCTTTAGTTATTTTTCAGGTAAGAGCTTAAGGTTTGTCAGAGGCTGGTCTCAGACTAAGGATCTTGCTGCCTATTGGCTCTTGTGGCTGGCATCATAAGTACCCCACCATGCCCAACTTAGTGATATAGGTTATGACTAACTTTTGCATGGGCTGGCATGAAATTGTAATCCTCCAGATTGGCACCCTGTTGAGAAGCTGGGATTACAAATTTGAGCCACCAAGCATACTATAACTTTCGTTGTTTTTTTTTTTTTAAATTGCTATTTGCCTTCTCAACGCTTTTACATTCATTCATTTATATCACTGAAAAGGATATAGGGGAAATAGGGATAAAGGATATTTTTTAAATGAGTATGAAAGCAGTTCACCCCTGTAATCCTAGCTACTAAGGAGGCTGAGATCTGAGGATCACGGTTCAAAGCCAGCTTGGGCAGGAAGGTCTGTGAGATTCTTATCTCCAGTAAACCACCAGAAAATTGGAAGTGGCACTGTGGCTCAAGTGGTAGAGCACTAGCCTTGAGCTGAAGAGCTGAGGGACAGCATCCAGGCCCAGAGTTCAAGCCCTACGACTGATAAAAAAAAGAAACTCAGAAGAAAGCAGGTATGTATAAACTATATATGAAGTAGGTATAAATGTAATTTACTACAGTCAAAACTTGAAAAAAAATTAAGACAAACTAAAAGGTCACTATAATAGAGAAACGACTTGATAATTGTCATGATTATGTGTCTTTGCAATTAGGAATAGGGAATTTATTTGTATTCATGGATTCTGCCCGAAACCTACATTTTATTCTTTTATTCTTTTTCTTTTGGTAGTCATGGGGTTTAAACCCAGGGCCTCAAACTTGCTAAGTAGGCATTCTATTGTTGACCCATACTTGCAGCTCTTTTATACACTCATTATTTTGACATAGGATCTAGCTTTTTGCCTGATTTAGACAGCTTCCTATGTTATGCTTTCCACCATAGCTGAAACAAGAGCTGCAAACACCACCAACTTTTTCCACTACGATGGAGTCTTATGAAATGTTTTGGTCAAGCTAGCTAATAGCCGTGACCTTCATGATCTGAGTTAGGATCTCATGTAGCAAACAAGAAAAAAAAACATATCACCATGCCTACCATGGGTGGAAAGGGATATTGAACACTTTTTGCCTGGATGGCCTCAAACTTAAATCTTCCCAATTTCAACCTCCTAAATAGCTACGGTTTCAGGTATGAGCCACCACTCTGGCTCCAAATTTCATTGGCAAAATATAAGTATAGTGGTTCAAGACCAGTCCAGGCAAAAAATTTGAGACCCTGTTTCAACCAGTAGCTGAGCATGATTTTGTAAGTCAGTTCTCTCAGTTATAGTAGGAAACATAAAGGAGAAGATCAAGGTTGAGGCCAGCTCAGGTAAAAAGCCTGATATTAACTCAAAATTACCAGAGGAAAAAGTGATGGGTACATGGCTCAAGCAGTGGAGTACCTGCCTAGCAAACCTGAATTCTTGAGTTCAAATGGCAGTACTGGGGGAAAAAATTAGAAAAAGAATAAACTTAAAGCCAGAAGGAGATAGTTGTTTTAATGTTTTTTATTTTTATTCCATGCGTTTGTTTTGTTTTGTTTTGTTTTGGGGTTTTTTGAGACTCTATGAAATCAGACCAAAAAAGATTTGTAAAAAAGGAATCAAATTTATATTCTTTGCAAATCTATTAATCCAGGAGAATCCACAGTTAAGTTATTTAAAAAAAAATAGAGGCCAGCAAGGTTGCTGAATAAAAGAGAAACCATTTATTAAGTTCTTCTGCCAAGCAATGAGTGTTTTACAATTTTAGCCCATTTAATCAACAAAATTTAACAACAAAAATTTAACAACAAAAAGAAAAGAAATCATGACAACAGTCTTGTGAAGTAGTGGCTATTTTTAACTTTTTCATAGATGAGAAAAATAAGATAATGAGTACTTTATTCACATTTAAATAGGTAGCTGTTGCAGAGGCAAGATTAGAATCCTAGAGGTATAACTCTGAGGTATTACCATTGTAAATTGTAAACCCCATATATACATTCTACTTTTATATATTAGCAATAAATCAAGAATAAAATGTAGAAAATAGAAACTTTTTATAATAGCAACAAAAATCACAAAGTTTCGGGCTTGGTATTGTGGTTTAAGTCTATAATCTTAGCTATTTGAGAGTCAGAGATCACAAGATCAAGGATCAAGACCAGCCCAGGCAAATGCTCACCAATGCCTGGGCGTGATAATGTGTCTGTCATCCCCAAGGGCAAGGGGGAAACGTAAGTAGGAGGATCACAGCCCAGGCTGGCCCAAGTATAAAGTGAAGCCCTACTTAGACAGTAACCAATGCTAAAATGACTGAAGGTGTGGCTTAAATGGTATCATACCTGCCTAGTTATCATGAGACCCTGTGTTTAATGTTCAGTACTCCTACTAGAGAATCATAATGTTCTTCTTCTTTTTTTTTTTTTTTTTGCTGGTCTTGGGGCCTGAACTCTAGGCCTGGGCACTGATCCTAAGCTCTTCAGCTCAAGGCTAGCACTCTACCACTTGAGCCACAGCACCACTTCCAGCTTTTTCTGCTTATGTGGTGCTGAGGAATGAAACCCAGGACCTCATGCATGCAAGGCAAGCACTCTACCACTGAGCTACCTTCCCAGCCCCTCATAATGTTCTTAAGACAAGTACAAAACAAAAATATGTATTTAAGATCTTAATGGGAGAAAAGTTAGCAAAATTTATTGAAGAAACAAAGGAATCTAAGAGTCCTTTATTCTCTTAAGTAGAGTGATATACTGTATTCATGGATGAATAATAGTTTTAGTCAATTCATACCAAAATAATCTATAATTCACGGAAACTTCAGTGACATTCCCAAAAGTTGCCCCTCTATAATTTGATTGGAAAATTCATATGAAATTGGTGAAAGGATAAAAATATCAGGACAATTTTGTAGAATAAAAGTAAGGGACTCATCTTTCAGTTACTAAAACTTATAAAGGAGGTAGGCTCATGCCTGTAATCCTAGCTACTCAGGCCAACCAGGCAAAAAAGTCCATGAGACTATTATCTCCAATTAACCACCAAATATCAGAAGTGGAACTGTGGCTCAAGTGGTAGAGTGCTAGCCATGAGCAAAAAGCTAATGGACAGTACCCAGGTCCTGAGTTCAAGCCCTACTACTGGCACATACACACAAAAGTAAAAACAAGAAAGCAAGTAAACAAACCACGCATACTTTTATAAAGTGAGATTTCAGAACTGAGGGGAACCCAGAAACATCTTTTTCACACTATATTTATATTTTTCATTTTCTTTTACAAATCAGTAAACAGTTGTTCAGTTAACCATGATGGAATAATTGGTTATCCATATAGAAAAAAATCATGAAACATAGCAAAATGTTTTATTTAGTAATCAGACTAAACACATAAGAAGTTCTAAGCCACCTAAAGAAAAACCAGTAACCATTTTTTTTTAGAAAACATAAAAGAATAGAATTTTAGGAGAAATAGGACAATATGTTTATGACTCAGGTTACAGAAAAATGTCATAAAGGATTGAAATCATAGGGACATTATTAAATTTGTATAGGAAATTGGAGCTATGGCTCTAACTGGTAGGGTACTAGCCTTGAGCAGAAAAGCTCAGGGACAGCACTTAGGCTCTAAGTTCAAGCTCCAGGCCATAAGAAAAAAAATGCAGTAAAAGGTAAAACATAAACTTGAAGAGGATTTTTGCAATATATTTTTGCAATATATTCAACTTTTTATACCCATCAGTATAAAAAGACAACTGGACCAGAAATGGGCAAAAAGTACAAACAGTTATTTCACTGAAAAGGAAAACTGAAGTAAGATTTAAGAAAGCAAGACTTATGAAACAATGCTTCCCTGACTAGCAATGCCAGTTTGGCAGAAAATGAAAAACAAAATTGACAACTAAATAGAGTGAGATAAGGAAATCATTCTAGAGACTATTTTAGCATAGTTTAAATATGGTTGAAAAGTAACATGTGTCACAGCCCAAGAATGGGTATCAAACAAGTGCTCTCACTTATAACCCAGAGGAAAGAAGCATTTTTAGGCTGCTCAGTGCAGTTTTTACTTAGATAGCAAAAACGGAAATCTCTCTAACTGGCAGCAAGGTATTAAGAACACAAATGAGGATATATTCTTATAAGAAAAAATGTTAATATACTTAAAAGATTGTACTGAGCCACAAGTACTATGGATAACTTTTAAAATGCATAATGTTGCAGAAAAGTACATGTTAAATAATCACACAATATGAAAACCTGCAATTTCGGATTACTTAGACTTGCATAGTATAACAACATGAATGGAGGTGATAAATACTAAATACTGTAAAGGTTCTGTGCATGGAATTAGGGAAATAAGTGTTCTCTGTATGGGATAAGCTTCAAAAAGGGAAAATAAATCAGGGAGAATAATATAGCAAAAAAGATATGAACAAACATCGAGCAGGTGCATGGATATTCATCATTTTTCCCCGTAAACTTTTCTGTATAATCAAAGATTAAGTAATTTTTAAAGTAAGCATACGTACATTGGGCTCTAGGAATTTCTTGTCTGTTTCCTCCTCTTGACTCTCCAGAACCCTCAAAATTTAGGCCTGCTTCTTTTGGTGTTGGTTTTCCAGTCTTTAAACAAGTCTCTGAAGACTGTTCAAAGCTTGACTAGCATTAAATTGGTAGACTTTTAAATAATGATCTGGATAAAACTAAGGATAATGCAAATAGGCTTCAGTGTTTGAATTTTTTTTTCCTTCCTTCCTTCCTTCCTTCCTTCCTTGAAATTTACTTTAGATTTTCCTTCCTTCCTTCCTTCCTTCCTTCCTTCCTTCCTTCCTTCCTTCCTTCCTTCCTTCCTTCCTTCCTTCCTTCCTTCCTTCCTTCCTTCCTTCCTTCCTTCCTTCCTTCCTTCCTTCCTTCCTTCCGGCTTTTGCTCCAGTATGCACTCTACTGCATTAGCCCAGTACTACTTCTGGATTTTTCTGTTTATGTGGTACTGAGGAATCAAACCCAGGGCTTCATGCATGCTAGGCAAGCACTCTACCACTAAGTCATTTTCCCAGCCTTAGATTTTTCTTTTAAAGAAGAGAATCTTTATATTAATTCATTAAATCATTTTAATAGTACCTGATAAAAATCCTTTCTCTAGTGTAAGTAGATAATGTTATATATTACATTAAAACAAGTTTTAGTAATTCCAAATTCAAATCTTTTCCTGTTGACATATATAAAATATCAAAGTGGACATCAGTTATTTAGAATGATAGGATTTGGGAGGTTCTAAAACAATCTTAAATATCATGCAGGGTATTTGCCTATGCTTATAGTCTCTTCTATTGAATTTCCATGGAATGGTCATCTAAAGTGAGACCTTAGCATGACCTGAGACCTGATGTTGAATATCATATGTAAAATTTCATGGGTTTTAAGCTATACAAGCATGGCACTCATACTCTACTGCATCATTGCTTTTAGTCAGAGCAAGCTCCATGGGTGTTCTATGTGTTATATGTATGTTAATATATATGAACTACCATTACCCTGCAATTTTGTTTGCTTGACTTTCTGAGTTTTCAATTTGAGATGTATAATTAAATGAAAATCCTAAAGCCAGATTCTAGACACAAACCATCTTTTTTTCCTATCTGTAGAAAGTAATCGAAGCACAAGTAAGTTAATCTAGAAGATTTCTGAGAATCAGTTCCAAGAACTCTGATTCTTTTATTTGGGGAAGTACTATGAGAACACAAGACAACTTTTGGACTGCTGGTGAACTATTACACCTGTGTAATTAAAGCCGCAGTGTCCTACTTCTGTGTCAAAGTTCACTGTGTTTTATGGAATATATGTTTTACTGTCTTGCTATAAACTGGTTATTGGTATCATAAAGAGTTACCTGTTGATATTAAAGTCATATGTCATACTGTTAAGTCTTGCAACTTCCAGAAAAACTGGTCCAACAGGATTTGCTTCAAGTTTTAAGAAATCGTGGTCATAGCTAAACAGCTATGGACAAGCTAATTTTGTGCACAAATGTATTTTTGCCTCTAGAATAAGAAGTTTGTATATAAAATGATATGATTTTCAGAGTATAATTTTTTGCTTATTGTTTGGTGTATTTTATCTGTGAAATACCATTGTTATAATTTTATGGCCTCAGATCAACGTGTTTGGTGGACTTTGACCCTCATGGCTTGACTCCCCATTCTGCATTACAGTGTTTCTCAAAAAGGAGTCACTAGCACTATTGAACTGGAAGACAATGGGGAGGTGGAAAGAGTGCCTATGTCCAAAATAAGTTCCATTTCTCATTTCTTAGCATTTTAATGGAACTCTGGGTGTCACTTTAATGGCTAAGAAATGAGAAGAAAGTTTAAAATAAAGAAAATCAATAGAACACACATTTGTAATTAGAAATGCTACTAGATCCTCAAAAATTCGGTGCCCTGAATCTTGTATATACATTTTTCTAATTTGAGGAGGGGAAGGGAGATAACAAAATGCTGAAACAAGGATACAGGTTGACCCACTGTAACAAGGAGATGTACAAGACACTATGTTGAAAACAAATTTACAACTTTGTGGGGAGGGAGCTGTGGAGGTGGGTGGGAAGGGATAGTAGGGGGAAAACAAAGTAGGAGGTAACAATGCTCCTTAGGCAATGTACTCATTACCTTACTCATGTAAGGTAACCCTTCTGTACACTGTTTTACAATAAAAAAACATTAAAAAGAAAAAATTGAATATAACTAAATTGAATGTTTCTATTAGTTTAAATTTGTAATCAATTACTGTATTGATAGTTGGCTTTGTAATTGTGAACACCAGAACTTCCCATCACAACTATCTACTGCAGTGAGTAAAAGTGCCAGTTACAACCTGAGTAACAGCAACTCCAAATATGCAGAGCATAGTTTAGTCTTCCTTTGAAAGTTTAGAAATCACTGATGACTAAAAATAGTCATCATCATGAATATCTTTATTTTTGTCAATGTGTTAGATTGGTATTTAGATCAGTAAGAAGGAATCATGTCTGTCTTCCTGCTACCACTCCAAGACAGGATATGGGAAAGGTGACAAGAGCAAGGTGGTCACGGAGAGTGGAAGCCAGGAGTACATGTTCATCAGCACCATTTCCCAGAGCCCTTGAGTGCCATGTGAGGGCACAGCACTGTGGTGACACCCTCCATGTCTGTATTTTGTGCTTTGTTGAGCTCTTAATTAGTTAGAGTTCATGTCACCATTTAGAAAAAAATAAATGTACAGCCTTTTCCCTAATGTGGAAAGATAGCCAACTATCTTTGTTTCTGATCCAGTTAGCAAGCCAAGAAGCAGAATTAATGTCCTAGAAAGAAAGACCAGTTGTTCATAGACTGCCTTCTGACTAATGGAATTTTATTATATATGAGGTTAGATGGTTAGATCATAATTAAAAATATGTATCCATCTGTTTCAATGAATTATAAAGATCAATGTATAATTAATTTCAACCAATAATTCTAGATATGACATTGCTAATTGATGGGAAAGAAATGCCCTTCTTTGCTGTTAAGGAGCCCAGTTGATTAACCATTTAGTATGTTTGCATTGCATAGAACCTGTACTCTGTTATAGCCTATAGTCCTAGCCCTTACCCTCATTCACCCAGTCATGTGCACTGTCTTCCGGGCTCATTGACTCCCCCGGGTTCCAGCTCAGATATGACCTCCTTAAGGAAGCACTGTGATTGTGACTTTGAGCATGTTAAATCAATATTTTCTGCCTCAACTTTTTCATCTGAAATAGGGATAATAGTATTTCCATGTAGAATGCTATAAGTAATGAATGGTAGAGAAATATAAGCTCGCAGTTCTGTACACATACTAAGTGGAGAATAAATGCTATTGAATGGCTCATTTTCTGTCTCTCCTGAAGAAGCACTGTGACAGTAAGGAACTTGTCCTTCTTGTTTCCCACTGATACTTTAGGGCTTAGAACATATTCTGAGGTACAGTAGGCACTCAGATATTGTTGCAGACTGAATGCTAATAAAAATTCAATTCCCTTTCCTTTGAAACAGTCTTAGAAATATATGACAAAAAATATGTTCTTGTATACATCATATGCAGTTGTCAAATTCAATGAATACTTTAATCAAATTTAGCATCATACTATGAATGCCTGCTGTTAGCATAAATCTTAAAAACTTGGGCCAGTTAGAAAGTCTAATAAAGAAACAAGAAATTACTCCTATCCTACAAATACTAGTAGCTAATAATGAAACTATTTTAAAATAAAGAAATAAGAAAGAAAGAAACAAGAAATTACTCCTATCCTACAAATACTAGTAGCTAATAATGAAACTCTTTATTTTATAAAATTAATACATGCTAGTAAAACACACACACACACACACACACACACACACACAAACCCACTTAATTCCTACAAAAATTGTTAAGAGTGATCAGATTGTGACCTGTAACTATAAGAAATTATTTTCAATTGGGTGCTCAGTGGCTTACCCCTGTAATTGTAGTTATCCAGGAGGCTGAGATGTAAGGATCACAGTTTGAAGCCAGTCCAGGCAGGAAAATCTTTGAAACTCTTTTATCTCCAATTAACCACCAAAAAGCTGAAAGAGAGACCATGGCTCAAGTGGTAGAGCCTTGAGCAGTGCCCAGGATCTGAGTTCAAACCTCAGGACTGGTACATACATACATAAAAAATATTTTCTAACATACCAATTCAGTAGGATCAGCTGAAACATATGACAGTTAGCAATATCAAAAACAAATAAAATGCCAGGTGCTGGTGGCTCATGCCTGTAATCCTAGCTACTCAGGAGGCTGAGATCTGAGGATTGAGGTTCAAAGCCAGCCTGAGCAGGAAAGTCTGTGAGACTCTTATCTCCAATAAACCACTCAGAAAACTGGAAGTGGCACTGTTGCTCAAGTGATAGAGTGCTAGCCCTGAGCTGAAGAGCTGAGGGAAAGTACCTAGGCCCAGACTTCAAGCCTCATGACCAACCATAAACATACAAACAAAACATGGAATGTAGCCTTTCATTTAAAAAGTTAGGATGCTTCACTGAGAGATATAAAAGATTTATAAAAAAAAAATCTACCCTGTTTCCATGTAGAAATAATGAATGTTATCAAAACTAAAATTCTAAGTTATTATGTGTTGTTACAAATCAAATTTACTTTATTTTTTACGACTTTGTTAAAATTATCTAAAAGTCCAAGTGAAAAGTATTTGAAAATGAGCACAAGTGGTCTAATGGCTACTCCTTAAAGAGACTCATAATAAACAATCTACTTGGCAACTAAGAAAATAAAACCCATAGCCCATAAGGTACAGTACATGTGGCTGTTGAAATTAACCAAGTATTCTATAAATGTCTTACTAGTAGTTAAGAACCTCTCATTAAGTTTATAGCAAAAATGTTATATGCAAGGGAGATTATAATTTTATGCAGTTTCCAAGCATTGTCAAACTTAAGTACACTTCAGTGTAATTATGTCCTGTCTTGATCTGCCAAGGATTTAAGTATTTAGTTTATTTAGTATTTAGTTTATTTAGATGAGTTGTGATAGAAGATCTGATAGTGTAATTGTGTGTGTTGTATTTACATATACCATTAGGTACTTCTTTATACCATCATAAGATTGTTCTCTTTGCAGAAAGAGAAAGAGGAGTTTACGTTTTAAATTCATACTAAGCATATTACAAATGCTATGAAATTGTTCACTATCAAGAAAAGTATTTTAGAAATTGACTAGAAATGTAATCCATTTTTACATCCTGTTAAGGCTTTATATGAAGTATTGTATTAGAATAAAGCTCAGGTCCTTGTAATACTGTGGCATCCTTAAATATGCATTAGGAGGGCAACTGGTTTACCAAACTTAATTTTAAAATCGTGGATTGCGACATTAAATTTGCAGTGCTATCAAGTAAAACCAAAGTATAAAACTATGAAGTTTTTATTTTTTTTTAACATAACTCTTAGCTAACCTTCTGAAATTTACCTACAAAGTACAAAGTGTTTGTAGTTATCTTACAGTCAGGCTTGCAGATGTCTATTTCTTTTCATGCTAAGTAAAGGGTAATAATCTCTTGTCACAACCACGATATTTTCTCTTTACTACATTTTTAGTGTCTAAAAAGCACGGCAAGCTCATCACTTTCTTGCGAACATTCATGAAGTCTCGTCCAACAAAACAGAAGCTAAAGCAGCGAGGGATCTTGAAAGAGAGAGTGTTTGGCTGTGACCTGGGAGAACACCTTCTGAATTCTGGTTTTGAAGGTAAAAGTAATTATAAGCTTGTAATACCAATACTTTCTGTATTGGCTTTGCATAACTTGTACAGAGTAGGCAAGACAAGTGGTGGCTGCTTCATTTCACTTCAGCAGAGGGCACTGAGTTTGCTCAGGGAGTTTTCTTCAGCTAGGTAGAGCAGAGGAGTGCGAGAGTAATACACTTTGCCATGGAGATGCTACTGATCTCTTCAGGAAGAGCACCACATGCATAAAACTGTCACAGCAACATTGCTACTTTGCATTAGATCTTGTATCTATATAGATAGCTTCTTCAGCCAATTTTCTTTTTTTTTTTTTTAATGGTCAGTTGTGGGGCCTGAACTCTGGGCCTGGGCACTGTCCCTCAGCTCTTCAGCTCAAGGCTAGTACTCTACCACTTGAGCCACAGCGCCACTTCTGGCTTTTTCTGCTTATGTGGTGCTGAGGAATCGAACCCAGGGCCTCATGCATGCAAGGCAAGCACTCTACCTCTGAGCTACCTTCCCAGCCCTTCAGCCAATTTTCTTGTTCATGTCCTGAAATAATTAATTTTCTTTGTGAAAAAGCAGGCACCGTTTTGAGATTATAAAATATGAAACTAGCCTCCTAATTTGGTACAAAATTTACAGTTCTTTCTCTGTAAGTTAAATTCTGAATCAAGAATTTAGTGGTTGCATGAATGGATGGAGAGAAAGAAAATAATTCTCTTTTGATATTTTAAATTAGCATTTCTTTCTATCTTCTGCTTTAGTGATTGATAATAGAATGTTAAGGAGGCATCTGCTTGTGATATTGGTAAGGATCAGATTTAGATGTTTTGTAAGACTCTGAATCCTGGAGGAAAAGAATTATTATGGTTTTAAAGACTAGTGGAAACCAATTGAATACTTTTAATATCATCAAATCCAAAGTAATACCTTACTTGTTGCTTAAAAGGATACTAGTGGTCTCATAATATGAATTCAGTGCAAACTATGTTTTATGAGAGTTGAGAAAATATTAATATAAGCAGATGTTGTTTCCAAATAAATATCAATTTATTACACTTCCCTAAAAATAAAAAGGCAATAAAACCCCTGAAGATTATTTTGCAAGTCAGAATTTTTATGGGATAACTGGCCAGTGAGAATATCAAAATGCATTATGGAAGGGAATCAAAATCAGAAAGGATGGGAAAAATACACAGCAGACACTGAAGCAGTATTAAAAATGTATGACAGAATGCTGGTGCCAGCACTACTTGGGAGAATAAGAATGTGAGGATTGGGTTTTTTGTTTTTAAGCAAAACAAATTTTCCCCTAGGTAAAGTAGATTTTTTTTTCACCAGACTTTTTCTGAGAAGTCAGCCCCTATCAGAGTAATGTTTTCTGAGTGACTCATTCTGCTCATTGTTTTCCTAGTGAATAATCAACCTTAGAGAGATTATCCTGTTAAACTTTATAAACTTTTGAACACTTCCCTGTTGGAACAAGTAACAAACCTGTCCCACTTTTGGTATACAAAGTATTACAAGAAAATCTCATAGGAGCTTGACAAGGCAATTCCTTTATTCTGTGGTTTTAGTATCTGGCCTTATTTGCATGTTCTCGGACTTTGACTCTCAGAGTGTTCATAATTGAGTTTACTTACTTATTTTTAATTTTCTGGTGCCAGTCCTGGGGCTTGAACTCAGAACATGGATGCTATCCTTGAGCCTGTTTTGCTCAAGGCTAGAGCTCAATCACTTGAGCCACAGCTCCACTTCCAGCTTTGTGGTGTTTAATTAGAGATAAAAGAATCTTTTGGGCTTTCTTGCCTGGACTGGCTTCAAACCACAATCCCAGGTCTCAAGACTTCTAAGTGGTTAGGATTACAGGCATGAGACACCATCATCTGGCTCATATTTGAGTCTATGAAGATTATATCACAGTTACCTATAGGACTGATTATTTTTTAAAATCTGCCTAATGGTATTTTTGTGCAAAGATTAGAGTAACTTGTCATTTACATGGGCATCCTTCCTTATAGAGTCATTTTTTTTCCTTTTACAATCTATTGGCATTGTGCATCCTTGCCTTGGTAGGATCATTAACTATCAAGTGATTTGCTAAGTTGTTCTGAGCTCCTTAGTTGCTCCTTAGCTGCTCCTTCGCTTTCAGTCATCATTATTTAGCAATTTTCAATTGTACCCTAGAAGTTTTGAATATGTTTCTCTATTTTTAGCAATTGAACTGGTTTGAATTTGGGACTTTGTGCTTGCTAGGCAGGTACCCTATCACTTGAACTATACCTATATCCCCTTTTTGCTTTGAGATATTTTTGAGATAGGGTTTGGCTTTGTGACTTAGCTGGCCTGGACTATGATCATCCTGTTTGCACTTCACCACCATAGCTGGCATTGTAGGCACAGGCCACTGTATCCAGCTTTTTCTTTTGAGATAGGATATCATGAATTTTTTTTGTGTGGGCTAGACTGACCTAGATCTGAGATATTTTGTTTCCTAGCCTCCTATCCAGCTATTGATTGACATGGAGATCTCACAAACTTTTTTCAGGGATTCCCTCAAACCTCAGAATCACTGCCTCCAAGTAGCTAGGATTGCAGGCATGACCCATTGGTGTTCAATATATCGTTTCTTTTTGACAAGTGAGAGATGTAAGCTCAGTGTTCATGTGCTGCCTGACATAAAATTTGACTAAATGCAACAGAGTTTTCAGATAATCATAGATTTTATTTTTATAAGACTTGTTTTATTTTTCTCAACAAATTTAAATACGGTTTCCTGCAATATTTGAAATGAGTTCGGTAATAAAACATTGTGAGAACTTTGTAGAAAACAGGTACAATAACAATATTTTAAATACAAAACAATAGAAAGTGTTTTAAAACCTAGAGGGAAAAGAGATGACTTCAGACTCTGTGTTTGAAGTTTTTTGTCTGTGTTTATTCAACTATTGTATGCATATGATATTATTATAATCAGAGCACAATAGGAAGATACAGGATAAAATCAATCCATTAAGGAATTACATTTTCCTAACCAAGAATCCTGATGTGCTTATCTAAGTTACACTATGTTGTACTTGGAAGCCAGCTCCGTGGAGAAGACTATGACTTTTCATTTGAGTCTGCAATGCTTGCACAATACTGGCATGTAATAAGGACATAAAAAATATCTGGATGAAATCAGTTGCCATTGGCTCATGTCTGTAATCCTAGCTACTCAAGAGACTGAGATCTGAGGATCATGGTTCAAAGCCAGCCCAGGCAGGAATGTTCATGAGACTTTTGTTTTTGTTTTTGCCTTTCAGATTTTTTTTTTAATTGTGAAAATACTGTACATTTCTTATCAAACATTGTAACCTCCTTCTTTGTTTCCCCATCCCATCCCATCCTCTCCCCCAACCTTCCTCCCGCCCCCCACCAAAGTTGTAAAGTTCGTTTTCAACATAACAACTTGTACATCTCATTATTGCAATGAGTCCACCTGTATCCCTATTTAAACGATTTGTTTTTTCCCTTCCCCTCCACAAATTATAACAACATCAAATACAGTGAAAGCAGGGGTTATACCATGGGGGAGGGACATACAAAGCAACAAAGAAATAATCTTATAAATGTGTTAGAAACAATAGCATGAAAGAAAAAAACATTTGAATACATATCTTAGGGTTCATTTCCCTAACATCAACTTATCTGACCTTATGAGACTCTTATCTCCAGTTAACCATCAGAAAACCAGAAGTGCAGCCTTAGCTTGAAGTGGTAGAGCCCTAGCCTTGAGCAAAAGAAGCTCAGGGACAGCTCCCAGGCCCAGAGTTCAAGCCCCAGAACCAGTTTTTTTGTTTTTGTTTTTGTAAAGTCTGGATGACAGCTGAGTGCTGCTAGCTCACACCTGTAATCCTTGCTACTCAAAACACTTGAGACATGGAGGATCATGGTTTGAAGATAGTTGGGGCTGAAGTCTACAAGACTCTATCTCCAATTGACCAGGAAATTGCTTGCCTCCAGTCCAATTCAAGGGTTAGAGAGCCAGCCAGAAGCAAAAAGTCAAGCTAGAGCATAAAGCCCAATGTTCAAGCACCAGTACTATCACATACACATACATACAAAATAAGTAAGAGTAGATCGATAGGTACAGAGAGAGAGAGAGAGATCAATAAGAATGGTGAATGAATGAAAAGGACAGAAATGAAACTGAAACTGCCAAGAAATGCAAATGATCAGTTCTTGCTACATTTAATCGTTTCCTACTTCTTTTAGTAATTCTTTTTGTTGTTATTGTTTGTTTATGTGGTAGCAGCACATTGAATCCAGGGCCTCATACATGCTAGGCAAACACTCTACCTCTAAGTCACATTTCCATCTCCTTTTAGTAATTTTATTTTTTTGGTGATGGTTCTAGGGATTGAACTCAGGGCTTCACATTTGCTAGTCAATAATTCTACCATTTGACCCATACTGCCAGTTCCTTTAAGCAGTAATTTTACACTTAAGCATGATCAATTTTAAGAATTTTTTTTACGTTCTGTTGTTACATGAACATATAAAAATGATGCATGTTAAAATAGATCAGAAATATATTGTCTAGAATCCATGAGAGCAATTCCTAGTCTTAACTGTCTTTTGGAAAAAAAATTTTGGATGTTTCTGATGTCATCTTTTTGAGTGGGTCATTATGTTGTATGTATTTTGTTGGCTTGTTAGATGGTTAGGGTAGTGAGGGGTAACAAATCAGATTTTTATTTATTTATTTATTTTTTTTGCCAGTCATGGTGCCTGAACTCTGGGCCTGGGCACTGTCCCTCAGCTCTTCAGCTCAAGGCTGGTGCTCTACCACTTGAGCCACAGCACCACTTCCAGCTTTTTCTGCTTATGTGGTGCTGAGGAATCAAACCCAGGGCCTCATGCATGCAAGGCAAGCGCTCTACCACTGAGCCACCTTCCCAGCCCCTCAGATTTTTTTTAACTTGAATTTTTTCCTAATACATAATATGCTGAATTCTCATGTTTTCATACATATTAATGGAGAAGAAAAACAGGTCTTCTCTTCATCTTCTGACACTGTTCTATTTCTTTTCTTCAGAGTCAGAGTGAATGTCTTTCTATTTTTACTACCTATTTTAATTATCTCATTTGTCTTGTTAAACATTGTAATTGTTACATAATTTTATCTATTGCGTGTCATTATGTGATTATAGACAACCATTTTACTTGGCATGAAGTGTGAAGGACCATTCAGTGTTTCCCATAAAATATTCCTGAGGATGCTTGGCCCTCTCCTCAGGGCAAGACCTCTACCTCTGTACTTTCAGAGCTGTTATACTTGGAAGAATATAAGCAGATAAGAATCTACTATCACATAAATATGAGTCTATCTAGTTATCTGTTTTTCTGGGAAGGTAGCTTATTTTTATAAAAATTATATAACACATGCCTGGAGAGCCTAGTAATATTAGAAACAAAATGCTGTATTTGAAAGTTTTTCTTCTAAGGCCAATTTTTGTGTACTATGGTGAATATGGTAATTTGGAGCAAACATAATGAGAACCATCTTTCTAAAAAATATTAAAGCTCTGCTTTTCCTTTTTTAAGTAATTGTGTTGATTATTCTAGTAATCTCTTAAGTGTATTTCCTTTGAATTAGGTAATGGAGGCATTTAAACTCTAAATTTTATTCTGTTTCATAGACTAGAAACCTAAGACACTGAGGTTATTATTAATCAGTATATTGAAAACAGGACTCAGCTTATAAAGAAATGTTATATTTGTATTTAACATACTATATAATTACACAGATTGCTTATATCAAAGCTATCCCATAAAAATGCCCCACAGTTCTATCTGCCCTTCATCTCTATTACATAACATATCCCTTTTTTGTTACTCAAAGTCCTGAACATTTTCAGACATAGAAATAGACAACCAAATATACTTCCATATAAAACCTGAGTTCCCTATCCTGCCAACTTAGGTAACTTTTTCAAGCTCTTAGAGCACCTGTAATGTAATGTCCTTGCTGATTTTGTCCCTTATGTCAAGACTATATTTCTAAGTATTAAATGTCCAAGATTGAAGAAATCTGGCTTTTGCTCTTTAAGAGCTCATAGTCATGAAGAGGTAGTGGTATGTACACCAATAAATGCTACTTGGAAATTACATAATTC
Organism: Dipodomys spectabilis; assembly: GCF_019054845.1. Taxonomy (NCBI): domain Eukaryota; kingdom Metazoa; phylum Chordata; class Mammalia; order Rodentia; family Heteromyidae; genus Dipodomys; species Dipodomys spectabilis. The sequence goes on from NW_024870700.1 coordinate 1,788,435, forward strand.
TGTAAGCACATGGAGCATAGTTTTACACCTGCCTTGGCTTGTTGAGTATTTGATGAAGGCTCATGAGTGATACTGTTTCAGTATTAGCCTAAATTTTCTGTATGATAAAGATTGTGGATGAAAGTCCAGTAGAGGAAATGTCTTTGTAAAGGAGTCATGGAATGGTTTATATGGGAAAGAGAGATTTCAGTTGTTCTAGCATTGTGAAACATGGAAGTAAAGCATTAAAATAAATGATGAAGAACCTAAGGCTCTAGGTAGTACATTGCACTGGTTAAAGGTCTTGTGCTTAGACTGTTTGGGTTAGAATCTCATTTCTGTCACTGGTTCCTGTTTGCAGATGGGCAGACCTTCATATCCTAAAGTTCCAGTTTCTTTTCTATAGACTGGGAATAGTGATAGTACTTTCCCATATGATTTCTGTGAAAGTGAGAGTATACATTGTAATGAATGTAGCTTGACTTACATGAGATGCTCAGGAAATCAGGCATGTTAAAGCAGGCCTGTGTATAATCCTAGCACTCTGGAGGCTGAGGCAGGAACATCTTGAATTCCAAGCCAGCTTGGGCTAGACCCTACCTTAACCCCTGCATCACCACCCCAAAAAAAGAAAAAAAAAAACAACTTTTAAGAAGTTATAAAAAAAAAAAACAACCAAGGATAGGAAATTAAAATCCTTTTGAATTGCTCTGAAGTTTCAATTATGTTAGAGTTTTGTTTGTTGAACATAGGGCTAGCATTAACTAGGAGAGACAAAAGAAGCCTTTAGCCAGGCGCTGGTGGCTCATGTCTGTAATCCTAGCTACTCAGGAGGCTGAGATCTGAGGATCATGGTTCAAAGCCAGCCCGGGCAGGAAAGTCCGTGAGACTCTTTATCTCCAATAAACCACTCGAAAACCAGAAGTGGCACTGTGGCTCAAGCAGTAGAGTGCTCGCCTTGAGCTGAAGAACACAGGGACAGCACCCAAGCCCAGAGTTCAAGCCCCGCGACCGACCAAAAAAAGAAAGAAAGAAAAAAAGGCTTTAAGAAATGAGAAATTGAAGTACTTACAAGTAAGTTTGTTTTTGAGATAAGCATTTAATTTACATAATCGTGTGCTGGGTATGGAATTTATCTGAACAGCTATATTTTAATTTTAATCTGTCACAGCATTAGAGTTAAACAGTTCACAATCCTGCTACCACATTATCTAAATAAGTCTGCTGCAGAAGACTAGAGAGATTATCCTGTCACTATATCAACTGAGCCAGTCTTGATTGTTCAGGAAGTGATTACCTGGTTTAAATATGAAATGAATTAATACATTCCAATCATTTTTATTGCGAATTAATTTCCTTCTTCCTTTACAATTTTTTTTGTGTATGTGTGTCTGTCATGGGGCTTGAACTCTGGGCTTGGGCGCTGTCCCTGCCCTCTTCAGCTCAAGGCGAGCGCTCTACTGCTTGAGCCACAGCGCCACTTCCAGTTTTGGAGTGGTTTATTGAAGATAAGAGTCTCACTGACTTTTCTGCCCGGGCTGCTTTGAACTGTGATCCTCAGATCTCAGCCTCCTGAGTAGCTAGGATTTCAGGTGTAAGCCACCGGCGCCCGGCTCCTTTACAAATTCTATCTTGCTTATAGAAACTAAGACATTTTCATATTTTGATGACATTGATTCTCCTGAATATTAGCAATGTAATCTATGTCTTTAATGTTTTTTCTTTAGTGCCCCAGGTTCTTCAAAGCTGCACAGCATTCATTGAGCGATATGGCATTGTTGATGGGATATATCGTCTCTCTGGGGTTGCCTCTAATATCCAGAGACTACGGTAAAACTTTCCATGGCATTTCCTCCTTTATCCCTAATTAGCTCATTGAAGCAGTTATTTCAGAGTTGAATAACTTAGTCTATGGTCACAGTGAGTTTGTTGAGATAGAATATAAAATAATAGCCATATTGTTTTCTCTGTAACTTTCTAAATGGTGTTTATCTGTAATATCAGAGAAAAAGTCAACCTCTTTAATACTTGTATCTTTTTCTTTTCAAAAGGTTTAAAAGTTTTATCAAACTGAAGTTGAAACTATGACTGACATGAGAAATGATATCTTCATTAAAATTGGATTATTGGACTCTTAATTAGAATTGACAGGAAAGAAATCCCTTAGATCCTAATTCTATAGTGTATGCTCATGTGTTAATGTATTAGTCTATATCCTCTTCAGTGTATCTAAGACAAAAATAATAGTCTCTTCTTATATGCACAATGAAAATTTACTTGTGCTTAATCTTCTGGATTTACTCTATCCTCTATGCCATTATCGTTTCTTTTTCACTTTGGTGCATGGCAACTTCCACTATTCTATGGGGATTTTAATATTTTAATTGACCACAAGGGTCATCTTTGTTTTAAGAGATACATGTTTAGAAAATACTTAAGTTGATTCTTGGGTTAAAAACAATTCAGATTTAGACATAGTAAATCTTACATTCAGATTCCTCACTAACATTAATTTTCTCCATGTATAATAAGTGTTCTTATGCCAGAGCGTTAATATTAATTAATCTCTTGCAGAGTGAATTTAATCTACCCTAGTATTTTGAGCACTACTCTTATTTTACTCACTCTCTAGATTTTATAATCTGTTAAAAATTGTTGTTAGCTAGGCATTATATTATATTTCTTCTGTTTTTCTTATATTGCTTCAGCAAACCATTTGTTGGCCATACAGCTTGCATCTCAGGAAATTCTTGTTCATGGTCACTTAATCCTGGTTTCTGGTATTGCCAAAATACCGATATTCAGACCATTCAAAATTAAGAGCCCTCTTTTCCTGCTCATCTGTATTCATTTCAAAGGCTATTGTCTATTCTCATATTGAAGACACGCAGGATACATGTGTATCACATCCAATTACTTGCATAAGACACCTATTTACTCTCAGTCCAAATGCAACCTATTTATAATGTAATGATTTATTCTTAGTGAATTAAATGTGAATGCTTTGGACTAATTATTCCCATTATAATTTTCAAGTTATGCCAGATGCTGGTAGGTTATATCCTAGATTTGGCACATACATACACAAAAAGATAAGATTTCCACATCTCAGTTTCTAACGATTTTCATTAGCTAGGAAGAAAATATGTTCAATTATTGCTGATATCTAAATATAACATGGAAGAAAAGAGCAATTCACAGAGGTAGAAGGGAACATTGGGTCATTACTTTCAAGCTATGTATTTGCTTTCCTTCAGTAAAATAATTTTTTGTCCTTTTCTGTTTGGGTTAGCCATGAATTTGACTCTGAGCATGTTCCCGACCTGACAAAAGAACCTTATGTTCAAGACATTCATTCGGTGGGCTCACTCTGTAAGCTGTACTTTCGAGAACTCCCAAACCCTCTGCTCACCTACCAGCTGTATGAGAAATTTTCTGTGAGTACCACTCATTTTTGACTCAAGTTGTGTTGCAGAGCTTTGCACACTTCCATTCAAACTGTGAAGCTTGGTTTGGTCATAGATAGTAAGTAGATCTGGGATGAGATTAAAATGATTGTTTAAAGGAACAGAAATGATTACTAGCTAGTACATTTGCCTTTTGTTTGTACATTGCCATTCTTTTAGTTCTGACTTTGAGCCTCAAAATTTTCACCCTTAATACCGATTACCATTTTAAAAAATTATAATTGAGTAGGTTTTAGTGTGAAAACAGAGCACCTCCTTGATATTGTGTGTTTTCCTGGGTTTATTATCAAAGAATAAAGGGTTAAACACGGCATGAACACTGGATTATAAATGAATAACTCTCATTTATACCAACATAGCCTATTTGACTGTTTTGCGTTATGGTTGTTTTAGGATGCTGTTTCAGCAGCAACAGATGAAGAAAGGCTGATAAAAATTCATGATGTCATCCAGCAGCTCCCTCCACCACACTACAGGTAAGTCATGTGTTAGAAAAGTATCAGCAAGAGGCACACAAGTCAGATGATAGGTAAAATATGTTTTATTCCTTTAGGTTTCAAGTTGGTTCAGCTTCCGTGAAGTTTAAGTATAAGTTCTATTTCTCCATGGATGATTTGTGTGTGAATGTGTCTATATGTGTGGATGTGTGCATATATTTTTCTTTGACTTTCTATTTATCCCTACACCCTGGCACAGTGCTGAGTATCCAGCAGGGAGATAGCAAATGAAAAAATGACAACCAAATAAACCTAGGGGTTTTGTCTGTCTATTTGTGAGCTTGTGTTATTATTGTTTTTTTGTTCCTTGGTGCTGCTGAGGATTGAACTTGAGGCCTTGTGCATGCTAGCACTTTGCCATGGAACTACATCTCTTTGTTGCTAGTGTGTGTGTGTGTGTGTGTGTGTGTGTGTGTGTGTGTGTGTGTGTGTGTGTGTGTGTGTGTGTGTGTGTTTGTACATATGTGTGTGTACATGTGTGCCAGTCCTGGGGCTTGAACTCAGGGTCTGGGCACTGTCCCCAAGCTTTTGAGCTCAAAACTAGCATTCTACCACTTGGGCCATAGCTCTACTTCTGGCTTTTTGGTGGTTAATTAGAAATAAGTCTCATAAACTTTCCTGCCTGGGCTGGCTTCAAACCATAATCATCAGATCTCAGTCTCCTGAGTAGCAAGGATTCCCACTTAGTAAAAGAAAGAACACAGTAGAAACTCTGAGTGATAGGATACAAAAAAGCGAAAGATTTTTTTGCTTTTTTTTTTCATTGTGAAAATACTGTACAGAGGGGTTACAACTACATGGGCAAGGTAATGAGTACATTTCTTATCAAGCATTGTTGCCTCCTCCTTTGTTTCATTAATTCAATTACTAATAAGTTCAGCAGATGGTCTACAATTTAATTTAATGCTGAATGCTTTTCAGAAATACATTGTGTCTAACTCTATTAAAATCGATACTGCATTTAGCACTAAATTAACACCAACATTTTTAATCAATACTAAAAATTAGCATATATTTTAAAATCAGCATTCTAGATATGAATACATGATATATATACTATAGAAGGTACTAAAGCATAAATTCAATAACTCACTAATGTAGGTTCTCTAAGAATTGTGATGAAATTAAAGGACTCTGAAGATCTATTGAAGAGTGAAAAGGGAAAGCTGAAGGAAATTTGAAAAGTTTTCATTACTTAAAGGAATTGAGGTATTTGGCCTTGAAAACGAAGGCTGAGAAGACAAGTTTGGCTTTTTGTTTTGTTTTGTTTGTTTTGGGACATAGGGCTTGAACTCAGGGCCTGAGCACTGTCTCGGAGCTTGAGCCAAAGCTCCAGTTCTGAGACAAGTTTTTAAAGGATATCTTGGAGGCAAAAGGAAACATTTTTCAGTAACTCATTTGTTTATGAAGCCTAGTGTCGTTTGATTTTACTAATCTATCACTTACTATGTGCTCTCTTGTAAGGATCAGTCTTGATATCTGTGAACATAATACTGATAATTTCTTCTTAAACTATTTTTTAAAAGGTTGATAAGGAGATAAGCTTGGACCTTAATGTCTTTTAAATAAAATATAGCATAATAGAGGATGCTAATAATAGAGATGGGATAGACTTCATGACCTGTTAATTTTATGTGAGCTGTGATATTATATTTTTCCTCTACAGTAAAAAAAAGTAATCCATGTAGCATATGGTTTTGAAAAGTCAAATGCATGCAAAGCTGACAGATGCCGCAGTCGCCTGTTTCATGGATCCTTGATTCTTCCTTGATTTCTTGCACTGCCACTCTTTGTAACCTTTAGCAATCTTTCACTTTCTTCTCCCTACCAGGCTGAACTGATAACCTTCAACAATCTTTTACTTCCTCCTCCTTACAAGGATAGGACTGAACTGATGAGTATATGAGAAGTAAATGGTGCTCCCCTTAAATGCTCATTATCTATCTATAGCTTCCTTTACCTCTCAAGGTTCAAGTGAATCTTTGTGGTTCTTTATATAGACCACAATTTAACTTTTATTACTGCTTCTAATAATAGAGTCTTGTATTTCTGTCTCTCTTTCATTGTTTTTTAATAGTTTTAATTCCTGTATAATTGAGTAGGCTAAGACATTGTAGCTGATAAATAATACTGGTTTGTGTGTATCCCATTTAAATTATACTTAAGCTGATCATATTTATTTCCAAGAATGCTTTGCTCAGTTTAAATAAAGCATAATTTGATTGAACAAGATAAACAAGGACATTAGGATTTTTGAAGTAAGGCTTTTCATTCCAAAAGCCCATCAGCAGCTCAAATATATTTTCTCCTTGATGCCTATTAGAATTGTTCTTTTAACTATTTTTAGTTTGGTGTAACGTTGTTTTTTTTTTCTTTTAAAGTATTTAAATTCTTTTTCATTAGTTGTTGTCTGCTGCAAGTAGGAAAATAGAACTTCAAACTATCATTTGGTCCAGAAACTAGCTTTTGTGGAGGATTTACTTCTAATAATATTTAAACTTAGTAAGCAGCAGGGAGAAAATAACCTGGGTTTGTATGGTTTCCTTTTTTCTTTCTATTTTGCTTTTGAAAACTTGTAAATTAGTTAGTAGTTTTATATATTACACTGCTGCTTAATATCTTCTTCTATTAATATGTTGGATTTTGTTTTCCAGAACCTTGGAGTTCCTGATGAGACACTTGTCTCTTTTAGCAGACTATTGTTCCATCACAAATATGCATGCAAAAAACCTAGCCATTGTCTGGGCTCCAAACTTGCTCAGGTAACTTGAATTTGCCTTAGGACCTTTAGTAGAACTAAATTTCTCTAAGTGTCTTGAATAAATTCTTAATTCATCAATGTCCAAAGGAAAACAATGTAGTTCTTATTAGTATCTCCATAAAGCTGGAATACTGGGGCTTAGCTAAGGCACTATAAAAAATAGGGTTTCTTCCTCTGGTTTGTCTATGACTTAGGTGTTTAAAACAGTGCCATTTGACATTACTCTCTTTGCAACTCTAATGGAATGTTGTTAACCCCTCAGATCAAAACAGATAGAGTCGGCCTGCTTCAGTGGGACAGCAGCTTTCATGGAAGTGAGAATCCAGTCTGTGGTTGTTGAATTCATCCTCAATCATGTAGATGTACTCTTCAGTGGCAAAATCAGTGCAGTCATGCAAGAAGGTGCAGGTATGACTCAGGTGGATTTTGTTTACATATACCTAGCTTTCAAAGGAATAGAAAGCTTTGCATTTACCATTTCAGTTGATAAAATGAAACATTTGGAGAAGATCACCAATTTATATCTCTATCCCAAAGTAGAGTTGGCAGTTCTTTTGTGTGTACATAATGAATACAGCATATCAGATCTCTTGTGGTCTGATAAGTTTATGACAATATTTTTAAATATTGTCACTGTATTTAATAAAGGTATTATGTGGAACAGGAAAAAATATTACTTCCTACACTAGAAATATCCGAACCACATCCTTTTCTGGTCATCTTTTTTCTTTCCTTGGTACTAGGGATTGCCCTGAACCTTGTGCCTCTAGTTTGCCACTTCCCCAGTAGCTAGAATTACGGGTATATGTCCTTTAAGACACGAAAACAGTTGAATTATCACTGACCTGGCATATCACCTTCTATTTCTCAGTTAATACAAACCATTGTGATTTTTTTTCCATTTAAAAGTTTTAGAGAAAACTTGAAATAACACCAAAGAGTGGAGAGATAGGTAGACAGAGAAACAGGCTGCTGTGCCCTGACCTATAACTGACTATGTTCACTTCTTCCCTTTGTTTTGAAGCTTCCCTGTCAAGGCCCAAGTCTCTGCTGGTGTCCTCTCCATCCACCAAGCTGCTGACATTGGAGGAAGCCCAGGCACGAACCCAAGCTCAAGTCAACTCTCCAATTGTGACTGAAAATAAATATATCGAAGTTGGAGAAGGACCTGCTGCACTTCAAGGGAAATTTCATACCATAATCGAGTTTCCACTTGAAAGGTAAAATTCATTAAATCTTATTTTAAAATATGGTTTTCATAGCTATGTTTTTATTATTGTCTGCTTTTAGTTTGTTTTTAATTTTGTCTTTTAGCAATATGGTATTAAATTCTGGCCCACTCTCAGAAAAAAAATGTTTTAATATAAATGATACTTCTGTAAAGAATTGAAACAAATGATGCTTATATTACAACATCACATTTTTTAAAAACAATGTCACAGGGACAATTGTTAGAAAATATGCATATTCACAACATGGGGTTGATTTTTCTGAGATAATATTGTTTAGAAATAATCTGTGTTGGAATAGACTTTTCAGAAAGTAGTGAATAGATGATGATTTATTTGATGTTGGTTCCATATTAAGATTAATAGATCAGCAGTCCTCAAAAGTATGAACTTTCTACCAGCAGCATTAGCATCACCAGTTAATTGTTAGAAATGCAGATACTCAGTCTCAGCCTAGACCACAGGGTCAGAATCCCTGGGAGTGGAGCCCAGCAGTCTTCTGTCTTCCATCAAGTTTTCCATGAGAGTCTGGTGGGTGTGAAAATTGGAGAGCCACTACAGCCTGCCCTCTCAGCGCTCAGCTCTGTGACTTAATGGTTGCTCAAAAGAAATGGTAATAACATAGTTTATGTATCTTCTTTACTAGGTTCTAGTGGGAAGATTAACATATGTAAAGTTATTATTGATAGCTCTGCTCCTCCTTTGGCTATTACACATAAATGTAAAGATCTTGCTTATCTAGAGTTGGTTAGTAGTACTAATATAATTTTAGGATTTGTTCTTTTTATGTTAGTATATTCCTCAGTCTTCAACATCTTAATTTTGTATTTTAGCTCCATAGTTTACAGAGTTGGTGATTTTAAAAGTAGATTTTATGCTGTACAGTATGCTACTCATACTGATGATCTGAGGATCATGGTTCAAAGCTAGTCCAGACATGAAAGTCCAGACATGAAAGTCTATAAGAAACTTATGTATAATTAACTACCACGTAGCCAAAAGTGGAGCTGTGGCTCAAGTGATAACAGTGCTAGCCTTGAACAAACTTAAGGAACAGGTGCTGGTGGCTCATGCCTATAATCCTAGCTACTTAGGAGGCTAAGATCTGAGGATCATGGTTCAAAGCCAGCCTGGGCAGAAAAGTTTGTGAAATTCTTATCTCCAGCTAACCACCAGAAAACCAGAAGTGGTACTGTGGCTCAAAATGGTAGAGTGCTGGCCTTGAGCAAAAGAGCTCTGGGACAGTGTCCAGGCCCTGAGTTCAACCAAAGGGGAAAAAAAACCCAAATCAAGTATAATGCCCAGGCTCTGGGGTCGAGCCCCAGTACTTAGCACCCACCTAAAAAAGTATGTATTATGATGTAGATAAACTTGGTTTTCTTCCCTGACTTAATCACTTACCAGTTTTATGACATTTAGGAAGTTATGGGAACTTATTGGAAACCGAGAATAATAGTATTTGCCTCATGTCATTATATTTGATTGAAAGACTACAATCATTGTGTATATAAGATGCTTAACATAGTGCCTAGCCATTTAATGGATACTAATTTTTATTTTTTGTTCTGTTCTTATATTCTCCATTCACATAATACAAGCATATTCTGTTATTTTTGGAACTTTAATAGTTTCTATGTCCAGTTATGTTTTATTTCCACTTATTTTGTAGATTGTGAGATTAGATATAAATAAGAAAATAGACTTAGTGTAATGTTTAGAAACTCCATGTTTGACTTCCATTTTACACTTCAGCCTCACTGTGTCGAATGAAGGAAGATAGAAATATATGTGTTATTCCAGCTGTGCTTCTCTAGGCTATTTGGCTCTTCTTATCATTTATTGATTTCTTTTTCTATAAGAAAAAATAGGCACTTGTCTATCTTAATACAAATGAACTATTTTCTCTCTCACAGAAAGAGACCTCCTAATAAAATGAAAAAATCTCCCGTGGGTAGCTGGCGTTCCTTTTTCAACTTGGGGAAGTCGTCATCCATCTCTAAACGGAAGTTGCAGCGTAACGAGAGTGAGCCCTCAGAGATGAAAGCCATGGCTTTGAAAGGTGAGTGCCTTACCTGTCTTGCCCCTGCAACACAGTCTTCCTAGTAAGGCTTGCACCTTCTTAGACACCTACTTTGTCATTGCCATGACAGTTTCATTGTATGATGTACATAGCTGTGTGTGGCATAAATGGATTTGTCTTCATGACCAATTCTTTAGTTTTTCTTCCTTTGATGGTGCTGGGGTGTGAGTATAGGGCCTCGGACTTACTAGACAAGCACTACACCCCTTGAGCCATGCTCTAGACTGACTAATTCTTGATCCCCATCTCAAAAGGTAATATAAGTTACCTGCAGAAGGATCCTATTTCTTAAAGGAACTATACAGGAAGTACATATATATATACAAACACACATTTAAAATATATATATACACATTATATAATATATACATGTGTGTGTGTGTGTGTGTGTGTGTGTGTGTGTGTGTGTGTGTGTGTGTATAAAATGTGTTTAAAATTTCACAATGTAGCCAGGTACTTATAGCTCAGACTTGTAATCCTAGCTACTCAGGAGGCTGAGATCTGAGAAGCACAATTCAAAGCCAGCCCAGAAAGGAAAGTCCATGAGACTCTCTTCAGTAGCCACCCAAAATCCAGTAGTGGAGCTGTGGCTCAGGTGGTAGAGCACTAGAAGCTAAGGACTGTGCCTAGACCCTGAGTTCAAGCACTTGTAACCAGCACAAAACAAACAAACACTGCATTTGCAATATGAGTTACATTTTATTGGCAATAAATACTGATGTGATGTTCAAAAGTTTATATTTCTATTTCTACAGATTTATAACACAACAAAACCACGTTTCAGCTTCCTTTCAAGTTTACCATTGTTACAACCAAAGAAGCTATCTTTTTACTTGGTGACTTAGTAATGAGAGTGTCTTATTTGGCCAAACAGACCTATTACTATAGAATAAATGACTCTTTTTTATCTTTTTACTTGATGACTTAGTAATGAGAGTGTCTTATTTGGCCAAACAGACCTATTACTATAGAATAAATGACTCTTGTAAAAAATAGTTTAAACTAGTCAGGTATTGGTAGCTCATGCCTATAATCCTAGCTATTCAGGAGGCTGAAATCAGAGGATTTCAGTTCAAAGCTTTCTTAGGTAAAGATATAAAAATAATTTTTATCATTCAGTTTACAATTGTGTACCAAACCCGTACATGTGCCTCTGTAAACAGACAATAAAGGACTCCTACTTTCAGATTCTGTGAAGTCATATGTATAAGAAAATGAATTTGGGCTGGGAATGTGGCTTAGTGGTAGAATGCTTGCCTAGCATACATGAAGCCCTGGATTTGCTTCCTCAGTACCACATAAACAAGATTAGCCAGAAGTGGTGCTGTGATAGAGTGATAGCCTTGAGCAAAAGAAGCTCAGAGACAGTGGCCAGGCACCGAGTTCAAGCTCCAGGACTGGCAAAAAAAAAAAAAGAAAGTGAATTTCACTACAGAAGCATAGCTATAGAAATAGAATTCTACATAAGTCTTTATGTAGGCATTGTCAGTTCCTGTGAGGGAGGGAATCATAAAGATATCTCTTAAAATGGGCAGTGAAGGTAAATAGAGACACTTGATGGGCAGAGTACTGAGATGGTCAGAGTACATGTTCAGGACTCAGAAGCTTGGTGAGAAGAGACACAAATGAGAGAAAAGCATTATTTAAAGGAAGAATTGTCTTGAGAGGAGGGTGAAAAGAAACAATTAGGTTAGTAGACAAAGAACAGAAGTGAGTCTGTCCTCAGAAGGGAAGAGGGGTTTCAAATGGAAGTGACACTGTGGGTGCTACATCCAGGTAACAGAATGCAAGTGTTTAGCAAATCTGAGTTCAATGTATGTAAAGTAACTGTGTGAGATTCCTAGGACTTCCATATGAATTACCACAAGTGAGTTGTCTTGAGACAGCAGAAACATACTCTGTTTTCAGGGTTTTTTTTGGGGGGGGGGTCCGGTTGTGGGGCCTGAACTCTGGGCCTGGGTGCTGTCCCTCAGCTCTTCAGCTCAAGGCTAGCGCTCTACCACTTGAGCCACAGAACCACTTCCGGCTTTTTTTCTTTTTGCTTATGTGGTGCTGAGGAATCGAACCCAGGGCCTCTTGCATACAAGGCAAGCGCTCTACCACTGAGTCACCTTCCCAGCCCCTTTGTTTTCAGTTTTGAGGCACAAAGTCTGATGGTGTCAGCTTTTGGTGCTCCTTACCTTCTCCAATTCCTTGTGGCATTTCTTGACTTGGGCAGCATCACTCCAATGTCTACTACCTCCATCTTCACAGGTCTAGTCCTCTTTGTCCCTCCATTTTCTTTTCTAAAAAGAACATTAATCATGAAGGATAGAGTCCACTGTGAGTACAGCGTAGTATCATCTCAGAATATTAAGTTGATCTTTAGGAAATACACAAGAAAGAAGTTTCTTGGTTCATGTCTATGTTCAAGTTCTAGAAAAGGGATTTTTTACATCAGGAACTGAGAATAATGCAGCACTTTCTATAATAGCATTGTAAACTAGATACAACTCAAATATGCAACTAACCACTCTTGGAAGTTTGAACTGTTATTATGAAAAACACTAATTCCTTTCACTGCATGTACACAACAATAATAAAAGTTGACACTATTTGGTTTTGATTATAGGTGGCAGGGCAGAAGGAACCCTTCGCTCAGCTAAAAGTGAGGAGTCTCTTACTTCTCTCCACGCAGTTGATGGTAAGACCAAAAACATCCGTCATATTATTCTGTTATATTACTTTTAAAGTGTACACACACACACACACACACACACACACACACACACAGCAATTAAGTGTGTTTTACAAATAATTGCATAATAAATAGGCTACTGATTATCTTCCAGCATTACGGTACATACTTAGCTTATTGTTCAGATTAAAATTCAAAAATGTTTATGGTAACTGTATCTTATGGTTTCTATTTGTTTACATTAAAATGGTATTTTATAGCAACCAGGTATATTTCTCCCATGCTTAGGAAAAATAAGTTGTTACTATGTCTCCCTTGGATTTACTATGAGAACATAACGTTTATTACAAAGTATAAAATTAAATGGGTTTGTAATTTAGACCAGCAGTCTTTTGTTTTGCAATGGCCTAATCTGACTTTAAATTTCATAGATGAGATTGATTTCAGGTGTTCTTCATTACTCAAGGATCATTACCACCTAAAGATAGCAACTTAAAGTGAATCTGCTTAAAATGGCACCATATTTTCAAGGCAAATGGAAAAGATTTGGTTGTAGCATAACTTAAAAAACAAAACTAAATTATTATGAAAACAAATGTGTGTTATATTCTGTTTAGGAAAAGTTGAATTATAGTTGCAGTTATGTACTGATTTGTAGAAGGACCTACTTCATTGTTATTAGAGGAAGGTATGAGTTTTCTTTTTTAACCATTTTAAGAACACAATAGTACATCCTTTGTTTGCTAATGATACAACAGATTATTTTTTAAATCATTTTACAAAAGTAATTTAGCACTACACTGATTTTCAAAGGGTTTTCTTGGTCCATTTACATTCAAATCATATTGCTATGAAGTGTTCTAAGATGTCATCATCCTGGTCAATTTTCTCATCTTCATTTATTACTGCTGGATCCTCACTAGTTTTGCTTGTGATTCACAATGCTCCCATATCACTTTATCTGAGTGGCTGGCATTTTAGAAATTTTTTTAAGATTTTCAATTGTACTATAGTCAAGATAATCTACAAAAGCAATGAAGGTGCTGCTATTAAGCAAGAAATAACAATGGTTACTGTGAATAATCTTATAAATGGATTCATTAATAAGTGGGTTTATGTTAAGATAGTTTGTCTCCATTAAATAATTATAATAATTTTTATAGAGTAATATTTATTTTTTACATTGAATATTTAGCAACAACATAAAATGGTACCAAATTGTCTAGCATTCTTGAGGGGTATACAAGGGAAACTAAAAGCCTATTACTTTAGAAAAAAAATCACAGTTTTTAAGTATCTGAAAGGAATCCTTTGCTAAGTTATATAAATGCTTTTTAAGTGAAATATCTTTTATATAAAGATTTTTGCCATGATATACAGCCTTTTTTTGCCAGAGATTAATTTCACTGCATTAGTCACATGTGTATACAAGCCAGTGATACAATAAAACACAAAGACATGGAAAACTTTGTCCAAAGCCACACCAAGAGTCAAGTGCTTGACCAATAATAGAATTCAAGAGTCATTAGTCCTTTTCTTTTCCAGACCACGAAATGATGCATTTCCCCCCCTGTTTATATGTGACAGTTACCATTTGCTCAGGAAATTGTGTTAAAAATGAGAATAATCTATGTACATTGATAACAGTTTACAAGAAGAAAGTGAATTATGGTTTTTTTTAACCTTGTGAAGAAATTACTACTAAATTGAGTGGCTTATTACAGACAGTATCCTGTGACTTTCATACTTTGACATTGTTGTTCATTTTCACCAGGTGACTCCAAGCTCTTCCGACCCAGAAGACCCCGGTCTAGCAGTGATGCACTGTCTGCCTCTTTCAACGGAGAAATGCTGGGGAACCGCTGTAATTCCTATGATAATCTACCACATGACCACGAGAGTGAGGAGGAAGTGGGGCTGCTCCACATTCCAGCTCTTGTGTCTCCTCATTCTGCTGAGGATGTTGACTTGAGCCCACCAGACATTGGAGTGGCCAGCCTGGATTTCGATCCAATGTCATTTCAGTGTAGTCCTCCTAAAGCTGAATCAGAATGTCTGGAGAGTGGTGCTTCCTTTTTGGATTCATTGGGATACTCCAAGGATAAACCATGTGCCATTAAAAAGGATGGGGAAGCAGCTGGTAGCCAGTCTCATACTCCAGGAAGCACTGCAAGTTCTGAACCTGTCTCTCCAGTTCAGGAAAAACTGAGTCCATTCTTTACCCTGGACTTGAGCCCAACTGAAGACAAATCGTCTAAGCCATCGACATTTACTGAAAAGGTTGTCTATGCTTTCTCTCCGAAGATAGGACGGAAGTTAAGCAAATCACCTTCCATGAACATATCTGAGCCAATTTCAGTGACTCTTCCACCTCGGGTGTCAGAAGTCATTGGTACTATCTCAAACACTACAGTTCAGAATGCATCGTCACCAACCTGGGAGAAAAGTGTGGAAGAAAGTGATGTCACAAATAGATCCCCCACCCAGATAGTAAAGATGAAAACAGATGAGAGAGAGGCCCAAGAAGGATGTGAACCTGAAGTCCAGCACCTGGACCAGGTTGCTGCTGAAGAAGTAGAATTGCCAGGGAAAGAGGAGCAGTCTGTCTCAAGCAGTCAGAGTAAGGCTGTAGCTTCTGGACAGACTCAGACAGGTACTGTTTGTTTTCCTCCGTTCTTTCTATAAGTTAAGAGGGATCTCCCATCCTGTGTGTCACCTGTGCCTTTTAAGAGAGAAACTTGCTCTACAGCTAGTCTTTAATCAAAGAGAATGCTTTTCTGAGTGGTGCTAATAGCACAAAGCCCTATGCTACAATCAGTCAAGCAAAACTCCCCAAAGGGCTTGTGGCCTTGCTTCAGACTTTTACAAAAGTCCCATTACCTTTTGGACAGTCAGAATTTGTAAATAATTTTTAAACAGCTTTCTTAGCGCTTAAGAATATTTTCTTTTCTAATAAATATACTTATTATAGCCTTACAAGTTAACAAGCCAGCCTGCTCTATCAAATGTAATTCTTAATCACAGTCTGTAAGCACTCAAAGCTTGTGCTCTAAGCAGTCTTTTCTGAGCCAGGTAAGGGACCTGCATCATCCCCTCTCTCCATTACTATAGCAGTTCAAGAGGCGCTTGCAACCTTTAAACATGCTCTTAGTTTTCCTTTTGAACCAGATGTGTTCTCAACAACATTTGCATGTGGGATAGAAGATCATGGATCATGGAAGGCACCTATTTTTTTAATGATCACATGGGGAGTGTTTGGCTTTCCGTAGAGGATAACATAAGCTACCTTTTCATTCTCATTTTTTTTCCCAATTTCCCACTAGGAGCAGTTACCCATGATCCCCCTCAGGATCCTGTTCCTGTCAGTTCAGTCTCTCTTATCCCACCACCACCGCCTCCGAAAAATGTCGCCCGAATGTTGGCACTAGCATTAGCTGAGTCTGCGCAGCAAGCCTCAACTCAGTCACTGAAGAGACCAGGGATTTCTCAGGCTGGGTATACTAGTTATGGAGACTTGGCAGTGACTACAGCTGAAGATAAACTGCCTGGTCCCTACTGTAGTGTTGCTCTAGATAAGGCCTATTTCCAAATGGATCGACCAGCAGAGCAGTTCCACCTCCAGAACAATACATCAGGACACTGTGAACAGTCTCTCCCAGAGACAGCAGCTATGGGGGATCCCACCCATTCCAACACAACTGAATCTGGAGAGCAACTCCACCAAGTTGACTTGCCAGGGAATCAACCACCTCGAAACTATTTATCTGGGGACCCAGAAAAGACCAGAATCACTTCAGCTCCCTTAACAGACTCAGAGAAATCTGACGATCCTGTCAATTATCCTGAGGACCAGGCTGTGAAGAACAGTATGCCAACTGTGTCCTTTGTGGAGCAGAATGAGCCTCCACTCCATTTCTGCAGTGACCAGCCCCCCGCTTCCCTTGCTGCAAGTATAGACAAACCCCATCAACCTCCACTCCATTTCTGCAGTGACCAGCCCCCCACTTCCCTTGCTGCAAGTATGGACAAGCACCATCAACCTGCAGAAATTCTTGACAGATCTCTCATGACTTGTAATTTGCCTAGGGACAAAGTCTACCCTCCTTCTGGGTCCCCTGAAGAGAATACCAGCACCGTCACCAGGGCTTATGTGATGGCAACTACAACAGCAGCTGAAATGAGCTCCAGGGATGCCAGCTGGGCTGTGGCTGAACAGCCCATTGCTGTTGATTTTGCGGCTGCCACCCTTCAGCGCACGCACAGAACTAACCGTCCCCTTCCCCCACCTCCTTCCCAAAGGCCAGCAGAGCAGCTGCCAGTCGTGGGGCAGGTACAAGCAGCACCCAGTATAGGATTAAATAATTCCCACAAGGTAAGAAGGGAAGGAAATCAGTGGCATGAAATGCACTATTTCCAAAGGTATGTTATTTTTCAGCAGGGCGTGTTGTTGTCTTTGAGTCAGCCACAACCTTATTTTTCAGTCCTGTGGCAGATCTTTGTGATAGAGTTCCTGTTTAAGGATGAATTCTCTCTTTACTTGGCTACTGGTTTCTCTCTGAGGAAGAAATAAGTATTTGATGACTATAGATTAACTCTACCTGCTACCTTTTCTTCCTAAAGCCACTAATTTCCTCATAGTAATACAAGAAGATTGTGATCAAATGAAACAAATGAGATTTTAGATACTGTCAGGTTTTTTTTTCCTTGGCCAGCTCCATCATTGACTCAATATGACTTTGAGCAAATGGGGTCAGGCAAGTCATTTAGTCACTGTGCCACCATTTGCACGTACATGA
Source organism: Dipodomys spectabilis (assembly GCF_019054845.1). Classification (NCBI taxonomy): domain Eukaryota; kingdom Metazoa; phylum Chordata; class Mammalia; order Rodentia; family Heteromyidae; genus Dipodomys; species Dipodomys spectabilis. Next base: position 1,805,921 of record NW_024870700.1, read on the forward strand.
TGTAAACACTTCATTCTCAAGACATTTGTAAGATTCTGTCTTGCAAGCTATTTAGAAGTGGAAGACAGTAGAATGTTGGGACTTTCTGTGGTTGTTGATTGTAGGTCTCAGGGCCTGGCCATTATCTTTTTTTTTTTTTTTTGGTCGGTCATGGGCCTCCCTCAGCACTTCAGCTCCAGGATAGTGCTCTACCACTTGAGCTACAGTGGTAAAGCTACCACTTGAGCTACAGTGGTAAAGCCACTTCTGGCTTTTTCTGCTTATGTGGTGCTGAGGAATTGAACCCAGGGCCTCATGCATGCAAGGCAAGTGCTCTACCACTGAGCCACCTTCCCAGCCCTGGGCATTGTCTTTTTTTTTTTTTTAGTCGGTTGTGGGGCCTGAACTCTGGGCCTGGGCACTGTCCCTCAGCTCTTCAGCTGAAGGCTAGCATTCTACCACTTGAGAGTCAGCCCCACTTGTGGCTTTTTTTTTCTGCTTATGTGGTGCTGAGGAATTGAACCCAGGACCTCATGCATACAAGGCAAGCACTCTACTACTGAGCCACCTTCCCAGCCCCTGGGCATTGTCATTGAGCTTTTCTGCTCAAGACTTTGAGTCATAGTTCCACTTCTGTTTTTCTAGTTAATTGGAGATAAGAGTCTCCTAGACTTTCCTGCCCAAGCTGACTTCAAACTTCAGTCCTCAGATTTCAGCCTCTGAGTATCTAGGATTATAAGCATGAGCCACCAGTTCCTGACTGGGTTAAGACTTTTCATTATTTTTCTCAACCTTCCCAAGAGATTATTCTATAATCAAGTAACTGTTTTGATTAAAGAATGTTGTGTACAGAATGCTAAAAGTTTCTCTCTCTTTCCTTCTTTTGGCTATTCTGGGGTTTGAACTCATGCCTTACGCTTGGTAGGCAAGCATTCTACCACTTGAGCCATACTTTGTCCCTTTCTATTCTGCTTATTTTTCAAGATAGGTCTTGCTCTTTGCCTGGGCAGGCCTGGACTATAATCCTTTTATTTACCCTCCCTGCCAAACGTTTTCTGTTGAGATGGGGAATCTCAAGAACTTGTTGCCTGGGATATTCTCAAATCACAGTCCTCCTGATTGTAAGCAGTTAAAACCACAGGCATGAGTCAGGCTCTAATTTTCTTACTTATTTAAAATTTAAAAAGTACGAGGGTTTTTTGGTAGTCATCTTGAACTAAAAAATGTTTAAAAAATTCTAGTTCTTCCTGGAGCATGCTGTTGGTGGCAACTGCTTCTCATAGATGGTATATTTTTACTATGAGGGTCATAAGAAAGTGGGTAGACATCAGTATCACTTTAGATAACACACTTTACTGTTCTTCCCTATATTTGGGGATTTGAAACTGTTCACTCAGTGAGTCACTTCAAAATTCTCCCAGGAGGTAATATCAGCTGTTTCTATTGAATTAAATGTCCTTGGTATTGAGAGTAAGCTAGACTCACTCTCGAGCTGGGTATTTATTTTTAAGCATGACAGTGTTAATTGATGAAACCTTTCTTTGGGTCTGCACATGAAGATAATGCCAAAGACACCTCAACGCATATTTAAACCCTACTATGAATTAGAATCTGGCACAGTTCCCAAGAGAGAGCCAAAGGCCAAACAGCAGTGAGTTGTTCTTCTCATGGCCATGGGAGCAGGTACAGGACAACTGCATGGCTTAGAAAGTTCTAGCTGCTACTAACTTAACATGGTCATTAGAAATGTAATAGCATTTGATTTCATAGGTTGAGCATTAAAAAATGGGCTTATAAGATTATTATCTATCTCCCAACAGGTTCAAGGAATGGCTCCAGCTCCAGAGAGGCCACCTGAGCCTCAAGCCATGAGTGACTCTGCACCCCTCTTTGTCAGCGATGGCAGTGCAGCTGCTCAGTGTCCCATGACCACATCTGCTCCCCAGCCAGGCTTACCTGAGAAAGTGCGAGAAGGTAGCAGGGCTCCACTCCTCCACCTGCGAGCTGAGTCCTTCCCTGGCCACTCCTGTGGCTTTGCTGCTCCAGTGCCACCCACAAGGACAGTTGAAAGCAAAATGGCTGCTGCCATGCATTCTAGCAGTGCAGATGCCACCAGCAGTTCGAACTACCACTCCTTTCTTGCTGCTTCCTCAGCCTCGGTGGAGGATGTGTTGCCTTTGCCACTTCCTATCCCACAACCTAAGCATGCTTCTCAGAAAATAGCTTATTCCTCCTTCACTAGGCCTGATGTTGCTCCTGAGCCCTTTGGTCCAGAAAACTGTGTGCATTTCAATATTACTCCAAGCTGCCAGTTCCGTCCCTCAAGTGTATCTCTACACCACAACAAGTTGGAGCAGCACCAGGTATATGGTGCCCGATCGGAGCCACCAACCACCATGGGACCTCATTATAACACCTATGTGGCCCCAGGAAGAAACACATCTGGACACCACTCCAAGCCATGCAGCCGGATTGAATATGTTTCTCCTTTAAGCTCCTCGGTTAGGGGTGCTTGTTACCCTGAAGATATTCCACCATACCCTACCATCCGGAGGGTGCAGTCCCTCCATGCTCCCCCATCTTCCATGATTCGCTCTGTTCCCATTTCACGAACAGAAGTTCCCCCAGATGATGAACCAGCCTATTGTCCAAGACCCCTGTACCAGTATAAGCCATATCAGTCCTCCCAGGCCCGCTCAGATTATCACGTAACTCAACTTCAGCCTTACTTTGAAAATGGACGGGTCCACTACCGCTATAGCCCATATTCCAGTTCTTCTAGTTCCTATTACAGTCCTGATGGGGCCCTGTGTGATGTGGATGCCTACAGCACAGTACAGTTGAGGCCCCTTCACCGCCTGCCCAATCGTGATTTTGCTTTCTACAATCCTAGGCTGCAAGGAAAGAATGTGTACAGCTATGCTGGTTTGCCACCACGTCCTCGGGCCAACATGTCTGGCTATTTCTCTGGTAATGACCATAACGTAGTCAACATACCCCCAGCTGCCGATGTAAAGCACACCTACACTTCATGGGATCTTGAGGACATGGAAAAATACCGAATGCAGTCCATCCGCAGAGAGAGCCGTGCGCGGCAGAAGGTGAAAGGACCTGTTATGTCTCAGTATGACAACATGACCCCCACTGTTCAGGATGACTTGGGAGGGATCTATGTCATCCATCTGCGTAGTAAATCCGATCCTGGGAAAACTGGACTTCTCTCGGTGGCAGAGGGGAAGGACGGGCGGCACACAGCCAAGGTGGTCAGTCCTGAGGGAGATGACCGCTTCTACAGGAAACACCCAGAGCCAGAATTTGACAGAACCCACCACCATGGGGTGTATGGCAGTGTGCAGGCAGAAAAGCCATCCCTCCCGCAGAAGCAGGGCAGCCTGAGGAACCGGAAGCTTCATGACCTGGCCTGTGGTCTCCAAGAACACAGAGTACTTCAGGAAGCAAGCCATAGGCAGCTAAGTGAATCAAAGAATGGGCCACCTTACTCCCAGGCATCTGGCCAGTTAGATTATGGGCCCAAAGGGATTCCAGACCCTTCTGAGCCAGGCAGCTACCATAACTCTGGAGGGAAGTACACCATGTCAGGGCAGGAATCTTTAAGACTGAACCACAAAGAAGGGAGACTTTCCAAAGATCTGGAGCGACCACGAGCCAGGCAGCCACCCGCTCCAGAGAAACACTCCAGAGACTGCTACAAGGAGGAGGAACACCTCACTCAGTCAGTGGCCCCACCCCCTAAACCAGAGCGGAGTCATAGCCTAAAACTCCATCACACACAGAACCTGGAGAGGGACCCCGGCATGGTATACCAGTACCAAACACACAGCAAGCGCCAGAACAATATGACCGTTGTGTCACAGTATGACAACCTGGAGGATTACCACTCCTTGCCTCAGCACCAGCGAGGGGGATTTGGAGGGGGCAGCATGGGAGCCTGTGTGCCCTCCGGCTTTGCCCGCCCACAGAGCAGGACCTACGCCACAGCCCTGGGGCAAGGCGCATTCCTGCCCACAGAGCTGTCTTTACAGCTCCCTGATGCACAGATCCATGCAGAATGAGCCCTGGGAGCAGTAGAGTTGAAGCAGCCTCTGCTGGACAGTGGACTGTTCTATTTTTTTTTCAATAACCAAAATGATAAAAAATAAAATAAAAAAGCTACAAAACCTCCGACCAACCACATTAAAGGAAAAAATAATAATAGAAATAAACAAGTCCCCATCTTCCCCCTTCCTGCTTCATTACATCTTTTTCATCTATAAACGGTGTCATTTTTGTCTTTAAAAGAAATATAAGTGTAAAGCACTGTATTGAAAAGCTAGCAAATTTGTCATAGACTGTACTTTCCATGCAAGGCTATTTTGTAAGAGCCAGAGGACTGCCTTTAACTGATTAAGTATAACTTTGTCCTTTCATCTTCACATTTGCTACCTAGTTCGGAGCAGTTTGCCTCTATTTCCTGGTGGGCTTCTCCATTTCCTGTTGTGTTCCTGCTTCCCCATCAGGGGCCACACACCTTGCTCAGGTGGACACTCATTCCATTATATCATTATCTGTCAGGAAGGGGCTTGTGTGTTAAATTAGAGTGGAGGAAAATAAAAACGGATCCTTCAGTTAAAACAGACAGCAAACAACATTAGAATTAAAAGTAAAGGAATTGGGACTTTAGCCATTTCATAAAGTTATTGTAAAATACCAGACTTAGAATCATACTTTCTGTCTTCTTATTTCTGTATGTATTCCTTACAGGTTGATGCACAAGCTCTTATCCACTGTATAAGGGGTATTTGGGGCTTTTTAAAGTTAGAATTCAAGTTCTAATTGCCAGTGGGCTTCATTACCACCAGAATATCAGGCTTTTAATGTGCTGCCTGTATGCAGATCCCCCCACCCCATGTAATGTTCAGCAAATTATAATTCCAGTAACACTATTCGCTCTCCTAAAATAACAACTCTTTTTCATTAGGAAAAAATCAGCATAGTTGAGCTATTTGAACACGATTTCTCATGAATGTAAATTTACAAGTTTCTAAACCAGAATACAGGTTACCTAGCATTTCCTGAAGTGACTTTGGATTATATGTTTAAAACTGCAAATCCCTGCAGTAAGCACTAAGTACAGAGCCCCATCTCACCAGCCGCAAGCTCTACATAGCTGCCACGTGCATCCCAGGGAATCCTATGGTGTGTGTTTCCTGTGTACTTGTGTGATTCCTGTCTAATTACCATCTACACCAGCATTTCCAGGAATAGCTCTTTATAATTGTAGACATGTTAACATGTTTAATACCCAGGACTTTTCTTTTGAAAGTTACAACTCCATTCTTTCTCAGCCTGCCCCACCACAGACACCCCAAACTAGCAAGGCAGTCCTGAATTTAGAAAGTGAGCTTAGATTGACATTTCATTCCAGCGTGATAATACTTGCGTTTTATACATTCATACATTTTACATGCTCAGTTTGTAGAAGACATGGGCGGTTTCATTCCATTTACTGGATGGCTGATGCTGTGAGGCTTTTTAGAATTTGGAATTACTTTTATTTAGAGCAAAGAAGGAGAACTTTTAAGAAGCTAAAACCATGCTGCTATTCTTGCTGTGAAATTGTATAAAGATTAGAATTCATGCCAGTCTTTTTTTAATTTAAAAAAGTCATGTGATTGCATTTTAAAGATTTATATTTAGAAAAAGAAATAAAAGTTTTAAGAACAAGACATTTATACATGGAAATACTCTGTAAGGTTTTCTTGTGTTCCCCAGAATTGACCAGGTGGGTGCAATAAAAGACCAGAGTAGAAATCTTGAGACATCAGTATGTGGAAAGGCCTGTGGAAATACAGGCATCTCCATCCGAAATGCACACCCAGTTGATCCACAGTCAGTGTTGAAAAACCTACTAGGAATCCTCCGACCCATCAGGTGCTACACACAGGAGTTTCCTCTCTAGTGACTACAGCACTAACTCTTTTTTTACCCTCATCATCATCTTTCAGTGTAGTAGGCAGCCCATTGCCCTTGGACACCATGCCAGCCCTAAAGGTGCATACCAGCAGCATGGAGGTTAGAAAGAGGGGCTAGTGTGACAAGGAGACAAAGCTAGTGGCTTTGGTAACTGAGGGCCTGGAAAGAAGTGGTGGAGGATCCAGGCCAATTTTCGTATTTGTGAACTTGTTGCACACACACATATTGTTTACTCCTGAAACTGAAGCCTATTTTTAAATACTAAGGTCAATTCATCAGAACAATTTCTTCATAAATAATATCCTATGGGTTTGGAACTATCAGGTAAATATTTTGCATATAGAATAATGATTCAAATTACTGGTATAAGTGTGAAATGCAAACTTTAGATAAAAGTCTAGAGTTACTTAATGTATGTAGCAACAGCCTTAACTTTGAATTCTGCTATTTGAAAAACTTTGCCTGCATCTTTCCCTTCCTAAAGTGGGGTAGAAATTAGATGGCAAATCACTGTGAGCCAGGTTACCTCAGCATCGTTTACTGTGCACGTGCTTTACCCATACAGTAATTGAATGTTACTCAGATTCTCAGTGTTGACATGGAGAATTATGACAAGGAAATGGAGCTGCCTTATGCATTAAACCCATGATTTAATTCTATTGGTATTTTCATGGCCATGTCTCCAAATTTTATCATTTTGGCAAAATTCTGGTCACACAGTTTGGTTAAATTGAAATGTAGAGGTCTGGCTAGGAACTTTGCTATATATAATCCCCAGGGCTATCATTTTCTTATTAATACATTTAATCTGAGCCTTATTTCTTCACTGTATTTCAAGTTCCTTTTTAACATACATTCACATATTTTACATGCTCAGTTCGAAGAAGTCCCTAAGATAGTCCTAAAGGGAGGGCCTGCACATTTCTGATAATGACAAAGCTGTTTTTAAAATGTAGCGTCAGGTTGAAAAATTCGAGGACTAGTTCTGTGCGGAGGGACCAGGAATGTGAGCGGGGATGGTGGTGTGGGTTAGCGCTTTGGAAGTAGTAGCTGGTGCATGCGATGTAAACTGGAAATTCACCACTTTGGTTCATCAAGGAGCCTGTAAAGTCCATTTCTCTGTTCATCACACATTCGCTACATCGGCAAAGTATTGCCTGAGCAGAGAGAGAAAGGAAATAATGAAAGCTAAAGTATGTCAGAAAGTTACTTCCAAATGGTTAGAAGCATGTGATTGTCAGTACTGTGTATTACAGAAATGTCGGGAATGATGTATTTTAATGTGTACAAGATAATGTCGGTGTGCACAGAGGGTCTTTTTTCCTCATCTGATTAGTACTGTTAATGTTCAAAGAATTTTTTTAATGGTTGTTTTACAGTTTAGGTTCTGAGATAGCAAACCCTGATTTTTCAACCATGACCTGCATGAGAGAAGCATCTTAAGAAGTCTTAGATCATACTTTTTGAGTTCTTTTAATTTATATAGTGTATTTTTTATGTTTTAATATTTTTGTGAACTGGTGTAAATTGTTAATGCATATAAGCCTGTGTATTTTTGTAAATAGTTTTGTGATTTATTTCTTGTAAATATTTAGAGTTTCATTTCTTTCAAAATTATTGAAACTGACTCTTGGGTTGGGGTTTTGTTTGTTTCCTTGTTTGTTTGGCTGGGGGGGGCGGGCGGGTGGGTAGGGAGAAGGGATTTTTGTACTTGGAGATGGAGATATCTTGTGGTTTAAAGCAAATGTCCCACTGGTCAAATATCAACAGAACTATTTCAGGTTAAAACAGACTTTGTGTGTATGTGTATCCTTTTTTAACCTGATATGAATTACAATGAGATAGACGGGTAATTGGTTTGGGGATGTTTGGATCAGAAGGCAAGTGTTTATATACAACACAGCCTGTTATGCCAAATGGTACACTAAACCATCCCCTGTTTCTTCTGTGCACTCCCTGGCCAAATTCCCTTCCACCTAACAGTCATCATGGAGTGTCCAGGTCTCTTTCATGTATTCTGGGAAGTCTAGAAGATACAGCACCCTCAGGGCTGCCCCTGGGATCACTCTTTCCCTTGCAGGCTCTCACCCCATGTGCCCTCATCTCAGAATCCTCCAAAGAGAGGATAAACAAAAAAAGAACATGTTTGATAGGTTCTCACAAAGATCTTGGATGTTACTGTTTCTCTTCAGAGTAAAACAAACAAAAAGCCACCTGGGATAATCTGGCTGGTGACACATCCAGGTGGAGACAGGATTTCAGTGAGATGAATTGTGGAAGATGGAACCCAAGGAATCCAGTTGTCCCATAGGCTATCCTAAGCTTATTCCGGTGCCAAAGTTCTCACATTTCAATATTAACCAGAGCTTTTGGGGTTGAGATTACAAATCATTCTTCATTTGAAAGTTGTAGAGACATGTTCATTTTTGCCAAGAATAGAGAAGTTACTTCCCGTCCAGACACTAATAGTCACCACCATTTTTTTTAATATGCCTGCAGGTTAAGCAAACAACATCAGCTTCAGCAAAGCTCTCAGAACTGAGTCTGTGTTTCCATGGAACCAGGCAAGATTGCAAGAATCAAAGGACATTTCCACTGAGTCTCTGCTTATCCAATTTTCCCACTACCACATCCCCTTTGAACAAATGGAATTTAAGACCTACCTCTAAATGTGTGTTGATCACTGACTAAAGAACTGGATGGCAGATAACATCAGAGATGTTTGACATTTTAGTCATTTGTGTTGCTATAGGTTCTAAATGGTACATTTTAAAGTAACAGGGACTTTCCACTGCAGTGGAACTTCAGGCCTCTGGGAACATCAAGAGTAAGACTTACGTGGCCATTTTCCCCCATACTAAGACCTCTTGAAAAATATGAGGATTGATTTTTAATTATTTTCAGAGCCTATTTTAAACTAAAAACTTTGTTGTCAATATACATCAAGGTTCTTCATTTCTACCTACAGATTACTACAATTTTCTTTTCCAGTCCTGGGGCTTCAACTCAGGATCTGGACACTGTACCTGAGCTTCAAGGCTAGCACTCTACTACTTGAGCCAGAGCACACTTCCAGTTTTTAAGTCATTGATTGGAGATAAAAGTCTCATGGACTTTCCTGCCCTGGCTGGCTTCAAACCATGGTCCTCAGATCTCAGCCTCCTGACTAGTTGGGCTTACAGGCGTGAGCCGCACACTCCTGGCTAAATTACTACAAATTTAATGAAGCCTTAGGGACCCCTTGAAGCAAAGAGGGTGTTTCTATACCAAATGATTTTATCACCAGTATCCCTGTTATGTTCTCATTCCATGCTTAAAATTAGCTTCTTTATGTCACCACTTGGTTTTGTCTATGAAACCTTCCTCTTTGGCATTGTGATCCTAATCTGTCTAGGAAAAATCAAATAATTAAGGTTGTCAAGTTGGTGAGCAAAAGGTGTTCTTCAAGTGGCCCTGGAAGGTTGTCCTGAATCATAGATTCTACATCCTCCTTTTTGTTGTTGTTACTCAGAGCTTTTTCTTTCCTCCTAACCTGGTGTGTGGAGAGCCAGCTAAGAAACAGCTACTATATAAGATGCTTAGAAGGGAAAAATTAAAGACAAAAATAATGACCTTGGATTTGTGAGGAAACAGTAGACACAGAAGCATTTTTCCATCAGTAACTGTAGAGAATTTCTCCCCATATAAAATGCTAGACCACAGAGGACATTTCACATCCACAGTTAAGAAAAAATAATATACTATATAGATATACTGCTTCACCTCTGAGTCATTCAGTTAGTGTGCTTTTAATTTCCCTACCCCCCAATTGTGGAATGCATCCTGGTGATTCCTAGCCAGTAGTTCCCAAACTTTGGAATCTATATAAAATACCTAGGGAGCTAAACAAAGTTACAGACAGTCTGACCCCACAGGTCTAGGAGTAAACTGTGAAATGTACATTGTTTGAACTACATGGTATTCTGGGGTCAATGGTTGAGGCAATACTTAGTTTAAGCAGCATCTTTAGCAGGCCTTTTCTCACCATCAGAACACATACACAGTTCAGAGAGCTTTACTCCCATTCACCACTTGGGTTTCCCATTATTTAGTGAGAATAGGTGCTGTAGTTTGGACCTAAAATGAGCCCCGAAGTCCCATGTGCCAAGAGGCTTGCTCAGCAGCAGCCTGTGCTGAGGTGGCAGAACCTTTAAGAGGTGGGGCCCACAAGGAGGAAGTCAGGTCATTGGGATTGTGTCTTTGAAGAGTAAAATGGAACCCTGGTTCATTCTTCCTTTTGTTCATGGCTCCGTGAGGTGAACGGGTTTTTGCTTCCACACACATTACTGCCATAATGGACTGTGTCACTACAGGTCCAGCAGCAACAGGGCCAAGCAACCATAGGAACAGACTCTGAAACCCTGAGCCAAAGCAAATCCATGTAAGTTGAACTACCTTGGGTATTGTGCCATCATAATGGAAGGTTAACCCACCAGAACAGGAATTTATCATCCGTGGCTCTACCCCTTGGTTTAAAGACCAGGCCCTAACCCATGTATCACAGTGACATGCAAAAGAACTGATTGAGCTGAACCAACACTGTGGAGAACAACAACCTGTTCTCTGAAAAATCAGTTTAAAAAATTCTGTCTACACCACTGCCTCTTCTATGCTCATCTTGTGCAGGGCATTCTTTGGGGTGTGAGACCTGCAGGCTGCTTAGGAAGTACATCGTTGCTATTTGCATAGCTGTGTGTTTCAGATACTATGCTCCTGGAAAGCAGAAATAGCTCTGAGAATCAAGTGCTGTGTCTTCCCTCCCAAAGCTTTTACGATAACTTTTGCATCATTGATTATGATTAATTGGTTCCTTTCAGTTTTATGGCGTTTTACCAGTCAGTTGTTGGAAACAGTATAGCAATGTTCTGAAGTAACTAACTCTGTGCTTACTAATTTAACTCAGTGCCAGACACTGTAGTAAGTATTTTGCATTTGTTCCTCAGAACTCAGGGCACACAGAAACCAGACACACAAATGCTAAACAGCCACTGCCACACAGCTCATAATGAATGGGAGCCTGACATTCAGACCCAGCGCTCTGACAGCTTATGCTGTGAATAAAGTAGACTTTGGGTTGGATAGCTGAATCCTGACTATTAACTCACTAGTTCTACTAATGTCTTCAAAAGCTATTTCTAAAATGCTCTCTAAGCCATGGCTTTCTCACCTCTAAAATGAGAATAACAACATGCAGTGTCTGCTAATGATTGCCAAGGAACTAAATATAGTTGCTTTTAAAGGGCTTAGCAGGTGAGCAAGTCTTCTGTAAAATAATCCAGAAATTTCACTGTGAATGAATGCAACACCTTGCAACAGTCAACTGAAATTATCTGGGCACAATTGTACATTAAGAATTTGTTGGGGCTGGAAGGTGGCTCAGTGGTAGAGTGCTTGTATTTCATGCATGAGGCCCTGGGTTCAATTCCTCAGTACCACATAAGCAGAAAAAGCCAGAAGTGTTGCTATGGCTCAAATGGTAGAGCACTAGCCTTGAGCTGAAGAGCTGAGGGACAGTGACCAGGCCCAGAGTTCAGGCCCCAATACCAGCAAAAAAAAAAAAAAAATTGTTGCTGGGCACCAGTGGCTCATACCCCTGTAATCCTATTTACTTAGGAATCTGAGATCTGTGGATCATGGTTTGAAGCCAGCCCAGGCAGACAAATTTGAGATTTAATTCCAACCTGTGAAATGCCAGAAGTAGAAGTGTGACTCAAGTGGTAGAGCACCTGCCATGAGGGAAAAAGCCACACTTGGTGCAGAGTTCAAACCCCATTACCACCACCAGCAGCAGAAGAAGATAGGAGGAGGAGAAGGAGGAGGAGGAAGATGAGGAGGAGGCTATGCTGTATCAACATTTATGAAAGGAACTGAAAGGTTTCACATGGTTAGTTGGGTGTCTTGCAAGAAGTGAACCCTGACAGGTGTGCAAGATACCAATCATGGAGTGTACAGAATACCATTACTTACCACACAATCTAAACAAATACCTAAAGAAAATACTAGCACTGACTGTGCATTCTGTTTCTGAGCTCGGCTATCCCCTGGATCCAGTAACTTTTCAGTTCTGGGGTGGTTTGTCATCTTAGTCAGCTCGAAGCTGTGCCTTCCCTGCTTGTGGGCTTTACTTTCTGCATGCATCTGCTCTCTTGCTCTGCCCCAGTGACTCACAGACCCACCAGCTACCCAAGCGGCCAGAATGGAAGCACGTTGTGAATTGCTACAAAAGAATAGCTCTGCTTTCTAAAGCGAAATGGCCCTGACTGCCTCTCCATTTTTAGATGACAGATAATCAGGATCTTTCCCATTCTTAAACACTTAGTTTTCCTTGTTCAATATTAGTTGAAGTGCCTTTTGTTGTTGTTGTTTGGTTATGGGGCTTGAATTCTGGGCCTTGGCACTGTTCCTGCACTCTTCAGCTTAAGGTGAGTGCTCTACCACATGCCCACTTTTGGCTTTTTGGATGCTTAATTAAAGAGAGAGTCTCACCGATTTTCCTCCTGGCTGGCTTTTGAACCATTATCCTCAAATCTCAGCCTCCATCAATTACCAGGTACCAGGTAATATATATAAATATATATATAATATATGCATATATTAACTAATTGGTCCCATTCTGTAAGATATCATTCTTACTTGTATTACTGCTTTACAAGTAAAGAAGCTGAGGTCCAGCATATGTAAATAATGTGCCTCAGTCCACACCTTGGAGATGCAGTGGGATTCAAGCCTAAAACTCTTGGATAGAAGAGCGTTCAAGGACCAGGACCCTCCAACCCAGGAATTCCTGAGGATTTGAGATGCTGCTGTTGTTCACAAGTCACATAGGTAAGTTTTCTGCTGTAGTTAGCACCATCAAAATCTCAGCATCTTACACACACACACACACACACACACACACACACAGAGGAGAACGTATTTTCCACTATGCATGAATGTGTCTGTCCTCTGTACAACCCCTCACAGCCTCCTTTCTCTTTCACCAGACACAGGAATATACCTGGGACAGTGTAGCAATGGAGAAGATCACAGGAGGAACTGGTCTGAGTTGTTAGTTAAAATGCAGCCCAGAAGCCAGGAAGGTTCCAGAGCATTGTCCAGAGAACCTCTAGGGCCTTCCTGAGCACACCATGCTACTTTGCACTCAGATTTTCCCACCAACCTTGGCTGCTGCTGACCTTAGCATCCTGCAAAGAACTAGTATGTAGCTTCCTGTTAGCAGACAGCAATGGATAAGATCCCAGATACACTCAAGGATTAATAGTTCTTTGAGCAAAACATAGCTGGCAGTTGGGGGGGGGGGGGTCAGCCTAGGTTAGGTCTGACAGATTGCTTTGCAAGCTATCATTCTTAGAGACTTTTGTCTCCTAATAAGATGTTGGGCTTTTGGAGTAGAAAGAAACTTACTTTCTGTAAGTAGAAGAGATTAAGTTATGCTCCACTCTGGAGAAATGGGAGAATGCTTGCCAAATCTAAATGCTGCCTGAGTCTCAAGTATGACCACCTCCATCACTCCACCTGTCTCTGATGCTTCAAGGGCCTCCTTGCTCTTAAACATGCAAGTCCATGTCCACTCCTCTTTTTTGGTGCAGATGACTGAAGCTAGGAACTTGTACTTGCTACATAAAAGCCCCCACCTCCTCCTTCTTCTGGTTGAGGCTTGTTTTTGTTTTTGAGATAGAATCTCTCCCATTTTGCCCTGAACCAAAATCCTCCTGTCTCCCTCCACCTCCCAAGGAGCTGGGATTACAGGGTGTATACAACCACATTTGGCTCAGCTCAGCCTTTGTGCTGGCTGATGCAACTAGTATGCCTGGCCCCACGTTTGAATACCTTGTTCCCGCCAGTCAGGCCTTGATTCAAAAGGTAGCATCTAGCCGGGTGCATGTGGTTTATGCCTGTAATCCTAGCTACTCAGGAGGTTGAGATCTGAGGATCACGATTCAAAGCCAGCCCAGACAGGAAAGTCCATGAGACAATAAACCACTAAGAAAACTGGAAATGGTGCAGTGGCTCAAGTGGTAGAGTGCTTGCCTTGAGCTGAAGAGCTGAGGGACAGCGCCCAGGCCCAGAGCTCAAGCCCCATGACCGACCCCCCCCCCCAAAAAAAAATGGTAGCATCTTACAGACAACTTCCTTCAACTATCAAAAATAACATCTTTTTATTCTCAATCCCCTCACCCTAATTTATCTTCTTATGTGTTTATAGTCTGCATTTCCTCTAGAATGTGAAGGCCAAGAAGACAAGAGCTTGTTTACTCTTTTATCCAAGTGTCCTTCACAATGCTCTAGCATAATCCTGCATCAATAATGGTTGGAGGGAAGAACTGAACCACACTAATGTATAAGAAAGCATGTGCTCTTATACCCTTCGACGAATCTCATCATACATTTGCTTTACTCTCTTGTGTTATAAGCAAATTTAGACTACTGGTATTGGTGGTTCCAGAGGGAAAGCAGGACAGATAGGCTAAGTTGTAATTCAACTTCCAGAGTCATTAAACACATTCCAGTGAGTCATAATGTCTTTCAGGAGTCGACTGTGAGCAGTGTTGGAGAGTACAGAAGGGGAATTGCTTGGAAAAGAGGAAGGAGGTGGTATCCATACTCACATCCACCCATGCTAAGATGGGATGTGAATACTTTTTTTTCCCAGGCTACAATGACTGCAGCAGAGAAGGAAAAAGTAAGGTCCGTATCATTTTCTTTATTTTAATTTTTATTGTTAATATAAAGGAGATGCATGGAGATGTGACAATTACATAAATCAGGTCATGAGTACATTTCTTTTTAACCATATCACCCCTTCCCTCACTCTCTCCCAGTTTTTCCCTCCCACCTTCACCCACACGTTATATTCAACATAGTGTCAAGTGAGCACCACTGCTACATTTGTTCACCTTCTGTTCGTCTATTACTGTGCTTCCTCTTACCCTCCCAGGGATATATAAACAAACAAACAGAACAAAAAGAAAACAAAAACAGCAACAAAAAAAAAAAAAAAGAAAAAATTCTCTTGTTTCAATTTCCTGGAGTATGGATAGCATTTTCAACAAAACTATTGAACCTATGTACCACGAGGTGATAAAATATAGAAAAATGCAAATGAGTTGGCTCCTGCATAGGCTGGTGTTTATAATATGTGGGGGAGGGATGGTAGGTGATGAGTGCTGGAGATTAACAGAGCCTGGCCACATGCAAGGCTATATCTCTAGCCTAAGGCTTGCGGTAATTGTTAAGGTGCTATAAAGGCTATTTGGCTCTGATTTTTGTGATCCTTCTCTGTGTGTATGATCTTTCTTTGTGCATATGTGTGTGTGTATGTGTGTGTATGCGCATGTGTGTGCCATTCCTGCAACTTGAACTCAAGGTATGGGTGCTGTTCCTGAGCTGCTTTTTTTGTTCAAAGCTAGTGCTCTACCACTTGAACCACAGCTCCACTTCTGGCTTTTTGGTGGTTGATTGAGATAAGAGTCTCATGGACTCTTATACAACCAGTGCCACTGGCACCCAGCTTTGTGATCCTTCTTTCAAAAGACTGAAAAAAATGCAAGAGTCACTAGCTTCCTTGAAGCCGGGCAAAAACATCACTGTTGAATTCCAAACTATTTTGTTGCACTCATCACAAGTGAGTGAGCCAGAATAATACTAGTAAAGTTTAAGGAAGAAATGGCCCACTGAAAACAATGGTTCTGACAAACTTTAGTTTTCCTACCCTCAGCAGCCCTATAGGAACGGAATGGAATGGTTAAAACCACAAGTACATTCGAATGTGCCTGCTGCATAAGGAGCATTATTCACAAGCAGCCACCAGAGGATGCTGTTGAAACACTTTCTCCACAAGCGTCTGTTAAGTTTCACTTACCTTTCCCAAGTGTTTGGGTAAGTACCTCAACAGGTGATTTCCTCATGTCTTTCCACTCCACAAGTGGAATGTTAGGAACAAAAGGGTCTGGCAGAAAATGCTCAGAGGTGATAAATGATCACTGATCAGCTACTTTTTGGAATCAGCCCGTAATAAAAGGGAAGGTAAACAAACTAGATAAAAGTCTGAGGAATTGTGCAGAAAGGGAAACATTTTGTTACTAGATTACATAATTTTTGAGGATGATTTCATGTACTTAAGTTCTGAAATAACCTTTCTTGACCTTTTTAAAAAATAGTATAACATGTCTTGAACCTGGAGCTGGATGCCAGTGACTCATGCCTGTAATCCTAGCTATTCAGGAGGCTGAGCTTTGAAGCTTATGGTTCAAAGCTGGCCTGGGTAGGAGTCAATCAGACTCATCTCCAATTAACCACAAAAAAAGCCAGAAGTGGAGCTGTGGCTCAGGTGGTAGAGTGATAGCCTTGAGCACAAATGCTCAGGGACAGCTCCAGGTCCTGAGTTCAAGCCCCAGGACTAGAATACACCCCCCTCACACCCCCCCCCCCCCCCAAGTAGAATCCAGCTCCTGTAGTTTTTGTGAAGTCTGGGCTCTTGAGTCCTGGCAAAGTTCAAGGACCTTGGAACATATCAGAATCCTCTACAAAGCTGTTGGAAGTAAAGATTTGTGTGTTTATCCTACTTATGCTACTGTGTCTTGGTAGGCCAGAGGACTATATTGTGAATGTAACTTGGCTCTGAGGATGAATCTGCATCCATGATTTAGGGACTATTGTTCCTGGCAACAATTCCAGTCCCTCCTCTGGTATCTGCCATTCTGGGCTCTAGTCTAACCCCAGTTTGGAAAATAATGGATTAATCAAGTTTGTTTGTTTGACTGCAGAATTCCTTATACTGTCCCAATATTTTAAAGTACCAGCAAAGAGAATGCCGTATTTAATCACAGGCCATATCTTTAGAACACATTTCTGGAGACACTGTTCAGCTGAAAATGATCTGGACTAGATGTCAGAAATTTGGGGGTTTAGTTACATTCTTTATTAATAATCATGTGACTAATTTATGCACCAGATTTGAGAAAGCCAGCCATGCGACTTTGATAACTCTCTCCAGTAGCCTCCTTTGTCATCTCTGCAAAAGAAGGAGGCTGAGTGTGGTTGCATCCCCTAAGAGCTATGGAGGGACAAGGAATTGATCTACCAAAAAATGCTTTGAAAAGGGTGAAATATCATTGAGTCTATTACATCACAGCAGCAGTCCCACTCATAATGTAATGTGATTTCCAAGACTATGGGGTCAGTGAGGGCCTAAGGTGTACTGTGAGGCTTAACTCACAGCACAAAGAAGGAAGAGGGCGTGTGCTGGGGAGAGGCAGCCTCGCTTTATAATAGTCAACTCTTGCTGTGACGACTCTGTCCCTTTAAACTGAGAGCATTAATCCTTTCAGGAGGGCAGCTGCCTTCTGACCCAAATGTCTCTTGAAGGCCCCACCCCCTTTCAGCGTTGATACACTGGGACTAGTCTCTGTGTGGGTTTGGTTAGGACATGGCAATTGTGTATGTGAAAGGTAGACACATGTCCACTGGGATGTGAGAATTAATCTGTAAGCCCTCTTCTATCTGCAATACTTTTTGCTGTAAGGAAAATAACACAGATAGTAGGTTTGTTTTTTGTTTGGGGGTATTTTTTTTTAATTTAATTTAATTTTATTTGAGAACATACTGTACAGAGGGGTTACAATTACATGGGCAGGATAATGCATACATTTCTTACCAAGCATTGCAGCCTCCTCCTTTGTTTCCCCTTCACCTCTCTTCCCAGCCTCCCCCCTCCCCCCCACCCAATCATACCCCCCTCCCCCCCCACACCGACATTGTAAAGCTGGTTTTGACATGACATTTTGTACTTCTCATTGTTGCAACAGGTCCACCTGAATCCTTAAACGACTTGTTTGTCCCCGTCTCCTCCACATGTTATACTGACATCAAATATAGTGAAAGCGGGGGTTATGTTTGGGGGTATTTTTTTAAAAAAATATTTTATTATAAAGATGCTATACATAGGGGTTACATTTACGTGAGTAAGGTAATGAGTACATTTCTTGTCGAGCATTGTTACTCCCTCCTTTGTTTTTTTTTCCTTCCTGTTTTGGGTTCTTTTGTGCATGTGGTGCTAGTACTGGGACTTCAACTCCCAGCCTGGGCACCATCTTTTAGCTTTTTTGTTCAAGACCAGTTCTTTACCACTTGAGCCACAGTTCCACTGAAGATAAGAATCTCATGGACTTTCCTGCCCAGGCTAGCTTTGAACCACAATCCTCAGATGTCAGCCTCATGGATACCAAGGATTATAGGTTTAAGCCACCAGTGCAAGGCAAGTAATTGTTCTATAAAGTCAAATAGGACCAGAAGTCTTACAATAAAACAGCAGCTCCCTCTCATTACCCAGTGTCTACTGCCCACAGTCAAACTTCCCTTGACATTGCTTCTGATCCTTCCCAACCTATTTCTAAACAATGTGCTAGCTCTTACATTTTGAACAGTACCTATTAACTTCATAATAAAGAGTGTAAGGGTAACACTTGACAATATTGTGCCAGGTCATGATCCTAACACACACAAATGCATGCATACACACACACATATACACACACACACACACACACAATCTACATGCATCTTGTATTAGTCTGCTTCCCAGCACTGTAACAAATACATAAGATAATCAACAAAGAGGAAAGGTTTATTTTGGCCCACAGTTTTACAGGTTCCAGTCCCTGATTGATTTGTTCTGTGGCTTTGGACCAGTCATGAGTCAGCCCCTCATGGCAGGAGCATGTTGAAGAGGAGATCCTTTCACCCCGTGGCTGAGAAGTGGAGCAGAGACAAGGGAAGACATTGTGGACCCATAGTTCCCCTCAAGAACATGTTCTCGATGACTTAAAACCTCCCCAAAGTTCCCACCTTTTAAAGCTTCCCCCTTCTCCCCAAAGCGCCAAGCGGAGTCAAGTCTTTAACACAGTGGCCATGGAGGGAACATTCCAGGCCCAAACTTCAGCACCCCACTCCCCGCAAGCTTTCCCACGTCCACTTTCCTATTCGCATCACAGGATAGAACCCTGCCGTCAGTGTTCAGTGTTATTTTTTAAATGTCTCCATCACTTCAACCTCTAGGCTCTGCTGTGGAAATCTAAATTTCCTCTTCATGTCAGCTAGGCTCCATTTCTTCCTGCACTTGGAGCCCTGGATCCTGTTGTTCTGTGCAGAGGAGAGGGGGAGAAGGGGAGAGGTGGGGAGTCTCCTGCTCAGATCCAACAGAGAGAGAAGGTAGGAGATCCAGACAGGGAAAGAGAACATCCAGGCTTTTCAGAAAGCAATGGTTATTGACAGACAAACTAGCTTGGACTCAGTGAGGAGCTTTCCCCCACTGAGTGCCCCACACCACCCCAACGAAGGGGACTTGCCTTAAATACTCCCAACAAGCAGGTGACATTGGTTGCCCCTGCTCTACAGCTCAGTGACCTCCCTGGAGTCTTGCTCCTGTGAGTTTCCATTTTCCCCACTCTCTGCATCCTCTACAAAACAAAGGGCAATGAAGGGAATGAAGGCCAACGTAGCAGGGGCAATGTTCAGGGAAGGTGGTTCTCCACCCTTTGTCACACGGCTTTCCCGCTCTAATCTTCCAGGCCTGCTTCGTAGGTATTAGCTGGGCCTCCCTCGTGCTCTCCCCGGAGCATTCTCTTGTTTCCTGGGTCCTATTTCTTCTTCTATTTCCTCTTTTTGTCTTCATTACTTACTTTTAAGGATCTTTAAGTTGTACAAAGCGATTTATGTGTTTTGATCAAGGACGTTCCTTTCATGGGGTCTCCTCTTTCTCTCCCCACGCCACCCATCGGGTCAAGTTCCCTCTTTTTAATGGCAGAAAGCACAGGGAAGTAAGTTTTATAACCTGGCATATTTGTAGATCTCCATTTGTTGTCTTTTCTTATTCTCCTTGAAGGCTTGGCTTAGGGTAGAACTCAAAATGAAAATCAATGCCTCTGAGAATTTTGAGAATTTTGATAGCACTAGGTTTTTTTGTTTGCTTTTGTTTTTGTTTGTTTGTGAATTTTTTCTGCTCTCGGAGTTTGTGATCTCTTTCTTTCTGGGGTTTTGTATTTTAATGATGATAGTGACCTCGTTGTGTGTTTTAATGATGATAGTGCACTAATAATTGTGCTAGGCACTCAGTGGCACTTTCAGTCTGCAAATAGATGGGTGGTCTCCAGTTCTAGGAGATTGACACCATTTTTTCCTTGATTTTTTTTTCTCCCAAAGGAAAGAAAAACCTGTTGGAACACACATTATTTGGTGTTTGGAACTTTTGGATTGACCTTCACTTTCTCCAAACTTTTCAACTCTGGCATTTTGTTTTACTTTCTAGATGATACTTCTCATTAAAAAACTACATAGCCATTAGAGAGAATAATATTATGTCATTTTCAGGGAAATGGATAGACCTAGAACAAATCATGTTAAGTGAGGTAAGCCAAGCAAGCTCACAGAGATGCATGTTTTCTCCACATACAGAAGCTAGATCTAAAATACACTGGGGCATGATCAATTATACAGGACTCTAGGCATTCACACACAGTGAGACCAAAGGAGGATACTCTTAGGAGAGGAACAGAAAGGCACAATGCCTATGTGCATCTGATCGTACAGAGCAGTATTTACCAAAATGAACTCCAGGAAATGAAAATGAGGTATTTTTCATTTTGTTTGTTTGTCTGTATGCCTTTAGGAGTATAAGGGGGGCACTTAAATGAGGAACAAAGGGTAAACAAATGCAGCAATGGTAATCACTGCATACTATGTTGAAAATTAACTCTGCAACTAGAGGGTGTGAGGGGCAGTGTGTGTGTGGGGACTGTGAGAGAGGGAGGGAAGGGATGACATTGTCCACAAGGAAATGTTCCATTTGCCTGACTCATATAACTGTCACCCTTCTGTTTAATGAAGAGTTTTTTAACTTAAAAAAATAATGATCCTGCTGAGCACCAGTGGCTCATCTCTATAATCCTAGAAGCTCGGGAGGCTGAAATCAGGGGAACAGAGTTTGAAGCCAGCCTGGAGAAGAAAAGTCCACGGGACTCCATCTCCAAAATAATCAGCAAAAAAAGCGGGACTGGGAGTCCTGGTAGTGCACCAGCCATGAGCAAGCAAAGTAAGCAAGAGCAAGCGGCCCTGAGTTCAAGCCATAATGTGGGCACACATTCAAAATAATAGTATTGATTAACAACAATAATGATCATCCTTATATATGTATATGTTTTTGTGCCATACTGGGGCTTGAGCTCAGGGACTGGGCCCCATCCCTCAGCTTTTTTTCACAAGGCTGTTTAATCACTTGAGCGACAGCTCTACTTGCAGCTTTTTGGTGATTAGTTGGAGATAAGAGTCTCACTGACTTTCCTGCCTGGGTTGGTTTTGCAACAGGACCCTTAAATCTCAGCCTCTTGAGTAATTATATATGCATGCATATGTTTATATACATACATGCATATATTACATACACATATGTATATATTGCATACATTACATATACATATATGTATTAAATATATTATACATATATACATATATGTTAGATAGATAGATAGACAGACAGATAGATATAGATATGTACTTTTTTGAGGCAGAGCTTCACTCTGTAGCACAGCTGGCCTTGGAAGTGAAATTCTCCTGCCTTATATAAGGCTCTCAAAACTCTAGATCCTATGGGGTCCTTCCAAAAGGAATCATGCCCACATAATGTCTCTCAAAGTCAGAAGAATGTATTTAAATATCTTCACAAAAGAAATAAACATCACCCCTAAAACATACTTTAGATTTGAGTTTTCCAAATCAGACGGTTTGGAAAAATAACTGAAAATAATTTTTTGTATGTGGGCTAAAAGTAGCTCTTCTGAGCTTCCTCCATTACCCTGACACATTCATTAAGAATGCATCACCGCTCTCCTGGGCTAGGCCTGCCAGTATTAGGAACATGTACTTTCTAACCACAGAAAATTCATAATCTAGTTAAAACTCGACAGGTGAAAGCCATCTAAAGTGATAAATATGCATACAACTCTGTAATGAAATGCACATATATTATAAAGCCAAAATCAGCAGATAGCAAGAACGTTTATGAATTATTCTGCTTCACTGATTGTTTATTTATCATAAACCCTTGTGTCAGTTCATAGCTGTTGACTTCATTTGGCTTCCTGTGAGAAATTCAGAAGTGCCCGAAAAATTGATAAACAGCTCCATTCATTAATAACCAGTAAGTCTTTTGAACCAGAAGTAGCATAAACTAATCGGCAAGAGAGCAGTCACAGGAGCCAGCCTGGCTGAGTGTGAATCCCCCTGTGTCTTCTCTCAAGTTAGGTGACATCTTGTAAGTTATCTGACCTCCTCCCTCTCCCTCTGTTTACTTGTCTATAGAAAAAGGAGAACAGAGCTGAGCTGCTGGTGGCTCAAGCCTGTAATCCTAGCTACTCAGGAGTCTGAGATGTAAGGATAATGGTTTGAAGTCAGCTTGGGCAGAAAAGTCCATGAGACTCTTATATAAATAAACTACTCAGAAAAGTCTGGAAGACGGGGGCTGGGAAGATGGCTCAGAGCGCTTGCCTTGCATGCCTGAGGCTCTGGGTTCGATTCCTCAGCACCACATAAGCAAAAAGAAAAAAGCCGGAAGTGGCGCTATGGCTCAAGTGGTAGAGCACTAGCCTTGAGCTGAAGAGATGAGGGACAGCGCCCAGGCCCAGAGTTCAGGCCCCACGACCGAACCCCCCCCCCGCCCCCAAAAAAAAGAAAGAAAAGAAAAGTCTGGAAGTGGTGCTGTGGCTCAAGTGGTAGAGCTTTGAGCACAGAGAGGTTCAGGGTTCAGCACCCAGGCCTTGAGTTCAAGCCCCAGGACTGACAAAAAAAGGGAAGAAAGGAAGGAAGGAAGGAAAAGAAAGAAAAGAAGGAAGGGAGAAAGAGGAGAATAACATCCAATATTTCATATGGTTCACATCCTGCATAATTCATATCACAATTGGAATTATGATTCAAAGGAGACCATAATCATAATGCACTTTGAGTAAGGTCTCCTACATAGTAAAGCCTTCAGTGCAAATTCCTGTTTTCTTTCACATTCAATCACAGTTAAACATTTACTGGGGGAACTGAAGTACCGGATAAATAGGAAAATGCTTTGTGAATTATTACCAGCAACATTCGCATCAAGCAGGAAAAGGAGGAAATCCATTTTATTCCCATCCAAGGGACATTTAAGACAAATAACCTTTTGGCTTCCACTCTAACATGAAGTGCAGAAAAGTTTCCACACTGTCCTTCCAAATATCCTTTTAATTTTTCTTGTATTCATGCCTGAGGTCAGCAAGTGGCATTTTTTTTATTGAAGGCAATTTTACTGACAGTTTCTACTTCCTCTGTGTGTAGGACTTAAGCCTTTGAATAGGGTCTGGTTAGATCCATCTGAGCTATTTCTAGGTATTCTTCCACCTCCTCAAACCTCTCCTTCCCTGCCTGGGCAGGGTAGCTCTTGCATACACCTCATTGTGTTATTGAACACATTTGTGTGTGTGCGTGTGTGTGTGTGCATGCATGCACAGCACATGCACATGCTTGTACACCACCACTACTACTAGGGCTTGAACTCAGGGCCTGAGTGCTCCTTTAGCTTTTTGTATGATCTGTTGTGGGGCTGGAACTTGGCCTAGGCTCTGTCTCTGATCTGTTTTGTTCAAGGTTAGCAGTCTACCACTTTGGACCACAGTTTCACTTCTGGTTTTTAGGTGGTTAATTGAAGATAAGAGTCTCACACTTTCCTTCCTGGGCTGGCTGTGAACTGTGATCCTCAGATCTCAGCCTCCTGAGTAGCTAGAATTGCAGGTATGAGCCACCAGTGCCCAGCTCCCTTTGCTTTTTGGCTCAGGAATGAATACTCTACCACTTGAGACACAGCTCCACTTCTGGCTTTTTGCTGGTTGATTGGAGATGAGAATGTTACAGACTTCCTTAACCTGGTTGGCTTAGAACTTCAGTCCTCAGATCTCAGCCTCCTGGACAGCTATGATTTTAGGTATAAGCCATTAATGTCCAACCTGAACATACTTCTTAAATGGTGATCATACTTACACAGAGTCATATTCACCAGCCCTCCCTCCCTTAAACATGCTGTCATGTTAAGATATAATTTCATCTAAAATGGACACTCAAAATATTTTCCCAAATAATTATCCCATTCACTGGACGTGTCCTTCCATCTGGTGTGTGTGTGTGTGTGTGCGCGTGTGCGCGCACACACACGTGCACACGTGCCAGTTCTAAGGCTTGAACTTGGAACCTAGGCACTGACTGAGCTCAAGGCTGGAACTCTACCACTTGAGCCACTGCTCCACTTCTGGCTTTTTGATGGTTAATCAGAGATAAAAGTCTCACAGAGTTTCCTGCCCAGACTGGCTTCAAACCACAATCCTCATATCTCAGCCTCCTGAGTAGCTAGTGTTACAGATATGAGCCATGGGTGCCCAGATCTTTACCTGGATTTTTGATGCTGATGTTTCTGAGGTTCTGGAGCTCCTGTTTCTCAGATCTCACACCTTTCCTGGGAAACTGTCTTAACCCCAAGGATTTCCTGTGGAGGAGGCAGAAATTTCCTCCCCAATCCTGTTGCTTCCAGGTTATTGAAGACATAATAGCAACAGAGCCATCCATGGACAGGGCCCAACACTTCCCACTTCCTCCTTCCCAGACTCTTTGGAAGGATAAGAAAGAAAAAAATATTTGCACCAAATAATGACTTTTGATTCTGGAACAAGACCAAGAAATAGGAATTAGATCTTTCAGAGAATGCAAATGAATTTTTTAAAAACCCATAAGAAAGTGTTTCTCAGGATAAGATGTTTAGTTTAATAAGGGCTCCAGGGTTTCTGAGTGTTCACCAGATTAAGTCTTCATTTATAAAGAATAGGAATTTGTTTTCTCACAGTTCTGGAAGCCAGTGGTCCAAGATCAAAGCACTGCAAGTTCAATGTCTGGTGAGTGCCCAGTCTTTGATTCAAGATGGTGCCTTGATTGCGATGGGTAAGAAGCTGGGTCTCCACATGGAAGACAAAAGAGCAGAAAAAGAATCCCGGCCCTGTCAAGCACCTTTATAAGGGCTCCTAATCCTATTCATAAAGTGGGGGGTAGGGGTATCTTCTAATACTATCACATTGGCAACCCCTGAATACCCTGCTTGAGCCAAGTGTGCTCATTTATGTCTATATCAGAAGTAGGGTTCAAAACAGCTTGCTTTGCCTGCACTAAGAGGAAGACCAATGATGCCTGCCACTCCTCTTGTAATACTAGCTCAGCATCAGAAGAAACTTGGCCCCTGATCCCCACTAAGTCTCCTTTCCAGAAGGCTGTGGTATTCCTCATGGCAACAGACATGGGATGGTAATAGTTTCATCCTATGAAAGGTCTACAATGTTTGAGGCTAGCCACAGAAGGCAATGCATTGAGGAATTCTATGGAAAGGCACAAAGCAATGTGGAAATGGCGCCATGATAAATTTGCATGATTGGTGAAAACATCCTCTTTGGGCCTTGGGCCTTTTGGGTCTTGGATCACCCCTAACCCTGGCCTTAGACAGCCTGAGGCCCATGATGAGCTAGCCAAGTACCCCCTCCTACAGATAGTTTCTTCTCTTGTCAAACAGGAAATGGGAGGAGGAGAAAGCTCGTTTCTAACCTAAAGGTATTGTGGCCAGCTGTGGGCAGGGACATCCCAAGGCTTCACAAAAGAGGCTGCAGGGACCGGAAGCACCTTGTTTCTGGGTGAGCCCCCTAAAGCGAATTGTAATCCAGGCCTACCTATTCAGGAGGCCAAGATCAGAGGATTGCAGCTCAAGGCCAACCCAGGCTGGAAAGTCTGTGAGACTCTTTTCTCCAGTTAGCCACCAGAAAACCGGAAGTAGTATTGTGGCTCAAAGTGGTATAATGCTATCCTTGAGCAAAAGAAATCAGGGACAGAACACAGGCCCTGAGTTCAACCTCCACACTGACCAAAAAAACAAAAGAAAAGAGGAAAAAAAACCTCACAAATCCAATTATAGCCCGCTGGTGTTTTATGCCTGTATTCCTACCTACTCAGGAGCTGAGATCTGAGGGTTGGGGTTCAAAGCCAGCTCAGGCAGGAAAGTTTGCATGACTCTTATCTTCAATAAACTACCAAAAAAGTTGGAAGGAGAGCCCGTGGCTCAAATGGTAGAGTACCAGCCTTGAGCAAAAGAAGCTCAGGGACACATTCAGGCCCTGAGTTCAAGTCCCAGAACCAGCAAACAACAACAACCCACCACCACCACCACCACCAAAAACTAGATGGTTGAGGGCTGGAAAACAATCCCCAGGTCCTGCTGGGAGTCTGAAGAAGCACATCTGGAAGTCATTCCTGATGTGTGCCCCTTAGCCCACAGCAGGACTGCTATACCACCGCTGGCCTGGTGCACTTCCTGGGCGGGGGAGAGCCAGATGCTCTGATGGAAACTCCCACCGTCTGGTTTTCAATGGCTGGACGAGGGAGATAGAGATGCTGGCTCAAACTCTTAGCTTCCTGCATTCTCTCCTGCAGATTGAGGTGAGCTGTCTCAGGCCTTCTGGTTTGATCCAGGAGAGCCTTTGGAGGTCACAGATGCTTTGCCACAAGCTGGCTGGAGTGCACAGTCCCATAAGCATTCCCCACTCCTGCTGCGAGAGAGAGAGACTTGGCACTGTCTGAGAATGAAGCGGACTGGAGTGGCTGGATGGTCCTTAGGCTGGAGCAAAGCCCACAAGAGCCTAGATGATGGATACCTACAAGAGGCATGGGAAGGAATCAGCTGCCCTGAACTGTGCCCCATGATACATAGGAGGGCTGAAAACCCCTGAGCAGAGAAGGGAGGAGATAATGGGGATTGACAAGCCTGCTGGGTATGCTACATCTGGCCTAGGCTGGAGGTAGGGTGCTCATCTGTCCCTTAACGTGAGAGTAAGTAGAGCTGACCCTTTGGGGGGGGGGGAGGAAAGGGAGGGGCAGGGAATTAGAACAGGTAAAACTGTCTGGCCTTGCTGGACACTGGTGGCTCATGCCTATAATCTTAGCTACTCAGGAGGCTGAGATCTGTGATCAAGGTATGAAGCCCAAAGCAGGACCATCTGAGAGGTTCTCATCTCCAATTAACCACCAGAAAACCTAAATGGAGCTGTGGCTCAGAATGGTAGAGCAAAAAAGCTCAGGGACAGTGCCCAGGCCCTGAGTTAAAGCCCCAAGTGTGGCACAAAATAAATACATAAATAAAAGTGTGGCCTTGCTGCTTTGTCCTCCAGAACTGGTGGTGTGGGTCTTTGGCCCTGGTGTTGAGGTGAGGTATGGAAGGATAAGCTAACAGCTCCAGGTCACTTCAACTGAGAAGTGTTTCTGAGCATTGGTTGGCATCCATTGAGTTCCTGAAAGGGGAGTTACCCAATGTCGCCTCTCCTTTCACAGGAGTGCCCCTTCATGGGGGCATTGGAGAGTGAGGGAGAGGGGAAAGGAGGGGCCCCACCCCAGAGAGCACAGCCCTTGGAACCGGAAGCCCAGAGCTCCAGAAGGAAGTGAAGTCTTCTGTACTGTTCACTTCTGCTCTTCCAGATCCTCTTTCTGCTCCCCAAGCTATGGGCCAGAGGAGGAGCCGCAGGAAGATGAGGAGATCAGGAGCAGGGAGAATAAAGTGGTGGGATCCGTTACCCTAAAGAGGCCTTAGATCCTGGGTGGGGGTGTCTGCTTCTCCATCCAGCCTAGGTTCAGCATCCTCCCCCTCCCCCTTGGTCTTTAGTCCCAGAGATTGCGCCATCCCCCAGCGCTCTCCTAATCCCAGTCCTCTCCTCTGCAGGTAGCCCTGATAAGTCCTCAGTGTACCTGGGAAGGCATTGGCTTTTCTGGAAGGACCACAACTAATAATAGTCTGAGTCTCCTCCCCAGGAAGTTCAAGGACATCGTGACTTGAATCCCTCTTGTGATGCTGGACTGTTGTGTCCTTACACCCAACAGCTGTGACTCTGATCATTTCTCATTACCTCTAAACCTTACTTTTTTCACCTATAAAATGAGGTTAGTAATGGAACCTACTTTCTGGTTTGTGATGTGGGTTTAATGAGGGGCAGGTGCTAAAGGCTGGCAAAGTCCCAGCCCAATGAACTTGATGGACAGCTATGGTGCTCTTAACCTGGAGTGAATGGATTTAGGCATCAAGGAAGCTAGGAGGAGCCTGAGGAGCCTTAGGGAACCAGATACGCTAGTGGTGGACACCCAGGGGAGGCTAGTTTTCCTGTTGTGTCATGGCTAATGAGCATCCTTCTGACCCCAATCTCACCATTTCCCTTTCAAGTTTCTAAAAGTCTCTCCTAAGATCTGTGATTATAGCCCAGTCACGTTTTTCCTGCAGAGTGGAGAGGCCTCTCCCTCAGTGATTCAACTCAAACTTCTGATTAGTTCCTGCAGTTTTGGTTTTGTTTTTAACCTCTCTTCTTCTTCTCCTGCTCCTCTTCCTCCTCCTCTTCCTCCTCCTCTCTTCTTCTTCTTCTTCTCCTCCTCCTCCTCCTCCTCCTGCTCCTCTTCCTCCTCCTCCTCCTTCTCCTTCTCCTCCTCCTCCTCCTCCTTCTCCTCCTCCTCCTCTTCCTCCTCCTTCTCCTCCTCCTTCTCCCCTCCCCCCCCACACCTCTGTCCAGGGACTTGAACTCAAGGCCTAAGCTCTAGCCTAAGCTCTATCCCTGAGCTCTTATACTCAAAGCTACAGCTCTACCACTTTGAGCCCCAGCTCAACATCTGGTTTTTCTAGTGGTTAATTAGAGATAAGAGTCTCATGGACTTTTCAGCCCAGGCTGGCTTCAAACCTTGATTACAGATCTCAGCCTCCTGAGTAGCTAGGAGTGAGATACCTGCACAAGGCCTGGTTTTCAATCTCTTAAGCAACCAATTTGCCCACTTCCTGCAGTCAGGTCTCCCCAGGAGGAGGGAGGTCCACGGGGCATAGCCTGGGAAACACTCAGGGTCCTAAAGGATACCTGGGGTCTGTCCAGGCTCCATAGCCCCTGCCCGGTGGAGGAGGCTCAGAACAACTGGGATGCTAATAAAAACCAAGACAGGAAGGACTGGGTTTGTGTGTTGCCAGTCACCTGGTGAGGACTCTGTGCTCAGAGCAAGGCTGACAGTTTCCCAGTTCTGTACCTGGATTCCTAGAGTAGCCATGACCTGGGTCAGAGTGCGGTTCCTGGAAACTGGTGACTGTTCCCAGCTCTGCATACTACATCCAGCTAGGAAACCACAGCTCTAGCAAACAGCTTCTAGACAGTAGCCAGCGCTCCTCCAAACCCTGGGTTGCTGGAAGAGAGAAGTTCCTTGAGAACCAGAAGGAGGAAAAATCGCAGGGAGAAGGAAAGCTGCAGGAAGGGGAGCTGGCTGGCTGGCAGGTCACATCCACTCTAGGTTGGCCGGGAGGGCTGGGAAAGGGCCTGCCCAGACACCTGTTGTGCGTCCCTGGAGCCTGCTTTGCTTCCAGGGCCCTCCAGGCGGCAGTCCCTGACTCCAGGAAGTCATTTCCTGAAGTGGGTAATGATGATGACTCATTTGGAGCCTTGGTGGCTCTGAGGAGGGACAGGAGGAACATTTATTTATGCAAGGCCTGTAGCTCTTGTTACTGGAGCCTGAGAGTATGTGTGTGTGTGTGTGTGTGTGTGTGTGTGTGTGTGTGTGTGTGTGTGTGTGTGTGTGTGTGACAAGGCCACTCTGAAGGCAACTGCTTCTTTTCCCCTCCAGATATGGACACACACAACACACACATACACACACACACACACACACACACACACACACACACACACACACACACACAGAGCAGAAAGAGCTAAAGGGGCCCCAGCAAATGGGAATGGTAAAGACAGGCTCCACAGTGAGGCGAGGCGGAGGGGAGGAAGCTTTCTATCTCTATTGTCCTTGGTATGGATGACCTTGAGGAGCCTCTTGTTCCTCTCCCATTCCAGTTTGGTTTCCATGGTTACTAGAGTAGCAGCAGCATCCCTTTGCTGAGGTGAAATGCCCCAGGATACCATGAATACCTGCGGGTGCAGAGGGATGGGGCATCTACCAGTGAAGATGGAATCATCTAAGAAATTACCCCACAGCGCTCTTCCTCACAATGTCTTCCACTTCGTCTCAAGTTTCTGGAGTTCAGTTTTGGATCCTCCTGTCAATTTAGGCTGCAGGGGATAAACATAATGAAAGAAAGAAGAAAAGGAGAAGGAGAAACAAATGGGACATTTAAGAGTGATTGAAGCTGGGCGCCGGTGGCTCTCGCCTGTAATCCTAGCTACTCCAGAGGCTGAGATCTGAGCATGGCAGTTCCAAGCCAGCCCAAGCAGGAAAGTCCATGAGACTCTTATCTCCGATTAATCACCAGAAAACTGGAAGTGGTGCTGTGGCTCAAGTGGTAGAGTACTCACTTTGAGCTGAAGAGCTGAGGGACAGCACCAAGGCCCAGAGTTCAAGCATGACCAAAACAAAAAAAAGGTGATTGACAGGTAGGTATCTATGATTCACAGCTATAATCTTAGCTACTCAGGAGGCTAAGTAGGGTCACAGTAGGATCACAGTTCAAAGCCAGCCCAGGCAAAAAAGTCTGTGATACTCTTATCTACAATTAACCACTGAAAAGCCAGAAGTAGAGCTGTGGTTCAAGTTTTAGAGTGCTAGCCTTGAGCAAAAAGTTAAACAAAAAATATTTTTCAAAAGAAACACCTCAGGGATAGCTTCCAGCCCCTGAGTTCAAGTCCCAAAATGAGTGCACACAGAAAAGGACTTATGAGTAGATAACTCAGGAAATAGTCAATACCCTACTCAAACCCAAGGTGATCTCTTTCTGGTGCTTTTGAAGATGTTATAATTACTACCATTGCTATTGTTTTCTCCAATATCTAACACTTTCTCAAGCACTGTTCTGCTATATTGGATAATATTAACTCACCTAATTAGCTCCACATCCAGGCATCCTCTAGAATGCTGGAAGGCAGATGTGATAAATAAGTCGTTGAAGGCGTGAAATGCTTTCTGTTCACCTTGCCTGGGCACAGACCCCCAGGAGAAGACTGCTTCCCTGTTATTTCCACTGAGCAATGGCTGCATGCTAGTGCAGGCTGGACATACTCTCTGCTCCCTGTGCCCTGCTCACACCGCATCTGCTCTGAGCTCCTTTTAATGGCCTCTGAGATTAGCACCTATCTTCCCTTGATGAGCAGAAGAGGGCAGACAGGATCCAGGCAGGGATGCCTTCAGAGGGATCCAGGAAGGGATGCCTTCAGCCCTCTGTCCTTTCCCAGACCCGTCTGCCTCCCTGCTTGGTGCTTTCCTTCATTGACAGTGGCCAGGATTCAGTTCTCTGCCCTTCTCCTTTAAGGATGAGAAATGTAGATCTCATTCAAAGGATGTCTGTCTGTCTGTCTCTGAGCATTTACTCCAGGGTACTAATGGGACAAGCAAGCAGAAGGTTTCCTCCAGGAAATCATTTCAGACATTGCCCATTTGTCTTTCATATCACATTAGGGTTCGGGGTAAACAGAGTCATAAAGGACTGCCACCCAGATGGCCAGTTGGTAGAAAGAGCCTTCAGGATACCCAGAGGCCACTCACACATCACTATCTGGTGAAGGAGTGAAGTGAGACATGAGAGCAATGAGCATTGGGTTGTGGATGTGGACAGCGTGGTGAATGGAGGACCAGCAGGATTTCATGGGCACAGGGAAGAGGACTGGACCAGACTGTCCACCAGGGGGCCACCATGAGCTCTGCCTGTGCTCTGGGCCTCCCGTTAGAATCCTGTCAGCATAGTGCTGTTTTCCTGCCTCCTTCTTCCTCCCTCTCTGACCGCTCAGTCTGGAATCATTTCCATGGGACACATTGTAGGAACCTTTCATCAGTTTCGCAAATGTCACCGAGTATTTGTACGAGGCAAGATGGCAACAAAGTCACTGAGAGAATCTCCCAGGACGATTGTCATACGCAGTCAGCTGTTGACAGAAACGTTATTATGGACTGCATTTCCTGTCAGCTGTTAAACATGCGTCAGCCTCTCATATGGAAAGCAGCCGCACACACAATCAGAAACTGCAAGACAATCTTGGTCACTGATTTTCCCCCGGAACTCCTGCTGCCTAAGCTGTGGCCTTTGCTTCAGAGACAGTCTTCCAGAAGGTGCTTTGTACTCTTCTTCTCCATATTTCCACACCTGCCACATCTGCACCCTCCCCAAGCTGGCCGCCCTGCCCAGGTTGCCCATGTTCCCTACCCACAATCCTCCACGCTTCCCCCAACGCTTGCCTGCCCAGACACCACAGACTTTGCCTTTCCCTTTTCTTCCTGTCTTAGCTGCTCAGGCTGTCTTTCCTCAGATGGATCACAGGAACTTCATGTTCAGCAGGAAAAGAAGAAAAGAATTCAGCTCCTTTCCAAACCTGACTTTTCTCTAGTATTCTCTGTGTTATTAAGCATTCTTAACATGTGCTCATGTTTGGATCGTAAGTGTTCCAGAGGCTCAGAGCATAAGTTAATGTCTTTTGTTCTGCCTTATGCTCCTACCTTGTTGTTCGGACCCATCACAGATTCCAAGCAATGGGACCAACAAACATGGACTGAAATTTCCAAAACTGTAAACTAAGAAACCCTCTCTCTCTCTCTCTCTCTCTCTCTCTCTCTCTCTCTCCCTCTCTCCCTCCCTCTCTCTCAAAGACACTCTCTCATTAATCTTCACATCGCTTGGCCTACTCCATTCCTGCCTCTCATTCCCTAACTACCTCTCTCAGCTGTTCCTCTTAAATGTCATGTGAAGGTGCTACTTCCATCTGTCTACTTGTTAGTTCTGTGCCTCTCCTCCCTCTAGTTGAAGCTACTTGCCTCTCCCCTCTGGACCAACAATTTTGTTGTTGTTGTTGGCCATGGAGTTTGAACTCAGGGCCCAGGCACTGTCCCTGAGAATTTTTGCTCAAGGCTAGAGCTCTACCATATTGAGCCACAGCATCACTTCCAATATTTTGGTGGTTGATTGGAGATAAGAGTCTCATGGAGTGAGGATGTCTTGGGTATACTCACATCAGTCTCTTGGAAAAATATATATTAAGTGAAGTAAAGCCAAGCCCAAAGAAACATAGGTCCCTTGATTTCCCTTATTTGCCATAACTAGTACATGTGCATGACAAGCAGAAAAGGCCAAAAGCTATGTACATATGACATATAAAATGATGTGAAATGAAATGAACCCCAAGATAGGGACACAAATATCTTTTTCTTTCTTGCTATTGTTTCTAATGCATTTATAATGAACCATGTGATGTTTTTGTATGTTCTTCCCTCACAGTATAACCCCTGTTATCACTGTCGGTGCCCTGCATCTTATTTTTTCTTTTTCAAATTTTTTATTGTGATTAAGTGGTTATATAATTTTCCAAATTTCACATTATTTTGGGATAGTGATGCTCAGTTAAAGTCACAAACACTCTAACTTTCCTGGAGCAAATTGTCTATCACAGTGTATAACATTTATGAGTTCTATGAGCTTGGCGATACGTTATTTCTTCCACATTGGGTGATATGTACATTTCTTTTGTTTTGCATAGCATCAGCTGTTCCCTCTTTCCCATTTGTTCTCTCCCTCCCATCGCTGCCATTAAGTTGCTTAGTTCATTTTGATCAATGTCCAGTGCAGCCGATGGGTCCTGCTGTTGAATGTTTTTCCCTGATTCCCTCTAGTTCTGTGTCGTCTTCCTGGTTCCCCTCTGGTGTGCACATATATACCATACATGTGATCAGCACATGGGGTTATTTAGTAATGACTCAACCAGATGAGTGGAAGTCCTTTGTTCTTAAGTCCTGTTAATCAGATTTAACATCCACTTATCAGGGAGACCATGTACCATTTGTCTCTTTGCTCTTGGCTTACCTTGCTCAACATGATTTCTTCTAGCTCCATCCATTTCCCTGCAAATGCCATTATTTTGGCATTTCTAATGGCTGCATTATATTCCATTGTGTATAGATACCACAATTTTTGGATTCATTCATTCATGCAAGTACCCTGCATCTTATATATACACTTCTCTAAAAACAAAATGCTTAAATAAGGATACAGGTTGACCCATTGTAACAATGAGATGTACAAAACACTATGTTGAAAATGACCTTTACAATGTCAGCGTGGCGGGGGGAGGGTAGTTGTGGAGGTGGGAGGGAAGGGATGGTGGGGGAAAACAATGGAGGAGGCAACAATGCTCCATAGGAAATGTACTCATTACTTTGCTCATGTAATTGTAACCCCTCTGTACAGCATTTTCACAATAAAAAATGTACACAAAAAAGAATCTCATGGACTTTTTTTTGGCCAGGGTTGGCTTGAACCACATCCTCAGATCCTCCTGAGTAGCTGAGATTACAGGTGCAAGCCACCAGTGTCAGGCTTTGGACCAATACTTCTGCTCCCAAACTGACTCTCCCACATCTCTTTC
This sequence comes from Dipodomys spectabilis, assembly GCF_019054845.1. Taxonomy (NCBI): domain Eukaryota; kingdom Metazoa; phylum Chordata; class Mammalia; order Rodentia; family Heteromyidae; genus Dipodomys; species Dipodomys spectabilis. Next base: position 1,840,375 of record NW_024870700.1, read on the forward strand.
TGTCCTTCCTCAAATCTCCCTCTCTAGTGTAGCTGCATTCACCTTGCAAAGTAGCAAGTCTCACTGAATAGTTGCCTTAACTGAAGTCTGTAAGTCTCTCTTTATTGCAAACAAGATTGAGTCCAGAATCCTGCACATGGCCTGGCAGGCTGCTCGGCTGACTCAAATGACCCTGCCCAGCCTTTCTCTGAGTGGCCACACCTGCCTCTTCCTCCAGCATCCCAGACTTCTGTCTTACTGGCTGTAGTAAAAGCAGTCTTCTATGTGGAGGGCATGTTTCTTCTATCATTTTACCTAACTCATCCTTGCTTATTCAGAGTCATTTCATTGAGAGCAGTCTGCCCAGACTGGGGTTCAGTTCTGTTGTGCTTGCTGTTGCTTTGTTTCATAGTACTAGGGTTGAACTGAGCGTCTTATGCTCCAACATATGAGCCATACTTCTAGCTCCTTTTGTCTTAGTTGATCAGATAGGGTCTTGTGTTTTTATCCCAACTGGCTCTCTGACCCCCATCTTCCTGCCCCCATCTCCTACATAGCTCGGATTACAAGGGTGCGCTGTCTGATGCAGGTTAGTTCTTTTTCTGTCATCTATTCCCTCTGGGCATTCTGTTCAGAGCAGAATACTACTTGGTGCAGACGTACTGCTCAATGCTAATCACAGAACAAATTTCTGGATGCCTTTCTCAGCCTTAGATTAGGAACTTCAGTCTATCTGCTGTCATCACCATGTCTCAGCATATGCACTGCCCTCTTTTGAAAGGCATTTGTTGAACCAGGGAAGAAGAAGAAGTAGTGGGTAATAACAGAAGGACCGTCCAGCCCCTCTCTGCTGCCAGTGTCTCCCTCCAAATCACAACCCTAGTCACTGTTGTTTCTCGCTTAACCTTGTTGCTAGCTTCGAATGATTCATTGCTCCCCATGCCCGGGATTTCCACTGGGGTACAAGGGCCTTAGGGCAGGCATACAAAGCAGAGGATGTCAAGCATGAGGCTTTCCTGAAGATTCACACTGTGTTTTAAATATCCATGTGACATTTACATTCTAGTCTGTCATATCTACTTGCTAAAACGATAAAAATTGCTGGGTGCTGGTGGCTCGCACCTATAATCCTAGCTACTCACGAGGTTGAGATTTGAGGAACATGGTTCAAAGACAGCTCTGGAAAGAAAGTTTGTGAGACTCTGTTCTCCAGTTAGCCACCCCAAACATTTAAGTTGGTTGAGTGCTGATGGTTCACACCTCTAACACTAGCTACTAAGGAGGCTAAGACCTGAGGATTGCAGTTCAAAGCCAGCCCAGGCAGGAAAATCTATTAGAATCTTATCTCCAATTAACCACCAAAAGCTGGAAGTGGAGCTGTGGCTCTATGTGGTAGAGCACTGTCCATGAGTACAGAAAGTCAGAGATGGCACCCATGCCTTGAGTTCAGGCCCCAGGACCAGTAAAAAATAAAATTACATTTTAAAAGAATGGAGCTATGACTTGAGTAATAGAGGGATTACTCAGGGACATCACCATGGCCCAGAGTTCAAGACCCAAGACTGGCACACACACAAAGAATACTTAAATAAAACAAAAACGATGTGTCCCCACAAAACTTTGTAAGGAAAGCTGATGCTCTGCCTGAGTGCAGCTGCGGCTGCTGGGCCTTGGTACCAATCATGCCCGGGAAGGTGAGAAGTCACCTGCACAGCATGCAACAGCTGGCTTGCATCGGGCTCTGGGTTTGCACGGATGTCATGGCCGGTCCCTTGGAAGTACCTGACCTTACCTCCCCATGCTCATCTGGCCAGAGACTTCTATGCAGAGCAGCCAGGGCTCACTCAAGGGCAGAGTTGGGAACTTAAAACCCCTAGGACATCTTCAACCATTGTGGGAAACAAATAGGTGATAAATAACCCAAATCATGTGTTGGCTAAATCTGAGCTCTACCCTACATCACACTCAGAAGAGTGTGAAGAGCCTCAGTGGCATGAACTTGGCTGTTGGGTGTTCACATTTACCCATATAGCTAGCATGGCTTTTCCCTCTTCCCTCTTCCTCTTCTCTTTCTCTCCCTCCCCCTCTCCCTCTCTCTCTCTTTTTCTTTCTCTGTCTCATTCTCTCTCATCATCTCTCTCTTTGTGCCAATACTAGAGCTCGAATTCAGGGACTCACTTTCTGCTTGGCTTTTTGCTCAAGGCTGGCACTCTACCCTTGAACCACACTTCCACTTCAGCATTTTGCTAGTTAATCAGGGATAAGCGTCTCTGGATTTGTCTGCCAGGGCTGGCTTCACAAGCTGGGATCCTCAGATCTCAGCTTCCCAAGTAACTAGGATTACAGGCATGAGCCACCAGCGCCCTTCCCTGTCTCTTCTTACTCTTTGTCCATCTCTTCCCTTGTGTTTTCTGCAATCATCTTTCAAATGAATCACCTATGTATCCCCAAGACCTTGTTTCAGCCTCTGACTTGGGGGGCAGGGGCGGGCCACATCAAGAAAGTTCATGTCAGCATAGCCACTGAGGATGAAATTCTGAAATGAAGTTATGTGCTCATGGGTGTCAGATTTCTATTGCTGTGATAACAGTACCTTACGTGGGCTTATTTTAGTTCAAGGTTTGTATCCATGGTCAGTTGAATCTGAACTTTTGAACCTGTTGTGAGGCAGTACATCATGGTGGGATCTTGTGGTGGGAAAAACTGCTCACATCATAGTGACCAAGAAGGGGGGGATGAGTACCGTGGTTTCCAAGATCCTTTCAAGGGCATGTCCCCAATAATCCAACTTCCTTCACATAAGACATGCCTGATAAAGGCTCCACGACCTCCTGGTAGTGAGTACCATAGCCTGGGAACCACATCTTCAACACTTGGGCATTTGGAGATCTTTCAAGATCCAACCTTCACAGACAGTATGCAGCACATTCATGGATAGATGTGAAGACTTTCTAACCCAGTGCTGGCTGGAGTTGAGGACGAATGTAGGGGTCACAACAGTCATGACACAGGAGTGGAAGTGGGGTCAGGGGTGAGGGAGGGCACAGTGGCTTGCAGTCAGCTGTTTGGCTCATTCTTCTAGGAACCTTGATAATGGATAATGATGGAGTCAAGCCCCTGACCTACCAATGGATATGGCAAGATATCAGTTCTCTACCTCCGTGTTCACAAACATTGTCATCTCCTATCGCCATGTGCTGAAATCGAAGAGTGGATCATACGGTGTAGAGACCAAACTGCAACTTCTTTGTGCTAAAGTGAGGCCCTGGGGGGGGGGGGAAGGGTGGGTACCCCACGAGCTTGGCACAACTCATCAGTCAGGTATTCTGGGAAAAGTAGGCCAAGACATAGTTAGACATACTAGAGAAGTAAGGAGAGCAGTGTTCAAGAATGAAATAGAGAACAAGGAGTAGGCATGGGTGAGTGGGTGGCTTAGGGAGCCATGCAACTCTGAAAAAAAGGAATGAGGAGAGAGCCGGCAGAGCCTCAGGTGGCAAAAAGTCTACAAAAAAATGGTTGCTGAGCCCAGTGGATTCCCCAGTCTAAAATTGCTCATGAGAAATCTGCCATGTCCAGTCAGGGCGGGGCACTTCCAGACAAGCACGTGGACTTGGTTGGAAGGCACTGCTGCTGGAGGCTGTCAGAGACTGAGCTTGTCCTGAAGGAGTTCATAGGCAAGCTGTAGATTCTGGGCTTGATTCCAGTTTATCTGGCTCCATGTGCACCTGCTGAATCACTGACCTATGTAATCTTGAAGAAATGGTGCCTGTTGTTAAACACAGTGGCCAAACCCTTTGGGACTGGGCTCTTCTTAATAGCAGACATTAAGATGTCCTTGAAGTCTTGGCTGTTCTTAGAACAGTGCCAAGAAGAGTCCAGACTGACACTGATAGTGATAAGGATTTCAGGAGATACAGTTATACAGAACATCTATGATGGAGGTCATGTGCATGTGGGAAATGGAGCTCTATTATAAGCTCCAGGTGACCTTTGTTCATTCCTTTGGCTCACATCAGTGGTCACTATCCACTCCAATACCCCATCCGCGGTGCACTCACAGCTCCGTGCCATCTCCTCCAAGTCAAAGGTGACATGGTGTTCCTGTGTTGAAGTCTGGCCTTTCTTTCCCCCTCCTCTTCCCCTCCCACCTGCCTGGCTTGCTTGCTTATCCAGTGTTCTACCTCTTGGGTCTGGTTTTCAGTCTAGCTTTTTTTGCTAGGTAATTGGAGATAGAATCTTGTAGACTTTTCTTTCTGGGTTGGCTTCAGAACATGATCCTCTGGATCTCAGCCTCCTGAGTAGCTAGAATTACAGGCATTAGCCTCCAGTGCCCAGTTCTCTTCTTCCTGTTGTGAAGGCTTGAATCCCACTATAAAGAACCACTATATTAGACTTCATCTAATGCTGATCACCTCCCAAAGACTCTATTTTAACATACCATCAGTCTGAGGGTGAGGGTTTCAAGCTAGGCATTCTGAAGGCATGTGAACACGCAGTCTACAGCAGACAGCAAGGCTCAATGACCAGATGTTAAATGGCAGAGAATAGGAATAAGAGAAAAGAACAGCAACTAGATATTATAGGGAAGGAAAAGCTAAGAACGATTCAGAGCTAGGTAGAAGAGCTGGAGGGGCTTGTGGGTCTGCTTCCAAAAGCTCTTCTTTCAGTGGCTCCTGTCATTCTGGTACATCATGGTGGGGTGGGGAGAATTGAGGGAGGGGGAAGGGGGGATATCTGTAAAACCAGTTCAATGTCATGTTCAAATAGACTGTCTTGCTGGGTTTCCGAGGAGCTGGACTGGCCTCTCTGCAGTGCTGGCCACACAATTAGGATATGATGCATGCGTCTGCCAGGCCTGGGCAGTCTGGAGCTGAGGTCATTGTTTTGCTCTAGGACCATGGCAAACAATTATCTGGATGTTATTTGTTGTAATTTCTTACCATTCTCTATGGTGGCTCACTTCCATGTGTGTCTCTCATATTGGAGGAGTGGATCCATCAAAGAAAGTAACTGTCTGATTTCTCTGCAGATAATTTCATTAAATGCCCACATCAGAAGACAGCAATCATTTCTAAAGACCCCTGAGGGTCCCATCCCAGGTCCTTGAACTTGAGTCCCATTCCCACCATCGACCTCTCAATCCAAAAAGGAAAAGGGTTTACTTGCTCTTCTAGAAGAACTTGCATCTGTCCTATGTTCAGGAATAAAGGGGAGCTGTTATATATGATGGGTCCTTGTGTGTGTGGGGTGTGTGTGTGTGTGTGTGTGTGTGTGTGTGTGTGCCACAGGGTATGTGTGTGAGTTGCAACCAGATTTTGTCTCAATGCTTACTCAATGCCACTTCAGGGCATGAGGCCTTTGGATATTTGCATGTGGCCATCTTGCCAGAGATACCTGCTGAGCACCTCTTGGGATCACAAGGGGTTCTAGAAGCAGCCAGTTGATTGACTGGCCGATTGGTGCCTAGGAGTGTCTTTCAAGCACTTGTGTAAAGGGACCAAGTGTGATTTGGGCATAAACTAGCCTATGTATAGATGCAACTAGCATATACATAGTGGACAGGCAGTGGGTATAAACAGCTGCAGAATAAGTGGATGGAAGGCTGGGATACTTGTGGAAGAGAAAAGAGATTGACCCAATCAGATGCCAGAACAGTTGAGACTGGGCCAAAAGGGGCTATAAAAGTAGAATCCTACCAGCCTATATGGGCTACTGATTTCAGGACTCCACTTATTCTCCTATACCAGGAAGGCTAAACTCTCCTCCTCTTCCTTACCTAGGAAGCAGATAGATAAGACCTCACATGGCATAAGTCAGGAGTCTGGGTTGGGGGCTTAAATAAACCCACCAGCAGTGAAGAGGCTTTTCCTCAGTTTCCCCTGGTGTCTTACTCTTGCTTTCAAATGAACTTGCTTCTGCTTCCCCTTCTCATGCCTCATAATTCTTTGTTTTGAGGAGAGACAGACTCAAGATCCCTAGATGGTATCAACAGGCTGGGGCAAACTCATGAGATACAAAGACTATTCTTTAGAAAATTAATTTAAAATGTGGACCTATTTGGGACATGTCATTGAAACTACCGCCAAGCCCACTTCTGGATTATCTTCCAGAACAAACCCTTCTAAGAATAGTAAATATAAATTAAATTAAATATAAATTAAATCAGGATGCAACTGAGTTGGGAGGTCGTGATGGAAATCCAATTTTATGCTATTAATAATCAGAATTCCTTGCCTCCTTGAGATCTCGAATGGCAAAAAAACCCAGCTATCTCATTCCATAGACCTTTCTGCCCACTACCTCTTTCCTAGGATTCAACTTTCTTTTCTCCAGTGGAAATGGAAATGCAAATCTGTAAGGAGAATATGTAAATTCACTCTTTTAAAGCTAGCTACATGTCAGATACCACAATAGAAACCAACAGGGTGACAGGGAGTTTAAAGCGATGTTTCAAAAATGAAAATAAGGCACTGTGAATGGGCAGTGGAAATCAAAAGAAATTGTAAAGCTACCAGGTTAAAAAAAAAGAACTAATTAGGAGAAAAAGTCAGAATAGCCTAGATGATATGGCATGCCAGAAGAAAGAAACCTCAGCCTTTCAGAAGGAAGTGGAGAGGAGAGGAGGGGAAGGGAGAAAAGGGAGAGGGGAAGAGAAGGAAAGGGAGAGGAGAAGGTAAGGGATGGGATGAGAGGGACTAGAGGGAAAGAGGAAGGGAGGGAGGGAAGGGGGAAGGAGTGGAGGGGAAGGAAAGGAAAAGGAGGGGAGTGGGCTGGGTTGCTGTCCAAGGTGGCCCTAACTTAGGAGGGCAGAGCCACTTCAGGGCAGGAGGCCTTTGGATGTTTGCATGTGGCCATCTTGCCAGGGATACCTGCTGAGCACCTCTGGGGATCCCAGGGGGTTCTAGAAGCAGCCAGTTGATTGATTGGCTGATTGGTGCCTGGGCGGGTCTTTCTGGAAGGAGAGAGCTCCTCTCCTGCCTGCTCCACAGGCTCCTCTGCCAGGACTCTCTCTCCCTTGCTCTTCCTGAGTCTACATGTGTAACTTCAAATGCCTTCTGAGTTTCCACACAGGCAAACATGCCAAGTCAGGGATTTGGTCTGAAACCAACTCATACTTTGTCTCCTCCTACCTCAAATCAGATTCTATTTCAGCACAGCGAGGCTGGGGAATCTGCTAAGCCAGAGTGCCTGGGCAACCTCCCTCACCCTTGTCTTCCCAGGTATGATCGAGTGTTCTGTAGGTGATTGCTGTGGACTTATTCAAATTGCACGTCACCCTTCAGCAACTCAGCTCCACTGCTTCAGTCCAAGGCACTGTCACCTCCAGCCTTTCCCAATCCATTTTCCAAACCAGACCAGAACAATCGATGTAAGACAATGGAAACCTTCCCGTAGGTCCACTGCTCTTAAGGTGACAAACTTGCCCCAGGCCTTTGCAGTTCCAGGGCCTCCAGCCTCTCCCAAGGATTCCTTCCACCTCTCCCCCATCCAATGCATAGTCCCATTTTAGCTGAAGAAGGAGGCAGTCTTTTTCTGGGCAATTCTCTCCTTCTAGATGGCTTTTTCCACATGAACCATCCCTCAGGTCCCAGCTCACAAGCCACTTCTCCAGCCTAGATAAGTCTGTTGTATTGTCTTTCTGTCTGTCTGTCTGCCTGCCTGCCTGCCTGGCTTCCTTCCTTTTCTTCCTTCCTTCCTTCCTTCCTTCCTTCCTTCCTTCCTTCCTTCCTTCCCTTCCTTCCTTCCTTCCTTCCTTCCCTTCCTTCTTTCCTTCCTTCCTTCCCTTCCTTCCTTCCTTCCTTCCTTCCTTCCTTCCTTCCTTCCTTCCTTCCTTCCTTCCTTCCTTCCCTTCCTTCTTTCCTTCCTTCTTTCCCTTCCTTCCTTCCTTCCTTCCTTCCTTCCTTCCTTCCTTCCTTCCTTCCTTCCTTCCTTCCTTCCTTCCTTCCTTTCTTCCTTTCTCTATTTCTTTCTTTTCTCTCTCTTTCTTTGTTCCTTTCTTCTTTTTTCTTTCATCATGCTAGGTAGCCCAGGCTGGTTTTGAACTTGATCTTTCTGCCTCAACCTTTCTAGTGCTGAGATTACAGGTGTGAAACACCATACCTGTCTGGTAGCTATATATTATATAATATATATATATATATATACATATTACTACATGGGGTGTGTGTGTGTGTGTGTGTGTGTGTGTGTGTGTGTGTCCTATCATTGGCAGGACTGGCCAAAGGGTAAGTGGACCCTGTGTATGAGTTACTTACTTCGTGCCTGGTTCCTTGATGAACTCCTAAACCTCTTCTGCTCCTGTTTGGGATGCCATTGTGGGCACAGTGCCTGGGCTGTTCGGTGTCAGTGTCAGAAGTGAGCAGTCTGGACTCCCAGGTTCTGTACTGCCCATCCCCACCCATGCACCAAGAGTTTCCAGTTGGGAAATGCTGCCTCTTGCTGACCACCTGTAACCCTAGAATTAAGGGAGAGAGGCCTGGGGTAGTGGGCTCAGGACCAGGGTGGCCATGTCTGTGAACATATAAGTGGCCATGACTCTAATTTTGTCTCTACTTGGAGCATGAAAAAGTCCTGGGAACTATGTTCAAAATTATAGCATAGGAGGCAGGTGCTGGTGCCTCATGCCTATAAATCTTAGCTACTCAGGAGGCTGAGGTCTGAGTATCAAGGTTCAAAGCTAGCCCAGGTAGGAAAGTCTATGAGACTCTTATCTCCAATTAACTACCAGAAAACTGGAAGTGGTACTGTGGCTCAAAGTGCTAGAGTGCTAGAGCAAAAGAGCTCAGGGACAGTGTCCAGGCCCTGAGTTCAAGCCCTATGACCACCACCAACAACAAAGACTGTAGCATAAGAAACAGGAACACTTAAACTGGGTACTAGTGACTCATGCTTATAATCCCAGCTCTTTGGGAGTCTAAGAATTGGAGGATCAGAGGTCATATAGGGCAGAACATTTATCATAAAACCCTTTCTTAACTGATAGCTGGGCATAGTAGTACACACCTGTCTTCCTAACTTCATGGACGGCTGAGATCACAAGGATCACAATTGCAGACCAGCATTGGGCAGAAAAGTCAAGGAGACCGTCTCTATAGAAGAAGCTAAGCATGGTGGCAAGACTTTGTCGGCAAGATTAACCAGTATAAAAAAGGGGGAGTGGTAAGGTGCTTGCCTATCAAGTGAGAGTCTCTGAGTTCAAATATCAATATCATAAAAGGAAGGATAGGAGGGAGGGAGGAAGAGAGATAGGGAGGGAAAAGGAGGTACCTAGACTCACTCTATGCCTTAACTTTAGTTGGAGCTTCTCAGTAAAGTTCCTCAGGGACTCGGGACAGCTCCCCCTGGACTGTGGACTGCTGAGGTTACACAGGCCTTGGTGTCTGGTCATTCCCAGACTACCACCTATAACACTCTAGAAGTGACAGCCACAGGACCAGGGAAAGATTTTGCCTGGAATTGGTCCTGTCTTTCTTTGGTTTTGTGTTGTGTTTTCCTTTTTGAAACAGGGTCACACTATGTAGTCCCGAATGGTCTTGAACTAGAGATTCTCCTCCCTCAGCTCCTGAGTGCTAGGATAACAGGCATCTATCAACTCAGCCAATTTCAGCCATGTTCTGTTTTGAGGGGGTGAGTAGGTGGTAGGTATTGCAACCCCATACTGCATGCTTCTGGATAGGTGCTTTATCACTTGAGCAACATCTTTTTTTGTTGTTGTTATCAGCTTTGAATTCAGGACCTAGGCACTAGCACTGAGCTTTTCTGCTCAAGGATGGCACTTTACCACTTCGAGCCACACTTCCACTTACAGTTTTCTGGTGGTTAATTGAAGATTAGAGTCTCATGGATTTCCTGCCTGGGCTGATTTCAAATCTCCATCCTTAGATCTCAGCCTCCTGATTAGCTAGGATTACAGGCATGAGCTACCAGTGTCCAGTTTAAAACCACATCTTAAGACCTAGATTTTTGCTTTAAAATATTTTTTCTATGGGTTTCTTTGGCTTGGTCTGGCCTTGAATCAAGATCCTCCTATTGTGACTTCCTGAGTAGCTGGGATTACTGTCATGCACCTAGCTTTTGATGGCACAGTGTATGTAATTTGCGTAAATTATTTCAACGGATTGGTTGTAAGTTATTCATTTTTTTGAGACAAAATTTTTTGTGCTGTTTTTTTGTTCAGTAATTTTTTACGAATGTACTCATGTACATGTTTCTGCTGTATCTCTCTAATGACAATAAAAATAGACATTTGCCTTCATCTGTAAAACCATGTTATTTTAAAACAAATAAATGAATTAGTCAATGAAATGCATGAGAACAATCAGCATGAAGTCTCCATTGAGGCCAACAGTTGCTCCCACAGGACGGATAGCATCAGTCCTATTGGGTTTCATTCCCCCAGGTCCTGGTAAGATGCTCTGGCCACGGGAGGAGGGGATATGCTTGAATGTCATGCTGAATACACCAGGGATGAGTTCAAGTGGAGCCTGGTCTAGAAGCAGAAGAAAGGCTGCAGGAATAACCTCATTCCACTTGAAAACCATGTCCGTGTTCTCCCCCACTTAGAACATCAGCACTAGCGTTTGAACTAGGGCTTTGAGCTTGCTAGGCAGACATTCTACCCCTTGAGCCATGCCCTTAGCCCCTTTTGCTTTCATTGTATTTTGGATAGGACCTTACTTCGTCTATGGTTGGCTAAGACCTTAGCTGTGATTACAGGCAGATGTGTCCCACCAAGCCTGACTCCTGAAAAAGGTTTTGTGGGCTGGTTTTATGCGTGTGTGTGTGTGTGTGTGTGTGTGTGTGTGTGTGTGTGTGTGTGTGTGTGTGTGCGGTGCGCATGCGTGCATGAGTATACCTGCGGTGGAGCTTACACTGAGACACACCTCCATTTCTTGGCTTGAAACTAGCCAGGGCAAGAAAGTCTGTGAGACTTATCTCTAATCAACTAGCAAAAAAGCAAGGAGTGGAGCTGTTGCTCAAGTACTTAAGCAAAATAGCTCAAGGATAACACCCAGGCCTTGAGGTACACACACACACACACACACACACACACACACACACACACACACACAAGAAAAGAAAGAAAGAGGGAGGAACAGAAGAAGGAAGGAAGAAAGGAAAAAAGAAAGGAAAGAAGGAAGGAAGGAAGGAAGGAAGGAAGGAGGGAGGGAGGGAAGGAAGGAAGAAAGGAAGGAAGGAAGGAAGGAAGGAAATTGTGCCTCTAATTCCAGTGCTCTGGAAGCTGAGGCAAGGGGACATAAAATCAACTTGGGGTACACAGTCTGTCCAGAAGAGGAAGAAGAGGAGGAAGAAGAAAAATGAGGTGAAGGAAGAAGAGGAGAGGTGGTGAGGGGGTAGGGAGGGAGGCAGGAAGAGCCTCACATGGTGCCTCCAGCTTTCAGGATGCCTGTCTGTCACACGTTAGCACTGTCTTGTAGAATCAATTTCTCTTGTAAAACAGATGCTGTCAGAGACCAGGTTTCTCTCTCAGCTGCTGCCTATTTGGAATGGATGGGGAATGAGCGATCAAGATTAAGGCTGTGCTGCTGGAAGGGCTGTCTCCAGGTTCCTGGGCGTTCCCAGCATGGCTTGGCACCTGGTGGCCGGCCCTGTGGCCTGCTTTCCAGGCACACATGTGACCTGTAGCCAGTTGGACTTGGACTGTGGGATGAGGTGTGAGAATGGTCCTCAGACAATCTGACTGGCATTCTGCTGCTGCTGGCTCACACCTGGAATCCTAGCTACTCAGGAGGTGGAAATAGGAGGATTGAGGTCCAGTATCAGCCTAGACAGAAAAATCTGTGAGACACTATCTCCAATTAACAAGCAAAATGGTGGGTGGGAGGCCTGTCTCCAGTGGTAAAGTGCAAGCAAGTTGAGCAAGCGTATGAGGCCCTGAGTTCAGTACCCCGGGCGTGGGGGGGGGGGGGGGGAGGGGAAAACAAGAGGAGATGTGTAAATGTGTTTTCTCAGGGTGGCTCAAGTGATCCATTGCATTTAGACCTCAAAGGACATCATTGAATACAACCAGACTGAGCTGTTCAGAAAGTGCCACCACATAGTGAGGACCTCAGTGCCCAGGAGAGATGAAGGGCCAGGCATCTGAGCCTATACTATGTCACAGGTCACTCCCTGACAAACCTCTACCTTCTATTACAGTATACTGCACTTGGGGTGCTATCCGAACCCTGTCTCAGGCACAGGCTGAGCATTCCCCTTCCCACTTCCTTTCTCGGGGACTTTTTTTTTTTGTCGGTCGGTCGGTCATGGGGCTTGAACTCTGTGCCTGGGTGCTGTCCCCGAGCTCTTCAGTCCAAGATGAGCACTACTGCTTGAGCCACAGTGCCACTTCCGGTTTTCTGGTGGTTCATTAGAGATAAGAGTCTCACGGACTTTCCTGCCCAGGCTGGATTTGAACTGTGATCCTCAGATCTCAGCCTCCTGAGTGGCTAGGATTACAGGTATGAGCCACCAGTACCCGGCCCTTTGTTTTTGTGTTTGTTGTTTTTTTTTTCAGTTCTATAGAGGCTTCATGATTCTTTTACCTTGGGATACTTAGTCCATTCAACTCCTTCTGTCTAGAACCCCGGTCCTTTATCTGCTCTGTTCTTGTTGTTATCTTAATTCTCAGCATCCAGGCTAGATCCCTCAAGAGTCCTGTGTCCTGCCCTTTTCCAGCTCAGCCCCATTGGTCTCCTTCATAGCCTTTTTGTGATGGTAATTCTATCATTTGTGTGCTTTTTCTCCATCTCTTTCTTCACCAGACGATAAATTCCATGGAGATGAGAAACTGTATCATCTCGGCTATGGTCTGAGTGCTCATGTCACCTCAAAATTCATATGTTAAAAACGGACTCCCAAGATGATGGTATTAGGATGTGGGATATGAAGTATTAGATATCCAAGGGATGATTGGGTCATGAGGGGAGAGCCCTCAGCAATGAGATTAGTGCCCTTTCCAAAGGTTCCTGAGGGATGCTATTGGGTTCCCCTGCTGGTGAGGACACTGTAGAACTGATCACCTAGGAGGAATGGGCCTCCTTGATCCTGGATGTCTCAACCTTCAGACTTGTGAGCAATGAATTTCCTTTGTGTATAAATACATCACCCAATCAGAGTCAGTCTTGATCATGACAGATTCCACAGTGCCTCTTCCTGCTTCTAGAGTAGATACTCAGTAAATGGTGGTGTGTGTAAGAAAATGAAGCAGTGGGAAATCAGACTTTAGACTTTATGTGGGTTATAAATCTTTAGACTTTATGTGGAGTCAGACTTCTGTTGTCTTTATTGTTGGTGGGGACTGAGCCCAGGGTCACCTGGTACATGCTAAACAGGAGTTCAACCACTGAGCTACTGTTTTCTGATACATATTTTTCAACCTCTACTATGATGAGACAGTTGCTGGAATGGCTATCAAAGCTCTACTGAGCCCAGAGGAAATGATGAGAATGGACAGCTACTGGGCTCATGTCCAGGTTCTGCTGTGTGAGACCCAGGGACCTGCAAATAGGAACAGCTCCCCCACAGGAGTCCCTCCTCATCTACAAAATGGTGTTAAGAACCCCTGAAGGTGGGCCAATTGGTGGGAAGAATTCTAGTCTGGTTAGTGTGAAGAAGAGGGCTGCGTGGGGAGAGGGCGGGGAGTTCTGCCAAGTGCAGTTATCCAATGGGAATGAGCAGGGGAGTCAACCGGCTAGTTCTCATCCATTGAGGGTGCAGTCAGTTGAGTGGATGCTCGCTCTTCCTTCTTTCCCAGATGTCTCAGTGGGTCAGAGCCCACAGGCTCCCCTCTGTGAGGAGAACAGATGGCTGGTGAATTCCTGAATGACCCGGGATTACTCACTTCTCCAGGTAACAACAGCACAGCAGGCAAGGGACACGTGACTGCCTCAAAGTCCAAACCACCCAGAGAGGCTTCCGTGGCTTCCGTGAGTGAGTTCATTTAAGAGGTGATTGAGAATATCACAGTGACATCTAGTGACCTGCAGAACGGTACCTACAGGCCAGTACACATACATCCACCCCTTTCTTCCTGGAGGCAAGCTTACCCTACTCAGGCCGGCCCCCTCTGCTAATGCTTTTGTCACTGGACAGAAGAAGAAAAGCCCAGATTCTCAGTAATGTTTCCCCCCTTGGGAATTAGGATGTTTGCTTCCAGCACAGAGGACCTGGGGATTATTTGAACAGAAGCTTCTGAATAAAAGTAAACAGTCCTCTGGAGAGAAAGAGAAAAAAAATCAGCCAAATTCCTATTTCCCAAACTCTTCCCTAGGTGCTTATTTACCACAAACCAACGCGCCTCTTGCTGGACTCTAATGAGTCTAATGAGACATGGGCTCTGTGCACACCAATGCTGATTTTCTAACTCGTAGAGCAAGATGGATTTTCTGGGCTAGGGTGGGTTTTTGAGTGTAATGTTCCAATGTTTTGCTTTTTATTGGGTAAATCAGTCTGGTTCTTCCTCAAATCGCAATTCAGGCTTGACTGGCAAATGTGCCCATTTAGGAACCACAGGTCTTCCTGAATATTAGATATGTTGCTTATTGGGACTGTAACTGAACCATACTTGCAGGGTAGTTCCCAAATAAAGGGGAGTCCTGGCTACTTCAGACCTACTCATGTTTTCTGTCTGTTCTGGAAGGCAGTGCCCTCAGTGTCACCAGGAGCTCATGCCCACTGCTGATAGCGGTTTTGTACCTCTGGCAGTACAGGTTCCGTGGACTAATTAGCTTCTGTCTGGTTACTATGTGGGGTGGGCACTGGGAAGTCGTGGGAAATGCAAGCACACACTGCAGTGTGCTGTCCCATTCCCAACCTACAATACTGCCTTTTAGACTGTGGTTATGACGACCACCACATTTTCCTCTGTTGCCTTCCAAAGCTCTTAACATCAGTCATTATGTGAGTCAGGCCATCCATCCAGGATCCCCTACAGTGGTATTTTTAAAGGTCTCAAAGGAAGAGCACATTTTTTAAATTACTCATGACTTCTGGTGATGTAGATTTGGAGTATTTAGCATTAATGAGCAGGTGGGTGTTACTTGAGGGCACAATGAATGGGCTACTATGTGACTCCATACTGCTGTGCTCAGCTGCATGTGCCACCATCTTGAATTGATCTTTGCCTCTTGGGGATGCACCCTGATCCCTGGGGGAAGTTGTGGCCCTCTGGTCTGGTCTGTCTTTTACCTTTGCCCCTACATCCACCTCAGTTTCCATCTAGCTGCTTATGTTGCCCTTTTAAACCAAAGCAAACCATGAAGGGCATTTTTTCAAAGTGGCAATGCATCTGAATGGGAACCCAGTAGCCATCTATTTTAAAGGAGGCAGTTCTTTTTGTAAGGTCAAACCTACTTTACTAGGTGTTATTTTTAGCAGTGTAATGGTGTCCTTTTTCAAAAGACTGACAAATCCTACACAAGAAGAAAAGATTGGGCCCAGCAGTTTAAGGAGATGTCATTAGCAAAAAACTAAGTCTAGCAGAATAAAGTGGCTTCTCTCCGGAAAGCAATTCTTCTTTGTCTCGTCTCTGTTCACAGCTCATTAGTTCTCTGGGAATCAGAATAAGGCGTTTCCCAATTATCTGGCCACAGGAGAATGTTGCTGATGGATGGAGCTGAGCTTTACAGCAACACACACACACACACACACACACACACATCTCCTGGCACCATCCAAAGAGGTGGGTCTTTCCTTATTCTTGAGGGAACCCTGCTGAGAAGCTCTCTGTGTCTCCACAGGCTTATTGGTAACAAGGGGACTCATAGGCATTCTCTGCAGTGTTTTGAAAATCAAGTGCCAATATCCAGAAGTGCCTACTGTGTTCATTCAGTGGTATACATTCAGAGATATTTTCACGGCACTGTGTTAAAACACAGTGGGCAACTTTTGCTTTTATTTTTTGCAACTTCAGTACAAGCAATTTAAGTTGCCATGGTCAGAAGACACACAGTTGGGAGGCAGGCCACAAGCTAGAAGTGTAACTAAAGGTACCTAGGACAAGCTACCAGACACACAGGGTATCTTCCCCACAAGGTCAGCTACAGGAGTTAAGATCTCAAAGTAGCAGGAAGAAATGATGGGCTGCCTCCCTGATCTCACAGGAAGCCATGGGGGGCGGGATCTGAACAGAAGAGGCGTGGTCAATGTCCTTTTTGCCCTGGTCCTGTGGCAATAGTACAACATCTAGCAGGTACCAGACCATTGGAGAGAAAACTTGTGAGCACTTATCTTCTTGAGTTTCTTGAAGTTTCTCCATTATGTGAGGATATATGAGAGTTAAGGCAGGAAGTCAGTGCCCCAAACTTTTAGGGTCTGACAGGTGTGCTATTTCTTTAGGATTTTGGAGTGGCTCAGTCTGAGGGACCCAGTCTTTAAAGTAGGGCTTAGCTTTCTGTGGTCATCTGTGAGATACGGGCTCAGGGCCATGAAATAAAGACTGTGACCTAGAGCAAGTGGTTTGTATGTAGGAGCAGTGATTTGAAAGTTACCAAGGGGAACACCAGCCATCATCAGACTCTGTATTTAATTGTCCCATGTTTATTCAACAACTTCTAGCCAGGTGCCGATGGCTCACATCTGCAATACTAGCTACTCAGGAGGCTGAGATCTGAACATAGCAGTTCTAAATCGGCGCAGGCAGAAAAAGCTGTAATTCTTCTCTCCAATTAATCGCACAAAAGCCAGAAGTGAAGCTGTCGCTGAAGTGGTACAGTGCTAATCTTGAGTGAAAAGCTAAAAGACAGCATTCAGGCCCTGATTTCAAACCCCAGTACTGGCAAGATAAAAGAAAACCAAAAAAAGTCCCACTTTCTAGAAAATGATTTGAACATTTGAAACTTTAGTTAGATCAACTAGTCATGAAGGTGGAGATTTCCTTAGGATAAGAAGGGCAGTCTTCAGCTGGTAGAAAGAAGAATAAGCACATTGGGATTTGTATGTTACGAATTCAGTGCACATCAGCTCTGGTCTTTCAGAAAGCTTTAGAAGAGGATTGTACTGCTCCTTTCTTCAATCACTTCTATAACTTCTAGAGTTGGCAGAGAAGGATTGTGGCTCCTGGAGGCAGCAGGCAGCTAGAGAACGGCAGAAAGGCTCATCTGTCCAACTGGGCGATGCCTCCAAAACATACAGGAAGACAGATGTGAAACAGAAGCCAGGTTTCCGTCCAGCCTCCTCTGCAGCTTTCCACCCCTACCATCACAACCATAACAACTAGTGTCATAACCAAAGACACGAACTGGTTCTAAGACCAGCTCTCTACCCTGCTCTCTACCCTCTAGCCTGGGATCTCGCTAGAGCCAGGGCTGAACGTTAGCCCCAGCCGAAGGGTTCTAGCTGCAGCTTCCTCCATCCTAGGCACCCAGTCTTAGCAGGGAGCCCCCTTGTCTTAGACTCTTGATTGCATGTATTTTATCTACTGTGGTGCATTCAGATGCCTGCTTCCCTTTCTCCTGAGAGGGGAATAGAGGCTCATTCCTTGTTCCCTGCAAGATCAGCTTTAACAAAAAGGATGCCTGGAACAACAGCCCAATGTCCTGTCCCTGAGGGACTTGCAGAGATCTCTACTTGCCACATTGTCCACCTTTCAACGTCCAATCCACTGTCAAGCACAAGACTTCCCACTCCTGCGTGGGGTCAGAGCCCACCCAGGACCCCTTCCCCTTCATCCCCCCAGCCCAGAACCTAGGAGGCCAGCCTGAACTCAACAACGTTTCCCTTATGTTCCACCTGAGCCCTCTGCCCCCGTGTGGGGCCAGAACCTGGGAATGGAGCTGGGGTTTGGGAGAAGGCAAATGCTTTGTTTCTCAAAGGCCATGTGAGAGTTGTGAATGCTGTGTGTGTGTGTGTGTGTGTGTGTGTGTGTGTGTGTGTGTGTGTGTGTGTGTGTGTAATTCCATGTCTGGGAATATCTGATTTCTCTCTGCAGGATCAAGCCAGGGAATCACAGGCCTGATTTTTGTCAACATGTGCTTCATCAGCCTGGTAATCTGTATTCCTTGTCCTTTACACTGATTATAAGGCTTTTTCTCTACTCCCTTTCTTAACATTCTTCCTTCCTGGATTCTCACACCAACTTCCCAGGGTAGGAAGAAGCAGCCTTTCTCCTCCCCTTCCCTGGTCCTCATATTTCTTCCCTTGCCTAGCCCATCCTGTTGAAGTAAGATTCAGGAGCTGCTCAGCACCGGCCAGAGACTCTGTCCAGCCTGGCCTGACAGTGCAGCTGTCTCTTCAGTCACCTGTCGGATCTGATTCACATCCTACTATACACCTTGATAGCCAAGGTGTGCTGAGCACTGAGGCAGTTTTGGGGGAAGATTCCTCTTCCTCCTCTTCTTTGGTGAGACAGGATCTGATCTTATTATATAGCCCAGGTTGGCCTACAAAGATTGATCCTCCCACCTCAGTCTCCAAAAATGCTGAGATTACAGATGTGTGCCATCATGTCCAGTTTTCCACTCTTTTCCTTTCCTCTCTGTCTCGCCCCCATCTCAGTGCTACACATGACCCTTTCCAACTCAGCTTTCCATCAGGATCTCATTGCAGGCACTCTGGGTTGTGAGAGAAAACTACAATGAAGGAGGTTCTTGCACCAAAAAAAAAAAATCCTACAAAAAAAATCAAACAGACAAAAAAAATCAAGAACTGCCGGGGTTCCCTTGGATGGGAAGTAGAGGGCACCGTGCGCTGAGAGTGAGTGAGCTGGACAATGGCATGCTGCCTGTACCTGTGCCCTAGGTGCTCAGTAGTTGAGTGACTCTGTTTCCCAGTAGGCCATAGTAGAAACCGCAGTATAGAAAACACGCATACTCAATGGATGACAGAGCGGGGTGGGGCTTGCACTCTGCAGCTCTTAGTAAATGGCTCTCGGCCTCAGATTTAAATATTTAAACGTTCCCCATGACTTAGAGGAGCCCTTAGCTCAGGGTGAACTCCAGGCTAGAAGCTGGAGTCTCCCACTGGAAGAATAGATCCTCCCTGATCTATGGACATGCTTCAGTGGTAGGAGGTCGGGGATGAGGGGAGGGGGGGCGTTGAGAGCCTCTAGGGAGGCCTTTGAGTACCAGAGAGGGAAGTGACTGGGGCCAGTAAGCAGAGAGAAGAGAGATGCCACAATGCCACTCTCACCATGGGAAATCTACCTGGCCCAGCCTTGAACTAGTGTTGACTCAAGCTTGAGAAAAGGCATCGCTGCCCCAGGGGCCTAGGCCTGGTCCCTGAGCCTGACGGGAGGGTGGGTATATATGCTGCTTCCCTCCACAGAGTTGGGGTCCACAGTGTCTGGGCCCCCAAACAGCACACTCAGCTACCTGCCCTTTCTGCTCTCCCTTACTTTGTAGCAAGTGCCTGGAAGGTGGCAAGGGGAAGCTGTGGAGAGCGGAGAGTCCTCACACCGAGCCCCTGGTCTCCTGGGACCCATGTAGCACATCCTCTACATCCTGTTCAGCCTCAGCATCCTGCTCTGCCTCAGTACAGGCCCCCAGCAGTGGGGGGCTGGGAAGGTACTGGAGGAGTCGGCCTTCCCGCTTCATTTCTGCCAGCTCCTTGGCACAGCAGCTGGGTGTGTTGGTCTCATAGGTGTCGTGGAAGGTGTTGTAGTCCACCTCATAGAAGCCCTTCTCCAAGGTAAGGACGGGTGTGAACCGGTGGCCCCAGAGCACCTCTGTATCCATGTAAGAACTTCGTGCTTGGCAAGTCATACCTGAGAAAATAGATGTCACGTGCATTATGATATAATCTACTATCCATCCACCCACCCACCCATTCTTCCATATTTTCAACAATCTATCAGTCTGTCTAATTATCCATCCATTCACCCACCCATCCCTCCATCTATCTATCATTTATCTAATTAGCCACCCATTTACCCACCCATCCACCCATGTACCCATCCTTCACCCAGCCATCTTTACATCTATCCAGCAATCTGTCTATCCAGTTGTCCATCCATTCACCCATCTACCTATCCATCCATCCTCCTACCCATCCTTCCTTCTATTCAATAATTTATCAGTCTAACAGTTATTCATCCATCCATCCACTCATGTACCCATCCTTCACGCACTCATCCTTATACCTAGCCAGGAATCTATCAGTCTATCCAGTTATCCATCCATCCACCCATTTACCTATCCATCCATCTATTCATTCACCCCTCCTTCCATCTATTCAATAATCTACCATTCATTAAGCATGTCTTCCGGCAGATGCTGTACGATTGATCTGTACCCATTTCTAAGTAAGCATTTTTTGAACATCTATTTGTGCTAAACAACACAGAGATATAAAGCAAAATAAGACCTAGTCCTTGTCCTGGAGAAGCTCACAATGTGATGGGGACAGAAAACTGGAAGCAAACATGCAAAATTCCAGAGAACATCTCTAGAGACGAGAGTGAATAATTTGGGGGAAGTAGTTGAGGGCAAACACTTGATTCTTGAAATTCGCATTCAGATACAGAAGACTGAGACAGGAGGGGAGGCAGACAAGGGGCAAAAACCAAGATGAATTCAGAATGGGGGAAACATAGAAGAGCTGGCGGAATTCAGAACATAAGGGGATTGTTTGGAGTAACCACAATATGGACAGAAGCCTGCAGGCTCCTGCACACATGCATGTTCATGCACATATATATGTACACACAGGAAGGGGAGCAGTTACCCCCTCCCCGACAGACTTCTTGATCTGAAGATGCTCTCTAGTGCCTCCACGCCCTCCCCACACAGCCCTTGCCATGCCTGTGTTATTTTTAGGTATTGCTCGCTTGCTCACCCTCTCCAGAGAGGGAGGGCAGCTTTGTTTATGGATGAGGAAGCCTTTGAACATAAGGATCACAGGAAAACAGCTTTCTAGTTATCCTTTGAGCTTAGGAAAGGACTAGTTTGTGCACTTTGGGCACCTTTCTGAGAGGGGTATCATACAAATCAAACCCAAGCCAAAGGCTACTTCCACCCACCTGTACTCCAGTGCCCAGACACCCCCTCACGGGACCTCAACCTCAATGGGCTTTTGGCCTGCTCTTAGTTCTCATGGGGAGGCCTGTCTAGGCCAGGTATCTCCATTCAATCCTTACTCTTTTCTGCACACTCCCTAGCCCCAGCAGAAGTATAACCCTCCACCCCTAAACTGGGCACTGACCAATCTAAAACCATAGGCTCCCACCCAGAGCCACTGGGACCAGGACTTCTTTGGGAGCCTTTGGGACCAACTTGCTGAGTTCTGCCTGCTCATTTTCTAGTGAGCTGCCTTGCAGCTAAAGGTCCTGCTTAAGTGCCAGCCTGCTGGTGACTCATTCTGTCACTTTACCACATACAATAGCAGGGAGTACACATTAACTCTGGTGCTCCATTTAGCCATTACATCTTCCCCAACAACCCCATGAGATTAGTTTTCCTGATGGGTTGACAAGTCGAGCAAGAATCCAAGCTCACCCAAGTAGGCTGTGACAGAGTATGTGCTCCTCAAACCAACTAAACTCTTGGCTTCATGAGCAGGCCAACTAAGCCACTGTCATTAAGATCAGAACAGTTAGGTGAGTGATTTTCCTCCTGACCTCCCAGGGTCTCCGGGGGGGGGGGGGGTGGCGGGGGGGGGGGGAATCCTGTCTCTCATAATGGAGACAGAGTAGCCCAGGTTGAGGGGAGGAGGTCAAGCAAATCAGACAAGTGTTTTGACTTGGAGGGAGGAGACAGTGGGCAGAGTGAGCAATCAATCTCTGGGGGGCATGTGGGTGCTTTCCCCACTAGCAGAGATGGATGCTGTAGGAATGGTGTAGCATAGCTTGTTCCTTTGCCTCCCTCCCTTTTACTTGATCCTTCCTTCTTGACCTCACAGTGGAGCAAATCCCAAGAAAGTAAGCCTGCTTTCTGATCGTGACTCTGTCACCAAGGGCAGAGTGACCTGGGCATCCTGGCTCTGTAAGAAGCAGCTTCCTGAATTCTGCCTGTCCTCAGCCCCAAGGGCTCTCCCAGCTGCTACCATATGCTTCCTGTTCAGGCTCCGGCCCCCAGCAGATGGCCAGGCAGCCCCTTTGGCACTGTCCCTAGAGCCTGTCAGCACCCCTGCCTGGTTCCACTGACTCAGAAACTGGAGCCCCGCTGAGTCCCCCCACTCAGCATCCAGTTTTCAAAGGCTAAGCAAGTGTGCTTGGCCACTAGCAGGCCCTAACATTGAGGGACCCGGTAAGGGGTAGACTTGAAAATGAAAGGCCTGGATCTGAGCACTTAGTGTCTGCTTGAGCCTTTCAAGGAAACCAAACCCTATCCTGTTGTCTGCAAGAAAGAGAAGAATGGAAAGGTCCATCATTGTGAGGATGGATGAATTCTCTGTACATCACACGGAGGGCCTGGCCTGAGGCTCAGTCTACTTGATGGAAGGAAGGAAGGAAGGAAGGAAGAAAGGGAGGGAGGGAGGGAGGGAGGAAGGGAGGGAGAGGGGGAGAGGGAGGGGGGAGGGAAAGAGTGGGGAAAGGAAACGAGGAAGAGGACCAGGAGGAGGAAGAGGACCAGGAGGAGGAGGAGGAGGAGAAGGATGGTATATTGACGATGGCTCTCCTCCTTGAGGAAGCCCTGCCCAAAATGTGGGATGGGATGTGTGGATCCCAGAACTCAAGCTTCCTTAGGAACCATGTTCTTTGGAGTGAGCCACCTTAGAGCCATCTGCTGAACAGGGCAGTGTGTCTGAGACATGTGGAAGCCCTCAGCTCCCAGCTGCCTGTGAGAGTCAGCTGAATAGGAAAACACCAGACGGGTCCCAAAGAAGACATCTTTTCAGGCATACCTAAGTGGATTGGTGCACCTCTGTGTGGATGCACTGATTACTGCAAACAGAAGCTGTGCTTGGCTTAGGGAGGAAGGCTGAGAGGAAGCTGCTCCAGGGAGGGGCCAATGGAATAGTCCCTGCCTCACGCTTGACTCCTTGGTGTTTTTGAGAAAGAAGAGTGCAAATCCCTGTGAGTTTAGAAAAGGCTGCCTGTGGCAAACTGTCATCTCCTGGTGATAACATTCATAGTATGCATGGAATCATGAGGTCCTACTCTAAAGAACTAGCTCCCGTCAGGCACCAGTGGCTCACACCTGTAATCCTAGCTACTAAGGAGATCTGAAAATCAAGGTTTGAAGCCAGCCCAGGCAGACAAAGTCCATGAAACTCTTAGCTCCTATTAACCAGCAAAAAGTCAGAAGTAGAGGAATAGCTCCAATAGTAGAGCACCAGCCTCAAACAAAGAAGCTTAAGGACTTATGCCCAGGCCCTGAGTTCAAACCCTAGTACTGGTAACAAAAACAAACAACAACAAAACCCCTCAGTTCCTGTAGTCACCCCAGATTTTTCAGGGTTATTGGTAGCTGTCAGGGAGGTACCTTTTCTTGTTTGGCCTCTGTTTCTATCCTCCATGTATGTGGGAGGCTCCTAGCCTCTATATGTGCTTACATTTTAGATCTGTTCCTGAAAGTTGGACAAGCCCAGCAACGCGATCATTTATCATAACTCCATCTTGAGTTTTCAAATCGCATTAGAGACTGGACAAGCTATCTCAGGATTCTCACATACAAGCTTTCCAGTTCGGGTGTTCCAGTGACCCTTGCCCCTGGCTAGGGTAACTGGTCTAGGAAGAAGACAGATGTCTTACCTGTTGCTTCCACCATCCCTTCTAGAATGACCACCACTTCGAACTCCTCCTGATCCAGCTGAGCCCTGGACATCTCCCAGAAAGGGCTCTTCTCATTGATTTCGTGGGAGATGATGAGCGGAGACACCAGAAAGAGGCGGTCATCGCCAGTGTCGAAGCCCACGTTGATGTCGGTCTGGTTCAGAGGGATGAACTCCCCTTCTTTGGTCTGCCGAGACTTGATGAGCTTGGCCCGGATGGAGGCCTCTACGATGTGGGAGTTGCGGAGGTCTCCCACCCGAAACATGAGGCACAGCTTCTCATCCCGCATGGAGATAACCGCGTTGTTGGAGAACATGAGCGTCTCCGCTCTCTTCTTGGGCTGGCTGATCTTGACAAACATACAACCCACCATGAACGCATTGACGATGGAGCCCAGGATAGCCTGGACCAGGAGGAGGATGATCCCTTCTGGACACTTCTCAGTGATGACCCTGAAGCCGTAGCCGATGGTTGTCTCCGTTTCAATGGAGAACAAGAAAGCAGACACAAAGCCACTGAGGTTTTCCACACAAGGAATCCACTCTTGGTCACCTACATGGTCCAGATCGCCCCGGATGTATGCAATGAGCCACCAGATGAAACCAAAGAATAGCCAGGTGATGGTGTAGACCATGGTGAAGACGAGCAGGTTGAAGCGCCACTTGAGGTCCACCAGGGTGGTGAAGAGGTCGCTCAGGTAGCGGTAAGTTTCCTGCACGTTGCCGTGGTGAACGTTGCATTTCCCGCTCTTCTCCATGTAGCGCTGGCGGGGCTTCTTGCCTTCGGCCAGCAGGCGAGTACGGTCAGTGGCAATGGGTATGTAATCGCGAGCCTGCTTGGGAATCTTGGTGGGGTTCTGGGAAGTCACTCCAATCTCCATGTCCTGGTTCATTGCATTCCTAGAGTCACCAGCCATAGCTGGGCCACATTGAGTTAATAAAAATACAATAAGATAAAGAGATCATTGTGAGTGAAGAGGGCTCTTGTGATTCCCAGATACCGAAGATTCATGGTCATTCTGACCTGGGGGCACTCATGGGTGATTTTCTAAGGGTTTGTTGAGCTGTCCACAGGTCTGTGGCTCACAACTATAATCCTAGCTACTCAGGAGGCTGAGATCTGAGGATCACTGTTCAAAGCCAGCCATGGCAGGAAGTCTAGGAGATTATTAACTCCAATAAACCACCACAAAAGCCAGAAGTGGAGCTACCCTTGAATTAGTGACAGAATGCTAGCCTTGAGCCAGAAAGCTAAAGGACAGCACCCATGCCCTGAGTTTAAGCCCCAGTACTGGCTTAAACACACACATACACACACACACACACACACACACACACACGCACGCACGCACGCACGCACGCACCCACACATTGTTGAGTGAACAAATAAATAGGGGCAAGGTATACATAAAATAAGTAAAATATTTCAAGAAACCTGGAAATAATTTGAAAAATAATAAGGACCACCGTGTATTAAATAAATATTCTATGCTATGTATTATAGACAGAGTGCCACTTGTAACCAAAATAGCCGTCCCTTTTATGTACTGTGTATTCTGTGGATTTTGAATGATGCCTTTCCCTCCCTTAGAAGGTATGTCCCACAAAGATATAATCTTGGGTCCTTTTGTTCTGAATACATTTCAAGCAACTAGAACATTGTCTGGCCAGTCTTATGTATTCAAAAATACTTTCTGAATGAACAAATGATAACTTAAGAAAACAGAGTCCCAAAGAAGGGAAGTGATCATCCCTAGGTCACCACACAAGAAAAGTGCTAAAGCTGACATTTGGATTCCTGCTTACCTGGTGCACAGCTTGTGCTCCGTCCTTTATACTTGTCTGCCTTTTTTCTTTCATCTAATTCTTTCAGCGGCAGACAGAAAGGAAAAGGCGGTGTGTGTCGGATTCACCAAGTGGTAGCTTTTGCTGTCTGCCTGAGGAGTCTGGCCGTCTGAGCGCTCACTAAAATGACAAATGGCTGTGTAGCTCCACCCTTAAAACTTTGATCTAATTATTCCCTAAGAAATAGAGATGTTCTCGTGCCCCAAGCCTTTCAAAAGAAGTCTGGTTTGGGAGGTTATGTCACATTTCAAAGAGACGCCCAGAACACCTGTGGTATCCAGTTTACTTTTTCCCTGACAATGAGCTGAAACCCATTTTAAATGTTTTCAAGATGGTTGAAATAAAGAAAGACCGGAAGAATCTCTGCAAATTAATAAGAGCTGCTTGAATCTCTGAATGCCACAAGCTAGCTAATGTGTAAGAAATATGCATATATAATCCATATATATGTATATAAATGAGCTTCATAGTAGGATTGTATATGCATATATAACCCTAACATGAAATGTATTTAACCCTTCCACAAGTCTACTAGACAGTTACAAAGGGTCCATTTTTCAGATGAGAATAACAGAGCTCACATAGCTTGGAGCTCACCGTACGGCCACAGCTGCGCAGTGGTCCACAGGCAGTGATGTTCTATCACTCAAGCTTAGATTGATAAACTGCCCCCTCCAGAACATTCCGTGAGCTCCAATTCTGGGAGATATCCCTTGAGGGGGTAATGCCACTCAAAATGTTCTTGAATCTTCCCACCCCATTGTCATTCTTTGTAAAACAGCAACAGTCTGTTGTGACCTGACCTGTTGCTGTTTTTCCCAGACAGGCTCAAACTCAAGCCCTGAACATTTCCAGAGACTGATACACTGATTTTGATTGTTGCTCTAAGCATTGAGAGATCAGACACGGTCTTCACTCGTAGCCTTGGACCCGAGCCACATTCCTTAAATCCCCATAAAACTTCACACCCGGGCACTATCACTGCAGATGGGCTGTCTCTCCTGAAGATACAAGTTCCCCTAGTAAACCTTCTCATCTGACCCTCTTGGGCTCCAATACTTTCTTCAACTTGGCACAGCTTGGCACAGTCCTTTGTGAGAATGCTTCTGTTACACTTTGGGGAGTGACTCCAGCCATGGGGTTGGGTAGATAGAATGCCAGGAAATGAATAGAGCCATACTCCTATAAACCACTGCATCGTTGGCCAATCAAGGTGATCTCACCCATGCTGAGTAAGTCAGAAAACTGACTGGCCTTATCTGTTGCTACCCCAGTGACTGCAGCCATTTCAAGGCAGCCTTTAAATGTCATAGGTAAGAGTGATTCTAAAGGCTATTTGTCTTAGCCATCCATTAGCCACTTGCCATTCTACACAAAGCCACCTGCTCCCTGCTCTGAAACATGGGCATTACGAAGACAAATGAGACCAGGATGGCCATGTGTAGGGCTACTGGGCAGAATCCACACAGGACTTTTCTCTTCCTAGGTTGGGTTGCAAGGAATAAGGGTTTAAGCAATTTGGTTCAGGACCAAAACTAGCTTTTCTTTGTAGTGCCTTGAGCTTGTGAGGTATGCTGCCAACTTCCCAGCCCTATAAACTCCTGGAGACCCTGGCTGAGATGGTGTCTCACCCAGCCACAGATGCTGGGCAGGGCTGGGGCAGGGCTGGGAGAATGAGTCATGGCAGGGCACTTGGGAAAGTGTTCGCTCCTGCCCTCCACTCTGGAGGGAAAACAGCTTTGTGCTGATTTTCTGCACTGTTTCCTTCTTTATTTTTAAACCCACTCTCATGCATTCTTGTAGGAGAAGGCTAGTGCTGCTGCAGAAATACAAAGATGTTTTCTAGGACACATCAAGCCAGGTCTGAAAACACTCCACAGCTGGCAGACAGGAAAGGCTGTTTAGTTCCCACTAAGACTAGTACACATTCTCCATGTAGCAGGGATTCCTTGTTCCACTCAGTGTGGAGCTTGAATTCTAGCTCAGTGTTCAACAACTTGATCTGTGATCTCTGGAAAAAAAATCTTAACTTTTCTCACCTCAATTTCCTCTGCTGTGAATCTCAGACAATATGTTCAGCTCTGAGAGGTATTACAATGACTCCCAGAAAGCATATATGATACAATCGTAAGCTTATACACACAGTCATGAACTGCATGAAGACACTTTGATCAATGATGATTGGCATAAACAGTGGGCCTTATGCCTGCTTGGCAGGCTATTTACCACTTGAGCCACACTCTCAGCCCTTTCTACTTTAGTTTTTGAAGAGGACTCTCTCTCTCTCTCTCTCTCTTTTTCTTTCTTTTGCTCTTACCTATGATTCTGGTGTAGCAGGGATCACAAACTCACACTACCACACTTGACTTATTAAGATAGCATTTTGATAACTCTTGCTGTGCTGGCCTTGAATATCATCCCTGATCTCCATCTCCCAAGTAGATAGAAGCACAAGCATGAGCCATAGTGCTAGACCCATCTTAGCCACTTTAATTTGTATAAATGAACTCTAAAATGTTTGCACAAAAAGATGGTGCATTGTTTCTAGAATGTCTCTCCATCATAAGGCTATGTGGTTGTATATATTCATAAATGCTCCTTGAATTTAAATATAAAGTAATCTGGGAGCAGATGGCATATAGCCATAATCCTAGCTCCTCAGGAGGCTGAGATCTGAGAACCACAGTTCAATGTGAGCCTGGCAAGGAAAGTCCATAAGATTTGCATCTCCAACTAATCAGTAAGAAGCTGGAAGTGGAGCTGTGGTTCACGTGGTAGAATTACCAGCCTTGAGCCAAAGTCCTAAGGGACAGTGCTTGGGCCCTGAGTTCAAACCCCAGTACTGGCTTAGACACACACCTACAACCCCCTACACACATACACACTGTAATGGTCCATGAGCCTCATTTTAAACATGAAGAGAGAGCAAGGAGCATCTAAGCCAACAATCTGAAACCAATCTGCAGGGTAGGTATTTAGCTGCTTGGCACAGGGTCTCTATGATTCAGATTTCTTTGTATGGTAAGCTACATGCCCATCCTATAAGGCCCTGGTCTCCAGTCTGTGTGCCCATCAAGCCAAACAGATTTGTCAGAACAACAAAGATGGACTTTAATCAGATTTCCATGATGGAGTCTATTCATTAGGTATCCATTCAGGAAACTCTAATTGAGGAACTACTATAGTTCAGCCCTCTAGCTGGGAGCTGACCATAAAGCAGCAAAGGAGATAAATGCAGACCCAGCCTTCCCGCTGTTTATATTGTAGCACTGCCTCTTTGAACCTTGGGTTTGTGCAGAAATGTGTGTAGAGAGAGGCAGGAAGGGCTTGCAGGCTGCTCTCTGCAGGACATAGGACAAGCACCGACTTGAGTAGATCCTATTCTACTGCCTCACCTTGTTACTGCTCTTTGTCCAGCCTCCCCTGTGCCTGTGGAGATACAAAGAAAGATTTTCAGACAGAAGGCTTCAAGTCCAGCAAAGAGGCTTAATCCCTTTGTTATAAAACACAAGTGGATGAAGAGACTCAAAAGAAACCAAATCACAAAGAGTTATATTTTAGATGATGGATGAGTGAATGTGACATCCATTTAAAGGGATCTCAAAAAAGCCCAAAGACACCCATCACAGTGGAGAAGGCTCCATGTCAAAGGGTGGTCTAGAACACTGGGAGCCTGTGTAGTACCTTGATAGAAGCTTGGCTTGGAGATCAGTGGAGTTTCTAAGAAAGAACTGGCTGGATGTCTAAGCTCAGAGTGTCTCTATCTATGAAATGTGGGTCACAAGCATCTTCATCCATTCATTCCTCCTTTCTCACATCTGCTGAGCCAACATCTGCTTTCCCTGAAGTGTGGGACATGGATGAGATTGGAGTGAAAGTAATGGAGGAGACATTTCTGTCACCCATAGCGACATATTTGAGTACTATTCTTCAGGAATACGGTGACTGTGGCCATTGTTAAAATATGGAAAAGCTCCAAAATTGATGGTGAATAGATGTCTCCCCAACGCCTGTTCAGGTTAGCAGAGAGGATTGTCTATATAATTATACACCACTATAATAATCTACAATCAGAGGATTTAAGAAAGGACCTGTGTGCCCTTGATTGGGTTCTGGTACGTGGCCCAGCTGTCACTTTGCTGGTGCAGGTGTGGAGGGTTTCCTTCGCATGGTGGTCTGTCGCTGTCATTGTCGCCCTTACTTCTAGCTTCCTAAATGCCCAGAAAGGTCATGGGGGATGAGTCTCTAATCATAGGAATCCTTGGAAAGGACTGGGCATTTCTTGAAGAAGATTGAACTACTAGAATTAGATGAGAAGAAGATTTCTTCTCCTTTGCTGTTTAAAGCTGTAGGGCGAGGCACAGCTCCCAGCTGGGAAGACAGCAAGGCAGTGGGGCTGAGCCCTGGTGGTTCACGCCGGAAATCCTAGCTACTCAGGAGGCTGAGACCTGAGAATCGATCGCAGTTCAAAGCCAGCCAAGGCAGGAAAGTCCATGAGACTCTTATCTCCAAGTAACCACCAGAAAACTGGAAGCGGAGCTGTGGCTCAAAGCCTTGAGCAAAAGAGCTCAGGGACCAGCTCAGGCCCTGAGTTCAAGCCCCACCACAGACAAAAAAAAAAAAAGAAAAGGAAAGGAAAAGGTAGTAGGGACCTAAGTTCTTCACTGATAAAAGAATTGAACTCCAACAACCACCAGAGCTGGAGAAAAAATCTCAAATGGGAATAGTTACCTCAAGCCATCTTGACTCTGGCTTGAGAGAACAGAACACATTGCCACACATGGCTGGACGTCTGTACAACTGTGAGCAGAATAGAAAACAATACAGGAAGGGTTGCAGGGACAGAAGGACTAGGCATTAGACCACCTGCTTTGGTTCTTGTTCTTCCTTAAGCTGAGGCCCTCAGAGTCACTCCCGTAAGCCTCGATTACCTTGTTTATAAAATGGGGATAACAGAACTCATCAAAGAGAGTGGCTGAGAAGTTTCTAATTCCTGGCTTATAGGCATTCTCCAAACTGGCAGCTACACCTTTGCCTGTGTGGATTCCACACTCGTGGATTCAGTCAATCACAAACCAAAAATATTCGGGGAAAAAAATTCATTGAGAACCAGACATGGTAGTACACACTTATCATCTCAGCTTCTTGGTACTGGAGGCAGGAAAACCACCGTAAAGTTAAAGTGAGACCTTGTCTGAAAAGCAAACTAAAGTGAAGGCAAAAGAGGCGTGGTTCAAGTAGTTAGATAGTAGGCCCTGATTATTGCAATACATACATATATATAGAGAGAGAGTATGTATAATAACTTTATATACCTTTTTCAGTACAAATATTTTCATAGTATATGAAAAGTCAGTATCAGTAATCCAGAAATGATTTAACTCATACAGGATGGTGTAATAGCTTATATGCAGATGCTACACTGTGTGCATAAAGGAGTAATATTTTATTATTCACCAGGTCCTGGAACCAATAGGACTGCAAGGTTATTCGCTAGCGGAGAGCAGAGCTAGGATGCAAATGCCCTTGGGTAACTGGAGGAGTAGACATGGCTGGCAGAGTTCTGGAATGTCTCCAGCTTCTCTGGAGTCCTAGTTGGGAGCACCCAAGAAGCTGGGAAGACCTTTCCTTCTGCTGATCCCCACTTAGGCAGACCCTTGCTGGTGCTGGGTCCGGAGAGTTTCTCCTTCACACTGTGGTCTGTCATTGTCATTGTCTCCCCTGCTTCTAGCTTCCTGGGTGCCACTGCACTGCCTTGGAATGACAGGGGTGGGAGCCAGCACCCTGGGGCACCGGGCAACAGTGCAGCTGGAACTGGGGCTCCCTGAGACATGCAGCCTCTACAGTCTCCCCTTCCCCATACAGGTCCAGACAGTGTCCCTCTTGTTGCTAGAAACCAATTCTCACCTCTCCTTCCCTTCTGTAGTTCCCTGGCAGTCCCCTGCTCAGAGGCTTCCAGGGGTGAAGCCAGCAGAGCAGGGCCTCCTCCTGCTCCAGGCAGGAAGAGCAGGTGTGAGAGGTCAGGAGGGGCCTGGAGAGAAGGGATCCAGCAAGCTGGC
Source organism: Dipodomys spectabilis (assembly GCF_019054845.1). Lineage (NCBI taxonomy): Eukaryota > Metazoa > Chordata > Mammalia > Rodentia > Heteromyidae > Dipodomys > Dipodomys spectabilis. Next base: position 1,871,907 of record NW_024870700.1, read on the forward strand.
CCAGAGGTGCACAAGGCCCAAGACCCTCCCCTGCAATCCCTCTTGTCTGAGGGGGTGAGGGCAGGGTCAGCCATGACTCCAGCATCCTAGATCTTGTATCCAAGACTCCCCAAATACTATCCCAACTACAAATTACCAGCCTTAAAACAAAATTCTCTTAGTGCACTCTGAGGTTTAATGGCATGGAAACCAGTAGTAGAAAATCTTTAAAAGCCCGCCACGTCTTCTGTTCGTAAACCTCATCATTTAACAACTTATTTGTTCCATTAACGTAAGGGGGGGGGGCAGGTGCCTATTCTCCAATTCCATCAACCTTTAAAGGGCCTGCTCCTGAATTCCTGGTTGTTGAACTCAAATTTAGTCCAGGTCATGTAACAGGATGTAGTAGGTGTGAATGCCCAGAGGAACAAGGCTTCATTCCTTCACTCAATTAGTCAGTCAGTGAACTGGGAATTTACTTCATGCTGGGCCATGGAGAGGGGGAGGAGGTAGAGATTCATGTCCATGACATTCCTGTGTTTTCCACTCAGGGAGATCTTGCAGTAGTGCAGGTCCTGACTCATGAGGCCTGGGCTTCCCCAAGTCTGCATGTTTCCCCAGGAAGCTGACACAGCTGGTCCTCAGCACACACCTGAGTATTAAGGCTTCTCCTACTGGGTGCTGATTTCACCAATCAGCCCTGGCCCTGGTCTGTCTGTCTGTCTGTCTGTCTGTCTGTCTGTCTGTCTGTCTGTCTGTCTGTCTCTCTCTCTCTGTATATATGTGTGTTCTCTGCCTTCATGGAGCTCCTGGGGTGGCCCTCTGTGTGTTGCAGATGGGCAGATGGTAGCTAGACCAGCCCTCAAACCAGCATCTTAGGTAGCTTTCATGCATGGATGGCACAAATGGTTCTCAATGTGGTGAAGAGATTTCAGTCTGCAAATGCCATAGACCCTTCCAGAGGAGGAAGACTGTAAGGACAGTGGGGTGGAGCAAGTGTTGTCCCAAGCTGGCCTCTGGCCCACATGTAATGGAGTTGATTCCTCCTGGTCAGGGAATGCAGGCACAGCAGGGCTGTGGGGCTCTGCCACATGGCACGATCAGAGTACAGGGGCTGATCCCAGGCTGCTCCCCTACGTTCTCCCCTGGCCAGAGTAGACATGATCCCCTGTGACTGGGAGGGGCTGGTGTGCCAGGATCTGGGAGAGGAGTCTTGGGGGGCTGTGGAGCCAGGGGACGATGTGGATCCAGGAATAGCTGGTGTCAGACAGGACACTTCACCACCAGACAGCTGTCCCTGGATACATGGGTCTCGCTGCAGGGTTGCTTAGGGCTCGGCACAAGGGAGCTGGCAGCGATGCAACTAGATCTCCTTAGGGGGAGGAGACCAGCATCCCTGGGGAGCAGCCACAGGTTCACAGGTTGTCCTTGCTCCGGTGCCTCTGCTCCTCAGAGGGGAGCCTTGGACCCGGGCCGTCAGCACAGGTAGGATTGTTCTTGAGAAGAAAGTCATGGTGGAGAGGACTATGGCTGTGCCTCATTTGGACCCAGAGAGGCCCCAACATAGCTTGCTTCTTAGAAGCATCTGTCTAGGCTGATCTGTGGTGAGTTTCCTGTGCCCTTTGCATTCCCTTGTGCCATATATATGCATATATATGCCATATATATATATATAGATAGATAGATAGATAGATAGATAGATGTGTGTGTGTATATATATATATATATATGTATATATATATATATATATATGTTCTAGGGCTTGAACTCAGGGCCTGGGTGCTGTCCCTTCACTTTATCACTCAAGACTGGTACTCTACCACTTGAGCCACAGTTCTACTTCCAGCCTTTTGCTAGTTAATTGGAGACAAGAGTCTTACTTGCTTTAACTGACTGGGTTTTCTTCAAACCTCCATTCTTAGATCTTAGCCTCCTGGGTAGCTAGGATTACAGCTACGGGTGCCTGGTTTTGTTTTTGTTTTAAACAAGTGCTCAATTTATCTCTGGAAGACTCAGAGGGGAGAGGGAACTTGCCCAACGTCACACAGCTCGAAAGCAGCAGAGCCCTACTTTGAACTGACCCTGGCCTAACGCCAGAGCCCACAATCACCTAGTCTCCAATTTCCTGTCCTAGTCTCCAATTTCCTGTCCATCACAGCCTAGTGACCTTGGTTCTGAATTATAGTGCTGACTCTCCTAGACACATTTTAAACTCTGTCTCACTCCCCCACCCCCACCCCACCCCAACCCCTGCCTCTCATCTATGACTGGGACTCAAACTCAGTATCTGATGCTTTTGCTCATTGGCTGGCACTCGATTGCCTAAGCTATGTGTCCAGCCCCACGTCTTATACTTTTAATCATATCTTATTCCATAAGTCCCCCACCTTGAATCTCTCTCTCTCTATGAAATGAAAATATACAGGAATCCACCAGGTTAAAGACACAGCTGCCATTTCAGCAGGAAAATTCTATCCTGTTGGATTCTAGTATAATATACTTTTGCCCCCTTGATCCAAGTTAGTATAGATTAAGAACAGATACAGGTATAAAATAATAGCAATATTAGTGTTAGGCAGGATTATTCTTATGAAATGTAATTGGCATCTATTTTGCATTCTTCCAGAGTCCTTGAGTTGGCTCCCATTGAAGGATTGCCCAGGTTACATTGCCTAAGGGCGCATAAATGCTGGCGACTTCACTTCCAAGATGCTGGCCTCAGAAATACTGGTTGTGACTCTTTATGAAAGACAAACACTGAACGATTTCACCACAGGCCTAGCAGGTGGCTAAGATTTCTGTCACAGCCAGAGGCCTCTTGGTACCAATGGGGTACCAGAAGGTGAATCTAGGGCCTTGTGAGCCTCAGTCAGTCCAGATAAAGGAGAGAAGACTCACAAAGCCCTCCAGTTGCATCTTTTGCTCCCCCTCCTCACTCCTACTGCAAGTCTGAGGAAGTAATCAAATAGCCTGCATTACTTCCTGCTATCTAGAGACAAACCAGTGTCCAATTAGAGGTGTTGAGGATGAATCCCCTGGTTATTTTGTCATTAAAGAAAGGCAAACACTTGAGAGTTTATAATAGGGATAAAAAGAGAATCCTAAGTGTTGTTTTACTTAACGATTTTTCAAGGAAGACAACATTCTTGTCTGAAATGAGAAGAGACAAAGCTGGTATATAGAGAGTTTAATTCTTATGCTAAAATACAGAGACAAAAATACAGTATTTAACCAGGCATTGGTGACTCATGCCTGGTAATCCTAGCTACTCAAGAGGCTGAGATCTGAGGATCACGGTTCAAAGCCAGCCTGGGCAGGAAACTTGACAAGACTCTTATCTCCAATTAACCACCAGAAAACCTGAAGTAGTACTGTGGCTCAAGTGTTAAAACACTTGCCTTGAGTTGAAGAGCTGAGGGACAGTGCCCAGGCCCAGAGTTCAAGCCCCACAACTGAAACACACACACACACACACACACACACACACACACACACACACACACACACACACACACACACACACACACTATTTAAGAGATTTCATTTGAGTATATCTATGAGTTGAAAGCCTTGGGGCATTTTTCTAGAAAGCTGATATTTGGCCTAATTTGAGGTGTGGTGTACAGTGAAGTGCGGTGGAGGGCAGTGGAGGCAGTGGAGGGCAGGGTCTGAAAGGCTTAGTCAACGTGAGCTCCTTTTACTTTTCTTTTGTGTGCCAGTACTGGGGTTTGAACTCAGGATCTTGAGTTCTTGCTTGTTTTTATCTGCTTCAGGCTGCCACTTTACTACTGGAGCCACACCTTCACTTCAGGATTTTTGCTAATTCATTAATTTGAGATAAGGTTTCCTTGGTTTTGTCTGCATGAACTGGCTTTAAACCTGGATCCTCAGAGCTCAACCTCCTGAATAGTTAGCATTACAGGCATGAGACATCAGCACCCAGCTTGAAGTAACTGATTCCTGAGCAGTGCATCCGTGGGGCAGGACTGTGCTGTCATCACTGAACACCTGCTGAGCTCCCATGTCCTATCTGGCCAGCTGTGGGAGCCCTGCTCACAGCTGCTCACATCTGTTCATTGTAATACTTTGCTATGTCTTCTTGCACAGTCCACAAGCCTTCTCCTAGGCCTCTGCAGAAGATGTATGAAAAAAACTGCAAATAAAAGGGCACAAAAATCAAATGAATTTCTTTCCCATTTCCCTACATTTGTATCTGTCTGTCTTGTACTTCTCCCTGTTAAGCCTGCCGTCCTCTCTGAAAGCAAGCAACATAGTTACATTTTCTTCACTGTAACCACACACTGTATGTCCTCTGCATTAAATAATAAAGAGGATTAATAATTAAATCAAAATGAAAAACCACTTGTTCCTTTCTATGGCCCCAGAGACAGATTTTCTGAGTGGGTGCCAGCTTCTTAGTAAGGGTTAGAGAATATGATATAGAAAACAGCAGCAAGAAGGCAAAAGAATGTGAATAAGTTTATACACATTTAAGAAGGAAGGGATGGTGAAAGGAGAAAGGTGAACTAGGCCTGAGAGAAAAGCAGGGAAGCAGACATAAACAGGTACAATCCTAAGAATTGGAGCAGAAGCCTACTGGGGGGCAGGGCATACTATATGCCAGATTTTTTTTTTGAATGGTTTGTATTCACTCATTTATTCTCTTCCCAAAAGACATGATGCAGTTACTATTTCTCCTTACTTTACAGGGAAGCAAACTGAGGCAAAACGGTGAGTTGCCCCCAAAGCAATCAGTTGCTGGATTTAAACCCAGGGTGAGTGGCTTTAGATTTACACTTAACATCTAAGAAAGCAAGGAAGAAAGAATGCCTCAGGGCCAGAGAAGACCAATATCATGGAAGAATGAAGGGAATGTGAAGAAAAGAGGAGAGTTACAGTAAGGGGTTGAGAATGGAAGATGATGGGGTGAGTAAAGGATCAATGGGAAAGAGTGAATTACAGATGTGTAGACACAGTGAGAGTTGGGAAGAAAGAGCTGATAAGTGAATTGTCGGAAGGGACATACCATCATTGAGAATTTCCTGTTAGGACCTTCCTATTTGCCATGTTTTTCTTTGACAAATTTCCAGCTCTTTTCAAGGCAGGTGCTGCCAGATCCATTTTCCAGAAAGTAGACTGAAGGTCTGAGGAACAAAATGATGCTTAAGGTCATACAGTTTTAGTTCCTGGCAGGGCAAAAAAGAACTTCTGAGAACTACAAAGTAACAAGCACAAGGTCCAGTCCACTAAAAGTGTTAGTTGATTGAAAGACTCAGAATAAAGATGGCAGCTCTCCTCAAGTTGACAAACAGATTGAATGTAGTTCCTAACAAAATCTCATTTTAGGTATAGATAAATATCTAAAATTAGTAGAGGAAGACAAATAGCCTAGATAAAATAATTTTGAGCCAGGTGCTGTGGCTCATGCCTGTAATCCTAGCCACTCAGGAGGCTGAGATCTGAGGATCATGGTTGGAAGCCAGCCAGGCAGGAAAGTCTGTGAAATTCTTACCTCCAATTAACCACCAGAAAATCAGAAGTGGTGCTGTGGCTCAAAGTAAAACACTAGCCTTTAGCAAAAGAGCTTAGGAACAGCCTCCAGGCAGGGAGCTTAAGCCCCACAACTGACAAAATAAAAATAAATTGAAAAAGAATAAAGAATCAGCTTACTAATTTCAGAGTTTATTAAATAGCTACAGTGAACAGGACTAATTTGATATTGGAAGAAAGAAAGACATACTTGTCAGTGGGGTGGAACAGAGAACCCAAAATACATCTTCACAAAGATGTTCAATTTGTTTGCAACAAAAATGCAAAGTAAGCTGGGTATCAGTGGCTCATACCTGTATTCCGAGGTACTCAGAAAGCTGAGATCTCAGGATTCTGGTTCAAAGCCAGCCTGGGCAGGAATGCCTGTGAGGCTCTTCTGTGTGTGTGTGTGTGTGTGTGCCTGTGAGGCTCTTGTGTGTGTGTGTGTGTGTGTGTGTGTGTGTGTGTGTGTGCCTGTGAGGCTCTTGTGTGTGTGTGTGTGTGTGTGTGTGTGTGTGTTGGTCCTGGGGCTTGAACTGAGGGCCTGGGCACTGTCCCTGAGCTTCTTTGCTCAAGGCTAGCACTCTACCACTTGAGCAACAGACCCACTTACAGCTTTTTCTGAGGAATTCATTGGAGATAAGAGGCTCACAGACTTTCCTGCTCTGGCTGGCTTCAAACTCTCACCTTCAGCTCACAGCTTCCTGATTTTAGTTCTGAAGCACCAGTGCAGGGCTTGTCTGGGAGGTTCTTATCTCTAATTAAGTACTACACAAAAAAGTTGGAAGTGGAACTGGGGCTTAAGTGTTAGAGCACTAGTCTTGAACAGAACTGCTCAGACAGCACTTAGATCTTGACTTTAAGTCCCAGGACCAGCGCGCACACACACACGCGCGCACACACACACACACACACACACACACACACACACACACGTGCAAAGTAAGATAGCCTTTCCAACAAATGAAGGAACAGCCATCCACAGGCAAAAAACAAACAAACCCCAAAACAACGAAAACAAAAACCTTGACCTAAGCCTTAGACCTTATAAAAAAAATCTTGGACTTAAATGCAAATGATATAGCTATAAAACATTTGAAAAGAATATGGGGAAACTTTTGAAAGAATATGGAAAGAATATGTTACAAAATCTAAGATATCAGAGACTTCATAATCCCTAATAAGAAAAACTGAAAAAATAATTTTTATCAGAATTGAAAACATGTTCTCAGCAAAGATTCCCGCCCCCCATGAAGATAAAAAGACAAATTACAGAGTAGGAGAATTTAAACTCCACCCTTGGAGGGCAGATTAGACTCCTCCCTCCTCTTGGCTTAGTCTCCACCCTGTGTCACCTAGGTAATTGGCACACCTGGAGGCAGTTACCTCCCTCACCCTAAGATCACTACCAAATCCAGTGTGGCCACACCTTCTCCCCTGCCCAGCCTTGGGAAGTCCTGGCCCAGGGGTGGCTCAACCCTTTCTGGCTGCGTGGGCTTCCAACTTGACCAGAGGCCAGCCAGCAGTTTGGAAAATAGACCTTTCTCCCTGCTTGAATACCATGTGGTGTTCTCATTACTCAGCAACCGATTAATTTACCTAACAGTGAGAATGTTTACAACCACCCCCATCTGACAAAGGACTAGTATCCATATTATACAGAGAACTCTCATAACAACAACAACAAAACCTCATCCAATTAGCAAAGGGGCCAAACTCGGTTTACTGAAAAGGATGTAGAGAGGACAAATGGGAGCATAGGAAGATGGTTAGCCTAGTTCACCATTAGAAAAATACAATCTAACATCACAGTGAAGTGGGAGCCTAGTAGTACAGGCCTATAATCCTAGTTCTATGGAGCTGAGGAAAGAGGATCAGGAGTTTGAGACCAGCATGGACTACATGCTGAATCCTTTCTCAGGAAAGGAAAACAAACTATATTAAACAAACAAGACTCACAGCAACAACATCCACTCATTGTTAGCTATTACTACAATCCTATCAGAAAGGCTAAAAGATACAGGACACTATATTGAAAAGGAACTTTACAATGTGGGGTGGGGGGGAGAGGACAGGAGGAGTTGGGGAGGTAGGGAGGGAAGTGATGGTAGGTGGAAAATAAAGGAGGAGGTGAAGGAGGTAACACTGCTCACTATGAAATGTATGCATTACCCTACTCACATAACGGTCACCCCTCTGTACAACATTTTTACAATAAAAAATTAATAATAAACAAAAAGAAAGCCTAAAAGAAAAAAATTAACACCACCGAATCTTGACAAAGACATAGAGAAAGTGAATCACTGCTAAAGCCATTGAAGAAATGTAAAATGGAAGTCACTATGGAAAACAGTTTTGACAGCTTTTGTTTGTTTGTTTGTTTTAAACTAAATGTACAACTATCATATGAACCAGCAATTGTACTTCTGGGTATTTATCTCGGAGAAGTGAAAAATATGTTCACACAAAACACAATGCACAAATATTTAGAGAAAGTTTATTCATAGTAGCTCCCTACCTGGAACAACTCAAATATCTCTCAATAGGTAGATGGTTAAATAAGCCATGATACAGCCATACTGTAGGCTGCTATACAGAAATCACATTCACACATACACACTAACACACAAGTATACACAAAATACACACAGGAACCTGAATAAATCTCCAGGAAACTGTGTTGAATGACAAAAGCAAATCCAAAAGCTTACATGCCATGCGAATCTTACTTATATATTATTAATATTGGGACTTGAACCCAGGGCCTCACATCCTTCTTTGGCATTTTTTGCTTAACACTAGCACTCAACTACTTGAGCCACATCCCCACGGATAGCTTCTTGCTGGTTAATTGGTGATAAGACTCTCCCACATTGTCTGTCCAGGCTGGCTCTGAGCCTTGAGTCTTAAATCTCAGCCTCCTGATTAGCTAGGATTACAGACTTGAGCTGGTTCTCTGCATTATTTCTTAAACTGTAAGTAAATCTACAATGATCTAAAATTAAAACAATATCTATAGATTAAAAAAAAGAGAATGAATATAGTTGGAAAAGGGACTAGACTAAAGCTGAACGCAGGTATGGCCAAGAGAAGAAATGGGAAGAAAGCTAAAGGGGGAGGGTGGGGGAAAGAGCCAAATGGAGCGAGGAAGGGAGGGAGGAAGCAAAGGTAATCAAGTATGAGCACCTGAAGGGGTGCGGGGAGGTGGCCAGAGAGGAGGCCAGACTGGGATCCCCCGGGAATTATAACCTCCGTGGTAGGTGCTGTTAGAGAGATGCACAAAAACCCTGGGGAGGGAGACCTGGCTTTGCCAGGGGGCATCAGGAAAGTCCGACCGGGCCTTCCAAAACACATCTGCTGGTGATGAGATGGAGGCCAGGAGTCTCCCAAGAGTGCAAGCCCAGGCCCAGGCTCGCATGGCTGACCTCTCCTCTTCCAGCCTTCCTCTGCCCTACCCTGTGTCTAATTTGTGCTGTCTCCTCTCTAAACTGCTTTCAGGACAGCCTCCATCCAGCCACTAGCACATGTGTTTTGGAAGGCCCTGTAGGATTTTTCTGACCCCCCCCAGCCCCCCCCCCCCCCCCCCCCCAGCCTCCAGCAAAGCTAGCTCTCTGTCTCCAGGCTTTCTGCACATCTCCCGCACAGCGCCTACTACCTAGGTTATTATTTATTCTTTGGCAGGAAACCTTTGCCAATAATCCCATCTTCTCTCTTTGTGCCCACTGAAGAGAGGCACCATCTTCTCTCTTCACATCTTCTCTCTTAGGAGTTCCACATGGAGTTTGGAAAAGATGTGAGTAAATTATTGAGCCCATTGGACCAAGAGGTTCCTGCAGAACAGCAAAGGCCACCTGACTTGGGCCAGAGAGGCCTTGTGTCTTGGTGTTCAGCGGGACTGCTGGCTTTAGCACAGTTACCTGGCTGTCAGGATCTCTAGGACTGGACACCTGAAGCTTGTGTTAGCCCTGGGGATGGCCATTTTCCAGGAGCAGAGGCAGCATCTCATGCCTGTTGCTCTCCTGAGCTTCAATCCCTTATCACCATGGCAAATGCTCAGTGGGAATTTCTGGTCTGGGGATGGAGAGTTTTGTGTGTCTGTGTGGAGGGGGGCAGCGAGTAGGAAGGGCAGGAATCTGAGGTCCAAGGCAGCAGGTGAAATCCTTGTGGTTCTTGCTCTCCTCTCCTGGCTCCCTCTCTGAGCCCAAGAGAGAACATATAGGAAGATGACTTTGGGACTTGGTGGTTTCTCACATTTCTCTGAAATGTGAGATGTTAGGGGCTGGGAGTATATTCAGCCCCAAACAAGCAAGTCAAGGTCAGGCGGGTGAGCCTGCCAGCTGCAGCCCCTTCCTCCCCACCCCCTTTGTCCTCAGCCTCATTGCCCTTCCTCCCCACAGGGGTTTATCCTTGGCGGCCCATCAGTGCTGTTGCCACCTGCCAACTGACCAGATTCTCCCTGACCTTTGCCCCCCACACTGCCGGTGGTTAGAATGATAATGGAACTTAACACTGAAAGCCCCAACCAGCATCTCCATAGTCCTTGGTTAAAGGTTTGGCTCTGACATTTAACTCAACACAGCTCTTGGCAAGGCTTGCTGCCACTCTGGGCTCCAGGGGCGAGAATAGCTCCCTTATCAGAATGTCAAGGTAGGAGGAAGTAGATACTGAGGCTGGTTATCTGTGCCTGGGGATTCTGTCCTTTCTGTTTTCAAAATAATCTCAGAGATAGCCATTTTCCAAGTTGCATTTATGTGTGTGTGTGTGTGTGTGTGTGTGTGTGTGTGTGCCTACAGTCTTTTGTGTCTGAACTCTCATTCTTCAGTTAGAAGCCACAGAAAGATTCTTCCATGGCTGATGACAATCTGTCATAGTGGTTGTCTGGTGATTTGTCCTCTTTTACAAATACTGCTAGCTCTCAATGGCTGGTTTGTAGTTCACACAGGGTGTTAAGTTTCATCTAAAAAATGGCTCCTATGAACTATTCCTGGCTCCCTGCCTTCTCTCCTTTGTCCTCCCATCTAAAATTCCAATCAGTACTGGCTTAGGAAATGCAAACAAGCGTTTGCTAATATTCTTAGACATAGAAAACATAAGCCTGACCAAGAGGATCTCATTTCAAGGTCTTTAAAAATTAATAATTCCTGGCACATGCTAAATGATCAAATAAGGGTAAGTTAAACTGACTTACAAAAAGAATAGCCAGGTGCCAATGGTTCATACCTGTAATCCTAGCTACTCAGGAGGCTCAGATATGAAGACTGAGGTTCACCAGCAAGCCAGAAGTGAAGTTGTGGCTCAAATGATAGAACACCAGCCTTGAAAGAAAAAGCTAAGAGACAATGCTCAGGTGTTAAGTTCAAGTCCCAGTACTGCCATACACACAAAAAATAACTAAATAAAAATTAAAACACACACACACAAACCCAAACCCAGCCTGGGTTCACGCCTGTAATCATAGCTACTCAGGAGGCTGAGGATCATGGATCAAAGCCAGCCCAGGCAGGCAAGTCTGTGAGACTCTTATCTCCAGCAAACTAATCAGAAAAAGCTGGAAGTAGTGCTATGGCTCAATGGTAGAGTGCTAGCCTGAGTACAAATTGGCACAGGGACAGTGCTCAGGCCCAGAGTTCAAGCCCTAGGAACAGCAAAAACAAAACAAAACAAACTACAGAAGTAGATACAGTCTTTAAGTGCATGCATGCACATCACACTGGTGTTTTTGCTTCACAGGTCAAAGGCAGAGTCTTTGTCAATTTAACAACATGTGGAATGTGGAGAAGGGGTACTCACTCCCTTCTGTGATGTTCACCTTTTCACGGATCACGAAAGCAGCTTTTGGGGTGTCTCCCAAATTCAAGCTCAATCAAGTGCTTGCAGAAAACCCCAAAAGGACCTTGCTATACAACAGCCTGTACCAGTGGCAGCTGGGCCAAGAGAACCTAGTGACAGAGTCACGTTGATGTGTCTGCTGGACCCATGGAGAAAGGGCGAAGCCTTTGGGGGACACGACCCAGCTTGGGAAATCCTACTGAGATCAGAACAGGCAGCTCAGCTCTGGGCCAACCCTGGGCCCAGGAAGCAAGCCCCAGATCTCATTTTCACTATCCTCCTTTCCACCTTGCTTTCTCCTCCTGAATTGCTTACTAGCTGCAGGGCACTTGTTTTCTGTGGAAGGCAGACCTTCCACCAAAGTGAGAAATGCTGCCTGTGAGTGAGTAGTTGGGGCAGCTTTTGGAGAGGCTTTGCCTGAATGCTAGCTCTCCTGTCAGTTGGAGAGCATGGTATGAAGTCCAGGAACCACAGCCACCCAGAAGGCCCTGGGGCCAGAGCAGAATACAACGTCTCAATAGATCAATAGTCTATAATCCCAGGGAAGCTTTTCCTGTTAGAACCCAACCCAGGGCTGGATTCCTACAGCTCTGACTCTGCTCTATTCATCCCCCAGAATCCAGAGAGCCAGCGGATGGGATGTACCACTGCATCTAAGCCAAAGGCATAGATCTGAGAAGACCAGTACTTCTCCCACGGTTAGTGTTTGATAATGGAAAGACCCTGGATTTGAAGCCAGAGGTCAGAAGGCTTCAAGGATAACAGCACTGCATTTGTGCTCAGAATTCTATTAGCTTCAGTCTCATCAAGAAACCAAGAGAAGAAGCAAGCTCTGCCTCAAAGGACTGCTGTCAGGATGAACTCACTGAAATATGTTCTAGTGAGGAGCCATAAAGATGGTCTTCTTTTCACACTCTTCTGTTCCACATGGGAACAGTCTGTGGATCAGAGCTTGCTTTGGATGAAGATAAAGTACATTTCATAGTTGGACCTAGATGAGAATCTCCTTCTGTAAGCTGAGGACCTCGGGCAAAGTTACACAGCCTTTCTGGGCTGCCATTTCTCACCCAGTAAAAGATGGTAAATTCTGCTTTTTAAAAAGGATCGGAAGAGAATAAACACTTGGAACTGGGCAGGCTTTTACCCCTCCCCCTCCCCTCCACTCTCAACCTCCTATTTTGGGGGTTCCAAACACCATCAGAGGAGCCCACTCTGACCTAACTCCACTCCACAACTTCAGGGGCTCTTGGAGTAGCATCCCAGGCATGAGAAAAAAAAAAGATCAAAGCCAAGTGCCGGTGGCTCACACCTGTAGTTCTAGCTACTCAGGAGGCTGAGATCTGAGGATTGTGGTTTGAAGCCAGTCTGGACAGAAAAGTTCCCATGAGACTTATTTCTAATTAACTGCTCAAAAACCAGAAAGGTGTGGTGGCTCAAGTGGTAGAGCACTAGCCTTGAATACAAAGACACTCAGGGACAGCCCCCAGGTCCTGAGTTCAAGCCTCACAACCAACCAAAAAAAAAAAAAAAAAAAAAGATCAGAACAAGATGTCTCCCCTAGATTCCCATCCTCTGACCTTGCACACAGACCCAGGCCTTTCTGAACGTTTGAGAGACATTTAGAAAGAAGAAAGGAGAAGTACAGGAAGTGACCTGGCAGCAGGGAGGGCAGAAATCACAAAGCCAAGTTTCCAATCTGGCCACACTTCGAAGAAAAAGCAAGATTAAGCCACCCACAGCGCATCCTGGTCCTTTCTGAGCCCTCCATGGAGGACAGTCATGTCTTCCTCCCTTCCTCCTAGGTGCCTGGCTTGTAAAGCAAAGATGGATGGTCCTGACCCCTTACCCCCACCCTCAGACAGGGAGATCTAGGGCACAGATGTGGGAGGCAGCCACTGCTAAAGACAGCTCCAGTTTCCCTGGCTGAACTTTGGGCCCTCCCAGAGCCTTGGTTTGGAATCCCACCTGTCCCAAATCTGGGAGTCTCAGGAGGCGCAGCGGGGGTGGGTGGGAGGAGTATGCTGCTTGGGGTACCGGGCACCCCAGAGAAGGTCCATCTGGCCATCCTGCTCTGGTCTGGGAGAGAAATGGGGAAGGAAAAGAAGCCAACTTACTTGTCCAGATGGGCGCTTTCGAGCGTCAGGATGCGAACTTCAGGGCTGTCCCTCAGAGGCTGTGCGCAGCGAGGCGATCAGGGCTTTGGTCCGGGCTCTGCAGCCTTAGCCATGACCCGCTCAGAGCCTCGCTCTTGTCGTGGGTCCCGTGGGCACCGGCGGCGGCGTCTAGACCATCCGGTCCCTTCCCTGGCTGGGAGCTACCGGAGGCGCTGCGCCCTCCTTCCCACCTCCCTCCTCGCCCTCCTCCCTCCCGCCCTCCCTTAGTTCCCTCCTCCTTCTGATCTCTGGCTTCTCTTCTCTTCCCCGATACAAAAGGATCTCCAGATAATAACACGATTTAAAGAGCCATAGGCAGAAGGCAGTATCGGGGGTGGACGGTGGCTGGCGGGGAGGGCAGGGGCTACACGCAACCCCGAGACACCCGGTGTTTCCCAGGAGTTGGATGGAGAGGGGGAAGGCAGAGAGGGAACTCCCCTCGGCTCCCTTTCCCAGCCCACCTCCTTCCTCTACAGCTTTCTGACTGTCTCGGTGGCTCCCCGGCTGGTGTTGGGGTGCCTCCGGTCTTGCAGGTGCAAGGTGGGGGGGTGCACCTGGATGTGAACGTGTGAGCGCGTGCGAGCGGCCCTGCCTGTGTGGGAACGCCCCCCCCCCTCCCGCGCGTGCCCCATCCCTGAGCAACCAGCATGCGAGAGTGAGTTTACCAAGAGGTGCACCACTGCTCCTCTTTCAGGGTAGAAGACAGCAGGTCCGAGCCCTGGAGGGCTGTGCAGGCAGTCTGCCCTGGGGGAGAGGACATGGCAGGATCTGGGTGCCCTTTCTGACATGGGGAGCAGTAAGTAGGGCGTGTGGCCTTACCTCCAGTCTGGGTGTCAGCTTCCCACTCCTGTGGCTGGAATGGAGGTGAAGGCCAGGGCTCACACCTGTCATCCTCACTACTGGTGAGGCTGAAGTCTAAGGATTGAACTTGGAAGTCAGACTGGCAGAAAAGTCCATGAGATATCTTATCTCCAAGTAACCACCACAAAGTGAAAATATGAAGGTGTGGCTGGAATGGGAGAGGGTAAGCCTTGACAAAAAAAAGCTAAGGAAGATAGCAAAACCCTGAGTTCAAGAAGGAGAAGGAGAAGGAGAATAAAGGAGAAGGAAGAAGGAAGAAAAAGAGGAGGAGGAGGAGGAGGAGGAGGAGGAGGAGGAGGAGGAGGAGGAGGAGGAGGAGGAGGAGGAGGAGGAGGAGGAGGAGGAGGAGGAGGAGGAGATGATGGTGGAGAAGGAGGAGGAGGAGGAGGAGGTGATGGTGGTGGTGGTGGAGGAGAAGGAAGAGGAGATGGTGGAAGAGGAGAAGAAAGAATCTCTGCTGATCGGGGCTGGGAAGGTGGCTCAGTGGTAGAGTGCTTGCCTTGCATGCCTGAGGCCCTGGGTTCGATTCCTCAGCACCACATAAGCAAAAAGAAAAAAGCCGGAAGTGGCGCTGTGGCTCAAGAGGTAGAGTGCTAGCCTTGAGCTGAAGAGCTGAGGGACAGTGCCCAGGCCCAGAGTTCAGACCCCACGACCGGACCCCCCCCCCCCAAAAAAAAAAAAAAGAATCTCTGCTGATCCCAGTCTCTCTGCTTCACTTTCCCCCAGCACAGTTGTCTTGTGGCTGGCCAGGAATGGCAGGGAAATGGCCCTCCAATGACAGAGATGAACAGCTCATAGGCCTTGTTGGGACTTCACTACCTCCTGGGCCTCCCCACCTTGAGGAAAATGTGAACATGAATCTCTTCTTCAGTTTGTCTGAGCTGTAGGAGAGACGCAGGCAGACCCCTCCCTGCCAAGGGAGAGGCGGTGTCTGGGGTGGACCAGCAGGTGTTTCTAGGATTTCGTGGGTCAGTTGTGACCTCTCTGTGTCTATTACGCAGCCTTTTGGGTTCAGTATGGGGAGGCAGGCCCTGACGGACAGCACGTGGCATTCCCCATACCTCTCTATCACACTGCAAGAGGGAAATGAGTAGACTCAGGAGCAATAAGAAGACTGTCACTGGGATTGGAGGGCATCAAGTCTGTCCTAGTCATGGAAAGAAACCCCTGCAGTCCTCCACTCCATCTCTTAGGGAGATGGGGGCGGGGGGGCGGGGGAGCAGGGCCTGCCCTGGATACACCCCTCTGTTCTCTGTAGAGAGGCTGGTTACTCAGTGTGACCACATTAGGCCCTGACTTTCTGTCCCCTTTAGGAGCCTTGGCCTGCCTTTGAGCTCATCTATGTCCGATGTTGGTTGATCTTATGGATAACACTAAAAAGAAAGGGTTTGCATCCTTCAGTTCCCAGTTCTCGGTAGAGGACTGGCTGCATGGCTCTGAGATCCGGGTAAAACACAGATCTCAGAGGCATCTACTAGATCGTCAAGGTCTATGTCCCAGGGCAGCAGTCATTGGTCTTTGAGTAAGTATAAGGACTGTAATATTCCTTCTGCCTTGGTTAGTTTGCAGGGAGGGGACTATCTGTTAGCTTTTTTGCTCAAGGCTGGTGTACTGCCACATGAGCTACATTCCTACTTTCTGGCTTTTTGGTGATTAATTGGAGATAAGAGTCTCATGGACTTAACTGCTTGAGCTGGCTTTGAACCGTGATCCTCAGATCTCAACCTTCTGGGTAGCCAGTGCCTGGCTCTGGCTATTTTTTTTTAAATTGAATGGTCTGGGAAATGTCACTTTTTAAATATTCTATCAGTGATATAAGCCCAAACCAGGTAACCGTTCTCAGCCAGGACCTGAAGAATGAGAAGTATGGAAATTCTAGTCCTGACTGGTTCGGTGCAAAGTTAAGGTAGCCAAAGATCAGAAATGGCATTTAAGAATAGATGGAAAGATTGTAGAACTACTTGAGGAGCTTTTTAATGGGACTCGGCGTCTCATTGTCTGATCACTGTGATGGTGGAAAGTAACAGAGAATGTAAGTGTGTCATCACAGTTAATTAGCAAGCAGACTCACCTCCTCTGTCCCTTTCATCTGTCTTTCTTACCTTCCTTCATCAAGCAGGAGATGAATTCCCCATTCAAGTTTTCTCTTCGGAATATGACACTCATAGGAAATTGTTTTTTCTCCTATTTATAGAAGTTCCATTTGCATATATGAAACTGGTAATGTCTCATAAATATTTCTGCCAGATAAAATATTAATTAACAGAGTTTGTGGAGTTATAGTTTGAAATTTTCACTCAATCTCTTTTTGTCTAAGACAGTATTTTAAGTGCTTTTTTTCTTAGGTCAGGAGAATTTCTCAGATAATGTGGAAACCACAGTTATGCTTTAATCAGTAAAATATAATTTCTCACTATTTAACAAATAGTCATATGGTTGCCACCCAGAACAAGCCAGGCACCAGTGGCTCACGCCTATAATTCTAGCTACTCAGGAGGCTGAGATCTGAGGATCTTGGTTCAAAGCAGACCTAGAGATAAATCTGAAAGTCTTCGATCTCCTATTAACCACCCAAAGTCACAAGTAGAGGTGTGGCTGGAGGGATAGAGTGCCAGCCTTCAGTGGAATAAACCAAGGGACAGCACCTAGGTCCTGAGTTGAAACCCCCATACTAGCATGCCCCCCCATGCCATGTAAGAGTACAAGGCCCTGAGTTCAATACCACCCCAAAGAAAACATTACCAAACTTGCATTTACCTCAGATCATTTCTTTTTCCTGCAAGACAGAATCAGTAGTCTGAATTAGATGTTTCTGTTTCTCATAATGTCTTTTTTTATTTAAGTAAATTTCATTTATCTATCTCTCTATCTCTCTATCTCTCTATCTATCTATTTAGGTTGGTCATGGGTCTTGAACTCTAGGCCTAGGTGCTATCCCTGAGCTCTTCAGCTCAAGGCAAGCACTCTACCACTTGAGCCACAGCACCATTTCCAGTTTTCTGGTGGTTAATTGAAGATAAGAGTTTCACAGATTTCCTTGCCTGGGCTGGCTTTGTACCGTTATCCTCAGATCTCAGCCTCCTGAGTAGCTAGGATTATAGGCATGAGCCACCAGCACCCAGTGTATCCATTTATTTTTAATTTTTTATTGTAAAGGTGATGTACAGAGGGATTACAGTTACATAAGTCAGGTGATAAGTACATTTCTTTTTGAATGAGCGTCACCTCTCCCCTTGTTTTTTCATAATGTCTTTATTCGAAACACACACAACTGTCCAGTCAGTCAATCAGTAAATGCTGGCCATATGCACAATGATTCCCTTTTATCTGTACTTTCCTGGATTTCAGTTACATGCTATGGTCTGAAAATATCAATTGGAAAATCTGGAAATCATCAATTAATAAGTTTTAAATCGCAAGGAATTCTGGGGAGCATGGTGAAATCTGCCACCACCCTGCTCCATCCCGTGGAAGCAGGTGAACCACCCCCTCTGCCCAGTTGTGGTATCTTCATACTCTATGATAATACTGTGTTCAAGTAAATGTTCAAGGAAACATCATTTCACTTAATAATGACTCCAAAACACAACAGCTGAAGGATAGATACGCCAAAGAGAAGCCATAAGTGCATATTTTAGCTGAGATAGTGCATGTTCTCAATCTAATAAGGAAAGACCGCTTGCATATCCCTAGAATGCTATGGTCCTTGTAAGAAGGAAACGTGCATGTGAAACTGGGAAAGATGAAAAATGAATTTGTTAGTTTCTTAGAACTCAAAATGCAAAAATGACAACCACATTGCATGAGAAATGCTTAGTTAAAATGGAAAAGAAATTGTTAATGCATTGATGAAGAGGAAAGAACTGCATGTAGAAGTTTGATGCTTACATAGTTTCAGATATTTTCTAGGTTTGGAGATCTAGCCCCTCCTTCCATCCAAAATAAAAAAATAGGGAACAATAATGGGTCATTTGGGATTTCCACACTGTTTCTGATTAATCAAGGCCTGCTGTGTTTGTGACATCTTAATAGATGTTGTGCAACAAAAACTACAAAACATAATTGATGGGCTTTGATAAAGATGACTTCCATCTAATTGGATGGTCAGGGAAAGTTAGCAGGCAAATTAACAACCTAGGGTTTTTAATTCATAGGTGATAATTATCTGGTAGTATGGAAATAGCAAGAATATCCAGGACATTTAGAAAGAGTACCTAAGGGGTGACCTCTGCCTGCCATATTATACAGAGAAAACGAGGGCAGAAGGGCCAGAAAGGAGACCAGGGCCTGGCTGTCCCATGCATCTTGTGTTCAGGGACAGGGGATGGGGGTGGGGAGAGGGGGTGAACAATCACAGAGGCTAGAATTAACTAAGGTCTTACTATGCTGTGTGCTCTACTCTGTGCTTGGAGTAGTAATTGCTTGTAATGTTCTTAACCTATTGAGGAAACAGGCTCAGGTAAGCCTAGCATCTTATTAGCACAGTTATTAATACTGGATTTCAGAGGGTTTTGAGAGGATTTCGATTTTGTTAGATTTCTAATTGTTATGCAGGCTGATTTGTGTCCCTTTTGAATTTGGAGATTGAAATCCTAACCCCTCGTACCTCAGGAGATAACTGTATTAAGGACAACACTTAAATTAAAATGGCACCATTTGGACAAATCCAATTTGGGAAATGCTTTTGTAAGAAGGGGACATTGGGACAAAAAGAAAAGGGCACCAAAAGCTTTCTGCACAAAGACAACGTGAAGACAAGAGAGGGAGGCCTGAGGAAAAACCAGACCCATCAACACCTTGTAGTCTCCAGAACAAAGAAACAAGATTTTCTTATTTAAGTGCTCAGCCCTGTGGTACAATCTTTAGTGATGGCTAGGACCGAGAACCATGATGCCTGTCTATCTTTGCTTAGAAGGACATGGTGTCCCAAGTAATTCTATAGCTATGATGTGATTAGTATAGGCTTCAGGATTGAGGAGCGTCATAAAAAACCATGTGAGTTCCCTGAAGTGCTTTGTGTATTTTTCACTCATGAGTTGTTTGCTTGCTCCCCTCCCCGCCATGAATGATTTGAGGACTTCCATGATTGTGGGGACCACATGGCCAAGCCCCACCTACTCCCAGGGCCAAGCACAGAATCTGATACCATAGAAGATGATCAGTGAATCTTGTCAGGAGGAAGTGAGCCTCCAGGGACAGAAAAGATGGCAGGACAATTCATCGTTGTCTTTCAAGGAGCTCATGGGCTGGAGAGGACAGCAGCTCAGTGTGGCAGTCCCCAAAAAGAGACTGAGGGAAATGAGATGGGCATTGGCAAGTGCTACCATCCTACAGAACTTTGCAAAGAAGAAATTTGTATTTGTTTTATCTAACACAGAACATGTGGCTGTAACACAGTGAAGTGTGCTTCAGCGAACAGGAAACTGAGTTTTAAATTTTAGTTAACTGTAAGTAGGTGAAGCCATATTGCACAGTCTAAGATTAGAGGCAGGGGGGAACCTTGGTGGGCTGGTCCCTGTGGAGGGAGGATATGGCCCAAGGTGACAGGTTTCTAACAGTGGCAAAGAAATTCAAGAGACAGTGTTGCATAGTCTGGCAATGACAGCGACACCTTCTGGGAGTGAATAAGGATTGCAGCATCTAAAGCTCCACCTTTCTTCTCCAAGAGAAGGTTCATTTTCACAGAGACATGAGCCAGGAGTAGCTGCATTGTTGTTGTTGTTGTTGTTATGTGTGTAGTTTTTTAAGTGAAATCAACCTGGGTGCTACTAGAAAGGAGGCAGAGTATTCCAAGGCTGTAGGGCTCTGGATGTTGTCTCTCATGCTGAGTTTTCAATTAGGACACTGCAAGGGACAAATGAGTTTTTCTTCCCACTCTGTAAAAGGAAATAATACAAACAAACAAGAATTCATAGAAATGCAAGGACCCTTGCCTGGGTAGTTTCCACAAGTGGTCAAAAGCACCATCTAGTGGTCAAAGAGAGATTTTTTTTTAGAGTAGGTAGACTACAGGGTTCATTTTAGCTTTAGTTTTGTTTTTGTTAAGTAGAACATGTACATATTTGAAGGATTGAATTGTTCTAAGTAGTGTGAAGTGAAAAATGGCATCTTCTTTTACCTCTTAGTCTTCACAGGCTACCTCTTCCGTTTCTTTTGACTATTTGTTCCTCTTGGTTTTCTTGCATATCTTTGGATGACAGGTTTATAATACATTTATTCGACTTAATAGATAGACTGTCCATAATTGTCTATTAAATTTTTGCCATTGATGATAGAAATCTTGCTTTTGTGTTTGCCAATATCCCTTTCACACTGTTGTACTTTTCCCTTATCTTATTCAGTAATGGGATTATATCCTATTGCTCGATGGATAAAATACTATGTGTGAGGATAGTTGTCTGCAAAATTCGTTCGGAGCTGATCTATACTGTAGACCTCTCATTTGCTTCTCTTTTCTTCCCTACTTTTGGCTCTTTGTATTTTTCTCTATGTCTCAATACTTTCTCCCAACTCTTTCACTGAGATTTTTGTTATTGCTATCATGTTTTAATTTCCTAGATTCTCTCTTTTTATTTTTCTGAAAGTTCATTTTTTTGGTACAACTCTTTCTATTTAAAGCTTTCTTCTCCTTGCTAGTCTCTGATTCTACAAAATGCTTTTCATGCCTGTGTGTTTTCTCTCTGGTTTTCCTCAGAAACCTGGCAACCCGGTGTAAGAGAGGAAACTGTGGGTGGGACCAGACACATAAAGCTCCCAAGAGGATACTCTAGGAAGATCCTGGTTTTTTGTGTTTTGGCTTTTTAAAATATAGATTCCTCAGAAGTGACCCTTTAAATTTCATGCTTGAAGGATGGAATCCTGACCACCAGCCTTCTGGAATGAAAGGTGACGAGAGTTGGGAATGTAGAGATGTTTATTCAATTCCCTTTCGTTGGGGTCATTATAAACCCACTGTTAAGTGATGCTGTGTGCTTCTTAGTCAAGGGGCATTTATTTTCCCCGTCTTCTTTTTGTTGCTTTGTTTACTACCCTCTTCTTCCACAGAGAGACATGCCACAGACCTCTATATTGTTTGCGATTTGGAAGTGTCATTTGTGCTGGATTTTTCCTGCATGCTCAATCTTGAATATTCTCAAAGGCCCATGTAAAGGCTTGGTCCTCAGTTTGGGCAGGATTGGGAGATGATGGAACCATTAAAGGATGGGGCCTCCCGGGAGGTCTTTAGGTCATTGGGAGGTGTGTTTTTGAAGAGGATTGTGGCATCTCAGTCATTTCCTCTTCTCCTTTTTGCTTCCCAAACTTGAGGTGATGGATTTTGCTCTGCCATGTGCTCCTGCCAAGAAAGGCTCCTTGTCACATGCCCAAAACATCAGAGCCCACTGGGGATTATGGACTGGAGCATATGTAACTGTGAGACAAAAAAAACCCACTTTTCTTTCTCTTTATGAGTTTAATTTCTCAGATATTTGTTTCAATAATGGGAAGGTGACTAACATATGGCAAAGTATAGAATACTTATGCTGGACAAGTATAGAATATTTATGCTGGATGTCAACATTGTTATCATTTTCTCTCCATAACTTCTTACCCTTGAGGATTTAGGCCTTAGGGGATTTCTAAGATGGTGAAAGTAGCACCTTGTCTCCTCTTTCTCACCCCTTCCTTTGTTTTTGTTTTTCTTTAAATGCCAGTACTGGGGCTTGAACTCAGGGGGCTCTTAATCTCTCACTTGGCTTTTTTTTTTTTACTCAAGGCTGGTGCACTGCCATGTGACTCACACTTCCGCTTCTGACCTTTTGCTGGTTAGTTGGAGATATAAGTCTCACAGACTTTTCTTCCCAGGCTGGCTTCTGACCACAATCCTCAAATCTTAGCCTCCTGAGTAGCTAGGATTACAGGCATGGGCCAACAGTATTGGGCTTTAAAAATATTTCTTTAATTCATCATCTTGGCACCGGTCATTTATTACTTTTTAAGTCATCCGTTCTGCAAACATCGGTTGATTCCTTGCTCTGCAATAGGCTTTGGGCTAGATTCTAGACATGTAGAGATGGTGAGACCATGTTCCCTGAGCCCAAGGGGTATGCTTTCTCTGAGGACACACCTAATGGGATGTTTGAGTGTCTCCATGGAAGTCAGGTTGGTTGTTTTCCAGGAGATCCATAGCTTACAGAATTTACCAAAGTTCCTTGAAGATTCAGATACCTGATTTTCCAAACAGTCATCTCCTGAGAACATCTATATCCTCTAATTACAGTCTGTCTTCCTGAGGTCCATCTAAATGAGAATACTAATCCATTAATATACAGTGAGCCCTGTAACTGTGCTAGGGACTAGCATCCACAGGATGGCTTAATGGGTGCATTGCTTCCTGCAGCGGGGAGTTGGATTAGGAGCCAAAGCACGATTGTAATATTTCTAGGGGAACCGAGAGTCAGTCAGGGATGTGCTGATTAGTCTGGGCTATTAAGCAAGGAGGAAGGCAGTGCTCAGTGAGCTAGAATGGTAGAGGCTGGCCTTTTCCTGGAAAGTATCTCCCAGTGGTTCTAAGGTTGGGTTTTTCTTTTTCTTCACCTGTATTGGTTCACTCTTTACCTAAGGACACAAAAAGAACAGCCTTTTCTTTTTCTTTTAATTGTAATTTTAGTGTCTTCAAGTAGTTGTTCCAAGGGGTTACAATTCAACTTGTCAGTTGATGAGTCCAGTGCATCCAGGTCAATGTCATCCATTCCGTCTTTCTCCTGAGGCTGGACTTTTCCTCGAGAGGAGTGTTCTTACACTCCTTCCTGGCTGACTCTCAGCTGACATGGCCTTCCGAAGCACTTGGTGAAGGGAGCTTGCTCTGGACAGAGGGTGCTCATTTGCTAGAGTGAGTTCCCTGCCTCTACCAGGGGGGATTGGGGACTTCCAGGAGGTGACATGTAAGTCTGAGAAAAGGGCCACCTGCCTTCCTACTTAGTAATATCAAAAACTCATCAAACAATTGTTCCCAGAGAATCACATACCCCATGGAACTCTGGCGGTCCTTGGGACCAGAAGGGAGAATCAAGTCCTGAATCTGTTGGGGAGAGAGAGGCCAAGAGGAGATCTCCCTCCCCTGGAGACTTAATGAGACTGGAAGTGGGGGTGCAGGATAGGGGCTCATGGCTTCTGCTTGCTGGGCAGGGAGGGTGAGGCTGGAGTGAGGCTGGTGTGGGTGGGTCACAGGAAGTGGACACGTCCTAGACTAGTTCTGTTCTAAGACGCCAGTGCAACTGGGGGAATGGAGAGAGATGATTTATCTGTAACTGTGAGCCCCAGAGGGCCAGAGCCACCTCTGCAGCTACTTTCCCTTGCTTAATTAGTCACATAAGAAAAGCCCAACAAAGTAAGCCAGGAAATGGGTTCTTGCAAGAAGGTAGGGTGAGGCCAAGGGAAGAGGGAGAGCAGAAAGAAGTGAAGGAGGGGGGAGAATGCAGGCCAGAATTCATCTTCCGCACAACAGAATTTAAAAATATAAGGCAAACGGTGGGCTGACGTGGGACGTGCCCTCACACACACACACGTGTGTGTGTGTGTGTGTGTGTGTGTGTGTGTGTGTGTGAAGATTTTGAAGTCATGACAGAGATCAAGATGTGTTGTACACATGAACTGCTTTGTTAAAAGGCAATTTTTAAAAACAACGACATAACCTAAAACAGAAAATTAAGGGAAGCGGTAGGTTGAGAGAGGTGGGTGAGAATGCTAAAAGGAATAAAAGTGATCAAGACGTACTGTATTCATAAACTGCTCTGGGGGGTGGCAGCTCTTTTGTACAACTACTTAAAGATAAAAAATACCCCAAAATAAATAAAACAAAAATGCACAAAAAGAACATTTTACTGAAAAAAAAAATGAGTATGCTATGGGATGGGCCAGACCAAGAGGGGCTGCTATGATGATTGTCCTAGGGCCCCCAAATCCCTTCATTAAGGGTAGAAGTGATGGTCTTGCAGACTGGGACCTGAATCTAAATCAGGCTTCGTCTTCTTCAGTCTTCAGAAATCATCCCTGCCACCCACCCCTTCCATTTCACCACCCCATGTGGAGCCCCTGGCCACTGAGATGATTTTTTTTTCTGCCCCAGTGTGACAATTGGGGATGCACGGCTGGGTATGGACGGAGAACTTCCCAGGCCCTGCTTATATTTGATTTCCATATTACACAGCACGATAGAAAGTGGTGTATTACTATTCAGGAAGGTTATGTAACCACCCCAAGGTTGTACTGCCATGAGGTGACAAAGTCACCGCATGGATTTTGTGACGCTCAGGTTCAGTGTTTTTCCTACCCCTTGTGCTCCCTGAGGCTCATTTGAGCCCCTTATTCTAACACATTTTTTCCCAGCCTGGGATGGAAGTCCTTTTGACCCAGTCTCCAGGGCCTGTTAGAGAACCAGTAGAAACCCAGGCCAGAAGCCAGTGAGACCCATCCTGATGACTCCATATTCTGGGGAACACCTGCATTTTGTGATTTATCCTGAGTACCAAAAATTTCCCCGTAGTATTAGTATATATGTGTGTATGTGTGTGTGTGTGTGTGTGTGTGTGTGTAGAGGAAAATCTCTGAGCCATGAGGTGAGGTGAGGGGTGGGTAGATTACAGCAGGGGAAGACTGTTCACATTTGCCAATGCCACTGTAGAAAGGTCAACCTCAAGGTCACTGGGCTGGTGAGAGGAGAGTGTTCCCTACTTTGTTCCTGTAGATACTGGTAATTTCCAGGCCAGGATGTGCGCATTGGGACTCATGAATATGCAAGCCTGGCAGAGGTGCCTCCTAGGGGTATCTGTCCCCCTACTCACCTCTCCCACTTCCTGGAGCATTCAGCTAACACATGGGGTGACCCACTGGGAATATGTCAACTTTTGTGGCTTGACTTCTGTTATTTTTGGGGGGTACATGTGAGGGAACCAAGAGTCAGAAACCAAGTATGTGAAACATACCAGCGGAAAGGTCTAGGTAAGCCCCACAGTTCCTAACATGCAAAGAATCTCTCTGGAAGCCAGGCATCAGTGGCTCACACCTATAATCCTAGCTACTCATGTGGCTTAGAATTGAAGGAGCTCAGTTGAAAACCTGGTTAAAAAAAAAAAAAAAAAGGGATGAGGCCAAGTCTGCAGCCTCCTGGCTTGGTCTCTTGTTTGACTTCATTTTCTGACTGGTGTGAGTTGCTGGGTTCCAGGAACACTGTGAACTTGTGAGAATTGGGTTTGTGGGATGGGCTGTCCAGTGTCAAAGAAGGAAAACTCACAGATCTGCCAAGAATGTTATAGAAAGCCTGGCACTAGTGCCTCACAACTGTAACTCTAGCTACTCAAACGACTGAGATCTGAGGATCAGGTTTAAAGCCAGCCAGAACAAAAACAATGACAACAACAAACTTATGAGACTCTTATTTCTAGTTAGCTACCCCAAAAGCTGGAAGTAGAGCTGTGGTTCAAGGGGTAGAGTGTTACCCTTGAGCAAAAAATGTAAGGGACAGCACTCAGGCCCTAAGTTAATGCTCCAGTACCAACACACACACACACACACACACACACACACACACACACACACACACACACACACACACGAACATTCTAAATAGACTGGAGACATGATTCAAGCAATAGATCATCAGCCAAAAATAAGAAAGCAGAGCAAGAGCAAGAGCATAAGGTTTTCTTTGTTCAAGGCCCAGTACCAGTATAAAAGAATGTTCTAGAAATGTCAAAATAGGGGGGAAAAAAGCTGTAAATAGGAAATTCTGGTTATGGCATGACAACATTCCTGAAGATAAAAAAAAAAAAAACAAAAAACAGAACACAAACGATGAGCACCTGCTTATGGAGAGACCCACTGCTCTTGCATTTGGGTTTTTATCCTTCCCCAAATGGACACAGGAGTCCCTATGTTGACTGATTTCTAAGGTCAAATTCCAATGGGTACCATGATCTGTCCTCCCGCCATCTTGTTCCTGTCTGTTCTGCTTAGCCTACCTTGGCTTTTCCCTTGAACCATTTCTTCCTGTGAGCATTCTGATTCTGCTCTCTGGCTTCTGATCTATTGCTTCTGTATCCACTGTCTACCTTTGTTGGTCATCTATGGTAATTCTCTCTTCCTACACATGACTATGTAAGAACTATCCCCAAGTTTTCCAGCTAGAAGTAACTGCCTCTTGTATGTGCTAGTAATACTTCCTGGACATTTCTACCTTACTGGGTTTATCACCAACTTCTCCTCTATAAAATATTGAATTCTTGAAGGACTCTCAAAGTGACTACTCCTGGCTCCCTCAAGAAGCTGTGTGTGTGTGTGTGTGTGTGTGTGTGTGTGTGTGTGTGTGTGTGTGTGTGTGAGCGTGTGTGACTAATTGATAGTGCCTTGTGTATGTTTTGGTTGTCAAAGACTTGATAGCTCACACCATCACCCTAGCTTTGTGGGAAGTTGAGATTGGGAAAATCAAGGCTCTAGATCCACCCGGGCAGACTGTGAGACTCCATCTGAGTGGAAGAAATTGAGTATGTTGGCACTCACCTGTCTTCCTAGCTCCGAGAAGTAGTATAAAATAGGAGGATCAAGGTTCTAGGTGCCTTCAAAAATAATTTTTAAAAATGGCTAGAGAGTGCCTGTCTAGCAAATATAAGGCCCTGAGTTAAAACTCCAGTTCTGCCAGAAACTTAAATAGAAAAAAAACTAATAAAAATAAATAGAAGTAAATAGAGAAATTTAAAATAAATAGAAAAATCTCTTGACCTGGAATTTCTCACTGAGTGATTTGTTCTTCTTTAAATGGCAGCCAGTGTTTTGGAGTAAAAACATTTCATTTGTTGCAGACGACTTTTTATGAAACCTAGCACACATCTTTCTTCTCATCCCCTAAGTAGACTCTCTAGTTTTCCTTTTATGCAGATGCATTTGGATGCTCCCAACATTCTTAACATCTGTTGGCTCTCAAGAAAAGCATGCCTGAAGCATGAGAGGACCATCTGAACCACATCTTTGTCCTGTGCTGTCCCATTTAGGAGCTGTAAACCTGGGTTTGGGGGGAAGAGGTGATGTGTTTCTATGGTGGTAAACTCTCCAACACTGATATCTCTAAATCAAATCAGGGCACTTGTGGGGATGGACCATCTGGAGGACAGTGACCATAACTACAGATGGTAGCTATGGAGTAAGGTGAAGTTAATATTTCAACCCAGTCTCACTGCATTTAAATAACTTGTCAAGGTTCTTGCCTTGCAAAATGGGTGAGATTGTGGTGATACTTTATCACCACAACTGGGTGCTGGTGTGCTGGTGGCTCATGGCTGTAATCCTAACTACTTGGGAGGCTGAGATCCAGAGGATGGAGATTTGAGGCCAGTCCTGGTAAAAAACAGTTCCTGAGACTCGTTCTTAATCAATATTTTTTAAAAAGTGCTTTCCATCCCAGATGTGGGATAAGTATAATTAGGATAATCTGTAATCCAGGCTGGTCTGAGCACAAAGATGAGATTTTTATCCCCAAAATAACATAAAACAAAATAAATAAGCCAACTCAAAAGACTGAAGTCTGCCACTTGATACTGCTTTCGGTTCCTATCTGACTATAAAACACATGTGGGGGGCTGGGAAGGTGGCTCAGTGGTAGAGTGCTTGCCTTGCATGCCTGAGATCCTGGGTTCAATTCCTCAGCACCACATAAACAAAAAGAAAAAAGCCAGAAGTGGTGCTGTAGCTCAAGTGGTAGAGCACTAGCCTTGAGCTGAAGAGCTGAGGGACAGTGTCCAGGCCCAGAGTTCAGGCCCCACGACCGGACCAAAAAAAACCCAAAAAACAAAAAAACAAAACAAAAAAACCACATGTAGGCTTTTACAAATGTTTCTCACATCAACAAACAAGACCTGCTCTCTCAAAGACAGCATTAATGGGAGATATCATCT
This sequence comes from Dipodomys spectabilis, assembly GCF_019054845.1. Lineage (NCBI taxonomy): Eukaryota > Metazoa > Chordata > Mammalia > Rodentia > Heteromyidae > Dipodomys > Dipodomys spectabilis. The sequence goes on from NW_024870700.1 coordinate 1,900,180, forward strand.
ACCAGGAATATAAAACCCACATCCCAACTTGCTAGTCCAGAAACTGAGCATTCACTTTAGAGAGTTGAATTTCTGAAAAAGGCCTTGCCCTCAGACAAACCTTTAGGAAGGCTGTGGGGTGGCTTTTTTTTGTTTTTTTCAACAGGTGATGTTGATTATGTTGAATGTAGGACGCCTCCACTTTTCCATCTCCCCACCAGTGCATGATGGGTGAAAACACCTCCTGGTCTCTCTCACAGTTATGGAACCATTTTCCCCTGCAAGAAGGATGGCCAACTTCTGTGGCCCTGAGAGTTGTGGTCTGAGGGAGGCCAGAGGCTCCAACGGAATGACACAGAGTCCTTCTCCTAATACTAGCATTTCCTGAAAGTTCTTCAAAGATTAAAAAACAGACCAATGGCTCAAACCTACAATATATCTACCCAAGACACTGGGAGTCACAGGATAGTGATTCTGGGCCAGCCTGAGCAGACAAGTCCTCTAGACTTCATCTCAGCAAAAAGCTGGGCTGGAGGTGTGGTTGAAGTGGTAAAGCACCAGCAGAGCAATTGTGAGATCCTGAGTTCCAACACCAATATCTTAAAAGGAGGGGGTGGGCAAGAAGACTGTGTTAATTAATGAATTAGTTTTTCAATTTCTATTTATTATTTTGTTTTGCAACCCTTGCCACGTCCTTGCCTAGACTCTACTACTGAGCTTTCTTTTGCTTTGGTTATTTTTGTCAGCCACATCAGCTTTGATGTCAGAGGTGCCTGGAGTCTTCCTGTCCCCAGATTCTGGAAGCTCACCCTGTGTGGACTTTCTTCACAGGCTAGGGTTCAGGGCTTACAACTCTGAAGTCTTCATTTGTTTCCTGCTTCCTAAATTTTGTTAAAATCTCCTGACTGACATTGTCTTTTTCTGAGTCTTTCTCTGTGGATTTTTACCTTTGGGTTCTTTACTCCTATTTCTGTACACAAACAAAACTAATCACTCATTAAATTCACTGTATTTTTATCTTAAAAGTCTTTTTTTTGGCCAGTCCTGAGGATTGAACTCAGGGCCTGGGTGCTGTCCCTGAATTTCTTTTGTTCAAGGCTAATGCTCTGTCATTTGAGCCACAGTGCCACTTCTGGTTGTTTCTGAGTTGTTTATTGGAGACAAGCATCCCCTGGCTGGCTTTGAACCACAGTCCTCAGATCTTAGCCTCCTGAGTAGCTAGGATTACAGGTGTGATCTACCAGCTCCTAGCTATCTTAAGATTCTTTTGTTTCCGCACCCCCCTCCTCCCATTCCCAAAAGGATGAACTCAGGACGCTGCACAGAATATGTATATGAGTCTTTGGTTAAAATCGCTTTGTAATGAACTAGAGCACACACAGGACAAAGATCCAAGCCTTTTAGAACACGGGGAACATTTTGTCTAGTTTGCAGACAAGCATCTCCGGGAGGTAGTGGCTAGGACAGACTTCCTCATCAGTGGCAGGCCTAAATTGGAACCTCAGCTTCATCACATGCCAAAAATGTGCCCGGAAGAGAGACTTCTTTTTAACCCCTCTAGCCATAGGCCCAAGGTTGCCAGCATGAAGCACGAGGCGGTGTGCAGAGGCCTAGCTCAGACTCCTCCCCTCTCCCCAGACCCAGAATTCCATTCTGCTTTGCTAATCCCTGCCGGCTTTCCATGGTCTGCTCCCTCACCTGCTCCAGGGGACTTTCTCTCTGGATTCTGTCATATACTCTTCTCTGTTGTATGACTTGGAATGTCTATTTTTTTTTCCTAAACCAGACAGGCATCGCTAAAGGCTTTTGGTTTTTCAAAATGGCTTCTGTTAAACAGGATCTGAATAGGGCAATCTTTTTATTATGTTCCAAATTACCTCTGTGTGTGTATCTGTGTGTGTGTGTGTGTGTGTGTGTGTGTGTGTGTGTGTGTACACCCATGTGCTGTAGTGCTGGATTCTGCACTCGGGACCTGTGTTCTCACTTGACTGCCACTCGAGCCATACCTCCTCCACTTGCCACTTTTTGCTGAGAGTCTCAGATTTGTCTGCTCCAGCTGTCTTCAAATGAATCGTGATATCCTCAGATCTCAGCCTCCTCAGGAACTAGGATTACAGGAGTGAGCCACCAGCACCTACCAAATTTCTTTAAGGAAATCACTCCTTGGACTTTGATCCTCATTGAGGCTGATGCTTTATGTCAACAAAGTCAATGTGGTTAGACTCTGTGTGTGTGAATGTGTGTGTGTGTGTGTGTGTGTGTGTGAGAGAGAGAGAGAGAGAGAGGGAGATTTCCACACTGCAACTATCTGCTGTGCCTTGAGGACCTAGGTGCTCGTTCTCTCTCTCTCTCTCTCTCTCTCTCTCTCTCTCTCTCTCTCTCTCTCTCTCTCTCTCTCTCTCTCTCTCCCTTTAGAGGTGATAGAGCCACAGACAGATGTCAGAGTAGGAGCAGATTTTCTCTACAAGAGATATGGAAAAAAGGAGTCCTATTAGTTTCATGGAAGTACAACAATATGTCAGGTCAAAAGTCTTTACTTGCTCATTAAACACTAAGATCTATAGAACAGAAAAAATGCATCAGCTCTGCGCTTCCTGTTGCTTAGCAAAGGGCCTCTTTCTCATTCCCGGGAGGTATGGAAAAGCCTAGGTTTGAAGGTAGAGAGCAAGAGGTGGGGGACAAAGGAAAGGTCACTGCCTGGTTGGCACAACAATAAGACTTTCTGGTGTCATTGTGTAAGAGGTCCCTACCTTGCCATTGGATAAAGCTGTTAAGAAAACATTTATTTTCCTCATTTGGGGTTTATTCTGCACTGTCTCTGAGAAGTACTGTTTACCTTTGAGAAGTACGTGTTGGTATGTGTGTTTTCCCTACCACAGCCCAGGGCGGGATAGCTGGAGAGTGAAAAGGTAGACCCAGCATCATATTGGTGGGGAAGCAGAGCACCAGCTCCTGGGACCACTACTCCGGACATGGGATGGATAAACCCCCCATTCGATCTCCACATCTCTCCTACCAAATTTAGTGACCATCCCCATCTTGTCTGAACATCCCAATATGATTCTGCAAGAGACGGGGCATATAATCAAAGAAAAGTGTACAGATTTTACTAGAAGAGATGTCCAGGTGAGAAGAAATTGGCAGAAAGCCAGAAGTAGCCATCAGGCTATGATTCAAGGTGACCCTGAATGTAGGAGAAAAGGAGGACAGGATAGAGGAAGTATCGCAGGCTGCAGTGTGGAGGCTGAAGAAAGAGTCCATGTGACCATGCAGGGTCCTTGGGTGTCCATTCATGTCAGCGCATCAGTAAGAGCCTTAGATATGGAGGTTTGCTGGCTATGTCCTTGTGGCCTTCATACCCAGTTCTGGAGAAGTGGTCGGCTTGGAGTTGGGTAAGGTGAGTGTGGGGTTGAGAATATCCCGTGGATGGGGTTGGAAGAGAAGGAGAGGTAGGTAGAGAGCCACACAGTGGGAGATTGAGAAAGGAGGTTTGTTTTTGTGGAAAAAACAAACCTAGGGACAGGAAAGCAACCTCTGGGGACTGGAGTGTCCATAAGGAGATACTGGATGGAGGGAAAGGTTACAGTTAGCATTAGCTTTGATTCTCTCATCCTGTTGTCCTTCCCACTCTTCTCCATGGTACTGTTATTCCTTGGTAAAGGTCTTTTATGATCAAACATCACATGGGAAATGCTGCCATGCAACAGGTTTTATTTAACACCTGTCTGCTTGTGCTGCTGTAACAAAATACACAAGACAAGGTGATTTGTAAGCAGTTAAAATGTATTTCTCCTAGTTCCACATCTCAGGGAGGGAAGGGTATTCTATTTCAAACATTTGCCTTTCAATGCTGTCTCTTCCCATGGTGGAAGGCAGAAAGGCAAAAGGAGATGCACCTTGTGCTTTCACTACAGAAGAGAGAGAATCCATTTCATCCAACACTTTTTGTAAGGGTTGTCATACCATCAGACAGTGAAGACCGTCTATGGCTACAGGTTGCTGTCATGTGCACAGGACAGCTCATTGTGGAGACTATTCTGATACTTCCCATAGGGGAGCCATGTGAGGGTTCACAGAAGGCAGCCTGACCTGGAGGAATCTGGGAAGGAAACAACTCAGAGATAAAACATGAGGACTCCCTCTCTGGAGGGACCACAGGAGATGACTGCAGGGGCAGAATACATTGGGTTTCTATCTGGTTTACCCAATTGCAAGAACATTACCCATATCATCTTCCCACTACATTATCTTTCTTGGAGCAGGTGCTCAGCCCCATCTGTTGACTGCAAAGTCTGTGTTATAAAGTTCTACATTGTCCTATAGGCACAGTGACAAGCGAAGGACCAAAGGAAGGTCAGGTCAGCCTGACTTTTAGGATAGCTGAGTAAGTTATTAGATAGGAGAGCAGGGGACACATTAGATGGGCTTCTTAAAGTCCCCCGACTCCCCACCTTAGAACAACCAGCTCCTTGGAGGCGCATTCATTTGACTGAGACATGGTCCTATGAACACTGGCCTTCAGATTCCCAAAATCAAGTGGTTCCTTAAACCAATCTTTCTTAATTAGTCTTGGCAGCTCAACACCTTTGGTGTATCTTGCCCATTTGCCACGCCTACTCTTGGATCTGGTTATAAAGTAAACTATGTTCTTTGAGACCTGTTGCATACAGATGAGTCGGGGCAGCCGGTCTGAACTGACCCACAGACTCATAAAACCAACAGGGTCTCCCTCCCCCTAGTACCTTCACCATGGACACCTAAACTATTGGATCCAAAGTACAAGGATTTGCTCTCATCAAGGATTTGGCTGCATTCTTGGGGACCAAGCAAATGAGGTTTTGTCTCTCCATTTACACAGGCAATCCAGGAGGTAAGAGGAGAAATGTCTCGTTGTCTCTTTGTAGAAAAAAAAAGTTGAGTCGAGTTAATTCTCATAGAAACTTAACCCTCTTTTCTCCCACCACAAATCTAGGCAGACTTGTCCATCCACTCCCTGAGGACAAAAGTGTGGTTTTAAATCACTCCTGGGATGCTCATGATCCAGTGGTTAGATTACTAGGAAGGATTACACCTGCTGGACCATTTCACAGCCCTGAAGCTGGAAGGCATTTCAGATCTGTTGCAGTCTTCTTGGGTCAGAGATGTACGTAGAGCAACTCTGTGTGAAGGATCTTCTCCATTCCTCCAAGACCCCTCTAGGGCCTTCCCCATAAAGACACTAGCGAGGTACAGCATAGCAAAAGCCTACCTGGAAAGGCAAGTTAGTATGACTTTCTGTTGTTGTTCATCTCCATCTTAGTGCCTCTGCACATTTTCTGACATGCTACTTTATGGAATCTTGTGCCATTTGGATCTTCCTAAAGATATTGCTGACTTCTCTAAAGATTGCTGAGACAAAGGCTCTGACCATGAATCCAGCTGTTTATGCCCTGGCAGGCAGGGGAAGCTCCTTGTCCAAAATACTGATATCTTATAGAGTCTGTACTTGCTCCAAAGAAGGCTGGCTTTTGGCAATTGGGGATACATAGGGAAAATGGGGTCTCCTCCACACTTGAATTGGGTATCAAGACCAGAATGAACCTTAGTAACGTTGTGTAGAAGCTGTAAAAGACACGGCTCATCAGATCCCTTATTATTAAAAGTCTTAGTGCTCTTCAGCCATGAGCACAGCTTGTACCATCTTCCTCGTCATTGTTTAGTGTAAATTTATCCCCTCTGGGTCAATGTCAGCTTTGAAAAGGCAAAACAGGTAGGGTTATCTGGGAAAGTATGAGCTATGCCAAGTTTTTTTTTCTTCTTCTTCTTCTTTGCTATTCAAATGGTGAAGATGGATTTCCTTCTGCATAGGAAGTGACCAAGTCCATTTAGGTACAAGACTGAACTTGCAAAAGACAGTCTATGGGTTGCCTATGAAAGAGTCTTGAATCTTTGATGCTGTTGCTGGTTTGTTATTTTTTAGTTTGTTCTGACGTTAAAAAATTAATATAAAACGTTTATAATGACAAGTGAAGCATAACTTGCTCCCTAAAGCAGATTCAAAATCCTCCATGCATATCCCTTCTCTCTCCTTTGAAAGGTATTTTTCTGGGTTGGGTTACAGATCTACCCTGGACCTTTTCATAGCTCAGTGGTTTTCCAAGGATTTAGTTGTGACTCACATGTTTTGCTTTTTTTCCTTCTTTATGCCCTGTGGCTTCAAAGAGTGAAAGCTTCCTAATTCTTTCTCACGAAACTCTCTCTGAAATTACTTCTGCCTCCTCAGTGTGGTCCTGTGTTTGACTCACACTGAACTCTTCTTTGCTCTACAATGAAAGATGTACTGGTGACGATTATCTTGCTTCCATTCATATATAATACTTTTCCACGAGTTTATAATAAGCAAACTTACAATGTGTCATGTGAGGCTCCAGGATATCAAAGCATGGCCTGGTGAAAGCTTGTAAATTAGAAACTGTGCTTTGCTGGAGAGACTTGCAGTCCAGAGTGGATGTCTGTGGAAGAAATACCATGATGCTTTGGGATTGCTGCGTAACAGTTTAGTTATGGTAGAAGTACTGAATGCATAGGACCGTGTGCTGTGCTTTGCTTATGGAAGGATACATGAAGCATGATCTTAAAAGCTCTGGATAGGCAGGATGGTGGCTGATGGGTGCAAGAGAAAGAACATTCCAGAACAAGTAAAGGCATGAGAAAAAGCATAGCATATATATGGAGGCATATAGAACCAGGGAGGTGGGTGCAGGTGAGGTGGGGTCAGGGGACACGAGTCAACAGATGTCACAGGGAGCAAGTGATGAAACTGAGGATCCTGGAAGTATCTGGAAGGCAGTGAGGAGACAGGATAACAGCCACATTGTAGAAAAGTTGCCTCACCTGTGGATCATAAGGTGGGGGTCAGAGCAGTGCTACAGACACCAGGTAAGAGATAACTAAAATGCCTAGAACTCAAGAGCTGTGTCTGGTTGGCTCTGAGGGGGCAGCTGAGGATGAAGGAGAGCCTGAGACGTGGCAATGTCCCCAAAGTCCACTCAGTGAGCACACTTCAAATGCCAGAGAGGGTTTTCTTTACACTTAGCACTGCTACCTCCATTTCAGGGGCTCAGACTTGGAGGGAGGAGCTAGTGGACCCCGGAAGTGTATGTATGGTGATGTGGAGCAGGAAACACATTTCCTACACTTTCTCTTCTTTTTGTGTATCATTGATAGGCACATAAATCTGGGGAGAAGATTGGGCTGGGAAGGTGGCTCAGTGGTAGAGCGCTTGCATTGCATGCTTGAGGCCCTGGGTTCGATTCCTCAGCACCACATAAGCAAAAAGCCAGAATTGGCGCTGTGGCTCAAGTGGTAGAGCGCTAGCCTTGAGCTGAAGAGCTGAGGGACAGCGCCCAGACCCAGAGTTCAGGCCCCACGACTGGACCCCCCAAAAAAAATCTGGGGAGAAGATACTTGAGCCCATTGAGAAATCACAGTTTGTGTGTCTTCCCTCTGCCACCCCACCCCCACCCCCAGCCCCCCGTCAGGTGTCCAGGCCTTAAATGAGGAATTGCTTTGAATCTACAGCCATCTCATTTGTGAGTCTCTGCTAACCAGTGCATGGCCCCTTGTAGTATACAAATCAGACTTACTGTGTCAGAGTAAGGTTGAGACCATGTCAGGAGTAAGAGGTTCTTTTTTTTTTTGAGATGACGACTTGAACTCCATATATGATGTTTTTGCTCATTGGCTGGCTCTCTACCACCTGAGCCACACCTCCAACCCCAGTAAGAGGCTTTTATTACACCTTCACTCATTGCCCAAATGCACCCAGGCTGAGCCGAGGCAGCCCCTGGGCTAAGTCTTTCCCAGGGATCATTCCTCATCTCACTCTTTCAGCAGGGAAATAAAGGGAACTTGAGCCAGTGTCGCCACAGTTTCCCTTGCTTGGTTCCGTAGAGCCTGGTGGTGTTTATGAGGCCTGTGGGGATGAGGCTGCTGCAGCTAGAAGCTTATGTCTCAAGCCCTTCCTGACCTCAGGAGCCAAAGACAGCACCATCTTAGTGCACATGACATCCCTTCAGGTTGCCCTGTTTGAGAAGTGCTAGACCAAGTGACACAGGTAGTGGTACATGACAGAGCTGGCATTCAGCACTGAGTCTGCCTGACCCTGGTAAACAGCCTTGAAACTATGCAGTGAGGTCCCACAGGTCTGTGTGTCTGCAAAAAACAAATCAGTGCTTCTGGGTTCAACCCTGGCTTATTATGGTGAAACAACCCTGCGTCTTGATCTCTAGAGCTGAACTGACCCTTAAAGTCCTACAGTGTCTACAGGGATCTACAGTGATACCAGTTTAGCTTTTGTAAAACCCAGGAAGAAGAATGTGCCAGAAGATGTATTGTGTCACTCGCTCAAGTCACCACTGAATAAATTATTAGCTTAAATCTTATTAGATTAAATCAGGATTTGTCCAATAGCTAGCTAAGGATATTGGGAGAGGTTGACTAGTTTTTAACTCTTCCTTTGGACACTTACTGCCCTCTCATCTCCTGACATCAGCTGGGCATTTTCAGAGGGGGAAAGTGATGGCCAGGTTGATAAAGGCTGAGAAAGAAATCATCTACCTTCATTTCAAGGCCCTAATCTGGATTTTAAATAAGAGCATTCCCAACTGGACAGACTGGCTAAAGTCAACATGGTTAAAAGAAAGGAACTTAGACTATTCCAGTCTTCTCTGTGTCTTAGAACATAGGGTTCATAAACAATATTAACTCTTTTCTGAAATAGTAAAGAGCAGCCAGTTGGATTATGTGCTTCAGAAGTTAAAAAAAGAGCCAGATATGTGGAAATTGGAAAAAAATGAAGATGAAATTTTGAAAGAAAAATGATAGGGGAGACAAATGGGAGACACTTACAGAAGCCAGCAATACGCTGAAGGTAACCTTAAGGTCACAGTTGCTTTAAGGGCAGGAAGGCATCCCTGTCCTAGCTAGGAGTGTCCCAAGCCTCCTTGCTGAGATTATTATGAGGGATGCTTAGAGGCAGTGTCGGATATCCTTGCCATTACCTTGTTAGAATCTTCCAGAAAACAGGAAGAAGAGCAATGTAATGCCTGGTGGCTTTTTTTTTTTTTTTTTTTTTTTTTTTGGTGCCAGTCCTGGGGCTTGAACTCAGGACCATTATGCACTGTCCTAGAGCTTTTTTTTTTCTCAAGGCTAGTACGCTTAACACTTGTGTCACAGCTCTACTTTTGGCTTCTTTGGTGTTTAATTGGAGCTAAGGGTCTCATGTACCTTCTTGACTGGGCTGGCTTAGGACTGTGATCCTCAGCTCTCAGCTGAGTAGCTAGGATTACAGGAATAAGCCATGAATAAGGCAGATAACAGGGAACTTCAAAATGATCGAGAATGCAAAGATGTTCTGCCACACATATAGTCTTCTCAAGGACTCTAGGACTCTGTAAGGACTCTAGCTGCCAAATATAAAAACAGTACAACATCATCCTGTTAAAAATGTTCTGAAATGCCGGGCGACGGTGGCTCACGCCTGTAATCCTAGCTACTCAGGAGGCTGAGATCTGAGAATCGCGGTTCAAAGCCAGCCCGGGCAGGAAAGACCGTGAGACTCCTATCTCCAATAAACCACTAGAAAACCGGAAGTGGTGCTGTAGCTCAAGTGGTAGAGTGCTCGCCTTGAGCTGAAGAGCTGAGGGACAGCGCCCAGGCCCAGAGTTCAAGCCCCATGACCGACAAAAAAAAAACAACAAACATTTAAAAAAAAATGTTCTGAAATAATAACTTTAATCTTTGAGTCTAGTTCATCCATTGTACAAAAAACAAAACTAAACTAAACTAAAGCCCAAAGGAGGTCAATAGCTTGATCACAGGCCATAAGAAAACTGGTAGTCTGACTTCTTTCAGCAACACTGTAGATCAATGATTCCCTTACTTAAAAGTAAATAAATAAATAAATAAAATGACCTCCTTGCTATTTTCTGAAGTTAGTTTCCCAGGATGCAACACAATCAATCCCAGCATGCATCTGTCCCACACTGTGTTCTACAGGAAGGATTTTTGTAAATTTTACATCCTAGTTAGATACATGGGACCCACTTATACTCCTGAGATCCTGCTTCGAATACTCTGAAATACAAGCAAGAACTTTCCATTTCATTAGAATTTTCCAACCTCCCTCATTTATCCACCCCCCCCCCACCTGCCACTGGCCTCCTTCAATTGTACAAACACCCATGATTTTTTGGCTTGGAATCAGGAATTGTATTTACCAGACTACATCAGGGTGCCTGCTACCTTATCCCCAGGGAGACCATTTAAATATGCAACAAACACAGTTGAAAGTAGCAGATTAATATGGTTTTTGCCGAATTAGAACAACCAACGTGCTCTCAGGTGACTCCCCCTAAGGGAAAGCTCATGGTTCATTGCCCTTGATGAAATTCTTGGGAGCTTTCTGGCTCTCTCCAGATCTGCTATTTGTCCTTGAAGAGCCCTATAGAACTTGGCAACCACAAATAAACTGTTGTTAGCATCTCATGGGAAAAGTCTCCATGAAATGTGGCCCTGTGGAGATGGAGTCCAATGATGAGATGTTCAGAGAGATTAGAGTGATCCCAGTTTCGTGTTTGAAGACATAGCCAACCCAATTCAGGCACCAGAAAATCCTGATGCTTTCAGAGGATTGGACCACTGATGAATTATGCATGGAGCACAGAGACCGTGAATCAGGCTCAGAGATAAGGCACAGGCCCAGTCATAGGATCATGGTAGAGGACTCCTTCAAAGACTATACTTCAATGAATTGTGTATAAGTATAAAGAAGACTCTCTGCTCTGCAGAAGTTTCGGTCACATTGGGAGAACAGGTGTGATGGTAGGTACAACCTGCCACATCGCACACCAGAAAACCAATAAAGCAATTGGACAGTCACTGACTGGGCTGTCCAAGTTCCAGGGTCTCCCCAGGGGGATGAGATCATTAAAGACAGAGGGCTCTCCCCTTCTCAATCTGGAATGCTCACCAGGAATGGATCTAAGCACTCCTTAAGAGCTTGAGGATCTTCACACTGCTTGTGCTTGTCTAAATCCATCCTGCCAGAGAATCAAGGTTTGTGCAGCCAGTCCAAGCAGTGCACATCACTGCTGACAGAGGGACGGGTGGCTGGCAAGAGGCACTGTGGAGAGGTGGAGAAAGACACACACCAAAGCTGGATTTTATTCACCTTCTTATTAACTTGTGTGTTCCTTCCTCTGGGCCCTTTCTAGCTTATGGTAAGTGTTTGCAAAGGTGAACTGCTACAGAAGAGGTTCATCTTGCATACAGGGGCTTCTTCACTTTTGATGGGGCAATGACCTGCTACAACCTTCATAAGACAAAACAAAATACTGTAAGTAGAAAATGCAGCCAATACTCCTATCCTACAGAACAGTACTGGCTTGGCAGAGCACCACATGATGGTGTATAGATCAGTTCCTTTGTGATCACTGGCTGTCGGTAAGCTCAGGCCCTGCCCCTGTCCAGGGTCCCCACAGGTGATCGTAATGCTAGCTTTCAAAAAGATCAAAACTCAACTAGGCGCTGGTTGGCTCATGCCTGTAATCCTAGCTAACTCGGAAGGCAGAGATTTGAGGATTGCTGTTTAAAGCCAGCTAGGGCAGCAAAGTCTGTGAGACTCTTCTCTCCAGGTAACCATTTAAAAAAAAAGCCAGAAGTGGAGGTATGGCTCAAGTGGTACGGTACCAGCTTTGAGCAAAGCATGCCCTGAGTTCAAGCCTCAGTACTGGTGTGCGCACACACACACACACACACACACACACACACACACCACAAAGATAAAAATTCCTCATCAAATGGCATGAAATCCTTTTTGGTTCTGCCTGGGACCAGGACAAAAAGGAAGCAAGGCATCCTCAGAGAGATGCTAGTTCTGTCTATGCTGTTGGCATTTCCTGCCCAGAGTTAAGATAACAATCCCTTCCATGACACAGGGTAGATTTTTGCTTTTCTTAGTGTCCTAAGTGGAAAGTGCTATACCAGGGAAGGGGCTATGCTGAGGCCTGGTCACACAGCTCACAGCTGGAAAGCTAGCTCTGCTGGTCCCTATTGAGCTTTCTTCTGTCTGTGTCATGCCTGGGTTCTGAAGCCATTCTGGGTTTCACTTCGCATCTCTGGACAGAGTTTTCTTCTTTCTGTCCTCCTTGTATTTTGTCTGTCCCTTGGGGTCACCTTGCTGTGGACTCTCATGTTTCCAGTCCCTTGGTCCAGCTGGTGGTGGAAGACTGATTTTCAACTGGTCTATTTGGTAACTTTTCTTCAGAGAGACCCTGTTGGAATCTCTGCTTCAGTAATAGCAAAGGGAATTCCTGAGTTTCCTAGCTCATTTTATCCTTCAAGTGACTGCTACATTTAAAAAAATGTGAGCCAGGTGCCAGTAGCTCACACCTATCATCCTAGCTACTCAGGAGGCTGAGATCTGTACAAAGTAAGCCAGGGCAGGAAAGTCCATGAGATTCTTATCTCCAATTAACCACCAGAAAACCAGAAGTGGTGCTGTGGCTCAAAGTGGTAGAGCACTAGCCTTGAGCAAAAAAGCCCAAGGATGGAGCCCAAGCCCAGAGTTCAAGCCCCAGGACCAACAAAAAAAGTGTTTGTTTTTATATTAATTTATGAATCTATTTCACACTATGAAACCTAGACAGTGTCAGGCACTTAAGCCAAACGGGTTGTTATTGCTTCTATTTTAGATTGCAGCATAGGTAAGAGTTTTCATTGGAAGCCAGGCAGTGGCACTGGTGTCTCATGCCTGTAATCTTAGCTACTCAGGAGGCTGAGATCTGAGGATCATGGCTCAAAGCCAGCTGGGGCAGGAAAGTCCCAGGCCTCGAGTTCAAGCCCCAGGATTGGGGGGAAAAATGTCTTCATTAGAAACTTTGTTCTTTCACTCATAAATCCTAGGTTCTTTCTGTCTAAGTGAGCTTTTCTTGCTAGGAATCCAAATCACTCACTTTCCCAAAGTGCCCAAATATGGCTTTACTCCTCCCAAATCTGTACAATGGTCCTGAGAGGATCATTGCTGCCATTTGACAGAGGAGGAAACGGAGACTTGATCGTGCCCACTCTAGGCTAGAGGAGGCCTCCTTCCAGAGCTTACCAATCAATGTGTGTGCGTGACATGCTACAGGTGTCTGAGCGGCACCCTGGCAGGAAGCAGGCACAGTGAGGGGTGGAGTGCAAAGGCCTTTCTCAGCTCATCTTGACTTGGTTATTATCCCATCATCAGCACCTGCCAGCCATCCACTGATGAGTCCTCACTAAGGTCCCTTCCAGTCTGTCACTTTCTTCCTGTTTTTATCACAATTGATCATCACTGTATTTATTAACTTCCTTTTAATGATGTGTCCAAATTCCTCACTGCCTCCCTGAATATCATCAGCCTTAAGAGTGCTGTGTCCCCATCCCTTAGCAATTCCTAACACACAACAGTCTTCCAATGAATATTTATAGACAGGAGGAAAAGAAGGAAGGAACAGCGAAGACAGGGAAAGCAAATAAAGAAGGAAAGGAAGTGAGAAAATTGCCAGCCTTTCTCCTAGGCCTCCCTGCTTAACCCATCTCCATGGCCGATGTTAGAATTTGCTCATCTGGCTGGGTGCTTATGGCTCATGCCTGTAATCCTAGCTACCTGGGAAGCTGAGATCGGAAGATCCAGGTTTAAAGCCAGCCCCAATAGATCAATCTGAGACCCTCTTATTGCCAATGAACCAGGAAAAAAAAAAGCCAGAAGTGGAGCTGTGGCTCAAGGGCTAGAACATTAGCCTTGAGCAAAAATGCTCAAGAACAGTGCCCAGGCCCTGAGTTCCAGTCACTGTGAGGACTACATGAAATACTTCCTGCAATGCCCTAGGATACCACATGGCAGAGGACAGGCATTTAATAAGGGTTTGCTCCTTTGTTCTGCAGTAATTGCATGCCACGCAAGGATCAACTTTTCAACCCTAACCCTCCAGGATGAACCCATGCCTCAGGGTATGCCTTCAGTCACATGGGAGTGGTGACCGCCCTGGACTATGTGAGTCTTACAGAGCACATACATTGCCAGTCTTTGAGTGCATATCACAGAAAGTCACCCAGGAAGGGATACATTTTTAATGAAGTTCATCCAATAATTAAAACCTAAGGTTGAGACATGACACCAGTTGAATACTACAGTACACTGAATTTTAACCGTCTGATGCTATGAATTTGGCTCAGGTCTTTAGCTTTTCTGATCTTTGCTTTGTTCCTTCCTACAATGGGAATAACTAATAGTTATTACTATGAGTATATGTCGTCTAGGCCATGAAGTAGTGGTTGGTATTGAGTTTGCCCATAAACAATGCCTAGGACACCATAAGTTCCACAATTATTAGTTCTGGATAATTCTATAGGTTAGAGCAAAATCTCCCCTTAGAATCAACTAGATTCAAGAGAAGGTTGTGGAACACTCATTGTTTTCCTTGAAGTTTAATACACTTTGTCTCCTTTCATCTTCAAACTGTTCTGAAAGGCACATACCTCTTGCCCATTTCCTCATTCATCCATCAACATACTCATTATAACTGAATCTAGGGAGAGCAGGCCATTCTAACAGAGATGAAGTGTCAAGAAAATATGACTAAATGTGGTCTGTTATTTAATCAACACTATCTTATACCTTCCACTTCAGGGCTTACTGGTGTATTGCATCCCTTTTTCACTGGGGTGGGTGGGATCTCGCTGGATGTTTCTGCTTGGTTCATAGTGTTTCCTTCTTTCCTTCCCTCCTTCTTTCCTTCTTTAAAAAAAGTGTCAATTCAACAAATCACTTGGAAAATACAATGTGTCTTGATCAATGTCTCCCTTTCATCATTCTTCCCCATCTCCTCGAGTGACCTGGGTCGTTTACACACACACACACACACACACACACACACACACACACACACACACACACACACATTGACTATAATGACTGTATTTGCTCATTTCTCTTTATTGTCAACTTCTCTCATTTGCCCATGTTCTCTGTCTGCCTCCTTATCCCAAAGCTTCTTATATTCCATTTGCTCTATTCCATCCACAAGTACCTCTGTCTTTGAACTCTTAAAAAAAAAACTTTTATACCCTTGTCAAGACAATAAATGTTAGTATGTTGCTTTTTAAAGAATATAAACAAATGCCAAAAAAACAGATTCATTTCTTATGTATGATTTCAGCCACACTATTGAACTCAAAACAAAGGAGATGTATGTCCATTAAATGCTTAAAAAGCTGAAGGAAAATGTCTACGGGTGCATCTAATTCTTCTGGACTAGCCCTGTCTCCTTGTCTGTTGTGTGTCATTGCCAACACTTACTGAATCTGCCATGGATGGTTTTCACACCAGCCCTGGATATTTGCTTGGTTGCTAATTGAGTAAGCAGGTAAAATATAACTTCAGCTGCAAGTTGGAGCAGAGCTTTTCTCTCTCTGGTAGCCTTCTCTTTTCATCTTTTTCTGACTTGGGAGACCACTGAAGAGGCAGGCGTGCTATTAGTGATAAATGGTGTCAGAAGCTGGATGCTGGTGGCTCATGCCTGTAATCTCAGTCAGTCAAGACTTCGAGATCTGAAAATCATGCGTTTAAGGCAACCCAATCAGAAAAATCTGTGCGGGGGAGGGGGGAAGGGGGAGGGGGAGGGGGCAGCCAGAAATGGAGGTGTGGCTCAAGGGATATAGAGGCAGCCTTGAGTGGGAAAAGCCAATCCAGGCTTTGAGGTCCTGAGCCCCCCAACACCCCCCCCCCAAAATAAACAATATAGAGTGGCTAGACAATGCATACACAAGCTCCTCAGCCAACTGACCTTCACTGGCAGGAATTTAAGAACTATCTGTAGAGTTCCTGTGGTGCCAGGATGTAAATTAACTGAACTTAGATCAGCATCAGATAAACACACCAGCCCATAGCTGATAGTGAGAAGAGATGGAAAGAAGCTAAGACTGGAGCTACCATTCTGCTGCTCGCTTGTAGGCACTATTTCAGGTTAGATACTCAGTTCACAGAGACGGTGACAGTGCAGCGTACACTATGGTAACATATCCAGTTAATATGTGGAAGGTGACACCATCTTCCAGCCCGTCCCTGCCTTCCAGGCACCTAATCATCATTGTATTTATTAGGTTCCTTTTATTTATACGTCCAGATTCCTCACTGCCTCCACTCCCTTCTTTGCTTTGCCAATCCCACGCACTGGCCGTCCAGTAGCGATGTCTGCAGTCGTCAGACTGTCCATTCAGGTGGCATGGAGCCACTGTTGGTATCACTGTGCTCAATCTAGTTGTCAAGACTTCTTCATAATTTGCGGATATCCTCTTTCTGACCTATCTTCTCGGAGGAGTTTAAGTGAGGTGGGACATGTCAAGGGTCAAATGATAGTGGGAAAAAAGTTTATTGCAGACAATACAGTTATTGGGAGTGTGGAGAATGAGGAAAGTGAATTAGGGGGAAAAAAGCCCAGCATGGGCCAGAAGATATGCAATCTGTCTGGGAAGAGCAGCTAGAAAGATATGCCAAAAAATACAGAGAAAGAAGAAAAGAAAGATGCTAGGTGCTGGTGGCTCATGTCGGTAATCCTAGCTACTCAGTGAGGCTGAGATCTGAGACCACAGTTCAAAGCCAGCTCGGACAGGAAAGACCATAAATGAGACTCTCACCTACAATTAAACACCAGAAAAGTCAGAAGTGGAACTGTAGTTCAAACAGAATGCTAGCCTTGAGCCAAAGAAGCTCAGAGACAGTGCCCAGGTCCTGGTTTCAAGCCCCAGGACACACGAAAGAAAGGGAAGGAAGGAAGGAAGGAAGGAAGGAAGGAAGGAAGGAAGGAAAGGGAAGGGAAGGTGAAGGAAGGACGGAAAGAAGGAATGTGATAGGGAGGAAAAAGGAGAGAAAAGGAGAAAGAACCTGCAATAAGCTCCAGGGTCTTCACTGCTCCTAGGTTTCTTAGTGATTTCTTTCTTTCTTTTCTTTTGTCTTCCAGCTCTAATCGATTAGATTATGTTGGGGAAATTAACTCTGCAACTCCCCGTAGGAGTTTGGCTGGTCACACACCAGGCAATAGCAGAGCTGGAATTTAAATCAGACTCAGAAGTTTCAAAGCCAGAGATGGTGGGGAGCGGGCCTGTGGTCTGTATGTGCATGTCCTTATTTCTTTCCAAAACATTCAGGGCTCGTGATCTGACAGGGTTTTACTTGAGTTTCTTCTCTTAAACTCATCACAGAGTTAGGATACTTAATAAGATAGAGGTTTGGACCTGTGGTGTGCCATTGAACTGGCCATTATGATCTGTGTAGAATCAGTTGGAAGATCTGTATTTTTAAGGTGGACCACTGAAAATAGAAAGGGTTATGTGGTGCATATTCTGTGTGTGTGTGTGTGTGTGTGTGTGTGTGTGTGTGTGTGTGTGTGTGTGTGTGTGTGTGTGTGTGTGTGTACCAGTACTGGGTTTTGAACTCAGGACTTTGAGCTGTCACTTGGCTTTTACTCCATCAAGGCTGTAATTCTACCAACTGAACCATATCTCTACTTTTGGTGCTTTGCTGGTTAATTAGGGATAAGAGGCTCATGGATTTCCCTGCCCAGTTTGGCTTCAAATTCAATTCTCGGATTTCAGCCTGCTGGGTAAGATTACAGGTGTGAGCCACCGGCTCACCTTGCAGGAAGCCTGCAAGGAACATTCTCCCACTGACCATCTCCCGGAATGGTGGTGACTGGTTTTCTGTCCTTCTCTTGAGACTCTGTTTATCTACATACCAGTTTTTCTCCCAACCATGCTTGGGGATCCGTATCCTTCTCTTCCTCTGTGTGTGTGTGTGTGTGTGTGTGTGTGTGTGTGTGTGTGTGTGTGTGTGTGTGTGTGTGTTGGAGGTGGGGGGCGGGGTGGATAGAGGGAGGAAATGGGAGGGGAACATGTGGGGTGTGGAGGGTTTTCATGTGGTCTTTGCCGGTCCTGGCTCACCCTTGATGTCCTGCTGAGCCTCCAGGGGGGCAGTTCAGCTGGCTCCAGAAATGCAGGACTTCAGAGCAAGAAACCAATGTCCTAAGGAAAAAAATAGGGCCAGGAAAAGAATGAATCTGAGCTCCAGGGAGGGCACGCATTATGGGTGAGGCAGGGTGTGGCATAATGCTTGCAGGGGAGGCCTGGAGATGGAGAAGTGAATGGGTCAGGGTTTGGAGGAGTCTCTCTTATACCGCCTGGGGCTACTCAGGGGGGAGAGGGGGGACCAGCCTGCTCTTCTGGTGGGAATGAAAGGCCTGGCTGCCAGTCAAGGTAGTCATGAGGGTGTCCCCATGGAGCACGAGCTCAGCCACGAAAGCACTCTCAGCCCTGTATCACCTAGGATCAAGAGATGAGGGGAGGAGCCCAGGTGCAGGAGATGGTGGGAGGGGCCCAGGCTCAGGAGATGGGGAGAGGGGCCCAGGCTCAGGAGATGGGGAGAGGGGCCCAGGCTCAGGAGATGGGGAGAGGGGCCCAGGCGCAGGAGATGGTGGGAGGGACCCAGGCTCAGGAGATGGGGGGAGGGGCCCAGGCTCAGGAGATGGTGGGAGGGGCCCAGGCGCAGGAGATGGTGGGAGGGGCCCAGGCTCAGGAGATGGGGAGAGGGGCCCAGGCGCAGGAGATGTGGGGAGGGGCCCAGGCGCAGGAGATGGTGGGAGGGGCCCAGGCGCAGGAGATGGTGGGAGGGGCCCAGGCTCAGGAGATGGGGAGAGGGGCCCAGGCTCAGGAGATGGGGGGAGGGGCCCAGGCGCAGGAGATGGTGGGAGGGGCCCAGGCGCAGGAGATGGTGGGAGGGGCCCAGGCTCAGGAGATGGGGAGAGGGGCCCAGGCTCAGGAGATGGGGGGAGGGGCCCAGGCGCAGGAGATGGGGGGAGGGGCCCAAGCGCAGGAGATGGGGGGAGGGGCCCAGGCGCAGGAGATGGTGGGAGGGGCCCAGGTGCAGGAGATGGGGGGAGGGACCCAGGCGCAGGAGATGGTGGGAGGGGCCCAGGCGCAGGAGGTGGTGGGAGGGGCCTAGGTGCAGATGAAAGGGGCCCAGATTCTGGAGATGATGTGAGGGACCCAGGTGCAGGATATGGTGGGAGGGGCCCAGGTGCAGGAGATGGGGGTAGGGGCCCAGGCGCAGGAGATGGGGGAGGGGCCCAGGTGCAGGAGATGGGGGAGGGGCCCAGGTGCAGGAGATGGGGGGAGGGGCCCAGGCTCATGGGGATGATGCAAGGGGCCAGGTTTAGGGGATGGGACGGTGGGCGGTGCCCAGGGCTCTGCCTCCTGTGCACCTCCTGAGCTCCACCTGGTTAGCTCTGGAGGACTGCCCAGACCCTCAGAGAGGAGGTGCTGCGGCTGCTGGCTCAACTCTGTTAGGAGTGAGCTCCAGCCGAGGAATAAAACTTTCTGTGCACCACGGCTCTTAGGAGAGAAAAGTGATTGAAGCCGCGATGCCTTCAGGATCAGATAGCCACTTGGTAGGAAAGGGGGTGCGACACTAGATGAGGGTGGCAGGGCATGTTTGTTGAGTCCCTATCATGTGACAGGGATGTACTTTTGTCTACATCGGCTTTACTCAGACATAGTTCCATAATACTCCCGATTAAAGAAGTCTATTTCAGTTGGAGATAAAATTCCCAGAACACTTACCATTAGAAGTGTATTTCAGTTTGTGAGTGCCTGTGTGCGTGTGTGCGGTCACAAAAACCACATAACCATCTCCACAAGCAATCTTAGAATATTTTCACCATCCCTAAAAGAACTTGGTACTCATTAACTGTCATTCCTGGTTCACCTCTCCCCCCAGCCCTTGGACAACTATCTAATGGAGCGCTCATCTTTTCCTATAGAGTTGACTGGTCTAAATATCTCATGTAAAAAGAAACATAGACCTTCTGGTCTCTTTCACTTAGCATCATGCTTTCAAGTTTCATAGATGCTGAATCTTGTATTGAACTTTATTCTTCTCTAGGGCTAAATAATATTCCATCGGGTAGGTGTACCACATCTTATTTCTTGGATTTATCCATGGATGGGCCGATGGTTTGCTTCCTCTTTCCGAACTACGATGAACAATGATGCTACTATTAACATCTATATCTTTTGTGTGGACGTGTACATATTTAATTTAATCCCCCAAACAACAAAGCCTCTCTAATCACTGGTTTATTATGAAAAAATGGAAGCTCAGAGAAGTACAAGAACATTTTTCATTCTGCAGAGTTCCTCTCAACTTTGATGAATTAAGACAGAAGGGCAAAGAAGGAGAAACAGAATGGCATTTCATTCCACCTTTTCCAGGTCAGTGTGCACAGGACTGGGTGAGAAAGAGGAAAGGCATGGCTGAACATGCGTCAGTGGCCTGCTGTAGGCTCCACTGGTCCTTTGGAGGTGAGGGCTGCACATGCTGGGCCTGGCATAGCCAGGGGGTGGCCCTCTTCCACTCACCCTCCTGGTTCTAGAGACAGGCAGAAGATGAGGCCAAAAGTTGCTCCAGTGCCTTAGGCTCAGGAGATGGAAGTCTGTGTGACAGTGTTCCTATTCTGAGCTGGCTTCCTGGACATGCTCTGCCCGGTGAAAAGTAGGGGTGCACGCCAGCTGCCTGCAAGGAAAGTGTTGAAGAGAGGAAGCCAAGTGTGTGCCAGAGGACAGCTCTGTGTCATGGAACAAAGGTCAACAGGGCCATTGGCTCTGCTTCCTTCTCGGCCTCAGGCCTTTCCCAGAAAGCCCCTGGATGTGGGAGGGTGGGTGGCGTGCCGCCCCATTAATGCCACCCTCATGGCTTGGCAGACTTCAAGCCAAAAGTGGTAATCATTGACCTTTGCCGGCTCCAAAGGTATGGCAACAGGATGTAAGGGAAGGCTGGCTCTCAGGGAGTCTGCTGTGCTGTGAAGCCATGAGGTTAGCACAGCCTTCACATTGGAGAAAAGAAGCCCAGAATTAAAGGCAATATGAATGATGCATGATGGGATTTTTCCATTCTCTATGTGGCTGGAACTTGGAGGGGAAGTTAGAGCTGGAGGTAGTATTTATTACTAAAGTGTTAGCAGCTCAAGTGCTTCCTAGATCCCAGTGGGACCAAAGCCCTGTCTGTCCATCTGTAAGATACATACTAGCTGGGTGCTGGTGACTCACGCCTGTAATCCTAGCTACTCAGCTCTGAATGCTCACAGTTCAAAGCCAGCCTGGACAGAAAAAAATCTGAGAGATTGTACTTTTCAATTAGCCAAGCCAAAAGCCAAAAGTAGAGATGTGGCTCAAATGGTAGAGCGAGAGCCTGAGCAGAAAACGTTAAGTGACAGTATGAGGCCCTGAGTTCAAGTGCTAGCATTGACACAATAAATAAATAAATAAAAATAAACAGATAAAACCAACTGTAAATACATATGAATGTATCCATTTCATAGAGGAGAAAATGGCACACAGGAGCACCTGGTGTTAGCACTCTGAAGTGACCAGCTTCTAGAATCCCTTTCCCCAATAATCCCACTTGTTACAACTTGCCCAGAAGGTCACTGATTAGGCGTGGCAGCTAACATGTGGGACTAGAAGGCCTCAGAAATCTCCATCCAAAACCAGGAATAGGCGGGTATTCCATAACTTCCGTTTTGCCTGTCTGCCAAGCTGAGCTCAGCCGACCTTATAGTCTGTGGATACAGCGGCCCGGGTACTGGTTTTTAGGTATCTAACTGAAAGCATTAGCATACTGTTCCCCAGTTTGATAAATTGTCAAGGTTGGGGAATTCTATACGTGTCCTTTAAAGCAAAGAGAGCTTTCTTTCTTGTTTTAGACAGACATGGAGTATGTTCAGGCTTCTTGTCCACATGGAATTCATTGGTTTCTGGTCTGGAAAGGGCTGAGTTGAGGTAATACCAAACCAAACCACAGAAAAACTAGAAGGGTTGGACTAATAACAGGATCTCTACACACGTAATAAATACAACTTTTTTATAAACATTTTGATTCTTTCATTAAATTACAGTGCCATTTGAGGTGGATGGCTCAATATGTGAAATTTAAGAATAGGGTGATTATAAATGCGTCTGTCCACTTTCCATCAAAACAACCTCTATCGCCACACACCATTGCAAGATAAACAAGTGAGAGTATGATTATTTGATTTGCAAAAATTATGCTTTATACAATAATCCACTATAGGATTTCTTTCAGTATCTAATATCCTATTGTGTGTGTGTGTGTGTGTGTGTGTGTGTGTGAATAGGGCATCCTCCATACAATTTCTGGTCACATACATTTGAGATCATCTATTGGGTTTCACATAAGATTATTCATCCAGGCATGTACAGTGATATTTTTAGTGTAATCGTGTTCTTTTCAGTAGTAATGAGAATAGAAAGACCACCCAGCTAGAAAAGCCTTTGGATCATGATAGGAATTTAATGTTCAATCCTAGATTCACTGGAAATGAGAATTTACCAGTTAGTATAGTGACCAGAAAGGTCTGGGTAGAGACCAAGATAGCATTCTGAGAACTTGTGCTAAAGTCAAGTCCACCAGAAGCGTAACTGATTGTTGTACTCCTTACTTTGCGTGTGTGTGTGAGGGTAGGGTAGTAGTGGTGGTGGTGGTCCTATTCATCTGCTCCAACCTGATTGAAATGATTTTACCCTGGGTTCTGGAGGGACCTATCCTGTCTCTCCAGACAGTTACCATGTGTGTTATGATTTACAAATACGTTCCATGCTGGAGCACCCCTTCCATACCATCCTGTATCCTGATAAGATAGTATGGCAGAAACCAAACCCAACAATTGGGATCTCAAATCCAGAAGCTCTTATTAGTCCTAAGGTTTAGTCACACATGCAGCTTTAAGAATCATTGCTTCTCTTCAGAGACAAGTGGCTTGATTTGCATATAGGCTTCTAAATAAACAAGCCATTGGGTACAGAAAGCCCTCAGAGACCCAGATAGATGCTCTCTACATGGCCCCCTTTGAAGGCCAATCACAGAGCATCATTTGTACTTGCCTGTATCTGTTTACCTTCTTGACAGACATTTATTGAACCTCTGTCTTTGCCTGGCACCGGGGACATCTCACAAGAGATGGCTGAAGTAAATATATAAGCTACATTAACAGTTCATATTACAAATAAAAAATAGAATACCATCAAATATTGTAAATGAAAATGCTCTGACTTATATGAGGACAGAATTAATCCAAAGACCCCTCAGCCTTTAGCTGATATTTAACCTTCTTTCTCAGAAATAACATTTAAGCACAGGCCATGTCAGGTGAGGGAGGGTGATAGAGATTTGAGTATTAAGTATTCCTAGCGGAGGAAGCAGCAGGTGAGGCAGGCTGCCAGAGGTTAAGGGACTCACTCAGCTCCTACAGCTGGAATGAGGCAGGACCGGAACCCCAATCTGAGTCTTTTGTCTCTGGACTACCAACTGCTTCCTGGAAGTGACCTGGACACTGATGCTATGGCCAAGGTTTTGTCCTCTACTAGAAGAGTGAGTGGCCAGGACTCGTCTCACCACGAAAGCTTCTCTTCATCCACTGAGTTGGGCTAGGGGTCCTGGAATTCACACACTAGCCTTTGCCAGCTCATCAAATGCTGGCTGTACATGATGCAGAGCCTGAATTCTACAGAGGTCTATAGGCATCTCACAGAGAAGATGCCCTTATGCTGTTTCCTGAGTCAAGACAATGTGTACATGACGGAGGAGAAATGCTTGATCCACATCCCCAGTTAACTCAATTTTAATGCCTAGCATCATGAGGCTGGTGACACCTGGGCCTGTGGCCTTTTCCAGTGTATATTCTGAGGTCCAATCCAGTATGTCCCAGGTCTTCTCCATCCAGCACCTCTCCATGTTTCCTGCTCCTCTCCTCCTCTTTGATGCTCTTCCTGCTTCTTGGGAACCTGTTTGCTCTCCATTAATCAGCTATTTCTTGCCTTTCCTTTCAGTGCCCATAGCTTGTCCAGATGCTTACTAGCTCTTATCCTATTACACATAGCATAGAGATGTGTGAAAAGCCACCATTCCCAGCACATAGTGAGCTGGTGCTGAATAAATGTTTGCCTTCCCTTCAACACTATTTATCCGCTCTGTAGAGTGTGTCATAGGGCTTAAAAGTAAAGACTCGTCAGTCAGGCAAGTCAGATTCGTCTAATCTTTTGCTTTTCTGCTTCATGAACTTGTCCAAGTTGCCCAACCTTTCTTAGTTCTCAGGCTTTTGGAATCATTATGAGGTCTAAATAAAAGACTTTAATACATTAAAAAAAAAAAAAATTACACAACGCTCTAGGCGAACCCTATGCTGCACGGCTTAGACTGAGCACCAGGGGGTGCTGTTGATGCAGGATGCAGCATAGCTTTCCTGGAGCTGCAAGAGGGAACTTCTATTCCACACATATTGGTTTTCTCTTCATCTATTTTGGACTGTGCACCACAACTTTTACTTCAATTTACTGTTACTTCCTGATCAGTGCACTCACACACAGTAAAGCAAGACTTCCCCTTACTAAAGTGTTATACTCTAGAGTTAAGTGGGGAATTCCTTTAAAAAAAAAAAGATATCTGGAGGAGTCATGAAACTCCAAGTGTGTAACTGTGAGTTGTGAGTTTCTCTTGTCTTGTCTCTAGGACTCTCTCATTGTCCTATCACCAATCTCATTGTCCCCAAGGATACTCTACTCTCTCCTTAAAACTCTGTGCAATGCACACCTGTATCCCCAGCTATTCAAGAGGTAAGGATCAGGATGGTTATGGTTTGAAGCCAGTTCAGGAAAAACATGAGTGAGATCCTCTCATCTCAACCAAGAATCCAGATTAATGATTTACACCTATTGTTCCTGCTATGTGTGAGATATAGGCAAGATGATTGTAGGCCTTCACTGGCCCACACATAAACATAAGAAAAAATGACAGCAGCAAAAAAGGCCAGAGGCATGGTTCAAGTGGTAGATTGCCTGCCTATCTGATGTAAGACCCTGAGTTCAATCCCCAGTATTGAACTCTGAACAAGGCAGAGACAAAATTACCCACTTTGGATCCTTCTTTACATGGTTATAACATGCTAGCATTTCCAAGACCTTAGGAAACAACCATGAGAAACAATAGGAAGTGGTACTGGAAATGTAGACTGAGGAAGTTGCCAACCTCCAAAGTATTGATTTGTTTGCGTGTGTGTGTGTGTGTGTGTGTGTGTGTGTGTGTGTGTGTGTGCACGCATATGTGCATGAGTGTTTTATGCATGCACTAGGGCTTGAACTCAGGATTAGAAGTGCTTTCCTTTAAGGTTTTTTTTTTTTTTCCTGAGGGCTAGCACTCTACCACTTGAACCACATCTCCATGTCTGGCTTTTGACAGAGTCTCATGGACTTCTTTGCCCAGGCTGGCCTTGAACTGTGATCCTCAGATCTCAGCCTCCAGGGTAGCTATGATTACAGGTGTGAGCCACAGGTTTCCAGTCAAAGCATTTTTTTTTTAACCACACAACATGTATGTACCTGTCACCCTAAACTAGGACACTCTTAATGATACTCTCCCCAGGTCCAGCTTGTTAGCTCCCATATCAGTTCTACTGTAGGAACATCATGGCTTCCAAGTTTTCCCACTGGGGCACAGGGAGAAATAGAAGCCTTGTGGTAAAAGTATAATTATCTTAGGACTGAGTCTGGAAAAGGAGTTGTTTAAATAGACCCTAAAACCCAAGCTTAAAAACTGTAACTCCTTGTGGTGAAGCTTTATGTTTAACTTGGTAGTTTCTTTGATTCTTTGGATCTCCACAGGAAAGCAAGCATATGTACAAAATGTGGATATGCATAGGAAAACTTCCGGAGCAATCATTGGGACGAACTCATGGCCTTTGGCTGGGTCCATGGCCTGCTGCTAGAGAGCTTCAGGAATGCCCCATACTTGACCAACTTGGGCTTTTCATAGCCAGGCAGAGCCTGGGGAAGATTTCTGGAAAGGGTTAGGCAGGACTTGAATAGGGTTTGGAGCTTGTTTGAGGAGACGTGGGGAACGTGTAAGGGTGAAGTATTTTGGTCTGGAAGGAAGTAGGGGCAGTTCTGCGATTATGTTAATTAATCTTGTTGTTATTGTCTAGAAGGAGAGACGACTGAAATGTGACCAGTTCTTGGTAACGAAGTGTCAACCTCTTATCACAGCCAGGAGAGAGGTCTATTTGGCTCTTCTGTGGTTTGGACTGTGGTTGTGTTTTTGTCTGTGTTCAGAGGAGATGACAGATAGGTCTTACTTTTCAGCCTCATCCATCATGATCAGAGTAGTCTCTTGTCTGATAAAATTGTTTGCTTTCAATAGGAGAAAAACAAATCATGCTCTGAGCACATCAGATCATCTCCCACAAGTCTGGGGCTTCTCTTCAGAGGGTATATGTTTCAGGTCATGCTCTAGCTAATGTCTACAATAGAGAAATACAGAATTGCACCCAGGTACCATATCTCTGTTCAGAAGTGCCAAGGATAATTCTCTCCCTCTATTCCATCCCCACCTTCCCATGACAAGGCTTCTGCTCTGATAAGCCCTCGAAGAAAAACACATTTGATATTTCCAGATCTTCCTGATCCACACTAAGGAAGTAAGCTCTGCAGCCCTCACACTTCATAGACATGATATGTGGCCATCTTTGTTCTTGTCTCTTGGATGTAGGTCCTCCTTTGGTTGTGGTCCCCTCTATAGGGTAGACTCAAGGGAGACCCAGGTTAGTGATCCTAATCGCTTCATTTGGGAATCAATACATAAAAATGGCCATTGTTCATTATTTGGTGGCTGAGTTCTGGGAGTTTCATATGTGTCACATGTAAATCATACAGTGACTTTTTTGGTGCCTATTAGTTAGCACTTCAACTCAGGGCCTAGCCATCACAATCCCTGAGCTTTATTGCTCAAGGCTAGCCCTCTGCCTTCAGCCACCATAGTTCACTTCCTACTTTTTGCTGGTTAATTGGAGATGAACATCTCACCTCATGAACTTTCCTGGCCTGGCTGGCTTTGAAACAGAATTCTCAGATCTCAACCTCCCAAATAGCTAAGATTATAGGCATGAGCCAGGGATGTCCAGCCTATGACTTTTGGAAGAACCTTACTAGAGCCATTTCACTGGTGGAGAAACTGAGGCTCAGAAAAATCTAAGTGACTTGCTTAGATCACCTGGCTGTGATCTAGGAGAGGCGCTGGAGATCAAATCCATACCTGTGCTTATCTGCTCCACAAAACTTGCCTATGGCTGCTCCTCATTCTGGGGACATTGCTCACAATACACTGGCTTAATCAAATAATGCTGCTGTGACTGGCTAGCCCCAGAGATACTTACAGAACACAGTGTGACTGTGAGGTCCAAGTCATGGGAACTCATGGTTTCTTGGTTTTCGTTCCCAAGCTCCCTTCTCTGGTTGGAGCAAGGCATCTGGGCAGGTCTGTGCTGCCTTCACACCTAGAGACAATTGCTCTTGGCTTCAAGGTCATGGGATACTCTTGCTCTATTTTTCCATCACATTCTTCAGTGCTTCTAGAAGAGGCATGGGAACTCGGATGCCTTTGCATATGCCCATGAGCCCAGGAAAGATGGTTTCTACCAGTCTTGCCAAGTTCTATCTAATAAGGAACCCAGGAGGACCCTAAGTGAGCTACCTGATAATACTGAAAATGTGAGAGAACTCCCTGGCATTCCCAAAGCAGAGGGAAATGTCACGTGCAGCTACTGTAGGCTCTGAGAATGGTACGGCCACTTTGGGGAGCTAGGCGACTTCATGTTTCTAGGGAAGCTGAAGGTTTGCAAATCTGGCTGGGCGTTGGTGGTTGGACAGTCAGAGATGATTTTCATAGAAAACAGGAAGTGTTCTGCAGTTGCAGTTGGATGCATTTGTTTTAGCTCCTTGCCCTCAGACCTTCAAGTCAGGAAGTCTGCTGTATTGTAATCACTGAATTACATCTCTGAGAGGGACTTGTTTGCTTTTTAGTGCTGGTATGGGAGCTTGAACTCTGGGCCTTTTGCTCTTCCTTGGCTTTTTTTTTTTTTAATCCATGGCTGGCTCTCTGGAAGGAACTTGAGAGCAGAGAGTATTACCTGCATAGTTGTTGATACTTAGCAGGTGTTCAGTAGAGTATGTGCTCCATTATGTTGATTAAGACAGGACCCAAAGTCTCATGGAATGCATGGCTATGGAAGGTTCTCTAGGAGTGTTTGATTCAGTTAACTCTTGGCCCACAACAAAGCAGTGAACATTCACCAAAACATGAGGCTCATCTGCACTATGCTTGCTGAGGAGCTAGAGAAAAAAATCATTTGACATTTGTGGTCAAGATTCTATTTCCTATCTTTTACATAAATGTTTGTCTCTCCGAAAATGTCCTGAAGGTCACTAAACTTGTGTATAAGCTGCAAGAGGTTTAGCTAAAAGGTAGACGGTAGTAAAGGTCTTTTCTTTTTTATATAATATAAATAAGCCTTCCTACTTCTAAATCAGAGGTGATACAGTTGATACAGTGCCTGTTGAGAAGCTGGGAGGAGATGGGAGAAGACTATGTGATAATTGCTGTAAGAAACACCCCAGATCACAGGGCACCATAGCCTCACACCTGTAATCTAGCTACTCTGGAGGCTGAGACCTGAGGATTATGATTCGGGTAGAAGCATCTGCAAGACTTTATTTCCAATTCACCAGCAAAAGGCCAGAAGGAAAGGTGTAGCTCAACTGGTAGAGTGTCAGCCTGAGTGAGAAAGCCAAACAAGAATGCAAGCCCCTGTGTTTAAGCCCCAGAAGGGGCACAAGAAAAAAAAAGTAAACATGGGTGGGTGCCTGCAAAATATAGCCTTTGTGTTGAGGTTCTTCAAATTTTAGCAGTGAGTTTGAGCTATGGGCAAATGAAGAGGGTGTTACATGCAAATGAAGAGTGTATTTTCAGAGAGACAAGAAATTTAGGAAGAAAATATGTTTGTTTTCAAGGAAATAGTGTGTGTGTGAGAGACAGAGAGAGAGAGAGTGAGAGAGAGAGAGAGAGAGAGAGAGAGAGAGAGAGAGAATAAGGATCTTTAAACAGAAAAGACCTCAGTGCTAGTTAACATTAGGAGTTATCTGGGTGTTCTGAACAAAGCCAGATTTTCATGAAGGTCTTTAATTGAAATGTAGTGAATAGAAAATGGCTGTCTGGGCTCTCTTTGCCTTTCCAGCCCAGAGTCACACCAAAGCCCTCTAGTGCTTTTAAGTTGTTGTCCTGGAACTTCCTTCAGCCTTATGTATTTGGCTACCTCTGTCCTTTCTTCTGAAGCCACATACACTTAAATATAGGGTGGTCACACAGGAACACACCTCCAAAATATCTCTACTGGAGCTGCGGTCATCAGCTGCTGAGCAAACAAGAGCAAACTCCTTGCTTTGATATCCACATTGATTAGCTTATTGCTCATCATTCAGCAAGTCTGTGTAACTCTGGCAATCTCCAGGCCTTGGCCTCTGTGTCACTGTTGTGCGCCTCAAAGCAGCACACCGCTCCCACTGTTCCTATCATGCCATCACTCTGGGTTTGGCTGCTTGTGGACTCATCTGCTATCCCCAACTTGCCCAAGAGCAGATTGGTGACAAGAATCATGCCCACAGGATTGGCTGTGAGATATCCCAGGCATTGGCTGTGTGATGTCCAGTACAATGCTGGTCCAGGGGCTAGCTAGTATCAACATCATGACTGAATAATGACAAATAAGTGAACTAATATATTTCAACTGCATCCAGTTGGAATACCTTCCCAGAAGCTGGATACACAGCTAGAAGGGATTTTGTAGAAATGTGGTCCTTTTAGCACTGGACAAACCACACAATGGTGTAACCTCTGATGTGTTTTGTTTCCTCATCCCTTGATGGTCAGCCTCTTGAGAACAGGAAATTTCTCCTTGAAATCCGACAGAAGAAGCACACAATCCATGTGTGGGAAGTGTCTAATAAGTCTATTTTCTGAGCAGAAGCTATTTACAGAACGAAAATGCTTAGGCACTAAAAGAAAAAGTGGCAATAATGCAATCCACTTGTGCTGCCAGACCACCAAGGACGCCTTGGTAAATATTAGCTAATGTGCAGCCCGATGCTTGCCATTAAGATTTACTGATCGGAATAGAAAGGAACCTTTAAAAAAAAGCACACACACACAAAACTGGGCATGTTATATAACCCAGACACCAGGGACAATCTCTAATCACCAAGAAAGTACACACTGGCTCTGTCTGTGGTCAGATTAAGTGCCATTGTCTAAGCAAGCTAGGGTACCTGTGATGATGTATCTGCTGTGAGAATGATAGGTTTGGTTGATGGATGAATTTATCCTGTATCTTTGTTTCCTCTAAGTGAAATTTTTCTCACTTTTAGAACAAATAGATTAACACCTTTGGCTAATCCAATACATGTACAACTTTAGTAAAGGTCAGTTTTCCCAGAATAAAAACAACAATAAAGGCTGTCTTTACTGTCTTAGTTTCTTACATAACAATGGCCATTTGTTGAGGAGAGATTAACTTGGTTATTTGGTTTCTTCCTGGTGTGATCTAACTAACAACTATGTCTCTCCATCCACCTGTATGTTTGTGAATTCTTGGAGAACTCATTATCTTGGTGTGTGTCAGAGAAATGGCAGGGAGATTGGTGATAACTAGTCTGTTTCTGGCCAAGTCATTTGGCATGACTTTGGAACAGCGAGAGAGCAAGAGAGCGTGGCAAAGGAGAACAGGGCAAAGCTGGCGTCCAATCTATATCTGCTCCTGGGGACCTTAGCTGGTGCTTTGTCATGTCTTAGCATGACGGTATTCAAGCCATGTGAGGTTTGAAAATATATATATACCCAGCTCAGAGCAGGGTCTGGGAGCTACCACTGGCTCTGGTGTGCACCACACCACTCCACTGCTGAATTAGTCTTTTTCAAGCTAGTACCAATTAGCGTCAATCCACTGGTTGAAGCCGGTGATAAATTTGGTCCAGCCTAAATGATACCATCAGGCTTCGACACAGCTCCTAATGCTGCTACGTCCTTGCTTTCGCCAGCCATGGATGCTTCAAGCGAGAGTATGTTTAGGACGTTGGTAAGTTCAGACAATCTGGGAAAATATCGAAGGCATCTTTGTAAGGCTATATACCTTTTTATTGGCAGGGGATAAAAGCTTAGAAACTGGTGTATTAGAGATCATCTGACAAAGAGAAGGAGGTTCACTCATGGTTCTGTGGGTAAATATGGGTTGCAAGAACATGATGGGAGGTGAGATCCACTCCATGGAAAGCCTTAGGGAGAGGATCAGTCCCCAGTGGGTGTGGGCCAGGCTAAGGGATGTCTGTGCAGGGCCCAGGAGGGCTGGAGGGAAGGAGCCTGTATCTCCCTCTTTGCATCTCACCTGGAGTCATCCCTTCATCCCTTTGGAGACTTGAGGTTAATGAGAGCTGAGCAGTGCCCTGCGAATGTGTGCAAGGCAAAGCTGTGGCTCTCATATCCTCAGAGCAAATCACCACACCTGTGATTTTCTCTCTACCACTTCTACTGACCATTGGCTTCCTGTATTTTTATCTGGGCCAAAGCCATGAAGGAGACACTGGAACACTGGAATATCACTTTTGGTTTACAAGCTATCACTTCAGTGGGTTTCACTTCCTGGTTTTTATGACCAAATACCTTTTTTTTTTTTTTTAAAGAGGGGAATTTTGAAATCTATTTAAAAAACCTATTTGCATTGGATGAAAAAAAAATACCACAAAGATATTGCTAACCCTAGTGGACACACCTTTGAATTTCTTTGGCCTAGGACGAGATGTGGTCAGATGTTTATGACTCCTTGGTTTCACCAGCGGTGGCTGTTTAGGGGGAAATTCCCTTTACTATTTTTCTGTCAAACAGAAGTCACAAAAGAAACCATTGAACAGATTTTGGTGTGTGTGTGTGTGTGTGTGTGTGTGTGTGTGTGTTTGTGTGTGTGAGTTGATACTAGGGCTTGAACACAGGGATGTTTTTGCTCAAGGCCAGCGCTTATTACTTGCCCCATAGCTCTGTTTCTGGATTTTTGATGATTAATTGGAGATCAGAGTCTCATGGATTTTCCTTCCCTGGGCTGTCTTTGAACTGTGATCCTCAGATCTCAGCCTCTTGTGTAGCTACAAGTGCAGACAATACTCAGCTTCAGATTGTGTTGTGAAGATCTAATTCCTTCAGATCCTTCCTGCATAGGCTGATGGAATAAACAGTGAGCGCTCATAGACTACGTGGGCAGCTTGGATCTAGGAATGAATGGAACATGTGTCTGCATTTATTAAGTTCAGTTTAAGTCAGTGCTCACTCATTCTGTAGCTCAGAAGCAGTGAGGGAAAGATGGAGTTAATGATGGTGAGTCTCAAACTATTCCTTTCGAAAAATCTTAGCACACAGTGTGTGTGTGGGAAAAGTCCAGAAACAGGCTTGTAGGCCCACAGAGAAAGTTGGAGCTTTATTCTAAATACTAACTTTTTTTGGTGCCAATACTGAGACACCAAATATTGAGGCTCTTGAACTCGGAACCTCCTGTTCTCACTTGAGTTGCTTTCTAGGTTGGTGCCTGACCACTGGAACCAGACCTCCATTATGGCTTTTGCTAGATATTTTGGAGATTGAGTCTCACAGACTTCACTGCCTAGGCTTGCTTGAAACCTTCAGATTTGTGCTTTCTGAGTAGCTAAGAGATGTGAACCAACAGTGCTGGGTACAAAAAGGATTTTCACCAATATTGGGCTTGTCTTAGGAAAATGTTTTAAAGCACTTAGGAAAGTGTTTTAGGAAAATCGAGCTTTAGAATAGGAAAGTTGACTGTGAGAGGTGCTGCAGCAGATATCTTCTTGAGGTAGAGACAGGAGGCTGTATGTTCTAGCTCTCTTGTTGCTGGTTTGCTCCATGGACCATGTAAAATTTCTGAGTCTTGCTTCCTTCATTTTGACAAATGACCAAACTGAATGGAGTCAGAAGGTCTAATGATATATGAGTATCAGTAGCAGGACACCAGACATTTCAGGTAGTATGACTCTTCCTTTCTCCCACCTTTTCTTCCTTTCTTCTTTCCCTCCTACCTTGTGTGTGTGTATGTGTACGTGTCTGTATGCCAGTCTTCACACTTGAACTTAGAACCTGGGTACTGTCCCTAGGCTTGTTTTGCTCAAGGTTAGCACTCTTCCACTTGAGCCACATCACCGCTTCCAGCTTTTTGTGGGTCCTTAATCAGAGATAAGAATCCCACCTGCCTTCCTGCTACTGCTGAGATTCTCAGATCTCAGCCTCTGGCACAGCCAGGATTATAGACATCAGTCATCAGTGCCTAACAGAATGTTCCTTTTTTAAGTTATTAAGTTGTATGGATTTTGAACTCAGGGCATTGTACTTGCCAGCCAGGCAATCTTGAGCTATGTCCTCTTGCCCTTTTTGTTTTAGGTTAGTTTTTTAGAGAGTGTTTCCCACTTTTTTGCCTGGGGCTGACTGCAGGCCAAGATCCTTCTACCTATCCTCCTGAGTAGCTAGAATTATAGATATGCATCACCATTCCTAGCTTATACTCTGAGATAGAGTCCCACTAACACTTTACCTGGGCTGGTTTCCAACTGTAACTCTCTTGTCTGTGCTCTGAAGTAGCTGGGATTACAAGCATACACCACTGTGCCCAACAGCTACTTATTTTTATATGTCACAAAAATATAAACAGTACTTCAACTTACAATTTAATGTTTACTGCTAAGCAGAAAACTAAAAATTTCAAGGGAAGGAGATTTGAATAACAATATCAAATAAAGTCCAGATCGTAACTAGCTACCATTAACATTTTTTCAGGTTCCCTGTGACGACTGAAATCAGGAAATTCTTGGCTATATCATTTTTTAGTTTCCTTCAATTCACATCTTTGTCATAAATTTTATATTGAAGGAATGTGGTCACCCAGTGGAAAGTTCTTACTGAGAATAGTGTGGCGGTAGCCATTTGTAAGTTTGAGTTCTGGATGGTCTGTTCATATATAGGTAGCTATGTCTATTACTTAGCTCTCTACTGCTATGGACAAAAATCTTATTTTCTTTTCCTCTGCTGTGTTTGCAGATCAGGATGTTCAAACATCTTCGGAAATGGTTTGTTGCTCACTGTTTTGGGCATTCTCGGCAAAGAACACGACTTGTTTCCAAAGATGGAAGGTGTAACATAGAATTTGGCAATGTGGATGCACAGTCCAGGTTCATATTCTTTGTAGACATCTGGACGACAGTGCTTGAGCTCAAATGGAGATACAAAATGACCGTGTTCATCACAGCCTTCCTGGGGAGTTGGTTCCTCTTTGGTCTACTGTGGTATGTGGTAGCCTATGTCCACAAAGATCTCCCAGAGTTCCATCCTGCTGACAATCACACTCCTTGCGTGGAGAATATTAATGGCATGACCTCAGCCTTTCTGTTTTCTCTGGAAACCCAAGTGACCATAGGGTATGGATTCAGGTGTGTGACAGAACAATGTGCCACTGCCATCTTTCTGCTCATTTTCCAGTCTATTCTTGGGGTCATTATCAATTCTTTCATGTGTGGCGCCATCTTAGCCAAGATCTCCAGACCCAAAAAACGTGCCAAGGCCATTACATTCAGCAAACATGCAGTGATCAGCAAGCGGGGTGGCAAACTCTGCCTTTTAATCCGAGTGGCCAATCTTAGGAAGAGCCTTCTTATTGGCAGCCACATCTACGGAAAGCTCCTGAAGACCACAGTCACTCCTGAAGGAGAGACCATCATTCTGGACCAGACCAACATCAACTTTGTAGTCGATGCTGGCAATGAAAATTTGTTCTTCATCTCCCCACTGACAATCTACCACATCATTGACCACAACAGCCCTTTCTTCCACATGGCAGCAGAGACCCTTTCCCAGCAAGACTTTGAATTAGTGGTATTTCTAGATGGCACAGTGGAATCAACCAGTGCTACTTGCCAAGTTCGCACATCCTATGTCCCAGAGGAGGTGCTCTGGGGCTACCGTTTTGTTCCAATAGTCTCTAAGACCAAGGAAGGGAAATACCGAGTCGACTTCCATAACTTTAGCAAGACAGTGGAAGTGGAGACTCCCCATTGTGCTATGTGTCTTTACAATGAGAAAGATGCCAGAGCCAGGATGAAGAGAGGCTATGACAACCCCAACTTCATCTTAGCAGAAGTTGATGAAACCGACGACACTAAAATGTAGCAGTGGGTTTTTGAACAGGAGGAAATCTTCGGGTATGTTAGGGGACAGAAGCGTTATGAGTCAGTCAGCAGTTGTAGAGTCTGAAAGTAGAACAAGAACTGGCTATGACTACTGCTACAATGACCTTCAAACCATGATCCTACAGGACACAGAGCCCTGCCGTGTTAGAGCATGTGATGCTTTCATGTGAAACTGCAAATGGGAGCCAGAGGAGCCCACCAGGAATCTTGAATATGATTATTTGAGACTCTTTAATGTTGATGGGGGATAGATAAAAATCATCCACCATCTACCTCATGGACAGACTAAAGGAGATACTTTTTGTAGCAGCTTCTTGAAGGATTTTGAAGCTTTAGATAGGATCAGAAGGCAGCTTTAATTTTGCTTTTGATTCTACGTATAAGAAAATTGTTCCTTTCATTTTGATGCTGACTTCTATCAACAAAGAAAACAACTCCTGACTTAGGGGAGGTGAACTATTCCATTGATGGCAATT
This sequence comes from Dipodomys spectabilis, assembly GCF_019054845.1. Classification (NCBI taxonomy): domain Eukaryota; kingdom Metazoa; phylum Chordata; class Mammalia; order Rodentia; family Heteromyidae; genus Dipodomys; species Dipodomys spectabilis. The sequence goes on from NW_024870700.1 coordinate 1,935,876, forward strand.
GGAGATGGTTACACAGAGAATGGTTGAAACTCTGACCTTCTCCAGCTCCGGTGTTTGGAGCACTCACTGGAGTCTCCGTCATGTGGAGAGAAGTGGAAAGAGAAGACACAGCCCAGTCATCCTGCACCATTCCATACACACAGTGGAGAGGAATCACATGACTGGAACTTGTTTTGTGGCCTGTTCAAATGCTGTGGCCCACACTGGGCTTTGGTCCAAATGATCCCACATGGTACATTTAGACAGAGGCTGAATCTTATACTGTAGAATCTCAATGAGGAAGTGGCGCCGTGGCTCCAGTGGTAGAGTGCTCACCTTGAGCTGAAAGCTGAGGTACAACATCCAGGCCCAGAGTTCAAGCCTCACGGATGGAATCTCAGTAAACATCTTCCTGCAAGGCAAGAATGCTTGAGTTGAACAGGATAGTGATAGTTCCTTCAATTTGCAACAGATGAACTAATGCACTACTAATCTGTTAAAAGAGTACTTATTCCTTGTTCTTCCAAGATGGTGATGGGGACTGTGAAATGCAGTCAGCCTAGGGGAGGGATGCAATGATAACCTGGTGTTTCTTTGCCCAGAGCTTGTACTGAAATCCTATGTCTGAAAGAAAAGTATAAAATATAGAGGAGTGGGATATGGTCTCACAGGACTTTGTTAGATATTCCTGTGAGAGCCAAAGCCACATCTTTTTATAAGGAACCAACTTAATGGACTTTTAGGGAAGGTTTGGATGTGAATGTCTTGTTCATTTCCCTACCTGTATTATTTTCAACATAGTCTCAAAAAAATGGAACTCTAAGCTGCTTAGGAATTTTAAAAAGATATGTTCAATGTGTTAATAAAGTTCTAAAACTTCATGCACTTTCCAAAAGTGTCATTAATTGTGCATTAATCAGCAAGGCAAGTAGGGAAAATATTCCTACTGAGGGTGGACTTTCTCCTGGAAGAGCAAGACCTGTGGGGAGGAGGGAAATAGAACACATTTGTTGTCTGAATCCCCCCCAAGAGGAAGTGAGGTAGGTTGAAGACATACCCCTTCCGGTCTAGTTCCATCAAATCTCTCCAGTGTGAATCTTGGCAGCAACAGAGGGAACACAGGCCATTGTTGGTAGGGATGGCTTTGTTTTTCCAGGACTGGACTGGTTTTGTTCAGATGCATCTGCACATTCTTGTCCTTCTGACCTCGACCTGGGAGCTATGATAGGATTAGGAGTTCATATCTTGTCAGTAGCTGTCATGGTAGGTATGCAGAGGCCACATGGAAGAGGACTCTGTGGCTGTAAGCGCTTAGGAACCACAACTTAATTTGCTGACAAGGCCAAAAGGAATCAACATTGCAAGCTTCAGGGAGTTGGAATTCTCTGTTGGCTGGTTGTCATGAGGCTTTATTACTCTGTAGCCCTTTATGAACTGGTGGAAAAATGAATTCACTCAAGCCAGGCACATCAGTGTCACTGTTCTGGTCTGCACTGCTCAATGGCAGTGAAATGCTGAGGACTAATCCATTTCTTTTGTTAAGGGAACCAGACAAGGAGAATCTTTCTGATCAGTATATTTCTGAGTTATTCCCATGACAAATATTCCTTCTTTAAGATCAAGGACACTTGACACTGATGGCGAACACCTGTAATCCTAAATACTCACAAGGCTGAAATCTGAGGATTGCAGTTCTAACCCAGCCCAGGCAGGAAAGACCATGAGATTCCTATCTCCAAGTAATGACACACACATAAAAAAGCTAGAAGTGGCGCTGTGGCTCTAGAGTACCAGCCTTGAGCAAAAGGAACGCAGTGACAGTGCTCAGGGCCAGAGTTCAAGCCCCAGGACCAGCAAAAAACAAAAAATAATATCAAGGTACTTTCATACTTGTTTGCTCATTCTCTGTCTCTGTCTCTGTCTCTGTCTCTGTCTCTCTCTCTCTCTCTCTCTCTCTTTCTGTCTTTCTTCCCCCCTCCTCAACTTTGTGCTGGTACTTGTCCTTGAACTCAGGGCCTCACATTCTTCATTCAGCTGTTTTTGCTTAGGGCTGGCTCTACCACTTGAGGCACACCTCTAGCCTCACATTTTGCTAGTTAGTTGGAGATGGAGTTTCTTGGAACTGTCTGCCCAGGCTGACCTTAATTCTCTGTTTTTAGTCTCCAGAGGTAGGATTACACATATAAGCCACTGCCTCTGGTGTCCAGTTGGAGTCTCCTCTTTAATACAAATTCCCATCAAAGCTCTGGCACCCATTCACCAAGGCCTTTTAAGAAATGGATCTTGGGGCTGGCAACTTGAGATAGTTCTCAGGGATAGTTAGACCCTCACCTCCCTGATAGAGCCACTGGGCATTTGGAGAGCTGGGGGAAATAGGGCTCAGGAACTCCATGAATGAAGAAAATGGGAGGACCAGAGCACAGCAGTGGGCCAGCTTGCCTATAGATGAGTGCGGGTGTGAAGGGGAGCTTTTTATTCCAGTGCAGAAACATTTCCCCAGCAGGCTCTAACACATCAGTATTCTGTTCTACTTCCTGAAGCATGTCTATATTTCAAAAAACTGCACCCCATGATGTACTATTGTACTAAAGTTTTCCTGCGTACAGATGCCCCTTCATTTCTCTGTTGTCATGGGACTTTTGACTTGGAAAGTCTGACCTTCCAGGATTTAAGGGATGCCATCTTTCATAAGGGTAGCAGGGGAAAAATTCATCTATAAGTGGCCAAGTCAAAGAAATGAGATGATCAATGTGGAGTGACTGTTTAAACCTCTAAAAGGTATGCACGACACCGAATCAAACCTTAAGGAAAAACTTCCCAAGTGGATGACAGGTTTGGTGTGAAAGAATTCTCTCTGGAGATGTATCTTAAATCGAGAGATGGGTGTCCAACAGGATGCTCCTGCAGGGGGACTCTTCCCCTGTCTAGAACAAACAGAGGAAACCTCTGATGGAAAGAAGGCAAATGAACTCTTGGACCCGCCCCTGGGCCGTTACTGTCTGCCATTACAGGAAGTATGTGTCAATCAAAGCTTGACAGGAGAGATAGAGCATTTTATTTTGGAAGCCAGAAGTTTAAGAACAATGACTGGAATTTCCTCTTTCTGTCCAGTAAGGGCTGTTTGTCATTGGGGAGATAAAAGTCCAAGGGTAGGGAATAAAGGTTATCGGGAACTGTGCAACCCAGAGCCATGGGGGCTAGAGGGGGGGGTGCAGGCATGGTGGGAGGAGGGGTTATGGAGGAAATCTATTTCAATGCTTGTCATTAAGTTTCCATTAAAAGAACATTCAGTTAGGAATTCAAAAATAATTTAATCTCCCCCACCAGATGCACCCAGCTGGACTCTTTGGAGCTGAGCCTGGGGGTGAATTGGACACCCTCTGCAAGGGCTAGAAACTTGGTGTATATCTCTCCCTCCATCCAGTACATCCCTGTCTGTGGAATGTTCTAGAAGACACAAGTATCTTTCACACTGGTGAGAAACTCCAACACTTGTGCTGTGGTAGAAGAAGAGTAGCATAGGGGCATTCACTAAGTTATCACATGCCTTTGGTTCACTGTTAGCATTCTGCGTACATTTCCTCTCTTAATGGGCACAATAATCCTATGATGTCAGTATTATTGTCACACCTATTTTTCAAGTGAGACAGGTGGAATGGGGAATTGTCCAGGGTCATATGCTAGTAAAAGGCAGGGTAGGCTCAAAATCCATCAAGTAAGCTTTGGAAGACCATTCGTTAAAAGTCACCAGAGTCACAGTCTCAGAGACTTGCTAGGGCTGTCCTGGAACCCAGGAGGGTACATGTTCATGGCCGTGTTTATACTGTGGGAGAAAGTGCTTAGTACTCAACACAGGTGAGAGCCCTGTCTAGAACTTAACAAGCACCTGGGGATTGCCTGTTCTAGGAAAAGGCAGTGCTTTTCCAGTGTTTCTGCCCAGTGGGGCTTCAGAGGTATCATGGGCAGGGTTTGTACACAACCAATACTAATAACACAAATGAGGATTTATATAAAATAGGTATATGTATATGGATATATGCGATTTTCTTTCTATATATACACTGTATATAATTATATATAATTAAAAACTGTACTTATATTTTATTTCAATCTCCAAGGTAGAAACAGGTAAGCACTACTATAAGCAGTGGAGAAATGGAGTCTGTTCTCTTTGGAGAGTAAGATTCTCCATTCACCTCTGTATTCCTATCACTGATATACTCAGATAGGCAATAAACAGTTTTTGAATGAATGAACAAGGAATAACTGATTTGCTCAAGGACTATGTGGCTTAGTAGATCTGAACCTATATCTAGTCCAGGACCTTTTGAGCAAGTTGTATCATTTACTTGAGAACTCACTTAACTTCATGGAGCTTCAGTTTCCTTACATATGAAATGGGAGACAATTTAAGGGGAATAAGAGATGTCAGATCTATTGGCAGAAAGTAAATGGTGCTGTGAGCCAGTGGTTCATTCCTGTAATCCCAGCTATTTAGGAAGCTGAGATCTGAGGATCATGGTTCCAAGCCAGACTCATACCTCCAATTAACCACCAGAAAACTGGAAGTGGACTTGTCGCTCAAGTGGTAGAGTGCTAGCTTTGACCATGAGAGCTTAGGGACAGCGTCTAGGCCCAGAGTTCAAGCCCCAGAGCTGACAAAAAAGAAAGAAAAGAAAACAAAAGAGGAAGGGGGTAGGGAGAGAGGGAGGAAGGGAAGGAAAGAAGGTTGGAAGGAAGGAAGGAAGGAAAGGAGAAAGGAAAGAAGGAAGGAAGGTCAAGAAAATAAATGGTGACTTGCTAACCCAGCAGGAGTGATGGGGTGGTATCCTGGTACCAGGGCTGATCATACCCACACCTGGTGCTTCCCTGGTGACTGGGGGGCTCTGACAGAGATCAGAGCAAGATCCTTGAAACCAATGACAACACCTCAGAGGCCCAACTCTATGAGCGGGAGGCCTGTTTCTTAGACTTCATTTCAACCCACAGAACCCTCATTTGGGACTTGCTGTGAGCTAGACTCTAGAAATGCCATAATAAGGAAGTAGAGGTCCTGCCCACTGCTGCAAATGACCCTATGATTTTAAGAGCTTCTGTCTACAAAATAACCAGCAAAATGCTGGGTGAAAGTGGCTCAGGTCTGTAATCCTAGCTGCTCAGGAGGCTAAGATCTGAGGATCAAGGTTCAAAGCCAGCACAAGCAGGAAAGTCTGTGAAGCCCTTATCTCCAATTAAATATCAAAAAGTCAAAAGTGGAGTTGTGGCTTAAGTGGTAGAGCACTAGCCTTGAGAAAAAAATGCTTGGGGATACCAAGTTCAAGCCGCAGGACCAGCACACATACACACACACACAAACCCAACAGCAAAAAGAAGGGCTGAAGGTATGGCTCAAGTGGTAGAGTACCAGCCAGTCTAGCAAACTTGAGGCCCTGAGTTCAAACCCTAATGCCACCACCAAAACAAAATCAACTATGTTACACTATTGTTAACAATAAGATTATGGATTATAATTCTTAGTTACCTGAGATTTAAACATTGTCAATATATTCTTCCAGGGTTTAAAGGTGTATTAATAACTTATCATTACTATATTCAAGATTGAAGATATCTTCAACAAGCTACTATACCAGTTTAATAGAATTAGGTTCATTTGCTTCACTTCCTTTCCAATTTTTAGATGGTTGATTATTTCTTTTCATTTTGACTTCTTCTATGTGACACTGGGAATCAAAACTAGGTCCTCATGCTTGTTAGCTAAGGGCTCTGCCTCTGAGTCCTGAATCCTAACCATTTCATTATGCAAAAGTTGATATGATTTCAAAGTCACAGAATAGGCTTTAGAAAAGACACTTCTGTTCCTATGCTCTGTGTCTGTTCCCTTCTCCTATGTAAAGGTAAGCATTCTTATTAGGTTGATCATTCTGCTATTTGCTATTTTTTAAATACATAAACAATCTTGTATTTATGAGGTGCGGGTGATGTGTTGATACACATTGTGGAATGATCAAATATGACTAAGTTACATGTTCTCAGATCTGAGGATCAGTTTGAAACCAGCCCAGGCAGGAAAGCCTGTGAGTCTCTTATCTCCACTTAAGCACCAAAAAAGCCAGAACTAGAGCTGTGACTCAAGTGGTGGAGCACAGAAGCTCAGGGACAATGGCCAGACCCTGAGTTCAAGTCCCAGGACTGGCACAAAAGAAAAAAATAAGTGTCAAGGAGCTGGATGCCAAAGGCTCATAACTTTAGTTTTAGCTACTTGGAAGACTGAAATCTGGAAGGTGGAGGTCAACCTGGGAGGAAAAGTCCACGAGACTCCATTTCTAATTAACCAGCAAAATGGGAGACTGGAGGTGGGGCTCAAATGGTAAAACACCAGCCATGAGCCAGAAAGCCAATGGACAGTGTGAGGCTCTGAATTCAAGCACACACACACACACACACACACACACACACACACACACACACACAGCAAGCGTATTGGGCAAGTTCAAACCCTAGTGCTAGTACTACCAACAAAAAGTACTGAGGAAGACAGAGTCTCAGAATGTTTCTTGGCAGAGGTACCAGTTGATCTAGGATCAATGTGTGGGGGGAAAGGGAACATTTGAAAGGTGAAAGTAGAAAGGTATACCCATCAGGCAAGCACCTATCCAAGACCATCACAGAAGCACTGCAGTGTAACCTGGCATGGAATTATGGGGAAAGAACATGTGGCCATTTTCCCTGGCCACATGTAAGAGGGATAGAGAGGCACAAGATCTGAAATGTGTGAAGGTTTGGAGTTAAGATGGATGGAAGATTGAGTCCCGGTTCAGGTAGCAAACTACCGCAGCCCTTCAAGAGGTGAGGACATGATCGAGTAAGTATTGTAGGAATACATGTTTGATATTGGCATGAAAAATAGACTAGAGAAGGGAACAAAGGCAGAATCTAGTTGTGAAGGGAGGTAAGGGAAAGGGAGGAGAGAGAAATTGAGGCTTAGAGGCCATGTGATTTTCTAAGCTCTTGTAGTTTTGGAGGGAGAAGGAAGGCAGTGGGTGGAGTACAAGCTTTCTCTCTTCTAGTTAAGTCCCCATAAATAACATTTCTGAAGTTACTAAGGCTGAAGGAAAGCTCACCCGGTAAGTTAAGAGGCAGGAAAGCAGTTGACTCTGAAGAATGCCACCCCTAAACCATTTCCATAGGAAAATCAGAGGTCACACACATCCACCTTTGTAATTGGCACGCAAAGAGCAAATAGGAGCCTTTGCCCAAATAAGAGTTTTGGCCTACACTTTATACTTTCTGACTGTTTTATATCTGCATCCAGCAAGGAAAGCCTTTACAGATCAGTGTCAGTTCTATTACAGGCTGAGCGCTTGTTTTAAGAGATGTGATAAAGGCTGGGAATGTGGCTTACATGGTAGAGTGCTTGCCTAGCATGCATGAGGCCCTGGGTTCAATTCCTCAGTACCACTGAGGAATAAGCAGAAATAAGCAGAAAAAGGTAGAAGTGCTGTGGCTCACATGGTAGAGTGCTAGCCTTGAGCAAAAGAAGCTCAGGGACAGCGCCCAGTCCCTGAGTTTAGACCCAAGGACTGGCCAAGAGAGAGACAGAGACAGAGAGCTGTGTTAAGAAAGGAGGAACATATGACCTTTGTGAAACACTGACTTGGTTCAGTTCTAGATGGAGAATGGGGATAAACATGACTCTAGCAGTAAGTTGTTCACTATGCAAAGAGTGCTAGCACCAAAACCCAGGTCAGTAAAAGAAGTATTTGATGTCACTGGATTGGGATTTTAAAATGGTCTGGATCACAGCTTTTGAAATACGCATGTTTTAAACCTGGGCTACTGCCCCAGAGGAGTAGCCTGCCTTGGTTAGACGTTCCTGTGTACGGAGCTATGAACATCTCATTTTGTGCCTGCATCTGTGTGCTGAGGCACACAGATGACTGTATGGTTATTTCATTGTAGCTGTTTTCATTGGCAGCTTTTGCAGCTTAGAAATAATGTGAAGGGCCCTTAGAAAAAATCAGTGGCATAAGGCCAATTATCTTACTTACAGCAGATAAACTTCTAGACCTGTGACTATTCACAATCTAATTGTAGCTGAAGATAAAGAAAATCTCTTAAGTTTGGTCCTTCTCTACAGCTCAAATTGAGAACTAAAAGCATCCAGCCTGCTTTTATGTTGCCCCTGAAGGCTTCAGAAAGAATCTTGTTCTTTCTACCTGAACTCATTCTTAAGAAAAATTCATGTTAAAAATCTGGTTATAGCCTGGTACTGGTAGCTCACGCCTGTAATCCTAGCTACTCAGGAAGCTGAGATCTAAGGACCACTGTTCAAAGCCACCCCGGGCAGGTAACTCCGTGAGACTCTTTTCTCCAATAAACAAACACTCAGAAAACCAGAAGTGGCACTGTACCTCAAGTGACAGAGTGCTTGCTTTGAGCTGAAGAGCTGAGGGACAGCGCTCAGGCCCAGAGTTCAAGCCCCACGACCGACAAAAATAAATAAAAATAAAATAAAAATCTGGTCATTAATGTTCATGTGATCAGTGGGGTCAGGTGAACTTTTTGTAGTTGTAACCAAGTAAAACAGATTTCTCCTGGTGGCTTGAACAGTAAGAATAGTGTTACAAGTCAGATGCTTCTAGTTTCTCCTATTTGTTTTCAAGACCCTTGGGGTTTTTTTTGTTGTTGTTGTTTGTTTTACCCTAAGCGAGGGACATCAGCTTTGGGAAGTGTGGTACAGTCTGAGAGAGCCTCCACTTGATGCTTGAACTCCAGCCACAGCAATAGTGTCGATGACCCATCACCAGCACTGGTGCAGAGCAGGGACTGCTGGTTTTAGCACACGGAAAGCTGCATTGTCTTCCATGGCCGCTTCTATCACACAGTAGGAGCAGCACTCACCGCTTCAGGGTTCTAATCTGTCTTCTTATGGCTCCATTTCAGTAAGATACCCTGTCATTTTAACGCATACTATTTTTCCTTAAGTGACTTAAGTTTGAAAGGCTTGTTTTCTATAGCAGATTAGCCATACCATCTTGTATTCCCTTCTCTTTAGTGTGGTTTGAGGGTGCAGCTTAATTTGTTAGACTTTGGCAGTCCGCTCAGTTCTTACATCGAAGTGCGCACGTCTTCGTGTGGGAAGTGCTCAGCTGTCAAGTATCTCCACCGACGCCGCTGCCCCTCCTTCAGAGTATCTAGAACAGTGCCGGGCATCGTCACTTTTGCTATCTTGATAATAGCATTGGGCTATCATGTTATAACATTGAAATACATCAATTTATTAAAAAATACTTTCATAAGAAAAGAGTTTTGGCCTAGGTGAGAAGCTTTGCCTAGGTGATCACAGCAATGACTTCATGAATGTTGATCAAGTGAAAGGAGGCAATTCATTAATTCCCTGACTTTTGGGGGTCACCAGCAAAATTATTGTTATTATCATTTATTTTGGTGGTGCTGGGGTTTGAACTCAGGGTCTCATGCTTGTTAAGCAAGCACTTTACCACATGAGCCACTCTACCAGTCCACAAAGTTATTTTCAGTTTCTTTAAAAGTAGTAGCTATAGATGACAATGATCCCCAGGACATGTAGGACTTTGAAGTCAGATAAACTTGCTTTGATGTCAGATGAACTTGCTTGAGCTCCAGATTTCCCATTTGCTGGACATGCAAGTTCTTAGGCTTTCAAAACCATTTTCTCCCCAGTTTGGATAACAATAAAGAGTTGCTATAGTCTGGGCACTGGTAACTCAAGCCTATAATTCTAGCTACTTAGGAGGCTGAAATCTAAGGATAGATATTTGAAGCCAGTCCAGGCAGGAAAGTCAATGAGAATTTTTTATGAATGTACACACAGGTATTTTTTCCATTTCCTGGAGTTCATTTTGATAAATATTATTTATTGTTATTTTTGTTTTTTTATTTGTGCTGGCCCTAGGCTTGACCTCGTAGGCTTGGGCACTGTCCCTGAGCTCCATTTTGCTCAAGCGCTACAGCCACCATGCCACTTCTGGCTTTTTCTGTGATTAACTGGAGATAAGAGTCTCATGGCTTTTTTTTTTATCCACATTGGCTTCGAACAGCACTCCTCAGATCTCAGCCTCCTGAGTAGCGAGGATTGTAGGCGTGAGCCACTGGCACCCAGCTGATAAATATTATTTTATTTAACCAGAGGCACATAGTCACTGCATCTTCATGATCCTCCCCTAAGAGTATCCTCCTTTAGTCTCACTGTGTGTGAATGCCTAGAGTCCTGTATAATGTATCATGTCCCAGCAGCATGAGAATCTTACTTCCAATTAACCAGTAGAAAGCCAGGAGTAGAGTTGTGGCTCAAGTAATCATGCACCCCAGTCCCAAGTTCGAGCTCTAGTACCAACACACACACACACACACACACACACACACACACACACACACACACAGAGTTGCCATAGGATGATAGTATGCAATAAAGTTTAATGAAACAGTATGAATAGCATCAGGTGCTGTAGAAGATAGAGACAATGAAGTTGAGATGAGAATTTCCAGAAGATATGCAAAGATGAGCAAGGCAGGGTGTAAGTGGTATGACCTGTACACTTGCCTCGGCTCTGAGCTTCTTATTCTAGGTCCTTTCCGTTGTCTTGATTAAATACCTAACCTTCCTCCCATTTCTGCTTTGGTTTCTGCTATGGTTTGCAGAAGCCTAGAGGCTCAGCAGTGACCAGGGACCCATGCAAACTCTGCTCCTTCCTGGTTATTTTATGAGGGGAAGAAGGTGGGGGAAACACAGTCAGTACTGAACCTCCTCCCACTGGAGAGTCTTCAAGATGCCTGGGGATGAAGGTTAATATTGAACTAACTGGCAGAGGAAGAAGAAAGGGGTAATCATAAGCAAGTGTGCTTTTTGGCCAGCAGGTGGTGATCTACACTTTCAGATTCCCAAATGTGAACTTGACCTGGTTGAAAAGATGCCTTCAAGGATTAACTGGTGGTGAGAGGACACCCCTCCTCCCCCCCCCCCCCCCCCCCATCAACCACTCCCGCCCCAGCAAGCTCTTTAGTGGCTATAATAAAGTTTAGAGTATTCACACATCTGAGTTCTGTCATTTATGGCTCTGACACTAATGAAATGACTGGGAAAGACTTCGGGAAACTACTTTGTGATATTCATGTAGAAATTAATAATTCTACATAAATTAGAATGGCCAAATGAAAATAATTACATTAAGAGTTGGTCAAGTCAACATGGTAGTACATACCTGTAATCTCATTGCTCTGAAGGCTGAGGTAGGAGGATTACTAGTTTGAGTCCAGCCTGGGAAACATAGCCCAATCCTTTCTCAAAAAAAAAGAGGGGGGGGAGGCTGGGAAGGTGGCTCAGTGGTAGAGCGCTTGCCTTGCATGCATGAGGCCCTGGGTTCCATTCCTTAGCACCACATAAGCAGAAAAAGCCAAAGTGGTGCTGTGGCTCAAGTGGTAGAGCGCTAGTCTTGAGCTGAAGAGCTGAGGGACAGCGCCCAAGCCCAGAGTTGAGGCCCCATGACCGACAAAAAGAAGGACTATGTTGGGATTTTTCTTTTTGATTGTTTTTATTTGCTAAAAGCTGAAATAATGTTATTTTCCCCCCTTTTATGCCTGAGAACATGGAGGCCCACAGAGGTTAAAGTACTTATATCTGGATCAATACACGCTAGTCAGAACAGGACTGAAATATAGCTGCATACTAAATTAATTACTCATATAATATGAATATAGTAAATAACCTCGCTGGGTGCTGGGGAGGGCTCATATCTGTAAATTCTAGCTACTCAGAAGGTTCAGATCTGAAGATGGCGGTTTGAAGCTAACCTAAGAAGAAAAGTCCTTGAGAATTTTACCTCCAATTATCCAGAAAAAACAAAAACAAAGCCGGAAGCTGAGGTGTGACTCCAGTGGTGGAATCCAAGCTTTAAGCTGAAAAACCCAGTCCAAGTACAAGGCCCTGTGTTCAGGCCTCTGTACTGGCATGTGCCCAAGTATGCATGTGCACACACACACACTCACACACACACATTAATAATTATTGAAGCCCATAATCACCACAGGAAGCAAGTCCAACCTCTCTGTTATAACCATTGGTCAGCAGGGTCTACATACTGAGCTCTCCTCAATAATGGGAAGAGGCCACCTCTTCTGGGGGGCCTGAGTTCAAATCCTCCTGTTTCCACTTGCTTTTTGTGAAGCTGTTGAGTCACTGAGCCTGACTGAACTGTAACTTTCTCGTCTGTAGGATGATGGCAAGACTTAGCCACCTGTAGAAAAGAGTGAGGGAAACCTCTGCGAAAAGCAGCTTTAAACATAAAGGGGATTCCACATTAAGAGACTATTTGTAGTGCAGACACCTGATCGCCCACCTCACATCCAGGTCGACAGGAGAATGTTTCCCGCAGGACTATTGGCAATGAGGAAAACCCCAAGCACACTGTGACAGGGAAATGAATACCGGGTGGACCATGGTAGGGTGAAATGTTAGGTTATTTTCAACAAAACATCTAAGCACCAAGCAAAGCGCTGGGGTCACATTGGAAAAGAAAATATCCTGGGAGTTCATATATCCTGGGCAGCACACAGGAAATATAATTGTCAAAGAGCAGGGTCACAGGTCAAGGGGCCTAAAACCTGAGTCTGGGGAGATGGGGGGGGGGGGGGGAGGGGAGGAGGGGAGAGAGAGGAGAGAGGAAGGGAGGGAAGGAGGGAGAGAGACAGAGAGAGAGAGAGAGAGAGAGGAGAGAGAGAGAGAGAGAGAGAGAGAGAGAGAGAGAGAGAGAGAGTGTGTGTGTGTGTGTGTGTGTGTGTGTGTGTGTGTGTGTGTGTGTGTGTGTGTCCCCTGGGAAAAGCCCAAAGACGAAGCCTAAAGTGTAGGGTAGAGGTAGTGAGAAACCTGCCAAGGACCTGGTAAAAGTTGAAGATGGGGTGAGAAGTAGAGGGTGGGAAGAAGGGCAGAAAGCAAAAGAACAGGGTGCCCTAGAAAAGGAAACACATGTCCAGGCTCCAGGGCGTGAGAAGAAAGCGTTACACACCACATTTTAAAAACACAGTGTGAAGGTGAAGGCCTGCCTATAATCCCAGCTACTCAAAGAGTCTGAGAAAAGGAGGATTACTTGAACATGGGTGCCAGAGCCTAATAAAGTGATATTGTGAGATCCCCAGCTCCAAAACAGATAACAAGCAAACAAATACAAAAACCTGAAGTGACTTGTTTCACGACATCCTTAAACGTCAAATGAAACACAGGCCAACAAAAATTATAAGCACTCTGGAACTGTGTGTGTAGAGGGGGCGCTGGTCTCTGTCCTTTGGCTTTTTTGCTCCAAGTTGTTGCTCTACCATTTGAGCCCTCCATTTCCTGCTTTATGTGGTGGTGGTGGTGGTGGTGGTTACTTGGAAACAAGAGTCACAATCCAGGTTGGCTTCAAACCAGGATCCACAGATCTCAGCCTCCTGAGTAGCGAGGATTACAGGAGTGAGCCTCTCGTGCCCAGCCCACTTGGAAATAAGAACGTAACTTTTGTTTCAGCTGCTGGTAGATCTGCTGTCCTGTATCCACCTTCATAGGAATAATGGTTTACTGTACTCCATTTTTAAGATCGTCTCCTTGTTTCCTTTCTGGATAGAGCTTTCCTCCTCTGTCTCCCACAAGCTCTCAATATTAGTCCTTTCTTCACCCCTATGCCCTAAATATTTTGCAGCCATCAGCCTTCTATCCTTGGTATTGGACAACCCGTTCTGGTTTACCGGTGGGGACTCCCCAAAGCCTGTGTCCTCCTAAACTATCAGAGAATGGGAAGCCCCCCCTGTCTCTAAATAGGTCTACCCATCACCAACTCTTGAAGGTGTGAGGTCGATGCTAGGACAGAAGAGGCTTCTCAGGGCCTCGGGGAACTTTATAGAGCAACTCAAGAAGTGCTTGATGCCCTGAACAGAAAGCAGGCGGTGTCAACAATGGGAAAAGAGGGACCCAGTGACATCAAGTTTCAGCTGCCTTCTGAACCGACCCCCCCCCCCCCCCCATCTCACCCCGAACCAACGTTATCTTTCCAAGAAAACACTACCTTTACTGCCCTGTCATGGGATTTGAAAAGGGACCCAATCTCAAAGTGCACTCCCGGGGCCCGTCAGACACGCTGCTCCCCCTCCCCCGCACCTCTTCCCCACGCATCACACCTTGTTGTAGAACCCTGCTCCCCTCTCTCCCGACTATGTCTCTCCTCTCCGCTAGCTACCCCTGCGCCCCTATCGCGTCTCCCCTCGACCCGACCTGCCCGGGTATCCCCATCCTGCGCCCTGAGTCCCTGCGCCCCCGTCCGCGCCCTGGGCTGAGCCTGCAAGCTGCCCCAGCGCTCCACTCGGCGTTCTCACCTGTGACCCGCCCCGCGAGTTGCCCCTGCGCCCCAGTATCCACCCCCTACGCCCGCCACCTGCTTCTGCGCCTCTGCCCCTGCGTCCTCATTGTCCCCATCTGCTCCTGCGCCCCCCACCCTACACCCTCGCCTGCGCCCCTCACCAGCCTCCCTGCGCCCCATCGCATCCCCCAATCTGCTCCTCGCTCCCCCAACCCTGCGCCCTCGCCTGCGCCCCCGCAGGCCGCTCCTGCGCCCCGGTCGCACCCCCAGTTTACTCCTGCGCGCCCCCACCCTGCGCCCTCGCCCTTGCGCCCCGATCGCAGTTCCCAATCTACTCCTGCGCCCCCCACCCGCCGGCCGCCCCTGCGCCCCGATCGCACCCCGCCCCCACCCCCGACTTGCTCCAGCCGCGCCCCCCGGGAGGCGGCGGCGTCCGGGCGGCCGCGGGGCTGAGCCCGAGCCGGCTCCGGCTGTCTGCGTGCCGCGCTCCAAGGCAGCAGCAGGGTGAATGGACCGCATCCAGCCCCGGCCGGCAACTGGAAAACAAAAATAAAACCGAGGGAAAAGAAATAAATAATACGGAGTGCGCTCGAAAGCCAAAGAAAATACAATCGCGAGCCTTGAACAGGCTTCGAGGCTGCAGCCGGCCGCGGGCTGCGAGCCCGGGGCGCGGGAGCCGGCTGGGCCTTTGTGCTCCCCTCCCCGCCAGCCCCGGGCCGCCCCGGCCGCCCCCTGCTCCCCTCCCCGCCAGCGCCCCGGCCGTCCCCCCCCCCGGCCGCCTCCCCCCCCCCCGGCCGCCCCCTGCTCCCCTCCCCGCCAGCCCCAGGCCGCCCCGGCCGCTCCCCCCCCCCCGGCAGCCCCCTCCCACCCCCCAGACGCCCCCTGCTCCCTCCCCGCCAGCCCCCGGGCCGCCCCGGCAGCCTCCCTCCCTCCCCGGCCGCCCCCTGCGGGCGTCTGTCCTAATTGAAGAAACACAATCCTGGACCGCGCCGCGCCGCGCCCCGCAGCCGCCGGGGGCCGGAGAGGCCTGGCTGCCGGCTCGGCCCGGAGAACGCCCGCCCGCCCTGCACAGCCCCCGCTTGTTATTTGTGCTGGTGTGCTGTCAAATATTTATTTTGGTTCAAGTGGACCCCTTTCCACAAAGACCACCTGGTTGTAATCAATAACACCTATTTTCAGATAATCTGCCGCTCCCGAGGCGGGGCACGAGGAGCTCACCCAAACAGAGACCTTTTCAAAGGGCATTTAAAATGGGCTGGATTCACAGTGGGCCGGAGGGAGGGGGGCGGGTGGGTGGGTGGGGGCGTCGGGGAGACGCAGGCCTGGGTGGTCAGGAGGGAGCTGAGTCCGGGCTCTGCCAGGTGGGCGTCTCCACCCCAGGGGGGGGCTGCTGCTTGATGAAGGCTCGCGGGGCGGGGAGGCTTCCAGGAACCTCTCATAAAATTAAACAAACTGAAAACCTTTCTTTGGCCGGCCAAATGTTGTAAAGGTAGATTTCTAGAAACTCCAGAGCAGCCGCTTCCTCTTTCCTGACAAAGAGGATCTAAGTAGGGTAGGTGGCACCCAGTGCTGGGGCCCCCTGGGGGTCGCTTCTTTCTCTCCCTCCTGAAGGCCATGCCTGTCTCCCCAGGGTGCCATTTCTGCCAGGTCCAGTGTGAGGATTAAAGTATAGCCCACTGGTAGAGGCTTGCCTAGCACCAGAGTCCCGGGATCCACCCATCCCCGCCCCCCACACAAAACAAAGAAAACAACAAAATCCATCTGCCTGTGAATTCCAGTAATCCCTGTGTTCCCAGGTAGGAGGATCACTTGAATCCAGGGGTTCAAAACCAACCAGGCACTTTCAAAACAACAGCAAAGAAGCAGCTTAGCACCTACAGTGGACAGGGATTGCTCTAGATATAGAGTAATAGATATAGAATATAGATATAGATATATAGCTCTAGATATTGAAGAAAATAGATGCCCCACATCATGGGGCCTGACTGGGTGACAGATACCTAGTGACCTCAATACAGACTGTGATGTGTGCCTCAGGAACTATGTGGGGAGAGGCTTCAAAAAGGCTGTAAAGGCTTAACAGCTTCAGCTTTGAGGTGGAGTCTTCCATGGATTAGGGGTTCAAGAAATGGAGTCACTGCGTTGTGGAAACTAAGCTTCAAGAAGGGGCTGCTAGGTCCAAGTATCCCAGAAGTTGTGTTTACAAGCCAGAAGCCAAGTTCAGCTACTAATGGGCTTCCAGGGTTTGGGAACCCTCTTCTAGAGGGGATGATGTCCACCTCAGGGGTTAAAGGAAAAAAACCCCCAGCGCTTTGCACCTGCTGGTTGTTCCTCCCTCCCCACCCCCTGCATCACGTAGGCTAGGCCCAGTGCTGTTGTAATTGCAATATGACATCTGTAGACATTCCATAACATGATTTGAGGATTCTGGGTGAAACCCAGCTGAGGAGCTCATAGGAGAGGCCGCACTAGGTCATTCTGTATATGCTGTGCTGACTTTGGCAGTAAGGGTGGCTCAGGCTGGCCAGTCATTATGCCTGCCATGCCTACCCACAGACCCCTCAGGAACACACCTACCGGGCTCTGGGTCATGTGACTTTCCTGGACCCAGGCAGTGAGCCCTGAGCTAAGGGTAGCTAATCTATAGATATCCAGTAAACTCTTGGGTGCTCAGTGTGAAGTCATGGAAATTAGCCTAAGGGTGAGGGTCATTAGCTAAGGCAGACCAGACATGGTCCTGTGAACATTTTACCTGGTAAATAAGGAGAGGTTTGAGGCGGGAGGGGGTGGGATAGAGCAGAAGTGAAAAGAGGGAGGGAAAAGGGAGGTGACCTGAGCCAAGAGAAAGTAGGAGAATCTTCCCCAGAGCCTTTTGACCCCAGTACTTTCTTAGCCTCCAAAAGGCCAACTCAGTAAGATGCCCTATTCTCTCCCTCCCCCCCCCCTTTTGTCAGTGGTGGGGCTTGAACTCAGAGCCTGGATACTGTCCCTGAGCTTTTTCACTCAAGACTAGCATTTTACCACTTTGAGCCACAGCTCCACTTCTGGTTTTCTGGTGGGCAATTGGAGGTAAGTGTCTCAAGGACTTTCCTGCCTGGATTGACTCTGAACTGTGATCCTCAGATCTCAGCCTCCTCAGTAGCTAGGATTATAGGCAAGAATCACCAGGACCAGGCTAAGAGGTCCAAATCTCCAGAGAATATTCTCTCTCTCTCTCTCTCTCTCTCTCTCTCTCTCTCTCTCTCTCTCTCTCTCTCCCTCCCTCCCTCCCTCCCTCCCTCCCTCCCTCTCTCTCTCTGTCTCATTATCAAGGATGTTTTGCAGTATTCTCAGTACTCTGTGAAGGCTGAACGAATACCCATCCCTTACAACGTGTACAATTCCCTTTCCATTCCATCATGCCTAATAATGGAGAGCTATTTTTTAGCCCCATGTGGCCAGGATGGCTAGTAGAGGGCAGACTAATGATGAGTTTTCTCAATGGCAGATAAAACTAATTCAGAAGTTTCCTTGCTTTATCTGTTAGCTAAGGCTGTAATACTAGGAAAAAAAAATTCTTCTCATATCCTAAGGCTATTTTCTTTGTCCTTGGAGATGGCTGGAAAGAAGGGACAGGGTTAATTTACTTACTCTTTGTGAGGGTTAGGATAGGCAGGGGCTGAATTTATGTCATGGTGGCTCTTAAACAAGAATGTAGCTTTCTCCCTCTAGTGAGAGGTTCTCAACCTAGCTTCTTAGCTCTGTGCTTGCAGAAAGATTATATATGGGTGTAGATGATCCAGTGGGGGTTGATGGCCCAGGAAAGATTATGATAAGAAAGGGGTGATGGACAAGGAAGAAGGGTGGTGTGTTGGAATTTGGGATAATTGAATTTGCTGTGCAGACAGCAGTTATAACTTGGGTCATCCTTTGTATCTTTGGTCATAAATCCACCAAGACCAGGAAATTCCTTGGTTAGGCCAATCTTTCCATCCAGCAACCAGGATAGTTAAGGGTTAAAGCATGGAATGGTTTATACCTTATAGAGGTGCTGTGACTCAGAGTAAACTGGTTTTGTTTATTTATTTATTTACATTGAGACTGTTACACATAAGTCTTGGGAATCCAGTGGCAATCCTCTCGTGTTTCTGTTATATGTGTCTCATAAAGATCCATTTGTTCTGAGAACTCAAAATGTTAGCGGTGGGACAGGCTCCCTCCAGAAACTGGACTGTGCTGGAGTTGCCAGGTGATTTCTTTCACTCCAGTTTTCTCTCCGTTATTGCATGATCACACACATGAAGTGTGTAGTCAACTACCAATCAACCGAATAAAGATTTAATCTCAATCTGCATTGTATGCAAATGTGATTTTTGTAGCACTTTAGTGCTTTTTGGAAACTACAAGGTTGAGTATCAAGAGCCCTCCTGGAATTAGAGATAAGGGTCTTGGAGCAGAGGTAAGGATGTGGGGGCTTGGAGGAGTGCAAAGGACATTTTGGAGGATGACTGTGTCTTTGGTAATGCAAAACTCACCATGAGGCTTGAGACCCCTGCTTTCCTCTGCACCCCCTTTACTAAATAAACCCCACCTCACTTTAAAGGCTGGCATTGGGCTCAAATGGAAAATGAAAAGATTCAATTGTCCCATCTGAAGCCACTTAAAAAATTAGATCCATTGAAGATTGGAGTCTTAGAACCTGGACAGAGAGAGCATCACTGAATCAGTATGAGAGAAATAGGCTCAGAAACCTCAGCAATAACCTTTGGAAGACACGTTTAAGGTATAATTCAATGAATGTGGCTATGAAGAAGTCAGTTCCAAATCTATGGACAATTTGCACCCCCAACCATTTAAAATTCCCAGAAGCCTGGGCACTGGTGGTCATACCTGTAGTCCTAGCTACTCAGGAGGCTGAGATCTGAGGATTGTGGTTCAAAGCCAGTCTGGGTGGGAAAGTCCTCAAGACACTTATTTCCAATTAAGGACCAGAAAAGCCAGAAGTGGAGCTTTGGCTCAAGAGGTAGAATGCTAGCCTTGAACAAACAAAATGCTCAGGAACAGTGCTTAGTCCCTGAGGATTGGCATGTGTGCACGCATGCACACACACACACACACACACACACACTCACACACACACACACACACACACACACCACACACACACACACACACACACACACACACACACAATTCCCGGGGGACATCTGATGCAAATCAGTTCTTCATGGTCAAATTTCTTATGATGATTTTTTTCCTAAGTGACAAATCTTTACATTATGCAGAAAATTGCTAGATAAGTTTATGCTGCAGGAAAAATGACAGAGAAAGAGCAAAGAAAGGTGAAACTGTCAAGAAAAGCTGAGGGGTCTGGGAAGCATTGCTAGGGTCTACGTGATACTTGATCAAACACTTCTGGAAGCCAAGGGCTCTGGCTAACATAATGATCAGCAGAGAAAGAAATACTGCATCCAACTGGGGAAAGCCATTCATCCCAAACATGGAATCAGAAGAAGAAGTTGCTAGCAGATTTTAACAGTGGCCTGGCTTGATGCTTTACCTGCATCTTCCCTGGTTCTGATTTTCTGTGTCTCTCTGGAGTTAGCAATCACCAAGAGCAGACACCTCACCCTTCCTCTCAGCATTGCTGGGCCCTAGATACTTTCTGTCCAACAGGTGTAGCTTGACAAACAACAGGTACACATTGGATCCTTCTGTGAGCCAGGAATCCAGCCGGACACAGTTTCTGCCCTTTGTTCCCTAGGCCTTCTATGGATCTTGGCTCTCATATTGCTCTGCTATGGCACTGTCCAGCCAGCAAGGGTAACTTGAGAGTCATGCACTCTTTACATCAGCCTCTATCTGAAACACTAATGTCATGACCCAAACACTGCTTATCCATAATTACTAGCCAGTCCCTGTTCCCCTTCCCTCTTCCAATCACTCTCCTAAACCATCTCGTACGGGATTTAAAATTTTATTTTCTCCACCTGCCCTCGTTCCCAGCTAATTGCAAGCTCATTAGCTTCTCTGGTAGACCGTTCCTCCCCCATCACTTTTATATCTCTTCTGCTCCCCAGACCCCCAATTTCAGATAATGTGTGTGTGTGTGTGTGTGTGTGTGTGTGTGTGTGTGTGTGTGTGTGTGTGTTTGAATATAAAAGCTGGCAAATTTTGAGTGCTGTAGTTCTTGATCTCTTTTTTCCTTCCCATTTCTCCCCTTTCTTCTCCTCTTCTAAAGTATTTATTCTTGTAGCCAGAGGTAAGGTAGGGCAGTGACAGAATACAATGGTATCTGAGTTGATACAGTGTCCCAGAACGAGGTGTCAGTGCCCGCACTGGGTGAAAAGAGCAGAAAGTGGTGCCAACTGTCACAGGAATTCGGACTCTCATAGGCTGAGGACTTTGTCCAGCCAAGTCAAGGGGGGCGTGGCTTGCAGTGTCAAGCTTGAACAGGTTGCCAGTGACATCTATTGAGAGATGTGTGGAGCAAGGAAGGTCCCCCAGCAGTGGAGATAATCAGAATAGCCATTTGGGCCAGGAAGGAGAAGAATGTGTTGCATATGGGAACTGGGAAAAGTGAGAGAGAAGAGACTGATTATGTGCAGGAGAAATGATAAGGAAGTGCATACTGTATACTTAATGAAAGCCATGTTTCTCATTGTCAAATGAGTGAATTACAAATATGGAAAGAGAGGAAACTAGGGTGAGTTCTGAATTCCAGTCCAACCAAAGAATGCATTTGAGTGAACACAGGGATTTCTATAGAGATAGATGTAAAGTATATGCACATATATGCATGTTGCTGTCCACACACATACCTACATTCATGCATGTACGTAGACACATGAAACATTCAGAATGCACCTATCTGCATAGGCACATACGGCCTACCTCTGATCATGGAGCAGGCCTGGGGACAGAATCAGGATCAGATCCATCGCCATGAGCACACCTAACACACAGATATCAGCTTCTAAGCACCATTTTCCACCAAAACAAACAAGGAATCCAGGGATAAATGACTGCTTCTAGAGATGCTGTCATGGGAGGAAGAAAGGAAGTATACAGATAAGATGGAAACATGACAGTGGCCAAAAAAGGGTCAGTGGTCAGTGGTGAGAAAATAGTCCTCAAAATAAAATTAAGAGCACATAACATTCCTCAACCAAATTGGAAAACAATGAGGCTTTAGGGAAAAAAATAGTTCTATCTTTATATTATTTATGTGCCAGTACTGGGGTTTGAATTCAGGGCCTGTGTGCTGTCTCTTAGCATTTCTTTGCACAAGTCTGGCACTCTACCTCTTGAGCCACACTTCTACTTCTGGTTTTTGATGGTTATTTGGAGATCAGAATCTCCAAATAGACTTTTCTGCCTGGGCTGGCTTTGAACCCTGAGCCTCAGACCTCAGCCTCTTGGCTAGTTAGAATTACAGGCATGAACCATCAGTGCCAGGCATAGAGTGAATTACTGAAATGATCAAATGCACTAGAACTTAATGATGACTGAGATAGCCCCATAGTTTCATGGAAACTCTGTGCAGAATACTTTCTAACTGCAAAGAGAAACATATCTTTTCAGAGAAGATACCACCTTAAGCAAACCCTCAGAGTGAGTCATCACTAATGAGGTAAATTCAGATATGTGCTGCCTTCAAGAACAGGTATGGTCACTTCCGTGCTGATCCTCTTAGGAAAGCCTCATCGATAGATAATCATGGCAAATCCAAATTGATGAACATTCTACAAACTTACTGGCCTATCGTGTCCCAGAATTTCTCAGTCCTGGAAGTCAAGAAAGACAAGACTTGCTGCACTCGACCACTTAGCAAAGGCCAGATGGTTCCTGACGATTACTGGGAAATAGTCTGTCCTCATCAAGTTTCCGATTTACTGAATTGCTGTAGATAACACAGGAGGACTTTGTTGTTGGAGCCGAATCTACCCTGTCATATTTGAGGTGGATGGAATATCAGACTGGCCACTCACTCTCAAATGGTTCAATAAAACATGTACTTTTGCTTTGTCCAATCTAGATAGTTTGTGACTATCTCATAAGTATAAAGGAAAAATACAAGACCTTATTTAAAAGTTGTAAAATGTTGGAGAAGGGAGTAAGGGACAAGAAAGAGTAATAGAGAGTGTGAATATGATCAAAATGCAATATGTACATGTGTGGAATATTATAATGAAATCGCTTACTTTGTGTAGTGCAGAAATGTATATTCATAATATGCAATAGAATAATGCAATATGGCTTGACTCTTAACTTACATCAAGAAGAACCTGAGCCCTGTTTAGACTTCTGAATGATAAAAACCCAGGACAGGAGAGGCTAGGAGCCAGTGGCTCATACCTATGATCCTAGCTACTCAAGAGGCTGAGATATGAGGATCATGATTCAAAGCCAGCCTGGGCAGAAAAGTCTGTGGGACTCTTATCTTCAATTAACTACTACAAAGCTGGAAGTGGCTTGAGAGCTAAGGCACTAACCTTGAGCAAAAATGCTTAGAGGTCAGCAGCCTGGCCCTGAGTTTAAGCCCCAGGACTGTCAACACACACACACACACACACACACACACACACACACACACACACACAAAACCCAGGACACTACTGTTATATTTAGCATTAAAATTTTTATTTTGATGCCTGAGCTGGTTTCAAACTGTAATCCTCAGCCACTGGCACTCAGCCAACATCTTGCATTTCTGTAATTCTAGCCAACATATAGGCTATCCTCTCTTACATGGTCTTACTTTCTCATTAGAAAAACTTGCCAGGTATTACCATGACGCTCCTGTTATAGATGAGGAAACCAAGACCAGCCACTGGAAGTCATAATTCAGTTAGTGGAGATGCTGAGACTCACAATCAGGTCATTTTAACTCAGCACCCGTTCCCTATAGATTCACTCACTATATATTTAAAGATCACACTACTGTGGGCTGCTGTCACCATGATAGCAAATAAGACAGATACAATCTTCTTTCTTATGAAGCTACCAGGTGGTTTTAGGTGTATTAAAAAAAAAAAAAAAAACACCTTGGGCCCAAGCTGACTAGACATAAAAATCTACCTCCCAATCTCTATTTCTTGGCATAATTGACCATTCCCTCTAATATTTCTGACAAGGTACATTTTTAACATTCCTTTAGGACAAATCTCATTTTATTTGCAGCCTCCTGTATGCAGAAGGAGCCAGCAAGGGGCAAACGCCCAAGTGACTCACAGTGAGTGCCTTGGATGGGGAAAATGCAAAATGTTCACTGGAAAATCCAATTTACTCCCACTTTTCACTCATTTTGAAAATGTCTCTCAGACCACAGAACAAGTTCTATACTATATTGAACTCCTCAGAGTGCTCAACAGTTACCAATGACTTGTTCTTGGGGGAATGCCTGGCGAATACTGGCAGATACCAGTGATTGGATATATATTTATACGCTTCCTGTGCAGCATTGGTTTTTCCATGTTGTCATCTAATACCTCAAAAGAATTCTCAGTTTCCCACTTAATAGATGCAGACGACTTGTCTAGTAGGTGCAAAGGTCAGAATTTGAATCCAGAGTCTCTGGCATTATACTCATACTCATTTATCCACTGCCCCCACCAAAAAAAAAAAAAATCACTCTCCTCCTACTGAGAAAACACATGAGTTAACTCAGTTAACATCCAGAAGGCTAATCTAGCAATTGTAGGTAAATGAATGGTTTCACTGGAAACTTTTTCTGTTTCCCCCTAGAGCTTTTAAGCTAAGTGTAAATTGACTATGTGCTTAGGAATTTACCAGCTCAGACAGACTGAAACAATTAGACAGGAGGCCAAGTAGAAGTGAGAGAGGGAGACAGACCCCAGGCCTAGGAGCTGACATTCCTATTAAAAGCTTCCCTCCCCTATCCTTTCTCAATTGGCTGAACCGCTAGAGGGTTGCCTGGCTAACCCACTTCCTTTTAGAAGTGTCTATCCCCTGAGGGAGCCTGGGATTTGTAGTCTTGAAATCAACTGACCTTTCATAATCCTTTAGTGGGGACTCCCTGGCTGTAGGAATATAGTATCTATTTCAGTAGCTTTTTACATGATGAAATATCCAGAGTGCTTTTTTTTTTAATGACAAGTTCCTTCCTGGGTAAGAGGAAAGACTCTGTGTATGCATCAGAATCAGTTTAATCTCCCCTCTCTTGGCCTCCACTCACTCCTCCATCTCACTCCTGAGCGTGCAGCTGGACTGGTGAGGGAGAAGAGGCAGAGCTTAGAGAGGCACAAAACCTGGCTAGACAGTAGAGAAACACACGCAAAGGCTGCCTCCTCCAAGCATGTTCTCCCAAAGGATAGTGTTCATTATTTCTCCATGCAGTATATTTGCACTGTACTCTTTTAACAAAGGACGTAGTATGTGAAAGCAAGTGCACAGATTTCTCATGCAGTCATCTGGAATCTGAGCGTAAGGCTTTCAAGACAAGTCAAGGATATCAAGTGCTCAAGTCCCTTATTTGAAAGGGATAGCATTTGCAAAGAACGTACGCACTCCCTGCCATTGCACTTGAATCATTTCCAGATTACTCATCGGAGCTAACACAGTAAAAGCACTGCTTAAATGTTTGCTGTACCATGTTATTTAGGGGATAAGAACA
Source organism: Dipodomys spectabilis (assembly GCF_019054845.1). Classification (NCBI taxonomy): domain Eukaryota; kingdom Metazoa; phylum Chordata; class Mammalia; order Rodentia; family Heteromyidae; genus Dipodomys; species Dipodomys spectabilis. Next base: position 1,960,833 of record NW_024870700.1, read on the forward strand.
AATAAAAGACATTGTCTGCATATGACTAAGGCATGTGATTTTTAAACTAGTTTTGCTTCATTAATGGTTGAATCTGCAGATGTCAAATTTGTTGATACAAAGGGCTGATGGTACTCTTTTTCCTTTTGGTCTAATACTGGGGTTTGAACTCAGGGGCTGGACACTGTCCCTTAACCTTCATTTCTGGCTTTTTGCTGGTTAATTGGATGTAACTGTCTCATGAACTGCGTGTATTAGTTTTGAACCATAATTTTTGAGTAGCTAGGATTAGAGGCATGAGCCACTAGTGCCTGGTTGTGTTGTTTTGTTTCCCCACTGTTCAGTGCCTTGTCTTGGGGTGGAAACACACTCATTTTCTCCTCAGTATTCTAGACTCTCCTGGTCTCATTTGGTCTAACCTGGGAATACCTTATCTAAGAACCCACATTTCATGGGTTACCCATGGACTAAACAAACTACTTATTGCTCCATTGTATGAAGAAATTATTAAGTAAAACAATGATCACTTTAAGTGTTATTCCTAATGACTGCGGATATTAGAAAGGCTTCAAAGCAACAGGTAATTGAAAATATAACATTCTTCATATGATATTCAACCATATTTTGGATGGGGGGGAGGGCTTGAACTCAGAGCCTTGAGATCTCTCTTGGCTTTTTTGCTCACAGTTGGTGCTCTACCACTTGAATCACACCTCAACTCTAGCATTTTCTTTGTTAATTGGAAGTAAGAATCTCTTGAACTTTTTTCCTCTGGCTGGTTTTGAACCTATAAAATGGCACTCTATTTACATAGAACCCACATGTATTCTTCTATATATTTTAAATCTTCCCTAGATAGTTTACAACCCCAAATACAGTGTAAACATTTTGAAAGTAGTTGCTCTGCTGTCTTGTATAGGGATGGATGACAAAGCGGGGAGAATGAGTATATGTGTATTTTCAGAATGGATATAATACTTTTTGGAATAATTTCAATCCTCAGTTGGTTGAATATGCTAATGTAGAATACTTCCCTCAATACTAATGTAGCAATTGTATATGTAATAAATATAAATTAATATAAATTAGAATATGTGCTTAGCATATTTTTTAAATGGCAGGATGCACGGGTTTGGAACACATTTCATTTCACTAGAAGGAGCTCTGCTAACCAGGGAAGGTCCTAGGGTTCCTAATGCTGCCAGTGGCCTTGAAACACAAAGGGCTTTCTAGGTCCCATTCTTTTTCTTTAAAAAATGGAGGAAAATAAAGCAAGCCAATAGTTAATTAAATTTTTTGGTCAGTTGTAGCTCTTGAATTCAGGGCCTGGGTATTGTCCCTAAGTTATTTTTTTTCTCCTCAAGGCTAGCACTCTACCACTTTGAACCACATCTCCACTTCTGGTTTTCTGGTGGTTAATTGGACATTAGTCTCACGGGCTTTCCTGCCCAGGCTGGCTTCAAACTACAATCCTCAGATCTCAGTCTCCTGAGTAGCTAGGATTACAAGTGTGAGCCACCAGCACCAGGCGTAATGAAGCAATTTAAAACAAGTTTCTTCCTTTGGAAAAAAAAAATCTTAAAACTCTGGGCAGACAATAGAATCCTGGTGTGAGACCAAAAGAAAGCTAGAATCTTATTCTCCATTGGGTCATCATGTTGACCAGTTGTTTTTTAAGCACTTTGTGTATGTAACATGGTGAAATCTAAAAAAAAAGGTCCTGGATTGACCTGTTTACTTTGCTTTGCTCCTTGGACATGCATGTGACCTGATAAAAACTCTCTTAGACTGAAAGAAGACTTACATAGAATTGAAAAAGTCTACCCACTCCACTGACAACAAGCAAAACCACATTGCTTTTGTACCTTCCAATGTATTACAGCATATACATTTGAAAAATTGTTTTTGGATTGGTTTGGGGGTTTGAACTGAGGGCCTCATGTTACAACTTATGATTTTTGTTTTTTTTTTTTTTTTTTTTTTTTTTTGAAAGGCTAGAATGTGATTTATTTTTTTTTTTTTTTTTTTTTTTCTTTTTTTTTTTTTTTTTATTGTAAAGCTACTATACAGAGGGTCACAGTTACATGAGTGAGGTTATGAGTACACTTCCTCTTGAACATTGTTACCCCCTCCATTGTTTTCCCCCTACCATCCCCTCCCTCCCTCCCTTCCCCGAGGTTCTTTTTTTTTTTTTTTTTTTTTTTTTGATTGTGATTAAATGATTACATAATTTCAAAGTCACAAGTTCATTCTAACTTCCCTGGAGCAAATTGTCTACCACAGTCTGTAATATATAACAGTGTTCACATGTTATATACCATATTTGTGATCAGCAGCATGAGGATATTTAGTAGTGGTTCAACCAGATGAGCGGGAGTTCTTTGTTTCTTAAGTCCTGTTAGTTTTGTCGTATCACTAACCTTTTGGATTTAGCATCCACTTATGAGGGAGACCATGTACCGTTTGTCTCTTCGTTCTTGGCTTACCTCGCTCAACATGATTCCTTCTAGCTCCATCCATTTCCCTGCAAATGCCATTATTTTGTCATTTCTAATGGCTGCATAATATTCCATTGTGTATAGATACCACAATTTTTGGATCCATTCATCTGTGGTGGGGCACCTAGGTTGTTTCCATATCCTAGCTATTGCGAACAGTGCTGCAATAAACATGGAGGTGCACGTGTCCTTGTATATTGGTTCCTGTTGTTCAGGGTAGATGCCTAGAAGTGGTATGACTGGGTCGTAAGGGAGGTCAATCTTTAGCTTTCTAAGGACCCTCCAGACTGCTTTCCAAAGTGGTTGTATAAGTGTACATTCCCACCAGCAGTGTAATAGGGTTCCTCTTTCTCCACATCCCCTCCAGCATTTGTCGTTGGCTGATTTGTGGATGTGGGACATTCTGACTGGGGTAAGGTGGTATCTCAGGGTTGTCTTTATTTGCATTTCCTTCACCACCAGGGATGATGAACATTTCCTCATGTGTTTCTTTGCCATTTTTATTTCTTCATTTGAGAAGTCCCTCTTTAGTTCCCTTGCCCATTTAGTAACTGGTTTGTTAGGTTTGGGAGGGATTAGTTTCTTGAGTTCCCTGTATATACAGGATGTTAACCCCTTGTCTGATATATTGCTGGTAAATATTTTTTCCCAATTAGTTGGTTGTCTTTCTAGCTTAGTTGCGATAGATTTAGCTGTGCAGAAGCTTTTTATTTTAAGGTAGTCCCATTTGTCGAGTCTCTCTCCAACTTGTTGTGACCCTGGGACTCTGTTCAGGAAGTTCCTTCCTGTGCCTATTAGTTCAAGTGTCTCTCCTACTCTGTCCTGCAGTAGTTTCAGAGATTCAGGTTTAATGTTAAGGTCTTTAATCCATTTTGAGTTGATGTTGGTGCATGGTGATAGGCTGGGGTCCACTTTTAGTTTTCTGCATGTGGCTGCCCAGTTTTCCCAGCACCAGCGGTTGAAGAGGCTGTGTTTCTTCCATTGTATGTCTTTGGCTCCTTTGTCGAATATCAGCTGGCTGTAGGCCTGTGGATTTATATCTGGATCTTCTATTCTGTTCCATTGGTCTTCGGGTCTGTTTTTGTGCCAGTACCATGCTGTCTTTGTGATTATAGCTCTGTAGTAGAGTTTGAAGTTCGGCATGGATAGCCCTCCCATATTGTCTTTATCCCCTAGAATTGTTTTGGCTATTCTAGGTCTTTTGTTGTTCCATATAAATTTTTGGACTGTTTTCTGTATTTCAGTGATGTATGTCATTGGGATTTTAATAGGAATTGCATTGAATTTGTATATTAATTTTGGAAGTATCACCATCTTTACTATATTAAGTCGGCCTATCCAGGAGCATGGGAGGTCTTTCCATTTCCTAGTGTCTTCTGCAATTTCTTTCTTTAACTTTTTATAGTTCTCATTAAATAGTTCTTTTACATCTTTGGTTAGGTTAATTCCTAAATATTTTATTTTTTGGGAGGTTATTGTGAATGGGGTTGCTCCCTTTATTTCCCTCTCTTCCTGTGCGTTATCAGTGTATAGGAAGGCAACTGATTTTTGTGGGTTTATTTTGTATCCTGCTATTTTGCCGAAGTGACTTATGATTTCTAAAAGTTTGGGGATGGAGTTTTTGGGATCGTGGAGGTATAGTATCATGTCGTCTGCAAAAAGGGATAGTTTCACTTCTTCTTTCCCTATGCGGATCCCTTTAATGTCTTTTTCTTGCCTTATTGCCCTGGCTAAGGGTTCTAGGACTATGTTGAAGAGGAGTGGAGATAGTGGACATCCTTGCCTTGTTCCTGTTTTTAGGAGGATTGGTTGTAGCTTTTCCCCATTAAGTATAATATTGGCTATTGGTCTGTCATAAATGGCTTTTATTGTTTTTAGAAATGTTCCTTCTATTCCTATTTTCTCCAGAGCTTTTAGCATGAATGAATGTTGAATTTTATCAAAGGCCTTTTCTGCATCTGTGGCGATAATCATGTGATTCTTGACCTTGGCTCTGTTGATATGCTGGATTACATTTATTGACTTACGTATGTTAAACCATCCCTGTGTCTCTGGGATGAAGCCTACCTGATCATAGTGTATTATTTTTTTTATGTGTTTCTGGATTCTGTTAGCTAGAATCTTGTTAAGGATCTTTGCATCTGTGTTCATCAAGGAGATTGGCCTGTAATTCTCCTTTTTGGTTGGGTCTTTGCCTGGTTTGGGGATGAGTGTGATATTGGCTTCGTAGAATGAGTTTGGGATAGCTCCCTCCTTCTCTGTTTCTCTGAAGAGCTTGAGGAGTATGGGTATTAGTTCTTCTTTAAAGGTCTTATAGAATTCTGCTGTGAATCCATCTGGTCCTGGGCTTTTTTTTGTTGGAAGACTTTTGATAGCTTCCTGTATCTCATTATAGGATATTGGCTTATTTAATTGGTTAACTTCTTCTTTGCTCAGTTTGGGTAACTTGTATTTCTCTAAAAATGCATCCATTTCCGCCAGATTTTCTTCCTTTAGAGAGTATAGCTTTTGAAAGTAGTCTGTTAGAATTGTTTGGATATCTTGGGTACGTGTTGTGATGTTTCCCGTGGCATCCCTAATCCTATTAATATGGGTTTCCTCTCTTCTTTTTTTAATTAATCTTGCCAACGGGCCATCAATTTTGTTTATTTTTTCAAAGAACCAGCTTTTTGTTTGGTTTATTTTGGTTATGGTTTTCTGATTTTCTAATTGGTTAATCTCTGCTCTCAATTTGGTTATCTGGCTTCGTCTAGTAGCTTTAGGTCCCATTTTTTCTTGTTTTTCTAGCTGTTTTAGTTGCAACATGAGATTATTTACTTGGTCTGTCTCCATTCTCTTGATGTGGGCACTGAGGGCAATAAATTTGCCCCTCAGGACTGCTTTTGCTGTGTCCCACAAGTTTCTTTGTGAGGTGTTTTCATTTTCATTGAGTTCTAGGAAATGCTTTATTTCTTCTCTGATCTCTTCTGTTACCCAGGCCTTGTTAAGGAGTGTGCTGTTCAATTTCCATGTATTAGAGAAATTTCTGCGGTATGCTTTGTTATTGAGAGCTAGCTTGATTCCACTGTGGTCAGATAGGATACAGGGGATTATGTCGATCCCTTTGTATTTGCTTAAGTTCCTTGAATGAACTATGATATGGTCTATTTTGGAGAAAGTTCCATGAGCTGCTGAGAAGAATGTGTACTGTGTTGTTTTAGGGTGAAATACTCGGTAGATGTCAGTTAATTCCGCTTGAAGTATGGCCTCACTTAATTCGGTAGCTTCTTTGCCAATCCTCTGGTTGGTAGACCTGTCCTTTGGTGAGAGTGGCGTGTTAAAGTCTCCTAGTATTATCGTATTGGGATCTATTTTATTCTGTAAGTTTGAGAGCATTTGTTTAACATATCTGGGTGCACCGATATTTGGGGCATATAAGTTGATGATGGTTATATCCTCCTCTTGGATTGTTCCCTTTATTAATATGTAATGTCCGTCCTTGTCTTTCTGTACTGATTTTAATGAAAAGTTTATTTTGTCAGATATCAGGATAGCTACACCTGCTTTCTTATTGGGGGAATTTGATTGGTAGATCCTTTTCCACCCCTTCACTCTGAGTTTGTTTGTATGTTTGGCTGAGAGGTGGGTCTCCTGAAGGCAACAGATGGATGGGTCTTGTTTTCTGATCCAGTCCTCAGTTCGTTTTCTTTTAATTGGCGAATTCAGCCCATTTATATTAAGAGAAAGTATAGAGAGATGCATTGTTGTCCCTGCCATTCCGTTTTCCTAAGTTTTTCTTCTTTCCTTTCCTCCTGTGCTTGCTCAGTTAGACTTTGAGTAATGCCTGTTTGGGGCAGGTCCCAGTTCCTGGTTGCTTTCTTCAGGTTGTGTCCCCCCTCTTAGAATTCTTTGTAATGCTGGCTTAATGTTTATGTATTCATTTAGTTTTTCTTTGCTATTAAAAGTTTTCAGTTCTCCATCGAATGTGAATGCTAGCTTTGCCGGGTATATCAGTCTGGGTTGGCAGTTATTGGCTCTCAGGGCTCGTATGGTGCTTTCCCAGGCTTTTCTTGCATTCATTGTTTGTGTGGAGAGATCTGCAGTGATTCTAATTTTTTTCCCGTTGTAGTATAGCTCCTTCTTCATTTTTGCTGCATGCAGGATTGTTTCCTTATTATTCAGATCCATCATTGTTACTATTATGTGCCTAGAAGTGTTTCTCCTGGGATCTTGCTTGTTGGGTGTTCGATAAGCTTTTGTGATGTAGTTAAGATGGTCGTTTTTGAGGTGGGGAAAATTTTCATTGACTATCTTGTTAAATAGGTGTTGCATTCCCTTGCTCTGGAATTCCTCACCTTCGTCCACTCCGATTATGCGAAGGTTAAATTTTTTAGCATTATCTGCTTGCTCTTGAATTTCCCTTTGGTTTAATTTGAGTGATTTTTCCATATCTGTCACTTTTTGGTCCAGTTGGTGTATTCTGTCTTCTGTATCTGACACTCTACCTTCCATTTCATTCACTCTGTTGACCGTGGCTTCTATTGTGGTTTGCATGATGGAAATGGATCCCTTTATGGATTCAATGTTGGTTCTCAGAGTACTGATCTCACCTCTCAATGAGGTGATATCAGTATGCATTACCTCTAATTTGGCGTTTATCTCACTTCTTACTGAGGTTTGTGCAGCTTCTATTTTTGCATCCAATTTTTGTTTGATATCCTGTATATCTTTTGATAGTTCATCCTTGTGCTCTTTCAATTTCTGATCCATTTCTCGCTTTATTTCTTGAGTCATTGCCTCCAGCAACCCTTGGATGTAGTTTTTGTCTTCCATTCCTGCTTTGCTCCCACTGGGGCTCTCCCCTGCGTGGCTGCTGGCTTTTGAGGTGAGCTTGCTGTCCTGGGTAGTGGTAAACCTTGTGATTTTTCTCTGTGATTTTCGCATGGGGGTTCAGGAGACTGCTCTTCAATCTTGTTTTGGTGTGTCTGTCTTTGCTTGGTTGCTGATTCTCTATTGGTAGAGAGAGTCTGTGTCTGATCTGGATTCTGTTGGGAGCCTATTTCCAGCTGCTATTCACTTAGGATTCTCAGCTCTCTGCTGTAGCAATTCCCGCCTTTGGAAGGGTTGAGCAGCCTAGACTGCTTGTGTTTGCTCCTGCGGGTGCTCTTGGGAAGATCAGATGCTCTGGATGCACTCTCCCAAATACTGGAGTCTGCTATGGGCTCCTGATGTGTTTTTGTTTGTTTTGGGCTGGTTGTGGGCTTGAACTCTAGGTTTGGGTGCTGTCCCTCAGCTCTTCAGCTCAGGGCTGGCACCCTACCATTTGAGCCACAGCCCCACTTCTGACCCTTTTTGCTTTGTTCAGGCGCCGGTCCCCTGGCCTGGTTCCGGCCCCAGCCTGGAGCGCGCTCGTTAGGCCTGTGCTAATGTGTATACCACCTTGGTTATGCAGCCTGGAGGACACAGTTCGAATTTCTTCTACTGTTGGTAGTCTTGACCCAGGGGCACTGTTCCTGGCTTGAGCATTTAAGCTCCCTTCCCGGGGCGCTCTTGCTCTGGCCTGGCCAGCAGAGTGTGCTCCACCGGCTGGTGGGGCTCTCGAACAGTTCCCAGTTTTAGTGGGTCCTGTGGTCCGGGTGTTGGGGTAGGGAGTCTAGGTCAGGGTCTGGGGATTCCCTCCAGCTCTGGTCTCCCTTGATGGATTCCCTGTCCCCTGATGGGTACTCACCCTGTAGGTCGTCAGTTGTTGTTGCAGTCCGTCAGTTGTTGTTGCAGTCCGAGTTCAGTTGGGGTGGTTGCGGGCTGGGTTGGGCGGCCCCCCGCCGGGTCGTTGCGATCGCGACAGGTCCCTTTGTGGCGCTGCTGGTGCCGGGCGGCTTTGGCGGGATGGAGCCTCTCCGCTCCGGTGGAGAGTGATGGGTGGGGTGGGATCCTCCTGGAGACTCCCGGCTGGTAGGTTTCTCTGTTCCTGGCGATCCGCTGTTCTGCAATCCGGTACCTGGTGATCTGCAAGCAGCCCCCTGTGTCTCTGTGGCTCCGGCAGCCCCCGCCGGGCCGGCTGGCCGGCGGCTTGGCGCACTGCCGCGCGGCCAGTAAAGGTTGGGGGAGGGGTCTTCGCTCTTCTCTGTTCTGAAATTCTTCTTTTCCTCTCTTTCTTTTTTTGTTATTTTCCACCTCTGGTTTTTCTCTGAGTGTTCGTCTTTTTGTTGTTGTCGGTCTCTTGGGGAGATTAAAGGTTGGAACTCGAACTCTCTTTTTGGTTGGAGAGAGCTGTGGCGTTTCCCTACTGCCCCGTCGCCATCTTGAGAACTTATGATTTTTGACTGCATCCTTAACCCCTGTTTTGCTTTCATTACTTTTTTTTTTTTCTGGTTGTGGTGCTTGAACTCAGGGCCTGGGTGCTGTCCTTGGGCTTCTTTGTGCTTGAGGCTAGCGCTCTACCACTTGAGCCACAGCTCCACTTCCAGTTTATAAGTGGTTAACTGGAGATAAGAGTCTCAGGTAGACTTTTCTGCTCAGACTGGAATTTAACCATGATTTTTAGATCTCAGCCTCCTGCGTACTAAGATTTTAGGTGTGAGCCACAGGTGCCTGGCTTGCTTTCATTATTTTTTAAGGAGGGTCAAACCTGGGCTGGCCTCAGACTCATATCCCCCAATCCACAACCTACCTAAGTAGCTGAAATCACGAGCATGCCTGGCATTGAGATGGGGGTCTACCCAGGATGGCTTGGAACTGTGATCCTCCCATCTCTTCTTCCTGAATAGTTTGGATTATAATCACGAACCACTGTGCCTGGCCTAGGAAAAACTCAGAGCCCAAGAAGAAAACAGAAAAACCTTCCCTGGACAAAATTCTTTGCCTTAGCAGCGGCTATATAAGAAAACAACATCTTCCATTCTGAGAGAAGGCACAATTTATTTAGTCAAATTATTTTACAACATAGTCTTCATTGACAGTTGTCAGCTTAACACTTAATATAGTTAAAAGTCAGCGATTACCTGCAAAATTATATATATTTTAAAGTCTAAAAATATATTGCATATATAGAGCAGGAAAATCCCTTGCCTCCACAAGGGAAAGTTTGGTTGTCCTTTCCAGAGTTGTGATTATTGCAATGCGGTTATTTACACACATTTCCAAAGCATTAAAGATTTAAATGGACTGCTCTTACCCCTGCATGGCTGTTAAATATCACCAGTGCTTCTTTTTCCTAGTAAGTCAATGACTTAGACACTCTGTTTTCTTTTCAGCAATAGTCACATTATGCATTTTTTTAAAAACCAGCTATAAAAACGTACAAAGAACCCAAATGTACAGATTGACAAAAAAAAAGATGTACAAATTACACTTAAAAAAATAACAAGGATTGATTTGATAGTAACATTGTATTTGTGACCGAGGTCAACTCGTTTATTTATTCTTTTTAATTTTTTAATTATTTATTTTCTTAATACTGTGAGATATAGGAAAATAACTCTGCATAATTTATACAGTAAGATGCCTTCTGATTGGTTGACCCTGGTCTGATGGTCTAACAAACGCACAGCGCTTGCGAATCTGTTTGAGTTTAGAAATCCCCGTGACTTTTCAAAGTTCTGGGACCCATTGTCATTAAAAAAAATAGTTATCTAAATCATTTGTCTTTCAGGAATGTCTGTGTTTGCATTAGAATTTCTTAGTTCAAAGCTTGACTATTTGTAGAGAGAACAATAAGCTGAGTGCATATGGACCACTAACAGGGATTTTCCGATGCCCATGGGTTCATAAATACACACACACGCACACACACACACAGACACACACACACACACACACACACACACACACACACACGTCATGTCTTTTAAATTCCAGTTGGGTGAAAACTTCACTGGCCTTACAACCAGTGTTCCAGTTGCCATCCACTGAACTTGGTCCTCTTAAAAGTAAGATTCTGAGCTTCCTGCCTCTATTTCCACTTAGTTTCGAACCAGAACATGACTGGTTAAATCCATGATTCATTATTGTATTGAATCCTACAATGATGAGACCCGTGTGTTGATAAGAAACTGCTTTGGCCATTAAAAAGTAGAAAGAAAATTTACAGCTTCTTTTTTTGTTTTGTTTTAGAACCATGATAGAATCATTCCAGTCATCTAAAATATTCCATTCATTAAAAAAAAAAATGATAGGAGGTTAAGAATCCAAACTGGTCTACTGGCCCATGGAAGGATCCATCTCTTTCTTTCGGTACAGGAAGCAAGAGTTAATGACATTTAAAGAAATTTTTTTTTAAAGAGCAAAGGTTTTATCCAACAAGAAAGAACATCCAGTTTTGTTTTCACCAGAGGTCACATAGGTCCTTTACGGTCCAAAGTATCCGGGAAGAGTGGAAGGCCACCATGGTTAAGCTTCTAGTAGTAGCTGCCTAAGTGTGAAGACACATGGGTGTTAGGATGACGGGGGACATTGGGATTAGGGTAGATCCCACCAGTTGGGGAGGTCCAATATGGTGATGCTGCTCCAAAGAAGCTGGAAGAAGTGACGGGCATGGAGGATGGATGGGGAGGGACGAAGTTCACCTTCTGCTGGTGGGTGTGGTAGGAAGGCATGTAGGAGATATCGGAAGGGTACTTGTACATGGATGACTCGGTCGGGTGTGGTTGCAGAGCCTGGGCAATGCCATGGAAGTCAAACTTGTAGGCATACCTTTTACCATGGACTTTGGTCATAATGTTTTTATCATAGTAATACCGGAGGGCTCTGCTCAGCTTGTCATAATTCATGTTGGGCTTGCTCTTCCGCTCCCCCCAGCGCCTGGCCACTTCGTCTGGGTCCGTCATTTTGAACTCCCCATTGGTCCCCTCCCAGGTGATGCAGCTGGCATTGGCACTGTCGGAGAGTAGCTCGAGGAGAAATTGCCACAACTGGATCTGCCCACTTCCTGCAGGCAAAGAGGAGAAAGCAGCAACTCAGCCCAGAGAAGTCAAAGCCTGTTCCCTGCATATGTGCTTTCCTGGCCTTCCTAAGAACCCCCTTTGTGTCATTTACCTTCAGATGACTTCTTCTTGCCGTTCACTTTACAAAAACAGAACCATCATAATGATATGCGTTCCTGGGCTACAGGTTGACATTTCAGTACATGTAGTCAATGTATGCTGATGGAATCAGGCTGTTTAGCGTGTCTAACAACCTCAAATGGTCATGTTAGACTGAATATTCAAAATCCTCCCCTCTAATTTAGTTGATTTCCAGAAGCATCCTCAGCTGCAGACACAGCAAACTAATAACAAGTCTCAACCTCTAGTTTGCACTCTATAAGATAGGTATTGACTTATCTGGCAAAATGAAGAACTCATTTACTCCCCAGTCAGATGTCTAGATATGAGATGGAGGTCTTTGTAACCTCACAAAGCTAGGGAACATTCTGGAAAGAAGAGCTTGCAGGGGAAGGTGAACTCACCAGGATTGGCCAGACGGCTGCTCGTGGGACCCAGGATCTGATATGGATCTAAAGAAATCAAAAAGGAAATATGTTTTAATATTATTTAAAAAACATAGCAGTGTCAACAACAACTTAAGACTTTACACTTCTATTTCAATATCATAGGAAAGTCTAATTTCAGTAAACATTACTGCTCTTATGTGTAGATCTCAAAGGTATTGGGTATGGTCAGGGGCAAAATTTATAGAAAAGTAACAGTATCATTTTGTTCTTGTTTGGTTTCCTTCCTTCCTTCCTTCCTCCCTTCTTTCCTTCCTTCTTTCCTACCTTTCTTCCTTCCTTTGTTGTTGGTAGTACTGGGGTTTGAACTTAGGGGTTTGTACTTTCTAAGTAGGCGCTCTACCACTTGAGCCACTCCACCAGCTACTTTTCGTGTTCATAGTTTCTGAGATAGGGTCTTGCTTTATTCTCTAGGGTGATGTGGATCATTGATCCTCCTATTTGTGCTGTCCTTTGTCTCTGGGCTGACAGGTACATACCACTGCACCCAAACCATTGACTGAGACAGAATCTCATGAACTTTTTAATTCCTCAGCTGGCCTTGAACCAATGGTCCACAGATCCTACACACATCTCCCTGTAGACTTTGGATCATCTCTAGATTACTTCTCAAACCTAAGAGATGGAAGTGATGGGAAAATAAATTAACACCATATAATGTGTGGAATGATGAGAAAAGACCTGGCCATGTACAACACACATATAACATTTTTCTGAATATTTTTGTTCTGTTGTGAGTTGAATCCTTGGGTCAGAACCCGCAGTTATGGAGGACCAACTAGATGTCTAAATCTTCCACCAAATGATTATGTGGAATCCACAGCAAAGGAGACATCATCTATCTGGATCATATACCTGGCTGGGGCCGCTGTTCAGTGTTCTTGCTCATCGTCTGTGCTCCTCCAAGGGGAGGACCTGTGCCAAGAGAAGGAAGTGAGGTAAATGGCTGTTCGCCGGGGCAGAGGAATATCAAGTGCCCTCCAGAAGGAGGCATCATGTACTGAACTGGCATTCATGCTATTTATTTTATTTTGGTACTACTGGGGATTGACCTCAGGGCTTCAGGATAGCTTGGGAGTGCTCTGCCTCTCTAGCCACATCTCCAGCCCTTTCTTTACATTGGTAATTTTCAAGGTAGGGCTTTACTTTATGCTCTGACCAGCCTTTGATCCTTCTACTTGGTGCTTCCCTGTGTTGCTAGGGATGACAGTTGTGTGTCCAGCCATTAGTGGAGATAGAGTCTCACAAACTTCTTTTGGCTTGGACTGGTCTGGAACTCCTACCCTCTGATCTCTGCCTCTGAAATAGCTCAGATTACAGGCTTGAGCCACTGTGCTTAGCTTTATTTATTTTCTTATTTATTTATTTATTTAGGGTCCGGTCGTGGGGCCTGAACTCTGGGTCTGGGCGCTGTCCCTCAGCTCTTCAGCTCAAGGCAAGCGCTCTACCACTGAGCCACCTTCCCAGCCCCTAAATGATTTTTTTTTTAAAAAGGTAATAATCTAGTATGTCTCTAGTACTGGGGTTTTGAAGTTTATTTGGGCAATCTTTAATGAGATGGCAGCATTTGTGCAAAGATCACCTGCTTCCTGTGATCCCATGTTTTGTGGGTTCTCCCCCCAGAATATCTCTTTCTCCTCTTCCTCCCTCCCTCCCTCCACCCGTGGCTTTCTCTCTCTCTCTCTCTCTCTCTCTCTCTCACACACACACACACACACACACACACCCTCTCTGTGCTCACCATAGCTTCTTCATTTGAAGCTGTGTTGTTACTTCTTGCAGGGTCTGTGGCTTTATCTGACTGGCATTCCCAGATGCCTTTATCTTCCCACTGACCTCTCATTCATGTCCCTGTCCAGACACCTGAATCTGCCCCGTTGCCTAAAGAATCAAAATCTAGCTTCTTAGCATCATTCGCTACCAATCCCACTTTTACTTCTCTAGGCTTCTTTTCCACATATGTTCTAAATTCCAGGAACCAAGGGTCCTCCCTGATGATCTGCCATGCTAGCCCACAGCTTGACTGGGGTGCCTGTCTTCCCCTCTCTCTCAGTCAAAAAATGTTTCTCCATCTAGATCTAACTTAAGTGGTAGCAGATCTACACACTTCCTTGGTATTTCCCAGGTGAATACAGTCATGGATGTACAACCATTTCCTTCTCCTCCCTAAAGAACCACCTATGCCTGACTCATCATTGTGAATCCATACAGTGAAGGGCTGTGTGCAGAGTCTAAAATGAACACACAGAAGAGAAATGGATCTTGATTACTGACTGGCCACTGTTTATAATTCGAGTCTCTTAAAAGAATTTCCTTCACCTGCCTTTATCCACTTGCTCTTTTACTTTCTAGAGAAAGCAAGATAGATACATTTGGCTCCAGGAATTCATGAACCATCATCTTTCCTTATTCTCATAATGGAAGATATTGGATAAACTTTAACTACCATCATGGTAGTCCCCTACACTTTCTCTGTCAGGCTATCTTCTATGTCAGTTTCTCGTCTAGTATAGACAGGCGTGTGACCTGACTAAGCATCATCAATTGGAGGAACAAAGTCACAGAGGTCAATAACCTCTCATCAACCTTAACAGAAATTCAAATCCAGTCACCTTTCATTCATATGGAAATGTGTCCCAAGAAACCTTCAAAATTAAAAATCCTAAAACCAAGTATAGCAAAGCAAATTTCAAAGGTCTAATCCCACACCATCTTTCAAAGAAACAGGTCTTAAATTGAAAACAGCTATGGTGCTGAAGATTAAACCTGGAAACCTGTATATAGGAACCACACAACTCTACCTTTCTAGCCCCTGAAAATGAATTCTGATTATGTGCTCAGAAAAGCATAGAAACAAATGTTTATTTTTTATTCTTTATCTCATGACCCTGTTTTTTACCCTGTCCTCAGAAAAAATGTTGTCTTCCCAAGGAATGGTATGACATTTACTTACTTTTGTTGAGGCCAGAATTCATGTTATTACCCCATCCTCCTCTCCTGACTGAGTCATAAGAAGGATCTAATGAAAAACAACAAATAGGAGCAATTAGCTTTGACTGCTTTGTAGGAAGGTTACATGAAGATTATCTTAGTGATCAGAAGAGATTAACATTAATTCAGCAATGAATTTTTTAAGTATCTCTAAATTCCTGAAGTGAACTCCCATGGGGTTGGGGGTGGGGTGGTAGAAAAAAAAATTAACACTGATTTTGAGAAGATTTCAGTCTTGCCTGAAGCACTGGGAAGATCTTGTATTTAAGATGGAAGATGGATTTAAATCCTATCTTGTGATTTGTTGTGAGATCTTAGATAAATTAGAAGACTTATCTGAGCCCAAAGGTCAAGGATATGCAAGTAAGGACTGACCTGCATTACATTATCTACCTTATGGGTTATACTGAGATCAAGGAATAGGATGTACGTAAATTACTTTATAGAACTTGTCAAAAACATTAGCTGCCTAACAATGTCCTGGAGTGGCTCTGGAGAGATGGGGGATATACAGATGAAAGGTCTCATGGGAAATCAGTGTCAAAGCCCATGGGCTTGATGTTCCTTGGAGGCCAACTCCAGCCTCCTGTCACAGTGCACTGAAATGTTGCTATGAGTTGTGAGCACATTCCAGACTGCCTTAGAACTCTCAGACTTTTCTATTGGGGGCTGAGCCTGATGGCCTCGGAGAAAGGGAGAAAGCCAGAGGTGTGGCTGGAAAAGAAGCTGGATCAAGAAATGGTCCAGATATGGCTAGAGAGAAGCTTGCATCTAGGAGGGCTTAGAGACTAGATTTTCTTGGAGAATACGCTATGGAATCTGAACTTCACTGATCCATAGCCTTTCTTGAAAAAGCCCATCCATCTGCCTCCACAACCATGCTCAGAAATTGCTTAACAACTGGCTGGAAATGTCTTCATTTCCTCTCTCGTGGTGCAAGCCCTGTAGAGACATAGAGAAGGAATAGCAGAAAGGCTTAAGGATACAGAATTATGACTTTCAAAGTCTTTCCATGAACAACAAAGAAACCATAAATACCATCTGAACAAATGGGGCACAAACCTCATCAAACAACAGCCTGACATGGTGAAACACAAACCATTCCCTTCCACCCTTTTGGAGTCTCTCAAACAAATTAGAATAAGACCTGGGAAGATGGATGGACAGATGGATTCAGACTGTCTGAACTTTCACTGTTACTGGCTAAGAAGAACCAAAAGAGAGGAATGATTTTCTTGTTGAAAAAAAAAAATCCACGTGCAGATGCAAATTCCTCCTGTCTCTGGAAAAGCCAGTTCAGTTTTTAAATTACAGTCTTTAACAGTTGGCATGAAAAGCAAAACAGAAAGCTAGGGGAATGGGGATAGGGAGAAAGGCTGGGAAAGAGACAAAGATACAAACTCAACTGCTTCACGTTGTCTCTTTATTTTTATTTAACTTTCTTCCACCGTCATTCACATTGCCTCTCCAAAACAGATTCTTTTTAATTTTTAATTTGTCTTGAAGTGGATTACAAAGGGATTCAACTCTGCATATCAGTTGGTAAGTACACTATATCTTGACCAATGTCACCCCTCCCACCTTTCTCCCTTCTACCTCCCAACCCTATCCAGATCCTTCTTGCTTAAAATCAACTAAGCCAATGGAGCCAATTTCTTAGTCATTTGGAGAGAGGCATTTTGGTGAAAGATTCTGTAGAAATCAGCACTGGGAGTGTGCCAGAAGCAAAGTGGGGGAGGTGAGAGTCCTCAAGGGTGTTTCTTTGGTCAGGAGAAGGCTACCACCCTGACCTCTCACCGTTTATTAAGGACTTCTGCGCATGCTCGATGCTTGGCCATAGAATAGAGGTGAAACAGCATAAACTAAGTTTCCTGTCCTTGGATTTAGATATGAAGACGATCTCTAAGAGTCTTAGGAAGTGCCGTCATGTGCCAAGCATGGTGGAGATGGCAGTAGCTACTGGAGATGAAGGAGGGAGACGTGGGGGTACACTGGTAGGGGAGAGGCTCTCTGGATCTGGAAGACTTGAGGGAGAGCTCACTGGAAAGAAGAGAGTAGGCAATGCAGGTTGGGAAAAAGCAGAAATGAGTAGTGTGATACAAGTACATGCCTAACTAAATAGAGAGATATGGAGGGAGAGAAGGAGCGAGGACCAAAGGAGAGGGCCTGAGAATTGACAGGAGTTGACTGGAGTTAAGCAAACTTGCTGATCTTGGTGAGTGCAACAGTGGAGGTGGATGGAGGTTTGGGGTATGCAGTAGGGTCAGGTACACAGCAAGGTGAGACCTATTTACTCCAGGTGGTATTCTGAATACATGGGGTGCCTGGTAGGGGTAAGGAGGTAAAGGAGGCCTTTCCATTGGGACAGAACAGAAAGCAGAATTGAAAGTGACAATCTAAAGGAAAGTCACTAGGTATGTCCTCTGAAGGCCATCTTGATTCTTGGTTTCTAATAAGCTGCATGGATGCAATCTGTCTCGAATACTTCCAAATCACTTTTTCTACTTAGTCAGGAGTCTACTGAAAGCCATGTGATAGCCACTCAGAAGAGTCATGGTTTTTGAAGCCCAGATAATGGCCCTGGCTAGAGTTGCTATTGCACTCATGGCCTTAGGCTCGCTAGACAGCCTCTCTACCACTTGTGTGCCCGAGCCTTCGACTTTTAATTTTGTTGCCTAGATAAAGTCTCATGCTTTATTTTGTCCAGGTTACTCTCAAAATCTAGGTCCTCCTGCCTCTGCCTCCCAGAGATGATAGGAGTATGCCACCTTGCCCTGCCTGCCTTTGACTTATTATTTCTCCCTGATCTGTTACTCTAGCTCCAGGGACAGAACAGATACACAGAAGTTCTAGAACACAGAATGAAGTCCCTCTCTCTTACGGAAGGTGGGTGATCGTTGGCTTTTTATGTAGCTCTAAGTGGAAAACTCCATGGTATTTTAACACAGAGGAGTTTTCCTGTGATTTTGTTGGCCGGAGGAGGAAGGCGGAGTTTCACAAGTGGGTACTCTCACCGGCCCAACCACCCATCCAGGTGACAAAGGAGGTGACAGAAATAGAGAGCACCCCTGCAGTCAGTCTGTGCCACGATCCCCCAGTGGAAGTTAATAGATCAATAAACAGCTAATGACCTGGTGGTCACCTGCGACTGCAGCCAAGTGGCACAATACTGAAGAAACAGAGCAACAAGGACCTCCTGCCTGTCATCCATTGGCTTTTGCATCCCTCACTGTTTTCAAGGCAAATCCCACCATTGAGACCAACTCTAGGAAGAACAGCCCATTTTCTACAGAGTTTAACACATGTTAGGATTCATAGGGCCTCATTCTCAGTTTGGGACTAAAATGAGAATCAGTCATTTTGGAGCAATTCCCAAAAAGCTGGGCTGTCTTGCAGCTGAAGTGTGAAGTCCAAGGAAGCAGTCAGCACAGGCCTGGCCAAGCGCTGGCCTCAATCAAGGCATGCAATCAGTATTAGGCACCATTATCACGCTGCGGACACTTGCTGCCAACCTGCCAAACACACAGCACTCCTCCTCTTCACTCTGTTGTCTTTACCCTGCTCTGCTTCTAGTCTTGCACTCACTGCCTCATTTAATCAGCAACTAACTCATGGTTGTTGTTGGTGGTTTCCACTAGTATGTGTGTGCCTGTGCTCAGGGGTGTGAGTTTGAGCTCAAGGGTTTGCACTCACTCTCATTTGGCTTGCTTACTTCATAGCTGGTATTCTACCATTTGAAGCCACATCCCCCAAGTCTGGATTTTTTTTTTTGCTAGTTAATTGGAGACAGAATCTTGTGGATTTTTCTCTCTAGGGTTGTCTATGAACTCAGTCCTCTGATCTCAGCCTCCTGAGTAGCTAGGTTTATAGGTGTGAGCCACTGGAACCTCTGGCCTAATTCAGGTTTGTTGTTTGTGGTTGACACCTGCCACCTGAGTGTCAGGCCCATGAGGTCAGGAAGCTTCGCTGCTGGCTATAGACACTGTGCCCAGCACAGTTGTTGAATCTATTAAGTGAGTGAGTGAATGAATGAATGAATGAATGAACTGAGCTGATATTTTTACCTTCCTGTTAATTATACACAATTCTCTTATGCTTCACTAGGTGAAAAGAATCCCAGGCTCCTAGCCTGACTTCTCCCTATAGAAGTATTTCCTCAGGTGATTTGCCTTTGTGGTACTAGGGAGACAGGCCACAATCACCCCTGAGACCCCGCTAACCATAGGGAAAGCAATCCACCTATTTTGAGGCAGAGGTTAAGAGTGTGTCCCTACAGAGGAGTTAAGGGTTAGAGTAGCCTGTGTTTTATTTGATATACAGTCCCATCCCACACAATGATGTTCAGGTGACAGCAGATGGTAGCTAGATATGAAGCATGTCACAGCTGTCTCTGTTTATTCACAATCTATGATGTTCACACAAGGACAGAATCCTCCCGCCCCAACGAAGTATTTATCAGGATCAATCTCATGGTTAAACATTCCATCTCTGCAACTGGATTCATGTTTTTGTTCTACTAAATGTCACAGGAGTGACAATTTAATTGGGTGCTCAGCTCTGGTACCAGAAACACAAACAGAATTATAAGTACAACTAACATGGCAAAACCAAGGATCTAGATCAGCAGCTTGCATTTCTTAGCAAACAGATCCTCTGCAGCCTGGTACCTGCCACTTGTGCAACTCCTTCAAGGGGCTGCTGATCTGTGGGGTTCTCCAATGTGGCAGGCCCCCACTAAGTAGCTGGGTGTGCACGGAGATGGCTCCTGATGCAATGGGTGAAGTCTGCGTTCCAGAGCTGATTTCTGAGAAGGCAAGCTGGAGGAAACAGCCAGACACAGTCTGCAAAATATGCCCATTCTGGCCAGCCCAAGAGTTGACAATCTCATAGCTTCCCTATGGTGGCAGACAGATCAGCTTTATCAGCAGAAATCATGCCTTGATTCTGACAAACTTGCTTTCCATGCTAAAGAAGGCTGACACCCCTGGCTCTACAGAGTACCAAGATGACAAATCCTATTGTAGTTGCTTTGCAGAGGAGCCATTAAAAGACTTTGCTTGGGGTTTCTGGTTTCAGGCAGTCCTGAGGTCAGTTTTTGCCAAAGCAAAGAGACCTGAGCCGCGTGCTGGAGAAGCGAGACTTTGCCAGCCATTGTGGATAGTTCAGCCTCCCCCGTGTACACCGGTCTGAACAGTTTCTCTATTATGCCATGCTCAGTGTGGCTGAATTTGACACTCAGTGACCTTTTAGATTCCAGGAGGGCCTCCTGGGGTAGAGAAATATGAGCTTGGAGATTTTTTTTTCCCCTTGCAGGTCCCTACTGGAAGGAGAAAGCTTTTGCTGACCGTGATCCTGGCACATACATACTAGTGGTAACTCCTTTTCGGTGTGAACCTTTTAAAAGTGATGCTAGAAATGTGGCCAAATGTCTGCAGAAAGACATTTTCCTACCTCCACGCCCACAGTTAGTTTGAAGGCCAGCCACCGAGTGGCTCTCTGCCTTGTCAGAATGTCATCTCTCCACCCATGAGGCCAGGCAAAGTCACAGTGATTCACAAAGCCTTTCTTTTTAACCCATGTGACCAAAGGTCTTGCTCTCTCTCCATTACTCATGGATAAAGATGCATTATCGCTACAGCCTCCCACTGAATTTCTGCTTTCTGTGGTTCAGGCTGGCAGTCGCCAACCCTGTTTAAGCTTGGAAAGTCCAGCGCTGAATGTAGACCTTACGGTAGACAAGAGGGTAAGGCCATTTGTATTTAGAGCAGGGCATGGATTTTGCCTAGTATCCTGAGATAATGAGAGTGTGCAAATGCCCAGTGCCTCGGGATCCAAGGCCTTCAATCTCCAAGAAAAGATCTGAGCCTACCAGGAGAGATTCACTACCCAGGCTGATCGTGAAAAGGAATCAGCATTCAGATAAGCAATGTTCTTTGTCATTAGGCAACCAGTGACTCTCCAAAGCCGCTTCTCTCTCTGACAGCCTGCACTTCTAATAAGCTGTCTCTGAAGAGGAGAAAGATTTACTGGATACCAACTCATTCAGAGGGCTCAGCTATATGCTGTCTGTCACCCATGCTGTGCCTGCACTGTGTCCTGTACTTAGGGCTTGAACTTAGGGCCTGGGTACTAGTTTGTTTTTTTTGTTTTGTTTTTTAGCTCTTTTGCTCAAGTTTAGTTCTCTACCACTTGAGCTAAACATCTACTGACTTTTAGGTATTTAATTGGAGATGAGAGTCCCATGGACTAACCTGTGATCCTCTGATCTCAGCCTCCTGAGTAGCTAGGATTACAAGCATAAACTACAGGGCTAAAGGTCCTCTTCTTCTTCCTCCTCCTCTTCTTCCTCTTCCTCTTCTTCTTCTTCTCCTTCTCCTCTTCCTCTTCCTTCTCCTCCTCCTCCTCCTCCTCCTCCTTCTTCTTCTTCTGTTGGTGGGGCTTGAACACTAGGCCTGGGCACTGTCCCTCAGCTCTTCAGCTCAAGGCTAGCGCTAGCTCTACCATTAGAGCCACAGTGCCACTTCTGGCTTTTTCTGCTTATGTAGCACTGAAGAATTGAACCCAGGGCCTCATACATGTGAGGCAAGCACTTTACCACTGAGCCACCTTCCCAGCCCTGGGCCAGCTTCTTCTATACTGTGGTTTCTACCATGCTTCTGTCCTTACCTCCACTGGCTGCTGTGCCACTCTTTGTGTTCTTTTGCCCAGTTCCTGATCTGCCCTTCTACTACCAGCCTAGTGCAAAGGCACCTGGCCCAGAAGCAAGGGAAGGATGGGCAGCTCTCCTGAATCCATCCTGGAGCTGTTCCTTCTTGCTGGTAGCTTTGACATGGCCCTGGAATCACTTAGCTTGTATTCCAACTTCAGCTCTCCTGCTATTTAGCTGAATGATGTTGGTCTTTGAACCCCAACATTTGCTTCTCCAAAAAGCATGTATCACAAATACTTCATTCAATGCCAGGAGGATCATATTAGCATGTGATACATGGCCATGTAAGAATGCACACGTCATGGGCGCTGGTGGCTCTCACCTATAATCCTAGCTACTCAGGAGGCTTAGATCTGAGGATCAGGGTTCAAAGACAGAACAGTCCATGAGATTCTTATCTCCAATTACTCACAGAAAAAAAGCCGGAAGTGGAGCTATGGCTCAAGTGACAGAGTGTTAGCCATGAGCAAAAGAAGCTCATAGGACCCAAGCCCTGAGTTTAAAACCCAGGACCAGCACACACTCTAAAGTAATTAATTAATTAATTAAAATTGGACACACTAATCTATGGTCTGTAACATTTTGCTGCCAGCTCTGTAATATCTGTGCTGGTGACAACATTACAATTTATAATGCTCATCTGGGAAGGCCTTGGAAAGGGAGAGAGGCAAGAGTAGCCCAAAGGCCTTACAGGGGAAAGGCCAGATCCATTCTGTGTCCTGGGTTAGTGATGATCTCATGTGAAGAAAGCATGTGTCTTATCCAAAGAAAGCCATGAATTATTCTGCACCCTGGGGTGAGGAATGTGGCTGAGAAGATGGATAGGATGAGGGCAACCTGTTGGTACCCAAGGCCCCAAACTGTCCCACATTCTTCTTCCATGTGTCCTTGCCCCCGCTGTTGCTGAGGCTCTGTTCATCTTAATCCATTCTTTTAGAAGTCACCCATGATTCCCTCTGGTAGCATCTTGTGTCTCAAAGAGTACTGGATTGTAGCTTCCCCTGCTACTCCCCTGATATTCCAGAAGAGAAGGAAACTACCCAAGGAAAGCCTCTGCCCAAGCTTGGAACTTACATAAGAAAGAAAGAAGGAAAAAAACTATCCTGGATCACATTTCCTCTGCTCAGAGATCCTTTGACCTTGAATCTAAACAACCAGGTTTCAGAACCAGCCCTGCCATGTGGAACATAAAGAAGGTAGTGTTTAAGACATTCTGTGTGCAGTGGGGGAAAATAGATGTATGAGCAACATGCTTGAAAGAAATGGATGGTTTCTAAATATGAATAGTTTGGCAAGGTAATTGGCACATGTGCTAGGCATAACCTTGCTGCCATCAAGCAAGACGCACCACAGAGGCTGAGTCTTTTCTTGAACTTGTCCTTTGGTACTCTGTGTCCAATTGGCACAAGTATCTAAATGACCTATTTATTTTGATAAGGCCTCAAAATGGGATTATTTTTTGCAGTGGTGGGGGGGGGCAGTCTTATGGTGGAAAAAGCAATTCATGCTGACTAGATGAACTGGGTATTTGCCAAACTTCCCTCCACACTAGGTCACATATGCACAATTACAGACTTCTTCTGTCAGATGGGCCTTGGGTTTAAGAGGATACCAGGTTGGAAAAAGAAAATGTAACGACTCTACCCGGCTTGAGGATCCATGAGAGACAATCTGTGGCTCAGCTCCCTCTGCTCTGTGCAGAGCTTGCTCTGCCCCTCCAGGGTTGAAATGCTCACAGAGGTTAGCCTATATTTCCTTGGCCACACAGGAGCCATCTTGTCTCTGTCTTCTGCATTCTTTCCTTTCAGAGTTCTATACATCAGAGCTCATTGAATAGTTGTCTTATATTTACTACCCTGGTCTTACTCAGCTTTCTAGCAGGATTCTTTGTACATGTAGATTGCCCTGTATTGATCTTAGTCTTTCAGGTAGGTCAATTCCTTTTAATTAGTTATTTAAACAAATTGAAACATTTTATGTTGGAGAATAGCTAAACAGTAATAGGTGTGTGGGTTTGGGTATGGGTGTGTGTGTACCTGCATGCACTTGTGCGTGTGCCAATACTGGGGCTTAAACTTAGGCCCTGTGCTGTCACTTGGCTTTTTCACTCAAGACTGGTGCCCTACCACTTAAGCCACCTTTCCATTTCTGGCTTTTTTTTGCTGATTTATTAACAATAGGAGTCTCATGGACTTTTCTGCTCTGGCTGGCTTCAAATTGAGATCTTCAGCTCTCAGCCTCCTGAGTAGCAAGGATTACAGGTGTGAGTCAGCAGCCAGTAACTACATGACATTTGTATAAGAAGAGTAAAGATGAGATAACCCCAGATGAAACAGTCACCATTTTTTTCATAATTAGAATGAGGATGATTTCCTGGTGATGGTCTTAGGCTTACAGACTCAAGTTACTATTCAATCAGGAAACTTAAAATCCCAGCACTCTCTAGGATTTGCCTTTTGACCCATGACTGAGGTAGCTTGCAGGAAAAGTCTTGTCTCTGGGGTTGTTGGGGGAGGGGTACACAGTCATCCTGTAGCAACTTGTCTTTGTGGCCTGGTAGGTCACGTGCAGGCCATGTATACATCATGCCCCATATCCTGAATCTGCCTGACAGAAGCATACGAGTGAAGAAAAAAACAATCATCAATGTTTGGTAGGTGAAGTGTGGTCTTTGTTAGCATATCCTAGGATGGGAGGTTCTGTTTTCAGACAGTAAAGGACCTCAGACACGATCTAAACCAGACATGCAAATTAGCATAGGCTGAGGCCCAAGGCCTGAGAGACAGAACATGTGGCCTTGTAGGAATTTTAATAGAAATTGAAAATATGACTCAGAGCATCAAACTGCCTTTTTCTGAATTTCTCTAGGATATTGGGCAGAACAGATAATTATTTTGCAAGCAGGCCAAAGACTTTTAGGCTCAAAGATTTTTTTTTCAAATTTCTATCAAAAGCATTTTTCATTAAAAAAAAAAAAAGAATGTCAGGCTCTAAGCAAGCACAGGACTGTTTATAGTGCTATTAAGGGCTCCTAGAGATCTTTATGGGAAACAGTTCTATCATTTCTACAGACAGAGCAATGGCTTCTTGCAAAGTAAAAGAACTGTGGGTTAGAGGTCACAAATCTGTCAATCTCCTGTCTTCATGAGTAAGTTCTACTGCTGTGTGATCTTAGGCAAAAGACTTTAAGAGTCTCTGAATCTCAGTTAGCCTAGCTGTCTGTGAAAGATAGATTCTCACCCTCTCCTCCCCCCACGAATTGACCAATTGTAAGTTGAAGAGTTTATAAAACAAACAGTATGTATAATCCTCATAGGGATTTTTGGAGAATAAGAAGATGGTGCATGGGAAAACCCTTTATATACTCTTGCGGCATCTCTCACAGAATTTTAGTTACTATTTTTTTTTCAGAGTTTTATTTACAGGAGAAGTTAATGTTTCTTGGGCTAACCAAAGCTAATTTCTTCTGGTTCTTTCTTTAATGGAGCAGGACTGAGTAAATATTTATTTCAATTGACAAAAGACTAGATTTTCCTTCCCAGTGAATCCATCAACTGTCAATGATACTTACTGAAAAGTCACAGCATGAGGCAGGGAAAAGGGTACAGGAGAAAACTCACAATCAAAGACTTCAAGGTAATCAGCAATTAGGTCCGTAAATAGCTTATGGATGTGGGCTGGGGCAGTGGGAGAGTGCAGAGACGAGATTGTAGTGTGTAGGAGAGAGGAAAAAACATACTTCCAGGCAGGTGGGATTGCTCTGGGTTTTGAAGGATAAGCCAGATTCTGACAGGTAAAGTGACAGTTGCACTCAGAACCATCCCCTCCTCTTTATACCTGACAAGAATTCAAATGTCATCAGAGAGCCGCATGAAGCATCTTGATTGCTATGTGTGTGTGTGTTGGGGTGGCGGAGTGACTGGCTAGGAATACAAAGGGCCCACTGTACTTTCCAACCACCACTGCCCTCAACAACCTCAGTGCTATGGGATTTCTAAACCAGGGTATTAGGCCTAGCAAATACACTTGGTATATTCTACGTAGATGTGGCCTGGCTATTAATGGGTCATCGGCAACCCCTGAGAGCCCATACTTTCCAAAGCATTTTGGGAACCTGCTCTTAAAACAGTTTAGTTTCCATTATGAACCAAGACCCCAGGAACTAGTGGTGACGCTATCTCCTTGGTTTTGTCATCTGAGTGGGATGGAGGCCCAAGTCAAAGTGAAACTTCTAGAGATGGCACCAGGCTGATAACCCAGAGTCTAGAGATGAATTAGAACCATAGACCAAGAGGCTCATTTAGTATGGGGGGGCCTGACACTGAGCAATTAGCATAAGCACTGAAGCTGAGGGGCCTCTGTCTGGGAATAGAAGAGAAGTCCTGGGGTTGAGTCTATTTAGAAAGCTGCTCAGTTGGCCAAATTACCCAGAATACCTTTCCTATAGTCTCACACCTTTCTCTCTTTCCCCTTGTGGGCTGACACAGCATCACTTTCCTTGCTTAAAAGGCAAGGCAAGACCAGAGTGCTTGCATTCCTTGTCACCAACATTGCAGAGCAAATGGGGACCTGGGGAGTCTTTGTTTCACCAGGAAAACATCTAAGAGCAGTTTTGACATGTGTAAAGATGAAAGGCAGCCTGGTGCTGCAGGTGGGTCACAGCCATAGGCTACTCAGGAGGCTGAGATCTAAGGATCAGGACTAAGCCAGCCCAGGCAGGAAAACCCATGAAACCCTTATCTCCATTTAACCACTAGGCAGCCAGAAGTGGCACTTCGGCTCAAGTGGCAGAGCCCTGACCTTGAGCAAAAGAGGCCAGGGACAGCACCCAGGCCCTGAGTTGAAGCCGAAAGGAAGGAAGGAAGGAAGGAAGGAAGGAAGGAAGGAAGGAAGGAAGGAAGGAAGGAAGGAAGGAAGGAAGGAAGGAAGGCAGGCAGGCAGGCAAAAGTCATGTCCTCCAAAGAGCAAGAAAGCCTAACTTCTGAGCTGCCAGGAGAAGTTCCATCCTGGAATCTTTTGCTACAAAGGTGAGAAGAAGCAAGCCCTGTTAAGGGCAGAGAGGGTGCTGGTAGGGGGGAAATGTGGCTTTTTTCAGTACATGATGGACTAGGCAGTGTTCAGAGCGACATCATCTCCAAGCAATGGAAAGCACTTATCTAAGGGCACAAAGCAGCTCCAACTTCCTCCTGCCCTTCACCTTTTCCCAGTCACTGATTTATGATGGGAGCACGGTTAAGCAAGGTGGCTGGAACATCCTGACAAGAGTCATTAAGATGCGACTCAGGTATTGCTTATCTGTAATCTGAGGGGATCTTTACTACTTGATTTACTGACTACTATCCACCCCTCCCCTCATTTTCAAACTCCATTGGTTGTAATACTCTTGACAGAGTGTTACTTAACATAGCACTTCCTTTCTAAGTCCTTTTTGTCTTTCCTCTTTGTCCTTCCTCTTAAATATAACATTAAACACAAGGCATAGGTGATATGTATAATTATGAAGCATAACACTAAAAAAAAACTTCTGCAAAACAACCTAACATGCTTCTTAAAATACAGAGAAAACTGAGCATGCTGAATGAGGCTCTTGGCTGTTTAGACCACAGCAACAATTCATTAACCTAGTAGATACAACCTTGCATTTATTTTTATTATCTATTTATTTATTTTTAATTTTTGTTGCTAGTCCTGGGGCTTGAACTCAGGGTCTGAGCACTGTCCCTGAGTCTCTTTGTGCTCAAGGGTAAAGCCCTACCACTTGAGCCACAATGACACTTCCAGCTTTTTCTGAGTAGTTTATTAGAGATAAGAGTCTCACAGGAACTTTTCTGCCCAGGCTGGCTTCAAACTTTGATTCTCAGATATCAGCCTCCTGAGTAGCTAGGATTACAGGTGAGCCACCGTTGCCTGAAAACTTTTTATTGTTGGTTCTGAGGTTTGAACTCAAGACCTTATGCTTCCCAAAAGGGGGCACTACTGCTTGAGCCAGGCCCTCAGCTCTTTCTGCTTTAATTTTTGAGTAGGTCTCAAATTCATGCCCAAACTAGCCTAGACTATGATCCTTCTCTTATAAACTCTTCTTGCATAGATGAGATGGCAGTACTATGTCCAACTTGTTGGCTGGGACGGGGTCTCACTAATTTTTTTTGGCTAGGCTGCCTGCAAACTATGATCCTCTCGATCTTTGCCTGCTGAGTTGCTGAGATTAAAGCCATAATCCCGGGAGTCTGGCTACCAATTAAACAACATCAGCTACCTGGAAGAAACATGTCTTTTGATCAATGTGTTGGGTAAGTTAGAGAAAGACAATTTGGCTAGTGTAGGGAACTCAGTAACAGACTCTGTTTTGCTTCTGACCTGATAAGTGATTTGAGCTTCTTCATGGAAAGTGTAAAATAATAGTAGCATCAACTTATCAAAGGCGTATAATGTGCACACGTGACATGAATATAAACGTTTTTAGCACACAGTGGGAGCTTTATAAATGTTGGTTGGTATTGTGATAAGAAAAATGAGGGCAGGATGACTGTGTGTTTGAGGATAGTCCAGACAAAGTTTGGGAGACTTTAGCTTCAAAAATAAAATATAAACAAACAAACAAAAAAAGGGGGGGGTGCTGAGGCGTGTGTGCTCAAGTGGTAAAGTGTTTAGCTAACATTTACGGGCCCCCCCCAAAACCAAACTTAAATGGGCAAAAATGTCCTGGGGCAAAACTGTCATACCTTTGAACTCCATGATTATTGAGACTGCTCTGGAATTTACCTCTGTATTGCTCTATATTGATCCTGCAGTGGTGAATCTGCATCCTCTTCAAGTAGGAAAGAATACCACTGGGATGCTGGGTGATGGGTGCAGGGTCCCTTGCAAGATTAACAGGGCCCCAGGTGGTGTGGCCCTGTTCCTGGAGTAGAGTCCTATTTGAGCTCTAGTTAGTCAACTCTCTTGTTACCTATTGTTCCTCATTCCAAACCCATGACCACCCCCCTCCAAGTTCCTTCCTCGCTGACACTCTTATTCAGAACCATCAATCACAAGGACAGAGGAGACTAGTCAGAGGGGGATCTTCTTGTGTGCGCGGATGTGTATATATTTTAAAGGAATCCTTAGAGGAAGAAAAAGTACAGCCAGTAAAAAGAAAAACAACAAAAAAGAAGTCCTCCCCTTGTGAGACAGACCTGACTCTAAGGCAGTGGAGTAATGCTGACAATCGTTCAGCTCATTATTCTGGAAGCTATACATACTTGTCTTAGAAAACCTGCTAGCCGTTTCCAACCATTTAGAGAGAATGTGTCCTCGTCACCTTGTGGCCACACGTGCACAATCCCAGTACACCCAGCACACCCACGGTAAGGAATAACAGTTCTTTTTACGTAGAGAAAGGAAGGATAATGGTTACTTAGAAAGTGTCCCAGACAAGCTGTCAAATTGAATTCAGAGAGCCGGAGTCTGACTCCAGGACAGGGCTGGCGGCTGAATTCCCTCAGGACTGGGGTTTCCTGCCTACTGCAGCAGACACAACGATTCTTTGTTCTCCCTCCCTCTCTCTCTCTCTCGCTCTCTCTCTCTCTCGTGAAAAAGCCAAATAAGATTTTTTTTTTAAATTAAAAAAATGCAACCTTCCAAAAATGGTTAGATAGAAAGCAGACAAAACACTAACTGTGTGATTTCAGCAAGGGGCGGGGGAAGGTAAATAAATAAATAAAACGGAGAAAGCAAAGTTCTACTTAGTAATCATCAGTCTCACCTTGGACCACAGACAGACAGCACCCCACCTCAACAATCATCTCTGCCTTTGCTACAGTGGATGAGGGCTGTTTCATCCTAACCAGGCTGTCCTAGTTGCCCCAGCATGCTGTATCCTGTGGAGAAGCTCAACCTGTACAATTGTTTGCTCCCTACAGAGAACAGGAGGCTGCCTTACCCCTTCCAAGCCTCTTCCCGTATGAGGTGTACATGTTCTAGAACAGTCTTCCCAAAACAAGGACACACACACACACACACACACACACACACCCCTCATCCATGTCTACACTGGATTCTGTACTCACACACACACACACACACACAGACCACACTCAAGTCCACTCTGAGCTCTACATTCAACACTCCCTCCCCCAATGTACACAGGCCATGTCCACTCTGGACTCCATGCTCACCACCCTCCATCCCATGACAAGCATACTGCATTATCAAAAGTACTTGAAGCTGGGCTCTGGTGGCTCATGCCTGTAATCTTAGTTACCCGGGAGGCTAAGATCTAAGGCCTGCAGTTTGAAGCCAGCCCAGGCAGGAGAGTCTATGAGACTCATATCTCCTGTTATCTACCGGAAAACCGGAAGTAGTGCTGTGGCTCAAAGCAGTAGAGAACTAGACTTGAGCAAAAAGAGCTCAGGAGCAGTGCCCAGGCCCCAAGTTCAAGCCCCACAACTGACAAAAAAAAAGTACTGAACCCTCAAAATTCCTCTCAAGGTACTGTAGCATTTAGGAACAAAGTTTTTCTCCTCATCTAGAATTTTCCTCATCAAAACAAAGCTTTTCAAGGAATTTTTAAAGCGATGGAAAATGTCAACAACAACATATAAAGTAGAGAAAATAGTTCAGTGAACCCTGCGTGCCCATCACCCTGCCTGGACAATTATGCATTTGAGGTCAATTTTATTTCAGTTCCACTACAACTCCCTAGCCAATATAGGAAGCCTGACTTATTGATAGATTTATTACACGCACTTTGGACTAAGCATGGTCCAGTAATAACAATAACAATAATAATAATAGTAATAAATCAAAAGACCTTTTAAAACAAAAATTTTAAATCCATGTGTGTGCATCATGCAGCCCGGATGATACAGAGAAGCTCTTAGCCCTGCATTGTAGTGTTAAATGATTATGTCATCAATGAGCGCTTCCACATCCCTAATTTTATGATGATCCCTAAAAGCAAATAGTCCCCCCTCCCAAATGCCAGTTAAAAAACTGAAATGAGTGCACTTATTGAGTGCATGTACGAGTACTTAGGAGTGTACTGATTGTAATGAGAAAGTGAAATTGTTAGATGCGTTGCCAGGTGACAAACAATGTTAGCTGTATTTGGGTGGCACTATGGGAAAATGATTGGCTCTGAGGTCCAGGGCTCATCTCTGTGCCTTCTGAGCCATTGTGGTTTTGTCTTCAACAGTGGTCTCTTTAGAACCCACAGGTGTACTGCATGGAAAAGATTTAAACCATGGATTGAGTCTTCCTTATCTGAAATGCTTGGGATCAGAAGTATATCAGATTTTAGAGGTTTTCAGCTTAGGACTACTCCCCTGTGTGTTCCTGGCAGGGCCCACAGCCTCCAATCTCTTCTGTTTTACGTGAAGGCTTGAGAGAGATGCATGACTTTCATCATTTCTCACTTCTTCGTTGTCCTCAGTGATCATTTTCTGTGTCACATACATTTTTGTATTCAGTTATATGCAGTTTTATATCCCTCCTTGCTATTTTATAAATGTTGTAAGTTTCTGAATAACCTGTTTCCTTGTGACGCTTTACCACAGGTTAACATTACAAGCGATACTTCCGGTAAGACCTCAAAAACATTGTGATATTTTCCCAACAATAATGTTAATTACTAGCCAAGCTTTGGTGGCTCACACTTGTAATCTTAGCTACTCAGGGAACTGAGATCTGAGGGTTGCAGTTTGAAGCTAGCCCAGGCAGGACAGTCATTAAAACACTTTAACTCCAGCTAGCCACTAAAAGCTAGATGTGGAGGTATGGCTCAAGTGGTAGAGCACCAACCTTGAGTTGAAAAAGCAAAAGAATAGTACCCAGGCCCTGAGTTCAAGCCCTGGTAGCTTCATGTACACATGCTCCCATACACACCAATTAATTAATAATATTATAACATATCATATTAATAATGTGAATAGCTAAATACTAATTTACTGTTATTAGTATAACTTTTTAAACAGTTTTGGCTGATTAACAACTGTATTATCCTTAATGAGGCACCACAGTTATCCTCACTTTAAACGAGGAAACTGAGGCAGTAAGTGCCCTATCTAAGGTCACAGATTAGGTTGAGTCCCACTTGGCCCCAAGATACTGTGAGGACTTCTGAGGAAGCCTGGAAGTCCTGTCCTCTGGTATCTGCATAATGAAAACAAGAAGGATTGCAGCCCTGGCTACTCAGAGTGATGGTGTTAGGCACCAATGAGATAAAAGATATAAAAATGCTTGGCCAATAATAAAGGGGCTGCTACTGTGTGCACAGCCCTCCACCTCCCTCCCAAACCAGCAGCAACCACACATTCATGGTAATAGACAAAAGGGAAACTCCCTTCTCTCTTTCCCATTCTCAGCGAGCAAGCACACAGACTTTTTACTCATTAGCCAGGGCAGTGGCCTGTCTATGGAGATTCCATAGACTGACAGTCTTCCCTTCCGTGGAGCTGTGGTTTTCGTTTTTCCCATTTCACAGCAAGTCTTGAAAGGCTTCCAGGCTGGGACTAAAAGCCCAGTGCACCACTGGCCCTTGGTAGGTTATGAGTTCCAGGAGTTAATAAACAAAGAACTCAGCATCTTCTGTCTTTTTGGAGTGTCTTGAGATATTTAAACAGATTCAGCATGAGGAGCTGAGGAAATGAGGGCTTAGGGATGCAAAGCAGTTCGGAAGAGGGGATCTACTGATTCTTGCCTGTAGCTGCCCAAGCTGAGCACATTGGGACAGGTCCCCAGGGCAGGATTTGCCCAGAAAAACAAAGTCTGACCTGTGACTGGGGCAGACAAGCTCAGGTCTGTGGCTTGGAGTGGAGGCTGGGACAAAGGAGGTATGGAGGCAGTCAGTAGCTCAGGCTCCAGCATGCTTATGGGTCACAACTTCTAGAACTTACCTCAGTGTCCACCCATAAAAATCTATAAAACCAAATTAGAGACACTGCAGAAGAGTTTGTATGTTGGTACTAGACTGGGCACAGACTCTTAGCTTTTTTTTTATCCAAGGTTAGTGCTCTATCACTTGAACCACAGCTCCACTCCTGGCTTTTTGGTGGTTAACTGGAGATAATAGTCTCAGGGACTTTCCTGTCCACATTGGCTTCGAACTTTGATCCTCAGATCTTAGACTCCCGAGTACTAGGATTATAGCCTAGAGCCACCTATGACTGGCTTAGAGGAATTTTTGAGATGTGAAGTACTATACTAATATAAAGTCATCAAAATCCATACTCATGACAGTGATGAAAAGTCCTAGGGCTCATCTGTCCCTTCACTCATTTATCCTTTTATCAGTTCCCTGCTTAGGATGATTGGGGGCTGGGCAAAATCAAGCTCAACCACCCAGTGTATCTCCACTTTGTTCTCTTTTCCTGTGATTCTGCTCTGGAAAGCAGGGTTGTCAAACTGGGCTGCATAAGAAATCTGCAGAACTAAATTTAAGAAAACGAATCCTGGTGGAGCACCGATGGTTCGTGCCTGTAATTCTAGCTACTCAGAAGGCTGAGGTCTGAGGATCAAGGTTCAAAGATAGCATGAGCAGGAAAATCCATGAGATTATCTCTAATTAGCTACAAAAAGTCAGAAATGGAGTTCATTTCACTTAGCATCATCTTATATGGTCATATGTACATAGCTTTTGAGCTTTTCTGCTCATCTGATAAGATTATCCTAGACATATACTAATTATTGCAAATAAGGGAAACCATGGGACCTATATTTCTTTGGGTATGGCTTACTTCACTTAGTATGTTTTTTTCCAAGTCTTTCCATTTCCTAACAAATGGGGCGGTGCCATTCTTTCTGATGGAAACATAGAATTCCATTTTACACACACACACACACACACACACACACACACACACACACACATTTTCTTTTTTTGGTGGGGGGGTCTGATTGTGGGGCCTGAACTCTGGGTTTGGCTGCTGTCCCTCAGCTCTTCAGCTCAAGGCTAGCGCTCTACCACTTGAGCCACAGCACCACTTCCAGCTTTTTTCTTTTGGCTTATGTGGTGCTGAGGAATCGAACCCAGGGCCTCATGCATGCAAGGCAAGTGCTCTACCACTGAGCCACCTTCCCAGCCTCAGACTGACACATTTTCTTGATCCATTCATTCATCTACCGAACGGCATTTGGGTTGGAGCTGTGGCTCAAGTGATAAAGTGCTAGCCATGAGCAAAAAAAGTTCAGGGACTGTCCAGGCCCTAATTTCAAGCCCTACGACTGGCAGAGAGAGAAAGAGGGAGAGGGAGAGGGGGGGGATTCCAAGGCCCAGGAGGCCTTCTTGGAGAATTAATTGACTCTTATCTCCAATTAATCACCAAAAAGCTGGGAGTAGATCTGTGGTTAAAGTAGCAGAGCACTAGCCTTGAGTACAAAAGCTCAGGGACAGCCCCCAGGCCCTGAGTTCAGGCTCCAAAATCAGTACCATGTACACACACATACATACATACACTCAATGATTATTTAACATGTATCATTTTGGCCACTTTAAGTGGACAGCTGGGTGGCATTAAGAGCATTCACATGAGCTGGGTGCTGGTGGCTCACACCTGTACTTCCAGCCACTCAGGGAGCCGAGATCTGAGTACTGCAGTTTGAAGCCAACACAGGCAGAAATGTCTGTGAGATTCTCATTTTCAACTAACAACCAAAAAACCCGAAGAGGAGCTGTGGTTCAAGTGATAGACTGCCAGCCTTGATGAAAAAACCAAGTGGGAGAGTGTGGCCCTGCACTTAAGATCCAGTGTCAACACACACACACACACACACACACACACACAAACACGCACGCGCGCACGCAACTGGACAACCATTGCTACCATTCCATCTCCACAACTTTCTCAGCCTCCCAAACTGATACTTGGTCCCCAGTACACACTAACTTCCCTTTTTCTTACTGTAGCCTCTGCCAACTACCAGCTGATTTCCACTCCCATGATGCTACTCTCTCTGTCTCTCTTGGAAATTGAGTCATTTTACTTTCCCTGAGCATCAGTATTTCACAAAGATCTACAAGGGACTCTGTGCCCAGGGAATGTTGCCAAGGAGAGGGTATATGTGAGTTTATTTTCAGGACAGAGAACCTGAAGTGATTGGAAAACAATGGGGATAGAGAAAAAATAATGTCCTCAATTCATATCTCTGCCTGAATTATATTTAAGTAAGTTACTGTTTTCATGATAAGTCAGCAGGAAAGAAAATTTTGTATTCAGGAAGACTTTTGATACCTGGCACATGGGGCTCTCTCCTGTAATCCCAGGATGGCAATTTGAGGCCAGAATGGGTAGAAAAGTGTGCTAAGCTTTATCTCCAAAGCTGGGTGGGAGTTGTGGCTCAAGCTGGTAGAGGGCCAGCTGAGCAAAATTCAGGGCCCTGAGTTCAAATCTGCTACCACGAGGGATGGAGGGAGGAAGAGGGACATTACTTTTTTTTTTTTTTTGCCAGTCCTGGGGCTTGAACTCAGGGTCTGGGCACTGTCCTGAGCTGCTTTTGCTCAAGGCTCACACTCTATTATTTGAGCCATAGCGCTACTTCTGGCTTTTCTTTTTATGTGGTACATACATCCTAGGCAAGCACTCTACCATTCAGCCACATTCCCAGCCCTGGGACATTACATTTTAACTGACATATAATTACACATTATATGTGTGCATGTTTTCAATGTTCGAAGATCAGATCAGCGTGATTAGCATATCTGTCACCTCCAACATCTATCATTACTTATATTGGGATTACTTAATTTTCTTTCTTTTTTTGGGGGGGGGAGGTCCGGTCATGGGGCCTGAACTCTGGGCCTGGGCGCTGTCCCTCAGCTCTTCAGCTCAAGGCTAATGCGCTACCACTTGAGCCATAGCACCACTTCCGGCTTTTTTTCCCCCTGCTTATGTGGTGCTGAGGAATCGAACCTAGGGCCTCATGCATGCAAGGCAAGCGCTCTACCACTGAACCACCTTCCCAGCCCCTGGGATTACTTAATTTTCTTTAGTATCTAGTTTGAAATATCTATTAACTGTTGTCCAACATAGCTACCCTGCCTGTCCTATAGAACATAGGAAGTTTTTCCTCCAGTCTAACTGCATCCATCATCTCTCTACCACAACCCCCCACCCCCTCACCTCTGGTACCAAGATTCCAATCTCTGATTCTATGAGATTAACTATTAGTGAAGCAAGGGAACTTTAATATTCTAACTTAGATTTGAGCCCTTGTTCCACTACTAGGTAGCTGGGTACTCCCTCAGGAGCTACTTAAAGATCATTGTAAGTTAATTTTTAAAATGCAGCCATCTTCCTGGGCACAAATAACCTTTGGAGATTGTAGTCATTTATTTTAGAAGAGCAATGGCACCATTTTAAAGTAGAAAGGCATTCTAATCATACCAACTCTAAAGACACATTAATAATGTTTCTAAATCATCTCCACAACTTCTTTCCTTTGTGCCTAATGGGGCACCTGCTCTTGCTTCTCTCTCTCTCTCTCTCTCTCTCTCTCTCTCTCTCTCACACACACACACACACACACACACACACACACACAGCTCTGGAGCTCAGCTCTGACTTTGAGGTTACTAGTGCATCTTATTCAAAGAAGAGGTAACCAAGGTTGCATGGTGATGTCTTCTCTTTCTTTTTGTCCATTTAATATTAAAGAAATAAAGATAGCTATTAGACAAGAAGAGAGATGGAGAAGTGGGAGAGAGGGAGGAGGTGAGGAAAGGCTGTTTAGCTTTGTCTTGCTAATGCACTTTATGTTTTGGCACAGTGGGTCATTCAGCCTCAGCCCACCTCCCTAGAGGGAGACGGCAGCTCAAGTGCACAGCTTTCCTGGGGACAAAAGATGCACCTGCAAATCTCAGACTTAATCATCTCTAGAGGCCAGGGCCCTGATGCTGGGAGATAAATGCCAGGCACCACCTGAATGGGGCTCTGGCCGTGCACTCGCGTCTGTCTAGATGCTGCAGTTAATTCATGTCAGAAGAAGGTTGCTACCCGACCAGAAAGAGCTGCCCTGAATGAGCCCCAGCACGGTGAATGTAGTCTCCTGACACAAAAGCTCCCTCCCCCACCCACAAAGCAGAGCCAGCCTGGAAGGTGGAGGACAGGGCTGAGAACTGAGGCCTGAGGTCCTGGAGAGGAAGGAGATGGTTAGGCCAACACATTTCAACTTAGCCCAGTGGGTTTGGTTCTTAAACTAAAACAAGGTTAGACATACATGTTTTAAGGCCAATGCTAGAAAATCTCCCACTGGCTCTGCCAGCACCAGAGCCCCAATGGTTGTTGACAGAAGGTTGTAGTCTGCAGTGTTGAATCCTAACACAGCCATTCAGAGACTTTACCCTCTTCCCTCCCCTTCCAGCTTCTCTCCCTTCTTCCTTCCCTTCCTTCCTCCCTCCTTCTCTCCCTCCATTCCTTCCTTCCTCTCTCTCTCTCTCCTTTATTCTTTCTTCTCTCCCTTCCTCTCTTCTTCTCTTCCTTTTCTTTCTTTTCTCTTTTCCTTCCTCTCTCCCTCCCTTCCTCCTTCCCTTCCTTCTTTCCTTCCTCCCTCCCTCCTTCTCTTTCCCTCCCTCCTTTCTTTTTTCTTTCCTTTCTCCCTTCCTCCCTTTCTCCTCCTTTTCTCTCTCTACCCTTCTACCCTTCCTCACTTCCTTCTTCCTTCCTTCTACCCCTTCTTCCTTTCTTCTACTCCTTCCATGGTTGGTTGCCTTTTTCTCTCTCTTGCTTCCTTCCAAACCTGCAAGTGAAACAAAGCTGGATATATACAGTAAAGCAAAGCAGAGGCCTCTGGCTGTTGAGATCTCACTCTCATGCTGTGTGGCTCCTGATCATCTCTTCAAGAGCCAAGAAAGCGCTCCAGAGCCTTGGCTGGCTTGACTCTCACTGATTCCCTTCAGCCCCTGCACTTGAACAGGGAATTGGTTCAGGGGTGGCATGGCTTCATTGTACAGGCATTCCTCACATGATGTTAAAATAAGTCAGCAAGGAAAAAAAAAGTGGCTCAGAATGAAGACTAAAACAATCCTTCTTCAGTTTCCATAGAGACGTCAATACATTTGACTTGGAAAGAAAAAGCAGCAGTGGAAAATAGATTGGCCCACCCAGATGAGGCAGGAGCGAAGGAAGCAAAGGAGAAAGACAGTCATCTAAGGAGAAACACAGTCATCTAAGGAGAAACACACTGTCATCTAAAAGCAGATCATTATATTGTATCTCTTTATTGTCCAATTATAATTTTTATTTTGGTCTGTCATGGGGCTTGAACTCTGGGCCTGAGCACTGTCCCCCAGCTCTTCAGCTCAAGACGAGCATTCTACAACTTGAGCCACAGTGCCATTTCTGGTTTTCTGGTAGTTAATTGGAGATAAGAGTCTCACGGACTTTCCTGCCCAGGCTGGCTTTGAACTGTGATCCTCAGATCTCAGCCTCCTGAGTAGGATTACAGGTGTGAGCTCAATTACAATTTTTTTTTGTTAGTTATGGGGCTTGAACTCAGCACCTAGATGATGTCCCTGAGCTCTTTGGCTAATGACTAGCTCTCTACCACTTTAAGCCACAGCACCACTTCTGGTATTCTAGTGGTTAATTGGAGATAAGAGTCTCATGGACTTTATTGCCCATGCTGGCTTCAAACCTGGAGCCTCAGATCTTAGCCTCCTGAGTCACTAGGATTACAGGCGTGAGCCACTGGTGTCTGGCTTATGAATTGTTAACAAGAAATACAAGTCCTGTGTGAATGAAGCTATGACCTGGACCTTTGATATCTCTGTAACCTCTACATCCTATGAAGATTTTGGATGAAATGCTCTCCTCCCTTAGAAGAGTTTATGTCTCTCTGAATTATTAGGCAGCACATGCAGCGCATGCCCACAGTGAAAATTGGGCTCTCATCCAAGGTGAGAGGTGTGATGTAGAGAAGAAAGAGAGGGAAGGAGAGGATGGGGGAAGAGCATGTGTATAAAACTCCCCTCTGCTCCTGGGCCTTCACTCAGAAATCCCTTCTCTGTGGAATTTTCTTTTTCCCCTAAGAATTTTTCCCACTTCTCCAATTTCTAACAATGGTGTCACATTGTTTTCCTCTAGGAATCATTCACTTGTTTAAATGTCTAAAATCTTACACAGTATCTGGATCAATCCTTACAAAATTGCTTCCGAAATAAAGACGCTGAGAAACACTAACAGGATGTGTGTTAGATTCATCTACACGAATCATTTTCTGATACTGTTTTCTTTCTCTCTGAACCAAACCAAACCAAATCAAATCAAACCCAACCAAACCAAAGCAGACAAAACTAGACCAGACCATATCCTTAAATTACCTGCTTACAAATGAAATGGACATGGTTGACATTTGTTAAAAGGTAGGCATGCTAAAACCCTCAACTGTAAATTTGATCACCTCCTTGAGAATCCTCTCACTTCAGGCTCAGAAAGTAGACCATTTCTGCTTGGGCAAAGCGCAATAATTCATTTTCTCTCCTGAAAGAAAGCTTCAAGTTCTATTTATAAGATTACTACGGACATCGCAAAGCCTCCTGATGCTGTAGTTTTGTAACTAGTGACACAAGAGTGAAATTCTTTGGTTTCTTTTCTTGGATGCTAGAAACTCAAAATGGACCCAAACAAGGGGATTGGTCTACAGATGCCAAGTTTCCCACCCCAGGCTAAGCAAATGGAGCTGTGTCATGCTTGGTACAAGCTAAGTTCCAAGCCCACGAGAGAGTAGACTTACCTTCTTTGACACTTAGTCGTGAGGACTGGTCGGTGTGGGAGGTTGTGTTATAGGCCAGCAGTGAACCTGTAAGGCAAAGATAAAAGAAAAGAACAAAGGCAAAAGTGAATGATATAGTTTGGATCCAGAACTTTGCCCCAAAGGCAATGTATTTTGAAAAGCTTGGTCCCAAGCATGGTACTATGGAGAGGTGGTGGGAACTTTAAGAGGTAGTCCTCTGGTAAGTCTTCTGGTCATTGGAAGTGGTGCACTCAGAGGGGATTGTGGGATATCCCTCCCCCAGCTCTTCCTCTTTCCTGTTTTGTTTTTGTTACTGTTGTTGTTTTATTCATGAAGGAAATGGTGGCTTACCAAGGGAGGTCCCGCTATGCTATACTGCCATAGGCCCACAGTAAGAAAGCCAATCAATCCCTGCTACTGTGAACCAAAATCAACCTTTGCTCCTACTAAGTTGACTGTCTCAGTCGTTTGTTATAGTCATGGAAAGCTGACTAATACAGGTTAGAACTAAAACATTTTTCTTTCATCCAGACTAGGAGATGGCATCAGAAGAGAATGGGGAGGGGAAGAGAAAAGAGGATAAGAAGGACAGAGTACTCCTGAAGGGAAAGGAGAGGAAAACGCTAATGAGACCTATTTGCTTGGAATCAACCACCTAGGACTTTGGTAACTTTGGGAGTTAGGGCCAAATAAGCTAGAACATGACATGTATGGGGAGGCAAGTCTGCCCCCTCCTGAAGAGCCATGTTCGTACCCTGCAGAGTTTAGGCATTGTGCCACAGAATAAACCGGATGGAGAATGAATAGGCACAGGTGTCCTGGCTCTTCATTTTTTTGTACTCGTCCTGGGGCTTGAACTCTGAGCCTGGTGTTGACCCTGAGCTTCTTTTGCTCAAGGCTGGCTCACTACCACTTGAGCCACAGCATCACTTTGGGATTTTTTTTGGTAGTTTAGTAGATAT
Organism: Dipodomys spectabilis; assembly: GCF_019054845.1. Lineage (NCBI taxonomy): Eukaryota > Metazoa > Chordata > Mammalia > Rodentia > Heteromyidae > Dipodomys > Dipodomys spectabilis. Next base: position 2,001,144 of record NW_024870700.1, read on the forward strand.
AAGAGTCTCACAGATTTTCCTGCCTATGCTGGCTTTGAACCACAATTCCCAGATCTCAGCCTCTTGAGTAACTAGGATTACAGGTGTGAGCCACCAGCGCCTAGACTTTTTACTAACTCATTGATTGATGACTGGCTAAGTAATGTTACATCGATTTCTTCATTGGAGTAATGAAGGGATTGAAGTAGATCAGGGGTTGGTACATTTTCTCCTCTAAAGACCCATTAGTAAATGTTTTAGACTTTATCAAATGAACACAGTGTCTGTTTAGCTTCTGTTGTGCTTTTTCCATGGTTAGATTTGTCCCATACTTTGTGGTCTGCCATACCTTGGGGAAGAAATAAGTACCACCGAGCCTCTGCGTTCACCTGCGTACATTTGGGTACTGTTACCGATGGAGCCAGGTGCTTGGCTCTGTTCTTGGTGGAGAGGTGTTGGGAGCGGGGAGGAACAGGGATGATGGCTCTGGAAATGGGGTTTTATTTTTTACTCTTACTTTGTTTCTAAGAGAAGACAACTCAGCACAAGGAGTTAAGTGCTGACATTTCTGTCACCCAGAGTGGAGACGAAATCTTTACATCGTCACTCAAACAGGCCTCAGTTTCCCCATTTTGAAGGGAGGGCCATTTGGGTCTTGTTGCGTGTCAAAACGTCGCATGGTCCTTCCTCCTCACCACTAGATTGGTTCTCTCCTTTAAAGTGAGCTCAAAGAGTCCAACTGTGTCACGTGTAGGCATTTTTAGGATTCTCCTCATAATTCTCCTGAGGAAAAAATTTAAAGAGCCATCAAAAACGAGGACTGGAATTTGCTTTTTATAAGGCTACCATGAGCTCAACAGATGTGTTTGAGGCTAAGAAAGACTTTCTAAACAACTCCTTTTTCATAGGGCCTGGGGCCAAGGGGCTGACGGGGTGCCAGGCTGGAAATGGGCTGTCAGCCACGCTTATTCTTAGTCTGCAGGCACAGAGGGGAAGCAGAGGCTGAGCTGTGTCTGCCTCACCCAGCTGTGGGTATTTGGTTGTGAGCTGCAGAGAAAAATGTGCCCACACCAGGCCAGAGGATACAGTCTCCAACTTCCGGGGCTATATGACTCTGGCTTGGGTGACTGCCCCTTCTAGAAGGTTCTGAAACAATTCCCAAATGAAAATCAGGAGGGGCAGGGGTCACGCAGAGACTGCTCCATGCTGAAGTTCTCGAGTATGGATAACACTGTAGAAATGACACCGTCACCTGAATGCAGTAGCCCCAACCAGTTCTGTTTGACGATTTCCGTTCTTAAGGAAAGAATGGAATATCCATGACCAAGTGATGATCCTGAAGTTCATTTTACAACTTCAGCCGAATGTAGGTTATTATGCAAACGAGGGTGTAAAATTAGATCTGCCTCTTACCACTGACCAGCTTAGTGAGCGTGCATCTTTGTGAACACCCATCCACTTCCTTCATTTCTCTGAGCCTCACACGTAACAGCCTCATAGAAGCTTTAACCTAATGCAATTGCTGTGAAACTTAAGCTTTGTTTTTGGTTTTTTAAAATCAGAATAAGGTTGGGAATGATTCATGGCCGGCAATCCTCAAGAGGCGGAGATCTGAGGATAGGAGTTCAAAGCCAGTCCTAGCAGAAAAGTCTATGAGACTCCTATCTTCAATTAGCCAGGAAAAAGCTAGATGTGGGAAGTGTAGCTCTAGCAGTAGAGCGCTAGCCTTGAGCAGAGAAGCCAAGCCAGAGAGCAAGACGCCGAGTTCAAGTTCTAGTACCAGCACCAACAAATGAATTAGAATAGCACAAAACAGTAATAATGATGGAACCATGTAAATGATGATCAAGAGTTGCTAGCTGTAATCCTCATGTCTTTTTCTATTCTTTCTCCTACAGGGACAGACAATGACCCAGGGAAAAGTCCTTGTGTCGAAGAGCTTGCCAAGCATTCATCTCCTCTTCTGGAAGAAGAGCTACAAATGGGTTCTGCGACAAGAAGAAATAACCCTTCATGACTGGAAGCTGGTTAGGAAATGGAATGGAACGTTCCAAGGGAATGCAAACACCCCTAACAAGGTAAGATGGAGAATGTGTGCCTCTGTCTTTGGCATTCTCTCCCTCAGGCTGGAACCCGCTGCCCAAGCAAATGAAGAAAAATGATGGTCTCTGCGGAGCAAAAGCCCAAGTCATTAGTGCAAAGTTAGCCTTGAGCACGAAGCTCAGAAAAACCACAGGTATCAAATTTCCCCATGGTGAAAGCCGGTCTGTGGGTACACGTGAAGCCACAGGAAACTCCCAGAAAGCCAAGGGAAGGGTCCTTGACCTCCCCAAAGCTTGCATGAAATACATATTTCATGGTAACCTAGGAAAGCAATTTTGCCCCAAGACTGTTTTTGGTTCAGGTTTCACTTTGGGAAGGAGAAGCAGCCTCCCCTGAGAGGGGGCTGGCTGGGGGCCACTGGCCTCTCTTCTCTCTGGGGACCCACATTTCCTTCTCCCTCTGCCTGGTCCTTGGGCTATAGAGGGTGGCAAAGCAAATTCCTTCCTCTCTCTTCCCTCTCTCTTTCTCTCTCTCTCTTTCTCTGTCTCTCTCTCTCCTCTTTCTTTTCTTTGTATTCCTTCCTTCCTTCCTGCCTGCCTGCCTGCCTTCCTTCCTTCCTTCTTTCCTTCCTTCCTTCCTTGCTTCCTTCCTTCCTTTCTTCCTTCCTTCCTTCCTTCTTTCCTTCCTTCCTTCTGTCTTTCTTGTTTCTTTCCTTCCTTACTTCTTTCTGTTTTTCTTCTTTCCTTCTGTCTTTCCTATTTTTCTTCCTGCCTTCCTTCCTTCCTTCCTTCCTTCCTTCCTTCCTTCCTTCCTTCCTTCCTTCCTTCCTTCCTTCCTTCCTTCCTTCCTTTCTTCCTTCCTTTTCCTTCCCTTCCCCCTTTTCTTCTTTTTTTTTTTTTCAGTAGTACTGGGATTTGAACTCAGGGCTTCACACTCGCAAGGCAAGCACTCACCAGCACTTTTCTGTTTATTATTATGTGAGACTGGGTCTTGTTTTGTGCCTGGGCTTTCCCACGTCACTGGGATGACAGGTATGAAAACTCATGCTCAGCTGTTGGTCAAGATGGAGTCTCTCAAACTTCTTTTATTTCTACCTCCCAAGAAACGAGGATTACATGAGCCACTTACACACAGCTTCAGCGCAGTTTTCTTAAGGAAACTTGCTCTGCCATAAGAAAGCCCTTCCTGGAGTCTGGCTTCCTTTTCCGGGGTGGCTTTGGATTTCTTCTTCCTTTCCTGAAGATCTGTCTGGCCTGACCTGAGCTGGCCTCCCCTGCTTCTGACCTCACCTGGCAATGGGCGAGAGCAGGGAGGAAGGGAAGCACTGCTTCCGGACCATACCCAGTGTGCCAGACACCCTGTCTGCTCCTTCACTCTGTCCTTCACAGGCCAGGAAAGCTAGTGCATTGTCCTCTGTGCAGTACATGAGACCACTACACAGATAAGTTGATCATTTGCCTAAGATCACACAGCCAGAAGGTGCAGGCAACAAGACCTCATCCTGGTCTCTCCACAAAACTTGTCAGGCCAGCAGCCCTCAGGGCCTCCAGGCTAAAGCAAAACAATGGGCAAAACTCATCTCTGGGGCTGGCCGACAGGGTTGGAGGGAGGTTGGGAAGGAGCAGTGGGGGTGAAGGAGAGAAGGTACAAGTTTCTCTTCTCCTTGATGGCAGGGGTTGCTTACATAATTGAGTAGATGTGTTTTGTGATGATTTCCCAGTTGTGTATTGTGCTGTTTACCATTCTCTATATATTATACTTCATTCAATTAAAACATCGGTCTACTTGGTTGTCTATGTATGAATGTATATGTGGATCTATAGGCATGCATATATGTCTATATTTTGATTTGGGGCACACTTTGCTCTAGAAAGCAGGAAGTAGGTATTGTGAGATTGGAATGACCTTTTGGAATGATCCTTTCTTCCTTCCTTCCTTCCTTCCTTCCTTTCTTCCTTCCCTCTCTCTCCCTGTCCTTCTCTCTCTCCCTCCCTCCCCCCCCAATCTTTCTATGCCAGTACTGAGATTTGAATTCAGGGCTTCAAGCTAGAGCTCTACTAAACTTCCACTTTGGGCTTTTTGCTGATTAATTGGACATAAAAGTGTCACAGACAGACTTTTCTGCCCAGGCTGGCTTTGAACCACAATCCTCAGATCTCAGCCTCCTGAGTAGCCAGGATTACAGATGTGAGTCACCAATGCTTAGTCTAGAATGATCTTTTTCAAGAGAAATGCCTAAGACAAGAATAATTTTCCCTCTGAGTCTCCCATATCTGGGACGTAGAAGATGAGGATGCAGGGAAGCTGTGCGTGGACGAGGCAGAACCCCGGGATTTCTGGGGTTCTCCCGAGAACCATCTGCCTAACGTGCTTTTCATCTGGGACACCTGGAGCAGGGCAGCAAGGCTCCTAATGCCAAAGCCTTTGTCTGGGCCTTAGACTCTGTTACCATACAGTCTAGCGGGCCCCTCCACAGCCAGCCTATTGACTTGTCCTTTCTCTGCGTGGCAGACACTGCTCTCCCTGAGCGCACATTGGAGGAGGGCAGAGGGCTGATCAGACTTGGCTGACAAATGATGGAGTCCAGCCCACCCTGTCTTTTGTACTGCTGTAATCCTGCTCTCCTTTCCAGTGCAGACGGATGCCTGGAAGGGACAATACACCACCCTGGCTTGTTGCTAGGCCTATCACCATCTGAGGATGCAGGTGGAAAGCCCACAGGTCGCACAATGTGTTTTCCATTAGTATGAAATTAAAAAACAAGGATCAAGATGGATACCTTTTCGGTGATCTTCCTATCACACTAAATATTTCATTCTCTAGTTGGCAAATGTCACCCCACCCGTTTGAGAATGTACTTTCTTATGATGTTTTCTAGGCCAGACAGATGCACAATCCCAATTCATTTGTAAAATGAAATAATGAAATGAAATCAAAACAAAACCTCTTCTACTGGCTGCTCCTTCTGCCCAGGAACTTTCAAGTTCTCAAACAACCCTGAACTCCCCCCAGTGGCCCCAAGGCTGAACTGCCAGGTGGGGATGGGCAGCCTGACTCCCCAGAGGTCCAGTCTGCCTGCCAGGGGCCCCATTTCCTTTCCCTGGGCCTCTTCTGTGCTCAGCGGGTATATCTGGGAGAGTCTCTAGTGGGGCTGCCAATCAGGCCCAGAGGTTGGGGTGCTGTGGGCAAAAAAAGGGTGGGGTGAGGGGATGTTTGGTTTAATCTGCCTCATTCCAGAAGGCCACAGAAAAGTCTTTGAAAAACATTTATCTCTGGGTACAAATAAAAACAGCAACACTGTGGAGAAAGTGGTCTGACCCTCAATGCGGAAGACTTCATCATTCTGAAGCTAGGGCCAGGCTGCAGGTTGGCACTGCAGAGGTGGGCTGCTCAGAGCTCAGGGCAGGTGTTTTTGCTGAGGTTGGATGCTTTTCAATTGATTTCCTGGAGTAGACCAGGCCTCAGTGGCTTTGGCTTTGAAATGGGGACTCCAGAGTTATGAACATGGTGTCCACAAGGGGGCGCCCGTCAACGTAAATTTCAGTTATGACACCTGGGCAGGTGCTGGCCACCTGAGCCAATTTCAGTGTGACCCCAAGAACTGGGGCCACCCTGACCAGTCCCAGCCTCTTCATCCTAATGAAACTTTGGTGAGGAGCCCACACCTCCACGAAGATCAGATACACTCTGGCATATTTTCAGCAGAGTACATAGAGTGATTCAAGACATTGCAATTTCTCTCTTATTTTGGAAGATACATTAGTTTTTTTTTTTTTAATTTGGCCTATTAAACTTAAAATTATAATCCCCTCCTCCCAGACAACCAGACAAGTTAATGGCTTTGGGAGAAAGTATAAATAGAACTTAGCCTCTAAGGTGTCCCTTTTTCTACAAAAGCCTAGAAAGACAGATTTATAGATACATCACTTATTTTACATTTCTGGCCTAGTAGAATCCATGGATGGGATGGAATGTCTTTCATCCTACAGCCCTACAGATGGAGATCTGTCCTGAGGGTCTCATGACCAAAGCACAAATCAACTGATTAAATGCTGGTGGCTCACACCTACTTAGGAGACAGAGATTGAAGAATTGTAGTTCGAAGCCAGCTGGGGCAGAACAGTCAATAGGGACTCTTAGCTCCAATTAACTACCCGTAGCTCCAGTAGTAGTGTGCTAGCCTTGAATAAGTAAAAGCTCAGGGACAGTGCCCAGGCCCTGAGTTCAAGCCCTAAGCCTAGTGCGTGCATGCGCGCGCGCGCGCGCACACACACACACACACACACACACACACACACTCGCACATTAGAAAGTTCTTCCCTGTGGGTTCTTTCAAGTCTAACATTCCTCAAAAGGCTACTACAGTGCTAAGTTGGGGCAAGTGTTTTTGTTTTTAAATTTCAGACCTCATATGACTATTTTAGGTGTGAACTCAGGACATTACACTTGCTACTCAAGCATTCTACCACTCCTGACTTTAGCCCTTTATACTGTAGTTATTTTTAAAATAAGGTCTCGCATTTATGCCCAGGCTGAGTTGGACCATGATCTTCATACTTATTCTTCCTGCATAGCTGACAGGTACGTTCCACTACACCCAGCTTTTAATTGGTTGAGATGGGCATGCCACTAACTTTTTTGCCCAAGATGACCTTAAACTTCATTCCTCCAAATCTCCTCCTCTCAAGCGGCTAGGATTACAGATGTGAGCCATCCAGTCTGGTTCTCTCCTGCATTTTCAAAAGCCTTTGCAGACATAACCCTGGCAGTTGGCCTCACTAACAATTACCTTTCTGGAACTTTCATATTTTGGCTACTTTGAGGCATCTTCCTTGATTTCTACATGTGTTCCTAAGAGGAAAGAAACAACCCACACTTTTTTTCCTTCCTATATTATACCCCCAAATACCAAACTCTGATCTTCCTTGTCATCTTCCTCCTCCTTCTCCTCCTCCTCTTTAACACCTGCTCACCACTTCCCTCCCTGTCACCTGTCCTTGTCCAGCAGAAGATCTAGAGGTTGATGAGCTACCTCAAATTCCTGGGCCTCCAGAGCAAGAGGTGTTTGTCTGACTTCAACACCTGTGGTTCAGGTTCTTTGCTGATAAGAAGTACCAATGGAACGTGGATTGTTTATGGGCTAGTCAGAGAACCAGGGTGCAGAATTGGAGCAGGTTTCTCACAAGGGCATGTAGCATGAAGCCCCCAATTATTGGGCCCTTTTGCCATTCAGAATTCACCTATGCATCTGAAGTCCCTTCTCCCAGGAAAGATAAGATGGGGCCAGGGTCCCTCAGCCATGAAGAAGCGAGGGGAGGCAGAAAAGGCAGGTGTGTGCCTGTTTCTGCGTATCCGGCTCTGCGCCTTTCACCTACTCTCCGTGCCCACCTTGCTGCTCCTCACTCCCTGGTTTTTCCTTTGGTTTGGTTTGGGCAAGACTCTGTTAAAAGATCCTTGGCTTTTTTCCATCCTACCAACACATATAGGCTGAGAACTCGAGATCATTAGAAAATGCTAATCACTAAGGCTCAGCATAAGCTGGGTGGAAAATGGTCCTTTTTCTGAAATTGTTGTTTCTGGGGCTGACCTCATATTGCAGCAAGACTCAGACATGAGGTCATTGCTTTGGTGCTCGCATATACTCTCCCACCGGTCACCAGACGCCTCGAAAGTGGCCAGATAGCCCAGAGGCATGGGTGGAAACTTCTGAAGGCATTTTTCTTACTTTCCACTTTCCCAGCAAGTGTGGTATGTGTTGCCCCTGCCCCATGCAGAGCACCACTGCAGAACAAAAACCTCACTGAGCCAGGGGGAGGTAAGGAACCCAGAGCTCACAGGACCAGGCAAAGTAGCCCCCTACTGTGTCTACCATGGCAGCTTTGAGAAAGGGGCTTAAAATCATCAAACACCTCAGCCAAGCATTGGTGGCTCACACCTGTAATTCTAACTACTCTGGAGACTTGAGAGCTGAGGATTACAGTTCAAAGTTAGCCCGAGCAAAAAAGTCAGTGAGACTCTTTATCTCCAATTAACCACCAGAAAACTGGAAGTGGCACTGTGGCTCAAACTAGTAGAGTCTTGAGAAACTAGTAGAGTCTTGAGAAACACAAAGCTCAGGGACAGCGTCCAGATCCTGAGTTCAAGCTCCATGACTGACAAACCAACAACAACAACAAAAACCTATCAAACAACTTGCCAAAGCTTAACATTCTGATAACCTTGTTCTGAGCCTGCTGGATATAGCTCTGGTCATCTGTAAAGATATTTTCACAGGGAATTGACCATGTCCATCTTCCTGTGGCTTTCATCCATCTTTGGAGGCCCTTTAATACTTGCTACCTGGCCTGGATTTCTGGTCAAAAATCAAGGCTGAGGAAAATAGGTGCAGAATCATTCCATTCCTCTCCTCAGTGACCACTGTAACTCAAATGCAATTCATATCAAACGAAGAAGCAGAGCTGTGGCCTGTGGCTGTTGCCTATAATCCTAGCTACTTGGGAAGCTGAGGTGTGGAGGATCATGGTTTGAAGCTAGTATAAGCAGAAAAGTCCAAGAGACTCTAACTTCAATAAAGCAGCAAAATGCTGGACTGGAGGCATAGCTCAAAGTGGTAGAGCATTACCTGTGAGCAGGGGGTGGAGAGGAGGTAGAACAAGAGTATAAGGCCCTGAGTTCAAGCTCTGGTACTGGAAACAAAAACAAAAACAAAACGGCGGGGGGGTGGGGGACGGGGGGTTCATGCTAGCCAAGCCTCATAATCTCATAATCTTTCTTAAACCTACTTTTGTTTTCCAGAGAAAACTTGTATTTGTTCCTAAACCCATTGCATGGACTTCAATCCCTGGTGAGTAAGTGTTCAAGAAACAGGTCTACGGGGTTCAGAGTTGGGACTCCCATACAACATCAGGATAAGAAGAAGTTAAGACACTGACTTGCAGAACTTTTGTTTTTTCTTTCCCAGTCCTAGGGCTTGAACTCAGGGCCTGGGCGCTGTCTGTGAACTTCTTTTGCTCAAGGCAAGCACTCTACCACTTGAGCCACAGCACCACTTCTGGCTTTTTGGGAATAGTTTCTTAGAGATAAGAGTCTCAAGGACTTTCCTGCCAGGGCTGGGTTCAAATGGTGATCCTCAGATCGCAGCCTCCTGAGGAGCTAGGATGACAGGCCAGGCATGAGCCACCAGTGCCCAGCTTTGACATGCAGAACTTTTAATCCTAAGCGTATGAACCTGTAGGAACTTGAAATCCGGTCTTCAGAAAAACTCCAGCCAGAACAGCACCCACCCTATCAAATCCCAGGCAGAGAAGTGGTTTCTAGAAAGGGGTCCGCTTGGGGACAGTACGACTAGCCTTGAGGGCCCTGAAAACTGAGATCCTCGCTTCCTTCTTCTTGGTTTTCCAGGTCGCTTCCTTGCCCCTTGCCTGTGCAGTCTACAGAAACCCACGTGACCCCTCATCCTGTGCCCCATGGGTGTGACCCACAGCACCCCCTTCCTTCCCTGGGAGGAAGGGCAAGCTGGAGCAGGACTTACTTTCCCTGAGGTAACTGAGGTGTGATAACAGCACTTCGGTGTTGTAGAGGGAGGTGGCTCGCAGGAAGTCCTCCTTGTTCATTTTGCAGAGTTCCTTGCCATCCATGTTCTGGAAGAAGGACGTGTCGATCTCCATCAAGCCATATTCCTTGATGGCCCACTCCAGCCACTGGCGCACGTGCTCCTGCGTCCACAGCGTGGGGTCTGCAGAGGGGAGGAGGCCCGTTAGCACGGACGCTGGAAGCAGCCTCTCCACTCCCTCGGGCCCTTTCTCCCTCCCTACGTCCAACTCTGTCTTCTCTTCTCCTTCCCTCTTTTCCATTCCTCCTTCCCTTCTCCCCCTCTTCTGTTCTCCCCCCCCCCCACTCATTTCTTTCACTTTGGCTCTATATCTATCCCTCCATCTCTCTCCCCATCTCGTTGGTGTCTGTTTCTTTGTCTCTCCCAGTGTCTCTGTCTCAGCTTCTAACTGTTTCACTGTCTCTTTTTGTCTGTTTCTCTCTGTCTCTGTCTCTCCTCCCAATTCCTTCCCAGATGGTACCCCAGAACACCCCATCTGGCTTCATTGCATCTGGTGCTGCCTGAACCACTTAGCACTGTGGAAGGTTCTGAGCCGCCCCAACTGGTATCCTGACAGGACCCTCTTTCAAGATTTTGGAGGGCAATAGAAACCTTTGCCTGAGAAATGGTGGCATCAGAATGAAAATAAACACTGACCCAGAGACCAGTGTCTCTCTGGAAAAGGAGGGGAGTGGGGATGGAGACATCTGTATTGAAGAACATTAATGATTTCAAGAAAGAACACCGGGGGGAGGGGAAGGAGGGTGCAAGGATGATCCAAGTACGATATAGGGTACATACATTTAGGAAAACGTCATCGTGAAGCCCATTATTTTGTGCAATTAGTACATACTAACAAAAACCAAATCGGAAAGGGAGAAAGAACACAGATGCCAGGATTGCTGGAGAGAAGGAAGTGCACATGTACCGACTCTCCTGCCATCCCTCCCATCTGTGCAATTAGCTCGGTGGTATTCATGTGTGACATAAATCCGATCCAGGTTCTCTTCTCTTGGGGACAGCTGTGCTGAAATTTTTACCAGATCATCCCCCAAAACATTATGAGGATATTTAAATACTTAAAGATGAGAAAGGGTGTCAAGGACAGAAAACTTCTTAGTTGAGAACGAACATGAATATTTAAGATCCAGGGCCATTTCTGCCTACCTCCCTTTCTTTCTCCCTCCTCCTCCTCCTCACAAATTCTGGCCCATCTCTCTCACCCCGGGGGCGGGGGGAGGGGGGTGATATAGGAAGGAGTAAAAAGTTTCTTCAGCCTGAGACCCAGGTCTTCACTTGGCCGACAATAGTTCCTCATAAAAGACTGTCATATGGGTTTCACCCTCATGAAATATCTACTATTCCCAGGAAAATCTAAGCAACAAGGCAGTAAGCAATAGGTTTTGTGGTAGAAGGTCAAGAAGTCAATGGCTAGAAGAGAGAGTTGTGTGTGTTGGGAAACTCACGGAAGGCTTACTGGAGGAGATTTTTTGTTTCTTTTTGGTAAGGCAGCAAATAGTCTCCACCACCCACTAAATCTATTTTATTTAGTATGCCTCTTCTGTTCATCTTCAACCAATGCATCGTCTCACTGAGAGTCTAAGAAGACTCTTGGCTAAATGGTGGCCAGGTTTGAATGATCCTGAGTGCTGGTGAGGAGGAAGGTGGTGCTGTGGTCAGATTCACACCTTGAAATGGGACAGCCGTAGGCACGTACGTTACCAGAAACTTCATTCGGGTCCACTCCCACCACCCTTGTTGGGTGTTTATGTGTGTCAGGGGAAGCTCTTGCCATGCCTGGTTGTATTTCTGCTAGAGTTGAGGCAGATGGCAGAAGAAAAGGAATTCTATGAGGCACTCTTGAGAGGCTGAGAGGGAGCTGGGGGGGGGGGGGGGGGCGGCGCCACAGGTCACAGACAGCTGTGGAAGAATCTAGAATCCTGGAATGAGCAATGACCTAGATTGTGCTATCATGTCCTACCATGTATCAGCTCTTCCATATGTCCCCTCTTTTCCTTTTTTCTTTCTTTTTTGTTCTCTCTGTGTGTGTGTGTGTGTGTGTGTGTGTGTGTGTGCGTGTGTGTGTGTGTGTGTGTGTTGTGCCAGTATTGGGGCTTGACCTTGCGATCTTGTGCTCTTGCTTAGCTTTTTCCCTCAAAGCAAGCACTCGACCACTGGAGCCGTACCTCCCCTTCTGGCTTTTAGGGAGGTAAATGCCTGAGATGGCTTTTAACTGTGATCCTTCTATCTCAGCCTCCTGAGTAGCTAGGATTACAGGCATGAGCAGTGCCTGGCATCCCTTTTTTTTTTTCTTATCAAGAAACCCCTGCAAAATGGGCTTGCTATCTCCATTTTACAGATGGAATGGGGCGCTTTGGAAATTTAAGTCACTTGCCTGGAGATTCACTACTGCTGAGATCTGGAGCCAGGGTTCCTATGGGAGTCTGCTGAAAAGCAGGTCCCTGACCTGCCTGCCATCCTGTCCACTCTCTTATCCTGCCTTAACGCACCTGTAAATTAAGAAGCCTGGTGTCAGAAGGCCAGCTCCTTGAAAGCTCATCGTGCAAGTGTGTATTTGCCTCCTTTGCATACATTTCTTGCTTTGTGTTACCCCTTCATTTTCCCGAAGCAAACTAATTCCCATTAGTAAATGGAAATAGGTTTACCCTTTAGCTTTTAAAGAAAAATATCATGGAGGGAATTGGATCATGTAGCATAGTTGCTCATCCTTCACATCTCCAAATATGTCACTCTTTGGTATTCTAAGCCTCCGAATCCATACTAGACCCTGTATTTTTTATTTATTTTATTATTTCCTCCCTTGCTTTTGGGCTCTATCACAATATTATTTCTCTCCCTCTACAGCACAATGAATTATAAATCTTCCACTCTGGACCATGCTAAGCTCTTCCAAATGTATTTCCTGGATGATTTAGCCCTAGTTTCTTCCCATCTGAATGTGAAGCTAGTGATTAAGTAGGACCCTCGTTTATACTTGTCTTAAAAGCCCATCATAAATTCAATCGCTTGTTCCACTAATGTTTTATTGCCTTGATTTGTGGACTTGCCCCAAGGAGACTTTCCTTCATGTCCAGGAGGCTGACCTGGAGGAAGCCAAATGTCTGGGTAGAGCATTTCAAGATCCAGCCAGTGGTAAAATAATGGAACAAATCATAGCTCATGCATTCATTCCACAAGGCACTTTGAAAACAGCTTGATAGGAATTAACGCTGTTTGCACGATTACTGCTATGGTTAATGGGGCCGGCGGCTGAAGCTGACGTCTTGAGATTCCCTTTGAAGGCATTTCAGTGCCATTTAAGAGTCAGAGGATCAACCATGCAGTTTGGTCCCTATTGCCTTTTTTCCATAAGCCCTCTCCAAGCGACCACCCAAATGAGATGGTGCCAGCAACCTGGTTCAGGAACAATCTCTGATCCTCTAGTTGCATCAGTCTCTCAGGAGTTCTTTCTTGGGCTAATAGCTCTGGTAGAGTGTGGGAGCAAATAAGCCAAGGCTTGGCCTGGCCTTGAGAAATACACACAATTTCCCAGCATGCTTTAGTGTCACCTATGAAGAGAGAGAGGATTCTCTCAAAACACAATTTACACATGGCACCTGGAGAGGCTCACCAAACTACTCTGTGTGTGTGTGTGTGTGTGTGTGTGTGTGTGTGTGTGTGCGCGCACACACGCATGCACATGCATGCACATCTGCACTGGGACTTGAACACAGGGCCTAGATTCTGTCCCTTAGCTTTTTTCACTCAAGGCTAATATTCTACTAGTTGAATTACAACTCTACTTCCAACTTTTGGGGGTTTAATTGGAGAGTGTCACAGATTCTTCTTTTTCTCAGATCTCAGCCTCCTGAGTAGCTAGGATTTATAGGCATGAGCCACTGGCACATACCCTAAAAAACAAAACAAAACAAAACTCTTCTTCCTTGTAGAAGAAGGAACTTGAGAACATTTTTATGTCATGAAACATGCCAGGCAACTCTCATGAGCCCTTGCTCCTGCCTCTCTCTGGACATAATGATACACACACACACACACACACCAAGATTTACGAAAGAGATGTCTATCACTAAAACTAGTATTTAGTACTGGACCAACAAACAAATTCCTTCTGATTCCTTCAAAGAAATGCCTCCTCTGTCTTCAGATACAACTGCATTTCTCCTCCTGAGAAGGGAAGAAGTTAGCCTCTTTGGTCAGGTTATTTTAGTAAGCAGAGTTTAGTCCCTGCCTTGTAATTCACTTGGTGTAAGATTTGGACATATGTGTTCCTTCTCCCTGGCACCTATTCTACACGTGGCTGTTGTCAAACTCTTTTTGTAGCCAGGCAGCTGAGTATGCCCATGCTGGCGGACATGGTGTCCAGCCAGTGGACAGAAGGACTGAATAATGGTTTTATTTTCTGTAAAACCAACCAACAGCTCCAATACCTACAGGGGGGCGGGGGGAAAGAGGCTATTTTTACATAATGACATAACTTGTGGCACATATGTGGAGGCGTTCCATTTGTTAAATATAGTTATTTCTATTTTCAAACTGAAAGAGCTGGCTGTAATTTTGGAAAGGTGGAAGTGAGCAGATGCCAGGAAGTACTTTGCCCAAGGAAGGGCAGGCATTGGTAGCTACGCTCCTCCTCAAAGGCAGGGAAGGCCGGATCTCAGCTCATGGAACTCCTTCCAGGTTAAGATGACTTGCCTCCAGTCCCTGTACACACCTTATCCTAGAGGCAACAAACGAATCACCTAGAGTCTATAGAGGGATCTAAGAGTGGAACTTCAGGAATTTACTGGGTTCTTGTGGTTCTCAGGAATTTTCCCTTGGATGGCAGCTAGAGAGTCAGGTAGAGACGAGTTACTTTTGCAGTACTGAGCTTCCATGGAGATTTAGCATACCCAGTGGAGTGTTGTGTTGTTGGTGGTGGTTATGAGTCTTGAACTCAGGGCTTGGGCGCTGTTCCTGAGCTCAAGGCTAGTGCACTACCCCAATGACACTTCTGGTTATCTAGAGATGGCTTTGAACTGCAATCTTCAGATCTCAGCCTTCTGAGTAGCATAAGATTATGGGCATAAGCTCCCAGCATTTGTCTCCCAGTAGAGTTTGATGCTCTCCGGGGTAGGGCTACCCTTCCATTACAACCCCCAAAGAACAAGGATGGGGATGACAGCCAGGCAACCTCGATCCTAAAGTACCTGCGGGCACAATGACTCTCCGTTCATTGGTGGTCATGTTGGGAGGAGGGGGACCGTTCTTCTCGTCAATGTAGCTGTTGTAGTTCAAGGGGTTGGATTCGCCTCCGCCCACGAGCTTGTTGCATTTGCTAACACTGCAGTCCACCGGAGACTCCCTAGGGTGAGAGGAGACAAAACCCAAAGCAGTCATTACAAGAGGGACAGCTCACCCCTACCTCAGGGGGCTAGGGCGGGCATTGAGACACAGTGGAGCACCTCTAGCTCCACCTGGTATCCTGAGGATGGTGACAATGATGATTGTGAGACTCTGTCGCCACCCTCTATGTGGCTACCACAGCTTGCGACAAATCCCAGCCCAATCCTGTAATTACAGGACTTAAAAGTATATGGCAGCTGCTTAGTGAACTTTCTCTGGATAGTGTCACAGCCCTCCCTGCCTGACTGCAGCTTACAGTCTTAGCCTGGAGTGACAGGCCATCTATATTCCCCAGTTCCCTGGCTAGTCCCTCCTCCTGGACACACCTTCTCCACAGCCCCAGGACACTTTGTGTCTGCCTTGGTTAGAGCACTTGTTATACTGGCTGATCCTTAGTTTGTCATGGGCGCTGCCCTCTGTCCTGTTATTTCTTGAGATGGTATTGCGACCATCTAGGGGCTCTTCTTTACCCCTCCAAGAATGAAAAGGCAGGGAGAGGGAGAGTGGATGCAATGTATATTTGAATGTAAGAGTAAGATGATAGGGGAAACTGAGGAAAAGCCTTTTAGCTGTTGGCCAGTTGGTATAAACTTCCAACCTGGAGCGCAGCTAGGAGGGCTGCCTGAGGCCATTCGGAGTCTTATTTACCTGCTTGCCAGGTAAGGGGAAGGAGGTGGTGGGAAAAGAGAATGGACTTCCCTTTGTAAGAAAGCTAGAAGTGGGGCCCAGAAAACAGTAGCCTCCTGTGAGCCTGTGGGCCCCTCCTTTCTAGTCCTGTGGGTGATTCTCATCTTCTCTGGCATCTAGTGGGATCACAGCCCCCACTTCACTCCAAGGAGAGGGGGCCCCCTGTCTGTGTGGATCCACTCTGAGTCCTCAAAGTCTTTGCTTGCTCAGACCTATTAGCTCAATTTTCCTAGAGAAGAGTGCACAGGTCCACCAGGCCATCTCTGCTTTCTCTAGGGTCCCCGGGGCCTAGATGTGGTCCCCTTCCCTAAGTCGCTGTCTCCACCTCTGCTGCCTGCACTGTTTTAAACTCCCTCCATATCAATGTGCCCTGCAAACTGACTTAGAGAGGAAGGGACTGGCAGGTACTCTCTCACTGAGCTCTTCCTATTGCAGCACTTCGCTGTCACACATTTGTCACACACTGTTTGGTATATTGCCCATTAGACCCCACCAAGGGCTACGATCTGGTGTTTATGGGGAAAGAAAATGAGTCTACTGAAGGTGGAGGGAAAATTCATCAAAAACCCACATGCAAAAGAAGGGGTCCTAGCTGAGCACCGGTGGCTCATGCCTGTATTCTTAGCTACTCAGGAGGCTGAGATCTGAAGCTCGCGGTTCAAAGCCAGCTGGGGCAGGAAAAGCCAGGCAACTCTTATCTCCAATTAGCTACCAGAAAAGCAGAAATGGCACAGTGGCTCAAGTGGTAGAGTGCTTGCCTTGAGCTGAAGAGCTCAGGGACAGGGCCCAGGTCCAGAGTTCAAGCCCCAGGACCGACAAAAAAAGAAAAAAAAAAAAGAATAGGGTCCTGCATAGAGAACCAGAATGCAAGGACTTCAACCTGATACAGAAGTTGTGGTTGCTGTAGCATTTTGCACCTCTTGCACAAATTCACAGAGGTAGCAATACAGAGATGCACCAGGGAAAAACCCAATCACCTCACTTAGTCTCAAACAATGCAACACAACAAGCACCTAAGATGTACACACACACACACACACACACACACACACACACACACACACATTTTTTGGCTGGTCCTTACTAGCACGTTCTACCACTTGAGCCATAGTACCACTTCCAGCCTTTTCTGAGTAGTTAAAGATAAAAAGTCTCACAAACTTTCCTGCCGGAGCTGGCTATGAACTGTGATCTTCAGATCTCAGCCTCTTGAGTGGCTTGGATTACAAGCATGAGGCACAGGCATCCGGCTGCACCTAGAATGTTGTAGGGTTGGTTGCTGAGCAACTGGCTGGACAGCAGGCCTGACACGCCCTCCACTGGCCACCAGGTGTCCAGCTCCATATATCCCCTGCCCAGTGCAGTCATGGACCTCCCACTGGGCCTGTCCACTTCCCACCCAGCCCTTCCAGCAGCAGGATGGAAGGAGACCCCAGAAGGCCAAACGGGGTTGCAGCTGCCATTACCCCAAGCAGGAAACATCCGTTTCTGCAGCCTGGGAGACAGCCAGTTCTCTCAAGAGCTCCAACCCAGGCCTTCTTCAGACCAGGGAGGTCAGATAAGGTTCAGAGCACAGCCCTCCAGCTCCGCAGTCATTCCTCAGGAACTTCCAGAAGCCTCACCGCTGCCCTCTGCCACTCTGCAGTGGGCAGGACTGGACCACTGCGAGACCCAAGGAGCCAACCAAGCCAGATAAGAGACCCACCCATCCCCATAGCTTGGAGAACAGTCAGCAGCCCAAAGAGCAGGCACTCAGCCCAGGGCTCCGAGAGACTCAGGCAGGGCGGGGGCGGGGGGCAGGGGGGGAGGCCTGAGCACACTCAATAGAGAAAATTAAATGAATTTGTTTCTTAATCTGAAAGGAAAAAAATATTGAAGATCACTTATCATAGCTGGGAGATAAATGCTCCACTGAGATATTAGAAGTCAGACGGTAATTTTTTCCTGATGTCTTACAGAGGGGAACATGGTCTGAAAATGAAAATAAGATGTATAACTTACACATGTTAGAATTTAAGGTTTTACTATTCGCCTACTGTTTTTCCAGGCAAAGAACCAAGAACCAGCCGTCAGAGTCCCAGATTGTTGAAGGTTTAATGTCCCCGTGGCAGTCGGAGGCAAGGCAGTAGCACATCGGGGCTTTTCACCAGCACTCGGCCCTTTGGCTTCTGCTGTTCAAGGACTTGGCCGGAGATGAAGCAGCCCCAGTCAGACCCTGGTGCCTGTGTCTGGGCTGAGCTGGCCCGAGCATGCTGGGTCCCGCTCGGCGGCTAACCGCATGTGTATGTGTGTGTGCGTGTGTGTGTGTGTGCGCGCGTGCGTGTGCACACACATACTATTATACTGCCCACAGTCCACCACACACACAATTTATACACAGTAAAAACGTACACATACTCTATCCCACGTGACACAAACACAATGCAAATGTTCACTGATATTATTACATGTGTACACATCCCACCACACATGCACAACACACCCTACTGTACATGACACACACACCATGAAAATGTGTACACATCCGACCGCACATTCCATGACATATGCATAGACACACAAGGATACAGAATGCAAACATGTACACATTGCACTGAAGATGCACACGTAACACCAGGCACAGCACTCAGTGCAAAGCTACACACACCCCACCATGTGACACCCAACATGAAAATGTGCACACATCCTACCACGTAGGCACGCCACACGCCACCATACATGACACACACCATGCAAGCGTGCATGGATCCCACCACACATGCACACACATTCCATGACATATGCACAGACATACACTCCACCACAAGTGATACGCAATGCAAACATGCACACATTCCACTGCGCACACACACACACACACACACACACACACACACACACTACTCATGTTTAATACAAACAAAACACACATTCCACCACATATACACAACCCCTCCACTCTACATGATAGCCACCATAAAAATGCTCACACACTTCACCACATATGTGCATGCACACTCCATGACACATGCACAATGCAAACCTACACATACTTCACACATGTGTACAAATATACACGCTCCACCACACAACACACACACACAAGGCAAACATCCAAACATAATATTCATGCACAATGCAAATATGCCTACACACTCCACCATATATGTACACATATACCACATATTCTTCACCACACAGTATGTACATGCACAGATGTACATACACATACACATACATCTATGGTCCACACCTACACACTACGTAAGGCAAGTATGTATGCTCATGTATACCAGAGTTGCACACACATTGATACATACATCCTCCATCACTTAACTATGCAACTACATGTATGCCTTAAAAGGCATATACGCACACATGTAAACAAACATGCTTACACATGTGTCCACCCTCCACCACACATGTGCATGGAAGTACACACATACACACACACACACACACACACACACACATATTCACACCCATCTGGTAGCCTCTCTGCATCAGTTGTAAAGCCATTCAAGAGCCAGAGAAGCTCAAAGGATTAAGTTGGCAACCGAGAGAGCAAAGTTTTCATTGGCTGGGGGCCTCTGGGGAAGAGGGCAGAGCTGACACACATTTGCCCTGAAGAGGCCATGGGCAGGGGACAGAGAAAGAGGAGGTATCTACTCCCCCAGGCTTCTCCCCATTATGAAGAGTTTCAAAGAATTCATTTTCCTATCAGTTGGGCCTCTGGGGGTTTCTGAGTTAAGCACTGAGCTCCTGCTGTACTGAGAAATTTAAACTTCAGGAACCACCCAAGCTTGAGACCCTGTCTGGTTTATGGCCATGAACATCGGGCATAGGTGGCAGCGCCTTGCCTGTCTCTTAAGACAGTACGTAGAGGAAAGGAAATTTGGTATAGCCTTCCTGACCATGGTCTTGTAACTTGTAGATCCTGGAGAACAGAGAGGAGGGCAGTAGGGGTTGGGGGCAGGGGCAAAGGCTGGTGGGGAAAGGGGAGAGTGTGGCGGGCTGGTTCTCCTAGCTGTCTGGCTAGCAGCCCCTGGGCTGTCTGATGGGCAGAACATCATTCTGTAGCACACAGAGGTTCTAGCTCCATTTTCTTCCCCCAGGTCTACCTCCATCTGCTCCCCAGCAGGGCAGATGATCTGTCTGTCTGCCCCTGTCCTTGGTCCGAGATCTCTGTGTTAAAACCTACAAAGGAGCATCCTTGGGGACAAACCACCCTGACACTACCCGTACTACACTTGCCCAGCTGGCCCTCCTCAGACTGTTGAGGGGGAGGGGAAGGGAAACCGTATCACTCCCAATCGCCTGCCAGACTTCTTTCCATTCTTTGTGCCTCCTCTAGACAGCCCAGCCACAGCTCTCCGGCTATGGCTAAGGGTGGGTCCAGGTGAACCCTGCATAAAAGCTGCTCTAAGCTGCTCTTCAATGGGGCAGCTGGTGCCTGTGAAGAGGGCAGGATGCAAACAAGGGTGGGGAGAAAAGAAGGAGAGCAAGGCGGGGAGGGGGGGGATCTTGCCATTCAGCTCCCCGCACCATCAGTGGGGAGGGGGAGCTACACATTTGTATTGAGACCTGCACTTGCAGCTAGCAAGGAGTTGGGGCCCACAAGCAGCTAATTGCACTGGGACAGGTGGCAGAAGGACCTGGGGCTGGAGCAGGGAGGGAGTAGATCAGGACATCTCCATGGCAGGGCATGGGCCATCCATGGGACAAGAAGCAGGCCATCATCATTTCTTTACCCTTGTTTCTATGCATCTGCAATTAGTGAACATTGCTTTTAAAGACTGTTAACAATCTCCAAATGCATCCTGCAAGGCTTTTAGCAAGTTAAGGTGTAAAGTCTTAGGTTTCAAAGATTTCAAAGATTCCCACCCCCTTCCCATCTACCTCAGAGTGGCTGAAAATAAGGCATGTTGTCAGGTCTACAAATTTGCAGCTCAGACCAGCTGTCAAGTATGTACTCAGTGTTCACTCACTACCCTGAGGTCAGGAAGGCGGTCTGCATCACACGGGTACACTCAGACCCACCCAGCCTGTCTTCTCCATAGCACAATGCATTGTGTGATCCAGCAATCGGCATGGCCTTTAGAAGATCTTTCTGTAAGATCTCTGTAAGATCTCTGTATAGGTGTGACTTCTTGTGTTTTGGAAAGGAAAAGACACAAACAAAAAGCAACTTCCAAGGAAAGCAAAATTGTAATGAAGCCATCACTCAAAATCTACTCACTACTTCCTGCCCACCCATAGCAGATATTGATAGCTCTTCTGGAACTCTGAGAATAACCCTTAACCCCTGTGACTGTGATATGTCTCCTTATTACAAGGTTAGGAACATAAGAATTTAGGAAGGTGCTGAATAAAGAGAGGCCCACGTTACAGGATGCACAAAGCTCATCATTCTGGGTGTGGTGTATCAGTCTCTGGGCGTCCAATTAATCCTGATGCTATTGGCTAGTTCAGGAAGTCTAACCCTGAGCTTGAGTCCTAAGGGCTAGATACCTAAGATAAGTCCTGGGTTTCTTCTCCATTAATTGACATTGGGTTGTTTTCCACCAATCCCTGTGGTTGAGACAGGAAGCAACTGAGAATTATTTGCAGACCATAGCTTGGATCAAGCTACTGAAATCTATATCCAACACAGAACCTATGGGCCAGGCTGCTTCAAGGGCAACTGAGAGGACCAGATTCAACTGCAACAGGAAGATGAGCAAAGAGACATGGTGAACCTCTTACAACCTGGGTGGCCTAGAGCAACTCTCAGCAAATCAGAGCTCAGGCTCTCCACTTGACCCTGGTTCTGATGGCTCATAGCTGGGATATAAAAGCAAGAGAGCACTGCAGCTTCGGGCATGTGGGATGCCTCCTTCCTGCCAGAGGCACAAAGATCCCCGAGGCCTCCAATAAGCCTCAAGAAGTAACTCAGAAAGTCACGCTTATCAAGGAACATAGGGAATACACGGTGAACCACAAAGACAGTGCAAAACATTCTGACCCAGTGCTGTCCAACCAAATGTGAGTCACACAGATCATTTAAAAACATTCTGGTGGTTGTATTTGTTGGTGGTGCTAATGGTGGTGCCAGTACTGGGCTTTGAACTCAGGACCTTGTGTTCTTGCTTATTTTGTTGTTAGTTTTGTTTGTTTGTTTGTTTTCACTAAAGGTAATCACTCCACCTCTTGAGCCACAGCTCCATTTCCTGCTTTTTAGTGATTAATTGGAGATACAGGTCTCATGGACTTTCCTTGCTGAGGCTGGCTTTGAATAGGATCCTCAGATCTTAGCCTGAGTAGCTGGGAATTCAGGCCTGAGCCACCAGTGCCTGGCTTGGTAGTTGTATTTTTGTTGTTGGTGGTGGTGGTCATGGGGCCTGAACTCTGGGCCTGGGCTCTGTCACTCAGCTCTTCAGCTCAAGGATAGTGCTCTACCACTTGAGCCATAGCACCACTTCTGGCTTTTTTT
This sequence comes from Dipodomys spectabilis, assembly GCF_019054845.1. NCBI lineage: Eukaryota > Metazoa > Chordata > Mammalia > Rodentia > Heteromyidae > Dipodomys > Dipodomys spectabilis. The sequence goes on from NW_024870700.1 coordinate 2,023,298, forward strand.
TTTCTGCTTATGTGGTGCTGAGGAATTGAACCCAGGGCCTAATGCATGCAAGGCAAGCACTCTACCATGGAGCCACCTTCCCAGCCCGGTAGTTGTATTTTTTGTTAAAGAATAACAACAAATGAAAATGTATCAGTCTGCTAATACAGACAAAAATGCTCATTCCAACATATGTCTTACACCTCCCTACTAGGTATTTTCTAAGTCCAGTGTATATTTTCCATGGGAGAAAATGCACACTTTTGGTCTAGTTCCTTTCCCAGTGCTCAACAGCAACACAGAAGCCAGTGGCTGCTCTATACTGGATGCACAGACAAGCTAAGCGATTCCAAAGAAAACCGCTGGGTTCCTCATGTGAAGTTAAACAACCCTTCCTATCTTACAGATTATGATGAAAAAGACCAAATCACATCTAAATAACAAAGTGCTGCTCTCAGTCAGGCTGAGAGAATAGAAGCATGGCACTTAGGATAAGAGATTTAAATGGGTTGGCATCAATTTCATGTGTGTGTGTATGTATGTGTCGGTATGCGTGCACGCACGTGTGCATGCGTGCACAAGCATGTGTGTGTGCCAGTACTGGATCTTTAACTTAGAACCCGAATCTGTCCCTTAGCTGTTTTACTCTGAGCTGGCACTCTACTGCTTGAGCAACAGCTCCACTCGTGGCTTTTTGCTGGTTAATTGGAGATAAGAGTCTCACGGACTTTTCTGCCTGTGCTGGCTTTGGATTATGATCCTCAGATCTCAGCTTCCTGAGGAGTTATGATTACAGGTGTGAGCCACCGATGCCTGTCCCCACCTATTTCTTCGTCTCTTTTATTTTGGGCACAATTTAGTATTCGAACCTGCCTTAAGCAAAGGCATCTTTCTGAAAATCCTTGTTCCCTACTGTCTATTTACTATGAGCCCTTAGAGAATATCTTGCTTGGCTCTGAAACCCCAAGTAGCTTGTTTGAGTTTTCCTGGAGTGGGTAAGAATACTTCAGCCTTATCTGGATCTGCTTTGTCACCTGCTGATGTCTGGTCAAGATGGGTGAATTCAAATCAGAGGTTGCTTTGTGCAAGAAAGCCAGGTAAATATTGAATTGTCACATAGTCCTCCAGCTGGCCTCTACTTGTGACTGAGCTAGAAAGGGAATTTTGAATGTCAGTTTCCCCACAGGTCTCTTAGCCCAGGATTAGTATCCTGTAGTGCTGGAGGTAGTGAGGGAGGAAGCAGTAAGCTCAGCAAAACAGGCTTCCTGAGCAGCAACCCAGGTTCTAAGTTGGAGGGGCTTAGTCAACAGAGCAGTGTCTCTGTCTGGCTTATTTGTTAGCCCCAGGTTGCAACATCTGGAACCTGAAAATTAAAAAAAAATCTGCAATGCTCCAAACTCCAAATTATTTTGAGCTTTCCATCACTCTAGTCCAGAAGTATATTATTTCTGATTATTTCTTATCGTTCTTTCTTTTTTGGGGGGTGAACAACACTAGGATTTGAACTCGGCTTCACTCTTTTTAAGGAAGTACTTCAGCTATATCCTTAGTCTTTTCAGAGAATATCTTTTTCTTTTTTCTTTTCTTTCTTCCTTTCTTTTTGGCTAGTCTGGTCCTGGATTGAGATCTTCCTACCTATGCTTACTGCAAAGTTGGAACAGTAGATGTGAATCACCAATCGGACTTGTTTGTTGGGATGGGTGTCTTGATCTTCCTGATTTATGCCTCCTGAATAGCTGGTAGTATAAGTTCGAGCTGCCTCCTCTGCTCCTTCAGATTTTGTCCTTCTGACTTTCCCATCTCCACTCCCCATGGGCAGGAACGATCACCCCAGCAGTCTTGAATCACAGCTCTGATGATGTTGCATTTCACATCTATGCTTAAAGTCAGTCTCTGCCTATGCAAGAAATGACCTGTTTTTCTTAGCCTGCCAATCAAGGCCCTCTTAATGCATCTGATCTTTTTGTCTCCCTGTCTTTAGGTTCAGTGGAGGCCCAGACAATCCACCAGAAATGACAAGATCATGCATGAAACTAACATTTTCTCCCTTTCAAGCCTTTGCATATAATGATCACAAATCTCTACTGGACATTATCTGAGTTACAGGCTCCATTCTGGATCCTTTTCCTGAGGTTTCTGAAGGCTCACATGAAGCAAAGGCCTCTGTACTGTTCACAGGAGAGGAAGCTGGTGCTCCAAGAAGTTGAGACCTTTTGCTCAAAATGGAGAGTCAGGACCTGGAACCCAAGGCCTCCTCAGTCTATGAGGTGGTGCTCTTTCTTGTGTCCATCATTTTTCTAGAATTCTTCTCTCTCCAGTTTTATAAGCAAAATCCTACCTTCTTTGCCCTTCCTGCATACTTTCCAGGCATGGCATTAACTTCCGGGCACAGCTAGTCCTTCTGAGTGTCTGCCTTCCGCATTTCACTTTTACTAGAATCATCTGCTCACCTTTGCTCCAATGAAACCCACCTGGGAAGTTTAAGAGCCTTCAAGAAGATAGGATGAGTATCTTATTGCTAGATTTTTAACCTGGAGAGACTGGGCTTGGACTGGGCCTGACACAGAGAGGTGTTCTGCAAGTGTGTGTCTTGGAGTTTGGGGCCTGGCTTTAACCCGAATCCTGAGGGTCCCACCAGGACTTAGAGAACCAGGTGGGCTTTTTTGGAGCCAATCCAGCCCCACCAAGCCTGTAGTTCTGCAACTCACTCTCTCAGCTCAGCTCTCTAGGGACTGACACAGCTCACAGACCCAGTACCAGAGCCTTGCCTTCTGCTAATGTCCTCAATGCCAGCAGCCTCTTCCTGAAAAATTCTCAGGTCTCAGAAACTGGGGAAGGGGACACGCCTGGAGCTTCCCCCCAACCCTACAGAGGGGAAGGCTAAGCAGGCTTACCTGGATCCATTCATGTGGTCATATTCCCGCTTGACATTGACCCTCACTGGCTGATTGATCCATTCCTGCTGCGGCGGGAGGGGGTTGATCTTGTGGGGCTGCCCGTAGTCAGGACTCCCCGAAGCAGTCATGTCTGCCTTGGGGAGATGGGCTGCGGCTCCGTATGCTGACTCAAAGAGGGACTGGTCGTCACTCACCACCGACAGAGCCTCCTGCAGGGCCAAAGAAGAGACAAGAAGCTTAGGGTTTGCTCTCTTCACCCAGGCAAGTGGCATTCTCAATCTGAGCTGGTCCAATGGCCCTGGGCTGCAGGGGAACATCTTGCCTGCGAGCTCCAACTGTACCATGGCCCTCCAGAGCAGGCTCACCCACAGAGAAAGAGGAGATTAGCAAGGGAAGAACCCAGAAGTGAGTGCAGTTTGGGGGGAGGCTGTGTGTTGGGTCCTCAAAAAGGAGAATAGAAAAGAGAAGGTCAGAAACAGTGGTTAAAAAGCATGGAAGGAGGTGCTAGGTGTGACGCAGACTCTGGACTCTTTCAGAAATAAATGTGAATGTCTCTGATTAGCTAAGTAGCATAGTCAAGGGACAGGGGCTGGATGAGAATGGGCATTTATATTACAGGGGAGGACATAGAGATGCTCCAGGGAGATCATTTAGCTCAAGGTCATGTAAGGGAGTGGTGGTATCCAAGGCTGTGACTGGGTCAATTTTCACTCGGTTGCTAGGTGGATTAAATGAGCACCTGCGGCACAGATGTTTAGCTTATACAAAATGATTGGCAGTTTGAAGATGTCCTCTGCTGCATGTGCTGGTGTGTCCCCTAGACCTTCTTCAACCTGATTATTCAGCCAAAGAAGATAGGAGGAAGTAACCTGCATATAATCCTCTCAGCACCCCAAAGTGCTCTTCGGGTGATAAAGGTGAAGATCCATTCCCACAGTGCCATTATTAAAAAAAAAATAGCATTTAAGGAATCTGGTATGATCTGCTGAGGTGAGTGGCCTACAGACTTGGTTTCTACAGGCTTGGTTTGTCATAAGTGAATCCTGGAGTTTCCAGTAAAATGATTCCTTCCACATCACTTCGATTGTTAAGGGGAGGACAGAATGGAAGAGCAGAGGTGAAGAGGTCTTGGAGGCAGAACAGAACCTAGAAATGACCCTAGTGGTGGGGCATTCCTGGTATTCACCTTGTTCAAAGGCATTATACTATTGGAATCCTCCCTCCTACGTACCCTCCTTAGCGGACATGTTTGTATATATCTGCATATGACCCTATATGTGTTTACATAGCTTTTATAATTTACATATAACTTCTTCATCTGCAAGAAAACATGCCTGGTGAAGGTAGTAATTACACACACACACACACACACACACACACACACACACACACACAGAGTACTTAAAGTACTATCTTTGCAGCCAGAGGGATTTGAGTCTTAGTGGAAACTATATCAATTGTTCCTTAGATATTCGAATGGTTTATCTGTAGTACTTACAAGTACTTCTCTGTAGAATAGAGACAATCATAATTCCCTAACCTGGTAGATTTAGAATAAGGACACAACTAGATGATCTATGTACAGTATCTAAGTCAAGTATTTAACAAATAACACAGTAAATAACTAGAATAAAAACTTAAAGAGCCAATACCAGGAGAGGACCTGAGAACCACTGGGTTAAGAGATGGGTAGTGTGGGAGCAATGCCTCTTTCTCCCTTGTAATGGTTCCTCAGAACTCCAGTTGTCCTGAGAGAGGCAAGTTGTTCTCCTTCTGAATCTAGGACACCCTCTTCCCTGCCCTTAGACATTAGAATCCAGGGTTCTCAGGACTTTTGGGTTGGCTTGAGCCATGCCTCTAGCTTCCCTCATTCTAATACCTTACAGTCAGAAGATCATGGAACTTCTCAGTCTCCATAATCAATCCTTCCTTCTTTCTTCCCCTCTTTTGTTTTCTTCCTACCTTCCTTCTTTCCTCCCTCCTCCTTTCCTTTCCTTTCCTTTCATCTAGCTTCATTGCTCGGGAGAACCTGACTAAATCTGACAGAAAAACAAAACCAGTCAGAATTTTTTCCCAAGTATCTGAAATTCATCCTAAAACAAATAGATCTCTTTCCACCGAGTGCTTGACTCAAAAATGGGCCAGCTCAGGAGACATGAGTTGGCTTTACTTCTCCATAAGAACAAAGAAGTCGAGGAGGATAGTCTACAGAAACGAGGAGGCAGAAAGCAGCATGCAGAGAGAAAGAAAGAGATGGATGTCAAAGAGGTGTAGGGTGAATAAATGCTGCCTTCCTTTCCTGTCCAGCTGATGCCACTAGGCCTTGACAATTCTGTTACCTGGTTCCAGGAAAGCCCTCACATGCTCTCAGGAGCCACCCCTATTTTCCTGTACTACCTCCTGTTCTACTAAGCACCGCATTAGCCTTTATGGATGCCAGGGGCATCCCTTCAAGACTGGCCACAAGTCTCCCTGGCTTAGGGAAGTACCTCTATTACACTTGCAAGTGGAGTGAACCATTTCTGTGCAGGATTCCCACACAGTTACCCAGAGCGTGGCAGTGCCTCTGTACTACCCCATCCATTTCACACCAGAATACCACAGGCAGACCCCATCACTGGCTTCAGACCCAAGAACATTACTTCCTTTCTGATTATTTCTCACAATCCTGGCAAAAATCTTTGCCTGGGTTCTTCTGGAAGGCAGAGGAACAAGAGAACGTGTTTCTATTAATCTTGGTAACCAATGTTTGCTGAGTACTCAACGTTGGAAAACTATGATTTGGAATCCATGCTTACAGTCAAAACAAAGGTCAGTTGTCAGAGGTGAAGAAGTAGTAGATATGGTGATGATAGTTAGATTCTGAAATCTGAACCCATTGGCCTTCTAATTAGACCCTGTTTCACTTTTCTGCATTTCCAGTCTTCCTTTCAAGCCATGAATGAATGGTGTTCCCTTGCAGGCTCTTCCCACTGCACCTGTCCGGCTTCTGAGTTCGGGCCTCTAGGTGGCTCAGGGGACTGTTAAATAGCTCTGCAAACAAGAGGAGGGGCCATCCACTCCAGCATAATGCCTATAGGTGCCTAGTACCTGTTTACATTGTTGCTTACATGGCACATACTCAGTAAATATCTGAAGAATGCAGTGTCTCTGTGAGATCACTAGTAAAAAGTTCACTTATTTTGGCATTTGTTACATAGACACGTGTTTGTATTATACATATCCATATGTATTTATGCTTTTTTCTTATATTTACTGACAAATCTGCTAATCTTTGTCTTCCTTAGGCCAGTTACATGTTACTTTCCATATCTGACCAGATGTTGGTAGTGTGATGGGACATTGCCAAATGATGGCCTGCCGATATTGAGGATGAGATCTCAGGAACCTTCCCAAACTTCAGCTAAAGCAGAGATACCAGTGTTTCCAGAGTGGCAAGACAAAGTAGCAAAAGTGCCTTGAGGATTTCCCCAGTCTGTTCAGGAATACACAAAAGAAATCTTGACATGCCAGGCACTGGTGGCTCACTTCTGTAACCCTAGCTACTCAGGAGGAGTCTGAGATTTGAGGATCATAGTTCGAAGTCAGCCCGGGCAGGAAAATCATGAGACTCTTATCTACAATTAGCTATCCCCAAACCAAAAGTGAAGCTATGGCTCAAAGTTGTACAGAGCTAGCTTTGAGCAGGGAAGTTCAGGGACAGTGCTCAGGCCCTGAGTGCAAACCCATGACAGAAGGAGGAAGAGGAGAAGGAGGAGGAGGAAAAAGAGGAGGAGGAGGAGGAGGGGGAGGGGGAGGAGGAGGAGGAGGAAGAGGAGGAGGAGGAGGAGGAGGAGGAGGAGGAGGAGGAGGAGGAGGAGGAGGAGGAGGAGGAGGAGGAGGAGGAAAAGAAAAGTGGAGAAGGAAAAAGGAAGAAGAAAGAATCTCCACCTATCATCCTCTGTGTAGGAAGGGTACAAACAAAATTTGCAGTTCTACAGGAGACATTAAATCCCAGGTGCCAACGTGGAGAGGTCATCTTTATCTTTTTCATCCCAGTGCTTAAACTGATTTTTCATTTCCAACACAAAGAATGAGCCAAGACATGGGGTCTGAGAAGCATTCATTTCCCATGGCATCTTCCCCTCATTTTTTCCTTTACTCGGCCCTGAATCTGGTCAGGATAGTTTTCTATGGCTGATGAACTTTGCTGGAGGCAATGGGTAAAAGGAATGTCACAAGCAACCAGACCAAATTCCCTGCTCTGCCCCTGCTCAGTGGGTCCATGACGCTGTTCCCAGACCAGGGTTCTGGAAAGCTAATCTCTGGTATATCCGTTACCCAAGGTCACCACAGGGAACACATGAGCTTTAGAGTCTTTTTTTTTTATTGCATTCTTTGCATAATGACATGCAGTCCCTTCTCTTGCCAGCCGGAGAGCATGCAGAATGCAGACAAGATTCCTAGAAGCAGAGCCCTCTGTTGTTCTCTGTTTTGGAAACCCACTGAGCTCTTCAGTAAGAAGAACATCCAGACTGGAGTGTGTGTGTATGAGAGAGAGAGAGAGAGAGAGAGAGAGAGAGAGAGAGAGAGAGAGAGAGAGAGAGAGTAGCTCCAAGGCACATCTGAAGTTTGAAGATCCAGTGGTTGCTGTTAGTCAGATCAAATGTATTGCTTCCCACCACCCACCTAGTTACTAGTCTTGTGCCATCCCCTAGAGAGCAGGGTGGAAAAGAAAAAAAAAATGAGGTAAATTTTACGGAAGAAGGTGAGAAACATTAGCAAGTCACCACGTATTAACGGGGCAAAGTTGTGTTTTCCCCAAATGACCACTGGAATATTTCTAATCTTTGTCTCTCCCTGTGAAGAAGCAGAGTTGATTTTTCCTACTCCTTCTCTTCCTCTTGAAGCCACAGGGAATTCATGATTGCTTTCACAGGTAGAATAGCTTTGCTTGACATCCAGGGTTCTATGATAAAAGACCATACTACATTCATCTGCTTCTCATTCTTTCTTGGGCCTCTGTAGCCACCATGCTCTAAGGAAGCCCAACTAGCTCAAGATGAGGAATTGAAGGGAGAGGCCCATACAGAGAAGAGCTGAGGCCACCAGACAGTATCAACCTCTGCCTTTGAATGAAGGCTCCTTTGAATGATGGAATTCCTGAGCACCATGTTTGGTTTATACTACAGTTACTGTAATTAGCAATCACCAATTAGCTACATTCAAATACCCATTTTCAAATGAAGTAGGGGTGATTGAACATCCTTGGATAATTGTTTTTGATACTGGTTGTCAGGAATCAGCACCATGACTGACTAGATAGAGGAAAGTGAGTCATCAAGCACAGCTTGTCTAGATTCATATCATGGAAGAGAATCAAAGTTGGCCAAATGTCCTCCTTCCTCTCATAACTACTCCCTGATAACAACGGAACAAACAAGATCAAGCAAAACAAACAAACAAACCAATCAGGGTCATTATTTTAAATTATAAAGAAGAAATGGAACTAGTATTTTGATAACAAGAAGTTTCCAAGGAACTTTTATAACCACAGCTTTATTTAACCTTAGGATCCTCATATTATTGAGAAAGAAGCCAAGGCTTAAGGAGATTTAGACTTGCCGTAGGTCCTCCAGCTAGTGAGTCTGGGTGCTTGGGTCTCTGATTCTTGCTCTTCTTCAAAACTGTTTCCAGTTTGCCATCTCTAATCCCAGGCTGCATATACCACAGCCACACCTGCCCCAGAACTTCAGAATGCCTGGATGGATTTTAGTAATTTTATTGTAAGACTTCTCTCCCTCTGCTATGGTTTGAATGCATCCCCCAAGTTGATGGACTAGGCACTTAATTCTCAGGATAATAATGTTGGGAGGTGGGCATTTAAGGATTATTAAGTCACAGCAACTCTGCCTTCATGAATGGATTGATGTATTATTGTAAGAATAGATTAGTTATCAAAGCAAGTTTCTTCCTCATAAGGTCTCTCTCCTTCTCCCTTCCCTCTCCTTCTCTCCTTTCCCCTTTCCCTCCCTCCTTCCCACCATCATCTTTTTCCACTTATTCCTCATTCCTTGCCTTCTATCATTCAATGAAACAGAAAAAAAAAAAAAACCCTCACCAGATTTCCTTCCTTGATTGTGGAGTTCTCAATGGTCTCCAAATAGTATGACAAACACTTCTATTCATTAAAATAACCAATCTGTAGCATTTTGTTATAGCAGCACAACCCAAACACCTTCACTATGTTAAATCTCCACTTACTGGGGAAGGGAGCTTTTACAATGGATGACCCATACAAGAGCAGCCAGAGAAGTTCCCCCAAGATGGAAGTGAAAATCTTTGCAGATAAAAGTACTTTATTTAATGGGGTTTAATAAGTTAATGGAACGAGCTTAAATGAGTTTAGAGAACAGGATCTCTGAGTTCTCTAAGGGCAGGCCATGTAATAGAATCCAGAACTATGGCTGTCTGTTCACCATAAGCCTCCTGTCAGATGCTTCTCCAGGTCTCCCATGGGTATATGTGGACCTTGGCCTGTTGTCATTGAGTTTTCACAGCCACTTTTGTGACAATAACCACATTTAAAGGGCATTTCTAAAGATCAAAGCTAAATCTCCTCTCTCAGAGGATGATTTTATGGCTGAAAAAAAATGCTGAATATAAAAACTCTAGGAAGAAGCTACAAGGCTCATCTGAGCCCTAAGAAGAGAAAAATGAACACTATAGTTTTGCTTTCTATTTCTTTATAATAGATCTGACCAGTTAGTAAGCTGATCTTTTTTTGAGTATGCTAGTACTGGGGCTTGAACTCAGGGCCTGGATGTTGTCAGCATTTTTACTCAAGGCTGGCACTCTTTTCTTGAGTCACTACTTGAGCTCCACTTCAGCCTTTCTTTTTTTTTCATGGCTAATTGGAGATAAGAGGCTCATGATTTTTCTTGCCTGAGCTGGCTTCAAATCAAGAGCCTCAGATCTCAGTCTCCTGAGTAACTAGGATTATGGGAATGAGCCACTGGTGCCCATGAAGCTGCTTTATCTTGATGATAATGGACAGCGCCAAAGGTCAGTAATGTTCTTTTGTGCATAACTTGTCATGTTTTGACCCTAGGAGGACCAATCTTCTCTTAGGTAAATAAAGTAGGAGTGTCGTAAGGTAAACCCTATGGGGCCAAGCTGTCTGGGCATGGTAAGGGTGGTCTATTGAGCTTATGATGAGCAAGAAGCATCAGCATTGTCTCCCATACTGTCCTGCTATTCTGGGTGGGTCTGTAAGGATTAAGTAAAGCTCTCAGTGATTCACAGGAGTGATGGTAAAGATTGTCAACCATTGCTGCAAAACCTAGATGCCAGAGTAAGCAGGATCTTTTTAGCCTTCCTATATCGCAGCCCACTCCAACAAGTGGCTTCTTGTATATTTTACTCTGGGATTCTATTTTGCCTGATTTCAAACAAGTGGTTTGTATTAGTCCTTAAAAATAATAATACAGCAATACTGTCTGCTATGATGCCTTCCAAAGCTTATGTTGAAGCTTGAACCCCAAAGTCATGGGATAATAATATTTGGAGGCTAGCCCTTTGCCGTAGATGAGGTCATGGGGGTGGGGCCCGTACAACTGAGTTAGTGGCTTCATGAGAAAAGTAAGAGACTCAAGTTAGCAACCTTGTTCTAACTCATCACAAGATGCTATACACCATGTTAGGACTCTACAGAGCGACCTTATCTACAACAAGGATAGGGTCTGACACCGTGTTAGTGGCTTCATGAGAAAAGTAAGAGACTCAAGTTAGCAACCTTGTTCTAACTCATCACAAGATGCTATACACCATGTTAGGACTCTACAGAGCGACCTTATCTACAACAAGGATAGGGTCTGACACCGTGTTCTTGTATTTCCCAACCTCCTCTTTATAAATAATCTAGTTGTTTTCAGTTATTGCAACTGAAAACAAACTCAGAACCTGTCCCATAGCTGAGCACCCACCCTCTTTGTTTCTATCCTGGGGAAAATGTCCTCTCTGAGTAGTGACTGCAAGTTTTCCTATGTCCGGCAGTCTGAATTTCACCCATGACAGGGATCGTAGAACAGCCTGGAAGTCGACAGGTGTCCTGAGCCCACTTACTGCTTAAGAGAAAAGACTCTTAAGAAGTTTCCTTAAGGAAAGCCTTAAGAAAATAGAAATAAAAAAATAAAAAACCTTAAGTCTCCGGGTACCAGTGGCTCATGCCTTTCTTTAATCCTAGTTACTCACAGAGTTCAAAGCCAGCCCATGCAGGAGAGTCCACGAGACTCTTATCTCCAATAAACCACCAGAAAACCCGGACATGGCTTAAGTGGTCGAGCACTAGCCTTGAGGTAAAGAGCTTAGGGACAGTCAGTGCCCAGGCCCAGAGTTCAAGCTCCACGACCAACCAAAAAAAACCCCAAAACCCATAAGTCTTGACCTTTGGATGGGTCAGGATCTAAATCTGGGCCAGCAGAGGCCAGAGAAGACCTTGAGTGGGAAGGAAGGGCATTCAGATCTCAAAGGATGGGCTCTGTGAGGACACAGACAGATGTCCATGAGGAAGAAGATGGCACTTTCTGCCAGTTTTTCTATGCTTTGGGCACGGGAGACAGTGCAGGTGGCATGCTTCCTTAGATATTTCTTCCACTCCTGGGATCAGGGAAAAACAATTTTTTGCCAGTCCTGTGGCTTGAACTCAGGGTCTGGGCACTGTCCCTGAGCTTCTTTTGCTCAAGGCTAGCACTCTACCACTTGAGCCACAGCACCACTTCCGGATTTTTCTGTGTATGTGGTATTGAGAATTCAAGCCCAGTGCTTCATGCATGCTAGGCAAGCACTCTACCACTAAGCCACATTCCCAGCCCATTAGGGCAAGTTTTTTAAAATCATTTTTTCCTCAATGGCAAATTTTGATGCTGTGTGTTACCCGAAGAGCAGGCCCAAGTCAACTTAATTATTTGCTTTTATTCCCAACTGCTTGGACACTTTCTGCTGCCTAGTATGTATACAATTATTTTGATGAATAAAAATCCCACAGAATGATGTGAAAGGTAGAGATCCTCCCTCTCCAGTGAATACCTCTACTACTATCTGCCCTCCTGTTCTCTCTGTACTTCAAGTACTTTTGATGAAGCCTGGACCTTCACGCCCCCTCCCACCATTTTGTTCATATATATATATATACACCAGCCACACCCAGTGACCGTTTCTTGTTAAACACAAAGCCACTGAACAACCACTTGAGGTCTTATTCCTAGAAGCTGTGATCTTATCCCATAATTTCCTCATGTGACAGTTGCCGTGGCAACCAGAACCCTCAGAATCCTCACAGGAAGCCTGGGAGGAAACAGGCTTGCAAAGGGGGTCCCTCTCTCTTCTCCAATCAAAGAGCCATTAGTAGGAGTATGAAGGAAGTACTAGCTTAGTTGGATGTCACTGGCTCCCACCTGTAATCCTAACTATTCTGGAGGCTGAGACCCAAGGATTGCCATTTGAAGCCAACCTAAAAGCATATGAGACGCTTATCTCCTATTAACCACCCAAAAGCTGGGAATGGAGGTATGGTGTAAGTGATAGGTTGACAGCCTTGAGTGAAAAGGCTGAGGGATTGCACCCAAGCCCTAAACTCAAGCACCACACACACACACACACACACACACACACACACACACACACACACACACAATACCAGCCTCAGGAAGCTGGGTGTTCTCTCTCACAGGGCCATAATGGGGGAAAGTCTGAGATATTCTATATCTCTGGTGCTCGAGAATGTTATTGCCACTTGATAGGCAAAGCAGGCCTAGAAACTACATGTCATTTTGTTACCTCCCAGAATATGAGGAAGGGGGAGCCCTTAAGTCCATTCCGCAGCTCTTCATGGCTGCTTCCTTTTCATGATTCACTGCTGAGGAGACACGCCTGCTGACCTCAGGCCCATCATGGCAGGAGGCAGCCCTGCCTGGAGTCCTGAGGGTGCAATATTTCTAGCTTCCACATCTGGATGAACCATTCTATCCAAGGTGTTTAGTTCTTTTGTGGGCCAAGGGCATATGGTGACCATATTGTTACAGCAACATGTGGCCAAACTTTGTGGATGGGATGAGAATAATGGAAGGAGGTGGTGTCTAAGAAGAGCCATATTCTGGGCTGGCTCAACAGCTTTGAGCTCTGTCTTTACCTAACTCCTGGTCTCTTCTGGTCTTTTAGCATCCTCTGTTCTTTATTCTCATCTGCTCTTCACTTCTGTCTAAGGACACCGCCTCCCTCCCATCTCTCTCTTTTGCTCTCTAACATCCTTTTAAAATCTGCTTCTCTTCCTTTTACGTTAGATTTCCAACCCCCCTTTCTTGCCACAGGCAACCCTTCTTGCTCCTAACTTTAAGCTGCGTGTACAATATACATTATACATTTGCTGCTTGCTCTTTGAGGGTCTTGCTTGAGACCAGCTTCCTGATACTGTTCCACTCAGCTTTCTCAGACTTGACTTACCCGTCTTTTTAACTAATCAGATCTCATTCATTCACCAAACTGCTGATTACTCCAAGTTCTGTCCCCCTCCTCCAGGCAGCCTGCCCACTCTAGGCCACCACAGAAACTTCTCATGCAGCCCAAAGCTGCTGTACACTCTCCTCCCATGGCTTGCTCTTGAATCACTATGTCATGTTGCTTTTATCTCGATTTTACTCTTGCCTTATGTATAGTTTTTCAGAGGGTTACCTTCTCTCTGACTAGGTTATAAATGTCTCAAGGATGGATTTTCTTTGTGGTTTTCTATAGAAATCATCGCCACTTATTACCTGAGTGCCTTTGTCCACTCAAACATAAATAATGGGCACAATGACAAGAGCTCCTCCAGAGGGCAGAGGCGAGAGCTGAGTGAGTAAATAGTGTGAGTAAATGTGTGCAAAGGACAGACACTCTGTTGTGCTGTTTACAGAGCAGACTGTCATCTGAGCTGCATCCACAAAACCAGTAGAGATCTGAGTTGTGGTTCAACACTGGTGTCTCATGCCAGTAATCCTAGGTAAGAAGGAGGCTAAGATCTGAGGATCTCAGTTCAAAGCTAGCCTGGGTCATCCTTATGTCCAATTAAAACAGCAAAAAGCCAGAAGTGGAGCTGTGGTCAGTGGTTCAGCTCAAACTTGAGGGAAAAAAAAAAGAAAGCTAAATAAGAGTGTGAGGCCCTGAGTTCAAACCCCAGTACTGACACACATACACAAACACAATCTGAATTTTGCATCTTCCACTTGCCAGTTTTGTGACCTTAGACAAGCTGTTTAACCTTTCTTTGCCTCAGTTTCCTTTTTAGTTAAAAAATAGAGATAATAATAGTATTCTTTTGGGGGGGGTCAGTCGTAGGGCTTGATTTCTGGGCCTGGGCGCTGTCCCTCAGCTCCTCAGCTCAAGGCTAGTGCTCTACCACTTGAGCCACAACACCACTTCCGGCTTTTTTCTTTATGTGGTGCTGAGGAATCAATCCCAGGGTCTCATGCATGCAAGGCAAGTATTCAACCACTGAGCCACCTTCCCAGCCCTAATAATAGTATTCTAACTCATGCCTGTCACATTGTAAGCACCCCCTAAACACAATCTTATTATCATCTACAAGTTCTAACATAGCAAAAGCGAATCATCTCTTTAGGCTTCTTTACCCAAAAATAAATACTCTGAGCAAGTTAAATACTTTACCTAGTATAAATACTCTGAGCAAGATCTCTTCTGTACTTCAACTCTACAGTCCATTGGTAGAGTGATCCAGCAACCCCATGTGGTTGGAATATTCCACTTTATACTTGTCTCAAAAAAAATATACCAATACCTCCTTTAACTTGGGAATTATCTGGGTTTGGATGAGCCATGATTTGGTTACAGTCTCTTCTACCAAACCTAGCTATCTCTGCATGTACTAACTTCATAGGCTCATCTCTGTTACCCTATTGATCTCTTGCAGGAAGGAGGTAAGGGGAAGCAAGGACAGCCTGGTCTACACACGAGAAGCCAAGTGTCCTGTCATCATGGAGCTCAGACTCCATCTCCGGTACACAGCTGGTCTCACAGTTGGCAACCACCCTCAAAGCTGTCGCCCACTGAGTTGGCTTGCATCCTTGTTTGACTTGAATGCCAAACCCAGGCAGTCTGGCACTGGGGCCCCCCTGTCTCTCGGCATCCATCTATAGGAAAAGCAGATATTTTGTGAACAAGTCCTGCCATGGCCCTCCAATGAAAACATCTCAGTGGGATTACATGCAGATATTTTCTTTGTCAGCCTCAATAAAGCTATTTGAGCAGAAACCCCAGCTTAAAACCCACTGACAGATCCTAGAAACTTGGTATTGCTTTAGTTACTCCATAAAGGGCCCTGAGTGTTCTACTCTTGGAAGCTTCTAGAGGTGCCAGCCTTGCCCCGCAGGAGCAATTCCCGTCTGTCTGTCTCAAGGACATGTGTCATGGCAGCACTGAGACCCAACTTTGGACATTCCAAAATTTTATGGAGGATGGCAAATGAATTTGCCAGCTGGAAATGCCCTGGGGAGATGGCCCAACGTATCCAAAAGTTTCTTAGTTCTTTTTTTTTTCTGCTCAGTTCCATTTAGGCTCACTTTCAACGGCTGCTTCTACTTGATCATCTGAATGACTGAGATCTCTACAATGGCATGAAGAAGGCTGAAGTCAGTTGAGATCCCCTTTGTATCTTCCTGTGAAATACAGTGGAGATACCCTTTTGTATTTTCCTGTGAGATGGTGGCAGCCAAAATCCCCATATTTATTATTATATTTTTATTATCTTAAAGTAGCTACCCAAGGTCGTTTCTTTTCAACTTATTAATTTGTGAGCACACTACATTTGATCAATGTCACCCCTTCCAGCGTTCTCTCCCACATCTGTCCCAACCCCACTTCCATGGAGAACCTTGTGATCTTTTGGCGCCTTCTAATCCCGAGCCAACAAAAGTCTCAGGTCTGACATCAGCCTGCATGACTTCTAAACAAGTTAATGATTTTGGAAAAGACTAACAACTGCATAATTTTCAGCATCAATCTTAATAAAATCAAAATTAAGAAGCAAAAAGGTTTACACAAACCCTGGTTCTTTTCTCTGTGGAAAGAAGCTGAACTTGTGTGTGTGTGTGTGTGTGTGTGTGTGTGTGTGTGTGTGTGTGTGCACTCGAGCTAGTATTGGGACTTGAAGTCAAGGCTTTATCTTTTTCTGCTCAAGGCTGATGCTCTTCCCCTTGAGCCATAGCTTCACTTCCAGCTTTTTGCTGATTAGCTGGACATAAGAGTCTATCAAGGCTAGCTTTGATCTGATATCCTCAGATCTCAGCCTCCTGAATAGCTAGGAGCCACTGGTGACCAGCTTTGACCTCTCCATTCTCATCATCTGCTGCTTGATGGAGATGTCTGCAGTAACAGAAATATTCTAAAACCTGCCTTATGTCACGTGGAAGCCATTAGCCATGTGTGGCTACCAAATATTTGAAATACGATCAGTGTGACTGAGAAAACTGAATTTTAAATCTCACTTAATTTTAGCTCATTTACATTTAAGTACCTGCATATTATGAGTAGTGACCATTAGCGAACATTACAGTTTCTAGACATTTCTATTTGGCAGTAGGTTGTGTGCTTAAAAACATGCCTAAGTCAGTGTAGATATTTCTTTAACATGTCCATCTCATGATGAGACATGAAACATTCTTGTCACACACACACACACACACACATACACACACACACACACACACACACACACACACAAGCACTCATTCTTTGATGCAGCCATTCATGTAACAAATATGTATTAGACAGCTGCTAGGCACCATGATAAGAATCAGGATATGTCAACCAAAAACAGGTACCCTGAAATTTTACTGGCATTAGTTAGGTATAAATAGTCCTCTGTTTCTAACCTATTATATACCTGTAGAGTCCAACATATCCGAACTATTTGAAAACAACGTTCTCATTGTTCTGAACATGTGCAATTTTGTCTTTTGTGTTGGTAGTTCCTAACCATGTTATAGAAGATGCATGTATACAGCATGCACTGTGTTAGATGTTAACAGTAATCAAGAGATGACTTAAAGTATACAGGAGGTTGTATTTCGGTTAGATTCAAACGATGCCATTTTACATAATTTTACATTTGGTATCTGTGAGAGCTCATGGGACCACCTATGCATGGATAGCAAGGAATGTCTACATTTTGAAATTAGGAGAATCACCAGAAGTTTTTCTCTCCCAGTATGACTGTATTTCTGCAAGGAATTAAACATGTGATGGGTAGAAGGACTAATTTGCCAAGGTGGATGATCACTGTGGACAAGCAAGTAGCCCTGGAACTCTGCTGTGGAAACAAAAGCTGTACTCGGGTCAGAAAATACCACAGGAAAAAAAGAGCCCAAATTAAATAAGCCAGGGAAGGGGAGAATTATGATATGTGAGAAGAAGAAGA
The DNA here is from genome assembly GCF_019054845.1 of Dipodomys spectabilis. Taxonomy (NCBI): domain Eukaryota; kingdom Metazoa; phylum Chordata; class Mammalia; order Rodentia; family Heteromyidae; genus Dipodomys; species Dipodomys spectabilis. Next base: position 2,040,620 of record NW_024870700.1, read on the forward strand.
GCAAGATCCTTAAAAGTCCTCTGGAATGTATAAAATGTGTACAAATCAAAATTGTACATTGTTCATGTCACCAGGAACTTCGGAAATCATCTCGGCTAGTTTCTCCAGACACTACAACCAATATGGCATCTCAGAAAGCAAGGAGTCAGTAGCTCCTGGCATCAAGAGAAGGTGAGGCAGGGAAGGAATTTCAGAGGAGGAGAAGACAGTGAATGGAATGGAATTATTGACCCTTTGTGGACCAAGCCACTTGGCTGATCACAAACAGCCAGCAAGGACCCAGGAGAACATACCATCCCATCTCTTCCAAGGCAAACACAGGAGGAAGGGAATGGCAGTGGTTTGAATGTATCCATTCAATGTCCATGAGTTGACAACCTAATGTCCAAATTCCCATTTTTTAACCATATGTAGAGATGGAGCCTTTGGGAATTATTGAGAACTAGATTATGAGGTCATGAGGGTAGGGGTCCCAAAGATAGTATTTGTGGCTTTATAAAAAGAGAGGCCCGATCTGGCTTGCTTGCTTCTTCACCATATGATGCCCTCCACTATATATGAGGTGGATCGAAGGCCCCCACAAGACACTGGGCTCATGCCAGTGCCATACTGTTGAATCTCTCAGCATTCAGAACTGTCAGAAACACATTTTTATTCTCTACAAATTGTCCTGTTTGTGACATTCAGTGTAACAGAAAATGAGTTAAGACAAAGACTATCAAAAGTATATTTTTCTCTTTCTTCCTTTCTTTTTCCCCTTTGGTCTGTCATGGGGCTTGAACTCAGGGCCTGGGCACTGCTCAAGGCTAGCACTTTACCACTTTAAGCCACAGCTCCACTTTTGGTTTTCTGGTGGTTAATTGGAGGTAAGAGTCTCATGGACTTTCCTGCCCAGGCTGGCTTTGAACCATGATCCTCAGATCTCAGCTTCCTGAGTATATAGGATTACAGGTGTGAGCCACCAGGGCCTGGCCCTTCTTTCTTTCTTGTTTGTTTTCTTGCTTTCATAGAAAAATGCTATGACCGTCCCTGCAGGACAGTTTGTACATCTGGGGTGAGCTGGAAAGGCCATGTAAGAATCTACAGTAGTATCTCCTGAATCCTGACAATGAACTGGTGACTTAGGCCCCAGAGCAGAGTGTTAATGGGCCAAGTGCCAGTATTTTAAACTACAACTTGCAGACTGGGGCACCTGGCCACTTAATATATCCTTGGTACTTCTTAAAGGGGAAGGCATTAGGAGAACATCAACTTTGACAAGATTGGCCTAGGGGCTCTGACATGCCAACCAGGCCTGGAAATGCTTCCTTTTACCCCTTTGGGTTAACAATGATATTTGCAAGGAAACAAGAGCTCAGATGTTGCCATCTTCTCCCTCTTCTCTTCACCTACCTTCCTTTTTGTTCGCCCAGTCTTCATCCCTTCTGGGTTGTGGCCCACATATTATCTAAGAAGTGGCTCCTGACCATGGTTGATTTCAGCCTGCTCTATCCCTCTGGAGGAAGGACTGTATGATACTAACCCTTTCCAAGTTCCAGCCCTAGATGTTTTCTGACCCAAGCCAGAAAGATTTGAGGGAACACATTTTTTCTCCTGTATCCCAAAATGGATTACTAGATTGTATATACACCAGTAGTAGTTTTGAAAGGCCTTCTCCCCTTCAGGCAAACTACCCTCCCTAATTATTTTTATTTTTAGTTAATGGTAAAATAGTTGCTTTCTTTTCTCAACCTAGGTCAAGTGGGAGAAGAGAAAGCTAAACATACATGAGAAGCCTAGAAGAAGTGAGGCTGGGCTTCTTGAGTCTTGTTCTTTGCCAGCTATTGATCTATTCTATTGATCTAATTTCTGGAGTTCTGTGGGCTATCACTTCTGTAAGAAAGGACTAAGGAGAGAAGTGAGCAGGCAGAAGAGCCATTGTCATGGGATATCACTTGTGGCTGCTGTTACAGCTTCATTCTCCCCAGCCTGCTTGGAGCTTTATGGAACACACCTTGGAGTCTGCAGATGGTTTAATCACTCTTGATCCACACACAACATGCATACACATCCCCGATTAAAAGAGTCTCTGACCAATAGACACATGAAGAAATGCTCAGCCTCTCTAGCCATAAAAGAAATGCAAATCAAAACAACATTGAGATACCACCTCATCCCATTTGGAATGGTTATAATCAAGAACTCTAAGAACAACAGATGCTGGAGGAGATGTGGACAGAAGGGAACCTTACTTCATTGTTGGTGGGAATGTAAACTTGTTCAACCACTTTGGAAAGCAGTATGGAGGTTCCTCAAAAGACTCTGCATAGAGTTCCCCTATGACCCAGCAATCCCACTTTTGGACATTTACCCGAATGATCACAAACAAGACCATACTAAAGCTACCGGAACAACAATGTTTATTGCAGCATTATTTACCATAGCTAAGATATAGAACCAACCCAGATGCCCCTCAGTAAATGAATGGATCAAGAAAATGTGGTATATATACACAATGGAATTCTATGCCTCCATCAGAAAGAATGACATTGCCCCATTTGTTAGGAAATGGAAAGACTTGGAAGAAACTATATTAAGTGAAGTAAGCCAGGTGCAAAGAAACACAGGTCCCATGGTTTCTCTTATTTGCAATAACTGGTATATGTCTGAGACAAGCAGAAAAGTTCAGATAAGATGATGTTAAACGAAATGAACCCCAAGATAAGGACACAAGTGGTTTTTTCTTTCTTGCTATTGTTTCTAACGTATTTATAAGGTACCACATGATTTTTTTGTTGCTTTGTATGTCCCTCCCCCATGGTATAACCCCTGTCTTCACTGTATTTGATGTTGGTATAATTTTGGGAGGGGAAGGGAAAAAACAAATTGTTTAAATAAGGATACATGTCAACCCATTGCAACAATGAGATGTACAAGATGCTATGTTGAAAAACAAACTTCACAATTTAGTCAGGGGGGGAAGGGGTAGTGTAGTTGAGGAGGTGGGAGGGAAGGGATGGTAGGGGAAAATAAAAGGAAGAGGCAGCAATGCTTGATAAGAAATGTACTCATTACCTTGCTCATGTAATTGTAACCCCTCTGTACAGTATTTTCACAATAAAAAAACTTACTTAAAAAATAGTCCCTGACTACCCTGATACTGGTGGCTCTTGCTTATAATCCTAGCTACTCAGGAGACTGAGATCTGAGAATTGTGGTTCAAATCCAGCCGGAAACCCCATGAAAGTCCAATTAACCACTAGAAAACCGGAAGTGGAGCTGTGGCTCAGAGTGGTAGAGTTGCTAACTTTGACCAGAAGAGCTCAGGGATAGCACCTAGGTCCTGAGTTCAAGCCCCAAAACCAGAGGAGGGAGAGGGCGATAGCTCCCAACTTACAATATCTTTTCACTTTTCAATGCTGTGAAGTCCACATGTATTTGGTAAAATCTACACATTCCTATCTAATATTTTTATCTTTTTCTAGGCTAGCACATACAGTGTCATCCTCTCTCAAAATTCTAGGCATCAACATGGAGCCATAACAATCAGGAGGGGACACGGTGGACATTCTACATACACTGTGTGGCTAAAGCTGTAATGCTGGGTGTTAGGTGAGGTTCTTTAATTGAGCCATGGACCTATCACAAGTTTGAGTGCAATATGTTAAAGAGTATCTGAACACACTGATTTCAATTGACAGGTTTTGGTTTTTTTTCTCCCTAAGCCCTACTATTGGTCTCGAAGTTTATTGGGAGATTGCTCTTTGTACTGGTGGGACACAGATGTGGAGTCAAAGCTGGTGACATGGAGGCATCTATCTATTTCCTTATAATATCAGGGCAAGTGAATCACAGCCCATGTGTCCTCACACATGGGGACGAGAGGCCCAGGCAAAGGGCCAGGCCAGACTTGATGCAGCTCAGACACAGCCCTTTGCTCAGGCAGCAAGAGGAAAATCCTGTCAAAATGGCTTAACGATCTTCTAATATTTCCATGCAATTAAGGCCACATCTGTCTCCCAGGCACTCCTTTACCAGTGCACAGACATGAACCAAACAGTCTGTCTTGTCGATCTGGAAGGTAACAAAGAGCTCCATTCATAACTGGAGGCACTTTCACCATTTTTTTCCCCCTCAAAGTAAAATAGAGTTTTCACTTTGAGAATAACCTGTGTGGCAAGAAAGCGAAGGATTTTTTCCCCCCTAATAAATCAAATCCAACAGCCTAATAAAATGCTGGCTCTCCCTTCTCCCTGCCCCTTCCTCCCCCCACCCTTCCCTTCCACTGTCCCACTTTGCCAACAGTCCTCTGGAATAGTGAGGAGTAGGTGGACCCCAAGGAGTTTGGGAAAAGCAAGCTAAAAGCAGAGAAGGCAACTGGTAGGAAGTATGGAGACGCTGAGTGGGTAGGGAGTCCGCCATTCTCTTTTCCCTTCATCTACTTTCTCGGCTCCTCAGAGCTAGTTTCAAAAACTCCTTTTCTTCTCTCACTCTCCTTACTTCATTGTCCAATCCCATTCCCTGCTTCCTTCTTTTGCAGAGAAAGGGACCAAGAGAACCAAGTTGTTGTAGGGATTGGCTAAAAAGCTCTTGGACCACACCTGTGGCTGAAACCAAGCTAGAGGATTTGCCTCTCCCCCAGAGCAAGGCTGAAAGATCTCCCCACATCTTTGACGCCTCCAGAGTGAGTTTGCAGGAGATAAGTGCTGATAAACATCGGGTTTGGTGCTTATCCACAGCAAACACAAGGTTCTGAGGTTCTCTTCGGCACTCACAGGCTGTAGAGACTCTAATCAGAAAACAGAAGGGAAAATGCAAAACCAAGCAGTATTTGCTGCTGCTTTTTCCTTCTTCTTTTGTTTTGTTTCATGTTGGAAAGCCCAACACAGATACAGTAATGCAGGACTCTAGAGCAGAAATGTATCCCTGGAACTTTGCTTTGTTCAATTGTTGTTATTGTTGTTGTTTTCTGACATTAGTGGAGGAAACCTTTATACTCCTGGCCATAAAAAAAAATGCACTCAATACTGATAACAACCTGAACTCAATATTGATAACAATCTGTATGTAGCATTTTGTTGTCCTTAGACAACAAAGTGTTTTTATAGTCATCATGTTGTCTTACTCTTATGACACAGAAGAGTTTATAAGTAAAAAGAAGCTGCCTGCAACCTGGTGCTGGTGGCTCACACCTATAATCCTAGCTACTCAGAAGGCTGAGATCTGAGGTTCACAGTTCAAAGCCAACCCAGGTGGGAAAGTCTGTGGAAACTCATATTAACTACCAAAAAGCTGGAACTGGTGATAGAGCAATAGCCTTGAGTACACAAGCTCAGGGAAGGCACTGGGCCTCAAGTTCAAGCCCCAGGACTGGCACAAAAAATAAAAAAAAAAATTAATTAAACAAAACAAAACAAAAACACTGTGCCTGGGCTAAGATGTACAATGCGCTGAATGACACACATTTTGAAGTAGGATGCAAAGAGGAAAACAACAACAACAACACAAGGATCTGTCTGGCTATAAAGCTGGATTCTGTTCATTCTATTTTCATTCAGAGGCAGAGCAACCAGAAGATAACCAGAAATCAGAATGGCCTTGAACGTGGCTGTCCCACCTGGAAGCACTTGGAAAGCCTAGGGAGCTGTGGGGGAAGGGACATTGGGTTTAGCATCAGTTGAATAATGAGCTTTGGCTGTCCTGTATTGCAGTGCATCGGTGCTGGGTTATTTCTTAGCATCAGATATTAGCAAGAAGCAGATGTTGATGTTGTTGTGGACAGATCACTGGGTAGAGAGTCTAGAGTTCTGGTTTCTGCTCCAATTATGGGGTCCTGAGAGCAAAGATTACTCCTCAAGTCTCCATGTTTTCTTTCTATAAAATAACAGCCATGGTGCTCAAGGCACCATGGACGGAGGAAAGAGAAAGTTAACGCAGAGAATGTTGGCTCCCTTGTGAATGTATTTCTCCAACAATTATACTACAATAATGACAAGACCCAAGTAAATGTTGACATGATTTCAGACAAAGACAACAAAAGCAAGGCTAGAACACAGGTATACAGTGCTCCTTCCTCCCAGATCCAGAGCTCCATGATGGCGATCTAGAAGTCTAACTCTGGAAACCATTGATGGCCATTTATAGGCATGAAGACAAACAAATCATTTCAACAAAAGTTTTGATTAAGCCATTCTGCCCCTGACTGCCAAAATCATCAGTTTCATATCTATTATAAGTCCCAGCAGAGACAGGGGACTGATGGACATCAGTATTTGGATAGGTAGTAAATTTCACAAGTATTACAGCAAAATACATGTAACTTGGCTTAAGAGAAAGCTTCCAGGGGGAAGTGATTTATCACTCGAGTGAGCAATCTTAGATGCCACAGTAAACCTCCCATCACTACTTCCAGTGTGATCTGTGAGATTATGGGGTATGAGGAGACAAGACGGTTCCTCCTTTATCTCTCCTTGAATATTTTTATAAAAATATCTAGGTACCTATATATATACACACACATTTATATGTATATATACAAGCATATGTTATGAATACATTAAATATCAATTTTAAAAGATGGGGAAAATAGGAACATCTAGAGTTCCTTGAGTTCCCTTTGTTTCTCTTTCCTCTTTCTTTCTTTTTTACTTTTTTTTAAGGTCCCAAACTGGTACTTGAACTTGGTATCTGATGCTCTCACCTACTGACTAGTACTTTACCAACTGAGCCATGACTCCAAACACACTTTTTTCTTTTTCTTTTTTTTCCTCTCTCTGTCTCTCTTTCTCTCTCTCTCTTCTTTCCCCCCTTTCCATGATGCTGGGGGGGGGGGGTCAAACCCAGGACTTTGTATACACTGCCCTTTAATTTGTTTAATTTTAAGGTTCTTTTGTTTTACTTTTATTTGTGGGGGGTCAGGGATCTCCTTCTTCTCCAAGTTGTGCCCTGACTCTAGTTCCAACTCTAGTTCCTGCCACCTTAGTTTCCCAAGTAGCAGCTGGCATTACAGGCAGCACTACTATGCTTGTCTTATTCAAGTTCTGACAGGAGAGAGGCATATCATGTTTCAGGAAAGTCTTGCTCTAGTGTTAGGAAGGCAGAGGTAATGCAGGATTGTTTGTGTGTCTTCTACAATTCTCACTTAAGGAACCATTACTTGTGTTTCATTGTATGTGTGTATGAGATAGAATGAATGAGAGAGAGAGATAAGATTAGATAACAAGGTAAGCCACAGTATGTACCCATTTCACAGCTGAGAGGAAATTACTGGCTGACACTCAAGCCTGCTTGGCCTCTCTCTGTTATGGATCAAGCAATTTTAGGCTCCTATTCACAGCTCACACTATCATCTCCATCCAGGTGGCTGGACTCAAGAAATTCAGTATGCAAAGGGCTTCCAAAGTCCCTGTCCACCTAAGAGTTAGATCTACTGCAGAACTGTATCTTTTGAGCTTCAAAAGTACCCATAGTCAGTTATATAAACTCATACCTCCCCCACCCCTTGCTGGTACTGGGGCTTGAATTTGGGGTCCCGGGCGCCACCCTTAGTTTTTTTTTTGCTCAAGACTAGTGCTCAACCACCGGAGCCACAAATGTACTTCCAGCTTTTTTGGTGATTAATTGGAGATAAAAGTCTCATAGATTTTCCTGCCCAGGCTGGCTTTGAGTCATCCTTCTTAGATCTCAGCCTCTTGAGTAGCTAAGATTATAGGCATGAGCTACCAGTGCCCAGCTAACCCATAACTGCATTGTATGTCAAAAATTATTAAAAATTGTAAGGCTTAGTGCACACCTAAGTACATGGGAAAAGGAGGTAGGATGATACTAGTTGGCAGGTGGTCTCAAACAAAAGCAAGGGATCCTCCTGGAAAAATAATTAAAGAAAAAGAACAGGATGGAGTATATAACTCAAGTGCTTGTGTGTAGTCCTGAGTTCTAATTCCAGTACCAACTGAAAAAAAAAAACTGAACCTATTTATAATATTTAACTTATGTAAATACTATTCTAGCAGGAAGTATGTACATAGACAAAGCTTTAGTATCTCTTCTACAGTCTCTGAAAGAATAGTTTTCAACTGATCATAGAAGCAGCTATTTACTGAACATGTGCCTCCGGAAACCATTAAATCAACAAATACCAGTTTCCTGTGTTTTGAAATGTTGTAGTGATAGTGGGTATTTTTATCTCTACCTGGCTTGTTTGGGGTGGGTCTGAAATGGGTGTGTCTCCAGAAATCTCTCCCAAGTTCTGACATTCTCAACCAAAGGCTGCCCAAGTGACAAACTGACTGTGAGTAGAAAGCCACCAATAGGATCTCAAATGGGACAAGGCTGCCATCAGGCCTGTCTCCCAATCGTGACCTCCAGGGACTCCAAGTAGTCAAGGTGCTCATTCCACTACTAAAAGTTGTAGCTTATCAGTTCCCATATCCCCTTTCACTGAAAGGTTCATACATGCAAAATTCCAGAGTGTAAGACTTAGAACCAGCTCTTCAACTTCCAAGGAGTTCTGAATACCTTGCCTAGCATAAATGAGTGTGTTCCGCTCATCAGAATGGAAAACAGAGCATAGGTAGCTATACTGAATGGGGGTGGAGTGGAGCAAAGGGGTCTTGGAGGTAGTTTTAAGTTCAGCTCTAGTGGCTTGCATTTCCTGTTTAGTGGGGTTGGGGGAAGGGTTTAAACAGGAAGGACTCTCTGATGCATGGAGCTGGCTTCAGCAAGGAGGCTCAGGGAATCTCCGCCCAGGGATGACCAATTTGGTTGTTTGAATATCAGAAAACCTTAGGATCAAACACACACAAATTCTAGCTGCTTGCTTCAATTGCCCTTTCTACTCTTCTTTCAAAATGGCATTAAAAATGGTTTTCTGTCCCCTGAATGAAATCCTTGAACAAGGAAAATTTGAAAAAACATCTCATCCCTAATACAATGCTGTTTGCAGAATCATATGAATTGCCAAGAGGATTTTAGCATCTAAAGGTTCAAGAGAAGGTCCAGGAAGACCCAGGAAGTTCATAAGAACATAAATGTACATTTCTAGTTCAGTCAGCACCTAGGGTCACACAGCATGTCATTTACTTTGTGTTTGCCTTTATAATACAGAGACCTAATAATAAGAACAATTTCAAGCATTTTTTTCCTCCATCCTTATTTCTTATATCAAGAAAACTTAAACCAAAGGATATCTTAGGGTATTGCTTTCTTTCTTAGATATCATCCAATTTTAGAATTGACAGGTTTGCCTTAAAATAATTCAATGCAAATGATAGCCACAATTACTTCAAGGTGATTGTAGAGAATTTTAAGCACTCAGGGAGGAATAGAACTAAATCCTACTTAACTCCTAATTCCACCTGGTCTCTGCTTCTTTCTCTTTTTAATTAATGGGGATGGCAGAAGATTCCCTTGCTAGACTTCCTTGCATTTTACCATCGTGATAGAGATACTCAGGAGCAAGTGAAACATAGTTTAAGAATAGCTTCATGGAAGGCTTCCCACACTGTGTGTGTGTGTGTATGTGTGTGTGTGTGTGGTGTTGGTACTGGGACTTGAACTCAGGACCTGGGTGCTGTCTCTTAGCTTTTCCATAAAGGCTGGTGCTCTAACACTTGAGCCACCGCTGCACTTCTAGCTTTTTAGCGGTGAACTGGCGATAAGAGTCTCAAGGACTTGATATCAGATATCAATCAGTCCTTCTTCATAGGGGCTACAATTTCTCTGATGCTTTCCTACCCTACAAACATGAGGGCCACGCTTCTATTTATTTTTGTAGATCCATCTGGCTTTTCCTTCCCCTTCAATCTTGTTCGCCTGCATCGATTCTGGGTGATTTTAAGGCCAGATCTTTATTGGTCTGCTACTTGCCATTTGAACTTGCAGCAGACTCTCGGGGGATCCAGAGACTTTTGCTGATGGGTTGCATGCACTGGACATGAGCCTGCTGGCTTCAACATTTCCAAAGTGCACACTTCCTTCAGTGACAGCGGGCCCAAGCAAAAGGCCTCACGACCATTTTCTTAAAATCAGGAAGTGAAACTGGCCACCAAGAGCAAGTGACCGCGAGTTAGGGCATTGGTGCAAACCAAGCAAAACACTCTGGTTACAGACAGCCTGGGTCACAAGGATGAATGTGTTCAATTTGCAGTTATCTTTGAAGAAATGCAACATGTTTCCCACATCACACCCCGGGGTTTCAGTCAAAAACCATCCTTCACTTTGAAACAAGTTAAATTAAGTACCTACTGGTGTGCAAAATACGTTAGGCTTGCCTTTTGCTATAACCTATAACCTTGTTTCTGCATATGCACAAGTACAATGCCTCTAAATATTTTGTCTGAATCATCTTAGGAGGACAAAGCAGAGCTTCTTAATGTGCTGGAGAACACATTTCCTGCCTTCACTCTGCCTTGCTATCTCTCACCTCTACCCCTAGGTCTGTGTTTGAACCAAGTTGGCCATGGTTTTTAAGAATTTTTATTTTTTTTCCAGCATGTGACCACAAAGGCATTTTCTGGGTGCTGTTAGAAGGGATTGGGAGCTCTGGGGAGGCTGCACAGGTAGTACTATCTGAACCTCGATATCTCAGTAGCAAATCCCAGTTGTGACCATGCGATGTGTCATCTTTCTCATTGCAAGCAGATAGGAGAAGCACGTGGGAGTTAACGCCTCTCTGAAAAGAGGTAACTTCTGGAGTCTTTTTTTTTTCATTATGATAGGTCATCTCACAGAGAGAATGAGAGAGAGAGAATGAGAGAATGAGAAAGAGAGATGGAGGGATAGCGAGAGGGAGGGAAACTGCATAGAAATGCATCAAGGTATGTCTTTCTGGGTGCCTTTGTTCATTTTGAAAGAAAAGAAAGAGGCCAAAGAGTCTTGGTTAAGTAGACAAAGACAGATGAGTAAAACAGAGAAAAGTCTACTGGATCCTGTATTTGTACAGCTTCAGGAATTTTCAGTGCACACCACCCATGATGTGCTTTGCCAACTAGAGTCCTCCAAATGTAGTCTTTCTAGTTTGATGTATGACACACAACAGATTCCAGCCCATGGCTGGATTTGCTAACTCTGACTCACTTTGCATATTATTGTTATTTTCATCTCTTTGAGACCAATAATGTTGGCTGCATTTACTCAGGATAAATTAAATTTAAAGTAATAAGGAAAGCAAAGAGGAAAGCTTGAATGCCAGAAGTGTCGTAGAGCTTCTGAGATACTGTTTGGTTCAACAGCTATAATCATTTTCCAGGACTTGTTGCATCAAAGCCACTCAAGTGGATTAATAGGTGCTTAGAGAAATAAACTATTTCACACTCAAATTGCTTTGGAATATGCTGCAGATGCTATGGCTCCTCCCCCTTCCTTTGGAGCTACTAGACATACATTATTGAATTCAAGGCTCTGGTAGTTCTGTTTTTGCTTTGGGGGATGGTGCTATGGCTTGAACTCAGGGCCCAGATGCTGTCCCTTAGGTTTTTTTCGCTCAAGGCTGGCACTCTACCACTGCAGCCACACCCCTACTTCCGGTTTTAAAAAGTCTCAAGGACTTCCTTGTCCAAGATGGCTTTGAACAGTGATCCTCAGATCTCAATCTCTTAAGTACCTAGGATGATAGGAGAGAACTACCAGTGCACACCCAGGAAGGCTTGATGAATCTTGAGGGAAAGAGATCTCTTTATGTCCATTTAAATTCCTCGTATTCACTTGGACACAAAATCTTGTTTCCATAACACTCAGCACCTTTGAACATCTCTCAGGAACTTTGGAAAGCTATACAAGACTCATTTTTCTTCCCTTTTCCTACCATAAATCTCTCAAACTATTAGGAGAAGGAAGCATGATTTCCAGGGATAAATAGGAATCACTGACTTTTCTTTCGTCTTTTTATTAGGGTGGGGAGGGGAGCTAGTGGATTCTTAGACTCATCACTTGCTCTGGTTATATGTTAAAAGCAACAAAGCACATTCCTTCTTCCATCTGAATAATTTCTATGTAAGGGTCCTATTTTTCAAGGGTTTTCCTGAATCCTCCAACTTAAAGTATATCCGGCTTGTACTTCTCTCTCAGAGCACTCTGTTTTTTCTTCATTATGTGTGTCACAGCATAATTATATATACTCACTTGTGCCAAAATGTACTCAATGACTCTCTCCCATTAGACTCAACCCTATATGGGACAGAATCTTGATATTTTTGTTCCCCCTGGGTACTCTGAGACTTAACACAACGTTTGGCCAAGTAAGTACCCCATAACTATTCCCATGAATGAAGGACAGAGTTCTGTTCTGTAATTCACATCAAACATAGAAGCTGAAATTAGTTGGGCTCACAGTGGTTCTATTTGTACATGAAGATTTCCTGAAAAGCTTTTCAAAAGTGCAGAGTTCTACCTCAAAGCTCTTATATGATCAGGCTTGGAGGAGAATGTGGGAATTATGTGCTCATCTCTGAATGGACTGAGAGAAGTAGGTGCTTTTAAATTGTATTCTGGTCAGTTCTGGGCTACATGAGGTCTTTCAACAGGTTTCTGTACAGTGTTGGTGACTTCATTTCACTATTCAATACAGTGGGTGGCCACCTATCTCTTCCCACCACCACCCCGCCCCCCGCCCCATGAACTGTCTACTTAAACATTTTGAAATCCTAAAATGAGAGGCAATGCTGAACTTCAAATCACAATTACTTTTGCTAGTATAACGGGTTTCGAATACAAGCCTTGTGGACCTTAGGTTTTGCTCAATGATACTTTTCACACAACTTTACTACAGAAGTTTATTTTTTCTTCTTCTTGAGAATGTCCTTTTAACTCAATTCGATAACCACACTTTCCTACGTGACCTCTTGTTTTGTGGTAGAAGTTATACGTGTAACAGACTGTTAGACACACACGCTGACCTCCTCCTGTTTTCTGCACTGACACTCAACTGCAGTCAAGTACCCTGTGCCCGTGGAAGATGGCAGCATGGGTGCTGATTCTCACATTCAGGTCGTGAGGCTCCTCCTCCCTTGGGCAGCACCAGCTTTTGTCCAGCTGGGTTATAAGTAACACAGGAAGCAGACGGTTCCAGCGAATGTACATGTCACCTTGTGGCTTCTGGTCACAGCCTCACCCTACCTTCAAGCCTGCACAAGCTGCAAGAGCAACAGGAAATGGCCAACAGAATAGAGAGAGAGCCACACTGTGTTTATCCAAAGGTGCTGTCTTTTTGCAGATTAGGCCGAACTTCTTGCATTAGGAGGGGACATGCATGCATGCATGTATGCATCTTTTCCTTGAGGCCTCAGAGATCCTTGTAAAAATGGATCCCTCCCTTTGAGAAGGAACAGGGACACTGCACCTTTTTGGTTTTTCAGTTTTAAGTAAACTGGCTGGTGCATTTTCTTTTCCAAAGGATTTCCGGCTACATTCAGCAAAGGCTTCGAAAGGATGGGGAATAATGGTGGGAAAACACAGGATTTCCGCGAGCCTCTCAATGGCCCATCTGGGCAAATCATTCATTTCCACTGATGGAGAATTTTTTCCCCAAAAAAACTCATTAATTAGGCTTTGCTTCCTCCTGTTACATTCTTCTAGTAAATAACAAAATACAACACTTACTGGGATATCTGTCACCTGGCACTTGATCTTGCTCCCCACAGATCCTTCCAGAGGCAGAGACGAGAGGAAAGTTGAAGGGGAAAGAGGAATCTGAGGGCCAGGCACCCTATACCATCTTTATTCTCAAATGAGTCACGAAAAGGAAAGGAGACCCTATTTCCTCCAATTGAGGTACGTCCTGGATGAAGAGCCGTTCTTCTGTTCTTTGGAAAAGATTTTTCTTAGCATGGAAATGAATCTATCAGCTTTCTAGAATTTGGCTCAGAGTCATTTTTAGTTTATTTTGTCTTATTTATTTATTGTAGTACTAAGGATTGAAGTTTGAGCCCGACATGTGCTAAGTAACTACTCTACCACTGATGCCAAGAGCCAGTACTTTTTGCCTTTACTTTAGCTTAGTTAGTTGCTTAGTTTTTTGTTTTTTTTTTTTCAGATATGGACTCACACTTTCACCTAGGGGAATGACTTCCTTACCAAAAACTGTGGAATTACAGGTATAAGCTACCATGCCTGGATACATATTTATGCAAGGTTTCATTAGTGTTGGTGTGTTCTTTACCCAGCCCATATTCTTACTGAATAAGCATACAAATGAATCTTATGGATTGTGTAGCTGTGGAAATATTGGTCCATAGAGGTAGGCATACTTGCTTTGGGCTACACATGTATGCTGGATAACATAGGCAAGTTAGGAGCCTTCCCTGAGATTTGAGTTTTCCTCTGTGAAACTGGGAGCATAGGACTGTGAGGATTAAATAAGAGACTAGAAGTTGAGTTGACAGCACAGCGCCCATATAACAAATGCCCAATGCCTGACAGTCATGGTGAAGGTAGTAATGTTGTGAGAATTAGACACAGGAAAATTGGAGTAAAAGAATTAGAGCAGAAAGAATTCTATGGAGGTACAGAATCCAATTTTAAGATTTTCATCTTTTTTTTATGTTCTAAACCTAATTAGGCAAACTTGGTTGACTGGCTCATTCAACACAAATAGGCCATGTTCTGATACTGAGAATGCTTTGAGGTTGGGTGTTGGGTCAACAGTCCTTTCTACAGTGCCACGTAATAAATAGGGTGCCTAAAATATTGGGTTCTTCCTATTCTGAAAAGATGGAGGACGCATTTTGAGAAATCAGATAAGCCTGTAACTCAAACATTCTGGTGAACAAGTTTAAATGTTTGCCCATCTTCTCAATCCCACTAGCCAATGCCCAGAACATGTTTTCCAGGCTATTTCCCAAGAACCATGTTGAAAAAGCAGAGATCTATGAATGCTTCTGGTTTCTATCCTTTAAAAAAAAAAAAAGGTAATGGATGAGGTTCTGTTTTAGGTACGCTTTCTAATTAGCATAAGGTGGCCAAAAGGTATAAAAGGAGAGTCGGTTTGTCCTGAGCCCACACCACAGACCTGTATTCTTCATGTAAGGCCTAAACTTGTCAGATCCTCTCTCCTTTCTCCCAGCATTTGTACCAAGTCCTAAGCCATTGTTCAGTCTGATCTCTGAAAACTAAGCCCACAGACACAAGGCCTGAAGTCTGGGGTTGGGTGTGTGCCTGAGATTAAGATTTTATCTGATCTCTGACAACTCGCAGAGGAAATCCTGCTCCCAAACTCTGAGCCCTGAGAGGGGACAGTGGCCAGCAATTCTTTCTTCCACCTGTGAGATAAATCAGGACACCTGAACCGGAGAACATGGGCTCATTGTTTATAAAAATAGTAAACTCACTTCCTGTCCTCTGTTAATCAAGCCTTCCTCTATCTTTTTTTTTTCTTCTTTGAACAGCAGAGCATAACAACTGCCTCTTGGAAGAGCTGGGCTGGTAACATCCCAGCAGCAAATGCTCGCTTTAAATACTCATACACTTGTCCAAGGAAGCATGGCAGCCTCTACAAACTAGGACAGGCCTCAGCAGCCATGTCCTCACTGTATAGATTCAAAGTGGTTCTCAACCCATTGGGTGAAAGAAATGAGGCCAAGGCTGTGGTCTCTAGTAGTTGGAGCAGAGGTTGTGAAAAGTGATAGGCTCCTTTCATTTCTTTCACTCCACCTGCAAGCTAGGGGACTAATAGAATGCTGTTCGCTTAGATGGCTCCTCATATGATGGCACTATGTAGGAAATGCAGATCACTGGTATTACAGCAAAGTCAGGTGTGCTTGCTGGTATTAATGGGGAGTACAACCTAAGTGCTGTATCTGAAAGAAGAAAACCCAATGTGGATTTATCCCAACTCTGCTTTTTCCCATCATTTCCTATACTGCCAAACTGGAGCAGATCTGATTTATCAGCTAGTCTACAGTCTGCCCAGGATTTTATTAGGTGCCCACAGACAATGCATAAGAAAGAGAAGGTCTTAATCTTGCCTAGACTTTGCTGCCATGAGCTTATGCTCACAAGGGGTACAATAATTCATAGAAGAAATAATGTGAGAAAAACATCACTTGCCCATGCACAGAATCACCACTTAATAGCAGGAGAGAGAGAGATAAGAGACAGAGAGGGCTGGGGAGGTGGCTCAGTGGTAGAGTGCTTGCCTTGCATGCATGAGACCCTGGGTTCGATTCCCCAGCACCACATAAGCAAAGAGAAAAAGCCGGAAGTGGCGCTGTGGCTCAAGTGGTAGAGCGCTAGCCTTGAGCTAAAAGAGCTGAGGGACCCAGGCCCAGAGTTCAGGCCCCATGACCAGACCCAAAAAAAAAAAAAAGAGAGAGACAGAGACAGAGAGACAGAAAGAGGGAGAGAGAAAAAGAGATCGAGGGAGAATGAGAGAGAGGGGGGAGGGAGAGAGAAAGATCTGGAACTCTGAAGCTTACACAGGAAAGTTTGTCCTTACCAATACAACAGGGGACTTATGGATGATTGAAAAGGTCTTTTGTCTCTAGCATTTCATAGTTCTACAATTCCTCTCCTCCTCCTCCACCTCCTCCTCCTTCTCCTCCTCCTCCTCCTCCTTCTTCTTCTTCAGCATGGGCTTGAACTAAGGGCCTGGATACACCGTCTCTGAGCTATTTTGCTCAAGGCTAGCACTCTACCACTTTGAGCCACAGCTCTATTTCCAGTTTCCTGGTAATTGATTGGAGATAAAAGTCTCAGGGACTTTCCTGTCCAGGCTGGCTTTGAACTACAATTCTCAGATCTCAACTTTCTGAGTAGCTACTAGGATTGCAGGCATGAACTACTAGCACCCAGCTGGTTCTACAATACTTTAAGGTTAAGAAGCTACATCCTCCTTGCTGCTAACCTAAAGATAATCAAGAGATTTAGAGGTACCTGGTCTGGTCATCTTATCTCTGCTCAGGTGTGCCCCACTCACCTATGTCCAGATTGAGTAAGGTGGAGCAACATTAGCTTCTTGAACCCAACATGCTGATGTACCATGAGACTCCATTGCTTTAGATCTGCTCCTTCAGATTTCCCCTCGAGGCAGAACTCTGCAGAGGGCCTAGTGCATAGGACCACTTGTTTTGTTTTGGTTTGTGAAGAAGATAAACTTGAACTCAGTATCGATCTGGCCTGAGGCGATACAGGACCAGGGAGAAAAGCTTCATTTCTGCACAGTTTGACAGAGAACAAAGCAGAAATGGACAATCTGTCTTGTTTCAACTCCTAGCCTCTCTATTGAAACAAACAAGAAGCAAGGCTGCTTTGAGATCAACCACATCCAGCTCCTAAAATGAGATCACTGGATGCAGAGATTGGCAGGAATTGGCCCCTGGAGTTTCTTGACAGCTCACGGCATACATCTCTTCCCACCACTGCATCTATGGACATCTCATTAGTAGCCTGAAATCACCATGGATAATGAACAGCACTCAATGAGCAGCTTGCTGAACATTTCTTAGTATACGTGGCTGCAAGTACATGATGCTTAATGAGTCAAATTCTGGTACCCAGGGCTTGGGCTATACAGTAAGTCTGCATCTGCAACTGATAAGCCAGCTCTATTGACAACCAGGATGCAGGCCAATGCTTGAGTTCTATTCCGATTTTGGTTGACTTTATGACATGGAAAGACAGACTGGGCCAGATTTGTTGAGCTCAACATCCATGCAGGCATCCTAGAGTCTTATGTTTTACCTCTTGAGGATATGAAACCCTTGCCCTGGCTGCCTTTCTAATCTATGAACTACAAAATAAGTAATCCTAGCCACCATGGATTTAGGAGCTGCTCTTTGCCAGGAACCAAGTAAATACTGGGGGTGAGTTATCTAATTTCATCCTCACTGTGGCCTTAAGAAATAATTTCCTCATTTTATAGTTCAGGAAGGTGAAATCTGGGAGGTTATCTAGCTCCTTCAGAGGCAAATTTCAGAGCTAAACTCAGATCTGTTTCCTCAAAGTGGGCTATTTCCAAACATCTGTGATCTTTCTAATTCACAGCATGCCTATTGTTAACATTGAACATGACTCTTTTCCTTTGAAAATATCTTGCATTCTATTGTTCTTCTTAAAAAACAGATCCCATCCCTAATAACTCTGGGCAGTTCCTTTAAGAGTGGCCCAGCTCCCAGGACTACCATGCAGCCAGCATTACTCTTCCCAAAGATAGTCTTCCTCCCCCACAGCTCATACTTCCTCTTCCCTCTCCTCTGCCCCACCATAGTCCCGCCCCCTCCTTCAGCCTCAACTCAGAACTTACTTCCTCCTGAAGCTTTCTCTCATTAACCCCACCCAGTGTTAATCACTTCACCTTCTTTGCTTCTCTTCAGACACTCACACTCAAGTGCTCTCTAGATAGCCTTTGTTTTATGACCAGTGTCCATCTGGCTCTTTTTGAAGGAGCAAAAAGTCACAAGATACATGGTCTACAGTGGTCTCTTAAGGTTGGCCTCTTTTGTCTGTCTGTGGGCCTGTGTGTGACCTGCTCTTGTCCAGAAGGTTGGGAGATGCTCCGTTATCTCCCAACCTTCTGAACAAATGGCCCCAGTGTCCTGGCTTGAGATGTTTGAACAGAACAGGACAAATAGCCCAGACCAATTACTGTCTTTCAAAGGAAATTTCCTTTCCAGCCTTCACATTTGATGAGGCTTGTGAGGATTTCCTTGGAGTCTTCATCCCCTTACCCTCTTGGCTGGATTTGTAAAGTTGAGATAAGTATTGCAGTGGGAGTTTGGGGCAGGACATAGGGTGGCATTGTTGGGCAGTGAGAAGATGATCTTTCTCAGAAGTGGGGTGACAGTTATGTGTGTCAGCATGCTTCAAAAGCCCTTGGTAGGTTTAAAGGCCAGACCTCAAGTCTTCTGAAGAAGATAGCAGTGTCATGCTAGTCACAGCTGGTCTGGTTTGTATTTGGGAAGATGGCTGTCTCAGTGAGCTCAGCCCATGCCAGAGCCATTCCAGAGAGCTCTCCTAAGATCATGTCTCCTCTTTCCCCTCCTCCCCCCTCCTGCTCCCTCCTCCTTCTCCTCTTCCTCCATCACCACCACCTGGCCATCCCTTCCACCTTATCCCCTAGTCCCCCATGCCCCAATTCACAGGCTAATTCCTCTCTACCGTAAAGACCCAGCTACTGTCTCATAGTGCCTGTTTCTGTCTCCTGAACGTTAACAGGCACAGCTCCCCCACCCCAAGGGCTGCCACTTTTAGACTGGCACACACGTTTCACAAGACAGCTTTTGTGGTTTCAGTTTTTTTCCTTCATAAGTTTGCAGCTGCTAGTTTTGAAACCACCAGCCCTGAAGCGAGCGAGTGAGCAAGAGAGGAGAGAGAAGGGGGGAGAGAAGATATAAAAGAGATATAATAAGATGACTTTCTGTGGATCACTTGTTACATCCCAACAGTTTCTGTGGTAGCCTCATTCTTGCTTGGCCTTCCTCCCCTGCAGACTCCAAGACTCCTGGACATACGTAAGGGTTTGTGAATCAGAGTGCTTTTGATGAAGTGTGCTTCATTTGCCTATGTGGTGGCTGCCTGAGGGTGACAGGTTAGTTGTGAAGGGCCAAACCTTTTCAGTTGTGATTTGAAGTGGCCCCTATGTCCTGCTTGAATGCGTGCACCAGAAGGTAAAACCCATGTGTTCAGGCCGGGAAGGGGGAAGGTAGACAGTGTGGCACAGGAATACACGGATAGGGTTTGTGGATGAGAGAGTGATGGCGATACCTTAGATACCTTAAGTATCTAAACACGGATACAGTGGCGTCTAGAAGAGAAGCCAGAAAACCATTCACCTTCCAGAAAACCACTCCCCTTGCCCTTCCTACACCACCTGGCATTTGTGTGGGAGTTAATAACAGTTTCTATCAGGACCCAGAGAACAGTTGGAGTTGTAGCCTGGAATCAAACCCTGGGCAGAGCACGGAGGGTGTTCAGGAGGCTGAGGTGACAAACCTATTGGGGGTGGCCTCTGTCTACCACCTATTTGTAGCATTCCAATTTGAACCCCAGTGTTCCCTGAACTAATAAAAGCACGTTTGCTGATGCATTGACCTGAGTTGGCAGGAACAAATTTGAGCTATTGGAAATCTCCACTCCCATTCATTTTGGTTTCTGCCTCTCCCAGAATCATGAACCTCTTCCAATCTTATATTTAAATCATTTATGCTCCCCTAAAAAAAAAAATAAATAAATCATTTATGCCCACCCTTTTCCCCTTTTCTCAAGTTTTTAGGGTGTCCCCCGAGGGCTTACACTAGATTTTTTTTCTTTGCATGAAACCCCAAAGTACCTACCACAATCACTTCTTTTCATGTACTGAGCACCTTATACATGCTCACTTCACTGAAGGGAATGCAATGTTGGCGTCATATTCTCTTTTCATACACAGAAGAAAATCTTATTCCCTATGGCTTGGTCCAGAAGGTGAAGGAGGGCTAAAGTCTCACTCCTTTTTCTCAAGTTCCACCCCATGCAGGTGGGAGAGGTCCCATGCTATGTCACTACTACAGACCTTGCGTGTTCTTCCCATGGCCATGCTTATGCCTTTGCCAGCCCATCTAGTAAAGTGCAGGTCCTTTAGTGAGCAGGCCCCATGGGTACCTCCTCTGTGAAACCGTCCTGACTCCTAGCTCTTCCTAGAACACTCTACCATTCCTTTAGTTGGCCTCCTGTCATATTTAACAGATTACCATTGTGAAAATCCTTGTTTCTTTGGTAATTTGAGTGCTCATTTGTGATTGTTTTCTTCAAGAGACCTTGACTGCATCAAAGGCAATGACTAAATCTCATCCATAATTGGCATTCTCAATCCCGCCCATTGCCCAGAAAATCATTGGCACTCAGTAAATGTCCGATAATAAAAATTAAGAAAAGAATGAATGAGTTGCACTAGTCTGTTCCTGGAATTCAAGCAGGGAATTCCTGTTCTCTTTCTTTCCCTTTCGTTCCCACACGTGGCTACCTCCTGGAGCTCAGCAAACACATATGGCATGAGGAATGCATTTTTCTTTTATTTCCAGTTCTGAAATGTTTCTATCCTTGTTCTGTCAGATCACCCACAGCCATTCCTACTCAATATGCTTCTGAGATGCTAGCGTTCATAAGGACATTGATTCATCAGCTGTGATACAGACACCTGTGCAGACAAGACTTCCAAGATCACAGTGGACCTCTCCCACAAAGGCACCTTCACCCAAGCTCAGAGGAATTTTCCTTTTATTCTGAATTAATTGACTAACCGTATCAATACTGCCTGACTCCAGTTTCTCCTCTATTCTTGTATTATTATTATTATTACACTATCATGTTGGACTTGCATGCAGTTGTTATAGAGGAATGGACTAAATGTTTTGTTTTCTTTTAAAATCCATGTCAAATCCTAGTCCCCAATACGGAAGACGAGATCTTTGGGTGTTGATTTAGTTACGGACAGAATCGCATGTGATTGGTACTCTTAGTAAAGACTCCAGAGAAATTGCTGGCTCTGTTCCCACTATGTGAAAATATAGTCTCCTCCACAAACTGGAGGAGACTTCACCAGGATCTAATTATGCTGGTGCGCTAGTCTTGGGATTCCTAATCTCCAGAACTGTGAGAAGTGTTTTTTGTTTTGTTTTGCTTTTTATAAGCAACTTAGTCTAGGGCAATTTGTTACAGCAACCTGAACTGGTGCAAACATGGGTATTTATCCTCCTGATTCTTTGGAGATGTCCTTCATTTTCATGGTGCTCAATGCTTGATATGGAGGGTCACAACACACAATTGGCGCCTGCATGAGATATTGCTACAGTACCTTTTCTGCATGCTGCCATCCATCACTCATTCCCTACCTATGATTTTCCCAAGGAACCTCAAAACTGACTAGCTCCTGCTCTTGCTGTACTAATTGACAGCCCCTCAGTGACGATAACTTGTTATGAAATAACTATCTGATAAATTACACATTTTTTCACCATAGAGTTGAACTTTCTTGTGGAAGTCATACAAAACCCCTTGGCTCAAGTATTACTTAAAATAATAAAAAAAAAAATCCTCTCTGAGGCACATTCCCTCAGAGTTTGCTAGCATTTGGTCACACACAAAGCGAATGGCAATGTGAGGACCAACACTAAGTCAGTTGGATTGTTTTATCCATAGTCACCAAGTTGCTCTGCTCCTCCATTTGGTCTTCCTCCTCCCTTCTCTGGGTCAATAAGCCCTTGGCCCTAGCCAGCTTCTCCTCTAACTTCTCTCTCTTCCCCTACCCATACCAAAACTGTCTAGCTTTCCCCTATTTCAGGACCTTGTTAGCTAGGCTAAGATCATAGAGTTAATGCCCTAATAATATATGGCAATTTTTATACAGTTATGTCATGGGTGATTCTTGCTTTTTTTGGGGGGGGGGGGGTTTGATCATGGGGCTTGAACTCTGGGCCTGGGCGCTGTCCCTGAGCACTTCAGCTCAAGGTAAGTGCTCTTCTGGCTCTCTGGTGTTTAATTGGAGGTAAGAGTCTCAAGGACTTTCCTGCCAGGCTGGCTTTGAACTGCCATCCTCAGATCTCAGCCACTTGAGTAGCAAGGAATATAGGTGTGAGCCACCGGCACCCAGCTTCTGGTATTTTTTGATATGAGCCTCTTGGATGCTCAAAGGAATGAGTATACCATGAGATGTCTTAGGCAGATAGGAACCAATGATAGAGACTCAGAGGGGAGAGCTAGACCATTCAGAGCACTCCATCATACCTTCATCTACTACCTAGCATTTCTTCATCTAAGGCAGGCTGTGAACCATAGAGAGCTTTCCTCCCTATTCCTTTCTCCTGTAGGATGATGAGGAAAGATGAGTTCAAAGCCCTTTAATGGACTTCAGAAGCCTCCTCTGTAGGCAGGATTTCTCTGTAGGCAGAATGAGGGATCTCCAGTTAATATCTGGCCTGACTCATCTGTCTCAGAAATCAGAATATGAAAGTCACCCAATGCTTTAATTCTTAAACCTGGCCTTCCACAGAGCCCAGAGCTGGCAAGGTTTGGATTCACTTGCATTAACATATTGTTTGGTTACTTCAGCTGAGCATCTAAGCCCATTTTCTTAGAAACAGGAAATCCCAGTGTGCCAAAAGTAAACAGACCCCAAGTCTCCATACGTTTCAAGCCATTTAGAAACTCCCTGACCACAATGTTCTACCGGGCCCTGTGCTTGAGCCGGGCATGCACTGTTGCCCATAATTGATCTTGGTATAAGGAGACAGTCTCTCTGCTGCTCAATGGCTGAGAACTGTGAGCTTGAACCATTGCCAACAGCTGGTCACAATTTCAAACACAAAGCAAAGGGTGGGGTGGGTGGTATCAAGGGTCTTTTAGAATGTGGCAGTTATCCGCCCTCTGTGATTTCTACCATAGACTCTCTCGTTCTAGCTGCTTCTCTTTTGATTCTTTCTCATCTTCCAGGAGAGCAGCAGCCTTGTCCATTTCATCCTTCATTCCATCCCCATGTTCTAGCATGGGACATGGGATGGGAGGTACTAAATACAAATTAGTGAAATGAGGGCATGTTTGAATGGACGCTGCCATGAGCATCAAGGCAGGAAGGCAGGAATGAAGGTTTCACTATTCCAGCTCTTTTGGAGACAATCTCTGAGTAAGATAGGCTTGAGTGATGGCTCCCAGGGAACTCTTCATCACAAGCCCAGTGACACAGATTTTGTAGTAGTAGCCAGGAGCTTCTAGGCTCTCTGGGTGAGTTAAGTAAGCACAGGTTAGATGGGGCTGGAGAAATGAACATTGCCTATGCAGTACTTGACCGTTGGTGGGGGTTGGGAGGGTGGAGGGGGAAGGGGGGAAGGGGATGGGAGTGGGGAGAGGGCACAGGGAGCCCAGGGAGTTTCTGCTGCACAAAGGTCCTGCTCTCCCCTTGCCAAACAAAGAGCTTTCAGAAAGTTACCTTCCAATCTCTGCCACACACAGAAAAGGCAAAGGGGGGGGGGGGGGGGCTATGGTCTCTCTGACAAGGAGCCTGCTCCACTGACCCTGTTGCTGGGAGGAGTAGGAAAGTGGCTGACAGCTGCCTTGATATGCAGAAGTCACTGAGGAGGGACTGGGACTGTAGATTGACAAGAAGCAACAACTCTTCTCTTATTCGGAGCTGTTTTCCACGTGCAGAAGACACATCCTGGTAGTGGGGAATTTGGAGCTGTGGTGTCTTTGTGCCATCAGACCAGGCCCTGGGCTGGCCTCAATCTGCTCTCAGATGCTGCTTCCATCTGGGCTGCATTAAGAGGCACAAGGAGGTGAGCAAAAGCCGGGCCCTGCCTCCCCCAGGGTTTCTGGTTTTATGACTCAAGGGGGTCTTTGTGACTTGTATAATATCACTTGTTCAGCATGTCATGCGGGTTCATTTTTAAACCTTATACTGAAATGTTTGTTAAATTGAAAAGAAAAGAAATGTATTTCTGTTATAGAATGCCATCCTGGAGCCAGAAGTTGGGAGTACGCCAAGACAGCATATACTATTCAAGCACCCATATAGGAGTGCGTTGTACCTCAATGGTCTAGTATCGGCCTTGCAGGTAAAAGCACCTGAGTCTGATCCATAGCACAGAAGAGGGGAGAAAAAGCCCAGTATTTCATTTCATTCATTCATTTGTTTAATGACTTATTAGAAGTAGAAATAGGATATTTAATAATATGGGAAAAATAATATTTAATAATATTTAGTGACATACCCATTCTTTGCTTTGTGTTTGAAATTGTAACCAGATGTTGGCATGGTTCAAGCTCACAGTTCTCAGCCACTGACCTGCAGAGAGACTACCTCTTATACCGAGATCAATTGTGGGCAACTGAGCAGGCCTGGTTCAGTATGTATAATTTAGTACAAAGAAACTTAAAAGAGGTTACTTATAAAACAATATGAATCCGGTTATATTGAATAAGGCATGTAAATTGATACACACTTAAAATTTTTAAAAAAGAATGACAGGGCAGGTTAAACATGGGCAAGATACTTTACATGCATGTACAAAAATAGAATAATGGAATTTGTTGGAATTGTTTTAAGAAGTGGAGTAAAAGGATGAGGGAGTATGTTTGAGGGGGTGAATTTGATCAGGCTCCATTGTATGTATGTACAGCAATGTCACAATAAAACCCTTGCACAGCTAATATGTACTAATAAAAATCACTAAAAAATAGAGATGTGTTGGTAATGCATTAGATTGGAAGGAAATACATCAAAATATTATCGAATAGATTGTTTCCTGGTTGCAAAACCATGGGCCATTTGCATTTTTCTTTTGTGATTTTCTTCATAGTTTTCAAGTAGAATACAAAATTTAATATCAGCAGGAGTCAGTATTTTAGAAGTCATTATTATTATATAAGCTGGTACTGGTTTCCAAGCCTCTCAGGGGGCTGAGATCTGAAGACTTCTGTTCAAAGCCAGCCAGTTCAAGAAAGACTACAACACTTTTGTCCCCAGTTTACCACCAAAAAGAAAGACATAGAGCTGTGGCTCAAATGATAAAAGTGCTAACCTGGAACTAAAAATTGCTCAGGGACAATACCCAAGGACTTATGTTCAAGGCCCAGCATTGCTACCAATAAACAACAAACAAAGTAAGCCAACCAAAGCAGAGAGGCGGCAGCATTCACAGAGTAAGTCAGCTTAGGAAGGGAGCCAGGTAGGCAGTTCCGGGAGGGATTTCCAGGAATCTCCTATAGACGGTCCCTGACTCTGGCTTCCCTCCCTTCTCTCTCTCTCTCTGCACAGCTCTAGTTCATTTCAGTTGTTGAGGGTATGGAGCATCTGGCTTTCCACTGCACCTGCCTGCCCAGCACTTCTCCCTAGGAACAAGACCAGATGATGTAATGAATGCAACTCAGCTTCCAACATTTCCTGGGAGCCTCACTTGTCACCACAGACTGCCTGTCACCTCTCCATCTCACAGCTCTTCCTTCCTGAAAACCCAGGCCTTACAGTCTTTGTATGGGACAACATCTGACAGTTAATTAGGTCCATCTCAACAACTTCAAATCTATCAGAAATTAGCTGTGTAAGATTCCAGCAGGACTTTTTCCTAGCTATAAATAATGTTTATGTATATATGTATATATGTATATATATAATGACATCATACATAAGCATGAGAAAAGAGGAGAGAGAAATACACACACACACACAGGTCACTTTGACTTCAAGACATCATGAACAAGCACATTCTCTCTGTCTAAATGGTAAAGAAACTGAGACTGAGGCATTAAGTCACATGACCAGAAATAACAGGACTAGTTTGAACACAGTCCCACCTCCAAAGCCCGACCTCTTTACAAAATGCCATTCTCCTTCCCCTGCTGCAATCCAAACAGGCTGCTGTGGTTGTAAGGAGTTCCAAAGCTCCACAATTGCTAGCTTCAACTTGGCCCCCACTATAACCAGGACAAAAAATTGTGGAAATGTTCACAGCAGCTCTCTACTTCCAGCTTCTGAGATCAGAAACGGAAGTTTCAAAATACCGAAAGTTCGTTTATGTTGAATATACTGCTTCGACAAAAAGCAGGAAGTCCAAGAAAGCCTGATCTCATGAGGTTTTTCAGCCCAGTTTGGATCCACATCTGTACTTCTGGATTTTCCACTGAGTCGAACCTCAGCTGTTCTAGTCTTACTGAGTCTCCACGTCTGGAGATAAATCACACACTGAGTTGCTACTCACAGAGATTTTATCAAGTAACTGACTAGTTGCCAAGTAATTAGCTGGGGTAAACAGGTAAACAGATGAACAACTAGAATTTTAAAACGATTTTTTAAAAAAACTTCTTTCCATCAGGTTAAAAAAAGGTCCAAACCCAAACAAACAATAACTTGAAATAATAAGTCATCTGGAAAAAAAAAAGAAAAGAAAAATGTTCTCTGCTCTGGTCTCCAGGTACAGGAAACAAGTAGAAAGGAGTCTTGCCACCTCCTCCTTCCCATACAGATCTGATTTCCCCATTGGTCAGATTCAGGCCAGTCTGAGCGGAGGGGAGAAGAGAAGAGGACGTGGCACTCAGTAGAAGGTTTGTGCTGCCAGCTTTTGTGGGCACCTTAGGACATTGTGGACAGCCATTTCCGTACCCCCTCCCACAGCTTAGCCATAGATCTCCTGGATGACAGGAGCTGGACTAGAAATACATATCCACCACACCAGGTGGCCTTCTTTATCCAATCACAATAGCTGCCCTGCCTAGCTCTTCATCAGTCCAATGAATGAATAACTTTGACTAAGTATATGGGAAGAACTAGCCGTTGTATTTCTCTTTCTTTCAGGGTGACTGGGTGCTGTCATTTATGAGACTCTTTCTCCTTTGTAACTGTAATTTCCTGGCAGTGCTCTCTCTATGAGGCCTCCCAGATAAGGAAGCATTGAGGATCCCACAAACATGGCCACCTCTATGTCCAGTATCACCTTCGTGGCCCCTAGGGGCACGTAAGGAAGCCTTTGGAAAGCAAGAAGGCACAGTTGATCCTATATTAGACTCTTTTACTCATGCACCAGATCTCATTCTTTTGAAGCACAATTTCGAATTGGCCACACCCAACAGAAACCGCCCAGGAGAGGTAACAGACCACATTGTAGGGCCACCCCCTTCTCAGTTTGAGAAGCTGAGGCACACATGGATTACTTACTACTGTCTTGTCATGCCAACCTGTGCAGCAAAAAAGCAGTACCATGACCTGTTTAGCACTTATGCAGCCTTGAGCCAATGACTTAGCCTCTCTGAGCTTCAGCATCCTCGTCAGAAAATGATCATTGTAATATACACCTCATGGATGGCAAAAAGAAAGAACCCTAAACTAAAAAGTGATATTTATAAACTCCCTGGCAAATTCACACCACCCTTTTCTGCCTCTGTACTCTTCCCTGTTGGATTAACCCAGACGCCCAAATCTTAATATCTTGGAAGCATCATCTCTGAACCACAGAACCTCTAGAATCAGGAAGAACAAAGTCTCCCAAATTTGCAGTAGACTAGGTTTCGTGTGTAGATTTTTTTTTTGAGGAATTTTTTTACACTTAGCTATTATTAAGTGCTACCTTGTAGCACTACGAATTCCATCTGCTTGTCTGTGCCAGATTCCTTCTGGGAATCTCTTCCCTCCTTTTGCAGGTTTAAGGATGTTTTTCTAGTCACATCACAGGCTTGCATTCCATACGAGGTACTTTTGGTGTGAGGTACATTTAAAGCAGGAGTGAAGAGGGTTAGGTTCCCCCACACACACTCACCCCTGCCGACCCCCCCTGCCATAGGGAAATGAAGGCTTTCATGTGGAGGATTGGGATTTCTCTGTGGAGCAGTTTGTTTCCCGGAAGCTCAACTCATGGTCAGAGGCAGAAGTTACTGCCACTGCTTCCTCCCCACCTTGGAAAATTACACAGAGCACGGCTTGGCTTTGCCCGCTGGCTGCCAAGCCGATGCCCTGCTGCTTGCTGGAGTTGGCCGGCCTCCTTAGAATGAAAAACAACAGTGTGCCCGGTGCCCACAGAGAGCCCTCAGCCTCTCCTCTCTCTCTCCTCCCTGCCCCAGAAGAAGTACAGGATCGTAAACAAGTCATTAGATTCAAGATCCTGCCCAATTTAGACTCTTTGTCTCCGGTTTTCTACAGAGTAAACTCGTGGTCACACCCACCCAAACCCAGCAGAGCCCAGAAGGAATGCAGGGCCCTGTGACCAGACTAACCACAGCTGACCTTGAGATGGCCAGGGCTGGGTGCTCTCCTGGGCTGGGACAGGAGAAGCAGGCAGCCCACAGTACATGTCTCTCTTCAGGATGGTGAGTTCAATCCCCTAGCCGTTCCCTCTGTCCCCTCTCCCCCACAGAGTTTAGTTTAGGAAATGCCAAACTCTCAAAAATCCTCCTCTTTTGAAGTCTGGTTAAAAACAAACAAATAAACAAATGGAAAACAACCAAAATCAGGTCCTGCCTTCGTCCTGTACTTTCCACCCAGGCAAGACTTCTAGAAAAACAGAGGTTGGAGAAAATCAACGTCAATGCCAAATCTTAACCAGAAAGAAGAATCACTGCTTTTCCCCCAAGTCCCCCAACCCCAGCTCTGGGTTGGAGAAGTGTGTTCCTCTCCTGCTCTTGAAGATCTGTTTATTTTGCACTCCATAAAGGGAAACCAGGCCTTTTTTTTTTTTTTCTTTGACATTTTGGCTTGAAGCGGGTAGGGAGAGAAGGAGGGCCCAGACTTAAACTCAAAACCAGACCAGCTTCTCTAAATTTCCTGGTGCTTTTGCTCTGCTTCCTAAACGGACCACATTGTATGAATCGGGTTTTTTACTCTGCAAAGCTTATGTGCCTTCATTCCTAACAGCCTGGCTCCTAACTCATATGCCATGCCATAAACTGCCATGACCCCTTGGTGACTTCAACCACACAAATGCTGCCCAGATGAGACTGGGGACAGACACAAGCAGCCCCGCTGTGTCTCCAGCCAAGACTTGCCTGTCTTTCCAACCAGCAGGAAAACCTGTGCTTGGGTCCCAACTCTTTCTTGCTCTCCTAGCTGGGCTTCCTTTAAACAATGAAGCAGAGAATTTCCTTTGTCCTGGAAATGAACCACTTGTCATCCCTGTTAATCTTATCAGCAGACGACAGGGCAAGCAGGAAGGGTCCCCGGGTACTCTGGACACAGGCTGTGTCATTCCAAAATGTTTTCTTCACTCTTTTCCTCTGCCTTGAATGCAAACCATGACCTTTAAAGGGTCAGAATTCAATCAGGTCATCTCTCAGATTCCCCACTGGGGAAATAAAAGTAGGGCATAAGCAAAACCTATTGTTTCCACAGTAAGAAGGTAGAAATATTATTTTCTCTCTGTATGTATCATGTAACAGAATGAGGTGGGATGGAAACTGGGAGGGAATAACAAGACTCTTAAACATTGTTTAAGACACTGATAATAAAACATAACCCAAGTCCAGGCAGCCCTATGGGACTTGCTTAGTGGGTTTTCACCATATGTCATTAATTCCTCCAATTCAATCCTTCTCTGTGGCATGTGTGTGCATGCATACCAATACTGGAGCTTGAACTCAGGTCCCTTAACTTCTTTGCTCAAGGCCGGTCTAGCATTGAGCCACAGTTCTCCTTCTATCCTTTTGGTGATTAGTTGGAGATATTAATCTCACAGGTTTTCCTGTTGAAGCTGACTCAGATCTCAGCGTCCTGAGAAGCTAGGATTACATGCGTGAGCCACCGGCGCCTGTCTCTCTGTGGTTCTTACAATTTTTAATGCAAGACATTTTTCTATTTGGACAGGCTTGAAAATAGATTACTTCCCTTTAAGTACCAGGAGAGCAATACAGTTAGGAAAAGGAGTAGAGGCATGTAGAAAACACCAGAAGGCCAAAGGAACAGCAAAAAAACAAATAAATGAATGAACTCTTGCAAATGCTAATATGCTTGTATTCCAGGGCAGAAATAATTAATTGTATATGTTTAGTCACTTAGTGGCCATGAGCTTTTACTCTAAAATCTAAGCTATTTCACATATGATGTGAGTAAAAATCTTTGGTATCAGAGAGACTATAAGCTGAAAATGTTTTGGCAAGTTGTTTGAGTTTCCTATGCTTCCGTTAGTGTCTCTGGGAAAGTGGGTATAGTAACAGATGAGTTCCAGGGATCTATGATAGAAATGAGGTGATAAAATGCATTGAAGGATTCAGTACCATGCTGGGCTGGCTAGTAATTACTCAGCAAACATTATGGGCATTACACTGATCTATCTAGAAAATGTTGTTTTAAGGTAAGAATGTGGGTTTTTTTTTTTTAAAGGCCTTATAAGTCCAGAAAAGAGCTCAATAGCCAGTTCTAACCCTCAGCCTTTCTAGAATCTTAGATTAGAGAGTTTCCTCTGAAATTCTAGCAAACACCAGATAAAGACTAGTATGCCTATTCAGTAAGCGTTGTATGTTTGTGTGTGTGTGTGTGTGTGTGTGTGTGTGTGTGTGAGTATATGTGTGTTTGATCTTGCAAAATGCTTTTACCACTGTCTTCATTGCAACATCATTTCGAGGTAAAATTATCACGGGAAGAATCTCCCTGATCTGTAGTTAAGCAAACTGAAGCCTGAGGAGATGCAGCTTCTTACTTGGGTCAGATAGTACTCCTGTGAAAGCCAGTTTCCCTGAGTGCTAGCTGCATAATAGCTGCTGACTTCCCAGGAATTTTAGATCAGTTGAAACCAGGATGGGATCTTCAAAAGTGGCTTGATTCAACCTTCAAGCGTTATGCCTTGAAATTTCTGTAGGCTCTGCTTGTTAAAGTCATACTGACACTCTAAAGCATTTGGCTCTGTATATTTGATAGAACATGCATCTGATCATGTATACAGATCATGTCTTTCCATACTCTTCATTATACTCTGCTTGTACATATTCAAGAAGAGAATGGCTAAGCAAATGGCTCTCGGATACACAGATAATGCCAGAAGGATTCTAGTTTGAAAGACGAAGCTTTGGATTCCTAACTTAGCAAGGACATACAGGAAAGCAGCCATTTCATTCATTCATTCATCAGCAAAGATATGTGGAAGGCCTATTCTCTTTCACATTTACTCCTACTTGCCATTCAGGGTTCAGACCAAACATTACTTCCTTAGGAAAACCTTTGACCTCTGAGGCTAGGTTAGGCTCTCTGAGGCACCCCCGTACTTCCCCTTTCACACAGAACTCTTCAGACTGGACACCCACTCGCTCAGTTTGGTCAGAATCTCTGCCACAGAAGAAACTACATCTGTCTTTTTTACAACTGTCCCCAGCCCCTGGCATCTGAAAGCCGCTCAATAAATGCATGAAATAGGAGTGAAGTACTCAAGACATAAAGACAAACCAGCAGAGACTCTGTTCTCAAAGAGCTCTGAGCAAACATCACAAACCAACACTTAGATCCTGAAACTAGGAAATAGTTTAGATCCAGTAGACAGATAATAGATCAAGTAATAAGCCAGTCCACCAAAGAAGGATATTCCTTGTATGTATGTGTATATATCTGTTGTGTGTGTGTGTGTGTGTGTGTGTGTGTGTGAGGGGGGAGGGAGGGAGGGAGTATATATACTGGGTCATGAACTCAGGGCCTAGGCACTGAGTTTTTTTCACTCAATATTGGAACTCTACCACTTTCAGCTTTTTGCTGGTCAATTGGAGATAAAAAGCTCATGGATTTTCCTGCAAAGACTGGCTTCAAATCCTGATCCTCAGATCTTAGCCTTCTGACTAGCTAGGCTTTCAGACATGAACTAGCAGTACATGAGCAATAATTGGTTTTTGTGTTGTTTTTTTTTTTTTACAGTCTTCAATTTACGTAAGATGTGATCTGAAAAGAAGAAAGGTAGAAAACTTCAAGCTGAAGAAATTTCTTCAAATGGAGAAACTACAGAACTATGGAATTCATGATAAACTGTATGTATTACCAGGTCAAATGACTACCCAAGACTAACTATGGATGGGTCTGCACTTTATTCTGCCAGATGCTGGTGATTCACACCTATAATCCTAGATTTCTAGAAGGCTGATAAAAGTGAGAAGTGGGATCTCCATGGTTTATCACTCCTAAAACTTTTAGGGAGGGTTAGATCTCAGGGAACTCTGCCTCATGTTTTCAGTAGAGCTGGACCATCTCTACTTTCCACAATTGAACTCACAAGCTTAGGCCACAGATTCAGAATTGAACACAGGTTTGCTCATTAGAGAAACTTTAAGAATGAGGGACGATCTCTCCCCAGGAGCAGAATGGAAGTATTTATTCCTTAGGGTAGTTTTTATTTATTTATTTATTTTTGGTCATGGGACTTGAACTTTGGGCCTGGGCACTGTCCCTCAGGTCTTCAGCTCAAGGCTAGTGCTCTACCACTTGAGCCACAGTGCCACTTCCGGTTTTGTAGCGGTTTATTGGAGATAAGAGTCTCACAGACTTTCCTGCCCAGGCTGGCTTTGAATGTGATCCTTAGATCTCAGACCCTTGAGTAGCTAGGATTACAGGCATGAGCCACTGGTGTCCAGCTCCTTAGGGTAGTTTTTAAGCCATGGTAAGGGTAATATGTCACATATTTCCATTAGCCATGTTTAAGATCATGAAGGCAACAGATGCCACTGTTTTATGTCTTGGAGTATCAAGAATGTAGATCTTTGGAAGAGAGTACCACAAAATGTTCAAGACCTAGGGCATAGCCACTGGAAGGAAATTGAGTTTCCAAGACCATCCAGCTAGTCATTGGCTAAATTAAATTGCTTTGTTTGCAGTTATACTTAAGAAGAAATTTTCTTACAAGGAATTATAAAGATCTGGGAACTAGAAAAGGAAACCATCTGTTAATAGTACAGAGTCCTATGCAATAGCAAATCGTATTTTCATGGTGGCATAAAGCATTAGAGCTGAAAGCAACCTTAAAAGGAACTTAGTACAATGCCAGTATTTTACAGCTGGGAAACTGAAATTGTGATATTGTATAAGGGTTCTTGTTGACCAAGGTTATTTTTCAGTGGAAGGATACACACACACACACACACACACACACACACACACACACACACACACACACACACACACACACACACCCTGCATCTTTGGCAAACCCAATATACATTCAATCATGAATTGTGAATATCCCTTTGATGAAGCCAAATGCTCCCATTTTGTAGAAGGGAAAGAAAGTATTCCAGCCAGACTAGAATTAAGGATGAAGCCAGGAGACTAGATGGTAAACTTTGACCTGTAGCCCTAGTCCAATATGGGTGGTATTCTGAGAGCTGACTTGTCATTTTACTTTGACTTTGTCAGTGATAAGAGTAAATGACAGTGTGGACAACAGGTATGTTGCAGATTTAGATTAAAAATAAATCAGGCAAATACAGCCTTCTGATTCAATTCAGATTTCAAGATGATTTTTTTAACCTGAATTATAGACAGCTTTCCACTGTCCGGTATGATGGCCAAGTAACCATAGGAGGATATGTAAGTTTAGATTAATGCTAAATAAATTGAATTAAAAATCTGCTTTCTTTTTGTACTGGAAATCTTTAAAGGACTTAGTAGCCATTTGTGTAGGCTAAGGCTGGGAGCTACCTTATTGGACAGTACACAGCAGAACATTTCCTTCATTGTAGAAAGTTTTATTGAGCAATATTGACCATTTTTTTAATCTTCTACTTTCTTTGGCCCTTAAGATAGAGTTTTAAAAGTTGAGAATAACTGACAATATTTCCCAAATCTCTTTTGCTAAAAAATGTGCAATACACAAGAGCTGTATCTCTTTTGAAGCTTCCTATTTACCAATAGCTTAAAAAGAGATTTTAAGCTTTCTGTAGCCCCAGAAAACATTATTTCTCTCTCCCACCCAGTTCAAATTTTAAACTAGAAATTTAACCGTTTCTTAAAAAACTTAGAAAGGGGTGCATTCCTTATTTTCATATCTGTAAGTATCTAGGCAAAACATAGAGCATAGATAGTAAAATGGCACAAGAAAATAGTAAAATGTCAAAAAAACCCCACAGTCTTTCCTGAAAGGTTTCTGATATGACTCCATTGAATGAGAAGGTCTATCACATTCGAGATGTTCTATAATTTCTTTACTTTTTTTCTCTGCTATGGGGGAAAAATATAAAATATTCGTTCAATGCCTCCCTTACGTTACAGTGGTGATTTTTTTGGTGTTTATGGAGCAGCAAGATATACAGCTGATTTTGCTAGCTGGTGATCTCTAGGAATCACAGACACACAAGTGTTCATCTCTATCCACTTTGAAATCCTAGTTCAGTAAGTTCTTCTTCATACACAATTCAGCCCACTCAGAAAGAAAGATTTAAGGAGTTCTTAATCTCAATCCTCAGTGTCTGCAAAGTGCTTAAAATGGAAACAGTCCACTTTATTTTTCTGTTTTCATCTCTCCACTAATTCGGCTACTTCAATGCTTCCTTCTGGCTACATAACCACATGTGGGGGGTTAGTATAGCACCAAAGATTTAGATGCAAAGTTTCCTAAAATATTGGTGATGTTCAATGAGAAAAGACAGAGATTGTCTTGCCAGGGCTCATGAAGTGAGAACTACCACCGTTTCCAACATCTCTAGGACCACAGGGCCCTCTTTCAGGCCTTTGTTCAGGCCCTCTTACTGCCTTTGTTCTGATGTCTCTTTGCTCACAGGTAAGAGAAATATGCTCTTGGAAGCAGCATCTCTGAATATAGACCATCTCTATATATAATCCATACTTTTCGCCTTTGAGACGACCAAACAAATTCACATCTACTGGGCCAGGGGATTCAGCTCTATTATCCCTCCCTGGTAGAAATGTCTTCTTTACAAAAGGGAATAGAAAATCAGAGGCTGAAATGTTAGATCCCCTTCGAATTGATCAACCTCTGGTCTGCCCCTGTATCTCCTTAATGGCAAAAGGGCACTGGAGATTCTACAGAAGAAGGGACCCAGGTGAACAAGAGTTGGCAGCCGATGAATATCTAGATAGCCAGATGGGCATGTAAAAAAGAAACTATTTGCAAGGGATTGTTGTAAGAACAATGTAATTTGTAGTCTAGGATGTTCTTGGCTCTATAAAGAAAGAAGCAAATCTTCAAACAAATGGAGCCGAGCACCATTAAGTTGAACAGGAGAAGCTTTCGCTGGTGTTTTCTATTTGACAAGTCTCTTTATCAGCAGCACAAGCCTGGAATTCTTGAACTCAGAGTCATATCCTGCCATCGCTTTGTGCTTTTTACGTAAAAACCCCATTGATTTAATGGGAGTTTCACAACGAGAACAATGGCCGGATGCAAGGGAGGGAAAGATGGAATATAGATGTTTGATGTGCACTGGGCATTGGTAGAGATGGAGTCTGTGTGGGCAAAGAGATATGAGTAAGTAGCCAATTGACGAATTTAACCAACAATGTCCTTGAAAGTCTTACTGGCAGAGAAAAGCAAGCCAATAAATTCGGTTTAAGACATTTATTTTTGTTTTGTAAAATCATGGACTGCAATGAGGAGAATAACTGGAATAATACAACTAGCTAAATAATAATAATAGTAATAATAATGATAACTCACTTTTGCAATTGATTGCAAAGTAGTTTACTTCCATACTTCTTTTTACTCTAATAATTAGTAAGGCAAATAGGATATTTAGTATTACTTGTTATTGGGGAGGCAGTACTATAGTTTGAACTCAGGGTCTCAAATTCAGTGTACTCTACCACTTGAGCCATGCTCCCAGCCCTTTTTGCTTCAATTACAGTTTCAAATATCTCAAGTACCTGGCTGAACTAGACAGCAATTCTCCTATTTACAAGTCTCCCTCACTATTGACTAAGATGAGTTTTTACTAACTTCTTACTCAGGGTAGCCTTGAACAACCATCCTCTCAATCTCTGCCTCTGAAGTAGCTGGGATTACAGGTGTGTCACTACGATTCTTATTTTACAGGTAGAAAAAAGGAATTATAAAATTATAAAATCTACAATTTCAAAGGTCAATTTGCACATGACTTATAGCCATGGTAGTCTAGATACACATTCTGGCAACTGCCTACCTGTTTTGCTATGATTTGATGTGGCCTTTGTTGGGCCTAAAGTACCTTATAGCACACAGCATTCTCGCATTACATTGTAGATACATAGAATTATGTTTGGTAAGTTTGACAGACTCTAAAACATTGGACAGCAAGGACAACCATACAAGGAGTTACATAGTAAACTGTAGTAATTAATTCATACTTTTCTTAAAAAAACTGCAGGCAACTCATTGTTCCACATTTCTACCAGATTTATGGTAGAAGAGGATTGTATAACTAGTCTTAAGTTTTGAGAGTGGCTAGAGAAGCTGAGGTCAAGAAGGGAAGAAGAATGGGCTCAATGCCATCCCTCCAGTCTAAGGTAAGACCAGACATAGAAGTGGTTTAATCCAAGTCTGGGGCACATTTTGGTACTTTAGAGGGATCATCCAAAGAATATGGAAGCTTCCTGAAGAGCTGGTATAGAGATCTACCCAAATAGGTTTTAGTGACCAAGAGGAAGACGTGAAGAATGAGGCTTGCTATAATTATAGACCTCTAACCCCCTCCTATCAGGAGGAAGTAAAGATCAGCATCTGTATCTATAAAATGATATTCTACCTCAGATGACAGTGATGACTCAACTGACATTTGTGGACCTGAGCTAACTGCTTCTCATAATACTTCCTTCTCCCTTCCAAAGGATCAGAGCTCTGATCTCCCACCATCCTCCAGTGATGGACACCCATCTTCAGTGATTCCTGTAATTTTTTCCACAGTCCATCCTCACTGCAAATTTCTGTGTCTTTCCAAGCTTGTAAGTGTGTTTGCATTGTCCACAGCACTAAAACATCCTCTCCTGTTTCCAATTATGTTTAATAATTAAGCATGCAAATGTCTGAACAACATTTATTAAACTTCTGTGGACATTTAGGAGGGGGAAAAGATGAACCAACAAGAATCAGAATCATCAAAGAGCTCTTACAAAGCCAGTATTTTGAGCCTTTAATTGGAAATGAATCAGAAACAGGCATGTGAAATTTCCCATGAAACACACAGGGTTTTTAAAATTCTTTTTAAAGGGTGCTCTGGGCAGAGGGGAGACTGGGTCAAACCCAGTCCACACTGATGGGAAGAAAATAATTAATTCCAACGTGCTCCAAGATGAGTACCCTTGCCCATTTATGGCTTATGCATGAAACATTCTGGGGGGACATCAGGAAGGACAGGAAGGAGTGCCTAGGGTAAATCCTCCACCACACTGCAGACCAAAGAATATATAGAGATCCACAAGTCTCCAGAAGGAACAACTTAGAACCTCAAAGAACCAACTCTGCATCCCTGGATATGTTCTCCAAGGTACGCTGGGAAAATGCTCAGTGTACCCAATTCCTGAGATATTTCCAGAAAAGATAGCTGATCTTTTTTCCTTCTTTTTCGAGAAAATTGCACAAAGCATAGGTATCCTTCACATCTCTGACCACTGGAGAAATCCTTGTATCAAAGATCTTATGTGAGAAAGACTACTGG
Source organism: Dipodomys spectabilis (assembly GCF_019054845.1). Classification (NCBI taxonomy): domain Eukaryota; kingdom Metazoa; phylum Chordata; class Mammalia; order Rodentia; family Heteromyidae; genus Dipodomys; species Dipodomys spectabilis. Next base: position 2,078,594 of record NW_024870700.1, read on the forward strand.
TGACTTTTGACCCAATGTACTCTTAGCACGGAGCAGATGAGAGTCAAGTCACTATGGTTTTCTAGAGACAGCAGTGTCAGGGCTGCGGGTAGCTGCATGACAATGTATAGATCTTTGTTGTAGAATGACTGTCTGGTCATAGACTTGGAAGACAGGGCTGGTGGTAGAGTACAGTGCCAGGAAAAGAAAGATCTCATGCTTATGCTTTTGTTCATGTAGTCATTCTAACCCTTTCCTTCTTGCGTCACCAAAGTGGATTTTAGGCCCCAAACCACTCTATATTTTCACGCCAGATAGTTTCTAAGTTATTTTACTATTTCAGAACCCTCTCAACCTCCTAATTTATTTATTTACTTACTTACTTGCTTACTTTTTACCATACTAAGGCTTGAACTTAGGGCATAGGCACTGTCCCTTAGCTTTTTCCACTCAAATTCTACCATTTGAGTCACAGTTTCAATTCCAGCTTTATGATGCCTAACTGTAGATAAGAGTCTCACAATCCTTCCTTCCCAGACCTGCTTCAAGCTGCAGTCCTTAAATCTCAGTCACCTGGAGTGGCTAGGATTACTAGCATGTGCTGAGCTTAAGTCATTTTCTTTTAGGGATGACAGTGTTAACATTTGGGTTAGAAGAATCCCATACAAATTCAATATGATGGATTAGCACTCAGATCCTTCCTGCCACAGAGCTACATTTCAGCTTTAACTTTTCCTATTCCAATCAACCCTTTTAAAGACAAAACAAAAACAAAAACTCTATTTTAGTAACATTTGGGGGGGGGGGGGCTATATGATTACCTCACTGGTCCCTATGGCAAAGATCCTCTTCCACCCCCCAAGTGTATTTTGACAATGCTGAGAAAATTGGACCAATGATCCAAGAGATCAGGAATCCTTGTGGATTCAATGATGCTTGATTTCCTTACTTCAGAAGGCACTCTTACTGTGGAACGTGACATTTGGACGCTTGAGTCTTTGAGTTGTGCTTGCAGGGCCTCTTTGCTAATCTGTCATCTCCAGAGCAGGCATCTTGAAACCTCAACTATCTTTTCTGTGTAATGGTTTCTGACTTTCTAAGCATTTAGGGAGAGAGCTATTATATTTAACTTGACAGTATGTAACGGCTGCTTCGGGGGACATGACAAAAATACAAGCAGCTATTTTAAGTGTCTCCTTCTTGCCCCAGGTAATGCCTAAAGGTTTCAGTAATAATATGCAGAGTCGATATTGAGGCCAAATTTCACAGAATAATGCAGAATATTCCAGGCAAAAGAGAAAAGCAACAACCTCACCCCCAATCTCTATAATTTCTACTTCAACTGACTTGATGAGCCTTTGAGTGTACTTGAAGTTATGCTCGCACACACACGCGCGTGGGCGCGTGCGCGCGCACACACACACACACACACACACACACACACACACAAACTCTATATAACAAAGTGTCCATTTAACTCCTGAAAGTTTACATGTGGAGAAGTAGGTGGAGAGAAGTGATCATGCACTGGTAATAACAATAATAGGTTAATTCCCTATCTTTAAATAAAATCAAACTACAACTAGATGGGTTCAGATGACTCAGTGGCCCTTGATAAATGCACATGGGTTTTATCATGGTACAGAAGAGATGCAAAGGCACGCACTTAGCCCTTCACAAGGAGAATAATTTTTTTTTAATAATTGGTTCTTTAGTGCTAAGTTATGTTTGCTCCCAAAGATCCTTGAAGCTAGGTTTTCTTTGTTCTGCCAAAGGAAAAAGGAAATCTATCAGGAAGCTGGGCCAGTCCACAGGAAGTCTCACTTGAGCTGATAAAAGGCCCTGATGTGAGGTGGCTTTGGATGCAGTTATAAGTCAATCTACCTTGAAATAACAAGAAATGCTGTTCAAGAGAAACTGAAGCCTGAAGTCAGTCTCACTCAATGATTTTCTTTTAACCTCGCAGAACATTCGCTTCTTTGTGTGTCCCATGATGTCCTAGATCTCTTACTTTTAAAAAGTTATGTGTAATATTATGATTATACAAGTGAAAGACATGACAAAGAGAGCAAAGAGTTGGAAGAAAAGAGAAAAAAAGAAATAAAAAGAAGAAGATAGATGACAAAGTATTGTCAAGTCAAAGAATAGGCCGTTCTCTACTGAATTAGTAAACTTACTGTTAGTTTATTATGGCAAAAACAAAACCTGTCAACTTTATCATGTCTTGCCTGCCTGGTACACCTGCTAACAAAACCATGTAGTTTCTCCTTCCTGGACAAACAGGGCTTGAATAAAGAATGATGAAGTCTTGATTGATTTAATGAATCTGGCCAGATTCACTTAACTAGGTTTGGCATGGTTTGTACCAAATGGAGATTTATGTGTCTGTCTGGTGATGTAACACCATCACTGGGCTCTATGAATTTTGGAGGTAAACAGGATTGGGTTCAGATTATGACTTTGACTGTTGCTCAGTGCTCCAAAGTAGAAATAATGCATACCTTCTAGGGTTGATACAAGCACTGCATAGAAGTCTTAAGGCTTAGCGCCTAAAGCTGGACAGATAAGCTGTTCTTTCTCTTCTTATAACTATGATTGCTCTTCCTCATTTTGATTCCTCTTTAGGTGGAAGGTAAGGCCTAGAGGAAGAAAGGCCTTGGCTAGGGCCACTAGGGCCTGTGCACATGTTATGGGTGATACAGTTTCAAACTGAATTGGGGCCTTTTGGGGTTGAGTGTGTTTGCCCATAGCACAGCACCACTTCCTGTTTTAGAAAGAAAGAAAGAAAAAAAGCCTTCCAGAAAACTCATTAAGAGGCTCAACATTCTTCTTGGACATCAAATAAACTCTCAAAAATATTGTTTTTTTTAAAGACTTAAGTGTAAATGAATTAAAACCAGACAAATTCAATTTCCCTTCAATTAGACAAGATTTTTTTTTATTTAGGTCCAGGGGAATGGCACTTGGAGCCAAATGTGTTTTTGGATTTCAAATGAGACTAAATTTTGAAGAAGAAAAAAAGTCTTAGGACTCCAGAGCAGAGTGAAGCTCTATTCTTAGTTTGCATTAACGTAAAGAGATTGGCACAAGCTCCAGTGTCACTTGGCAGTAAAGACAACTGGCTCCCAGAAATTCACAAGGCCCTTCCTAAGAGTCCCAGCCTCCAAGTCCTTCCACAATATGAAAATAGCTCTGAAATTATAGAAGAGCCATACTAGACCAGAAAGAAGACCTGTAAGAGGCTCAGTTACTCTCAATCCCCAAATGAGATGCACAAATACAAAACTTGACCAAGAGCAGAGTCATAGGAACATGAGAGCTGAAAGGAAGAACTGAAATTATGCTTTCATTTTATACTCTAGAAAACCTTTAACCCAGAACTAACTTGCCTAAGTCTCCATAACTAGCTTGAAGGAGGCCTGGGCCTAGAATTCAAAGGTTAAGACCTTCAATCTGACTACTCTATTTCTTTCTATTTTTTACTCTAAAATGTAACCCCAAACCCACTGGGATCTACAAAGTTGAGATAGAATGATTCTTACAGGTCTACTGGTCATAGACCTTTTTAATTTTTTACATAATTATTTTTAAATTACAAAAATGTATACCAATGATTAAAGGAATGAAATAGTCCATCAATTTATGCTATGAAAAGTTAAAGTCTACATTCATGCCTAAAAGCAACTACTTTTTAATAATTTTAATATATATTCATCTGTATCCTTCTAAAATATTAACCATTTAATATATGCATCCTTTTATCTTTCTTTAAGTAGTCATATGTATGTATGTGTAACTTTTGTTCATAAATGGGATCATGCATTTTGGAACTCACTTTTTTCTTCTTGCAATAATATACTTTTGAGTGACAATTGGTTTTACTTCATTTAACATGGACATACCAAAGCCAGGCACCAATGGCTCATAGCTGTAATCCTAGCTACTTAGGAGGCTGATATCTAAGGATCCTGGTTGAAAACCAGCCTGTGCAGATATATCCAAGAAACTCTTCTCTCCAATTAACCAGCAAAAAGCTGTATGTGCAGATATGGCTCAATAAGTGGAACTTCAGCCTTGAGCCAAAAAGCTAAGCAAGAGTACAGGCCCTTAGTTCAAGTCCCAATACCAGCACAAACACACACAAATATATATTGTCATGCTATTCCCTTATATGAATCTTCCCCAATATATCTATCTAGTCCTCTGTTGTTGGTTGTTTAGACTATTTTCAATTTTTCTTGCTATAAATTATGCAGCTACAAACATTATTTCTTTGGTATTTAAATCAATATATCTGTAAATTGGAATGATCAATTTTATAGAGATAATTAGTTCTTCAAGTAGATATTACCCTCTGCAAAAATTGTATCCAATTTTATTTTTTACCAAGAGAGTAAGATAGCAACATTTCCCTTTATTCTTTCTGAAATGGGACATTATTAAGTTGCGTTTTTTCTGGTCCTGAGGCTTGTATTCTGTCCCTGAGCCTCTTTATTTTTTTTGTTCAAAGCTAGCACTCTACCACTTGAGCCACTTCTTGAGCATCACTTCTATATTGTTTTTAATCTGTGTGTTCTTCTAGGACACAAGTGGAGAAACTATGTGATTTTTATTAGAATATTTTTTGGTTTTGTTTTTGGTGGTACTGGCACTCAATTCTTTGCACTCACTTGGCAGGCACTATACTACTCAAGCCATGTCACAGTCCTTTTTGCTTTAGATATTTTTTCAAATAGAGCCTTGTGTATGTGCCCAGCTGACTGCAACTCCTATTTACACTGCCCACATAGCTGTGATAGTTTATGTGAGTGCCACCCTGCCCAGCATAGTGATTGAGATTGTATCTTGCTAGTTTTTTGGCCAGGCTATCCTTGAATAGTGAGATACACCGCCTCCCCCTTCCTCACAGGTAGGTAGGATTTTATAAGCCTGAGCCATTGTTTCTGGCTGTATATTCTTTTCATATTTGTGGATTCTTTGATTTTTTTCTAGTACTGCCTATTCATAACATTCTTGCTTATTTTCTACCAAAACATTCTGATTTTGAGAAATTGTTAAGGATTGGACACTAAGTATAAGAAATAAACTTTAAAAATTTCTCTTTATCTTTTCATTTTTTTGTTTCTTGAGGTGCTTGAGATGGATACTAAGGCCTTATACAAGGCCTTATAGGCGGGCGCTCTACCACTGAGTCACACACCCAACCTAATCTTTTCACTTTGGTTGTGGTATTTTTCTCCATGCTTCTATATAAATAGATGAACTGAAGTTCAGAAAGAGAAAACAAGAAGAGGGACTCTCCACTGGCTTTTCAAAAATGACCATACAGTGGACTAGTATCACCAAAGATGAAAGAAAAACATTGGTTATCACTTTTGGGACAGAAATGCCTAAATATCTTCATAACAGTAAGCCACAAATAAAGATTTCTCTTAATGGGTATTTCTTCTTTTAGAACCACAAAAAGTTAGCACTTCAAATCAGGAAGCGGAGAATCCTTCTGTAGAAGTTTGAATGAAACATTAGAGTCAGCTTGTTCTTATTCAGCTATACCCCACTCTACTGGGTAGAGTGCCTAGTGCCTTATTCAGATGAATGAGTGTAAATTAAGTGACACACAACGAAAGATAAAATGACTCTTGTAGACCTACAAATCTCAGGCTCAATGAATGTTGAAAGTGGTGCCATTGATCAAGATATATTGTACTCATAAACTGCTTTGTTAAATGGCAATTCCTTTGTACAACTACTTAAAGATAATATTTTTTTAAAAAGGAAAGAAAATCTCAATCTCATTGTCTATTTTCATAAAGATTATAACACATGGTCAGAGACAATTTACAAACTGAGCGATTTTATTTTAACCTTAACGTTTCTTTTCACATTTATTCTTGCAGCATGAATGAATGGCAAAATTATTTGCTTTCAGACACTTTCCAACACAAACTTGGTGAAATACCCCTATATTCAGAACCAAATCTGCTACTGGAATGTTAGATTCCAGTAGACATGTGAAACCCACACATGTCTAGAAATCCAAGGTTAAAGCTCCCTGGGCACCTGTAACTCTGGCCTCTTGCACGTGTGCACTGAAATGTGACTTAAGGTCTTTCATTACTTGGGACACACAGCACTGGCTGGGTAAATGGGCCTGCTCTTGGAAAAGCATTTCAGTACTCACATCTACGTTCTCTTGGAGGTCATTTTAAAAATGTCATACTCTGTGAACTGTTGATCAGAAATGACATGACGCATGCATTGTTCCTTCCCTAATGACAGGAAATATCTTAAATACTTTAGTATTTTGGTAGGTACCAGGAATTTGGAAGCTGCTATAAAATGGATATGAGTTCTCTGAAAATGTCCTCAAGCTCTGATCCTATTTGGAACAATGCTGTTAAGTCTCTGAGCAGTTGATTCACTGGGATGAAATGCCAATTGTCTAAGGGAGGCGATGGGTCCAACCATCCATGAGAAAAATGTCACACCTTTCTGAACTTCCATGGAAATTTGACTTGAATTTCACTCCAACAACCCATCTTTTTGCTCTTCTCAGTTACTCTCTACTGACTCATTCTCAAAAAGAACTAAAGTTGCACCCCAGCATAGACAATTCAATTGAAAGGAGACAGGTCATGGCAAGATTCCCAGAACATTGGCCAAAGAAGACACATTTGAACAAGAAAAAGAGTAACGACATTGTTACACAATTTCTCCCTCAACTCTGGGTGTCATATTAATAAAAAAAAATAACCCCTTTAAAGATCACAGATAGAACCCTGATTGCTTGAGCCTATCACCACTTGTCCGCTCCTGATTTCTACCCACTTCTCATAAGACTTCTCCTAAGTCATGGAGTTACTCATATTTCCATTGCCTAAGAAGAATGGAGGTAGGGAGGGAGGACGCAATCTTTAAGAGCTTTGTAATAGCCATGTAGACTATCCCTCTATTTAAAAATTTGGATTCCTCTTTCCTCTGTAAGACCCAAACTCTTCGTTATGGTACCTGCTATCCCCCATAATCTAGGTTCAGTTGACCTTACCACTCTTGTCCTGTCTTTCACATGCCCCTCACTCCCCAAAGTAGCCTATTCTCTCCTAGAATGCCATTGACCATACTTCATGTTCAAGTTCTATTCATGTTTCAAAGACAGCCTTCAGAGTTACCTATGCCAAAAGGAAGTGTGGCTAGTATGTAGAGACAAAGCAAGTCTTCTGCCATCAGAAAGACTAGGCTTGAAAGGTGGCTCTGTTGCTACAGGCCATATAATATCAGGCAACGTGTCTCAGCCCTCTGGACTCTTTCAGAGAGAGATGTGGTGATTTGTCCTTCTACAGAGCTCTTGTAAATACAAGATGCAAAAAAGCATGCTTTGCGAACAGTAGGAAACTGCATAGGTTGTTGTTAACATTGAGTCCTTCTCTGTCTCTTCAGTTTAAATTGCTTTTTCCTTCCATGGGGCTAGCTCACCTGTTGCTTTCTGATGTCTTTTCATCAAACCTAGTCACCAAGTTCAGGTCCTGACTAACAGTCCTGTAGTTGCCTTCATATGATTGGTCAGTTGATGATTCCCCAGAGGTTGGGGATTAGCAATGATTACAAGGCCATCTTACTTTACACAGAGAAAGACTGTTCCACAGATTGCCTCATTCTGACAAAGTCTGAAGGTATTGATGCTAGGAGTGACCATCGGAGAATAGATGATGTCCCCATTTGATGTCTTTGAAGAAACACCACTGCAAAGGGCACAGGTTGGTGATGGCTACATTCACCACGTCAGTGGTAGAGTTATATGTGAAAAAATGAAATCATTATTAAAACCATCCCATGAAATGATACCTAAATGGGATGCATACAACAGACATGAAATCATTAAAGTAACAGAAAACAAAACAGGGTATAGTCTTTTTTTTTTTTTTTTGTCAGTCGTGGGGCTTGAACTGTGGGCCTGAGTGCTATCCTTCAGCTCTTTGGCTCAAGGCTAGCACTCTACCACTTGGGCTACAGTGCCACTTCTGGCTTTCTGGTGGTTTGTTGGAGATAAGAGTTTCATGGACTTTCCTGCCGGGGCTGGCTTTGAACCGCAATCCTCAGATCTCAGCCTCCTGAGTAGCTAGGATTACAGGCATGAGCCACCGGCACCTGACTAGGGTATAGTCTTTTGCAGAGAAAAAGACACTTGCATAACGTTGAGATTACTGAAAAAGCTATTGCAACAGGACATGGTGGTGTACAGCTATAATCCCAACACTCAGAAGGTGAAGGCAAGAGGAACTCTCAAGTTCAAGGCCATCCAGGGTTACATAGTAAAAGAAAAGGTGGGATAAAGCTCATAGGGCTGGCTTTTTGAAGATTTTAGAAGACATGTGTGTGTGTGCCCGCACTCCCCCCCACACACGCACATCAGCCAATGTCTTTTAGCTTATTCAATCTGTTGAAAAATAACAAACAAAAGATAGCCTTAGAAAGTCTGTTTTAAGTGCACTCTTCCAAAAACCATGTTATTCAAAATAAAACAAAAACACTATTCTATAACTATATTATGCAGCTGGTTGTCTCAAATAAAAGAAAACAGTACATTTTCCATTTGAACTTAAGTTGTTTCTGAACCTGAAGGTCTCTATACCTAGCTTCATATTGAAGGAGACTTTAATCTAGGAATATTTTCTGAAGATTGAGGTAAGATAAAAGTTATCACACTAGGAAGCCTGCCTAGTAGTTTATCAATATAAACCGTTTCCCAACTTTTTCCCTGTCTTTGTTTTCTCGGGAGTAACTCAATACTTACATTAGATGAATGCTGTATTTCTAGAAAAAAAAGAAACTTGATTTAAATCAACTACTTTTAAAAAATACCAATGTCAGCTTAACTGTTTAACCCCAAACAGAGGGAGCCATTGAAATCCTGAATCTTATTATTAAATGTGGTTGTTATTAAAGACCTCCATTCTGTCTAGAAAATGGAAATGTTTGAACAATGCTGAACATATTTTATTTAAATAGGTTAATATTCAATTATTAAGAGTTGACAGAAGAATTCAGCACCCAGGGCATGTCTGGAAAAGGAACCTGTCAGTTATTAAAATACAACGTAATACTTTAGAATGTATTCTTGCAAGTTATTTAGTTTGTCTAAAGTAAAAGAAGGATTATTTTGTGTCAAAATTCTATCTGAAATTTGGGAGTTGTTTATTCTCTAAGTAGGGAAACAATCCAAGACAATAACAATTATTTTAGGCAGCAGTACTAGTGCTTGAGTGCTGTCATTTAGCGTTTTCTTTCAAAGGCTGGTGCTCTACTTGAGCCACAGCTCCACTGTTGGCTTTTTTGGTGGTTAAGTGGAGACAAGAGTCTTGGGGACTTTCCTGCCTAGACTGGCTTCTAACCAGATCCTCAGATCTCAACTTCTTAAGTAGCTAAGATTACAGGTGTGAGCCACCAGCACCTGGCCAGGACAGTAATAATATATATTTTTACTAAATGACATGTGTGTTTTTTAGTTCAAAGTCAGATTCCTCATGATATCTCTTTTAAAGGTTTCTATCTTCTCTCTTGGTCTGTCTTAGTCTGCCCCTTCCCCCACATACACAAACATTGCCTCTAGGATTCTTTAATTCACATAATATAACAAAAGCAAACAGTATCTTCAGTCTTCATGGTGTAGCGGAAAGCACGGAACCCCATATTCCTAAATTCTCATTCTTTCTGTGAAAATTCAACTGTATGATCTTGGATGCTCCATTTAATATCTGGAGCCTCAATGGCTCTAGTCATACAACGAGAATGTCCCAACAAACACCCAATAAGGCTCTAAAGTTGCCAACCTACACATTTTGAATTTGCATAGTCACAGAAGTAGCGGGAGCATTTTAGTGGAAATTATTCACACAGAGAACAGAGCTTACCACTTGGTAATTGTCTTCTGAGAGCAAGCTTAATGGCTATAGTAACTGAGACATGGACAGCCTATCTTGCCTGAAGTCTTCTCAAAGCTAGGAGATGGCACTGGACCATGGACGGACAGGGAGGAAGGGTCACAGTCCATCCTGTACCTGAGGGTGGCAGTCAAGTCTGGTCCTATGTGTTTCTCATTTGGTGCTGCTTTCCAAGACTTCTTCCTCACATTTCCCTTCCATCCAGGGCCTGTCTGTCACATGACTCTCTTCTGGTTTTCAAAGCCAGGTTTGTAAGCCAACTTCTCTTTCCCAGTCTGCTTTTCCATCACTTACTGGTTGTGTGGTACTAAACTTTCCCAAGATAAAGGATTAGGAGAGATCATATCTGCTCAGTTTAAGTTGGATAGTGGTGATTTCCCTAACCATCAATTTTCTGTGCCCCAAGATCTTTATGGCTGTTCAGAAAATGCATGGCTACTAGGTATAAGTCTCTTTCTCTTAAAATACATCCATCACTACCATTAGAGTATAAATTCCCAGAGTTAAAAAACTATTTTGTTTGTTTGTATGTTTTTGTTGTTGTTTTTTTGTTATGCTGGAGCCACACACACACACACACACACAAAAACCCAGCTCCACTTCAGCTTATGGTGGTTAATTTGAAATAAGTCTCACAGATTTTCTTGCTTAGGCTGGCTTTGAACTAGGATCCTAAAAGCTCAGCCTCCTGACTACTGAGAATTAATTATATGTGTGAGCCACCAGAGCCTGGCTTTGATCACTGACTTTATTCTCAATATGTAGAATCTTGATCATAAGAAATATCTATATTTGCTGAATTAATGATTTAAACAATATAATAAATCCAGACCTGGGTTCTAATGTTCTGCCCTTTAGACCTCCACAAATTCGAATCTAAAAGATTAATTCAGCCTATGTGTATGCAGCTTTAGGTACTTTATTTCTTGCTAACTGTGATCTGTGGTAAAGAGATGCTTTGGCCTCATTTCATAAATTAGGAAACCAAGACTAAAAGTGGTAAAAGTCTTGCTATGCAGCATATATCCACAAGTTCTAGAGCTGAAAAATAGATCCCACTTTTCTGACTTCAAGTCCTCTCTTCCTTTCCCTATTTCTTAATTGTATGCCATCATAGCTACTTCTCTGATTACTTCTTCAGCTTTGATGACTCTCTATGTATGTATTCAAGTTTCCATAGACAACATTAATTGGCTTCAACTGAGATCTGCTTAAAACTATGATGCATTTTTCAAAACCAGGTCATCATTTCTTTAGGCAGCAAGGATTATCACTGTCACATGCTTTCAACACTGATAATATCACTGTGGGGAGCAGTGATAGGGTAGGCTGTTGTTTAATATGCCAGTTAACTTGCCCTTAGCAAGAGAAGAGTAACAATCATTGATATTCCCAATATGGTGCTCAGGAGACATTCTTGGAATGGAGAACACAATGCTGAAAGCCAACAAGATTGGGAATTTATAATCCCATGGAGCTGTATAAGTAATACACAACGCTAGAGGCTTCTATAAAGAAATCCAGACTTGTCTCTCATCCTGGACAAAATACTTCCTGATCTGTGATATATATAATTGAGAAAGAAATGTAGAAGTACATGAAAATCACATCCCAGAATCAGTCAAAGCTGACTGTTTCCAGGCTATTCAAACTAAGAGCATGCATTCTAGATTCCACAACTTAGGTCTCGTCTATAGGGTCTTCAGAACTCCTTCATGACAGGATGGGATTTAGCACGCATACAGACGAATGTTCTAGAACAGAAGCATAATATTGGAAGGATAGATTGGAAAGATACTCTCCGTTCTAGAAGCAACTTAATCTTCAGCTTGCTTTTACCAACATGAAGCACAAAGAGACTGAATATATTGTGCATTCTCACAGCAAGACCAGGAGTTGGTGGGCCTTTCTCCCAGATCAGTTCCTTCTGGAATCCTAAGATTCAAAGGTCACAAGTGAACAGGAATCTGTGGCTCCCACATAATAAGAAAACCAAAACACACACTCTAGACTGCATCTTTCAGAACCTCAGTGAATTGAACATAGCTTGAAAGCCATGGCTCTGTGGGTGACTTTGAAGACTGGTAACCCAGGAAGAGAAAAAGATGCTTAAAGGGAGGGTTGGAAGGGCTATCCACCTTACAAGACACCTTTACTCCCATCTTTGACATAAAGTGCCAAATTTCTGGTCTAAGGGCTGATCTCACTGCTTGCCATGCTAATCCCTAAGTATGTACCAAAGGAGGTTAACACATCCCGGGTACACACACAGACCACAGTTTCCTCCCTCTGCTCAGGGCCTGTGCTTATAGAGGTCTGAGCACTGGGGAGATAGAGATTGCCTCACTTCTCCTTAGGGTGTCCACACCAAGACCTAGAGCCATCTTGTTGCCCTTCCAGAGATCAGAGGATCAGGGAGGGATGCTGGGGGTAGAGGAGAGTGAGTGTAGGAGTCCTGATAGCAGAAGTACCTTCTAGAATGGAACATCTCTATACTGAACCCAGGGACGCAGGCAATTGCATGCACACACTAACAGGAAGTAGAGAAACAAGAGTAAAGTTGGCCTGGTGACCTCCACTCCCTGGCTCCATGGCCCTCTTCTCACCCACTCATTTTAAGTTTGAGCTACATGTGAATTTTAAAGGCTCCTTTTAACTCATGCCAGTTATCTCATCTCCAAGAGTCAAACTCCTTCAGTTGGTGCTTTTTACCTCAGTCAGCATATTTCAAACTTTCAGAGAGAGAAAGAGAGAGAAACTTAGAAAATAAAACCACTACGACTCCACCCAGATGATAAAAATCTCTTGAAGCTCTAAGCTCAACATCTTAGACTTCTTTGCTCAGACCTAGGTGTGTGTGGGGGGGGGGGGGGGGGAGTTGATGCCTCTGGGATCTGAAAGATGACAGTCTCTCTGCCAATCCCACCTCACCAGCCTAATAGTTTTACCAGATAACCTTTTGCTTGGTCCTGCAAGGACCTAGAAGCTAACTTCTGGTCCCATTCATTCGCTAGGTCCTCAAAGGCCAGTCCCGGGGCGTGGGGGGGGGAATCCCCCACCTCTCTGCTCTCTTCCCCACTTCCCCCTTTACGAGAGGGCAGTCAGTAGCCCCTACTGGAGGGTGGCTCAGAGCAAGGATCTCCACCAGTCCTCTGGTCTGCACTTTGCAATCTAGACCCAGGCTTGGCAAAGTGGATGGGGATGGTAGGAGTTGGGGCAGGGCGTGGGGGGCGCTCTGAACTCTCCAGGCAGTGTGGAGGGAGGGGAGTAATTTGAAGATCTAGGGGGCTCTCACTTAGAAAACAGCTACTAGGGGACCCTTCCGTGGAAGCTGGCGCTTGTGGGGCTCAGAAAGCCTGAGCTGCCGAAGAGTGGAGCAGACAGACTGTCGGGGTCAGGGACCCCCCGCAGGAGAAGCGGCTGAGGCTAAGCTGACCCGTTAGTCCCGGGGAGCCCGAGGCTGCTAAGGCTGCTGAGCGCTGAGCACCCGGCCACAGAAAGAGGAGAGGGAAGAGAAACCAGCCTAGCTGGCTTGTAAACAGGGGTTTTCATCGACAAGAGCTAGCCCAGCAGACCCTCGGACGGACGCACTCCCAGGCACCCCGATCGGCCGGCAGTTAATCCTTTTATTCGGCCCCTTCCACCCCCACCCCCCCACCAGGCAGGGACCCGAGCCGGTGGCAGCTGGGCGCCTGCTCCCCGCTACTTTCGGCCTCTGGAGAGAGGAAGCTGGCCACCAAACGAGTGTCCAGCTCCGGTCCCGGGGCGCCCTGGTTGCCGAGATGGAACAGCAGCAGACCCGGGGGTCTCTCGCCCTTGACTCTGATCAGCGCTCAGGGTCTCCAGATTCCACCGCGCCCCTCCCGCAGCCCTCGGGGCAGCTGGGTGGGAGGGAGCCGGACTCCACTTTGGCAAAGAGAGTAAAGGAGGGGGGGTGGGGATGGAGATCGTCCTGGATGGAGAAAGCCTGGCCGGCCTCTCCGCAACGTAGGACTCACCAACGCAGCGCCGGGGAAGACCGCGCAAAGCCGGGGCGCCAAGAGAAGGGAGAGCGGCCACGTCTTCCGGGACCCCGACACCCCGCGCGCCCATCTGCCCGCCCCACTGCCCTAATCGGCTCCACCGCACTCCCACCCCTGACACCCCCAGCTTACCTTAATAGTCCCGTCCATTTGGCCAAGTCTGCAGCCGAGCCCCCCAATATTCCACACATTGACCCGGTTACAGCCTGACCTCGCAGCCCCTTCAGATTGGCCCGGCGCGGCCTCCCTGGCGCCCTGGGCCGGCTCTGTGTGCCCCGTGCTAGCGCCCAGCCCTTGCTCCCCTAGGCACGTTTGTTGTTGTAGCGGAGAGACAGTTAACCGGATGAAACTTTTTTTTCAGCTAATTTTGGGAAGTGACTTCACTTTGCGATCGGGGAGGAAGTCCTATCTCTCTCTCTCTCTCTCTCTCTCTCTCTCTCTCTCTCTCTCTCTCTCTCTCTCTCGGCTCGCGCTCTCCTCTCTTCTCTCCCTTGCCTTTCCTCCCCCACACCCCCTCTTCCTCTCCTCGGCTGGTCCTGCTTTTCGCATCACACACTATATAAATATACGCAGAGATCGCCCGATGCATTCATGCACCGCGCGCACAGGATACTTGCTTCAGGGAGATAAGGGCTGGCCGGGGAACAATGACGGGGTTCACGCCCAGCGTCCGCGCCCTGATTCCCCGCGGTCGGCAACGCTGCCCCCTTCACCTCCACACCCCCCCACCGCACCCCACCCCCCTCCGTCCCCAAATCCAAAGCCAAACGCCGTTAGATTCTTTCCTTTTCCCGGGGCCCTTGGCCCAAGGTGGCCGTCCTGACTCATTCACTTTCCGTTTCTTCCCACAGATACGTTCATTAATGCTTTTTCCAGCCGGAGTCCAAACTTTTTTTGGGGATGGGAAGACGACGGCGGGGGAGTTTGCTAGAACGTGGGATAACCTGGCCGGAGCGCCTATTGCTGGGGGATGATCTGGACGCACACCGAAGCAAACCAACCATTAATAGTAATAATTAATAATAATAACAAATCGATGGAGTTTCCCCACTCTGCCCCACCACTGCCGAGACTTTGCCGACTCCCGGAGCGACTCTCTCACTCACTCACCGTTGAGGCTTTTGGGGAGTTTGCAGGCTGACCTGCACTGTCAGGGGCGGGACCCCAGACATTACTAAGAAAAAGGGGGTTCCCTCCCGTTGGCGCGACTCACATCTGGGCATCCTGCAGCCACCGAAGGCCACAGGACTAACAGCACCTAGTTAAATCCCTCGCTGACCCAGACCCGACTGCCCAAGCCTAGATTCTCAAGCCAAAGCTGCCGTTTCAAGTCCGCGCCCCTCTCGCCCGCCCCCCCCCCCAGGAACGGACCCCGCGGCCGACCTGCCCTCCACGCCGCCGACCAGCATGTCCCCCCACGGCGCGCAGCACGCCAGAGCGCAGCACAGCAGATCCAGACATCTCCCCGGTGAGACTTGGGATCCCCCTCTCGGGAATGGCATCCCCACCCCGCCGGGTGACCGGCCTCCCCACGGTCCACTTCGCAGGCCCGGCTCACCCACAGATCTCCCGGGCCCTCTACTGGGCTGTCGCGCCCAGGGGTGGGGGGGGGGGGCTGTCTGGCCTGACTTCCCTTCTCCCCAGTCTCAAAACCAGTTACCTTGTCCACGCTCTCCAGACTTGGGACTTTCTCACTTTTATTTAAGAGTCCTCCCAGGGGGGAAGAAGAAGAAGAAAAATCCAGAGATGATCCAAGTAAATTGAAAAGAAAAAAAAATTCAAAAGGGTGTCCACGGCGGCGGGGCGGGGGTAAAAAAAAAAGGTGAGTTATTAATGCTTTATTTCTTCAGGAGCAATCGAGCCCCAGAGCTTGCTCGCCTCCCTCCGTCCCTCCCCCTCCCCCTCTCGAAATTAGTCTCATCAATTCAGCTCCAATTTTGAGTTCGAATACAGACACGGGTCTGAACGTGACCAGACCTGCAGTGTCGGGTGCAGCCAGCCAGCAATTGAGACTCCGCTGTGCGTGTGGGGGGTGGGGTGGGGTGGTTGGTGAAGTGGGGGCCAGGGCGGACTTCCCCCCCTCCCTCCTGTCTGCTTCTCAATCCAGGGGTCTGCTCCGAGGCTCCCTAGGGACCGCCACATCTGGTTACCGCTAGCGGGGTCAGTTCCCCCCCCCCCTTTGCCGGGGGCCACCAGTTCTGGAGTTCAATTAAAAGAAATCAGGCTTAACCCTTTCCTCCCCACCAGCCCGTCTCCCGCCCTCTTGCTCTTCCCTTCAGCATTTCCACATGCTTTCCAGAGAGGAAAGAGGTTAAAGGGAAGGGAAGAATGAATTACATCCTTTCAAACCCCAAATTGTTTCCTTTTCAGCCCAGACTCTACCGACCTTCAAACGACAACAAGGCTTTGGGGAGGGTGTGGGGAGACTGAGTCTCACCAGGACCTCACCAGAAAACTAAGCACCCCATCCCCTCTTTCAGCAAGAAATCACTCAAGTCCATGATGGAGAGCCCCCTTTCCAAGGGCTTACTATACACGGAGGCTGTGAATAGCCACTTCACAAGAGGCAACTCCCCCACACTCCTCCCCCCCCCCCCACCACACACAATGATGACAATGCAACCAACAGGTTTTCTCTCTCCAACTCCTCTTGGCTTCCAAATACCGGTTGTCTTCACTGTTCTGATCAAGGGTCACCCCAACATTCCTAGGACTCCCGGTTTCATTAAGCCTAATTCCCTAGCCTTTGGGGAGTGTGCAATAGAAAACTAGATGAAAATGAAGACTGGCCTGCCTGTCTGAGTTGTAAGACTAACACTTTCTGTTTTTGCCTGTAAAACCAAAAGTATGGTGATTTCGTAATTTTGGAGATGGGGGAGGGGTGTGCTCTGGCATAAGCAACACCCTGTCCACAGACGTAGGCGTTGTGGACCCCTGATTGGTACTAGTGCTACTGTTTCTTACTACTTAACTCGTTCTTCTGATGAGAGCTAAGGCCCATTCATAAGGATCTCCACTCAGAAAGGCCTCCTCCCACCCCCAATTCTGGGAGGTGGAGGGATATCAGATTCTTTCCAGTCCTGTGTTGATCCGCTAGTGGGCAAGTTGGCCTAACCTATATAACTCTGGGCTAGATACTTCATTCTATTGCTGCTGGTTCTTTTTTAAAATCCCAAAGGGGTGGGGAGAGAGCCCTAACCAAACACAACAGTAAACAAGTCTGCCCCGTTTAATGTGGTTACCACCAGACATCTGGAAAGATGGTTTGATCCTGGCAGCTCACATTGTTTTCACGAGCAGCCAAAGAGAATATTTTGAATGTTTGCATTGAGACAAATTGATAGAGAGCCTGCGGTGAGGCCCCATACAAATGAAAACTGTCTTGTGTTGGGCGTGTGGCTTTCCTTACCCTCTCCGGCTCCCTCCCTCTTTCTCTCCACCCTCTCCTCTTTCCCCTCCCTCTCTTCTCCCAGCCCCCCCCCCTTTCCCTGGTCTACCAGCCTAGCTTGGGAATGGTTGCCCCTGCCCACACACTTGTGCACACCCTCTTTCCTGGCTCCACAAGCACTGCCTGGGTTCACTCTTTTCCAGACTGGGCAGGGCTGGGCCCACGATCTGGTATGAATACCAGCGGCGCCCATTTCATCAACTCCTTCCTGGCTTTCAAAGTTAGGGGTCACTCACAGCCAAAGCAGCCAGGCCCAAAACAAAAATAAATAAATTAATTAATGAATAAACAAATAAAAACTTTTTTTAAAAAACTACCAACTGGAGACAAAAATTGTACAAAGACTTCAACAACAAACCAGCCCCTCGCGCATTCCTAAGTCTTATACAAGGCATGTACACGGGGCGGGGGGGGGGGGGAGGATATTTAGGCAATATTTGGAGCCTTTTCATTGAAACGTGGAGCAGAGGGCTTGGCTGGTGCACATCGTCCTTGACAACGTTTTCAAAGATGCGGAAGTCCTGCTTCCCTCGGGAGGGTAACGACGACCGGGCGAAAACGTGTCTTGGCTCGCTCAATGTCAGCCCTTTTGACCGGGTCAAGACTTTCCAGACGCGGGCTTCCCGGGCTCCTTAGTTTCTCAGCCTGGGTCAGGGGTGGGAGGACGCCACAAACGGAGCGGAGTCCCCTGTGTGCCTCTAGACTCTGGGACATCGGGGTCACTTGAAACTCCTATAGATGCCCGGCTAGGCTGGGCGTCTGAGGCGGGGCCTCCCCTCCGGGTCCTCTCCCTTCCCCGGCAGCTGGTCCAGTGTGGCCGTACTGGGTACCCGGGGCGGGCAAAGGGGGAGGGGAAAGAGATCCAACAGAAGGGCGGGCGGGAGGAGGTGGGGGCGGGGAGGAGGGGGTGGGCGGGCCAGCGAGTGCCAAAACTCCAGACTGCACAAACTGCAGCTTCCAATGTCTGGCCTCTCGCTCGAGGCCATAATTAATTTGAGATTTATTTTTATTGGAGAACTAGAGTCTCGTCAGACCTTAGCCAAACAAGGCAGCTCAAGCCGCCCCTGGATGCGCTTGAATGCCGGGGAATATTTCTGCAGGAAGGCTCTGCAGGCGCGCCTGCTTTGAATTTGTTTCTCCAACTTCATCCACTCACCGACTGAAGGAAGATTTAGAGCCTCGGCTCGCCCTGCCCGCTCCCCACGCTCTTTCTTTGCCTTTGCGCCCAGCCGATTCAGAACGCAACGTGGGAGGCCACAGAAACTGCAGGGGTGCGCGCCGGCGCGCGCGCAGGCAGGAGGCAGGGGCGGGGATGGGGGTGTCCACGCACCCCGATCTCTGAGCGATCGTCAGGAGATCTGTTGGGGAATTGGGCCCCAGACCACACGGAGTCCAGAAGGAAAAAAGAAAGAAAGAAAAACCCAAGGGAGTGGGAGGCTGACCGGAGAGTTTAAGCTGGAGACCCCCACCTCCTCACCCTGCATGCAGTAGCAGCTCCCAGAAGGAGGCAGTAGAAATGGGGGAAATGGGCTACGCTTCTCCAATCTCTTGTAAACCCCACTCCTCCCAGTAGCCTCAAACAATATATTCCAAGTAGTGATCAGTATCCTTGAAATGCAACTTGGAGTCCTGCGGGTCAGGCCGGCTAGGTGCCACTTTTGGACACTTGCTGTGGCTATGAATACTCTGAACCCAGCAATTTTCCTTGGTCTGGGGTTGGAGGGGGGGGCAGGTATCAAGGAGGGCGTCTCTCCCAGAATGCTGCCTGAGCCAGATCCAAAGGCTGGTAGAACAAATAAGGAGTCTAGGAGAAGCCAAAGAGTGAATGAGGAGAGACCTTCAGTCTGTTTGAGGCAGCAAGGAACTCTCAGGAATGTGTGACCAGTGCTTTGCATTCCGTGGTAGTGCTCCAGCACTGGGCAGGGTTATTTTACTGGGGTCACCGAGTCCTTCTTCAGTCTCCATCCCCAAGTGGATTGCTGCCTTTGACCCCAGTTTACCAGGGGGCAGCCTGGGTTTGAATCTAGCTTTGCACTTAGCAGCTCTGAGGCCTTGGATATGTTCCTTAATCTCTGTGTATCTCCTTATCCTGATCTGTATGAACTTTTATGATAGGACCTACCTCTAAAGACTGTTGAAAAGGAGTGTTCACAACTGCCTGGCAGTCTCTACAACTTTGTCATTATCTGTACCTTGATTTCCCCCATACAAGCTCAGTCACACTAACCTCTCAGTGCCTCAGCTTTCCATCTGCAAACTAAGCTACTGAATAGGTTCGTTATTGCTAGAAATGACTTAGCTCCATGCTCAAAACAGGGCTTGGCAGATGTAGGGGGTAAGACCTGTGTGACAGGTAACTGTCAATATCACCACAATGGGACATCTCAGGCTGTGATTGTCAGGGTTTTACAGAGTCACCATCCCTCTACTTTCTTTCCTGTCCATCTGAACGGAAGTGCTCTCTTGTGGTGTTCTACCCCTCCCCCCCACACTCTGGGGGCCCCTAGAGCCCACACCAGGATTCAGACTGCCATCATCATCACCATCATCATCATAGCACAGAAGACAGCCTTGGCCCCTCAGGACCCAGCTCTGCTTCAGACTCCTGGGGGGTCCAGGAGCCTGGGCTCTGTGTTTGTCAACATCCCTGAGCCGGGTGCCAGTGACTGGGATTGGCAGTTGGGGTCTGTTTGTGCCCCTCTGGCAAATGATGGACGGAGTGAGCCGGCTAAACAGACTCAAGATTGTCCTGCTATGCAGACTTTTCCCGTCATCAATGCACCCCTTTGTGCAACAATACAAACTTTGTGGCGGCTGAAAAATCCATTTTTTTTTCCTCCTTGAAAAAGAGCTCCAGCAGGGAGCGGCCTCTTCTGGCAGCCATGGTCTTCCCGAGCCCCTCACTCTGGCCTCCGGTCCCAGTTTTCTTTCTCCCTAACCCTTAACACCAGTCAGACCTCTCAGCTTCCAGGGACCATCGTCCCTGAGATTGTGGGTGCTGGTGTGTGTGGCACACAGAGGCGCTCTGAGAGTGGTTGCAGCTTCCGCCCCTCTGCGACCACTTACAATGAAAGGCAGAACTTCAGTGAGGGCTCCCCAAGCTCTGCTCCCCCCCCCCTCGAGCTGGAAGTGTGGGGGTAAGAGTGCAGAACTTGCCTGGGCCCAGCTTTCCGACGACCTATGGAAAACCTAAGACTAAGGACAAGTGCGCGTTGAAGTACAGACTCCGAAGTCTGGCAGTTCGTGGAGAACCACCCTCCCTCCCTCCTCCCCCGGATCACTGACACGTTCGTTTCGTCTTTCATTCACGAATTCACCCCTTCATCCTGGATTGTAAAATGTGATCTCCAGGACCCCGCCTCCTAGAAGTGACCGTGCACTGCTTCCGAAAGCGAGGCCGGGGCCGAGGAGATGCGCCGCGGTGTCAGGTTTCCCTTCACCGGGATCTGAAAGGGCTGGACCCGTGGCTGGCTCTCCTTGGACGTGAACGGAGAGGCCAGTCTGGGTGGAGGGTCTGCTGCCCCCCCCCCCCGCGCCCCCAGCCGTCGAGGGTGCCCGGCGGAGCGGAGGGGGCGGGGCTGCCGGCCGGAGGGCGGAGCCGGGACCTGCGGAGCCTACGCGCGCAACGGCTGCTTTGACCCTGGCTGGACCCAGCCCTTCCTTCCCGGCTCGAAGGTGGGCTCCCAGAGCCTCAGGTTCTGGACCCCTATCCGAAATGCAAGAGGTCCCGGCCGCGCAAGCGCTGTCCCGGTGCGCGATCCCCGCCCTGTGCCATCTGGGGGGTTCCCCTCAACGCGTAACCCAGGGGCCCCAGCCCCGGGTGTTGTTTACCTTCTTAAGAATTATCGTGGAAAGGAAAAATAAACAAACCAACGAGGGTGGGCGAGGGGCTGTCAAACCCAGCCACCGGCGCTTTGGAGGGGCGGGCGGGCCAGGCCGGCCGGGCTCCCCGGCACACCTGCACAGAGCAACACGAACACACGCGCACCACCGCGCGCACACGCACCAGCCCTCGCGTGCAAACACGCGCACCCGTGGCACGCCCGGGCTGCCGCGCGCGCCACGGTCCGAACCCAAAAGGCGGCGGCCCGGCGCGCCTCCCACTAGGCTCGTCGGGAAGCCGAAGTGGCTAAGAGCCAGGTACCTGACACCAGGAGATCCAAGGGCTTTCCCCCTCCACTTCCCCTCCCGCCCCTTTTCCAGGGCAAAGGAGGGAGGTCAAGGGGAGGACTGAGCAGGGCAGGGGGGAGGGGTCATTACCTGTTTAAAGACGACGTCATGTCTTACCTTGACGTAAGACGCTGTGTCCGGGACGGTTTGAAACATCGTGTAGGGAGGGACAGGAAGGCTCAAGAACCAACCTGGGTGGGAGAAACTTTGTCACTGGAGAGAGGTACACTGAGGTGATGAAGAGGTGGGGGGAGGGCATGGAAGCCTTGGTACAAATGGAGGGGGGGGGGAAATAAAAGGAAGAACCAGGAGGCAGCGTAGGAGACTGTGAGGACGGAGGCCAGCTCACACCATTGGGTCTTTCCCCCTTGTAGTCCCTTCCCCCTCTCTCCTATGCACAACTGGAGCCATTGGCTCAGGGCTTAGGTAAGCTACCCACCAGCATTGCCCTAGCTCACGGAGAAAAACTGTCCAGAAAAGAGCTAGTTCTTCCCTTCTACACAGCCCAAGAGAGGTCCCAGGGACAAATAGAGAGCTGTTAATAGGACCTGGGCAGAGAGACCTACTGCAAGATTCTCTTACCACCCTGGCCATGCTGGGCAGTAGCTCTACTCTTTTCTTTCTGGAAGATGGATTCCCTAGGGAGAAGGCTAAGTCAAGTTTCTCAGGTCTGTTCTGATGGGGTGTTGAGGGGTAGGGGTGGGAGGGAGAGTGAAGATTGGAGGGACTTTTCCCAGGAACCAACTCTCTCCTTCTGAAAGAAAATGTTTTGGTTTTTTTTTTCCTGCAAGGACAGTGATAATGCATATATAATAACCAACGAGATGGTTTCTTGGGTCTGCATATTTGGGTGGGTGGGGGGAGCAAAAAGCACTTTAGGGTGCCAGGTGCCTCTCTCTGCCTCAGTCTGTCTGTCTTCTGACTGCCAAGTTTGGCAGCTGTCTCTTCTCCCTCTCCTCTCCTGCTTTCTCTTAATCCATCTTTAACGTGGCAGCCCAGGGCTTCTCCAGCAGCCAATGTGTTTCTGATAAAGCACTTTTCTCCCTACTAACAAATTCCAGCTTTTTTGGCTCCTGAAGCCACAACATACACACACACACACACACACACACACACACACACACACACACACACACACACACACACGAGTTCAGGGACAAGGTAGGTTTCTATGGCTCATAGATTTCCTTGGTTGCTTCCACCCCCTACACCCTTTTTCCAGTCGGTCCCTTTTCTTTGAAAGCCAGTGCACAATTTGAATGGGAGAGGTAGGAGAGGAAGAGACAGAGACAGAGAGACAGAGACAGACGATTGAGAGGAAAAAGGAAGCCATGAAGTTTCCAAGGGCAACATAAACAGGCAGCTGGGAAGAGAGAGGCAATGGGATTCTGTGGTTGCCTGCAGAGGTTCAGACACAAATGACACTTACCTCAGACAGTCTTTCCAGAGAAGCCAACAGGAGCAGAACTGTGTTCTAGTTCTTGGTGTCCTGCGTATTGGCTGTGTCCAGAGATCCCAGAATCTTGACAGTGAGAAATTAAACCTGACTTCCTGTAAGCAAAACTTGCTGTTATTGTTTCTTTGCAGCTCCTACAGATGGGCGGTGGGCTCAGCTCCTCTGGTGCATCCTGGGGGTGGGGTGGGAGTGGGGGGTGCGTTTGCTGCAGAAACCAGAGAGTTTGTGCACACAAGGACTGCTTTCCTCCCTATAGCCAGCTCTCCCGGTCACACTCCCTCCCTCTTCCTTTGGTTTTTTTCCCCTCCTGTTATTGGGTTTCCGTTTTCTTATCAATATTTCAACTGCTGTCTGATGGATTGTTCTAAAAGGATGGCCACCCATCTATTCCCAGCTACTTCACCAAAAACGTCTCTTACCTTACCACAAAACTTTAAGGAATACTAGAAACCACTTCATGCGTGTACAGACACCGCCACTGTGAACCCCAAAAGGAGACAGGACACCCTGGCCTATCAGCTGAGCATCTGTTCTCTGAAAGTTTCATATTATTGCTAGGCAAGTAATTACCTTTCTTTCACTTTTCAAGCCTCTAAATTTCCATGTGTGTGTGTGTGTGTGTGTGTGTGTGTGTGTGTGTGTGTGTGTGTGTGTGTGTGTGTGAGTGTGTGCGCGCGCCAGTACTGGAATCTCAAACTCAGGACCTCGGCATTCTCTTTTAGCTTTTTTTTTTTCTTAAGGCTAGTGCTCTACTACTTGAACCACAGCTCTACTTCTGGCTTTTTGGTGGTTAATTGGAGATAAGAGTTTCATGGACTTCTCTGACTAGGCTGGCTTTGAACAGTCTCTTAAGTTAGCTCCTGTAATTGGTCTCCATAACAATTCAACTACTGGCCACCCTTTTTAGGGAATATTCCTCAGAGCAAGGTGGATTACAAGGGTCATAGAAATACTTGAATCGTGGAAGGTTTTTTTTTTTTTTTTTTTTTTTTCCTTTTTAATACAAGCATTTAAAAAGTGCTGCAGCTAAAAAGTTGTTTGGGGATCCTGAAATTTGTGTTCTCTTGAGATTTAAAATGTTGATCTTTCTTCACTTTGCCTTGAAGACTTGGCCTTGCTTGGATTCACATTTCTCAGATTTCTGATCAGATTCAGTTCCATGGCCTGCCCAGCCCGGGGTCCCAGGATTGTATTTAGTTTACCTTCCTGGTAAGAGGGGTTCACTCACCAGGAGCCTCAACTTGGAGCACCATTGCAGAGACCAGGGTTGGTAGAACTAGGAAGATTTTTTTCAAAGTGGTAGGGGGTGTGGAGGAGACTGCAGACGTGGGATTACGTCAGTGTGTACAGACAAATCCTGCAGTTTCATGAGCTTTGTCTGTGCTGTCTCCTCTTCTTTCTTGGGTACTCTGGTCACTTGAGTGCCTTGGGTCTGGCCCCTTGAAGCAAAGTTGGTTTAGTCTCTGTTTCTCTCCCTCCACTCCCCCCCCACCCACACCCCCATCTTCCCCAACTGACTTTGGAAATTTCTGGCCAAGAGGCAATTGCTAGGATTCCATTTCAAGAGAAAGCACACACTTATCACCCAGATCTGCCCACCGTGGGGGGTACGAGGACTGGCGGCAGGGTTATTCATTATTTCCCTCTCAACAATATCCCGATTTTTCTCTCTCGTCCCTCCCCCAAAGCTCCACATATTGAAACATTTTGCTACTTAGTAAGAGCAGCCCAGAGAGCTAGGAGGTGAAAGGCCAGCCTGGGACCGTGACTGGGGCTGCCTGGGCTCCTCGCTGGCGACCAGGCTGCCCCCGCCCCGCACATTCCTGACCAGGGCTTAGGAAAACAAGACCCGCTGGGAAGCCGAGGAGGGGAAGGGGTTGAAGGGGTTGGGAGCCACTCACTGCCCTAGAAGTCTGTTCTTAGGATTCCTCTGTGTGTGTGTGTGTGTGTGTGTGTGTGTATGTTTGTGTGTGTGTCTCTCTGTCTGACTGTCTGTCCTGGGACTTGAACTCAGGGCTTAGGTGCAGTCCCGTAGCTTTATTGCTTAAGGCTGGTGTTCTATCATTTAACCCACAGCTCCACTTTCAGTTTTTGGTGGTTAATTGGGTAAGGGTCTCAGGGACTTCTTGCCAGGGCTTCAACCCTTGCTCCTCAGATCTCAACTTCTTGAGTAGCTAGGATTATGGGTGTGAGCCACCAGCGCTCAGCTTGTTACTAGGATTCTTGGGGAGATGGCCTGGCCTCCCAAATGAACAAACGTACTTTTCCAATTGATCTCAAATAAAAGTAGTGATGTTTCCTTGTCAGATAATACATCCTAAACCCATGACATACAGTTCAAAGATGGGAGATTTGAAAATGAAGGCTTCAGCTATATTAAACAAAACTGAAAGCATCTTATACCTCAATATCTTTGGTCCTCCCTCCCTCCCTCCCTCCCTTCCTTCCTTCCTTCCTTCCTTCCTTCCTTCCTTCCTTCCTTCCTTCCTTCCTTCCTTCCTTCCTTTTTTCCTTTCTTTGTTGGGTCATACTGGGGTACAAACTCAGGATCTCAAACTTGCAAGAGAGGCACTCTACCACTTGAGCAAAGTCCCTAACCCTTTTTAGCTTTAGTTATTTTTCTAGTAGATCCTCCTTTTTTTGATCACCATCTTCAGTGTAGCTGGGATAACAGATACACACCTCCATATCTAGCTTATTTGTTGAGATGATGTCTTAGAAAACTTTTGCCTGAGCTGGCTTGAACTTTGATCTTTCCACTCTCCACCAAGATTACAGTTTGAGCAACATTAAGGTGCCTGCCCTGTATTTCTTTTCTTAAAGTGAACACTCAGAGACCTTCCTCCAGATTCTACACACTTCCTTCTTTGTATTTTCACTCTTGTTCTGACATCCTTACTATTTTAGACATATCTTTGTAATATCTGTCCCTGGTTAGCTTGTAAGCAACCTGAAAGGCAAGCATTGACTATTTTGTACATGTCTGGATACCTAGCATTCCCACTGATATTAACTGGTAGAGGAGTGAGATGCTTACTTGACTGTCTTTCTCCTTTAAAGAGGCGGATACAAAACAGTGCTGAACCACTGAGTTGAGTAAGGGAAAGCTGACAGGAGGTTTATCCTGAGTGATATTTCTTCATTATCTACTTTAATGGTGGGGGGCGGGAGGGGTTTCTACCCTCAAATTGGTGCTCCCCATTTACTTCATTTGTACACTGATGGTTTACCCAGGAGGCCTAATCTAAAGCCCATACCCAAGCATTCCAAAGCTCCCTGAGTGTGGTCGACTGATGGAGGTGGCCCTAGGTGGTATGGGTTTGTGTTCTATTTCCTACTCTTCCCCATGTCTTCAGGAGCCAGAATGGACACTTAGTCCAGGAGTTTGAAAAATAAATCTGAGGATGAATCTGGAGTTCCCTTCAGACATGTTTTAAGAGTTGGACGTGTGTGTGTGTGTGTGTGTGTGTGTGTGTGTGTGTGTGTGCACGTGCACAAGTGTGTGTGCACATGTGTACAGGCCGAGAATGGGGAGGGTTATAAGATACCAGCTGGAAGCCCTACATGCCCAGTCCAGGTTCAGGAGTGGGTGGGGGGTAGGTCTGAGGCTATCTCATCCTCCAGGAGAATACAATCAACTCCCTTTGTCACCTGGAGCCTTCAATTCACCAGAAGAAAATTGCTGAAATTGGTAACAGCTGCTATCAGGCAGGCACAAGTGAGAGGAGGTGGGGGGAGGGGGGAGTCATGAAAGCCAGCTTATCCCCCAACCTTTCCTAAAGGAGAGGGGGCCGGGTTGTGGTCAGTCCAACAGCAAGCTGTGGGAAATTCCTGGGCCATAGATTTGCCAGCTAGCCTTGGGGTAGTAAGCAGCAGCAATGCTGGCCTGGGGGTCAGGAGAGGAATTCTGATCAAGACAAGACTCAGCTTCCATATCTGCTATCTGAGATGGGTACAATTTGATGGTCAATGAGATAACTTCCGGTTATAATTCTGTGGGAGTATCGAGCCTGGGAGAGGGTATGAATGAAAGGCGAATCACTATTCCAGGGTTAGGAACTTGCTGTTCCAGTCTTGGTTCTATTCCTGGTGAATGGACTCAATTATAGTACTTTACAGTCCTCATGTTTGAAACCTCAACCCCCAATACTTAAAAAAATGACCATCATTGCTTATTACCTTTAAGAGATAATCAAGATAAAATGAAATCAAATGGGTGGGCTGAATCCACTAGGACAAGTGTTTGTACAAGAAGAGGAGTTCAGGACACATCGGGAGGGTGCCTAGAGAAAAGACCATGTGAAGACATAAACATAATTTTGGCCATCTGCTAACTGGAAAATGGACCTCAGGAAGCACCAAACTTGCTTCCATCTTGATCTTAGACTTTGACCCTCCAGCGCTAGGAGAAAATAAATTTCTATTATTTGAACCTCCAAGTCGGTAGCACTTCGTGTTGTAGGCCTAGCAAATCAATACCATGGAATGATATTTGGTCATAATTTGGCTTCTCCAAGCAAGTCCAGGATCACACCTGTAATCCTAGCTACTCCGGAGGTTGAGGTATGAGGATCTCAGTTCCAAGCCAGCCCAGGAAGGGCTATGAGACTTTTTTTTTTTTTAAATCTCCAATTAACCACTAAAAAGTCAGATGTGGAGCTGTGGTTCAAGTGATAGAGCGCTAGACTTGAGCACAGCAGCTCAGGGACAGTGCCCAGGCCATGAGTTCAAGCCCTAGTACTGGCACACACACAGAAAAGGGGGTGGGATTGACTGTGTTGACCCATTTCACTCCACCTTCCTAGAACTTACTGTCATGATCAAGACTGCTTTATTACGTGCCCCCATGGTGTGGCTGTTTTATTGCCATATCTTTAGGGTGCCATTCACCCCCTGCCATGGGTTTTTCTATGGGAAGGAGGGAAGTCACTCTTCAAACAGTTTCAGATTTTAATGGATGGCTACCAAGGAGACACGTTCTTAATTGCTCATTATCTGTGACATCTTCAGTCTTGACTAGGCTATAAATGTAGATTGAGCTTTTGGATATTTCAGGGACAGAGAATGGGTGGGAAATCTGGTGAGAGAGATAAGTCCAGGAAATAGAGTCAGTGACCAGAGCATGGTCCATGGAAAGAGTCACTGGTCAGAGGTTTTTTTGTATTCCAAGATATGTGTGACTGCTTAGGGGTCTCTTTGCATTCCAGGATATATGTAGCCTATGATTCCCATTGTATACACACACACACACACACACACACACACACACACACACACACACACATAGATACATGCCTTTAGTGTGAACTTGTAGAGAGAGAGAGAGAGAGAGATAATAGGGAGATGGTAGGTCTGAAATCCACATAGAGTGTCATAGGTAGGACCTCCTCCAGGTCAACAGGTTTCCCCCTCACCTCACCTGTAAATTAAATGGTTCTGGAAATTTTTCCCAAGGATGAAGTCTAGGTTGCTGGAGAGTGAATGAAACTGTACATTGAGACAAAGAAGTATTAGACCAATGATTTTGTTTGCTTATCTCCACTTGTTTACTTACTTGTGATGTGCTTGAACATGGGGTCTTATGCATGAAAGGCAAGTACTTTACCACTGAGCTACAACCTCAGCTCTTTTGATATAATTAAACTATGATTCCAGACATACTATTGCCCTTTGTGACTGAATGTAGCTACTGATTGATTTACTCATTTCTCTCTGTCTCTCATTCTTTCTCAGGTCCTGTCCATAGCCTATCCCACACACTGGAGGCATCTCTCCTCTTACTCTCTCTCTCTCTCTTTCTCTCTCTTCTCTTTCTCTTTCTGTATCTTTTGCACAGGACCTGAGCAATTTTGCTTTGCCATCTCTGAGTAGGATTGCACAGGTTCTGTTATCTTTGTTCTGTCAATCTGGCCTTACTCAACCTTGAAAAGGAAGAAAGCAGAGAATTAAAAGAAAGCATCCAGTTCAGGACCTTTTTGTAGGAAAGCTACCCCATGGGCACTGAGGGGTCATGAGCAGGGTTCAAAAATGAATTGCTCCAAGTAAGACAAGTGGGCACTCATTGCAACTCAAACATAGAAGTGACTGTGTACACTGAAAAATAAAGCAGTCTTTGGACACACACCACAGAAATGCAGAGCAAATGTACTTAGAGTCACTAAGAATAATAGGTAGTAATGACCCTACTCTAAACAAAAAGAAAAAAAGACTGGATAGAAATCAAGCTGGACTGAGGCTAATTCTATTTAACATGAAAGTCCTTGGAGTTTATTCTTTAGAAGGATGGGTAGGGATGGGGCTAGGTAGTGGTTAGTATGTAGAGATAGCTGGATGAGATGCTATACATAATATTTTTAATACTGATGTCTAAGAACATTTATCTGGAGGGCTGATTCCTCTGCTCCAGGGCTTTCAGGTTCTAGAGAGAAAAGATGCTATACAAATACTTGTCTGACTGATTTTATGTGTCTATTGGCGTGAAAAGGAGGCAGACAGACTATGCATTAGTATATATACATAAATGTCTGCCAAGGAGTGCAAGGACATAATGTATTGTAACAAATTCAGGAAATAGGATGGAGACTTAGCAAACAAGAGACAAGATTGGAAGAGAGCTTCTGTATGTACGTTTGTATTCATGCATGTACGTATGTGTCTGTGTATGTATTTTACTTACTACCCCATACTCTTTTACTTTTGGAGCCAGAAATGTGTTACATAGCTAAAATTAAAAAAAATATTTTAAAGAAAAAAAAAAACAAAAAAAAAAACCAAATACTTGTCTGATTAAAGATTAGTCTTCTATGTCATTGTTTTTTGTTATGGTGACCCTCAACTTTGAGAGATTAGGGACAGTAGGGACCTAGAGAGAGTATGGTCATTCAATATTACCTCAATGCACGTCATAGCTGAACGCAAGACAATGTGCTCCACTTAACACAATAAACAGTGGGACACATAGCCTTGAGAGTCCCTCTGAGGGAACCTGGCTTGCCTAGATAAGAGATCAAAGGTGGAAAGCATGTTTTCATTTTCTTCTGTATGTTTGTGAAGTCAAAGCTTTGGGAACTAAAGTGTCTACTAGATTTTTTGGCTGGGGTAGGGGGGAAGGGGAAGAGGGAACCCAGATTTTCATCCAAATCTTGCTTTTTCTTCTTCCTTTTATAAAGATCAGATTGTGAGTAGTAATTGGCAAACTGGGTTTGTGATTCTGAAATTCTCATAGCTTCAAAGTACTGGGGATATATATATATATATGTATATATATATATATGGAGGGGAGGAGAGAAACAGAATTGAATTTCATTCTGCACAGTCAACAGGCTGCTTATTTGGCTGATGACTTTGTTTTTTTTGCCGGTCGTGGGGCCTGAACTCTGGGCCTGGGCACTGTCCCTCAGCTCTCCAGCTCAAGACTAGCACTCTACCACTTGAGCCATAGTGCCACTTCCGGTTTTCTCTGCTTCATATAAGCAGAGGAATTGAACCTAGAGCCTCATGCATGCAAGGCAAGCACTCTATCACTGAGCTACCATCCCAGCTGGTGACTTTTAGTGGTTCTACTTTTTTTTTTTTTTTTTGCCAGTCCTGAGGCTTGAACTCTGGGCCTGGACCCTCTCTCCCTGAACTACTTGTGCTCAAGGCTAGCACTTTACCACTTGAGTCACAATGCCACTTCTAGATTTTTCTTTGATTTAATTGGAGATAGGAGTCTCATAGACTTTCCTGACCTGGCTGGCTTCAAACCACAATCCTCAAATCTCAGCCTCCTGATTGGCTAGGATTACAGGTATGAGCCACCAGCACCCAGCTAAAGGTTCTACTTGCAAAAACCAGCTAGAAGGTAAAGGGCTGGGATGGAAAGGATCCTGAAGGAATCACAGTCTTCTTCAAGTCTAGGGTACCTTCCAGCTTCACTATGCCTCTGTCCAAGCTTGATCCAAGAGAAAGTGGGCTTGTGTGGCTGCCAGAGTACCCTTGATTTTTGGTAGAATTTGTTACATATTTTCTGTATTAATTCATATGGTCACCATCTGCAGGATGCCTGGTTCTTTTGAGTTCCCTATCCTTATTCTACCAAACATTTTACATCAATTTCACCAACAATTAGGCATCAGAGGCCAGAGTGTGCTGTCACTGAAAACTCCAGTCAGGTGTATACTATGGCTCAGTTCCATGCCTGGGCAACCAGACCCTCTCTTGTAATGTTGACAGTACTGACATTCGAACTCAAGACCTCACTTTGGCTAAGTAGTTGTTCTACCACTTGACCTATTCTACTAACATCATCTTCCATTGGTTAGTTGTAAGATGAGATCTCTGTGTAGGCCCAGTTGGCCTAGATTGAGATCTTTTTTGTGCTTCCCTGTGCCACTGGAATGACAGGTTTCTGCCAAGACTCCCAGACACTGGGTGAAGTAGAGTTTCAAACTTTTATGCCTGGGCTGGTCTTGAACCATGATCCCCAATCATCGCCATCCAAGTAGCTAGGATTACAACCAAGAGCCATTGTATCTCTTGCTTGCTTTCCTATGTCCATTCCCCCAAGCTCCAGCCCCAGTTCCATGTGATTCCAATGTACATGTGAACGAGCGGCACTGGCAATTTGTCAAATAAAGAATCTCCCTCATAGCCAGCAAGTTGTTTGGAGGACTTTACCCTGGAGAATTCCATTCATCAGTCCTTTCAATTTGGAATCAAGCTGAAATTTGGCCTGCAGCTCTAGAAGAGAAGTTGATTCCTGGTCCTGACCAAGGGGCCCAGAACTCAGCGAGATGATAAGCACTCACAATCTTGAGTGCTTATCTCCTCCTGTATCTGGCTTTCTTGCATTTATAAAGTAAATCGGGAAATCTCACCGCAACAGGCCTTCCTGTGAGGAGGCTGGCATTTCCTGCCTTACCCCAGCAGTGGGGACAGGAATGGAGGTAGCACAGGGCTGAAGCTCAGGCCCCCTTTTTAAGCTCCTTTACCAGTACTGTGTGTGGCAGGAGAGATGACCCCCAGGGAGGGAGACAACATGTAGGCTGGAGCTAGGGAAGCAGCCATGTTCACACAGCATTCTAATAATTAAAATAAGAAAGAACCCCATGCTTGGGTCTGAATACACACAGATATGACCTATGTAGTTATGAATGTGCATGTGTGGGGGAGGGCATGGCAAGGTGGCTCGCATTAATTGATGCACATGATATCCTCCTGAATGCTACCATTAAATTGGTTACATGACATTCAAGTTATATTTTAATGCACTAAGGAGATTCTTACATAAAAATGCTCTATCAGTTAAGTTATATCCCCAACCATTTTTGCTTTAGTAATTTTTGGGGATAAGGTCTCATATTTTTGCCTAGAGATTGGCCAGGATCATGAGTCTCCTGTTTATGCTTCTCTACTAGCTGGGATGTCAGGAACAAGACATCATCTCCAGTTATTGGTTGATTGGGAGGAGGGGTGACTTGCTAACCTTTTGCCTGGGCTGACCTTGAACCATGATCCTCATGATCTCTGCCTTCTTACTAGCTGGGATTATAAGTGTGCACCACCAGGCCTGGTCTATTATTACCATCTTTAACTTGCTGAAATTTCTCACATGAGAAATCAAAGTTGCCTGACCAGTGTTCTCAATTGTAAAGCTACTATTTTTTTTTCAAAGTACCTGGTCAATGTTCTTTATGTAAAGGTGCTATTATTTTATTTTTGCTTTGCCTTTGTCGTTGACAAGAATTTAGAAAGAGATTCTTGACAAGGAACAAGAATTTTCCTAGAGACAAATTTTGAGGTTGGTTTCTCCTCAGGTTGGTGAATTTCATTTTAAGCAACCATGACTGTCGTATTCTCTGGGTGATCTCATTACTGTCTCTACCTGATTGGAATCCTGCCCTTAATAAGAGGTGTCTGTATTGATTTAATCCTTTAGCATTTCAGCATAGACTCATGGATATGTATGTTATCCATTGGATTATAATGTATGCATTTGTATGTATGTATTATGTATGTATGGAACCTATACATAATATGTTTATCCATCTATATCTACAAGTATGCATATCTGTCTAAATCTACCAATTTATGACAGGGTCTCATTGTGTAGCTCTGGCTGGTCTCAAGTCCTTACCTCCACCACATTTTGCCCCTGTATCCCTTTGATTTGTGCCTATCCTTGTTTGAATTTGTTTCTTTAGCACCTCCTTACGTTCTGACATAATCAGATGTTTCACGATTCTCTTGTGCTTTCCTTGCTCTGGCTCTGCTCGCCTCTGCTTCTCAGAAGATCCCTAATTCTTTCTCCTCCAGAATGGTATTTAGGAACCTCGACTTAGGAATGAGGTACGCTTAGGAATGAGGTACCACTGTTTTGTAACTCTCAGCAGACAAGACAAGGAGCTAAACTGTATGAACTTACACCAGTATAAATGCACACACTTAGCCTGGTGTATTTCTTTCTGTCTCTCCCTGCTCATGTCTTGAGTTGGCTAGGCATGTTGTAAGAAATACCCTAGACTGAGTGGCTTAAGCAAGAGAATTTTTTTCCCCTCAAGGTTCTGCAGTCTGGAAGTCCAAGATCAAGGTGTTGGCTGGTTCCATGTCTCCTGGGGTCTCTCTCTGGCTTGCAGATGGCTGACTTCTGTCTACATATAGCCTTTCCTCTGTGCACTCTCATCCCAACTTCTTTTTTTTTTTTTTTTGGGTCCAGTCATGGGGCCTGAACTCTGGGCCTGGGCGCTGTCCTTCAGCTCTTCAGCTCAAGGCTAGCGCTCTACCACTTGAGCCACAGCGCCACTTCCGGCTTTTTTCTTTTTGCTTATGTGGTGCTGAGAAATCGAACCCAGGGCCTCAGGCATGCAAGGCAAGCGCTCTACCACTGAGCCAACTTCCCAGCCCCCCCCAACTTCTTCTTATGAAGATGTGTGATATTGCATTATGGCCCGTTTTAAAGACTTAATTTCACATTAATTACCTACAGGAAGAACTTAACCGCAAACAGTCTTATTGAGGATTGGAACTTCAACCTAAGCTTATTTTTCTGGGGAGAAGAACATATCTACTACGTATCAGTTTGTAAATATATTTAAAGAGAGAGCTAGCTACCAGTGGCTTACACGTGTAATCCTAGCTACTCAGGAGACTGAGATCTGAGAATCATGGTTCAGCCAGGACAAGAAAGCCTGTGAAATTCTAATCTCCAATTAATCACCAAAAAGTTGAAAGTAGAGCTGTGGTTCAACAAGTGGTAGAGCATTAGACTTGAGAAAAAAAAGACCCTCATGGATGGATGAGGGGGAGGAGGTGGGGGATGAGGAAGGGAGATGGCGGGGAAGAGGAGGAGGAGATGCTGATTTTGCTAATGCCAATCCAGGATGACAGGATTTGCTCTTTTTTTATTTACCATTTACTTCCTCTGCAGTGAAAAACCTGCCACTTACTGTGCATGACATATTTGTTTGCTTGATCAAACTTATTGTACCTGGAAGGTGGTTTCAAAATTACTAATGCATACCCTACAGACAACTTTATCCCACTTATGTAGTATGTTTATGCATTGTTTTATTGGTCTTTATTATCTGGCCAGTAGACTTTCCGAAGTTATTTAGATCATCCCCCTTTTCCCCTAATCCCTCAGTTGGTTTAAGTCAGTCATTTCTAATACAATTATACTCAGTTGTTATCCTATTCATTCCATCTTACTTGCTTGGTGCTACCTCTTGGGCTAAGCCCACCAGTCCAGCTTTCTGCTGGTTATTATGGAGATAGATTCTATTGAACTTTTCTGGTCCAAATGGCTTCAAATTTTGATCCTCCAAGTCTCAGTCTCCTGAGTTGCTTGGGCTACAGATATGAGACACCAGCTTCTGCCTGATTTATAAAATTGAAAAGCTGCAAAACTCACTCTTTGTGGCGTGCGGTTCTTTGGGTTTGCACAAATGCATGACCACCGTGCTGTAACAGTGCATCACTGATAATCTCCTATCCCATCTCTTCATCCCACCTCCCATCACTGCCAACTACTGGCTTGTCTCTATTGTCAGAGTTTTGCTGGTCTTACTAAAGCTTATAAATAGAATTACATACTGCGTAGGGCTTAGGATCTAGCGTCTTTCACTTAGCAAAGTGCCTGTAAGATTCAGCATTTTTCTGTATGCATTAATAACATGTTACTTTCCATTGTTGAGTAATTGCCATATCTGCATCACACTTGGTCCTGAGACACAAAGCCTGAGAAAGATCTGTGGGAATTTGAACATATAGGAAATCCTCAAGAATCTGATTGAGTAATGGTGCTGTCAAGAATGATTTGGAGGGAGCTGGGAAAGTGGCTCAGTGGTAGAGCACTTGCCTTGCATGCCTGAGGCCCTGGGTTCGATTCCTCAGCACCACATAAGCAAAAAGAAAAAAGCCGGAAGTGGCACTGTGGCTCAAGTGGTAGAGCGCTAGCCTTGAGCTGAAGAGCTGAGGGACAGTGCCCAGGCCCAGAGTTCAGGCCCCATGACTGGACCCCCCTCCCAAAAAAGAGAATGATTTGGAATTGCTACTAAAGTGACATCTTGAGGTGGAGGCCACCTAGCATGGTATTTAAGGTTCTATCTTTGCATCAACAGCTCTAGGTGTGGAGAATGGCCCTGCTCCATCTAGGCCACAGCATTCCAGTCAGTTACCTAACATCTCAGAGCCTGCTTGCCCATCACTGAAGCAATTAGATGTAACAGTAACTATCTCTAAATGTTCTAGTAAGGACTAGGTGGTATTACATAGTAAAGTACATAGCACACTTAGCTATATTAATAACATGTATTTTATTTTAAATACTCCCAATATATCACCAGAAAACTTCTAATAAATGCTAAATTATTTACACTGGAATCTAGGATGTGTGCGTGAATTGTCATTTATCAGAAAAACCAGAGGCATGTGTATTGATTGCTGACTCATTTTTAAACAGAACTGGGCAGTATGATAAGCTATTAATACTTTTGAACTATTTATGAATACAAGAAAGCTTTCAGCTCAGGGGCATACATGTGCACGCATGCGCACAGGTGGGTCGGACTGGGGTTGCATTTAGCTTTAGGAATTCATCTTGTCCAGCTTGTAAACAGTCCTCTTTAGTTTCCTTAAAAATGAACAAACCAGCTGAGCACCAGTGCCTCATGCTTGTAATCCTAGCTATTCAGGAAACTGAGATCTAAGGATAGCAGTTCAAAGCCAGCCCAAGCAGGAAAGTCCATGGCACACTTATTTCCAATTAACCACCAGAAAACCAGAAGTGGAGCTATGCTCAAGTGGTAGAGTGCTAGCCTTGAATAAAAATGCTCAGGAGCTAGGTGCTGGTGACTCATGCCTATAATCCTACCTATTCAAGAGGCTGAAATTTGAGGATAGTGGTTCAAAGCTAACTCGGGCAGGAAAGTCTGTAAAACTCTTACCTTACTCAGATATCTCTCTATTCAGAAAAAGCCAGCGGTGATGCTGTGGCTCAAGTGGTAGAGTGCTAGCCTCTAACACAAAGAAAGTCAGGGACAGTGCCCAAGCCCTGAATTCAAGCCCCGGGATTGACTAAAAAAAAAAAAAGAAAAGCTCAGGGACAGGGCCTAGGTTCTGAATTCAAGCTCCAGTACTGACACAAGTGTGTGTGTGCACACACACTCAAGTACAAATACACACTCACAATTTTATACTTTGATCAGTTTGCAGGATTGCAGGGAAGTTCCTTCTACTGACTCCAAAAGTTTATTCTGTCCACACACAGGGTCACCTCTATGCTTCCATACACACGCAATACCTGATCAAAGGCTGCACCAAACACAAAAAAGCATTCTGGGATACTAGCTGCAAGAAAAATGGGTATCTGCCTAGTGCCTGTGGCTCACACCTATAATCCTAGCTACTTGGGAGTCTGAGATGTGAGGATCTTGATTCAAAGCCAGCCTTGGTAGGAAAGTTCCAGAGACTCTTTATTTCCAATTAACCATCAGAAAACTGGAAGTGGAGCCCGACACTGGTGGCTCATGCCTGTAATCCTAGCTACTCAGGAGGCTGAGATCTGAGGATCATGGTTCAAAGCCAGCCCTGGCAAAGTCTGTGAGACTCTTTTTATCCTGTGAGACTCTTTTTTTTTTTTTTTTTTTTGGCTGGTCGTGGGGCTTGAACCCTGGGCCTGGACACTGTCCCTGCGCTCTTCAGCTCAAGGCAAGCTCTCTACCATTTGAGCCATAGTGCCACTTCTGGTTTTCTGGTGGTTAATTGGAGATAAGAGTCTCACGGACTTTCCTGCCCCGGCTGGCTTTGAACCGAGATCCTCAGATCTCAGTCTCCTGAGTAGCTAGGATTACAGGTGTGAGCCACTGGCGCCTGGCTCTGTGAGACTCTTATCTCCAATAAACCACTAGAAAACCAGAAGTGGTACTGTGGCTCAAGTGGTAGAGCGCTGGCCTTGAGCTGAAGAGCTAAGGGACAGTGCCCAGGCCCATAGTTCAAGCCCCATGACCGGCCAAAATGAAAAGAAAAGAAAACTGGAAGTGGAACTGTGACTCACAGTAATAGAGTATTAGCCTTGAGCAAAAAAAGCTCAAGGACAGGGCTCAGGCTTCATGTTCAAACCCTACAGCTGACGAAAAAGGAAGAAGGAAGGAAAACCAAGCAAGTAAGCAAGCAAGGGTGGGGGGTTGGAGGGAGAGAGAGGAAGGAAAAAAAAGAGAGAAGGAAAGAAGGAAAGATGTCCAGGTGCATAGGACTCGGTCTTTTCAGATCCATACTATGGTCAGGGTTGGTGAAAATTAAGGATAAAAGTAATTTGCATTCAGAGCATTTCCTGAGTTTAGGAGCAAGGGATCTTACATCCTGAATCTCACATGGGAGGCTGCACCACTTAACCCACTGGATGGAGTCTCAGCTTTCCAGAAGGCTTAGGCAGCTCCAGAAAGTTGATAGGTAGTAGTAACTAACAGAAAAGAGGGCTGAGGCTCAGAAGTAGCTCAGGAAACAGAACGGGCCTTTGGAGCCCTGGAGGATTTGCTCAGGTGCAAAGCAGCCTGGGGAAGCTGGGGCCTGGAAGAGTTCGAAGTACCCCTGCACTCTCTATGGTGGGTAAGTTTGAGTCACTTTCCTCTGATTCCATTTCCTGCCTCTAACTGCCACAGCTTGATCGTTGAGACTTAGCCACCCGTGACTGTTGTGGGAAATAGAGGGAAAATTGAGCGGCTACATTCATCTTCTGTCCTGACACAAGAGGCAGGGCTGGAGATAACCAAGCCCAGTTTAGGACGGCAGTCATTTTCAGTCAGCTTCAGTCTTTGTCTTAAAACCATTGGTTAGGACGAGCAGTGGAGGCTTGCAGGTGAGCCTTCTCTGTATTTTATTTCTTTTTCTTTGAGTTTAATAGTTCAGTTCTAGGGAGGAAGCCTAAGATTGAATAGTAAGACACAGAGATCACACATGATGAAAATCTGCACCTTTGCCTTGGAGATATGCACTGACTGATGGGTGTCATGTCATTCACTTCTGCTTTGCCATCACTGTGAGTGTATACAAGTCATTTTCTCTCCATTGGGCCTCAGTTTTTCCACTCTTTAAAAAGGGCATATGAAAATATGAAAACATAGCCATGGATGGAAAAGTTGACAAAATAGCCATGGATAGAAAAGTTCCTAAGAAATACATTCTAGATCCATGTGAAGGAAACCATGTCTTACAACTCCTTTTATTATTATTATTATTTAAATCACTGATGGCTAAAATTACCCCGTTGACACAAGTCTGTCTGCACCCTTAGCTTTTTTCATTTTACGTGCAAAAATTTATGTTTCTCCATTTTTGTTGGCTAGGGTTCTGTTATTTGAAGGTAAGGTGTGGGAAGTCCTTTCGAAGTTCAATGGGAGACAGGGGATTGGATATAGTTTTTTCTCTCTGGAAGAAACTTTCATCAAGATTTAAAAAAAAAAAATGTTTGGGCTTCGCTTGCTACTGTAACCTCTAGTCCGCTGCCAAATGGCAACACAACAAAGACTGCCTCCTTTTCAAGTTTCTGGTTCATAAAACAACACAACGCAAGACAAATAAACAGAAACAGAAGGCTTGGGTTCGCATAACTTAGAGTGAACATGTGTGGAGCAAAGAGAAGCCTGCTTAGACAGGCAGACAATGTCTCCTGCTGACCATCGTAACTGAAGATGTCTCACTCGGTTGAAGAGCTTTCATCTACTACTCAAGTCTGCATAGCAATGCAATGGCAGCAATGTAATAGGGGGGAAAAGCATCTCACAGATATATGACCTCTTTCTCTTTTTCCCCCCTGAATTTCTGGGGCTACAGACATCCTCATTGACCTGCTAACTCAGGGGGCAGAGAAAGTGCATGCATTTGAGTGGATAGGATGGACTATAAAGGACACATGATTTTGTTTAATGCATTCCAATACTGGGGACTTTTGCTCCCTGGGCTTTTCTTTGCTCATGGCTGGCCCTCTATCACTTGAGCCACACCTCCACTTCCGGCTTTTTGCTGATTAATTAGGGAGTGGGATCTCAGCGATATGTTTGCCTCGGCTGGCTCTAAGCTGTGATTCTCTGATCTCAGTCTCCCAAATAGCGAGAATTATAAGTGTAAGCCACCAATGCCTGGCTCACATGACATACTTTCACTATGAGGTCAATCTTTTTTGGTTTCCCTTCTTTCCCATGAGGGGTAGTCAGATGTGAGCTTAGGGCCTTTTTCTAGAACGCAGGGGGAGGGGACACCTGAGGCGGTTGCATCTTGCCCCACTATCCTGCAGAGACCTGGAAAGAAAGTCCTTTGTGTTCATACAACTGTCTCATCTCCCACTTTT
The DNA here is from genome assembly GCF_019054845.1 of Dipodomys spectabilis. Classification (NCBI taxonomy): domain Eukaryota; kingdom Metazoa; phylum Chordata; class Mammalia; order Rodentia; family Heteromyidae; genus Dipodomys; species Dipodomys spectabilis. The sequence goes on from NW_024870700.1 coordinate 2,118,429, forward strand.
CTGGGAGAGGAGTTGGGCATGATAGGGAGGTGGCACAACTTCAAAATCCCATTCATTCATCCTACGCTTTCTCTCTTCTTCTTTGATATACAAGAATTCAGGCCCATCTCTGGGTCCTACCGGGTTGTTTCCACCTTCTCTCAGGATACACAGGGGAAAAACTCTCATCACAAGATTTCCAGAAGGCTCCAAGCCCACAAGGAAAGAATCTTCTAGAGAAGTCACTTTTCTAAGCATGTATGGAAGGGTTTCTCAGCTCATCAGCTCAGTTCTCAGGGGACATCTTCAGGCCATTATGAGGTAGTATCTGTGAATCAACTGCAGCTAAGCTCTGGAAACTCAGCATATGTCCAGCCCTAGAGGAACTGCTAAAGATTTATGATGTTGCAGAAGAGGAACTGTTCATAAAAAAGAAGAAAAAAAAAGGACGAGCCAACTTCCTTGCAATGTGTTAAATAACAAACTGAGGGTGTGGAGCTGCTTTTGTTACATGAAGCAAATTAAATGACAGGAAAGACCATGGGGGCAGTTGTTGGAATGCCTTCATTTTAGGAATCCAGCTCTGTGTGTGTGTGTGTGTGTGTGTGTGTGTGTGTGTGTGTGTGCACATGCTCATGCTTGCATGCGTGCATTTGCGTTGGTTCTGGGGATTGAACTCAGGGCCTTTCTCTTAGCTTTTTTGCTCAAACCTGGTATTCTACCATTTGAGCCATAGCACCACTTCTGGCTTGTTAGTAGTTAACTGGAGACGAGTCTCACAGACTTCCCTCCCTGAGCTTTCTTGGAGCTTTGATTCTCCTATCTCAGCTTCCTGAGTAGCTAGGACTATAGGTGTTAGCTACCAGAGCTGGGCTTTTAAGTCTTCTGTGTCTACTGTCAGGGCTTTAATGTGTTCTTCCTGGCTGAGACAGCTTTGGCCTGTTGTACGCCATCTCCCCGTGTTACTGGCTTTCCCAGGCATTCTTGTGCCATCTCTGGCTTTAAGTATGGGTAAAATCTGGTCACACAAATAGAGCCAAGCCTGACCTTCAAGAAAATATTTGGCCCAAAGTGTCCATACCATCTAACTTTGTTTGGGGCAAAGGTTTACAGAGGCTGGGGAGGGGGGAGGCTGGGAAGGGAGGTGAAGGGTAAACAAAGGAGGAGGCTGCAATGCTTGGTAAGAAATGTATGCATTATCCTGCCCATGTAATTGTAACCCCTCTGTACAGTATGTTCTCAAATAAAATAAAATAAAATTAAAAAAAAAAAGGTTTACAGAGGCTTATTCTCACTTTTAATTTTTAAATCAACAAATATGATATGGTATAGATTATTCCTTACTTTTAAAAGAAGTGTAAATGGTCATATTTTCTCCTTTTCCCCTGCCCACCCTTACTTCCATCGTTATGATCACAAAGGAAGCTACTTTGAAAATAAGGTTGGTAGCCAGAGGAAGGTGGACTGGGAGAATCTTATTGACACACAGCCAGACTCTTGACTGGCTTCTTGGAAGCTGCCCAACCTCTGGACATGCAGTTATAGAGAAATATAGTCCCCTATTGCTTAAGCCATTTGAGTCACCAGAAGCATCCTAGCAGACTGAGAACACAGGACTCCCAGTGTGGTATTATCATCTCTGTTGGTTCAGTCCCTTAATCCATCCTAATGAAAATAACAATGGTGATCAATCTTACTAAGAGATTATTTTGTACCAAATTCTGTGCTCTGTGGGGTCTAGTTTCTTTCATTTGCATTGAAATCCTAAAAAGTATGTTCTTATATTCCCATTTTGCAGATGACAAGAAACAAGAACCATTTTTTTCTGTATTAGATAGCTGCTTAACGGTGGAGTTTACAAGGGAGTATTTAATAAATCTTTGAAAGTGATGCTAATTGGCCAAGCATGTTCAAGAAATTGTCGATTCCACAAAACGTCATTGTGGGTCTCAATTTCTCCCTTTCTCTATGTTGCCCTAGTTGTAGAGGCATTATTTAACCTCCTTTTACTATTTCCCAGGTCTTTAAACTTATGCCTGTTTTCACGTTTAACTACAGCATTTGTTATTTTGCATTTAGGAAAATAAATACTTTGTTCTGGGTGTACACCAAGCACCTAAAAGTGTGTGTGTGTATGTGTGTGTGTGTGTGTGTATGTGTTTTGCTGATAATAAGGTAGGTATAGCTCCAGTATAATAATGGAGGGTCTCCTAGCTGGGTAGACAAAGAGGTCTCAACTGGAGATGGTTTTCCCTCTACAATTTGGTTGTCACAACAAGGAGGGTGATGGTGTGCTACTGGCATCCTGCAGGTGGAGACCAAGGATGCTGCTAAAGGAAGAATTGTGCCACCTCAGATACCACTGGTGCTGAGGCTGAGAAACCCCATTGTGGATACCTTAAGGACCAGTGAATCTCATTGCAGCTTTGTCAAGATCTAAGGGAGCATGGAGTGGCCTGGCCATGTGTTTTGTTTGGAAGAGAGAGATGAAGGGTCTTTGCCCAAAAGATTTGGGGTCAGCTGATATGCCTCTCTGAATAGATGAGGGCTCTTTAGTCCCTTAGTGTATCCAGCAGCCTCTCCTTCTTATCTCCTGTACTTCTGTTGTCTGGACCTCTGACAGCTGAGCCTAGGACCTGTATCCTCTGTTTCCAAGTTACCACCATGACTTCTCTTTAGGGTAGGACCCTTTATCCTTGTCCTGGCATCCTTCTCAGTCTCATTGTACTCTGGCACACACCTCCTGTTTCACACTTAGGACTTCTCCTTCTTATTCCCAGAAGCTTAGATAGTTCTTTTTTTAAATATTGAATCTTATTTTCTTACAATCCTTTCGTTAGAGAAGTCAGTTTTCTCTAGAGCTATGTGGTGCTTCTAAATGCTGAGGACAGAGTCAAGACATACCACAAAGAAAGAAAAGAGTCATAAAGATGGATATGTCAAGGTCTAATTTCACTACATCAGACATTTTGTAGGCTTCCTCCCCCTCCCCTTTGGAGTTTGGAAGGAGGTTGTGGTAGTAGAGGTAGTTTTATAGGTTTAGCCAGATGTGAGGGACATCTGGTGAAGGGATGTTTGTTTTTGAAGCATTGCTGACTGGTAAGCTCATAGGCTGAGGGAAAAAATGGGAAGGTGGCTGTTCAGACCAGGCTGAGATGACATTTGCCTTGAGAGTAAGAATTAGAGGCAAAAGCAAGGACTGAGTGGAGAGCAACTTTCTTCATTCTGTTCCTTCATTTCTTTATTTGAAAATGAAACTCTGCATATCTAATGTAATAATGCTAATGTGTGTACATTATATGTTTCTTATATGTATATATTTTGTATATTATATACACTGTGTGTATCATACATGATCTTGTTTACTGTTAGATCTCCTGGGTTACAGTTGTTTCCTCATGCCTCTAGAATTAGTTTTTTGGTTTTGTTGTTGTTTTTTGGTCCGTTATGGGGCTTGAATTCAGGGCCTGAGCTCTTTTGCTCAAGGCTAGTACTCTACCACTCTGAGCCACACCACCACTTCTGGTTTTCTGGTGGTTAATTGGAGATAAGAGTCTCATCTCAGAGATGTTCTTGCCCAGGCTGACTTTGAACCATAACCCTCGGCTTCCTGAGTAGTTAGGGTTTCAGGCATGAGCCACCAGCACACAGCTTATGACTTCTATTCTTTTCCTCCAGTATCTATCTGAGTAGGTATTATGCTTTAGATTTAAACATACTATCCTCACATTTAGGAATTTTACTGTTATCAACCCCAGTGTAAGGTTAGTTGCCTTGTTTTGGTTTTGCTTGTTTTCCACACAGTGTTGCTAGCTAATATTAGCCACACCCATTAGCCTTAATTTCTTGGAGAACTTGGAGGTTCATGCTATTAGTAGTGATTCTGACTGTGAATTTTTTTTTTATGTATATAATGAATTTTCCCCAATCAAAACTCACACTCTGGGAAACTTTGCTTCATAAACTCCAGCCTCTAATCAGGAGAATCAACTACTCTCTTTGAAGAAAGCATCAGATTGTCTGGAGGAAGTAGCTCTTGAACTTGTAGCTCTGGACCATCAAAGACAGCCTGGGGAAATAGAAGATTACACTCATTGCTCAAAATTCTTGCTTCAGAAAAGGATTACATCGTGTGTGGGGATCTAAAGGCTGTGAAACCAGAAGATTATGAAAAGAATTCTACCGCTTCCAATACACTGGTCCCAGGCAGATCTAGGCCATCTTCCTACTGACCCACAGATACTTCTTAATCTTGAGAGGTTTTCTCCAGTCAGCTAGAGGTGGTCTGTAGCAGCAAGGAGGAGGTCCTGAAGTAAATAGAAAAGAAGCAAAGATGGAAGATTTATTTCAAGAGGAAAAACATCCTTAGGGTCTTTCAAAGAAAGAAATAATGGGTTGAACAAGACAGAGAAAGAGAGAGAGCAAGAGTATGCACCAGAGATTCAGGAAGGAAAAACCTTGACTTGGTGGTAGCACCTATATATGAGCAGCCTAGCTACAGTCCAGAAGAATCTAGATGTAGCTAAATGTAGATATACAATACAAAACCCTAGTGGGGCATCAGTGGCTTACACCTGTAATATTAGCTACTCAGGAGGCTGAGATATAAAGATCATGGTTCAAAGCCAGCCCAGGCAGGAAAGTCTTTGAGACTCTTACCTCCAATTAACCACCAGAAAACCAGAAATGGTACTGTGGCTTAAGTAATAGAACTCTAGCTTTGAGCACCAGCACCCTGGCCCTGAGTTCAAGCCCCAGGACTGGCAAAAAAAAAGAAATAAAAATAAAATACTGCCGGGTGCTGGTGGCTCACGCCTGCAACCCTAGCTATTCAAGAGGCTGAGGTCAGAGGAGCTCAGTTCAAAGCCAGCCAAGGCAGGAAAGTCCAAGAGACTCTTATCTCCAACAAACCACTCAAAAACCCAGAAGTGGCACTTTGGCTCAAGTGGTAGAATGCTAGCCTTGAGGTGAAGAGCTGAGGGACAGCACCTAGGCCCAGACTTCAAGCCCCATGACCACCACCAACAACAACAAAAACACACACAAAAAGACCACTGGTCAGTAATGTAGAACATACTGACTTTCTCCTCCAACCCAACCATTGCAGTGGAGTGATTTGAAATTGATCGCACAGAACTTGAGGATGATGGTAAAAGGGTAAACAATTGGTGACACAGATGAGCAAACCCATGCCCTAAAAGGCTGCCCTTCCCTACCTGCTGTGAGAGGTGGCACTGTTAGAACCCTTCCGATACATTGATGGCTTGAAGGTTTGTGTTTGCAAATCTGTGAAGTATGCAGTTGTCCCACTTTGGAGTGCGCTTAGTTGGACACTAGCCTTCCTTGACTTCTTGTTGTCTTAAAATGAGGGGGAAGGGATTTGATTGGACATTCAGGTTTCAGAGTGCGGAGTGGGAGGGGGAGGTAGGGCAGGAATATGACAGAGTGGGTGGCAGAATGTATTCTGGGAAATTTTTCTGCACAATGAACTTGTGCATATTTTTATTGCTCTTAGGAGAGGAATCTCATCCTCTAAAATAGTATTCTAACATAGGAAGATTTGACCAAGTTTACAAGGCAACTCTAGAGGCCAGAGTAAGCCCAGACATCTTCCCTATTACCTTTTCTTTTTTGGGGGGTGGGGAGGGTCCAGTTGTGGGGCCTGAACTCTGGGCCTGGGCACTGTCCCTCAGCTCTTCAGCTCAAGGCTAGCACTCTACCACTTGAGTCACAACGCCACTTCCGGCTTTTTTCTTTTTGCTTATGTGGTGCTGAGGAATCGAACCCAGGGCCTCATGCATGCAAGGCAAGCGCTCTACCACTGAGCCACCTTTCCAGCCCTCTTATTTTTTTTTTCAGTGTCTTCTTTGGTTGTGTTGAATGGCCATAGGACTGTAAACCAGGATTTTTCTCCTGCCCATCACATCCTATAAAAGGGGGGAAAACACCTATTTTACCATTTGGAAATCATAAAAATTTAAGAAGAATTAATATTTTGTGAGTGGATCTATACAATAAGCAAAGTAAACAGAGTGATTACCTTTTATGATATTGACTTACTTTTTTACATAATTTGACTATTATTCCCACTTGAGATCAATCAAATACTTTCAATTTATAAGTTTCCATTAGCCAGAAAAATCTGCCAGCCAATATTTTGCTAAGCCTTTACAAAAAGAGTTTAACTAGCCCTTTCCATATCTATCAACTTCAAAGACATGATATAGTTCACATATCAAGACTTCATAAAACTGAGCTCTAGAAATGTGGATTATGGTTCCAGTATTTATTAAAAATATTTCCTGGCTGGGAGCTCATGAGCCATGGCTCATGCTTGTAATCCTAGCTACTCAAGAAGCCTGAGATCTGAGGATCATGGTAAGAAGCTAACCCAGGCAGGAAAGTCTATGAAAATCTTATTTCCAGCTATCCAGCAAAAAGTTGAAAGTAGAACTGTGGCTCAAGTGGTATGGCACTAGCCTTGAGTTTGATAAAGTTAATGGACAAAACCCAGGTCCTAAGTTTAAACCACAGTGTCAGCACAAAATAAATAATTATATATATATATATATATATATATATACACACACACACACAAACATCATATATCATTATTCCTTTGTGTATTGGCTGCCTTATTTAAGGCTGGTGGGCATATGGTATTACATGATAAGCTTAATTCATATGCTCTGATTGGGTGCACTAGCATCTTTCTGTTCCGAAAGATCACTGGAGATGAAAGGCTTTGAAATAAGCTAAACTTTGGGTGTCTGAGCATCCATTTAATACAGCCCTCCTCCATAATACTTATGGTGCCAGGCATGAAAGAAAACCTCAGAAAAGTCGGCACTGTTCTCTTAAAAATACGTCAAGGGCCCCCAACTCTTTAACAACACAGGAAATGTCAAATATTATATGGATATAAATAACTCAGTAAAAAAGGGCTGCAGGAACATCTGGCTTTCCACAGCTCCACACACTCGGCTGGCTCAGAGATATTTCAGTAATACCGTCCAGTCGTTGGGTTCTGTGAGACAGAGAGGCGAGGCACAGGAGGGAATTTGAGTGTCGAGTGAAAAATGTGCTTGTAAAAAGGTCTGAGTTGTTATCTGCCTAATCCGTCCTAATATGTTCAGTCATTTGCTCTGGGGGGCTCTTAAGAAAGGAATACTGACCCCCTCTGGAAACCAGTCTTTCAGACAGACACCCCCAGGGTCTCAAGGTTAGAGACAGAGGGCAGAAGGTTAAAGACCTTGGAGGAGCGAGCTACTTCAATGATAACCAGAGAGATCTCTTTTTATTTTTTTTTTCAAAAGGACGTCTCAATTTTCCAAGGTACTTCCAGCTTTACGTGATTCTAATATAACTGAGAAAAATCGACAGGGAAAAGTATTTGACTCAGATCACCTTTGTTCTGGCAAGTTTGGTGTGCCCTGTCCCTCCCCCCAGCCCTTTCTCCAGCTCCTAGGGTTTGAACTAACGGTGTGTGCATTGTCCATGAGCCTTTTCACTCAAGGCTGATGCTCTATCATTTGAGCTACACTCTACTTCTGGCTTTTTGGTAGGTAATTAGAGATAAGAGCCCCGTGGAGTTTCTTGAAGGTTGGCTTCAAACCTCGATCTTCAGATCTTAGCCTCCTGAATAGCTAGGATTACAAGTGTAAGCCACTGGCTCCCAGCTCTTCTTCTTGTACCATATTCTTCAAGGGGGCTCTCATTTCATTTTTAAGATATAGTTTCCTTGAGCTTTGGGCAAGCCACCATAGGGTGAATCAGTTGGTATAACTTCGATTATTAGATGTTTGTTTCACTTAATACCATTTCAAAAGGAAGTAACTTTCTGCGGGGGGAACAGATACACACAAAAATTCTCATATGAAGGGCCCTCTCCTCTCCCCTTTTCTCCCTCCTCCCCTCTCTCTCCTCTCTCCTCCTCTTTTCTCTCCCTTCCTCTCTCCTCTCTCCTCTCTTCTCTTCTCTTCTGTCACTTCCCCTTTTGTCCTTTTCCCTCCCTTCCCCTTCCTTTTATTTCTTCCCTCTCCTCTGAGCAGGATGGTACCCAAGGCCTTGGACATTTAAGCTTGGCTCTGCCAACGAGCTACAAATCCAGCCTAAACAACTGTGCATTGAAAACCTTCCTAGGTGTCCCAGCCAGAACACAAAACCCCCAGGTGGTAGATTAGGAATCATGGACAGGTCAGAGTAATTCTCACATTGACTATTCAAAAGATCAACCACATTTTGTAACTAACTTATTCTACTTGGCCACCTACCTTGTGTACATTGATTGGATGATTTTTCCCATCCTTTTCCCACTGTGTGTCGACTTGACTTAAAGGAAGACTAACTCACCTGAAGGAAGGACTCTGCTCAGGACTCTGAGAAAGTTTCTTAAGTTTTTATCTTGGCAGGAGCCCAGCCCCCACACTGTCCAATCCATCCCCAGACAAATAACCCTGTTGAGCATCACCTGCCAGCCCGCTGTTCTATGAGTCTCTCCCATACTTTTTCACCCTTCCTTTCTAATCCCATACCAGGGACCTGAAAGAACAAACGGAGACTCAGCCACCATGGAGATTGTGACACAGGCCAGTCGACTTCAGGAAATTCAAACTGACAGACAGCCCTGCCTTCGGCTATTGCAAAAGTGCCTCCGTGGGCAGGAGGCCAGCACAGAGCTGAGCGAGGGCCGCAGCTCCAGGCCCACGACCCACTCAGCAGACATGGCAGTGCCTGGCGGCTAAACGTTTTGGCAGTGTTGAGATAAACATTCAAGTTGAACCATGTTTCATCTGTTTAACCAGATCTTATTATAGTGTCAAACAAAACTGCCGGCTCACATGAAACAGCCATGTATTTTTGGTAAGGGTGAAGATGACTCCAGAGAATTCCCAACCCCCACCCACTCCCCCACCAAATACACCACAGAGGTAAATTTCCCTGATGCTAGGATGCCCAGAAACATTTTCATTGAGATAGAAAGGGAGGGCAGAGAAGGAAAGCTTGGAAGCTTTAAAAAAAAACAGCTTGTTGGCACAGCCCACGATTGCCCTGTCTGTGATAGGGCTTAATAATGTCCCCATATACTCTTGGATGCCCAGAGACTTACTCCTAATCCTGACCTTTCCGACCATCACTTTCTCCCACACCATCTCTGCTGACCCCTGGAAAAGGCCACTTTGCTGTTCTTTGCTAAGTTAAATTCAACATCAGTTGCTTAATCCTGGTGCAATTCAAAAGCTGGGTAAATTATCATCGAACCCAACCACAAGTTGTGAAGTGTGAAGCAATGATTGTGAACTTGAAGATATCCTTCTAGGCACTCCTTCAAGAGGTCATATTGAAAAAAAATAAATAATCTGCATTTGGGGAAATCCAAAGCAAAGGTCTGTGAAGTGAGTATTTTCTTTAGTCCACTGACTGCTCTGTTCATTTCACTTTGTGTTTGTGAAGCACCTTTTCCACATACACATCATTTTTGTTCTAATTAGAAAACTTTATGGTGTAGCTTGAAAAATTGGAAGGTATTCTCCCTTTTGGGGAGGGAGGCATTGTCCCTGAGATACTTTTACTAAAGGCTAGCACCCTACCATTTAAGCTACCCCTTCACTTGGAGCTTTTTTGGTAGTTTTAGTGGAGATAAGAGTCTCACAGACTTTCCTTCCCCGGGCTGGCTTCAAACTGTTATCCTCAGATCTCACCCTACTGAGCAGCTCCTGGTGTGAGCCACTGGAACCTGGATTATTCTCCTTTTCTAATGTATAATACCTATATATTATATTAATTATAATATATATATATAATATGTTGAGCTGGGTGCTGGTGGCTCATGCTTGTGATCCTTGCTACTTAGGAGGCTGAGATTTGAAGATGCACTGAGGTGTGATGGAAAACAAAACCAAGAGACTCATCTCCAATTAACCAGCCAAAGTCAGGAGAGAGACATGGTTGAAGTGGTACAGCACCAGTCATGTCTGAAAAAGCCAAATGATAGCAGCTAAAGTCTCAATACTGGTCCACATGCACAGAAACTCAGAGATATCTCTTAGGCCTTGAGGATTAACACACACACACACACACACACACACACACACACACACACACACACACACACACCACTCGCAGCACCATGACCACTCTCCAGAAATAAGCCCTCAGTTCCCTTGTGATTCCAATATGCAACTAAGACGTACAATTACTAAATGAGGAGAAAATACACACTTATCACAGTTATATCTCTTTTCCCTCTACACCATTGTATCCTCAGGAGATTGGTCCCAAGACATGGAACTCCCTATCCCGTACCCCATGGATAAATCTTGCAGACAACCAAGTGCTTTATATGGACTTGTACAATCTTTACCTATAACCTGCACAAATCCTTCTATCTTTCAATCATCTCCACATTGCTAACAAGCTCTGAAACAATGTACATGCTACATAATTACCTGTTGGGCTATGTTGTTTAGGGAAACACAAGATGTGAAGGTCTGTACCTGTTAAGTATGGATGCATTTTTTCTGGAATATCTTCAATCTGAGGCTGAAGGAACTGGAGGATGTAGAATCCTGGGATCCCAGCACTATGGCGGGTGGACTATATATTTTAAGAATTTTCAGAGCATACTTGAGCATACTTGATTGTTGACAAGAAGGATCTAGATGAAAGAGAAGGGAAGGAATAATTGATTCTGTGAAATCCTGAGAAGACGGAACTCAAAGCTGCAGAGGAGAAAGGAGTGGCTCAGAAGAAAAACAGTTTTTTCTTTTAACAGTGCCATGGATTTTTACAACATCTTCTCTCCCTCTCTTCCTCCCTCCTTCCCTCCCTCCCTCCCTCCCTCCCTCCCTTCCTTCCTTCCTTCCTGCTTTCCTTCCTTCCTTCCTTCCTGCTTTCCTTCCTTCCTTCCTTCCTTCCTTCCTTCCTTCCTTCCTTCCTTCCTTCCTTCCTTCCTTCCTTCCTTCCTTCCTCCCTTCCTTTTCTGCTAGTCCTGGACACAGCTCCTTTCTGGCTTTTGGATTTTTCATTAGAAATAAGAGTCTCATGAACTTTCCTGCCTAGTCTAGCTTTGAACCATGATCCACAGATCTCAGTTTTCTGAGTAGCTAGGCTGGCTCCAGATTGAACATTCATTTCCTTATTTGCTGAAGTGAAGAGCTAAGTTGCTTGTTCCTTTCATTCATTCTTTCTCTTTCTCTCTCTTTCTTTCTTTCTTCTCTCTTTCCCCCTCCCTCTCCCTCTCTCTCCCTTCCTCCCTCCCTCCCTCCCCCCCCCCTCTCCAGTCCCATGGCTTGAACTCAGGACTTGGGCACTGTCTCTGAGCTTCTTTTGCTCAAGACTAGCACTCTACCGCTTGAGCCACAGCGCCACTTTTGGCTTTTTCTGTTTACGTGGTACTGTGGAATTGAACCCAGGGCTTCATGCATGCTAGGCAAGCACTCTCCCATTAAACTACATTCCCAGCCCCTGCCTTCTTTCTTTTAAAACCAGTTCTGACAGGTGCATTTAACACTGTCACTATGGCTTAGAATAAGTTCTATGTGAAATTCCTTTAAATGTTGCCTGCCATTCCGATAACACCTTTTCACCTCTATTGCTGGGCTCTGAAATTCCTCCATCTCAAAAGAGGCACAGGACAAGACGATCATTGTAGGATTGTTTAGGGCAAAAGATGGGAAGAGGGAGATGAGGGAAAGGGAATGATGGGGCTGTGTAATTAATAACAAAAAACATCTTATCTGTATATGAGGATGGCATAAGGAAATCCACTAGAAGCTGTTGAAATGTGGGCGAAGAAGGAAAGAGGAAAAGAGAGCAATTGAGGGGGCTGGTCTGATTAATATACAAAATATGCAAATGTGAAAGCCATGGTGAAACCTGTTTGTAGAATTATTATCACTAATACAAAAGGACTAAGTGGTATTCCAATTTCTGAACTCTAGCGCAGGTGAGAAGTTTTCCTTACTGCTTCACAGATGAAAGAAAGCATCAGTGAGCACATGATTCTTTTGGTTACACATTCTTCATAGATACTATCAGTCTTTCTTTCTGTCCCAGTGCAGGTGATATTACTTACAACTTGTGTACTTGTGTTTTCTCTAGTATCCCCATGTTTACAATGGTTTTCCAGAATGTAGCCACTTGTGGTTGATTGTGGCTAGTGAACATTTTTAGTCCTGAGGATATATTATTTTTTCTTTTTCCTACTCACACAAAACCAAATCAAACAAAACCATTCTTCCTTCTAAACTGGCTGCTGCTGGCACACACCTGTAATCTTACTACGAAATCATACTCAGGACACTGAGATCGGAGGATCACAGTTTGAAACCAGCCTGCGCAGGAACATTTGTGAGACTCTTAGCTACAATTAAGCACAGAAAATGCTGGAAATGGAGCTGCGACACAAGTGGTAAAGAGACATCCTTGTATGAAAAAGCTAAGGTACAGTGCCCAAGTCCTGAGTTCAAACTCCAGTACTGGAACAAAAAACAAACAAAACTACAGTTCCTCAGGAAAAGATCTGATATTACTCTGCTTTCTCCAGTTCAAGTTTACTCTTCAGGATCTTATCATGCCAACGTGAGACTTTGACTTCGGCCTCTGGCTCTAGTATCTTTTCTCTCTTTGTTTCCACTGCAGTCCTTTTTATCTGATCATTTTGGGGGGAAAAATCCAATTGCAGCTAAAATTTTCTATTGTTCATCTTCCAACAATTTTTCAATTGTCCAATTATTCATTTTCCAACTTCAGCTTGTTTTTTCCCCCTACAATTTCAAGTCTACTTTTTTCCACTTCTGAGCAGAATTCCACAATGCTATTTTTTCATTCATTTGCAATTTTCCACATCTATGTTTTTTTTCTTTTTGTAGTTTCTCTCCCCAATTCTTCCTTTTTTGGTTCCATCGTATCTTCTTCTTGCCTTAAGTCTTTCTATTACTATTCCAAAGAGGCCACAATTTCTGGCATTCTCCCAGCATTGCCATTTTAGAGCTCTGATATATTCCAGAACAGTTAAGATGAGACGCCCTTTCTTTTATCCTGCAGTTTGTCCTATAGAAGATATATCACAAACCAAGGAAGATGCTGGCCCACGAAATACAGTGTGTGGACTGCCTTTGTGCTCTCTCTATGTTATTGGACATGAATCCCCTTTTCAGCTCCTCAGGTAAGTGTCAGGGTCATATGCACCTAGCCTGAAGCTCAATTCACCAAGTCTGACCTATTTTTCATCTAGCTTGATCTACTGTTTTTCCTTTGATGATTATACTCTGGGAAGCATTACATCTTTTCTTATAAAAGTTTAAGCTCTAGCCAGGCACCAGGCCTCACACTTGTAATCCTAACCACTTGAGAAACTGCTGAGATGGTTGGGACTGAGATTCAAGAACCATCTGGGAGAATAAAGTTCATAAGACATGTATATAGGGAAGCCTAACCTAGGTGATTCAATGATGGGACAAGAAGAAAGAACTTATCTCAAAAATTAGCAGCAAGAAAATAGGACTAGAGGTGTTGTTTAGGGGTTTAAGTGCCTGCCTAGGATGTGTAAGGAAGAGTTCAAACCTTACAGCTGCCAAAAATACTGAACTTAAAAGTCATAGTAAGAAATAAAAGAAATCCAGTTATCTCAGACTGGAAACCATACTGTATGAACATGTGCGATATGAATGAGTGTATATCAAGCCATCATACAATCTGTGCTTCTCACAATTTGGAATACAATGTAGACAAAAACAAGTACAGCTAGAAGTCAGTGACTTACTCCTGTAATCTTTAGCTACCTAGGAGAGTTAGATCTGAGGATCACAGTTTGAAGTCAGCTGAGGCAGGAAAGTCTGTGAGACTCTTACCTCCAATTAGCCACCACAAAGTGGAAGTGGAGCTGTGGCTCACAGAATAGAGTTCCAGCTTTGAGCAAAAAAGTAATGACACAGTGCTCAAGCCCCGAGGCCAAGTATCAGTGAGCGCTTGCATGTGCATACGCACACACAGTAAGTAGGGTTATGGATTAATGAACTGGTATAATAATTACTGGTATAATCAAATTCAATTTAATTACACATACACATGTGCATAAATTAGTTTATATACATATAAGATTTAGTTATATATGCATTTCATATCTTTGATTTCAAAATACACATTTTCCCCCTGTCATGTCTAAGGTACAGTTACAAAAATCCATCTTTATTCTTGAAAGCATGGCAAGTGAGGAGCTAATTTCATTCAGATCATCCTTTATAGCAAGTCAAGTAAAATAATAAAATATAAGGACATTTTCCTGCTAGGAAATAAATATTCTAAGATTGTCCCCTGAATTAAAAGAAACCATTGAAAGTGAGATGACCAAGTATCTAAAAGGAACAACGAAGGGGATTATCTTCTCCTTGTTCCTTCATGCTGTGTGCCTGTGTTCCTCATGTGTTGTGTGGGCTTGTAGGTGGTGCTGCTGCTGCTGGCATGAAAAACAAGGTAGGGGTGAGGAAGGAAGTGTTTTCCTGGGAGAGGAAGATAAACTTCCTAAAGGCTCAAGTCTTTCCTCTTCTGTGGTAGGGAACGCATGAATCCCAGGGAAACTGGCCTGGAGAATTGCAATTTCCCAGGTGTCTCTGCTGTTCTTTTCCTTGCTTGTCTTCCTGTTGTGAGGTGGGATTCTACAGGAACTCACGCGTTAACACTGTATTTCTAGCCACAGTATTTGCCACAGTCACACGTGGTGCCCGAGGAGCATTTTTGCAGCATTGAATAACACATATTAATCTTACATTTGTGCACATGGAAGTCTAGACATCACGTGGATGGAATGTGAAAATGATTCTCTTGCAATTAGCAAGACATTGAATGTTTGCCTGCCGAAGAACTTCCCTTTTGTAAAATTATTTTGAAATACTAGCATTCTTCAGCAACTGAAATAAAAATGTCAGCTAGCTCTTATAGCCAGTTGTGATTTGAAGTGTAATATTTATTATTTATGATTTATGCTTGGACTTTTAATCTTCATAAATAAATTTTTAAGTTTTAAAAGAATTCTAAAACCATAGTAATGATGTTTTTCACTTTCCCCTAACATTTGCTTTAGTTTTTTTTTCATAAAACATTGAAAATGTGTATCCTTTGAGTTTTATTCAATACTGCCAATAGAACAGAAAGGCTTTGGAAAATCCTGATTATATAATTAATAGATTAACTGAAATGAGGACAAGAGAAATAAAGTTTAAGGACCAAAACCAAGTAAAATCGTACTACTTTTGTCTTTATTTTATTCTCACTCAGATATTGCTGGTTCAATAAGAGAAAATCAAGAGGTTGAGGATATAGCTTGATGATAGAATGCTTGCTTAGAATGCATAAGTCTTTAGGTTTGATCCTCAGCACTAGGAGAGAGAGAGAGGGAGAGAGAGAGAGGCTTTCAATATAAAAATAAATTTCAGTTATCTTTGATATTTTCCTCTCTTTTCACACTGGAATTTCCATGGTTTTTAAAAATCATGTTGTAATCATGTATTTGGGAAGTTAAGAGTTTGTTAGCTTCAGTTAAACTTACAAACATTGAGACAAAGGCTGTGTGGTTTTCATTTGTGTTCTTGACCCGAGTCCTCTAACTATTCAAGAGGAATCTATCCCTCTGAACTCCGCCACTGCAGTGCTCCTAGTGGATGCCCTGAGGCAGTTGAACTAGGAATGGTTTATAAACCGAAACTCAACTTAGAGTCTCTGTATCAAGTAGCTAAAGAATACACTCACATTCCTTAAGTGGTAGAATTATTTTGCTCCTAAAGCATGGAAATTATGCTGCACATGGAGTAAATCCTACCCAAAATGCTTACCACCAGAATGATTTTGGATTTCAGAATATTTGTGTGTACATAATGGGATATGTAGGGGCCTAGGACGCAAGCCAAAACACAGAATTTAAACCAGGTGCTGATGGCTCACTCTGATCTACAATCCCAGCTAATCAGGAGGCTGAGATCTGAGGATCAAGATTCACAGCCCAGCCCAAGCAGACAAATCCGGGAGATTCTTATCTCTACTTAACTAATAAAAAGCCTAAAGTGGAGTTATGGTTAAGGTGGTAGACAAGACCGTAAGGATCTGAATTCAAGCACTAGTACAGGCATATATACATACAATCCATTTATATTTTATATAAACTTGTATATACAACCTGTGTTGCTGATTCCTCATCGAGACCTGGGAACCTGCGTGTAGTAAGCAGAAAGTGGACCGCACCATGCGGGTATAGATCGAGTTTATTGGAAACATCACAAGCTTACATACATTATAGACAGAGTTCACATTCTCCAGTCAACGAGCAGGAAGAGTTCATCGCTGTCAACAAAGGTGAAATGATTTCATGTGATCAAAAAACTGCAAAGAGTGAGCAAGATACAGGTGGGCTCCCTTAGAAACACAAAGGGGATAACACAAAATGGGATTAATTTGGAGGAGCACGAAGAGCAATTTCGCATGCCTTCACCTGAGGCTTATGGCCAGCGTCCGGACTTTTGCCCAGACTTGGAAGGCCTTTTCTCCTTCCCCCCAGGTTGAACACATGGGCAGGTGCACCCTTACAGCATGTAAGTCTTCACATGGAGTCATACCAGCTGGGGCCCCCGACAACCTGGATTTTTTTCTTTTGCAAGATTTTAAATCATTTTGTGCACGTAACCCCGTTCTATAGGGTGGAATTGTTCACTTGGAGGTGTCATTTCAGCTCTCAGAATGATTCGGCTTATGGAACATTTGACTTTTGGGTTGAGGATGTCAACCTATGTTCTTGTTTCTTGTTCCTGAGAGCTTTTGAGCAAAACGATATCAGCGTGACCTTGGTGAAAACCAGAACTCTTCCATAGTGAGGAAAACCTGCATGGCTGTGGGGTGTCTGGGACACTTTTAGCCCACCTTTGCCACCTGTCCTATTGCGATGCAGGCTGCTGAAGAATGAACTACTGACTGGATGTGTTGACTCCGTTTAACATGGGGTCTCTGCCCATCCCTTAAGGGTCTTGCTGGTCTTCTGCATCGAGAGATGTCGAGTGGTGGGTGAGGAGTGAATGTAGAATGGGAAGCTTTGAAAAGTTACATGAGGCAATGTTGTGTCATTGTTGAGAATGCAATTTCCCCATTGGATGCAGAGCCTGTGTGTACCACTCATTTCCTGGGTTCTCTTAGGCAAGAACACCTCATCTAATGGCTCAGTTCTCTTGTCTAGAAAATACCAGTACATACTTCAGCAGGTTGTCTGTGCAGGTGAATTGAGTGAATGCATTTGTGGTTCTCAGCAGCTGGCATACCACAGACACCCTGTAGGCATTTGTTCTTGTTGTTTAATGGAGCCAATATTTGATTCGATTTAACATCCGTTGAATGTGTGCGTGGGCTGCTAGAAGTCAAATGAGAGTCTATCATGTGCCAGGCACTATGGTAGCAACAGTTCAGAGTCGCAGGGCCTAGTATCTGCGCTATCTGGGTAGAGATAGTAGATGCACTTAGGTCAGCTAATGTTATAGCAGGGTTCTGGGGGCTGTGTGGATAAATAGAAGAGATGCCATCTTTGGGCAGTGAGTTATTTAAGGGACAAGCAGTGGAAAGGGGACACACACATCTAGGAAACTGCTCCCTGAGTTTCTCATTTTGAGGACATCAGGAAAGATCCCCCAGCCTCTTGTCCTCATTCCTCTTAATCCATTCCATTCTTTACAACCTGAGAATCCTTTGGTGTTCCTGTTTGTCTTAGCGAATGCCCAACCAAGCACAGGCTCCGGGTTTATAGGGTGTGGGTTTATCTTCTGCACCAGGCCTTCCTCTCCTAGAGACTTCCTCTCCCATTTCCTGTTTCCATCAGAACCAAGATATCCTGTAAAGACTTTCAGCTCATGGATTCAGTGTGTACAGCGAAGAGTCATATTGCATGGAACACTCCCAACAGGGGTTATTTTTCCTCCCCTTCTCCTCTTGTTCCTTTCCTTCTTTTTCTTATCTCTCTGCTCCATTTCCCACTTGCCTCAAATTCTCAGACTTCCTCTGTAGATTCCAAACAAGGATTTCAGAAATCCTGAGTCATCTGTTCCAAGAGGGACCCTTATAGGGGTCTGCTTTAGCTTTGAATAATGCAGTTATTTTGGTACGGTGTAAAACCCACGGAGCAGTAACAAGCTCCGAAATCTACTACCTGCCTTACAAAGATATCCTTTGTAGAGAAATGGACATTTCAGAATTTTCAGAACTCATTGAGGACAAGGAAATCCACCATTTTAAAAAAATGTTAAATGAGAAAGGACAAGTAGTAGTCACTCATACTATGTTACTGGTTTCTCTGCCACTCTTCCATACCATTCAAAGGACCATGAAAACATGAAATCAAGTGCAAGTGGTTTCTTTGGAGGTAGGATTTACTGGATGGACACACACACACACACACACACACACACACACACACACACACACACACACTACTCAGGGCCTTGCATTTATACGAGCCATTCCTCTTTCTTCTTTTGCCTTTTAGCTATTTTTTCCAATCAGGATCTTTCCTTCCTTCCCTTCCTTTCCCTTCTCTTCCCTTCCCTTCCCTCCTCCCTCCCTCCCTCCCTCCCTTCCTTCCTTCCTTCTTCCTTCCTTCCTTCCTTCCTTCCTTTCTAACTTTCTTTCTTTTGCCAAGCTGGCTTCAAACCCTTCAGTTAACTAGGATTACAGACATAAGCCACCAGGCTTATCTAATATATCTAAATATATTGCACATTTAAGGGTGTGCAATATACTTTTCTTTGTTTAATTAGCATATATTCATTATGTAAAAATTTCTGTTGTGTTAACTCAATTTTACATATAATGTATTTCACAAAATTCCCCCTTTCCCACTTTTTATGACCACCTTCCCCTCTGTCTAAATAATTTGTAATGGGTTTCATTATTCACATGTGTGTATGAAGTTCTTTGATTACATCCCCCCTTAACCCTCTCCTTTTACTCTTTCCCCTCCCACTGGTTCCTGCTAGTCTCCCATTTTGTTCTTTTTTAAAGTGTGTATTAATTTCACTAAGGGTTTCTTTATGGTTAATCTGAGCAAAATATAATATATATTGGAAATTCTATATGATATACAATTTTATGGGAGCTAGAGCTCTGAAGAATGACGAAAGGTAGGAACAATCTTATATAAAGTTGACACTGTGTCCATCCATCTATCTATCCATCCATGAGTGCATGCATCCATCCATCTATCCATCATCCATCTCCTGATCTTCCTATGTGGTTTATCCCATATATCCACCCATCTCTCCATTCCTTGGTCAGTCAGTCTAACATGGAGAACTAGAAGTACCTACTGCTTCCAGATGATGATATGCCTGCATTCTGGGCATTGAAGAGTGAGCATCCATTGCTCACCTGGAGCTCGATAGAAAGGACAAGATTATCTCATACTCACAAAGTACAGGACAATATGTTAGGAGAGCCAGGACATACTAAATACTTTCTGATGACTTGAAACTTGAAAGGTGAATGAAGACTTTCTAGGTGAACTTGGTAGTGAAGGGATTCTGGCTAGTGCTATAGAAAAGCAAACCTGACAAGATGAAGTATCTCCATGTGTGAGGGCATATAAAGGCTAAGGAGTCCAGCCTCTGTCCTGGAAGAGTGGAGCCATTGATGGGGTTAAGACAAAGTAAAGGCTGAGTCTCTTAGGAAACATCTAGGTGGTGTGAAGATCAGACCAACCCTGTGACCATACACTCATGATTTTC
This sequence comes from Dipodomys spectabilis, assembly GCF_019054845.1. NCBI lineage: Eukaryota > Metazoa > Chordata > Mammalia > Rodentia > Heteromyidae > Dipodomys > Dipodomys spectabilis. The sequence continues at coordinate 2,138,159 of NW_024870700.1, forward strand.
CTATCACTGCATGTTTATAAGAATGATGAAAAAAAAGTATTTCCCACGGTATAACCCCTGTTTTCACTGTATCTGATGTTGGTATAATTTAGGAAGGGGAAGGGAAAAAACAAATTGTTTAAACAGGGATATGATTGACCCATTGCAACAATGAGATGTACAAGATGCTATGTGGGAAAACGAACTTTACAATTTAGGAGCGGGCGGGGGGGGTGGGAATGTAGTTGTGGAGGTGGGAGGGAAGGGATGGTAGAGGAAAAACAAAGGAGGAGACAATGCTTGATAAGAAATGTACTCATTACCTTACTCATGTAACTAACCCCTCCTCTGTACAGTATTTCACAATAAAAAACTTATTAAAAAAGAATGAAGGATAAAGAAATAAAAGGACAGATGTTAAAGCTGAGAGTATTGAAAAGAGAAGAAACAAGACCTAAGAAAGTTCTGTATTTTCCCTTGAAGATGAGTAGTTTTAGGAAATAGAAAGCCTACTGGGAGCCTATAATTCTGGGACCACACAGTAATCAATCGAGGAAACTATCACAAGAAGGGGCCCATATTCAACATGATAAGGAAAGGTCATGTCCAGTATTTTGGATTTTATTTGCTTGAATTTTCCCGTTGTCCATTTTGTTGTTTGTTTTGGTGTATACCATTCTGGAGCTTGAACTCAGGACCTGGGCACTGTCCCTTAGCTTTATTACTGAAGGCTGGTACTCTACCATGTGAATCACAGCCCCACTTCCAGCTTTTTTTTTGTGTTTAATTAGAGATAAGAGTCTCGGACTTTCCTGCCTGGGCTGGATTAGAACCACAATCCACAGATCTCAGTCTCCTGATAGTAACTAGGATTACAGGTGTGAGCCACCAGCACCCAGCTTCCTGTTTGTTTTTTGACAACAACTAAGTACAATTCCCCCCCCCCCCCCAAAAAAAAAACTTCCTTTCTGTCTAAATTGCCTGTACCAATCTTTGCCTCCCTGGAATTCATCCTGTGAGAGAGGGAAGGAAACAAGCGAACTTGTGAAATCTCCTGGGCCAGTGGTCAGTGCCTGGTGCATGGGTCTGCGTGTGGCCTGTTCTTATCAGTACAATTCCCTAAACCATCAAAGACTTTTCTCTAGAGAACCTCAGAGTCTTTTGGAGGCCCACACACATGTCCTGCTTCCCTAAGTGAACAAGTTGGCCCTACTGTCAAAACTGAAGGTAACGGGAAAAATAATTGGGCAAGAAGGGAGGAGGAAAGCAAATGCGTTTCTGATCAGAGGCTCCTGTTGCTTTTGGCACCTGAGCCTGAAACTCTCTGGCTGGCCTGTCACCTCTATGAAGGCCAAGGGAGGCCAAAGGCAGGGATATTCCAGCGCCTTCTCAGGTTCTTCAGTGGTGCCTACAGAGCTCTGTTATTTGTTTATTTTTTACATTTCAGTGGTTTCTAACACATGGACACAGGTGGGGAGACAGGAAAAGGAAGGTCAAGGCTTAGATGTGGCTTCAAGGCCCAAGAATGACAGCTTTTCTCCCTGAGGTGGAGGAATTGGATGTTGCAGATAGAGGACATGACCACTAGGTGGCAGGCTCCTGGTGCTGCCCCAGGCCCAGTGGTGGTTTCTCTACTAGGGAATCTATCAGAAGGTGCTAGGGCCATCCCAAGGTTGATGTGCCAAATGAAAACTTCCAGAAATGAAGGGCCCTAGCTGTGTTACAAGGTCTGGCTGGTGGCAGAGTTTCCATAAATGCTTGTGGACAATTCTATTTTCGGAACAGATGGTGGTTCAGGTTCTCCTAGGGCTGATCATTTGTGCATAATGACAAGAGAAGGAAATGTTCTGGACTCTGAACCCATCTCCTCCACAGGCGGGACATGACAGGCTTCTACGGCATTGCCTTAGAATTTGTTCAGTTGTCTTTCTTGCCTATTTCTGAAACACTGTGCTAACTTGTGATTCAAGGTCTGGCAAAATGGCTGCTTTACTGGTTTTGTAGCACGGTTTTTTTGTGTAGGACAGTAGGTGGCCACACGCTGACCTTGAACTTTACACACACAGACAGTCCCCCTTTGCATTTCTAGATGAAAGCCCACTATGGGGTCCCTCACCACGTTCACCACGTTGCAGATAGGCTGTCTGCAAAGATTTCAGGAGACATAGTTGCAGAAAATGGGGGAATGTAATCTCAGAGGGGAACAGGCAGCAGACACCCTTTTTTGTTTCACTACAGCCAATGTTTTCTTGAATCCTTGGCCTGTCTTGACACCAAAATAATTGGTGCAAAAGTGTCGGGATGGGGAGGCTAGTGACATTCTGCCATGTTGCCCGTGCACATGACTCCTTTTTCCTTTTTCCTTTTCCCTCTCCTCCCTTCAACCTCTTGTTTCTTCCCTGGATCTTCTCATTCCTATTCCTCCTCAACCCCCAAACTCTTGCTACTGGAGCCTTGGGACCATCTATAGTTTGGAAACCAGCATCCCCAAAGGTCCATGTTAAAGATTGTGACAGTATTAGGAGGTGGGGGAACATTTAGCAGGTGCAGTTGAGTGAGAAGAAGTTAGGTTATTGGGGTCATGCTTAAAGCAGATTTGGGGCACTGCCTCTTTTTTGTTGTTGTTGGTTGTGCAGCTTGAACTCAGCCTGGCTGCTGGCCCTGAGCTCTTTTGCTCAAGGCTAGTGCTCTACCACTTTGAGCCACAGTGTCACTTCCAGTTTTCCAATGGCTAACTGGAGATAAGATTCTCATGGACTCTCCTGCTTGGGCTGGTTTTGAACCACAATCCTCAGACTTCAGCCTCCTGAGTAATTAGAATTACACCAGGACCTGGCTGGAACACTGCCTCTTAATACGTCCTGCTCTCTCTCTCTCTCTCTCTCTCTCTCTCTCTCTCTCTCTCTCTCATGCTCCCTTTTCTTCTTTCTCTTCCTTTCAAGGCCCATCGTAGCAGGTCAACCAGACATGGATCGAAATCTTCAAACCATGAACCACAGCCAAATCTTCCCTACTTTTAAGTGAGCTATGCAGGCATTTTGTCACAATGACAGAAGTTGAATCCCTTAGCGTCCTGTCATACTCTTCCTTATGCTCGGCTGTTTCAAAGGCCACTGGTGACAATGAACTTCATGTATTGTGTAGGCTCGGCTGCAGCATACAGCTGTACGATAAGACTCCAGTCTTACATGTTTGTGTGAAAATACCTTTTAGATGTAACTAACACCTCAACTGGTCAGTTTTCAGCAGAGCAGATCATCCCTCGGACTGTGTGTAGATGGGTATGTGTGTGCACGTGCACCTGTGTGTCTCCCACGCATACGCATGTGTGTGTGTATGTGGGTGTTTGTGGCTTGTGTGGGATGTGGGTATGGGTGCATGTGTATGCGATTGTGCATGAGTGTATGTGCATGTTCGTGTGTGGGTGTGTGCATATGTGCGCGTGTGTATGTGTGGGTGAATTGTCCGAGAGCCAGGGGCTGGAGCCTCCTGGGGACACCCATCACCCCTCAACTTCCCCACCCCTCTTCCAAGCACAGCAAGGTATGAGGATGACCTCAGGAGCTCCTGTTCCCTGTAGGGGCTCCAGGTCAGGAAACATGAGCCCTCCCTGGGTCCCCACTGCCTGGCTGGCTCCTAAACCTGGCTGCCAGGGGGTAGATGGACTGCAATGCTGCTGACAGCATGCTCTCTGGGAAGGAACAGGAAATGAGGCTCCCTGAGGTCCTCGAGAGGTCTAGCCTCAAAGGCTCTTGAGGCTGGGAACAGGTGAAGTGTCCCTTTGTTAGGGAACTGAACAGAAAGGAGGCAAGCAGGGGATGTGGAGAGACGCAGAGATGAATAGAACCAGCCATCGGCACTCACAGAAAAGCTACTCCTTACATCTGGCTTTGCGCACAAATGGGGAGTGGGAAACGAGGGGCTGGGAGAAGCAGTATAAGGAACTGGGGTGAGAGGAAGAAGGTCTGAAGTGTAGGTAGTGAGGGGTGAGGTAGGACCTGACCGAGAGAGAGTTGGTGAGTTCTGAGCTCTGCCGGAGTTAGATTGTGAATTTTAATTATGAAATTGCATTGTAGGAAAAGAAAACCCTCAGGGGAATAAAAGGCCAGTTACCAGAAGCTTGTGCCTGATTGCATTTTGGGACCTTTTGTAAGTGACTCTGTGTGTGTGTGTGTGTGTGTGTGTGTGTGTGTGTGTGTGTGTGTGTGTGTATGATGAGCCAGTACCAGGGCTTGAACTCAGGGCCTCGAGCTCTCATTTTTTTTTTTTTTTGGGTCCAGTCGTGGGGCCTGAACTCTGGGCCTGGGCGCTGTCCCTCGGCTCTTCAGCTCAAGGCTAGCACTCTACCACTTGAGCCACAGTGCCACTTCCGGCTTTTTCTTTTTTGCTTATGTGGTGCTGAGGAATTGAACCCAGGGCCTCATGCATGCAAGGCAAGCACTCTACCACTGAGCCACCTTCCCAGCCCCTCATTTTTTTGTTTTCTCAAGGCTAGTACTCTACCGCTTGAGCCATACATTCACTTCCAGCTTTTTACTGGTTGATTGGAGAGACAAGTGTCTCACAGACCATCCTGTCTAGGCTGGCTTTGAACCTTAATCCTCAGATCTTAGCCTCCTGCGTAGCTAAGATTACAGGAGTGAGTGAGTCACCAGTGTCTGGTGATATTTTGGAACTTTTTTTGTTTTGCTTTGTAATATTTTTGTATTTGAAATTTCAAGACAAATTAATTTTGCATGTCTTATAGGTATTTCTACTACCCATGAAAAACTGAAAATATTACCTATACAACACATCAACAAGAAGGACACACAGATATGAAACCATTTTTTAAAAAATGAATATTTTTACAGTCACAAAACTGTGAACTAAAGATCTGATCCTGGCACATTTTCCATTTCTTTCCTGGCTGGTTGTCTTTGCTTCTCTCTAGGGTTATGTGGTGTGGCTGAGCTGATATGATTTACCTAGCATCAAAACCTGATTAGCTGGGCACTGGTGGCTCATGCCTATAACCCTAGCTATTCAGGAGGCTGAGATCTGAGAATTGTGTTTTGAAGCCAGCCTGGGCAGAAAAGCCTGTGAGACTCTTATCTCCAATAAACCACTCAGAAAAAGCCAGAAGTGGAGCTGTGGCTCAAGTGGTAGAGCACTAGCCTTGAGCGCAGAGAGGCTCAAGGACAGTATTTAGGCCCTGAATTCAAGCCCCAGTACTGGCAAAAAGGAAAAGAAAACCAGATTGGTTCTAAGGGAGAATTTAGTAATGGCTTTTGCTCTGGAAATGTCTGGATTTTTGTCTGTTTTGCTGGAAACCTAGTAACCTCAGAAGTCTCTGGGCATGTGGCAGAGACTGTTCTGTGTTGCCGATTGTAGACTTTCAATTAGAAGCCAATAGAGGCCTCCCCAGGCGGCCTCTGAGGCCATGGGGCGGGGGGGGGGGGGGGCCTGTGTCCTCAGCAGAGGTGATCCATAAGTGACATTTACACAGCAAAACCCAGGCCAAGGGAAGCTGGGTCTGGTTCTTGGGGAAGGCCCTTCTCTGCTTCCCCAGGCCTCAGTCATTACAGCCCTGCCCATCCTGGAGGAGCCCCCATCTCCTTTGTCTTCCTTATTTCCTAAAAACAAAAGAGGCCATGGCTTGTGGATAGGAGGGACCAACGGCAGTCAAGGGGCAGACAGTATCCTTTCAACCCCTCTACTCTCATCTCCTGTAGCATCCCCGCTTTGGAAGGTTCTTGTCTCTATGCATCTCTCTCTCTCAGCCTCTGCTCTTTGCAGGCACACATGTGTGCTTGCACGCGCACGCACACACACACGCACACACACACACACACATTCTCTCCATCTCATCGCTCAAGGCCAGCTCAGACAACTCTTCTCCTGGGAAGGTTCTACTTCCGTGAGGTCTATCAGTGTCGCTGGCCTGCTTCGTGATCCACTACCATCCCACCTCGTGTGAGATCACATGCTGGGATTTCTTGAGTGTGCCGGGTACAGAGACAGCATCTGCTCATCTTTGACCTCCACAGCTCCCAGCCCAGTGCTTAGAGATCAGCTGGAGCCCAGAAATAGATGCACAGTGGTTCAGAAAATGCAGGGAGGGTGAAGGGGAGGAAAGGGGACTCTGCTGGCCCAGGGGTAGGCAGTGTTCGGTCTCTGCCTTTTTTGTTTAGTTGTACCTCCAGCATCTGGCCAGATGGGGTCTCTGCTGTGCAAAGCACAAGATAGTTCTTAACTGCTGGGGAGAGAGATTGGGGGGGGGGGGGCAGAGGCAGAGAGACAGAGAAAGATACCCAGAGAGAGAGAGACCAGAGAGAGCGAGAGAGAGAGCAAGAGCTAGAGAGAGAGCGAGAGAGAGAGGCCCTTTAAATGTGCCCTCGCTCTGGAAGGTTTATTTCAAGCTCTTCTCTGCTCCACCACACTCATCATTCTCCTCTTCTTTAAAATACACCATGAGGTGAGGGACGGTCACTGTTTTTCTTGGTGGCACTGGGGTTTGAATTCAAGGCTTTGCTAGACATGTGCTCTACCACTGAGCCATGCCTCCAGCCCAAGGAACTGTCTCTGGATAATATGTGTAGAGTGAGTACAATTCAGAAGTGCTTACTAAACTGAATTTTTCTGCCATTGTCACACCAGTGGCTCATATCTATTCAGGAAACTGAGATCTGAGGATTGAGGTTCCAGGAAGGAAAGTCTGTGAGACTCTTCTGTCTCAATTAACCACTGAAAGGCCAGAAGCAGAGCTATGGTTCAAGTGGTAGAGCACCAGCCTTGACAGCAGCAGCTAAGGGATGGAGCCAGTACTGGCACAGGAAAGGAAAAGAACAAGAATAAAAATACTAAGAATTTATAGCAAGAGTTCACTACTTTGTTAACTTAGACATAATTTTATATGGTATGCCAGTTGTTCAAATACCCTGTATTATGTTTCTTTTCTTGCACAGTGCCACGTTCTTAGTGTTCTAGTCACCGCTTGTAATAATTCTCCTATGATTTCTTTTACGAATGTGGTCTACCATGAACAGGAATCTAACTCTAGCTCCTTTTTTTACTGAGCATTTATTCTGTGCCAGCCTCGTTCCTTCCCCTTCTGCTGTTCACAGCAGCCTGGCCTCATGGTGAGGAATCAGTGTGCAGTGTGGTTGGCTCTAAGCTCTGGGCCACACCCCCCTAGGTTCAACCTGCTTTTGCCAATTAGCAGCTACAAAACTTCCTCACTCCTTCTGGGCTTCGATTGTCTCATTTGTACAAAGTAGGTAATCAGAGAGCAGGAATCAGAGGGGTTTTGATGATTAAGTGGTTTAATGCTGAACATAGAGCAGATGCGGCAAGGTAGGAAACAATCAAAAGTTGCGCCCACCGGCAGTGGCCCGTGTCTGTAGACCTAGCTACTCAGAAGGCTGTGATCTGAGGTTCAAGAGGCGAAGCCAGCCTAGAAAGGAAAGTCCATGAGACACTTATCTCCAGTTAAATACTCCCCCACAAGCCAAAAGTGGTAGAGCCCTAGCTCTGAACACAAAAGCTCAAGAAGAGCTCGCAGGCTTTAGGTTCTAACCCCAGGAACCACCCCTCCGCCCCACACGCACACACAGTCATATAAAGATAGCTTAAAACACACAGGAAGATGTATTCTATACAAATAACACGCCATTATATAAGAGACCTGATTATTCTTGGAAGTTTTCTCTATGCAGGTGAGAGCAGCGGGAGGGGCTCTCCTGGAACCGAATAATATCATATGCAGAGAGGGGAAATTGAGTCAGAGTAACATGTCTTGCAGGAATCGAATCCAATGCGAGTTTTATTCCAGTCTCTCTTCTCATCTGTGTGGCATGTGTGTAAAGAGCTTAGTGTGTTCAAAACTGAGTTAATAACTGACCTTGCCCTGAATACCAACTTGCTTTGGCCAATCAGAAGTGGAGGACTCAAGGCACCACATTCTCTTTACTGTACTGCATGCCATTGGCCTTCAGGGGGCGCCATTGAGCTGTATTCACCAAGTTCTAGGCCAAAAGGACCTACAGTGCAATTTAAAATTATCCAGGAGGTAAAGAAAAACTCTTAAGGTTGAAATCCTAACCACTAAGACTTTTGTCTTTGTGAACACACACACACACACACACACACACACACACACATCTTAAAAAGGAAAATTGTTCCATACCTGTAACGAATGGCCCTTTAAGAAGTCAAGGTTAGTGCAACTTGTGTTGTTTCTCTCCTTTACTCAAGGTACTTCAAAAAGAAAACTACGAAACTACCTTAAAACAAAACAAAGCAAAGCAAAGCATCATCAAAGGCACACAGAGCAACTCTGGATCCAGTATCAGCACAGAACTGGTAACCTTAAACTTGTCAGGGAGATGTCTTGAGAGGCCCTCTATCTACCATGAGATAAAGCAAATGGTTAACTGTGGTTCATGCAAACAGGAATCCAACCCATCAGAGAGCATTGACACCTGGGAAATGATTAGGACCCCTTTTCTTTTCTTTGTCTGTTTGCTAAATTGTGAGATTTCAATCTCAGGGGCTGAAAGCCTTTGTTAGGAAAGCCCAAGCTGTCTTGGAACACCAGCCTGTGTCCACCTGGGACATTCTGGCACAGGCTGCCACATATTCCCTCATGCCCATGTTCAGTGTGCATCACTGTTAGTTAGTCTGTTTCTTCTCTCAGGCATAAAGGAAGTATGGAAGAGAGTCACTCCTGCTGGAAAGATGGAAAGAAAATGCTTCCAAGGGCTGAAGATACAGCTCAGTGGTAAGGAGGAGCTTGGCTAGCATGCATGAGGCCCTGGGATCCATCCTCAGCGTGGGGGGTGCAGGGGGACAGAAAAACAGACAGAGACAGAGACAGGGAGACAGACACAGAAAGAAAAGGTGCTTCCAATCCCACTAATTCTGGAAATCTTCTTGCAGACCATGTGTAAGTAAAGGAAATCTTTAGGCACATTAGCCCATTTCAGTCACTCTGAGGATCTCCTGTGAGCATTTGTATAAGGCAGGGTGCTGAGAGGGTAAGGAGACTTCCATGCTATGTGTATACTGGAGTGTTTTGTGTGGCAGCCAGCCTGAAGATAGATTGACTGCATACAGCATCATTGACTGTCTCTCCTCTTTGCAATTTTCCAAGGCTGTTTTGACAAGTAGCTGCTTGGCACCTTTGCTTCCCAATGCCTCTGATGCTTACCTTTATCTAAAACTGCTGGGCACAACCATTAAGGCCAATGTGGGGGAAGAAGAGGCACACTTGGAAGTCCTCTTCAATGGGGTCCCCCATTCTGGCTTTCAGTCCACTGGGTCTTCTCCTATAGCCCTGGCCTAAATTATTCTGCTCTGTACCATGTAGACACATCTTGGGCCAGGCCTGCCTTGTTAGTATCTAAGCTCTTCGTATGATCTACTGCCATCTCATTTCTTGGCTGAGGAAACAATATATAGGAAACAAAAAAAGAGGAGTCAGGGAGCAAACACATGGAAAGGATATGGGACTGACTTTCCATTTGCCATAGGATAGAATCTGTTCCTAGGCAAATGGAGGCTGAGACGAAATGAATTACTTCAAGTTTGATCCACTTGAAAATAACACAGGAAAAAAAAAGAAAATAACACAGGCTTCCCCAGCTCAACCGCATAAGCTGAGTGTCATCTACCTGGCCCACAAACACTTCCATGGTGTCAGTGAGTTCTGACAGCACCCCCATTCCTCTGGGCAGGGTGAAATGACTTTCAGTCCTTTTCCACGGTGGCCAGAGAATCAGACTCCAGTAGAGAAAGCACCTGATTCTCTTTTCAAAAGAGAATGGGCAAAATGATCTTCAGAAATATTTATAAGGACCCTCACCACTTAACTTCCTTCTGCTTTTCTTCTTTTCTTTCTTCGACATGAACTATATGAACCGATAGAGTTAATCGTTTTCAGGCTTTGCTGGGTTTCCTCTTCGTTTCTGAAGTTTGTTTATACTTCACCTTCAACAAGAGATTTCACACCTCCCCCTCCACTGTTTGTTGAAACCTTGAAATGCGGAGCTGAACTTTGCTTGAGCCTTTGAGGCCTGAGATCCTGGAGCATCTTCTAGCTTTGCGAATACCTCACAGGGTTTGCCTGGCACCCTGAAGGCTGAGGAGGGGTCAAGCATGTGTGAGACACCTGCCTGAGGTCTGGGGTCACAGGCAACCCAAACACCTCCAGCTTGGCCTCGAGGGGCTCTGTGTGTTTTCCTCTCGCAAAGCAGCTGGATTCTAACTTACTCCAAGCAGGTCCACTTCAGTGATGCGGAGTACAGATGGGGCCTCACACTGTCAAGGCACACTCTTTTCTCATCCCTGTCCCTGTGCAGCAGCCAGGGTGGTCTGATAAGGGGGCTCTGTGGTCCATGCAGCGTTTTTGATGCACAGCTTGCACTCAGCCTTCAGTGGTAGGTGCTGAGCTGGTTCAGAGGGTTGCAATGTGGAGGTGGGTGAACAGGCACCAAATGCTATCTGTCTCACTCACTGTCCTTTCTACTCTTCCCAGTCGGGTGTCCTCTCCCCCCATAAAGCTGATATGCCTTCTACTCTTCATTGTCTTTTCACTCAGGGGAAGGGGTACAGGTAGCTCTGTTCAGTGGTCTTTGTAAGACACTGTTTTCCAAAGGGTCTAGCAAGAAGGGTCTGTGTATTCGTGTGTGTGTGTGTGTGTGTGTGTGTGTGTCTGTGTGTGTTGTTACTGGGGCTTGAACTTGGCCTGGTCACTCTACCTTAGCATTTTCTTTTCCTTTTTTTCTTTTTCTTTTCCTCTTTTTTGCTCAAGACCAGCACTCTGCCACTTAAGCCATAGCTCCATTTCTGTCTTTTTGACGGTTCATTGGAAAGGAGTCTCACCAGATGTTCTTGCCCAAGCTGGCTTTGAATCATGATCCTCAGATCTCTGCCTTCTGAGTAGTTAAGATTAGAGGCGTAAGCCACCAATATCTGGCTACAAACTGGGGTTTCCTTTGATTTCTTAGTTGAATGCAACATTCTGCAAGACCTGGCTGAATCCACAGTTTCCTTCTTATCCTGGTGGATCGGGGGCTATGGGTAGGTCTCACAGGGATATCAGCAGTGCCAACCAGCGTGGGTGGTGAGGCAGAGGGGGTGGCGTGGTTCAGCAGGCCTCTGCTTCTCCTGACTACGTTTCTTTTGTCACATCTTTTGGGTATGAGCCTCGGCAACCCACCCTATTTGCTGAACAACAATTCATGGCATCTAATTGCTCTCTCATTTTTTATTTAGTAACAGGGCTCAGCCCAGGAAACGCTGGCTTCCAACCCTTGAGTGTTTTGACTCAGGGACCGTAAACTGTCTGATTTCTTGGACAAACATAATCTTGAGGAATTCGTCTCTTGACACAATGGCCGGGCTTGCTGTGAATGTCATGGTTCTCCATTCAGGCCTGGGCCAATCCCCACCCCCACCCTCTTCCTACGGACGGACGTCAGACTACTTAAAATAAATATTCCCTTTGGGTTTGGGGGCTCTTTCTTTGGGTCACTCACCTTTATCTCTGGATTAGAATGCAGCTGTAGGGCCAAGATATGGCTTTGTTTGTAGTCACTAAGCATGGGGGCTGACTCATATCTATATTTTAGGGACTCTGGGGTCCCCTTTGGCTTTGAAGACTCCACTCCTTTGCCGTAAAAGAGCACCCACCTGTATGATTCTCCTACTTGGAGTGCTACCGATTGCCTCCTTGCTCCATCTTCTCCTTTGTGCTCCTTCCCATGGCTTCTGAGATCCTTTCCAGAAGTAAATCTGGATAAGCCTTCCACCCTTCTGCTAGGGCCTCTGAGATGAAGTCCTGAGACTCAGTCAGGCAAAGAGATCCCTTCTCCGTGTGGCTGGGCCCCAGTCCCCCTTGGCTCTCCTTCCCCTCACTTCCTCCACGTGGCTCTGGGTATGGCCTCCTCAGCACAGGAGGTGTGGCCTCTGCCTTCTGCCAGGGCTACTTCTCCTTGTGGACCTGGGACTCAGGCATAAAGATCCTTTTCATGTCATCCTAGGTAAGGCTTCCCAATGTACACGCAGAACCTCTCGTCCCTCCCAGGGCCGCTGCTACTGCTCTTACTGCATTCGGTTGTACTTTTCTATTTGAGCCAGCCAAGCTGACTAGTATTTTCTTCCAAATAAACTACTAATGATTCTTTATTCTTTTTTTATGTCTTTGCCCTCTCTTTCCTCCTCCTTTTGGGTAGCGAATATAAAGATCTTTAAAATCTCTTCTGAGCCTGGTGCTGGTGGCTCATACCTATAATCTTAGCTACTCGGGAGGCTGAGATCTGAGACTCGTGCTTTAAAGCCAGCCCAGGCAGGAATGTCCATGAGACTCTTATCTCCAATTAACCACCAGAAAACTGGAAGTAGAGCTGTGACTCAACATAGTAGAGCTCTAGCCTTGAACAGAAAAACTCAGGGATAGCACTCATGCCCTGAATTTAAGCCCCAGTACTGACACAAAAACAAAACAAAACAAAACAAAAACCTTTTCTGGTCCTGTTAGAATGCCTGGCATTCTAAAAGAAAACATGGTTTCTATGCTAACTTTTGCATTATCAAATGATTACAGTACAAAGTGGCTATGTTGTGTTTGTCATCTAAGTATCTCATTTAAAACCTTGAGATTCAATGCCATGTCTCATGTTGACAAGAGGAAGCCTGAGGCTTAGAGAGTTGAAGGAAGTGTCTCACAATCACCTTGTTAACAAGGACAAGATTCACACAGATCTCTCTGACTCCCAGTCATGGTTTTGTTGTAGTATCCCATAGCCAGGACTGGACCCTGTGTGGGGAAGCAGGCCCCAGAGGACTGGCCCAGAGTCTGGCTGTCAGCAGTGACCTTTCTGGGCCTGCATCTTCCCTTTGAGGAGATAGAAAGAGACACAGGAGCAGGTGGTCTTCAGGAGGATTCCTAAGGACAGCAAGTTCATAATTAAGCCCCACACACTTGCTAGGCATTCTCCTTCCCCTTTCCCACAGCGATGCTCTGTTCTACCTTCAGGTTTATTGTGCTTTTCTTGTCAAAAAAAGGATACCAAAAACTCCCTCCTTAGGAAGAGCCAGCCTCAGTGTGCTCGGGCTGCTAGAGGAAATATAGTCGTTTTGCATCTTTGAGGGGCAGGAACACGCGGACCTGGTAGACTTGGGTGCAAGGACATGGGGCCATGAAGTCTTAGAGAAAAGGAAATCTGTGCGGTGCAGGAGGAGGTTGGAGGTTTGTGGGAGAGGCAGAGAGATAGTGTAGCATGCTGCAGGATGGAGCAGGGGCATGGTCAATGAGCTCCACAAGCTGTGATGTCTTTGTAATGCGCGGTATCACCCACTCTGAGCAATGTTCTCTAATGCCCTGGCTGTTATTCCTCTCCTTTTATTCGGTGATAGAACCCACTGGATTCAATCACCAGTACATGATTATTCTTATGCCTACTGTGCATAAGACTTTAGGAAATACAGTTCTAAGACCCTGGCCCCAGTTCTTGAGACCAGGAAGACATGACGGCAGAGCCAGCACCGTGTACCCAAAATGGTTGGGGCCAGAAGCATTTCGAAATTTGGAATTTTGGGGGTATGAAGTATTTGCCTGTACCTAATGAGATACTTCAGGAATGAGACTCAAGTATAAACATGAAACTTGGGTTTCATGTATACCTTATAGGAAAGCCTGACAATACTTGGGAGATGGTTTTAAATGTTAAGCATGAAATGGTTTCACGGGGTGGAATTTTTTTTTTCTCTTGTGGCATCTAGTAGGTACTCAAAGCTTTTCGATGTTGGCTTTCTGATTTTTGGATTCAGGATTTCCAACCTGTCATAGATTCCTGCACCTCTGATTCACAACTGAATGCTGTGTTCTGATTCAGGGATGAGATGAGGGAAGATCAACCAGCCAATAAACACAATGTCAGGTGGTGGAAGTTGCTGATATTCAGATGGAAGGGTACATGGGAAGCTGGTGGTGTATGTGTGTGTGTGTGTGCACATGAGCACTGTTTGGGTAGAGTGCTCATATAGCAGGAGGCATCCCAGGTAGAAAGCCAGTTCCCAAAGCAGGCCCCTTCTGCCTTTTGCGGTCGCAGTCATGGTGAGAGTCTGGGAGCTAGATACTATATGTATTTCCAGGCAGGGGTCTTGAAATCGGGGCCTGGGAACTGTCTCTGAGCTTTCTTTTTTGCTGGTCCTGGGGCTTGAACTCTGAGCTTAAGCACTATCTCTGAGCTCCTTTGGCTCAAGGTTAGCATTATACCACTTGAGCCACAGCACCACTTCCAGCATTTTCTTTGATTAATTGGAGATAAGAGTCTCACAGACTTTCCTGCCCAGGTTGGCTTCGAACCATGATCCTCAGATCTCAGCTTCCTGAGTAGCTCGGATTACAGGCGTGAGCCACCAGTGCCCGGTTGGTTTCCTGAGCCTTTTCTACTCAAGGCTAGCACCCTACTACTTTGAACCACAATTCCACTTGTAGTTTTCTGGTAGTTAATTGGAGAGAACCAGTGTGGGTCATCGATGTGCTGAGCTGTGTGGACACTTCAGGCCTGTGGAGGCTGTACTTGGCTACCACACTCTGACAGGGCTTAGGAAGCAAAAAACTAGCTCCTCACCACCCCCTGTCCCCCAGCTTTCTGATTCTGATACTTCCTCTCTCTCTTTCTCGCTCTCTCTCAATGCTGGGTTCTTAGCTGCTAAAAACCAGCCACTAAAGCCAGGTACCGTCATCATTGACACTAAATATGGCTGCCAGGGATGTAGGGGGAGACATTGGACCTCTCCTTGTACAAGAAGTCTGTTTCACTGTTTCTTTTGCTTTCAAATAAATCTGCTCCATCTGCTTTAAACACTTTCCTACCCTTTAATTCTTTCATGGTCGGAGAAAACAAACCCAAGCCCTACAAAGTAATACATATAATGACACTCTTTCTAGGCTGGCTGCGTGTGCAACCCAGGGAACTAACTGGCTTAGTTCTTCCTCTCCTTGTCTGATGTCTGGGCCTTGTTCCCTCCTCCTCTCCTCTTAATCTTTATCCACTATAATTGTCATCCTTCTCTTCTGAATCTGAATTCACTTCAATGTAAATAAGAAACTGTAACTACCGATAGATAGAATAAATAATGAACAAATAAATGTTTCTTTGTTCCTTCATTGATGATCTCTCCCTACCACCTCCAGTCCAATTTCATTATCAGATGCTGAGAAATTGCTCGAACCAGGAAAGGGATCCAAATGTGAAATCAGTTGGAGAGGAGGAGGGGATTTAAACCAAGACCCAACAAATGCAAGAAAGCAATGCTATGTGTATGTGTCTATGTGTATGGGGGGGGGGGGTATAAGAGTATCTATCTTTCTGGCTGTCATCTAGGCCCTGAGATTCCTCATCCTCAGGTTCTTTACACAGGTATCTGGTAGCTGACTTTCTTCTTCATCCTCTCAGTTCCAATCTCCTGAGATGGAATGTGTGCTTTCTCTGAAACACGCCTATAGCTTTGCCTTGAAGCAAGTCCTCTGGATTCCTCCAGGCGCTTCAAGGCCTGAGGAACAATGGTGGTTGCATCCTGCAGCTCCCTCTGTGAGAGAAGTGAAGGAAGCTCACGGCTCTGCCTGGAGATATTTGCTGAAGTCATGTTTGAAGAAACAAATAACATCTGATGCAACACAGGAACCGACCACCAAGTTCCCGAGATGCATAGGTTCTCAGGCTCAGAGACCCTATGGGAAATTGCCTATAGGGGCTTACAGTCTGGGAAACTGGCCTAGAGGTTTTATAGAGTGACTAATATCCTACAGGGATCGGTCAGGTCCCAGGACTTGCAACAGGGTCACCACAACAGCCAGCCCCCTCTCTGAGAAGTACCCCTGGGATTGTGTCCATCTGGAAAAAAAAAACAAAAAACTCATCTCTTGAGTGTGATTCAGGACTGCATTCTTTCTCCCACCTCTCTTGGTGGCCATGCAATTTATTGTATCATTTTGTATTTTCTATTGGGAAACACCAAAGCATCTAAAAAAAGGCAAGCTAGAGGCAGAGGTTTGAGGGAGGAGGCTCTGCTTCAGAGGGAACTGGGAGGAGGGGGGAAGGGAGAAATGGGGAGACAGAGCTGCTGTGGAAGCTATGTCTCTGTCACAGAAAATCTCTCTCTACCCATCAGGGAGAAATCTAGAATGATTCACATCTAGATGTTTAACAGATTTGTTCTGACCTAGAGGCTCCTTCTCTATGGTGTAACCTGCTTGGTTATGGTCCCTAGGAAAAAGAAGACCCCAAAATACTGAATTTCTCCCAGCCAGCCTGAATCTCCATCAATCCACACTGCTTCAAGATCTAGCCGTTGTTCTTCAGTGAAGACAGCTAAAGGCCGGAGCTGGAAGCAGGCAGGGGAAAAGAGGAATATAAAGTAGAAATGACATCAAAGTGATTTTTTTTCTGTCCTGGGGCTTAAACTTGGGGCCTAGGCACTGTCCTTGAGCAGTTTTGCTCTATGCTAGCGCTCTACCACACAGCTCTACTTCCAGTTTTTGGGTGGTTAATTGGAGATAGGAATGTCGGGGACTGGGGCTGGGAAGGTGGCTCAGTGGTAGAGCGCTTGCCTTGCATGCTTGAAGCCCTGGGTTCGATTCCTCAGCACCACATAAGCAAAAAGAAAAAAGCCGGAAGTGGCGCTGTGGCTCAAGTGGTAGAGCGCTAGCCTTGAGCTGAAGAGCTGAGGGACAGCGTCCAGGCCCAGAGTTCAGGCCCACGACTGGACCAAAAAAAAAGGAATGTCAGGGACTTTCCTACCCTGGCTGGCTTCGAACCTTGATCCTCAGCTCTCAGCCTCACGAGTAGCTAGGATTACAGGTGTGAGCCACCAGCGCCCAGCTAGCGATGTTTAAATCCTGACTTATATCAACCATTTGAGACCTTGTCTCAAAGATCATAGAGTCTTTCTTTTCTAACATAATCCTCTCCTTTTTACTCAGATGAAACTAGGAACTTCCCTACAGGATAAAATCAGTAAATACTTCTTGACTTGCTCAAGGTGACTGACTTTGAGCCCAAGTCTCTGAACATCAATTCAGTGCTTTTTAAGAATAGATGTCACCTTCCCTCTTTCTCAGAACAAACTTCCTCTCTGTTCTCAATCATATACATACCAGAGACAAGATCCCTTTTTCCTGAGACCCACTCTGGGAAGGATGTAATGTGGATGGACACAAGTGAATTTTGCTTGCCTTGCTTTCCTGGGATCAACAGGAGCAGCTGATGTCTCTGACTATAGGCCTGGGGTGTAGCAGCTGGAGGCTGAGCTGAGGGTAGAGACTGAGGAGGAAAGACCAACCAGAGGAGGAACTAGAAGATAAAGCTCTCTCTCTGCAGTCCTGGCTGGCTGGAAGTTGATAAGCCATCTTCAGAGGTGTGCAGGGGAGCTGTCTGCCCCTGTTTCCTTGCAAACCCATGACTCAGAAGTATTGTTCACATCCTCAGGACACACAGGAGCTAAAAATAAAGCTTGAAATGCAGTCCGATAAGTAGGTGAAGAAGAGGAAGAGAGTTAGGAAGAGTTGAAAGCAAAAACCCTGGAAGCCATTGCTGGTGGCTTGTAGTCCTAGCTACTCAGGAGGCTGAGACCTGAAGACTGAAGTTTGAAGCCAGCTTGGGCAGGAAAGTCCCAAAAAGCTGAAAGTGGAGCTGTGGCTCAAGGTAGAATGCTAGCCTTGAGTATAAAAACAAAAACAAAAACAAAAGAACCTCAGGGACAGTGGCCAGGTCCTAGATTTAAGAGCTAGTAGGACCAGTACAAACAAACAAACAAATAAAAAGATGGAGGAATGCTTCTAGGGGAAGAAAGAGGAACTGCTTGTGCCCATGGACAAGATATACAACAGGACAGGGAGAAACAGAGTTAGAACCTGAGACAGTAAGGTTCTGGGGAGAAAGTCCAGTCCTGCAAATACGAGGTTCACATTTCATGGGGAAAACCCCCAGGAAATTAATATTCAAATGACAAAATACCAACAGGCCTGATGCTCTGTTTAACGTTTGCTCTCCTGTCTCTAACCTGGCATTCCCATGCTTAACTTTGCTCTGAACTCAAATACCTCAGAGATATCAGAGATGTCCTAAGTTATCAGCCCTGGGTTGGTGACCCCAAATCTTCTTCATCCCTAACTCAGACCCCTAGTCCACAGTTGATCTAACCTCTTCAATTACTAGTGGCTGTGGTCCCCTATTCCCTCTCTCTTGCCCTCCTTCCTTTCTTGGTGATACTGCTATTGAACTTGTGCTTCCTAGATAGGTGCTCTATTGCTTGAGCCACACCCCCAAGCCAGTGTTATTTCCCTCCCCAAAGATGTTCTAAGGAGTCCTCAAAAATGGAGTGAATACTTATGAGGCTCATGGCACCCCTTGTTTTCAACCAACTCAATCTCCTCTTAATTCATTTCACCTATTCGATTTCCTCCTAAGATTTTATTTGGACAACTTTTGCTGCCTAGTAACGTTAGCATTCATAGACTTACAAGACAGCATAATTTAAGTGGTCCTGAGTTCAATATGCCCCAATTTGTCTCCTCAGTTCCTCAGGCAGAGGATCATTCTTCCCTACAGCTTCGGCCACTCTGCCACTGGAGACATGCCTCTCAGAGTTGGCACTTTCTCTTGCTACCTGCTGGGGATCCCATAGTCCCTTCCTGCATGGGCCTCATCTGCTGTGGCCTCTAGCCAGCCAGCCTTTCTCTCCCTCCCTGGAGGACTGGCAGTCCTCTGGATGCAACTCTCACACCTGTGCGTTTGCCACCCACCTGTCAGGGCTCACCTGTGTTTTTCTCCTGGCCTCTCCCAGAAGTCCTCTGACTTCAGTTCAGCCTGTGTGGCCCAGTACCTGCAGGGTTGGCTCAGCCCTGTCCATCGGAGATGTAGACCTCTTTCTATCTTGCTCTTCTCACCCCTACTTTAGAAACATCCTTAATTGTGGAACCATATCTTGCATGTGGGGTACCCAAAATCTGAAGTCATTGAGCTCATCTACAAGTGTGGTTATGGAAAAATCAATACAAAGTGAATTGCCTTAACAGTGAATTGCTCGGCTCTCTTGGGAAATAGGCTTCATCTGCATGGAGGGTCGGATTCATGAGATTGTGTTAAGGAAGCATATAACTTCCTGGGGCCTTTCAAGTTATCTTCTCCATGAGGCAGAATGAAGAAGATCACCCATTTGGTAGAAGGTGGAGATGCCGACAACAGGGAGGATCAGATCAATCGGCTTATTCAAAGGATGAACTGAGATGTCTGCCATGCTATTTTTGTCACTGGGTCTGTTTAGGACACTCCAGCCATCCAGCCTCTTTGTCCTGCAGCTGGTCAGGCTTCTCCCAACCAGGGCCTCTGCAGATGACATCCTTTCCCCCTGTCCCTTATGGAGTTACTCTTGCTCAGCATTCAACCTCATTCTCAAAACTACTTCCTAGGGGATGTTTTCCTCAGCTGCCCCTCTGATGGTGCTCTTGAAGTATCCCATGCATCCCTTTACAGCATTTACCACAGCCTTAACCAGATGGTTCGTTCTTTAACAGAAAGTCCCCACTCCTCCAGGAGAACCATTTGATTTCTGCCCTATTTTCTGTCCTGTCTCTAGCACTGAGTGCCATATGAATGGGCTTGCAGATGAATGTAGATTCATTGACAAAGTGCAACTTTGAATTTTATGTGAGAGTTAGGGACTGGCTAGTTCTGGATGTCAACGTTTTGTCTTCTAAACCCAGTATAGGAGTTTCTCCTTAGTCTTTTTGTCCTGTCACACTCAGGGAGAAGGAAGTAGGTCATTTACTTTTTTACCTGTCTCTCCCTCCCTCCCTTCTTCCTTCCTTCCTTCCTTCCTTCCTTCCTTCCTTCCTTCCTTCCTTCCTTCCTTCCTTCCTTCCTTCCGTCCTTCCTTCCTGTGGTACTAGGGTTTAAGCTTAGGGCCTTGCTCTTGCTAGGCAGGAGCTCTACCTTGTTACTTTTGCCCTCTACCCCTTTTTATTTTTGTTATTTTTCAAGTAATTTTTCATACATTATATCTGAGCTGGCTTGGACTGTGGAAGATTACTGTGAAGATCACAGTGGATAGAGATTAAGGGAAGAGGAGAGGAGGGGAGAACAAGGCCTAGGGAATATGGACTGCTAGCTTCCTATTTATGCCTTCTGTATTGCTGAGATCACTGGCATGAGCCACCACGCCCAGTTACTGGTTCAGATGGAGTCTTTTTACTAGGACTATCCCCCATCTCTGCCTCCTGAGTAGCTAGGATTACAGGCATGAGCTATGGTGCCCAGTTTGCTGTCTTTCTTGATGTAAAACACTTCAGAAAGAGGAAAATTGCATCTAATGTTTGAGTATTCTTTCTCCCCAGACTTCAAAGAAGCTTGACTCAGTGGTTAACAAGTCAAGAAGCACCATGGCAATGGCCTGGGCTAGATACAAATCGCAGCATTCATTAACTGTGCAGTCTTGAGCAAGTCCTTTCATCATCCTGAGGCTCCATTTCTCATTCATCACATGGAGACAAAGCAATAGTTACTCCCCAGATCGCCTGTGTGTGAGGATTGAATCTATACAACCCCCAAAGCAGCCAGCACATACCTGACTCACACTGTCATCTCAATCACAATCTAAGCATCTCACATTCCGTTCTGCAAGCTACCAGCCTAGACCCTGTGTCTGGGAGTTCAGAGAAGCAGCAGCTAGCATGGGGTGGATGCTTTTACAGATACAGTCTCCGCCTTGCCTGGGGAGGGGAGCCTGGGTCATCGCTGGAGATCAGGGAGGACCAGGCAGCCAGGCCCTCTCTCCAGGAGCTAAGGCACACATGAAAGCCCCTCCTAGCTCAGGAACTGGGTCCTGCTGTGCCGAGCATCTGGATGCTCTTAGATCTCAGTCTGGATGCTCTGCTTGTCTTGTAGGATCACTTATCAGCACAGGCAGACCAGGCCCTTTACCTTCCTCTCTGGGGCCCAGCCCCTCCTTTCCTATCCATAAACACTGGTGAGCAAGGGGCTGGGCTGCTGTTCCAGGACCTGCAGAGGAGGCTTCCGTGTAGCCTGTTTCCTTCCTTGTCTCCTCACTGTGCATGCTGCTGTGGCCTACAAACGCAGGGTCTCCTGATCGGGTCCCAGCTGCCTGTGGCTCCACACATGTTCAGATGAGTGTTATAAAGGGATCAGGTGGAAAGTTAGAAATGGATTGCAAAGCATGCTTGTGGAGGGCTGTCGTTTGTGTCCCACCCCCACCCCACCTCCTTCAAAATCCCCCTCCTCTAAGACCTCCTACTCATAGGGTGCCATTCCACTTTCTGAGGTTAGCAGGAACCCTTATATGTCACTGACATCTGCGCCTTCATGAGTCTGTGGGTGGGGGCTGGCAGGTCTCTCTGGGGACACTTGCCCTAGACTTCATTCTGTCCTGGGGGGAAGGAGGGGGTGATTCCAAGAAAGGATTTCAGGCTAGGGACAGGGAGAAACATCTGAGGGATGGAGCTTTGGGAACCCCTTCAGATCCCTCTGAAATAAGAGTGTTTATGTCCCACCCTCATTTTATTTTTCCACTCAGATCACATGTGATGCTATCAGCTACTCTTGTCCTAGCTGGGTTTCTTGGGTAGGTCTTGGGATGTCATTCTTGCTTGCTTTTCCTCCTATTTCACTGTCCTCTGCTCCATCCCCCTGCCTGCTCACTTGTTCTTTATCTTGTGTCCAGTCTCTGCATTTGTCCGTGTCCTCAGCTCTACACTCTTTCTTTACATCTGCTTAGAGAATCATGCCTCCAGAGAGCATCTCTAAGGTGGACACCCCACACTTGAACTCCAACCCGAGCTCCCTTGGGACTCCAGACATACCTATGGCATTCACAAACCAGACTTCTCGGATTTGAGTGGTCACTGGCAGCCTGGGTGATGTCACACCAGCTTGTGAGCTTCCCCTACTGCCATTTTTCTCAGACTGAGACATGGAATCTTGCTTCCCTTCTCTGTTCTTGCAGCCTTCATCGAACATGTTACCATATCCTGTTGGCTCTACTTTTACTCCAGTACCCACCAGCTTCTTTGCCTCTCTTCCACTACACTCTTTGCTGAGCCACCTTCAAGTCTCATTTGGAAGTCTGCAATGGCTTTCTTCCAACCTGTCACTGAAGTAATGGACAAATCATGATCCTCTTCTTTCACCAATTTAAGTCTTTGTTTCCCCCTCCAGCTTTGACTAGTCTGTAAGAAGGGGCCACACCCTGGCTCTGCCCCAGCCCACCCTCCAGCTCACCCATCTAGTTTACCCTACTCTTTTTCTTCTATCCTAGTTGGATCATTTCCTCGATTCCCCATTTTCTGTATTTCTTCCTTCCCAGGCCTCAGGCCCCACTAGGACTTTGAGTCCTAGAGCCTGGTGACACAGGGCAGGCCCTGCCATAGGCCCAACATTCCCTTTGATTACAGATATCTACTTCTCTTCCACAGGATGTGGCCTGGAGGCCAGTTTCTCAGAGATTACCCCAGGTAGATTATGCCTCCCTGCCTATGTGCTCTCTTGGGTCCTCCAAACTTGTTGTCACAACTTGTAAACACACTTACCTGCATTTGTCATTCATTCCCATCCTGTGTGTGTTTGCTTCATTCTATGGTCTTTCAAGGACTTGGTATAACTTCCAGGAAACAGGTGCTAACAAAATATTGGTGGAATGAATGGGAACCATTTGTAGTGTATTGTCTTCTGGGCCTCGTGCAGCCGTTCTGTGAAATCCATTTTATTAAAATACCCGCATTTTTGTTGTTGAAGGAATTTGAGGCTCAGAGAAATAAAGAATTTGCACATAGCCTCAAAGCTAGGAGAGAAAGTCAGCCTGGAGCCTAGGTTTGTCTGACTGAGTGTGGGTGTGAATGCACATATGTGAGTATGCAAACATCTGTGTGTATGTATATGTGCGTGCAAGCGAGAGAGAATATGAAGAGAAGATCTGTTCTTTCTCTAGCATTGTACTGTGCAGGCATCTGCTTGCTCTTTCTGCCCATCCATGGAAGATTCCTCTTGTTTTCCTACACTATAGGCCAGTCAGATTAAATGATGCTGTCACAGACTCCTTTAAGCCTCCTTATTGGCTGAAAAGCCTCCCTGGTGCCCCCCATGCCTGGCACTGGGAGATCCCAGGACACTTGCCACATTTCAACCCTACTGTATCCATTGCTTCTAAGGAAACAAAGGGCCTCTGTGCTGCACCTTGGGTGAGTTTGCATATTGCCTGGAATATGCAATCCCCACAGTCTCCTTACCGGTAGGATCTATTCTATTTGGAGCCTACCACCAGGCAAGAGCTTGCTGTGTGTCCTGCCTTGGGCTTCCCACCTGGAGTGGTGTCCTCCCTGTCTTCCCACTCCCTGAACTACACCTACACCCTGCATGAAATGAACTGGGTTGTGTTTTTTGTTTTGTTTTGTTTTGTTTTTTGCAGAAAGGGACAGGTGAGGAGGAAACACTACAGAAGCTCCTTTTCTTTTCTGGTATTGGGGCTCAATTCCAAGACCTTGCACTTGTTAGGCAAGCACTTTGCCACTGAACTACATCCCCGCCTACAGATGCTTCTTTGAAGCAGCCTTAGGACTGAACTCCTTGAACCATGGAAAAGGACACAGGCCCAGAGCTCCCACCAGCCCCAGCTGTGACTCTCTTCCAGCTGTTGAGACCACATTCCCAGGGAGACCCTGATGCTTCCTAGGAATTCCAGAACAGCTTCTAGCCACCTACTACTTGCTGAGGATGTAGCTCAAAGGCAATTGCAGGATAGGAGCTGCCACAGCTCCAGCTTTAGGCACTGTAACAGACCTAGAGTCCTTTGGCTTGTGGCCCAACCTTGTTGGTAATTCATGGCCTGATATTTGGAAACTAGGGACTGACTTTTTTTTCTCTGTGTCCTTGGGTAAGCAGGGAAATGGCCAGATGACTAAAGGAAAGAAAATCATTTTTGAAAAGTGTTATTTATGAAGCTTTTCCCTTTACTTACAATATAAGACCACAACCATTTTGCCCTCCCCTGACTTCAATGCTCTGCTCTGCACCTCTACCTGGTGAAGCTTTTATTTGGATCTGGGAACCTGGGAAAGACTGACAGGCAGGGGTCTAAGTAGGGAAGGACCTTAGGCAGTGTGCACATCAATGGTTATTCATAACAGCATCCCAGATTGGCTCACACATTCACACCTGCCTTACAACAGCCCATTCAGTACCCCTGTTATTCTGCAAGTACAGATCTATAAATAGACCTCATGCTTTGCTTCATACATTTACAAGCAAGCTAGGTAGGCATCAGTGCCTCACTCTTGTAATCCTAGCTACTCAGGAAGCTGAGATCTTGAGATTATAGTTTAAAGCTACCTTGGGCAGGAAAGTCCTTGAGACTTTTTATCTCCTATTAACCATCCAAAAGCTAGAAGCAAAGCTGTGGCTAGAATGCTGACTTGAGCAGACAAGCTAAGGGAGAGAGTCCAGGCATTCAGCTTGAGCTCCAGTACTGGTGTGCATGTGTGCATGCATACGCACACACATCCATACACACTAATTGACAAATATGTAGAAATGTTCTCACAAAGAAGGAAAAGCATTGGTGGGCTCAGAAGGAGCAGGCATCTGGGGTCTTGGGGCTCTCAGCAGAGCAGCACTGTCTCTCTGCAGCCTCCATATCAGGGGAAGACGTTATTTCTATGTGCCAATGCTGTTTTCACCTGAACTGGCTATTGGCTTGGGCTATTTGTGTAAAACAATAATCTATATGTTTTTGTTTGTTTTTGGTGCTAGTTCTGGGGCTTGAACTCAGGGCCTGGCTGCTCTTCCTGAGCTTTTTGGATCAAGGCTCACACTCTACCACTTGAACCACAGCTCCATTCCTAGTTTCCAGGTGGTTAATTGGAGATAAGAATCTCACAGACTTTTCTGCCCAGGCTGGCTTTGAACCATGATCCTCATATCTCAGCCTCCTGTGTAGCTAGGTTATAGGTGTGAGCCACTGGCTAATCTATATGCTTAAAAAAATTAAACTCTGATTGACAGATCCTTAGCAAATCTTATCAGAAAAAGAAGAGAACACACCCAAATAAATAAACTCAGAGATGAGAATGGAAACATCACTATGGAAACAACCAAGATTCAGAACATTATAAGGGAATACTTCTCAAAACTTTATGCTAATAAGTTTGAGAACTTGGCAGAAATGGATCTTTTCCTAGAAATATTGACATGCCAAAACTAAACCAAGATGAGTTAAACCAGCTTAACAGGCCCATATCAAGCATTGAAATAGAAACAGCAGTAAGAGACCTCCCAGCTAAGAAAAGTCCAGGACCAGGTGGTTTTACAGCGGAATTCTACAAGGCCTTCAAAGCAGAGCTCACACAATACTCCTCCAACTCTTCAATGAAATTGAAAGAGAAAGTTCACTACGAACACATTCTATGAAGCCATCATAACTCTCATCCCAAAACCAGGCAGGGACTCATCAAAGAGAACTATAGACCCATTTCTTTGATGAACATTGATGCAAAACTTCTCAACAAAATTTTGGCCAATCAACTTCAACAATTCATCCAAAAAATCATACACCAGATCAAACAGGATTCATTTCAGGGATGCAAAGCTGGTTCAATATACGCAAATCAATTAATATTATTCATCACATCAACAGGAGCAAGGATAAGAACCACATGGTTATCTCAATAGATGCAGAAAAAAGCATTCGACAAGATCCAACACCCCTTTATGATGAAGGTTTTGGAAAAATTAGGAATCCATGGAACATTCCTCAATACAATAAAGGCTGTATATGACAAACCTACAGCCAGCATTATACTTAATGGTGAAAAACTAAAGCCATTTCCTCTTAACTCAGGAACAAGACAAGGATACCCACTCTCTCCACTTCTCTTCAATCTAGTATTAGAATGCCTAGCTACAGCAATAAGACAAGATGAAAACATAAAGGAGATCCAAATAGGGAAAGAAGAAATAAAACTCTCCCTCTTTGCACATGACGTGATCTTGTATTTAAGGAATCCCATAGACTCCACTCCCAAATTACTCAAGCTGATTCAAAACTTTGGCAAAGTAGCAGGTTATAAAATTAACCCCCAAAAATCAATGGCTTTTCTGTATGCCAACAATGAGAAAAGTGTGGCTGAAATTAGGAAAGCAACTCCATTTGTAATAGCCCCACAAAAAATAAAATACCTAGGAATTAACTTAATCAAAGAAGTGAAGGACCTCTATGACGAAAACTTTAAAAACCTGAAAAAGGAAATCAAAACAGAACTTAGAAAATGGCAAAACCTCCCATGCTCCTAGATTGGAAAGATTAACATTGTGAAAATGGCAATACTTCCCAAGGCTATCTACAAATTCAATGCGATACCTATCAAAATTCCAATGTCATTCTTCAAGGAAATAGAAGAGGCAATCCAAAAATTCATATGGAACAATAAAAGACCCCAAATAGCAAAAACGCTCCTCAACGGAAAGAACACTGCTGGAGGAATATCAATACCAAATTTCAAACTCTACTATAAAGCCATAGTAATCAAAACAGCTTGGTACTGGCACAAGAACAGACCTCAGGACCAATGGGATAGAATTGAAAACCCAGAAATGAACCTACAGACCTATAGCCATCTAATCTTCTATAAGGGAGCTAAAAAAATAGAATGGAAGAAAGACAGCCTCTTCAGTAAATGGTGCTGGCAAAATTGGGTAACTATTTGTAGAAAACTAAAGCTAGATCCTTATATATCATCCTGCACCAGAATCAACTCCAAATGGATTAAAGACCTTGGAGTCAAAGCAGACACTCTGAAAACATTACAGGATGGAATAGGAGAAACCCTAGGTCTCCTTGGTGCAGGCTGAAATTTTCTGAATAGAGACCCGGAAACACAACAAATTAAAGAAAGGTTGGACAAATGGGATTGCATGAAGTTGCAGAGCTTCTGCATGGCAAAGGACATAGTTAGCAAGATCAATAGAAAGCCCACGGATTGGGAGAAGATCTTCACTAGCCATACAACAGACAAGGGTCTCATATCTAAAATATACTTGGAACTCAAACAATTAAATCCCCCAACAACAAATCTTCAAAGAAACAACTGCCCAATAAGTAAGTGGGCTAAAGACTTAAAGAGAAACTTCTCTGAAGAAGAAAGAAGGATGGCCAATAGACACATGAAGAAATGCTCAATGTCCCTAGCCATAAAAGAAATGCAAATCAAAACAACATTACCACCTTACCCCAGTTAGAATGGCAAAAATCAAGAACTCTAACAATAACAGATGCTGGAGGGGATGTGGACAGAAGGGAACCTTACTTCATTGTTGGTGGGAGTGTAAACTTGTTCAACCACTTTGGAAAGCAGTATGGAGGTTCCTCAAAAGACTTCACATAGAGCTCCCCTATGACCCAGCAATCCCACTTTTGGGCATTTACCCAAATGTTTACAAACAAGACCACACTAAAGCTACTAGCACAACTATGTTTATTGCAGCATTATTTACCATAGCTAAGATATGGAACCAACCCAGATGCCCCTCAGTAGATGAATGGATCAAGAAAATGTGGTATATACACACAATGGAATTCTATGCCTCCATCAGAATGAATGACATTGCCCCATTTGTTAGGAAATGGAAAGGCTTGGAAAAAATTATAGTAAGTGAAGTAAGCCAAGCCCAAAGAAACATAGGTCCCATGGTTTCCCTTATTTGCAATATCTAGTATATTTATGATTCAAGCAGAAAAGGTCAGATAATGTGATGTTAGGAAAATGAACCCTTAGATATGTATTTAAATGTTTTTTTTCTTTCATGCATTTGTTTCTAATGCATTTATAAGATTATTTCTTTGTTGCTTTGTATGTCCTTCCCCCACAGTATAACCCCTGCTTTCACTATATTTGATGTCGGTATAATTTGTGGAGGAGAAGGGGAAAAACAAGTCATTTAAGGATACAGGTGGATCCGTTGCAACAATGAGAAGTACAAGTTGTCATGTCGAAAACGAACTTTACAACTTTGGTCGTGGGGAGGGGGAGAGGATTGGGTGGGGGGGGGCGGGAAGGGAGACAGGGAAGGGATGTGAAGGGTAAACAAAGGAGGAGGCTGCAATGCTTGATAAGAAATGTACTCATTATCTTGCGCATGTAATTGTAACCCCTCTGTATAGTATGTTCACAATAAAAAAAAATTAAGCTCTGTTCAGGGTGCAACTACTCTAAACAGCTATCTAGTAAGAGAAGAGAGAAGGAGGAAGAGGAGAAGAAGGTGAGGAAGGAGAAGGAGGTATAGAAGGAGGAAGAGGAAGAGGGGGAGGAAGAGGGGGAGGAAGAGGAGAGGAAGAAAGAAGCAAGGAAGGGAGAAAGAAAGAAAACAAGCTGGCCTCTCTTTTGGTGTCCTCCTCTCTCCCAGGGTGGCCTTTGTTTGGCTGAGCTCAGCGGGAGGCCACAAGGGCAAGGAAACACCTGCTCCCACTTCTCACTCTACTCTTACACGACTGCAGACCTGGTTCCACCTGACTGCGTCCACTGGATCCCTGTACCTGCTGCCATTGCACCATGATCCTCTCTCAGATCAAGATGAACTTGAACTGCAGAGGTCCGTTTCTAACAAAAACTGCAAAGGCAGCTCTATACCACCTAAAGAGGGCACCCAGACATGCATGGGGCTACACTGGAGGAAGGATGGAGCTGTTCGAGTTACCTCCGCCACCCCTCCCTAGCAGACAGCCGTGCACCCCTGTCCCCACCATCCTCATCTGCCTGTGCTTCCAAGTGAATGGCAGGGGTGCACTCCCATCCCGAGCAAGTCTTTACAGTAGCACAGTAGCAAGCTGTGGCTTTGGCCTATTTGCCTATTTCAAGGCAGTATTAAGCCTTGGGGCTGAACACTCATGCCCTAAGACCAAGAAGTGCTCCCACGTACCCAGGAACTCTTTGTGAGCTATAACTGGGGTCACATGACCCTGCATGTGCTGATCTGTACCTCCTTGGTACCAGGGTGTTGCTTTGTTTTATTCGGCCTAATCTTCCATCTTCTGGTACCAGGGTGTTGCTTTGTTTTATTCGGCCTAATCTTCCATCTTCTACTGCACAGATTAAAGTCCTGGCTTACAGTGGGAAAGCATTGGAAGGCTTCTTTTCCTCTGGGGGAGGGAGGAAGAGGGGAACTGGATCCAGCTTTATCTGCACCCTGAGCTCTTAAATGAATCTTGCACAGCTGGACAGAAGTCTCAGCTCCAGCATGGTTGTTCATGCTAAGGCTGGGCTCTGCCCCAGAATGGCCCCTTAGCTAGTCGCCAGCTCTGGGTCTCTTGGGCTCTGTGGTGAGCACAGCCAGTCCCTGGCCTTGGCCCTGGCCCTGGGCAAGGCATTAACTTTGGCTCACACCAGGCCCTGGCTCCCTCCCCCTCATGCTGCTGCCATCTGCCTGGGAAGCAAAAGCCCCAAGTGTTTGCTCCAATGCTTGTTCCCAGTACCCTGCAAACACAGGCAGGGTCAGAGAGACAAAATGTCTTAGTACACATGTCGGGCTAGTGGGCAGTCAAGTCTGGACAGTATCTCCTTGAACTTTGGTGAGTCTTTTCCCCCAGGACTAACATAGGTTGCTGCAGACCTCCACATTCAGTGTTCTATGAATAAATAAGAGCCCAGGCCATGTCACGGTCACAACTTAGAACCATATGCAACCACACAGCAGATAACAGCCACCCCCAGATATGGCTCCGCATGTGTAAATGAGACATTTACCATCTCTGGTCTCTGACCACCCTGAGTAGCTCAGACCACAGGGCCCCACGCTGCAGGTGGTAATTTGCATGGGGTAGCATAGCCTCTCTCAGGAGGTTTGAGCTATAGGAAGTATATTTTCTCTACTTGGGAGTTGAATGGTCTTTTAAAAAAGAGAGAGAAAACACACACACACACACACACACACACACACGCACACACAAAACTCCCTTGCTTTGGACTCAAGCCTTAAAGGTGTTTCAAAGCCTCCAGTGGCTATTTCTGGCCCCATTGTCGTCTGGGTCTGAGAGGAAGGCCTCATGGCAATTCTTCGCTTGAAAGACAGAAACAGAACATTGTTTCTGCTGGCTTTGATTTAATGGCCAAAAGCAGTTATGGGAAACTGTTGAACAGATGTTCTATGAAACTCAGAAAAGATTGGGTCTTTGAGAAAGGCTATTTTTAGATAAATGCTTCCTACTAAAGGGGTTTGGTGCTCACAAAAAAGGACAGAAAAGGAGAGAGAGGGGGAGGAGGGAGAGAAAGGGGGAGAGGAGAGAGAGAGAGAAAATGCAGAGGGAGATATGAACGTTTCAGTTTTCTACCTATTTCCTCAACGTAAATTTTCTGTCCCAGAAAACCTAGGAGCCCAGTGACTCAGGTGGGGGCTTCTGTTAGACTTTCCATTTTGAAGCAAGGGTTTGCTTCAGCAAGAGTTTCCCAGCCTGCTCCACCTCCTGCTCCATGGAAGGACTGGCTTTCCTTGCCACTTCACATTCTCATCTCTTCTCTCATCCCGTTCCTCCCTTTCTTTCCCTCTGCCTCTCTTACCCAGTTAGTTCCCTCTAAGCCACATATCTTCTCTTCCAGGCAGCCTTTCCCTGAACTCCCTGGAGTAAGCTGGTATTCTTCTTCCATCCCTGTGAATTCTACATTACTGCCTGCCACTTGATCTCTGTTCTGTTTCTGTGTTGGGCTGGTCCTCAGGCATGAAGCTCTCCCAGGTTTTAAGTGGTATTGTTTTATTCTTAATTTTTATTATCATGAAAGGAGTTGTCCTTCAATAAAGTAGTTTATGAATACAGTGTGTCTTGATCAATGCCACTCTTTTCCTCCTTCTCACCCATCCCTCCCTCCCTTCCCTTTCCTCAATCTTTAAAAAATGTTTCTTAATTTTGTAGGATATACACTGAATTTGTTAGTGTCTTCTCCCCCACCCCCACCCCTAGCTTAATTGTCTTTCTGCTGTCGCCCCTCAGCCCCAGCTAACTTAATAATGAGTGTAGAATAAATGTTTACTGAGAGAGCAGATGGATGGAACAATAAAGAGAGGGAGCAATATATCAATCCATGTGATGAATTTTCCCTTCATCTACAGGAGCAAAAATTAATCCTTTTTTGGTTTTGCTGTTCAAATCTGCTGCTACCATAAGGGAATAAAATAGTGGTTATTACTATTTTGGGAAACTGAAGCTGTGGGACAATCAGTTAAAAGAGCTGGCATGGGAAGGCATTCCGCTTCTGATTTCTATCTTTTAATTCTGAGTCTTTGGTTTGTTTCACTCTGTCAGGGAGAAGAGCAGAATTTCAAGACAGCCTGATGCTATGGCCCCCAGAAACACCTCCTCAGATAAAGGGGAGGACACAAAGAAGGGAAATGGGCCACCTCAGAGTGTCCCCTGTAGTAGTATTTCTGGGGCCATCTACATGGAGCAAAAGGACAATGAGGCTGTCCTTGGTGAAGGCTCACGGTGGCCTTGACAATGTCACAAAGGCAGATGAACAGAGCAAAGGCCAACGGCTCAACTTTTCTAGAAAGAAGTACACACCAGTCCAGGAAGCATGCTTTCACTATTGTCTCCCCGGCTTGAAGCCCTCTTAGAGCACTTTCCAGAGGATGCCTTTTAACTGGCTGGGTTTAGGTAAGTTATGACTTCTGGACAACCAATTGTCATGGTTTGCATGGGAGCCAACACTGTGTTCTGGGCAGGTGTTTCATGGAAGCTAAAGCCATGCAGAACTTGCTTTTCTGTGTCAGGTGCTATTTTGGTGTGACTGTTCTTACTTCCTTTTATATTCTTAGAACCATTTAAAAAATTATGTCATAGTCACCATGCTATCTGTACTAGAAAATGTTCACACTTAACTATGTTGAAGACTCTTTTAAGGCACATGATATGAAGACCCTTTGTTTTTCTCGAGGAACATTGCAAGCTGAGCCCAGTGGTACACACTATCATCTATTTGGAAGGCACAGATAGGAGAATCCTAGCAAAGTTAGAGAAGATACTTTATCTCTGAGAAACAAAATACAAAATAAACAAGCTTGGGATATAGGAATCAAGAAGCAGCACTTTGCAAAGCATGCACAGGTTTGGGGGTTTAAACCTTAGTACCACAGGGGGAAATGAGGAATAGTACCTTCTTCTTTTATTTTTTTTTTTATCTTCTTTTTGTCATTTTTTTTGTAGACTGGGGTTTAAATGTTAGGCTTTGTGCTTGTTCAGTTTCTTGCTCACTGTGGGTACTCTATGACTTGAATCATGCCTCCAGCCTACTTGTTTGCTGGTCCTGGGTCTTGAACTCAGGGCCTAGGCACTGTCCCTGAGCATTTTTTTGGGGGGGGTCCAGTCGTGGGCCTGAACTCAGGGCCTGGGCGCTGTCCCTCAGCTCTTCAGCTCAAGGCTAGCACTCTACCACTTGAGCCACAGCACCACTTCCGGCTTTTTTCTTTTTGCTTATATGGTGCTGAGGAATCGAACCCAGAGCCTCATGCATGCAAGGCAAGTACTCTACCACTGAGCCACCTTCCCAGCCCCCCTGAGCTTTTTAAACTCAAGGTTAGCATTTAACTACTTTGAGCGCAAGGCAAGTACTCTACCACTGAGCCACCTTCCCAGCCCCCCTGAGCTTTTTAAACTCAAGGTTAGCACTCAACTACTTTGAGCCACAGTACCACTTTCAGCTTTCTGATGGTTAATTGGAGATAAGAGTCTCACTTTGTACTTTGATGCCTGGCTGGCTTTGAACCACGATCCTCAGACATCAGCTTTTTGAGGAGCTAGGATTATAGATGTGGGCCACCGGTACCCTGCTGAATGAACATTGCCTGTTCAATGTTCTCAGTTACCCTAAACTCTTGAGTTCTAGTCTCAGAGATTGGTCAGAGAGATTAACCGATTTGCCCTATACCACCCATACATAAGACCGCCGCAGATGAAAAGACTGAATTAAGTACAGGTTTGGCTGGTGACAGACAGCAACTTCTGACATACTTTCCCATCAATTACAATTTCCAAGGTGTTCAGTTGCATTTCATTTTGTTTCTGTGGTGCTGGGGACAGGATGGCAAGAGTTCTACCACTCAGCCGCACCCTAGTGTTTTTTCTGCAGCCCAGTGGTTTTCACTGAGGTCTTTGTGACAGGTTCTCAGTGGAACTTTTTTTTTTTTACTAAAAGTCTTTGCACACCTTCTCAGGTGATTATTCTTGCCCAATTCTCTGTCCCTTGCTAGGACACTGTTGAGACAAAAGCAGCCTCAGGGTGGAGGAGAGGTGAAATGCCAAAGGCTCTGAGAGGTACTTTTCTAGAAATATGAGCAAGAGCAATGCAGTCATCGCCCTTTACGCTTTCACTTTTCAGAGTTTCAGTTACTCACGGTCAACCACAGTCCAGAAATATTGAATGGAAAATTCCATAGATAAGAATTTCATAAGTTTTAAATAACTTCTTATCACAGCCTATATTAGCATGTTAATCTATGATCAGTTACTGTTGTTAATGTCTTACTATGCCAAATTTATGAATAAAACCTCACTGTAAGTATGTATGGTGCAGGAAAAAAACCCTCAACCTATATATAGCATCTAATGGTGGTCTTGGAATGTGTTCCCCAAAGGATTTGAGGGGAAGATGCTCTATCTATTAAAAGGAGTTAGCGAAGATTTTTATTTTCATTCTTTCCAATATAGGTAGATAGCTTTTACCTCAGAGTAAGACCAAGCTATTTTGTATTTTCTTCCTTTCCCATCTGTTGCATTTGAGTTTGTTCTACTGAGACTTGTTCTTGTTTAGACATCAGCAAATATTTGTTGTTGTTGTTTTTTTTTTGTCGGTTGTGGGGCTTGAACTCTGGGCCTGAGCACCGTCCCTCAGCTCTTCAGCTCAAGACCAGTGCTCTACTGCTCAAGCCACAGCACCACTTCCAGTTTTCTAGTGGTTTATTGGAGATAAGAGTCTCATGGACTTTCCTGTCTGGGCTGGCTTTGAACTGCAATCCTCAGATCTCAGCCTCTTGAGTAGCTAGGATTACAGGGGTGAGCCACTGGCGCCGCATGTTAAGCATTTCTATATGAGTCAGGTTGGGCCAGCTTATGCTGTGATAACAAATGCCAACCCTCCATATTTTGTAGCAACTCTTAATCATGTTACCTGGGTATTATGGGTTGATAAGGGGGCTTCATTTCATGGAAGCAGGCTGATAAACAGCTGTCATCTAAGGTGAGATTTCAGAATGGCTGAAGCTCTTCATTAGTCCTATCAGAAGTGACCCTGGCTCCAGCTTCATCAATGAGAACAAGTTCTGTGGCAATTCTCAATTTCAAGACAAGAAAGTAAAGTATAGTTGCAGGTCCCGATTGAGAAAGATCTGAAATATACAGTGAACAGCTTTTGATGTGTTTTCCACTGGGCTAGTTTTGCTGAGCAAGCAAACAGCAGTCAGAACCTTGCCCTAGTTTCCCCTAATTGAGTAACTAGGACTTCTCATACCTCAAAAGGTTCAAGAATAGTTGGGTGCTGGGTACCAATGGCTCACGCCTGTAATCCTAGCTACTCAGGAGGCTGAGATCTGAGGATCGCTGTTCAAAGCCAGCCTGGGCAGGAAAGTCCATAAGACTCCTATCTCCAAAAGACCACCAGAAAAGCAGAAGTGGCGCTATAGCTCAAGTGGTAGAGTGCTAGCCTTGAGCTGAAGAGCTGAGGGACAGTGCTCAGGCCCAGAGTTCAAGCCCTATGACTGACCCAAAAAATATATATATATATAGCTGGGCTCTGATGGCTTATGTCTGTCATCCTAGCTACTCAACAGGCTGAGATCTAAGGATCATGGATCAAAGCCTGCCCAGGCAAGAAAGTCTCTAAGACTCTTATCTCCAATGAGCTACTGGGGGAAAAAAAGAGCCAGAAGTGGAGCAGTGGCTCAAGAGGTAGAACATTATCCTTGAGTAAAAGAAGCTCAGGGACAGTGCCCAGACCCTGAGTTCAAACCTCAGCATACACGCACACACACATGCACACACACATGTGTGCACATGGACAAACACAAAGCTTCAAGAATATTACAAACTGGTCTAAAGTACTGCACCCTAACAAACCACATGGGAAGATCAAGAGGATTTCAGATTCAATGTGAGAAAGGGAAAGGAGGAAAATTGGATCTGGAAAAAATATGCACTGAATAGTGTGATGTCTAAATAGACAGAACAATTATAAGCATACATTTCAGAGATGAAAGGATCCTGTGAGTTGATCGGATTTTGTTGAACCATTTTTCCCAGCCAACCCTTTACTTGACTCTGCTAACATCATCTTGTTATTTGTTCTTCTGATAAACCATAAGCTCTTTAAGAGCAGAATCTTACTTTATCTTTTATTGCTAGTGCTTATCAAATATCTGGGACACAGAAGGGCTTCATTATGAATTGTTTGGGTAAGTTAATCCTCATAAGCTATCTTCAAATAGTGTACTCAGAGCAAAAGACCACCCATAGAGATAGCAATATCATCACCGGTCACTCAAAGCTTCTAACTCAGTGACAGCTCAAAGCCTGTAACTCAGTGAAAGACTCAGCATTCCTACTTTTTCTCCAGGAGGCCAGCCCATAGCCTACCTTTCTCTTCTTTGAATATCTTCTTCCAGCCATCGTTTTGCCTAACCATGCCAGCAAGAAAGTCTCTAGGTCTAATCTTCTGAAACAACAAATTTGCTTAGAGCAAATACACTTCCCAAATGAGACCAAAGTTAAGAT
Source organism: Dipodomys spectabilis (assembly GCF_019054845.1). Classification (NCBI taxonomy): domain Eukaryota; kingdom Metazoa; phylum Chordata; class Mammalia; order Rodentia; family Heteromyidae; genus Dipodomys; species Dipodomys spectabilis. The sequence goes on from NW_024870700.1 coordinate 2,173,937, forward strand.
GGTCAATGATGCTAAAGGGTGTGTGAGTGGTTAATGCTGGGAGGGTTCTACTCTGTGAGAGTTCTCTAGCCTATCACTTTCATTGTTGTTGTTGGTTGTGGGGCCTGCATTCCGGGCCTGGGTGGTATCACTTGAGCTTTTGTGCTCAAGGCTAATGCTCTGCCACTTTGAGCCACAGCACCACTACTGGGTTGCTGGTAGTTAGTTGAAGATAAGAGTCTCATGCACTTTCCTGTCTGGGTTGACTTTGAACTACGATCCTCAGATCTCAGCCTCAAGAGTAGCTAGGATTATGGGGTGAGCCACTGTCACCCCACAAGCCCATCACTTTTGATTCCATCATGGAAATCACATGGAATGGGTAGCTGAGGGGACCCTCTCAAAACCTGGTAGAATCCTCTGGGAGATTTGGGCTACAATCCAAGTGTTTTGACTCACATACCACTCTTTATACTATGGATGAATGTATATTGCTGTTTAGACTTGTTGATAAACTTGATGCTCACCTTGTGTTTACTTTTATACCAAGACAATGTTTAAAGCAAGACAGAAACAACTAAAGGAAACCAAAATAATGTGGTTTCTATGGCAAGAACAGAACAATCCCACAGCCAACATAAACATGAGCTCTCATAGAAACCTCAGCTTGTCAAGAATACATAACAGTGAATGACATCTGAGCCACATGGGTGGGGTTCGAAATGCCAAGTGAAGCCTACCAGCTCCTCAAGCTGGAGTGATGGCAGAATCTGAGGGCCAGGAGAACAGGTAGGATGTGAAAGTGGATCTTATTAGTACCGGATTCTTAGATTCAATTTTGTTACTTGTAAAGTAGAAGGTACACAAATGCCTATAATCCTTGCTAGTCAGGAGGTGGAGAACAGGAGAATCACAGTTCAAGGCCAGCCTGAACAAAAAGTGAGACTCCATCTCAATAAGTAAGTAGTGTAAAGTAGTATAGACCAACCATTTTAGCCTATACACCAGTAGGAGGAGGATTATGATTTAGATTGGCCTAACCAGAAAACAAAGACAGTATCAAAAAATAAAAAAGAGCTGAGGGGAGAGTCATGGTTTTAATGGTAGAACACCTGATAGCAAGTTCAAGACCTTGAATTCAATGCTCTAAACTTCCAAAAAAGAGAAAAGAATCTTGCTTGCCTAATTCATATTTTTGTAACACGTATTACATATGAAAATGAAAACGAAGATGCTGAATGGAATGTACACAGAAAATAGGTCCTGCTTCACTGAAGGTAGCAGCTAAGAGATTATTTCTTCTTTTGAACCTGAGGCTGGAATAGACATTTGACTACTCCATGAACATGCTTTCTAGTCTTATCAGACACTTAGGATTTTGATGGGAAAGGGACTAAAGAAAGGAAGCAGAGGTAGAGGTAGCAGAGTGGGAACAGAGAGGCTCCAATGAGGCCTATGGAAGGCGAAAAGGGAAAAGAAGCATCTCTTAGAAATAGAGATAGATGTAAAATTACCCAGTGAACATGACAATGATAAGTGCCACTCCCTTCTCTTCTCTGGAAGCACTGCTTCTCCAGAAATAAACCAAGAAGAGAAAAGCAGTAACATGTCACAATTAATATGACTTGTCCAGTACTTGTGGTCCATACATGCAATCCTAGCTACATCGACAGCTGAGATTTAGAGGGACACAGTTCAAAGTCAATCTAGGAAGAAAAATTTGAAAGACTCTGTCTCCAAAATGATTGACAAAAAGCTGGACTGGAGGCACCAGGAACACCACCTAGCAAGGTAAGCTTAGCAAGCTCAAGGTCCTGAGTTCAAACCTTGGTACTGCCAAAAAAGGAAGAATGAAGGAAAGAAAGACAAACAAGAAAGAAAGACAGACAAGAAAGTAATAAAGAGAAAGAAAGAAAAAGAAAGAAAGACAGAAAGAAAGACAGACAGAAAGAAAGAAAGACAGAAAGAAAGAAAGAAAAGGGAGGGAGAAAAGGAGGAAAGGGAGGGAGGGAAGGAGGGAGGAAAGGAAGGAAGGAAGCAAGCAAGCAAGGAAGGAAGGATAGAGAGCAACAAAGAAATGCTGCAACACAAATTTACTACTTCAGGGGCTCCTTCCATACAAATGAATGATCCTGGATTCCCTGAACACTTTCTTCTCCTCCTCCTCCTCCTCCTCCCCCCCACCCCTGCCTCCTCCTTCCCCTCCTCCTCCTGCCTCTCCTCTTCCATACCCCTCCTCTCTCACAGAATTAGGCTCTTTTTCCATAGTTTTAATTAATGAAGCATTTTATCGAGCATGTCTGAAGGGCTGGCCTCACCAAAAGGCAAATAGAACAATTCATTTGCCTAATAGGAACTCAGTGAATTAGGACCAATTTAAGAATTCCTCAAGCGGATCTAATTTTCCTGACGTTTGTAGGCCCCAGGGAATGTGAGAATGGGAATAGGTAATCCTCTCTAGGTCCTAGGAGGGCTGTCATAGCTGCAGATTTCGGCTTCCTGACAGTCTTCTATAGAAGACTCACAGCCTTGTATGGAAACTCCTCCACTACATTGTTATAGCTGCAATCATAATTAGCTGAGACCCTATTTCCTGTTGTTTTTAAGCCATGTTTGCTGTAACCTAGGATAAATAAACCCCAAAGCAGTCTTTAGACCAGGAAGCATTTTTAGGGCTCATATCCTGCCCTGGCAGGGAGATAGGGTCAGATGAGCTAATGGGTCTTTCCAGTCTTATTGCTGTGACAGTGGCCCTGTTAATAAAGGCAAGAGCATCAGAACAGAAAACTGTCCAGTGAGAGAAAGATGGATGGCCAGGTGATTTTGTTTGATTTTCATTTCTATCAGCACAGGAAAATGAGATAGGAAGGCATCCATGTTTATTCCATTCATTTGGAAATTAAAATTATAACAAGGAAAATGGGAACCCATTTGGTCTAGGATGTGGAATAGTCTTATCATCAAAAAAGGAAATCACCAAAACCCAAACCAGGTCTACAGTAATACAAGTAGTATAGGTTGTGTGGTTAGTCCTAGCTACTCAGGAAGCGGAGAGAGGAAGGAAGTTTACAAGAACTTATTGGAAAAATAACAAGCAAAAACCAGGGCTGGAGGTGTAGTTCAAGTGATATAGAATACCAGCCTAGCAAGCACAAGGCCCCGGATTCAAACCTTCCTACCATTGCCATCATCACTACCAGAACAACAATATATGTTTATATTGTTGTTAAATATGTTAAATAAATATGTCAGATATATTGTTAAAAATAGCCTTCCTCAAGGTTCATATTTTATAACTGGAGGAAAAAACATGAAGTTTACTACCCTCATTTGAATTTGAGCAGCACTTTAGTGGGATGGTGGATCCGAATGGCAGGGACATACCCTTGAGTAGAGTACGTTCAGTGTTAGGAAGGCAAAAGCAATATAGTCCTCCGGCTCTGTATGGGGCAGAATCAAGCAGAACTGGACACACAGGCCACAAATCTCTACCTCCCCCAACCCTTCAGACCGTAACCTCTAGCCAAGTGACTATAATTCCCATGGTCCAGTTGGAGAATGACATCCGTCTAGGTCTTTGTGCAACTGGATAGGAAAGCCAAGTCAACTCTCAACTTGGATTGCACTGCTCATTAAATGGGGAAAATACAACCTGCTCCACAAATTTATCAGCAGGACCAAAAGGGGTTAGATTGACAAATGTTTCTCCTTCACAAGGAATCTCTCTTCCATTCGTTCCTTCTTATCTCCTGGTCTTGTCTCCAGTCAAACTTCTTTGCTTGCTGGGATGGTAGAATGTTCCAGTTGCTTTCTCAAGCTACATTTTGGCTGCAAGGGTGACTAGGAAGGACGGGTTTGGCACTCAGAGAGTGTATCTAGCCCATGGATGTGGGTGGCATAGAACAGAGCCAGGAGAATTATTACTGTCTTTGGCTCCCTGCTCTGTTACCAGGTCCCTCCATGGGCCGATTTCCTTACCTTCTTTCCAGTTGCGGGGGGCAGTTGTAGAGGCTCTGTACCAAGGTTGCTCTTTTCATAAGCCTGACCACAAGGTATCTAGTTGTGTGGTCACCTTTCTTATTCCTTCTGTCCTGGCAAGAGGAGAATGTGTCTTGGGAACATTTTACAGACATTTCTATAAAAATGGATACTCCAAGTCAATGAGAAGCCTGAGTTCAGCCTTCCAGGCAGGGTTCGCCAAAGAACAAAGATCTGATTCATACTAACTCATCGACTGCCTTATTTGTGATTTTTCCCCCCTTTAGTATTACTAATGCACACAACCAGGAATGCAGGCCTCCTTGATGAGAATTTGCACACATCATTTTTTGTTTTCCATTCTCTATATGTTTCCTGTCCACCCCCAACCTCCAACCCTATGCATTCCGCAGGAAAAGCCATCATTTTGGGAAGAGGAACTGGAGAGATCTTTGTTTAGAAGAGAGGACATCCCTGCATATGTCCAAGGGGGATGGAGAAGTTTGGCAGGATGCCTTCTACCATCTTCCCTGAGCCTAGTACCCAAGGATGGGTGCATGCCTGGAGCTGGCCCTCTGGGAAGGAAGTTCTCCATCATGTCCCCAGCTCACCTGGTGTTTTGGAGGGGTGCTGCGAGCTGCGTGGGTGGCTGGCTGGCTGCAGGCTGTGCAGTAAGTCAGCAATTTCCTCAGAACATTTGGAAATTTGATTCTGTCAGGGGGGCTTTGGAGCTGCTGACTGAGAAATCACCCAGTGCCTTTAAACATTTCACACATTGACCTGGGAGCCGTAAATGCAGAAGAACTAGGTGGCCCGTTGCCACAATGACGGGTTTGAGCTGGAAAGGACCACAGGTAAAATTCCCTAGAGCTTAGGGTGCCAATGTCTCCTATTCTTAGAGCCAAGTAAGAGTGAACCATTAGAGGAAGAAGTCCACTGAAGGCGGGAATGATCGAGACAAAGATGTTTTTTTCTTTTCTGAAATTGCTGTTGCTTTTGATTTCATATCAATATTTTTTCAAAACTTCTCCCAGGCTCTCTTTATCCCAGAAAAAGAAAAACACATTTTCATAATTTATTTCACTCTGAGCATGGCTATGGACCAGCATCTTCTTTACAAATGGTCTCTTCTGTTAACAACAACAATAACAAACTGATACCTTTTAAAAAAAAAAAAAAAGAATTGCATAGAAAATCATGTGATAATGAAAAGTCAAATAGAACAGAGTATTATAAAATGTGAAAGCAGACATTCCCACACCCACAGCTGGTCACATTTTTAAAACTGTGTCTTTTTTTGTTCTTATCATTTGGTAATTAATTTCATCCTTTATGGAATATAATTTAGATGCTTTAATCACTTTAAGTCATGCCAGTTGACTATCAATCCAAAACATAAATATGTAGGTTAATTACACTATAATTGAACACATCAAGTTCCTAATCTTTATGGGAATTTTCATTTTAGCTTTCTTTTAGCTATCACTGTAACTTTGAGTAACAGTCTTTCTTTTGGTTTACTATCTTTAGAGAACATATTTGATTTCATGCCATGTAAGATGAGGAAATTAATACTACCATATTTCTCTCCACCTTTTAACATACATCCCCACCTACTAATGTTATTAACATTAAATTTGCATCCAATTTTGTAACCAAAGTCGAGTCATTTATACTATCTCCCTATAGATTAATTCTAAAGATTGAAATCAGTGTTGCACTGAATGTATATTCATATTAAGTGAATTCACCGTAGAACAAAGATGTATAACTAGGCTTTACAGAGGAGGCATGATTTTATATCATAAAAACTCCACTAATGAAAAATTCCAAGTTCTGTGGGCTGGGAAGGTGGCTCAGTGGTAGAGCACTTGCCTTGCATGCTTGAGGCCCTGGGTTTGATTCCTCAGCACCACATAAGCAAAAAGAAAAAAGCCGGAAGTGGCGCTGTGGCTCAAGTGGTAGAGCGCTAGCCTTGAGCTGAAGAGCTGAGGGACAGTGCCCAGGCCCAGAGTTCAGACCCCACAACCGGACCCAAAAAAACAAACAAACAAAAAAAAAAGAAAAATTCCAAGTTCTAAGATCAGATGGAATCTCTTTCTTATATGAATCACTTCATTTTTTTCTTTTAGAGATTTATGTTTTTCCTGTTATTTTAAATTGCTTTTATTCTTTTCTTTTCTTTTTTCTTTTTTTTGTAGATCACCAGGCTTGACCTCAAGGTCTGGGTGGTATCCCTGAGCTCTTTTGCTCAAGGCTAGTGCTCTAACACTTTGAGCCACAGTTCTACTTCTGGTTTTCTGATGGTTAATTGGATATACGAATCTCATGGACTTTCCTGCAGGGCTGGCTAAGAACCACAAGCCTCAGTTATTAGCCTCCTGAGTAGCTGCAATAACAGGTATGAGCCACTGGTGCCTGGCTTGTTTTTCTTCTAACTAGAACAATTTGTGTATTCACTATTCAGCCAATTTGTAAATTATTTGTTATAGGAACCTGGTTTATATGTGTGTGTTAGTACTGGTGTTTGAATTCAAGCACTTGTTAGGCAGGTGCTTTATCACTGAAACCCCACTTTCACTCTGGTTTTGCTTTAATCCTTTTTCAAGTAGAGTCTGTTTTTCCTGAACTGACCATGCTTCTCCTATTTATGCCTCCTGAGTGGCTGAAGAACAAGTTCACAGGCTGGGCTCCATTCTCTACATATCCCTGGACTTAGAAGCATGCCTAGCCCCAGACAAGATCTTAGAAGAGATTTACTAAAAAGGACACATCGATTTCTACTCTCTAAGTAAAACCATAAGTAAGGAAAAAACAGTGTATTAGTTAGTGATAAATGCTACGGAGAGAAATAAAGCAGAGTAAGGTGGATAAGAGAGTAATGAGGTTATGGATGGATGAGACAGTCAAGTGAAACCTCACTGCTGAGTTAAAATCTTCATGTGACATCTATTAAGCAAGTGAGCGAGAGAGAAACCAGGGAGAGAGAGAGAGAGAGAGAGAGAGAGAGAGAGCGAGAGAGAGCACTATGTGGCACTACAGCAGGAGGAAGAAGTGCACAAATGCAGAGCGAAGGTAAGAACTTCCTTGTTCTTTGGTCCTTTTCCATATTGGTTCAAAATGGTATTTGGAAGATTTTTTTTTTTCTGGTTGTGGGCCTTGAACTCTGGGCCTGGGTGCTGTCTCTGAGCTCTTCAGCTCAAGGTGAGCACTCTACCATTTGAGCTGCCGTACCACTTCCATTTTTCTGGTGGTTAATTGGAGATAAGAGTCTCATGAACTTTCCTGCCTGGGCTGGCTTTGAACCATGATCCTCAGATCTCAGCTTCTTGAGTAGCTAAGATTACAGGCATGAGCCACCAGCGCCAGGCTGGAAGATCCCTTATCTGCAATAACTAGTATATACCTAGGACAAGCAGAAAAGATCAAAAGCTATGTACATATGACCATATAAGATGATGCTAAGCAAAATGAGCCCCAAGATAGGGACACAAGAGGTTTTATCTTTGTTTCTGTTGTTTTTAATGTACTTAGAATGTACTATGTGATTTTTTTTTGTTTCTCTTATATGTTCTTCCCCCAAGGTACAACCCCTGTTGTCACTGTATGTGATTCTGGTGCCCTGCATCTTGCATATACATTCTTCTAACTTGGGGAGGGGAAGGGAAATAACAAAAAACTGAAATAAGGATACAGGTTGAGCCATTGTAACAATGAGATGTACAAGACACTGTTGAAACGAACTTTAAAACATTGGAGGGGAGAGGAAGGGATTGGGAAGGGGGGAAGGAAAGGGATGGTAGGGGAAAAACAAAGGATGGGGTAACAATGCCGGATAGGAAATGTGCTCATTGCCTTACTCATGTAACTGTAACCCCTCTACACAGTATCTTTACAATAAAAAATGTATATTAAAAATTGAGGATGGTTTGGTTTTGTATTTGAGCCTCTCACCTCACCTACTCCATTCTCAATTAGCCTTCAAGTCTCTAAAATAAAACATATCCATTTCGTTCTTTATAATTGCTACACAATAATTGTGTGTAACATGTATACTTTGAACCAATGAACATACACTAACTGAGAAATACCTAAAGGCCAGGCATCAGGTAAGATGCTGGGACACAAAGATAAAGAAGGCCCATTCCTTACTCTGAATGGAAAGTAGCCATGTGTAGGCCAGTGTTTGCTGGATTTGTCTGTGGATTAACAGGGTATTGGGGTGTCACTGTGTAACGTGAGCTGGGAACATGAACACTTGATCCCACAAAGCTGCCTCTGCTGGTTCCAGATAAGGGGGAAATCAAGCTAGGGAAACTGAGGCAAGAGGAGTTAAAAGTTGACTACAGGGTAGAATGGAAGAGAATATCTCTGATTTTAAGGGCTACAGGCAGAACTCAACAACAAATGAATTTCCATCAAGAGTTTTTATTCACTTCAGCCTAGTTTCTGGAGGCCTGTGGATAGCCCAGGAAGATGAACCTAATTTACCCCTGGAAAATTAAGACTAAGAAAGAAAGACGTTAAAGGGTAATAGGAACAGGGCTAGGAAGGTGGCTCAGCGTTAGAGTGCTTGCCTTGCATGCATGAGGCCCTGAGTTTGATTCCTCAGCACCACATAAGCAGAAAAAGCCAGAAATGGTGCTGTGGCTCAAGTGGTAGAGTACTAACCTTGAGCTGAAGAGCACAGGGACAGTGCCAAGGCCTGGAGTTCAAGCCCCACAACTGACAAAACAAAAAACGACAACAAAAAAACAGTTAATAGGACCAGAAGAGGACCCAGCCAAAGCTCATTTATTTTTGTTCTTTTTTTTTCCTTCTTCTTCTTTTGGTGCCAATCTTGAGGCTTGACCACAGGGCCTGGACATTGTCTCTGCTCAAGGCTAGCATTCTACCTCTTGAACTGTAGCTCCACTTCTGGCTTTCTGGGTGGTTCATTGGAGATGAGTCTCACAAACTTAAAACCTTCCTGAAGCCAGGTACCAGTGGCACATGCCTGTAATCAATCCTAGCTACTCAGGCAACTGAGATTTGAGGATCATAGTTGGAACCCAGCCTGAGCAAGAAAGTCCTTGAGACACTTACCTCTTCTTATCTCTTCACTGAGATGTTGAAAAGTAAAGAGATAAAATGTAAAGTGCTCTGCTTAGGAAAAAGGAACTGGAAATTTTGCTTAAGATAGTTTCCTGAATCCTGTCTTGTTTCCAAACAGCAGGGTTTTTGTTGTTGTTGTTGTTGTTTTGTATTGTTGGTTGTGGGGCTTGAACTCTGGACCTGGGCACTATCCCTCAGCTCTTCATGTCAAGGCAAGCACTCTACTACTTGAGCCATAGTGCCACTTCCAGTTTTCTGGTAGTTTATTGGAGATAAGAGTCTCACAGACTTTCCTGCCAGGGCTGGCTTTGAACCATGATCCTCAGATCTCAGCCTCCTGAGTAGCTAAAATTATAGGCATGAGCCACCAGCACTTGGCCTAACAGCAGGTTTTTTGTTTTGTTTTGTTTTGTTTTGTTGGTGTTTTGTTTTTGCCGGTCGTGGGGGCTGAACTCTGAACTCTGGGCCTGAGCACAGCTCTACCACTTGAGCCACAGCGCCACTTTTGCCTTTTCTGCTTGAATTGTGCTGAGGAATCGAACTCAGGGCCTCATGCATGCAAGGCAAGCACTCTACCACTGAGCCACCTTCACAGCCCCAACAGCAGGTTTTTTAAAGAGAGAAAAAAATTCCTTGTTGGAACTGTGATTGTCTAATTAGCACACATGTGTCACAGAACTGGGATCAGTGGATAAACACTACAGGGAAGCATATTTTAGGTCAAAATAATGAAGTACACTGGAACATTTGGAGCCACTCAAAACAGAAATGCAGGCCCAGAGAGAGAAGCATCAGGTAAGTAGGACAGTGCACGAGGACTCTGTGGGAAAGCCTTTTTCATTGTACCAGACAGCAGCTGCAGTTACCATGACTTCTCCAGCTGCTTTTAGATATGTAAAAAAAGGCTCTAGTAGAGAAGCTGAAAGGCTTTGGATCCAAGTACTGAATGAGGCTCAGTCAATGGGTGTTACAGGAAGGCCATCTTTTGGTATCATGCAGTAACAATATTCAAACTTTTACAAGTGCTCATTCATTTTTTGAAGCCCAACATAGACATCTACGAGAAGATTCTCCAGTGGCCTCTGATCTCTGCCTCTTCTCTTGCTTTTGAGTCTCTTTTCTCATTTGCCTATTCCAGTTCAGAGCCACACATACCTGACTAATCAAGATTTTAAACTGGAGGGTTCCTAGTCAGGAACTTAGATTCTGGGGGATTCATTCACATTGAGAACAAACCTCCTCAATCCCTGGCCTTTGAAAACTCGGTGGCCATGAAACTAATGTGTGGTATTCTATTCTGAAAAAGTGAAAATTGTGTGCAAACACAGGCATGCAGAAAAGTCTTTCTTGTCCTCTTTTTTTCTTTTCAAAAGTAATCACTGTTATCTTCTGGGTTACTTTAGTTTAGACCAGTGTTAATGTATTTACATAGAATAGGTTATTTTTCTTATGTGAATGAGATCATAATACACATTTTGTTTTGTCATTTGCATCAATTTCTGCAAATCTATTGTGTTCCTTCTTGATAGTTAAACTTGGCTTTCATGTTTCAGTTTAAATAATCTTTGTTTCTGACAAATATCTCTGACAGATTTGTCATTCTCAACAGGCCACATTCCTATATGATATAATTCTATTATATGCTGTTACAATATAATTATGTCATTTCAAGTCTTGTATCCCTAAATAAACTGAGATCCTATGATGGAAACTGAAAGTTAAAAAAAGAAGAAGAATGAGGATTAGCGCTGTGGCCAATGCCTTTAATCATAGCTACTCAGGGGGCTGAGATATGAGAATCACAGTTTGCAGCCAGCTCAGGCAAGAAAGTCCGTGAGACTTTTATCTCCAATTTACTGCCAAATAAAGCCAGAAGTGAAGCTGTGGCTCAAGTGGTACAGTGCTAGCCTTGAGCAAAAGTAGCTCAGGGACAGCACCTGAGTTCAGCCCTGAGTTCAAGCTCCAGGATTCGTTTTGCTGGGGTTAACACTGATGACTGAAGGTGGGATTAGTCAAGCAGGAACTGTCTCAGAGGACGCTCATTGGTCAGATGCTCTCCTTCTCCAGAATCCTGTTCTCTGATAGGCGGGAACATCAGCATCTTGAGATGTGCTGGAACCATTCCCTCACAGTGTTCCTATTTCACACCAGAATCACAGGTCTCTGAGCTCAGTGGAATTCATGATAGCAGCAAGACATCAGAAGACTCCATGCTGGGTCTTCTCAGTGAAAATGCTTCGGAAAACTGGTGAGAAATGTTGATTCCTTCCTTCCTCTTATTTCTTTCTCTTCTCTTTCTTTCCTTCCACATTTTCTTTCTTCCTTCTTCCCTCCCTCCCTGCCTTTCTTCCTCTCTCCCTTACTTTGTCTTTCCTTCCTTCCTTCTTTCCTTTCTTTCTTTCTTTCTTTCTTTCCTTCATCCTCCCTCCCTCCCCTTCCTCCTTTCCCTCCCTCTCTCCTTATCTCCTTCGCTCTTTCCTCTCTCTCATTTCATCCTTTCCTTCTTTCATCCTCCTTCCCTCCCTCCCTTCCTTCCTTCCTTCCTTCCTCCTTCCTTCCTTCCTTCCTTCCTTCCTCCTTCCTTCCTTCCTTCCTATCTTCCTTCCTTTTGCTTTCCTTCCTTCTTTTCTTTCTTTCTTTCTTTCTTCCTCTCTCCCTCCTCCCTCCCTCCCTTTCCTCCTTTCCCTCCCTCCCTTCTTATCTCCTTCCCTCTTTTCCTCTCTCTCCTTTCATCTTTTCCTTCTTTTGTTCTCCCTCCCTCCCTCCCTCCATCCCTCCCTCCCTCCCTTCTTCCTTCCTTCCTTCCTACCTTCCTTCTTCCTTCCTTTCTTTTTCTTCAGAAACCTACCTAACAGACCCTAAGATACGCAGTGCTAACACACAAACTTGTGTTTTATTTTCAGATCTGTGTTAGAGCTCACACAATGAATAGCAGTCAGACTAGGCCTTGGGAGAATCTTTGTTGTCATGCAATGGTGGAGAACATGTTCTTCGTCACTCACTTTCTGCACAGGGAAGGTTCAGGAAATCTGGAAGTTCTTTCTATGAAATATGTTATTACTCCTCAGGAACTTCTTTACCTTCCAATTTATGCGTAAGTTGAGTGTCCAACTATTTTCAGTGTCTACAGAAAACATTCACTTCCTAGCCCCTTTGATATAGAACATAAAACCTTTGCTAGTTCTTTTGATGATGATGATGATGATAATCATTATCATTGCCATTATTATTATTATTATTATTTGAGTTTGGGTTTTTTTTGGTCAGTTGTGGGACTTGAATTCAGGGCCTGGGTGCTGTCCTTGAGCTTTTTCACTGAAGGCTAGCACTCTAACACTTTGAGCCACAGTGCCAAATCTAACTCTCTGGTTGTTAATCAGAGATCAGAGTCTCATGGACTTTCCTTCCTGGGCTGGCTTCAAACTGCAATCCTCAGATCTCAGCCTCCTGACTAGGATTATAGGCATGAACTACCAGCGCCTAGCTTATTCTTGTTATTAAGTAGTTGCACAAAGGGGTTACAGTTCCATGTCAGGTTATGAGTCGGGCACTGCTTAGTCACTGTTAACCTCTCCCATCATTCTCCCTCATTTCCCCCCTCCATCCCTACCTGCAAGTTACATGGCTTACTTTTTACATAATGTACATTGGCTATAACTGCAGATATACACATACATCATATGACTGTTTCAATCATATACATCTATACACACTCATGAGTTTAAAGTTACAAGTATGCGTAGATATAAAGTTGAAAATAAGATAATTAACTTTGTGTGCTTAAGAGAATGAATGCCTTTTCAATTTATTCATAGTTTTACTCTGGCTGGAGCTTGCAAGAAAGCAGAGCCTTCCCTGAAACTCCAGGAGTATTGACTGTAGTTTTATTCCAGGGACACGTAGGTGGCTCAGGGGAGCCTGTTTGCTGCAGCATCTGTAAAGTACTGGCCTTGCCCCCTGTTGCTCCAAACCAGAGCTCTCACTTCCAGGAGGACAATGGTGCTGGGTTTACAAAAGCCAAGCGTGGAAGAAGCCAACCACCCATCTTCCAATGAGAAGATAAAAGGAATCACATTTCATCATTTCAGGGAAAAGGAAATGGAAAAATTAAAGGCAAAGAAATCAAAGGATGAAAGGAAAGAGGAAATCCCTATCATATGGAGCGTACAAAGTAGGCAGTAAGGCAATTTATACATTGCATTATGTGGCTTATACATGAGAAGACTTCCTCTTAAACTTTCTAGAAATCACCCTTTACTTCATAGACAAGCAAAGCTGTGTCCAGAGAAAGAGAGAGACCTTGCCCCAACTAGATTCCTACTTAATAGAAATAGGAATGGAATCTAGTTCCTGACTCTTCTCATTTTTACAAGGGTCAGTATGAAATGAAGGCTGTGTCCTTTGCTAAATTTTTGGCTTTCAGAAATACAAATAAGAATACTTAAGTAAACTCTGGTTCCAGTGTCACATGCCTATAATGCTAGCTGCTCAGGAGGCTGAGATCTGAGAATAGAGGTTTGAAGCCAGCCTGGGAAGGAAAGTCTGTGAGACTCTTATCTTCAATTAACCAGCAAAAGAAGCTAGAAGTAGAGTTGGGGGTCAAGTGTTAGAATGCCAACCCTGAGTGGAAAACCTATGCAATAACACCCAGGCCCTGAGTTTATCCAGTACTGGCACACACACACACACACACACACACACACACACACACACACACACACACACACATACACACAAAAGAATAGTAGGCAGGGGGGCTGGGAAGGTGGCTCAGTGATAGAGCACTTGCCTTGCATGCCTGAGGCTCTGGGTTCCATTCCTCAGCACCACATAAGCAAAATGAAAAAAGCCGGAAGTGGTGCTGTGGCTCAAATGGTAGAGCGCTAGCCTTGAGCAGAAGAGCTGAGGGACGGGACAGTGCCCCAGGCCCAGAGTTTAGGCCCCACGACCGGACCCAAAAACAAAAAACAAAAAAAAAAAGAAAAGAAAAGAAAAAAGAATAGTAGGCAGGTTAAGGGCTGACATATAGCTCAGTGGCAAAGAGCTTGCCTAGCAAGTACAACTTCCTAGGTTCAATCCCAGGTACCCCTCCCCCCAAAAGCAAAGAATAGCTACCCCCAAAAAAGAGATTAAGATTTATAACTAAAGAAAGCAATGCAGCCAGGTACTGGTGTCTCATGCCTATAATCCTAGCTATTCAGGAGGTTGAGATCTGAAGATTGCAGTTCAAAGCCAGCCTGTGCAGTAAGGTCCATGAGACTCTTATCTCCAATTAATCACCAGAAAACCAGAAATGGTCCTGTGGCTCAGGTGGTAGAGCCTTTTCCTTGAGCTGAAGAGCTCAAGGACAGTGCCAAAGCCCAGAGTTCAAGCCACATAACTGATGGGGAAAAAAGTAAGCAGTATATTAAAATATCATGAGTAGTATGATCTGTTTAAATTTGTGTAATAAGACATTTTTGCAAAGAAAAGATTGGAAAGAAATTATCCACTGAAATTATAACACTGGCTATCTCTAGGTGAAGGATTATAAATGCATTCAGTCTTCTCATTTGGTCTTTTTTGGTGAGCAGAGTGTTTAGATACACCATTCTTTTATATCAACATAACAGTTTATGAATACAATGCATCTTGATCAATGTCCTTCCATCATTCTACCCCATCTCTCCCAACCCCTCCATCTGCTCAACTTCCATGTTCACATATGTACATTGAATAGTTATGACGGCATTCACCTTCCTTCCTCCGTTCATCTGTCCCTCTGACCTTTCCTGTATTCCCCAATTAAAAAAATTGATACTCCTTTCAGATTTCAGAAAAGAATATTTATTTGTAAAAAGTGGTAAAAGAATTGCTTTTGAATTCAAGGTCAATGTCCTTGGCACTTGGGATGTACCCGAGTGCAAAGTGCTTGTCTGTCATACTCTAGGTTAGAATTCTACCCCTTACTTACAATCGCAAAGTCAGTGAAAAACAAAGGAGGAGACAACAATGCTGGATCGGAAATGTACTCATTACCTCGCTCATGTAACTGTAACCCCTCTGTACAGTATTTTTTTTTTTTTTTTTTGTCGGTCGTGGGGATTGAACTCTGGGCCTGGGCGCTGTCCCTCAGCTCTTCAGCTCAAGGCGAGTGCTCTACCACTTGAGCTACAGCGCCACTTCCGGTGTTCTGGTGGTTTTTATTGGAGATAAGAGTCTCACGGTCTCTCCTGCCCGGGCTGGCTTTGAACCGTGATCCTCAGATCTCAGCCTCCTGAGTAGCTAGGATTGCAGGCGTGAGCCACCAGCGCCCGGCTCTGTACAGTATTTTTATAATAAAAACCTTACCAAAAATAAGGATGGGCCTAATTTCAATGTAAAATTTTTCCCCTCCAAGCTCCTTTGAATTTTGATCACTTTTGGGGCAGAACTTCTCCACAATTTGGGCAAAACCTTTGGAACCTTTGATTCACTTCAAGGTTGGCAAAAGCAACACTTTTTTTAAAAAAAAAACTCAAACCCTTTTTTCCATTTCTGTTGTCTTTTTAAAAGTATGTATTATCCAAACTTTCAGAATTTCTGGCATTTTTTACATGCCACCAAAATAAGATTAAAAAGGGCTAGACTTGTTGTGCAGGGATGTGCTGAGAGGCAGGAGGCAAGAAAAGGCCCTGATTAGGAGTTGAGTATCTTTAGATAATGAGCTTGATTGTCTCCAGCCACAAGCCTGTTATTAAGAGTTATTTCAGCATCTCTGGATGTGGGGGTGGGGAGGACTCCAGATGCCTTCTAGTTGGTGTAAGATTGAGCTCACATTTATGTGATTCCCTTACCTGGTTTTTATGAAAATCATGGGTGAATGATGCTGTGTGTCTTACTAGGGTGTCTCCATACTAGATTTCACACTTAGTACCTTTCTTTCTCTACTCTATGCTTATCCCAAATCAGGACTCAGATGCTGTTCCTACACACCCTCACCATGTGGTGTGTTCTATAGACCAAACACCATTGAGAAGAGTGGGTGAAATATTTCATCGGCCTTTAGACCTGACACACATAGAAAACAAACCAAGGAAAATAAAACGCTGAAGTCTAGATTCAGTCCGGAAATCACAAGCCTGTTTCTTTTATTGTATTCCTCCTCAAGGAAAAAGTAAGATGAGGGTTGTACTGAGATAACGTCTTTGGTAATCAGGGAAAGCCAGACCAGATGTAGACAGAATTACCCAGATAACAGAAAGAAATCTGGTGTAAAGTGGTGACTCATTCCGTCTGTTGACACAGCCTGCAATGTTCTGCTTAATTGCCAGCTCTCCACTTTGTGTAGAGATAGATGATTCTCCTGACAGGTTTGCTTGTGTGTTGATTGGGAAAAAAATCCTGTGTTAAGTCAGTATGGTACCTATTACAAGGGACAGAGGCCAGAATTCAGTATTATGTGTGTG
This sequence comes from Dipodomys spectabilis, assembly GCF_019054845.1. NCBI lineage: Eukaryota > Metazoa > Chordata > Mammalia > Rodentia > Heteromyidae > Dipodomys > Dipodomys spectabilis. The sequence goes on from NW_024870700.1 coordinate 2,190,415, forward strand.
ACATTAGCAGAATCAAGGAGGAAAGAGAAGAGAACTAAGACTTAAGAGGTTATGAGGTAAATTAGATTGGAAACATTCACTTATTCATCTTTTTGTCCATATAGCTGTTCATTTGTCTATCATCTATCTGCTCATCCATCCATCCATCCATCTATCCAATCATTCAATCGTTCATTTGCCTATTAAATATTAACTTATCCTTAATTTAGATGTCAAGTTCAGGGCTACATATGTGAAACAAAGTGAGTCCATTCATTGCTTTGTGACTTTACCATAAGCAAGAGGAATGTTGCACAAATAAATACAATATAATTCTTGGTATAGAAGGTAGTACATGATTGAAACATATCTAGTAAGAAGACAGAATCTCATGAGAGAGAAGACACAGAAGTGGTCAGGGAAAATCTCCTTGCAAAGGTAAAACTCAGGTTGAAACCAGATGTAAGAATGTCGGAAACATCTGGATCTCTTTAGGCTGTCTCCCCAAGTCCCTGAATACAGGAATAGTCTTGGGTGTGTGGAAGAAGAAAGGAAAATATCCAGGATAAAGATGTCAGTGGCAAACCTGGCATCTGGTTGAAATGATGTTCCAGGATGTCTCAAAAATATAAATAAACCAATCTACTTCTAATCATTCACCAGCCCGAGGCCAATATAATACGTATATTATCAGCCCAGGAAGGTAGCTTTCTATAAATCTCTCAACACGTGCCTGGCTATAGCTGACTGAGGTGTACTAGTCTTCTGAACCTAAGCATGACAGTCTTTTGTTGTGCATTGGACTTGCCCTCTCTGAACTTGTCATTGAAAAGGGGAGGATTACTCCATCAACAGAGCAGTTAATCTGGATTTTACTTCTTTTTTTTTTTTGATATGGCTGCTGGCTTAACCATAATCATAGACCTATAGATCATTCTCTCAAGATGTTCAATAGGCAGTGGATATTGGTTTCTATGAATACATAAGCCATCTAGTTAGAAATAGATGTAAAATACTTACCAGCTTTCCCTTAGTCAAAAGAGTCATCTCTTTGGCTCTGTGTACTTATATAATCCCTGCTTCTTCCAGTAAACTCAGGGCTTTTAGAATTTTGGACATGGGAGTCCTGCCCTGAGAGGCACATCTGAACAGATAGAATTAACCCAGATATAGGGCTGAGGTTTCAATGCCAAAGCTCAGAGGATAGATATTCTTGTATCAGAAGCATCAGCTCTTGAGTACTTCAGAGAAAACGGAGCCCAAACTGCTTCCCTAAGATGCTTATAGACTCCCATCAAGGAGGGGATGTAGAGGACCACTTTGTCCAGTGAGAAGGGTCAGGGAATTCATCAATGGACTAGGAATCTTTCTAATGAGATAATCAGCACCTTCTGGGTGCTGGTGACTCACATCTGTAATCCTAGCTACTCAGGAGGCTCTCCCAGGATCACACTTCAGTTCAAAGCCACCCAGGGCAGGAAAGTCCATGAGACTCTTAGCTCCAATTAACCATCAGAAAACCAGAAGTGAAACTATGGCTCAAAGTGCTAGAGTACTAGCTTTGAGTAAAAAATCTCAGGGGCAGCACCCAGCTCTGAGTTCAAGCCCCACAAATAGATAGATAGACAGGCAGACAGGCAGACAGACAGATAGATTTTTTTAAAAGAATCCTTCCAATGATAGTGGGCTGCCTTGTAAATAAGACTAGAAAATAGGGTCAGAAAAATTCAAAGCATTGGTCCAGTCGTTGTGTCTTGGTGAGGAGGCTGAGCTTGGAGACCTGGCTCGGTCTGCAATAGGGAGACTGTTTCTAAAGGGAAGATGGATGCAGTTGACATTCCTGAATATGACTCAGGTGCCACAGTCCTACAGACTCAGTAGGACAGCTTCTCTTGCAAGTGTGCTGTAATGATAGGACTCTCCTGGTTAGCAAACTAGCATCCAACCAGGAGAGATACTCAGCTCACGGTCCTTGTGTGAATCTACCACATGTGTGGAATAGCACTAAGGTGGGAATCAGTCCTAGGTCCAGCCCTTGCTCTGCCATCCAGCATAAACACTGAACTAAATACCTAACCCTCACTGCTTCTTTCATTCTTGCATAATCCTTGAGCATCCTCACATTACATATACACAGAAATCAAAGACCTGAAGTCTTCAGTAAAATGTCGTATCACAGATGCTAGTCTACTAGTCTGGCATTTCCACTAGGGCACTGGGATTGAAGAATATGTGCTATAAGACCCATGCAATAAAAATAATCTTTATGAAAACAATTTTGTTGTTTGTTTTTTTTAAATTTGTGCCAGCCCTGGGGCCTAGGTGTTGTCCCTGAGCATACTTTGCTCAAGGCTAACACTCTACCACTTGAGCTCCACTTCCAGATTTTTCGTGGTTAATTGGAGATAAGAGGCTCACAGACCATCCTGCCTAGGCTGGCTTCGAACCACGATCCTCCTAGCTCAGCCTCCTGGATGCCCAGGATTACAGGTGGGAGTCACTGGTGTTAGACTTTGATTTCTTTTTTTATTCTTATTGCAGAAATATGACATTGTGTGAAAGTCAAAAGTACAGACATAAAAAAGACAAAAATTTCTCATACAAAAGAAATAAAGACTCAATACTTTGGCGATTTCTGCTTCTTTTTTCCTTTGTGCCAAGATTTGAATTCATACTTACCTCACTCACTTGCCTTTCTTGCTCACATCTGACACTTTATCCCTTGAGCAATACCTCCAGTCCATCATTTTTCTGGCTCATTAGAGATAAACCTTTTGTGGACTTTTCTGATCTGGCTAGCTTGGAAACACAGCTCTCTTGAGGTGCTAAGGCCAAAGGTGTGAGCCACCAGTGCTCAGCTGCTTTTAAAAATTAACTTATGTGTATATTTATTCATTTATGGGAGTGCTTAGGATTGAACTCAAGGTCTCGTGCTTACTGGATAGGCACTCTACCACTTGAGCTAATCCTCCAGTCACTTTCTGCACTGGTTAGTTTGGAAGTAATGTCTCACTTTATACTCCCCCCACCCAGCCCCCGCCACCCCCTCCAGGCTGTGATCTTCCTATTTGTGTTTCCCTATGCCACTGGGATGACATGCTTGTGCCACTGCATCATGCTTCCCTCATGCCTGGATAACAGTTGCAAACTTCTCTGTCTGGTCATTGGCTGAGATGGAATCTTTGGACTTATATCTGGTCTTCAGCTGTCATTCTCCCCTCCTGATCTGTCTTCCAAGTAGCTAGGATTCAGGCTTGAGATGCTCTCCCCAGCAATCTCTGTTGTTAGATTTCAATAATAGTATCAAGCTATATATTGCATACCACAGACCCTTGCTATCTATGGGGACATGGCTTCAAGGAAATTGCCATTGAGGAAAACCAGGAATGCCAGGATGCAGAGTTCAGTGCTGTATGGAGCATGCTTGATTCATTTTCCCCACGCCACCACATCACTTCCACTTAGGATGTGCTGCCTTTCCACAAGCTAACCTTTTCACTTTATCATTGTAAATAAGTGCGTTAACATCTTGATCGGGGGGGGCACCCCCAAAACTACAAGGCATGTTTTCATAAAACTAAGGCACCCCCAAAACTACAAGGCATGTTTTCATAAAACTAAGGTCAGAGGAACTCTCAGCAGATCACACACGATTGAAGCACAACTCGCCATTACATGGGACTAAGTCTCCTGCATCCACTGACCTGTATAATGAACGGGCATGGGGGAATTTTCATTTTGTTTTTGCAATTTCTCTTGATTAAAAAAAAACTATTGGGTCATGTTTGGTCAAAACCATGTGTAATAAATCCAGGAATAAGGCAGGCTTACTATGTTTTGAGTTGTCTGGCTATAAAGTTCATATTCCTCCAGCCTGTATTAAGTTCCAGGAGTTTGCCAGGGAGATGTGGGGTTACTGAAGAAATGCGAAGGTCACAAACACAGGCCACACCCTCCCAGAATCCCACTCTAGTAGGGAAGGGGAGGTAGAGAAAAGTAGGAAGGAGATAGGAGAATTTCAACAGTGCATTGCTACAACTCAACCTGGGAGCAAGAAGATGGCAAGAAGAAACTGCAGAAGACAGGCTGTTTAGGGGGACACAGAAGAAACAAAACTGGAGCCTATAAGGCAGAGGATGGTAGGGAGAGAATGTTGGACTGAAAGAGGCTTCTCTGAAGGCTAACATGGAAAGTTCACCCCAACACACAAGTCAAGGAACACATCATCTACAACACAATTCTTTGGGAAGGGCTAGTCTTGGTATAAAACTACAAGAAAATCTAGAGGATCACTTTCTCAAACAGTGGGCAGCCATCTGGTATAACATGAAGGGAAGGGCCCAGGGATGAGCATCTTCAGTGTTGAATCTGTACCCTTCTACACAGTTTAAAGATCACCTTTATATTCATGTTTCTGGTTGAAACAGAAAACCTTGTAGGTGTTACACTGACAGAGCAAAAAGAAACAAAAAAGGTGAAAGGAGTTTTAAAGACAAGAGATGGGGAGATAGAATGACAAAAAGTACAGCTGACGCCTGTAGCTCATGCCTATAATCCTAGTTACTCAGGAGACTGAGATCTAAGGGCTGAGGTTCAAAACCCGCCTGGGCAAGAAAGTTCTTAAGACTCTTATCTCTAATTAACCACCAAAAAGCTGGAAGTACTGGTGTGGTTCAAGAGATAGAATACCAGTCTTTGTTGTTGTTGTTGTTGGTGGTGGTGGTCATGGGGCTTAAACTCTGGGCCTGAGTGCTATACCTCAGCTGTTTAGCTCAAGGCAAGCGCTCTACCATTTGAGCCACAGCACCACTTCTGGTTTTCTGGTGGTTTATGGGAGATAGGAGACTCACAAACCTTCCTGCCCAGGATGGATTTGAACCACAATCCTCAGAGCTCAGCCTCCTGAGTCACTAGGATTACAGGGGTGAGCCACCAGCGCCTGGTAGAATACCAGTCTTGAAAGAAAAAGGTAAGAGAGAGTGCCCAGACCCTGGATCAAGTCCTACTACCAGCACACAAAAAACACTAAAACAATTTTTTTTAATGCAGAAAAAGGGGTCAAAGAAGGAGAGGTAATGGGACAGTTTCATGCTGACTATCATGTATCCCATAAACATCCGTTACACAGCCATCGAGTGGTCATCTGTCTCAGTAGAGCTGGGATGATGAAGATGCATCTCTGACAAGCCTTATAAAAGTGACTTTGTAGGACATCACAGAGAGGAAGTTCAGAAGAGAAAGTTGGTGCCAACAATAATGGAACAGTGCATTTCAGGGTCCTGGGAGGACCATACCAAGAAACCCAGTTTTTCCATAGATAGGCTGTCTGGCACACACAGGAAAGTACCTGGAAGCCAGATGTGAGCAGGCGGGTGTGTGTGTGTGTGTGTGTGTGTGTGTGTGTGTGTGTGTGTGTGTGTGTGTGTGTGTGTGTGTGTGTGTGTGTGTGTGTGTGTGTGTATACTACTGAAGTTCCATCTGGGACTCAAGACAGAAGCTTGGCTTTTGATCATGGAAAGGAGAGAGAGAGAGAGAGAGAGAGAGACCCATGCCAAAGTACAGGATGAGAAGTTCCAGAGCTGGAGTGTGAGTAGACGGAGGTTCTCACCTCAGCGCTTTCCTTTTATTGTATCTTTTGGGGCTTCTTCATTATTTGGTGACAACCATGTTTATAATGATGTCTGGATTTTACCTCCATTATTGTGACACTTTGTGTAGATTATTGCTTTCCTGCTTGTAGGGAGTTTTCTGAATCCTTAGATCTTTCCTTTTCTTTTTCCTGAGAGAAAAGTAAAGAAGAGATGATAGGTGAAATGCAGTAGGCAGCTAATTTTTCTTTTAGTGTTCTTTAAATTTAGTGCTATTCATCTTTTCAAACTTAACCCAAATTGTGTTGGACTTAAAGAATCATTTCAGGAGAGGATTCCAGTGGTGTAACTCCTTTGAACAACTTATAGTTTAACAAAATGAATACCAGGAAGCTGAAATATGTTTTGTCAGAGAAGGGAGGTTGAGGAGAGGGGTCATATGAATGGAAGGAGGAAGGGCGGGTGAGTACAGTCATGATCTTCGATGTACTTATATGAAATGGAACAAAGTAACTTGAGGGGGAGGGTGGGGTTGGGAGAGATGAGGGAAGAAGAATGGAAGGGGTGACATTGATCAAGATGCATTGTATTCACAAACTGACATGTTGAATTGACAAGATTTGGTACAACTAAAGAAACTACTACTACTAGTAATAATAATAATAATAATAAAGAATCATTGAGAACTGTAAGGGGGTTAGTGAATTTCAGGGGGCCTAGATAGGAGGGAGAGAAGATGGGTGGGAAAAGGATTAAAAATCCTTGCAAAACAAAGATTATAAAATTTACCTCCCTTTCTTCTCAAGGGACTGTATAGCTTTGCCATGCAGCTGGTGGTGATAAGAAAGAGAGGGAAAGACTTGTTCACACTTAGCACAGCAAATAGCTTGGTGGTAATTATTCTAGAAACTTCTATAAGCGCTACCCTGATTAGGTGTCAACTGTAATGAGTACCATGGGTTTCAACTAGCAGTGATGGTGTTTCATTCCCTTGAATGTGGAGACAAGTCTAGGTATCATGAGTTTGCTCCAAGTTTCTTTCTTGCTTTTGTTGAACTGCAAAGATGTGATTCCCCCACTGAGATCCTTCCAGGTAGTTATCCAGGAAAGACAACACAGCATTGTCTTTTCAGCTCACTGCTGATGTAGTCATCCCATGTCTAGTGAGCTACTGGGCCTTTGAACTTGGCCTGCCCCTGCATTATACCCTCCTGTTCCACATGGTCATTTTCTTCAAGGGACGGTGGAGGGCCTGCTTAACACTACATTTTCTTTGGGCCCAGTGTTGGTTATTTGGGACTGTATCTCTCATTTGTTCCTGCTGGCCTCACACTGTGATCCTCTAAATCTCAGCCTCTCAAGTAGATAGGATTACAGATGTGATCTAACGACCAGCTTCCAGAACTCTTATATTGTCCCCAAATAAAAGTCTGTCCCCATTAAACTCTAACTCCTCGTTCACTCCCTCCAATCCCTGCTAACTTGTTCGTACATTCTGTTGACAAACTTCACTATTCTAGAGACCTCAGATAACCAGAATGGTACATTTGTCCTATTGTGTCTACCTTATTTCAGTTGGCATACTTTTGTCAACATTCCTTCATACTATAGCATGTGTCAGAATCTCATTCTTTGCAAAGGCCTACAGTACATTTTGTTCATCTATTCATCCTTGGGTAGACAAGTGGATTGTTTCTACCTTTTGACACTTACGATCGACACTGCTAAGAACTCTGGTATACAAGTGTCTGCTTACATTCCCGCTTTCAGTCCTTTTGTCTATAGATCAAAGAATGGAATTGCTAGATCCCAAGGTGATTTCGTGTTTGTTTGGAGTAGGGACCATATCGTTGGCAGAGCAAATTTATTGGACCACTGTACATTTTTGACCATCAAAGTTCACTTTCTTTATATCTTAGCTATCATCTTCTCTTTCTTGGATAGTACATACCACACAACATGGTGTCTTATTGATGTTTTCATTGATATTTCCCTAAAAATTACTGATATTTTCCTGGTTTATCAATCACTTTTGTAGCTTTGGAGAAATGTCTAGTGAAGTTTTTTCTGATTTTTTTCATTGAGTTTATTTAATTGTAGAAGTTCTTTATATAATCTTATTAATCTTAATATAATATGCTTATTAATTGATTATAATATCTATATAGTTAAACAACAGGTAATTGATACTTTAATTGTATTATGTTACTTATTCTAATTAATATAATATTAAGTCTATATTTGATATGAGAATTACAATTTTTCCCATTATATGTTTCTCTTTGTTAGGAAAGCCCTTTACCATTTGAGCCAAGCCTTGGACTCTTTTTTGCTTTAGTCTATTTTTATATAAGATCTATTACTTTTCTCCCCTCTGCTGGCCTTAGACCACAAATAATTTCAATTCTGCCTCCTGGATGGCTGAGATTACAGGTATGCACCACCATACCTCACCTTTCTTTTTACTTTTTTGATATTGCCCATTGACATATTTTTTGTCTTGATGAAATCTAATGTTTATTTGTTGTTGTTATTGTTGCCTGTGTTTTTGGTATGATAGCCAGGAAATCATTACAGACAAAATATCATGATGTTTCCTCCTACATTTTCTTCTATGGGTTTTCTATATTTAGATCCTGTCTCTGACTCATTTTTAAATTTTTTGCATATAGTGGGAGGTAACAATCTAGCTTCATTCTGTTGAATGTAGATACCTTCTAACGTATGTTTCGGCTAAGGTATTAGTTAAAAATAAAACTGCAGCCATGCTGGACACGCTGTAGACAATCTATGGCAGTGGTGACATATACCATACATTCTTTGGGGTTCTAGTTTATTCCCACCATTGCATGACAGGTTGCCGCAAAGGATGGAGCTCAGGTTCTAAAGAGTGGCTTTGTGTACAGACTCTATACAGAAAACTCTAAATCTATCCCTCAATAATTACACTATACCAGGCATGGGGGCTTGTGGCTATAATTCCAGTTACTGTTACTGGAGAGGCAGACATCAGGAGGATCACAGTTCAAGTTCAGCCTGGGTGAAAAGTTCAGAAGGCCTTACCTCAATCAATAAAGCCACTCATGATGGTTCATGGCTGTAAGTTCAACTACACAGGAAGCATGGAAAGGACTATCACAGTCTGAGACCAGCGCCAAGTGAAAAAAGCTCAAGACTCTGAAAAATAGCCTCAAGCAAAAAGGGTTGGAGGCATGACTCAGGTGGTGGAGTTCTTGCCTAGCAAGCACAAGGACTCTGACTTCAAACCCTGGTACTGCTTTCTAGTAATAAAAATAACACCCTATGGTTTTGTGAAAACAAGAATCAAAGTCTTAAGCCAGGTGGCTGAAGACTCATACCCTCAATTGTAGGCTCAAACCTACAATTCTAGCTAGTCAAGATACTGAGATCTGGGGATCATGGTTTGAAGTCAGCCTGGGTAGACGACTTCGAGAGACTCTTAACTCCAATCAATAAGCCAGCAAAAGCTGAGCGCCAACCAAGAATACAAGGCTCAAGAGTTCAAGTCCCAGTAGTGGCACCTACAAACAAGTTCTGTTGCAAATTCAGTGACTGGCGCATATGCTGTTTGAATAAAGCTGTATGCTGGACCTGACTTTGCTTTAGGAGACAGGCGGGAGCGAACGCAACTTCACAGACCTCTCTTTCACCATGCATCGTGCTTTGTGGAGATGGATGATTTATGTGTCTGCCTGTCCACGACAGTGTGATGATCTTGATAGATTACCAGGGCCTAGATCAGTGCCTGGTGTAGATATTAATTAGATTAAACAGAACCAGTGGCACTCTGTCTTCCTTTTTTCCCCAAGCCATGTTAATGTGCAGAGAGCAACATGCACAGCACAGTCTTGCTTTAATTACCTCATTACTGCACTGCTAATAGTATACAACGGAGGATAATGAGATGATGTGCTGAATGACATTTACTAGATTTTTATGGGCCTTTAAAAATTTGAGAATTGGTATCTTCATGAAAAAGAAGGAAAAGAATGGGGTGCTAGTGGCTCATGTCTGTAATCGTAACTACTTAAGGACTCAGATTAGGAGGATCGAGGTTTAAGGCCAGCCTAGTCACACATTTGTACAGAAGTCCTCTTCTCAACATATGCCTGAACTCAGTGATATATACTTATTACCCTAGCTGTGATGGAAATCCTAGCCTAGCATTGGTGCATTGTACCCAGGTTTACAGTCAGGCAGGAAAAAAGACTCTGGGCAGGGCAACTGACATTCATTTGTTTTAGAGATCACCTGAACTCATATAGAAATCCCAAGTCAGCTCTCTTCTATACATGTAGGTCAAGGCCAGGCTACAGAAGCCAGGATGGTCCTTATAGATTACTACTGGTCATAGGTATTTTCATATGCAAGTATAAGTGACAGTGCACATACAGGGTAAAAATCTGTGTAATTAATGCGCACCTGTATTTCTCCTCTTGTCCTGAGGAAATGTGGCATTTACTATCAGAGAGAAACACTGGGCTACAAAACTAAGTGGGCAGCAGCCAAATGCTTGCTGACAGTCAGAACTATTTTCCCCCCCCCCCCCCCCCCCGTAGCCTTCCCACTAGCTCTTGCCTGAATGAATGAGGCTCCGTTGGGAAAAAAAAAATTTAAACAACTGTGGACAGCATCTTATATTTGTGTACTCAGTGGAAATCTGATGTATTATTCCTGATAAGACATGGTTTCCTATCACACAGCTGGGTCCGTTTGCTCCTTTCCCTCCTGGCTTTGCTGCTGGCTGATTCACATTTTGCTGAAGCATAATTTCAAAGGATGTAAAGTTAAGATTGCTATAGCTAGTCACACTAATTGTTTTCCTGTAGACTGCAGCGCCGGTCCTAAATGACTCCTGCTTTGGTGCTCAGGGCTGATGGAAGACTATCGGATCTCCAGCTTTCTCTTGACCACACCCCCCAATTTAAGGAGGCAGCTCTATTAGGAGCATTATGGTCTTTGCATCCTCTTTAGTCACTCCCTTAGCAGAGAATTCCGCAGGTAGTTGGGGCAGAGAAAGCAGAACTTCAGGGGCGTTCACTGGTTAGCTAAACTTCATCCTGCCTCTCCCTCCACGCAGCAAAGGGTAAGGTGAGTTTCTACTGAAAATTTTTTCATTTCCTTTTTCTTTTTTCCTATTGTCATTTTATTTTTCCCTCCATTCTGTGAATCAAGGGTAAATTAGTGGAAACTTTCAGGATACCAGCAGGTTTCTCTTCTTCATTTTGCATCTTCTTCTGTGTATCCATTCAATTGTTTAATTCCAGTTTTTGAAGAAAAAAAAAATCTTACCTGACCTTGTTATAGACTTAGGTCTTATTCTGTGTCTTTCTCCCAAAGCAGAATTCTGATTGGTGTCCATATTCAAAGGTCTTGTCACTTACTGGGTTTTCCTGGCAGACTGGAGCACTTCCAAGGAAATAAAACTGTAATTCAACATAGAAATGTCTCTTCTATCCCAGCCTTTCACTCCTAGTGAAGCCTGTTACAGGTTGGAGTTTTGTAAGGCAAGCAGCTTTAGCACAGTCTTTCTGTCTCACAGTTCTTCAAGATCTACCAATCCCTTCCGCAGCTCTTCTCATCCCTGTGAATGGGTGGGTGAGGGGTGGGGGGGGGTCTCTCAGTCTTGAGTTGCTACTAGGATGTATATGGGGGAGGGGAATGGCAGTTCCTTTCCATTCCTTGACAGTATCCAGCAATTCCATCTTGTCCGTGTGCTTCTCAACTACTGTTTAAAATGTCGCTATTACTGATTTTTAAAGTAGCATTTTCCACCGGCTGGTTCACGCTTGTAATTCTAACTTCTTAGGAAGCCGAGGATTGAGGTTCAGAGGCAGCCCAGGCAGAAAAAAGTCCATGAGACTTCCAAAAAATAGCTAAAGTGAAGGTGTGGCTCAAGTGGTAGAATACTAGCTTTGGAAAAAAAAAAAAGCTAAGGGACACAAGGATGTGGGGGGAGCATTTTTTTGTGGGTGAGCTGTCACAAAAAGCTATTCAGAGATTGAGATAGGATTTGGGGGAAGGGTTGTAAGTTTTCCTTATTACTTTTCTTTTCCTCTCTTTTTCTAAAATTGTCCAGGCCATTTTTCACCTCTCTCTCTCTCTCTCTCTCTCTCTCTCTCTCTCTCTCTCTCTCTCTCTCTCTCTCTCTCTCTCTCTGAGCAAAATGGTAGTTGTTAAACAACAGAAAGTATGGATCTTAAACAGATAACCCAGGCAGTTCTATTTGATTTGTAAAATGACCATCACTTTAATTCTTTCATCAGTGGTGGTCTGGATTGTTTCACCTCCTTTTTATCTCAAGAGAAACCCCCTGTGCCCAGTCTGCAGTACTGGGTGGCAGCCACCCTTGGGGAGATAGTTGCTTACCTGGTGGTTTCTGAATGGAGAGAAGAGAGAGCTTGCCTTTGCAAAGTGCTTTGAAGATGAAAAGTTCTTTTCATGTGTTGGGGGGTATTGTAGTTATTAATATTAATATTTGAAGAAGCATGCTGCTTCTAATTGTAAATCAACAACTTCCATCCTTGCCAACTCAGGACTGAAATAACAAACAATTCAGTCTGCCACACAAGCCTTTTCCGTTTTGGTTCCGCTGCTGGGGATGTAGGAAGCTCAGATTGATTACAAGAGCAGGCCTCACTGCCTTACCGGCTCCTTACACCCAGGTGTTTGTTGCTAGAAGTACAAGAAGGCCTCTCAGCAGAGTCAGGGGGAGACTGGGGTGGGGGGGGGATCCTTCAACACCTGGCTGCTTTCCCTGACCTTGAAGAATCGGCTGAGAGCCTGGATCTGGTAGAACTGCTTGTTCCAGGTAATGGTGGAGTTCAGAGGCCACAGCAGGGTCAGAGCTGAACTTTCAAGCTCTGTCTTGGAAATCAGGAAAGTGGAAGGTCCTTGAGTTGTATTAAAGATGTCACAATGTGACATCAATCAAGATGCCTTGTACTTATAGACTGATATGTTGAACTGAAACCTTTAAGGTATTTTTTTTTTTTAGTTTAACCTTAGAATCCAGGACAGGTGATTGAACGTGATGTGCTTTGATTTCCTCTAACTCTAGAATGTGAATGGTTATTGGAAACCACTTAGTGCATGAAGATGAGAGATTAGAAGTAAATGGAATAGAGCTTTGGAAAAAAAATATAAGAGCCAGTAGATCCAGGGTAGCGTGAAGTAATACTGCAGGAAAGTGGGTGTGTGGGTGGAGGTCCCCAGAGGAGGGCGAGGCAGGGGTGAACAAATGCCAGGGAGACAGAACTTGGCCCAGATTTCTCTATGATTACACACAGAGATTCAATGTTCTGATGGAAAAATTTCGCACCCTTAACTCACATTCTGCTGTGCCTCAAAGTTTTATGTGTTGTTGGAGAAATCATTGTTTTAAATGACCCTTTCAAATTTCCCAATTGTTCCTACCAAAAAGCAGAAGAAATAGATGTATTCTAGAAGCTGAAGCATCTTCTCTCCCCTTTTCTTCCCTTCCCTCCTCTCTTTCTTTTTCTTCCTCCTCCTTTCTTTTTTCTCTTTCCTCTCCTCTCTTTTCCTTTTTTCTCACTCCTCTCTGCTCTTCTATCCCCTTCTCCTCCTCCTCCTCCTCCTCCTCCCCTCTCGCCTTCTTTCCACCCTTTCTTCCTCTCCTTATTTTGTCTTTTATTTCTTCATGGAAATTAAAAATTAGATTGAGTGAAATTAATGTGATAGGCAACAATTTAGTGGCATTTGAGGAAACTTGCTTATGATAACAGTTCTTACCATGACAGCATAGTTCTTTTTGTTTGTTGGTTGCTTCATCATTTCTACTGAAAATGTAGTAGTTTCACAAGCACTCACTCTTTGAATCTAGCTGATTTCCTGGGTATCTTCTCTGGTTTCCTTCATCTTGCCTGAGAAAGGAGCCCTGTTACTTGTTTGTTTGTTTTTTTCTTTTTTTTCTTTCCCTTTTTCCCTCTTCTACTCCCCTTTTCCCCCCCCTCCTTTCCCTTCCTTTTCTTTCCCTACCCTTTACTTCCTTTTCCTTTCCTTTCCATTCCTTTCCTTTCCTTCTCTCTCTTCTCTATCTCTCTCTCCTGTCTGTCTCTGTCTCTGTTTCTGTCTTTGTCTGTCTCTGTCTCTGTCTGTCTCTCTCTGTGTCTCTCTCTGTCTCTGTCTCTCTCTCTGTCTCTCTGTCTGTCTCTGTCTCTTTCTCTCTCTGTCTCTCTTTCTTTCTCCACAAGCTCTTGCTACATTGGCCAGGTTAGCCTGAACTTCTAGGTACAAGGACTCCTGGATGGGACTGTAGGCTGGTACCTAAATCTGACAGACCAGATGCCTTGTAGATAGGAGCTGTCATCTGGTTCCTGGCTAGAGAGGTCCAGAAAGGACCTGAGCTGTGCAATTCAAACCTTCCAACTTTGCCTTCCACCTTTCCAGACTTGTGCTCAGCCTTGGCCCTGATGATATCTTTTTGTTGGTCATAGGGTGGTCACTGCTCCCTAAACACCCATTTTGCTACACGTATTCAGAAATGTAATCAAATGAGCCCAGCTGCCTACTTACTCACTGAGTTCCTGTGACCTGCAGCTTCCGGGTCATGTGCTCAGGTCCAGACCCAGATCTAGACCTCCTTCCTAAGACTGTAGCAGGATCCCTGGGTAATTACCATGCATGTGATGGTTTGGGTGGGTGTTGCCTTAAAATGAAAAGAGAGAACAAAAAAATGTAGAAAACCCAAACAAACAAAAACTTCTCGAACATTTTCTGGAGCAGATTACTACTTCCTTATATACATAGCTAGTTACTCCACAAAAGATTGACATTTAGGATGGTAGGGGAAAAACAAAGGAGGAGACAACAATGCTTGATAAGAAATGTACTCATTACCTTGCTCATGTAACTGTAAACCGTCTGTACAGTATTTCCACAATAAAAACTTATTTAAAAAAAGATTGACATTTATACCAAAAAGAACATTGGTTTAACTCAGGCCTGGCGCTTCCATAGTTCTCCGTAAGTTCTAAGCAGTCTCCCAAAAACTTCCTTGGGAGCTGTAAGAAAAGTGCTTACTTCTTGGTTTTCTGTTTAACAATGGTACAAACTGAGTCACATTCAATAGAAATTATGGTTCTTTTCTCTTGCAAAATTCCTGACTAAGGCTACTCAACCTAGGGTTATGAAAGGAAATCCTAATATTACTCCTTAGGGATTGGCATAGAGTGAAGGGGGGAGGGGGAGGGAAGAAGATGAGGATTTAGGCTCTATGGGTTCTAGTTCTAATTCATAAATAAAACTACTAATTCAAAGATATAAAAAATGAAAGTAAATAAAACCCATCCTTTCTATGACCTAGTAAATGTTGACAAGCTGACAGGCACCATAAATAAAATAAAAATGATAACTATTATTAATGGATCGGTTTTTTTTTCCATGTATGAAGAACTTGTTAAATCCTATTTATTTTGTGCAATCATCCTGAAGGAGTGATTATTATCATCTCCTTTCTGGAGTAAAATTAGTTAAAATATGTGCCCATGACCTCATAATACATGTTCACACAGAGGCTAACATTTAACCTCACTCAGTTCAGTCAAATTAAAAAAAAAAAAAAGCTGATCCGATGAAGCTCTTTCCAACTCCAAAATTCACTGAATTTACAAAGACTCCTCTTTACAACCAGCATGCCAACAAGATGTTTAGCATTATACTGAGAAATTGGAACCTTACAATTCAAGCAATAAAGCCAATAAAATTCCACCATGGAAATCACAATCAGATATAGTTCAAGAAGTTACTTGATGGGTTTGAGAGATCTATGTCAACTAGTGTCTTTTAATTCAATTCTATGAAAGGCATTATTGAAACTACCCAGTCCTCTTTAATTCTTCTCTTAATCTCTCTATTGATGCTGTTTGCTTTATTGAGAGCTCCCTAAAAGCCAGAACTGAACTAGATTCAATCCTACATGGTCCACAGACTATGGGTTGAAAACAAATTATGCAAAATTCTAGGCTCTTGAAGAATTCCTTTGGTATTCAGCACCAGGTAAGAAGTGGTGTTTTTGGTCTTATAGTCCTTCTCTGAGCTTGAATTGGCTAGGAATTTGTTCTGCCTGGACTGCTACCCAATTCACATCCATGATGGTTGTAAAGCAGAGTACTTCATGTTATTCCTCTGGCTTCTTCATGTGTGTGTGTGTGTGTGTGTGTGTGTGTGTGTGTGTGTGTGTGTGTGTGTGTGTGTGTATGCACACACCAGTACTGAGACTTGAACTCAGGGCCTCGTGCTCTTGTTTTAACTGTTTGAATCTGGCACTCTACCACTTGAGTCACAGCTCCACTTCCTACCTTTTGCTGGTTAATTGGAGACAAGAGTCTCATGGTTTTGTCTGACTGAGCTGGCTGCAAACTGTGATTCTTAGATCTCAGCCTGCGGAGTACATAGGATTACAGGTATCAATCACTTGCACCTGGTGGTTTATTCTTTTTTTCTTTCTAGTTTCTTAGCAAAGAAAAAAAAGGGGAGGAGGAAGAGAAAAACCATTGTAATTTATTTATTTCATTATTTACAAATCCCTAATATGTTCATGTCACTGGATCACATCCTAAGCCCAAGTGCCATTATTTGTTGAAGTTCATGATTAAACCCAGAGCTGAGGAATAGCATTTGGATGCAAGCTATAGCCACTTTTATTCTAAAACATCTTTAATCTCCCAGAAGCTGTTTCCACTCAAACAAATACTGACTAACTAGTAGATTGTGAGTTCTTGACTAGTTTCAGTTACTTGGTTTAGTAAGCACTGTCCTATTGAGATCCCCAGGCATGTTAGAGTTGGCGGACTTTAATACCAAGGTGCCTTTCTTCTCGGTTTTGAGAATGCACTTAGCAGTATGATGGTGTGGAATTTTTTTTTCTCATTCAGAAAGAAATACAAAAGTAAGCACTCCTTACTTAAAACTAACCCAGGTAAACCAAGAGACTCCATCTCCAATTAACCAGGACTGGAAGCATAGCTCGAGGTAAAACTTTAGCCTTCAGCAAGCAAGCAGAGTGAGCCCTAAATTCAAACTCCAAATACAAGTGAAAGTGAGAAGAATAAAGAAAAAGGAAAAGAAAGGGAGAGAAAGAGTGAAAGAGAAGGAAGAAAAGGAAGGAAGAAGGGAAAGGAAGGAAGGAAGGAAAGAAGGAAGGAAGGAAGGAAGGAAGGAAGGAAGGAAGGAAGGAAGGAAGGAAGGAAGGAAGGAAGGAAGGAAGGAAGGGATGGAAAGTAGAGTACACTGAATAGATGTGGTATATCAATTCATTTAGATAGAATACCATCTTGTAGCTAACATTTAAGAAGCCTAACCCTCAGGGTTGCACATGGACATACTTCATAGGTGGCAATTTTTTTTTGTCCCAAATATATCTACATCCCCAGGCTCTGACACTCCATACCATTGCTCTTTCCTTCATTTAGCCAGGGCTGTAATAGACTTAAACAAATGTGCATTGTACTTGTCCTAGGCACCACCTAAGAATACATGGTCCCTTCTCTCAAAGAACTCATGACTCAGAAGCAGAAAAGGATGGGAAATAATCGTATCTTTGCTGCATTGTTATAGACAATCCCAGAAGGAGTATCATAACTGACTTTTTAATAGCCTAGGAACATGAGAGAAAATATCCAGAAAGAGGTGATATTCTGAGTCTTTAGAAACACAGTTTTTGGGTATAGTTGGCCTGCTGTGTCCATAGCCTCAACCAACCACAAAACAAAAGTGCTGAGAAACATTTCTATCAGGATTGAACATGTACAGACTTTTTCTTTTCCTTGTCATGGTTTCTACACTACAGAAAAACATTATTTACATAGTATTGACATGGTATTAGAGATAAGAAATCAAGAGATATCTTAAAGTACACAGATAGTGTTAGTTGTATGCCAACACAAGGCTGTTTCATACAACAGACTTGAACATCCACAAGTTCCCCTAGGATGTATTTCAGAAAGAAAAAAAGTTCAAATTTAGTGCATTGAAGATTAAAATGTGGCCTTGATACTATGAGTGTTGGTTTTTATTTGGCAGAGGCACTGTTGTTTAGAATAAGCTGCTTTAAGTGGTGACCAGTCATTTGGAAGCCAAACTCTTTCTCTTCTGTAATCTTAAATCAAAAGGATGTCCTTTTCTTAAAAATCTAATTGATGACAATGCTAAATTGTTGACATTAGAAGAAATGTTCATTGCAAATCTTATCAAGTATTTTGTAGCTTTCCAAGAAGAAAAGATAAGGAAAGACAGAGATATATTCTGCTAGAGATTTATTGTACATTTGTACTCTTCATGCAGACTCCATACTCAGGGTCAGTTTTACCCATAATTCCAAGCCTGGGAAGTGAACCTGAAGACTAGAGGGCAAGTTCCATTGATCAAGATACATTATACTCAAAAACTTCTTTGTACAGTTGCTTAAAGATGAAAACAAAACAAAACACAAACACTACAATGTTAGCTGGGTGTGGTCTACCATTGTAGTCCTCTCAATTGAGACCACATGGTCTCTAGTAACATGGGCCTGGTTGCAGTTTCAGGATGGCTTGGGCTGTAATAGACCTAAACATAATTAAAAAAATAAATAAAATGACAATAGCAATAGTTAATTACAGTGCCTTTTTCAGTAGCAATAGAATTCTAGCTTGTGTATTATGAGATACAATTTGTTAATACATATTAAAATATGGCATTTATATATTTTTTGTGTCCACAACACTCACTTTACCACATTTATTGAGTGTGTAAAGTTTTGGGGGGAGTTTTATGATAGAGAGGAATTGGAGCCAAAGTAAGTATGCAGCAGTAAGATACTCACTGAGAAAAGTACAGGCATACATAGCAATAGAATCCCATATAGTCTTCCCTGTCACAAAATAGAGCTGTATTTATTGAAAACACTCACCTTATGATATCCAATATCAATGAAAAAAGTAGATAATAAGCTGGGTGCTGGGAGCTCATGCCTATAATCCTAGCTACTCCGGAGGCTGAGATCTGAGTTTCACGGATTGAAGCCAGCCTGAGCAGAAAAGTCTGAGAGACTTTTAACCACCAAAAACTGGAAGTGGTGCTGTGGCTCAACATGGGGTAGATCACTAGCCTTGAGCAAAAAAGTTCAGGGACAGCGCCCAGGCCCTAGTTCAAGCCCCACAACTATCAAAAAAACAAAGTAGATAACAAAATAGCTTATAAGGAATATCCCCAAAGTGAATTATGATCACTTTTACATATTACATTTGCATTTATGTAGAAACACTTGAAATACTGAGAAGAATATTGAATGAAATATTAGTATAATCCTTTGGGATTTCAGTTGCTCTATGATGTCCATTTAAGCCTTCTGTATTTTAAAAGTAATATGTTTTGAGATACAAAACATTGTTTTATCAATACCAATATATTGTTTTGGGTTTTGGTGTGTGTGTGTGTGTGTGTGTGTGTGTGTGTGTGTGTGTGTGCGTGTGTGCGTGTGTGCGTGTGTGTGTAATGGGACTTGAACTCAGAGTCTCTTGGTTCTTGCTTGGCTTTTTCCTTCAAGGCTGGGCCTTTACCACTTGAGCCACATCTTCACTTCCAGTCCAGCTTTTTACTGGTTAATTGGAGATAAGAATCTCTTAGGCCTTTCTTCCCCTGGCTGGTAGGTGCTCAATCCTTAGATCACAGCTTCCTGAGTAGCTAACATGAGAGGCATGGGCCGCCCTTGTCCAGCTTAAAAGCAATTAATTTGAAAAGATTTTTTTTTGCAGCAGGATCTTGATATGTAGACTAGGCTGACCTCTAATTCTTGGTCCTCATGCCTTGGCCTCCTTAGCGATGAGATTACAGGCATATGCCCTGCAGGGTACATAGGAGAAAAAATTTAAATTATAGTTTAAAGTCTTAACCTTTTCTTTAAGAACAGATACCCAAAATGAACATCCCTTAACTGATGCCACAGTCACAGGGATATACAGCCAAGTTGGCCAGAGTGGATGGGAATGGGAGCCTGCCATGACTAAAACCTTGTCTCTTTGGGATTTCCTATTCTCCTGCTGTCTTGACCCCAATGTCCCTCTTGTTCCCTAACCTTCATTTCACTTTGTCCCTCAACTTGTCCTGGGAAGACTTGGGTAAAAGGAAGCTCTAGGCATACAGATCCCTACTGGGTTACAAGACTTGGGAAGGGTGGTCCATTGGAGAAATGGCATATGCTTTGTAAAGAACAGAGCCCTGCAGAGTCAAATGGAAAGAGATCGGTCTAGAAGGGTTATTACCCTTTTGTCCCCTTCATTTACTGATCATGTTTTGGTCCCTATATTTAAGCATAGTGAAGGTGGAGCCTAAGACTCAGAATCAGGGCTCAATTGGGCCAGTTCTTCCTCGTGGAAAGAAAGACAACATTCATGAGTTAAAGGGTCTGTGTCAGTTTTCTAACTTAGGCTTGGTTAGTCAACAGTTATTATCTGGTTTAGACCCACCAACATTGCTCTAGATCAGAGATATGGTGTGAAAGGAATGAGCAAAATCTGCTCTAGAGCTTAAGTTCTACTAGGGTAGCACTAGGGGAGACAATAGATGGAGAATAGGGTGTGGCTTCTTGTTCAGGGCTGTGGGAAAAGATAAGGTGACCTTAAATAGCAAAGAAGGAAACAGTTTTCATGTACACATTGCTATGAAACAAACTCATTTTTTGAAGTGGTTTTTATCCAGACCTGTCACCTATTAAGATTCTGTGATCTGAGAAATGAATGTCTTCACCTCTGACCTAGTTCATTTGCGTTTAGTCTTGTGAGAGCAATTCATTCATTCATCCATCCAGTTATCCATCCAGTTATTCATCCATCCATCCATCCACAGATTTACACACAGTGAGTTCCGTTATGCAATGTGAAAAAGGAGGTGTGGCTACATTCATAAAAGTTCAGGATCTAGTGGGAGAGACAACTAGAAGCAGATGTGTGCAGAACAGTGTGATAAGTACAAAATACACCACTGAAGAATTTAAGAAAGGGGCAGCTTTCCTTGGTTGGAGCAAAGGGTGGCTCCGCAAGGGGCAGGCAGGAGAAACTGAGCAATTGCTAAAATCTTGAAGAAGAAGGGTCCACTAGTTCAGAAGTGTGGTAAAGTAGAGGGTCATGGCTAACCTTCATACAACCTGAGAAGAGTAGGGAAGTTTTAGGGGAGAGAACGGGTCCCTCCAGAACTTGAGTTCCATGGTGAGGCCCAGGGAGGAAGGGCTGGGGGGAAGGCTGCATGCTGGGTCCAGAGGTATGGGCTGGGGGGGTTGGAGTGTGGAAAGCTGAATGGGTGAGCTTGGCTGTTTCTTATTGGATCCACACACTTCATTGCTTGAGCAATGCTCTGGTTCCATTGAAGAAGAAAAAAAATGAAGTTGGCTCATCATGAGCCTCTGTTATCAAGTACTCAGTTCATTTCTGCACCAAGACAGGTCTCACAGCTGCTTCCTGGCTGGGGAGTAAATCTTGAAAATCTCACAGTTGTTTTCTATTTGGGTAATGCGCATGTGCAATGCCAAGACAAAATGTTCAAGTCCAGCTGATGTTCAAGCAGTGGTTATGTGGGAGGGAATTCTCTCTGGCCAAAGAGACAAGGAAGGGGTGGGTGGAACCTCCCCGCTTTCCCTCCCCTCTGGCACACACACACACACACACACACACACACACACACACACACACACACACACACACACACACACACACACACACACACCAAAACAACCCCCCAATATGCCTTCTGTATCTTCTGAAAGAGTTCAGAGCATTTGCAGCTGTTCAGTGTCACAATCTACAAGTTGAGGGGAAGAGGGGTGGGGGGAAGAAGACAGGTTCTTTTTTTCTTTCTCCAAAAAAAATTAAAGTAGCAATCCATTTCTGTCCCAGCTTTATTTCCTGAGATGAGAGCCCTGGAGAGTCCTGGCAACTCCCTCTTTTCTGTTTCCTTCCCCGGGCAAAGGGCTTTTCCCCCCAGAGAAGCGTCATTCATGGACTCGAGAATGTGGTCCAGCACACAGTGCACCAGATGTTCAGCCAGAGGTTCCCCCCCCCCCTCTGTCAATGGAACAGAAAACATGCTTCTACCCAACCTTCCCCCACCGCCCCCACCCCCCCCACAAGTCTGTTGCTTGGAGGGAGAGTGTTGTCTGGCAGGCAGACAGAAACCCTTGGTGTCTTTGAGCTGGGCTGCAAGGAGGTCTGTTATTGCCAATTCCCAAAGTTCTTTCTTTTGCAATGTGTAAGTCAAAGAGGCATCCAGAAGGGCAAAGGTCCTTTGCTGCTTGTGGGAGTCTGGGATGATTCTCTGGGGACTCTGGTGGTCACACCTCCTCCTCCCGCCCTCTCCCCCCACCCCCCTCTGTAATCTTCCATGATTTCCCATTCCTTGCACTGGGCAGAACTGTCTGCTGCTTCTGCTTTCCATATTCCTGGCAAATTATTCATCACATCATGTTACTTACATGAGAGTCTCTCTCTTCACTGTCTTTCTCAGGTTTACTACCCTAAGTCTGGTAGAAGGCCACAAGGTCAGGAGACTTTGCTTGTTTACTAGTGTGTCTCCAAAGTCCCAAATAGTACCTCAGCACATAGTAGGTACACAGTAAATTTTTGTGTGTGTTGGAACTGGGGCTTGAATTTATATGACAGTGAACTAACTAGGCTCCACTCGACTATTATCCTAGTGACTCAGGAGGCAGAACTCCAGACAATTACAGTTCGAAGCTAGCCCAGGCAGAAAAGCCTGAGAGACTTCACCTCCAATTAACTAGCAAAAAAGCAGGACTGGAGGTATGGGTCAAGTGATAGAATACTAGCTGTAAAATAACAAGGCTAATGAGGGCACAGGCCCTGAGGTTGGGTGGGGGATGGGGAATGTGTGAATTAATTTACTCCAGAGATCAGTTAGGTTTGAGATACAAAGGATTTCTTTCTGAAAGGCAGCTAGCTGAAAATCAGTCCTTCTAAGACATTCTCAAACATTCTCATGGGGAATTATTTAGCAGTTCTCCTCTTACTTTTGGGATGAATGTGGTTGGTCCATTATGCAGGGACTCTATCTGTCTTTGGAGGTACTATTTATTTTGGTTGGTCATGGGGCTTGAACTCGGGGCCTGGGTACTGTCCCCAAGATCCTTTTGTTCAAGGCTAGCACTCTACCACTTTGAGCCACATTTTCCTGCCCAGGGTGGCTTTGAACCAGGACCCTCAGATCTCAGTTTCCTGAGCATGATTGCAGGTGTGAGCCACCAGAATCCAGCTTTGTTTTTGACATGCTTCACTGGGGTGGGTGGCTTTTTTTATTCTCTCTAATGCTTTCTCTATTTATCCCTTTATCAATTAATTTACAGCTCAATTATATGTATTAAATCCTTATTATGTACCAGTTTTGATTGGGAGTGGGGGGAGAAGCAAGAGAGGGAAGGAAATCTGTTTTCTCTTTCTCTTTTTTGTTTTTTCCTTTTTGATGGCACTGGGAATTGATCTACTCAAGGCCTTACTCCTGCTAAGCAGGTGCTTTAGCATTTGAGCTACACCTTCAAATCCCTTTTGGCTTTTTTTTTTCAGTCAGCTATAGTACTTGAACTCAGGGCCTAGACACTGTCCCTGAGCTTTTTGGTTCAAGGTTAGCACTCTACCAGTTTGAGCCACAGTTCCACTTCTGGTTTTCCGGTGGTTAGTTGTAGGTCAGAGTCTCAAGGACTTTCCTACTGGGGCTGATTTTTTGAGCTGCTACCCTCAGATCTTAGCCTTCTGAGTAACTAGGATTGTAAGCATAAGCCACCAACACCAGACTTCCTTTTGACATTTCGTTTTTGAGGTCACAGCAGGCTTGGTCTGTGCTTTCTGCATGTATTCCCCATCTTGCTGGGGATAGCAGGCTTTTGATCTCCACCCAGTACAGGTGGAGTCTTGTGGGGTTTTAGATGAGGGGCAGGCTTAGGTTGGCCTCTAATTACGATCACCCAATCTCTATACCCCCTAGGTAGCTAGAAATCACACGCTTTGAGCCACCTCACCCAACTAGGGCTCTAGAACTTATTTTAAAAGATTCATAAGACTCTGGTCTCTGCCTAGATTCCTTTACCCTTTGTAGACCCTCTCAACCCATATTGTCTGATGTCCACACAGCCAGGCTACCAGGCTGTCCAAAGTCTGGCTCTATGTGAGGTCTCTCTGACTCTGTCTCTCTCAATCTCAGTCTCCTCATAGAGACGTGAATCAAATGACTCCTAGGGAGACTCCTAGGTCTAAGGGTCACAGACACTTTGGTGGAGGTGGGGGTTGAGATGGTTCAGATTCCCACCGCCATGGGCAGTGAGAGGCTCAGCCAATACTTTTTTCCACACAGGTGCTAAGAGCAGAATGAGCTACACTGTGGATTCTGCCATGGGGAGCCCTGTGCCTTACTCAGCACCTCGTCCTGCGATGGCGGTGAGTGGTGGTCCCTTCCTTGACTCTGCCCCCCCCCCCCATCCCTCTGCTCCCTTCTGCATCTCTTCCATGACCCAGGATACACAGAGAGTAGTAGCCAGGAACCAGAATACCACCAACACTGGGGGCCATTTTCAGTCTTTCGTGACATTATTACTCTTCTATTCAGTATTAATACAGAAATCCCTACATCTGCTGAAAAAGTTTTATTTGTACCTGTGGCTCCCAGTGGGAAGCCCAATGATTTTTCACAGTTCTCAGATCACTTGGTGTCAGTTTTCCACATGTACCTTAGACATATTTATTAGTATGATTTAACTTAGACATGAGAGATAAATAATACAAGTTTTCTTTGTGTGTGTACGTGTTGGTACTGAAGCTTAAGCCAAAGGCTTTACACTCTTGCTTAGTTCTTAACATTCACAACTGGCCCCCTAACATTTGATCTACATATCCACTACCCCTTTTTGCTAGTTAATAGGAGATGAGTCTCAAGGATCTCCTGCCCAGACTGGCTTCGAACCATGATCCTCAGATCTAACCCTCTTGAGTAGCTAGGATTACAGGCATAAACCATGGGCATCCAGTACAAGTTTTCTAATCAGAGGATTTGAAACTGGAAAAAGAAGAAATGTGAAAATAAGTTTATGCCGGGCGCCTGTAATCCTAGCTACTCAGGAGGCTGAGATCTGAGGATTGCAGTTCAAAGCCAGCTCTGGCAGGAAAGTCCATAAGACTGTTATCTCCAATAAACTACTCAGAAAACCAGAAGTGGCGCTGTGGCTCAAATGGTAGAGTGCAGGCCTTGAGCTGAAGAGCTGAGGGACAATGCCCAAGCCCAGAGTTCAAGCCACACAGCCAACAAAAAATAAATAAATAAATAAGAAAGAAAGAAAATAAGTTTACATGAAAAATGTCATCAATCTTTGGTTAAGGAAGGCCAAAGGAACTTAAAAAGATAGAACTTGATAAACTTTTTTCCTGCCTTAAAGAAGACCCCTCTCAAAGCTATATGGTGATCACTAGACTTGCTTAAAAATTGCTATGGGACAGCTGGGTGCAGGTGGCTCGTGCCTGTAATTCTAGATAATCAGGAGGCTGGGATCTGGAGGATAATGATTCAAACCCAGTCTAGGCAATAAAATCCTAGAGACTCCATCATCAAAACAACCAGCACAAAGCAGAGCTGGAGACATGACTCAGGTGGTAGAGGGCCACCTGAACAAGCACAAGGCTTTGAGTTCAAACTCTGGTATTGGCAAAGTTAAAAAAAGCCACTTTACAGGAGAGATTCCAGAATGGATCAATTTCCATGTTAAATGAAACTTTAATATTTCCAGCTGTGTGGTTAGCTACTTCTAAATTCTGTATGTGTTTCTGCAAATGTAGTTGTCAAAAAAGTGTTGAATATGTAAACTTAGTCTGGAAATGGGTAGATAAGTTCATTGTTAATTCTGCCCAAATAGGCATCAATCCATCAGAGCTGTTTAACTAGTCTCTGCCTGTGTCTTACCTGAGATCCTGTGGAATTTTTAACATTGGAACTTTAAGTTAGCCATAATTTCTCATTCTAATTGCATATGAAAAGATCTGAATACTTTGAGACTCTTTCCTGTCATGTTGAAAAGTAATTGCTCAAAAGCTGTAGCATAGTCATAGGAGGAGCTTATGTTAGGGAACCTTAGTGCACCTTTCTCCCTGGGCTTTTCTGAAATACATTTTTCATCTTTTCAAAAATGATTTCTGAGCCAGGCACTGGTGGCTCAAGCCTTTAATCCTAGCTACTCAGGAGGCTGAGATCTGAGGATCGGTTCAAAGCCAGCCCAGGCAGGAAAGTCCGAGAGACTCTTATCTCTAATAAACCACTCAGAAAACTGGCTCTGTGGCTCAGGTGGTAGAGTGCTAGCCTTGAGCTGAAGAGCTGAGGGACAGCACCCATGCCCAGAGTTCAAGCCCCAGGACCAACAAAAAAAAAAGAAAAAAAAAAGATTTCTGTTTTTATGCAATTACCATTCACCATTTCCCCAAATTGAAAGCAGAAAAAGGTTTATACCACAATTTATATCAGAAGTATGTTAAAAATAAAAAGAAATACAAGGCAAGAAATCAATTAGACTAGGTATAGTGGTTCATGTCTATAATCCTGACTACTGAAGAAGCAGAGATCAGGAGGATCACAGTTTGAGTTAGTAAGACTCTATCTGAACCAGTGAGCTAAGCATAGTAGTTGATATATGCAATCTTAGCTACTTCGGAGATTAAAGTCCATGATGAATCGTGACAAAAATGTGAGATCCTATCTGAAAAATAACTAGAAGCAAAAAGGACTGGAGATGTAGCTTCAGTGACTGAACACTAGCCTGAGGTACTGGGTTCAAACACGGGAACTACAAAAAGGAAAACAAAAGAGTCACTTTGGACTTGTTTACTAAAAAACTGCCCAGGAACTCAGAGTTCAAAGTCATGGTCAGGGCTGGAAAAGTTACTAGGGACTTATCCCTGCTTCTGAGAGGTTATCACCTAAAGTCAGCAAAATTACACTCCACTTTTCTTCAAGATAATATTGTAGAGCTTTGTTAAAATATACACAGTCATGGTGTGACCTCAGGGAAAATGTGTCACTGACTTGGAAAAGACAATTTAAAGCCAGTGTATGTTAGTTATCTTTAGTTATAATCAAATTAAGCATTCATAACATTTTTGGGGGGGTCATGGGGCTTGAATGCTGGGCCTGGGCGCTGTCCCTCAGCTCTTCAGCTCAAGGCGAGCTCTCTACCACTTGAGCCACAGCGCCACTTCCAACAAGCATTCATAATTTAAAGGAAACAAATTAATTAAAATTAAGAGAAGAATGTTACAAAAGTATGTACTTATCAGACAAAAAATATTAAGTGTCTAAGTTGCAGGTATAGTAGGATATTATCCTGGACAGGGTATCTGGAAGTCATAGATGGTTAAAAATAAACACTCAACCAAAAGCCAGGAGCCAGTGACTCACCTATAATCCTAGCTACTCAGGAGGCTGAGATCTGAGGATCTCAGAAGCCAGCTCAGGCAGGAAAGTCTATGAGACTCTGATCTCTAATTAACCACCAATAAGCCAGAAGTGGAACTGTGGCTCAAGTGGTAGAACACTAGCCTTGGACAAAAATTCAAGCCCCAGGAATGGTACAGAGAAAACCAAACAACAAAAACCCCTCAATCAAAATCAATCAATATTCAGCTAACAGCCACCATCCTCAATGAGGTACACCAGATGTTTTCATGCACTGTGAACGGTTTCCAAAAGGAAAGAAACCACACGGTCCTCTACCAACAACCATTTCTGAGAAACACTATCCACATGTGAGATGCTTTTGACTATCAGTTTCCAAGCTGCTTGGGTAAAAGCAGAAGGTTGGGTGATGTGAGAGCCTGAAGTTCTTATTCCAGCACTTTCACTGGACCTCAATTTCTCTACCCCTGAAACTATTAAGGCAAACTTCAGTACCACAGAATAAGCAGAGACACATTGAACAACTCATCTGATCAAGAGGGGCACATCAATAACATGGATTGGTGACAGTTCAAGTTTAGTAAACCTCTTAGGTAAACTTTCAATATTTATCTAGGCTATCTTACAAACAGAGAATGTTGTCTGCAACTTAAAACCTTCAATGTGGGCGCTAGAGACACTAGCAAGCAAGCCTCCTATTCTCGAGCCCAAGCTAGATGTGGTTGAGGACAGAGCATAGTTCCCTTTAACTCTCTATGTTAGAGAAGCAAGTCTCATCCCATATGGAGCCCCATCCATATTCTCAATCCAACCCTCCAAGTCTTCCTGCCTGAGCCACAATTTAGTTAGACACCTCTCCCCCCCCCCAAAAAAAAGCAATTTTGTCCCTTCTTCGGTATAGTAAACTTAGGAAGGGTAGGAAAAGGGAAATGATGAGGGCCAGTGAGATTCTCAACAGAGACTCTGGTAATGCCTGGAACTATGATTGGTTGTCAAGGTCTGAGATGTGCTACTGTCTTCTAGTTAGTTGGTAGAAGCCACCGACTCACCTAAACTTCCACTAAACACAAGACAGAATCCATGACAAAGAATTATCCAGCCCCTAAGGTTGAGAAACACTATAATACCTTCATGTTTGAAGGCTGGATTGTAAATGTAGCACAATGGTCTAAGCGGTTCTTGGCTCCTATGACTTATTGCTTTGGGAAAGGAACCCTCAGAATAGAAGACAATCAGTATGTGCTCCTCTTCTAAGAAGCTCCATTTAGAGTGTTGGTTTAATTGGCCAAAAAGCAATCTTCTGAAATAGGATGTGATTATTTTCTAAGCCTGAGAAATTGCCTAGTCTCAGGTTCCTGGTTTGTAAACTCCCTGGTTTTCTGATATACTAGAATCACTAGTGCTTACCCCTAGAGGCTGTCATGAGAATGGATGCCTCAGCCAGATGCTGGTGGCTCATGCCTGTAATCCTAGCTACTCAAGTGGCTGAGATCTGAGGATCACAGTTCAAAACCAGCTGGGGCAAGGAAGTCCCTGAGACTCTCTGTTCTCCAATTAACTACCAGAAAACCAGAAGTGGTGCTGTGGTTTAACGTGGTGGAGTTTAGCTAGCCTTGAGGGAAAAACCTCAGGGACAGCTCCTAGGCCCTGAATTCAAGCCCCATGACCAACAATAACAACAAAAAAAATGGGAAATGGATACCACCACCAGGCAATGGTGGCTTAGGCAGAAGTGCTTGCATTTGCCTCTGTTTGTGTTGAGTCTGTCAAAGCAGGTCCCTGTTTTTCCTGACTGTAAAGTCAGCCCTCTGGGGACCTTTATGAATGGAGTGATGTCACAGCTTCAGCTGGAGAGGTGGAGAAGCCACAGGGTGGGAAGGTGGGTGGCCTTTGTGTGGGAGGGGTACATTTCCAGGTACTTCTGTGGGCTGTGAGGGACCCTTTCATCCAGAGCGGGAAGCACTCCTTCCTGTTATTCTGGCTGGCTCTGCCCTCCTGGGCCCTGGAAGTCCCTCCAGTGCTGGCTCATCGGTCCTCACCCTGCGTCATTCTCCTCAGGCCACCGCGCTGGCCCCGCTGGGGAGAGCAGACCTGAGGGACCTGGGCCACTCTTCCTTTGACCAAACATGTCCTAGGCCTTGGTAGGGAGGATGTGGGGAGCTGAGCCTCAGGGATCAGTGATCCTGGGGCCCTAGGGACTTTAGGAAGCACCTAAAGCTGCTTAGAGGACAGGCATAGTAACTTCCCATTCATCTCCTTGTGGAGCTGGGTGCTTTTGGGGACATAGCACTGTACTTGGGACCTGGGACCTGGTAAGAGTGGATGTCCAGGGTGCTAGGCCACATAAATATTCAAGGGGTTCAATAGATATCCCCAAATTCCAGACTTCCTTAGGATAGGCCCCATCAGGGGATATTCCTGCTGGCTGAAGGATGGGGTAACATTGAGAACCGATCACCCTCTCATCTAAATCAAACGTATTTCTCTTATAAATTCAGTACCTTTATTTTTTCAATGAAAACAGGGGCTGTTTCAACGAAAGGCTTTTTCTTTCTTTGACTTGTGAATTTATTGACTGATCATTGAGCACGCAGTTTTTTAGATGATTGTTCTTGCTGTACAGGACAAAGAATCATGACACTTGATCACGCAAAGGACAGGGTGGTGGAAATGAATTCAGGCACACAGGGCTGATGTCAGCTTGGGAAGGATGCGAGGGGGGGTCCTCAGTCCCTGGCTACCTCTGGGGTCTGTGTCATCGGCCTGAGCAATGCCAGAGAGCCTCTGGAAGCTCAATTTGGTTGGGAAGGGGAATAGCCCAGCTATGAGGCTCAGCTAAAAGCAGTTCAAAACTGAACTCCAGGCTATGGCTCTCAAACTCTGCCTTTCAGAGGGTCTTGGCAATCTCTCCGTGGTTTGGGCAGATCCTCCTTTTTATCTCTTCTTCCTCTCTTCCCTGATCGATGGATCTATTGACAACTGATTTATACACAATTCTTATTTGCATCTTTAATCACTCTAGTGAGGCAGAAAAGGGACTTCCTGCATGTACTCCTTCCTTGTCTGACAACAGACATTAACTAAAACCTTTAGTCTTGGGCCAGGTAGCTGTGAGATACACCTGACTTTATTTTCTGCTACTAGATCACAAGGCTTGAGACTGGGAAATTTATTTATTTATTTTTAAATGTATTCATTTAGCTCACAGTTCTGGAGGCTTGTTGGGGCTTCATCTGGTGAAGGTCTTTTTGCTACAGCCTAATATGGAGGAAAAAAATTACATAATGAAAGAGAATATGGCGGAGGGAGGTGGGGCAGGGCTGAACTCATTCTCTTCACCTTTTTTTTTGAATCAGGAAGCTTCTTCTGTAACAGTAGCATTAATTCATTCAGGAGAGCAGAGGACTCTTGATAGTCCCACAAAATTATCTGAATGGAGACACTCAAATCATAACAGCACCCTAGACACTCCAAATGGAAATCTCTTGGGTTTTAGAGTCAGAAAGACCTGTGTTAAATTCTAGTCTCTAATTCCTTAGCCACACACAGAACCTTAGATGAAGGATAACCTCTGTGGATATCGAAGCTTATAGAGGAAGGCCACTGGGAGGCTTAAGGGAGATAGTGCTTAACAAGTAACTCCACAAAAATGGCCTTCATTAATTCTTTTTTCCCCTTTGTCCACTAGGTCTTCCTTTTTTATTTTTGACGTGTGTGTGTGTGTGTGTGTGTGTATGTATGTGTGTGTGTGTGTTTGTGTGTGTAGTATGCATGTGTGTACACACACCGTATTGGTGCTTGAACTCAGTGCTTGGTACTGTCCCTTAACTTTTATACTCAAGGCTGGCACTGTACCTCTTGAGCCACACCTCCATTTCTGGCTTTTTTTCTGGTTACTTGAGATAAGAGTCTCACAAACTATCCTGCCCAGGCTGGCTTTGAACTTTGATCCTCAGATCTCAGCCTCAAAAGTGGCTAAGATTACAGGCATGAGCCACTGACACCTGGCCTGGGCTTTTTGATCATTTTATATAGATGCCTGGGAACAATGATAATATGGACTTGTTGTCCATATAAGGATGTTACCAGAGCAAGATGGGGTAAAAAATGGAGACATTCTTTCTTATTGGGAAACCTCTTTGCTTCATTGTGACCCTGAATGAGTAATAAGCTCTCTTACTACTTGATTCAAGTTCTCTAGTCATGGGCCAGTGGTATACAGGCCCCTGGTTCTCTTCTCTTGAGTAATTGGTTTAATTGTACCTCATTGAGCAGCAATTCTCTTTTTACCCAGGGCTCCAGCTAGTGGTACTCTCTTCACCTCTACCTGTGGGCCACAGGATCCCAGAATTTGGGCATGTTCACAGGGGAGTCGCTGCTGACCTGGGCTTTGTCTACAGTGATCCTGAGTGCTCCCAGATGTGGATTCTCTTCCTTGTCTGCGGGAATCCTGGAGAC
Organism: Dipodomys spectabilis; assembly: GCF_019054845.1. Taxonomy (NCBI): domain Eukaryota; kingdom Metazoa; phylum Chordata; class Mammalia; order Rodentia; family Heteromyidae; genus Dipodomys; species Dipodomys spectabilis. Next base: position 2,221,890 of record NW_024870700.1, read on the forward strand.
CCATAGGCAATGCATTTGGGATTAGAAAAAAAATGGAAAGATACAACGAAAAGAAAGTAAGAATCCAGAAAAGGATTTTTCACTCTACTGCTTAAGGTGGTGATGGCTTTATTCTTGAAGAGATCATTGCAACAGAATGTGGAGGGAATTGTTTATACTTAAAACTCTCAGTGGCAGGTGAGAAATTGACAAAAACAAAGAGCAAGGACCTTAGAAAGTGTGAGTTCTCTAAATTGCCAGATTCTGTCAGTACAAATGAGCACATTTCAGAGTCAGAGAAGTGAAAAGAAGTCCATGTCATCAGAAAATGAAGGTGCTAAGAGGTTAAATGACCTGCTCCAGTTTACAAAATAGAAAATAGATGGAGTGTGGCCCATGTTTCCTGGCTCTTGGCACAGAATACTCCTGTCTATTTGTGTGGCTATAGCTAAGCACCGGAGGGTAGGTAATTATAAATACAGGAAGTGACCGATTGTAGTTCTGGAAAAATCCATATCAAGTTTCTGGTAGATTTTAAGGTCAGTGAGGATCCCAGACTCTGCTTCCAAGATGGCACATTGTTGCTGTATCTGGAATGGATGAATAAACACGGTGTTCTTGATGGAAGGAATGGAAGGGACTGAGCCTCCCCTCCTCCCCACCCACTTCCTAGACAACTACCTTTTACTACTATCACATCAGTGATATTCAAAGCACAACAATTCCTTACCTCCAAACACATCCTTATTCAATTGAAAAACAAATATTGGTGCGATATAAGAAAAAAATTGACTCATATCCATGCACTTTGTTTGTGGGGGAAAATGGCCTTTCTGATTTAGGAAAGAGTCAAAACTCATGTACACCACCAAGCAAATCACAGTACTGATAGTACTGTCGGTATGTAGCAGTAGCAGAAGGTCCCTCCTGACTGTGTCCTTCCTCAAGGCTCTGGTTCAGTGCCACCATATGCCTCATGCCAATGGAGACCTGCCTGTCACTCAGTGGTGCCACAGCATTGATATGCAGGCTTCATGCTGAGTTCCTGTAATTCGGATATCCTGGGAGCTGACAAGTGACATCTCATCTAAGACTTCTCAGCAGGGAACAGGGATGTGCTCTGGTCCTCAGAAGCCCTTTCTTGCCCTATCTTCCATGTGTCTCAGCCAATGCCTGCTGTGTGGGGAGGTCATTGTACTCTTGGCTGGTTCCTGGCTGGCATGAGGTGCAGTGCTAGTGTTGAGTGTGGCCCTCACTGACAGTGAGCTAACCAGATGGTCTACACAAGAGCATAATTAGCCAAGGGCAGGTGGTTCACTCCTGTAATCCTAGCTACTCAGGAGGCTGAGATCTGAGGACCATGGTTCAAGGCCAGCCTAGGCAGAAAAGTCTGTGACACTCTGACTTCCAAAAAGCTGGAAATACATCTGTGGCTCAACTGGTAGAACACCAGCCTTGAGTGAAAAAGCTAAGGGACAGCTCCCAGGATATGAGTTCAAACCTCAGTACTGGCACCAAAAACTTTTTTAAAAAAGATCAATTAATTGATTAAAAGAAATTGAAAAGCACAATTAGATGTTCAGATATGTCCCTCCCCCCCCCCCCCCCCCCCCCCCGGGCTTCAGATGTTTCTTCTTTCAAAACCCTGCAGTGGGTCAGGTCTGCCCTTTCATCAAGGCCTAGGCAGGCCTATCATTCCTATTGTTTTAAGAAGAATTTCCTGGCCTTGAGTCTAAAATTAAATTGCCCTTTGAGAGTTTCCTATTTTGTCTGTTCCGGCCTCTCCTGGTGTCCACACCACCCCTAGTCCCCTGTTCTTGATAAACAGGCATGCTCAGGAGAGCTAGGGAGGACTTCTACTCTGCCTCCCTCCCTTTGCCTCCAACAGAGCAGAATGATGATACCCCCAAGACGCATCACCAATCTGCCATTCATTCTGAGGCCAAGCACACCCCAGCCAAATCCTTCTTAGCAGCTCTGTACATACCATGTCTAGTAAGTGTAAGAAGATACCATATGCAGAGAAAGAAGAGTCTAAGTTAGAAATCAGTGTTGCTCTACCTCGAGTCAAGGAAGGAGTGACTGTATACAAAGAGGTAAAGAGTTTAAGCTAAAGTAGGGCCTGTGTGTTATACTATGTGTTATAGTCCCTGCCATGCAAGAGTTTGGTAACTGTACTACCAAGGTACTTTCCTGAAACATGGGATCCGTGAGAGCAAAGCCATGTTTGGGTATGGTTTCAGGGAAGCTTGAATATTTTTTTAAGGGGACACTGTCATGAATTGGCACTACAATTGACCACTTTTGGCTCTCCCTAGGCTTCTTTGCTCTGTGGGGTTGTTAGTCTGAGGAAGATTGTCCAATCCAACATCAAGAGGAGAATGTAGGTAGGTCAGCACAACCGAGCCTTTGAGTTAGCAAGGAACCCAGAGGTCAGGTTGTCAGGGCCGAGCTCCACAGGAAACAAAGCTTAGGGAGATTAAGTGACAGGCCACAGATTACACAGCTCCTGGGAGGTAGACAGGATTTGAACACAAGCTTCCTGCTCTAGAGTCTTTCTGCTCCACTGCAAGAGTATCCCTGACTTCCTAGAAAACAGTACACCAATTCTAGTCCCAGGATTCATTCACCCAGCATGGACTCAGCTTCACTTCTGGCTTTAAAATGTGCTTAGACATTGCATTATCTTAAAAATGTTGATTGTGTTCTCCATTTATGGCCTGGGGTTAAGCCCCAGGATTCTGGAGATAACCAAAGGAAAGGAGAGTTAACACATGGGGAGACATGCGAGGAAAGTGAAAGAAGAGCTTATAAGTGCAGGAGAATGAACCACCTGCACTTCGCAGGCTAAAGCCAGAGAGACTAGCTGAAGAATAGCTCGCACACATTCTCCTTAGATTCACTGACCTCATAAGTTTGTGATTTGGTCTCATAAAACTATTCTCCTGGTTCCTCTTTTCCAATTTTGTAGGACTTTGGAGAGGGGTGGGGGAGAGAAGGAAGCCAATGAGCAAATGAATGTGGCAAGGCAGAAGACGGAAGTGGAAGAGATGACCCTGGAGACATTAGCTGCAGGCAGTGGAGAAGGAGAGATGGAAAATTCCCACTCCATGACCCTGAAGTGTGAGCCATGGAGTAAGGGAGAGGGCACAAACAAGGTTTGTGATCCTTATATCTCAACTGAGTAGCCACCAACATTCTTCAACAGAGCGTGTGTGTGTGTGTGTGTGTGTGTGTGTGTGTGTGTGTGTGTGTGTGTGTGTGTGTGTTGGTCCTGAGGCTTAAACTCAGGGCCTGGGCTAGTACTCGAGTCACAAATCCACTTCTAGCCTTTTTTGCTGGTTCACTGGAGGTAAGAGTCTTACAGACTTCCTTGCCCAGGCTTTGAACTGCAACCCTCAGATCTCAGCCCCCTGAGTAGCTAGGATTACAGGCACCTGGTTTCCAACTTTTTTTTGGGGGGGGGTTCAGTGATGGGGGCCTGGGTACTATCCTTGAGCTCTTTTACTCAAGGCTAGAGCTCTACCAATTTGAGCCACAACACCACTTCCAGTTTTTGAGTAAGAGTCTCACAGGAACTTTTATGTCCAGGCTAGCTTCAAACTGTGATCCTCAGATCTCAGCCTCCTGAGTAGCTGGGATTACAGGCATGAGCCAACAGCATCTGGCTCAACCGTTATTTTTGAGCAAACTATTGCCTCACACAACTTCATGTTGTAGAGGTGGGAGAAAGAATTTGAAATCTAACAGAGCAGGGTTATACTTAGGTCTTCATTATTTTATTAGGAGCATGGCCTTTGGATATGTGCTTACACTCTTAAAGTCTCCATCTTGTGAAATGGAGATGAAAATAGTAATGGTGCAAGATTGTGGTGAGAATGAACAGGGACTGTTGTCTGTAGGGGCCTTCGCCTGCCAGCTGGTGCCAACAGCCGTGAGATGTCTGTTGGTTCCTTTCATCAGTAACATTTGGGAGGAAGAGTGAAAAACTGTCAGATGGTTTCCTTAAAACGGTGGCAGAGATTGGGTGTGTGGCTCACAACTCATTGACTCATCTCTGGATACAGCCTAGAAAGGAAGGTGTCAATGAAGAGATTGTTTTGGGTGGTGCCTTTTAAATTCAACGAGTTAAGAGCTTTGCCACCCAGATTTCAAACCTACTGATAACTGGCTTCTTTCTCCTCAAGTAGGGCAGTTTCATAATGAATTGGAATTCGTGAAGTGGTTCTCTTTGAGTAAAAATGGCACTTTCATACGCTATGATATAGTTTTTAAGTCAGTTGATGAAATGTCAAAGAAACAGGCAGGTGTCTAGATAACAGATCATTGACAGTGACATCCATTAGCAAGGATGCTGGTGGCCTATGGGAGACTTGGACATTAAAGACATAAAGTCATTCTTTAATGAACAGTCCTCTGGCTCTATTGGGAGCCAGAGAAAATACATCTTTTAAAAATACATAGTTTTACAGGGCACTAGTGGTTCACGCCTCTAGTTTCAGATCTGAGAATCATAGGTTGAAGCCAGCTCAGGCAGGAAAGTCTGTGAGACTCTTATTTCCAATTAACTACTTAAAAAATAAAAGCTGGAAATAGAGGTATGGCTCAAGTGGTAGAGCTCTAGCCTTGAGCAAATGAAGCCCAAGGAGAGTGCCAATGCCCTGAGTTCAAACCCCAGGACCAGCACAAGCATAAATAGATAATTAATAAATAAGCCTAGTTCTATTTATAAATAAAGATGAGCTATCCCTCTTGACGAAAGAACCTCTTTGAGGAACAGAAGATGCTCTACCCAAAAAGGCAGTGACATAAAATGAAGCTGATACCATCCCTGGTTGTCCTACAGACATAGTAAGCTGGCCTTCATTACCAACACAGCTGTTTTGCAGACCTGAACCCCACTGTGTTTCTCTACCCTCTAGTTGATAGTTTTCCCCACAATACCTCTAGGTATATTAAGCCTTGCCTTTTCAGTGATCTTTCCATAGCAAAGAAAACTCATACTTTCCTTATGTTGAATTCTACCCATCTCAATCACCTGCCACTATAGCAGGGCCTGTAACACACAGCCCATCATCTGCTTGCAAGGTTTCTAGTTATTCTTTCTGCTGCCCTCTGACAAAGCTCCTATTTCCACTCCCCTCTATCATGGCACAAAAATCCTACTGACACGATTTACTACCACCTTACAAGAACACCACACTTAACTCTACCAGTCACCGCCTTCAAAGGATCTTTTGCTTTCAGTAAGCCATGGACATTTGTGACCCAAAAGAAGAAAGGTATGAGAACAACAGAATGGTGAGACAAAGGGCAAGGGGGTAGCCAATGCAACAGTGATCTACACAAGACACTATGGGGAGATGGGTAGTAGGGGGGAGGATAAGTAGGAGGAAAATGAGGGAAGGGGTGACAAGCTTAATAGGAAATGTACTTATTATCTTACTTATGTAACTGCAACCTCTCTGTATATCACCTTGACAATAAAAAATAAATTTAAAAACAGAAGAAAGAGATGGGTAACTTAGAGTTCTCCTTCATACCATTTAGAGCCAAAATTCTCTCCCTTGAGATCCTGTTCCTAGGACTTTGACGCTTGATATTGAATTCAGAGAAGGGATCTGAGGGATAGAATTGAGAGCCCATAGTGTGACTTATATACATCTAAGAAATGTGTTGTGTGGGTTTTTTGTTTGTTTATTGGGGCTTCAACTCAGGGATTGGGCACTGTCCTTGGGCTTTTGTGCTCAGGGCTAGTGCTCTACTGTTGGAGTCACAGCTCCACTCCCGGCTTTTTTGGTGCTTCATTGGAGAAAAGCATCTCACAGAGAAATAAATGTGTCTTGTATGGACTGTTTCCAAGTGTTATGGATGACTGCTTATTGTTGGAGAATCAGAAGAAGGTCTCTCAGCAGTCACTCTAGGAGCTCACAGTATTAAAAGAAGTTGTCAGCAAAATGGTTTGAAGCCAGAATTCAGGAAACTATATCTCACTGACGCTTGCAGTGTTTTGATTTGTGTGTGAGTGTGTGTGTGTGTGTGTGTGTGTGTGTGTGTGTGTGTGTGTGTGTGTGTGTGTGATAATTTCCCCAAACCTCTTGGTTTAAAACACATACAGGTAAAAAATGGTAGAAAATCTTTCTTAGTTTCTCAGGCTTCCTGGCAGCAGAAGGCCAAGAATGTTAGCCTTGATCTTCATTTAGTCCTCAAGATGTGTTTGTTGGAGGGTTGAGGAATTGTTAGTACTGTGTTCTCAGTACCTTCAGAGCAGGTGGAAGATAAACAGTCCCAAAGTAAATGCCATCCAGTACCAGCTTAAATAACTTCATGAGTATTAGCACATACAAGATCCACCTTCATGGGGTCTTACATTGGGCACAGTGCCTTCTTCTACATTTAGGGTTCAATGGTCACTTTTCTCTGTGCCAATATATTGTTTCTGTTTTTGTTGTTGTTTGGGCCAGTACTGAGACCTGAACTCAAGGCTGGGGCACTGTCCCTTAGCTTTTTTCTTCAAGGCTGGCTCTCTACCATTTTAACCACAGATCCACTTCCTGCTCTGTGGTGGTGAATTGTAGATCAGAGTCTCATGGACTTTCCTGCCCAGACTAGCTATGAATTGCATCCTCAGATCTCAGCCTCTTAAGTAGCTAGGATAACAGGTGTGAGCCAGGGACACCTCACTATGTTCTATTGCTTTTTCTTTCTTTTTTTTTTTAACTGAGCTTTTGAGAGCAGGGGTGGACCACTGCAAAATAAGGGAGTATGTGGTAAGTGACTGAATGTAAAATAATGGGCTGAGTTCTTATATGCTCAAGGGGAAAGCCAGCATCAGATCCTACAATTAGAGAATCTATTAGGCTATCTTCTGTCCGTGGCCCCTAAGAGGTGCATTCCTTAGCACTTCCCATCAATTGTTTTAATCACATTAACTTCTTTGCAGAGTTTTGTTTCTCTTCATTGGGGTCCGGGTTCCCACGGCCGTGGAAGGGCCATGAGAGTATAGGGATAAAGGAACGCTGATGATGAGCTAGTACAGCTTAGATTCTTACTCTCCGGAAAATTGTTCCATGAATCTGCCTCCCTTTTTATAATCATAATATTTACCTCGCTTGCTTTATATAAGAAATGCTAAATGATACCTACTTATGATTGAGGGTCAGCTATCTTGAATTTCGCATGTATAATGAGTACGTTTATGGAACAGCTTCTTGTTTTATTTTAATTTTATTCTGGCAATCCTAAGACCTGAGCTCAGGCCCTTGTGTTCTGCTCTTGCAGCATGGATCCGGTCTTCTTGCTATTACATCATTTCTCAGGTAGAGTCTCCAGCTTTTTCCCAAGCTAGCCTCACAGCTGTGATTCCTTTGTCTCAGCCTACAGAGTAGCTGGGACTACAGGCATGAACCACAATCAGCCCTTTTATTTTGCTTTACATATAATGTTCTTATGCATATCATTTCATGTACATGGCTTTTACTTGGTGAAGTAAGTGGTATTTGCCCCACTTAATAACTGAGTAAAATGAAGTTTAGCTTAAGAAGCAGATCAGACTCACATTAATAAGTGGTGAAGCCAAGAGTTGAATCTATGTACATCTGACTTCCTCTGAATTCAGAAGGTAAGGTTTTACACACTATACATCATGGCCTTTCCCATAGCCATCTATCTTCATTAGACAGTGCTGGGCTATCTGTTTTATGACATAAATCCCCACATATTGGAAGAAAATCTTGTCTAACAACCAATGTCATTACCACCTACCCTCACTAGCGGAAAAAAACATGAGATGAATTTCATGAAATAGGTCTGTATTTATTTTTATTTATTTTATTTCTTGTGGTAGTACACATGTTTGGACTTAGAACCTTGTGCTTGCTCAGCCTGCTTGCTTAGTGAGTGCTCTACCTCTTGAGCCATGACTTTTTGTTGGTTGCTTTAGAGATGGAGTCTCATGGGCTTTTCTGCTCAGGCTAGCTTCATGATCCTCTGGATCTCAGCCACTTACGTGGCTAGCTAGGTTTACAAGTGTCAGCTATTAGCAACAAACCATTTTTCATTTTCTTTTTGGCATGTGCCACTTATCACTTCTATATATTGGAATGGCTTGGCAGAAGACTGTTTCATGTTTGTTTTTCTTTTAGAGTAAGGTACCCTAAAAATAAAAGGCTAAGAGTACGGGCTGGGAAGGTGGTCAATGGTAGAGCGCTTGCCTTGCATGCATGAGGCCCTGGGTTCGATTCCTCAGCACCACGTAAGCAAAAAGATAAAAGCCGGAAGTGGCGCTGTGGCTCAAGTGGTAGAGCACTAGCCTTGAGCTGAAGAGCTGAGGGACAGCACCCAGGCCCAGAGTCCAGGCCCCATGACCAGACTCCCTCCCCCCCCCCAAAAAAAGCTAAGAGTGTATATATTTAAAATAATTCATATTCTGTCCTGTTGTTAACTATGAGTCTTGGTGGGTGGGGTCCTGGGTCTTATACATGTTAAGCAAGCACTCTACCATCAAGTTAAATATGCTCCCAACCCAACTGCGAACCTTTATTTGAAGATGATAAAAGGTAGTCCTTAAATGTGTGAAGAAATGGGAGGAGATGAAGATAGTCATAGCTTGAGTCAGAAATTCTCTTCAATTTGACAAGATCCAACACCCCTTTATGATGAAGGTTTTGGAAAAATTAGGAATCCATGGAACATTCCTCAATACAATAAAGGCTGTATATGACAAACCTACAGCCAGCATTATACTCAATGGTGAAAAACTAAAGCCATTTCCTCTTAACTCAGGAACAAGACAAGGATGCCCACTCTCTCCACTTCTCTTCAATCTAGTATTAGAATGCCTAGCTACAGCAATAAGACAAGATGAAAACATAAAGGAGATCCAAATAGGGAAAGAAGAAATAAAACTCTCCCTCTTTGCAGATGACATGATCTTGTATTTAAAGAATCCCATAGACTCCACTCCCAAATTACTCAAGCTGATTCAAAACTTTGGCAAAGTAGCAGGTTATAAAATTAACCCCCAAAAATCAATGGCTTTTCTGTATGCCAACAATGAGAAAAGTGTGGCTGAAATTAGGAAAGCAACTCCATTTGTAATAGCCCCACAAAAAATAAAATACCTAGGAATTAACTTAAGAAGTGAAGGACCTCTATGATGAAAACTTTAAAAACCTGAAAAAGGAAATCAAAACAGAACTTAGAAAATGGCAAAATCTCCCATGCTCCTGGATTGGAAAGATTAACATTGTGAAAATGGCAATATTTCCCAAGGCTATCTACAAATTCAACGCAATACCTATCAAAATTCCACCCTCTTTCTTCAAGGAAATAGAAGAGGCAATCCAAAAATTCATATGGAACAATAAAAGACCCCAAATAGCAAAAACGCTCCTCAACGGAAAGAACACTGCTGGAGGAATATCAATACCAAATTTCAAACTCTACTATAAAGCCATAGTAATCAAAACAGCTTGGTATTGGCATAAGAACAGACCTCAGGACCAATGGAATAGAATTGAAAACCCAGAAATGAACCTACAGACCTATAGCCATCTAATCTTCGATAAGGGAGCTAAAACAATAGAATGGAAGAAAGACAGCCTCTTCAGTAAATGGTGCTGGCAAAATTGGTTAACTACATGTAGAAAACTAAAGCTAGATCCTTATATATCACCCTGCACCAGAATCAACTCCAAATGGATCAAAAACCTTGAACTCAAAGCAGACACTCTGAAAACATTACAGGATGGAATAGGAGAAACCCTAGGTCTCCTTGGCTCCGGCCAAAATTTTCTGAATAGAGACCCGGAAACACAACAAATCAAAGAAAGGTTGGACAAATGGGATTGCATAAAGTTGCAGAGCTTCTGCAGGGCAAATGACATAGCTAGCAAGATCAATAGAAAGCCCACGATTGGGAGAAGATCTTTACTAGCCATACAATGGACAAGGGTCTCATATCTAAAATATACTTGGAACTCAAAAAATTAAACCCCCCAACAACAAATCCTCAAAGAAACAACTGCCCAATAAATAAGTGGGCGAAAGACTTAAAGAGAAACTTCTCTGAAGAAGAAAGAAGGATGGCCAATAGACACATGAAGAAATGTTCAACATCCCTAGCCATAAAAGAAATGCAAATCAAAACAACATTGAGATATCACCTCACTCCAGTTAGAACGGCAAAAATCAAGAACTCTAACAACAACAGATGCTGGAGGGGATGTGGACAGAAAGGAACCTTACTTCATTGTTGGTGGGAATGTAAACTTGTTCAACCATTTTGGAAAGCAGTATGGAGGTTCCTCAAAAGACTTCACATAGAACTCCCCTATGACCCAGCAATCCCACTTTTGGGCATTTACCCAAATGTTTACAAACAAGACCACACTAAAGCTACCAGCACAACTATGTTTATTGCAGCATTATTTACCATAGCTAAGATATGGAACCAACCCAGATGCCCCTCAGTAGATGAATGGATCAAGAAAATGTGGTATATATACACAATGGAATTCTATGCCTCCATCAGAAAGAATGACATTTCCCCATTTGTTAGGAAATGGAAAGGCTTGGAAAAAATTATATTAAGTGAAGTAAGCCAGGCCCAAAGAAACATAGGTCCCATGGTTTCCCTTATTTGCAATATCTAGTATAGGTATGAGTATAGTATAGTATAGGTATGAGTCAAGCGGGAAAGGTCAGATAATGTGATGTTAGGAAAACGAACCCTTAAATATGTATTTAAATGTTTTTTTTTCATGCATGTGTTTCTAACACATTTATAAGATTATTTCTTTGTTGCTTTGTATGTCCCTCCCCCACAGTGTAACCCCCGCTTTCACTATATTTGATGTCAGTATAACTTGTGGAGGAGATGGGGACAAACAAGTCGTTTAAGGATTCAGGTGGACCTGTTGCAACAATGAGAAGTACAAAATGTCATGTCAAAAATGAGCTTTACAATGTCGGTGTGTGGGGGGAGAGGGGGGAAGGATTGGGTGGGGGGGAGGGGGGAGGCTGGGAAGGGAGGTGAAGGGTAAACAAAGGAGGAGGCTGCAATGCTTGGTAAGAAATGTATGCATTATCCTGCCCATGTAATTGTAACCCCTCTGTACAGTATGTTCTCAAATAAAATAAAATTAAAAAAAAAAAAAAGAAATTCTCTTCATTTGCCATGCACTTGGGGGATAAAGGGGAAGGAAATCAATAGTGGATGCTGTTCTATCATTGATAGTTTATCCCTACTCACATGTAACTGGAGAATAATAATAATGAAGTCATAGTAAATATATAGAGATGTATATGTATATATATACATGTATATGTATATACATGTATATATATATATATGTGTGTGTGTATATATATATATATATATCTCCTTTTTGTTTTTCCTGGTCACAGAGGCAGGGACCTGTCAATACCTTTGAAGATCCTCGAATGACCTATACTTTCCAGATGAATTATCACCACCAGCAAAGACTTTACTACCCATTCTGGGATGAGATGGCTACCCAGGAAGTTCCCACGGGTCTCGAACACTGCGGCTCAGGTAGGAACATCAACAGGAGCTGGGAACGAGGATAGAGTTGAAAGACAAGGGAAACTGGTGAGGCACGCGTGCATTCTCTGAAGTTACAGCTGCCATGGCTTGCGTGGGTATGGACTATTGTTCTAATGGAAAGCCCCTGCCTCTGCATCATTTTGCTTTATTTTATTTTGTTCAACAGGAAGACACGAATCTAAGAATGGGTCCCAAAGAGGTCACTTTAGCTCTCTGTTTTGTAAATAGTGTTGTCTTCTATGTATTTCCTGACACCCGTTTCTATGACACCATGTCGGGCCTATTGACAAAGGGCCTACAGGTTCTGCTACCATAAAGAATGGATTGGAAAAACACAGGTGTGTGGGTTTGTGGACCATCGTTTCTCATCTTTTCCACTGTTCTCTGCCTTTGCCCACCTGCGCTTGGCTGCCTCTTCCTCAGTCCGTCTCTCCAGTCCTTCCTTCTTGTCTCCATGCCAGCTCCTCCCATTCTCCTTCCAGCTCCTCCTTTCATTTCCTCTTCTTCCTGGGCTGCTGGTTGGCAGTGCTGCCCTCTGGTGAGCAGGAATCAGATTCCCGCAGAGCTTTCTAGAATGACCAGAACTATTTTCTCCAGAGCCTGATCAGTGCAAAGTTCTTTCCTCCCTTCTGTCTTCAGGACCTATTTGGTTTCTCACAGATTCTATTCTTCCTTTGTTTGCTTTCTAGCCTCTCCCTTTTTATTTCCAAAACAAAAACACAAACTGTAAAATGTGATGAGTTCAGAATCATGAATCAGATATTCAGATTAGGTTTCCTGGAACCCACGGTCTGATGTATATCCTAATACCAAAACCAGTCCGAATTTGATTTTCACCAGGATGAGTTCCAAACATCTCACTGTCCCTACTCTTGTGAAAACAATATAATTTTGAGGAATTACCTGGGTGAAGCTATGGAGTAAGGTGAGCCTCTGCAAGCTAACTTAAATGCAATTTATTTGTTTATTTTTAGTTCAATATCAACTTTTATAACAGTAAAGAAATAAAAAAAATGTTGGCTTTAATGACCATGTCATCAGAAATAGACATAGCACATGGTAAGCTGGGACAACACTTAATAGGGCCTGCCCAGCGCAGTCAAAGAAGCCAGAGGGGCTACTTTCCAATGGCCTGTTTCTTCTCTAGGAAAGAGTGAATTCAGTCTCTGTGTCCCATATTCTCCTCACTTACTAGCCATTGATTTTTCAGGGATTCTTTGATAGTACCCTGGATTTCAGACATAATAACATTTATGCAATCATATTCTGTTTTGTATCTTTGATCCTTCATCCTCAAACACAAATGCCCTCACTATGTATCTACTTCATGAGGAGGTTGAGAATATTTTATATACCTATTCAACTTAAGGACTTAAAATATGAAGATGTGAATAACAGTGACCTTTAAAAATTCTAAACCAAAATGGATAATATTTGTGTAGGCAGAAGATCAAAAAGGTTGTATCCTTATTTGTATGATTATTGAACACAAGAACACAAGGCTTAAATTTTGTATCTCTCAGAGCAACTGAGGTTAAAGTTACCCAAAAAACTTCCAGCTCTCATTATACATCTTCTTGCTACAATTTATACCTTATTAGTAACTAAGACTGTCTCTGAACTTGACTAAGGCCTCAAAATGAGACTCTTCTTCCTCCTCCTCCTCTTCTTCTTCTTCTTCTTCTTCCTCTTTTTTTTTAAATTTTGCCACCATGGGGCTTGAACTCTGGGCTTGGGTGCTGTCCCTGTGCTCTTCAGCTCAAGGCGAGCACTCTATCCCTTGAGCCACAGCGCCACTTCTGGTTTTCTACTGGTTTATTGGAGATAAGAGTCTCAGAGACTTTCCTGCCCGGACTGGCTTTGAACCACCATGCTCAGATCTCAGCCTCCTCAGTAGCTAGGATTACAGGCATGAGCCACTGGCACCCAGTCAAGACTGTCTCTTCTTTACAGCAAATAAAAATGGTCTTCTATTGTTGTATGTGTATGTGTGTGTGTAGGAGACTTGAACTTGGGGCCTAGGCACTGCCCCTTACTTTTTTTATCTCAAATCCAACACTCTATCATTTTAACTACAGCTCTACTTCTGTCTTTTTGGTGGTTAATTGTAGATAAGAGTCTCATGGACTTTCCTGCCTGGGGCTGGCTTCAAGCCTCCATCCTTAGATCTCAGCTCAGCCTTTTGAGTAGCTAGGGTTGCAGACATGAGTTATCAATGCCCAACATGGTCCTCTACCTCAAATAAGAAGTAGGTAAACTTCTTAGATGATTTGTTAATTCTCTTCCTTATCAAAGTTCCCAAAGGTAAAAAAACTGTATTTTTATTTCAGTATTAATGAGAAAGTGTCTATGAAGCACATGAAGGTCTCATAAATGTAGACTGCTTTAAAATGCGGAGACTTACAGGCAGCATAAAGTAGTCTTCTTTCCATAGTCCACTTTATTGTTTCGAGATGAAAGCTGGAGTCACCCAGCCTGTGGCTTTGGGGTCACATGGGAAGGCTGGGTGACTTGGGTGCCCCCTTTGTGGCTCTGAAAATGGTAGGCCTTGGCCACTCTAGGTGGGGCTTTGGCTCCTGACCAGTTAATGGCAATCTCTTTGCAGATATAGGCTCTAACTCTCACTTCGCCAGGCTTCCTCAGATGGGAATATCTTGCAAGCACCTTAAGTCATTCTAGCCTCTTTGCTTTGTGAACTGTCCAGATGAAGGAGTCCTAGGGATCCTTTCTGGGCTGTGGTCCAGTTTGTTTAGGTGATGGTTGGAAGGTGATAGTGGGGTCATTAGAAAGGTAGGTGAAAACATGGAACAATGATTTCTCCAGCTGTGGCATATTTCCTAGGAGCTGTGTTGAATAAAAGGGAAAGAGAGAAAAAATACTCCACTTATTTTTTTTTCTCCCCAATCTTCTTTTATCCTATTTATAACTTCAGTTTCCTTCCCGTCCTCCATCTCACGGCTACTTCCCACCCTCCTCCTTCATATTTGTGCTCTCAAAAGGGATGAATGAACAGCGTTTCCAAGGATTTTTGCATCTGTCGGAGACTGGAAAACTGACAGGAGGGGCTGTGGGGGAGTGGTCAACCCCCCCTTACAGCAGCCTTCATTGGAATGTTGTAACTACCCGCTAATAGGCAGAGGCTGAGGCAGAGGCTGAAGAGAGGAAGAGAGGAGGAAAGCACAAAGATACAAGTTGGGGAAATAGCCTTGACAGGTGATAGGAAAGATGGAGTAATCCAGAAGAGTCAGGAGCCACCTGTATAGAATAGATGGTAAATGGGATACAGGTGCCGTGGGTGGAGATGGGCCAGAGATCAAGATGAATATGGCTAAGAGAGGTAGATCATAATGGGGTAAGATTATGAATGGTGGATGGGAAGCGGAGAAAAAGTGGGGAGCCCAGAAAAAAAAGACAAGGCAAGAAGGTGGGGGAGGGGGATGACATGAAAGAAAAAAATAGATGATTCTGAGAGCATTAACTATACAAGCTAAAATGGGAAGGCACATTTGCATGCAATTGCCTGTGCAGCTGTACATTTCTTCACGACAATCTTGTAGTCATCATTTTCTTTCATTTTTACCTCCTCCTCCTCCCTCTGCCATGGCCCCCTCCTCCCCATCAGCCTGGAGCCATTGTGTGAGCCAATGGGGGCTGCGGGCTGGTATTCTGAATGAATGAATAGACCCTTTCTGTCTGGGCTTCTCGTCATCCTTCTGTCAGGGAACTTTGTGAATCAATGAGCCCCTTACACGAGGCAGGGTTGAAATGTCTGTTACTGTTTATAGTCTGACTGGAGTGGCTCCCACTGACCCTGCCTGCTCTGCTCCCTTCCTCTGTTCCACCCTTCAGCGTCAGCCCTCTCTCCTCCTCCTCATAGCCAAAATCACTTTGTGTGACCGGCTTTTGCTACCTGTCTCAAAGAGATCATTAGTGATGTTTCTTTTTTTTTTTTCTTTTTCTTTATCTATATTTGTATGCTGGTCCTGGGATTTGAACTTGGGGACTAGGTGTTATTCCTTGGCTTTTTGGTTCAAGGCTGGTGCTCTATCTATCACTTGAGCCACAGTTCTTTGGGGGAGTAGTTGGAAGACAAGAATCTCAATGACTTTTACTGCTCTGGATAGCTTCGAACCTCAATCCTCAGATCTCAGCCTTCTGAGCAGCTAGGATCACAGGTATGAGCTATGGGCACCTTAGTTCGAATTCACTAGCATTTTGCTACCACTGTTATGACTACTTCTTATGCATGGCCTTATTGAGAAGCGACAGATAGATGGAGGCCATTCTCTGATGGAAAACAGGAAACCTTAGAGTAGAACCTAGACCTACCTATCCACTATCATTCCAGAAATACTGTTATCAACCACCCCCCGCAGCACCCAGACCATAAGTTCTCAGTCCATATTTTATTTCAGCCTCTCAATTAGGGTGATTATGAATTGCCTACCATGTATGTCAGAAAAACAATGTTTACCTGGTACCTTCCAAATTGAAAGAATTGTTCAGGTTTTTTTAATTCAGGAATGATTGTGCAAATGCAATATGAAGTTCATCTGGAATTAACCAAACCCAGGGTGTCACCATCAGAGCACACTTTTGTGAAATACTTGTTTAGAGTTCAGAAGTAAATATGAAGCTGTAGAACAAAGTAAATCCAACTCACTTTGTTTGAGAAACAAGACAATGCTTTTTCTTATCCTTCTTATGAAATGCAATTTGTCTTTTGGTTGCTTAGCACAGCAAACCTCCATCTACCTATTGCATAAAATACCTGCCATTTCCTGTTCTTCTTGAGAAAGTATGTGTACATGGTACATCAGTAAAGAACCCAGATTCTAGCCAAGTGGAGTTAGGCATGCTTGTAATCTTAGCCACTGAGAATATAGGGCTGTGGTAAGAGACTCATAGTCCAATGCTTGTCCAGGAAAACACACGCAACTCTACTGAAAACTAAATATGAGTGTGGCTCAAGTGGCAGAGTGCAAGCATAAGGCCCTGAGTTCAAACCCTAACACCACTAAAGACAAACAACAACAAAAAAAAGAAGACAGAAAAAGTAAAACAAATCCAGACCATGTAGTCAGATTGTTGGCTTTGCAAGTTCTTCCTGACCGTGTGACTCTAGGTGACTTGGTTTTCCTCCTATAAAGTGTGCTTCCCAGACCACTAGAAACAATACTATCTGAGAACTTGGTAGAAGTTCAGACTCTTAACCCCAAACCCACACTGGTCCAACCAGGAACTCCTGAAGTGCAAGATCTCCTGGAGGGCTTTAACACAGCCTTGCTCTAAAGGGGATTTCTGGTTCTGTGGGTCAAGGTTGGCGGTCAGGAAAGTAAATTCTTCCTTTCTTTACTT
The DNA here is from genome assembly GCF_019054845.1 of Dipodomys spectabilis. NCBI lineage: Eukaryota > Metazoa > Chordata > Mammalia > Rodentia > Heteromyidae > Dipodomys > Dipodomys spectabilis. Next base: position 2,238,796 of record NW_024870700.1, read on the forward strand.
CTTTTTGGCGTCTATTATTTATATAGGGTTGGAGGATTTCATTGTTATGTCAACACATATTTACCTTGCATTCACTCCCTCCATCACACTTCATGCTTCCCGTACTCCCTAAAAAATAGCATCCTCAACAAACTTCCTTGTTCAGCTGTGCAAGTTTAGGACCATTTCTATTGGTACATGTGAGTTGTACAATGGGATTTCACTATGCTATTTCCATACACACACGCAATGTCCCCTGATCAAATCTATTACCGCCACCGTTCCCCCTCATCATTCTGCTCTCTTCTTAAAACCATTTCAACAGGTTTTGCTGTTCCTTTCATACATGCATATAGAGTACTTCAACCATATTCACCCCCTTTACTCTGTCCATTCTCATTCCCCCGTCCCACTAAGAATTTGTTATACTTCTTATCCTTCATTTTCTTTGTTGCATATTAGTTGTACAAAGGTTTCACCATGGTATTTCACACATATGTTATAACACACTTGCATCACATTAGCGCTCTCCATTGCTCTCTCTCCTGTGTCTCCCTACTCCTCTAATTCAACAAATTCCAGTGAGGTTCCTTATGCCATCTTCATAAAATTATTGGCCCTCCAAAATTCTCTCTTATATCTCCTCCTGCTCCCTAGGTCATCCCAAATACTCTGTGTGTGTGTGTGTGTATGTGTGTGTGTGTGTGTGTGTGTGTGTGTGTGTGTGTGTATCTTTTGGGACTAGATCCTGAAAATGAGAGAAAACATCCAGCCGTTGTCCTTCTGAGTTTGGCGTACTTCACATAAAACATTGAATTCCAGAGGAATGTACATTTCTAACAAGTTCCCAGGTGCTGCCACTGCTGGTGTTCTACACTTTGAGAATGACTACATCACTATATACAGAAGGTGAAACAGTGCCATCATTTAGCAAGCATAATATGAATGTTTGTTAACATGTGCATTTGAGTCACTGTTATAAAGTACATGTTGGGAGTCCCAACAATGTTTGCAAATCATTGACTCAGAGAGTGTGAACCATGGATTTGCTAAATACCTTTAGTGGCCAGTGCCATTTCCTAGATACTAAAAATATGGATGGATAAAGGGATCAACTTGTGAGCATGTGTGTATGCATGTGTAAGCATGTATGCACAAGTACACATGTGCTGGTACTGGGACTTGAACTCAGGGCCTCATACACTTGCTTGGTTTTTTTTTCATTCCAGGCTGGCACTCTACCACTTGAGTCACAGCTCCACTTCTGCCTTTTTGGTGATTAATTGGAGTTAAGAATTTAATGGATTTGTCTGCTTGGGCTGGGCTTGAACCATGGTTGTCAGATCTCAGCCTCCTGAGTAGCTAGGATCACAAGTGTAATTACAAGCCACAAGGGTATGGCTTGAAAACTTTTATTCAAGACTATATTGTGTGTGTGTGTGTGTGTGTGTGCGCGTGCGTGCACGCGCGCACATTCCCACAACAAAGCAAATGGTTTCCATATGAAATATTACACACTTATGTCAGCAAGTTTGGCAGTATCAGTGAGTGACTTCAAATCTCACTATTTAACATTTCTGAAACAAATTCGTTAATAAGATGGTGGAAGTGAAGAATGTCTTGCCTAAATAAACTTTGCCTGTTCAAGTGTCAGATAATACTGAGAGTTTGGGTTCAGAAGTCTCTCCCGGGGCTTTCTCAGAAGGCAGGGCGGCTGGGAGGGATCAATCCTGGGCAGTGTTTGGAAAGGGCTATCCACAACCAGGTGGGAAATTTCAGCAGGAAAACCAGATGCCTCCAGTTTGGCTTTCAAGTGTTGAGGTTATTGAGGGAAAGCCAGAGAGACTTGTTAAAGGGAGATTCACCTTGCTCTGAAATGTTTATTTTTATAGCAGGTTTGTTCTTTCAGCTGACTATCTCAGATGGCTCTGGAGTTGAAAAAATGGCATTTTAAACTCTATCTGAAAAAAAAAATATATATATACACACACACACACGTGTGTGTGTGTATGTGTATTCTGACCTATTTCAGAATGGGAGTCTTCTTTCAGCTTCTTTCTTCTTCAAAAGCTGTTCTGATCCCATGAGTATGCATTGCCCAGATGTTGAAACATCACACACTACAATATTGGATGAATAGCCTACAGTGAAGTAGACCAGGAACCATGCAGGCATTGCCCAATCTCAGGATTTTATTGTGCTGTTTTTTCTCAGTTTTTCAACTCAGTGTGGAGCTGTCTTAAACCATCCAACGACAGAAGCATCACTAGTTCTGTAGCATAAGACTATGTCCTCCAATTCCTTTTAGTAAACTCTTAAGATGATGGGAAAAGTGAAGTGTCTCAGGTTCTGACTTAGGAGTTATAGTGTTTAGTGGTTGCCTTGTCTTTGGCCCTTCCCAGAGGGACTAGTGCCAAGAAAAGCACCAGGCAGGACCCATCATGCCATACCCCAACTGGTCTCCAAGGAGATCTGAGGTTGCACAGAGGAAATGCTGGAGGAAAGGGACCCAGAGTGGGCCTAGCCTAAGTAGGACACAAAGAAGAGAATCCACCTGCCAGGAAAGATTCCACACGCTGGCCCTATCATTTCTTTAAACAATTATTAACAGAATATATGCAAAGAAAAGGGCTTCACTGTGGTATTCACATATATGTACTTGATCAAATTGACCCTGTTTCTATTACTCTTTAAGACTTTTTTCCTCGCTGGTATGGGGTTTGAACTCAGGGCCTCTTAGGACACACTCATAGCCCTACAATATTCTTTCTTAATGATCTTCTCCATTTTTTGTGCTGGGGCTTGAACTCAGTACCCCTGAGGTTTGTGTATATGTGTTTTTTGTCAGCGTCTTCTTCTTCTTCTCCTTCCTCCTCCTCCTCTTCTTCCTCCGCTTTTTCCTTCAAGTCTAGCATGCTACAACTAGAACCATAGCTCCACTTCTAGCTTTTTGGTTAATTGGAGATAAGAGTCTCACAGACTCCTCTGCTCAGGCTGGCTTTGGACAGATCTCAGCCTCCTGAGTAGCTAGGATTACAGGTATGAGCCACCAGCACCTGGCCTACCCTCCCACTTCTCAAAAACAGTTTTTAGTGGGTTTCATTGTGCTATTTTCATACATGTATATATATATATATTTCCTCCCTTATTTTCTTTAAAAAAAATTTCTTGCGTTGGTACTGGGGGCTTGAACTCCAGGCCTTGCATTCTTGCTTGGCTTTTTCCCTCAAACATGGTGCTTTACCACTTAAGCCACACTGATACTTCCTATCCTCTTTTTTCCTATTCTATCATTTAGATTTCCTGACCACAAGATGCTTATGAACCTTACTCTTTGCAAATGAGTGCTGTCACTGACCAACTGTGGCTGATCTTGCCTGTCTTCTGATGTCACATGGTCTCCTATATTCTCTTGCCACCTCCTGCTTCCTTGGTAGCTTTCCAGCCTGAATCATTTCATAGGCCACATGAACTGTGGGCATCAAGGATGAGAATAAACTGAAGGGTTTAACTGGTGTGGTGCTCAGAGTAAGAATATACCCCAAGCTGGATGCCGGTAGCTCATGCCTATCATCCTAGCTGCTAAGGAGGCTGAGTTCTGAGGACCATGGTTTGAAGCTAGCCCAGGCAGTAAAGTCCCTGTGAGACTTCTATTTCCAATTAATCACTCAAAAACCAGAAGTGGCACTGTTGTTCAAAAAGTGGTAGAGTACTAGCTTTTTTTTTTTTTTTTTTTTGGGTTCTGTTGTGGGGCCTGAACTCTGGGCCTGGGCGCTGCCCCTCAGCTCTTCAGCTCAAGGCTAGCGCTCTACCACTTGAGCCACAGCGCCACTTCCGGCTTTTTTTCTTTTTGCTTATGTGGTGCTGAGGAATGGAACCCAGGGCCTTGAGCATGCAAGGCCAAGCGCTCTACCACTGAGCCACCTTCCCAGCCCCTAGAGCACTAGCTTTGAGCACAGAGAGGCTCAGGGACAGTGCCCAGGCCCTGAGTTCAAGCCCCATAACCAAAAAAAAAGGAAAGAAAGAAAGAGGAAAAGGAAAAGGAAAAAGAATATACCCCCAGGCCTTAGCACTGCCTGGTAAAGGCCTGGAGCGTTGATTCAGTTCTTCAGGGCCCATCTTTCCACCGTTAACAGTGAAGTACTTAAGCTTATTCTTTACATTTTAAAAATTGTTATAAAGGCGATGTACAGAGAGGGTGGCAGTTAGCAGATAAAGAGTACATTTCTTTTTGGACAATGCCACTCCTTCCCTTGCTTTTTTCCAATGCCCCCACCCCACCTGGTCCTCACCCACAAGTTGTATAGTTCATTTTCAACATTGTGTCCAATGAGTACCACTGTTGTATTTGTTTACCCCCTTGTCCCTCGTTCTCTGCCCCTCCCTCTACCTTCTCAAAGATAAAAGACCAAACAAGACAAAAAGAAAAGAAGAAAAACAGAGAAAAGAAAACAGAGAAAACCCTCTTGTTTCCATTTCCTGGAGTTAATTTCCATAAATATTATTTTATATGATGCCCGTAGGCCTTGTGCCCTTGTGTCCCTCTGTTAAGAGTCTCGCTGTGTGATTGCAGAGTCCTCTATCATTTATCAGGTCCTCATGTATTTTAGATCTAGCTTCCGCACATGAGCACACACGCGTGACGTTTATGACCCTCAGCTTGGCTTAAACTTATTTTTTAAAGCTCTTGTGCCCATTCAACAGACTGGCAAACAATACTGTAAAGATCCTGGCTGCTAGCAAGTGACAGATGGATGCCCTCTCCTGTTTTTCCAACCCCCGGTTGAGCTTGAGACACAAAAACTAGGTTCCTACCCGAGGCTTCCGGGTCTCATTTTACCAGTGAAAGAAACAGACGCTGAGGAGAAGCAAGAGAGAAGCAAAGCCAGGTCAGGAGCTGGGGCTTGGCTTTCTGGCTGGTTTCCATAGCCAGGAGCAAAGGGCTTTCCAGATATACGTCACCTTTGCACCTTGGGGAGGAAGGCAGCCTGGATGGAGACAGCCTAGCCTAGTCTAACCTGCATGGAGTCTCAGCAGTGTTACTATTAGGATACAACTTCTCCTGTTGGGGCCATGGATGAAGTGCCTTGATGTCCCCAAATCCAAGGAAGTTAAAGCCTCGCTGGGCCAAGTCCCCTGGGGGGTGCTGATAGAAAAGTTCTCTGAACTTTTACAAACCACAAATATTTGGTCCAAGTTGGGAAAGGTCCCTGGGGGCCACCGGGATTCAAGCAGTTTGACCCTTCTTCTGCAATGGGGAGGAGGAGGGGGTGGGGTCTGGGGGTGGTGGAGGCCCCTGGCTGGCTTGGCTGGCGTCACTGGGCTCTCTCTCTCTGCTTGGCTCCAATGGTCAGGCGACAAGTCGGGCGCCACTGCACCCGGTGGTGGGTGGGTAGGTGGGTGGATGGATGATGTGAGGGCTGGAGCCAAAAAGCAAGACCGGGTGGGGGTGGGGATCGGCCGCAGGGACAGCCTGCTGTGCTCAAGTCTGGCGGTCCTGGACTCTCTGTCCAGATGTTCACAGTGTTTATAGCTGCTGGAGCAGGAGACCCAGCTCCCTCATTAATAAGTTGCTTTCTTACACTGCAGCTAGAGAGGTCTCTGCCCGGAGCCTGCAGCTGAAGCCTGCTTGTCCTGCTCCCCTCCCCCCTTCCGCCCTCCCCCCTCCCTCCCCCTCCCAACCTCCTCCCCCCAGCCTCCCCACCCCGCACCCAACCCCGCCTTCCTCCTCTGCAATCCTCCCAAAATACACGAGCGCACAAAAAAGAAAAACACCAGCAGATTTTTTATTTCAGAGAGTAAACACTTGGGCCGTGGGGGTCTGGAGGTTATGGGAAAAGAGGAAACCATCAGGCTAATCAGCCAGCGCACACTTCCCCTGCTGAAATAAAGCAGAAATCATTGCTGCGCAGGCCCTGCCGGTTAACCCTGGCGCTGCCAGCCTGGCCTCTGAGGTGGGGGCCTCAGGCCCTGCATTTGGCAAATGCCACCCTGCCAAAGCCAGGAGAGGAGAGAGGGGCGTGGGGTGCCTGGTCTGGGCTCCCAGCTGGACTGAAGAAATAGACGGTTGGGACAGGAGCTTCCAGTGAGGCGAGGGATAACCGTCTTGGGTAGAGTGTGGTTCTCTACCCAGGCGCACACATGCGCAGCTGCCCAGTGTGGAAATGGACAGTGGGACCTATAGGGACTCAGGTTTGAGCTCAGATCAGCACCAGCTCAACAACCACATGCAAATCACTGAACCTCTCTGGGCCTCAGTTTCCCCACTTGTGCTAAAGAGAGGAGGAAAAAATATTTATATATATATATATATAAACCAACCAAACAATAAATTTCCAGATTTAAAAGATCACTGTGCATTGACCAGGTCCTTCCTTTTTACCTCCCCTCCCTTCCCACCTCTTTTCTTCTCCCCCTTCCTTCCCTTCTTCTCTCCCTCCCTCCCTCCCTCCCTTCCTTCTTTCCTTCCTCCCTTCTTTCCCTCCTTCCCCTCTCTCTTTCATTCTTTCCTTATTAAAGGCCTCTAGCTTCCATCTTCCCTCATCTGGCCCCCTGCTGTCTGCCTGGAGAACATAAATATCCCATGGGACAGAGATCAAGGGTCAAACATGAAGCCTAATTGCACCCTGGGAGAAATCAGCTCTCTGCTGATGTGTGGGCAGCTGCCCTTGTGTGTGTTGGCCTGTGCCTTCTGCCTTTCAGTAGCCTATCCTATCCCACCAACCAGTTGATTAGCCCTTTCCTCCTGGAATTATTATTATTGTTGTTGTTATTATTCTAAATAGGGACCAATTTTTCCCCCACTCCATCCTGAACAACCCCACTAGACTCACTCCTGACTTTGGAGAATTGTTTGATTCTTTTGGGCTCTCTTGCTACTTAAGAAAAGAGAACTTGGAAGTGGTGCTGTGGCTCAGGTGGTAGAGCACTAGCTTTGAGCTGAAGAGCTGAGAGGCAGTGCCCAGGCCTAGAGTTCAAGCCCCACACCGACAAAACAAAAAAAAAAAAGAACTTGAGGACCTCTCTTCATCCTGGCAGGCTGGATTGGAACACCCGACACCAAAGCTACCAATTCCCAGAGGTTTTTTGTTTTTGTTTTATTCTTGACCAGGTCGTGGTGGGGAGCTGACATGCAGTGATCTGAGCAACCACACAGCCAGGTTCTAGGTGGCTGGACTCTTCATTTGATGTTATCCTTATCTCATAGGTTCTTTATCAGCCCCGATAACTTTCTGCCAGGTCTTAGACCTGCTGATTCTAACAGAGCAGGGTTCTTGGCCAGAACTGATCTTCAAAAATGTGTGATCCTGCTGAGAGATTATATGCAAGACTCTTTCTAAGGCTGTGTTGCTGTCCTCTGATTCTCAAAGCCACCTGAAAACCTCCTCTCCCGGCCCCTGCCCGCCCCCCCCCCCCCCCCAGAAGTTGAGAACATCTTCCTCAAGGAAAAGGTACTGCTGCAGCCTCTTGTAGCACTTAAACTGTTGTACTCTTGGAATGCACGTGCACACTTGGTGGAACGGGGTGGATTCATGGTGTGAACTTCCTTCTGATAATCTTGCCTCACCAGAACCCAGTAAATCCTGAGAGAATGCATTTAACACTGGAAGCTGGTTCCTTCCCATTGTCTCCAGGATAAGCACCACAAGTCTTGGCCTAAGTTCAGTGCCATCCTCCTGTTTTTCAATGATCCTTCTATTAATGATCTTCATGAAAATCCCTAAAATAAATCCACAAAGAAAACCCTTGAAGTAATGGCATTGTGGCCTCTCTCAAGTGAGCTGGAGTATGGACCTTTTGGTCTACTTCACAGCATCATAGGGAAGCCACATGGAGATCCTGCTTCTTGGAGACTTTCTAATAAGCAAGAGATTTCCCCTGTTATCCTTAACTCTCATGGGCGAGGGGAGTGTAAATAAGGTCTCTGACAACCTCCCCATCAAGTGGCAAATAAATCACTGGGCGTGGCAGACTCTCAGCTGACTGTCTCTGTACCTAGGTTATCTCTCAGGATCATTCCCTCATTTTTGATCTTTAGCTTCTCTTGGAGTCATCAACTGTTACCAGACTTAGACTCTGAGTCAGATCAGACTCATCACTGCTACAGACTCCAACAAGTAGAAACAGTTTTCGGACCTTTCCAGGCTAGAGAGACAGAGATCACGCTGCACTGAGCCAGTGAGCTTTCAGCTACGCCGTGTTGGGCAGACATTTCTGTCCTTCATACCTCAGATGTGTGTTCTTAGCCGAGCACTCCCGTGAAAACTCGGAGGCTGAATGAATGTTGGGTTTTAGAAGGCAAGTGGCTAGCTACCTCTGGCAATAGAGAAGTCTCAGGACTGTTCCAATGAGTCCAAGTAAAGACTAGAAGTAATAGGAAGGCTGGTGCTGCACTCCAACCATAACTGTAAGATTTCAGGTATTTTATCACCAGGTATTTGTCATTAGCACTCTCCTCTCCTCTCCTCTCCTCTCCTCTCCCCTCCCCTCCCCTCCCCTCCCCTCCCCTCCCCTCCCCTCCTCTCTTGTTCTGGTACTGAGGCTTGAACTCATGGTCTGGCTTGGCTTTTTCACTCAAGGCTGGTGCTCTACCACTTGAACCACATACCCATGTCTACCACATTTCTCCATTTCTATGTTGTTTCTTTACTGACCAGTGGGGGACCAATATCAATAAAGATCAGGTTGTAACCCGTTCTTTTCTGATTAAGTGAGAATTTAAATGATCGTGTTCTAGAAAGCTCCAGAGAAGGCTGTCTTCCTAGGGTGGTTTGAGAGGTAGTCACAGTTTATAAAATGCCTTCTATGTGCCAGGGATCACGTACATGTGGTCTTTTGCTTTTACAATAATCCTATGAGAGTGATATTCTTCCAATGTTATATACTAAATGAATGATAGCCAGGGAGGTAAAGCTACCTCCCCCAAAGAACAATAACTATCACTCTGGGATGGAGGGAGAGAGAAGGAGGGAGGAAGGGAAGAAGAAAGGGACAGAGGGAGGGAAAAAGAGAGGGAGGGAGGGAGTAATTAAATTGGGATTTTTCTTCAAAGCTTGCTCTCTTAACCATTAGATAAACATTGCCCAGGTTTTTTCTTTTTACATCTTCCTTGTTGCCTCCCCTTAGTGATTAATGTCTCCTCTCCAGAATAGGAGAATGTGGGCTTTCCTACATGTCAGAGGCCCCGTGACTACCTCACAGAGATCAAGTAGAAAGCTGACCCAGTATTGACTATGGGCTGTGAAACCTTTCTGGTTTCTCTTTGGTCCAACATTGGTTTTATTTATCTGCCAGGCTTCTCCAAATCATGGTTTAGTTCCTTTGTTAGACACTGAGGGGTTTGCTTACCCCTTCACTTACGCATCACATCCCCCTCTGCTCCGTTAGCATCTCCCTCCTCACCCCAGGCCCAGCCACCCTGGGAGCAGACAGAGGCCCCCAGCCAGACTCAGAAGTTCCTGAAAGGCTATACCCTTGAAGCTCCCCACAGTGTACATAGCACGTGCTGAAGTTTACACAGACTTCTCAGACCTCTGAATAGAGGGACTAATTGTGGGGAAGCTGCTTTTCAGCACACAGGATGGGCTGTTCCCTGTGGGGTTTACTATCAAAAGGCTTTTAAAAGTGCAGTGTAGTCATTGTTGAATATTTCACAATGAATTAAATACCATTTCTCTCCTCGCAGCTGTTCTATGTGAGTGAGCATAGAGTGTACCTCCCCTCCCCCCTCTTTTCCTGGCAGAGGACGTCTGCTGTATAAATCCAAGCACTAGGGTAATGAGATTATTTGTATGTGAATTCTTCAGGAAAAGCATTTCGTTACTTGGAACTCAATGGGCTGTGGATCTGGGGTTCTGGAGATGGGGAGAAGGAGAGCCTGGGCAGAAGATAGAATTGGCATGTCTGATCAGAACTGGGGGCAGGGGGCAGGGGAAGTGGGAGGGCTGAAGGGCTGGGATAAGTTAACTGTTTTATCAGTGGATCCCCCGCTTTGTTAATTCTGCCTGCTGTTTTCAGCTCTATCTACTGGGTGATGGAGGGGTGGGATGGGTGGGGATTGCATATTTTATATTACTTTTAGCAAACAATTATTTTTCCATCTTCCCTTTCAAAATTCTTTCCCTATCTTGCTAACTCTTAATGGAGTTGACAGAACACTTGTTTGGGTCTGTGTTTGTTTGTGTTGTCGGTCATGGGGCTTGAACTTAGGGCCTGGAAGCTCTCCCTGGGCTCTTTTGATCAAGGCTAGCCCTCTACTATTTTGAGCCAGAGCTCCACTTCTGGTTTTCTGAGGGTTATTTGAAGATGAGTGTCTCAGGAACTTTCCTGCCCAGGCTGGCTTTAACCTGTGATCCTTAGATCTCAGCCTCCTGATTAAATAGGATTACAAGCGTAGCTTGGCCTTGTTTTCTTTCCTTTTTTTTTTTTTGCTTTTTTAATCTCCAAAAATTTAAAACATTTTGAATGGTAGAACATTCCAGAGAATAGGTCTTTCTTATGACGTTTAGTGTGGTTTGGTTGCTACTATGTAGCTGACCTAAAGAGGATTATCTAGCATAAGTCTTGATCAGGCCCTACAGTAGGAAGGTGTGGATGTGGTTTGAGTGTATTCCCTTTAAGTTCCCTATGCTGGAGCTTGCTTTATGTTAGATAATAAGAGGTAATGAAACCTTTCAGAGGGGACATGTGGGAAGTGATTCGATCTTTAGCAGAGATTTGTGCTTTTCTCATGAGAGTGTCTTCTAGCTCTTGCACAAAGGAGCTCAAGCATAACTGCAGGTTGTTACAAGCAAGATGGCCAATTTCCCTGAATCTCTTACAGCCTCTGGTATTTTATTACAGCAATACAAGATGGACTGAGACTCTCTCCTTCTTTCCTCTTTTTAAAAGTTGAACTTCAAGGGAGCAGTGAGTTGGAATTCTGTATGAAACCAATGGAGATTTGATACTAGTGCAGACTTAATTCTTCAAATTTCACCAAGGGGTAGTTGTTCTGCACATTCATTGAATAGTAAGCAGAAAGATGAGATTAAATTGAAAAAGATGGATTTTGACTTGCTAGAAGGAAACTGGACTTCCAAATTAGCTATTTAGGAGTCTGTGAATTACCTTTCCTTGCAAATATTTTTCATGATAGTTCAGAAGGTGCTTAAGTAATTATTTTATTATATTCCTTATGGCTCTATCACATAAGACAAAAGTTTTGAAACTCGTTAGGGTAATGTTTTAGGAAACACAAGAGGGAATGAACAACTCATGTATAAAAAGAAAAGTATTGAAGCTGAATTCTGATGTCTCAGGCCTATAATCCTTGCTACTCGGGAAGCTGAGATCTGAGGACTGAAATTTGAAGCCAGCCAGGGCAGAATAGTCCATGAAATTCTTATCTCCAATTAACCACCCAAAAGCCAGAAAGGGAGTCGTGGCTCAAGTGGTAGAGCTAAGGGACAGTATACAGGCCCTGAGTTTGAGGCCCAGTATCAGCACAAATAAAGACAGAAGAAAGAGGAAAGGAAGGAAGGAAAGAAGAAAGGGAGGGAGGAAGGGAGGGAGGGAGGAAAGGAGGAAGGAAGGAAGGAAGAAATTGAGTTCAGAACAACATTTTGATTCTGCATCAGAGGCATTCAAAGAGACCTTGCTGAGCACGTCAGTATGAGAAGTTCAGGCATCAGATTTTGCAGTTGGGAAGAGACCATCTGAAATTCAACCCTGCATCTCTCCCTTTGTTATCAGCCACCTAATATTTGTATTTGCCCAGTGTTTGAGGCTGAGCAGGCATCCAAGCTCAACTTCTGCAGGAAACACAGAGAGCATGTGCCACTCTTGTAATTTTCACACAATCGTTTTCCTGTTCCTGGATGTGAACTTTTCCATGCACACACATATGACATGTTTAGTTTACCTTTTGAAACAATCGACCCTGTTCAAAAAGAAATGTAATCATTACCTAACTTACGTAACTGTAACACCTCTGTACATCACCTGTATAATCGCAATTTTAAAAATCACTACAAATATAGCACACATCTTTAAAGAAGGCTTGTAAACCAGAAGTCTCATAGGGTCTTTAACTCATTTAAAGTTTCATCTCTGTGGTTTTACACATCTAGATGTTTGCATGGGTGTTCTTTGAATGCCTCACCTGTTTCCCATAACAGTGCCCTGGTTATAGAAGATCTTACCTCTTTTCTTCCATCTCTGTGTCCTAACCCCTCCCTGCTATCCATCAACTACCCACCAGGCTAGAAAATTGCATTTTTCTGACTCCCTCCCATCGATATTTCCCCTGTATGTGTTGGGGCTTCTTTTGTTTGCAAGTTGCAGAGAAGTAGCTCACATTAGCTTAAATAGAAGAGGACTTTATGGATTTTTCAATTGGAAAGTTCACTAGAAAATCCTGCCTTGATCAACTGTCACATTTCTCTCTTCCTCTTCTCCATTTTGATCTTCTTTGCTTATCTTTCTTCTGTTTTTTTCTCTCTTTGTCTCTGTCTCTCTGCCTTTGTCTTTGTCTCTCTGTCTTTATCTCTCTGTGTCTATCTCTGTCTCTGTCTATCATGATTTTGCTTTGATAGAAGGAAAGTCTGTCATCATAGGCATTACTAAAACATGCCTTCCTTCTAGGTTAATGGCATATGTGAATAGCATATGTTACCCCAGTAATCAAGGAGATGATGGAAATGGGGAAATCTAAATGATCACTTTTCCTTCTGAATAGGAGGCAAAGGGCGTTCTGTACCTATCTCCTATGTGAAGAAGGCTGTCATTTCCTTGTGCAGGTCTGTCATGTTCCTTAATACCAGTGTGCAGGCACTGCCTTAGTCTTCCTTGTGAAGCAAACATTCCTTGCAGTATCTAACAGAGTGCCTGAACTGTCATAGGAATTCAAGTAAGGTTGACAGATAGATGAACCAGTGTTTTAAAACTCATCTGAAGCCAGGTACTGTAATCCTGGCAACTCCAGAGGCTGCCAGCTCTGGCAGGAAAGTCTGTGAGATTCTGATCTCCAATTAACCAGCATAAAGCTAGAAGTGGAAGTACTACTTAAGTGGCATAGTGCTAGCCTTGAATGAAAAAATAAGTGAGCGTGTGAGGCCCTGAGTTCAAGTTCCTATATCAGAACCAAATCAAACAAACAACTCATCTCTCAGGATCATTATGGCTAAACATAATCTAAAATTAGGTAAGAAGTCATTAAAATTAACCACACATATAAACCTTCAATAATCCGTAAAAAAAGGCCTTTAAGAATCAGTTCCAGCCAGGCACAAGTGACTTACACCTGTGAGAGGCTGAGATCTGAGGATCACAGTTCAAAAGCCAGCCCAGGCAGGAAAGTCAGTGAGATTCTTATCTCCAATTAACTACCAGAAAACTAGAAGTGGTTCTATGACTCAAGTGGTAGAATGCTCTCCTTGAGCTGAAGAGCTCAGGGACAGTGCCCAGGTTCAGAGTTCAGCACCATGACTTACAAAAAGAAAAAGAAAAAGAATCAGTTCCAGCCAGGCACTGGTGGCTCATTCCTAGCATCCTAGCACTGAATGTCACAGTTCAAATCCAGCCTGGGCAAGAAAATCCATGAAAACTTTAGCTCTAATTAAGTACACACACACACACACACAGAGCCAGAAGTGAATCTGTGGCTCAATTGGTAGAGCTCTAGCCTTGAGCAACAAAGCTGAGACAGTGCCAAGGCCCTGAGTATAAGCCACAGGACTGGTACACAAAACAAAACAAGAATCAGACCCAAAGAAGGCTTTCTGTGTTGTCATTCTTCTCCCTCAAAAATCACAGTACAGTTCACCATTTACTCTTATATCTCCAGTAAGTAGCCTATAAATGCCATATAAAAGAAGATTTGATCAGTATTTGTGTCACGGTTGTCCAAACTCATCATAGCTACTGGTAGGTGTCTTGGTTCTTAATTAGAACCCAGACTCTTGACTAAATAGTGAGAAGAATGTTCTTTGTGTAGGCCAGGGGAAAGAAGACCCCAAGATACTTCTTTCTGGGGACTCCAAATGATGTGCAAGGGAGGGTCCTGTCTGTGCCCCATGAGGAGCAGTCATTTTTCCTGACTTGGTCAGCACAGCCAGGAGAGTTTGATTTTGCAGAGGGGTTTGTTTTACTGGTGTTTAGAAGAGTGGTCATCTGGCTCTGCTTTATGTATTTGAGATCACTGTTATTCTTTCCTTCTCTGCCTTGGGTTGGTTTTCACCTCCCTGGCCTTCACCCGGCCCCCCTCAATGGCCTTCCTGCCTGCCTTCAGAGATGCATTTAGACTTTGCGCCTGCCTCCCAACCTGAATGAAATATTCCATTCCTGGGTCTGCTGCTCCTCACCTCATTAGTGTCCCCAATGTTTATAAAGCCAGGAGATAATATTTTTAGGTTCCATTTGGAGTTCCCCGGGCAGCTTCACTCTAAGCTACTTAGGAAGTTTAGAAAAGAAGGTCATGAAAATGTTAGATGGTTTTTCCACTGAACTTTTGTTAAGAAAATGGTCTTAAGATGCTGTCCTATAGACCAGACTGGGCAGACTCTACTGCTTGATAAGAAACCTGTCTTTTATATTTGTCTTGCCTTTATCATTGGAAAGCTGAGAGATTTTTTCTTTTTTCTTTCTTTTTTTTTGGGGGGGGGGAGGTAATGATAGGGAGCAAAGCTGTATTGGGATAATTTATATGCCATATATACATTTACTCATGTAATATGCACAACTTCAGTTTTTTAGAATATTTGCGATATTGTTCAGTCATCATCATAATTTAAAGTATTTTTGTCCTTCCTAAAACAAATTTGTAGAGAGTTTCCATTCTCCCTCAGCTTCCTGTCCTACAACTTTAAACTACTAGTCCTTGTAACATTTCCTAGTCTGGATTTCTCCTACAGTAGCTTGCTATGACTATTTTCTTTCACTTATCATATAAGGTTCTCCCTTTAGTAACATATTCATCTATGTTTCATTGCTTTGTATCATTAAACATTATTTCATTAATCTGGGGGTTAGTAGCTCATGCCTGCAAGCCTAGCTACTCAGGAGGCTGAGATCTGAGGATTGAAGTTTAAGACCAGCCAGGACAGAAAAGTCTTATCTCTAATCGACCAGTTAAAAAGCTGGAAGTAGAGGTGTGGCTTCAGTGATAGAAAGCCAGCCTTGAGCAGAAAAGGACAAATGAGAGCTTGAGGCCCTGAGTTCAAGCCTTAGTACTGGCACACATACACACGCACGTGTGCACACACACACACACACACATACAACAACACACATGGATTTTGTGAAATGGTTATGTCACATTGTATTTATCCACCATTGGATGGACATGTGGATTGCTTTTACTTTGTGGCTGTTACAGATAACATTACTATGAACATCTATGTACCTATTTTTACATGAATGTGATCACTCTCTAACCATTTGTGTTGTGGGCAGAGTGTTCTCCAAGGTGACCCTGTCATTTTCCATTGCCATCAATGATGTCTAAGTGTTCTCATTTCTTCTTATTCTCCCTATTACCTGTTACTTCTCAAAAAACTATTTTGTTTCATTTTGAATTTATGTATCTTTGTAACATAAAACAGTTTCTCGAGGATATTTCCTTTGTGTGCACACTCCTTTTCCCTGTTCATATTATTTCTTTTCCTCCTCCTCACTTATCAAACAGTATTTGGTAGAATTTTTTTTCATTTTGGCTGGTCCAGGGACTTGAACTCTGGGCCTGGGTGCTGTCCTTGATCTTCTTTTGCTCAAGGTAAGTACTCTACTACGTGAGTCATAGCACCCCTTCTTGCTTTTTTGAGTAGTTGACTGGAGATAAGAGTCTCACAGACTTTCCTGCCAGGGCTGGCTTTGAACCATGATCTTCAGATCTCAGCCTCCTAGTAGCTAGGATTAAAGGCGTGAACTACCAGTGTCCAGATTTAGTAAATTTTATTATGTTTTTTACTCCCATTGCTCCTCTCATTCCTGCTCATTTCTCTCTAGGTCACCCCTTCTTAACAATCATGATCCATTAAAATGATGATGATCATCTTCATTTTAGATCTCTCCTCCACCAATCGCTGAAAACATGTATTAGTGTACTGAACCTGGTTCAATGTAAGGATCGCCAGGTCCTTTTATTTTTCTTTATGGTCGAGTAATATTGCATGGTATGTGTGTGTGTGTGTGTGTGTGTGTGTGTGCGTGTGTGTGCACGCACACATGTGTCATAGTTTCTTTATCCATGAACTGGTTGTTGGTCACCTTAGCAATTGTTGACTTGTCTTGTAGTTTCTAGTCTTCCTTGTTTCACTGTGGTTTTGGTTTGCATTCCCTTAATTATTAGTGATTTTGAGTATATTTTCATGTGCATATCGATCATATGTGTATCTTTTTTTGAGAAATGTGTATTCAGATCTTTGGTCTACTTTTAAACAGGGTTATATTTTTTACTATTGAGTGGTAAGAGTTCTTCAGATAGCCTGAATACATGTCCTTCATCAGATATACAATTTACAAATGTTATCTCCCAGAATATGGGTTATCGTTACACTTTTATCACTTGGAGCACGCACATGTGTATGAGCGCACACACACATACATGCACACGGGGATTTTCATTTTAATATAGCCCAATTTTTGATGCTTTTGCTGTTGTATCTAAGGAGTCACTGCCTAACACAAGGCTATGGAGATTTATTCCAGTTTATCCTACAAGAACTGTGTGGTTTCAGCTCTTACATTTAAGCACATAATCTATGCGCATTGAGTTAGTTTTTGGAAGGGCTGGTACTATGGTGGGGGGGCTGGGGCAGTGGGGAGTAATGTGTGTGTGAATGTGTGTGTGTGTGTGTTCAACTTGAAAAAAAACCTTGCTACACATTATTTGCATCAAACCAGGCTCTATCAAACTTATTAAATACATTTGCCCATTTACATCTTACCAAATATCCCGTGAGCTATTATTAACCCCAATTTTATGGGCCAGTAAGCTGAACTTTACATAGTTGAAATAATTTGTCAAAAGTTATACTATTAGAACCAGGCACTGGTAGGTCACACCTGTATTCCTAGCTACTCAGGAGGCTGAGATCTGGGGGATCGTGGTTAGAGATTAACTTGGGCAGGAAAGTCCACTAGACTCTCATTTTCAAAAATAACCAGTAGAAAATCTGGGTTGGAGGAGTTGCACAATCCAGAAGGTCTTGGGTTCAGACCTAAGTAACTATTAAAAAAAGTGTGACAGTCTCTGTGTCTGAGCTCAGGTAATCTAGAGTGAGACCTCATAAGACAAGTTATGGGAAATGATCAGAGGCCAGGAGAAAATAACAGAGCAGCCCGGATGTATGCAGTTTGTAAAGATGCAAAATCTGCAAATCTACTTATGCTAAAGGGTTTCTATTTCCTCATCTCGAAAAAGGGATGTTAATATCTTCCCTTGTCACCTTCATTACAATTAAACTTAAACAAACAATATTTAAATGTCCAGTTTCCTCAGTGTACGTGAACTACAAAATGTCAGCACACTTTTGTGGGACAATTTCATTATACTTTTATGAAACAATTATACCAATTTTATCTTAAGGCAAGATAATATGTCTGTAACATGAATATTGATATTTTGTTTTTAATTCATTGTCTTTGACAAGTTTACAAACAAGACACTATTAACTGGGTGCCACTGGCTCATGCTCATAATTCTAGCTACTTAGGAGGCTGTGATCCAGAGGACCAAGGTTCAAAGCCAGCTTGAGAAGAAAAGTCTGGGAGACTCCATCTCCAAAGTAACTAGCAAAAAGCCAGGCTGGGGGCACAACTATAGTGGTAGAGCACCAGCCATGAGCAAACAATTCAAATAAGTGTAACGCTTATTCAAACTCTAGTGCCAGCAAAAAAGAAAGAAAGGAAGGAAGAAAGACAGAAAGAAAGAAAGAAAGAAAGAAAGAAAGAAAGAAAGAAAGAAAGAAAGAAAGAAAGAAAGAAAGAAAGAAAGAAAGAAAGGAAGGAAGGAAGGAAGGAAGGAAGGAAGAAAGAGAAAGAAAGAAAGAAAGAACATTAATATCAATTGTCTAATAAACATCTTGAATCTTCACAGTTTATCACAGATAAGAGTTTTAATACATAGTAATGGTCAAATCAGGCATTTGGAAGAGATAAACTGTGACTCCAAGGAAAGTAGAAATAACCTCTTAACAATGGAGATGCCAGCAATGAAATTGCTGCCCCAGTCCTCTTCCTTATCCTGCTTCTTTCTTCCTTCTTGTAGGTCCCCTTTGTGAAGAATTTGGAGTATGAAGCTTTAGAACAGTGCAGCATTGTTCTAGATGCATTGTTGATGTGTATGTAACCTTGTGTCTCAGTTACTCTAAGATATGTGCAGTACCAGAATTTGTTACTATAGAATCCCAACATTCACCGGCATGTGAAAGTAGAACAGTTAGGAAGAGGACTTTGGTGATCCATCCTCGCTTTGTAAGGCTTTGCCTTGCTGAGTGGCTGCAGCTGTGAGGGAGAGACATCTGAGAGCCTCTGCAGTCTGGATGCAGAAGTTTATTTCAGTGTCAGTTTCCCTCGACCCTTGAGTCCCAGGGGAAGGAGCTGAGTCTTTGCTCTCCTTTTCCCAATACTCAGTGGTGATTTCATCCTTCATGCTGGTGCATTCTTGAGCTCAGGCAGATGTATCACTGAGCTCTGTCTGTCTCCACCTCCCAAGGATGCTCCACCCCCTTCCTAGGAGAGATGGGTAGAAATTAGTGTGTTAATAATTTTATCACCTGACCCCATGTCTCATTCCCTCCCCCACCCACTACCATCTTTCTTGGTGGGAAAAAATAATGATGTAAATGGATTATGGCACACAAAAAGATAAAAAGAAAAGGAAAGGAAATGTAATAAATGAGCCAGGTCATAGTGGTTTATGTCTATAGTCCTAGCTAATCGGGAGGCTGAGATCTGAGGATTGCTGTTCAAAGCAGCCCAGGAATGAAAGACTTTGAGATTCCGATCTCTAATTAACCCACCACTAAAACAAAGCAAAAACAAAGCAGAACAACAACAAATAAAAACAACCTTGAAAGGGGAGCTGTGGCTCAAGTGAGCATCACCCTTTATTGAAAAGCTAAGGAACAGCATTCATGCCCTCTGTTCAAGCCTCAGTTCCAGCACCAAAAGAGGAAAAGAGAGAAAGAGAGAAAGAAAGAAAGAAGAAAAGAAAGCGGGAGAAAAAGGAAGGAAGGAAGGAAGGAAGGGAGGGAGAGAGGGAGGCAGGGAGGGAGGGAGGCAGGGAGGGAGGGAGGGAGGGAGGGAGGCAGGGAGGGAGGGAGGAAGAAAGAAAAGGAAGGAAAAATGAAATTCAATAAATGACAACAAAAGACTTGGCAGGGGAAATGCACATTTAAAGGTCTTTGAGAGATAGGCGAGTGTGATCTTGGACACATGAATTATTAGGAAGAACTGAAATAAGGTGCATCTTCAGTGTTTTGCACCGCTGTTTTAGATCAGCGTTGAATAAAACGTGGAGATAATCTCTACACCCTGGACAGGAGTGACTCTTGCTACTCATGAGAGGCTGGGAGACTCCTGTCCTCTCAGGCATGTGTCTGATAGGTGGAGGAAAGGATACCATTTGAAGTGCTTTGTGATCTTCCATGCTAGACCATGTGAAGCATGGCTGCTGTTTCAATCAGGGGAAAGAAATGATGCCTGTTTACATTTAGGTCTGAGGTTTGGAACGTGGAGGATTTTAAACCACCCAAACTCTATAATGTTAGTATAAAATGGGTGTTTTCTAGTTGCTTCCAAGGAATCCTATCAGTTAGAATTATATGGCCAGCCTGTTCTGAAGTATCATTTGAATAACTAGAGACAAGGAAATGTATTGAAATGAATCTATAGCACCTCAGCTCCTTCTAGTCAATTCTGAGCTCTTCCTCCTCCTATGTGATATTTCTTCTGTGTCATGATTTGTCTTGATTCAGATTGTTCAAAACTTTAGTTGGTTTCAGAAAACAGCTATTTCCAGACCATATAATAATATAAACTATTCCCTAAAACCTTCCATAATATTGTTTTGACCCAATGTACTTACTTTTTATACCAAGTAACTATGACAGTGCTTACTTTTGCTATGCATATTTTCTTCTGTTCTTATGTTTGATTATACACACCTGCTATTTCTATTTGGCTAATGCTGTGGCATTCACACTAATTCATTTCTAATAATTCTTCTCTCTCATGTTTTCTGCTTATCTCTGTTTGCCAGTTTATTTCTGCAGTGGAGGTTATTTTGTTTGTCCTTGATAAATTAACAGGTGTGACTTTTACAGGCTCAGGACTCAATGGCCACTTTGTATTTGTGCCAAGCCCATCTGGGGGAGACCATTGTACGGGAAAATGAAGATCTCTTTGTCTTCATTTATCCTCCTATTTACTGCATGCCGTGGAGTTCTTGGATTAGTCTTCCTTAGGGCATGTCAGGGTAAAGGAGAGTCATGAAGAGTGTATTGCCAGCCAGGGTCTAATTGTACAGCTTTCAACCCATTATGATGGTTACAAAATGGGGGCTTTTACTTTACCATGTAAAGTTCTTCCCAAAACAAACTGACTGTGAAGCATATGTCACTTTTCTTCCTTCATCTCAGATTGGAGATTCCCAACTCTTTTCTGATAAAATTATTTATTAATTCAGAAATCATGGAGTCTCCCACTTTCACTATAAACTTTGCTTGCTTTTTCTATGCAAAAGGTATCCATACATATTAGAAACAATGAGACGAACTGATCTTGAATGTCATTATGCCTAGAAATGAAGTCACAAAAGAAATTACAAAAGGCAGTGGCTTTTGCCACAAGACTTTGTGTGTTAGAATGAGAGTCAATCATTGACTTTGGCTGTTTTTAAGTGTGTGGGAATTTAGCAGAGTTCAAAATTTATTTTGCCAAGGGCTTTAATTGTTTTGTTTCTTTTCCACTGGTAATTTTGAGGTACCCTGGCACATCATGGGGGACTTAAATTATATATAGACATTATTTATATAACATACATATATAATATATATATATATATATATATATATACACATATATATAGTGGTCACTTTCTACACCGGTCATCTCCATCTATATGAGACACTCAAAAAGATCCAAGAGTCTGCTTTAAAATACTCACGCAAGGTTTATATGGGTATAGGGATTGAATGAGCTTGGAGCCTCAAAGAGTAGAGCTGGTTTGAAAACTTCAAGCTCACAAATAGATTTCTTAAAAAAAATAGCTGTTCTGGTCTCCTTCCACTAAAAATTATATTTTAATAACTTTTTAAAAATTATATGAGTACATGTAAATGTGTGTGGATATATATACATATATATATGCATGTGTATGAGATCTGCTCATTTCAAATGGAGAGAAACATACTATGAAACAGTAATGAATGCCCTTTCAAACACAAAGACTATCTGTTGTGAAACTGGAAGTCGTCCTGAACTTACCTTTCCAGATAGCATACAGTGTAAAAAAGGTTTCCATTCCTTCAGTCTTATTCCATTTATTTGTTCAACCATTCCTGTTTCATTCATTTCTTCATTCATTCAGTTATCACTCTTCTAATGCATCTCAAGCAGTTGCTAGGTGCAAGTCACTGTGTTTTAACATAGAATTTCAAATTTGAATTAAACGTGCTTCTTGCCCTTGAGGACTCCAACTTTTCAGCAATGGAGTAATCATCACAGGAGAAGGGAATGGTGGATGCTGAGCTAGTCAGAGCAGCTGAGAAAGTAGACCAGGGCTTTCCGGAAAACAAACCCATAAAAGTAGACAGAAGAACTAGCACCCGATTCCAACCGGCCCAGGATTGTTGGGGGTGACGGTCCTTCTGCAGGAAAGAAGGATAGATGAGGTTAAATGGTGGATGGGATCAATTTTGACCTTATAGGCTTTGCATAGATTTTACTATTTGGTAATAAGGCTCCTTTGAAGGAGTTTAACCTGAAGGGTATCATAATATTTGTACATCATGCTTAAAAATTGGGTGTGGCCAAGCACTGGGGACTCATGCCTGTCTGTAATCCTAGCTACTCAGGCGACTGAGGTCTGAGGATCACAATTCAAAGCCAGCCCTGGCAGGAAAGTCCATAAGACTCTTAACTCCAACACACCACCAGAAAACTGGAAGTGGATCTGTGGCTCAAGGTGGTAGAGCAATATCCTTAAGTAAAAAGAGCTCAGGAGCAGTGCGCAGGCCCTGAGTTAAACCCCATGACGCGCGCGTCACACACACACACACACACACACACACACACACACACACAGAAAGAAAGAAAAAAGTGGGACTATTCTTTCATATCCCTGCTTTTCTATATACTACCTTTCCTAGAAGCCTGTGTTTTTTTTTGTTGGATGGGATATGAGCTTTTTCAGGAAGTCTGAAGGGGCTGCCTGTGAACCCCGTGGCTCTCTTGCTCTGAACACCTTGGACCTTAGTGACAATTGTCACTAAGTGGTGCCGAGGCACCACTGCAGGCCTGTGGTGTTGTGCATTCTCCACAAACGCTTCATCAGGATGGAAACTTTTGCCTTCCCAATTAAATTACTTTGTAAAAGAGTGTTAATTTGGTCTTCTCCTTCAAGCTGTGTGTGTGGGGGGGGGTGGCGGCTAGAGTCTGAGCTGTGGATGAACACAGAAGAGGAATGAATGTGGAGATATTGATAAAGATGCTTTTCAAAGGACTCCAGCTAATTGGCAGTGGGATGGGGTGGGGGGGCTTATGAGAAACACAACATTGGGTTGTCTATTTCGTGGCTCTTTGTGGAGGTTGCTGGAGTGAGGGGAGCTAATCAGGAGACCCGCATGGGGAGAGAGGCGTGTTATTTAATTAGCTTTACAATGGGCTGACTTGAAGGCACGTGGTGGTTTTAATAGAGGGAGATAGATGCCCTTTTTTTGCAGGGCTAATTGTTAGGAAAAAGCAAGGTCTTTGTTCCGACCCAGCATGAGGGCTCTGATCTCTTGGAGCCTAGGGCTTCCCCTGCTTATAATTTTAGACAGAGCTATTCAAGGGAGCTTTGCAGAGAAAAGAAGAACAAGAACAGTATTGTATACGCACGATCACTGCCCAAACTTCCCCAAAGTCATTGGAAAAAAAAAAAAAGAAGAAGAAAAAGGAGAGCCAGAGGACTCAGCCATGTGCATTTTTGGAGTATTTCCCCCATTCTTTGTTATGGCAGTTGGAAGGGCAAAGCGATCCTTCCATCAACTTGGAGCTGAGGAAGGGCAACTTAGCCAAACATGGCCAAAAAACCCAATTAAGACTGCATTTCCAATAATATGGCATTCGTCTGGCTAAAATGGGGCAGGCATACTTGCAAGGAGACTATGTGAGTTTCACGCCGCCAGCCTTGATGGCAAGATGCCAGGCAATCATAGTGCCAGAATACAAATGGAGTAGTTGATCTTCACTAACTAGCAGAATCTGTGTTACTCAAGGGCAGTACTAGGAGAGCGGTTTGGGTTGTGAGTAGTAACTCAAAGGGCAAGGTACCTATCATTCCACAGGACTCTGTGGGAACAATTGGCCAGCACAGGCAAACACCAGCAAGTAAAATTTCATCTGAATTCCAGATGACAAATCCAAGCTTGGGGCAGGTGGGTCCAGAATTCTATCACTAAAATGTGTGTGCATGGCATGTTTAGAAATGAGTGGCAATTCAGATTTACCACGCCACGTATTTTGATGGGCAGATAAAGATAAAAAATAAAAACAAGTGAACACAAAGAAAGATGAGTTAATATAGAGGCAAATTAACACAAAGGAAAACTTGCCTGAATTAGATGCAATGCTATATTATTGGTAGGAACTGATTGGGGAATATGCTCCCTAGCACATGCACAGGACTTTGACAGATTACTGCCCAACTGGACAGTTCAATGATTAAGACAATTTCATAAAAAGATCTCATTTTGTTTAAGCTGTAAAAAAGATATCTCTGAACAGCTATCAACTCTGCTACCCAGATGGGAGAGAACTCAATATCACAAGGCATCCTGGAGAGTTATATGTGTCTGTGCTGCTGATTGGTGCGGCTTATGAACATGAGTTTAGAATGTCCACAGCCCTGTGCCCCATCTCCATGGTGGAATTTAATCCCCTCCCACCCAAAAAGGTTTGTGTGGTGCATGTGTGATTTACTCACTTGAGAGGAAAATTCCCTTTATCACTTTGTCATGATTTTAATGGCTTATACCGAATAGACACCACGGACTAATCTTTTCCCCTGTGTACCATGGTTGGGATTTTGAACAATTTAGGTGCATTAAATCTGAAGTCATGATTCTGACTTTTAAAATTCACAGTAGCAACTCAGAGTCACGAAGTACTCCCTGTCTGTCGGGTACCACGTGAAAGTTACTGTCATGCACATACATTTCATACTCCACTCTGTGGACACTTTCATCAGCTGTGTTTAACGAAGCTGAGGATTTCTGAGGCAGGAGAGTAGCAAAGCTCAAACTCAAACCCTGGTGTCCCTACTGCTGAAGCTTTGGCCATTAAGAGTTCCATTCCAACAATACCCAGTTATTGTAGAGCTTATGTATATTCTGTGCCTGGAAGATACCAAAACCTGATGGTGTCTGTGCAGTAAGAAGCTGCAGGGCTTTGTGTGGATTATTGGGAAGCGTGGACATTTAGTTGGCAGTGCCTTCTGACTCTCATACTTCAGTTCAATTCAATTTGATTGAAAAAACAACTTCCCTAGCAGGAAGCATGTATAGGAAAGGGTGAATACCACCCCTCATCTGGTCTTTCTCAGTGCTGCAGAATTCCCTGAAAGAGAAGTCTACAGTCTTCATTTATTTATTTATTTTCTTTAAAATTCTAAACATAACTTAGAATATTTAATTCCTAGAAAGGGATCTCTCTTGGGAACCTGCCACAAAAGGGTTTCCTTTTGTTCTGTCCTCCCAGAATTAGCTGCTACCTCCCACCCAGCTGTATTCTTCCACTTCTTCCTGCCAGGTCCCCGGTGGTACTTCCTACATAAGTCCCTTTTTTGTTGTTGTTCAGTAGTGAGGCTTGAACTCAGAGCCTGGACGCTGTCCCTGAGCTTTTGTGCTCAAGGCTAATGCTCTACCACTTTGAACCACAGCTCTACTTCTGGTTTTCTGGAGGTTAATTGGAGATAAGAGTCTCATGGACTTTCTTGCCTGGGCTGGCTTTGAAACCACAATCCTTAGATCTCAGCCTCCTGAGTAACTAGGATTACAGGTGTGAGCCACTGGCACCTGTCCCAAGTCCTTTTGGTGATGAAATCTTTCAAGAAGATTATCCAAAGCCTGGTGCCGGTGGCTCACGCCTGTAATCCTAGTTACTCAGGAGGCTGAGATCTGAGGATTGCGGTTCAAAGGCCAGCCCAGGCAGGAAAGTCCCTGAGACTCTTATCTCCAATAAACCACTAGAAAACCAGAAGTGGTGCTATGGCTCACGGGGTAGAGTGCTCGCCTTGAGCTGAATAGCACAGGGACAGAACCCAAACCCAGAGTTCAACCCCCACGACCGACAAAAAAAAAAAAAAGAAAGAAAGAAAATTTTCCAGTTGGAAAAAAACATGTGTCCCATTCATCTGATTAAATAGATTTTCATTAAGAAGGAACTTTTGTATTGTTCTTACTTCTCTTTGTTTTTCAACTTACTTATCATTATCTATGATTTTGAGACCCAAGCCCTTGAATGTACTTCATGAGTCTGACTTATGGTGCCTCTGTGCACACAAGTGGGAATTTCTCATCTCTTTTTCACTAACTCAAAGAAAGGTTTGTATTGCATGATTAGCTGCTTTTGCTTGCCATGTATGTCATCACCAGCACAATACTATCCACTCTCACTCCATCATAGGGCCATAAAGAAATGCCAAACCAGCTGGATTGGCTTCTCAGAAATTCCTCAGAGCCTAACATCTCTCTTTGGCTCTTAAGAATGCAGAGTCGTGTGTAAGCTATAATGACAGTGAAGCTGATATCTTTCTTCTTTTTGCTAAAAAGTTATAATTCATTATTACTTTTTACATAGTTGTACAAAGGGGTTTCAATCCAACAAGTCAGTTTATGAGTACGATGCATCCATAATCATTCCTTCAACAGTGCTATCCTTTCTCTCCAACACCACTCATTCCCCCAAGTTACCTGGCTTTTTATTTTCATAGACTTACCTCTTCTTGAGGCTGTTTGTCATTGGTCAACCTCACAGAGATGGCATGTTTAGTGATGCTCAAATATTTCAAGTATAAGTAATTAGGTTAGGATAATTTTTTTTCTTGGATCTAATAATCCTGTATATTTAATGAACTTTAAATTCTGTCCACACTTTTCAAGAGAGTACAGCTCATGCCCCAAAACACACCAAAAAAAAGAGAGAGAGAGATTTGAAGTAGCATGAGAATTTAACAAGCACTGTACATTTCTTTCCCTGTGCATTAGATTTAGCATCAATGCAGGGAGAAGAACCTCATTAATTCATTAGGATACTATCATGTAGCTCAGTGAAAGATATTTAAGATAAAATAAGATGCTTACAGACAACTAATATGGTACACTAAATTAACTGCTTGCTCATTTTTCTGTGATAATTAGGAAGTTGTACAAAGGGGTTACAATTCTATAAGTCAGGTAATTGAGTGCAGTGCTTCTTGGACAATGTCATCCCTGACTTCACTTCCCCCATTCTCTCTAGCCACAAGTTGCATAGTTCATTTTTTACACAGTGTCTATCACATACCATGATTTTTTTTTTCTTGGGACTCTTATATAGACTCAGCTCATCATAGTTCAGGTGCCATGATGAAACTGAATCAAGCCCATGGTTTCCTCGGTTTGTATGATTGAGATCAGTAAGTTTTCTGTTGCCATGTCTTTATGCCCCACTAGCAGATATACAGGTTTAAGTACAGAGAGTATACCATTTTAGCACAAGCAAGAGAGGCTAAGCCTTTTTTTTTAACCTGTCTCTGTGTGCCTGCTAGGCATCCAGACTCAGTTGGCAATCCTTGCTCTTTCTCTTCCTGTCCCCACTCAACCCATTTGTATTGTCTACCCATCCTCTTCCTTTCTATACCTGTAATTAAAGGGTATGTTTGAAAACAATGCTTCTGAGGAAGACTGGTCACAGTGTATTTGAGATGGTAAAGGGGATGTGTATCAAACATTGCGTTCTCTTTCTTGTAAAGATTGGGGGGGGGGGGAATTGAGCTTATTAACATACATTTTCCTTATCTTATAAACACTATGCCTAGAAGCTGTATATCTGACCTTTATGGCAATCAGTGAAAAGAAAGACAACTCAAAAGTTCAGAAAGTCCTGAAGACTGCTCTTGAATGGTCAGACATGATGAGCAGCACACTGCATAAAATCTCTATACTGATGATAAAACCTTTGGTTTGTTGTGTCTTTTTTTAAGTAAGTTTTTTTTATTGTGAAAATAATGTACAGAGTGAGCCTTTTGTTCCCCCACAAACAACTACTCCTGCCTACACTTAGAAGAAAATTCACATGTATATTGTGATCTTAGGAATATTCTTCTTTAAGAGGATAGCTGGTGGAATAAGCAGAGTAACCAGTGGTTAGAAAGGCATAAACTCCTTAATCGGTATCATTTATTGGGCTCCCAGGGTCTTCAATCAAATACCTTAGGTATAATAAGGACAGATGTTTCCACTGCTGGCTGCCCTTGGGAATGTGTGAGCCAGGCCCACATATTCCAATAAATTCCAAGAAGGCAAAAGGTGCTGAGGACAAAAGAAAAATTGGTGGGCATGGGATTAAAGTTTCTAAGAAGGAAATTCTTTCACATGGAAAATACACACATGGGGGGAAAACCCAAGAAATGAATCCTATGCTTATGTTGCATCCGTTTTTACCTTGACTTCTCCTTGCATTGTCTGTGATCTCCTGGGCTCTGTCTGCTCCATTCTATCCTGGATCCTTTGTAACTCTTCCAGGTGAGGACCTTCCATTCAGGTGACTGTTGTAGTTCTAAGGTTCTTAAAAGCTGGCTTTGTGTAGGTATTGGATAGATTATCAATGTTTTATTGTTATTATAAAAGTGATATATGTAAGTCTGGTGATGAGTTCATTTTTTTGTGGACAATATCATCCCTCCCTCTCTCCAAGTTTTTCCTTCCTGTTCCACATTATCAACTCTTAATTTCATTTTGGAATTTGGGGGACTTAAGGCCCAGAAAAACAAGGGGTTGGAATCACTGACTCTTACCTCCTACTTTACATCTGGCCCTCAGCATGACCCATGACTTATCTTTCCATCCTTCCCACAGAAGATCCCTTCTACTGCGTCCTCCTTTACCCTCTCCTGACTGGCTTCTAGTGTGATTTGTTTCTTCTGCTAACTCTCAGCCCCAAAAACAGGATGGAGAAATTCTCTATCTCATCTCTGCTCCTTGATCTCCGGGATGATACATGTTAGTCCTTTGGGGCAATTGACTTTGGCATTTAAGAGAAGGAAGACGGTTCCACAGTGAAATTATCTTCATGTGAGAGTCAAGCCACAACTGCAGAGAACATCTGTTTTGAAGTTTGATGTTGTCTTTGTAACCCAAGAGACAAGCAGGGTAAGATCAGAGAAAGGCCTTGAACCACCTGCAGCCCCAGTGGGAAGGGTGGGAATCTTATTCTCATGAAAGAGACCCTGGCCCTCCCTTTCTGCTAGGCTATTAAAGAGTGTTGGCTCTCTTGCCTTCTGTGCTAATGCCACTGTCTCTCTGCCTCCTCACGAGGCCAATTTAGGACAGTGTAAATTGGGATCCCAATTATATGATCCCTACAGGCTTGAAGAGCAGTGTGCATTCTGCATTTACCAGGCTCAGGTGGGAGCAGTGGTCCCCAGAAAGATGCTCTGTAGGCTTCAGAGAAGCAAACTGACCCTGGGTGTAGAAGAGGTAGCCTTGATTGACCACTAGCCTCGGCTGTCTGAGCTGAGTCTGATTTGCTGCAAGGACACGTGATGTCTAAACTGATGCATTCTAAAATGTCGCTTGGTCTGTGGATTAGGCCAATCCAGCCCACATTGTTGGGGCTGCAGATGCAGATGAATGGTTCATAATTATAGTCTAAAGAAACTGCAGACAGCAATAGAGCCAAGCCAGACCCTTTTCTTCTTATAGCCCATGCCAAGCTGTCTCCCACAGGGAATGAGAGAGTGGTTATTCTGCAATCTACTTGTCCCAAGTCAGCTCATCTGGTGTACAGAATGGGGTGTGATTTCTGGAAACTGAGTCTGAGCATTAACATGCTCCTGTATACATCTGATCCTGTTCTGTGTTGCAAGGGTGATTGGAGTGGACTAAGCCAGGCATCCTTGACTTCTCTTCTGAAGAGACAGTAGTTAGGGGATCCTGACACTGCCTTGCAGCCTTGTTCAGTTGTGTGGCCTTGGGCCAGAGTGATTTGCTCTCATTTAGACTCAGTTATTCTCTTTGGTGCATTGGAAGGGCTATGCTTGCCCATCACCAATAGCCTTCTACACAGTTTGACAGTGATGACAAAGGTCTAAATTTTTTTCCTCCAGAAAGTCATCAGTAACTGTGACCTTAAACAGCAGGGAATTTGTTTTGTTTTGTTTTTTTATTTTTAAATTGAGAGCCAGATGCTGGTGGCTCACAACTAGCTAGTAAGGAGGCTGGGATCTAAGGATGGTGGTTCAAAGTTAGCCCAGGCAGGAAAGTCCAGGGAACTTTTATCTCCGATTATCACAAGAAAACTGGAAGTGGAGCTGTGGCTCAAAGTGGTAGAGTGCTAGCCTTGAGCAAAAGAGCTCAGGGACAGCGCCCAAGCCCTGAGTTCAAGCACCATGGGGGAAAAAAGGGATCCTAGCTAAAAGAAAGATTTTTGGTGAATTCTCACATATTTTACCTGATCTTAAAACCAGAAATAAAGACTTAGTTGAAGTTTTTCTGGTGTAGACATGGTGCTAAATGCTTTGTGAGTATGATTTCATTTCATCTTGTCAAGAGTCTTAGAAAGTGGGTCATGTGAGGTGCTGGTGGCTCACACCTGTAATCCTAGCTACTCAGGAGGCTGAGATCTGAGGATTACGATTCAAAGGCAGCACAGGCAGATGAATTCAAGAGACTTTTATCTCTAGTTAACCAGTCAAAAAGGCGGAAGTTGGGCTATGGCTCAAGTGTTAGTGTTGGCTTTTGAGCAAAAAGCCAAGGCTGCAGTGCCTTGAGTTCAAGCCCCAGTATCACACACACACACACACACACACACACACACACACACACACACACACACACACACACAAAGATGCTATTATTTTCCCTTCTCATATGTGGAGGAACTGAGTTTCAGAATTGTTTAAATGACATACTGTGCTAATTCAGCCAATTAATTAGTACAGCTAGAATTGGAGCCTGAATCTTATACTAGAGCCCACAGTGTTCACTACCATAGATCTATTTTATTATAAAGAGTTTTCCAGAATAAATAGACCACCAAGTCTTCTCCCCCTCCTTACCCCCCCCCCCCAACTGTGGCTCTGTTATCCCTTATTGTTTATTGTATCTTCTAAACAATAGCTAATGCGGCTGTTACAGGCTGTGGAGAGCCAGGGTGGTTTTATTCCCTGAAGCAAGATGAGGTTGTGACACCAAAAGGTTAAGTGGTTTGGGTGAGGTCACTGAGGCAGCCTGCAGTCAGCAACACTATCTTCTCAGTCCATGACCTGGGTTCTCAGGCTGACCTAAGGCCTTTTGGAATTTGAGTTTCATTAATAAAGTTATTTTAACTTTTATTTTCTAGCTCTGATTTTTCCATTTTATTGCTGTTTGATAAAGATAGACATTACAGAGAGATAGCCTCAGGCACCTTTCTTACCCAGCGTGCTTTTCTCTAAACTTAACAGATACAAAACAGCTTAAGTGTGTGAAGCTTCCTTTTTGAGTATGATAGGGATTTCTACCTTCTCAGGACAAAAAAAAAAAAAGAAAGAAAGAAAACCAAAAAACCATAAAAAACAAAAACAAAAAAAGCCCCACAAACAGCAACAGCAAAAAAAACAGACCACAAATGCAACTCCAACAGGTTGCAAATCGAGAGCTTGAGAGTTCTGTCATAAAAAAAAATCTTACATTTATACCAGTAAATCAACATCTGTGAGTCATAAACTCACTCTGGATCAGCCGTTAGTGGTCTGAATGTTTTCCTACCTACCTTCAGTGCAGCATATTCTAGCTCAAAACTCAGAGATTTGTTTTATTTTGTTCTGTTGGAGTTCAAGATTGAGGAACAGACAAAATGCTTTTTTATGATTGCTTGAAATGAAGTATATTTTTTACCTTTTTAGCTTTGTTGAGTTTGAGTAGAATTGAGGGGAGGAAAATAGAGGAACAAAATTTGCATTTTTTTCTTTTTACATTTTTCATGTGCTGGAAGAATTCCTATAAAATAGTGACCATTTTCTTCTTATTTTACTTGCCTAGCTCATAGTCTGTCCCCCAAACCCTGTAACCCTTTTTTGACTTGATGTGGAGCTTGATGTCTTAGTCAAAGAAGTTCCAGCACTTGGTAGGATGTAACTGAAGTCTAAGGAATGTTTGAAAATTCAAATCTGTTTTTGTCCCTAATGCAATAGTAACAGAAGAGCACATTAAGCAAAACCAAAGATACGTCACCCTACCCCCTGTACAGTACCTGAGTCACCAAAAAGCTGATAGACCTTCATTTGACACACTTAATGACCATCTGCAAAGGTCTTAGGCATTCAGCAAGGCACTTACTTCTTTTAAGATGTCAGATAGAAATGTCATTTGAAGTTCCTAAGAACTTGTAGAGAAACCTATGTGAGTCCTAATCAGAATAAAGAAATGCATTTATCAAAAAAATGATGAATCAAGTATGACAGACCTGACTGAATATTAATTTCTTATTGCATTATTAATGTCTCAAATATGTAAAATATTTTAATTTTGCCTCCTTAGTTCTTTCATCCTATGTTTCAACAAGATCCAAGGTGTAACTTGATAGTATGAACATTGTAATGAGTATCATATAGAAGTCTGTGGGGTCCCTACAAATCTCCTCAGCAGTCCTGTTTCTGCTCTGATTGCTCTCTTCCATCCACCAAATTCCTGCTTTGAACATTCAAACATTTTGAGCTTCTGAACTTCAGGACTGAGTTAGAAAATAGGATGATTGGCTGGCTGATTTGTCATTGTTGAAAGATTACAAGTGTCCCATCTATTTCTCTCCCTCTGTCTTGCTTGAGTGGAAAGTGTTTACAGTTGAATTATGGTGGGCTGTTTTAAAGTCTCATGTGAATTTTAGCGTTTAGGTTAGAAAAGAAAATGGAAGAGCAGACCTGGCTAGAGAGAAACAAGTGATTCCAATCGAGCTGTATTTTCCAATAGAGAAGTTTTTACACGTGGAATAAAATATTTCAGTATTTTTCATGAGACATCATCAACAACAACAAAAATTTCCCCAAAGCAACCATTGACTTAGCCAGTTCTCCATCAATGTCATTGTGAACAAGACAGGCCCCAGTTCAAGACCCTTTTACTCTGTAGCTTACTTGGATGTGTGAATGTACAATTCATTCATCAGCTGTTTCCCTAAGCTTTTCCCAGGACCCAAAGTGTCTGTTCTTGTCATCTGGAGGCCAGTATTGTTTTCTCATACCTTCTGGAAACACAGCTGGACCCCAATAGTCTTTGTTCCTTCAAAAACTTAAGATTGTCACATATACATATTTTTCCTCTGGTCTCTGACCAAAAACCTAACCGGGTGTAATCTGGAGGTTGGACCCAAAGCCTGAGCTTTACATTTATTCTTGACTCCTTCCCTGATTTGCTGTGAGAAGCTTGCAAGTGGCTAATGCTCAGAGGAGAGGAAACTGGGCTTAGATAAAGGTAAGCAGGTGTATTGAAATTTGCCAGAGGCAGGGGCTACAGTTGGAAGCAACTGGTAGCAGAAAGCAGGAAGCAGTATTAAAAATAGCTTTCTTTGAGGTTGTTCAGGAAAATTTATTTTTTATCTTTTAAAATCTAACTCAGGTCTCAGTGGTTGTATACAGGCATGGATCTACGCACTGGTTGATTTGTTGGTTGAGATCAATTGTCTCCAGGTATAAGCAATGTGTCTGTGGCAATGCGGGCATTACTGGGATTCATTTTGAGTTATTTGAAGTGTTGGGAGTCCCCAAATGTGTCCCCCCCCCCCCACCTTCCCCTTTCCTTGCCTTCCGGTTAAGGGCTTCAGAGATTCACAGCAGAGCTTGGGCTGACCTGGCCGGGGAGGGGTGTAATTTGAGGTGGTGGCAGGAGGTTTATTAGCTTTATCTAATAGTTATCCTGCAAGACAAAGCCTCAGCCTATGATCACATAATTAGAGGTACGGAATAACGAGAAACTCGCCGTAGAACCTTATGGAAGTCTGCGATGAGGCTTCAAATGTGGACTCCCTACTCTGGACTCCCTTCCCCCTCCCCCGTCAATCCAAGGGGCATTTGGGTCTACATGTAGGGGGTCTACATGTAGGAGGTCTCCCGTCGGCAGCCTCAGCCGGGTTGCAATCAAATGCAACCATCCACCAATGCTGCCTCCGCCTCGGCTAAACCTTGGCGAGGGTGGGAGGCTGGTTCCTGAACCACCACCACCGCCGGGACACTCGGAAACCCTCGGAGGACGTCGGCCCGTGCCCCCCACCCCCGCCCGCACGCCCCTGGGTGCCCGTGCCTCACGTCCTGTGTGTCAGTCCTTGTGAATGAATGAATGATGCACACGCACTGGGAAAACTATTCTGCTACTGGGAGGAGGGGGCGCGGCGGGTGACCAAGCCCTCAAGAATGCGTGGAGAATCCGACGGACTTTCCCGAATCTGGCGTAGTGGAAGCGGCCCGGGCGCGGGGTGCAGGGTCCTTCCCTCCGGGCGGGTCTGCCGCGAGGGGAGGGTAGGCTCGGTGGGGTTACCCACCCCCCCAACACTCCCGAGCCCAGCTGCGGGGAGGCCAGGCGCGCCCCGCCCTTCCTTTCGCTTTGGGCTGAGGGCGGTGATTGGCCGCGGGCACTCGGGAAGGCCACGCCCCCTGGCCACGCCCACCGCCCCCGGAGAGCCGAGCGCGCGGACGGGCTCGGGGGGCGGGGGGGCCCTCCTCCCCCCCGGGCACACTGGAGGAACGCCCTAAAGAGGAGGGGAGAGCGCCCGAGCGCGGGGAGGGAGGGAGAACGGGGACCCGGGGAGCCAGGGAGCTGGGGTAGAGCGAGCCGCAGCCGGCGCTGGCCGAGGGAGCGAGCGAGCGAGCGAGAGGCGGGCGAGGGGGCGAGGGACGCCCGCGAGCGAGCCAGCCAGCCAGCAGGGACCGCGGAAAGTGTCAGCCTCCCGGGAGACAGCCCGGGCGCGCACGGCCCCGGCCCGGTGCGTGGACAGCCCGCGGGACAGCCGGGGGTTTTACGGAAGAAAGTCGGCATCGCCTCCCCGTCCCCGTCCCGTCCCCGTTC
Source organism: Dipodomys spectabilis (assembly GCF_019054845.1). Lineage (NCBI taxonomy): Eukaryota > Metazoa > Chordata > Mammalia > Rodentia > Heteromyidae > Dipodomys > Dipodomys spectabilis. The sequence goes on from NW_024870700.1 coordinate 2,273,256, forward strand.
TCTGGTTAAGAATCCTCCCCCCTTCCACCTCCCCATTAAAAGCACCACCACCACCACCACCACCGCGACAACTGTAACCGCCAAACTTGCGCTCACCCCGCCTGGCCCCTAACTCGTCCCGGATCATGAAGGCGGCCGTCGATCTCAAACCAACTCTTACCATCATCAAGACGGAAAAAGTCGATCTGGACCTTTTCCCTTCCCCGGGTGAGTGGTGATTGCCAAGTGTTCCCCCCCCCCCCACTACCCCCTCCCTCCCCTCCCCACCCCAGTTCCAGGGGTCCCCTCACTTTCCTTCCACCGCTCCCTTTCCAGACAGTTCATTTCTCCCAGGGATGCTGGTGGCAGAGGGAGGGAGGGAGGGAGAGGCCACAAGGAGGGCTGTTGGTGGCCCAGGACCCTTGGTTTGGGGCATAGTTATTTTATTTTCACAGCTGCGTTTTGCTGAGTGGTGGGAAACAGCTTATAGAATGTCTAGCATCCCCTTTTCCCCCCCTCTTCCTCCTTTTAAAATCTCTTCTTTCCGATGCCCTCATTTCTTAATCATAGCAAGAGGACCTGACACTTAAACTTCATGTCTTGCTTTCTGCAGCTTCTAGAATTGGAACTGATGGGAGGGACGGGGCCGGGGCGAGGGGTGGGGGAGTGCAGTTAAGTGGGCTGTCTAACGGGCTGGCCTTCCAGTTCCTTTTCAAATAAAAGTTGCCATCCCAAGCTCCCTTGGGTCGTTGCGGGGTTGATGATGATGAGGCTGTAGGGAAAGAACTGAAATTATACTTTTTTATTCTGGTATTCATGCAGGTTCCTAATTAGATCCGTGTTTCAATTTGGCTATGTTTAGCCCTTTTGGTACCAAAGAGCCTAGAAGAAGGAAAACATCCCAACACCAGACATGACTTGAGTGTGTTTAGTTCATAATGTTGCCTTAAAGAGAGAGAAAGAAACTTCATTGTATCATAGACCCAGATTATGGTGCTAAGCAGATGGAATCAACTCCATAGGACTTCTATAGTCTGAGAGGGGATTCAATCTGCTTCCCCTGCCACCTCCCCCCCCCCCCCCCCACACACACACTTAGAAAAGAGTGGTTTTGGAAGTGAAAGTATCTAAAAGATAGAGGGAAAAGTCCTGAGTTCTGGAAGAGATTTGTTACATGCACCTCTGTTGTATCTGATTGTCAATAACTTTAGATGCTGTTGTCTGGCCTTTGCCTCTGTCATAATTAGCTGCCTGCCTTAATCCTTTCTTAGCTTAAACTTCCAATGGAAGTCAAGCTGATACTTTGACATTGTGAGGTACTTCCAAAATGTTAATAGAGGCATTAAGGTCTTTCCCACTCCTTGCCAGTTTCCTAGTATTGAAACCCCTGGGTTGCTCTGCAAAAGAAGGCTGGACTAGTTTCTTGTCACCACATGAGCATGGCCAGCTGAGGCCCCCAGCCAAGATTTCAGGCAGGGGAGAGCTGCTGTGAAGGTTGCATTTGGGGGTTCCAGGGAGCCAGAAGAGGTTCTGTGTGTCACAATTGATCTATACCATACCGAGGAGGAGTGAAAGGATCGTTCACAGCGAAGATCTAAACTTAACTAATAGACTCTTTCTTTAAAAATGGCTTGTTTACATGTGTTGTTATGTGTGTTTATGGGGAAGAGACAGAGTCGGTCATCTGGGAAATATCATGTAGATATGTCAGTTCACATACCTACCATGGATATTTCTTGCTGGCACTGAATAGAGCCCCTGGCAACACATGCTTTCGATCACAGCAAACAGCTGAAGCATGTTCTTCTGGTAATTTAATATTAAATATTAGAGATTTAAAGTATATGGGGCTGTTACTTCAGTTACGGATAAAAATAAGCCCTGGGCAAGTCAGTTTCTTTAGCTTTCCTATCTATAAAATGGGATGGGATGAAGATGGTAAGGCCTAATGCTACTGTCCACATCAACTATAGTATGCATCTTCCTTCCTTCCTTCCCTTCCTTTCTTCCTTCCTTCCTTTCTTTCTTCCTTCTTTCCTTCCCTTCTTTTTTCCCTTTTCTTTCTTTCTTTCTCTTTCTTTCTCTCCCTTTTTCTTTCTCTCTCTTTATCTCTTTCTCTCTCCTCTTTCTTTCCTTCTCTTCCTTCTTTCTTTCCTTCCTTCCCTCTTCTCTCTCTCTTTCTTCTCTCTCTCTTCCTTTCTTCCTTCCTTTCTTTTTCCCCTTTTCTTCCTTTCTTTCTCTTTCTCTCTCTTTCTCTCTTTGTCTCTCCTTCCTTCTCTTCTTTCTTTCTTTCTTTGCCAGTATTGGGACTTAAATTCCAGTCCTGGGTATTTTCCCTTAGATTTTTGTTGTTGTTGTTCAAGGTTGGCTCTCTACTACTTGAGCCACAGATCCGATTCTGGAGTTTGGTGGTTAATCGGAGACAAAAGTGTCACAGTCTTTCTAGCTGGCTCTGGCTTCAAACTGTAACCCTCAGATCTCAGCCTCTTGAGTAGCTGGGATTACAAGCATGGGCCACCAGAACTGGCTATGATATGTGTCTTTATAATGGCTTTTGTTGTTGTTGTTCAAAAAAGGTTTCCAAGCCGCCAGTCCAGTTTTGTAAGTAATTTTCGATCCAACAGCATTTCAACTTGTCAAAGAAGTCAGGCAGTCTTTGGCCATTTATTGTCCCGCAGCTTTATTTCTAGCATTTTCAGGGTAAGCGAATAAAGAGTGAAACCTGAAAATACATATAGAACATAATAACGGACTTTTAGCTATTTTTTTGGACTTCAGTTGCTTCTATGTAAATAATATACGCATGTCTCAGAAAGGGAACACAAGGGTAAAGAAAAGGTAAGTAACTTAAGTGACAATGTACAGAAAGCCAGTGGGTAAAGTCAAATGAGTTTCTAACTTCTCAGTACCTATTGTCATGAGCAACGTTGCAAGTTGCCTTTGATAGCTCCGCCTAGAAACTTCAGTTAGTATTTACTCTTACAGGTGCAAAGATGGAAGAGCCCTTGGCCGGGGCTGCCTGGTTTTTTACCAGGGGAAGGACAAGACTTTGTCTGAATAGAAATTTGCCAGCAGACCGTAGAGGACATGCGTTTAAAGTTTAACTGCTCACAGTGTGGCTTTGTGTGTCCACAGCTGTGAATTAAATAGTCATCACAATGACTTCTTTGGGTTGCCTGGTTTCTTGTGTGGAGACTACGGTTGTGGGAGTGTTAGCTGGCTTCAGCGATTAAAATAGAATTTCCTTTCTCCTCCCCATCTTTCCCAGTTTGGTCAAAGAGAAGCAGTAAGGAAGTAGAGTCCAAACAGGAGTCAATAGGCCTAGAATATTTGCCCACCTATGTGGCTGAGACATGCTCATGAGCCTTTAGTATTCATTTTTTTCTTTTGTACTGGTACTAGGATTTGAACTCCAGGGCTGTGCTGTATTTTAGCTTTTACGTTGAAGGATAATATCCCTCTACTACTTGAACTACAGCTCCCTTTCTAGCCTTTTGGTGGTTAAGTGGAGATAAGAGTCTCACAGATTTTCCTGTCCAGGCTGATTCCAAAACTCAACCCTCAGATCTCAGCTGCCAAAATAAGGAATAAGTAGGATTATAGGCATATGCCCTGTGTGCCTGATTCTTTATTCACTGTTATTCTTTATTGCCATCATAGAGGATTTTTGACAGTATTACATACCAAATTATCATACACTGTGAAATAACCTTGACATTGAATTTCCCATGTAAGTGTGAAGTAGAATATTATTCTATCTGATTGTACTGTGTCTGATCTTAAATAGGCTCAAACCTAACATGGTCATTGAGTAGTTTCTGGTTTTTTCCTTGGTGTGGAGTTGGCTGAGAAGGGGCTGAGACTACCAAGGCTGGGTGCCAAAGCAAACACATTCCCAAGCCACTTCATTTTTCTCTCCTTCCCCATTCCATTCTACCTTCTGGGCGATATGAATCAGCGCTCTAAGTTCTAATTCTGGACTTGTGTCCATTAATGAGACTAAAAGGGCCATCCATCCCTAAACCCCATCACACCCTAGCCGAGTTGGTTCTTCCAATGGAGATCTTTATTGTCCTTAGTGAGGGGACAAACCTTTTTCCTTTCTCAGTGTAGACATGAAAGGATTGAGCTGCCAGGCATGTAAGGATTACTTGCTCACTGTGTGCCCTGATCCCCACTGACCATGCTCTGTTTGTGACAAAAGAAAGACTCCTGTGGTTCAGAGCAGGGACTCTAGAGCCAGACCAGGTGATCACTTAGTTACTGTGTTGACTTGGGGTAAATTACTTAACATCTCTGTATTCTAGTTTGTGCAAGTGTAATATTACTCAATGTGAACACATGAATTTGTGCAAAATCTTAACACAGCACTGTCATGGATTCTGCTGAAGAGTTCATTCAAAGGCATATCAATAAAGATGACCCTGATCAATAACAGGACTTTCGGTGGCACCCTTGAAAGGTTTGATAGGGAGGTATTGTGGCTACATCACATGCACTGCCCCAAACTATTGTTTGAGAGTGCACAGAGGAGAAACTTAAGACTTGCTTGCTTCACTGAGACCTTGTGCCAACCAAGATTCATGCTTGCTCCAGAAAGCAAGCGTGGTGAGCAGATAATTTTGAGTATCTTGAGGGCTGACAGGCCAGGGGTTGGTCAGTTATCTTGGGCAATACAGACTGACATTGTTACCTCAGAGCAGGAAGTCCACTGAGTGTGTGGATGAGGGGGACATTTTCAGGGTTGATTGAGAACTCGTTTTTTCCATGATGCACGATTGAGAAATGCATCATGTTTCGTTATTATAAAATAGCCTTCATTTTATTTATTTGGTTGGCAAAACTTACATTCCTGGCATTTTTGGACAGTTTGTGTTGCTGTGTCTTTTTTGGGAGGGGGGGAGGTCCTGTGTAATTTTTTTTTCCCCTTCTTAAAGAGCCCAGACCACATTGTAGGAACATCATCTTCTCCTAGAAGCCAATGTAACCTATGGTCAAGTTCCCAAACCCTGGTTTGCTCCACTGGGTCCCATCAGTTTCTCTGCTGGTTAGTGTAGGTCAAGGAATTTCCAGGAAAGAGTCTCCCCGTTTCAAAGAGTGTGGTAGATAATTCTCCACTAGCCATCGTGTAATTACAGACAGTTCTCTGGTCTGCAGACATGAATAACCCGTGGCTGCGGTGGCATTCCATGGGCTTGATTGAAAGATGGACTCTTGCCATGGAAAAGTTATAGGAATCCTTCTGAAAGATGTATTGAGCTTGCATTGTGTGTTTGCCGCGTTCATAGAAAAGAGCCCCCTTTCACACATCTTGCTTGCTGTGGGGAAAGTATTATTACTCCTATGTTTTCAGATGAAGAAAATGATATTCAGAGCAGTGCTTTGAATCACATAAGTAACTAATGAGATAGAGCATGGATGGTTTTTTATTTTTATTTTTTCACCTAAAGTTTAAAGTACGGTGTTATTCTTATGAACTTTGCAAACTAAAACCTGATTGTAGCTGGGGGACTGGTGGCCCACAGCTGTAACTCAGTAGGTTGAGATCCAGAGGATCACAGTTCATTGCCAGCCTGGAAAGAAAAGTCCTCTGGATTCTAAAATATCAACAAACAGCTGGGCTGGAAGCATCCAGATACATTGCTTAAGAAGCTTAAGGGGCTGGGCCACACTGACCTTGGGTTGTGTCCAGAGTGCTAGGATTCTTGTGTTTGTCCTCCAGATATTCTTAGCTCTCACAGGTAGAAAGGATTATATTCCCTTCCAAGGCTAATGTGCCAGGATCTAGGCACCATCTTTAGCTTTTTCATTCAAAGCTAGTGCTCTAGCACTTGAGCCATAGCTCCATTTCTAGCCATTTTAGTGGTTAATGGGAAATGAGAGTCTCACAGACTTTCTTGCCTGGGTTGGCTTCAAACTGCCATCCTCAGATCTCAGCCTCCTGAGTAGCTAGAATTATGAGCGGGAGCCCTGGTGCCTGGACGACGTTGCAACTTTTTTCAAGCCTCTGGATCCTGCCTGCTTTACCTCCTTTATCACTGATGCCTCTGTGTTCCAATTCTGGCTGGGGAAAGATGGAAGACTGGCAGAGGGGTTCATTTTCTGATGACATGCTTGATGTGTAATTTTCCGGCTCACAAAGAGGCTGAGGGACCACAGAAAACAAATTCTATTTTTTTCTCCCTAAAATTTTAGGGTTGTTTTGAGTCTGTTTCATATGTTAGGGAACACCACTTAACGTGCTCATGGAGTAAGGGAGGGAAAGACAGCCCCAAAGGCAAGTGGCTAATGGAGAACAGAGTCCTGCCTTCTCTGTGGCCAAGCTGGTGGTTCCCTTATCGTGACCCATGGAGAGTGTTTTCCCCAAAGATTAGCATCCTTAGGGAATTTGTGCATGAGCAACACGATCATCATCTACTGTGCGTGTCTGTGTGTGTCTGTGTATCTGTGTGTCTGTGGGTGGTGTGCTGGTACTGGTGCTTGAACGCAGAGCCTAGGTGCTGTCCCTTAGCTTTTTCTACTCAAGGATGGTGCTTTATCACTTGAGCCATACCCCCACTTCCAGCTTTTGGGTGGTTCATTGGAGAGAAGAGTCTTATGGACTTTCCTGCCCCAGGCAGCTTTTGAAGTATGATTCTCCGAACTCAGCCTCCTGAGTAGTTCGGGTGAACTGCTGGTACAGGACTAGTCTTAATACTTTGAATACATTTTTATTTGGTTGCTCTATCTTGACACACCACTCTCATTGCTCTGCTTAGAAGGAATGTCTGTGAGGATTTGCTGCTGTGCCATTATGTTCTGGGGCTGCTCTTTGCTCATGTATGTTGTTCTTAACTCAGGGTTAGGAATGTCAAGGTGATTTTCAAATCTTGTGCCTTTTTACTTGTCATGTGACTCTAGTTAATTCTTTGCTTTTTTCCCTTCCCTCCCCAGCACCAGTAGGCTAATTCTACTTGGCTGTTTTTAGTGACCTTTTCTTTTTAATTGTATGGTTTATAATCTTTAAGCAAAAAGAATTGGTCTGTATTGTAGGTTGTGGTAGGTCTGATTGTATTGGCAGAAAGCCATGCTTACAGATCGACCAAAAATATTGCAGTGTGAGCCGTAAATATTTATTATTTGGCCAACTCTGTCATATTTCCCAGGTTCTTTGCAGTGGGCTTGAAGTCAAAACTGTCACTTGGCACTCCAAATGTGACTCTTGTTCGCTGCCCACACAACTTTTCTCAGCTGCCTTTTTTTTTTCCTGGAACTTTCAGTTTTGTCTCTGAGAGTTGGTTGTAAAACAATGATTCAGAAAATGCTTTTTAGACCCAAGTAGCCCTGGGAATACCATCCAAGGAGCAATATCGATAATACCACAGAACAGCAAGTTATCCATGGGGACTTGTTAGCAGGTGGGGTCACCCTATTACACACTAAATTTGGGCCATCAAATGCTTGCACTCTCTCAGTCGCTAATCTTGGGGTTATGCCATCCAAAGTAAGCAAAGAGAACTGGATTAAGAATTTGAAGCATTTTAAGTTTAGCATGGTTTTCCCCAACCATGAGTTATATTTTAAAGTCATTGTTGATTCATATCATAATTTTGCTTAGAGCCTGAGAAACAACTCAAAATCAACCTCAAACAAGTTCACACGAAGCATTTGAAACCTCTAAGGTAGCTTTAGGTAGCTGTGGTAGCCGTTATTTCTTGGGGTGGTGGTGGTGGTGGTGCTAGTATTGGGGTTTGAACAGGGCTTGGGTCCTGTTCCTCAGCTTTATCACCCAAGGCTGATGCTCTGCCACTTGAGCCACAGCTTCACTTCTGACTTTCTAGTGGTACCATCCTTGGAAATAAGTCTCATGGCTTGGGACTTTGACTCTCAGATCTCAGCCTCCTTAGTAGCCAGGATTACAGGTGTGTGCCCCCAGCACCTGGCTAGTAATTATTTTTTGTTTTGCAAAGTTCTGCAGAAGAACCATGAATGTTTTGCATACTTTGTGTGTGTGTGTGTGTGTGTGTGTGTGGTTTATGTGTGTCTGCTTTTATGTTCACACGAATGAATAAATGAACTTTTGAATTGGAAGGAAGTGTCACTATTACATAAGTGAAGACAATTAAATTTTTTGTTTTGTTTGAATGTGTATTCAAGATGAGACATTTTACAGTTGAAATAAGAAGGGACAAAAGAAACAATTTTTTCCCCATTAAACAATGTAGATGAAACAAAGAAACAAAAATACACTACAAGCCTTTAGTGTGTTCAATTGCAACATTGTGTTTTTGGCTAAAAAAAATAAGAGGGGAGAAGGACAGGCAGAGTACTAATAAAAGATCTAGTAGAAGGATAAAAGAGCAAGAGGACCCTTTTAGAAAGAAATGAAAGAAGTTAAGAGGATTTTCCGTAGGCTTTGGGAAGGTCTCCATCAGGGCCAGGTTCTGCGTTTGACTGACTGGACTTCTGTTCTTAGGTAGCCAGATATGCAGATATGGGTCTTTGCTGTTTGTGTGGCCATTTCTAATACTTGAAACCCCACCTGGGCTGATAGCTGGTCAGAATAGTTCAGATATTATCTTCTGTGTGTTCTAGGCACTTCTGTGGCTAAAAGTGTAAGAGTACCAGTGTTTGAATTTAGGAAAATATGTGCGTTTTCTGCTGGGTGGACTCTCTATTCTAACAGTTCTAGGCTGTAACTCTTGTGGGCCAGCTTGAAGGAGATTAGAAGAATAGACAAAGGGCCTCCAGGGCCAGTGGTTATGCCTATGATTCTAGCTACTCAGGAAGCTGAGATTTGAGGATTCTGGTTCGAAGCCAACCCAGGCAGGAATGTCCATGAGACTTTGATCTCTAATTAGCTAGCAGAATGGCTAGAAATGGAGCTTGTTGCTTAAGTGCCAGAGCATCAGCTTTGAGCAAAAAAGCTAAGTGCCAGTGCCCAGACCCCTGAGTTCAAGCCCCAGCATCCTCCCACCCCCCCAGAGAGAACAGAGAAAGGAATGTTTTTGATATAGAACATCATATGTAAAGAATACTAAATTTAAAATGAAAGAAAGGCAGGTGCTGGTGACTCATGCCTGTAATCCTAGCTACTCAGGAGGCTGAGATCTGAGGATCATAGTTCAAAGCCAGAAAGTCCATGAGACTCTTGTCTCCAATTAACCACCAAAAACCTGGAAGTGGCACTGTGACTCCAAGTGGTAGAGTGCTAGCTTTGAACAAAAAAGCCCAGGGACAGCACCCAGGTCCTGAGTTCAAACCCATGACTGACAAAAAGAAAAGAAAAGAAAGAAAGGAGGCTTAAACCAATAAGAAGGCCAAGTTCCAGGTTATTGGAAAAGAGAAAAAGAAATTGGTGTAGGGCCAGGACCCACGACAAAGCTTATGGGATCTCAGGATGGTTTTTGCCTTTGAAAGTAGGTAGGTTAAGGACAAAGTCCTGGTGTTGAGTAGGTTTATGAGACTGTTGATTCTTTTTTTTTCTTCATTATTTTCCCTCCCACTCAAACTGTTAGTTGTTAAAACCTCCATATCAGTTTATCAGAATAGGCGTTAAACCTCAGAGAACATGACAAAATCAATCAGGTACCCTTTTGTTTGAGGTTCAAATGGAAAATAACTTAGTTTAGGCATGGGTATCTCTTGAAGTTGTTGTTTGTAGGTAATTTTTTAAAAGTCTTTAGGAACCTTTACTATGCACCAGGTGCTGTTTCTGTTTTAAGTGGTATTTCTGTGCAACTTCAGTTTTGTGCTATGGTAATTTTTTTGCTATTAATATTCAAATAAGAATGTATTGTGTATATGATTGTGTGTGTGTGAGTGTGTGCTAGTACTGGTGCTTGAACTCAGCCTGGATGCTGTCTTTTAGCTTTTTTTTTTTTTTTTTTTGCTTATGTGGTGCTGAGGAATTGAACCCAGGGCCTCAGGCATGCAAGGCAAGCGCTCTACCACTGAGCCACCTTCCCAGCCTGTCTTTTAGCTTTCTATGCTCAAGGTTGGAGTTCTACTACTTGGACCCCGGCTCTACTTTCAGCTTTTTAATGATTCATTGTAGATAAGAGTCCCACGAGCTTTTATGCACAGGCTGGATTTGAACTGGGATCCTGAGATCTTAGCCTTCATAGTATAGTTACGATTTCAGGCATGAGCCACCAGCATCCATCTGGTGGCTGTATCTGATTCTGATACCTTTGTGAGAAGTTTGCAGGGAGAATTTTTAATGGCAGAATTTCCATGTGACTAACTTACCTACTCCTTGAATTTCTGCAATTGTTCTATTTAATATTCCTTGTCCACTATTTAACTTAATTCTATACACAATACATAGTATATCTTACATCATCCAGATTCTAATAAGTGCACACTGCAATGAGGAATCAGGAATGGTAAGTAGCATAGTAAGTAGTATAGTAAGTAGTATAGTATAGTAGCAATTATTACTGGATCTTAAATAAGTAGAGGGACTTCTCTGGGGCTCATCATTGGTTGGAGAGGAAGGAGGCTTTGTTCTAAGCCATGACTTTGTCTGTATTTGTGTGACTTTGGGAAACTTTCATTTATTCTGAACTTCATTTTTCATCATCAGGCAAATAAATGACTTGGAGAAGGTACCTACAAAGGTTCTCCTATTATTTACTTTTTATGGATTTTGATAAAAATTTTTTGATGCCTTTCCTGGGGCTTGAACTTAGTCTAAGGCACTGTCCCTGAGGTTTTATAGCTCAAGACTAGTGCTCTACCACTTGAGCCATAGCTCTACTTCCACTTCCAGCTTTTGGATGGTTAAATGGAGATAGGAATCTCATGGACTTTACTTCCCAGGCTAGCTTTGAACAGCAATCAGCCTTGTGAGTGGCTAGGATTACAGGTATGAGTCATGGTTGCTCGGCAGGCTTTTGATAATATTTTAAATAACCAAGGCTCCAAAAGAGCACAGTGTTACTTAAGAGGTAGACAAGCACTGGTAGCTCAAGCCTACAACCCAACTACCCAGGAGGCTGAGATCTGAGGTATGTGGTTTGAAGCCATCTTGGGCAGAAAATGTTGTGAGACTCTTACCACCAATTAACTTCAGAAAACTGGACATTGAAGTGTCCCTTAAATGTTAAAACACCAAACTTGAGCAAGGAATGCCAAGCAAGAGCTGTGAGTTCAAGACTCTATTCTGCCACCAAAAACAAAACAAAACAAAAAGAAGAGGTGGACAAATCCCTAAGTTGTGTTGATAATAACCACTGGGGAATTTGAGGCACATCTGGAAAAGGCAGCTTTTCCACAGAGAGAGGTGATGGAAAAACTGATGCAGCTCTCTCCATGGTATTTTTTTTTTTTGGCTGGTCCTGGGCCTTGAATTCTTTTTTATTTTTAAAATTTTTTATTGTGAAAATACCATACAGAGGGGTTACAATTACATGGGCAAGGTAATGAGTACATTTCTTATCAAGCATTGTAGCCTCCTCCTTTGTTTCCCCTTCCCATCCCTTCCCATCCCTCCCTACTGTTTCCCACCCTCTCCCCCCCCCCCCCAGCCAACGTTGTAAAGTTTGTTTTTGACATAACGACTTGTACATCTCATTGTTGCAATGGGGTCCACCTGTATCACGTATCCCCATTTAAATGGTTTGTTTTTGCCCTTCACAAACTATACCAACATCAAAAACAATGAAAGCAGGGGTTATACCATGGGGAAGGGACATACAAAGCAACAAAGAAATCATTTTATAAATAAGTTAGAAACAATCACAAGAAAGAAAAAAATTTGAGTACTTACTTATCTTGGGGTTCATTTCACCTAACATCAACTTATCTGACCTTTTCTGCTTGTCTCAGACATCTACTAGTTATTGCAAATAAGGGAAACCATGGGACTTCTGTTTCTTTGGGCCTGGCTTACTTCACTTAATATAATTTTTTCCAAGTCTTTCCATTTCCTAACAAATGGGGCAATGTCATTCTTTCTGATGGAGGCATAGAATTCCATTGTGTACATATACCACATTTTCTTGATCCATTCATCTCCTAGGGGCATCTGGGTTGGTTTCATATCTTAGCTATGGTAAATAATGCTGCAATAAACATAGGTATGCTGGTAGCTTTAGTGTGGTCTTGTGTGTGATCATTTGGGTAAATGCCCAAAAGTGGGATTGCTGGGTCATAGGGGAGCTCTATGTGGAGTCTTTTGAGGAACCTCCATACTGCTTTCCAAAGTGGTTGAACAAGTTTACATTCTGGGCCTTGAATTCTATGCCTGGGTGCCACCCCTAAGCACCTTTTGCTCAAGGCTTGCACTCTACCATTTGAGTTCCAGTCTCACTTCTGGTTTTTTCTGTGATTAATCAGCAGAGATAAGAGTCTGACAGACTTGCTTGCCCAGGTTGGCTTTGAACTTTGATTCTCAAATCTCAGCCACCCAAGTAGCTAGGATTACTGATGTGAGCCATCAGTGCCCGGCTCTATGGCCATTTCTAAATGCATTGTCTTGGGATGACACTGGACTTCCCTCTTGGTCACACCTCCCTCCCTCTAGGTCTCCTAGCCTTCCACACTTCCTTTCTACATAAGCTTATGCTCCCACCAGCATATAGTGGCTCCTGTTAGGGTCTGAGCTAGAGAAAGAAGATGGAGGCTTAGGAGTTCTGGGAAGTGGCGCAGGCAAGCCCAGCTGCATCCTCAGGCTTGAGCGTGATGGCTGAGTAATGACTTATTTCATCAAAGCTGCCCCTTTTCGTTGTTCTACTCTGTTGAGAAACAGTCCCCTCCTGTAGTAGGAATGCATTCTGCTGGGAGCTACCCTGTGTACCTCTTCCTGACAGGCCAGTGAGTCAAGGCCTCTACCGCCTGTCTATACACTGGGAAGGGCCCCGGGCCTGCACGATGAGGGGCTGGCCACAGATGGTGTCTGGGCAGCTCCAGGATAACCCTTCACAGGCACTGCCTGCTAGTGGAATCAGGGACAGGCGAGGTGCCACCTGCTTTTGGCTTGTGGGCCATCCAGGAAGCTACAATTGCCCTTGGGTGTGGTAAACACCCCCCCCCCCCAATTCTAAGGCGTTGCCCTGTTTTTATCTGAAATCTCTTTTTATTGATGTCTTTTTTCCCCCCTTTATTTGGAGAAAGATCTGTCCTAGTTAATCTTTGTCTGTGAGAAGCAAGGCCCTAAACTCAGCAAGCCAGGCTTTACTTTGGGTTGGGGGTGGGGTTGGAGTGGAAGAAAAATGGCCATGCTGCTAGGTGGAACTTACCAAGGAACTACTGCTTATCCCTGAACTGCTCATCTTTCCTTTGTTGTTGTGTTTTTGCTAATTTTTCTGGTTTGTTTTAGTTTGCTGACTTTTGTACCAAGAACCTCATTGTGTGTGTGTGTGTGTGTGAGTGTGTGTGCACGCGCACACGCACGCACCAGTCCCTGAGTTTTTTTGCTCAAGGCTAACACTCTACCATTTGAGTCATGGTTCCACTTCCAGCTTTTGTTTTTTTATTTGTTTTGTTTTTTGTTTTTGTGGGGGATTTTTGGTGGTAAATTGGAGCAAGTTTCATGGACTTGCCTCCCTGGGCTGGCTTCAAACTGCTATCCTTAGATCTCAGCTTCCTGAGTAGCTAGGATTACAGGCGTGCACCACCAGTGCCTAGCTAAGAACCTCATTCTTTTACCCTAACCCATAATAGTTAAAGCATGATTCCCCATTTGCAGATGAAGAAATCCACGTGTCCCAGGTTGGGGACTTGCTGAGCGGAGGAGTTTAGATTCAAACACATCCAGCTGTAGCCAACCATACAATTGTGTCTGATGTCTTTCCTGGAATATTTGGCTATTTGTTGAATTTGGGTGAAACATTAAGATCTGTGGAGAATCGTGTTCACCAACCCATCTTAATATTTGCTTCGAACCTGGTAGGGCAGTGAGGTTTGACAGGTGGCTTCACCACCCTGAAGCTCCCAGGACTCCCTGTGTAAGAAAGGGAAGTGCAGAGCCATGACACCAACTAACTCTCCCAAGGGTATTGATCCAAAAGTGGCAAAGTTAGGAGGCAACATCAGAATTCACCAAATGCCCTGTGTTCAGGCACACACATACACTTAGCTGATGATAGTAAATGTTAGCCAGGGATGGAGATGTCCACTAGGTATTCGCTTCTCTTTTGCTAGAGGTAGACATCCTCTACATGTTTTACTTATATTTAATGAGTCCTCCACAGCTGGCAGCTGTGGAACTTTGAACAGGTTACCGGGAACCCTGTGCTGTGGGATCGGGGTATGTGGCAGAGGGATTCACAACAAGCTATTGGTCAGACTTAAATAGCATGGCAAGTTTGTTCCTTCTCAAGAAACAAAAGGAAATGTCATTATATCAAGTTACCTCTCAAACTGGGAGATAAATACAGAATCTCCCTTTGGGAAAGTTGACCTTTGACTTAAAGTGCTCTCTCTCTCTCTCTCTCCCTTCCTTCCTTCCTTCTTTCCTTCCTTCCTTCCTTCCTTCCTTTTTCTTTCTCTTTCTTTTCTTTTCTTTCTTTCTTTCTTTCTTTCTTTCTTTCTTTCTTTCTTTCTTTCTTTCTTTCTTTCTTTCTTTCTTTTCTTTCTTTCTTTCCTTCTTTCCTTCTTTCTTTCTTTCTCCCTCTCCCCCCTCTCTCCTTCTCCTCTCTCTCTCCCTTTTTGGGGACAGAGACTTGAACTCATGGCCTCTCATGTTCTCATTGGGCTTTTCTTCACTCAAGGTTGGCACTTTACCACTTGAATCACAGCTCTATTTCTGGCTTTCTGGTGGTTAATTGGATATAAGAGTCTTAGGGACTTGCCTGCTCATCTAGCTTTGAATTACAATCCTCACATCTTAGCCTCCTGAATACCTAGGGTTGTAGGTGTGAGCCACCAAGTAGCTCTTTTTCTTTTAAAGCACTTTGAAAAGAATTCTCCAATCTCTGCCTGCACTAACCATATGACTGTGCCTCAAATTATGCTTTTTAGCAGAAGTTCACCTTTATGATAGCAAGAATGATAGGTAGCTAGAAGACTGTGTCTGGGTAAAGCAAAACAGAAACAAAAAGAAAATTTTGAGTCTTCCAGTGGATGTCATGGGCAAGAACTATGTAAGAACTAGTGAGTGCTTTGAGCTTTTCCTTTGTTTCCATTTGAGATAGAGGGCCTTCGCTATGGTGAAGAGTTGAGCAGAGTTGCATTGGATTACCTCCACGGTACAATGTGTTGTTTTGAGCAATAAAAGCAGGCCTCACTCCCACCCCACCTTGTTTCCGTCATGCTGGAAGCTAGAGCATTCCAAAGCCAAATGACAGGTTGTTAGCCCGACAAGAACTCCCTTGGTGTGGTACTGTTTTCCTTGCCAAGTAGGTGTAAATCCCCAGTAGCCATTGGTGCCAGAGGCCCTTCTGGATTATGGGGCAAGAAGGGAGTGGGAATGGGAAGCCACGGGTGGTTCATCTGATTATAAGCAAAGAGGTGGTGAGAAGAGTTTTAAGCCTGGCATTTTGCAATCTGAGCATTCACTTAATTCTTGGTAGGGAAATTGTAGAGCTCATGAAGTCAGTCTTAGTAGGGCCACACTGAGTGTCTTCCCCTTACCTCGGGGTTTAGTTTCTGGCTTTGGGCTCTCCACTTTGGGATACTTTGGGTGCCAAGCCTGAAGGGTCCTTTGTTTTTAACCTTTGCTTGGATTTAACAGTTTCTATGTGGTCCACTAAGCAAGTGTGCATAGGCAGTCTGCTGCCTGGTGTGACATTCAAGACTCTTGAGACTGCTTTTCCTGGAACTGCTAGATGAATGTTCAGTATTGTTGTGGTATCCTACTTGAAGGAATTTTCTCCTAGTAAATGAGCTACCTTTCCTTGGGAGACAGTGGGAGAGTTAATGAGTTCACACTTAGAGTCATTGGCGAAGTAAGGAGTGTTCTTCAATTAGTGGGAAATGTGCCGTGATTCTAAATACACATGAACCTCTCCAGGGCGAGTCCTATGTCTCTACGCATCCTTGATTTTAGAGATTAAAAAGTGCAGTTTTATACCTTCCTTGTTTCCTAATGGAAATCAAATTGTTTGTCAGAATTTCCAGGTGCATTTTTTTTTTTACTGGTCTTGACACCTATCTTGTGTCTGAGGTACAAAGACTAAGAAGTGACACTTTTTTAGAGGACTTACTAGGTGTCAGGTACGTTGCAAGATTCTTTACAGAAACAGTTATATTCTTTCATTGATGTTGCTGTGTTCTGCCCTGTTGTGTGTATACAGAATTGAGTCCTAGAAAGGTTCAGATAATTTTCCAAAGGCCATAGAGCTTCAAAGTCAGAATTTTCTTTTTTTTTTTTTTTGGTCCGGTCATAGGGCCTGAACTCTGGGCCTGGGCGCTGTCCCTCAGCTCTTCAGCTCAAGGCTAGCGCCCTACCACTTGAGCCACAGCGCCACTTCCGGCTTTTTTTTTTTTTTATTTTTGCTTACGTGGTGCTGAGGAATCGAACCCAGGGCTTCAGGCATGCAAGGCAAGCGCTCTACCACTGAGCCACCTTCCCAGCCCCCAAAGTCAGAATTTTCTACTGAGCCAGAGGCACTGGTGGCTCACACCTGCTACTCAGGGGGCTGAGATCTTCAATTTGAAGCCAGCCTTGGCAGGAAAGTGTGAGACTCTTACCTCCAATTAACCACCAGAAAACCAGAAGTGACACAGTAGCTCAAAGTGCTATCCTTGAGGGAAAAAGCTCAAGGATAGATCCTGGGCCCTGAATTCAAAGCCCATGACTTACACACACACACACACACATTTTGCACTAAGATATTTTAATTTTTTTAAACTAACTTTAATTAGATAAAGGAGGCCCAAAGGGACTTCAATTCACCATATCAATTTAGGACTGCAAGGCATCTTGATCAGTGTCAGCCCTCTGTTTTCCCTGGCCTCTCTCAACTCCATTCAACCTCTAAAGAGACTTGGTTCCATTTTTGACATATATACATTGAGTATTTTGGTGGTATTCACCCACCTCTCAAGATATTTCTTAATTACGTTATCTTGCCTACTTAGGCCTATTAGAAGAGAAAACATGCAACGTTTTTGCAAAAGGACTTGATTCCTGGGACATTATTCTGGGACAGTTTTAGAATGGACATTACTGTCAGGGTTAGGAAGAAAATATGTAATTTATTGATAAATATTTACTAACATAGGGATGTGTGATAGGGGAAAAGGGGAAAAAAATCACATAATTTCTTCTGTGCATTTTCAAGTCCATGATGGCCAGGTGAATAAGGTCTTTTGTTGTTGTTGTTGGTGGTGGTGGTGGTCATGGGGCTTGAACTCTGGGCTTGGGCGCGATTCTTGGGCTCTTCAGTTCAAGGCAAGCGCTCTACCGCTTGAGCCACAGTGCTACTTCTGGTTTTCTAGTGGTTTCTTTGAGATCAGAGTCTCATGGACTTTCCTGCCCAGGCTGGCTTTGAACGGTGATCCTCAGATCTCAGCCTCCTGAGTAGCTAGGATTACAGGCATGAGCCACCGGCGCCCGGCCTACAAGTTCTTATTAAACTTACTGAACTTGGAGGTGGAACTGGGGTTTAGTCCCCCATGTTCTAGTTTGGAAAATCGAGGAATGAAGTGAGAACCCCACCCATGCCAGAGAATTTTCTAGGGAGGTGACATGCACCTACATAGTGTAGGCCTTGAGGCCACTTAAGGCAATAAGAATGTTTGTAGAAAAATAAACATGCATGGAATGCATCAACAGCTACACGGCAGACCTGGAATTAACCTCTGATTCAGTGAGTTTTTTTTTTACTAACAGCTTGGCGCCGGTGGTTCATCACTTGTAATCCTAACTACTCAGAAGACTGAGATCTGAGAATCACAGTTTGAAGCTAACCTGGGCAGGAAAGTCTGCAGCATTTGTATCCCTAATTAACTACCCAAAATCCAGAAGTAGAGCTGTGGCTCAGGTGATTGTGTGCTAGCCTTGAGTGAATAAGAGACAGGGCTCGGGCCTGAGTTCAAGCTGGAGTAGTGGCCAAAGACAAATAAGCCAAAACCAAATCCAGAAAAACATTTCTAGATATTTTGAAAACCTCTTCGGGATTTTCAGGGCTATGCCTTTAGCCATACTTTTTTTGTGATGGATGGGCTGAGGGAAGAACTTTGAAATTTAGGTGCTGGAAAAAACAGCAGGGACTAAGGGTCTTGCTTTGGATTTATAGAGTTCTGCCCAGCACATGCCTCTTACTGGCCCAGGGCAGGCAGTGAGTGACCAGCAAAGATGAAGCAATCTCCTGTCTCCTTCTGCCTTGCTTTGTAAGAAAATAATATTCTTTTATAAGCCAGCCAATTCCAGAGAAGTTAATTTTGAATTTCCTAAACTCAATACAAAATACAGCAGAGTCAAAATGTAATCCACATGCATATCCATTGGTACTTGGGTCCTTGTTTTGCTTTGTTTTATTTTGTTTTGTGCCAGTACGGGGGCTTGAACTTAAGACCTGCACTCTTGCTTGGTTTTTTCTCTCAAGGCTAGTGCTGTACCACTTGAGCCTTAGCTCCACTTCCAGGTACTTGATTCATCCATATTTGCCAGGTAGATTGATTTATGCCATGGTTCGCTTGCCATAATTTCGTGGTGTAAATCATTTTAATCTTTTTCCGACTTGGCAGGTAAGACCTCTTAAGTCAGTAGCAAATGACTTACATTTAGGTGGTTTTCCATGCTATCTAATCTCTTTGAGCCATACCTTATCACATTTATGATATTGTTCACAATAATACTTTGCACTGCAGGCTAGTGAGACAGCCCTAGGTTTGAATTCAAGCTTGCTCTTTACTAATTTGTCCTTAGGCAAATTAAACTTCCTAAGCCTTGCTTTTCTGATCCTTTCAACGAAGATAATCATAGAGATCTCTCAGGGCTATGCAAGGATTAGAAATAATTCCTGTAAAATGCTTTTTCACGCCATGGGGACTCAGTGAATGATGTTATCACCTTCTCTCAGCCAACCAAACTGTGTACAAGTGTTCACCACGGACGCTGTTATTACTTGAGTGGTTCTTAAAACTGTGGTTTACTGTTAACCTGGTTACAGAAAATTTTCCACTTGACACCCCTCTAACCAATCAGGCCAGAGCCGGTTCCTGGGGCCACTTTGTATCATGTTCTAGTCTCTGTGATGCACACTTCTGGTTGCCTGAGTTGGGGTTGAGATTAGATTTGCAACCATAAGGCATTATTTCCCAGGTCTTGCTCTTTCCACCCTTAACTGTGAGGTTTCTTAAAGTCAGTGTCAGGAGGTAACTTTATTCCACTGCGGAAGCCCTCCCCCTCTTTGCTTTAGGACCCTGTCTTATACCTGTGAGATGGATGGAGGAAAAATCTGATGGAATTACACAGTAAGGCAGGTCAGTCCTCCTTTTCTCCCATGTGTCACTTCCTGAGATCTCCAGGTAGTGAACTTCTTTGACAAACTCTTGAAAACTTGTCTTTTTTTTTCCTTCTCGGCCACCTGTCCCCTGTCCCCTAGAATATACCTTGTGGGCTCGCCCATTTCTCACAGACTTTTCCCTAAAGAGCTTTGCAACTGGAGAATCCAAAGGAGCCTTGTGCCTCTGTTCGTTATCAGTTTCTGATTGCAGCATGTGATTTACAGCCAGAATCTGGCATCTAGAAAAGGAGATCGTGTGTCTTTAAACAGCTGTGCGCCAGTGTGTGTAAATGCGCTTGCTAATCCAGTGACTAATTCATATAGTTTAAACCAGCACTGAGCCGGGCTGCCAGGGCAGGGCTGTAGCCTAACTGGATATAACCCAATTATTTCTTTAGTCCTCTCTGTATAGCTGTCTCTGCTTCTGTCTATCTGTCTCTGTGCCTCTGTCTCTGTCTATGTGTCTCTTCTGTCTTCTCTGAACAACAATCAGCAATGGTCTTTGGTTACTCTCCTTCTTGTCCTTCCCCCCACCCTCCTGGCTCTTCACCCCTCCTTTTTATTTACTCATCTGAGGGTGAGGCTCTGCTACTTCTGAGTCAGGGCCAGGGAACCAATCAGAAGTATGTTGGGGCATTCCAGGGGACAGAACTCATGTTCCCTCTTGGAAAAGAATTTCCTCCAAAGCTCCCTTGCCCATTGAAATGCTGTGACTGGGCCTCGCTCAGTTCCAGTCCGGCAATGATGCTGTCTTCCCTGTATGTTTGCCTGAAGTTGCGGTCCATTTGCCCCTCCTCAGTCACCATCCTTTCCTGGTGGGTCTGGGGTTTGGGAAAGACGCTTCCACTCAGTGGGCAAGTGCCAGACTTCTTCCCTGAGAATCTTATAAATATAAAAAAATGCAAATGTTGCCTTAATTGAGACCCAGGGTGGCCTCTTGTGGGAGCATCTTGGGGAGTTGGAAGGATTTGTTTGTCTCCTGGAGTCTGGAGCCTTTCCTCTGGGTCCTCAGCCTAAGTGTTCCCAGAAGTTGCAGACACCAAACAGGTGTCTGGCCCTGGAAATGGCCCCTGCCCAGCTTTCCCCACAGTCTCAGTGAGTGCAGCCCCACTGCCACCTCAAGCTCTGCCATGTGTCAGAGGTGGCGTGGGAGGTCCCAGCCTCTGCCTGGCTTCTCTCAGTAATGCCACCTGTCCCTTCCCTGGCATCATCTCTTCTACCCCAGGACATGACGAAACGTCTTCCTACTCACTCCCTCCAGACTCCTGCTGCCCCTTGCACTGTATTCCATGCCCATTGCAAACCCTTCTGTGTTTGCGGCATGCTCAGAGTGTGCCTCTGGGCATACGAATGCAAAATGATTGTCTGAACTCATGGGTATACCTCAGTGGCTTTTGTTTTGTTCACTAGAAGGGGCTTCCACATGAAGGGGCCCTGGTTAGTCATTTTCAAGGTATTCCTATTGTTCCATGGGTCAGTGACACTTTTCCTTCCCTCCCTCCCTTCCTTCCTCTCTCTCGTTCCTCTCTCTCCTTCCTCTCCTTCCTTCCTTCCTCCCTCTCATTCCTTCCTTCCTTCCTTCCTCCCTCTCCTTCCTTCCTTCCTTCCTTCCTTCCTTCCTTCCTTCCTTCCTTCCTTCCTCTCTCTCCTTCCTTCCTCCCTCCCTTCCTTCTTCTCTCCTTCCTTCCTTCCTTCCTTCCTTCCTTCCTTCCTTCCTTCCTTCCTTCCTTCCTTCCTTCCTTCCTTCCTTCCTCTCTTTCTCTCTCTCTCTTTCTTTTTTTCTTCCTTCTTCTTTCTGTGCTCCTGGGACTTGAACTCAGGACCTAGGTGCTATCCCTGACCTTTTCTGCTCAAGGCTAGCATTCTACCACTTGAGCTCCACTTCCATCTTTTTAGTGATTAGCTGGAGATAGAGTCTCGCAAACTTTCCTGCCAGAAGCTAGCTTTGAACCATGATCCTCAGATTTCAGCCTTCTAGGATCTAGAGTTACAGGTGTGAGCCATCAGTGCCAGGTGGATGGTGTTTCTTTTCTTTCTGAACTCTGGGCCTGGGCGCTGTCCCTCAGCTCTTGAGCTCAAGGCAAGTGCTCTACCTCTTGAGCCACAGCTCCACTTCTGGTTTTCTGGTGGTTTATTGGAGATCAGAGTCTCACGGACTTTTCTGCTTAGGCTGGCTTTGAACTGTATCCTCAGATCTCAGCCTCTTGGGTAGCTAGGATTACAGGCGTGAGCCACCGGCGCCCGGCTCTTTTGAAAAAAATACCAAGAGAGTTCACACAACAAAATGCACCACTTTAAAGAGTATCTTCAGTTGTTTTTGTTTTTAGTACCTTCACAAGGTGTGCAACCATCACCAGCATCTAATAGCAGAATCTTTCAGCACCCCTTCAGATGCCCTCCACCCATCAGCAGGATGAGCTCTCTGAGCACATACCTTTGCATAGCTCTACATCTCACTCATCCCCAAGGACCTGCTCTTTAATTCCTCCTCCACAGCACTCAAGCTCAGACTGTGTCTGAGCACTGGCTTGGTTAGGCCCCTCTGGAGTGAGCAAGTGTATGTCTGGGTGGAGATAATGAACGCTTTCACCAGCTGCAGGCACACAGTTCAGCCCAGAGAGCATGGGCTGTGGTGACTGCAATTTCCTAATGGCTTCCTGATGAGGCACAGCTAGTTATTAGTGGCGGATGAGGGCTGAGAATCCTGGGCCTCCCTTTCCCACCTGACCCAGGCAGATGCAGAACAGCCGTGTCCACCACCCACTTTGCATTGATCACGGTTGCTCTGCTTGCCACTTATCCGTCTGACCTGCTTATTGATTTGGAGGTTAGGTCTGCCTGGGGATGAGTTTGCTGCTGGGACAGCTGGCCGGGGCTGGCTGCCGTGGATCTGTGTGAATGATGCTTGGGGACAAAAGTAAGATTGAAGGAATGCTGAAGTCTGGGCATTCAGGGACATTGGGAGAGACCCAGGGAGAAGGCTGAGAAGACATACATGTCTTCATTTGGTATATCCTTCCTGTAAACTTTAGATCCTACACTCTTTGTGCATTGGCGTTTAGGACCAGAGCTGTTTGTACAGCTCTGTCATTTAGGCTGTGGGAGACTGGGGGCGGGAACTATAGAGATCATTTCACTAGTTAGACAAACAAATTTACTTCAGAAGCCTGAGTCCCTGGCTTTGTGTCCTTGCCTTGTCACTGGGTTTGTTGCATTCCCTTACCTCTATCAACTATGTCTTAGTTGCCCCATTTGGTCCCCAGTGGGACTGGAATGGTAGTGTTGGAGGGCTGTCAAATGACATGATGACTCCTTGTTTTCCTTTCAAGTGATTTTAGTTTCATATATCTGAGCTGGGAGCCAGTAGCTCTTGCCTGTAATCCTAGCTACTCTGGAGGCTGAAATCTAGAAAACAGGGTTCAGAGCCAGCTTGGGAATGAATATTGATGAGATTCTTATGTCTGACCAAAAAGCTGCCAAGTAGAACCATGGTTTAAGTGGCAGAGCACCAACATAGAGAACAAACTAAGAGATAGCACCCAGACATTGAGTTCAAGCCTGAGCACCCTCATTATACAAACACAAAAATCCATAGATCACTGAAATCAAAACCAACTAAAATCTTTACTGCTTCTGGATTGATGAGACTGGCACTCTTAAATTTAAGAGCTGGCATATATCATGATACCCTACCCTGGCATTCAAATTGAGGATTAAAGATTGTACTTTTATGGTCCTTGGTATGCCATAGGAACCTCTCTCCAGCTCCAAGGAGACTCTTTAACTAGAATCTATGCGTTGTCACTCAACACTGTAAGTGGGAGCCAATAGCATTGCAGGCCCATAAAAATCCCATCATATCTGTTGGCTCTTTGGGTGGGTTGTCCTGCTGTGGTTCTGAAGAACTTGGAAAGGAATAGTATGCTGAACCAGGGCTTGTTGGTAGTGAAGACACAGGAGAGACCCCCCTAGCCCTCCTTTGCAATGCATAGCGATAAGGTAGGTCAACAGCAATGGTACAGAGAAGTACTGGGCAGGGAGTCAAAAAGTCTAGAATTAGTAATCATGTGATGTGTGGCAAGTTGAGGTCACCTCCCTCTTCTCCATTTCCCCATCAGTGAAAGAAGAAGTTTGAAGTAGATGACGTCCAGTGTGCCTTCAAACTATGGTCCAGCAATAGAGTTGGAGCTCTGAGCAACAACAGAGCTCCTCCTCTCCAGGAAAGCCTCCTTCCCATTCATCTCCTAATTATGTCTAGTTGCCTGGAGGGAAAACCTCCCTCCAAGGAGTTGATAAAAGTTTTATAGCAAATTTTGCTCTTTTATCTATAGATTAGAATTGAGGGTAAGGTAGGAAAGCAGAGACAAGGAAATATGTAGACACTTAAGAGGAATGAAGGCATGGAATGATAGTTACTGCATTGGTCAGAGAAAAGGGGGAAACTGAACAGATAGGAGGCCAGAAATGATAGATTTAAATAGATCTTCACAAACTGAGGAGTTCCCTCAGATGGTGGGATGAAGAGTGGACCTAATGGTTTAGGATGACCAACCATGCTCCCTTCAAAGTTTACTACCTCTCTGGCTTCTGAGTACTTCCATAGCAGCTTGAGAAACTCCAGCTGGGACTCTTGAAATTATTACCTGAAGGCCTCTAAGTCATGCGATTTCTGGCTCATTAGGGACATACATTTGTTTTTACAGAACTGAGTGGGGGCTCTATTCCATGAGTGGTTGAACATTGAAAGGCTGAATGTGTAAATTCTAGATGTTCCAGGCTAGGGTAATGCTATTGGTTTTGAGTCCATTTACTGAAGTGCAGGCATTGTTGAAGACTCTTGATAAGTAGAGACCCAGGGCTGGCTTAGGTTTAGGCACTTGCCAAACATGCTATGGGTGGGATTTTTTTGTTTTTTTTTGCATCTTCTCTGATGTCAGTCTTGCTTCAGGGTAGGAATGTGTGTGTCTCTGCCTTTTCGTCACTCCTACCATGTGCTTCCCATGTGGCGCTTTTGAATTATCCTGGGATGAGTCAGCAAGGCCTTTGGAAAGAAGAGAATGTTTAGCCTGAAGGGAGTAAGGATGGAGAGAGAGATGGAAGAGGCAGTGTTTGCATGAAGTACTGGACCAGATCAGGTAGCCCATGGATCCACTTTGATAGCCACTGTTTGGTGTATTTTAAATGGTCCAAATCTTCCTCTGGGATTTCACCTCTACCATCTGCGTTGAATGAAAGATATATGAAAGTGTTTGGTGTTGGTGACTTTGCATATATTATCTCTGTTGTTCTGGTAGTCCAGGTTTACTGGCATGCTCTCCAGATGACAGGAAACCTGAGCATCTTCACTCATAACACTTCTGAAGTCACGGAAGAGAGTGGAAGGGAATCTGGGGTAACAATAAGTGGGTTATTCTCTGTGAAATATACTAAGCTCTTTAAATGAAAAAGAGGGGAATAATCTCTTTTAGACTTCTTTGAATATATCTAAGTACTGATTTTCCCAGGTACCAAGAAGAAATTCCCTGCCCAGGACTCAGGTATTAAGTAAAAATCTGAGGGGAACCTCTGCAATGAGTCATGAATTTCTTACCTTTGGGAGAGTCCAGGTTGAAGTTGAGCATTTGTTCAGCTGTGATGTTGGATGGGATTCAGAGACGGCAGTTGCTGACTTCAGTGGCCTGTGAGTGGAGAGTTGAAGATGATGAGTGACGGAAACACACAGGATGACAGCTTTGAGGGACTCGCTGCTAGAGCTCTTCCTCCTCAACCTTCCTCAGCCCTCTTCTGGGGCACACACTCCGTGTTTGTCACAGGCTAATCTGACTACTGCTGGCCCTTTTTAATAATCGTCCAGGAAGGGTTAAGGACATAAGTAACATAGTTGGAGAGGATTGAAATTGATGATCACCCCCAAATCGGGTTAAAGATGAAATTCCAGAAACTTAGAGAAGGAAAACAATCATTACTGAGATTTACCTAGCCCTGTGTTACTTCAAATCACGGTTTCTTGGCATCATGAGGCTTCAGTACAGATTCTCTTGTACTTTACCACTGAGCTGCACCCCTAGCTCTAGTTCTTAGTCTCTTTATTCAGCTCTAAAGAAGGGAGGAGGGCACTTTCCCATGGCAAAGCTCTTTTGTAGTATCCCTGAGTATGTATAATTAACAGATTTGGTAAGTGGAGCGATGACTTCAGTCATTGGTTGCTTTGGCCTTAGCATTCCCATTCTTTCTGTGACTGTCATAGAGATAGGTTTTAATTGCTTTGGGTTGGGCGATTTCTGATTACCCTTCTCAGAGACGGTATGCTTCAGGAGAGGGCCAGCAAACTGCTTCACTTGGCTAAAGAGATCCTCTAGTCTAAAGAAGGAACCATGTGAGCAGAAAATGAAGTCCATTCCTAAGCTGGCAACATTCTGGTTGATCTCATCTTCCTCCCAGCTTGGGTCCAGTTGGAGCTATGCGTACAGGGCAGACTTCCAGTTCCTCCTGTCTGGGACTCACAGGGGCAGATATAAATAGACCAAGACTTTGTCTGCAGGCATTGTTCCCTAACTGCCCATTGTTTCTTGAAGCAGAGCATTGCTGTGTTGCAGTGCATGCTCTCTCTCTCTCTCTCTCTCTCTCTCTCATTTTCTCCCCTCTTTCCCTCTTATTGTACACAAGTCTGAATTCTTACCTTCAACACTGTCCACCTACCAACTTTGCACTTGTTTGATACTTAAGGAGGAACTTGAACAAACTTACCCCCAAGTGTAAAATAGCTGAATCGGAGAGTCTCCTCTTTTGGTTCTAGCCTGCTTTCATCTGAGCCTCTGCCTGAGAGATTTGTGGTTGAGACAAAGCCAGGTGGGTGTGGTGATGGTGGATGAAGAGGATTAGTAACTGTTGAACAACCAAAGGGTCTTGATTAATGTGCCAGCCTCAGGGTAAGACACCGTCCCTCATGTTATACTGTGAGCCATTCAGGGAGGCTCAGTGCTTACTTGGCCTTTGCCTTTTCAACATTTTTGTTGGGGGCTTAGAGCAGAGGAAAGTTGCAGAAAGCAACTGAGTGAATTATAGGTGATGCAGAGCTGATATGGACCGTTAATGGGATGAGGATGAACTTGTGACATTAAACATGATCTCCATACATGGAAACATAGAAACACAGATCACAACAAAGGTGAAGTTTAATACAGAGACATGGAAAACTCTGCTTTTTTATGCCAGTACTGGAGCTGGAATTCAGGGCCTCCCACTTTTGATTAGCTTTTCTGTTCAAGGATGTTGCTGTGCCACTTGAGCCACAGCTCCACTTCTGGCTTTTTGGTGCTTCTTTGGAGATAACAGTCTCATGGGCTTTCCTGCCTGGGCATGCTTCAAACCACTCTCCTCAGATCTCAGCCTCCCTAGTGGTTAAGATTACAGGCATGAGTCAAAGGTATCTGGCTTTCCATTGACTTTTCCATGTTGGCTGTTCAGACCTTAACCAGGCAAAGTTTAAGGAGTGGACTGGTCATGTTGCTCTCATGTTTCTCCTGAGAAGTGTGATGTTGGATGCCTATGATATTCTTTTAGAGACATGTCTTGAAGGACTGCTTCTAGATTTGAGTCAGGAGTACCATGAGCAGTTGAAGGAATCAAAGAGTTTTAAAACCTGGACAGAAGGGATGATAAAAAGAAAGAATAAAGCAGTTGAGAAGCAGTTGGATATAGGATGCTAGAATTTGACTGTGTGGCTTTGAGTAGTAGAACCAAGGTTGATGGATAGAACTCCAAGAAGACAGATCTTTGACTCAATATGTGTGGTTATTTGTGGCTTAGGAGAGAAATAAGAGCTTCCAAAGTAGGGACCTAACTAAAGGTGTTCAGTGGAGAATTTCTGGGCAAGAGTGCTTGCTTTTGATCTTGGTTGGTAGGGATAGGGTATCATTGAGAAGCTTCATCTTCTACACTGGGAAAATGACTGACATAGTCTTTTTTTCGTTTTGTTTTGTTTTGTTTTTGTTTTTCTCTCCTGGGTTAAAGCTGACAGTCTCACAGTATGAATGTGTGTGGGTATGCATTTTCCTTCTCTGTCCAGATTTATTTATTAAAAGAAAAACACATCTGCATAAAAAAGCCTTTAGAAAGGCAGGAAGAATGTTGACTTTGTTTTTCTTTCTGAAGCACTAGGACATGTGGGGTTTCTGCTTCCTCTGAGGGGTGTTTGAAGACTGGCTTTCATCTCCAGTGAGGCTTTTTTTTTTTTTACCCCCACTGGAAAAAAAATGGCCCTTCTTTTGGTTTAAAAATGTATTTATATCATGTATAAATAAGAAAATGGGGAGAGAATTTCCTTTCATGATTTATGGAAAAATATTGCTTTCTGAACATCATTAATTGGGAATAAGTGACTGCTGCTGTTTCCTAGCCCGTTCCCACATGGCTTTGTCTATACTGAAGTTCTTCTAACTTTCCCTTCCCTGCCTTCTGCTGTCTTTCCCTGTCTCACCTCCCATCTCTTAGCTCTTGCTTCTTCCTCTGCTGCTTCCCCATGGCTATGACCCTACCTGCCCCCATCCAGCTCTCTCTCTCTCTCTCTCTCTCTCTCTCTCTCTCTCTCTCACTCTCTCTCTCTCTCTCTCACTCTCTCTCTCTCTCTCTCTCTTTCAGGTTGCCTTCCCTCTGCCCTCCCTTCTGCCCTCCCTTCCCCAGCTGGCTAGCTAGTTAGCTAGCTAGCTTTGAGTCTCAGAGTGCTGTCTCTGTGTTTGTTTCCTGCGTGGGAGGGAAAAGCAGGCCTTGAGAAAACAAGTTCAAAAGTGCAGAAAAACTTTACCTCTTCCAGCCTAAATAAACGGGCCTCTCGCCTCCATTTGTTTGCCCAGAATTTTCCATTGCCCATGAAGAAAACTCATCCTCCACCTTGCCTAGCTTGGCCTTCCTGGTGAGTCTCAGGGCTCTTCCCTCCTGACCATGGCTTTGCTCCCACAGGACATTACAGATAGGCCCTGAACTGAGGTTCTGGGTAGGATGTGCAGTGGCCCAATGGTGCCTAGACCTCAGTGTTGAAGCTGTTTGTCTGTAGCACATCCAGATAGAGACTCTACCCTTCTCCAGATAGAAGAGAACTCCTCTTCCTCCTCCTCCTCCTTCCTTCTCCTCCCTTCTTCTTCCTCTTCCTCTTCTTCTTCTTCTTCTTCTTCTTCTTCTTCTTCTTCTTCTTCTTCTTCTTCTTCTTCTTCTTCTTCTTCTTCTTCTTCTTCTTCTTCTTCTTCCTCCTCCTCTTCTTCTTCCTCCTCTTCCTCTTCTTCCTCCTCTTCCTCTTCTTCCTCCTCTTCCTCCTCCTCCTCCTCCTCCTCCTCCTCCTCCTCCTCCTCCTCCTCCTCCTCCTCCTCCTCCTCCTCCTCCTCCTCCTCCTCCTTCTCCTCCTCCTCCTCCACCACCACCACCACCACCACCATCATGATAATTGTGGACTTGAACTCAGAGCCTAAGTGCTGTCTCTGAGCTTTTGTGCTCCAGGCTGGCCACAGTCTACTTCTGGCCTTTTGGTGGTTGATTGGAGATATTATTGCCCGGGCTGGCTTCAAACAGCAATCTTCAAATCTCAGTCTCCTGAGTAGCTAGGATTACAAGCATGAGTCTCTGGCACCCGGCTATAACAAGAGATGTTTTTGTGTCCCATCATTTCTGCTTCTTGTGCTTTGAAATCTGCAAATAGAGCTAGAGAGGAACTTGCTGGTTTTCTGCAGAAAACCATGTCTGCAGAGCAGGACTTTAATGCTTGTTTCATCACTTTACTACTTACTATCTTGGTCCAATCACTGAGCCTCAGTTTCTTCATCTATAGGATGAAGGAAATAGTAAACTTGGTTGTTCTGAGAAACGTATTAAAATATAAAAGAAAAGATTTTTGAAAACTTAAAAAAAATCCCTCTATTCAGATAGCAGTGATGATTGTTTTAGGTGGGAAATAGGTGAAATGAAAATAAGTAAGCAATTTTAACTGATCAGCATCTTTAGGACCAGGTCTTCAAGGCTGCTAGCCAACCAGAAGGAGGAGCAACTAAGGGATAATAGGAAAATGTTGGCTTATTTCAAGTTGCTTTATTCTTAAACCTCAGCACCCTGACATGAATTTTGTAGTTGAGGGCAGGACAGCAGATTATAGAGGGTGAGGCCTGGGGCTCAGTGGCTCAGTGGCTGAAGCCCTGGTTCCATCCCTAGCACCCAAACAAAAACGTGTGGGATGGGAGAAGAGTAAGTAGGAAGCAAAACAGCTGTCTGCCAGGTGGTAGAGGAAAAGGTCCAACCCAGGCTTTCCTCTTCCTGCTTTCCATGGGGCTTTTGGCTGTGTGGTTTTTTTATGACAAAGAAATCAAACCTTTCCAGGGCTATTAAGACCTATAAAAAATATGTCCTGTGGTAAGAATCAAGTGGAATCATCTATGTCAGAAATTATGATTTGAAACATGTGAAACACTTTGTAAGTGGCTTAGTTTAGTTAGAATCACTCAAAGATTTGAAAGTATCTATTGAGTTCTTTATTTGAGATGGTCCTTACACATGATTCCTAATTGCTGTAGTTAAAACCTTTTTTTTCCCTTCAGTTGTGGGGCTTGAACTCAGGGCCTGAGTGCTACCCTTCAGCTTTTTCAATTGAGGCTAATACTCTATCACTTTGAGCCACAGGTCTAATTCTGGTTTTCAGGAGTTTAATTGGAGATAAGAGTCTCACAGACTTTCCCACCTGGGCTGGCTTCAAACTGCAATCCTTAGTTCTCAGCCTCCTGAGTAGCTAGGATTATAGGTGTGAGTCACCAGTGCCTGGCAAAACCATTTTTTCAAAAACATTTTTTTTTTGTTGGTCATGGGGCTTGAACTCTGGGCTTGGGCACTATCCCTCAGCTCTTCAGCTCAAGGCGAGCGCTCTACCACTTGAGCCTCAGCGCCACTTCCAGTCTTCTGGTGGTTTATTGGAGGTAAGAGTCTCACGGACTTTCCTGCCCGGGCTAACTTTGAACCGCCATCCTCAGATCTCAGCCTCCTGAGTAGCTAGGATTACAGGCATGAGCCACTGGCACCTGGCACAAAAATTAAAAAAAAAATTAGCTCCTGTGCTGGGGGATGGAACCAATGAACTATATATACTCTTAGCTCTCCTGACATTCCTTTAAATTATGAGAGTTGCCTTTTTTTCATACGAAAAAAACCAGACAGATGACTAAGGTAAAAAATATATAATATATTGTATAAATTTAATGAAATATATTATTTAATATATTAAATAATAAAATATATAACACACACATATATATATATAGAGAGAAGCATTTTGAACACAAAATTATACTTTATTTTTGTGTCATAATGATTCTAAGATGGCTCTCAGATAATTTTGGGGGGGATGGAACTGGGATTTGAACTCAAAGCCTCTTACTTATTAGGCACCTGGCTCTACTAGTTGAACCTCATATCTAACCCTTTTTGCTCTTAGTTTGACTTTCAAATAGGGTCTCATACTTTTGCCTTGGCCTCTCCAGTGACTGACATTACAGTTGTTCACCACCACACCCACTTTGCCTTTGAGACAAGATTTTTTGTTAACCCTCACCTGGGCTGATTTTGAATTGTGACCTTCCTATCTCCAACTCCTGAGTTGCAGGGATTATAGGCATATATCACCCTGCCTGGCCCTCAGTGGAAGTTTTTTAAAATCAAAAGCTCCGTTGGATTCATGTACCTCTTAGCAGACTTGGAGGATGCAGACTTGGTAAGAAATTATTCTGCATGTTTCGTTGAATCCCCTTTCTACAAATACTTAAAGATAATACAAAGAAAAAGTAGATTAGTCTACTTTGTATAAGGAAAAACAAAAACAGAGCAAGCCAGTTTCAAGTGAATAATGTCTCCAAAGGGGTTCTTCACTCATTTTTCTCAGTTGTTTTAATTGTACCCAGACAAAGCACCAGCTTAAAAATACCATATCTATGTGTTTAGCCATCACATTTTATACTATGTGCAAATTCAGTCAAGTTTCCCATAATTTATTGAGCATGTAGTGTGTATTAAGGCTTCTGCAACTTCATATACCTTTTATGTAGCCCTTATTACAAGGCAGGGAGAACAGCAGAGTTCTGTCTTAGCGTCTTTGGGTCTGTTTCCTGGGTTGTCATTTGCCATGACTGCCTGAGAATACTTGTAGGTAGATATCCTTCCAGCAAGCCATCTTCATCCACTTAGCTCCTCTTCCAGGCCATTTTTGCTCAATGTTTTAGGTGGGAGATTTTCATTACTCGAAGGAAAAGAACAAGAAAATGTAGCTGTAGGACCCAAGGGGGCGGTTCCATTTTTCTGGCTGGGATCCTGGAACGGAAGAGCCTCTCTGGGTTTCCCTGAACACCTGGAATTGATTTGGACTGTGCTCTGCCTTCTAGTACATTTGCTGAGGTGGAGGCTGGTGGAGTGGCTGGGAAAGACATAAATCTAGTGATTAAAAATAGCTTTTGCATGTCAGGTGCTTGAATGCATTTGGGAACATGCCTGCAATCCCTTTTTGTCTGGCAGGTCTGAACTCCAGCGCTGCCGAATTACAACTGCTTTCATTTGTTTTCCCTGCTTCCTTACCATGTAATGGTCAAGGGCTCATTGAAACCATGTGTGAGCCTGGTGAGTCACCAAATTCTTAGGACTTCAGTGGTAATAATGTGTTAAAACTCCCTTTTGGGGGGCTGGGACGATGGATGAAGGGAAGGAGGGAAAAGTCTGAGGTCACTTCCTACAGATGTTCATCATGCCTTAGCTGGCTCTGTTGGTGTCTTTCTTAGTCCCAGCTGCAGGACTTGTGTCTGGCTTCTTGGCACTATAACAGACTTATCTCTCTTGTTTAGGACAGTTTCCCTCTGCGAAGGGGTGTCTACCTCGGAGTTGGCACTAAACAGTGAGCCTTCTCTGGTAGCTGTGTGCATTGGCAGCATGGCACGATGCGGTAATTCCAGACTAGCTTGCGTATTTGGCCAATCAGGTCAGTAGAGGATGCGCTGGGGATACTCAGTGCTGCTTCTTTCTCCCTTCTTTGGAGTGGTGTTTATTGGCTGATGCCTGAGAGAAGGGCAGGCACCCAGCTATGTTTCTCTAACCATAGGGGTCCATTCTAGGGAATTTGTGTCCCATTGTTTGGGACAGTGATGAACTGTTTGGTTGGGATGGGTTTTCTGCCTTCTGCTTGCTTCCCCATGGTAAGGGCAAAGCTCCATTTATTGCTCAGCTCTTGCTGAGCCAAGACTTCTGCTTTGTCTCATCAGTATGTTTATGAAAATTAAGGTAGGGTCTGAAGAGGAACCATCATCACCTTTCTTTGCATTAACCTCAGTAAGAACTTGGTGGATTAAACCAGCTCCTTGGGATTGCCTCCTGCTTCTGTCCAGGTTTCTAGAGCCTGTTTGCCAGGATTAGGAGTGGAGAAGGAAGACAGTGGCCCCTTTAACTCTGCTTCTGGTCCACTCTTCTTGAATGAGATGGAGGCAGTAGATACCAAAAGATTTCAATTCATTTTGATTCTTAGCCCCTCTATGGGGTACACCTTCATAGGGGCCATTAGCAGCTTCCATTTGTGTTGGTTTGAAGGATGAAGGTATTTTGTCTATAACACTTGTCCTAGGTAGCTATGGTCCTACCTTTGAATCAATTACCCGATAGAGGCTCTGGTCTTTCTATTTAGTTATTTTTAAATTTTCTTCTTTAGCAGTTGTACATAGAAGTTACAATTCTATAGGCTAGGGTTATGAATACAATACATCTTGATCAATGTCGCCCCTTCCTTCATTTCCCGCTTTTTATTCCTACCTTCAAGTTATATAGTTCAGGTTTTACATAAGATACTTTGAATATAATGACTGCACTAAAAAATGTTCCTTTTTAGAACATTGAAAAGTTCAGGGGGCTGTGAACGTAGGAAGAATGGTCTCTGTCATCTTCAGTGTGCAGAACCTGGCTCCGGCATCAATTTTTCATTCTGATTTCAAGTCATTCCTCTTTGTCCAACTTTTACCACTTTTCCAGATTATGATGGTGTTGCCAAAGTTCTGGGCTTCAAATAGGCCAGTAAATGAAATGGAGACCTTGATATAAGCAAAACCAAAGTAACTCAAAGCCTAACTTTCCCTGTTCTCTGGTATATAAGCATTCATACTGAAGTCCTCTATTGCAAACACACAGTGTGCTGATAAAATTGAGAGAGTAAGAGGACATGTCACCTAGGACTAACTCATTGTGTGTGTGTGTGTGCGTGTGTGTGTGTGTGTGTGTGTGTGTGTGTGTGTGTAGCACATGCACACATACCCATACATGTGGGTGAGTTGAAATAAAACTGTAATGTTGATAGATTTTTGAATAGGGGTTCACTATACTATTCTCTTAGCTTTTGTGTATGTATGAAAATTGCCAAAATAAAATACAAACTTGATGAGGGATATACATACTACTTGGAATCTATATCGATTCCATTCAGCATTCTAGACACAGCTCAGATCTCTTCTAGAAACAAACGAGAAAGTGTGGTACCCAGTATAAGAATGCCGGCAAGAATGAGACCAGAACCCCTAGTGTTTTTGTTGTTGTTGTTAGTTGAACACTGGGCCTGGGCACTATCCCTCCCTCAGCTCTTCAGCTCAAGGCAAGTGCTCTACCATTTGAGCCACAGCACCACTTCCAGTTTTCTGGTGGTTTATTGGAGATAAGAGAGTCATGGACTTTCCTGTCTGGGATAGCTCTGAACCATGAACCTCAGATCTCAGCCTCCTGAGTCGCTAGGATTACAGGTGTGAGCCACCAGCGCCCAGCTCAGAGCCCCTACATTTTGACAAGAAAGCCAAGTGCACCTTGTGCAGGCTATTCCGTGTCTTTCCCCCGCATCTTCAGAATCCGGTCTTTCCCATTTGTACAGTTGCTCTTTCTATTCTTCTCATAAGAACCATAATGTCTCTTGGTTTTCTTTTGCTCTGGGAAACATATTTCAGCATGCTTTTATGTAATGAATTAACCTTGTATTATGTGAGTAGTGGCCCACTAGGTGACTCAGGTGAATAGAAGAAGGGCAGGAAGCCAGCATTTAACCTCTTTGCTTCATATGTCAAGAAGAAAGCCTCACTTCCTTTTGTTCCAGGAAAGGAATAGAATAGGAATAATTCTTTTAACAATGTTTTTATGGACAAGCCATAATGAAACTTTGGGTTTCTTAACAATAATTTTGTTTAAGTGTTCAGTGATCTCAGTTTTATCTAATTCTGAACCAAGAAATAAAATATCTTTCCTCTCTCGGTTCTGAAAATGTTTCAGTTTTCTGGCTCTGATCTATTAGACTCTGGATTTTAAGAGTTGAAAGACCATGTAATTGTAACCCCTCTGTACAATATGTTCTCAAATAAAATAAAATTAAATTAAAAAAAAAAAAAGAGTTGAAAGAGTGTTGGCCTTGCTTGGTTTGTCCTATCCTGTGACTTTAGGCCAATCCTTTTATTCTTTGGAAAAACTAATAAGGCTTCCTCATCTGTAACATGGAAGCCTTGTAGCTTTATCCAAGTGATACTAATGGTTCAGACCTTCGTCAACTTTAATCTGTAATTGGGAGTGTACAAAAGAAAGTAAAAAGAAGGAAGGCTGAGGATTCTAGAAGTCCTGTTACAAGAATATTGTAAGATATCTTGGCAAACCTGAAGGCAGTTTTCAGATCTAAGGCACATTATTCTTTCTTTCACATTGCTCTGATTATGACAATACCCAGCACATGTGGCTGCTACCATTGTAATCCACTAGGGTTTGGCCCAGTCCAACCATCTACATAGGACTGGCAAGCTCACTTGAATTTCTTGTCCTTAGCTTGCCTTAGATGTTCCAGTCTTCTATGTATCATTATTGAGAACATAAGAGGAACTTCTCTATACAGTAAGTACATAGGTCTTGAATGTCTTCCTGACTGAAAGTCCCCCTGCCCAATCAAGTTTAGATTCTGTGTAATCTCATTGGTATGAACCATTCAGTTTCAGGGAACTCAGTGGTACCAAAAGACCCATGAAACACCTTGAAGAGTTCTTGGAAGCTGAGCAACCCTTAGCTTGGAGTAACATACAAGTGAACCCTTGTTTTGCACTTCACTTGAACTGTGGATGGGGTGGTTTGTGTTTGGCCACAATGAAACATGAGCAGGTGGTTTGCTGTGTTCAAAATGCTGCTGGCTCAGTAAAAGCCACAGATGTGCAGAGAGCTGCTGCCTTCTTCTGCCTCCACCTTGTACCAGCCTGGGATAGATTTTTAGGTGCTAGCTTCTACAGTTCTCAAGATCCTGGTGTAATTCTTATAAATCTGAACTGGCATTTAGGGTCCTGTGGAACAGTTAGTGGGCAAGAAATCTAATCTATAATCTTATTTATACCTCTAATTTCCACTCATTGAATGAATATGCCCAGTGCACTTGGTAGTTATTCAAGTACAATCCCCAGAATTTTCAAACAAGTTATTTGAATTTCAGATACTATTTTAACACATCTCAGTGTATTTTTCCCACAAAATTCAATTAGCTAATCTCTGTGGAGGTACTGATTGATGTTTAGATGGTATGACTAAAATTAGGATTATCTGAAATGGAATGAAAAAGTATTATGATAGATAATGAGGTAAAATATATTAAGAATGAGAAATTTGTCTGTTTGGGTTAAATCTTAAGATTCTTTGCTTTTATAATGATTTCACTATTATCAATATCAACTGGGTAATTAGCAGAACTGTTATAACCATGCAGACAATGTAGAAGGACTTATTGCCCTAGTATTTTATGTAATAGTATTTTGTATTAATGTCCACTTTGGGTTGTGATTATTCATCATCATTTAAGTGTAGTGCCCACACAACTGAAAAATGCAATTGTTCACTTAAAGATAGAAGGAGAATATTTTTTTATGAAACCCCAATTCCACACTTTATAAATATAAACAAAAAACCAGGGCACTGGTGGTTTACTCCTCTAATCCTAGCTTCTCAGGAGGCTGAGATCTGAAGATCTCGGCCTGAAGTCAGCCAGGACAGACAGATTTTAAGACTCTTATTTCCAGTTGATCAGCAAAAAGGCCAAGGTAGAGGTATGACTCAAGTGGTAGAGCTTAAGCATGGAGCAGAAAAAGCGAAGCAAGAGCACAAGGCCCCATGTTCAAACCCAAAAGAAGGAAAAAAGTAATGGGTGCATAGCTCTTGACTTTGCTTTCTTTGGGTCCAAAGGCAATAGTATGACAGCTGCTGGAGACCAGGTGTCTCAAATGTGTGGAGATAGTTTCCTTCAGCTGGGCTGGGAGCCCTCCCTCAGGGTCGCCAGCACTTGAACCTCCCACAACCAGAAGGATAACACCAGGCAGGCGTTCACCTCCAGGCCTCTGTGCAGCTGCAGCTGACTGCCTGTGGACTAGACTACTGGAGATGGCATTGAGGTGCATAGGTGAAAGTAATCCCAACTGTTTCCCTCAGAGGGAACAAGCCGGAAGTGCTGTGTCCCAAACCGGAAGTAGAAACTTGTAGTTTCCAATAGAAGTATCTGCTTCTGACAAGACCATATTAACGGAGTATAAGGCGTGAGAGGATTTAGACTGAGGTTTTTAGCTGTCCTCCGTGACATTTACTTCAAACTGCTACCCCACTGCCAAAGTTTTCATGTTTAGGAGACACCTGGGTCTCCCAGACAGTTCTCATCCTTCAATTTCAGTTTTCAGTGAGACTACTGCCTCTTCATTAGGCCTGGTTTGCATTTTTCCATGTGTTGCTCTATCCAATTTCCGCCACCAGTGAAGTTCTTTCATCGAGTTCATAAATCTAAAGCAGGGGAACACACACACACACACACACACACACACACACACACACACACACACACACACAGATCAAGCTCATCAATTTATGTTGGATGGGGGTGAAAGGAAGGAAAGTTGATTGAAATTTGGAAAAATTTAATTCATAAAATATTTGTTGATTGACTTGTGCGAGGAGCTGGGGTTGCTGCGATTTTCCCTTCTCAGAACCAATACTCCCTAGTGAACTAAAAAGTCCCTTTCTCTAGTTAAATTGACTTCCGCTTTACAGGGGAGACATTTCTGGACCTGCCACTTAGCTGTTCTTGGACTGGTAGAGTAGGGACAAACGGGGAGCATTAATGGGTTTCATAAGTGACTCATTTGATGATTACTCCATTGTTTGAAGAGCTGGGTATTATGTAATTCACACTCCCCCCCCCCCTCCTTATTTTTTTTTTTTACAACAATCTGGGATTTTCCATCATTTTGTCAACCTTCCTGGAGACATGATGATTTTTCCATCAGATTTCTTTTGGCCACGTCCCGGGGGCAATCCAAATTTACCACTCCCTGGTGCTTCAGATGCCCTGTCATTGGCAAGGCTTGGAAGAGCAGCTACAGTGAGCCCTTCTGGTCTTCCTGGGCAGGACCTAGACTATAGGTCTTTTCCTGACAGCATGGCTGAAAAGCAAAGGCACTGGAGGGCAGGCACTGACTGTCCGTCTTTTGTGCCAAGTCCCTTTCATCCATTTTGACATGCAGATACAATATTTTTGTTCCTTTATTTTTATTTGTATTTATTTTTAATGTATTTTTATTTTCTTTAGGTCATAGTTCAAAGGAGTTGCCATTTAACAGAGCTGTTTATGAATACAGTACCTCTGTATAAATCCCCTTTTAACATTCTCACCCACCCTTTCTACCCTACCCTTTCTCTCACTTTTCTTAATTTTAGATTATGGATTGAATTTTAGGTTATGCATTTGAGTTTTATGTCAAAACCTAACAAAATGAGTACTAGGAAATGGGTATTTGTGAGGTGGGGGGGGTGAGGTCAAGAGGAGGGGGGAACAAGAATGAAGGGGGCAAATGCATAGAATGCAGGCAAGAATGCATTGTCTATGCCACACAACTGAGGAAATAAGGAAAGTGGGGGTAGGGGGGTGTTGGAGAGATGGCATAGGTTAAGATTCACTGTTTACATAAATTGCTTTAACTTAAGTATGTAGTAGAATCCTTTGTTTTTTAAGTCACCCATTGTCATCTTTTTCCTTCTATGTTTCAGCCAATATTATGTACATTCAAGGATATTTTTTAACTAGCAAAAGTTGAAGAATGTTTAGTGGGGGAACTTCTGTAATACTCTGACCTGACACTCAACCATTTCATAAGTCACTTCTAAGGCTTCTAATATTCACATCAGTGAAGTGCATCACTGTCAGGAGTTTTCAGGAAGTGATTAGCTTTTGGGGAGCAATTGAGCCTGATGTGAATTCCAAAGATGTCTGATTTCAACCATAGGTATCTTCCTACACTCTGATCAGTCTGCGAGTTCAAAGAAGGCTGGACACAAAAGATACAGGGATAGTCCAGCTAATGATGACATGTTGGCCTGGCAACATTCTTTTGATGCCTCATTCTTTACTATCTACTTGTTAACAAGTAAATCAAGTTGTATGGAGTTTTACTCCTTCACGCATGTCAAGCTTGCCTGCTTCTCCTATCAGCATTTGGCCTTTTGAGTCAAAGCCACCACTTTCTTTTTTAAAAAAAAAATAAGTTTTTTATTGTGAAAATACTGCACATAGGGGTTACAATCACATGAGCAAGGTAATGAGTACATTTCTTATCAAGCATTGTTGCCTCCTCCTTTGTTTTCCCCCTACCATCCCTTCCCTCCCATCTCCACAACTGAGAGTCCTTCTAACTTGCATTATACACATCTCCTAAACTGTTGTTTATAGAACACTTCCTAAGCTACTCTATAAAACACACTGTGATCAGGCCATTCATTCCTTCACATTAACTCTCAGTGGCTTTCTGTTTTATTTAGGCTAAAATGATAAAATACCAAAATGTTCCCTCTTATCTCTTCATCTTTGTCTCTAATTACTCCCTTCCCTACATTACACTGCTTCTGTTTCATTCCTCCTTTTGGTGCTAGTATGTATAAAGTCCTCCTCAACCTGTCCAGTCTCATACCTTTTATTTATTCTGTTCTCTTGGACTGGGATTTTGGTCTTCTAACTTTGGTGTTCATCAGGATCACCTTTTCTCTGTTCTGAAATCCAGAATTCTGAATGATTATCTCGTAACCTATAATGAGTTGGTCAGGAGAGTAGCTGAGAATTTGATCATTTTTAGGTGATGCCAAGGTAGCTTTTCTGGGTACCATATTTTGAGAACCACTGGTTTAGAGTATTCTTTTCTTCTTAAGCTCTGTGTAGGTCAGATGCCTCTCTTCTCCCAAGGGAGGCTTTTCTTGGTTCCTCCAGGTGTGTAGGAATATCTGTTCATATGTTCACACGTACCTTGTACTTAACCTTTAAGCCTTTGTTGACATTGTATTTGAGCCTATATCCATGGACTTTTTTTTTTTTTTGGGTCCGGTCGTGGGGTCTGAACTCTGGGCCTGGGCACTGTCCCTCAGCTCTTCAGCCCAAGGCTAGCACTCTACCACTTGAGCCACAGCACCACTTCCGGCTTTTTTCATTTTGCTTATGTGGTGCTGAGGAATCGAACCCAGGGCCTCAGGCATGCAAGGCAAGCGCTCTACCACTGAGCCATCTTCCCAGCCCTATCCATGGACTTTTTGAGTGACAACATTTGTTGAAAGAATCAGGTGTCTAGAGGCCATTTCTATCTTATTTACTACTGTTTTCACTGCTTCTTTGCACATAAGAATTCCTTTTCAGGACCAAACAAGGTTCTGGGTCACAATTTCCTATGTAAATAGTGCATCACTTTATATAAAGAACAAGGATGTCTGTGAGTTTTAGTGTCCTGGGGGAAGGCTGTCCTGAAACGGACATCATGTAGACGCTGAGGGGATGAAAAGACTTAGAAAATGTAAGGATTTTCCACTGTTTCACAAAATAAATATGCTTTTACTAATAGCTATGAGAAATTTCCTTTTCTAAACTAAAATTTAGATGGGGTATAAAAATCTCTGTCTTAATGTACTTATTTTCACAAGTAAAAGGACTATAGAAGAAAAAAAAAAGAGAAATGTACTCATTACCTTGCTCATGTAATTGTAACCCCTCTGTACGGTATTTTCACAATAAAAAAAAAGAATTCCTTTTCATAGGAAACTGAAAATATGCAGTAACACTAATACTTTCTGTGAGTATAAAAGGTTAGTAGGTATTATGTTGGGTAAACTAGCAGAAATATGCAGAAAGAATAAACACATCTTGTTTATCAGGGTAGGATATTTATTCAGGTAAGAATCTTTTTCCTTCGTTCGTTCATTCATTCGTTCCTTCCTTCCTTCCTTCCTTCCTTCCTTCCTTCCACCTATCCATTTCTCTCTTCCCTTCCTCTCTTCTTCCTCCTTCTCCTCCTTCTCCTCTCCTCCTCCTTCGCCTCTTCCTCTTTCATCCTTCTCCTCCTTCATCCTCATCCTCATCTGTCTCCCTCTTTCTCTTCCTCTTTCTCCTTTCTTTTACTTCCTATAGGTCATTGTGGAAAGGCCTTTAAATTTTATCTGTTCTGATGAGGATGTGAACATGGTAATTTCTCAGTTGCCACCTTCGTTGTATCCATATCTTACATTTTATGAGTAGTTAATTACCACTTGATTTCAGTTATTCATATACTTCTTTTTTACCTTACAGACATGGAATGCGCAGATGTCCCACTACTAACTCCAAGCAGCAAAGAGATGATGTCTCAAGCATTAAAAGCTACGTTCAGTGGTTTCACAAAAGAGCAGCAACGACTGGGAATCCCCAAAGGTATGTTGTTATAGCTGGAAAAAGAGACACTGTTGGGCAGTTCTTCAAGCAGGCTCCTTTACAGACCCGGTGTAAGGCAGCGATTAGAATAACCACGTGCGAATCAGTAGTAATGGGTTGTTACAGATGTTGGTTAGAACAGATTCATGGACTAATATTCCACCATCACCTGGGCTTGTCACTGCATCTTGCTCTTAGGACAATAGTTTCCAAGCCTATTTGCACATTTAGATCCCTTCTAAATCATTGAAAACTTTGAAGGCTAGGCCCTGTGTTGCACTAACTCAATCTGAACCTTTGGTGGAATTTATATTATTATTTTTGTGTGTATGCTGGTACTAGAACTTGAACTCAGGGCCTAGGTGCTATCCCTCAGCTTTTTTTCTCTCTCAATGCTGATACTACTACTTGAGTCGCAGTTCCACTTTTAGCTTTTTGGTGGCTAATTGAAGATAACAGTATCATGGACTTTTCTGTCTGGCTTTGGAACTGCAGTCCTCAGATATCAATCTCATGAGTAAATAGTATTATAGTGGTGAGCCATTGGCACCTAGTGCATCTGTATTTTTTTAAGCTCCTTAAATGGTTTCAAACTGCAGGAAAAAAAATGGTAAACCTTATTTCAGGATCACTCTGGGCTGCCATTGGGTGTACTCAGTGAACCACATTCCTTGGGATTTACTGATTGATTTTTCTCTTCTGTGTATAAATATGTAGTTGTTCTTTTGGTTTTGAAAGCATTTATTGAAAGATAGAAGACTTGGGTGGAGAAGTTTACTAAGTAACATTTTGTGGACAATTGAGAGCAGAGGTACTTTCCTGTTGGGAAAATAGAAGGCTCTCTTTAGATCAGACCACTTCTACTGCTAGATGAAAGGCTTCCAGCCTAGTCAAACCCAAGCTTAAGGTAGATTCTGTGAATATTGCATGGATTCTTTGAATCTATCCATATACCTTTCCCATGCTTCCACTTTTCCCATAAACCTTGGTGAACAGCAATACCAAATACCCTTGGAAGATCACAGGTAAAATAAAGTAACTTCTGACCATTGGGTTTTCCAGCATCTCATGCGGTATTCTGCTGGGTTAAGTGGGTACTATGGCACATTGGTGACATGGGCACTGCAAGCAGTTGTCATCTGAATTCTTATAGTGCCATTTGTGGGTGTGGTGTGTGAAAGCTCAGGTGCCACGTGAAGAATACACGTTGTATGTGCTACAGTGCTACACTAAGCAGGGCCTCTTATATGAAGAGACTTGTAGGATATCTAGTATAATACAGGCACCTAATAATGACATTACCGGGTACCATTTGAATGACTTATCATTGCTAATTACTACAGTTATTACTGAGCACAATTGGCTGAGATAAAAGTAATTGGGAAAAATGATTGGTCCCCAAGCATACCTAAGGGTTGAGAGCTGAGGGAGGCATTGCAGTCTGTAGAAATCACTGCTTTGTTATTACTGTTATTAAGCCATCTTCCATTCACTAAGGCTTTTAAGAAAGTCTAATGGAAATAAGGCAAGGAGACAGGAGATTCATGGAAATGTTTGCCTCAGTAGAGGGCAGGGACTATTCTTGCATTGCAGTCTGGCTGATTCTAGTCCCTCCACATGGGCAAAATAGAAAAGGTGGGATGTTGAGGGTGGAGAAGAAGAATCTAGGACAGTAGTCCTAGGCTGGTACTGCCCAGCTCTGTGGGGCTGGAAGGGTCTTTGGTGACATTCGGGTCCTTCTGTGTTTTCTTCTGAGTCTGATGCACAGCCCTTTTATTTGATCTTTTTCTTTAGATCCCCGACAGTGGACGGAAACCCATGTTCGGGATTGGGTGATGTGGGCTGTGAATGAGTTCAGCCTGAAAGGTGTAGATTTCCAGAAGTTCTGTATGAGCGGAGCAGCTTTGTGCGGCCTGGGTAAAGACTGCTTCCTGGAGCTGGCTCCAGACTTTGTTGGTGACATCTTATGGGAGCATCTAGAGATTCTGCAGAAAGGTAAACGTGTGAAAACAATGGGGAGGGAAGGGGAGAGGAAGGTTGGAGTTGTTAGAGTAGGTAGGGGGGACTGACCCAGTTGGAGGGCTGTTAATGCCATTGTCTGCAGGGGTTCAATCATAGCATAGATGGTCTTCAGGGATACCTGTGTCGTGTAATGCTTGATAAACAGTAGATGCTCAGTTATCTGTTGGTCCTTTTTCTTCTTTGTAATAGGG
The DNA here is from genome assembly GCF_019054845.1 of Dipodomys spectabilis. Taxonomy (NCBI): domain Eukaryota; kingdom Metazoa; phylum Chordata; class Mammalia; order Rodentia; family Heteromyidae; genus Dipodomys; species Dipodomys spectabilis. The sequence goes on from NW_024870700.1 coordinate 2,316,584, forward strand.
TTTCAGCGTTTTTAGTGTTTAGCACGATCGATTGTACTCTTGTCGTTTCTTGTGATCTAACCCATCTTCTTACATCTGTGATTTTTTTCTTTTTGACTGAACCATGCTCAAGAACAGTGTTGTCCCTGTTCCATATCACGCCTGGTAATAGACACTCCCTTGATCTATGGCTATGAAACACTTGGCGATAGGCAGGGAGAAGCTTAGCAGCTCAGAGCTTATTAATATGTTAGCCTTCTCTGCCCACTAAACTGGACTGGAGGGGCTGCAGTGCAGAATCTCTTTTCCATCTGGAGCAGAGACTGGGGTCACATGAGGACGCGGTGTTGCAACCTTGTAATGACACGGCCTTCCCTACCGGCCTGCTCCAACCTTTTTGGACCAAGTGACTCACGTCCCACAGTCCTGGCTGAGTATAGAAACAGCAGCAGGCGGTAAACTTGGGTGTTTTGGCGCTTATTTTTCTAAATTTCTTCTTAAAATAAATTTCAGTTACCAGCAGTCAGCAGTTGCCCCACAGCTGACTGTAAGCCTAGAAGCCCGCTGCCCTCTGTAACCCAGGCCCACCCTTTCCCTGTGGTCACTAGCTCCAGGCCTGGCTCAGACAGGAGAGGGGAGAGGAAGGGGTGGGCACAAAGCTCAGGATTAGCACTTTGAGTCCATAGAATAACCTTCCTTTGTTGAAGAATGTTCTCCACACTGCAGTGCTCCTAAAGAGAGACCCACCTTTGATTCCTCCGGGCACAGCAGGGGCCTGCTTCTCAATGACAATGAAAAATAAATGAACACAGTGATAAACTAGGTGAATCTTCTGGGGCTGGCAGGCAGCTCTGTCTTCCTCAGTCTATGGGCGTGTTCACTGTGTAACTGCACCCACACCCACTCCTTGGTGTTGACATGAGTGGCTTGTTTACAGGGCAAAAGCTATGTCAGGTTCCTTACTTGTCTAATGTATCTGCTGACTTCTAAACACAAAAGCTGACCGTGCAACCCAGACATATTTGACTACTATAATATTTCCCTCTGTTGGGCATCACAGAGTTGTTCCGTATTGGGGGGTCAGGATCAGCTTACCCCTGATCACAAGGCAGAGCTAATATTCTTCCAATGTCTCCTTGTTTCCAAAGTGCTTTACATTTGCTGTTTGGATCCTCAAAGTAACCCTGGGAGGAAAGGGGTGACATTGTGTAAAAAGAAATGTACTCTATCTAACTTACGTTGCTGAAAGCCCTTTGTACGTCACCTTTATATAATAACAATAAAAAAGATGCAAAAAAAGAACCCCTGTGAAACAGGCAAGGCAAGGAATCCTTGTCTGTAAAATGAGGGTCAGGTTAGCTGATTTTCTCAGTTATCATCATTCATTTCCTTGAATGTTTTTTTCATTTAATTTCTCTTTCTTTCTTAATATCCTTTGAAATGTAGCTTCCTGCCCTGTGTTTTTCTTCTGATACTGTGGTCTCTTTGGGTGCTTTTGGCTCTAAGACAGGTCCAACTTACCTTTCCACAAAGAAAACAGCATAAGGGAGTTTAAGTGAATTAGAATGTAATCAAGTAAGTTTTTAAACAAAAGGAAGACCATCCTGCCCAGTGTTCTCCTGTGAGATGCAGTAAAAACCCTCTCTGTTCATATTCACATACTTGAAGAGAGGAGTAAGATTTCTGCACCCAGGGTACAGCCTCTGTTCTGTAATTAATCCAAAGCAACAGGGCACCCAAAGAACATAGCTGATTGGGGTGGGGTTGAAGGTTAAAGGTACAGGGGATGTTATAATCTGATAAGCTGCTACAGCAGTTTAATCATTTTATCTCAACTGGGAACTATTTTTCTTTTTTCTTTTTTTGTTTTGTGCAGGTATAGACATGTCTTCCCATCAACCCTTGCTCTAAGCAGGCTATCAAATACCTGAGGAAAACCCCAAACCAACATACTCTCTTTATATCAGCAGCTGCTCCTCCTCCTCCTCTTCCTCCTCCTCCTCCTCCTCCTCCTCCTTCTCTTCTCCTTCTCCTTCTCCTTCTCCTTCTTCCTCTTCCTCTTCTTCTCCTCCTCCTCCTGCTCCTGCTCCTCCTCCTCCTCCTCTTCTCCTTCTCCTTCTCCCTCTTCCTCTTCCTCTTTTTCTTCCTCCTCCTTCTCCTGCTCCTTTTCCTTCTTCCTCTTCTTCTTCCTCTTCCTCTTCTTCTTCCTCCTCCTCCTCCTGCTCCTCCTGCTCCTCCTGCTCCTCCTCCTCCTCCTTCTTCAGTGAAATTCTTCAGAGCCTGTAAGAGTCAGAGGCTGTCTCATTAGATTACAGAATAAACACTGGATCCTGAGCTCACCATGGCTCAGGGGGAAGCATTTCTATCTGAAGTTACCCTTCCCTCTCTGTTCCTTTCGTATTCCTAAGGAAGAGCACCTGAGCAGTTTGGTTATGTTGCTCTTTGGGTAAACATGCCCTCATAGTTTACCCACTGGTGCTACCTTACCAGTGTCTTGCTTCTTGTCTGGGCCTGAACTTGAATTCTGAGAGCAATGAGAAAAACACAATGCAAAAATCAGACGTCTGCTAGTAGTAGAGGATATGTAAATCTACCTGCCTGAAGGTTGGGAAGTATTTCTGAAGTGTTTGTATTGATCACTTTAAGTGCTGGGTGTTGATTCTTGGTAATCTCCCAAGATATCATCAAGCCTTTGATCCTAATCTCTAATGTGAATATACCCTTAGAGCAGAAAAAGACATCAGGCACGAGGGCAGAATGTCGTCCGTTTCCCCCCCCCCCCTTTAGCGATTACTCACGGATTTGCTTTCCAAGATATTTCATCCCATTTTGCAGCTACTGAAACAGTAAAATTAGCCATACTCGTGATCTCATCCAGAGACAAGGCCCCAGTCAGGAGCAACTCAGACACTGATTCAGTTGACGAACTTGCAGATTTTTTAGAAAAAAGAGTTGAGATCATTGCAGTCCTTGATTCCAAGATCCTCCCAGGCCAAGTGTTGCTTGCATGTGCATGTTGACTTTAGTTCATTCATTACTGTCTCTTACAGAGGATGTGAAACCGTACCAAGTTAATGGAGTCAACCCTACTTATCCAGAATCCCGTTATACCTCGGATTACTTCATTAGTAAGTTCCATCTCCAAACCTCACACCTCTCTTGGCTCTCTATAATAGGGTCTCCCCTCTTCCCCCCACTGCTGTGTGCCTCAGTGGATCTCAGTGCCCTTCATGGTAATTCTATGGAAAATAATGTTTTCTTAACTAGAGACTTTTCTTTGTGATTTATCTTTATTAATTCTCACCAAGCACAAGAGTTCAACTTATGTGCAGGCCTTATTAACCTGAAAGTTCCTGCACCACTCCTACCTCTCTCTGATAAATCTTCAACAAGAAAGTCAGAGGGATAGCCTTGGATCTTAATCAATCCTGTGCACTATAGCAGCCATCAGAAGGCTGGAGTATGGGACCTTGTTCTTTTCTTTTATCTGTTATATATAACAATATTTCCTCAGAAATCCTTAAAGGTGTCCCATGCATCTTCACATTTTACTACAAAAAAAAAAAAAAAAGAACCGTCTACTTTTTAGCACAAAAACCTAACTGTGCCAGGTACCAGTGGCTCATACCTGTAATCCTAGCTTCTCAGGAAGCTGAGATCTGAAGATGGAGGTTTGTCGCCAGCTCAGGCAGGGAAGTCTGTGAGACTCTTATTTCCAGTTAACCACCAAAAAGCTAGCAAGTAGTGGAGCACCAGCCTTGATTGAAAAAGCTAAGGGACAGTGCCTAGGCCCTGAATTCAAACCCCCAGTACCAGCGCACACATGCACAATAATAATAATAGAACCTAACTCCAATATATTGGAGAGGTGACCAGAGGAAGAGTAGAGTGTTGGAATATTCTTATCTGATGGCCTTGTTTTCAAAGGTAATCTTAAACAGACGTGTTTTCATTTTAGCTTCTTTATTAAATTTTTAATTCCGATAACAACAATACTATTAACCACTGTCTATCAAGAGTTCATCAGATATCAGATGTTGGCAGGCATTTTTCCATATATACTGTCATTAGAGCTCTGCCACCATACTCTGGGAAAGACTGGAATCAACTGTGTTTTATAAATGAGGAAATTAAATCAGAAAAGGGAAATAAAATCTTATAAAGGACTGTGGTTGCTAAGCAAAGTAAAAACCAAAGACTTTTTAACGTATTTTCCTTTTGTCTCTAAGGTAGCCTGCTCATTTCACATTGTGGGGCTATTGCGGTTGGTAAAGTACTGCTTGGTTTAGGTCCAAGTCTTTCCTCTCTGCAATTACCAATATTCTGTTTGCAGGCTATGGTATTGAGCATGCTCAGTGTGTTCCTCCTTCGGAATTCTCAGAGCCCAGCTTCATCACAGAGTCTTACCAGACGCTCCATCCCATTAGCTCAGAGGAACTTCTGTCTCTCAAGTATGAGAATGATTACCCCTCAGTCATTCTCCGGGACCCTCTTCAGACAGACACCTTGCAGACAGACTACTTCACCATCAAGCAAGAAGTTTTAACCCCAGACAACATGTGTATGGGGAGGACCAGTCGTGGTAGGTCAAATCTCTTCTCTAAAAAAAGCTCTTGGGCTTCCAAGGATTACGTACTTTTATGAGTTTTTCTCAGGTCCTTCCTTTTATTTATTTTGCTTATGTGTTAGGTCTGTGCCCTAAACCTTCTCATCCAAGAATGTCTAGATATTAAGACCATGGTATTTCAGCCATATCCTGCATGCTGAGAGAATTCTTGGTTCATGGTGGCGTATAGACTTGAATAAACAGTCGCATATCTTACTTGGGTAGAATGTTTTACCCAAACAACAAATCTCATTGAATTTGGTCAGTTTTTAAAAGTACACTGGATTTTTGTAGAGAGGATTTTTCTTGAGGAGGACAGAATAAAAGAAAAAATGGTTTCAATAACCATCTTGGGGAAATCTGGCATCTGTGTGTATCCTGGTATTCCTCCCAGGTACTCCTGGGTAGCTTGGTACCTGGGCTGACCCCTGCTGCTCATTCATGGACCTTAGCCTCTTGTGATGACTTTGGTTTGGGAAGATACAGGATGGTCAACCAGTGGTTTATTCGGGATCACTCATCAACAGTGTGGTGAAGGTGTGTAATTAGGTAGAGGACCAGGGGAAAAGAGGTGGCTAGAAGCTTCCAGAAGCAGATACTCCTGTTGACAAGGGTATTATAAAAGTGATAAAACATTCACTGGCAGTGAAGTAAATGTTTCACAATAGAGCTGGCTGGCATAAAATAAGAAGGAAAGTAAAATATACTCAACTTCTAAGATCAAGCATCTCCCGAGTTCTGATCTTCTTGTTTCTGAGAAAAATGCAATCTCTTCTAAGGGAGGGGCTTGTTTATCTAGGAAGAGCTGGCCAATTTCAGGAAAGATAAACATTACAACTTTTCTGATGGATAAATAGGAAAGAATCATAAATAGGAAGAAGAACAGGGAAGGAGAAGTCTGAGGCAAGTTTTTCTTTGGTCACTCGGGCCCGCCAGTTCACTCTTTCTGTTCAATGGCTGACTGTCTGGTACCCATTTTGTGGCCTTTCATTTTGCAGAGAGCCAAAGACATGTTTGCTTGGATGAATCACCTGTTTGTATCATAGGCCAATACACATTCTCATCTTCTTCCCATGTTGAGGCTCATGCTTTCTCCCAGCATTCTTTGCACAGGGATACCACCAGGTCCTGCACAGGGAAAGTCCCTGAAAATCAGAGCCCATAAGGGCCCTTCTTAGGGCCCCTGGAAATTTGTTTCAGACCAAAGGGGATGGGCGGGGCCAGATTTGCCTTCCTCTTTCTGTCTTTTATTTTTGGATATGTGTCTATTTAAATGTATGCACCCAAGTAGTAAGTGTGAGTGTTTCTTCTTAAGCAGGTCAAAGCATCAGAGGAACTTTCTGATCAGGCTTTCTCTGGATACATGTATGACATTGAGTTGTGGGTTTGGGGTTCAGCCATCATGTTGTACATCTGGGTAGATCTACTGTCACGTTGCTTTAAAATCACGTCTGACGTTGCGTTTGTATAATTGCCTCTTCTCCCTCTCTTTGCTCTTGTTTCTTGGTTTTGCTCCCCACCCAACCCCTTTAAAATCAAACTAATGATTATTAAACCCCAAGCAACCCTTACTATGGGACATAAAGTATTTTTCTCTGAATCTACTTTCCTACTCTCCAAGCTAAATTTAGGCCACAAAACCTTTAAGGGAAGACTACTTTGTGCAACTCTGCTTGCTCTCTGGATGCTGGAAGCACTATAAACACTATAAGCACTGATTCCAAGGGTAGATTGAATCCGAGAGGGTGGTGTGATTGGTTTAGACTGAAAGCATTACTGTTAGCTGCTTATTAATGCTCATAGTATTTCTACACTGCATTATAGTATACAAAGTACTTCTATGCTCCTCTTACTTGGACTCGGAGGACTGTCTTTGTGTTAGTATTTTCAGTGGGTTCCTATGAGCCAACTCATCTACTGTTCTGAGTGCTCTGAGGTCTGTTTGATGGATAGCTTTAGACGGATCTTGCTTAGGCATTTTTAGAAAAGCTACCCAGTGGATGTCTTCTAGGACCCTTCATTCCACATATGAGCATAGTAGCATAACTGAGCATCTAATCCAGTTGGATTCAACCCATTGTTGGAGAAAATACCCATACGGGGAGGAAAGCTCTAGGATTGTAAAGTGGAGCTAAAATGAAAGCTGTCTTTTTGCCATAAACCTCATTTCTTATCCAGTTGTGTTTGCTGATGTTTGAAAGGTTGCCAGAGAAGGGTTGGAACTAGCTTAGTATGCTTGATTATTAGGACTCTTTGGGTAGACAGTTGTCTTGCTTGTGGAAATTCTGATCTCTTCACATCCAAATATAAAAATGGCTGATAGAAGCAGGCAAAGTGGTGTATGCCTATAATCCTAGCATTTGGGAGATTTAAAGAAGAAGAATTGCAGGAGACAGCCTGGGCTATATAGCAAAATTCAGCACAGCCTGGCTTACATAGTGAGACCCTGTCTCAAAAACAGAAATAAAAAAAAAGGCCAACAAAGATATGAATCATTTGAGGAAAGATAAGCATTGACCTGGTAATGTGTTCCTCATTAAGCTGTACATCCTCTTTTCTTAGGCTTTAGTATGTTTTTATCTCACAGAGAAATTTAATGACCTTTGGCCTCAATAGCTGGTATAAGCAAACACCTTTTTCTAAGATTCCAGGAAAATTTCTGTTCTTCTGAACAGAGGCATGGTACTCTGCTTGTGGGCTGTTTTCCAGAGTCACTTGATGGGACTTTTGGAAAGGACAACTCCTTCATCTTTAATAGCAATAAAATAGGTAAAGATCTGACCCTATGGGTAGGCTGGATCAGCCACACCACAAAGCTCTTTGATTTGCCTTCTTTTGAAGGTTACCTTCCTCTGAGTGTCTGGAGAGAGGAGAATAAGATGAAATAGACAGTCCACCTTTGTAGTGTAAGCAGAACTGGAAGAAATAGGAGGTACAGACAATTTACAGCATTGATACAAGTACATTTGTACATTAGTCTTAAGTGTATTTCATCTGGGATTCAAAATAAATTTGGGGAACAGCTCTTTTTTTCTATGTTTTTGTTTTTATTTTGGTGCCAGTAGTAGGGATTGAACTCAGGGCCTCCTGCTCTTCCTAATTTTTTCAAGGTCTGGTACTCTTAGCACTTGAATCACATCTTTATTTCCTGCCTTTTTTTTTTTTTTGCTGGTTAATTGGAGATAAGAGTCTCCCAGAATTGTCTTTGAGGCTGGCTTTGACCTGGTATCCTAAGATCTCAGCCTCCTGATTAGTGAGGGTTATAGCCATGAGCCACTGTTGCCTGGCATTTTGTATTTACTTTTGATTTGCATGCCTGCTTATGTTTAAGTTTCATGTTTTTAAACAATACCTAGTAGTATGTAGGAGAGAATACACTCAATATTTTACATGTACATATTCTGGGATGTAAAATTTATTGATAGGACAGTCCTGAACGACTGAGAATTGATTTATAGGTCTTTCTGCATTGCCATCTGTCAAGGGCTTTTTTTCCATTGACAAGGGCTGAATTGAGATAATCCTTAGGTTGCCTAAAAAGTATCTGACCATAGACTTTAAAATAGATTCTTAAGATCCTTCTTCGCTCTTCATTGTATTTATTTTCTTCTGATATTTTTTATTAGCTCCTATTTTAATGTTTTTTAAAAAATATTTTTCTTATTGTTGGTAGTGGAAATTTCTCCAAATGCCATTGTGCAATCCTTACAGCTGTTTATAACCTGGTTTGGGAAATTAATGAACTTGCATGATCTTGTGGTCAGTTAAGAATGCCTTAAGCAACTCACACATTAAAAGATTTCTGACATTGCTATGGGCCTTAACTCTTTCAGCAGTCTTTTTGTGTGTTTATCAATTAGTACTGGGGCTTAAACTCACTGCCTGGGTGCTGTCCCTTAGCTTTTTCACTTAGGGTTATTGCTCTACCACTTGTACCACTTGTACCACAGCTCCCACTTCCAGCTTTTTGGTGGCTAATTGGAAATAAGAGTGTCATGGACTTTCCTGTCTAGGCTGGCTTCAGACCTCAATCCTCAGATCTCAGCCTACTGAGTAGCAAGGATTACAGGTGTGAGCCACAAGCTTGTTTGTTTTTGACTGTTTTTGTTTTTTCTTTCTTTGTTTTTCATTTTTCAATTGTTGATACTTTCCCAATGAAGTATGCATAATATGTTTTGAAAGGATAATGAATATGGCCTTTTAGTTTAAAAAAATGAGAGCATTAAAATACTAGAAAAAAAAACATGCAATGACTTCCTTTTGTATTTGAGAAGGTCTAAAGGAAAAATATGTATTTCATTTGAAATGGTACATGGCAGAATCTTAAATACTGATGCGTTAGTTCCAAGGTCAAGAAAGCCTAATGGAACTCTGTTTTCTTCTTATGATCAAAATCTGTTGCCAAATTGACTTTTGAAATCATCTGATTGACTTGGGATGGGGAAAGAATTCAATCTGACATTGCTCTGATGTGTTCATCACCTCATTGGGTCTAATACATTAAGCCAGAAATCCATAACAGGTATAATGTTCAATTATTAAGTTTGTGGCTTTGGAATTCTTTTTAAAAAGTATTAAGTATTTTTGTCACCCATTCCTTCTGGCTTTGGAATCCTTGAGGTCCTAAACACTGCCTTATTTTTCTGGCAGCTCTGAGTGGCCCTTGAACCTGAGTACCTATACTAGGAACTGTAAGTCAGGCAGCAGAATGGCAGTGGGTTTTTCAGATTGCAGCTCAGCCCCTTTCCTCAGAGGAGATTGAAGATCTCTGAAGCTTCTATTTCCCTGGGCCCCTTTCCTTCTTTGATCCATCCTACAGATCTGATTAGCAGTCTCTCCTCCATCAGAGGGTTTTTACAGTTGTTTTTTCCCCCAATCCCTCCTCCCCTGTCCTCTTCCGACCTCTCCTCCTTTATCTCCAGGAAAGCTCGGGGGCCAGGACTCTTTTGAGAGCATAGAGAGCTACGATAGTTGTGATCGCCTAACCCAGTCCTGGAGCAGCCAGTCATCTTTCAACAGCCTGCAGCGTGTTCCGTCCTATGACAGCTTCGACTCCGAGGACTACCCTTCTGCCCTGCCCAACCACAAGCCCAAGGGCACCTTCAAGGACTATGTGCGTGACCGTGCTGACCTCAACAAGGACAAGCCTGTCATTCCTGCTGCTGCCCTGGCTGGCTACACAGGTAGGCCCTCTCTCCGCTACCCAAGTAGCCTGTCTTCGGCTTCTGTAGGCTGGGTTACTGGAAATGCTGTACTATGTCCCCCTAGAGACCAAAGGGCACATTCTTTCTTTTTGGTGGCAGTTGGGAGATATCTCTTAGAGGTCTCTAGTCTCGCAACACACTGTGCTTGTGAATAGCCATTGATTATTTTTTTAGGGGTGGGAAGAAAATAGAAACAGTTTGTCCTAAGGGGTTATTTCCAAGCGTGGTAGGAAACTTACATTTTTGGATCTTTTCCATATCTGGGGGAAGGGAGCTATGGTGATTTGGAGTTCCTGGAAACTCTTGTCTAGTGGCCTGGCATCCAGGGATTTTTCCTGGCCTGCTCTTGGAAGGTCTTTCCAAATACAAAACCAGAAACGGCCTCTCTCAAAAACATGATTGAATGGCTGCATGGTCGGCTATAGTAAATTAGTTATCATGAGGTTTGCTGTTTGAATGTGAGAAAAGTATCCCAAGTAAGTCCAGAGATATCCTGGCCTTATAGAGGAAACTTTTCTTTAAAAAAATACTTTGGTGCCATTACTGGGGCTTGAACTCAGGATCTTGTACTCTCACTTGGCTATTTTTGCTCGAGGTTGGAGCTTTACCATTTGAGCCACAACTCCACTTCCATTTTTTGTTTTTGCTGGTTAATTGGAGCTAAAAGGTCTCATGTACTTTTCTGCTGAGGCTGGTTTTGAACCATGATCTTCAGATCTCAGCCCCCTGAGTAATTTGGATTACAGGTGTGAACTACCAGCACTGGGCCTCACCTTAGTTTTATGACTGATTTTGTTCCAAGAGGAAACTAGGACTAGAGTAGCAGTGAGTGAAGACAGATCTCAGAGAATGGAAGGGCCCATTGAAACACTGAGGGAGAATCGAGTAATAGAGCAAAACAACATTTGTGAGTATCTAAGAAATATCCAAAGAGTATTAACTAACATATTAATCATCAGACCCTTTCTATAAACTTGCAAAGGGTGTTAGGTGTTTTTTTAAGCTCAGAAGTCTGGGCCTCTACTCTTTCTTAATATCCTCTACCCTGACCATGTGTGAAGGAAAATGAACAACAAAGTCTGGGTTTTATTGACCTATCATTCTGATCTAAAGAGTGTGCTAGGTTTTATTGTGTTCAGGGACATCTCAGGATTTTTCTTTATTTTGTCAAGGAAAACCAATTGACTTGAGAACAAAGCTCAAATACTTAGGAAAAAAAAAGATTTTCCCTCCAAAGATCAAAAGCCCATAGTGCTGTTTATTACATGAATGGTGCTTAAGAATTATGTCTTTGTTTTGAAATTGGTACTTTGGGTAGCACCAAAGGTTAGGTATAGCCATTAGCCATAAAAAGAACTTCAAGTTCCTACATTCCATGCTCTTCTCTGGAATATGATCAATAGGTAGGGATTGTCTGTATTTTAAGGGAGTCTTTTCTCATCTCTGAGAAAGTATACTGCAAAGTTTATACCCATTTTCATTAAAGACATCTGGAAGGAGAAGATATATGTGAAGAGCTTCTCTGGATGTTCAAGAGAACTGGGCCCTCTAGTTAAGACTAAGATTCTAGTTGAATGCCAGGAGAAAGTGGGAGGGGGAATAGGACTATTGAATTGGGAAGAAAAAGCCTGAGCTCTTAAAATCATTGACTGCATCCTAAATGGATATTGTGTATTTATTTCTTCCCTCCCTCCCTCCCTCCCTCCCTCCCTCCCTCCCTCCCTCCCTTCCTTCCTTCCTTCCTTCTTTCCTTCCCTGCCTCCCTGCTCCCTGCCTCCCTCCTTCTCTCCCTTTTTTCTCTTCCTTTCTTCTTCCTTCTGTTGTTCTTCCTTCTGTTTCTCCTGGGATAAGAGATTAAAACAATGAGTGGAAGAGAAGGGAGAGTGATCCTCTCTTACATGGCTTAAAGAAGTAGTCCTTTGGATATTAAAATAGACAGTTAAAATCATCTCATTCTCTTGTTTCTTTTTTTGTGATTAGGGCTTTTAAGTTTTCAAGTTCAAAAGGTGGTGAGAACCACAGCCCAGAAAACAGAAGTCCTCTGTGCGCCCTCCCAGCTCTAACACACTGGATGATTTTAGGCAAATTTATCTTGTACCCTTTTCTACTTTTAGTGAAGTAGAAGTGTTCATCCTTATCTTGACAGTAAGAGATATTTGAAAACTTAATTGAACCAAATCACTTCATTAAACACATGAGTGCTAGACATTGTGTTAGACAGAGAGAGAATAAAAACCAACTGCTCGATCACTTAAGTCAACAAGTACAGACCGCGTATAGATAAGAGGGTTGCCCTTGAGGGCTTACTGTCTTGCTGAGTTTGTTGCACGTGGTCTTGGGCTTGAACTAGATGCCTTATTGCTTTGCTCTAGATGAGGTTTGGGATTTGTTAGGGTGTGGTAGCACCCCCCATTTTGGTGACTTTTTCCATGTAGTCTATTTCTGGTGAACCCTCCTTGCCTGCCCTACCTTCTGATCTTATGTGGTAGTTCCATGATGCTGTACTCATGGCTCCTTCTCTTGGCAAATATGGGGATGGAGAGGGTATAGAATTCAGCCATTCTTGCCGGGCGCTGGTGGCTCACGCCTGTAATCCTAGCTACTCAGGAGGCTGTGACCTGAGGATCGTGGTTCAAAGCCAGCCGGGGCAGTGCATGAGGCTCTTTATCTCCAATTAATCATCAAAAAGCCCGAAGTGGAGCTGTGGCTCAAGTGGTAGAGTACAAGCCTTGAGCAAAAAGCTCAGGAATACCTCCCAGGCCTTGAGTTAGTTCAAGCTCCAGTACTGGCGTGCGCAGGCGCACACACACACACACATACACACACACACACACCACACACACACACACACACACACACACACACACACGCACACACATACATGCACGCACACAGAGTCATCTCTAATTTCTGTCTCTGGTTATCCCTTGTCTGCTATCTGTTCTCTTAAAATTCTGTCACTGGAGAATATTTGTGGCCTCATAGTAGAAGTACCCTGTATCTTTATGTCCTGAACATTTGGCTTGTTTAGATTCACAGCACAAGCAAAAGTGTATTCTTTCTGCCTTTTCCTGGGAGCCCAGTTTTCTGCCCATACCACCTAAGAAAGGGTAAACATTTTATTTTCCTTCTTTGTAGGATATCTTAGTTACTGTACTGTAAGTGTGGAAATCAGCTAGAAACTGAATTTTCACATTCTCTTGCACAGTTACATTCTTCCTCCGGAGATAAGAAAATTGCATCAACCTGCACTGGGCTCCCATGGCAACTTGTTAAATTAGGTCGAGATGTGGGGGCAGATAACATGGCTGGAAAGCCTGCCTCGTGGCTGAGTTAAGAATACATCAAATGCAATGGTGGCTTCCGCCAAAATGTACCTCCTTACCTTACTGTGAACTGCTTACGGTTAATCAAGCTGATACCATCAAAAAGCTCCATTTTCTCTTGTTCAAAGATACATTCTGAACCCCTTTCTCATTACAACGTAGTCCGAGGAAGGTAGCCCAAATGTATTTTGGCATATTTGCTAGACCTCAGCAAAAGACTTTGCTCACCTTTCTAAAATGTCCCCGGTTTTGTTTCATTTGTTTTTGGTTTTGTTCTTGAATTTTTCTAGGGATAAAATAATATACTGGATTATCAAATCATATTCTCCCTCTCTCTGCCCCTTCTGCCCCATTTTATTGATGGTGAGACGGAGGCATGCAGAAAATGATTTACTCAGCACCATGAAGTTGCATTCTGCATAGCCAGGACATTGAATCTTAAGTGCCACATGGCTGGACTGAATGCATTGTCTGTCCACCATTTTTAGGAATAGCCCTTGGATATCTCATCGCCATTGCTTCCAAGAGGCTGAGTACCTTGCCAGTCTCCTGTCACTAATTAACACTGTATTTGTGTAGACTGTGTAGGAGAGATTCAGTCCAGAGTTCCTGGCCTGTGAATCACCTTTATTGAACTTGGTTCCAGATTGTCAGACATAGCCACAGATAAGAGTCCATTCCTATCATTGCTGCAGTTAAGGTGTGGGTGTGGTAACAATGACCTTGTTCATGTCTAGTGGGGTCTGCCTACCCTTTGAGTTGCAATTATGAATGAAGTGCTTTCTTTTTTTACCTGAAGCCTGCAAGACTTTAAGCCCAAAGCAGTTCATGAATTGCCACGACATTCATTATGTTTTATAGTGTGTTGGTTTGGGGCTAGTGCATAGTTTTAGGACTATCTAGAATTCAACAAATACACACTCTGTGTGTGTGTGTGTGTGTGTGTGTGTGAGAGAGAGAGAGAGAGAGAGAGACAGACAGACAGACAGACAGACAGAGAGAGACAGAGACAGAGAGAGACAGAGAGAGACAAAGACAGAGACAGAGACTCTTACATAGGCACATACAGTCTTATAGAAAAAAAAATAGCTCATCCTTACCCCTGTAGCTCCTTTCAAATTATTTCTTCATAAATTCTCTTGTTGGCTTCAAGTTTAAAAGCATATAATAATAACAAAGTCCCTGGTAGACTATGACCTTGGAGATCCATTTTACAGTTGAGTTTTTCTTTTTTTAAATTTTCATGCCAGTCCTGGAGCTTGAACTCAGGGCCTGGACACTGTCCCTGAGCTTTCTTTTGTTCAGGCTAGTGTTCTACTACTTGAACCACAGCTCAACTTCTGGCTTTTTGGTAGTTAATTAGAGGTAAGAGACTCATGGACTTTTCTGCCGAAGCTGGCTTTGCACTATCATTCCCAGATCTATCAGCCATTATATATATTGTGGCATTACCTGTAGTCATTGTTTTCTGAAGGAAAGCAGGTTGCAAAATAGTCACCATGTACCACACGCACATATGATTGACTGAGGAAACTTTTGGTTTGAAAAGCTATAGTTAAGCACAAAAATGTGTACAGTCTTTGAATATCCTAAGCACTAGTGTGTTTGTTATTCGAAACAATGTAGAGGGTCTTCTTCTTGTTTTCCTCCTCCTGTTCCTCCTCCTCACCTTCCTCCTATTCCTTTTTCTTCCCTATGGCTTGAACTCAGGGTCTGGGCACAGTCCCTAAACATTTTTTTTTCTTAAGGATAGTGCTCTACCACTTGAACCATAACCACACTTCTAGCTTTTGGCTGGTTAATTGGAAATAAGAGTCTCATGGATTTTCCTGCTCAGGCTGGCTTCAAACCATAATCCTCAGATCTCAGCCTCCTTAGTAGCTAAGATTATAGTCATTAAACCACTGGTGTCCAGCTGTATAGAGTTGTTTTGTTTTGTTTGTTTAAATATATTGCCTGTGCTGGGTACTAGACTGTAAAGTCTCTGAAAGGCTGTTGGACAAGACAATTGAGAAGTGACTATAGTTGAGCAGGATATGCTTGTTGACATGATCATTGTTTGGTGCTGTGGCCACATCTTCAAAGTCCCAGAGATGTCAGGTGATTTTCCTGAGCATCTCGGGGGTAGGCCGGGAATGGCTGTCAGGATTGCTGTACCATCATAAATCATCTCAGGGTTAGCTTTGTTAACAATTCTCTTCATCGTTTTCCACTAGCAGAAAAAAGATGGTTAGAGGATTAGGCTCTCAACACTCAACTTTTTTTTTTCTCTTTCTTAAGTGTCTTAAAAATGTGGAAAGCCGAAGTTCTCTATTTCTTTGGTGGCTTTTGAAGGCCACAAGGGCAGTGCCCTTAGAGGCTTGGTTCAGCTTTGGTGAAATCTTGACAAGCTTCCTGGGGCTGGAGTGGTTCACTTAGACGTTGGAATCTATCTGGACTCTTGGTGTTGTTTATGACTATCAGAAGACTCCTGGTTGGATTTTGGATATCAAGAAATGAATATTGACTCCTGGGTTCTGGAACGTTCTCCTCTCCCCTACCCGCCCCAGCACTGCCTGTTTTAGTATTATTTGGTCTGAAGTATTTGGAGTCGCTGTTGCTTTAATAAAAGTTTACTAGGAATGGTAAAATTGGGTGGTGACTCTCAGGAATGCCTCTCTGTCTCCAGTTTGAAGCTTCACCTTTTTGCCTTTGAAGTAGGCTGTTACAATTGAGCAAAATGCAGCCAGTGTGCTCCAGAGATATCCACACAAGTCCCAGCTGCTTTTAAGCTACCAGCCTTGGAAACTCCCATGGCTTTTTGTGGGGAAGGCCTGACCACGTGTTTCATCTACCCCTCTGCTTTGCTTGAGTGGCTGCTCTGGGTACAGGTTCAAGTCCAGAAAAGCCCCACTCTTCACTGTTCTGCAAGGGACTCCTATGTGATTCCTACAGGCTGAGTATGAGCAATACCTTGTCTGTTATTTGAGAATGCCTTCAGATGGAAGTTTAGTTTGGACAAATGAGAGGAGTACTCATCTATGCTGCTTCATTCCAGGGCTATATCTTGTAGGGACAGAGAAAGGACTCAGGCTCTGCCACTGGCCAGCTGTGTGTCCTCGGGCAAACCAACAGTTCTGTGCTTTATATTTCTCTATTGCAAAATGGCGACAATCATGATTCCTATCTCATAGGCCTGTTGTGAGAATTAATGGATGAGCTTATGGAAAGACCCCAGGACAGTGCTTGATAGCTAGGAAGTATGTTTTAAATAGCAGCTGTCCTGAACTTATCTTACCAAGATGATCCTGAGTTTCTTGGAACCAGAGGACAACATATCTAACTTACAGAATTCCTGTAATTGCTGGCAGTGGTGTGAGGCCCCGTTGATCTCTAATGTTAGTTAGGTTAGCTATTCAGCTCAATCCACATGTATTAAGCATGCTATACTCTTTCATAAAGTGTTCTTTTTTATTGTTCTGGGACTGGGACTTGAACTCAGAACCTGAGCATTGTCCCTTAGCCCTTTTTTTCTTTTAAAATTGATGTTCTTCTACTTGGGCCACAGCTCCACTTCTGGCTTCTTGGTTAGTCAGAGATAAAAGCCTCATGGTCTTTTCTGCCAGACTGGTTTCAAACTGCAGTCCTCAGATCTCAGCCTCCTGAGTTGCTAGGATGACAGGCATGAGCCACTGGTACCCAGCTAGTGTTTTTTTATTAGTTTTTAACCTTTCATCAGAAGCCATCCAAAGAAACTTCTATTGTTCCCATTGCATGAGCAAGAAAATTAATCTCAAAGCCACATAACACACAAGGAAGATGTCTGTCAATGTTTTCCACACTGTCCAATGAGTAGTAGGAAAGTACCTAAAATAGTGAGAAGTAGTAGCCAAGACAAGATTAAATGTGCAAGAAATGTCTTGGGGGTGGGGGCATCTGTGAAGGACACAGAGGGACGATGAAGAAACAGGTTCTTACACATCACGCTCCAGGTCTGGAGGGAAAGAAGAGCTGGGTAGGAAGAAATCCTACCAGCAGCGCAGTTCCAAGAACATTTTGGCCTGGTTGATGGAGAACCCATGGATCGTAGCTATTCAGCAAAGAAGCTCTATGAGTCACTGAGCTTGATCTTAATGGCCCTCCATGCTCAGTCCCTGACTACAGCAGTCCCTAGCAGGGCTGGCCTTGGAGTGAACATGGTAAAGACATGCTCATCATGCTCCCTTGCCACTAGAAAGCTGAAGAGCAGTTAGTGGAACAGCCGCATCAGACCTGACCCATCAAGATGACCTGTCAAGCAGGCCAGCACAGCTTTTCCATCTGGCTTGCTGTAGGACAGGATTCAGGGCCACGTGTCTTAATGCTCATAGTAGCCCATGATGGGCTCACAAGCTTGCTGCCTATGGTTAATGATAAATTATCCTGTTGCATTGTTTGCTGTGTGACTCACCTCTCTCTGAGAGATAATGAGAGTGAAAGTTCTCCTAGGGTGACTGAATGTGAAAGTTTAGATTCTGAGAGGAGAATGGATCTTGCCATGCTGGAGGAGAGGGTGATGGGGTTGCAGGTGGGGCTCTGTGGAGAGGTTTTAACATTTAGAGTTGAGATGGGGCTGTTTCTTGTGAACGTCTCTCTGGGCTTCTCTGGCCTTAATAAATTAAAATCCCCTTACTTCGTGGGGAACTGAAAGCATTTGTTCAGGTGTTTCCATGCTTGGGAATATTGTATTTTGTGTTTCAACCCAATCAGGTATACTTGAGGGGAGTTCAGGAATTCTTTGCTGGACAATACTTAAAAGCTCTAGTTGTATTATTGATCACTTTGGATCGAACTCACCACCGCATACATTCTAATATGCCTTGTTAATGTCTCTCATCTCACATCATTTCTCCTTATCCCTCTGATAGAGGAAATGCTTCTCCAGGATAAAATCAGCTACTAGGATGAACTTGAGAAGCCTATGGAGAACTTGGTTTTCAGACTATGAAATCCTTTTCTCTCACTCTAAATAATGAACCCATCTTCCTTTTATTTCTCACCTACTTAGGAAGGTGTTACCTTTAGATAGTTTCACTGGTTAGAAAAAGTGTCTGTTTGGTTTATCACATAGTTCTTGCCACATCTCCAAGTCCCAACCTAAGCTATCTTTGTGTTGACTTCTTCAAACTACTCAGTTCCCTAGAAGACATCAGGAGGAAAAAGCTATCACGAAACCCACTTCCTGACCTGAGCTTTGCTGGCTCTCTGTCCAAGTTCACGTCTGAGAGTTGGGTTGCACATGGTTGGGCACTGTTTGTGGTGGATTTAGAGAAAGAAAGCTGACCACATTTGAATAGAAGCTGCCCCTTTAAGAGAGAGGAACAGCCTCCTCTCTCCGCCTGCCACCCCCTCAAGGGTGTGCACTTGAACGTGCAGGTGTGGAAAGCTTCAGTAAAAACAAAGGTCTTTCTCTCCCGAACACTAAAAATGTACATCTGCAAATGTACAACTGCTTTCTGCTCAGACCCAGCCAGACTGGCTCAGAGAGTCTCACTGAAGACAGTGCCAGACTTGAGGGAAGTCAGGGGGAAGCCCCCTTATCCATTAACAGCCAGATGCACTTGCTGTCCAGTTTGTCATCACCACTGATGGCTGGACAGACTGCCTTGTTACACCTTAGCCAGTGTTCCTGGGGTTTGGCTCTGTAGGCCCCACGTTGGTTGGAATGCTGGCTGGTGAACTCACTCTAGCTCAGCCCAGCAACATTGATATGGCCATAAGGCAGAGGGGGCTTGGTGAGGAGACCATGGCAGGGGGCTCTAGCTCCATTTGTGGCTACCATCTCCCTGAGCCAGAAACTGGTTTGCAGGGCTGGGAAGGTGGCTCAGTGGTAGAGTGCTTGCCTTGCATGCATGAGGCCCTGGGTTCGATTCCTAAGCACCACATAAGCAGAAAAGGCTGGAAGTGGTGCTGTGGCTTAAGTGGTAGAGCACTAGCCTTGAGCTGAAGAGCTGAGGGACAGTGCCCAGGCCCAGAGTTCAGGCCCCACGACCAGCAAAAAAAAAAAAAAAAACTGGTTTGCAATGCTTGTACTTGAGAAGCCATTTGCATCTGCTGCTTCTTTGGGTGTGTAGCTACTTTTCATTAGCACTAAGGATTTCGGAGTCCTCCCTAACTTTAAAATATCTGTAATAGCTATCTTCAGTTAAAATAGATCAAAAACATTTTAACTTATATATTTAAACTTTTTTCCATACTTAAACTCCAACTCTCTACTTTGTCAAAGCTGCAGTCTATAAGGCTGATTTCATTCTTAGGGGCCTAAATTTAGTCGAGTGCTTTTATAATTCAAAGAAAAACTGCCTAGTTTTGTCTTTCTTTGAGAATTCTGTGTTTTTAAAGTAAATTTTATTGTTATTATAAAGGTGATGCACAGAGGAATTACAGTTATATAAGTCAAGTAAAGAGTACTTTTGTTTTGGACAGTGTCACCCCTACCCTTACCCTCCCCCTGTTTTTCCTCCTACCCAAGATTTCTGTTTTTAAAAATATTTTGGCAAGGTTCTTCACTTTCAGTCCATTGTTGAATTTTTTACTGCATCCAAACTGTCTTGTTCTGTGATCTCTCTCTCTCTCTCTCTCTCTCTCTCTCTCTCTCTGTCTATTAGTATATGTGTCTTTCTATAATAAGGACTAAATTTAAATCTCTGTAGAGTAATGAGGAGAAGAGGTTTCTATTGCCATTTTAGGAATAGGAAAATAAAGCTCAGAGAGGGTAAATAAGTTACATAAGACTGCACAGTAAACCAGGAAGAACTGAAATGTAAGCCCTGTGCCCTTAATTCCTGATGCTGGGCTTTTCCAGGTGCTAATATATATTTCAATTTTGTAGGATGCTGTTATCACTCATCTTATACTGCTTGATATATGCCATGTTTGTTAATATAATGTATTTCTGAAATGCTCCATATACTTAATAGTTAAAAGCTGGTTTTAATTGACTTGAGAGCTGCTCTCTAACTTATTTCCTGGATAGCTCAGCAATAAGGAGATGTAAATTGATGAAGCTGTTGTTCATCATTGTGTTTATTAAGTTCATTGTATTTATTAAAAAACATCTGTCAGAATGTTCACCAGTTGCTAAGTGTGATTATACAGTTACTCTGGAGATATAAGGAGGATCATGGTCCAAAGTTAGGCAAAAGGCCAAAAACCCTATCTAACAAAGAACTAAAGCAGAAAGCCCACAGATTGGGAGATCTTCACTAGCCATACAACGGATAAGGGTCTCATTATCTAAAATATACTTGGAACTCAAAAACTTAAATCCCCCAACAACAAATCCTCAAAGAAACAACTGCCCAATAAATAAATGGGCTAAAGACTTAAAGAGAGACTTCTCTGAAGAGGAAATAAGAATGGCCAATAGACATAGGAATACGTGCTCAATCTCTCTAGCCATAAAAGAAATGCAAATCAAAACAACATTGAGATTCCAACTCATCCAAGTTAGACTGGCTATAATCAAGAACTCTAATAACAACAGATGCTGGAGGGGATATGGCCAGAAGGGAACCCTACTGCATTGTTGGTGGGATGTAAACTTGTTCAACCACTTTGGAAAGCAATATGGAGGTTCCTCAAAAGACTCCACATAGAGCTCCCCTATGACCCAGCAATCCCACTTAACAAGACCATACTAAAGCCATCAGCACAACTATGTTTATTGCAGCATTATTTACCATAGCTAAGATATGGAACCAACCCATATGCCCCTCAGTAAATGAATGGATCAAGAAAATGTGGTATATATACACAATGGAATTCTATGCCTCCATCAGAAAGAATGACATTGCCCCATTTGTTAAGAAATGGAAAGACTCGGAAAAAATTATATTAAGTGAAGTAAGCCTGGCCCAAAGAAACATAGGTCCTATGGTTTCCCTTATTTGTAATAATTAGTAGATGTCTGAGACAAGCAGAAAAGGTCAAAGCTATGTACATGTGACCAGATAAGATGATGTTAAGTGAAATAAACCCCAAGATAGGGACACAAGTGGGTTTTTTTTCTTGCTATTGTTCCTAACATATTTATAAAGTACTAGGTGATTTTTTTGTTTCTTTGTATGTTCCTCCTCCCCCACCATATAACCCCTGTTTTCACTATTTGATGTCGGTGCCCTGCATCTCGTATATACACTTCTCTAGCTTGGGGAGGGGAAAGAAAAAAACAAAATGCTTAATTAGGGATACAAGTTGACCCATTGTAACAATGAGATGTACAAGACAATATGTTGAAAAATGAACTTTACAATTTAGGCTGGGGAGAATGGGGAGTGTAGTTGTGGAGGTGGGAGGGAAGGGAAGGTAGTGGAAAAACAAAGGAGGAGGTAGCAATGCTTGATAGGAAATGTACTCATTACCTTGCTCATGTAACCCCTCTGTACAGTATTTTTACAATAAAAAAGTATTTAAAAAAAAACCAAAGCAAAAAGGATGAGTGTATGACTTAAGCGTTGAAGTGGTTGCCTAGCAAGTGCGAAGTACTAAGCTCAAACCCCAGTATTTTCCCACTCCCCCAAATATTATGTTATAAAATTATTAGAATTTATATTCCTAATCCCTCACATTGAGTTCCTAGTCAATGATATAAGAAAATATTTATGGAGTACCATGGTTCACTAAACCAAAGTATCATTGGCCTGTAGTAGAATGTACAATAGATGGATGGATGGATGGATGGATGGATGGATGGATGGATGGATGGAGTTAGATAGATAGACAGACAGAGTCAGAGATAAGGTGAGTTCAGGTCAGCATGGGAATAAATCAGAAGAAATGGGCGAATACATTGGCAGGCACAAAACAGAGCTAATTATCAAGCACTCTCTTCTCTTTGCTTTCAAAGCTCTAGTCTATAAGGCTTCAATTGCCAAATCATCCAGCAGTAGCATCATCTTGCAAGATTTTGTATAGCTTCAGGTTACTCTTGGCGCAGAGCAAGAAACCATCAGATGTTTCCTATTATATTTGTCCTTTAACTTGGAATGTTTTGTGAATGATGAAATCGAAGGGGGTGGTGATAGAAAGGGAGTGATGCTTTAGACTCAGGGGTCACTCTGGTCCCCTAAAGCAAACTCTTCAGCACTTGTGAGCAGATGGGTCATTTCTGGATTCTAGTGTTCTGTTTTTGCTGTCATCGTTTGGCTGTGGGTAGAGACACCTGGCTGGAAGGGAGGGGCCAGCAGGGCTCTTTCTCTGTTTTAAAGCCACCTGCCAGATGTGTGCCCTCAGGGCAGAGTCAGACCTGTTGCAAGGGTGATCAACCATGAGAGTTTCATAGGTTAAAATAAAAAGCGGTGTCTTGCCCATTCTGAGGTATTTGATTTGAATTTGAGAGTAGAGCTAAAAGATTTTAGCTTTTCAAAGTCGCAGATAAACCCCCATGGGACTAGAGGGTGTGGTTGTTGTTATTTTGGGAGTATGTTGATGTAACATTGCCTGGGAGTCACCATATCGTTTACCCCCGGCCTCCCCAGTATAATTGAGTGAAGAGAAGGTTTCTGGGTGACCTTTTAAATCCTCATGCCTTTCTCCAGAGGTGGAACTTTTTCATTAAAAAAAAAAAAAGCATCCAGTGACATTTATGGAGTACCTCCCTAAGAAGAGGTCTGGTACCTGGCACTGAACCATTCAACAACAATTAAACTTGTTGATGGTTGATGAGGCCCTGTTTGAGTCTTTGAGTGACAGCAATGACAATGGTAAAAATTCTCTTCCTGTGTATGTTGTAGTCACATGAGAGAGGGACATTGAGTAATCCAATTTGGTTGGTCTTGGTGTTGGCAAACCACAGTGAAAATACCATCACTCTGCCTGGAGAACAGATGGTCCACATTGACCTCTGTCTCTATGGAAGTCAGCTGTCTTGTGTTGGCCACTTATCTGGGCACAGATGACAGAGTGTGACCTTGTGGCTGAAATGGAAATGAGGGAGGAGTAGAAAAAAATGAAAACAAACAAACACCTGATATCCAACACCAAATCCTGTTCACCAGCCATGGCATACTGTGGACAGCCCACTCCCAATGTGGGAAGGACTACTATCAACAACAGCAAAACGTTCTTCCTAGTTCACTGCTGCTTAAGTTTTTTGGCCTTAGAGTAAGGTGTTTTTAAAAAAAGGCCAGGCACAGGTGGCTCATGCCTATAATCCTAGCTACTCAGGATGCTGAGATCTGAGGATTGTGGTTCAATGCCAGCCCAGACAGGAAAGATTGTGAGACTCGTAATCTCCAATTAACCACCAGAAAACCAGAAGTGGCACTGTGGTTGGAAGTGGTAGAGCACTAGAGTGAAAAAAACTCAGGGACAGTGCCCAGGTCCTTACTCCAGCCCATGTCCCAGGAAAAAAAAAATCAGAGCTTTTATATCAGCCAGCCCTGATTGAAACAGATGGGAGGACTTGGAGTTCCTATACAGAACAAGGGAATTCAGTTACGGTCATAATGAGTAGGAATTTACTTGAAGCTTTATTATTATTATTACTATTTTTCCTTTAGAATTATTTTAGTTTCTTTAAGTAGTTGTACAAAGGGTTTCAGTTTCATATATCAGTTTATGAGTACAATGCATCTTGATCAAAGTCACCTCTTTCCATCATTTCCCCCAGCTCTCCCAACCTCACACATCCTCTCAATTTTCCGTTTTCACATACACATTGAATATTATAACTGTGTTTTGCTACCTTCCGCTCTTCACGCATTGAATGAGTTTGCTGCATTGGATGGGTGTCTGTCAGGCCCATCTGTATGTAGGGCAGCATCCTTACTCTGTATGTCTACTATCCCAAGATTGCTCCAGGTACCCACTTGGTATTCCTTCTTCCCGGGCTCCCTGATTCTTCAAATTAGGCCCCTTCATACCAAAGCTGAGAAGCAGACAAAGGAAATCCCCCAGATCCAGGCAGGGTTGGAAAGGGGTGGAGGGAAGCAGAAATGGGGGGTGTGTGTAGGCTGGGAGCTGGGAGTGGCCTGAGGATATGTGTGTGGTACCCTCCCTCCTGCACCACTTGGGGAAGAGACCTCCTTCTAACAGGGACTCCTCTGTTGTTGTGGCTCAGAGCTCCACTTGAAAAGCATAGTTTCCCAGTGATGCCACTGGATTCCTGATGTGTGACACCGCAGGGCAGCATGGTGAAGGGCGCTGTTGACTGCCTTGGGACCCCAGACAGGGACACCATTGTGAGTCACGTTGAACATGTGAGCTCCCCTTTCCCAGGACTGGTGCTATTCTTAGTACAAGTCTCTCCTCCCTGGGACAAAGGTCACTGGGACCACAGTCCATGTGGGTAGATGGATGAGGCGGGCATGGTGCAGGGAGAATGGAAGAAGGAAGCACTTGGAGCAAGGGCAAGAGAAGGAAGCCTGGAGCCCCATGAATTTGAGCAGATGCACACTTCCTCCAGGGGGATTGTAACCAGGAGTATAAGACTCATTGTTTCCACAAGACTTGGAGGCATAGACTTGGATGTGGCAGGCAGATGTGTGAAGCCAGCAAGCATTGCAAACCCAGAGCTGCCTTCATTCCACATGTTTCCAGCATGGCCCCAATTTCTCCTCCAGATCTGAGTGAGGGCAACAGGTTGCTGTAGAAAAGCCAGAATTCTTCTTGCCTTTGTGGCCAGATGAGCAATCTGCATCTTTCCAGTGGCTCCTCTCCCCACAACAGAAGGGCAATGTAGGGATCAGTCAAAGGGCACAAGAGAAAGTTTTCACGGGCTCATAGATTCCCCCATACAGGGTGCAACAGCCTGAGCTCTTGGAAGGTCTAGAACCCTGTGTGTGCCTTTTAGCCAAATGAGCTTACTAGAGTTGTCTGCAAGAGACCTAGGCTGGAGACTTTTGCTAATTGCCCCTGTGGTCACTTTCCACTGATGGCCCCAGTGGCTACTTTTCAATTGAGGTACAAAACTGTGCCATTCTATGCCTTCCTTGGACTGCTGCTCTTCCTGCTTCTCTTCCCTTCTTTCCTTTGGTATAAATAGAAAGCTAAAACAAAAAAGAGTTCATGAGCATAGCACCTAAAACTTAGATTCCCAGTGTCTAAATTGAACATTTTTGTGTGCCTTCGGAAAAACCACAAAGGTTTACTCAGACCATCTTTACAGACAACTGGGGTCAGAAGCACAGGGAGAAAGAGCCAGAACATCAGACTCTTTGACATTTCAGTTTGGGAAATGCTACTGCAGAAGAAAAATGGCAATACTACTTGCATCTGAAGGTCTGTCCTCTGAGCTGGTGTTTGTATCTGCTACTTGGCTGTGACCTAAGGGCAGGAGACTGTCTGTCCTCAGATCTTCCTTACTGTTCTCTGACAATGGTGAGGGCTGGGTTTCAAGATCTATACCAAGCTTTCCTCAGCTTTGCCTCCAAGAGATTGAAGATGGTGTGATAGAGGTTCCAAGGTAAATAGTGGGAAGGAGAAATAATGATAGAACACAACTTAGCCATTTTAAAAGGATCTGATTGCCTTCAGCTGTAGAGGTAGAAGCCAAGACTAGCAGGCAGTACCTTTAGAGTCCTGTGACTGGAAGGTATGATGCCTTTTAAAACTAGGACCTTTTATCCCTTGGTCACACATTGGTTTGGGCAATGTAATGTTGGGAGAAAGTGAAGACCCAGATTGCCAGGGTAGAAGTCCTAACTACTCTATCTCTGATCTAAATGGCCTAAATTCAAGTTAGATAGCAGGCAGGGTATCAGTTTTCTTTGCTATAATGACAAAAAAAAACTCAGGTAGAATTGGAATAGCACCACCCCACAGAATTGTGGTGAGGAGTTATAAGATAACTGGAAAGCATTCTTAGCGTCTGATGTAGAGAAGGTGGCTCCCGTTAGATTTGTTTTCTGTGAAGGATCTTAAAGGAATCCCTACCCCATATTCAGTCTGCAGTGTTGACTCAGGAGTGGCCTAATTTACAGAGTTTGGGGCTATCTGGCATCTCTCTTCAGGAGTGTTATCTTCTTACTTATCTGTAGTTTCTGAATGCAGTCAGAAAAATGTGAATGTCATTAGGTAAAACAGTGTCTCACCTACCAAGTACATTAGACCCTCCCAAAGGATTCTTTGTGTTTCATGCTGTGTTTAGTTTTGTGAGACCAGAAAGGAAGCAGTAGTTGCTGGCCTTACTCAACTCCCAAGAAACCTGTGTGTTGTGAACCAAATGAATTTTTTTAACAACAGGTAGACATAGGAAGTGAAGGTTTTACCAGTGGAAATCCGTTTCTTAGCGTGTTAATTTACTTTTGCTTTACTAAGTATGTTCATTCATTTAAGCAACATCAGTTGGTGAGTCTTTTTATTCTTGAATATGAAAAAGACATTTCTAGCAAGAGGGATAGGAAGAAGCTATACATTCTCGGAAAAATAATTTGGGTTCCATGCTTAGCTTGGGTATGTGGAGGAGGGGCACAGAGAACCACCATTGGGAAACAGCTCCTATTATGTGAAGCATGGTTTTCAGTAGCATGGAAATGCTAAACTCAACCTGTGGCTAGCTCAGCATGTTAACAAGCCTTGAAGAAGTATAAAACAGAATAAATTATACCTACAGACCATAAAGGACATTTTGTTCATAAAGGACATTTTGTTCTTAAGTAAGAGGAATCTTAAGGCTTGTTACCTGATGAATCTCTGTATACTTTGGGGCAAACACATTTGAAGATTAGAGCCATAGAAAGTCAAGTTTCCAGAGCTGGGCATAGTGGTTCATGCCTCTAATCTCAGATACCTTAGGAGGCCGATATGAAAGTTTGAGGCAAACTCAGGCAAAAAGTTAGTAAGACCTCCTCCAAAGAAAAGCTGGATATGAGCCAGGTGTCGGTGGCTCACCCCTGTAATTATAGCTACTCAGGAGGCTGAGATTTGAGGATCATAGTTCAAAGCCAGCCCGGGCAGGAAAGTCCACGATCTTATCTCCAGTAAACCACCAGAAAACTGGAAGTGGCACTGTAGCTCAAGTGTTAGAGCGCTAGCCTTGAGCTTAAGAGCTGAGGGACAGTGCCCAGGCCCAGAGATCAAGCCCCACAATGGACAATAAAACAAAGAAAAAAAAAGAAAAGCTGGATATGGTATAGTGGTATATATTGTAATCCTAACTATGACAGAGGTGTAGGTAGAAGGTTCATAGTCCAGTTCCAGCCTGAGCACAAAATGCAAGGCCTTGTTTGGAAAACAACCTAAAGTAAAAAGAGCTGGTGTGTGGTGGAAGGGGTAGAGTCTCTGCTTAGAAAGTGCAAGGCTCTGACTTCAAATGCCAAAGCAAGCTGGGCACTGCTAGTTTATGCCTGTAATCCTAGCTACTCAGGAGGCTGAGATCTGAGGATCATGGTTCAAAGCAAGCCCAGGCAGGAAAGTCTGGGAAACTCATCTCCAATGAACCACCAGAAAATTGGAAGTGGCGCTATGGCTCAAAATGGTATTGTGTTAGCCTTGAGCAAATAAAGAACTCAGGGACAGTGCCCAGGCCCAAGTTTTAAGCCTCAAGACCTAAACAGACACACACAGACACAGACACAGACACAGACACACACACACACACACACACACACACACACACACACACACACACACACACACAGAGCGCCAAGTTTTTGGGTGAAATGGAAATACACTGGCTTCATTCTTACTCACTCTGGTGTAGCCAACAACTAGCACATCCTAGTGAGCCTGTATTAGTCTTTCTAGCCATAACAATAAATTGGATAGGATTTGTGGGTCAGCAGTATCAATTCAGAATACAAAGGCAACCTAAAAGTAAGGTTATGTGGCATAAATCCTTTAGCATAAGAAGAATTGTTAGATATTACCAGGCCTTCTGGAGGCAAAAATCTTGTCAGTGTTGATTACTAAGACAAGACGTGAGGGGACTAGAGAGAGCAAGCTAGAGAGAGAGAGACAGAGATAGAGAGAGAGAGAGAGAGAGAGAGAGAGAGAGAGGAGACCCTATGGAAATAGTATGAGAGTCCTCATTTGCCCTCTGAGGTTCTTAGGGTGGCAAGTTAATTCCTCCAAGTAGTGAGAAAATTCTTTCTGTGCTTGATATGTGTATGGCTGTGTGTGGCCTTGGAAGGTGGAATGATGGTGGAGAGAAGCATCATGACATCCTGTTGTCTGTTTCCTAGTAAGGGGATCTGAGATCAGGATTCTTCTTGTTCATAGATCAGTGGCTTTCCTTCTACAGAGGAGTGCTTTTAAGCATCGACTTCAGTTTGGAATTGGCAAACATTCTCTAATGAGTAGGGGCTCTTTCTTCTTAGGCAAACAATAATGACCAGGTTTGCAAGGCTACTGATCAAGCTTCCTAGAGTCTACCAAGTTTCAGTCAATACATTTGTAACCACTTACATACCACCCAACATGTTTATGCATTGATTTACAGGCAAATTTGAGATACCACAAATGAGGGAAACCATGCAACCAAGTAATTCCTTAGACAAATCAAAGCCCCCCAAAATAAGCAGCAGGGAAAGAGGGGCTGGGCCAAAGGGAGAGAGATAGATGAATTAAGGGACAGAGATTGGGATGGAATGCACTCAAGAATTAATTGCATATACTATAATAAAGTTAAGAAAAGTTAAAAGAAGGGGCTGGCTGAAGCGGGGTGAAAATATTGAAAAGGGTAACATTGATCAAGATGCATAGTATTCATAAACCTAAATGACACTTCCTTTGTACAACTATTTAAAAATAATAGCAAAAAAAGATAGGATTCCTATCTTAGAAGGCAGACCCTCTATTTCTAGCATTTTCTCAGCAATTAAAATGGACTGACCTTTATTTAAATGAATCAAAAATAAGGCAACTGCTATATTATCTGTTTTTGTCTTTGGTCTTCATCTTTTGTGTCTGTCTGAGCTCAGTACATAATCCCCCCACTCAACACCTGCAGCTGCATTTTCTCCTGGCCAGGAGAACAGGGGATACAATGTAATGGGATTAGTGACTAAGAAAGATGAATATGGATTCAGGATGCCTTATGTTTGCAGGCAGTGGACCCATCCAGCTGTGGCAGTTTCTTCTGGAATTACTCACTGATAAATCCTGTCAGTCTTTTATCAGCTGGACAGGAGATGGCTGGGAATTCAAGCTTTCCGACCCAGATGAGGTAAGAAAAGAGCAACATGAGAGCTCTGGGCTGCGGGAGGATAGGGGTAAACCCTGGGAGGGATTTAAATGGGTCTGGAT
This sequence comes from Dipodomys spectabilis, assembly GCF_019054845.1. Taxonomy (NCBI): domain Eukaryota; kingdom Metazoa; phylum Chordata; class Mammalia; order Rodentia; family Heteromyidae; genus Dipodomys; species Dipodomys spectabilis. The sequence continues at coordinate 2,345,905 of NW_024870700.1, forward strand.
GACACTTCCTAGGACCAAAGTCTTCACTTGCTCCTTGTGTGACTTTGAGCCAACTACTCAGCCTGACTGAGCCTTCATTTTATTATTGGAAAACAGCAAATATCTACACTGCCCATTTGTTTCCCAAGATTAACTGATAGTACACAAAATGAAGTGCCTGGCACAAGATAGGCCCCTCAAAAATAATTGCCTTCTTTGGCTTAGCTCTCTTTCTAGCTCTGTAGCTCTGTGCATGTGGAAGGGGCCAGACAGTTCAAGAGACCTTGGAAGATTGATGTAATTTGTTCATTCATTCATCCTTTCATTACACAAATGCTTATTGAGTGGCTGATCTATGCCATACCCAATTCAGCTGATAAAAAACAATGAACAAGAGGGACAAGCTCTCTTTCTGGCAGACATGAGAAAATGTTTGTGCCCTGGGACAGAAGAGATGCTTCCTGTTGATGAAATGCAGGTGTGATTTCAGCTTAGCTCTTCCTCTCCACACTCTCCTTCATGCTTTCAAAACAAGTATACCCCATTACACATATAGAGAAAGAGCCTGAGTGTGGTTCTTCGCTGTTTTTCCTCCTAATCAAATACGTTTAAAGCCCATTACATAAAGAGTTCAGCTTACTACATTTTCACCAACTTAGTTAAAATGGCCACTATCCCTTGAAAACTAGAATTCAGCCACATGAATGTATCAGTAGAAGTGGGCATTATATTTAGTGAAATAAACCAGGCCCAGAAAGACAATTGTCATGTGTTCTTACTTTCTATATGTGGGTCTCATGGAAGTAGAGTAGAAGAGTGGCGGGAAAAGGGTTGGAGAGAAGATAGACCATGAGCACAAGCGTTTAATTGGAGAGGAGGAATAACTTTCCATGTTGTTGTTCATTTCCAGATAAATAATATTTTCAACTACTAGAAAGACCTCGCAGAGAGTAACACAAATATCTGTTGTGGCAGACAAGCCTGTGATCCTGATCTGATCATGCCACATTGTATATCCATGTACTGGCCAGTCACACTGGACCCTCTAAATAGCTACAGTTACTATGCATCAATTAAAAATTAAAATACTAGCCAGGTGCCAATGGCTCATGCTGGTAATCCTAGCTACTCAGGCATATGCTTGGGATGGCAGTTCAAAGCCAGCCCAGGCAGGAAAATCCGTGAGACTCTTAACTACCAGAAAACCAGAAGTGATGATGTGGCTCAAAGTGGTAGAGTGCTAGCCTCAAGCAAACAAAGCTCAGGGACAGCACCCAATCCCTTAGTTTGAGACCCATGACCAACAACAAAAAAAAATACATAAAATATTTTTAAAAGGAAAGAGTGACATTGATCAAGACACATTATATTCAAACTGATGTGTTGTACAATCCCTTTGTACAATTACTTAAAGATAATTAAAAAATTGGTCTCTGATCCTCCCATCTGAGTCTCGATGGGCCATGATGGGTATTTATACACATTGGAACACATGGTTTTGGAATTCCTGTAGAGTTTTTCCCTCTCTCTCTCTCTCTCTCTCTCTTTTAAAAATTTGATTTTCTTTCAGGTGGCTAGGAGATGGGGAAAGAGGAAAAACAAACCTAAGATGAATTACGAGAAACTGAGCCGTGGCCTACGCTACTATTATGACAAGAACATCATCCACAAGACAGCGGGTAAGCGCTACGTGTACCGCTTTGTGTGTGACCTGCAAAGCTTGCTGGGATACACCCCTGAGGAGCTCCACGCCATGCTGGATGTCAAGCCGGATGCTGATGAGTGATGGACAGGAAAGGGCAGAGCAACTCATCTGAGACCTTTCGAAGAACAACCGCATTGGTCGGACTCTTTAATTTTTAATGGTTATTCTATTTTTTATTTTCCAGAACTCATTTTTTAAAAAATGTTGTTTTGTTTTGTTTTTTTTACATTCAGGGGTGGGAGCTAAGGGAGCTGCAGCTGTAATCCATTGTGCAGTGGCTGGAAAGGGAAAGCCAGGACTGGTGGGGTGGGGTGGGCAAGGACTTGTAGGGTAGATTTTCAAAGTAGAGAGAGCGGTCTTCTTAGAAGCTTGAAGGATCTGACGTAAGGGAGGGAGAGATTAATGTGTCCAATCATTTTTTTAAAAATCATCCATGAAAAAACATCCGTCTTCAATTGTGGACCCATTAGCAAGAAAAGTTGTCACATCAAGTCATGAGACATGATAATGATGATGATGATGATGATGATAACGATGAATTTGCTTTTGCTTTAAATCATGGAAGGGAAAAAAAGAAGGAAGGAGGGTGGGCTAAAGACAATTTTCTTTGGGGGATGCACTTAAAACCAAGAATTTATATACTTCACTCTGCTTTTCAAAACAAAAGTGGATTTCTGGGGGGAGGGGCCAAAATTGTTTTTGTGTTAAAATTTATTCTATTACATTTTTGTGCCAGTATTTTTTTTCTTAAAAATCGTCTTAAGCTCTAAGGTGGTCTCAGTATTACAATATCGTGAAAGTTTGTTCTTATTTGCTGGCTGAGGACTCTGTTACAGTGGAAGAAAACTTTTTATATAGACCCCATTGGAAAAGCAAAGCTCTGTTGCTGAGGTCAGAGATTCATTCCCAAGTTCATGTGACTTAGATAAGAAGAAGATGGTCATGCTAAACTGAGTAGAGGGAGACAGTGCATGCAAATCTCACTGATTATTTTATGTTTTAGAAATTGTCGCATTCCCATAACTTACGTTTCATTAGAAGATTCTTGGGGTTTGGACTTAATGCTGAGCTAAGACACATTAAGTCTTTGAAATTGAATGTATTTTGCAGCCCTGATTTTGAACTATAGTTGATATAGAAGCACTGTTGAAGTGGAGGAAAGGAAATTGAATGAGGAAGATTAACTTGGTTCTTGATTCATTCTCTACCTGTAACCTAGATGACTTGGAATAAAAGCTGAATGAATGGGCATTTTTCCTCAGGTTGTAAGAAGTCTTGAGTGCATGTTTGGTTTTGTTGTTATTTTTCTCTCCCAAACTAATGCTGTATAATTCCTTCTTTGTGCCTACTTTTCCCATTTGTTGATCCATCCCCACTCTGATTATTCAGCAGAGCAAAATGTACAGCTTTCTTTCTGATATGTCAGCGAGAGTGTGCCTTCAGAGACAACGTGAATTGAAGACTTGCTGGGTTTTGAAGGCATGGAAATTCAGAGGGAATTTCAGTCAAATGCGAGGGGGCTGTCTTTGAGAAGGGTTAGGCAAGGTTTTCCTTTGAAGAACTAAAGCTAGTCAGGTAGTATATCAGATGAGAGACTTACATTTACAAAGGAAATAGTTCAGACTGTGGTGAGGCCTCATGCTTGGATCTGTTATCTTGGCAGAGGGTAAGTGAAGGTTAACTGCAGAAGGGATGAATGATTGGAAGGCAGAGGACACAGGGCAGGCGCTTGAATGAAGGAAATAAGGTGGTCCATAGGATATGAATGCATTTTTAGTTCCCCCAATGTTTGAAATACATAAATATAGTTAACTGAGGCAGTCATCTATTTGTTGGTTGTGTGTATATGTGTGTTGAGTGGGGGGATCTGAGAAAGAGGTTTAGGGGTAAAACTTAACATCAAACCATTGAACTAGTAAGGAAACATACTTAATATGACTCGAATTCATCATATGTATACATATATGTGTGTGTGTATATATATATATATATATACACACACACACACACACATACATACGTATATACACACACATAAAATCTCCAAGTTAAAATGAGAGTGGACTTCATGAAAGAGGAGAACAGTTAGACGAATGTCTCAGGGCCGGCCCTTTGTGAGACTTAGCTAAGAAACTGGAAGTACTAACTACCTTCTAGCAAAAGAGAACTTTTGCTAACTCCTAGACCCCCATGCAGATCCTGGCCTATCGGGAACATGGCACTGTATGCTGACCAATGGGAATGTCCACACAAACAGCAAAGGCAGAGTGGCCCAGCTGTGCAGGTGCCTTAATGAAGCTCTCAAAGTATTTGAGGAGCTGCTCAGGGAGTGTTAGGTGGCATCATTTGGACTACATTGTTTTCTCTTATAATTACGTGATCTTTGTTGGGCACTGGTCAAATGGGTGTGTGTGTGTGTGTGTGTGTGTGTGAGAGAGAGAGAGAGAGAGAGAGAGAGAGAGAGAGAGAGAGTGTGTGTGTCTGTTCAGACATGCAGAACCACAACTAAAATAATAACTGCATTTTCTAGTGAAGTCTTCTCCACATTTCAATAACAGGTAAGGGTAGAACCAAGGCTAGGTATTTCTTCACTGGCATATAATCATTCTAAATCATCAGCTTTACCTATTCCATTTATATTGAAAAACTCCCCTTTGGTGATTCTGTCTAATACCTGCAACCTCAGTAAGCAGGTAAGATGTGAGAAAAATGCCTCATCCACGCTCTCCTCAGCTCACTTGATTGCTAAGATACTCTTTCTCCCTAGATCCGCCATTTTCAGGAGTTGTAGATAATGTGTTAGTTCAGACAGCTTTTTCCATCTGGCCACTTGTTTTCTTTTGTTCTCCCCAAAGGCCAGAGACCACTCCAGGAAGAATAAGTGGGTGGTTTATACACTGGAAATGTAGCAGCATCATTGCATTTATGCTTTTTATTAAAAATAGAAAACAAAAAAAAAATCACATATGCTAACTTCAGAGGCAGGATGGGCAATTCTGTTCAAGCTGGACGACACTGTATCTTCTCCATTCCAGAGAAGTTTCAACTTGTGTGGGTTTGGGCTTTAGGGCTCAATAGTCAACATGTTCCTTCTCCATGCAGGAGAGGGGTTGCCTTACAGAGAGCCCTGATGTGGTAGCTGTGGGGACTGGAGATAGCATTGAACGATCAGATGTGCCCTTCCTCACTTTGGAGATGAACACTCTGGGTCTTAGAGCATTAACCTGCCTAACTTTCATGGTGAGGAATATACCTTCTCTTCTGCCTTTCTGTGCATGCTGCTTTCTCTGTTGGGGTCTATATAAATCTGTTGAACTCTGAACATACATTCCAAAGAAGTTTCAAGGAACCATTAAGTATATGTATACATATACATATATGAAATAGCTATAGAAAAATGAAATGATCTCTATCAGGAATACTACTTCAGTTATTGAGCTTTTTATTAAGGATACTTTTTTTTAAGCTGAGAAGTATTCGGGTAAAAAAAAAGATGTTATATTGTGTTTGACTATTTTCCAACTTGTATTTTCATATAATTTATATTTTTTAAAAGCTGAAAATTTAAAAGCAAGATTTAAGAAAAAGGAAAAGCAGGTGCTTTTTTAAAAAAAATCAGAACTGAGGTAGCTTAGAGATGTAGCGATGTTAAGTGTCTTATGTGTTTTTTTTTAAACAAATGCAAAAAAAATTTCTTATGGGGGAGTTTTTGTTTGTTTATTTTAGTAGCTGATGCTGGCACATCATTTTGCTGGAGAGTTTTTTATATACTGTAGCCTGATTTCATATTGTATTTTAAACTGTGTGAAAATTAAAAAGAAAAGAATTTCATTCATAATGATGTGGCTTTGGTTTGATTCTTTCCTGTCTGGAGGGCGTAATAAAAATAGGACAAACTAACCGATCAGAATGAACTAAGACAAATTAGCCTATCAGAGACCAGCACAAGGGAAAATAATGCAGCACAGTCTTCCTGACTTTGCCAGCTCAGGACCATTTCAGATAAAGATTTTCTGATACAAGGTGAACCCTAATAGGATTATAAGGAAGTCATCTAAGATCCCAATTAGTACAAGTAATATGTCATCCTTTGTAGAATGTCCTTGGCTTTGTTATACCTCACTTGTTCCTGTCTGAGAGCCACAAGAAGAAACGTTTTTATGGAGGACATTTGACTTCAGCTAGAACAGTTCGTGATGTTAATATAGAAAGTTTAATGTCATGGATGCCCCGGACAGAGAACAGAACAATATTTTGTTTCTTCTTATAACTTTGCTCTGTGCTAATGTAAGCCTATCACTTCCATTCCTGTGGCTCCACATTTCACTGGGGCTGAAAATTAGGGAATGATAATATCTGTCAGAACCTCCTCAACCCAGGAACCCATGTCATAAATAAAACACATATTTATAAGTTCTCTGGAGAAAGAATGCTCAGGAATGCATTTTGCACGGTGCCTTTTCTTCGTTGAAACTGTAGAAGGTGGATGTTTTTCATTAACACCAACATTTACAACATGAATCTCAACTCACAGCTGGAAAGAGAATTTTTGCTGATTTGTTCACAAAGAGAGTTCTGTTTTTTATTTTATTTTATTTTTGGTGGGGGGAGGAATCTCTTTGGGCCTAAAACTTGAGGTTTGCTGAGTACACGCTAAACAAGGATTGTGTGGTCTAGTGGTCAGGGAGCCCATTTGGCCAAGAAGGCTCTGGCCTTCATTGGGTGAGTGGGAGAAATGGTTTTGGGTCCTCATATGTTTTAGTCTTCAGCTGCAAACCTGAGCAAAACCACAACTCCTGAGCTAACCTGAGGCCACATCTGAGATCTTCTCCCTTTAAATCAACAGCTTACAGAGAGCACATTTCTGCCTCAGTCAACATTTTGGTCAGAGAGCTGTCCTTCAGTGTCAAATTGGTATTGTCCTTTAGAATATCTGATTTCATGCTGACCAGGGTAAAAGATATAGGGTGTACTTGAATGAAATCGATTTAGGCCTGTGTCTCAAACTAGGAGCTAGAGTTCTAGTGGGATGTTCTCAACAAAACAGTCATTGGTAATCTCTTAATGATGTTTCAGAGAGCCTCAAATCCAAGCCACAGCAGAGGGGTCAGGGGGAAAGATGACATCAACAATCGCAGGATTTAGGAGGATGGGGTAGTGTGAATGAGAAGGAGACCCAGGGGAAAGGTAGGGAGGGACAGCTCACACACAAAAGATAGTGGTCAAAAATCTATAGATTTCAGACACTTTCTGAAGATGGTGGACAAAAAACATTGGCCAAGTCTACGTACTCCTCACTTTGATAGGTTTGGAACAAATTATAGACCCAAAGCTCTGATACCTCTTTCCCTGCCCCCTCCCCAAATTGAGCAACAACAGTGCTCTGTCTGTTTTCTGTTACTATCACAAAATAATCAAAAGTTAGATCCTAAGTTCATAGTTTTGAAGGCCAAAGTCCAAGATGAGTAACCTTTTCTGCAGACGTGGGCCGGGAGAGCTAACTCATAATGGCTAGGCTAGCCTGGTGGTGCATGTGGGAGAGAGATAGCTCACGTAGTGAGACTGAAAGTCAGAAGAGTGCAGGAGTGGGGGATGCCTCCTTTAAAACAAGTTTCATGAGAAGGAATGCATTTTTTTTCAAGGCCAGCTTTAATTCCTTTCCAGGTAGGTAGTACCCCGATGACTTAACACCCTCTCATTAGGTCTTGCCTCTTAAAGGTTCTATGTGTCAACACTGGGGACCAAGCATGTAAGCTTTTGGAGAACACATGCACACACACACACACACACACACACACACACACACACACACACACACACACACACACACACACACACACATGATAATCCTACACAACAAGGGCTTTCTAAGAGAGTGAAGTGCAGAAGGAGGAGATAGTAACTTGTGCTTTGGGCAAGAGGCGGAGAGAATATAAACAAGGTAACACACAAAAACATTCCATGACAGTTGCTTCATTTGGCCTTCACAGTGTTGGATCTACCCGCACAGCCCGCATGAATAATGTCCCACAGTAGCGAAGTGGGGTGGTCTTTGAATTTGGACCCTCAGTCCTCCATGGGTGCCGAATAAGCTGTCTTTCACACAGGAACTTACATCTGCCATTTTATTTCTGGTACGCAAGCACCACACTCATTATTATCCCTGCCCAATCCTTATAGAATTTGAGTTTGTGACCTTCTCCATAGCTATCTGTCCACAGACCCTATTTTCTTGGCATGAATTCTAGAATCACCAGTGGAAGGGAGTACAGGAGGTCATCAAGGTCATCAGAGAGCCATCTGATTTCTAAGCCCTTGTTCTTTCCATTACACCATGTTGCTGCCATACACCTTGAATGATCTTCTTTGACGAAGCTGGGTGACAGCTCCCCCCATGTGGGAGAGACAGCTCTGGTTACTTCAAGTTATATTTCAGCCACTAACATTGGTTGAAAACAGAACCTTCCTTCAGCAAGGATGCCGTTTTTGCCTTCAAAATCCTTGCTGGCCGCTTCTTTTCTCTCAGTGGTTGGTAAAGGTGGTTTATGATATGGTTCCAGTTGCTCTGTGTGGTAGTTTGCTCCTTTGTGGAACCCCCACTGTATACTAAATATCCTTGCCTAAGAGCAAGAAATAAAAGAAGAAAGAACACTTTCCGCGTACTTTTTACAATGAGCCAGACCTTTAAGGAGTCTGATTACAGTAGAGGTTGATCAATTGGTACAAATTTTGCAAGGTTTGAAGTTGAGGGGGGGGGGGGTGGGGAATTGATTAATTGAGAATCCAGAATACCCAACTAGGACATAGAATGGATCTGGGTTTTCTGCCCTTGGGTCAGTGCCATTTCCTGGTTTACTCAGCATCCCAGACCCTTTCAGGGTTTCCATTTTCCTGACAAATACATCCATCCTGGGAAAGCAAGTTTCATTCACATGCCTGGAGTATATCAGTATGTTGATATCCAAAGCAGTGATAGCAGACGAGCATCTGCCCATAGCAACACTAAGAAATCAACAAATAACCAGGCCTGTGACAAGTTACACAATTCCCCAAAGCTTGTGTGAGTTTATGGTCCTTTCTCTAATCTCTCCTCCCTGACATTCAGGCTCTTTTGTGCTTTCAGTCACAGCTTGTGTACAGAGCTTTGATGTCAGCTCAGCTCTGGTCACTCCCTGTGATACGACAAAGAGAAACAAGGGAGTTTTCAGCAGCCTCTTGTGGGGATTATTAGGTCAAGAGATAACCACCATCTTTTGTCTGTCCAGGTCTCGACTCTCATCCTAACGCACTGGTTCTGAGCAGCAGAAGATTCATTTGAACCTTTTAAAAGACAAACCTGATATTTCACCTCTGGCCATTCTTGTACCCTTTTGACTTTGTTCCCGGAGGTGTGCAGAGATGTTTAATGAAGTGACTATAGTTTTTGTATGAACATTGCCTTGGTATGAGAATGCTTTTTGAGGCTAGAACCTTCCAAAAGATGGAACCAAGAGCTTATAAATAGTTTTGGGAATCATGTCATGCTCGTAAAGATGGTGGCTATTCCTCCAGATCTTGAGAGGCAAATTCAAAACTTGCATTGGTGATTGCTTTAGGGATCTTTTTTTTTCTCTGCCAATCTGGAACTCAACTAGTTTTGTTCCAGTTGTTGTAACTTCTGTCAGAATAAGGCAGTTTACAAATACAGTGCAACTAATATACACTAATTTGAGATGCTTATACATAGTGGGGAATTCTGTAGCTGGTAGAGACAATGACCAATGTGACTAGTGTTTTGAGGTAATGGATATTTTATGCAAATGTCTGTTTCTCATGGCCATTTTCCTCCAAGTTGTGCCCTTAGGCCCAAGACGTTTCAAGTAATTGAGGTGGGGGGGGGGGTACTGTGTCACCTGCATGGTGATGGCACCTGTTATCAGTTAGCTACTTAAAAATCCCACATCAGAACCCTAACCATGAATCCCCACCAGGCTTCACGCTACTATTGTAGGTAACAACCCCACACCTGAAGTCCACCCAATTAAAACCAAGGTGAAGATTACATCCTGGTATTTATGAGTCAGTCAGTCCTACTGCTCACCCATTGTTCTGGTGTGGATATTCCTAGCAGTTTCTTTCTCTTCTATAATACTTTTCACAGGCTCCCAGGTAAGCCCAACAATGGCCTAGAGGATAATGGTAGAATAGCAAATGCCAGTTGCTTGAAAGTCCACATTTTATAGAGTCAAAAGGGTTCTCTTTTTTGTCAGTTGTGGGGCTTGAAATCAGGTCCTGATCACTGTTCCTGAGCAATTTTGCTCAAGGATACTGCTCTACCACTTTGAACCACAACTCCACTTCCAGTTTTCTGGTGGTTATTTGGAGATAAGGTGGTTACTTGGACTTTGCTGCCCTGGTTGGCTTTGAATTGTGATCCTCACATCTCAGCTTCCTGAGTAGCTAAGATTATAGGTGTGAGCCACCAGAACCCAGCTCAGAAGGGTACTTAAATATGATCCAATACAGTAACTTTAATTAAGCATCCATGAACCAGAAGTTTGGAGAAGTCAAAGGCTTGCTTCATATTACCGCAGAACAAATTAAACAGCAGATCCATCTCTCCCGTGAGCTCTCACCACTACCCCATTGCTATAATAGATCGAGTCTCACTTAACTTGCTGATAGTGCATTCTTCCTTAAGCTGACACCTAGATGGTATAGTGTTGACTTTATGTTAGCTTGGATAGGCATATCAGCCTGGTAAATGCTGAGGTTTAGCTTGGATGATGGAAGGCATTATCTCTTAGTTTGCAGAAACACAAAATCCAAGGTGTTTGAGATTCTGTTCATGAGACCAAAGGGTGTTACAGGTAAAACATACCCAGCACAATGTTATCAGCCAATGACTTTATCACATAAGCGGCATTCACTGAGCATCTGCTATGTAGTGGGCACTGGGTTGAGCTCTTCCTTGGGAAATCCCATAAGGAAGAGTAGACAACAAATGTTCCTTCCCTTTCAGTGAGGTTAAGATGAAAGACAAGTGAATAGAGAGTTCCTATCCAGCGAGCTAACGCTATGACTTGGCGTTAGGAAAAAAATTCAACCTGAATGTAAGTGTAACCCTAATAGTGAGGAGCAGCCAGCTAGGTGGACAGAAGAAAAAATTGTTTCAGGTAGAGAGGAAACATATCACAGTGTAGAGAAGAGATACTATATGGACCAAGACAGAAGTTTCTTGAAAGTAGGGCACGGGCTGCAAGAACAGAAATGAAAGTCAGGAGAGGTGGGTATAATATGTGATGCATGGCCACTAGGCCAGTGTGTGAAGAGTAGGGCAGAGTCCTGGGGATTTTCCTGCAGGCTGAGTCCCATGTGCTGCACTACTATAATCCTGCTGACTCGAGAGAGAGAGGACTGAGAAGACCGGATGGAGGAAGAAGGCCAGCTAGAAAACTGGCAGAAGTTGTACTGGGACGTCAGAAGGCTCCTCAGATGGAAGAATCACAGCGATGGACAGTAGGTTTATGTGGATATTTTAGGCCCCGTATTAAGGATCCCAACTGAATGGTACACAAAGTTGACTATGGTAATCCAAGTCTTTGGCTACAATGTCATTAAAGTATGGGTTTTAGATGTGGAAAGAACCTTCGAGATAAAGCCCAATCCTTTTGTTGTAGAGATGAAGGGTCTCTAAGAAGACGGTATAAGTGACATTATCAAATGGTGACAGGTCAAAGTAGGACTTCTGTCTACTAACTTCAAGGCCAATTCTGTGCATCTATTGAAGGCCAGGGACTTGTCCCTCTAAACAAAGCCATGTTACACTGTGTCTCTTTCCTCTCTCCCTTTCTTCTTTTCTTTGTTCTTTCCTTCTTCCTTCTTCTCTTTCCTTGGGACAACTAGAACTATCTAGCTTACAAATGGAAATGGCAGGCCTCCCTGCTCGACTGGCTCAGCGGTCTCTTCTCATCAGGGGGCAAATCTCTCCCCAGGGCCCCTAGTACCTGCCTCCACCCCAAGCTGTAACTGGAAAAAGAAGAGGTGTTCATTCCGCTGCTCCAGCTGCTGCTGCTCCTCCCTCCCCCAGAGCAGGCAAGCTCCAGTTGCTTAGTGAACCCTCAGCATATACCCAGAAGCCAATTTGAAGCATAGGCATAGGCTCGTGTCTCTTTGACCTGTCTTGTCATTTCTTCCATCCTCAGCATAGTATTTCTTACGGTTATTGGACAGACAGCCTCATTATATTATTGTATCATTCTATTCCTCGATGATTCTTCCTCTGTCCTTTTTGATCATTCCATTTATTTGCCACCTTATTTTCTCTCTTTGGGTCTCACTTCTTGCATTCCTAGAGAGGAAATTTGACATGCCAAAGAAAGGAGGCAGTTGTATTTAGGAGTATGGATCCCGAAGTTAGCCTGCTTGGTTTCATTTATTTTTATGTTTTGGTGTCCTAGTACTGGAGCTTGACCTCACGGCCTCTTGGTTCTCTCTTGGCTTTTTCACACAAGGCTGATGCTCTGCCACTCTACTTCCAGCTTTCTGGTGGTTAATTGGAGATAAGAATCTCACAGACTTTTCTGCCTAGGCTGGTTTCAAACTGCACTCCTCAGATCTCAGCCTTCTGAGTAGCTAGGATTAAGTGTGGGCCACTGGCTGTCTGGTTTTAAATTCTGCCTTTTTGTTATCTGTGTGACCTCAGTCCAGTAACTTTCTTTGTGTCCTGTGAAATGTGAGTAATAGTACCAACCTATCAGGATTGACATGGTGATTGCCAATTCATCGATGTTAGCATTGGACAGCCATGAATGCTATATAAGTAGGCGCTGTATGAGTGTATGTGAATAAGCTTGAGTCTTTTTCTCTCCTCTTTGAGAGCCATGTTTTCCCTATACTTGTCAAATAAGGACAACACCTCAGCATTCAGGATGAGGTCTCTGAAGGGTTTTTGCCTGCAGAGAAAGCCATGTGTATTCACAGCCTTGGGCAGGGCTGTGGGTGCCCAGGCCCTCTGCCTGCCAGTGCAGCCACAGGTGGGCAGAGTGCTGGCTCCCAGGGTGGAGAAGGGACGGCTGCCCCTGCCAGCTGCAGGGCTCAGCATTTTCCACTACTCTCGCTGTGTGTTTTCCTCTCTGGGCTCCTCCTGCTGAGCCAGGACTTCTGAATGATGGCCAACAGCAACCATGGGCCTGCCCAAAGTCCTCATCCACCATGGGGCTCCCAGCCCTCCTCCGTGCTTCCCTCTCCCAATGGCAGGCAGAGGGAAGTGGAGGCTGGCCCCGACACCAGGCTCACACACAAAGTGCCATTGTACGGGCCTGGTCTGTGGGAGACAAATGAAAGCGATTTCAAAATCAACGGCCAGTTATTTTTATCCGTGGAAGAGCTGAAATGCCTTTATTTTCCATCTTGGAAAACAAGTCGTAAGGAAGCATTGTGCTACAGAGAGTGTTTTCGTTTATTCTGGTATTCAAGAATTTAGGAGGGACTTTTCTGAAAAGACTTCAACACAGAAAGGGTGAGATCCAGAGAACCAGGCAGCCTCTATACCCAAGGCCTCCCACACAGCCACACAGATTGGTGATGGCTCAGAGCCGGCCAGCTCTGGCTGCTTTGGTTCTCAGCCTCAGGGTCCCATCCTGTCCACTCTCTGTGGTCCTCCGGAGAGGGCGCATTCCTATCCTCGACATCTCAGATCTTCACAGGTCTGCTTTTCTCATCCCTTCCCTGTCAGCGTGTGGTCCCTTTCAAGAATGTCCTGGTTGTGATCTCAATGGGCAGGGAGTGTCTCTGAAAAGGGAAGAGCTCATTCCAACTATCAGACAATGAAGCCTGGAATCAGGGGTGGAAACCAATAGAACTCCCATTCATAGTCCAATTTAATGAAAAATAGGAAGGCCACACTCATTTATTCATACTGAATACATATATCAATGATGTCATTGTAACAAGAAACTCTTCTAAGATGGACAAGTAGCTTAACTGATTGCTGCAATGAAACTACGGATTGTAAGACAGTAAATCCAAGCCAGGCTCAGGATGACAAGGGAAAATCCCCATTATCTTTGCTACTTCTGTAACAAATGATTAGTCAGCCACATATTGAAATCAAATCAACAACAATTTAATTGGATTTGACAAGATCCAGCCAAAACATTTTCCAAATTATCAAGACTATGCTAAATGTAGGTTTACATTCATTGTCATTAGTGATGATTAGTACTCTAGGGTATTATGTTGTTCATGCTAGCTAGCTGACCTTGGCTGGTATGTGTAATTTCTGAATAAATATGCATGTATTTTAAAGGTATCCAGTGATTGCTGTGATGGTAACTCTTGATTGAGTTGTAAAGTGCCTTGATAAGTAACACTCATCTCTGGATGTTTCTGGGAGGGAATTTTTTCAGGGGAAATTAAGTAATGAGGGATGTAAGAGGCATCATCCCATAGGAATTAAAGGAAAGAAAGGAAAAGGCCCAGGACACAGGAATTCTCTCTGTGTGTCTCTCTTTCTCTCCTCCCCTTCTTCCTTCCTAGCTACTGTGATGTGAGCTGCTCCACCGGCCATGCCCACCCCATCATGGTGGCCCATGAGACAAAATAAGTTCTTGCTCCCTTCAGTTGTTTTACCCACATATTTTGTCCCAATGATGAAAACCTGTAAAAAACGGACACAGAGGGCATTTTCTACTTGTGGTAGAAAAAGCTCAACGTTTGCAATCAGTACAAATTATTTTAAATTGATTCTCCCACTTGAATAGCATTTTCATCCTCTATTTACAATGTGGTATGAGAAGACATTTAAAGCCTCCTTTTCCTCAAAATTACAAGAGTAGCAACATAGCTCAAAGGTCTGTTTTGAGGATGAATGGGACTGACATACAATAAATACTCAAGAAGTATTTTCCCCTTCCTGTTTTCACTTGTCTACTGCTGGGTAAAGACTTGCACCATACGTGATGATATCCTACTACCAACCCAAGGAGAATATTTCCTTAGAACAAGAAGATAAGTTTGTGCTTTTCAATAGAGGATAGATGGGGAGAGCCACACTTGGGTAGGTTTTCTTGGTGGTTCCTAACTAGTTTGGAATAAATGGTTATGTGCTGGTGTTAGTCTATATCCAAGAAGACAACTTTATTCCTTCTCTCCCTCCTCCCCAACTTCCTTTTTTCCCCTTCCATTACTTTCTTCTTTAGACAATATCACACATGAGTGCCATAATTGGCAATAGTTATCTTCTCCACAGTGCGTGCAGCTCAGCCCAAAATCTCAGAAGTAAACTAACTCTGAAAAGAAACTAGGAGTCCCTCAATGGTCTTTATACTGACCTTTGCACAACAATCTCTTACTTAAGGCTTCATGCATATGGTTGTATCTCATACATATACTTAAAAACCTTGTACATGAACAGATCCTTTCCAAAGTCTGCCATGCCATGATCCCTCATGAATTCTACCATATTCCCCAAACCACAGAAAACTGAAACCTTTAACTATGTGCATGCTTTTGAGTCATCTAGCTCAGGTCTGCTTGTCCCTTCCCTTCATGGGGTACTTTTCCTATGAAACTCCGTGCTGGGTCATTTTACTTTGTTGGAGAGTAAGAATCTGGTATCTTCACCTGCAAGACCATCCCTAATAACAATCATACCCATCAGCCTTATTCCAAACAGAGGTTCAGGCTCAAATCTTACTCTGTTATTTCCTCGTAGATGGCCGTGGAGGAACTTGGGAGTCAGAGACTCTATTCAAGATACTCAATTGATGAATATTTCATTGATAGTCCTACCCTGGGAGAGAGAAAGGACAGAAGGAAAAGCAACGAAGGCCATTAGAGCACTCAGGGAGTGTTGTGGATATTGAAGACTCTTCATAACGAATCAGCCCCCAAAAAGCTGGCATGAGCTACCATGGTTGGAAGATCTGACCTGAGTACAATTCAGGGAAGCTGTTCTGGCCCATTGCACCCTGGGTGATGTCACTACTGAATCCTTTGCAATCCAGACAGGTGACCAACCTGTGAGTCAGGCTGGCCTGGACTGAAGGAGGTGATACTGGAAAGATGCCCTTTCTGTTCCTGTAACCTGACAGCCTTGACCCTTTGCTTCTGTGGTGTTAGTCTGTCTGGAGACAAAGTGCCCTTGTTTTTACAACCTGCCTCTCGAGCATTAGGATGAATCATATTCTCCCCCTCTCACACCCCCTGCCACGTGGTTTCCTAGATCATTTGGACTTTATCTTGAGCCATCAACTTCTTTCCTTGTCTCAAGTCAGACTTCCTCCAGTGTCAGGTTACCTATACTTCATTCGTGATGCCGACAGTTGACCATTCAATTTGTCCTTTTTAAGAGGAAACCTCCAAAGGCCAGTCTCTCGGTTCCCATGTCTATACAGTGATGTACTCCCAAGGTCCTTCCATCTGTTCTAGCATTCTTTACTCTCTGAATTAAAACAAATTTACCCCTGAAGGCTTAGTTCTCCCTTTTAGGATTAAGGACTTGGGAAGCAGGAAGAGGGAGGTGGCAGTTGAGCACCTGTGAGCACACACACACACACACACACACACACACACACACACACACACACACACACAAAACCAGCTGCCTGAAACAACACTTCCTCTTTTGCAAATGAGATCCCACTTACTTTAAGGATTTGCCATATTGGTCAAATGAGCTGATGTAATAAAATGACTTTTAAAGCAATGGAGACCTAGCCCCACAGACATTATATATGTATATCTTAAAGATTCAGATAACAGTTGTCAATCTGCCTCTTTGTCCCCCAAAGGCCCATATGGTAAAACTGGATCCCTAGAGTGGCACTACTAGGAGGTAGAACCTTTAAGACATAGGGTTTTATTGTTGTTGTGAAGGTGATAAACGGAGGGATTACAGTTACATAAGTAATGTAAGGGGTTACAGTTACACAAGTAAGGTAATGAGTAGTACATTTCTTTTTGAACAGTGTTACTCCCTCTATCATTTTCTCCACTTCTCTTCCTCCCCCCCACGAATCCCCTGCCCCACTCTGTTGGAATTGAACCTATCCAACAGTGTCTAGTGAGTATCACTGTTGCATTGGCTCACCCTTTGTCCCACTGTTTCTGTGATTCCCCTTCCCTTCTGCAAATCAGCTAAACTTACATACATGACAAAGGGTACAGAAATCAAAAACAGTGACAACAGGGCATAAACCAAAGAAAAAAGAAATAACTGCAAACAGTACATTATAAAAACCACTCGTTTCCCTTTCCTGGAGTTCATTTTGATAAGATTCATTTTATATGGTCATATGCTAGCTATTGAGCTATTGTAATCCTCTGCTAAGAATATCCTAAACATATTCTAGTTACTACAAATGAGGGAAACCATGTAGCCTGTGTTTCTTTGGGTCTGGCTTTGCTTTGCTTTGCTTAATATGATTTTTACCCAAGTCTTTCCATTTCCTTATGAATGGGACAGTGCCATTCTTTCTGATGGAAACATACAATTCTACTGTGTATATATACACCACATTGTCTTGATCTTGCTTGGCTCCATATCTTAACTATAAAGACATAGGTACCTGTAGGAGGTCTTCAGGTCCTTCAGGTATGCTTCCAACTTCCAAAGTAGATTGTGGGATATTGGTGGTTCCCTCCTCCCCTGCCCTGCACATACTTGTATTTGAACTTAGGGCCGTGTACTACCAATTTGAATCATGCCCCCTGTCTTTTGCTTATAGATATTTTTTGGAGAGAGTCTTGAGTTTTTTATTTGTTTGTTTGCTTTTTTTGTTGGTTGTGGGGCCTGAACTCTGGGCTTGGGCACTGTCTCTCAGCTCTTCAGCTCAAGGCTAGCACTCTACCACTTGAGTCACACCACCACTTCTGGCTTTTTCTGCTTATGTGGTGCTAAGGAATCGAACCCAGGGCCTCATGCATGCAAGGCAAGCACATCTACCGCTGAGCCACCTTCCCAGCCTGAGAACAAGGTTTTTGATTGGAGCCAGCATCTGACCTCGATTCTTCAGTTTTTGCCTTCCATATAGCTGAATGACAAGTGCCTTGACACGAGCTTTTGCCTGGGCTAAACTCTAATGATCATCTTTCCCATCTCAATCTTCACCTCCTGAGTAGCTGGGATTACAGGTATATATCACTATACCAGAACCTTCTTTTCTCTTTTACTTCCCACCCATGATGTGATTAGCTTTAAATGACCTTGAATTGACACCCTTCTTATCAAGGACTAAAACTAAATGGGTACATCAGATCATAGAGTGGAATGTGGAATATTGTGAGGCAAAATAAGCCCTTTTCTATTTATAAGTTAATGATCTTGGGTATTTGTTAGAGTGATGGAAATTTAGCATGAAAACTGAAAGATACTGAGAAGATAACTTAAAAATTCATGGATATTTATTGTCATTAAAATTTTGGCATAAATCATTTTTATCATATATACATATGCATCTATATTAGATCATAATCATACATTTTTATTAAGGTAAAACTTATGTCTGATAACATGCACAAATTTTTGTCCAATGGGATGAATGTTGATAAATATATTTCATAAGGAACATTCCAGAAAGACCTTGTATCTATATCTTGACAATCAATCACTGTTCTGATTTCTGTTCCCAAAGGTTAGTTTTGCCTATTTGTAAGTAATTTATGGAGCATTGGGTAGAGTACTGGAAGCTTTTACATCTGTAGTGGAGTAAAATTAGCCTTCGACTAAATGCTGTTCTCTTCCTGCCCTATTAGCTAGGAGACAAGACTCAAAAGGGTCAAGCTGTTTCCAAGGAACTTAGCTCAGAAATATTTTTAGGCATGCAAAAATATCCAGAAAGTCCATATTGTCTGACATCCAATCAGAAACTACTAAGCATCTAAAGAAGCAGGAAAATATGACCCATCGTGGAGAAAATTTCAAAGAAATGGCACAAATGGTAGAATTTGTACATAAAAGACATTAGCAAAAAGGAATAATGTCACATATTCAAGAAGCTAGAGACTGACTTTGTCAGTCAGAGATACAGAACATAGAGAACTGAAAGCCCTGGGTGGGATTGGTGGGGACTGATGACAGATCCAACACTGCAGAAGATAGGAACTCCTCAACTCGAAGGTACAGTTATTGAATATATCCAGGGTGAAGCTTACATGAAGTAAAGATGGAGAAGAAAAATGTGCAGTATGTTAGTGCCTTGGGGTAAATTTAGTGGATGAATATGCTTGTTGTTGGAGTCTCCAGGGTGGTGAGAAGTATAACAGAAAAAAATAGTTAAGGAATTATTAATGGCTGGACCTATTCCAAATTTAATTAAAGCCATAAACTCACAGATCCAGAAGCCCAAAGAATGTTAAGCACACGAAACATCAAATGGTTATATGGAACCACATTCTAATCAAATTGCTTAAAGCTAGTGATAACAATTCTTAAAGCAACCAGAAGTGAGCTGGGCATGGTGGTACCTATCAGTAATCCTAGCAACTCTAGAAGTAGAGGCAAGGAGATTTAGAGTTAGAGGTTAGTCAGGGCAAATGCAGTGATGAGATCTTGCCTCAAAAACAGAAATCTAAAAATAAAACAGGGAGTGTTGCCCAGTTCACATTATCATATAATAATAAAAGTAATAATAAAAACAAAAATAAACAGAGAGTCTTACTGCATAGAGAGTGTCAAAAATAAGAAACAGATTTTTTTTTCCGGCAAAAACTATTTAAATAGGATTCTAGGGCCCAAGAATAGTGAAAGAGAAAAACATCGATCTAGAATTCCATACCTAAAGAAAAAAACCTCTTCAGAACAAACATGAAAGGATTTTTCAGACATAGTACATTAAAAGATTTCCATATACATGAATAGGTGATTTGTGTATCTTCTAGATAGTATCTGCCTCCTGGTTCAGGACATAAGCCTTTCCGTCTACCTTAGGCTCTACTGTGATGTATTTACTGTCTCATGAGATCATAGACACAGATTTGCCTTATCTTGTAGAATCTTGAGCTAAAGAAACCTTTTTGCTTCACAAGTCCATTGCCTTGGGAATTCCATTGCAGCGGCAGGAAGCTGACTAATGCTGAATCCATCTTGTTCTCTGCTTCTCAGTTGTCTCTTGGCAGGGAACCTTCCTGGGCTTCCTTGTTCTATGTGACAGGGAGCATGGCAGTCACCTTTGTGCCTCATGAGCCCAGATAGTGTAGCAAGAGGTTCAGTCTCCCTCTTTCTCAGTGACACATTTCTTAAAGACATCTTTTTATCATGGACAGGCAGTGTCCAGAGCAGAGACAACTCCAATTTCCAGAGCTCATATGTAACTGTGTGTGTGTGCACGCGTGTGTGTGCGCGCGTGCTCGTGCACATGCATGCATATGCACGTGCTGGTACTGGAGCTGCTTCACTTTTTCACTCTAGGCCGACATTTTACCACGTGAGGATCCAGGATTACAGGTGTGAACCACTAGACCCCACCTGTAACAATTTTAATGTCAATATACATATTTCACCCTAAAATGTTCTATCTCTGCCACTTGAATATGTGAGTAGCTGTTTTTAATTAAGCTGACTTTTTTCAAACCTATTCCATTAAGTCCATGTATTTTAGCTATAATAATTTAGGTAGATAAAAGATTGTAGAAAGAGAATCTAATGTTATGTCCTCTCTGATGAAGTAGAAGACTTTGCCTCTATCTTAGCTCCTTACTACACTTCATTACTAGAATTACCTTTCATCCCTCATTTTGGGTGATCTCAAAGTAGAGGGCTCCACCTCTCCATCTGGGCTTCCTCTCTTAAGTTAGTTTAGTATTTTTGTGACAATGATCTCCATATTGCATTTCTTTTTCCTAACTTCTCTTATATATGTTAGTATATGTTAGTAAATAATTATAAGACTATAAGCTGAAGCATCAACTAGGATGACTCCTATATAGTGCCTCATTTCTCACCAAGTGCCTTCATCATACATAGCAAACTCTTTTCTCACTGTCTGGCCTTTGCTTGTTTCTGTTATGCTATCTCCAGATAGATAACAAATGACAGATCCTTGGCCACATACAAGGACCAACTCTCTCATCTCCAAATTCCAAATTGTCTTAGGGTGTCAGACTCCTGTTACTCGACTACTTGGGAACAACAAAGATGAGGATCTCATAAGCAGAAATATAATTCAATGTAGGTGGCTTGTGTTGCTCCCAGAAAAGAGGTTCTGGGATTGAGGGTGGACTTCCATAGGTACCTTTGACATGACCCATTGGAACACGGTAGGAAGAAATGCAAATGTTGTCAGTAATCATAACTTTGGATATATTGATAATCTTTTGATGGAATTGAGGTTTAAATATCTTTTTTTATTGTAAGTAAATAGAGATAATTTTATGGTAACATTTTCTTTTAGTCATTTCATAAAAAAATATAAAGCCTGAAAATAAATATGAAAAGGGAACTACAATCCTTCTTTTTGCTTTTCATTGACCTAAGCCATCATACTCTGCAATCAGTAGCCTTTCTGGGCTCACATGGGTTGTGTGTGTGTGTGTGTGTGTGTGTGTGTGTGTGTGTGTGTGTGTTTCAGACACACAGCTTGTGATTCCCCAAGGACAAGATTGGCGGCCTCAGCTCCTTGCAGCTTTAGGCTGCCAGAGTGACATCAGCTCTCCGGGGTTTCCCAGATATAAGTCCAGAGGATCTTACTCTGAGTGGCTTTTGGTCAGGATGAGTAAGCAGACAAGTGCAGAGGAGGCTTCACTTTATAACTTCAGATCATCGTCAAAATTAAACTCACAGACAACATTTACACTTACAGTACAAGATTGGACCACGTGGGGTGCGGTGAGTGGATGTGGAGATCGGCGAAGACTGAAGGCTTCATGCTGGCTCCCAGACTTCAGTTTGAGTATCTGGGGGAAAAGCTGGAAAGATGAGGCATATCTGATTGTAAATCATTGATAATTAAATCATTTGTGGTCATGACCTCCAAAATTCAAAGATAAGTATTTTTCTCCCTATCAGTTAATTATCCTCAGGTATCATTACAATGGTGGAACCTGAGCAAAACACCCAACACCTACACATACATTGCTTCTTCTTAAATATGCACTATGAAACATGCCTCAATATCCTCCTTTCATAAATTAGAAACTAAGGCAAAGAAAGATTAAGTAACTTGTCTGATGTGGCAATATATGGCCAAGCTAGGCACCTGAGTTCAAATCCCAGTACCATCACAGATGAAGGAGGAAAAAAGAAAGATTATAATTGGCCAAGTGTCTCCTAGCTACTCTGGAGGTAAAGAGTGGGAGGATTGTGGGTTGAGGCCAGCTTAGACAAAAAGTTAGTGAGATCCCATCCCAGTAAACAAGCTGAATGTTGTGGTGCCTGCTTGTGTCCCTAGCTACAATGGAGGCATACATAGAATACCTGAGGGGAAAGGATGAATTTCAAACAAAAGCACTGGTGGAATTTGAACTAAGTTTCCAGCTCAGGTATTTTGTATTCAGAGATATTGAATGCTCTTTGCCAAGATGTTACAATGTTACTCATGGATCTCTACAATATCCAAAAAGAACACATCATGTGCCTTCTATCCACTTTCAATTGACAACAGTGCAGCCTTGATATGACTCCCAAGGTAGGGGGTCTACATGTTTCCAGTTCATCCTTGTTTCTTGCCTGAGCAGACATGTGTTCCTGCAACCCTCCTTAGAGACAGGAGACCGTGTTTAATTTGTGCCTGTGGTCACAGCCCCGGTAACTCCTTTATTGGAAATAACTAGAAACAAAGGAACCAGCAGTGTAGAGACCCCTGTAACATGTGAAAGATGGTGTAGGAGCTGGTTTGGGGAATGAAGGTGCAATGCAGGTACATACAACAAGAGACTGCTCTTCCAGGTCCCCCTCTTCCAATCTCAGTAAGAGACAATTCCCTTCCAGTGAAGGCCGCTGACATCTGTTTCTCATCTGACTCTCCATTTGAGATTTTCTTCTTCTTCCTCTCTCTTTGGCTCTTGGGTTGCCTGCAGCCGGAAGGCCTGTGTGGAAGTGAAGTTCTCGGTAAATCACCGCGAAGGCTCCAGGGCTTTAGGGCTCATTTTTCATGGGGAAGAGCCAAATCCAGCAGAGGCTGTAAGGGATACAAAAGAATGCCTGGCCTGGGCTATCTCAGTAAATGAGAGGGGGATGTAGTGTGTGTGTGTGTGTGTGTGTGTGTGTGTGTGTGTGTGTGTGTGTGTGTGTGTGTGTGTGTGTGTGTGTGTGTGTGTGTCTCCAGGTGTTCAGTCAGACCTTTCCTTATGGTAAGAACCGGAACTCAATGTCCCTAAGTGGCCGAGTCTAGTGGATTCCACACTCTCCTGCTCTGTCCCGCGAAGAACATAGCTGCATAGCTGCTATCCGTGCATGAGAAAGTCTCCACTGAGCCTAGAGTAGCCCCAAGGTTCTTCTTGCTCTGTGCCCACCACTCACCTCATATACCACACACGTCACAGGAAAGTAAACAGAGGCAGGAGGGCCACCCAAATGGCTAGGTGGCTGTGGCCAGACAGGAGCTGTGCTAGGCAGAGGAGGCTGTGAGGCCATCTAGATGAAGTACAGGACATACCACGTCCAGATGGCTTCTGTGGGGCTGTGGAAAGCAGATTTTTTTTCCTCCAGTAATTATACTGCTTTTTAATTCTTTTCTTTCCTACTTTTACTTCAGACATTTGGTGACATAAGATTCTACTGGCTGAGAAAAATCACAGATGATCTCCCTGCTAGGATGATGGAGTATCTGAACTCTCATGGATGCTTCAATTCTGCCTATATCATTTAGCATTGACTTGCATCTCATTCACCTTTGAAAGTTAGGTGCTAGCAAGAAATCAGTAGCTCATACCTGTAATCCTAACTACTTGGGGGCTGAGATCTGAGGATCACAGTTCAAAGCTAGCCCAGGTAGGAAAATCTGTAAGACTTACCTCTACATCACCATCAGAAAGCTGGAAGTCGGGGTACGGCTCAAGTGATAGAGCACTAGCATTGAATACAAAAGCTAAGGGACAGTGCCCAGATCCTGAGTTCAAGCCCCAGTACCAGCACTCTCTCCCTCTCTCTCTCTCTCTCTCTCTCTCTCTCTCTCTCTCTCTTTCCCTCTCTCTCTCTCACACACACACATACACACACACGATCAAGTGTTGCTATGTTTCATAACACATCTCCCATTATATTCCTAAGTGAATATTATGGGAGATTCTCTAGAGGCATGGTAATCTTGACTCTCTGACTATGAACTTGATTGTTGTTAAGAAGGAGTCCTCTGTTACTAGAACCTTAGACAAAGGAATCATCTTGGGTGGGCCTTTGTATCTACGCTCGGCTTTGGGTGTAATTTGTGGTCTCCTCCATGTCTTGGCCCAGCAATGTCCTAAAGGAGAGTAGAACCAGCTTCCAACCTAGAGTTCTGTCCATTCATGCACAGGCAGAATTTAGCAGACTAAATTTGATACTCACATGGTACGAACACGAATTTCTGTGTCGTGTCCAAGCATGAGGAACAGTCTGGGAAATGTAGTTTCCAGAAATTGTTATGAGAATAACAGATGAGATTATTTGAAATTGAGACTTCCTGACAAGCTAGGACTCAGGATTCCCATTATACAAGTGCATTCTCTCCTGGTATTGTAGGGTTAGAGGAAACATCTCCCGCCCTCTACATTTGCCTCCAAAATTTCATTTAACCCTGAGAATAAATATGTCACAGAAACGGCTATACACATGTCAGGGAAATGCCATGGTGGCATTCATATAAAGATGATGCTGACCACGGCTGGAGGGAAATGAGGATCCAGTTTGAATGAATGAACTAGATAGTTTCCTGCCCCTTCCACAGCAAAGGTATGGAGTTCCATTTAAAAGAACAGGAAAGCTAGGCTCCAGTAGCTCACGTCTGTAATCCTAGCTACTCAGGAAGCTGATATCTTAGGATCACAGTTAGAACCTAGTATGGGCAAGAAACTCCTTGAGACTCTTATCTCCAATTAAGCACCTCCCTCTGTCCCCCCTCCCAAAAGAAACAGAAGTGGAGCAGCGGCCAAGTGATAGTGTTAGCTTTGAGCGAAAAATTTAAGGGACAGTGCCCAGGCCCTGAGTTCAAGCTCTAGTACCAGCATAAAATAAATAAATAAATGAATGAGTAAATAAATAGGAATAGGGTGTAAGAAAGCCTGGGAATTGCCTTACATCTTTGTTTTAATAAAGCTGTGTTACTGGCAAGATTCACTATTCTTAGCTGTCACTTGGCTTAGAAGGAATCTGTGCCAGAGACCCCACAGGGCTAAGGAAAATTGATTTTTTGGATGACCTCAACCATGAATTTGACAGAAATGCATAAACATGTTGAGTCCAGCTGTGTCATCCAGTAGATTGAGTGATAAAAGTAAAAAATAACAGCAACTATAACATCTAACATTTGTGGAGTTACTGCTATGTTCCAATGCCTGGAACACATTTAGTCATTATCACAATCCCAAGTGGAAGGTACTCTTAGCCTCATTTTGCAGCTGAACACACTGAACCTACCAGAGGGCAGTTAAAGACACTTGCCCGAGGCTCGGAAGGTGGCTCAATGGTAGAGTGCTTGCTTTGCATGCGTGAGGCCCTGGGTTCAGCATGACATAAGCAGAAAAAGCTGCAAGTGGCGCTGTGGCTCAAGTGGTAGAGTGCTAGCCTTGAGCTGAAGAGCTGAGGGTCAGTGCCCAGGCCCAAAGTTGAGGCTCCATGACCAACAACAACAACAAAAAAGACATGTGCCCGAATTCACACAGCTAACATGCCCATCCTGGTTGACTGCAAAGTCTATACTCACCCCAGTGTTATTGCGTCTTAGAAACAGCTCCAAGATGGAGGTCAATCGTTACCCCACAGTTTTCATTTGATTCCTCCCTGCTACTGTGAAGTAGGAAACAGGACTAATACTTGGATCTGGAAGTAGGCATCTGTTTCCATCTTCTCAAGAGGCACTGTTGGTGAAGCCTGTGCTTCTTGATAATCACATTAGCCCCATGTCAGCAGTGGGTGTGGGCTGGAATGGGAACCTGCTGAAAATGTGGAAAGGGGAGTCACTCTTTCTGGGAATGTTGAGATATGACTTTCTGAGAAAAGCCAAGGCAGGGTGGGGAGAAGGCAGATGACCCCATTGCTCCTGCTGTCCCATCCCACATTGGCTATAAGCAATGGAAAGAATGAAAAGGCCAAGCATGGCTGGAAAAGTGGAAAAATGTCTCTAGGTCCACCAATGCAAGTAACTGAGGATCACACAGACTTTCCAGACAAGAACTGCACTCTTCCCCAATACCCTGAGAAAGAACCCTGCAAGGTAGGTCAAAGGGCACACTCCTGTGCAGGGTCCTGCCACTCTCCACCTCATCTGAACTGCTCTGGCTAGCCAATCCCCTACTTGGAAAGTTCTTCTTGATGCTTTACGTGTGAGTGGAATCCAAACCTTCTCCCCACAACAGCTGTGAACTTCAGGCAAGCTCAGCATTTGGGGGAGAGGGTGTGACCACCATGCTTTTCTACTACCTTGGCTCAGCGGGTGGGGGTGGAGGGAATCTGTACCTCCCATAAGGAGCCCTGGAAGATGGCTCAGCAAAGATGGCACTAGTCAGAAAACCTCCCTGGTTTGAAGGGTGTGAATAGTTCTCCCACTACTGAGGGACACAGGCCTGGAAATCCCACTGGCTTCCCTCCCCAGGGGGCTCCTACAGTGGATGGGCATCTTTATTTCTTGGTTTGAAACTTGATGTGACTGGAAGGCAGGTCCTATAAGAAGGCTGATGTGTGTGTCATTCAAAGTTTTGAAACCCAGCAAGTTGCTAAATCTATTTACCAATCAAGAATGCTGGCCATTCTGTAGTTGCAATTGGTAAAGGCAGTGATGCGCAGGGGTGTTATAGAGAGACGAGCAAGTGAGCATGGGATCCTGTGACAAAGTCAACTTGAAGGCCAGAAAAGACAGGGAGGGGTGGAGGGAGCAGGTTCACCAGGGGGACCAAATGCCAGACAGTGTGGTTAGGATCTCAATTTCAGAAGGAAGCCACTGGAAAGTCTCATTAAGAAAGTGACAAGCCTGCTGTGCTTTTATTTTGGGGCCAGTCGTGGGGCTTGAACTCAAGGTCTGGGCACTTTGCCTGAGTATCTTTTGCTCAAAGCTTTTGCCACAGATCCACTTTTGGCATTCTTGAGGGGTAGTTAAATGGAGCTAAGAGACTCACAGACTTTACTGTCTATGCTAGCTTCAAACCACCATCCTCACATCTCAGCCTCCTGAGTAGCTAGGATTACAAGTGTGAGCCAACTCTGCTGACTTGCATTTTTAAAAAGAGCCCTTTGGCAACTGGTAAGCAAGATGAAGGTGGGGCAGGAATAGGAATAAGAAGATACATGAACTCAACTACTTATCCTAGGAACTCCAAGAGGCCAGGCATGGCACATTCTGATGTTAAGGTAGACCCTGAGGATTAAGTTGAGCCTAAGTGGATTTTTGCATGATCAGACTGCAAGTCAAAGAAACATAGGTCCCATAGTTTCCCTTATTTGCAATAACTAATACATGTGTAGGACAAGCAGAAAAGGCTAAAAGCCATGTACATATGACCATATAAGGTGATGTTAAGCAAACTGAACCCCAAGATAGGGATACAAATATCTTTTTTCTTTCTTGCTATTGTTTCTAATGTATTTATAATGTACCATGTGATTTTTTTTTTGTTTCTTTGTACATTCTTCCCCCACAGTATAATCCCTATTTTCACTGTATTTGATGTCGGTGCCCTACATCTTGCATATACAGGGAAGGGAAGGAAAAAACAAAATGCTTAAGTAGGGATACAGGTTGACCCATTGTAACAATGAGATGTACAAAACACTATGTTGATGAAGAACTTTACAACTTGGGGGGGGGGCGGGGGACTGTTGTGGAGGTGGGACGGGAGGGATGGTAGGGGGAAAACAACGGAGGAGGCAACAATGCTCAATAGGAAATGTACTCATTACTTGGCTCATGTAACTGTAACCCCTCTGCACAGCATTTTTACAATTAAAAAAACAAAACAACACAAAAGAATTTGAGACCCAGGAGTCTGGGATTCCAGAGCCTGATTTCTCTTTGATAATGTTCCTTCCATGCAAAGCCCTTGGAATCTGGTGCAAGTGCTGTTGCTAACTGTGGCTAGCCAGCGATGAGAGACACAGCAGCCAGCAGCCCAGCGCTGCTAGCGTGGGGTTTGGCTGGACAGGGGATGGAGCGGTGCCCCCGCTGTGGCCCGTATCTGCAGGGGTGGCTGTTCAGGGCGGCAGGAAGAGGCTGTGCCCCTGCCCCCTCCTCTTGCTCAGGCAGAGTTTCCTGGCTCCATTACAGGGTCTCCGTTCCCACTACGGTGTGTCCCAGAGGTTCAGCTATGTGTGCACCCAGAGGGCTCCATCGTGGCCCCTGTGGTCATGCGGTGGTTTCCGTCCAGGGTCCATGTTCTGTCACAGGTCGGATGCAGGTGGGACTGTTCTGTTTGGCAACAACAGCCGCCTCCATGGTAACAGCGCATGACCCTCCCGCCCCCTGACCCTGCCCCCCCCCCCCCCCCGAAAAGCGATTTGTGTGAAAGCAGAGCTGGAGAGCTCCGGTGTACAAAGATGCAGGGAGCCAGCTGTGCGCGCGGGCGCCCCAAGAGTTCAGACACGCCAGGTCCCTTTCTGTAGTCCTAGGCCCTGTCAGACCCTTCCCATTTAGGCTTAGCAAATCCAGATGTTCTGAAAATAGCTCAGGCGTATTTAGCCCAGATATAAACTTCTGTTCATTTTTCATGAGATCTCACAAACATTTGCAATCACCTTTTGCTCTGCGAGTTCTGGGACCCCTAAGCGGGTGGAAGGGGTTAATGAGGACAATCCTCCCAGCCAGCCCCCTACCCCACCAACCCGCTTCCCCTCCCCCCTCCCCGCCCACTGACTTGGGCAGGTGGGAGGATTTGCTGTCCAGAGGATCTCATGAGACATCCAAGCGGTCTTTTCTTAGAAACAGGAAACGGCCTTCAGCCAAGTACAAAAGAAACGAAGCACCCCCAGAAACCTGGGGGTTGCTCCAAACTGCAGGCCTGGAGGCAGACAGGGAGGGCTTAGCTCCTTGGCAGGTTATCCTGGACTCCTTTTGCTCATAAATGAGATTGAACTCAGCTGGGGTCTGGGCCATTCTGTTCACCACGGACGTGCTAAGTAACGAATCCACGGAAATTCTTTCAGCAAATTTCTTTTTCAACCTCCTCCCCCCGCCTGCCGCCACCCCGTCCCCATGCACATGAGTCTACCCAACATTAATGTAGCTAATTATCATAACCACATAACTTTTTCATTAGGACAGATACTAATCAACTAGTGGTACTGGGAAGACTACCGACATACTACTTAGGCAGTTATTTCAATAAAGGAAAATGGAATAAAATGAAGATCTTAAGAGTTATTCTAAATATAGCAAGGAGAGTAATGGGGAAAACCCCTGTGGGGGTGGGATTTGCTGAACTGCTTCAAGAGGTCCTAACATCTTTTCAAGGATGAAAATAACAATCTCTTTTCTCTTTGACAGCTGGTGCTAAACCTAGTTTGATGGCTGGGATTGTGATTGTATTCTGTAGCTACTCAACAAACAGGTGTCAGAGAGACCAATGATTACTCAAATGAATACATCAATGAAATTGGTTTCTGGTTCATCAAGATCATTGCAAGCCCTTATGGGAGGGTGTGAGGAAAGTGTCTTTTCTATCAGTAGTTTGGCTTCTTTCTGTTAATCTTGACAGAATTGTGTTTTCTGGAAGTTTCCTGCTTTGGCCAGGCGGCCCAGCCCTTGTTTAATTACGTTTTAGTTACATACATGCTTTTCCTGAGCACTTTAAGACATCCTATTAGGTCTCCTTGAAGTTTAATTACATCCTGTTAAAAGCCATATCCTTTTGCAGAGTGTGAATGTGCGCTCAGCCAATGGGAGAAGAGGGGCGGAGCCTGATGGTTAGGGATAAAAAGGGAACAGCCTTTCTGCTCTGTGGACTTGCTTGTCAGATTTTTGGCCAATGGCCCACCTTTCTGCAGAAATAAACTTTGCCTTGCTGCGTGCGTTACTTTCAAGTTGGTGTCTTTTCCTAAATGACATCTCAACATCCTGAACTATTCTTTTCCTAAATGACATCTCAACATCCTGAACTATTTTTCTAAGGGGGAGGGCAGAGTGGAGAGAATAGAAAGAAAAGGGTATGTATAGTGGTGAAAGTAACTTTCTGCAGGATGCGGGGAGGAGGAGGAGGAGGAATATTAGAATTAAAATCCAAAGAGCTTGCATTCAGTCCTGCATGTATTATTGAGTAGCTGTGTGACCTTAGGTAAATTGTTCAGTCTCTTGGAGCCTAAAGTGTTTCATCTCTGAAGCAATACCTTAAACACATACAGGTGTGATTTGATTAATCATTTTGGGATTAAATGGGACAAGGATGGGAAGAGGCATAATAGAAGTCTCAGCATACTTTATTGGTAGTATTGGGAATTGAATTCAGGGCCTTCTGCTCTATTACTTGGTCTACTATTTGCTTCAGTTTGTTTTACAAATAGAATTTTGTGTTTTTACCCAAGCTGGCCTTGGACTGCAATCCCTTCTCTTCCTTCCATTCTCTTTCTCTATCCTTCTTTTCTTCCTTTCTTTCTTTCTTCCTTCCTTCCTCTCTCTCTCTTTCTCTCTCTTTTCTTTCTTTCTTTCTCTCTCTCTTTTCTTTCTTTTTTTCTTGCTTGTGCCGTTACTGGGGCTTGTACCCCAGCCTATGAAATCTCACTCTTTTTTCAATCAAGGCTGGTGCTCTACCACTTGCCGTACATCCAGTTCTACCTTCATACTGGTTAATTGGAGATTCATGTCTCATGGATTTATCTGTGTGGACTGGCTTTGAATTTGGATCCTTTGAATTTGAATCTGCTCTCCTATGGATAGAACTCACCATCTGTTCCCACAATCAACTTACAAGCCACATGGCCAGATGTTCTCCTGCCCCATGGAGGCTTTCTTTTCCTGGGCTAGGCTGTGTAGCTTCTTCAGTCTATGGTTGCTGTCATTGCTGTTGTCAAAACAACAGAATATGTATGTTTTTGGAGCTCTGGAGTATCAGCCACCAGTGGAACACTTTTGTGGGCTTTTTCCTGAGGTTGATTGAGCCTGGGGGAGTGTTCACTACTGTTCTGGGCACACCCAGCTTTCCTGGACAGACAGACACACACACACAAATGCATGCCCTGCACTTCTCGCTCATCCTTGCCAGACCCCTCCGCAGTCATGTACATACAGGCGCTCTGAGGATAGCTCTTCTGGGGGAGGAGGGGCAGCCTCCCCCCTCCCATGGCACTAGGGCTTTCCGATGAGCCAGCCAGCTGAAGGAGTGGTTTCTGTGGTATGGTCTGCCACAGCTCATTTTCCATGAGGGTCACCAGGCAACCGCCAGCAAAGTGACAACTCCTGACGCAAACTCGACTTCACCCAGCGACAAGCTCTGGATCCCATTACTCAGCCTGGGCTGGCTCCAGGCTGGCGGTGTCAGGGCATCCTGCATGCGAGGGTGGGCGGTCTGGAGAGTTCAAGACACACTCAGCACACTGTGTAGGTGTGGGGCCTGGGCCAAGAGGGTGAGGGTGTGCTGGGTGGAGCAGGGAGAAGCCAGTAAAGGTTTAAAATCAGACATTGATCCCAAAAGAAGTATTCTCCTTTTCTTCCATACTAAATGGAACATTTTTTTTTTTTTGATTAGCGTCACTCAGCTAATAAATTGCTATGTTACTTTAAAAAAAAGCAGTGCCAACATCTCATTTTTACATAGCGATTTGCAGTGTTCAAAGCAGATTTATTCCTGTGCTTGAAATTCAGCCTCCCACTAGCTTCCTATTTTATTTTGTGTGTGTGTGTGTGTGTGTGTGTGTGTGTATGTGTGCGTGCATGCACGCTACTATGAACTCAGGGCCTCGGAGCTGTCTCATCTTTTTCACTCAAAGTTGTCGCTCTATCACTTGAGCCAGAGTTCCACTTTTGGTAGTTAACTGGAAAGAAGACTCTCATGGATTTTTTTTCCTAGGCTGGCTTCAAACCACAATCTTCAGATCTCAGCTTCATAAGTAGCAAAGAGTAGAAGCATGAGCCATTGGCACCTGGCTTAAATTTCTACTTTAATATGACTCTTTAATGTTGTGTGCGTATGGGTAAAAATAGATAAAAATATGAAGACAATAAAAATATCACTCAAATCTTCCTACTCAAAGACAGTGTCTATCACCACCTTAATACACTAGTGTTCTCTCTTTTTTCTAAATTTTCTTAAAATAATTTTCACCCAAAGCAGAATTCTCTGGAGAATGGAGCTCTCACTGATGGGCTCACGTGGACATGCACGTGCGCAGAAATAAACCTGACTCCAGGCCCAGCATCTCTTTTCTTCTCCTTCATGTTTTCTCCTTCAAGTTGCATAGGAGTTGACCTGGAAAGCAGCCACGCCTGGGCTTTGCTCTCTTCTGGAAGACCTAAATGACTGACCCTAAACTCAGGGACAGCCCAAGGGCATTGGCCTCTGCTACTGAGCTATACGTTTTCCCACCACCCCGCCCCCTTTCCCAGCAGGAGCTCCTCCTGGTCCTCCCTAGACTGCAAACATATGCAAACAGACAGCAAGATTCACGGCTGTCTGGCTTCTCCCTGTCCTCCTCCAGATGAGTTGAAGCCAGATGACAGCCTCACCGCCCCCGAGGGGGTCGATGGCAAGCCAAGAAGGAATGAATGATATCTGGTCCAGCTAGGTCCTGGGCTTAATCGCTAACACATGAATACAGACAGGGAGGCTGGAGAGCTCCAGGTGGGATTACAGTTAGGGGATAAGAACTTACACTACAGGAGACCCTGCACTGGCCCAGATAGAGTGTGATGCTAGTACTTGATGTTTACTGAGTGCCTGCCATTCACCAGGCCTGGTGTTAAATGCTCTCATTAGATCTTATAACACTCTGCTCTGGGAGAGCAGAGTTAACCCTACTTCAGAAATGTAGACTCTGAGGCTCCTGGAGATGAAGTCACCCAGCTAGCCAGAGGTGGACCTGTGATGTGAAACGATGTGGTCTTATTGTAGGTTATGAAAGTTTGCTTGATGTGTGATTCCACTCATTTCTCTTACTCCATTTATTCACTTATTTATTCATTCATGCCCACCATGACTTAAGTATCTGCTCATACCATTCATCCATTGAATTATTCACTCATACCATTCACTTACATCATCCCTCATTTATTTACAAATCCATGCATTACATTTATTGATTCACCCATTTATTTACCCTCACCATTCAGTTATTTATGTACACGCACCATTTACTCATTCACTCATACAGTTCATTTATTCATTCACACCATTCATTCACGCATACCATCCATTCATTCATTTACTCAATTCATTCATTTATTCACTCATACAATTCATTCTTCACGCACATCATGCATTTGCTTATTCGTTCACTCACTGATCACATGAATTCAAGGGGCTTTCATAGTTCTCCTGGATAACAGGTAACAACACATCCTAAATGTGAGCTTTCTCCAACCCAGAGCGTTCCAACCTTGGTACCAGCTGAGGAAATTTCAATAATTCTGACCAATGTCAAACGCTTGGCTCGATCTCTTTCAAAACCTATCCTGTCTGCCCACTCTGGGCCCTTTCTTCTCCATATCAACCTTAGTTTGTACAGTTCATCCCTTCCCTCTCCTGAACCCTTCCAATTTGGCTTTGTAGAACTTCCGGAATGCTGCATGTTTTTCCACTATCCATTCTCTTTCCCTCTGTCTGATTGACTTATTAATTCTTTAGTCTTTAATCTGATACCGTTGACTGCAAAAATACTCCCCTCTCCCCCTTTGTATGGCCACTCTTTGTAAGGTAGTCTTATAGCTTTCTCCATGTAGCAATGAGTCTTTTTTACCTTATGATGCGGGCTGGCCTTGTAACTTGCCCTGGCCAAAAGGATCCCATAGAAAGGTTTGTGGTAGCTATGAGCATGACCTTCAGGAGACCTTGAAGCCTTTGCCTCATCCTATGAGTCCAATTAGAAGATCTAATAAGAAGAGCATTCCAGGTAACAGCCAGGGCAGGGGATCAAGAGGAAGGAAAATGAATAAAGGTCATTTAGACTATGAGGAAAAGAATCAGAGTAGGGAGTAGCACTTTAGATCCAGGAAGTGAAGCATCTTTTACTCCAGGTGGAGATACCAGAATTGGTTCTTTAAGGAATGAGGGGTGTCACTGAACACTTTGGTGAGGGAAGTGAGTGTAAAATTCAAAAGTTATTTTAGAGTAGTGGGTTGGGAAAACAGTTTCTTTTTTCCCCTCTTTTTCTTATATTCTGGATAAACCACTAATACAGAAATACTCCCGGTCCCTCAGCTTTTTAAGGAATGACTTGTTACTTGGGAAATAAACCTGGATGTGCAGTGTTCAACCCCTTCCTTCTCCACTCCTGAATAGTTTCACAGAACATATTCACCCCTGTGCTTGGCACTCTGTCTTTTGTAAGCTATGTTAGTGGCACATCGAGAGGCCTGCAGGGCTCCTGATGTGTTTGTGTGGCGGAGATGCTGTAGCAGGTCTGGTCTGCCTAATTAAGGAGACAGTGTGCCCGTGTACCTGGCTGAAAATCTCTGCTGTGGTCTCTAAAGTAGATTTCATCTGTTATAAAGCTGATTTTTTTTAATCCCAACCTGTCTGACTCCTATATTTCTCTCTCAATGAATTCCAACGTGAATAGAATATGCCTGGTGCTTTCCAGGCTCTTTCTTAGGAGAGATAAAATATCCAATTAGACAGAGATAAAGGAAATGCCTTATCAATCAGAAGACTCTGGAAAATATCCACCAAAGAAAGCTTATGCCTGATTTATCTTACACTTGCAAATAGGTTGGCATTAGAATCATCAAGATCGCAGGGCAACTGATAGAGAAATTTCACAGTTGACAAGCTGTGGTCCACAGGGTCAAATCAGGCCTGTCACTTTTTTATTGTTTTGGTTTGAGGCTATAGCTCTACCACCTGACCATACCTCCACTTTAGGAGTTTTGGTGGTTGATTGGAGATAAGAAGAGTCTTAAGGACTTTTGTGCCCAATCTGTCACTTCTTTTTGTGACTAAAATTTTATAAGAACACAGTACTTACTCATCTGCATGTAATGTATGGCTGTTTTTATATTAGAGCCAATCACTAGTATATTTGGATACAAGTTGAAGTATCTGAAATACTTAGGACCAGCAAACATTTCAGATTTCAGACTACATTTTAGACTTTGGAATATTTGTACAGAGATATTTTTAAGCATGGGAACAAAGAAACATGAAATTCATTTATATTTTATACGTATCTTATATACATAACCAGAAGGTGAAACAAAACCTAATTTTTTTCATGAAACCAACTTTCATGCTGTGGAAATTTCCATGTGTGGTGTCATGTTGGTAATGCATAAGTTTTGGATTTGGAGGCATTCGAGATTTTGAAGTTTTTGGGGTGTATGTGTGTGTTTTTTCTCAAAAACTGGGACTTGAACTATGGGCCTGGGTGCTGTCCCTGGGATTCTTTTTGCTCAAAGCAAGTGCTTTACCACTTGAGCCACAGAGCCACTTCTGGCTTTTTTGAGTAGTTTATTGGAGATAAGAGTCTTGTGGAGTTTCTTGCAAAGGTTGACTTTGAACTGTGATCCTATGATCTCAGTCTCCAGAGTAGCTAGGATTACAGGCGTAAGTCACTGGCACCTAGTGAGATTTTGAAATTTTGAATGTAGAGATGTTCAATCTATATATTCATCAGAGACTAGGAAGCGTTCTGAAACTTGAAGTCATTTATGAATTCTGCATGGTCAGTGGGAAATCTGTTACCATTTACAAATGTTTAAATTTAACTTGCAAAAGCATAAACTTATTACATGGAAACTTTGAGATATATCAGGAAGGGAGAGGAAAGATCTTCCTCATATTTGGTATTTGCAAGAGAATATGGAACACTGAAGATAAATAATATGTCAAATAAACAATCAAAGCTAAATCTCCCGCCTCCATAAATTCTGTCCATGCAATTCATCCTTGTGCTACTGGTTGGATGTAAGGGCAACAGTCTGTGTTCATGAAATCATCTGCTTTTGAACTAACAAAGTTCCAGGAAATCACCATCCAGGCCCAAGCTACCATTTAGCACAGCTTCGTGAGCCTGAAGTTCAAAAGCCAGTGTTTGTTGAGTTTTCACTCCTTGAAATATAACTTGTTCAAAGAACTTGGTATGGTTCTTGCATGAGACACTGAGATTGTCCTTTACTGATGACCAAACTGCCCTATTTCCAGTAAGCATCACAAGAAAGCCGATGATATTTGTAGATGAGATTAAGGCAATCACAGCACGTGTGGCTAATTTGTTACAGTCATCAGTAATATACAAATGAATGGGTACAATTCAAATGACATAGGGACAAGGCAAAGCTTCTTCATGAAGATTTGAACATTTCTGCATAAGAGAAGACCTTACTATGGAGAGTGAAGAAAGTAGTAAGTTTCCAGAAACTTCTAATTCACAAAGTGAACACTTACTTTGTTTTTGTTTATATTTCCATTTGTCTCTGTTTTTGAGATCTTGCGCTTTAGCCCAGGTGGGTGTGGATTTTCTGATTGTCCCACCTCAGCCTCCCAAGTATTGGGACTACAGACGTGCTCTACCACATCCAGCCTGAATAATTATTTTAATAACATTTTCTCTATGGACAATTATCCTTTGATCTCATCACTCTTCCTATGCAGTTCTGGAAATATTACTGGGCTAATTAAGAAGTTGAGCATATAACCAATATACCTACTCACTTCCAGTCATTGTCTTTTTATAAGATGAAAGAGAAAAGGCCTTGATACTGCATAGGGCTTTCTGGGAAATTCCCCTAGTAGTTTTAATTGTTTAGTTCTGTATTTTTTTTTCAAGTATGGGATACACTATTAGCAATCAAATTCAAAAGAGTTTTCAAGGTACAGTTAATGGCTTGATTAAGAGAAGTCTATGGATGTCTGAAAAATAATAGTGTGATAGCCGATATTCTGTATCAAACTTGGCTGAGTCACTTGATTGAGTACTATTGGGAATATTTTCGTAAGGTTGTTTTAGATGCTATTAGTGTTTAACTCAGGAGACTGCTTACTATATCATGGATGGGTCTCACCCAATCAGTTTGAAAATCTGAGTAATTAGTTGAATGACTAAACTAGTTTGAGTTATCCAAACTTTACATAGGTGAATTTTTACATAAAATTTCTTCTGTGCTAGCAGTTTCTACAAAAGGGCTTTTAATTCCCTTAAAAACATAGTTAAAGGGCTGGGAAGGTGGCTCAGTGGTAGAGCACTTGCCTTGCATGCCTGAGGCCCTGGGTTCGATTCCTCAGCACCACATAAGCAAAAAGAAAAAAGCCGGAAGTGGCACTGTGGCTCAAGTGGTAGAGCGCTAACCTTGAGCTGAAGAGCTGAGGGACAGTACCCAGACCCAGAGTTCAGGCCCCACAACCGGAACCCCCCCCCCCAAAAAAAAACATAGTTAAATACCAGTTTAGTTTATTTTCTAGGGAAATATTATGACTTCTGGGAAAATGTTAGCTGTATATAAATACTTATTCCCTCTAGACTGAACAGACAGAGCTTCTTTAGTTTATAATATTTTATGATCTGTGATATGCATATATTTATTAATATTTTTTATTATTAAGGAGTTGTACAGAATATTTATTTTAATTGATATGTAAGAAAATACTTCTATGGGGTACAATTGTGACATTTGTATCCACGAGTAGGTAATTGGCATATCAGTTCAGATATGTATGATTTATGTTGAGACCAAACATCTTCTTAATAGCTATTTTAGAATCCTATTTAAGTATGGTCAACCATATCTACCCACTATGCTTTAAAGCATGAGACTTTATTTCTCCTAGCCAATTGCCTCCCTGTACTTGTGGATATACTTTCTCCAGCTTGTCCTTTCTTAAGTCTGGGACACACTTTTTCTTCTTAGTGATGAACTTTGCAGTTTCTATACATAAGTGAGGAACATGAAAATTTGTCTGTCTGTGTCTGCCTTGCTTCACAGAACATTCCCGCCCTCCAGTTCCATATGTGCTGCTGCAGATTACAGAATTTCATTATATTTTATAGTTGAATATACATCACATTTTCTTTTTTAATATGTTTTTATTGTAAAGATACTGTACAGAGGGGTTACAGATACATGAGTAAGGTAATGAGCACATTTCCTATCGAGCATTGTTGCCTCCTCCTTTGTTTTTCCCTTACCATCCCTTCCTTCCCCACCTCCCCAACTACTCCTCCCCCCAAGTTGTAAAGTTTGTTTTCAATATTATCTTGTACATCTCATTGTTACTTTTTCTATTTTCCTTCCTTTCTTCCCTCCCTCCTGCCCTTCTTCCTTCCCTCCTTCCCACTCTCCCTCTCTCTCTCTTTCTTTCCTTCCGTCCTTCCTCCCTCCCTCCTTCCCTCCCTCCCTCCCTCCCTCCCCTCTCTCTCTCTTTCCTTTCTTTCTTTCTTTTCTTTCTTTCTTTCTTTCTTTCTTTCCTTCTTTCTTTCTTTCTTTCTTTCTTTCTTTCTTTCTTTCTTTCTTTCTTTCTTCCTTCCTTCCTTCCTTCCTTCCTTCCTTTCCTTTCCTTTCCTTCCTTTTCCTTCTTCTATCTCCCTATGTATTAGTTTAATATTTGTGTCAATACTGGGGCTTGAACTCAGGGCTTGAGTTCTGTCTCTTAGTTATTTTGCTCAAGGCTGGTGCTGTACCACTTCCAGCTTTTTGGTGGTTAATTGGAAATGAGAACTGCATGGACTTGGCTGCCTAGGCTGGTTTCAAACCATGATTCTCAGGTCTCTCAGTCTCCTGAGTAGCTGGGATTACAGACATGAGCCACTGGTGCCTGGCTTCTTCGTCTATTTTTCAAATATACTACAGAGGTAGGAAAGCATTTCACATACACAAGCTAAGAAGTAAATCCTGTGCACAGAAGGTCCCATGACTTCAGTTAGATATATTCAGCCTTAGGTCCAATTAAACACACCACTCGCTATACTAGATCTCAAAGATTTGATCTTGTTAGCACAAGATACACTATTTTTTATCTCAACTAACAAGTTCATAGAAGACACACAAAAATTAGTAAATCAGCCTGGTGCCAGTGGCTCACGCCTGTAATCCTAGCTACTCAGGAGGCTGAGATCTGAGGATCATGGTTCAAAGCCAGCCCGGGGCAGGAAAGTCCGGGAGACTCTTTTTTTTTTTTTAATTTTATTTTATTTTATTTTATTTGAGAACATACTGTACAGAGCGGTTACAATTACATGGGCAGGATAATGCATACATTTCTTACCAAGCATTGCAGCCTCCTCCTTTGTTTACCCTTCACCTCCCTTCCCAGCCTCCCCCCTCCCCCCCGCCCAATCATACCCCCCCTCCCCCCCACACCGACATTGTAAAGCTGGTTTTGACATGACATTTTGTACTTCTCATTGTTATCTCCAATACACCACTAGAAAACCAGAAGTAGCGCTGTGGCTTCAGTGGTAGAGCGCTCACCTTGAGCTGAGGAGCGCAGGGACAGCGCCCAGGCCTAGAGTTCAAGCCCCACGACCGACAATAAAATAAAAAATTAGTAAATCAGATTCTTTATTACCTCAATACCTTAGAGACCAACATATAACCAGATGACAATGTTGACAATTATGGGAAATAATTTATCAGCAATAAACAAACTATCCCCACAATCAAACTTGGTCCAGTAAATACACAAAAACAAGAACTCCAAGGCAAGAGAAGTAAGACTTGTGTTGTTCCAATTGCCACGGTGTTACCAGTTGTGAGTGCAAGACAGAACTTTGACAAATATTTACCCATACCATGACTGCCCAAATGCAAGAAGAAACACTGATTTTTCTCCTGAAATGAGGGAAGAGGTGACAAGTTTGACAAGAAATGTACTCACCTTATTTATGTAACTATAATCCCTCTGTACATCACCTTGAAAATAAAATTAAACTAATTAAAAATAAAAAGAAGACACACTGTACTCAGTGTGGGCCAAGGGCATTCACTTGAAAACGTGAGAAATACCAAGTTACAAGGGCTCAAGAGAAAGTAACTGTTTTTGCTCACATCATTAAAACAGTGATGTCTTCAGCTAACAAGGAATTCCTGAGCCCTCTCAATCTGGCTTCTCTTTCTCCACTTTCCCATTCTAGGTCTCCTGAATGGTGCTCACCACTTTTGGAAGGTTCCTGTGGACACAGTCGCTCTACACCCTACTTACATTTCAATTCTATGCCTCGCAGAAAGGATGAGAACTTTCATTCCAGAATTCTCAGGAAAAGTGTGGTTGGGTCGTGAATCCATCTCTTTAGGCCAATCTCTGTTGGGCCTAAACTTGCAAGGCCCATATAAATGAGACACGCCACCTATGAGTTAGCAGGTGGAGAAAGGATGGAGTCAGTCTACTAAGAAAGGGTTTATGGGTATAGCAAAGCTATTGTAAATTACTCTGGGGTTGTAGAGGAGCTTCT
The DNA here is from genome assembly GCF_019054845.1 of Dipodomys spectabilis. Lineage (NCBI taxonomy): Eukaryota > Metazoa > Chordata > Mammalia > Rodentia > Heteromyidae > Dipodomys > Dipodomys spectabilis. Next base: position 2,386,221 of record NW_024870700.1, read on the forward strand.
CCAAGGAAATATGGCACCTCAAAGTGCTGAAGGGTGCCTTAAGCATTACTTACATCTCAGACAAGAGAGAATTCTAGGTGGAGAGAAGATCGTGTGTGGAGTGTTTCAGGAACTCTGATAATGAAGGACATTTTATATTTCATGTCAAGCTATAATGATTAAAAGGTAAGCATGCCAAGTACCAGTGGTTCATGCCTTTAGTATCAGCTTAGTTACTCAGGAGGCTGAGAGCTGAGAATCACGGTTTGATGCCAGCCTGGATAGGAAAGTCTGTGAGCCTCTTATCTTTAATTAATCACCCCAAAAGCCAGAATTGGAGGAATGGTTCAAGTGGTAAAGTGTTAGCCTTGAGTAAAAGAAGCTCAGGGATAGCACCTGGGCCCTGAGTTCACGTCTTAGGATCAGCCCCTTCCTCCACTCCCCCAAAAGAAAAACAATGAAGAGGAGAGGAGGCTCTAGATACAGACAGACACCATATCACACCCGTTCTTTCAGGCCAGAGGAAGCCATTTAATTTTATTCTTACTTTTCTGCATTATGGAGGTTTGAGCTCAGGGCTTTATACTTGTTACACAGGTGCTCTACCACTTGAACCTTGCTCTCATCCCCACAGTAGGTTATTTTAATGGCTATATGGAATCAAGGAATGCACAGAAAGATTTAAATAAAAATTTAAAAATGAATTAATTTATGTGGGTGACTATTATGCTCTACAGACAAATTTCATTATCATTTCAAGGATCTGCCTATTAAAAAAATCTTAAATGTAGATGCAACTTTTTTTCTGGGAGTTAATGATTTTGTAGCAGAGCATTAGACATCATCTTGCTTGCTAAGGCTATTTTATATAATCATAGCAAATGGGAAGGAGTTATGACTTACATATGGAGAAACAACATTATCATCATTCTATTTTGACTTTGACTCACATATCCTTCAAGTGACTACTTCTTTATCTCAAAGTAGTTGGATCTGGGCCCAGTTCTAAGCAACAGCCCAGCATTGGTGTTAAGAAAAGAAGAATGAATGTTCAATATCTGAGCATTGCCATAATTGCACAAAACATGGGCAGGAGGTGGGGGGCTGACTCATGAGAATAATGATTGGCTCCATTCTCTCTTCCTGGAGACCAAGATATTCTCAGAAGACAGAAAAGAAGAAAGCAATGGAAGAATAATTTGGTGAACCTTCTTTAAATCGATGCCAGCTCTTCATGTTACCACCCTGCAGGTTATTAACAAAAGATTTTAAAGCAATAATTGACAAATGAACTATCTTGGCTGCCAGCAATGGAGTAAGAAGTTTAATGACTGAAAAATATCTGCATCTCCCTGACATAGAAATGAAATCCAAGCTTTCTTCCTAGCAAAGTGGAAGGATGATAAAAGAATGTTAGGAAGAAGACAGGCTGGTAACGTATTAAATCACTGAGTAAATTGTCTTACAAAAGTGGGATTAGCAAGAGGGGTTTGATAATATTTTCCTACAGCATTACTTTTCTGAAGCAATGACGAAGGGAAACAAATTAGGGGCATTTCTAGAACTGGCAGAAGCTGTCATCTTTTAGAAAACTAGGAAGTGACAAATTGAAAAATAGTCTTGTTTATGCCAGATGTGGACAGCTGCTGATTCAGAAATATAGGAAGTTTTGAGCTAAGAAAAAATAAAGGGAAGCATGTATATTAATAGAGGGCTGTGTTAGGGAACTGGGAGAGGTTGAGTGAAGAACCTAGCTTCCGGAGGCTCAGAAGCAGAGATGATATAGAGATCTCAGAGACAAGGTATGTGGGAGAGGTGACCACACAGGATAAACGGTAAAGGAAAGCACTAATTCTGTCCTAATGTTTGCTAAGATGTCCAGTGTAGAACACTCTGACATGTGAATCTTGGATGGTCAAGGAAAAAAGACAGTGTTGTGTGCAGAAGGGCATTGTTTGGGGAGAGGGGGGATAGGAATATTTACATATACACAGCCTTCTTAGCATAGCTTCTTAAAGTTAATTCTTCCCAAACGTGTGAATTAAACACACACACACACACACACACACACACACACACACACCATTTCCTATGTAAAAGAATATCAAGTCACCTGTTTCAAAGATGAAGACCTAGGCACACATTAAGCTGGACTGAAAAGAAATCTGGCTGTGGTGTTTTAAAACTTGGGCCAAATTCCTGAGCTTTAATACAAAATTCCTTTGGACAGCTTGTATCAGATATTTCATGAATAGCCTGTGACTGATGTCTGGTTTGAAAATTGCTATGGAGTTGTATGAACCAATCTTTCAAGGATGAGTGGGTTTTTTAAAAAAAATATTTATTTTGGGGATCCCAAATGCCATGTAAATGACCAGGATTGGTCCCTTTCTTGTTTGGGGTCAGATGAAATATGGCTGGGTAGAGATGGACTTTGGTTTTGTAAATTGATGATTACACAATTTGAGGAATGGATAAAAGCTTTCTCAGCATATGGGAGCCACAAAAGCTTTAGGGAAGTCTTCAGACAGAATTCCTTGGAATAATATGGTGCATTTCTGGAGGTGAGGGGCTTTCCTTACCACACACAAGAGGGTTCACCACAGTTCATATAAGCTAAGCAACAGCTAATTTGCTAATCTTTCTTCCACTCCTTCTCAGCCTTGGTCCAAATCAAAAGATTCAGTAATTGGTTGTTGGGTCTCTGGAAAAATAATTTACCACCTCACCTCCATTTTCCCCTTGTAGAGAAATCGAAGGAGACAGCCAAGATGATCTGAAGTTTGCATGACAGTGAGCAATGTTCACATCTGTGGAAGTATACCAGGAGGACACTATGTGTTTACTGAAATGCTTGCTCAGGGAAGAATGAGGAGAATGAGGAGGGGTGACACTGTTCCAAAAGAAATGTACTCATTGCTTGACTTATGTAACTGTAACCCCTCTTTACATTCCCTTTATAATAAAAAATAAAAGATTGGAGAGGTATGGCTATAGGTTCTGGAAAAGCCAAAGTGGACAGGGAGGAAGAGGGGCTGCAGGGAAGGTCCTTCTAAAGTCAGAAGTACTTTGACATTCTCATAAACACAATTTTATTTTTCCTGTTGTATCCTGTCCTGTCCTGATATTTTCTTCCATAGTAGAGAAATTTTCCTTCCTTCCTTCCTACCTTCCTTTCTTTTCTCCCTTCTTTCTTTCCTTCCTTTCCTTTTTATTCTCTCCTTCCTTTCTTTCCTCTGTCCTTTCTTTCCTTCCTCCAATCCCCCATCCTTCCTCTTCCTCTCCTCCTTCTCTCCCTCTCTCCCTCTTTTTCCTTTCCTTTCCTTTCCTTTCTTTCCTTTCCTTTTCTTTCCTTCCTTCCTTCCTTCCTTCTCCTTCCTTCCTTCCTTCCTTCCTTCCTTCCTTCCTTCCTTCCTTCTTTCCTTCCTTCCTTCCTTCCTTCCTTCCTTCCTTCCTTCCTGTTTTTCCTTTCATTTAACTAGTCCCAAGTTTCTCAAGGTCCTTCTCTTCTGTACCTTCACCTTTAAAATTTATTTTCTCACCTTTGCTCAAGGCAAGACAACATGCGCTTAGAGGCCATTTAATGTGTGTGGCTATGGGACACCAATTTCTCATTCTTTTCTTTATGGTTTTTGCCCCTCTACAGTAAACTTTTGTTTATGATGTCCTAGACCTTGAGTGATTACTTATGATAGCAAAATATTTTTTTTCTTTTCCTTACTCATCAGGCTCATGAATTTCTCTCTGTTGAACAATAGGCCAAGGTATTCCATCGTACCCATTCCAGTGTGTGTTTTCCTACATTAAATATCTTAGAGTTTGGGGACCTGGGTAGATCTGAACGTTCCCTACCCCTCAGAAATTGGCACATCCTATAGGCTTCTGGGCACAAGCCTGCTGGTAAACCCCAAACTAGGTCAAAGATGCTTTGAAGAAGTACTGTGTGTATCAGCTCATGCTTTCACCAATAGCATTCCCTGACTGACAGACACCACAGAGTCAAAGCTACTTCATCTTACAGAAAAGGCAACTGAGGTCCAGACAAAAGAAGTGTCCCACCCAGGACTGTTCATGGTAGAGGGGTTATGGGATTCACATTTGGAATCCCTGTTCCTCGCCTTATGCTCTCTTCAGTCACCTGCAAAACTCCCACGGGCTCTTCTTTCATCTTTCCAATCCCTAGAGGTGCCCAGAGGAGACAAATGTGAATGACCTTACACCCAGCTGATTCTGTCTAGTGTCAGTTCCTCAGCTGTGTTAATAGAGCTATTCACAATTTATGCTCCCTGGTTCTTGAGATTCCTGGGCCACAGTCCAGGCTGACACCAGAGACTTCCGTCCTAGGAGCGTCCGGGGCAGGTCAGCATTTTCCTTCTTCCCTGGGTCAGAAGGGGCTCAGAACCTGGCTTCTTAAAACTCAGCTCAATCTGTACCTGACTCAGCATGGGTTTCTGGGTTCTCAGATGAATGCTAACCAGAAGCCAGTTAGGTTGGCTTTCTGTTTCTCTAATGGGAAGACCAAAAAAAGCTAACAACAACCACTGAGGAAGAAACTGCACACTCATGAACACAGCAATCTCTACCCTATAAATAACCTTAATTAGAATGAAAACACCCGCATACTGTACTCTCATCATCTTTTTAACATTTTTTTTCCCTGCTGGACTGCTTGGGAGGTCCTGACAACAGAACCTTTGGTGCTTGCCAACAATAACCAGTCTCCAAGAAGAAGAAGTTGCTCTGCCTCTCTAATTTTTTTTTCTGTCAGCTCAATTTTTAACTCTTGTCTGAAGCTTCATACTGGTCCTTTCCCTTTTCCGCTTCTTTCTGTCTTTTAAGGTGACTTTCAGAGACTTCTCTCTCAGACTCCATATTCCATCTTGAACTCCTAAACATTACCCAGTTGATTTATGATATCAGTTCAGCCAGGCTTAATCCATCACACAATTAAAAAAGCACACGAGGGTTTCCCTTGGAGGGAGGAATTGTGGCTCTTGGAGTCTCCCTTTAAAATGGACCAGATAACATTAAACATAGCACAGAAGTCTCTCTTTAAAAAAAACATAAACCAGTGGGAGTGGGAGATGAAGCTCAGCTGTCGAGGGGTGCTGGAAAAGTCTTGGGGTGTCAGGGGAGAGTGCCAAAAGCGCTGGGTCTCTATAAATGGAGGGGAGGCGGATGCTATTGCAAGCGACCAGACTAAGAGCAAACCAGCTGTGTGCATTTTAAAAATTTAAGCATACTTTATTGTTATTGTAAAAGTGATGTACAGTTACCTAAGTTAGGCACTGAGGACATCTCACTTTGAAAGCCTTCCTGGATTTCTCGTAGTTTTTCCCACCTGTCCTAGTGAGCACCTCTGCTTTATTTGTTCACCCTTTATTTGTCACCTCTGATGTGCTCCCCTTTAGCCTCCCAAAGACAAATAAACTAACAAACAAAAAGAGAAATAGCAAAGATAGTAACAAGTCTGATGACTTTAACAATGTAGATTGACTCTGGAAGATGAGGATTTTATCTAATGTCTTGTACAAAGATATAAAAAGAAACATTGTATGGGTTAGCATATGTGACACCAACCCTTTGGGCGTGAGTTTAATTCAGAGCCATGTTCTGTTTGATAAGCTAGCTTTCTGACTTTGGTATGCTTTAGCAACATTTCTCTCTAAAACACTTTCATAAGAAAAAAACCTCCTTGAATTCCCGCTCTAATTGGATAAAAGGAATCAAGGGATGCAAAATAGCACGTTTAAGTTCTTGAGTGCTTCTTTTGTTTTTGTTGGCCTTTGGGCTTGAACTCTGGACCTGGGCGCTGTCAGCTCTTCAGCTCAAGGCTAGCGCTCTACCACATGAGCCACAGTGCCACTTTCAGTTTTCTGGTGGTTTATTGGAGATAAGAGTCTCATGGGCTTTCCTGCCCTGGCTGGCTTTGAACCTCAGATCTCTGCCTCCTGAGTATCTAGGATTACAGGCGTGATCCACCGGCACCCAACTCTAAGTTCTTGAGTATTTGAGAAGCACGGTGCTATTTCTCTACTTTAACTATGACATGCCTACACAACTGCATCACAGCTCATCCTGGTAAATCAAGTAGAAAAGTTTCAGTGAAACTAATAGTTCTCGCTTTGTTCTTATTTGTGCTGCTTGTTTCTATTGGAGATATAGAGTAAGAATAGGAAGAAGAGATAGAGATAGAAGCAACTCAGGAGAAAAAAAGACAAAATGAATTGCCACCCAAAGACAGGTGTAAAAAATAAAAGAAAGTGAGTAGAGGCAAGTAAATCAGAGTCGGTATATGACTTAACTTTAGATTCACAATGCAAGAGTCTGAAGCTTCCTTTTCCTTTATCACTGTGTGTCCTGGCTACCCTTTGCACTGTCTCTCCCTGATGCTTATAATCCCTGAGGTCCTAACACTGACATCTCTGGGCCTTAGAGCATCTTGGATGAATGGGGTCAGCTTGAACTCTAGCGTGAGGTGGAGAAGTGGTTTCCAAAATAGTTACATTAGCTCACCCTTTGCATGTATGCAGCCTTACAGAATATTCCACTGAGTCAGATATTTGAAAAAATGCACTAAACTATTGTAAACTATGGGGAAAGGAGCAGAAGTCAGAAAAGAGCTATTTATTGTGAAGCACAACCTCACATTTTGACTTCTGGCTTGGTCTTAAGTTATTTGGGTCAAAATTCAGAAGTTTTCATGACAGGATCTAAGAACCCATGGGCGAAACCAATCTAGAGCTGATAGGTCTGTTGGACGCCCCACCCCCCCTGCTCCTTCCTGCCCCCAAAGCCCATTTTGCTTTAAAGCTTGGTTAGCGATTGACTTTTCCAGGAGAATTTAGGAAGAACAACATAATTGGGCAGATGTGTCTCCCTCTTAAATAACATTACTGTACTGCTAGCAATAAACTTGGAAAATCAAGTGCTTACAGCGGTTAGTTATATGGGCACTGGCGTACATTAGCCTGTACTGAAGTCCTATTTCAATCTTAAAACCTGCCTGAACTTTAGCATGCTAACAATAATAGATTGATAAGTTTTGCTTTCTACTCCAAAACAAGGTACCGATAATAATTAGCAGCTATGTCAGACAGTGGTTATGAACATGGAGTAAAATAAGGCAGAATGTTCCCTTTGTATCCCTGGAGGATGAGTTCCCAAACCCCTCATGAGTACCAAAACTCACAGACTCTCAAATCCTTTAAATAAAATGAAGCATTTGGTTCTTTTCCTCCCATATGACTTAACATAATCATCTTGTATACTTTAATCACGTGTGGGGATTATTTATAATACCAACTACACTGTAATACTATGTAGTATAATTCTTGTAGTTTAGAGAATAATGACACCAAAAGTCTGTATATGTAGAGATGTGGTTTTGTTTCTATTTTCAATAGTCAATAGTTGGCTCAATCAATTCCCTGATGGATTCATTTGTGGGCTGAATACACTCATGTAGAATCCGTACAAATGGAGGGCTGATTGATCATACATGCTAGAGATACTATATATGTTCGAGATTCCTTTGTTTCATTATCTCCAAAAATGCTAGCTGAAATTTAGACTTGCTATGTCCACAAGATTCATCTTACTCGATAGAGAATACTCACAGGTACCCTTCACATTTGTGATCTTTTAAAAAAAATTATTTTATTTTATTGTAAAGGTGGTATACAGAGGAGTTACAGTTACATAAGTAAGGTAATGAGACATGTCTTGTCAAATATTGTTACCCCTCCCTCCTTTTTCTCCCACTTTCCTTCCCTGCTGATCCCCCTCCCCCAAATTGTAAAGTTCATTTCCAACATAGTGACATGTGAGTATCGCTGTTGCATTGGTTCACCTTTTGTCCATTGACTCACTATGTTGTTATTCCCCCTTCCTTCCCCAAATCAGATGAATGTATGTACAAGACACAGGGTACCAAAATCAAAGACAATGACAACGGGATAAACCAAAGGAAGGAAAAAATGAAAGTAAAAAGAAATACCTTCACACAGTACACTACACAGAACAAAACAAAAACAAAAACAAACAAACAAAAATCCCTCTTGTTTCCATATCTTGGAGTTCATTTTGATTAGGATCATTTTATACGGTCATATGTACCTAGGTATTGAGATATTGTGATCCTCTGCTAGGACTATCATAGACATATGTTAATTATTACAAATGAAGGAAACCCTGGAGCCTATGTGTCTTTGGGTCTGGCTTACTTCACTTAATGTGATTTTTTTCCCCCAAATCTTTCCATTTCCTTACGAATGGGGTGATGGCATTCTTTCTGATGGAAGCATAGAATTCCATTGTGTATATATACCACATCTTCCTGATCTATTTATCTACTGAGGGGCATCTGGGTTGATTCTATATTTTATTTACCATAGTAATTAATGCTGCAATGAACAGAGGTGTGCTGGTAGTACGGCCTTATTTGTAGTCATTTGGGTAAATGCCCAAGAGTGGGATTGCTAGATCATAGGGGAGCTCTATGTTCAGTCTTTTGAGGAACCTCCATACTGCTTTCCAGTGTGATTACATCAGTCTACATTCCCACCAGTTGAATCAGTCTACATTCCCACCAACAGTGTAGTAGCGTTCCCTTTCGGCCACGTCCCCACACACATCTGCTATTATTTATTTTCTTGATAATGGCCATTCTAACTAGGGTGAGGTGGAGTCTCAATGTTGTTTTGAGTTGCATTTCTTTTATGGTCAGAGATGTTGCCTTGAGGCTACTTACAGATTCATCTCTATGAAGGACTCCTCAACTTGTTTCTCAGTGGAGCATTGCATCAGTTGTTTGGTTGTTGCTGGTTAGGGTGGACCTATTTCAAATACCAGATCATAATAATGATGGAGGAATGTGAGTAAAAAATGGCGGTGTAAACTCCAGTTGTGTTAATCAACATCCAAGAACTAGAACAAAGGAAAAATCCCATTGTTTTCTACACAGGCCAGTACTCAGCTGAGCATCCAACTAATTTCTGAGCATTGCATTTTACCAGGAAAAAAAATCAACAAATTAGAGTAAGTTCAGATATGGTTTATCCCCTGTTGTCACTGTATTTGATTTTGGTACAATGGGTATTATATACACATTGATCTGAATTAGGGAAGGGAAGGGGAACAACAAAATGGTGAGACAAAGGACAAAGAGGGAACCAATGTAACAGTGATACTCACAAGACAGTATGCTGGAAATGATCTGCACAACTTGGGGGGGGGGCTGGGGGAAGGGTAAGTAGGAGAGAAATGAGGGAGGGGGTAACAAGATCAACAAGAAATGTACTCACTACCTTACTTATGTAACTGTAACCCCTCTGTACATCACCTTGACAATAAAATTAAATTCATATCCTAAATTTAAAAAAAGAAAATAAATGGAAGAACTGAGAAGACAAGACCAATTAGAAATAGGACCCTCACACTGTTTTTAAACCTTTATATGAAACAATAATTCAGCATTTTTCCTACTTCTAGTAAGAAGAATGGGAGGATCCTAAGTAGCCCAAGGGGGAAGAAATTTGAGGTAAGAGAAATTTTGTCATAATGCTAAGGGTTAAGAAAGCAAACTTCAGGAGAACAGGGTTGTTTTTTTTAATCGGTTTGTTTACTGCTTTTCTCTAGTGTCTAAAATAAAGCTTGGGCACGCAACACTTAATAAACATTTGTTGAATGAATGAATGGATGAACAATGACTTTCAGTTAGAGGTGCCTCAAATTGGACTTGAATATCCTAGGAGGTAATAAATTGATCATGCCTGGAATTAGCCAGGCATGATCTTTGGTGAGATGTGATGTAAGCCATTCTAACCTTGGGATTGGGGCTAGGGCTAGGTGACCTTCCAAGTTTATACCAACCTTGAAATATAATGATTGTATAAATCATGGAAAGGACTAGTGACCGGCAAATAATCATTAGATTTGGTGTCTTCCAAAGCAGTCTCTCAACAATTCATTTATCCACCAACACCTTAACTCCAATAGTCTGAGTGTTGGTTGTAATAAACTCATGGCTAGCAAAGGAGCTCATTCCTTAATGAATGATTGTAATGACCTCCTGCTGATTTGGGAAAGACACAGCTTTCAGCTCTGACTTCCATCATCTTCTCCTGAGAGTGTCCTGGATAGAGTCTGGCCATCATCAGGATGAGAGAAGGATACATTTTTCAGCAGGAGTCCAGGACTGAGAAGTCTTCCCCATTACCATATATGCTTGCAGCTACCAACTCCTTGCTGTGCTGCTTGGCCCCTTTTGTCCTTACACTTTACTGGGTCTCTTCCTCCCTCTTTCCCTCCCTTCCTCTCTCCCTCCTCCACTTCTTTCCTCTCCTCTTCCTTCCTCTCCTTCCTTTGCTTTCTTACTCCTTCTTCTTCTCTTCCATCACTCCCTTCCTGCCTTGCTCCCTTCTCCCTTCTTCTTTCCTTCCATTTTTCATTCCTTCTTTTTCCTTTTTGCTTTTTCCTTCCTTCCTTCCTTCCTTCCTTCCTTCCTTCCTTCCTTCCTTCCTCCCTTCCTTCCTTCCTTCCTTCCTTCCTTCCTTCCTTCCTTCCTTCCTTCCTTCCTTCCTTCCTTCCTCTCTCTCATTTCTTTCTTTGTTTCTTTCTTTCTTTCTCTCTCTCTCTCTCTCTCTCTCTCTCTCTCTCTCTCTCTCTCTCTCCCTCTCTTTCTCAGAGCCAGAAACAAATTCCCCAAGCCTCTAACTGGTGTGTAGACTTGGAGCATAAACACAATCCCTGGCATTAATCACGGGTAATAGAAACCAGAGATGAACTGTCACGTAGTTGGCTGCCTTGTTGCTGAGTCAATGCAACCTTCTAAAAACACACCAAGAAATACACACACAGGCTGGGAACAGAGCATGAAAGAAATTCCAAGGAATATTTTCCCTTGCTTTTCTTATTTTAATTATACAGGAATTCAGTCACCAGAAAAAGAATTAAAAATAGAATCAGGACTTCTAAAGATCTACACTAGAGTAGTGTGTGGAGGAAAATGCTTCTTCTTTTTCTAGACCATTCTTGGAATAAGAGTTTTAACTATTTCAAGATGAAAACAATTCATGGTCCATCTGGTGGCTAAGTTTTCCCTGCAGTGCTAGCTCTCAGCACCATGTGCTTGTAGCAAGCAGAGAAAAAGAAGTGGTTCTGAAATTATGATTTCTTTATGATTTCTGAATCATTCAGCTTGGCTGAATTATTTCTTTCTTTCTCAACTTGGTTAACTCACCAACAAAATAAGAATCACCATATCTCCTGCACAGATTTCAATAAAGATTAAGTGATGTCATATGTCCATTTCAGACCCTTGAGAAAATGATTGATTCTAGATTTGATTGTAGTTGAGAAACAGCACAGGAGCATGAAGCCTGGCCGTATCCAAGACCAAGAACGCAACAGCCATATTGTATATGTGTATGCTCACACATGTGTGTAGGTTAAAGTAGTCAATAATATATACTTATGTATATGTAACATATTCAATCTGTGTAGAATTGGGATTTTTTTCTTGTATTTTATACTGACAGAACAATACTTGCATTGATATAAAAATCACTTTTGCTTGGCCACACTCCCATGCCTTTACTGTTAAAGTCAACAATTGCCCAGCAAAGTAGAAGAAAAGAAAAGGCAATATCAAGCCCAGCATAGAATTGATCCTTTTAAACAGAAGATACTTAAAGTAGGTATGCTATCAAAACAAGATCAGCACCAAAGTAAATATTAGAGATGGCTTACCTCCATTTGGACATCCATCAACCACAATCATAACCTGTTAAGCTATCACCCTAAATGGTACTTAAACATTATACTCAATTTCTGCCCAGTCTCATTGCTTAATGATTTCCAGTTAATGTGAATAAACCAGAGAGGCTAAATAAATTCCTGAAGTCACTCAGTGTCTACTATGGATTAAGGCTGAGATTTGGACTGATTTTGTGTTATTTCCAATGTAACGCCTTTGTTGGAATGAAGACTTGTCTGCCTACTAATAACCACCATTGAGCCATGAACACAAGGCCATGTGTGAAAGTGGCTCACTGACTGTTGAATGTTAAATGAGCTAGCACACTCCACATGGCTGGAGTAACTATTTTATAGCTCACCATTCAAAGTGGAATGCTTCTGAGAGTGGAGGGGACACTGTAATAAATATTCTGGAGGAATTTATATAAACAGGGACGTGGTAAAAAAGCCAAGACATATGTTATCCTATCTTTAGCACACACGAGGCTGGGGAGCTGTCATGGGACCCTAGAATATCAGACACCTAACTTTCCACCAGTAGGCTTCAACTTAACCCTGGAACATGAAGTCCAGGCTTTCTTGGAGATTCTTAGCTTAGAATTATGGGCAGAAGCATCATCCTGGGAAACTGATCATGACGTAGTTTCTACTTCACTTATCTGGCAGTTAGTGTATAGAAAAGGAATGTATATGATTACATAGATGCTTCTTGTTGCCCTGATCTTAAAACTAGAGTCAATCTTTCTCCAAGGTAGCACAGAGAATCATATAAAATGTTTTGCCTAAAGGTCCAGAACATGTCCTTTTTATTTTCTTCTTTAGGGGAAAGCAGCTTTCTTCTATTTTTAGAAACAGCTTCTGAATCAAATACAGAGTTTCTAAAGTCTTTTCATCCTTGATTTCCTCTATCAGGTCTTCTGTGAAAGTTCATGGGGAGGTTCTGTAATAGTTCAGTTGATCAGAAAACTACTTAACCTGGCATGTGAAACAATGGAGGTGAAAGGTGGCTAGAAAGAATAGTATTTTGGCTCGAGTTTGCCTTGAAAAAGCTTTTGAAACAGTTCTGCAAATTTTCTAGAGGCAATGTTTCTCTCTTCGTGCCTTTGTCCATCTGTCCTCTCCAAGAAGTATGAGTACACACACACACACACACACACACACACACACACACACACACACACACACACACACACACATGTTACATATATCTGTCTACTCTTAAGCCACATCTTTCATTGAGGGATTTTTTGACTGTTTCTACTTTTTAGCTAATGTGAATAGAGGTGCAATGAATATTCTTGTGCAGTTTTTTTCTCTCTCTTATGGGGCTTGAAGTCTGGGCCTGGGCACAGTCCCTGAGCTCTTCAGTTTAAGGCTAGTGCTCTACCGCTTGAGCCACAGCACTACTTTTAGTTTTCTTGTTGTTAATTGGAGATAAGAGTCTCACCGACTTTCCTGCCTGGGCTGGCTTTGAACCACAATCCTCAGATCTCAGCCTCCTGAGTAGCTAGGATTACAGGTGTGAGCCACTGGTGCCCAGCTCTTTTTTTTTTTTTTGGTCGGTCGTGGGGCCTGAACTCTGGGCCTAGGCACTGTCCCTCAGCTCTTCAGCTCAAGGTGAGCACTCTACCACTTGAGCCACAGGGCCTCTTCCTGTCTTAATTTCTTTTAGGTATCTTCCTAGCAGTGGAAGCACTGGATCATTTGGGAACTATTGCTTAAACTTCTGGGCAGAGTTTTCCAAAATACCTGTTGTTATATCATGGATACTCAGTTCTTTACATCCTCATCAACATTTTCTATTATTTGCATTTTTTATTGTGGCTATCCTAGTAGGTGCAAAGCATTATCTTAGTTTACTTTGGATTTGCATTTTTTTCCCTGTAACTACTCTTATGGACATAGTTATTTATCCTGATTGGTGTTCAGAATTCTGTCTGAAATATGTCAAGTATAACGGGAATTCCTAAATGTGGGTTGTGGTAAGAAATTGACAATGAACTATTTACTTATTTTATTTATTGTCCTGGTTGTGGGGCTTAAACTCAGGGCCTAGGCACCCTTCTTTAGTTTTTCAATCAAGGTTAGCACCCTACTACTTCTTACACCTTACTACTTAAACCACAGCTCTACTTCCAGCTTTGCTTCTCTTTTTTTTTTTTGTTGTTGGTTGTGGGGCTTGAACTCTGGGCCTGGCCGCTGTCCCTGAGCTCTTCAGCTCTAGGTGAGCGCTCTACCACTTGATCCACAGAGCCACTCCAGCTTTTCTTTCCTTTTTCTTTCTTTCTCTCTCTCTCTCTCTCTCTCTCTCTCTCTCTCTCTCTCTCTCTCTCTCTTTCTTTCTTTCTTTCTTCCTTTAGTGGTTAATTGGAGATAAAAGTCTCATGGACTTTCCTTCCTTGGTTGCATTTGAACTTTGTTCCTCAGATCTCAACCTCCTGAGTAACTAGAATACCAGATCTGAGACACCAGCATCTGATTTTCAAGGTCTACTAAGTTTCTGTCTCTAATTACCCAAGATGCTAGCCATCCCTGAAGAGGAAGGACTGAGTGTAAGGCATTCCTTTTCCTGTCATCTGGCTGATGTCTATCAGTGACTGGCACATTAACAGACTGGGCCAAGCCCAACACTTCTGCAGTTGCCCCAATACTGTTTGTCTAGTGGCTCTTCACCAACACAAGAAAGGGAATCACCACTCCTTTGAAGTCACATCCATCTTTCAGCTCCCAGGACACCGTTCATGTCCTCTGACCTGGGTGTTAGTCTCATTCATGAAGCCTCTTACTCCATCAAACAGGTTATGTGAAAATGTAGTCTGAGAGTGAAAAGGAAGCATAAGAAAAATGTGTCCTCTTATATGTTTTAAAACCCATCATTTAAAGGTAAATAATACACCTGTAAAGACAAATGATAGGACAATGGGTGCAGAGAGTGTGTTCTCATGGCCTGATTTATCTTCTGTGGACACTGGAAGTACCAGTGAAGATAATGTTTTTAAAGCACGCTTCTTTACTTACTCAAATGAATTACATTGCAATATTTTATAGAAATGCACTAATCAATTATTTTTTTTTTGCCAACTATCTGAGTCTCCCTGAATGTGCTGGCTAAATTGACACATATAATCAGCCATCACAGTATACCCCCAAGCCAAGTTAGGGTACATACATTTCTTTGAACACCCATTTCTGACTTTGTGGCTATGCATGTGCAATGTTTTGTCTAGGAAGTTTTTTCTCAAACTTTTCCATTTGGTGAATTCATGTTAGTCATTCAAAATTGAGCTCAGTAAGAAAGGTTTTTCTGTAAAATCTTGTCTAACTCTATTCCAACCCTCTACCAGATCTGATTATCCTTCCACATTGCATCCAGTAACACCTTTGCAAAAAGAATTCATTTCTTCATTCAGAATTTACTGAGTACATATTATATACAACATACACTATAATAGGCTCCCAAACTTATTGCACCATGGCTGATTTCCCTCTTAGTTTTCTTTGCAAGGGCAAAGGAGAAAGAAAAAGTTACAACAAATGACAATAGGTAGGTAATAACACTGCAATCCAGGAGATGCTTTGAGATCAGATAAGAAGGACATGTCTTATAGAGAGGGAAGATGTTATTGTCAGATTTTGTTCAATTGACATCTGAAGGAGGGATAAGAACTGGACCCAGGCATCAGTAGTTCCTGCCTGTAATCCTCGCTATTCAGAAGGCTGAGAACTGAGGATCAAGTTTGAAGCCAGCCCAGGCAGGAAAGTCCACAAGACTCTTATCTCTAATTAACCACCAAAAGCTAGAAGTGGAGGTATGGCTCAAATGGCAGAGTGTCAGCCTTAAGCAAAAAAAGCTAAAGAGCAGCACCCAGGCCTTAAGAGTTCAAGCTCCAATACACAGACAGACACACAGACAGACAGACAGACACACACACACACATACACACACATACACACACACACACACACACACAGGAGTTAACTGAAAAGAGAGGGGAGAATAGCAAACTAATAGCAAAAGGAGAAATTGAACACAAAGCTTGACAGCACGAGAAAGGATGGCATGGGCTTGAGGGTGCTAGCTATCAAGGTGATTGTAGAAACGAATAAAAGCATCGTGTGTGTATGGGGTGGGGGGTAGGGACAGTTGGTACCTGTGATATACATTGAAATTGGAGAGTAGGCAAGATTTATTCCAAAATAATTACTCTACAACATTTTCTACTTCCCTTGTCCTTGAAAGCAGGAAACTTGTTTTATTCATGTTCATACTTCAGTGGTTAACACAATACAGTGTCTAGCAAGCATTCCACAAACACTCATTCGCTGAGTGGGGAGACAGACAAGCAATAGAATCTGTGATCACAGATTAACTGCCAATTGTCCATACAGATGAAACATGAATTTTTTTTTTCCACAAAGTGTTTGGTTGACTTTGAGAAAGGATGTTGATTTCATCCTGGTTACTCCTCATTTCATCCATTTTATTACCATATATTTCCTCAAAAGAAGGTCTGGCCAGTATCAAAACAAAGCAGGCTACT